>NC_138085.1:61115480-63772147 GCF_964212035.1 Myotis nattereri
GAGAATGATCAGGAACTCTTGTAAAGAAATATTGCAAATGTATGTCCTTATTAGTTTCAGGAAAATAGATTCTTTGGATTAATTACAAGAAATTTGCTCTGTAAACATAAGCTCTTTGGCCCTAGTTTCTACAAGTTAAATGGTGCACTCTCTATGCACACATCCCCCACTTACCCTTTCTGAATAGTGCCCACCAGTGACTTTGCTGTGCCAAGACCTCTGATTTTCTAAGGAATTTGCTCTTTCTACAATTACTCAGGAAAAGAAAGGCAATTTTCTTTTAATGCTCTGACTCCTGTACCATTTCTAAGACACTGTCAGCCTGCTTACCAGAGTTCTTTAAAAGGTGTAAGAAGGATGTTAGTGGAAGGCTTGAAGCAGGACCCTGCTGCTCTGAGAGAATAAATTTTGATTCCTTTCCTTTTTTTCTTAAAGTTAAGAATCTTAATCATAATAGCTCTGAGTCTTTCAGAGTGAATGTGCAGGAAAGGTTTTGTTCTGCACAATGGTTAGCCTAAGAGCTAAAGTTAGAAACAAATTGTAAATGCTTTAGTGCTGCTGCGCCATTTTGTAGCCCTGGAATAATAACTGTCATCGCTGTGGCTATCTAGGCAGCAGAGTGGGGGCTGGTGGGTAAATTGTTAAAAATACATGTCTGAGATTTCACGTTCTATGAGGACAGAGATCTTGAAGATGTTGCTTGGTTCTGAATTACTATTTGATTTGCTCTTATTAATCCTTTTGCTGTTATTTTATTGCCCAAGTTTATGCCCCAAAATAAACTTTTTTATTAGAGAGTTCATCTAAATCCAGAATCATGATAAACCATTTTCCTATCATTTTTCCTTATTTTATTGATCATTGGTATAGAGTTGTGTTTGTTTTTTACTTGAAATGTATTCTGTTCTGCTAAAGTAATCCTTGAATGAAGCATTATGTGATAATGGATAGAAGTAAACTGATGTTCACATTATCTTGTTTGAAGCAGACCCAGAAATTTAATTAATATACCTAGTGTCCAGATAAAGAGTAAAAATAACTTTTATTTCTTTAGCTCCCTCCTTGGGCCTGTGGATTCATAATGGATACAAATTCAGACCCAAAGAACTGTCCCTTTCAGCTTTGCTCTCCAATACGTCCCCCAAAATATTACACATACAAGTTTGCAGAAGGCAAACTGTTTGAGGAAACTGGACATGAAGACCCAATCACAAAAACTAGTCGTGTTTTACGTCTAGAAGCCAAAAGCAAGGTAAGTCTTTGTAATCTTCACTGTCAGCCCCCATTTACTGCAAGCCTACTATTTGCCAAGTATTGTGCAATTGCTGGGTATACAGTTTTGTAAAGTGGATTTCAGACCACAGTAAGACCCAAATGAGTTTAGGGTGTAAATGCATTTTTCTTTAATTTTAAGACTCATATTTACTTTAACATGGATTAGAAATTTTATGACTAGCACATCAAACCCTTCATTTCAATGAATGCAAAAATAGAATGTATGAAGTTTAAATGACTACTTTTCAGTTATTCCTGTAACTCTCAGAAAAAAAAAAAATCACTGTTAACCATTTAGTGTATCACCTTCCAGATTTCTTTTCTTTTTTTTTTTTCTTTTTTTTTTGCCAATAAAATATGTATGTTTAGGCTTTGTTTTGTTTTACAAGTATGGCATTCATACCAGCCTGTCAAAATGTAATTATTATACCCCTAATGGAAGCTAAGTTCTTGGAGAGCCAAGGGACTCGTGAAGAAGGGAGCACCTGCTGAATGGGCTGCTCTAGCTCTGCAGGCATTGTGCACTACTGATGCACTCTGGGACTAGCCCATCGCAAGGCTTGCTCCCATCCTGACCCTCTTCCTTTTCCTAACTTTTCAGCCAGCATGTATTCCTCAGCTTGTTTACTTGAAGTTGAGGTGTAATCTACAGCATTTTATAAGAATGAGTCATACTGAGAAGTGAAAATTCAGTTCCACTATCGTAACAAGTTGCATCTAGAATAATGAGAGGAAGTGCCCCAAAGTGAAGTTTTCTAATGAGAAAAAAAATAGGGAGTATGGCTTGGTTATATTCTTTTCCTTCCTTAAACTAGTGCTATTTCATTAGTTTCTGTAGGCAGGATGAGAACCAACTTTCTCCCACCTTTTTACTATGAAAGAAAGATAAGAAATCATCCAGATTATCTTCATTTTATCTGTCCAGAGAGTGCCTAGTTTTAATCAATTGGTATTGATGAATGTGAACTAAATGGGGGAATAGTTACTTGTCCTAAAAGTAATTTCTGTGTTAAAATTCACAAAACTTGCCCTAGGCGGGTTGCTCAGTGGATAGAGCATCAGTCTGCGGACGAAGGGTCCTGGGTTCAATTCTGGTCAAGGGCACGTACCTCATTTGCAAGCTTGATCCCTGGCCCTTGTCGGGGCGCTCGATGTACACATCCGTGTTTCTCTCTTTGTCCTCCTCCCTTCCACTATCTCTAAAAATCAATGGAAAAATATCCTTGGGTGAGAATTAACAAACCAAAAAAAAAAAAAAATTATATATATAAAACTTCAAATCTTTAAAATAAAAATGTTATTTTATTTTTGTTTGAGTATTCTGTCTGTAAAGGATAGAACATAGAGCTGTTAAAACTTCTTTAGTTTGTCTATTTGTAAATATTTAAAGATGAGTAGTGCCAGTATATAGGCCTAGGTACGGGAAGAATGCTACGCTAGTATGTCTGATCTTAATAGGTGCTTGGGGAAAAAATTGACAGTAGTGCTGGGTAGTGAAGAACTCTTTAGAACAGTGGTTCTCAACCTTGGCTGCACATTAGAATCACCTGGGAATCTTTTTAAAATCCTGATTTCTGGGCCTCATCCTCCGGAAATTCTGTTTCTTTGTTACTAATGTTGTGGCCTCACCCCATAACAAAGAAACAGAATTTCTGGAGGATGAGGCCCAGAAATCAGGATTTTAAAAAGATTCCCAGGTGCCCTACCCGGTTTGGCTCAGTGGATAGAGCATCAGCCTTCGGACTCAAGGGTCTCAGGTTCGATTCCGGTCAAGGGCATGTACCTTGGTTGCGGGCACATCCCCAGTGGGGAGTGTGTAGGAGGCAGCTGATCGATGTTTCTCTCTCATCGATGTTTCTAGCTCTCTATCCCTCTCCCTTCCTCTCTGTAAAAAATCAATAAAATATATTAAAAAAAAAAAAAAGATTCCCAGGTGATTCTAATGTGCAGCCAAGGTTGAAAACCACTGCTTTGGAATCACTTTATTATCAGGAAAAGCCATTTAATAAAGTATATTCAAGTCATAGTCTTGCTGCTCTTTTTTAGTTAATATTATGGGTCAGCCAAGTAGCTGAAAGTAAGTGTCGAGATAGAGTTTAGAGACCGTAACTCTTTGTCTTAAAGTTTCTGCTCAGCGTCAATAAGCAGAATATAAAATAGGGGATAAAACTGTTTGAAAATACTCTTGTTTACATGGATAATAAATCTTCATTTCCAGGATGGAAGGTCAGTGCCAATGACTATCTTCCACAAAACGGATTCTGAGGACTTGCAGAAAAAACCTCTCCTGGTCCATGTGTATGGAGCTTATGGCATGGACTTGAAAATGAATTTCAGGCCTGAAAGGAGGGCATTGGTGGACGATGGATGGATATTAGCATATTGCCATGTGCGGTGAGTCTGCATACTTATCCTGGCGTATGAGTGCGCGAGCACTGTGACAGATGCCCACAATAACAGTACATCACGAGCAGAACTTTCTTTTTTCATTTGCATTGAATTTATGTATTCCTACACCTGTGCTGGTGGAACTTGATTTGGTAACATTAGTTGATCCAAAAAACAAAAGGGTACATTTTTTAGGATATTGTACCAGACTTTTAGGATTTTTAGAATACTGTCAGTCTCTTTACTTATTTGGTAACATTATTATTTCCATTTAATTCCCCCGAGTTTAGGTTTTTCTAAAATAGCCTCTTAAGCTGAACTCCTTTTTTCCACTCTAATTTCCATTTTATTTTAGCTGTTTTCAAGACACAAATATTGTGTTTCTGCTTAAAATCCTTCACTACCTCCCCATCTCCATAATAAAGTCCAGATTTCTCAGTATAGTATTTAACATCCTGATGATCTCTCTTATCTCTGTAAGGGCGTCTGTTCTCACTCCCCACACAGGTCCTGTGCTCCCGCCATACACTCCACAGCCAGCCTTGCTTGTCCTGCCAGGCGACAAGCTGCTTCCCCTCGGTGCCCTGGTTCCATGGTGTCCTGATGTCTCCCTTTCTTTGCCCTCTGGGAACTTATATTCTTCCTTTAAGACTCAGCTTATGTATTATCTCCATGTGAAGCATTTGTGTTCCTGACACATGGATGTTCTTTCTTCTGCTTCTGTGGCACCTTAAATACGTGTGTGTAATAGCAGCAACCAGATTTCTTGGTAGCTGTTTTCTTTCCCCACAAAATGATGACCTTCTCCGGGGCAGGGGATTTTTGCTTATTTATGTTCTAAGGCCTGCATTTAGCACAATGTCTGGTACATAGTCAGCAGGCACTCGAACATGTCTGTTGATTGTCTACTTCAGGGGTTAGCAAACTTTTTCTCTAAAGAGCTAAATAGTAAACATTGTAGCCTTTGCAGCCTCATGTGGCTCTGCTGCATATTCCTGGTTGGGTTTTTCTCTCCCAACCTTTGAAAATGTGAAAACACCTCTTAGCTCGAGGGCCATACAAAAACAGGCCTCCGGGTAGATTTGGCCCATAAGATAGTTTGCTGACCCCGACCTATATTATTCATATTTTTTTTCTCCACTAAAACCTTTTTGCCCTTTAATTTCAGGGGTGGTGGTGAGTTAGGCCTTCAGTGGCACGCTGATGGCCGTCTAACTAAAAAACTCAATGGCCTTGCTGACTTAGAGGCTTGCATTAAGACGCTTCATGACCAAGGCTTTTCTCAGCCAAGTCTAACAACCCTGACTGCTTTCAGTGCTGGAGGGGTGCTTGTGGGAGCGTTGTGTAACTCTAATCCAGAGCTCCTGAGAGCTGTGACTATGGAGGTGAGTACATGCTGTCTCTCATTGTTTACGGAATCCGGGGGCATGAAGCCATAGGCTGCCCTGAGAAAAAATTCTGGTTTACCATAGCATATGAGTGTAACAAAGCTTTTCAATTTTAAACAAAGAATTGTAGCTCTGAGTGAACTTCTAAAGTTATTTTAATCCAACTACTCGCCCTTTACTTTTCCCTGACAGTGTTCTTTATTAAGTTTTAAGGATTTTCACTGAAGGATAGTAATAGCTTTTTTTTTTTTTTTTTTTGGTAAGAACTTTTAGAATTGGTGGAAGATACAGAGCATAGAAGACTCATCAGTTCTGGGAAGTAAGGCAGAGTGCACTGGGGCTCTGAAGTGCACCAGGTGTTTTACTCTATTGCCCGTCAACCTTTTAGTCCTAGATTTAGGGGCTCTCTGGTTTTAGATACTCTGTTTCTAATGGTCTTTAGGGGTAGTTTTTCTATACTTCAATTGAAATACCTTATTCTGAAAATGCTTGATAGTCTTTTCCTTATGTCCAAAATTATGAAGCTATAGCAGCTCATTTCTCCTGTTTCTTGGTTAGATGCTCTAGAAAATAAAATTATTGGGATGAGCAGAGTAAATTATTTTTAAGTTTTTTATTTTGAGGGTGTGGGGTGTATGCTGTGGGTTTGAATTAAGTAAATAAGTGTTAAGTAATTCTGAACTGTACATCTATTTTTAAAATAGAAAGACTACGTACAGGGGAAGAAAATCCTATCACAAAGATAATAATGGAAAAATTATTTACACTATAAAGAAAATTCAACCTTTGACTTTTAGAAATTACTTTGACTTTTACAAATTAGGAAGGAAATCAGAAATGTATGTGTAAGGATTTTTATCCCACATTGCTTATAATAGTGAAGAATTGAAATCTTCAATTCTTCCAACAATACAGTATATATGTATCCAACAATACTAGTAGTATCTGTATGAGTCAGTTCTTAATCAGAAGCTCCAGAACCATAGTTCTTCCTTAGAAGCACTAGTTCTTAATTAGAAGCACCTAACTACTTTAAGCAGAAAAAGGATTTATTGAAGTGTATTGGGTGAGGGTGAGTATAATACCAGTCTTAGAGGTTGCACAACCAGAAGCATGTCCAAAACATACCATTAACCTATCCCATGAAGCAGTCACTACCACCACAACTGGACAGACGTCACTTCACACTGCTAGTGTTGCTCTTAGAAACTTGATATAGCTGTGGCAGTTTTGCCAGAATAAATTCTCTGTGGTCCCTACTTCTTTGAGTCACTAACTTCCCATTCAGAATTTGGAGCACATTGTGTCTGATTGGTAGACTGAAGTCATGTGGCTACTCCTGCGCTACAGGGAAAGCTGGGAAAGGAACTACCTAGCATTTAGTACCTCTGTCTCACAAGGTTTGGGATACTCTATAACTGCTGAAAAGGAGTTCAGGTGCTGGGCAGCCAAATAGAATTCCATTTGCCCACTATACGTGGTTAATGTTTTAATGCAAGAGAAAGCTGAAAAGCATGTTAACAAGACCATAAGGTTAAGTGAAAAAAGCTACCATTTTATTAAATGTTTTAACACTGTGTAAGCCAATGAGTGATTTTCTCTTCTTTCAAAATGGATATTTTCCAGATTTTCTTCAATTTGCATTTATCTTTTATTTTTATGTGAAATGTCCAACTGGTGACGGAAAATTTATTCATGTATTGCTAAGTTTTTAGTTTTTATTTTTTACTGTGGTAAAATAACAAAATTTACCTCTTCACCATTTGTTTTGTTAATCCCGAAGATATTTTTTCCCATTGATTTTCAGAGAGAGTGGAAGAGAGGGGGAGAGAGAAAAACATTGAGGTGAGAGAGACACACTGATTGGTTTCCTACCACACCCACCCCAACTGGGGCAGGGATCAAGCCTGCAACCGAGGTACATGCCCTTGACCGAATCAAACCCGTGATGCTCTAACCACTGAGCATTGGCCAGGGCACCTCTTCACCATTTTTAAGCGTTACAGTTAAGCATTACAGTTAAGTAGTATTGAGTACATTCACACTATTGTGCAACCAATTTCCCAGAACTCTTCATCATGCAAAATTGAAATTCTATACCCATTAAGTAGCAACTCTTCAGTTCCCTCTTCCCCCAGCCCCTGGGAACCACCATTTTACTCTCTCTCTGTGATTTTGACTAAGGTACCTCCTAGAAATGGGGTCTTTTTATAACTGGTTTATTTCACTTAGATAATGTCCTCAAGATCCATTTGTGTTGTGGCATGTGTCAGAATTTCCTTCTTTAATAGCTAGCTATCCTAATGGATGTCAAGTGGTAACATTTATTCTTTTACATAATAGTGTGTGTGTGTGTGTGTGTGTGTGTGTGTGTGTAGAGGCACAAAATTTGTGAAATCCTATATAATAAAAGGCTAATATGCAAATTGATCCCTCAACCTGGAGTTTGACCAGGGGGCGGGGCTGGCTGAACCCCACCCTTACATGAATTTGTGCACCGGGCCTCTAGTTAGAATATAAGCCCTTTGTTTTTATATAAATGTCGCTTAAGGAGTCTGAACACCTTAAAAGCCAGTTATAAAGCCAAGGTGCTGGGTAAGGACTGAGGAATGCATATGGCTCCTGGTTCTACATGACTTCCTGAGCTCTGTTCTCTCATGTCAGCGTGTATGTTCATAATGTATAGCTCCCTGTAACTCATTTTACCAACTTGTTAGTCCCTTTGGCTTTTTTTTTTTTTTTTTTTTTAGGCACCTTTCTTGGATGTTCTCAACACCATGATGGATACTACACTTCCTCTGACATTAGAAGAATTAGAAGAATGGGGGAATCCTTCATCTGATGAAAAACACAAGAACTACATAAAACGTTACTGCCCCTATCAAAATATTAAACCTCAGGTAGGGAAAGACAGTTATGATGTTACTATCCGCAGTGACAGAGTGAAGATGATCAAAAGGATACTTACCTGACCTGAGCTCAGGCCGGCATTCAGTAGACCTTTAGGTTGTTTCTACTTATAATACCCCACACCTTTTAGCACCGTCGCTGCTCATATTCCATGCTGGCTTCAGCAGGGTCGCGGCCTCTCTGGTTAAGCAGATGCTATTCCAGATGACGGGTAGTCTAGTACTCTAATGCTATAGATCTCTCAAGAATACCAAGTAAAAGGGAAAAATGAAGCATTTAGGGGGGGAAATTAGAAGTAATTATTTTTCATAATCTGTAAGGTAGAAAGGGACCATAAGGAACAATATACATTCTTTGTACATCCATTTTCTTGCAGCATTATCCTTCAGTTCACATCACAGCTTATGAAAATGATGAACGGGTACCTCTGAAAGGAATTGTAAACTACACTGAGAAACTCAAGGAAGCCGTTACGGAGCACGCTAAGGACAGCGGTGAAGGTAGGGGACCACCGCAAAGCAGGAACATAGCTAAGCAGACTATTACCTTTAGCAAACCTCTCAGAGGAATGCATTTCATGTACAGACCAAATCTCCAACCTATGGTTTGGGACAAATTATTGTTTTTCCTATGTTGACTACTAATTGAAGCACACATTACAACTATAACCACCTCGCCTTTTGTTCAAGGACAGTATTAAAATAAGTTAGGCAAGGGAAAATAAGTTACACAAAATAAGTAAATTTAAATATCAAATATAAATTGGAGATGGACTATCGTACAGCCATTCATTCATTTAATACAATATTAACTGAGCCATTACTCTTGGGAACCTAAAACAGGTTCTGAAATTTTTGCTCTGGAGCCTCAGTGCCCAAACTAGCGGCTTTA
Organism: Myotis nattereri; assembly: GCF_964212035.1. NCBI lineage: Eukaryota > Metazoa > Chordata > Mammalia > Chiroptera > Vespertilionidae > Myotis > Myotis nattereri. The sequence continues at coordinate 61,124,333 of NC_138085.1, forward strand.
ATTTTCTCTAGATCTTTGTATTTTACTAAACAAGTGCTCTTACCTTTTTTCTTGCCATTACATCCCAGACCTTCAGAGCCGGGTGGGAGGAACCCTCATTCATGTTTCCAGACGGTTGTCCTGTGCCCAGCTCCGTCCCCCTCTCACCACTGCTGCAGTGGGTGTTTCTGGGTCTAAGACGCTCAGCTTCACAGGGCCAGTGGCTTCCTCCTCGTCACAGCCTTCCCCCTGTGGCCCTGCAGCCTCTCCCATCAGCTTCCTCAGCCACTGGTCCTACTCCTGCGGGCCCCTCCCAGCTCTCTGTTGGAAGGGACGGTCAGGCCTTTTTCCTTCACTATCACTTTCATAGGTTACTTAGAAAAGCGGGGAGGGGCAGAAATGGGCTTCAGTTGGCGAAAAACTTTCTAATTGTTTCATATGCTAACTCTTTCAGGCTATCAGGCCCCCAATATCATTTTAGACATTCAGCCTGGAGGCAATCATGTGATTGAGGATTCTCACAAAAAGGTATGTTGTCCAGCCCCCTCAGCTGACAGGTCCTCAGGCAGAGACGTGTTGTGCTCCACGTTTCGGTGGTTGGGGCGGCCTGGGCACATTCAGGTCTGTGACAGACCAGGAGGGTGAGGAAGGACACTGAGCCCATGGGGGGAGCAGGCTCTCGCTAGTGCTTGTGACTGGACCGTAACCGCTGGCAGCCTTCTGCCTCTGTCCCAGGTAAAAGGATCCCTGCCATAAATTGCTGGCTTCGGGGTTCCGTGAAGATGGACAGACAGAGTTGAACACAGGAGTTCTACTACCACGGCCTTCCATCTAATCTTTTAATGTGTCTCTTTTAGATTACAGCCCAGATTAAATTCCTGTATGAGGAACTCGGACTTGACAGCACCGGTGTTTTCGAGACTCTTAAGAAATATGTAAAATTCTGAAATTCTGTGGAAATTGGAAACACATGGAAACATTTCCTAGTTTTATTTGCAATTAGGTTAGCAAAAGTGAGTTTTTTTAAGTAAATGAATAGTTTATTAAAATTTGCTTCTCTATCCTAATTTTGTTTAGTGTATATCTCACTTACCCTGTTCTCTCCTTGGTGTATATGCCCCTTACCTAGGAAAATAGATTTCTAATCTCACTCCTCAGGATGTGGAGGGGGGGTGAGGAAGGGTTGGAGGCGGCAGAACGCTGCCCTCTCCCCATCAAAACAGCTTTGTGTTGGTCTGTTTTACTAAAATTTTCTTAGAACAATTTACAAATCAAGGTCCTGCCTCTTTGCTAGTGAACATTTTTAGACACTTTAGTGGTAAGTCATGCTCTAGTTTTTGTGCCTGTATTTTGTGGAATGAGAACATTCTTCACATTAAAATGCATTAGATCTTTGTAATAATCTGGAGTCCTGAGGTCTTCTGATGATCTCTCTTGATGCTATGTCAAGAAGTTAAAAGTTCCTGCATGTGATCATTTTATTTTAAACATTATTCTTTAAAAAACATTTGAGAACCTTTCCTAAAGCAGTTACATTCAAGCCGCAGAAATATCTAAGAATTAATGACTGTCTGTAAAGTTTACCCAGCAGTTTGCTGTACATGAAGTTACCGCAAACGCTGAAAGTAGAACGCAAAGCCAGTGTCTTCACCTTTTCTGCAGAGATGTCTAACACAGGCTGTGCAGGATGTTTAACACACTGGAGTAGCACGCCCGACTGGAAACAAAACATCTGTCTCTTCCATCTGCTTGCTGATGCAGGAAAGTCTTTGTGTTGTATTCAAAGATGAGTCCTTCTCCCTTGCCCAGTGCAATGGCTTGTGTATCAACTTCACTTCCTTTCTTGGTGGAATTGGTACTTAACCTTATTTTCACTTTTGTGGGAATATTTGAAATAATTTCCTTTAGATTTAGCAGTGATGATTCTCCAAAGTTCAGAACCACGAGGAAGACTCTGTCTATGCCATTCATTTCTCTTGTGTACACGACAAAGTGGCTGTCTGTCCTCAAATAGCAAAACCAGCCCCTGCTGAGGAGCAGCTCATTGGCATGCAGCAAACTTAATTCTTGATATAACGTTAATGCTGATCTGGGCTGAGCCTTTTGGACCTATTTTAAAAAAAGTATTAAGATAAATGTTTGATTCTGATTTTTTTAAAATATCTTTAGTATCAAATAAGAAATTTTCCCAAAAATCTTGCTTCAGTTTGCCCCTTAAAATAATTACCATATTGTAAGTAATAATAAGTGGATATGAGTAGTTTATTTAACTACTGATAGAAATTGCAAATGCAGGGTTTCACCTTGTTGCAGTATATACACCATCTTGGCCAGAGTTGAAGTAGAGATCAGATTGGATTCCACTTTAGGAATCCCAAAACAATGCCCATGTCAAAGTTAATGGATACTTAACTTGCCTAAATAAAATTCCCTTCATTCTCTATTGTAACTGGCAGAAAAGCAGCCATGATGGCCATGGACTCAGAACTGCTGGTGCATTCTCTGTTCCATTTCATAGAATTATGGGTAGATTTGCCATAATTTCTGCAGAGATGTATTTCATGCATAGCTAATGAACAGAAAGTTGCAAAGAAGGATGCAAAGAAAATGCTGCCTAAAATAAAAATCAGTATTTTTTTAACCATAAAACATACATAATTTAATGTATTTATTTTTCCTTTAACATTTCAAGCATCTTCTGTTATATAATTCCATTAATGTCATTTTAAAGGCAAAAAACTATTCTATTGAATGGTTATACCATATTTAACCATTCCCTTTCATTTCAGCATTCAAGTTTCTAATATTTTTTCTATATTCATGATGTCCCCCCCACACCCCCAGATTTGGGTCATTTAGGATATAAATATAAGAGAATTACTATGTCAAAGAGTATGGACACTTGATACATTGATACATACTGCCAAATCTTTATCAGAGCTGTTGCCAAATCAGTGATAATGTTCATTTCATTATACCCCTGCCAGCCATGTTGACAGAGGTGGTTTTGGTGATTGTTGTTTGGGCAGGTGCCTAATGTATAGTCTTTAATGAATATCTAATGGATGTTTAAAATACATTTATTCTGTTTACCAGGTACAACAGTATTTATGGTACATGTATATGCTATATGTATATGACCTGTCAAATTACTATTAACATTTTCTATAGCCTTAGATAATGCATGAGAAAGCATAGTTCAGTGCCACTCGCATAAGAAGTGCCCAATAAGTGTTAACTATTCTTTTTGTCTACTTGATTGACCACTTACTAGAAGTATGTTGAAATGTCTCTCTGTAATTGTGGATTTGTCAGTTTCTCTGCATTTCTCACAGTACTTATTTGTTTTATATATTTTGACATTATTGTAGATGCATAGATTCATGATTTGTAGTGGAATGTTCTTTTATCCGTTTTTTAAAATTTGCCTTTATCTCAATGCTTTTCATATTGAATTCTATTTTGTCTGCTATTAAATATTTCACACCTGCTTTTGGTAATTTTACTTTTTTAAATAGGAAATGCATGTATACAGTATAAAACTCAATTATAAGAGTATATGAATATATAAAATAAAAAGGTTTTCTTCAACACCATCCCCAAGCTTCCCAGTCCCTCTCTCAGAGATAGACACTGTTGCTATTTACATATTCTTTCATTTTATGTATCATGAAATAAGCTGTTCTATGCCTATGCAAACATATTATAGACATACTTTTTCCTTCTTACACAAATAGTGGCATGTTACCATTCTGTACTTTTTTTTATTACTCAGTACATGTTAGAGGTGGTCTCATATCAACACAACATAGAATCTCCCTCATTCTTTTTTAAAGTTGCATATTAGTCTATTGTGCAGAATTAACCATAAATGATCCAGCTGATTGTCTACTGATACATTTAAATCATTTCCAAAGTCTTCTGCTATTAAAAACAATGGTTCAGTAGGGATCCTTGACTCTTTGTTGTGTACAAATATTCCTAGATACAGATATCTATAAATGAAATTATTTGGTCAAAAGGTATTATGCATTTTTTCTTTTGATAGCTATAGCTGGGAGGCAAGCTTTCTTTTTGTTAGCATTTGTCCTTGATGTCTGTATTTTCTTTTTTTGTTGTTAAACCTCACGTGAGGATATTTCTCTATTAATTTTTAGAGAGAGTGGAACAGAGGGGGAGAGACAGAGAGAAACATCGATTGGTTCCCTCCCACACACCCCTGACCAAGTCTGGGGATCAAGCTTGCAACCGAGGTACGTGACCTTGACCGGAATCAAAGCCGTGATACTTCAGTCCACAGGTCGACACTTTATTCAAAAAGCCAAACCGGCTAGGGCCAGTGTATTTAGTTGTGTGTCCTTTGGTTTAGCCATGTCTTACGTCAGATTTTGTCTTTAGATTGCTCAAATATAAGAGTTTTTATCTTTTACTAGAGGCCCGATGCACGAAATTTGTGCAAGGGGCTCAGCCCTTGCAGCCCCAACCGGCCTTCACAACCTCGGCCAGCCCCAGCCGGCCCTTGCAGCCCTGGCTTCATCTGGGAAGTCGTTCAGATGGTCATTCCGCCATTTGGTCGATTTGCATATTAGGGTTTTATTATATAGAATATTTGTGGTTACCATATGCTGAGACATAATCCTGTAGCCTAATTTTCTCTTTAACTTATAGACTTTTTTAATTTTCTTCCTTTTTGGCTTTTTATTGGATCAATTGGTTATCTTTATGACATTTTTTCCCTTCTAACATTCTTTGAAATTATACAGTTATAGCTATAGTTACCATTAAGATTGTAATAGCCATTTAAAAATACAATGTTTTATATCTTTTCTATATCTGTGCTGTCCAGTATGGTAGCCACTAGCTACTCAGCACTTGAAATATTGCCAGCATGACACAGGAACTGGGTTTTTTATTTTATTTAATACAGTATTTAGGAAATTTGTTTGCTGAACTTGGCAAATTTGATCACCATTGTTGGCAAAAACCAAATGGTGTGCTAGAACAGCTCCTGTCTGTCAGTGGTGGTTCATGTCTTCAGTTTCTGCAGGTACACGGGCTTCTCTCCAGCCCACATTACAACTTCTTCCTTCTTTTCCTTCCTTTTGAGGGGAGGAAAGAGGGAAGGGTAGCTAGGCTTGCTGATAGACCTTCATAAAATTTCCTTAATATCTCAAAGCTCTTGGTCTTTCCAATGAAGAGTTGTATATTCTGTGTAAGAGTTCAAATGGTACACTTTGTACCAGTTTGTATTTTCACACAAACATGACTTGAAAGCTGTAAGAGAAGTCTATGTGATTGATTTGAAATGTATCAGCCCCTGATTGGTGTAGCCAGTTGGTTGAGCATCCGCTTGTGCACCAACAGGTTGTGGGTTCAGTTACTGGTCAGGGTACATGCCCAGGTTGTGGGCTTGATCCCATGTAGGGGGTGTACAGAAGTAGCCAATCCATGTTTCAATTTCTCACATCGATGTTTTCCTCTTCCTTCCTCTCTCAAAATCAATTTTTAAAAGTTTTAAAAAAAAATAGCAGTTAAGGTTTTAGTATATGTTATTAGTATAGAAACCCATTTCCTGTTTCTGGAATCAGCATAAAATTTTCATTGATACTTACAGCAACATTTACAGTGTAGTAATCTGTACTGGTAGGTAACCAGGTGTGATTGCCTTCAGAAAAACCAGCATTTGAGCTATTGTCCCACTGCATTGGTGACTTTGAGAGAAGGGTATCCTATGTCAAAAGACCATAAAGAGAAAATAGTGATCAGGTTAATTAAATGAAATATAATTTGACCATTATTTACTTAATAATTGCTTAATTTCCTACACTTGAATTCATTAACATTCAGTCTCACACTTTAAATTGGGAAACAGTTCATGGCATCTTGAGTTTGAATAGACTATACTAACAGTACTTTCATACATGTTTACACTCTGCTGCTTTTTCCAAAAATTGAGTAATGGAGAATTTCAAAATGTATTATTACCAACTCATTCTGTGATACAGAGCTGATATGGTGAATTCACGTATGCAGCCATGTGCAAGTGAGTCTAAATTCTACCCTCTCTATCCAGCCTGGTTATTGCACTTAGGAGCGGAAGTAGAAAGTTTCCACTAGGGAAATTGGATCTGATACAATTGAAAGCTAATCATACAAATTACAGGTTCAAGATTATTTACCCAGAACACAAGGAGAGCCATAGCCTCAGACAAAAGCAAAATAAAAACCACCTGCCCAGCCAGTGTAGTTCAATGGTTGACCGTCAACCCATGCATCAAGAGGTCACCAGTTCAGTTCCTGGTCAGGGCACATGCCCTGGTTGCTCGGCTTGATCCCTAGTAGGGGATATGCAGACAGCAACTAATCGATGTTTCTATCCCTTCTCCTTCCCTTCTTTCTAAAATCAATAAAACCATATTTTAAAAAAATAAATAATAAAAACCACCCAAGTCTGAGGCTGTGCGCTACTTTTGTTAAACTAACAGGAAGAGCCCAGTTGGTGTTGCTCAGTGGTTAAGCATCGACCTATGAACCAGGAAGTCAGAGTTCAATTCCCAGTCAGGTCAGGGTTGTGGGGTCCATCCCCAGTAGGGAGTGTGCAGGAGGCAGCCAATCAATGATTGTCTCATCATTGATATTTTTTTCTCTCCCTCTCTCTGAAATCAAAAACAATTTTTTTAAAATGTCAGGAAGAATCTTGTGCTATGGTCAAGTGAGATCTAGCAGTATAGACAAGCACTATAATTAAACTTTCCTAGACATGTAGAGGGTAATGAATAATATTCCAAACTCAAAACTGGTTCTCAAATTTTAGTGTGCCTAAGGATTAGCTGGGCCCTGGCCAGGGAGCTCAGTTGATTAGAGGGTCATCTGGTACACCAACATTGCTGGTTTAATCCCTGGTCAGGGCACATACAAGGACAAATCAATGTCTCTCTCAAATCAATCAATACATACAGATTCCTGGGCTCTACACAAGAAATTCAGTTGTTCAGTTGTGTCATATATATATATGTATATATATATATTCATATATATATAAATTATATATTATATATAAAAATATATATATATAAATTATATAAATACATATATAAATTATATATATATATAAATTATATATTATATATAAAATATATATATATATTTCGGAGGAAGGGAGAGGGGGAGAGAGAAACAATGATGAGAGAGAATCATTGATCAGCTGCCTCCTGCACTCGCCTCCTGGGGATTGAGCCGCATGTGCCCTGACTAAGAATCAAACCATGACCTCCTGGTACATAGGCCAATTATGTGTCTTTTTTAACAAGCTCCCCAGCCTGGAAAGCTAAGAATTCTCACTGTCTCAGAGTAATAAAGGAAAAAGAGTTTTCAGCTGTGAAATAGAAATAGTAAATTATCTGATTTGGCAAAAAATGAGTATATGGTATGGAGCTGGTTAAATTATATTAACTTACGACATTATAGCTTTCGTTGAGATTTGTGGCTAAAATGTTTCCCATTCCTATTTCTTCCCCATAGTAAGTGATGGGAGTTCCAGGAAGTGTGAACACGAGCATGTTCATGATGTTAACATATTCTTTCCCCAGACGAGAAGTCAGCCGGGCATTGTCCGGTCCACCGATCTAAAAGGCATATATTTCTAAGAACACAACTCTATACACAGTTTTCCAGATTTACCATTTCACAAAAAGTTTACCAGGCGAAAGACAAGGTTGTTACCATGGATCCTTGGTATCAGCAAACCTGGATTTCAATCCTAACCCTGCTACTTGCTGCTTAACTGTCCAGTTCACTGTCTTGGCCATTATGATCAACAAAATAATTTACTTCACAGTGATATTGCAAATCTGCTAAGATTCAGGAGGGTGCACATTAGTATTTTTGCACATTTGGATAAGAATATTGACATGAAAAGAAAATGCTTCCCATAGAAAGCAGGACAGGGAAAGAACAGGTGGAAGGGACAAGGGTGGGACAAGAACTTCTGATGTCTGTGACTTGAAGTATTCAAAACTAGTTTTAAATTAAAAGAAATTTACATAGCCATGTGAAAATTTTTTGTAAAGTTTTCTATTTTTACATCTCATATTTCTATGTGAAATGCTCCAATTACATATGTAACATCTAGTCCTTATTCAAGAGTTCCTTTAAATCACCTAACAACTCTTCCATATACCATAACTCACGGTGAAATGGGCCCTGAGAAGCTGCATCATAAATTCATGTCAGGGAATGAGGCAGAACCAGCCTCTGAACTTGCGTCTGAGAATAGGAATTTAGTTGCTACAATTCAAGAAAAGGGAAGTTGCTTTTTTCCTTCAGATGTACTAAAATTATCTTTACAATGATCTTTTATAGGCCACTGTAAAGTATATTTCTACTTTTAAGGACAGAAAATTAGGTCAAATTTTGCCTCCGTTTATTCTTTTCATTAAGAGTATCTGGCAAGGCCGAAACCGGTTTGGCTCAGTGGATAGAGCGTCGGCCTGCGGACCGAAAGGTCCCGGGTTCGATTCCGGTCAAGGGCATGTACCTGGGTTGCGGGCACATCCCCAGTGGGGGATGTGCAGGAGGCAGCTGATCGATGTTTCTCTCTCATCGATGTTTCTAACTATCTATCTCTCTCCCTTCCTCTCTGTAAAAAAATCAATAAAATATATTAAAAAAAAAAAAAAAAAGAGTATCTGGCAAGAAACACTGATTTTCAAGCCTAGAGCACTTTCTTTTTTAGAACTTTTCTACAAATAGTTCACAGCAGTGGACAGAGAACAGGACCTCCCACAGGCTGAGAGGTCCCAGACACCTATGATACCTGAGACTCAGTCTATGAAAAAACAAGTGCTCAAACTACATTATGCAATCTGTGATATGGGGGCACTTCTGGAATGGTGCAGTAAGGACCTCCAAAAATCACATAAAAGGAGAACTGGCAAATCCACTTTCTCAGAACTCAGGTAATTAACTAAAGGCTTGCAAAAATCCAAGAAAAACGGCTAGATCTTGGATCAGTAAGCTTTGTGTCATTTGAACTTGCCCCAATTTCATGCCCCTCTCCTCAGATCTATGATCGCCTTGAAAACCAACAGACTTGTAACTACAGTAGTGGTGGTGGAATAGGTTTAGCATTTGCCAGAAGCTTCACCTCTAGAAGAATGGTCACTGACCTCTCTAGCAGCTGGGACTTTTTTCCTTTACCTGATCATATTCAGAGCCGATTCTGCAAATAGCCCCTTACCCAGGGCATTTGCCAAAAACAACCAGTAGCTGTTGTTTAGCATTACACCTGCCAGGGGTGGTGGTACCAGCTGGGGCTGACCAGAAACTGGCCGAGAAACTTAAAAGGCTGGTGAGTGAGATGTCCATAGGGGCTCTGGCATATTCCTGGAACCTGGAAGGCTACACGATGTACAGGACTGTGCAGATGTCCAAGGAAGACCTGCGACTTACTGTTTCAAGGCATTTAAAGAATCTCCAATCATCAGGTGACCAACAAGCAGAGAAATGGCCACACAACAAAGAAGACAGATTTGGGAGGATTAGTCCAAGAAAGTCACTAAGTAAACAGCATCAAACACTAGGAAGAGAAGTATGTAATTTCCAGAATTTTCACATTACATTTTTTAAAATGCCCAATTTTCAAAACAACAATAAAAAAGAATACAAGAGTGCAAAGAAACAGGAAAGTATGACTCATACATTAGGGGGGGGATGGGGGAGGGAGGAAGCATTCAATAGAAAATGTGGCTGAGAAAACCCAAACATTGCACTTACTGGACAAAGACTTAAATCAACTATGATACATATGTTTCAAGGAGCTAAACTAAATCTAAAGAATTTTTTAAAGTATGATGAATAATACCTCATCAAATAGATACTATCAATAAAGAGAAATAATGAAAAAGAACCAAATAGAAATGTTAGTTGAAAAGTAAAAAAAATGAAAAATTCAGTATAGTGGCTTGACAGATTTGGCCTGGCCGAGGAATCAGCAAGCCTGAAGACAGATCAATTGAGAGTATAGCCTGAGAACCAGAAGGAAAAGAATGAAGACAAATGAAAAGAACCCGGTCAATTATAAACTTTTGAACAATAATAGATACAGAGGCAGAGCTGCTTCAAACAGATTGTCAAACTTCAGCGGGAAGGCCGGGGAGGGTTGGGGGGCAGGAGGTAGGGGGGTAAGAGATCAACTAAAGGACTTGTATGCATGCATATAAGCATAACCAATGGACATAAGACACTGGGGGATAGGGGAGGCTGGGGGACTGTTTAGGGCGGGGGGATAAAATGGACACATATGTAATACCCTTTGTAATACTTTAAGCAATAAAAAAAAAAAAAAAGAAAAGAAAAGAACCCGGTCAGAAGCCGGGGCAAGACTAGCTCAAACAATCACCAAATAAGGGAACGGTGAAGGTCACTAGGGGACAAACATCCTTCATTTTAGAGATAACTTATTCCATAAGCTCACCAGCACCAGATATGCAGAGCTGGGCATGAGAACTTACCATCCAGTTAGGCCATTTTCCTTCTGGTAGATGTTTCATCCAGGATGTGACCACCTCAAACACACTGTTACCAGAAGGACTGTCCAGCCTTGTGAGGTAATCGTTGAAGGGAAAATCTGCTTCTTGGATAAAAGGCAGCCCGTAGTACATCATGGTCCTGTCAATGCTGTCCCCGTAGGCTTCGGTGCCCATGAACCTGTGAGAGTTGGCAGCACACAATGTCTTCAGGCCTGGGAACGTGCTTACATTTGATTAACAAGATGTGGGCGATGAATGCTCACTATTAACCATATTGGGCTGGGACTCACTAGAAAAAGCCAGATGACCAAGAAATAAATGCTGGGTCACCTGGACAGTTTCTCATTGTAATAAACCCAAAGACTAGCCTAATACTAAGGCCATGTCTACGAGTTAAAACATTTAGATCTCAATATTGTTCTTTCTAGTCTAATAAAAACTCAGTCACTTCCAGGAAGACTGGCAATTCTCATTACTCCCCTTAGAATCTTCAGTATATATCTGAATATAAGGTGGTGGGGGGGGTCCCCCTAAAAAAATGCCTTATATTTGAATCCTTGTAAAGTCTCACTTTCGTACCGGGGCACACTCAGTTATTTGCCTGAAATGACCCACACCAATGCTGGCTTTAGCTGTTTGAGGCATTACGTTAATGATCAAGTATATCTGGAACCCAAGTGTTTCAGTTCCCATGCCTTTACTACATGTGTGACCATTACCTGCATGCTCAGAGTCACAGTTTCCTCATCTGTAAAATGGGGATAGTAGCCGAAACTGGTTTGGCTCAGTGGATGGAGCGTCAGCCTGCGGACTGAAGGGTCCTGGGTTCGATTCCGGTCAAGGGCATGTACCTTGGTTGCGGGCATATCCCCAGTGGGAGATGTGCAGGAGGCAGCTGATCGATGTTTCTCTCTCATCGATGTTTCTAACTCTCTATCTCTCTCCCTTCCTCTCTGTAAAAAATCAATAAAATATATTTTTTTAAAAAATAGTAAAAAAAAAAAATTGGGGATAGTAATCAGAGTACCCACTTTAAGGAGAAATTTCTTTAACCCCTTTCCTATTGATTCTATTTAGTGATTACACAAACATAATAAGGGTTAAGTTTATTTTGTTTATTATGTGCTAAGCAGTGTTTTAAATGCTTCATATACATTATCTCATGTAATCTCACAACAGCTTTATAAGGATGTGGCTATCACTTTATATATCCTCATCCAAGGATATGTTTCCATTGATTTTAGAGACAGAGGAAGGGAGAGGGAGTAAGAGAAACATCAATGTGCAAGAGAAACATCAATTGGTTGTCTTCCCTATGTACTTGACCAGAGATCAAACCCACAACCTGGGTATGTGCCCTGACTGGGGAATTAAACCTAACACCTTTTGGTGTATTGGACAACACTGCAACCAATGCAGCCACACCAGCAAGGGCTATTACCTTTTAATTGATGAGAAAACTGAGACTTATGTGTAACTGACCAGTCCAAGGTCACACAGCCTTTATGCAGGAGTCCCTCTCAGGGCTATCTGATTCCAAAGCATGTTCCTAACCATTGTGATCTACTAATGTTTAGTTGAAACATTGGATTCATACTGTACAGGGATACCAACAGGTCAAATAATAATAATGGGTAATAATAATTTAGATAACATTATCTTTTAATTTTCACAAAATTCTTGTGAAATAAGTACTATGGTTAGCATTTTACAAAAGAGGAAACTGAAAATCAGCAAAGTTAAGCAACAAGAGAATATAACAGGCCCCAGCCTAACTGAGTTATAATACACTAGAGGCCTGGTGCACAAATTCATACACCAGTGGGTTCCCTCGGCCTGGCCTGCAGAAATCGGGCCTAAACTGGCTCTCCAACATCCCCCGAGGGGTCCCAGATTGCAAGATGACACACCCCGGATGTGTCATCACCCGGATGACACACCCCGGAATCGGACTCCCTCCTCTCTGGTTCCTAGTGCGTCGCCCGAGAACCGCAGCTGCCAAGTCACTGCAGCTCAGCAGCTCCTGCATTTGGGCATCTGCCCCCCTGGTGGTCAGTGCACATCATAGCTACTGGTCAGACAGTCGAACAGTCAGACAATCACTTAGGCTTTTATATATATAGATTGTAATTACACAAGTTTGTTCAACTATAACTTGAACCTCCTGAGAATGCCTGGATGTAAAGGATAAACTGCTGCACCAGGAAGTAATGAAGCACTTCCTATTGTTACCTGTATCTCCCAGGCTCCCTGCTGTGTTGGTCCATTGTCTGCCGGAAGCTCCGGACAATGTCGTGCATTCCCACCTGCGTGGTGGTGAAGTCATGGTACAGCTCTGCGTAGTGTGTGACTGTGTCCTTTGAAAATAGGACAGCACAGTTACCATCATTTCCCATGTCCAATAATGTGAATGCAGACTGTCTCTAGCACTTCCAATGCTCAAAGGGTTTTGTGGGTAAAGAATATTTATGACTATTAGTATTTCACTTGATACTTAAATTATTAACTATAAATCTAATAAATTCTACTTAACATCTAAACATTGGTAACAAATTATTTAACAAAATCCTCCTCTGGAACATTTAATTGTCCTAAATGCTCCAGACTTTTTAAAGACAAAGAAAGCAAATTATCTGAATGATTATAGAGTTCATTTTTATACCTATACATTATCTGCTCACAAAGTGTTAATAGCATGCATTTAAACTTGTTAGGATTTTTACCACTTCTAGCCTTTTTTTTTTAACTGTTATAGTCTCCAGGTTTTCAGAAATTTTTCCTGGTACATATTCCATGCCTTCCCAAGGTTAAATAGTCTAGAATCCAAAGAGAAGTTTATATCTAACACAAGCCGAGGCCGTAGGTCCTGGGATGGACGTGGACAGCCAGGATAATCTAAACCTGAGTTGCCATCCATTCAGTGGACCCTTTTTTTGAAAATAGGTGAACTTCCAGGTGAATTTTTTGTAATCTCAGGTCTCTTCCTGAAATTACATAATCTTTAAATTTTTCTTGGATAGCACACAAATCCCATTGTTTTGATCATTTGTCAAGACTGGCAAGGTATGCCTTTCCTATGACATCTCATCATTAATTAGCAAGATTATTTTGAGATTTCTTCTTCAAGGATAAGTGCTTCTCTTTGGAACCACCAGCTACCTTATCACCTTTTCCCCCTTTCTTATTGAAAGTCACATGCAAAAAAAAAAGAGACAATCATAACCTTCAGTTCATGATGTGCTATCATAATTAGCCCATGCACAGCCAACTTCTCTTTAGTTAATTGGTTTGTTTTAATGAAGTTATGGTACACATACATTTAGGACAAAAGCTTGATAATAAACTTGATATCCATATGAATTTCACTTGCTTAATTTTATAAAAAGGACATCATGCTATCTATGTATGATAATTTTAGATATGTTTTCTATTGCTAAGATTCACCTGTATCGCTATGTGTCACTGTAATTCATATATTTTGACATTCCATTGTGTAAATATACAAATCCATTATTCTGAAATGCATTCCAGGACTACTGTCTACTTGGCCTTGAAAACGGAGTGACTGTAGAGTGGTGGTCAACCAGAGGAAGAGAGTGGCATGTGATTAGTATCTCTCATCAGTGACGGGGGAGGGGGGCCCTGGAGGTTGAGAACCACAGGTGTGGCACCATAAAGAGCCCAGATTCTGTAGTGAGATAGGCTTGGTTGTAACTCCATTTACCACCTCTCATCCCCGATAAGTGCATTTCTCTAAGATTTGCTACATGGGGATCATGAAACCACTCTCATAAGATATTCCTAAGTAAACAGCACACAGCATACAATAGACCAGGGGTGGGACTCTTTTTTTTTTTCCAGCCAAGGGCCATTTGGATATTTATAACATCGCTCACGGTCCATATAAAATTATTAAGTTAAAAATTAACCTGCTCTGCCGAAACCGGTTTGGCTCAGTGGATAAAGCATCGGCCTGCAGACTGAAAGGTCCCAGGTTCGATTCCGGTCAAGGGCATGTACCTCGGTTGTGGGCACATCCCCGGTGGGGGATGTGCAGGAGGCAGCTGATCGATGTTTCTCTCTCATCGATGTTTCTGACTCTCTATATCTCTCCCTTCCTCTCTGTAAAAAAATCAATAAAATATATTTTTTAAAAAAAATTAACCTGCTCTATTTGGTCAAACATTTAATTACCTCACCCCTAATGCCTTGGCAAGGCCAGGCCAAATGATTTTGTGGGCCTTAAACGGCCCTCAGGCCGGACATCCCCCACCCCTGCAATAGACTCTCAGCAAGTGTTAGTGCTCTATCCTTCCACCTGTGTGCTCTTTAATGAGCACAAAAGCACCTGGGGAACTTGAGTGAGATGACAAAACTACAGTGAGTAGTGGTGGCCCTTGGTAGAGTCCACATTGTTCACGCCCTGAGGACCCTTGTCACAGAAGGACTCCTCACAGGGTCCCTGGCTCCTGAGCGAACCAGGGGAAGGAACATCAGGTCATATGCATTTGAAACTCCTCTGGGTTCGCTAAAGAAAATGATTTAAAGCACTTCCTACAGAACAGAACGCATCTCTGGTAACTGGGGTCTCACTCTAAAAAAGTAAAAACACTCATGACATTTTCAGAAAAGGGGAAAAAACAGCTAAGGCAATACTTTACCGGGACTTGTGTCTTATTCACTTGGATCTCATCTCTCAGATGTTTTGCTTCTAGAAGAAACTTAACAGCCTCGAAACTGAAGCCATCGACACCCTTTGAGAGCCAGAACTGTATAATTTCCTAAAACAAAGAAACAAAATACTTGGTTACATTAAAGACATTATCACAATGTTTAATAAAGATTTTGTCTGTTAATAAAGCAGCCATCTCCTCACCCAAAACATGCACAGCTACTCATAGTATATTTTTATCTATTTAGTATAGTAGTGTCTCAGTAGAAGATGATTGTGGACTGTTAGTGGACAGCATGACCCAGTCGTGGAGGGCAGAGACTGACTTGACGTGGCCTGTACTGGAGCAGTTTGGAGGATGAGGCCCTTGGAAAGCAGAGGGCCTAGTTCTCAGCTCCCCCTCCCACCCTGAGGCATCCCCCCACAGCCTGGCCTACTCCAGCACTGGCCACAGCTACCCTTCTGCGAAGGGACCCTGGCTCATCCCTTGCTGAATGGAAGGTTTCATATTTAAGCAGAACCACTTGTGATTCAAAGTATTATAGTTAAGTAGCCAACTTTCACCTGCTGAGCCTTAGAACCCTAATGAGGACCAGCCCAACAATCACTGTTTTGAAGCAGCGGTCACCAACCTTTCGGACCTCATGGGCCACAAGTCCGAGGACCACCGGTTGGCGACCGCTGCTGAAGTGTTTCTTGTACCTACAAGTGACTATGGAATCTCTCGGGTGCTGAAATTCAAGGGGCTCCAAGGTGTCTATTGGCTAAATGGAAGGGTTCATACTGCTGAGGTCAATTCCCTTAAGGTGACATTTTTGAAAACTTGAAAAATTTTTCAAAGCTATGCAGGCTCGGCTGCTGACAATCCTTAGTGTGGACACAATTGACCCAAAAAGCTGGTACTACCCAGTGGAATTTTTCTTTGAACACAAAACCCACAAATTTGTTCCTCCTAGTATCTTTACTTCTTACCAAATTTATTCATTCAATAAGTATTTGAGCCCTGGCCGGTTTGGCTCAGTGGATAGAGCGTTGGCCCAAGGACTAAAGCTGTCCCAGGGTTCGATTCTGGCCAAGGGCACGTACCTCAGTTGCAGACTCAATCCTGGTCAGGGCTCGTATTGATGTGTCTCTCTCACATCAATGTTTTTATCACCCTCTCTTCCCTCCCCTGCCCCCTCCCTTCCACTCTCTAAAAATCAATGGAAAAAATATCCTTGAGTGAGGATTTAAAAAGTAATAAGTATTTGAGTTACAACTCTGGGCCAGGCACTTAGCCAAGCTCTGGAACTACAACCATGAGCAAAATACAACCAACAGGATTCTATTTTTAGAATCCCCAACTAGACAATCAACTTGTAATGCAAAAAAATATTTAAATCAAAGCCAGGATAAAGCTTTCAAGGAGAGGAACAAGGTAATACAAGAGGGTGAAATAGTAAGATTTGCCCAGGAATCAGCACTGCAGGATGACAAGAAGTGAGGGCAAATGGTTAGAGACGGAGCTAGAGAAGCCAACAGCTATTGAGGCACCTCATTTGTAGAACAGGATCTAGGTCGCTTTAGGGCCCGAGCTTAAAGACCCCTCACTTGTACAAGCCCCTTCTTCCCACGGTCTTTTCTCCTTCTAAATAAACACGCATTTCTCTGCACCTAATTGTACAGTCTTTTTATTTTAAAGAAGATCCCAAATTTGTAGAAACTTCAGACTCCACACAACCGGGACCCACCTCCAGGTGGCGCTGTTCCTCACAAGAGGGAACAATGACAGGATCAGGGTCGGGGTGAAGCACAAATAGCTATAATTCAGCCAAGCAAGCAGCCCCTGACAAAAATGTGGAAACCATTAAACACCAAAATGCTGTAAACGTGAAGCTTTTGAGCACTGATTTCCTGGAATAAAGCGGCTAGTGGGTCCTTATCCACTTAGGGTTTCTCAGCCTCATTAACTATTGGCCCAACATTAAAGCATGAGAAACGTGTGCACCAAGAAAGGTTTATGGCCTTGGCAGGGGTTTTCACTTTAGTCCAGTAAGAGATAATATCATTGTTTGATGAAGCAAAACTGCAAAACCTGAATGTTGATTTTTTAAGTCTTTCTGAATGCTGAGGTTTTCACTCAGATAATCCAAAATTTGCTCTTGAAAAAGATTGGCTTCATGCTATTTATGCTCTTGACCAGGTGAGAAGGGAGCACCAGGTTTTAATCACTAACCCTCTTTTACTCCAAGTAAGCTCTCCCTGGGTGCTGGGTATGGAAATGGGAACAGAGCCTGGTTCTGCCAGGACCGGATGACCCATGTAGGTGCCACAGGACTCTGGGGATAGTACACTGTGTCCCCGATTCTTGTCTAACTCCCATGACATCACACAGTCCTGGTTTCCTACCAGGCACTTGTTCATTCTTTTCTCCTTAAGCAACTCACTGCTCTGAGTAAAAAAGGAATTATTGCAGCATTATTGATATCTAAATTCACAAAACCTTGAGCCAAACCTTTCCTTTTAAGATGACCAACATTACTGGGTTTACCTAAAAAGCCAGGTTTGGGCAAGAGAAGCTCTGCTCTTACATGTGATGATCTCTAAGAATTCCTTTTGATAATGACATAAACCCCAGGTCATCCATCGTAAGAAGGAATGAGAAAGTCTAGGATATACAGAGAGAAAACTATATTCTCTGATTATAGGCAACGGGGGGAGGAAAAACTAACCACAGTGCTGCTCAGAAGTCTTGGTAAAATTCTTTGCTAAGTCCTCTAGGAGCCAGGAATAGAGGAAGGATCCCGAGATCTGGAATATGAGCTAACATCAAGCTACCGTCCCATCTCCCTCACCGCCCAACTGCAAGAGTTAGGGCATCAGCATGACCTCATTAAACCTTAAATAAAATAAAACCCACCTGCAGGGTGTCTGTGAGGTAAATGAGGTATTCCTGCTAGCGTCAATTGACATTTTGGTCTTTAAATTTCCTGAACTCTCTGCCATGTTTGGCACTGCTGACTAACCTCGTTTTCTACAAATACATCCCTTCGCTGCAGGACGCCCCTGCTCCTGGCTTGTCAGTCCTTATCTGTCTACTCAACAGGCCTTTAGAGCTCCTCGGGGTTCCATCTAACACCTTCTCTTCATTTCACTTCACAACAGTATTTACCCATGTATCTATCCATTTATTGATTATTTAACAAGTACTTATATAATAAAGAATACATTGTCCAATGTGCGCTAACAAAGGTTAACCCCTTTAGTCCCCAAACAACCCTGTGAGGTATGTACTATTATCATTCCTATTTTACCAACGAGGGAGCTGAGGCACAGGGAGATGGGATACCTTGGCCAAGGTCATACAGTAAGTGGTGGCACCAGAACGGGAACCTATGGCACACTTACCGATTCACCCACTTCACTCTCCAGGCCTCCGTTCTCTCGTTTATCAAATAAGAGATTGACGTTTACTCTGACATTTATTTATTTTTTTATTATTGGAAGGTCCACCAACACCTGGCCCTCATTCCCACATAACAACAACCAGCTCAAGCTAAGTAGCAATTGACCCCCTGCTCATCACAGCCAGCCTAGCTCTCTCCCTGATATTAGCTGTCTGACCTCTGCAGGCATTATCCATCCGTCAACAAATCCCAAAGTTCTATCTCTAGACCAGACATTTCCCTGAGCTCCTTGACCTAACAGTTGGATGTCTCTCAGAGAGAGCGCCAACTCTACATAACTAAGACAGCCCCCTCCACTTCCTGTGTCTCCCATCTCAGGAAATGGCACCATCACCCAGTCAGCATGCAAATCCCAAATCTGGGAGTCACACCGGACTCCTCTCCAAGTTCTGATGATTCCTCTGCAAACCCACGCCACCTCATGGGTCCAAAGCCCAGCATTTCTTCCCTGATTACTGTACCACCCTCTTTCCTGGCCTCTCTCTGCCTCCAAACCTGCTCTACTCCAACCTCTTCTCCAAACTCAGATTGATTTTTCAAAATGCAAATCAAATATTATTTTTCTGTCTAAGACCTTTTACACCCAAAGCCTTACCACAACCTTCAATGCCGCTCCGACCTAGTCCTTCTCTGGTCTTGTTGAATCAAGCTCCTGCTCCAAACGCCATGTCCCAGCCATATTGGAAAACTCCTGACACTTCTAATGTGCCATTCTCCATGCTTTCTCTCTGCTTGGAACACTCCCACCCATGCCTCGAAACCTGCTCATTTGTACTCACCCATTAGTTATCATTGCTTCATCTGGAAAACCTTCCCTGATCTCTCCTATTCCATGACTGGACACCCAGGCCAGGTGCCTTCCCTGTGCACTCCTACTTCCCACTGCATGGTGACTCAGCACCTTCATTGTAATTGCCTGCTTGTCTACCACCCCTTTAGGCACAGGGGCAACTCAGAGCTCAGGTGGGTACCAGGTGTTTCTTCCTCCCTCCCATATCAATTATTTTGGGTTAAAAGAAGGAAGGCGCCACTAACATATCTGAGAGTCTATGTTTGCATCTGACTGACTCCTTAATCCCAGAATTTAATGACACAACTTTCCCCGCACAGTTATTGTTCAACATAAAGTGTATCAAATAACCACTTAAGCACCACCTCCTAGAGAAGTCTGAGTAGGTGTCTGTACTCACTTTTATTTCTTCTTGAACATCAGGATTGCGGAAATTTAAATCAGGTTGCTCTTTTGTAAACTGGTGAAAATAACATTGGTTTCGTACATCGTCAAAGTGCCAACTGGAATTTCCATATACACTTAGCTAGCAAACAGAAAATAGCAAATCAGTTACTTGGTATCATTCATATGATAGTAGTGCCCATAAAAAAAACATGATAATTACCATTCCTGACCCTCATCCCAGGCTGAGTGTACAAATCCCTAGAGTTTTCCTTAGAATCTGGGGAGAGGATTAGGCAAATTAATTCCTAAAATGCCACCACTCGCCTAATGTCCCCAAACGTGGTCGCAATGTGTTGCAAAATCCTTCTGTTTTCCAATGTTGTCCAGATGTTCTCTTTAGCATGAAATGAACAAATGTCCCAAGGCAGAGCCCTGAGGACTTCTCACATGTAAGCACCCTTGGAGTAGACTGAGAAGGGGTGGTGGGACATGTAGGAGAGTCAACTAGGGGAGCCATGGCATGGAGCCGAGGTGTGAGCGTTTCCAGAAAGAGGGGATCAGTACAGTGCCAAATACTGCATGCGTTGGTTTTTTTTTTTTTTGTATTAGTTGGAAGACCTAGTAACAGTGGGTCCACACTTCTATAGTAACAACTGGCTGCTGCCTTTTGAGGAAACATACCCTTGCCAGCTCACCTCATGGCCCACTAGACACAAACCAGGATAAGACATTTACAGTATATACAACCAAGAAAAAAAAATCGGTATCCGGAATACAAGAACTATACAAATCCATTTCAGAGGGACCAGCAATTCAACAAAAAAAATGGGGGTTGGGGGATAGGGAAGCCATAAACAGGTGTTTCACGAAACGGAAGCTCAAATGAATAAATACGTGAAAAGATATTCAACATTATTAGTAATTAGATAAATCATCATTAGCAATTAGATAACTGTAAAATTAAGACTTCGATGTGTTACCAATTTATGTTCACTTGGTAAAAATTACAAAGTCTGGCAGTACGAGCAATTAATGAAAATATGTATTTTTTATGCTGTTGGAAGGGATATAAATTGGTACAACCACATCGATAATCAATCTGGCATTATCTGTGCAGAGTTAAGCATGTGGTATCCTGCCCCCAGTAACTGCACTCCGAGGCATTTGCCTTCAGGAAGCTCATTCACATGTGCCCCAGGAGAAATAGATTAACGAGAATGTCTACAGTGGCATCATTAATAGTAAAAACAACCAAAACAGTCCAACTTTCCATTAGCTAAAGAGTAGGTAAGCAGCCCAGTTGGCGTGGCTCAGTGGTTGAGCATCGACCTATGAACCAGGCGATCACAGTTCGATTCCTGGTCTGGGTACATGTCCGGGTTTTGAGTTCAATCCTCAGTGTGGGACATGCAGGAGGCAGCCAATCAATGATTCTCTCTCATCATTGATGTTTCTATCCCTCCCTCCCTCTCTGAAATTAATTAAAATATATATATATATATATATATATATATATATATATATATATAGAGAGAGAGAGAGAGAGAGAGAGAGAGAGAGAGAGAGAGAGAGAAGGTAAGTAAATCATAGAATATTTACACAGTGAAATTGTATGAACCATACATACCAAAACTACATGAATGAATACGGAGAACAATGAGGGGGAAAAGGCCAGGGCGGGCTTCCTGGATTTTTATTTGTAAATCTGGTAACCTCTGTTGCAAAAGAAGTGATTATTAAGAGGGTGGGAGTGAGGGCGGGCAGGTTTGCTGGCTACTGTTCTCTGTTTGAACAGTAGAGTTTACTGCTGAGAGTGATAAGATAGGGAGAATGCAATTAGGATGTTTGCAGAGGAGGGAGGGTATTGATCTGTTGGACTTCCCAAAGAAACTGGATGGCTCACTTCAGGTGGGGACAATGAGTGTGTGCTACTTCCAAAGGCAAAGGTTCTGAGAAAGAAAAGTGGACAGTTGGGTTCATTTATGGCTAGAGTTTGTTGGATGGGAAGGCAAAATGTCAGAAAGGCGAGGGGTTCTGGAGCGTAGCAAGACACTTATGAAACTAATGAATGGGGCCTGGTATCTAAGTGGGACAAAGTGAGAAGTGAGGGAAGGAGGGAAGGAAAGGCTAATAGAGAGTAGCTCTACAATGAAATCAGAAATCCAAATGACATTGGGAGGCTTGGGCACCTTATTTTTATTTCTTTGGGAAACTTTCCCCTTCTCATACACTATACCCATTAATTTTTTTTTTCTTTAAAAGGGCTTTATAAATATGCAGTTTAATCCCTGAAGATCTGATCATTTTTATTTTATTATCAGGCAAGCTGGTACTTACCCAGTTGTTGGGTGGTGTGGTTATGCCATTTTCATGGGAACAGTTGTGCCAGATATAATAATCAGCATATTTCCCTGTCCGGGTACGACTCCATTGAAACCAAGCATGTTTATCACTGGTGTGGTTTGGTATGAAATCGATGATTAATTTTAAACCTAATGAATGAAAATGTTTCAAATGTTAGGTAACGATTATATTAGAATAATACATGACAGGTAAGGAAAAAACGCTTTACGTAAGCATTTAGAGAAATGCTTTTTTCAAACCCCACCCCTCTGACCCAATGTCCATTTGGTTTACCTCTATCATGTATGGCTGCAACCAGATTCTCAAAATCTTTCATTGTTCCAAAAATGGGATCGATTTCTCGGAAATCTACAATACCGTGTCGGAAATCTTTAAGGGATGATTTATAAAATGAGGTAATCCAAATAGTTTTTATATTTAAAGTTGTGATATAGTCCAGTTTATCTTGAATACCTAAAAAATAAAAAAATCAAGTCCATGAAAAATAAGTAAATGAAGTTTGGTTTTTTTGGTTGAAGGATTAAAAATAAAGAAATATGCTTAAAATCAAAATATGTATATTGAGACAGAATTTGAATTTGAGTGAAAATTCAAATAGCAAGGTTTAGTTCTACAAACAACAGCAAATTAGTCTTCTAGCAATAACCTTTACCTTTAACATAGCTACAATAACATAAAATCTGTCTGTGGCTTGTTCATTTTACACATTTAAAACCAAGATACAGTACTGTTCATTCATTTTACACATGGTTTTTGAGCACCTGATCTAGGCCCCATGCTGGGCTAAGAGCCAAGGAACAGAGAAGAATAACACATGGCCCCTTAGGGTCCCTTAGTCTAAGTTGCGCTGTCCAGTCTGAGAGCCTCTTGCCACCTGTGGCTATTGAGCGTTTGAATGTGACTAAGTCTGAATTGAGTTGTGCTGTAAATAGAAAACACACTGGATTTTGAAAACCTACTATGAAAAGAAAGAATGTCAAAAATCTCAATATTTTTATTGTGATTATATGTTGAAATATTAACCAAAGTACATTATTAGAATTAATTCACCTGATTTTTAAAAATTATTTTGATGTGGCTCCTAGCAAATGTAAAATTACATATGTAATTCTATTTCCTCTGGACAGTGCTGAAGACGAGAATGTATGTACACAGACGGGAATTCTAGGCTTGGCTGAGAAGAGGTGCGGGAACGAAACGCTTTGTACTTGGAACCTTGTAGGGTAATTAGCAGATAGTGTGGTGGGTTTTTGTGTGTGTTTGTTTGCTTGCTTCTAATTCAGAGTTTTAAATGTAGACGCAGGAGTTGTCTAGTATTCAATCTCCAGTAACTTTTAGTGGGACCCCTAGAAGCCTCCACAGTCAGAGCCTGTCAGTGTTGCACAGCAGGCCAGAGATCACTGTGCCCCAAACAGTCACCTGCCTCTGGCATGGGGCTCTTCCCCTGTCACAGGCTGCCCATTTTTGTCCTTGTTGTGCCTCAGTTCCCCTATATGGGTGGCTCTGAGACCTCACCCTGTGTCAACAGGCAGCAAAAGGATTTTGATTTAAGTCAGGGCAACAGCATGATATATCTTAAGAATGGGCACAAAGGAACAAGATGATAAAAACCATGGGCTGGCCCAGCCGGGTGTAGCTCAGTGGTAGAGCGTCGACCTAGGAACCAAGAGGTCACCGGTTCAATTCCCAGTCAGGGCATATGCCCAGGTTGCGGGCTCAATCCCCAGTGGGGGGGGGGGGGTGTGCAGGAGGCAGCCAATCAATCTTTCTCTCTCATCATTGATGTTTCTCTCTCTCTCCCTCTCCTTTCCTCTCTGAAATCAATAAAAATATATTAAAAACAAAACAAACAAAAAAACCATAGGCTGGACAGACACAAAGCAGAAGTAAAAAAGGGATCCCAGATTCTCACTCTAGCCTAGGCGACAGAAGGCAATCACCAAAACTAAACTGAAACCTACAATGGTTTCTTCAAATAATAACAAAAGTCCCTCAGCCTCAAGGACCAATACCTATTGATTACAGGAAGCAGCCAGCTCTTCAAGAAAAAGTTATTGGAAACAACTAATGTAAGAGATGAATGGGGTATACAGGTATCCCCCACTTTTTGAAAGTCCCATGGCTCTACTGTGCTTTAAAAACAAAAAAACAACAACAACAAAAAAAACGTACATTAATACCTGTTTTTGCTAACTGAACGAAATCGAAGAGGATTTTCACTTTCAAGAAAAAAGGTGAAAAGCGAAAAAAAGCGTGTTTAGCATTTGTTTTTGCAGCAGCTGTTACAGAGGCGGTGGTACCCAGAGTAGCCAAGAATGGCCCTACGAAGCTCCTTCCAGGGAACTATGCTCAGCATCTCAGCATCAAGCCCCATAGCCTTGAACTGTGTCTGAGCATCTGCATTTTATCCCTATTTTGTGCATCTGTTAGCAAGATGTGCCCTATATATCATACTTTTCCCTGCTTTTACTCTATGTTACTGTTATTTTAGATTTTATGTGTTACTTGGTATGATTTGATAGGTTATGTTTGGGTCTGGGGATGCTCAACAATTTTCCCATATAAATTCATGGTGATTGCTTATTCGCCTCTGCCCATTCAGCTTATAAAAGGCTTCACAGGAATGCTTTACTTCTGCATGGGCGTGGTGGGGGAAAGGACCCTGTCTAGAAGACAGTTACAGAGGGAGAACCAGGAAGTGGGGCATGTATCTTTGGGTTTATGAATTTAGGTCTATTTTGCCAAAAACTGTCACTTTTGCTAAGCACATACTACATAAAAGGCAGCAGGTGCTAGGGCCATTGGGGGTCTGGTGGCGTGGAGGGAGTGGAAGGGATCGCCCAGCCCATGACAAGGCAGTGTGGGAAGGTGCCATAAACAAAGTCCAAAGCACAGTAGCAGCTCTGGGAGGGAGGGCAGCATGCTGATGAGGAAGGATTAGAGGGAGAAATAAACATGAATGCAGGAAATGGGTCTGAACTGCATCTTGAAGGACTAACAGTACTTCAATTAGTGAAGATATAGGAAGATTTTTAAAAAGAGAGAAAATGAACCCCCTGGCAATGGGCAAGGAGACACCTGATTGGTGGTGTTGCTCTTATATCAGTCAGGGGCAAAGAAGATGTACAGTCCTTAGTTCATCCTAGCTTGATGCCTGTGTCGGTGGCCAGAGCTGTTTCATGCCTGAGGCACATAAAATTTAAAAAATTAAAAAATTAAAAAAATAAAAAATAAATAAATAAAAGAGAGAGAAAATGATATGAGTGCAAAAGAAAAGTTGGAGATTTTTAGTTTATTTGTATTATTTTAAGGTTAGATTAAGCTCATTCCTACTCCCCACATTCAATTAACCATTCTGTTTTCCAATCTTTAAACCAAATATCACTATAAAAAACAACCATATTAGTTTCTTTCTTTCTTTTTTTTTAATTGATTTAAGAGAGAGAGAAAGAGAGAGAGACAGGAAGGGAGAGAAACATCAATCTTTTGTTCCACCTGTTTATGCATTCATTGATTGCTGCTTGTATGTGCCCTGACCAGGAATCACACCCACAACCTTAGTGTATTGGGACGATGCTCTAACCAATTGAGCTACGAGGCCAGGGCCAGTTTATTTATTTCTCACTGCCGCCATTAACTAGGGTGACCATATCAACAGATTTCCCCAGAACAGTTCCAGTTTATACCTGTTGTCTGGCATAATTTTACATTTTTACCCTGATTTAAACAATGAATAAGGACCTTCTACACTTAACTCACTAGGAGATTATCAGTGTAACTTTAAAATATAATTGTTACTTCTACTTTATTTTTAATATAGACATTGTTTTAAATAACCTTTAATTCAAGTAATGACCAGCACACTGCTATGCCTTTTTTCCTTTCCTTCATTTCTCAGCATTTATGCTTTAAAGTCTCAGCCTACACTTTTTAATGACATCACAATATTTTGCTGAAATATTACCTACATTTTATTCGCTAATAAGAAACTCTGGGCCAGACTGCTCACCTAGCCACTACATGTGATAGCAAAGAAATTCCAAGCTGCCACCGTGAGATGATCGGCTGTAAAGTTCATAGAAGCAGGACCCTTTCAGGAGGGCCCCTGCTGCATGTAAGAAGTCAGAGCTGATGACCAACCAAGCATATGTACTTAGTGAGAAGGAAATGAAACAACTTTTCTGGGGCGGGGGTGCTCGAAGGCCTCCAAGTAGTCTTCCATCCTACGGGAAGAATCTCTGTTTTTTGCTGAATGGCTTTCAAAAACATCATAAACAGGGTGTGACCAGTCCTACTGGAATGTGCTTACCATACAACCCGGACATAATTCGGTTTCAAGGACAGAGAATGCCACAATCCCCCGCCCCGCCCCCGCCCCCGCCCCCCATCCTGGCCCCACCCAACACCCCAACATCCCCCCCCCCCCCCCCCCGCACCTTTAAGATCTCCGTTCCCATCCTGGTCGCTGTCCTTGAAAGATCTGGGGTAGATCTGGTACATGGGTCCTGCCTGCCACCAGTCGAGGCACTTGGGAGAGACGGCGATCATGGCTATGGTGCCCGCCGTGAGCACCAGCACGGCAGCCACGGTGAGCCAGAAGAGGACCTCGCGGGGCACCCGGTACCGGGCCTGGCCTGAGAAGTGGAACAGCACCTCCTTGGGCATCCCGGCGTAGGGCTGGATGTCCTTGAAGTCGAGCTCCCGGGGGTCAAGGATAGGCAAGGAGCAGAGCTGTGGCCTGTCCGTTGGGCTGCCTGGATCCGGGTCCTTTTCCAGGATGTCTTCATTTTGGACAAACCCATTGTTTGTTCGGCATCCCTTCGCATCCATTCCAATAGAGTCTCTCTGGCTTTTCTTCTCAGCCATGTCTCACTGCCTTACCCCTGACAAGTGCCTTCCTGCAGTAACAAAGGTGGATTACTGAAATGCTTGGTCACGTTAATGAGCTTGTGTGGTTTATAAATAAACCTGGCGGGACAAAGTCCAGCCAAGGAAGAAAGGGTAAAGATAAAGGTTGTTTTAGAAAACCCTCTTTACACCTGTGGGGCTGATGTAGCTTCAGTCCCTGCCCTGAGGGGCTGAGATCTGGATTAGGACAGGGGTATGGAGGAGAGGAAAGTGGAAAAAGTGGTGGGGTTCCATTGCTGTTTAAGATGTGACTTGGCTGTACACCAATGTTAACCGCAGCACTACTCCCAACAGTCAGAGGGTAGAAACAAGCCAAGTGTCCATCAATGGATGAATAAACACAGTATGATATAAGCACACATGGGATATTATTCACCCTTAAAAACCAAGGACGTTCTGACACATGTTACAACATGAAGGGATCTTGAAAACTAAGTGAAATAAGCCAGACACAAAAGGACAGATATTGTATGATCCCCACTTATATGAGGTACGGAGACAAATTTATTGAGGCAGAGTAGGAGGGTAGTTACTGGAGGTGGAGAGTGGTGATGGTAGCACAACAGTGTAAATGGACTTAATGCCACTCAATTTTACATTTTAAAATGGTTAAAGTGGCCAAAGCCGGTTTGGCTCAGCGGATAGAGCGTCGGCCTGCGGACTGAAGGGTCCCAGGTTCGATTCCGGTCAGGGGCATGTACCTGGGTTGCGGGCACTTCCCCTGTGGGGTATGTGCAGGAGGCGGCTGATTGATGTTTCTCTCTCATCGATGTTTCTAACTCTCTATCTCTCTCCCTTCCTCTCTGTAAAAAATCAATAAAATATATTTAAAAAAAAAAATGGTTAAAGTGATTCATTTTACGTATATTTTACCACAATAAAAAAAGCTTTAGATTTTTTTTTCTTTTTAGCTAGGTATGAGAAAAAGAAACGATACTGAATTTTACAAGGGGAAACAGGCTTTTCTTTATTTTTTGTTTTGAAGCTCTGGTCCTACAAATCCTGGAGACAGGAAATAACATCTCTTTGTTACTGATGCTAATTTTATTTTATCTCAGTTCAAGCTAATCCTACAAATACCCATAAATACCTATAAACAGTTCAACCCAGGTACCTTCAATCTTGTTTCCTTTTTCAGAAAAGGAAATCACTGCTCATTCTTGGAATCACTTTCTGAAGGGAGGTGGGGGTGGGGTGGGGAGGATTCTATATATTGCAAGTTCAAGTGCTTTACAATAGGTAAACAGTTTCTTTTTTAAAAAAGTATGTTTTTTATTTCAAAGAGAGGAAGGGAGAGGGAGAGAGAGATAGAAACATCAATGATGAGAGAGAATCTTCAATCGGCACGCCTGCAACCGGGGCATGTGCCATGACCAGGAATCGA
This sequence comes from Myotis nattereri, assembly GCF_964212035.1. NCBI lineage: Eukaryota > Metazoa > Chordata > Mammalia > Chiroptera > Vespertilionidae > Myotis > Myotis nattereri. The sequence continues at coordinate 61,152,792 of NC_138085.1, forward strand.
ACCATGACCTCCTGGTTAATGGGTCGACGCCCAACCACAGAGCTACAACAACCAGGGCAGTAAATAGTTCTTAACACAAGCACTAAAGTGTTGTTTAATCATTGACAAGATAAAATACACAATCCTGAGGAAATTGCATTAAAGATAGGTGTGTTTTCTTAGAAGACTCTGCAAGCCTTAAAAGAATGTGATGGATGATTCATGGTTTCAGTTTAATCAAGACAGTTAACCTGCCCTAACCCATTTGGCTCAGTGGATAGAGCATCGGCCTGCAGACTGAAGGGTCCCAGGTTCAATTCTGGTCAAGGGCATGTACCTTGGTTGCAGGCACATCCCCGGTAGGAGGTTTGCAGGAGGCAGCTGATTGATGTTTCTCTCGCGTTGATGTTTCTAACTCTCTCCCTTCCTCTCTGTGAAAAAATCAATAAAATATATATATTTTTAAAAAGACACTTAATCAGCCTATGAATCATTTGATCATATACAATTATTTTTAATGATGAAAGTTACATTCCTAATTTCTAATATTACTGTTTCTTGTAGAATGATTTAGAAACAGTATTAGTACAGAGAGAAAGAACTATTTGATTTTGGTCAAGTTATCTTTATTTTTATTTATTTATTTATTTTTTAAAATATATTTTATTGATTTTTTTACAGAGACGAAGGGAGATGGATAGAGAGTTAGAAACATCAATGAAAGAGAAACATCAATCAGCTGCCTCCTGCACACCCCCTACTAAGGATGTGCCTGCAACCAAGTTACATGCCCTTGACCAGAATCAAACCTGGGACCCTTCAGTCCCCAGGCCGATACTCTATCCACCCAGTGGTTGGCAAACTGGCTCACGAGCCACATGCGGCTCTTTGGCCCCTTGAGTGTGGCTCTTCCACAAAATACCGACTTCTGCGCATGGGCCACGAAGTTTCAATCGCACTGTACGTACGCGCCCACAAGAGCCACATGTTTCTAACTCTCTATCCCTCTCCCTTCCTCTCTGTAAAAAATCAATAAAATATATTTAAAAAAAAAAGTTTGTGTATATATATATTATTAAACATTATATGAATACTAGAGGCCTGGTGCATGGGACTCGTGCACTGGTGGGGGGTGTGACCTCAGGGATTGGCCCACTGTGGTAGTGCCACTCATCGCAGTCAGCCGAGCAGCTGTGGACCCACCCGCTGAGCGGCTGCTTCTGATGTGGGAGCACCACTCATCCTGGTCAGCCAAGCGGTGCTCCCACTGTGGGAGTGAACTAACCACCAGGGGGCAGCTCCTGCATTGAGTGTCTGCCCCCTGGTGGTCAGTGCACATCATAGTGACTGGTTGACTGGTTGTTCTGGTCATCCGTGCTGTTTGATCACTGGGCTTTTATTATATAGGATATGAAATTTTATATTATTAATTAAAAATACAAATGCCAGCCTTGGCTGGTGTTGATAAGTGCTTAGTGTGTCCATCAGCCTAACCACAGAAGGGTTGCAGGTTTGATCCCTGGCCCTGGTTCGGGGGTCCTACAAGGGGGCAACTGTGTGATGTCTTTCTCTTGCATCAGTATTTCTCTCTCTGTCTCTCAGATTAATTAAAAAAATAAAGAAAAAGAACTAGCTTGGATAATCAGAACAAAGAATCTGAGATAGTAAATATAAACTTGTTCAGTTAATTCAAATCCAAGTGAGAAGGTTGCACAATCATGATAGTAAAGCAAAGAAGAATCAACCACCTAGGAAACAAATGACAAAACAATAAGGAATGCCCCAGGACCCAGAAACATCCTGCAGATAAACAAGCACAACAAAGTGAAACACACACACAAAAAGCAGCAATCAGCCCTGCCTGCTGTTGCTCAGTGGTTGGAGCATTGGCCCAAGCACCTGTGGGAAGCCGCCTATTGACTTCACTAGCAGAGAGGTGTGGACAAGGAGCCCAGAATGCTGGTGACCCTTGAGCCCTGGCAAAGGTCAGAGCTATATGGTAGCTGAAGCAACTTCCTGACCAGATAGTCATGTAAATCCTTACTGATAAGATTGTCTGTCTGAAAATAAACTCAAAATGGATAAAGGACTTAAATATACGACAGGAAACCATAAAAATTCTAGAAGAATCCAAAGGCAACAAAATCTCAGACATATGCCGAAGCAATTTCTTCACTGATACAGCTCCTAGGGCACTTGAAACTAAAGAAAAAATGAACAAATGGGACTACATCAAAATAAAAAGCTTCTGCACAGCAAAAGAAACCATCAACAAAACAATGAGAAAACCCACTATGTGGGAAAACATATTTGCCAATGTCATATCTGATAAGGGCCTAATCTCCAAAATTTATAGGGAACTCATACAACTTAACAAAAGGAAGATAAACAATCCAATCAAAAAATGGGCAAAGAACCTAAATAGACACCTTTCAAAAGAGGACATTCAGAAAGCCAAGAGACGAAGAACCAAGATGGCGGCATAGGTTAACGCGGGAGTTTGCTGCTTTGAACAACTACTTCAAAAGTGAAACCAAAAAACGGAAGGGACATCACCCAGAACCACAGGAACGCTGGCTGAGTGGAAATCCTACAACTAGGAGGAAAGAGAAACACATACGGACACTCCCAGGAGGCGCAGTGCTGAAGTCAAATTCTGAGGTGCGGAGTGAGCGCGCGGAGCGGGCTGGCGGCGGAGGGCGCGGTTGGCGTTTTCAATCGGGAGGGAGTCGCAGACTCTGAGCTCCAGATCCGGGCGAGTCTTTAGGGACCCAGACTCAAACGGGAGAAGCGGGACTGTCTGGCTTCGGTCAGAGCGAGTGCAGCTTTCTCTCCGAGGTTTGCAGCCGTTGCTGGGACTCAGAGAGGCAGAGCCCCTGGGGACAGGACGGAGAGCGGCCATAACTGCTCTCTCAGGCCCACCCTGTTGATCCTGTGCGACCCGCCCTGCCCAAGCCCTGCACAGAGGCATTTGCTGGATAGCCTCAGGCAAACGCCAGATTAGCACCTCCCTAGAGGACAGACGTTCTCTCACTGCTGACACAGCTGATTCTCATAGCCACTTGGCCTGGAGGTCAAACCCTCCCTGGAATTAGCTACAACAATCAAGATTTAACTATAAGACTGCGAACAAAGACCACTAGGGGGTGCACCAAGAAAGCATAACAAAATGCGGAGACAAAGAAACAGGACAAAACTGTCAATGGAGGATATTGAGTTCAGAACCACACTTTTAAGGTCTCTTAAGAACTGTCTAGAAGCCGCTGATAAATGTAGTGAGATCCTCAAGAAATCTAATGAGACCCTCGATGTTATGATAAAGAACCAACTAGAAATTAAGCATACACGGACTGAAATAACGAATATTATACAGACTCCCAACAGCAGACCAGAGGAGCGCAAGAATCAAGGCAAAGATTTGAAATGCGAAGAAGCAAAAAACACCCAACCAGAAAAGCAAAATGAAAAAAGAATCCGAAAATACGAAGATAGTGTAAGGAGCCTCTGGGACAGCTTCAAGCGTACCAACATCAGAATTATAGGGGTGCCAGAAGATGAGAGAGAGCAAGATATTGAAAACCTATTTGAAGAAATAATGACAGAAAACTTCCCCCACCTGGTGAAAGAAATGGACTTACAGGTCCAAGAAGCGCGGAGAACCCCAAACAAAAGGAATCCAAAGAGGACCACACCAAGACACATCATAATTAAAATGCCAAGAGCAAAAGATAAAGAGAGAATCTTAAAAACACCAAGAGAAAGAAACTCAGTTACCTACAAGGGAATACCCATACGACTGTCAGCTGATTTCTCAACAGAAACTTTGCAGGCCAGAAGGGAGTGGCAAGAAATATTCAAAGTGATGAATACCAAGAACCTACAACCAAGATTACTTTATCCAGCAAAGCTATCGTTCAGAATTGAAGGTCAGATAAAGAGCTTCACAGATAAGGAAAAGCTAAAGGAGTTCATCACCACCAAACCAGGATTATATGAATTGCTGAAAGGTATCCTTTAAGAAGAGGAAGAGGAAGAGGAAGAGGAAGAAAAAGGTAAAGATACAAATTATGAACAACAAATATGCATCTATCAACAAGTGAATCTAAGAATCAAGTGAATAAATAATCTGATGAACAGAATGAACTGTTGATTATAATAGAATCAGGGACATAGAAAGGGAATGGACTGACTATTCTTGGGGGGGAAAGGGGTGTGGGAGATGCGGGAAGAGACTGGACAAAAATCGTGCACCTATGGATGAGGACAGTGGGTGGGGAGTGAGGGCGGAGGGTGGGTCGGGAACTGGGAGGAGGGGAGTTATGGGGGGGAAAAAAAGAGGAACAAATGTAATAATCTGAACAATAAAGATTTAATTTAAAAAAAAACAAAAAAAACAAACAAACAAAAAAGAAAGCCAAGAGACATATGAAAACATGCTCAAAGTCACTAATCATCCGAGAGATGCAAATCAAAACAACAATGAGGTACCATCTCACACCTGTCAGACTGGCTATCATCAACAAATCAACAAACGACAAGTGCTGGAGAGGATGTGGAGAAAAACGAACACTTGTGCACTGCTGGTGGGAATGCAGACTGGTGCAGCCACTATGGAAGACAGTATGGAATTTCCTTAAAAAACTGAAAATGGAACTCCCATTTGACCCTGTGATCCCACTTCTAGGAATATATCCCAAGAAACCAGAAACACCAATCAGAAAGGATATATGCACCCCTATGTTCATAGCAGCACAATTCACCATAGCTAAGATCTGGAAACAGCCTAAGTGCCCATCAGTAGATGAATGGATTAGAAAACTGTGGTACATCTACACGATGGAATACTATGCTGCTCTAAAAAGGAAGGAACTCTTACCATTTGCAACATCATGGATGGAACTGGAGAGCATTATGCTAAGTGAAATAAGCCAGTCAATGAAGGAAAAATACCACATAATCTCACTCATTCATGGATAATAGAGACCATTATAAACTTTTGAACAATAATAGATACAGAGGCAGAGCTGCCTCAAACAGATTGTCAAACTGCAGCAGGAAGGCCGGGGAGGGTTGGGGGGCAGGAGGTAGGGGGGTAAGAGATCAACTAAAGGACTTGTATGCATGCATATAAGCATAACCAATGGACATAAGACACTGGGGGGTAGGGGAGGCCTGGGGACTGTCAGGGGCGGGGGGATAAAATGGACACATATGTAATACCCTTTGTAATACTTTAAGCAATAAATAAAAAAAAAAAAAAGATTGTCTGTCTGTTACTGGAAATTGCCTGCCTAAGGACTATAGGTGTATCCCAAACTGAATGGATGGCAAGGCCTGAGCACAAGTGGGCTCCCGCCTGGCCCCCAAATTTCCAAATTATTATTTCTTGTCTCTCATTTGCATGGCCCTTCTCCAGAGCCTGAATCCTGAACCACATGGGATGTGGGTCATCACAAGCACCAAAGGGTTGCGGGTTCAATTCCTGGTCAAGGGCACATATCTGGTTTGTGGGTTTGCGCCCTGCCCTCAGTCAGGGTGCGTGAGAGAGGCAATCAGTTGATGTGTCTCTCACATTGATGTCTCTCTCTTTCTCTCTCTCTCCCCTTGCCTCCCACCCTCCTCTCCACTCTCTCTGAAAAATCGATGGCAAAAAATATCCTCTGGTGAGGATTAACAACAACAACAAAAGCAGCAATTAATGAGAAAAAAAAAAAGGATTTTAAAACCATCATATCATAAAGACTTTCCACACTCATCAGCAAACCCACCAAACTGGCATGTTACATCTCAGATTTGTAAATATTTAAAATAGGAGGATTTTCCATATTCCATTTACCTATTTACAGCTTCTATAAACCAAGGGTAGGATATGCTACATAATTATCTGTAAATCCCAGAATCTAGTTCAGCACCTGATGTGTTATTAAACGAATAAAAGGAAGAAGAAGTAGGAAGGTAAAGTACGTGAGGAGAGGGGAGGAGAAAGTGGAGAAGGGAAAAGTGGGAAGTACATTCTACACAAAAACATAGATTTTTTACCACTTAACCAAATGTTCTTACCTTAGTATAGTTTAGTGAATCAAATTTTAAGTCAGAGGAAGATTCAAGCCTGCCTCCACCACTTGCTCTCTGCTTGATCTTAGATGAACTTGGCAGCTTGAACTAAGCCTCTGATCCTTCAGCTGCAAAATTTAATTTGCTTCCAGGTTAATATTATAAATATAGTACAGAGTAAAAAGTCTTTTAAAAACAGTTCTAATTAGAAGAAAAAAAATAGTTTTATCCCAGCTAGCTAGAGAGGGAAGGTCAATGTATTCAACCATTGAAATCAAGAGAGAATATATAAACTTATTTTTGCTGGAAGTTAAACTATTTTGAAACATTTTTATAGCCACATCTATATATCTATATATATAAAAGGCTAATATGCAAAGTGTCCCCTTGGGAGTTCGACTGGGAGAATGGGAGTTCGATTGCTCGCTATGACATGTGCTGACCACCCGGGGGCGGCGTGGAACATGGCAGGCAACCAGCGGCAGTGGCAGGGCACTGAGGGAGTGAGGGAAGGAGGAGACAGTGAGGCGGGGAGATGGGGAATCTGATTGGCCGTGATTGCTGGCCAGGCCTAGGAACCCTACCCATGCACAAATTTCATGCACCAGGCCTCTAGTATAACAAAAACAGCAAAAGAAATCTTAACAGAACATGACAATGTGATAAATACCATAACAAAACCTTATTATCCCTCACATATAATTAATGCAAACATATAAAATCAATAGCTAAATTACATCCAGTATGGGATTAAAAGAGATGGCAAATTATATCTAAGAAATTATCATTGTATAAAAATACTTTCTTTTTTTAAAATATATTTTATTGATTTTTAACGGAGAGGGATAGAGAGTTAGAAACATCGATGAGAGAGAAACATCAATCAGCTGCCTCCTGCACACTCCCTACTGGGGATGTGCCCACAACCAAGGTATATGCCCTTGACTGGAATTGAACCTGGGACCCTTGTGTCCACAGGCCAATGCTTTACCCACTGAGCCAAACCAGATAGGGCTAAAAATACTTTCTTGATGGAATAAATCCAAATCAAAAAACAACATTAAGGTAGGTCAATTGCATTGATAGACAAATTAATGAAATCCCTGTATTTATACATTTGGCCCCAAATTTCTTAGTGCCTTAACACAGTGTCCGGGCGTGGCCATGTGGCTTGTGTTGGTCAATGGAACACTAACAAACTTGACACAGAAGGAGACTTTAAAAAGAGCCTGTGCACTTCTGCTCCTTTTGCAGACTAGCCATTACCATGAGGTTATGCCCAGGCAAGCCTGCTGCAGGACTGGGGAAGGACGAGGGAGGTGTGTGAAGCAGTGTGGACTCTCCCCTTCCAGGGTCTTCCAGACGAGCGAGCCAGTCCCAAGCAGCCAGCCAAGTGGCCACAGATGCATGGGCAGGCGGGATCTTAGCTCAGCTAGGTCAGCCAGGCCACCCCATCAACATCTATCCTGTCCTGAAATTAACTAATTAATGGTTGGGTTACTTTTTGGTTTTGGCTTTTACAAAACAGTTTTATTGAGGGATAGTTGACATATACTAAACAGCACTCATTTAAGGTATACAATTAGTAAGTTTTACATTGTGTATACACCCAGGAAACCATCACCACAATCAAATGACTGAACTTGTCTACCCCCTGCAAACGGTTCCAACCGCCGCATTGTAATCTCCCTCTCCTTACCCCAGGAATACCCCCTGACCACTAATGGACACCCTAACTCAAAGCCAGGAGATAGTCAGCATGGCTTTAGGTGCTGGGCCAGGCTCTCAGCGAACCCATGTGTCATACTTTAAGGACATTCCTTTACCCACATCTAGGCAGGTATATAAAGCCACTGTGAATGCGTCTCTTAAAATAAAGCCCACTTACACTGCATAATCCTCTCAACACACTCATACCACAACTCTGAAGCTGCCAGGGCTTCTCACAGGGAACAAAGCCAAATACTGCAGCCTAGAAACCCAAGCCGCAGCCCATGCCCCTATCATGCTTCTGACCTTCTCTCTCTTATCTCTAGATCAGGCCCTCTGATCCATCAGCCACTGATGCTCATCGTTCCCTCCGCACTGACTTTGAACACCTGTGCTGGACACTTGTTCTTGGCCCCCTGCCAGGCCGTTCCATCGACCTTCCCCAGCCCCCACCAATATAATCATCCCAGTGGACACTGATCCAGAACTCCTGTTTGTGTTACTCATGTGCACATTCATCCTTATAATGACTGTTATTTGAAAATAAGATTTTCTTTGGTCTTCCCATCCTAGACTGAGAATTGTACCTATCACCACAATGACAGATCTCCACCCATAGTCAACATTCAGGATCTTGATGGGGAAAGGACTGTGGAGATCATCTCCAATAAATAAAATGTAATTAAATAAAAATGTCCTATTTGCTCCACATTATTGCTCACAATTGGCAATGCAAGTCTGTGTACCTTTGGCCATTCTAATGAGTTATAGTGGTATTACAATTTGCATTTCCTTAATAACTAGTAACTCAGCATTGGTGTTTGTTTGCCATTTGTATATCTTCCTTGGTGAAATGCTCACTCAATTTTTCAATATTCTACTCCCTTTTAAAATGTATCTATTATGAATACAAGTCTTTTATCAGATATTTTGCCTAAGGCTTGCCTATTTATTTTCTTAACAGTGTCCCTTGAACAGTTTTTAATTCTTATATGAGCTTTGCCTAACCCAGGATCACAAAGATTTCCTCCAATGCTTCATCTAGAAATTTTAGTTTTAGCTCTTAAAGTCTGTGGTTCATTTCAGGTTACACTTTGTGTGGAATGAGATAAGGAGGTCAGGATTGATTGTTTTCTCTTGCATATAGCTATGCATTTGTTCCAGAACCACTTGTTGAAAATACTTTCCTTCCTCCCACGAATTGTCAACGTTGTGAAAAAATAAGTGGCTACATAAGTGTTACATACTTACAAAGACTGTTTCTGGACCCTCTACTGTGTTCAATTGATATGTATAAAGCTGGGCACCAAAAGCACATTTATCTTAATTACTGCAGCTTTATAAATTGGAAAATTAATTCTATTGAGACCTTTCTTCAAATATGTGTTTAAAGCTATAAATTTACCTGTAGGTACTGCCTTAGCTGCAGCCTAAAAATTTCAGTATATTGTGATTTTTCATTTTCATTCTGTTCAAGATATTTTCTAATTTGTCTTGTAATTTATTATTTGGCACATGGAATATTTATGTGTGCTTTTATCTTTCTGTTATTGTTTTCTAGGTTAATTCCATTGTGGTAAGAGAATATGCCTGGTACTATTTCGCTTTCCTAAATTTAGTGAGAATTTTAAGAAGCAGGGATATTTTTTCTTTGCTCACTTTCCAGTTCTGCTGCTTAGATAGCATAGGGCCCTGGATGATGATGTAGCCACAAGATGAGAAGTCTCAGACCTGAATCACCATATGGAATAGAGAAGCAGACTTACCTAGAACATCCATCCTGGTCTATACATGGTCTATCATTCCAGGTGTGGTTCTGTTTGTTACAGCAGTTTAGTTTACCCCAATTAAAATGCTGCTTATGCCCAGCTGGTGTGGCCCAGTGGTTGAGCCTTGACCCATGAACCAGGATGTCATGGTCAGATTCCCTGTCAGGGCACATGCATATGTTGCAGGCTTGATCTCCAGTAGGGGGCATGCAGGAGGCAGCCGATCAATGATTGTCTCTCATCATTGATGTTTCTATCTCTCTCTCCCTCTCTGAAATCAATAAAAAAATAAAATGCTGCTTATCTCTTTAAGGTTCCCCACCCCCATACAACCCTGAAAGTTTCTCATAAAGTATAATCTGTATTTTAATTCACACTATCCAAAGCATACCCACCACATCTATTTAACTATTTTAATATATTATTAAGATAAAAACTGCAAATAAATATAAATATACATGAAGTTTACTACATCAGCCATTCTTTTAAATTTTATTTAAATATAGCATACATACAAAAATTTGCACAAATAAATCTACTATGTCTATACACATATAATACATATATCTGCAGAAATTTACAAAGCTCTCTACATCTGGGGCATTCTCTTCCTTTCCATTCTTTCTGGCTTGCTTTCCTTTGAGCCCTGTTAATTGAGGAAGTCAAGAAACTTGAGAGAGAAAAAGGCACCCATAGTGTGTCACTGAGAGGCCTTTCAAGAAGTCTGAATTCAAAGTTAGAAGTCAAAGCTGATTGGTCCTTGATGATGGCCTATCTGTGGCTTGATTTCTCTGCCACAGTCCTCCAGGGCCACCTTTTCCCATTTTTTAAGGGAAGCGATAGATAATACAGGCAGGGAGAATATAAAGAGAGAAGCTACAGAGCAACTGCAGGGCTCCAGGGCTGCTGCCAGCCAATTTGGCATCTTTGATACATTTTAAAAACTCCTCCAAAGAGCTCCTTTCTTGAGTCATGTCACTTCTACAGACTGTCAGGTATTTGTTGCAATATATACTTATGCTTATTTTATTAGTAAGAACACTTTCCTGGAAAGTTGTGACAGGTGAGTCCCCATGGCCTGTGATGTGAATAGCATCCTTTTGCACGGGGCTCTGTTCTGCTTTGTCCAGTACTCATGCTGCACATGGCTCAGGCTGTCGGCCAACTTGTAGTGTTTTTTTGTTTTGTTTTGTTAATCCTCACCAGAGGATATTTTTTTCCATTAATTTTTAAGGAGAGTGGAAGGGAGAAGGGGAGGGCAAGAGAGAGAGAGAGGAGAGAAACATCAATGTGAGAGAGACACATCGATTGGTCGCCTCCCATACATGCCCCGACCAGTGCAGGGATTGAACTTGGAACCCAGGTACATGCCCTTGACTGGGAATCGAACCCACAACCCTTTGGTGCACAAGCTGAAGCTCTAACCACTGAGCCACGCCAGCCAGGGCCTAAGTTGTAGTTTGACTTTTTTTTTTAATGCATAGGGATTATTTTATGAAATAATTTTAAGTGAAGAATCATATATGTATATGATAAAATAGGGAGATGCACTTAAAAAGAACAGTAACAACTAAAGAAGCCACCAGTTTTCACAGGAAGAACTGTAACAAGTTCAGAATTTCAAAAATGCGTAAGTAATGCAAGAAACACCATAAGAAAAGCAAAGTACAGAAATTTGCAAGTACTTATAGGACTAGGGTTAAAGTAAAAGCTCCAAATAAATTGAATTATACACAAGTGATAGGGCCAATAAGAACTTTATATCCTATTTTATATTGATGGAAAACAAATCTAAGACTATTTCTGGGTGGCCCAGTCTAAGTTTTACAGAAGTGTAGAGAGGGTTATCAGCCTCAACATCAGAAAGAGTACTGTCATTCCCATCTTTGGAAGAGATAAAAGATGGTGACAACTTGATACTAATTCGAGGAAGGCCCTAGAATAGATCTTATTCTAATGATAATGTTTTTAAGTCTTTAGGAAAGAGAACATCATTCAGTAGGTTGGACTTTTAACTTCATGAACTTCTGGGAAATTAGTTACACACTAATATTTGGGAAATGCGGGTCTTCAGCAAGAAATATAAAATCCTATGACTCCCTTACAGATAACCTGGGAGAAATATGGGCTGATCAGTAAAGCACCTAATGGGTGTTGATTAATACATCGGTCTGTCTGCATCATACTGAAGACAAGTTTGTGAGGCCTACTACAGGCTACTACCCTCAGACTTCTTTCATTCAATATAGAAGGTATACATATCAAACTGGAATGATTTGAAATTTTTAAGTAAAGCAAATATAACTAAGATGGATCCCAAAACACCTCAAAAGTTTAATGAATCTAACATAAGAGAACTTAAGAATAAATGAAGGTCTCGAAAATTAGGCTTAAAAAATGAAAACCAAAAAAAACCCCACAAAATACTGACTGCATTAGGAAAAATGGGGGGAAAATGCTTAACAGCACTAAAAATAACTCAAAAAACTCCATAGTACCATGTGGTGTCACATAAGCTAGTCTAATATTTAGGTGTTAAATAGAACAGTATTAGCTAGAACAAAGAACATGACAGTTCTGCTACTACTATAAGTGTTCACTTCTGGGTTGTATACTTTAAGAAATATATAGAAAACTAGAGTATTTGGAGAAGAGGGTCTTGGGTGGTAAAGACAATGGAAGCCACAATACATGATGGCTGAAATAATTGGGGATAAAAAGAGAAGATGCTGGAAGTCATCCTAATAACTGTGGCTAAATGTATGATGCTGAAACTTTTGAGGATGTAAAACCATAATCATTCAATTCAGTTTATCTCTCAAATGGACATATGAACATTTGTGTGTTGCTCTCTGCACCTGCAATTTTCTTTTTCATTTATTTTTTTTGCGTTTTATAACTTTTATTGTAAAATGTTTCAAATGTATTCCCAGAGATTTCTGTATCTTCCTTGACTTGCCATGTCAAACACTGTAAAAGACAAACTGGCTGATTTGAATTTCTCTATGCTGAATCCTATTGTTGGAACTATATCCTGAGTTTGAGAATTTGAAAGTTTGTTTGTTAATAATTATTGCTTTGCCACTATGATCCAGCCCAAGGCCCAAAACATGAACCTCTTTCTTCTTCAGGCCAAGCAACCCTGAAAGTCTGTCTAGCAAGCCTGTAAGGTGATTCAAATATTTACAAACCAGCTGGTCTCGGAGGTTAGTCCTGCGGGCCCAGGAGCTGGTGAGGACAGGAACGGATGCATTAGTTCATATCTGTCTCTGGGAGAGGAATCTGGTGCGGGCATCTCACAGCCTTTTCCTCTCTGTGCCTCCAAGGAAAAGTCCCTGGTCCTGAGCAAAGCTGCCTCTACAAGTTGGGTGAACTGGTAAGCTCTGTCTCAACCTCTGGTCAATCACTGGGCGTGCGGCCTTCCCTTAGCAACCAGAGGTTCTTCCGATCCCAAACCGTGCTTCCTCCGGGTCATAGCGAGTCAGCGGCCATCCTCGTGCTTACTGGATTCAAGAGTTTGGAAATGCCACACAGAGGGGCGCTAAAGAAGACTGGGAGTACAGGTGGCGCGGTGAACGACTGCTTTCGGAACTGCCGGAAGCGCGGGGAGGTGGGCCCGGACCGTCCCTCCGGGCAGCTCGGAGAGCCGCACCTGCCAGCGGGCGCGGGGAGGCCGCGGCTCCGCCATGGGGCGCGGGGTTTGCTGCCTGGAACGTTGACCTCGGGGTCAGGACGCTGTTTACTTGCCGCCCCTGCCACCTGCCTCGTAGCTGCCATGAAGCTAACGGCTGGTCGCGGAGAAGCTGCTACAGAGAAGCCAACATCTCCCTGACAAACGCCAGCAGAAAACGGGGCTGTCGCCGGAGGCGGCTTCCGCTTCACGTTCTGTCCGCCTCCCAAGTCTCGTCAGCCTCCAAGGCTCCTTTTTCTTTTTTAAATTTGGGACTTTATCCACTAAGAACTGGGTTGTTGCTGTTGTTTTTTTTTAAAAAATATACTTTATTGATTTTTTACAGAGAGGAAGAGAGAGGGATAGAGTTAGAAACATCGATGAGAGAGAAACATTGATCAGCTGCCTCCTGCACACCCCCCACTGGGGATGTGCCCACAACCAAAGGTACATGCCCTTGACCGGAATCAAAACTGGGACCTTTCAGTCCGCAGGCTGACACTATCCACTGAGCAAACCGGTTAGGGCTGCAATTTTCTTGAGATACAATTGAACTGTTATTTTTTTTTTTTTTATGTGAAATCAGTCCAGAAAATGTAGCTTATTCTGCCCCACTCCAGTGTTAGAGAGCAATCAGCATCCATGTGTACATTGTACTTTTTGTTGTTGTTAATCCTCACCCAACGCTATTTTCCATTGATTTTTAGGGAGAGTAGGAGAGGGAAAGACAGAGAAACATCGATGTGAGAGGAACACATTGATTGGTTGCCTCCTGCACCAGCCCCAACCAGGGCCTGGGCCTGGGAGGAGCTGCAACCAAAGTACGTGCCCTTGACCAGAATCAAACCTGGGACCCTTTAGTCTGCAGGGTGACACTCTATCCACTGAGCCAACCTGGGTAGGTTTTGATGTGTACATTTCTGATGTTGAAAGACATTCCACTAGGATAGCGTGGTACAGTTACAGTATAATAGAAAACACTCTTTCTTATCTGCCAGATTCATGGTGTCTCACCCTAAAAAAAGCCAAAAGCCCTTAAAAACTATACATATAAAGATAATACAAACAGGTTATTAGAAAGGAATTCCTTTCTTTTCAAAGATAATTTAACATAGCCTATCTTTCAGGTGCATTTAACTTATGGTTTTATTGATACAATTTAGGTTACCTCTAACTCTGGAAATGTGTGGCATGAACCTAAGTCTAATTAATTCCAATTCTGTCTTAAAGATGACTTAGAACTACGAGCAATCTCTAGGCACTGGCACTACAGAGCTGAGAGTCCCATAAGTCCATTTCAATATTCATTCTCAGAGATTGCATAAAGCATGAGTAAATTAATGCAACACACTGAAGAAATTGGCTATTCTACAAAACCACATCGTAGAATTATCTAGAGGTAGAAAAATGAAAGTTTTCTAGGGTTTTTCCTAAATGAAATTATCTACTTCTAAGACATGGAAACAATCGAAGTGTTTGTTTTTGTTTTTTTACAGATTGGATAAAGATGTGGTACAATGGGACACTACGCAGGCATAAGAAAAAATGAAATAATGCATTTGTGACAACATGGATGGACCTTGAGAATATCATGCTAAGTGAAATGCCAGACAGAAAAAGTCAGGAACCATATCATTTCAATCATATGTAGGATAAAAACTGAAAGCAACAAATGAACAAACAAGACAGACAAAAACTCAGACACAGACAAGTTTGGTGGTTACTAGAAGGGAAGAGAGTGAGAGGGGAGGTGGTTACAAAGGGCAGGAGGGGTCAAAAGTACAGTGATGGAAGGAGATTTGGCTTTGGGTGGCAAACACAATGCAATTACAGATAATGTATTATAGAGTTGTGTACCTGAAATCTATATAATTTATTAACCAATGTCACCTCAATAAATTTAATAAAACTTTCTTAAAATTAAAAAGGGTCAACTGTTTGTCAAAATTTTTGTTATATTACCTCCCAGAATATTTATATAAACTTTCTTTGGAAAACCATGAATTAGTGTTGGCATATCTTTGTGCTCAAGGGCCAAACATGTGTTTCTTTTTCTTACCATACTTTCTTGCACCTTTCAATCTCATATTAAAAATATAATTTTTCAGAAAGGGAATATATAATTACTGTGTAGTTAATTTACTACTCCCTGATTATATAAAAGTTAACAGTTGGAATTGTAAAAAACAAAAGTACAAGAGGATGGCATACCTCAGTGATGTATTGTTGTCCAAAAGTACTATTTTTTTGGTGTCTGGGAAAAGTAGATAAGAAAATATCTGAAAATCCTAACCTGACCAAGAAATTCACTACCGTCTACAATCCTAAAAACAGGTCTTCAAAGTCATCTAAATTAAGCCAAACGTTGTCTAATTTAAGGGGTTAAGATTTGTAGTGATGTAGAATAAGCCAGCTACAAACCTACTTCTTTTTTAAAATAAATCTTTATTGTTCAATTACAGTTGTTCCTCTTTTTCCCCCCCATAGCTCCTCTCCACCTGGTTCCCACCCCACACCTTGCCCTTACCACCCCCCTGCCCCCCCCCCCCCCACCGCTGCCCCCATCCTTGTCCAGTTTCTTCCTGCACAATTCTCAGGGGGAAGGGAGTGGGGTGGTGTACAATTTTTGTCCAGTCTCTTCCCGAATGCCCCCTCTCCCTTCCCCCTGAGAACTGTCAGTTCACTCCCTTTCTATGCCCCTGATTCTATTCTATTCGCCAGTTTATTCTGTTCATCAGATTTTTTATTCACTTGATTTTGAGATTCACTTGTTGATAGATATGTATTTGTTGTCACTTTGTTCTTCATAATTTTATCTTTACCTTTTTCTTCTGCTTCCTCTTCTTAAAGAATACCCTTCAGCATTTCATATAATACTGGTTTGGTGGTGATAAACTCCTTTAGCTTTTTCTTATCTGTGAAGCTCTTTATCTGACCTTGAATTCTAAATGCTAGCTTTGCTGGGTACAGTAATCTTGGTTGTAGGTTCTTGGTATTCATCACTTTGAATATTTCTTGCCACTCCCTTCTGGCCTGCATTGTTTCTGTTGAGAAATCAGCTGACAGTCGTATGGGTACTTCCTTGTAGGTAACTGTTTTTCTCTTGCTGCTTTTAAGATTCTCTGTCTTTTGCTCTTGGCATCTTAATTATGATGTGCCTTGGTGTGATCCTCTTTGGATTCCTTTTGTTTGGGGTTCTCTGTGCTTCCTGGACTTGTAAGTCTATTTCTTTCACCAGGTAGGGGAAGTTTTCTGTCATTATTTCTTCAAATAGGTTTTCAATATCTTGCTCTCTCTCTTCTTCTGGTACCCCTATAATTCTGATGTTGGTACGCTTGAAGTTGTCTCAGAGGCTCCTTACACTACCTTCATATTTTTGTATTCTTTTTTCCTTTTGCATTTCCGGTTGGGTGTTTTTTGCTTCTTCGTATTTCAAATGTTTGATCTTGGTTCTTGCGATCCTCTAGTCTGCTGTTGGATCTCTGTTTATTATTATTTCAGTCAGTGTATGCTTAATTTCTGATTGGTCCTTTTTCATATCCTTGAGGGTCTCACTATATTTCTCAGAGGTTTCTATACAATTCTTGAGTAACCTTATAATCGTGGTTTTGAACTCTATATCCAATAATTTGCTTTCCTCCATTTCATTTGTGACCTGTTTCTTTGTCTCCACATTTTTTATGCTTCCCTGTGTTGACAGAGTGGCTTTCTGTGCTAGGTGTCCTCTAGGGCCCAGTGGCTCAGCCTCCCCAATGACCTGAGGAGGACTCTCTTGGTGCACCCCTTTGTGGGTTGTGTGCACAGTCTTGTTGTAGTTAAGCCTTGATTGCTGTTGGTATCACTGGGAGGAATTGACCTCCAGGTCAATTGGCTGTGAGGACCAGTTGTGTCTACAAGGGGAGAATTCTGCGCTGGAGACACCCTTATGGGGCAGGACTTGCTTCAGTGGGGCTTTGGCGCTCACTGAGTCTGCCCCCTGAGTGTATCTCTTATGGATGTGAAGAACTGTAATCTGGATGGTCTCACTCTGACCACTGGGTAAACTGGCTCTTGGATCTCCAAGGAGGTGCAAAGTCAGCCGCTGCCTGAGGCCACCCAGCAGGAGCTACAGAGAGATCTGCAGATTCCTCCTCTTTGTTTGTGGTTTGGGGGTGCTCAGATGAGGCGCAGCTATGAAGCTGCTGACAAGCCTTAGACCTTCTTTTGGAAGCTCTGGGTTTCTCTGACCCAGCTACAGTTTGCCAGGCCATTCATATGCAAAAGGCTCTGCACACAGCTTGGGTGGGGTCTTAGGGAATCACAAGGGCGGAGCAAGCCGCAATGGCTGCCAGTCTGCTTTGCCTCGTAGAGGTCCCAGGGTCTGTGTCTCGTGCCCCATGCAGGAACAATGAACACTGCAAGCACCTCTGCGAGAAACCCGCCCTCACGTTCCGGCCCGATGCCAGACAGTCCAGTTTCCCTCCGTATGAGTCTGGGCCCCCAAATTCTCGCCCGGAACTGGAGTTCAGAGGAGTTGGGAGCTTGTATCTCCCTCCTGATTGAAAAGGACAACAGCATACCCAGCTGCCAGCCCCTTTCACGGGTGCCTCCATACCTCCACACTTCCACACCTCTGTACCTCCTATCAGACTCAATGCACTTTTCTCTTTCCTTCTAGTTGTAAAATTTCCACTCAGCCAGCCTTCCCATGGTTCTGGATGATATTCATTTTGTCTTTTAGTTGTAGTTTTAATGTTGTTGTGTGCAGCAGCAAGTTCAGGTGTTTACCTATGCTGCCATCTTGGTTCTCTCCTCCCCTACTTCTCTTTATATTAATTTTATAAACTCTGTTCTTCATTTCAGAAGACACCCAGGCATCATAAAAACTAGTCATAAGATATACATTTAGAAATCCTGTAACTTCTCATGTAAATGGTGCTTTTTGGAGAAGAGAAACAATAATGTCAGATTAAAGCCTGCCTTTAACTATGAGCGTCCCTGGAATAAAACCAGAAGCACTGCCAAGAAGCCACAGGTGTTTATTCCATGGGCAGAGAAAAATATGATATTTAAGGGCACAATGACAGTTCTTCTCTGCTCCCACTAATGGGTTATAAGAGTAATGGTTAGTAGCAGCATAAACACTTTAATTACATAATGTTGAGTTCATTTTTCTTTCAGGTTTATGAAAAAACCTTTTTGTCCTTGTACTTTTAGAGGCTTGGAAGGTCTGCCAGCCACTCTGCCTTTCTTGTCTTCAGAGCTCTCAGCAGGTTTAACAAATGGATGTGTCCAAGACTGCCATCTGGTGGGAATGATAGAAATTGAAACCTTTGTTTTTGTCAGCAATTAAGGCACTTGTCTATTAAGAAGATATGAATTTAAAATGTATTGGGGGATATATCCAAAGGGGTGGAGGGGGCCAATGGGGGAACAAAGGGGGGACTTCTGCAAGACTCTCAACAATAAAGATTAAAAAACATATTGGGGGTAAATGACTCATTCATAACAGTAATAAATATAAAATAAGGAATTAACTTAATAAATGTGTAGAACATAGGACGAAAACTACACAACATCACTAGGGGCATTAAAGAAATACTCATACAAATAGAAAGATGTAGCGTTTTCCTGGAATGGATCTCTGCTAGAAACACGAATGACCCTCATATTAATCTACACTTATAACAATTCCACATTCACAGGATTTTTATTTGATAAGAAAATCTTGGCCAAGTTATTCAAAAGTTTATCTGGAATAATAAATATTCAATATTTGTTGAAATAGACTAGTAAGGGAAAATTTCTTTACTAGATAAAATATACAAAGCAATGAAATAGAAAGCTAATAAACATTCAAGCATACTAGCATACAAGGAAATGTCCTATAGTAAAAGGGCATTTTCTAAGAAATGAGCCAACACCAGCTTACATATTAGCTGGTATAAAGGAATAATAGAAAATATTACATTAGATTTTTGCCCTTTAGCAAAATCCAAAATGAGTTCCTTTTGTATTATATACATAATTTTAAAAGGCCAAAGTCATAAAATAAAACATGTAAATATTTACTTACTCAGAATGTTAAAAGATCATCTAAGTATACAATTGTAGTTTGAAACTGTTAAAGAAAAGGATAAAATTCTAAATATTTTGAATGTAAAAACTAAGACACTTCTCAAAACTTATCAACTTGAACAGTGAAGATCTTTGCAGTTTGCTGTAAATTTTTTTCAATTTTTAAAAAGACGCAAAAAAAAAAAATAAAACCTACTACATTTGACTTAAAACGGTATATGGAGAAAAGGCAATATTTTTGACTAAAGAAAGCTACCCAATACTTTTCAGATCAGAGAGAGCATCTTAGCCCTCTAGCATCTCTGCAATTACACTGAGTAGAGCGAGCCTTTACTCTGCCTGTAGGAAAAGTTGACATAGAAACAAAACGTTATTGTGTAAGAAAAAGCACTGAAACAGAGTAGCATGATAAAAAATTTAGAGTAGGGGGAACCTATGCTATTGAGATTATAGTTTTTCAGAAATTATGTCATTTTAGATTATTAGACAGCTTTGTTCTTAGTCTCATCTCTCAACATCCTTATTTAAAAAAAATTAAAAGGGAAGTGAATTGAGAATAATTCATGATGTGATAGAATGATGATAATATTGGTTAATTTCCTAAATATATAAAGAGCTCCCACAAATCAATAAGAAAAATGATAAATGTGTTTATGGAAAATAAGCAACATATGTAAACAAGCTTTAATAAAAGACTTGTTATTAGAGAAAATGTTCAATCTCACTGGTAATCAAATAATTGAAAATTAAATCAAAACATCATAATTTATTTTTACCCGGACAAGCAGAAAACATGAACATTTTTGTATACTGTTGGGATTATAAAATGGTACCCTCTTCTTGAAAGGCAACTCAGGACCACTGATTTAAGTAGTTTCTTTAATTTTTTTAAAAAATTCAAGCATGCAGAATATAATGATACCCTTATCTATTACCCAGATGTAATATTAGCATTTTGCTATCTGTAATTTTCAGGAAGGAAGAAAATAAAAACCTCACACTTCCCAATGCTTCTGAAGAAGTACTGTCCTAAATTATTATGCATTATTCCCAAGTATATTTTATACAACTATGTATCTATATATTATACATTATATACCATTAACTCTAAGATTCCAGTTTTTATATATAACTAAGAAAAATGCTTCCAATTAAACTATGAAACAAATGCTTTTTTTTAAATGAAGAGTTTTTGTTTTTTAAAATATATTTTATTGATTTTTTACAGAGTACAGAGAGGAAGGGAGAAAGATAGAAACATCGATGAGAGAGAAACATCGATCAGCTGCCTCCCGCACATCTCCTACTGGGGATGTGCCCACAGCCCAGGTACATGTCCTTGACCGAAATCGAACCTGGGACCCTTCAGTCTGCAAGCCGACACTCTATCCACTGAGCCAAACCGGTTTTGGCGAAACAAATGCTTTAATAACACAGGATTATCTTACACTTATTATAATACATTTTAAGGCAGATTAACTAAAATCCTCTTTCTGGATTTTGCTTATACAAAACTTTGCTTCTATGTTAAATCTTATGTAATCATTTTGAAGACATTCTAAACAGCATTTAAACTTAACACAATTGCAACAGCATATAAAAACCAATTATGGAATTGAAATGTGGATAGCTGTGACTACTTTGGTGCTACTGTGCCAGGACAGCTGCCTAGCCAGTGGCCTAAGATGCTTCTCAATTTCAAAGATGTTAAAATGGAGGGGGGAGGGGAGAGGGGGGAGAGAAATGCATTTTGGAATAAGTTTTGGAGATTTAAGCTTTCACATAAACGACATACACTTGGAACTTGCTGTTTGTTTCAGCATTCTGTTTTCCAAGTACTGAAGATGGCTCACAGCCTAAGGAAGCAAAGCCAGGCCTTCTCTCCATTTTACTAAGCACCCCAGAAAAAAACTGTTTGTTTGGTTTTTTTATTTGTTGTTTAGTTCTTAATCCTCACCTGAGGATATTTTTTCCATTGCTTTCTAGAGAGAGTGGAAGGTAGGGAAGTGGGGGTGGAAAGAGAGAAACATTGCTGTGATGAGACATATCCTAAAATGCTACCGGAAGTTATAAAATATAAAACATAAAACTCAGTTTAAGTACAAACACTGCTTTTATAATTATTCCAAGTGTTTATACATTTTGGGGGAATATTCATCCTTTTCAGATTTAACTGATTTGAAGTAATGGATGAAGCCAGAGTAAGCTTTGAACAAAGAAAATTTATCAACTAGATCTTTTATGGGAATACATACAATTTATTTTACAGTTAAAAACTGGCAACAGTTGACAAGTTGAGGGTGCACAAATACCAAACAAAATGATTCTTGATGTTTGCAATTCCATTGCTTCGAATTATCAGCAGTGCCTGGACCAGAATGGTCATCGGTTTGAAAACAGGCGCTGACAAAGGAAAATTATTCATTTCTGGAGATTCTTTTAAATTTTGAAAATGAACTGTATGTTAATAAACACTGACTTTATAATCATTCAAAGTGTGTATACATTTTTTTGGGACACTCTATGTAACAAAATATCTCAATACTTGGGTAAATCGCCAAATAAAAACCTGCAAATATCCCTCATAGCACAGTATAACTGCTGTTTCCTTCTTGTAAAAGAGTAACATAGTCTTGTTTCATTTGTCTAGTCATATTTATACTCTCTGAGCCTAGTGGCTTTCAAACTTTTCAAAGTCAAAGAACCTTTATTCAAAGGAAATTCTAACTGGAATCCCAACAAATTAACACACAAAAGTAGCACTGCTCTGGAAGCTGAGAGCGAGGAACCCTAGTAATTCCCTCTGGAAAGGATATCATTTTAGGAAGCGTTTGAACTTCCTGAAAATGCTTAAAACTATTAGTTTATTTTGAATACACATCATTTTAAAATTAGGCTCTTCATAAAAACTTTTGTAGCTTCCTACAGAACCTGTAACTCCAGTAATAAAATCTAGTCACTTTCAATTTGGGAGTGTACTTTAATAGTTTCAAAGTGTTACAATAATTACAAGCAGTCTTGCCTGAGATTAATTTTAATAGCAAATATTAAATAGAAATATTTAAAATAAGCTCTATACTATATCAATTTACTTTAAAAATGCTTATTCATAGGCAAAATCTCATGAAAATAAATCCAGGACCCTCTAAATAAAGCACAAGTAAAAGCAAGTGTAAGCAACCCAAAAGAGGAAATGAGGTGTCAGACCCATATATTAGAGGAATTCTTGGATTGTACCAGTCCTCTTCACTTCAAATACATGCTCAAGTATTTTCTTATAAGTAGATATTATATGGGAAGAATATAAGAACATTATTTATAGTGCAGACTTAAATCACTAATCACTGTTGCCAATATTATAGATTAGGGTTATTAGTGAAGAAAAAAATGTACCAAACCTTCACTTCTACCCATATATAAAAGTTACGATTCTTTTGTGCTCCATTGTAGTAGTGGATATGAAAGAGAAAGAATAACTAACCTCCTAACACGAAGATTATGAACCCCCATGACTGAATTATAAGAGCAGAGCTGTCAGTTACATCTGAGTGGCAAATAATATATATATAGTTAAGTGTTTGCCAGATAGAATAAAACTGAAACAGAAAATAAGGGGGAGAAGATACCATAGCTAAAAACAAAACAAACAAAAACAACCCAGCAAGAAGTGAGAATTGGTAGTGGTGCTGCCTGAAAAGCATCTTACCCTATATTAGTAGCTATGGTTATACTTCTAGACCACAATAAAACATACGTAAATCACTAAGACAATGGGCAAAAACAAATACTCTCATCTACTTTTTGCATTAAGAAACTGACTCTTGGACATAAACTGTACTTATATTAATAAGCTAAATGTAAAGAAACTTGGAAGCATTTGCTACTTAGATCCTATTTTTCCTTCAAAGAGATATTATTTCCAAAATAGACCTCAAATATGCAACTTGACATTTCAATATTTGCTATATTAGATAATAAAGAAGCCCAAAGATAGGTATGCTGATATTTTGTTTCTATATTGGCAACCTTGATCTTAGTTTTAAACTTTGTTATGGTTTACTATGAGGACTAAGTGTCTAGTTAGCTGGTTGGAGAGAACCTGACAGCACCATAAATATATCAAAACTCAACTGAATCACAGACTCTGAAAATAAAACTGACAAGGTGAAATGAGAATTATAGTGACTTCTGGCTATCCAAAAACATTTAAAAGCAAAACCTCAAGTAATAAGCATTGTGTTATAACTGAAGAACCAAACGAAACCAAAACCTTCAGCATAAAGCCCTGATCCACTTACTTGTCACTTAAAAAGTCCTGTCTTACTATGGCTGACCTGATGTGATATCTCAGCCATAGTAAAATGATTTTAAGACATGGATTTAAAAATTCAATTAGGAGACCTTTTTAATAACACAAATCTACAATAACTGAAGATATCTAAAAAGATTAAAATGATCTGAATATATGCCATATAAAACTCTATTGTTAACCTTAAATCATAAATTTTCTCAGTTGAAACCCATCAAAGAAATATTTTGAAAGAAAAAGTATAATACTAAAGATTAGACCTTCTTTATCTTGCTAAGTTTGAGTGTAATAGTAACCACCACTGCCCCACACACACCACCAAGATTTTGTCACATCTGCATGTTGTTTTTTTTAAAAATATATTTTATTGATTTTTTACAGAGAGGAAGGGAGAGAGATAGAGAGCCAGAAACATCGATGAGAGAGAAACATCGATCAGCTGCCTCCTGCACATCTCCCACTGGAGATGTGCCCACAACCCAGGTACATGCCCCTGACCGGAATCGAACCTGGGACCTTACAGTCCGCAGGCCGACGCTCTATCCACTGAGCCAAACCGGTTTCGGCACATGTATGTTTTAACATTTACTATTATACTGTGATGTTTCGAATAAATGAACAGACTGTCTCCAAAGGGATGAGGGGAGCAATTCTAAAAATCTGGGGTCCCAGAGAACCTTTTAAGGAGGTCCATGAAATCAAAACTATTTTCTTAACAATACTAAATACTATTTTTATTGAATTTTTTAGAGAGAGGGAGAGAAAGAAACATCAATGTGAGAAACATTCATTGGTTGTTCCCTTCATGCACCAGGGATCAAACCCAAAATCTGGGTATGTGCCCCAACACCTTCCAGTGTATAGGACAACGATCCAACCAACCAAGACACACCGGCCTAGGCAAAATTTATTTATTTATGTATTTATTTATTTATACTGACACTTGCACTGATTGTGC
The DNA here is from genome assembly GCF_964212035.1 of Myotis nattereri. Classification (NCBI taxonomy): domain Eukaryota; kingdom Metazoa; phylum Chordata; class Mammalia; order Chiroptera; family Vespertilionidae; genus Myotis; species Myotis nattereri. The sequence goes on from NC_138085.1 coordinate 61,177,298, forward strand.
AAAAGAAATGGTGGGTAAAACTGCAGACACCTGAGCACAAATAAGAACAGTAGCACCAAACAAATTAGTCATTATTGTACCTTTACTGCTATACTCACAAAGAAAAAAGGGGGAAATAAGTCAGTTTCAGTTAACAATGTCCTGATTAAGCACTAAAAGTTAATTTTGTTACAACTCTACCCTTGAGTATACATCTTTTTAATAGCAAATATGATGAAAAGGAGTATTGGTTCTATAACATGCTGAAGGGTGATGGTTTTTTCATGCTACTATTCAAGATGTGCAGAACCAGCCACTTTTTACAGAACACCAGTTTTACTTGAATGACAGAGTATGGTTATTCAACAGACATTTTCTAAAATGAATAAGCCTGTCACTTAAGGAAAAAAACTGACAATATTTGTTGCCAATACTAAAATTCCACCTTTCAAATGAAAATTAGAGTTTTTGAAAAATCTGTATCCATCACCATGAGCTTGGCAGTGTCCCAACACTTTTTTCTGATGAGATCAGTTATATTAACAAAAAAATTTTAAACACTGCATAATAACATGTTGCTATTCTAAAGAATTGAGGGGAGAACCAAAATGGTGGCATAGGTAAATGCCTCTACTCTCCACCTCCTACAACCACATCAAAATTACAACTAAAATATAACCATCATTAAGAACTGGCTGAAAGCAAGCTGAATGGAAGTTCTACAACTAGAGAAGAAGAAGCATGAGACTGGTAGGAGGGGTGGAGGCACTGAATGGGCTGGTCTGACACCCAAGTGTTGTTTTTTTTTAATCGGGAGGGATCTGTCGGCTACAGAACCCTCCCACCCCCAACCCCAGTGAGAAGCAAGGGGTCCCAGCCCCCAAGCCCAGGGTTCCAGAGCTGGGAAGAGAAGTCCCTCTAAAAACCAATGGAAATTGTAGCTGAGTGATACATAAGCTGCTTGAGACCTAGGTGTTCCTCTTAAAGGACCAGCGCACAAACTTACTCGGACTCAATCCCTCAGAACTCCAGTGTCTGGCAGCTTCGGGGGAACCAGGGACATATGGGGAGGCACTGCATTGTCTGGCATTGGGTTAGGAACTCGGGAGCGGCTTTTTCCCAGACAGGGGTCCCTGTTCCAATGCTGGGACTTCACCTTTGCAGAGTTGACACCATATCTGAGTCTCCATCAGCCTGGAGCAGTTTGCTCCACCCTGGTGATTCCCTGAGACCCTGCCCTATCCAATTTTCAGCCCCACCCAAGCTGTTTGTAGCAGCTTTTCTATATGAATGGCCTGTGCTAGTTCAGGCTTCAGACTTTGCTAAATTTTCTCAAACAAGCACTTTCTGGCATCAGCGTGCCCCAAACCCATCAATAAAAGGTCCAAAACCCAGCACTAGCATGCTTTGCTTCACAGCTAGGTCTCGCCTGGGCACTTCACAAGCCCAATACAAGTAGCAGCCATTTTAAGATCTCTCTGATGCTCCTGCCGGGTGGCCCCAGAGCCAGTGCACCCTTTGACAGCTTTAGATCACACAGGATTACAACTCTAGACACCCACAAGCCCACACTCAAGGGGCAAACTCAGCACTAAACAAAAACCCACTGAAGCAAGTCTTGCTCCTTAGGGGGTCTTCTGCACAGATGCTCTTCCACTGTAGTCACAGCTGGTCCTCACAGCCAATTGGCTTGAGGTCAATCCCTCCCAGTGATGCCAACAGCAATTAAGGTTTAACTACAAGACTGTGCACACAGACCAGACAGAGGTGCACCTAGAGTGCCCAGCTCAGGTGACTGGAGAGGCTGAGCCACTGGGTCCTACAGGACACCTACTACACAAGGCCAGGAGACAGAGCAACACTAATATATAGAAAGCAGAGAAGCAGCCAAAATGCAGAAACAAAGAAATATGTCACAAATGAAAGAAATGGAAGCAAGCAAAGTATGGGATACAGAATCCAAAACCATGGTTATGAGGTTACTCAAGGATTAATGAGAGCTTCAAGAGACTCAAAGAGAGCTTCAAGGGACTAGTGAGACATTTAAAGATATTAGTGAGAATGTCAAAGACATGAAAAAGGATCAGTCAGAAATTAAGCATACACTAACTGAAACAATAATTTATAGGAATTCAACAGTAGAGAATTCCAAGAATCAAATCAATGACTTGGAATATGAGGAAGCAAAAACACCCAATCAGAAGAGGAAAAAGAAAAAGGAATCCAAAAAATATGAAGCGTCCAACTGGTTTAGCTCAGTGGTTGATCGGCAACCCTTGAACCAAGAGGTTACCAGTTTGTTACTGGGGGTTTGATTCCCAGTCAGGGCACATGTTAGGGTTGTGGGATCCATCCCCAGTAGGGGGAGTGCAGGAGGCAGCTGACTGATATGTTTCTATCTCATCCATGTTTCTATGTCTCTATTTCTCTTCCTCTTTCTCTAAAAATAAAAACTTTTAAAAAATGAAGATGGTGTAAGGAGCCTCTTGGACAACTTCAAACATACCAATATTCGCATTATGGGAGTACTAGAAGGAGAAGAGACAGAGCAAGATATTAAAAACGTATTTGAAAAAATAATGACAGAAAACTTCCCCTACCCAGTGAAAGAAATAGACTTACAAGTACAGGAAATAGAGTCCCAAACAAGAGGAACCCAAAGAGGCCCACATCAAGACACATCATAATTAAAATCCAAATGCTAAAGATAAAGAGAGAATCTTAAAAGCAGCAAGAGAAAAGCAGTTAATTACCTACAAGGGAGCACCCATACAACTTTCAGCTGATTTCCCAACAGAAACTTTGCAGGCTAGAAGGGAATAGCAAGAAATATTCAGTGATGAATAGCAAGTACCTACAACCAAGACTACTGCTCCCAGCAAAGCTCTCATTTAGAACTGAAGGTCAGACAAAGAGCTTCACAGACAAAAAGCTAAAGGAGCTAATCACTACCAAACCAGTATTACATGAAATGTTGAAGGATATTCTTGAAGAAGAGAAAGAAGAGGAGGAGGAAGAAAAGATAAAATATATGAACATTAAAATAGCAATAAATATCTATCAACAAATCTATAAATCAAAACAAATGAGAAATCTAATGAACAAAATAAACTGGTGAATAAAATAGAATCAAAGGCATGGAAACATGGAACAGTCTGATGAATCTCAGAGGGAAGGGCAGCAAGGGGACAGGAAGAGACCAGCCAAAGATTTACATGCATATATGCATTACCTATGTTTGGGTAGAAACTGGTGCAGGGAAGCAATGGGGGGACTGTGGGGGGGGTCCTGTAATACCCCCAACAATAAAGATTTTTTTTTAAAAGGCATAATTCGACAAACCAGTATTTTACAAATGACCAATGTAGGTTATTAAGTCATGCAAAAGTAGATCCGTTCAAACTGCAAGATAGGTCAAACAAATTTTAATGTTACAGAACAGTACAAAGTTGAATAGTTTCAGATTTCACATTGCAACTAACTTTCAAGAAACTACCAGTTCTGAAGTTTTGGTAATGTAACAAAGAGGAGTATCCACAATTATCTGAAACTATTGAAATACTCTTCCAAATACATGTGTGTGTGAAGCCAGATCTTTTCATACACTTCAAAGTGCCACATAACAACAGATTGAATGCAAAAGCAGATACGAGAACCCATCCGATTTATAAAACGAAAGCCAATGCTCTTTAGTTTTGGAAAATAATCTTTTTATAAAACAATGCTCTTTATGTTAACAGGTAATGGTTTCTTTTTTTTAAAATACAATAAATATCAATAGATATAACCCTCAAAAGCAAAAGTTCTTTGGGAGCCTCAACCTTTAAGAATATAAATGTTTGAGAACAGTGGGACTAGGAAATTCATATTAGTAAACACGAGTTTTTTGCTGACACACACATTATTTGTATTTCAAGGGCCACTAAACTCCCAGAGAAAGGTTAAAGTGGTAAAAAATGTTTGGAAGTGGAGAAGGGTTTAATTAGTATTGTCTTATATAGTTTAGTTAATTCGTCCCTGGAATTAAAATTTAACTACACAGTTCTGTACGAAACATTTCACAATATTCTAACTATATAAAATGTTTAAAATAACATTCAAAACTGGACTTTTATTTTTAAAAATCATACCAAGTAGTAATATGTCACACTGTTTTTATCAATTCTTTATTTAGGTAACAAGTTGGTTATGTTCACTGCATTGTATGAAACATCACAATATCATACTGGAAAGGTACTGTCAGTACAGGATTGGATCAGAGTGGACAGTTGAACAATAAACCATTTTTTGCATTCTTCATTCCCTCTCTTTTAACAACCCTTAAACCCAGGAAAGGGACAAATAGCTTTTAACATCATCATGTAAAGCACTTTAACTTACAAGGCTAAAATCTAAAGAATAAATAAAATATATTGTGGCAATAATTCTTTTAGGCCAAAAATCAGGTGCACAATAAATCGAATGATCAAGGAAGCTGTCTGTATTCAAATGTGTGGCTCTCCAGAAACAGCTTCAGGGAAATGTTACAGAAAATACCATGAATTCCACTGCACACAGGACCAGATGATGACTCATTTTAACTACACACAAAGGCAATTACATCCCGCTGAAACACAATTTAAACATACAGGAAAGTGTTTACAAAGCATCCACAACATGTAAACCATGTACAAATGGATACATTCATTGCTTCTCCTACCCCAATAGCTTTTAGATAAATATTTTACTCTTCATGTTCAGCATTAATTGGATACATGCAAAACTCAAAAAGAATTCAAGAATTCAAGGTTATTGTAAAAATAGAATTAAATGAATAATCTTCAAGTACCTTATGTGACAGCCACTCTGTACCGTGCCCAATGTTATAAAATGAAAGGTTACTGAACCCATGAAAATATCTCTGTAATATTTCCTTAGTTCTAAAATAGATAATTTTAAATGTATTTATAGTCATTTCAATGTGATATTCTGAGCTTTTAAAATAACGTAAACAATTAAAATTTATTACCAAATTACACAAAACTTTTTGTATCTTAAAAGCTGAAAAATTAAAACTATAGAAACCCACATGTAAAACAAAAATCACAATTTACATTATAAAAGCAAATCTCATCGTTTAGAAAATTTGCAGCAATGAGATGTCTAAGCAAATTATAAATAGCCATAAATTAATCCATTTGGTTTCAAAGATTTTCGGGTGTGTGTTGAAGGATATAGGAGACACATGCATAAAATTTTTAAGGGTTTATAATATTATTGCCAAATACACTTATCTTGAAGCAGGCAACATTACAATTTGGACATTATTGAAGAACCCAGTTTGGTAATACAGGTGAAATTGGAAAAAAATTAAATAACAATTAATAAATATATACCCTATAGTAGATTGCCCAAATGAAATTTTAAGCCAGACCTGCAAAAGGCTTTCAACTTGGTGAACTGAAAAAAAGAACATCTCATACAATTCTTTACTCTTACATGCTTATATGTTGTGTGTCTTGTTTAAAAAAACCACAAAAAAAAACATAATGTATCTTCAAAGTACAGCTAACTATATTCCCATGCACCTCAGGCACAATTACTACTGTGGTGAAATAACTCCATTGGTTTTTAGGGCCAATAGTTCAATACAGATGGAATTAGTATGCCTGAGGTTGGCAAAAATACTGTAGTACAGGCAATGCTACAAGTGGCAATTATCAGAAAACACAAATATGAACAAATGATGGGAAATGCTAATGATTTTCTGCTCATATCACAAAACGTTGGGAATCCACAAGAATATTTTTCCCTTGTATTGAAGAAAATGTGATTAAAAGTTTTTCCCCCAATTTTCAGAATCAAAAGCATTTTAGAAGTTTATAAGGCTACCATGGGTCTTCTAGATCTCCAGCACCCTACAGGAAAAGAAAAGGAAGAATATTATTATTATTTACCTATACCACTTCCAGGTTGGATTGAATTTCAAAAGAAAACAAAATTAGATGGACAAATTACCTTCTTTTGTTTGAAAAGATACTTTTATAGAGAGATGTGTGTATTGTACATTGTGTGTATACATAAAGACTTATCCAATATAGATAGGTAGCTGGTTGTTTTTTTCTCCCCTCTCCACCAAATGCCTTCCTTTTAAACCACTTAAATGTATTTCAGAATTGGAAAAATCGATCAAAACATCAGCTACCTCCGATGATTCCAAAGTTTCAACTTATGATACCTTAACCAACTTTAGACACATGATAAATATAAACATGAAGTTAATTATCTACATTCAAAAAATAATTGTTTTAAGAAATAGTTTCCCACGTGACTAATAGTTATCTGTATTTAAAAATCAATTTTAACAAAAACAAAACTCATATATCTGCCACTATTTAAAATACCCCATAATTCTTGCAATTAATAATATCTGATGAAGACTTATAGCAAAGTCGACAGTCTTGCAATCTTCATCATGGCAATTTTCTGACATGTCTATGTGTATCCATTATGCCCTAAGATTAATATTGTGTACCATAAAAAGGGAATAAGAAACAGACTAGATTTTCTTTAGGCAAGACTTCTTGAAAATATTTTCCTTTTAGTTAATGAAAAAAGCCAAATCAATAGTTTTCTAAATTTTATATAAATACAAATGAATTTCTAATGGGTATTTTTCCAATATACCAAACCTGTTGTAAAATAAAAATTAAAAAAAAAGTACAACATGCATAGATTATTCCATATCACATGCTTTATTTGGACTTAAACACTTATAATTTCATTCTGAACACTTGATTGACATATATTTTGATGTATGTGTGTAGTTAGGCTATACAGAATATACAAATCAATTCTATACTTATAATACACAGATTTTTCAAACATTATTTTTCATAAAGAATACAGAGAAAGGAAAATTAACCACATATCCAAATAGCTTAGAACATCTAAAAATAAAACTACAGAAATGTAAAAATATAAACAAGTCAAAAAACACACATTATCATCCTTGAAAAAAAAAATTACAGGCCAGCATCTGCCATTCTTTGAAGAACTAAAATTACTAAAGAAAACACAAATTTATTACAAATTTATTACTATGAGTATACTAATATGTAAAATACTGTGAGGCAGTAAAATTCTACATTAACAAGTTTTTCCACAACATAATGTAATCTTGCTAATCAGTAATCTTTAAACCTATCTAGTATGAATTTAACTATTGATTTTAATAATTGGTAGCCTCATTTCTGGCATACAATATGAAATAACAATTTTATTAAATTCAAAGTATATAAACAGCCAATTTTAACCTATCTGATATAGGTGTATGCAAAGGCCTTCTTAAAAAAACAAGGCTATATGAATATTAATAAAACTAGTTTACCAAGATTCAAATAACAAAATCGTTATATAAATGCACACATTGTACTTCCTAAGTAAAAACCATCAAATCAAAGATCACAAAAATATCCCCACAAATTAAAGTCATACTTTTTCATCACCCAAGTTTGTCCCTGCATCTTCATTACAGCTGTCTAAGTCAGCAAGATCACTTCCTGATTCAGTATGGCTTTCCTGCATTGTCACTGGGTTTCCAGCATCACTGTTCGAGGAAGTAGCTGCAGCAGCTGGTTCAGCAGGGCTTTCTTCTCCCTCTACTTTAGCTAGCCTGTAACTAGACAGCATCTCCTCCAGAAGTTGTCGGTAGTTTCCCCTATGATTAATTCTCATTTGCCTGAGAGCTTCCACCAATTTTCCCTGTGTTCCACTCTCCTCTGCATCATCGGAGGCCTTTTTTTAAGATTCAAGACCCCAGTGTCAGTAGACAAACTAGGATATCACATGTATTTCATAACATATCACAGCAAAACACTCATTTTTCTGCCATGAGTAATATAGTGTAAGCACGAGAACATTTCATTAAATAAGTATCAAGTCTTACTTGTGTCAAATAATAAAAATTTCTAATAGAAATATCTCAAGTTATTTTTAGCAAATTACCATTAACTAATTTATGTCTCATATCACATTATAAATTGAGGTTTAACCTGAAGTTTACTCTGCGCTATTAGAATTCAACAGCAACACAAGCATTTCCTGAAAGTGACTTACTTTAAAACACAATTGGCTATAATGATTTAGTATAAAAGGGAAATTAGTGTGTAAAGCAATAGGAATGGACAGAAAAGCAGGCATTAGAACATTAGTTTCTCTGTGATTTCTGCTAAATGACAGGTAGGAGAGGAGATAAAAAATGTTAAACTATATAAAAGGAAATCGAATTTTGGGGAAATATTAAAATTTTCATGGATAAAAATTTTAGTTGCATTTTTGTCTTTAAAGAATTTAATAAAACATTTGTAAAAATAGACTAATCATTTTAAACATTACAATAAGGTATGAATAGCAAACTCCTTATCCTTTTATATTTTATTAAATTTGGGGAAACCTACAGCTTTCTACAATAGCAGCTACTGATTCTTGTTGGCGGAACAAGCTCTAACATCTAAGCTAATTAAAGTTAAGCTGAAAGAGTAAATGCCAGACAATCTTACATTATATGCCACCTGATGTGATGAATTAGGGAATACAGGGCCATGTCCTGTGTTCTTGCCAAAAGTATTTAAAATAAATCTAATAAAACTAATTACTATTTTACAGGAAACAGAGAATAGAGAATCAAGTTAAAGGACAACACAAGGAAACAATCATTATTCTGAATGTAGGACATCCTATAAAAAGCTGGCTCAGATTCTTATTTAGTGTCAAGGGGGGAAAAGTATGGTCTTGATTAAAAACTTGCTTAACCCTTTTCGGTCCAACCTCGAGGCTGACTCAACAGACCAGGCGCTAGGAGCAGGTCCAACGTCGAGCAATAAGAACATTAAAAAGTTCAACATTCAATCCCATCAATTAATTTGGACCAGACTGTTAGAATTCCAAAAATAACACTGGACCGCAAAGGGTTAAAATGCTTGAATGATAACTTAATAACCTGATTAGATTATGGTTCAAAATAATAATTATGATAGTCATTCTAGGGACAACTGGGACTTGATATTAAATTTATTACTAATTTTCTTAGTATAAGATTATGCTAATGTAGAAAAATGGCATTCTTTTTTTTTTTAAAGATTTAAAAAATTGATTTTAGAGAAAGAGGAAGGGAGAGAGAGATGGAAACATCAATGATGAGAGAGAATCATTCATTGGCTGCATCCTGCATGCCCCTACTAGGGATCAAGCCCAAAACCCAGGTGTGTGCCCTGACTGGGAATCGAACCAGCAACCTTTTGGAGCATGGGACGACACCCAATGAACTAAGCCACACCGGCCAGGGCAAAATGTCCACATTCTTAAGAGGTACATGCCAAAGTAGAGGTAACATATTATGATGTCTGCAATTTGCTGTCAAAGGCTTAGTAAAAAAAACAAACAAAAAACACACAAACAAACAAAAACAACCAGTAGGCCTGGCCAGGTGGCTCAGTTGGTTGGAGCATCATCCCATACACCAAAAGGTTGTGGGTTCAGTTCCTGGTCAGGGCACATACTTAGGTTACAGGTTCAATCCCCGGTTGGGTGCATCCAGGACCCAACGATGCTTTTCTCTCACATCTATGTTTTTCACTCTCTGTCTCTCTCTCTCTCTCAAATCAATAAACATATCCTCAGTGAGGATTAAAAAAAAAGGTAGTGTGTACACATACACACACACACACACACACACACACACACACACAAAGAGATAAAGCAAATACGGTAAAATGTTAACTATTGTTGAATCTAGGTAGAAGGTATTCATCATGCTCATTTCAACTTTTCTACAGGTTTGGAAGTTTTCGTCATAAAATGTTGGAAAAATAAAATACAAAAATAGTTAATAATATAGATGATCTGGCACAAATTCTTAAACATCTTTGGAGACTAAGACTCTATAATTCTATGACAAAAATATACTAATAAGCACAAAATAAAAGACAATATTTACAAGAAAAATGAGAGTACCTAAACACTTTTTATAAAAAGTGCCATGTGGCAAAAAGCAAGAGATGATAACTCTGTATAGCATATGTTTTATGTGTGTATATGATTGTGTTTCTGTTATTTTAGGATATCATATACTAACTGCCTGGGTGGAAAAGAAATACAACAATATACAGGAATGGGCAAAAGTAGGTTTGCAGTTGTGTGTATGGAAAAAGACATGAAGGTTATGAGGTTATGATTATTACAACAGCTTTATTAACTCAAAAGAATGGCACAGTGCACTTATCTCATAAGTGCTCAAATTGCTGGCCTTCACTATTTACACATTCTTATAGTCTCTAAAAGTCCACCTGAGGTGGTTGAATTCAAACCTACTTTTGCCCACCCCTATATAAATAATGATAATGGGTAATGAAGTTACAAATGCTTGTTTTCTTTAAATTCTCCAATTTTTTATATCAAGCATATTAACTGTCAAAATAATTTTATTTGCAAAATTTATTGTGTGGTGAGAACATAAAATGTGTTCTCTGTTAATATTTTTCATGTTTACCTTTCCTTCTGTGCTAAATAAACATGTTTCCTAAATAAAGTTTCCCTTTTGAATCTATTCAGGAAAAGTTAAGATGGAACCATGATAAGTGCTTACTAATCATAAACTTTATCAGTCTTTAGTCAGGTCTGCCAAAAGGCTATTTTCTACTTAGTGGTAAATTACAAAGAACTTCTAATGAAGGGCAATCCCCTACCCCCATCTCCCGAAAACCTCAAAGCAAAAACTCGCCCTGACCAGTTTGGCTCAGTGGATAGAGCATCGGCCTGTGGACTCAAGGGTCCCAGGTTCGATTCCGGTCAAGGGCATGTACCTTGGTTGCGGGCACATCCCCAGTGGGGAGTGTGCAGGAGGCAGCTGATTGATGTTTCTCTCTCATCTATGTTTCTAACTCTCTATCCCTCTCCCTTCCTCTCTGTAAAAAAATCAATACAATATATTTTTTTTTAAAAAAGCAAAAACTCCCTTTTTTAAAAAAACAAAACAAAACACACACTTCTAGGACATTGAAACAAAATCATCTTCAATTGGGCAGCTGACTTACACATAGCGAAAGTGATTATCAACCCTGGTATTCACATAAGAATCACCTCTGGAGCTTTTAAAATTGTACAGATACCAAAGTTCTACCCCATTATATCCAGATTCAGTGGGTTGGGGTGATATATAATTCTGTGAATTGCTGTAGTAGTATTAGTAGGGGGGAGGGAAGGATTTGCTTTTTAAAAACCACACTAAAACCAAAACTGTAAATTAAGTAGGGACGGGTTTATAATGGTTGGTATCATAGAACCACTGAATTGAAAAGAACTTGAGCTACTGACTACATTTAAAAGTCATTTTATCTTACAGCAAATTACATTTCCCTATCATATTAGATAGATGATATATGGGTGAAACCCTTTCCTTAGTCATTTCATTCGAGTCTTCAAAATACTATTACATAACCCTCTCATGGAGTTTCATTAATATCAGAACAGGAACCTATTATTATTATTTTTTAAATCCTCACCCAAGGATATATTTTTCATTGATTCTAAGGAGAAAGGAAGGGAGAGGGAGAGACAGAGAGAGAAAAACATTGATGTGAGAGAGAAATATCGATCGGTTGCCACTGTACGCACCTTAATTGGGGACAGAATGGACATACAACCTGGGCTGTGCCTGACAGGGAATCGAACCTGTGATCCTGGTGTACTGGATGATGCTCTAACCAACTGAGCCACTTGCCCAGGGCAGGAACCTATTATTTACCTACACTTTCTTTACCTGAATTCATACATACATACATACATACATACATACATACATACATAGCACATCATGCATACACATCTATTACAGCAATTAATTCACCTTGCAACTGTTTACAAGTCTCTCCATTAGACTGTAAACTCAATGAATTAAATATAATTTCATATTACTTCCTTCATCCTCACTACCACCTACAGAAGGAAAATTGTTTGTGCTAAGAACTATAGATGCATAATCTCATTTACTCCTCACAGGTACCCTAAGTAATAGGCATTTCAACACTAACTGAAGAAACTAAGGCTCAGACAGATTTAAGCTATTTGTCAGGGTGACAATACTAGTAAGCAACAGAGCTCAGTTTTGTGTTCAGGTGCAAATAACATAAATGTCCCTCTGAATGTTTGTTGAATACATTATGGTAAATAATAGGTTTTGCATAGTAAGTGCTCTATATAATTAAACACTAAATAAATACTGGTTAAAATGACTGTAAAACTAGATCACAAATCATTTCATTTCAAGTCTATAAAGTATTACAAAGATTACAAAATGATAGAACCAAGAAAATGACATTAAATGAAATACTAAAATTATTCTTCAAAATCAATTTAAGGCAATTATGGAGATTGGAATTTAGAACTTTTCTCTCAGTTTTTGTAAGGTTTTACCTGTTATCTAGACTAACACAGCTTAAAAATAAAATCTCTCATTATGAAAATACTGTCTTACACCAAATAAGACATAGGAATCTATATACCTCATAGATCAAAAAAGGGAGGGAGACGGGAATCTAAGCACATTTTAAAAATAAAATTTCACTAGCTATTAATTGCAGCATTAAAAAAAATGCAGTTGCCATAAGCAAAATTCTTCAAATGATTAGCTAAAACAATGGAGAAAAAGTAAACAATATTACTATACTTATTATGGAGTTTTTTTTTTGTGGAGTCCTATGCCCTGCTTGACAGCTAAAAATAAATTTTGGAACTAAAGATTCTCAAATATGACTTCATGAAATACAATGACCAAATGAAGAATCTGATAAATTAGATGTTACTTATAAGGATCATGTAAAATTTAATTAATTTGAAATAATTTGAAAGAGTCATTTAAATGGTCAAGACCACACGGCTAAGAAATGATGTCAAATCGTATCTCAAAACACAGTGAATATAAAATTAGTGCATTTTTCCCTCCCTCCCTTCCTTCCTTATTTATTTATAGTTAGTGCATTTTCAAATACATTTGGTCTACTCCAGTGGTTCCCATGCCCCACCTAAGCATCTCTAAAATCCTGATGCCTCTCCCGAGACATATAATTCTTAATATTCAAAAAGTGAACTTCTGTTCACGCAGAGGAAGCCTAAAAAGCCATTAATTTGGTCTAAACAAGCTTCCAAAGAACATAGCATCCATGAAAGAGAAAAATAAAAGAATGAAAGGACAGCTGAAGCACCGAGGAAGAAATCCCTAAGAAATTGTTTAAAAAAAAAAAATGATATGAAGTGATATGAAAAAATAGCAAATAAAGCTTCAAAACATATAATAGAGAATTGAATGCATAAATATATTACAATATATATTTGTATATTGTATGTAAGGCTCCTAGAACCATAAGAAATGCAAAAAATTCACTGTTAATAACTCATTCTTGATTGCCCCCCTTAAAAATCAAATTGCCTCCCTGTGGGGTGGAGGGTGTCCTATGTTGGGAACCATAAAAATGATTTCATCAGTGAAAATGTAAACAAGAAACAATTTATAAAACACTAGTGTTCACACCCTGGCCAGGGTGACTCTGTTGGTTGGAGCATCATCCATATACCAAAAGGGAGCATTCGGGAGGCAACTGATAGTTGTTTCCCTTTCATATCAAAGCTTCTTTCTCTTTCTTCCTAACTCCCTGTAAATATCAATTAAAAAAAAACAAAAACAGCCTAACCGGTTTGGCTCAGTGGATAGAGCGTTGGCCTGCGGACTCAAGGGTCCCTGGTTCGATTCAGGTCAAGGGCATGTACCTTGGTTGTGGGCACATCCCCAGTGGGGGGTGTGCAGAAGGCAGCTGATTGATGTTTCTCTCTCATCGATGTTTCTAACTCTCTATCCCTCTCCTTTCCTCTCTGTAAAAAAAATAAATAAAATATATTTAAAAAAAACAAAAAACAAGTAGTATTCACAAAGTCCTAAAACTGTGATGTAAAAATGCAACAAGCAACTATCTTTATTGTAACTAACCTATTTAAAATTAAATAAAAATAGATTATATATAAAACTTAATGAGAAAACAGAATATGGAGATTTATTGGGCTTTTGTCCTGTCATTCCTTCCTTTCTCAAAAATCCAAATGCCTTAAAAAGTTTTCGGATCAGGAAAAATAAAAATGTATATATAATGAAAAATAATGGATTAAAAAACCAGGCTGTACTGCTTACTTTCAACTTTATAAATTATTCCTCATCAAAAACAGAGTATCTTAAGATTATTAAACATGAGATTCACAAAAGAAAGGGAAATGATTTTCTTGGATGATACACAGAGTTATACAGACAAATATCAAAATAGCTTAGATAGGCAGCATGAAAGGTGTAAAGAGAACAGTTTTTGGAGTTACTCTGACTTAGATTAAAATCTGGCTGCATGATTTACTTAGCTTTGCAACCTAGGCAAGCTATTTCATCTAATTCTTAGACTTATCTATACTGAGTTCTCACCATTTGGTCAGGCACTGCTGTAGGTGTTGGAACTATCTACACTAATAAAAGAGAAAAATGGTAATTGGCGTACGGCGATACCTTTTTCATTGGCTAATCAGGGCTATATGCAAATTAACTGCCAACTAAGATTGGCAGTTAACTGCCAACAAGATGGCGGCTAATTTGCATATGTAGGCACAATGCAGGGAGGCGAAAGGGAAAGCAGGAAGAAGCCCCCTGCCACTGACAGTGATCTGAAACCCAGGGGGGAGCTAAGAGCTGGGGGGCAGGGCAAAGGCGGCCCTGGGGCCGCCTTTGCCCTGCCCCCCAGCCATGATCAGAGAATCAGGCGCCTTTGCCGCCCTGGCCAGTGATAGCAGGAAGTAGGGGTGGAGCCAGCGATGGGAGCTGGGCACGGTCGAAGCTGGCAGTCCCAGGAGCTAGGGGTCCCTTGCCTGGGCCTAAAGCGAAGCCCACGACCGCGGCGCCCCCCGCTGCCACTGCAGGTCCCCGCTGCCCGGGCCGGACGCCTAGGCCAGAGGCGTTAGGCCTGGGCAGGGGCGGAGCCTGCAACCGCGGGGAGCTGGGGGTCCCCTGCCCAGGCCTGACACCTCTGCCGGAGGCCTCAGGCCTGGTCAAGGGGCCGATCCGGTGATTGGTGACCGGAGGGTGATGAGGGTCAACTCCTCTGGCCGAGGCATCAGGCCTGGGCGGGGGGCGGAGCTGGGGATTGGGGGGATATGATGGTCCCCTTGCCCAGGCCTGAAGCCTGGGTCAGAGGCGTCAGGCTTGGGTGGGGGTGGAGCAAGCGATCAGAGGGAGATGGGAGTCCCCTGCCCAGGCATGATTCCTGGGCCAGAGGCCTCAGGCCTGGGCGGGGGCCAGAGCCAGTGATCGGGGGGAGATGGGGGTCCCCTGTCCAAGCCTGACACCTCTGGCAGAGGCGTCAGGTCTGGGCAAGGGGCCGATCAGGCGATCGGAGGGTGATGGGGGTCAATGCCTGAGGGCTCCCAGTATGTGAGAGGGGGCAGGCTGGGCTGAGGGACACTCTCTCCCACACACACACACACACACACCCAGTGCACGAATTTCGTGCACCGGGCCCCTAGTAATCATAATAAATCAAATGAAGTCCCAGATCTCATAGAATTTATATTCTAGTCATAAAACACAAACTAGCATTTTAGAAGAAAAGGAGGGTGATCTCAGAGCTCTGCCTAACTAATATAAGAACAACTTATAAAAAAAAAAAAAAAAAAAGAATAACTTATAGCCAAAATGTAGTTTTACTTTTTCTGGGCCTATAGTCAATTATTCTTTCGGAGTCACAGACTACTTTGAGGAACTGATGAAAATCCCAGACATAATCATCATTAAAGAATATGTATATACACAAATAAATATATTTGCAAAAATTTGGCAGGGAATCATGAACTCCTTAAGAATTCCTCTGTAGACTCTCTTCTATAAATTTTGATTTTTAAAGTTGGGGAAATAATAGTGAACTTTCTGAGTATATTTTAATGATTTCACTTGTTACTTATATTCAACTCAGCTTTTTGAAATATTTATTAACCAAAAGTTTCTTTTTAATATAAGAAAAATTAATGAACTTTATTTCTAATGGTACTCCATATAGGCATTTATAGCAGAACAATTCTCTCTCTGATATAAAGTAGACATTTTAGGAATCTAGATGAATTTTTGATTCATTCTGACTAGCATTCTTTTTTTCAAGTTATTTTTAAAAACTTAATTTTATAATAGTTCCCCAACTGTTATCCCCTTTGAATTTCTATCACACTTTAGTCTTTCCTATTCTGCACATTAACTACTGGTTCCTGACACACTGTACTTCCTGGCAATATCTTCCACATGGCACAGATCTAACTTTGTTGAGAAGCATTTATGGAGCACATCTGTGCCAAATTCACTGCTATCATAGATCAAGAGCTAAAATTTTAATTAAACATTTATAATTTCATTTTTTGTTTCTTTTGTATTTTTAGTACATTTCTGCTACTTGTGATTATGGGTCAACATTTTTCTAAGGTCATGATTTTCTGAAAGAATAAAGCATTGTTTCCCAAAATAAGAATCTGGGCTGCAAGTTAATTTTTATACTAAAGAGGGAATTCTTTAATCCATATATCTACCTACTAATAATGAATTTATACTTATCATCTGATTTCTGCAATTATTTCACAACTACTTAACACCCAGCATCTCTTGAACCCAGAGATTTCCAACCGGTGTGCCCTAGAGCTTTGAAAACATGCAATATCTGACTATTTTAGTCAGGGGTACCAACCTCTTTTCCCTTAGATTGTCAAATAAAAAAAATGACAACAGCCAACACAACAATACTGTCCAGTGTGAATGAATCAGAATTATCCTTTTAAAAAAATTGTCAGGTGGGCTGCAGAATTTTTGTGATTCGTTTAGATGTGTCATGAGATGAAAAAGGTCAAAAAACACTGTTTTAACCTAATACTACATGTTTCTTTTCTTAGTAATATATTTTTATGGATTTCAGAGAGGAAGGGAGAGGGAGAGAAAGAAACATCAATGATGAGAGAGAATCACTGACTGGCTGGCTGCCTCCTGCATGCCCCCTACTGGGGACCCAGCCTGCAACCCGGGCATGTGCCCTTGTCCACAATCGAACCCAGGACCTTTCAGTCCGCTCTACTCAATGAGCCAAACCAGCTGGGGCTGCATGTGTTTCTAAAAAGTTACAATACCAGATATTCCTTTGAATCTATCTCTCTTATGCTCCAAACATATATGGTGCTGGCTCCTCAATTTAAAATATAAAGGTCCAAAGTCCTCTCCAAAAATACTTCTGATATCCTAAATTGTTATTTTTACCACAACAGTTCTCTGTTCCATTAAAAAATCATGTCATTTCTTTCAAATATAGTTTCTATTTTGTTCTTGGCTCCCACATCTACTTGAGCTACCACCCTCCTCATTTCATTTCTGCTATTCAAATCATTCTTCTAATCCAATCTTTTCTCTGAAAATATTATTTTCCCAACAATCATTGCACAATGTGGTAATTAATCACATTCTCGATTTTGTCATTTTTTATTCTTTACTAAATGATGTGAAACATTTTTATTGTTTAACTTGTGTGTTTATATCTATATTGCAAGCTGCATTCATATCAAGAATGGGACCATGCCTTATGTTTTGCAGTCTCCTCACTACATGGTAGAGGAGTTTATCTGCTGACATTAATAGAAAGCTTATATCTAAAGATAATTCAGTATACAACTCCTTAATTTATACAGTCATATAATAATTACACTTAGGGTAAATTTTATATCCTGAGCATTTCCCCTCACCCTTCATGGTTATGTTGCCTATTTATAGTCACTATAAGTATTTTCTTTTTTAAAAAAAGTTTAAAAGTCATCCTCGGTATATATATTAAACAGAAATTTAGGGTTATAAAACACTTAAAAAATCTTGTTTGGAGAGAAAGCAGCCAATTTTTTGAAGGACCAAGAAATTCAGCAAGATATAATGAAATAATTTTTTTTTTTTTTAAGATTACACATTGCGCCCTCACCGGTTTGGCTCAGTGGCTAGAGCGTAGGCATGCGGACTGAAGGGTCCCAGGTTCGATTCCAGTCAAGGGCATGTACCTTGGTAGCAGGCACATCCCCAGTAGGGGGTGTGCAGGAGGCAGCTGATTGATGTTTCTCTCTCATCGATGTTTCTAACTCTCTATCCTTCTCCCTTCCTCTCTGTAAAAAATCAATAAAATATATTAAAAAAAAAGATTACACATTGCATTTCAAATACAGGAGGAAACAGGGATACTTAATAAATGAATCTTAACTAACTTTAAACGGCTTACTTTTTCTAACCACAGTGGTGGGTATTATATGGAACCTATAATCCAGCTGAAGAGGTAAGACTCTCTTCACTCCACTATCAATTCCCACCATTTTTTAAGTTATGGCAGTATCTTATCTTCAACTATTTGATTTAGAATTCTCTAATGTATCACATGACATATCTTTATTTTAAAACTAGAAGGCCGGTGCACAAATTCTTGCACCAGTGGGGTCCCTCAGCCTGGCCTGTGGGATCGGCTGAAACCGGCTTTCTGACATCCCCCAAGGGGTCCTGGATTGCAAGAGGGCGCAGACTAGGCAGGGGGACCCCACCGGTACACAATCAGGGCTAGGGAGGGACACAGGAGGTTGGCCAGCTTGGGAGGAACCGCAGGAGGGCTCCAGGGCATGTCCGGCCCATCTTGCTCAGTCCTGATCAGCTGGACCCCAGTAGCAAGCTAACTTAATGGTTGAAGCGTCTGCCCCCTAGTGGTCAGTGCAGGTAGTAGCAACGGGTTGAGCGGCCTTAGTATATCATTAGCATATTATACTTTGGTTGAACAGACGACTGGACACTTAGCATACTAGGCTTTTATTAGGCATATAGGATTAGTTTTCACAGCTTTAATATAATTCTTAATATTTTGAAGTAATTGCCACAAAAGACTCAGAATCACTGCTCTAGACTAACAAAATCTATTAATATGTAGCATCACTTACGTTCAACACATTTTACAATGTATTAATTGTAAAATTTTCCTTGACAAGACACTTTTATTGTTAAGAAAAGATAAATTATATGATACTGCTATGCAATAATGAACCCTGGAAAACAATGCAATTGAGATTATACATAATTTCTACCAGTGCCTGATGTCTCTCTCAAGACCTGCCAAGAGAAGCTAGAGACAGGTGAGTCTACTTTTTTCTCAAGAAGTTTCATGCCTAAGTTTGGTTCTCTTAAATCTTGAAAGCATACATATTAAAAATTAAGTAATCAATTATTAGATGTCCAGAAACTTAAAAAATCCTGTGAGAAAATACTTATTTGAATTACTGACTTTAAAGTTTAGGGCAATTAAAAAAAAAAAAAAGATAAACTAGTCCTAAAATTAAAAAACGACAGAACTAGAACTACAGAGAAGCAGTTGACAGCTTATCAGTATTTCTAAGGAAGGTAAAAGGGATAAAGAGATTTGCTCTGAGGGGGCACAGCCAGGTACAACAAAAATGGTTATCTCACTTCAACACATAAACCCACAGCACAATAAGATTAGAAAGAAATTAACCTCACGTATTCAAATAGGCACACAGGGGCACTGGAAGGTCATTAAAATAACATTTACTATCACTAACTTCTAGTAATGGCAGAAGCCTGCTTAAGGAAAAATGGAGATATTTGAAAGCATATTCTTTGTCTCAAAATTAAGCTTTAAGGGAGAAAGAGAAGAAAAGGCAGACATACAGGTAAAAGTAAGTACAGCTCAAACACAAAGGTATCTGATACCCATTAAGTGAAAACAAACCTATCTGCAATACAGAACTTTACCTCTACTTCCATTTCAACACATTTCCTTAAACTTTAAGTGATTCCTTAAAATGAAAAGCAGTAGTAATTTATTATAGATTTCATTATGTGAATATACTCATATCTAGTAATATTTACATTATAAAATTATTATAAATGCTTAAGAAATAAAATAAAACTTACCCCATCATTTTCTCTATGTGGATTCAGCCTACTATAAACAGCTTCAATAATATTGCGCCTAAAAAAAAATTACAATTTAGTTTTATTAAATTACAATTATTACATTTCTGAGTGTTTAAAATAATACGTCATTTTGCCCTAGCCGGCGTAGCTCAGTGGATAGAGCGCTGGCCTGCAGGCTGAAGGTTTGCAGGTTTGGTTCCGGTCAAGGGCATATGCCTGGGTTGCGGGCTGGATCCTCATCCAGTAGGGGGCGTGCAGGAGGCAGCCGATCAATGATTCTCTCTCATCATTGATGTTTCTCTCTCTTCCTCTCCCTTCCTCTCTGAAATCAATAAAAATATATTTAAAAAATTAAATAAATAATACATCATTTTGACTATGTGACTCAAAAATTAATTGACACACAAAACATTTACTAAGAACAGTTTCTACATTTCACTCAGAATTTGATCCAGCACAACACATTATGCTCTCAATTACCAAGGAAAGAAGGACCTTCATCCTCAGAGTATGATAATTTCTTTAAAAAAATCTCTTTTGGATAAAATTTTAGTTCTTCTCTAGTATACAAATTATCAACCCATTTCATCTTTAGATAACTGATGCACTTCTTACCCAAAATTATTTAATTATTAATTATAAATAAACACAAAATTAGTCTTTTTATTCTACTTACTTGCCAGCAAGACCTCCTCCAGGAGGCAAATTTGGGATATTTTCTGCAGACAAGACACGCATGACATGGGCAAGATCAGGCATTCCTTCCTCACTAAACTTCTCCATAATTTCTGTAGATTAAAAAAAAAGAAGTTCTTAAATTAATGTGACAACTCAGTATTCACACAGAATTTAAACAAGGTAGTATTTGGTAGTACCTTTGTTAAAATATAAAAAGCAAGCATTAACTGCTATCACACAAAAGCAAAAATAGGTAATATAAAAAGTTATTTGTATATATGCTGATTCCAGCCTTATTCATAAAAGCAAAAACTGGAACAAATTAAATGCCCAACAATAAGGGGGAAAATATTGGTATAGCTAGCCACTAGTGAAATGCTTTATAATCCCTAAAAATTATCCCTATGAGCATAGTACAGCTACTTAGAAAAAACACTTTTCATCTAATTTTACATAAAAATAATATAAAATTACTAATACTATAATTATAGAAAAATAAAAGTAATATATGGATAAAAATTATAGAAAAGGGACAAATTTCAAATTGTCCTATAGGCTTTTTTATTTTAATCCTCTCCAGAGGGTATTTTTCCATTGATTTTTAGAGAGAGTGGAAGAGAGGGGGAAAGATAGAGAAATATCGATGTAAGAGAAACACATTGGTTGGTTACCTCCTGCACGCCCCCTACCATTGCCCGGGCCAGGGAGGAACCCGCAATTGAGGTACATGCCCTTGACTGGAATCGAGCCTGGTACCCTTTGGTCCGCAGGTCAACACTCTATCCATTGAGCCCAAACAGCTAGGGCGCCTTGTAGGCTTTCTGACACCTAAAGAGTATGTCCACAACACCTTATTTAAAATAAAGAAGAAGCCCTGGCCAGTGTGGCTCAATTGGTTGGGTGCTGTCTGGTACACTGAAAGGCTGCTGATTCAATTCCCAGTCAGGGCACATGCCTGGGTTGCAGGCTCAATCCCTGGTAGGGGGCATGCAGGAGGCAGCTGATCAATGTTTCTCACATTGATGTTTCTCTCCCTTTCTCTCTAAATATCAATAATAAATGAATGAATATAAAAGAGTATAAATTACAAAACTGATAATGCTTAGAACAAAAATTAAACATTTACATGATCCATTTATATTTATAATTTATGGAAAACAGATTTTTAAAATATAAACTCCATCAAGAAATCTGCACCACCCAATCTGTAAAAGAATGTAGTTTTCCTATGGTAATTACACATTTGAAGACCCTCACCAATAATAAGCCAAATTCAATAAGCCTATCACATCATAATCATTCAAATGTATTTACTATTTTTTAAGTAAGTCAAGCCATAAAAGTGCTGGGAGAAAATACAGGTTAATATGTAATTGAATTAAGGAAAGAACTTCATAAGAATGACATCAAGGCAAAAAAAATATGATTGACATAGCTTCATAAAAGGTAATTTTATATCTTAAAGAAAAACAACAAGTAGTTCTAGCCGAGTAGATCAGTTGGTCCTGATATGCCCAAGTGGCAGGTTAGATCCCTTGGTCAGGGTACAGACAAGAAGCAACCAATGAATGCATAAGTAAGTGGAACAAATCAATGTTTCTTTTCCCCTCCCTCCTTCTTCTCTCTAAAATCAATAAATAAAAAATAAACAAACAAAAAAAACGAAAACCCCAGCACATATAAAATCAAAATGCAGTATTAAGTTGGGGATCCTGTGATTATCTCTAACACATTCTCAAGTTTCCAGGGTAACCACTAATTGAATTGTTAAATATTTTTTAAAGGTGATTTTGAGAGAGAGAGGAAGGTCAAGGGAGAGAGAGAGAGAGAAACATCGATTGGCTGGCTGCCTCTTGCACGCCCTTGACTGGGGATAGAGCCTACAATCTGGATATGTGCCCTGACCAGGAATAAACAGGCAATCCCTCAACGCACAGGATGATGCCCAACCAACTGAGCCACACTGGCCAGGGCTAATTAAATTTTTAAAAGAACGTACAACTAATAAGCAAATGCAAGAATGAACTAGAATAGAAAATGATGATTAATCCAAAAGGCAAGAAAGAATAAAAAACAGATGAAATATATGGAAACAAATAAGATGGCAGATTTAAACGCAAATATATGAGGAATTATATTCAAGCTCCTCCCCTTCCTTATTCCTGAATAATAATAGATTTTAAGCCCAAAAAACATTAGGTAAGGCCAAGCAAGGTAAGTCTTACAGGGGTGGAGGTGACAGTGGTGACAGAAGCAAGGTCCAACCAACATGGGCTATCCAAGCCTGAGCACAATAGGCAAAGCTTTAGCACTGGTTGGGGTACTACCTGGAATGGGGTTCAAAGCCAATGTGGAGCAAGGAAGGTATCTACACAAGGCCCAGGTCGGGACTTGTGGGAGGCAGGAGGCAACCAATCAATGTGTCTCTCTGATATCAATGTTTCTCTCTCCCTTCCATTCTCTAAAAATCAATGGACAAACAACCTCAGGTGAAGATTAACAAAAAGGTAGGTGAAAATTTGAGAAGAAATAGGTTATTAACATAATCTCAAGTACCTCCTTATTGAATACTTATTAATAAGCATAACATATTTATTAACTTTTCAATGGAGGAACCCGAAAGACAACATCTCAAACAAGTGATGAAAGTTAAAATTACCATATCATCATGCATCAAGCTTCACTTCTATAGTATTTCTGTCAAAGTACAACCTGAATCTTATCAAGAGGAAACATCAGTCAATCCAAATTGAGGGACATTCTAGAAACGAATTAACCTGTACTCTTCAAAGTATCACGGTCAGTAAAAACGAGGAAAACACAATGCAACTTTTTCACATGGAGGGAGACTAAAGCTCAGCAGAAAAGTGTAGCACATGCTCTGGATTAGATCCAATAAAAGGCATTACTGGAACAACTAGGGAAATTTTAACAGGAATCTACAGATTAGATGGTAATATAATTTCAATATTAACCTCCTAATTTTGATGTATGTACTATGCTTAGGTAGATACTGTTCCTTTTTGCATTAAGAAGTAGAGGGTTAATATTATCTTCAATTACTCTCAATTGGTTCAGAAAATAATCTTTCAGAAAATTGAATCAATTAGGGGAAAAAAGGAGGTAAAGCGAGAATGAGAGTGTATGTTATAGAAAGTATAGAGAGAGATGAGTAACATGAGAGATAATGTAAAAACAAATGGGTAATCTGGGTAAGAGATACTACATGTCCATGGGAGCTCTCTATATTTTTGCAACTTTCCTGTAAGTTTAAAATTACTGCAAAATAAAGTTAAAAAATAAAATTAATAATCTTTCACAATATCAGTGTTAACTCTATCAATATGATTAAAACTTATGGTAATGAATTCCTATAATTAACTTCAGAAGAATTATATTGTTAGTGGAATTAGAGCTGAACTGAATTATAGTGGAATTATGAACTAAAGTTCATGATAGCTTGAGGCCAATTACACTGGATTCTTCACTTATTCCCAAAAATGTAATCAGGGAAAGCAAAAATAGTAAGCTTTAACAGACTCTTTTCAAATTATGTTTCTCTCTGGTGGTATAATAGATATATTTGTTTTCTCTGTGCCAAGAAACCCACACACCTTGGTCCATGATGTGATAGTAAATCTTATACAGATGGAAATTTTTTAAAAAGCTATTTTATAAACAAGGAAGTATACTTTTCCTTTCCTTTCTAAATTAAAAACAAACAAACAAAAAAAGCATCTTTTTTACCTTCAATCCGTGATTCCAAGTGCTTATCCAACTCTGAATCTTTTCTCACTGCTTCATCTGAGACCTTGGGGGCATTTGGAAAGCAAACTAGTACAATACTCATGTTATCGCGACTTCCCTATATATTAAAGAAAGAAAAATAATTATTTCCATAGTCTACCAACTTTCTATTTACTTCAAAACAGTTAATTAAGCAATTACAGTTTAATCATCCAGAATGTACACATTTAACACATTTATTTTAATCCCAAAGAACTATTTGAAACATCCCTTTTTCTATTCATCATTCTAAAAACATTAAGTCAAAGGAGGCAGTAGGCTATTTCTGTTTGATAGTGGGGCGTGCCACCCAAATGAAAAAAGCCAAGGCCATACCCATTCCAGTCTTTTCAGTCATTATGACATGAATCTAGGCAGGCATTGTTTGCTTCAGGCTTTCCACCTTTTCAGAACCCAAACAACAAAGCAGAAAAGATAGACAGGCCTTGAAAAACTTCTGCCATCAACTCCTAATACTTAATGGAGCAAAGTTTGAAGGCAGGGGAGGTCAGGTCTTGAGAAGACTTCAAAAAGAGTAAACCTGCTGGTGTGGCTGTGTTTGAACATCAACCTATGAACCAGGAGGTCATGATTTGATTCCCAGTCAGGGCACATACCCTAGTTGGGGGCTTGATTCCCAGTGGGGGGCATGCAGGAGGGAGCCAATCAATGAATCTCTCTCGTCATTGATGTCTCTCTCTCTCTCTCTGAAATCAATAAAAATATACTTAAAAAAAGTAAACTCCCTCCATACACTCTCATGCTTTAGTAGGAAGAATCATCCTAAGTATATATTATAAGCTTCTCAGTATCTCCAAGGGGGGAGGGAAATCAGGATTTCCAAAATGGCTCAAACTACTTCCATTCCTTAATGAAACCCAACAAAACTTTCATGATTAATATTAGAAATACCGCATTGGCTGTATTAATACAAACACATACACAATGGTTTCAAGTAGCAAAAGAGAAAGAGAGAGAGAGAGAGAAAGAGAGAAAGAGTAAGTCAATACATTCTTTCACAAGAACCAGGATTTTACTATGCAAGTTCAGATCCGGCAAAATTTTATACCATAGATATTCAAGTCCAAGATTCACTTCAATACTAATGATTTTTAAAGCAATTTTATGGGAGGAGAAACCAAGATGACAGCATAGGTAAACACCGGAGATTGGTGCCTCGCACAACCACTTCAAAAATACAACTAAAAGATGGAACGGACATCATCCAGAACCACAGGAAGGCTGGCTGAGTGGAAATTCTACAACTAGAAGGAAAGAAAAAAGCATACCGAGATTCAGAGGAGGTGCAGTGCGAAAGTAAAATACTAAGGTGCGGAGGTGCATATGGAGAGGGCTGGCGGCTGAGGACACGATTGTCTTTTTCAATCGGGAAGGAGTCTCAAGCTCTGAGCTCCAGTTCCGGGCGAGTCTCTGGGGACCCAGACTCATACCGGAGAAACAGGATTGTCTGGCATCGGTCGGAACTTGAGGGCAGCCCGGGCCTCTGAGGGCAGGACTGAGAGCAGCCATACTGCTCGCTCCTCCCGCCCTGTTGATCCCCTGGGACCCCACCCCACCCAAGCCCTGCATGGAGGCTTTTGCATATGAAAGGCCCAGCCCTTTGTAATCTGAAAATTACTTAACAAACTGGCAGCTGCCCCAAGGCCCCAGGGCAATTTACATTGCTTCACAGCTGGCTTCTGCTGGGTAGCCTCAGGGAGAGGCTAGATTAGCACCTCCTTAGATCCAAGAGCCAGTGTATCCAGTGGTCAGAGTGGGACCATCCAATTACAACTCATCAGATCCATAAGGGATACACTCAGGGGGCAGACTCAGTGAGCACCAAAGCCCCACTGAAGCAAGTCTTGCCCCATAAGGGTGTCTTCAGCACAGAAGTTCTCCCACCATAGACACAGCTGATTCTCACAGCCAATTGGCCTGGAAGTCAATTCCTCCCAGTGTTACCTACAATAATCAAGGCTTAACTACAAGACTGTGCACAAAGACCACAAGGGGGTGCACCAAGAATGTCTACCTCAGGTAATTGGGGAGGCTGAGCCACCGGGCCCTATAAGACACTTAGCACAGAAAGCCACTCTATCGACACAGCGAAGCATAAGAAATGCCGAGACAAAGAAATAGGACACAAATGACAGAAATGGAGAAAAGCAAACTACTGGATATAGAGTTCAAAACCACACTTTTAAGGTCTCTCAAGAACTTTCTAGAAACCGCCGATAAACTTAATGAGACCCTCAAGAAATCTAGTGAGACCCTCAATGTTGTGATAAAGGACCAACTAGAAATTAAGTATACACTGACTGAAATAAAGAATATTATACAGACTCCCAACAGCAGACCAGAGGAGCGCAAGAATCAAGGCAAAAATTTGAAATATGAAGAAGCAAAAAACACCCAACCGGAAAAGCAAAATGAAAAAAGAATCCAAAAATACGAAGATAGTGTAAGGAGCCTCTGGGACAGCTTCAAGCGTACCAACATCAGAATTATAGGGGTGCCAGAAGGAGAGAGAGAGCAAGATATTGAAAACCTATTTGAAGAAAACTTCCCCTACCTGGTGAAAGAAATAGACTTACAAGTCCAGGAAGCACAGAGAACCCCAAACAAAAGGAATCCAAAGAGGACCACACCAAGACACATCATAATTAAAATGCCAAGAGCAAAAGACAGAGAGAGAATCTTAAAAGCAGCAAGAGAAAGACAGTCAGTTACCTACAAGGGAGTCCCCATACGACTGTCAGCTGATTTCTCAACAGAAACTTTGCAGGCCAGAAGGGAGTGGCAAGAAATATTCAAAGTGATGAATGCCAAGAGCCTACAACCAAGATTACTTTATCCAGCAAAGCTATCATGCAGAATTGAAGGTCAGATAAAGAGCTTCACAGATAAGGAAAAGCTAAAGGGGTTCATCACCACTAAACCAGTATTATATGAAATGCTGAAAGGTATCCTTTAAGAAGAGGAAGAATGCCGAAACCGGTTTGGCTCAGTGGATAGAGCGTCGGCCTGCGGACTGAAAGGTCCCAGGTTCGATTCCGGTCAAGGGCATGTACCAGGGTTGCGGGCACATCCCCAGTGGGAGATGTGCGGGAGGCAGCTGATCAATGTTTCTCTCATCGATGTTTCTAACTCTCTATCTCTCTCCCTTCCTCTCTGTAAAAAATCAATAAAAAATATATTTAAAAAAAAAAAAAAGAGGAAGAAGAAGAAAAAGGTAAAGATACAAATTATGAACAACAAATACACATCCATCAACAAGTGAATCTAAAAATCAAGTGAATAAATAATCTGATGATCAGAATAAACTGGTGATTATAATAGAATCAGGGGCATAGTAAGGGAGTGGACTGACTATTCTTGGGGGGGGGAAGAGGTGTGGGGGATGCGGGAAGAGACTGGACAAAAATCGTGCACCTATGAATGAGGACAGTGGTGGGGGGGTGAGGGCGGAGGGTGGGAGGGGAACCGGGTGGAGGGGAGCTATGGGGGGAAAAAAGAGGAACAACTGTAATAATCTGAACAATAAAGATTTAATTTAAAAAAATAAATAAAGCAATTTTATGAATAAACAGAATACCTCATATTTTTAGAAATCCCAATTTCTTCTAACCATTTTCTATTTTAGTAACAATAGTATGAGCACTGCTTAGCCATTCCTTATCTACCTATCTATCTACTTAAAAATCGAATGGAAATTATTTATATATATGCCAATATATAAATATAAATAATTTCCATTCGATTTTAAGTTATAAAACGTACATCATATCCCATCAGTTGGAAAATTAACTGGTAGTTTCAAGAAGTTTAAATATCCTAAGATATTTAAAGGAAATAATTTACATTTACACCTCAACATGTAATTTCAATGATGCTGCTTCTATTTCTACATGAAGATAACTTTCCTCTAAACACAAACTATAAATGTGTCTCAGTAATTTTTATTCAGCAATTTAAAAAGAGTCTTCCCTTTTGGTTTTATGCAAACCACCCCGCACAATCAGTTAATTTTCCAGCTGACAGGATATAAGTATTCATCCATTTATAGCTTCACACTGTAAAAAGGCAATCCTGAAAAATGATTATCAAAAACAATACTAATGCTACTTAGTATTTCATGGCTGTGAAAATTAAATGAGTTTTTTAAAAGTGTAAAGTGTTTAGAATAACATTTGGTTCATAGAAAGTAATAATTTACTGATACTATTGTGATTATGATGATTATTACAATCTCCCTAGATTTCATGAGTTAACATATAAAAGTGCTTGTAAACTATTAGGACATAATGTGTTAGAAGTGCTAGAAAATATTAACACTTTATTTAAATCAGGGGTCCTCAAACTTTTTAAACAGGAGGCCAGATCACTGTCCCTCAGACCGTTGGAGGGCCGGACTATAGTTTAAAAAAAAATTATGAACAAATTCCTATGCACACTGCACATATCTTATTTTGAAGTAAAAAAAACAAAACGGGAACAAATACAATATTTGTATTTGCATGTGGCCCGTGGGCTGTAGTTTGAAGACCCCTGATTTAAATCTATTATCATGGAAACATCTACTTAAAAACTGGATCTATTCCTACTGAGCAACCAACACCTACTGAGCAACTGCTAAGGGCTAATCACTGGCCCAAATGCTTTCCATGGATTTAAAAATTTATATTCTATCTTTCAAACTAAATTCAAAGCAATTATATTCTATTTTAATCACATTGTTTCATAATATTGCTAACCCTTATTTTTACAATACAAACAAGTGGAGTGACAAAATTATGTGGGTAGAAAATAGGAATGGTTAAGAGGTTTACTTAACTCCCTAAGTAACAGAGAGTGGGTCATAAATCTGTATGTTTCAACACAAAACAGCTAACTAAACTTCTCAAAACTGATTTCAATTTGAGCAGAGTTTCATTCAAAGAACTATGATGAATCACGTATTCCAGCCTCTTGTCCCTATTACTATCATTTACGATTCATGAGATTCTAGAACTCTTTCTAGAATCTTTTAACACTACCAAAAGGCATATTTATCAGCTCAAACTAAAAGCTATCAAGTGAAATATTTCCCCAGAATCATCTAAACTCCACGTTCAGAAAGGTGGGGTCAAAATTCCTGAAAACTAACATCCTTTCAATAAAAGGAAGAGTGCTATTTATCTACAATACTTATAAACATGGAGATCTCTCTACAATATATTAAATGAAAAAGAAGATTGAGCCTTGCTGGCATGGCTCAGTGGTTGACCGTCAACCTATGAACCAGGAAGTTACGGTTAGATTCCGGTCAGGCACATGCCCAAATTGCAAGCTCGATCTCCAGTAGAGGGCATGCAGGAGGCAGCTGATCAATAAAAAATATACAACTCATACTTTTACTTGTTTTTATCTTATCTACTAGGAGGCTCAAAACTAAATTACAAACTTTACCTAGTCTAGGGTTCTGGTGTATCTACCAACATTTTATGTGGCTCTTGATCTTTTGTGTATCTAGCACAGAATTATACTTATACTAGAAACGCAGTGCACAAAAATTTGTGCACTCAGGGGGGTCCCTTAGCCCGGCCTGTGCCCTCTCAAAGTCTGGGACCCCTCAGGGGATGTCCACCTGCTGGCTTAGGCCTGCTCCCTGGGGTATCGGGCCTAAGCTGGCAAGTCAAACATCCCTCTGGCAGCCCGGGAGCCCTCGGGGGATGTCCACTTGCCAGCGGGGAGAAGGCCTAAGCTGCAGTCGGACATCCTTAGCGCTGCTGAGGAGGCGGGAGAGCTCCCGCCACCACCTCTGTGCTGGCAGCCGTCAGCCTGGCTTGTGGCTGAGCAGAGCTCCCCCTGTGAAAGCGCACTGACCACCAGGGGGCAGCTCCTGCATTGAGCGTCTGCCCCGTGGTGGTCAGTGTGTGTCACAGTGACCAGTCATTCCCAGTCTTTCTGCTGTTAGGGTCAATTTGCATATTACCCTTTTATTATATAGGATACGTCAAACTGCTTCATAATAAGATTTAAGACAGCTATTGCCAATGCTGAGAATTTGAATTAAAGTCACATTCTGGCCTGGCTGTTGTGGCTCAGTTCAAGTGGCTGAGTGTCGACCCATGAACCAGGAGGTCACAGTTCAATTCCCAGTCAGGGCACATGATTAGATTGTGGGCTAGATTCCCAATGGGAGGCATGAAGGAGGCAGATGATTGATGATCTCCTCTCATCACTGATGTTTCTATATTTCTCTCCCTCTCCTCCCTCTCTCTGAAATCAATAAAAACATATATTTTTAAAAGTCACATTCTGTATAGATGCTCTGCCACAGCAACAAGCCATAAAGTACTTAAATGACAACAAATACTACAGAAATTTATTCAACTTAATTTTCAAATTAGAAGGTTGAGGCAAATGAGAATGGCTTAAAAAAAAAGGTTTCATTTCTGCTGAAGAAGATAACTTAAAATTATGCAACCATAATGAAAATATTAAGTTTTAAAAATTTGCTTGATTTTACTTACCATGTTTCTTCAAAATTAATAGGGTATTTTAATTATAACAAAAAGACTTACATACCTTATGTAAACAAGTGTCCACCACCCAATTGCACACATTTTCCAGGTCATCAGATACCTCAAGCCTAGATTTAACAAAATCACAGAGCTCCTCATTACTCATAACATCCCAGATCCCATCACAAGCCAAAACGATAAATTCATCATCTTCTGCTCTTAAAAGTTCATAAACCTCAGGCTCTGGAGAAACTAGTTGTTCTGTTGGGCCCTTGCCATCAACACACTTGTAATCATAGTCCCCCAGAGCACGAGACACTGCTAATGAACCATTAACACGCTGTATCATTACGCTGCCTCCTGCATTTTGGATACGCTCCTTCTCCCTTGGATTGCAAGGCTTGTGATCCTGGGTGGAAAAGCAGACTTGTCCATTCCTACACAGAACAGCACGTGAATCACCACAGTTGATAAAGTAGACATGCTTCGGTGAAATCATAACTCCCACTGCAGTTGAACCACTCCTGTCCATTCCATTTCTGAGGTCTGAAAAGTTACGCATGAATTCATCAATTTTCAAAAAGCCAGTTCTGATACCATTCTTGACATTTTCCACTGAAGGCTCATGAGCAGATCCTGATTTTGCAGCTGCCCTGAAGTCTTCATTATTAGTGATGTGTTCTAATAAATGTGTTGAGCAGTAATTTGCCACTCGGGATCCAGCATGACCATCATAAACTGCAAAAAATGACCAGTCTTCCAAGCCGTGAGGAATACCTACAACAGCTGTGTGTGCGTCTTCCATTTCCACTCTCCATCCTTGCATGCTGCTCAGGCCATAACGTAAACCATTCCCAGCACCATGAGCATTATGTTTCTCAGTTTTGGGTTTATCCAAAAATGCACCCATGTTTAATAATTAATCTGAAAGAAAAAATTTTATAGGTGTTATATATTTAAATCTGACAAGAGAATTCACCTATACTATCTCATATATTCTCTAGTAACTCCTATCCAAGTATATTTTTCAGATTTATCTGAATTTACTAAACAGAAACACACACACACACAAAACAAGAAAATTTCCCTGCACATCCCTTTTCTACAACCATGGTTTCGAAATCCTAGCACATTACAATCATCAAACCAATTAAATCAGAATCTCTGGGGATGGGACTCAGATATCAGTAACTTTTTAAAGCATCTCTGGTGCTTCATATGTGCAGCAAGTTGAGAACCACAGTTCTAGGAGAAAGGAAAACCAAGAAACAAAACATGGTTAAATTTTTTTTTATAATTCAACTTACACAATAACTCTAGGGTTCAATATATAGCACAAGAAATAAAAAGTAATGCTCTCTTGATCAGATGAGGAAAAACAGGAAGAGTGTGGGTGTGTGTTTGGGGTACAGGGGTGAAAGTGGTAAATCTCATCTTCGGTAATGGGATAAATAATTCCTAAAACTGGGGGGAAGGGGGATTAACAAGCACATGATTTAGAGATTTGAAGATAAACTCCAAAGAATTCAGGAACTAAGATTTAGAAATGGTTGGTTCTGGTGAATCTCCATGGCCTTACAGAACTATGTTGTTCTTTAAACTATGTCAATGCTTATTTTAATTTAAAAAGTTAAATTAAAGAAGCCTAAAGTAAAACAATAGCATATTACATGGTAAGATTTAAGGAACTGCATTTCAAATCATAAGCTAATCTCCCTAATATAAAGGTCCTATAAGAAAATGACCACGGTGATAGAAAAATGGACCAGAAACACCCCCCACAAATGGATCTTAAAATATGTCCAAACCTCATATTCATAAAAGAAATGAAAATTAAGAATACATTGAGATATCAATTTCATGGATCAAACTGGCGAAGATCAAAGGTTTGGTAATCATTTTCTCCATGAGATTATGCAGAAACACACACTGCTGATTTCATTAAACTGGTACAATCTCAGTAAAAGGAAATTTCATAAAATCTATCCAAAATTGCAATTGCACATATTCTTCAACCAAATTCTAAGAACATATAGGTTTACTCCTATATATACAAATATTCACTGCAGCACTGTTAGAAAAAGTAAAATATATAAAACTATCTTAGCTATGCGAAGTAAGCCATTTGGACAAAAATAAGTATCACATGGTCTCACTCATTTGTGGAATATAATGAACATAAAATGATGAACAAAAAGAGCCAAAGGGAAAAAAATATTAAAAATATAACAGAAGTAATCCTATTATTTGCAGATTTTTAATATTTCCTACAACTTTTATGATATTATGCTAGTACAGTTTTGGTAATATTATATTTAAAATATTTTCTCTTAAAATACTAATGTTTATTGCATGTAATATTATATTTAAAATTGTTTTTCTTGAAATATTAATGCTTATTGAATGTAAATGGCTAATTATTTTTATCTACAATCTTGTAATAAATTTATTTTGTATACTGTAAAAATAAATAAACCATCAGTATCACCCATTTGGGAACTGATTAATAGGAGAATCAAGATTCATAGTTAATGATATGTAGGTAAAACGTAATAGCCTACAATTTAAAAATATATATATGTGTGTGTGTGAGCATGCACACAAATATACATATTCATTTTCTAGAAGAAACACAGAACTGGAACCTCTGGGGAAGAGAAATCAAGAGGCTGGAAGACAGGAGTAAAAGAAATTCTATTATATAGTAGAGGCCCAATGCACAAAATTTGTGCAAGGGCCTTGGCCCCGGCCCCTGGCCTCCATGGCCTTGGCCGTTGGATACTTTTTATGTCGATGAAATTTAAATTGCAGGACAGATAAGACAAATAGCTACCTAAATAATTTCATTCTCTCTTTATTCCTTCATAAGTACAAATGACAGCTACTATGTCCAAAGGTACTTTAGTTGCTTGAATCCATCTCTATAGTACAATGGCAGCAGACTGCCAAGAGGTGTGGTCAGAAAGCAAGCCCTTCAGGGACAACCAGGTGACTATCTGAGAGGGCTAATGGTCCTCTCACCTCTTGTTATTTCAATTGATTTTTGCTCCAGAGGATTATTATAATAAGTAACCAAAATATGCTTTTATCTTGTTTGAGGCACTTAGGAATAAGCAAATACTTCCATAGTGCTCATTCTGTGGCATGCACTGCTTAAATGCTTCACAAATATTAACTCATTTAAATTCTACCCTTTAGAAAAATTAGTATCAATAAAGCAAACAATTCTCAAAGAAATATTCAGCCAAAAATCTTTACAAAGTAAATTATTAAAATTTCAGCAAAGGACATTCAGATACTACAAAATTCCCATTCTCCTTTCTACAGCTTGCACACTTTTCTAAAGGAGCCACATGGACATTGGGCAAGCCTTGCTTAAAAAGAGCACAATCTGTCAATCCCATCTGCTTCCTGTCAAAAAGGATGAAGTGGTGTCAGGAATGATTTAGGCCTATGGACAAGATTTTTTCCTAAGGGTTTCTGTTCTTTTGACTAAAAAGTAACATATATAGCAATAATAATAGTGCTTAGGTTTTTTTTGTATGAGCTCTGTAAGCCAGGCTTTATTAAGAGATTGATGTTCATTATATCATTGATATCAAACAACAATTTAGTAAAGTTAGTACTATGAATATCTACACTAATATAGAGAAAGATGCAAACTGACTATACCTTCACAAAGC
Organism: Myotis nattereri; assembly: GCF_964212035.1. Lineage (NCBI taxonomy): Eukaryota > Metazoa > Chordata > Mammalia > Chiroptera > Vespertilionidae > Myotis > Myotis nattereri. The sequence goes on from NC_138085.1 coordinate 61,211,971, forward strand.
CCACCAGCCAATCAGGAGTGAGTATGCAAATTAACCCAACAAAGATGGCAGGTTAATTTGCATACACAGTTGCCGAGCGGCTAGGGGCGTTCCACACAGCCCCAGCCGCTCAGGGCCGCTGGGCAGCGTGGGAAGGCAAAGGAAAGAATGCAGAAAGGTGGCTTCAGGCCTCTGGGCAGTGTAGGAAGGCGGAAAGGTGGCTCCGGGCCAGAACAAAGGCAGAAAGGCGGCTCCGGCTGGAGCGAAAGCGGTGCCGGCAGCCAGGGGAAGGAAGGCCCATTCTTGCACGAATCTTCGTGCATCAGGCCTCTAGTTATACTAATTTGTGCACCAGTGGGGCCCCTCGGTCTGGCCTCCAGGATTGGCCGAAACTGGCTCTCTGACATCCCCCGAGGGGTCCCACATTGCGACAGAGCGCAGGCCAAGCCGAGGGACCCCACCAGTGCATGATTGGGGCCAGGGAGGGATGCAGGAGGTTGGCCAGCCAGGGAGGGACCGCAGAAGGGCTCCAGGGCGTGTCTGGCCCATCTGACTCAGTCCCGATCAGCTGGACCCCAGCAGCAAGCTCACCTACCGATTGGAGCGCCTTCCCCCTGGTGGTCAGTGCATGTCATAGCAACTGGTTGACCAGTCAACTATCTGCCCCCTGGTGGTCAGTGCACATCATAGCAAGTGGTTGAGCGGCCTTAGCATATCATTAGTATATTACGTTTTGATTGGATGAACGGCCGACCGGATGATCAGACACCATATTAGGCTCTTATTATATAGGACTAAGAAAACTTAAATACCTAGTGTACCCAGATAACAAAATTTATTGTAGCAAGTCATAATTCAAACAAAAGCAATAGCCTAGAACTGGCATTCTCATCTCACGGCTCAAGTGATTAATGCATTTTGAAGCGTTTTTTATTCTTTTTAAGAGTCAAAATAGTATAAATAAATGTTTGCAGATTCAAAAAGCAAGGGTACCAAATGTAATGTGGTACCCAGATTGGACCCTAGCACAGAAAAAGAGAATAGAAAAACTGGTAAAATCCAAATAAAACTGGACTCGATGTATGTCGTTTCATAGTTACCTTGCCATCTCCCATTTATAAAAAAAAAAAAAAATTCTATCATTTCAATGTGTGTACATATGTGCTTTATGTTTTCTATTATTTATTTACCACAAGTAAAGGTCAGGAATTGTTATCTGTCTTTTAAATTTTTTTTTACTGTTTCACTTCATTATTGCCGTGTATGTGCTCCATGTGAATGATGTAGGTGCTTATGCAGGTCGGTTCCCACTTATGGCAAAAATCGCATTAAGTCGCGCCAAAGGAAAGGATCTCCGACGTAACCTGCAATCCAAGGACCTACTGTAGTACAAATAATGGTTTCTTAGTTTAGACAAATACACCACAGTAATGTAAGAAAACCAGTATAGAGGGATACTAGCCTGTGACTTTCTATACATCTAGAATTATTTCAAAATTAAAATTTTATTTAAAATATTAAAGTAACAGGTAAGCCTCAGTTAGGAAGAACTTTATACCAACCAATGTGGTGCAAGGATTATAAACTGGCTATGGAAAATTTCTCTACCTGTGATTTTGCCAATCCCAGCTCGGAAATGCATCCTAAAAATGCCAAGATTATATAATAATTAGAACTCTGACCCAATATTCTACTTCTGAGAAGTTATTCTAAATAACCCAACGGTACATAAATATTATTTTAAAAGATTAAACAAATAGAATCCATCAGCATATTTTTAAATTTTTTATAACAAAATAAGAAATAGAAAAATGGTTATATATTTGGAAATCAGTAACGTAAAATTCACCATAAAAGATCTTTGTGCATAATGATATTCATTAGAGTGCTACTTATACTGAAAATAAAAACAATTTGTATTTCTAACAATAGAAGAATGGAGTAAATGTATAACTGGTTTCTCAACCAGGGGAGATTTTGTCCCCCAGAGGGTATTTGGCAACATTTAGAGACATTTTTTTATTGTCACAACTGGCATGGGGAGGGAGTGGAAGGGAGAACTACTGGCATCTAATTAGTAGAGGCCAGGAAGGCTCTAAAACATCCTATAATGCACAGGCCATCCCTGCAGCAAAAAATTATCAATGATGTTGAGGCTAATAAAACCTGGCCTACAGGATGAAGTATTATACAGCCATGGTCTACTAAGAATTTAGAGAAAGCGTATTTTCAATTTAGGTTATGGAAAAAAATAACACAATATATTTAAGCTATTTTAAAGGCAAATAAAGAATCCTATGGAAATGCATTCCCTCACTCTCTTCCATGCCCTCTCCTAAACACAGCCACTTAAAGCAGGAGAGGAGTAGAGAAATCAGGCCCGTTTCAGTCTTCCAAAATGCAATGCAGAGAGCCGTGTCAAACACTTCAACGAAGCAAAGCATGACACAAGCGTTTCATAACAACTAAACTGTTGTCCTTTCAAACATGTGAAAGGATTACAAATTATATCACAGTGGCATCAAAATTATATTGAGCTGAAGACAGGAACAAATCAACAGATGCAGAAAGAGGCTTTGTCTGAACTCCACTCTCCTTACTATCTAAAAAGCAGTCTTCCAAAAGAACTAAATGAGACAAAAATCCCTCCCTTCAAAGGGAGGCTTCCAATAATGGGAGACTGACTTCTATCACCTGAGATGAGAAGTCAGCACTGAGATAAGACATAAAACATTGTCAGAAGACCACCCCCCTCCCCATCTACTCTCCTATTTGTCTTTTCCTAAAAGTCTTTTGTTATTCCATAGTGCCCCTCCTCTCCATCCCCTTCCCCATTAAAATGGCATATCAACTCTAAATTCTAACTACTTATTTGGGCTCCCATAAATAAACTTTGTCTTTTTTTCTTGCTTCTCTGTATTTTTTCAGTTTAATTCACAAGCCCCTTACCTCACAAGAGGGTAGAGAAAGTTTACCTCCCACACATGCAAGAATGCAATTTCATTCTCCTAGGCCCATTCTTAGAAAAAAATTTTTTTAATTAAAAACACACACACATTTTTTAAGAGATCAAATTCAGCTAAATAAGAAATGACTAAAAAAGTGATGATAGTCCAACCCATGTGGCTCAGTGGTTGAGTGTCGACCTATGAACCAGGAGGTCACAGTTCAATTCCTGGTCAGGAGGCAGCTGCTCCATGATTCTCTCTCATCAATGATGTTTCTATCTCTCTCTCCCTCCCTCTCCTTTCCTCTCTGAAATCAATAAAAACATATTTTTTAAAGTGATGATAAACATAAATCATAATCAAATAGAAATAAAACAACACTAATAGAAGGTGCAGGAAAGAGGTGAAGGTATAGGTAGCATATATGTGTGAATTTCTTCTTTCTTGGGGGAAGAGGGTCACATTTGTTTAGTGTTTAAATAAAGTGACAGATATACAAGATGTCCCCAAAAATGTATCCACACTTAGAATAATTATAAAGGCAGTGTTTATTAAATACATTTCATTTTCAAAATGTAACAGAAATCAGCTACTATAAAGAGTGGTAACTGAAGAATCAAAAGCAGATGGTAGAAGATAAAGTAGGAAATATTAGAAGTAAACTAACTGCCACATCTTTCAGATTTTTATTACATAATTATAAAGACAGCCATCGATGAAATAGATTATAAAATGTCTAAGTCACAGAAAGAAAAAACATGCCCAAAAGCAAGACAGTAAAATATTTTAAAATTTCAAACATTTTTTAAAAAGAGAAAGCAAATACAACTCAGAATAACACTGTCATGTTAATAGATATAAACTCACCTATTTTAAAAAAAGAACTTCCAAAACAAAATCCATCTATCTACACGCTACATTTTAAAAATTCAGCCACAATAAAGAGACCCAGAAAGGTTGAACATGAAAGATAAAATGATATGGGCAACTAATGTAATACAAAAGAAACAATGGCCACGAAATTAATAGCAAATTTAGGTCATATTTGGGGGTGATGGGAATGAAAGAGGGAGAATTCAGTTTAAAAGATAAGAAATATAAATCACAAAGAAAATTTAAGTGTAGTGATAAGTCAAATAACACAATGCCCAAGTAAAAAATACAGATAATACAGGAGAGAACCAAAACAGAAAAAACTAATTCACTACTCTTAGCCTGTGTTAGATCAAAAATAACAAAATAAAGCAATATTGAATTATAAAATATCCATGAGTCCACGTGGATTAAAATAAATGACTGAATGAATGAATAAATGGGAGAGAATAGACGTATTTCCAGGGCATAATAATTCCAAATAATTTATGTAGATACTCTGCACTCAAATAGGTGGACCATAACTTCCCACCCCTTAAACTGGGCAAAGAGACTTTCTTTCCAAAAAGCACAAAAAGAAAAGGGGGAGGGGAGTAACTAACTTCACAGTGGAGAAACCAGACACACATTATCTGAGCCGAGTAATCAAGGTCAAATCAACTGTCATAATCATGTTTGCAGTATGTTCTCTTGATATAATGTGATGAAAACAGCATTTCATCTCTGGTCTTCTTCCCCAAGCCCCATAATCCCAGTCTAATCCCTAAGGAAAGCATTAGACAAATACCAATTGAGACATTCTATAAAACATCTGACTAGTACTCCTTAAAATTAGCAAGGTCCTAAAAAGCAAGGAAAGTAAGGGCAACTCTCACAGTCACAAGAGACCTAAGGAGACATGGTAATTTAATATAATATGGTATATCCTAAATTAAATTCTGTAATAGAAAAAGAGACATTAGGTAAAAAAAAATAATGAAACCTGAGTAAGTGCGGGTTTTAGTTAATAATAGTGCATCAATACTGGCTCATTCACTATAAGAGCTCATCAGGCAGTTGCCACTGGAAATTTCTCAGATTTTGGGAAATATTCACCTGAAAACTTATTAAATGATTATAGTAAACTAGTGGCCCGGTGCACAAAAATTTGTGCACTCGAGGGGGAGGGGGGTCCCTCAGCCCGGCCTGTGCCCTCTCGCAGTCTGGGACCCCTCGGGAGATAACGACCTGCTGGCTTAGGCCTGCTCCCGGGTGGCAGAGGGCAGGCCTAATCCCTAGGTGCAGCCCCTGGTCGGGCTCAGAGCAGGGCCAATTGGGGAGTTGGGGCGCCGCCCCCTGTCATGCACAGAGCAGGGCGGATTGGGAGGTTGCGATGCCACCCTCAGTCACGCTCAGGGTAGGGCCGATTGGGGGGTTGCGGCACCACCTCCTGTCATACTCAAGGCAAGGTAGATGGGGAGATTGCGGCGCCACCCCCTGTCACGCACAGAGCAGGGCCAATCAGGGGGTTGGGGCGCTGCCCCTTGTCACGCACAGAGCAGGGCCCATCAGGGGGGTTGGGGCTCCGTACCCTGTCACTCACAGAGCAGGCCGATCAGGGGGTTGGGGAGCTCCCCCCTGTCACGCACAGAGCAGGGCCCATCAGGGGGTTGAGGAGCTCCCCCCTGTCACTCACAGAGTAGGGCCAATAGGGGAGTTGGGGCACTGCCCCGTCACACACAGAGCAGGGCGGATCAGGGGGTTGGAGCGCCACCACTGTCACACCCAGGGCAGGGCCGATGGGGAGGTTATGGCTCTACCCCATCACAGAGCAGGGCTTGTGGTGGTGGTGGGGGGGGGGGGGTTGGGGCGCCGCACCCTGTCACACACAGAGCTGCAGGGTGATCAGGGGGTTGGGGAGCTCCCCCTATCAGGCACAGAGCAGGGCCGATCAGGGGGTTGGGGCACCTTCCCCTGTCAGGAACAGAGCAGGGCCGATAGAGAGGTTGTGGCCCCGCCCCCTGTCACACACAGAGCCGCAGAGCGATCAGGGGGTTTGGGCGCTGTGACCCGTCACGCTGATCCCGATGCCAGGAGGCCTCTCAGCTCTGTTGATCCCGGTGCTGGGAGGCATATTACCCTTTTACTATATAGAATAGAGGCCTGGTGCATGGGTGGGGCTGGCTGGTTTGCCCTGAAGGGTGTCCTGGATCAGGGTGGGGGTCCCCACTGGGGTGCCTGGCCAGCCTGGGTGAGGGGATGATGGCTGTTTGCAGCTGGTCACACACCACTCAGGGTGGGGGTCCCCACTGGGGTGCCTGGCCAGACTGGGTGAGGAGCTGAGGGCTGTTTTCAGGCTGGGACTGAAGCTCCCAACTGCTCCTTTTTTTCTTTTTTTTCTTTTTATTCTGGGCCAGCTTTAGCTCTGAGGCTCCAGCTCTTAGGCCTCCACTCCTAAAAGCAGGTATCTGGCTTGTTTTGGTTCTATAATCGAACCCCGTATCAATTCCAGCTCTGAGATCCCGGCTAGCTGAAAGCAGGTTTCTGGGGTTTTGTTTAGCTTCTATATTCGTTACAATGTTTCTTAAACTGCAAGCTCAGAGGCCGGCAAGGCAGGCAGGGAACGTTGGAGTCCTCCGTCACTGAAGCAAGCAAGCCTCATGTTAGTTTCAAGCTGCCTGGCTGCCGGCAGCCATCTTGGCTGGCAGTTAATTTGCATACCTTGCTGATTAGCCAATGGGAAGGTTAGCGGTCGTACGCCAATTACCATGTTTCTCTTTTATTAGATAGGATTGGAGCTGTTCGCTAGGAATTCAGCTGGGACTTAATTCAGCTGGGGAGAGCCTGTATGTGGTCCCTCCAGTTCAACCAGTCAGACTCAAGCTAGTCAGATTTCTTACATGGCACCTGGCTTTCCCAGAGGGAATGTCCCAAGGGAACCAGGAAGGAACAACTTGGCCTTTTCTGAGTGTCACCAGTGCTGCAGTCTGTTAGTTACAAGCAAGTCACTCCGCCAGCTCAGATTCAAGACTAGAAGACAAAGACCCAACCTCTCACAGAGGAAAATTAAAAAAGAACTTGCAGCCCAGTTGGCATGGCTCAGTGGTTGAGCGTTGACCTATGAACCAGGAGGTAGTGGTTCGATTCCCAGTCAGGGCACATGCCTGAGTTGCAGGCTCCATCCCTAGTGTGGGGTATGCAGGAGGTGGCCAATGATTCTCTCTCATCACTGATGTTTCTATCTCTCTCTCCCTTCCTCTCTGAAATCAGTAAAAACATATTTAAAAAAAAAAAAAAAAGAACTTGCAGACATGTATTAAAACTACCACATATGGAAAAAGACCAGAAGTTTAATTTGAAAAGTCTGAACTACAAAGGTTCAGGATTGAGAGCAAGGATAAGAAGACTTACTGAAAACCAGAGTTAAGTTATAAATTTACATAATGAATGCTGAAACTCTCAACTTCCAGAAATTTTATAAATCTCAGGTAAACAACAGTTTTACTGCTCTCTGAGGAAATTCAACAGTACCAAAAGAAGTATTTTCAGATTACTTACATTCAGGAATACTCGAAATGGTCAGGGGGTCACAGGTCACCATACAAGGTGGCCTATCAAATGACTGTCCTTAGAAAAAAAAGAAAAAAGAAAGTCCTCAAGAGAAATGAGTACTGTATTCACGAAACATGAATGGGATATTATAAAAATGTGTTTCAGAGAAATAGAATGTGCTCTTATGAACTAAGATGAGGACAGACCTTAGGTTATACCCTGGCCAGAGTGGCTCAGCTGGTTGGGCATGCACCGAAGGGTTACCAATTAGATTCCCAGTCAGGGTACAAAGCCAGGTTGCAACTGGATCCGAAATGGGGGATGGGGGAGGACAAGCAGGAGGCGGCCCATATATGTCTCTCACTCTCTCTCCCTAAAAAAAACCCAAAAAACCAAAAACCCGAAACCCAAAAAGTAAGATTCTCCCATCTCCCCCGCCCCCAATCCCAAAATAAATAGACTCAAAATGGGAGGGAATACAATGAAGAAAGTTTTAAGATCAGTCTAGAGTAGAACATCCAACTAATAGATATTTCAAAAATAACAAGCAAAGAGAAGATATTTATCAAAGAAATGACTCAGAAAAGTTTCCCAGCACTAAAACAAGGTAAGTGATTGAAAGTGCATAGCAAAACTGAAAGTAGAGCCACAACAAGAAAGGTAACTGAAATTTCGAAATACTTCTAAAATAAAAAGCCTGAAAATTCCCAGAGGGAAAAAACAGGTCACATACAGAAAATCAGGAACTAGAACAGCACCAGAAAAACTCAGAGTAGTATCTGGTAAAGATGCACATAACTTCCTGTGGAATTGTCCGATTATAGAGTACCCAGATTATAGAGTACCCATTGTAGAGTGCCCACAAGGAGAAACACACAATGATGCTGATGCAATGTAACACTTTATAGAAGTTAAAAGTATGGGTTAAATCTGCATTTATCACCATGAATAAATTTCAAAAACAAAGCAAGTTGGAGGTCTGATGCTATTTACGTAAAATTACAAAATTTACAAATCAATAGACTAGCTTAGAATTGTGAACATATAGCAAAAATATTAAAAACATGCTTTAGTATAAAAACTACTATCAAGACCAACTTGATAATAACTTCTTAGAAACAAGAGAGAAAAGATGGAGTGATAATATTTAGATAAAATTGGTAACATTAATACCCATTTCCTTGAAAAATCTTACAGAAAAATTTAGTCAATCCAAAAATATGAGTACTTGTTCTGTTCAATTTATGGAGTGTGAAAAAGCTATGTAAACACATATGCAGAACAGAAACTGTTTAGCCAAAATAAATGTCACTTCTGTTTTAACAGACGCCTGGTCTAACACAAATAAAAGATCAACTCATTTAAATTTATCTGCCTACTAAATTTAGAGTCTTTAAAATTACTTTCAAAACAAAAGAAAAAAAGCTTTTGAAAAAGGGACCAAGTAACCTGGCTGGTGTGCTCAATGGTTGATGGTCAATGCATGCACCAAGAGGTCACTAGTTTGATTCCCAGTCACAGCACATGCCTTGGTTGCAGGTTTGATCCCCTCCCTGGCTGGGCCTGCAAGAGGCAGCCAATTGATGTTGATATTTCTCATTTCTCTCTCTCTCATCAATAAAAACTTATTTAACAACAACAACAAAAAAGGGGAGAGGGGACCAAGCAAAGGGGAGAAAAGTTTTCTCAAAATGCAATCTGTAAGTACTTCTATATTATTGGCAAATAATGGTTTATACACAACAAATGTCCTATGGTATATAATTCTTTAGTGAGGTATTTTTATAATGTAAATGATCATTCATATTAATATAGTAACCCATATGATAAATGATTTTCTAATTCAAAACAGATTAAACACAGCCATAATTATCACTCATCCCTCCTAATACACCATCAAAATGTAGTTGCAGAATTTTTTAAAGTATAAAACAAACAACAATAAAAACTTGGGAGAGAGAAGAGTGAAATAAGATGTGTGCCACTGTTACTGGAACATTAAGTTCGTTTATCGCTTGTGGGAGTAAGGTTTATGCTGTATCTCCAGAAAATGAATTTTCTAAGATTTGCATGTGGAAGAAGGCTTTATTGGTGTGGAGTTACATTTCTCAGGTTCCAAATTCCCCTACCCCTTAAGCCGTTTCTGGAAACGGTGCAGCCAGGGTTCCAGCAGAGCCAGAAGTAAGGCAATTCGGTTCCATGTTGCAGCTGGGTGAAGTTCAGCATCTAAGCTAATTAAAGTCTCTCAATCCATGAGTGGAGTCCAACATGGCTGTCCACCATGTCTGCACAAGCGAGTGCATCCCCCTGCCACAGGAGAGCTAGGAACCCCGGGAGTAAGAGGAAGAGAAGAGAGCAGGGAGAGCTCACTTCTTTGTTTGGAAGTTTAAACATTTAGATTTCATGGGCTTGCAGTGGCCATGCCATTCTGGCCACTGATTTGTTCCTGGGTCTAACTGGCAAACAGGTAGACACCTATGTCATCCAGACCTTTACTGGGCATGCATCTGAACTGCCTTTATCCAGTACCTTCCCCCATTGATTAGCAGGGACTAGACTTGGAGAATGTTTAATGCAGCTTTTAGGCAAAGCTACTATTTGGTCTTCCCTTGCTCCTTTCCTGTTAAATAATAAACAGGTTATTACAACAGCATCACGATCAATGAGGAGAAAGAGAAAAAAATCTTTGTAAGGTGTAAAACTAATGGAAGCATGATGACTAATTAACAAAAGAGAATGGAAGGATCAGAAGTTTAAAATATGCAAGTAGCAAATTAGAAGGAGATACTCCTAGACAATTCCAAAACTCAGCTTTTGGGAACAATATGGTGATTCCTCAAAAAATTAAAAATAGGCCCTGGCCATGGTCAGTGTGGCTCAGTTGGTTAAGCATGATCCCATGCACTGAGAGGTCCACCATTCAATTCCCAATCAGGGCACATGTTTCTCTCTCTCCCTCTCCCCATCTCCCTTCCCCCCCCTCAAAAAAAAAAGATACCTTTCTTTTCCCAATAAAAAAATTTAGATTAAAAAGAGAACTACCATATGATCCAGCAATCCAACTCTCAAAAAATTGAAAAGTCTAGAAGAGATATATCACACACCCACGTTCATAGCAGCATTATTCATAACTAGAGGCCTGGTGCAAGAATTCATGCACGAGTGGGGTCCGTTCAGCCCGTCCAGATGTGAGCCCATCCCCATAGGGGAGCACTGGGGGGGGGGGCGGCGGGGGGGCGGGCTGGCCCCACTGGCCCCGCCCCCGATTGGGGTGTTAGGGGCCGCCAGTTGTGCCTATGGTCCTGGTCCTGCCATTCCAGTCACTGGGCTTTTACATATATACTAGAGGCACAGTGCATGGAATTCATGCATGGGAGGGGGCCTCAGCCCGACCTACACCTTCTCTAATCCAGACCCCTCGGGGAATGTCCAACTGGGATCCCTGGGATCAGGCCTAAACAGGCAGTCGGACATTGCTCTCGCAATTCGGACCACTGGCCCCTAATTGTTCACCTGCCTGTCTGCCTAATCGCCCCTAAGCACTCTGCCTACCTGCCTAATTGCCCCTAACAGCTCTCCCCTGCTGGCCTGATCTCCCCTAACCACCTCTGCCTTGACCCCCAGCACCATGGCTTTGTCTGGGAGGACGTCCAGAAGGATGTCCAGATGATGTCTGGTCTAATTAGCATATTACCCTTTTATTAGTATAGACTAGAGGCCCGGTGCACAAAAATTTGTGCACTCAGGAGGGAGGGGGAGTCCCTCAGCCCAGCCTGTGCCCTCTCGCAGTCTGGGACCCCTCAGGGGATGACCACCTGCTGGCTTAGGCCCACTCCCTGGGGGATTGGGCCCAAGATGGCAATCAGTCATCCCTCTGGCAGCCCCGCAGCCCTCGGGGGATGTCCACTTGCCAGCGGGGAGCAGGCCTAAACTGCAGTCGGACAACCTTAGTGCTGCTGAGGAGGCAGGAGAGGCTCCCACCACCACCGCTGTACTGGCAGCCATCAGCCTGGCTCGTGGCTGAGCAGAGCTCCTTCCATGTGAGAGCGCCCTGACCACCAGAGGGCAGCTTCTGCATTGAGAGTCTGCCCCCTGGTGGTCAGTGTGTGTCATAGTGACCAGTCATTCCCAGTCTTTCTGCTGTTAGGGTCAGTTTTCATATTACCCTTTTACTATATAGGATAGAAGGCTGGTGCACGGGTAGGGGCCGGCTGGTTTGCCCTGAAGGGTGTCCCGGATCAGGGTAGGGGTCCCACTTGGGTGCCTGGCCAGCCTGGATGAGGGGCTGATGGCTGTTTGCAGGTGGTCACACCCCTTCAGGGTGGGGGTCCCCACTGGGGTGCCTGGCCAGTCTCGGTGAGGGGCTGAGGGACGTTTTCAGGCTGGCGGGTGACTGAAGCTCCCAACCTCTCCTTTTTTTTCTTTTTTTATTCTGGGATTTATTTACCTTCTGTGGCTGTCACTGGAGCTGAGAGCCGGCTTTAGCTCTGAGGCTCAGCTCCAGCTCCGAGACCTTGGCTGCTGAAAGCAGGTATCTGGGTTTGTTTGGGTTCTATAATTGTAACACTGTTGCGGTCCTGCTCGCTCCAGCTCTGAGGGCTGAAAGCAGGTTTCTGGGGATTGTTTAACTTCTATAATTGCAACATAGTTGCTTAGAATGCAAGCTCAGAGGCCAGCAGCGGCAGGCAGGAACCTTGGCTTCCTCTATCACTGGAGCAAGCAAGCCTCCTGTTCGCTTCAGCTGCCTGGCTGCCGGCCGCCATCTTGGTTGGCAGTTAATTTGCATATCTCGCTGATTAGCCAATGGGAAGGGTAGCGAAGTTATGGTTAACTACCATGTTTCTCTATTATTAGATAGGATAGATAGCCAAGACAAAGAAGCAACTCAAGTACCCAATGATGGATGATGAAAGAATAAGCAAAGTGTACAGGACAGCACTCCAACCAATGAAGCCACATTGGCCAGGGCATTAAGTCTTTTCAAAAAAAAAAAAGCCAGCATTTCTACAGTTAGAAATGTTATTTGGTGTTTTTCATTTTGTGAAGTCACAGCCAACTTGATTCCTGGAAAGTTCTGTGTGTTAATGCATCTATTGAGCCTTTCCCCTTGTGTAAAAGGAGGCATTTTCCAAACAAGTTTGTTTTATCTCTCTTTTTGGATCCTTGTGTGGCAAACAGATGGGAAGTTTTCATTTTAAGGTTTTTGCACTGAGATTAACAGTCAAGGGAGTTTTCCTGAAACAGACCTGAAATTGTCTTTTCAAAAACAAATCCACAGACATGTGCTTCAGAAGCTATTGTGGGGATGTGGTTGGACCCTGTTCCTTTGCCTCTTTTCTCCCTCTTTTACTTTTTACAAAAATAAAAATAAAACACAAATACAAAAAAAAAGAAAGCTTTTGGGGTTAAGAATGGAAATGGAAAGTCATCTACATAAAAATAAGAATCCAAATTGCATGGGACTGCCATCAGCAAAACTAGATAACAGAAAATTCCTTTGAAGTTCCACAGAAAATCAAATGATAACATCTAAAAGAATCATTAAGTAGTTGCATATATGTATATTTTTTAAATTTTAAAAAAATATTTTTAATTGATTTAAGAGCAGAAGGGAAAGGGAGAGATAGAAACATCGATGAAGAGAATCATTAATTGGCCACCTCCTCCTGCACGCCCCCTTACTGGGAATCCAGCAGGCAATCCGGGGAATGTGCCCTGACCAGGAAGTGAACCATGACCTCTCAGTTCATAGATTGATGCTCAACCACTGAGCCATACCAGCCAGGCAGTTGTATAAACATTTTTGTTAAAGATAATGCAAGTAATTACCAGAAGAGACCATAGATATTACAAAAAACTATTGTTTCTGGAGAGCACTATTTATTCTCTTCATTATAAACCTTTTATGCCATTTATTTTGAACTGTGCTCGTATTAATTTTTAAAAATTGTTACATATAAAAGTATTTTTACTGAGTTGTATAGACTCTATAGATCAGCAAAATAAAATTAAGTTAACCATATTTTCTTATAGCTTTCCATTGTAAAATATGAAGCATGTTTCTCTGAATTTAAAAAGTTGGTTGTCCAGGAAAAAAATGACATTTAGAAAGGAAGAAACCAAAGGCAAAACAAATTTAAGGGAAACATACTTGCTGATAACAAATAGTAATTATACCATTCATAACAACAGTATGGTATGTTATCTTTAACCAGAATACTAAAAGTCTGTAATTCGTAGCAGAAAAAAAAAGAGCAGAAACAGCACATAATTTTAACTTTATGTTGTGGATTGTATAGCCCTATATCCCTGACTAAGCACCCTAAACTTTTAAACACTTTACTTTGAGGTTAAGAATCACTGACATTTCTGAGTCAAATGATCTAGGTTTCCTGAAGTATAGAAAATTCTCAGCTAAAATCTCTTAACATAAGAGATGCACTTTAGCCTATCTAATTGCAGTTAAAAGCACAGATTCTAAAGCCACACTGTCTAGATTTGCATTTATCTTCTACATTCTAGATGACTTTGGTCAAGTCGCTTAATCTTTCTGTGCCTCAATGGCTATAAAATGTGGAGAATAATATCTACCCTCAGAGTGTTATCAGAATTATAAAAGCTAATACACATGAAATGCTTAGAAGAGTACCTTTTTCTATTTTCAAATTTTAATTAGGCCACATAATTTCCTAAGCATTACCAAGAAATGTTTCTATGATGTAACTAAGTACTCCTCACTAACAGCCTGTTGCTAGATACACTGCCCAGATAGATTACCAGTACATGTTTTTACTAACATGTGACTAAAGTTAATAATCTATACTAATGAAAGGGTAATACGCTAATTAGACCGGGAGACCTTCCAGACAAAGCCATGATGGTGGGGCTGAGGCAGAGGCAATTAGGGGCGATCAGGCCAGGAGGGGAGGGCAGTTGGGGGCGATCAGGCAGGCAGGCAGGTGAGTGGCTAGGAGCCAGCAATTTCGGATTGCGAGAGGGTAGTTGGACATCTCCTGAGGGGTCCCAGATTGGAAAGGGTGCAGGTCAGGCTGAGGGACACACACCTCGCCCCATGCAAGAATTTCATGCACCGGACCACTAGTCTACATATATAAAAGGCTAAGCGACCGGCCGACTGGCCAACTGGCCAGTAGGTATGATGCACCAGGGGGCAGACGCTCAATGCAGGAGCTACCGAGCAACAGCAACTTTGCAGAGTGCCCTCTCACACTCTGGGACCCCTCAGGGGATGTCAGAATTCTGGTTTCAGCCCGATCCCCGCAGACCAGGCCGAGGGGCCCCATCTGCCAGAGGGACCCCACTCACTCTGCAGACGCCCTTCGAGCCCTGGCGCCGCCAGGGAGGGACCACAGGAGGTTGGTTCCAGGGCATATCTGGCTTGTCTCGCCCAGTCCCACCCCACCGGCCACCTTCTAATTAATTTCCTTTCAATGTGCACAAGTCCGTGCACTGGGCCTCTAGTAGTAGTAATAAAATCCATACGTAGTACTAAAACCAACCCAGAGCTATACAGAGCATATTCTTTCACAAATATCTGCATCAAATCCTAAACGCTAGCCTGTCTGACTGAGAAGCAAAGAAAGAATACTCTCCCCCTTCATTAAACTCACAGACACAGAACATGTGGCTCTATTCTTCCCTATAATTCTTAATGCTCTCAGTACTAAGTTCTCTCTTCTTCCAAATCAACTCTGGTGTATTGTAGTATCAGTGGCATTTACTTATATTTCTGAAATAATAGACAGAAAAAGTTAAAAGATTTTGCTTAATTGTTAAATTGACACTTTTAACAGTTTTTAGTATCATATTTAGATAACTAGGCATTAGCCACACCTAGCTCCAATAATAAAGAGATGTTATTGATGGGAATATGCTAGATATTTTAAGGATCCTTCAAAGGTTGAGAAGTATAGTTCTAGATTAGATGATGAAAACAAATCAAGTAAGCCACAGATTCTGTGAAATTAATTTATGATAAATAAGGTTCACCAGATATGAGAATAACTTAGATGTTCTTGTTCTAACTCGAAAGTGTAGCTAGAAATTTCAAATTTAGGACAACAGACCACTCGCCTAGCTCTTCAATGAGGAAAAGGTAGATCAAAAAATGGAAATAGCTTTGTTGACAGTGGCATTTGCTTTAGCTGCAAATTTAATGAGAAAAACAAAAATCTATCACTGTTTGGATATGTATAGTGTGCTATAAAAATTAGACTACATGCCTATCTAAACTGTGACTAATATGACCTCAGGCTCTATTAGATTGTCGTCAAACTTTGACAGCTATGCTTTTATGCCAGAAAACAATGCTATATGAGATATGCAAGGAAAGAAAAATAAATATCACAAATTTTACATCCAGTAAAATTGACTTTCAAGTATAAAGAGTATAAACACACTCTATGAACATGCAAGACCTCAGGGAATACTGTTCCCATAAGCCCCTCCAGAGGAGCCAGACTTGAGACAAGAATGTTAGGAGTGAGGATGAGGAAGAAAATGAGAAAGGGTCTCCTGAATGAGAATACTGGAGAAATGACATTGGGAAGAGTAGAAACCTCATTCCCAATTGCCATCAGGGTCATTAGCTCAGATCCATCGTGGACTGTCAAAAACTAGAAACACCAGATTCTTGGGTATCAAAGATGCACTTAGCATGGGTCACAGAATTTGGAGAAACCCTAAGTCATGCCCTCTCTCTTAAACCACCACTCTCCCTTCTCAAGACTCCTTCTTTTTAAGGTATGGGCTTTAGCACGAAATAGACTTGAATTCAACTGACAGCTTGACTACTTACTGTGTGACCCTGACCTAATTATTTCTAAAAGAGTAATAAAAGCACCCATATCACAGAATTACTGTGTAGGTCAGTGTCTGATATCAAGTAAGTGCTTTAAAAGTATTAATTACCATTACCATTACAATCCACAAAACATACACCTTAGTCCAGTGGTTCTCAACCTTCCTAATGCTGCGACCCTTTAATACAGTTCCTCATGTTGTGGTGACCCCCAACTATAAAATTATTTTCGCTGCTATTTCATAACTGTAATTTTGCTACTGTTATGAATCGTAATGTAAATATCTGATATGCAGGATGTATTTTCATTGTTATAAATTGAACATAATTAAAGCATAGTGATTAATCACAAAAACAATATGTAATTATATACGTGTTTTCCGATGGTCTTAGGCGACCCCTATAAAAGGGTCGTTCGACCCCCAAAGGGGTCGCGACCCACAGGTTGAGAACCGCTGCCTTATTCTATCATAACTAACTTAATACATAGATTAAATCCAATGTATTCAAATTGAAAAAAATATTTATAGTATGTTCCAGGATCAACTATTCATATATAAGTTGACAGATGAGGAAATATCTGACATTTGGAGAATGATTATTCTATGGATAACATCTTAAACTCCCAAGTTTTTCTAACTAAGCTTAGCTATATTTAAATATTCTTTAATAGCTTTTTCATTTCTGAAATCCTTTCAATGGCTTCTTCTTTTTTAAATTGATGTTTAGAGAGCAAGGGAGAGGGAGAGAAACACCAATGCAACAGCAAATCATCAATAGGCTGCCTCCTGCATAACCACTACTGGGAATGAGCCCACAAACCAGGCATGTGCCCTGACCAGGAATCAAACCAGCAACCTTTTGGTGCAAGGACAACGCTCAACCAACGGAGCCACACTGGCTAAGGTTCAATGGCTTCTGAAACTAGTAAACCAGGAAAAAAAACACTTAACTAGATATTATCTGAATATTTTAGTTTATTTTACATAAATGTATACTTGCTTATATTTCAAATATAGCAAAATCACTGCCATTTATCTGAATTACCATCTCTTATAACTTGGTCAGACACATAAGGGGTATCAACAGTGTTAGATAGCTTTACTGTGAAAAAAGGCCAATTCACTACAAAAACCTCAGATTGGAGTCTAATCCATAAAATTTCATTTTATTTGCCCAGTGTTGCCTAAGACCCCCTGGGCTGTTGTTGTTTTCCATATAATAAAATGCACTCATCTTATGTGTGTAGTTTGGTTGAGTTCTGATAATATATACACTTGTACAACCATCACAACAATAAAGACACAGAACATTTCTATCACTTGAAAAAATTCCTTAATGCCCCTTTTAAGTCCATCTCGCCATCATCTCCAGGCTTAGGTAAACACTGATGTGCTGTCAGAACAGTTTTGCCTTTTCTAGAATTTCATGTAAATGAAACCATACAGTATGTACTCCTTCCTTTGTATCTGGCTTCTTTCATTAGCATGTTTCTGAAATCCATCCATGTTGTGTTTATTATCAGTTTGTTCCTTTTTACTGCTTCCATGGCTTTTAAAAACTCCAGTTCCTCTGAGAATTGGAAGGAGGGTGAGGCAAAACCTAAAGAAAGCACTGTAGGTACTGTGCAAAGAACATGTCACCAGCTACCTGATCATGTCCAATTAAAAGTTTAATACTATTATGCTAAGGTAAGAGAATTTTTCCCTTGACCATACAATAAATATTTCAGTTAATGTTGCTGAAATCAGAGGGAGTTCATGTCCTATCTGTATGTGACTACTTGAGATGAAGCAAGGGCTAAAGATACCTTGCTTGGATTTTGCCATGATTTTATGCTTGATTTCCAACATACTGACAGAGATCACCTTTTCAAATTCAGCAAAAAAGCCTGGGGGGAAAATAACTGCTATTCCTAATCTCAAATAGTTTTTCAATTACCTATGACAATAAAATAAGTCCAGGGCTACATGATTTTACTTCTAGCTGTTCTCTGCTCTCTCCTCCCTCCTAAAAATGGTTCCAGATTACAAAAAGCAAATTAAGAAAAATATCAGGTTTCATGAGGCTTTGAAAATAAAGTCTATTTATAGATCTGATTGCCACATTATTTTAGCACTATGTTTATGAGTAGTTAGTGAAGTGGAACAGAACATGATGCTAATGTATAGTTATAGTCCTACTAGAGGCCTGGTGCACGAAATTCGTACATGGGTAGGGTCCCTAGCCGGAGATCAGGGCCGATCTGTGGGGTGACCAGCGGGGCAACTGGGTGGTCCCCACTGACACCCGTCTTGGCCGGCTTGGTGCTGCCTGCTCACCGGCCCCACCCCCCACCACCAGTCACCTCCCTCTATGGGGCGACAGGCGGGGTGACTGGGGGGTCCCCACTGGCACCCACCTTGGCTGGCCTGGGGCCTGCAGGCCGGGGGCAACTCCTTCATTGAGCGTCTGCCCCCTGGTGGTGAGTGCAGGTCAAGGCAACCGATCATTCCGCCATTCGGTCTATTTGCATATTAGGCTTTTATTATATAGGATTATCTATAAGTGAATTTACCCTGGGGCATGATAGTAGTATGACCAACATATATAGAATGTTTCATATTTAATGTTTGTCATGATATAATCTATAGCCAAATCAGTATGAAAATCACCAATATTCCCAGCAAAACAACTCAAACACTGATCAGTCTTGCTTGGTGGAATTAGCTACTGCTTGACAGAATTAGCTCATACATCAGTCTGGTCCTAAAAAGTAGGATTGCTGTACTGGTACTTCGCACTATTGATAACTCCTCCCTTGCTGAAACTCTACACTTCTGTTGACTCTCAAAACACAAGCAACTGAAACACATTCACATTCTTTTTCCTTCAGACTCTTACATTCAAGAGGGAAGTGGGCCCTCCAAAACAGTTAATTAGCCTTGACTCAAGAACATAGCATCTCCCCACTGATCCAATCTCATTGCTTTAGCAATCACTTCTATTTTTTTAAACATGTTTTGACTGATTTCAGAGAGGAAGGAAAGAGGAATAGAAACATCAACGATGTGAATCACTGATCATCTGCCTTGAGCCCGCAACCCCGGCATGTGCCCTGACCAAGAATCAAACTGGGAATTGAATTGTGACCTCCTGGTTAATGGGGTCGATGCTCAACCACTGAGCCACTCCGGCTGGGTAATCACTTCTATATTGTGCACCTTCATGTCTCAACCTATTTTTACTACCTACCTATTAGTTTATTACTTATCCAACCACTACACACTAGTCACTATGTTCCATCAAGTGTCTCTCATAACCTTCATCCTAATATTGAGCATAGTCTCGCTTTGTCTCAATTATCTAATTGTCTCCTATTTGGGTTCAACTCATTTCAAATTACCTTCCTTCAAACCACCCTGAGGATTACCTTCAGTTTGACTTCCCTAAAACATATCTTAAGTGTCCCAACAAGATTTAATGGTTTCCTAGTCCCCAACTGACATTAAGCACAAAATATCTAGTCTGGAACTTTCCTCTCCGTGTAGGCCTTACACAGGCCAAGTCCATCATGCTCATTTCCCACCTCACAATCAGTTTTTCCTACCTTCTTTTGAGCTAACCTATGAAATAATAGCTCCTTCATGAAGACATCCCCAACCCTTCATCCCAACCTCTCATCACTCCTATACAGGTATCTGTATTCCTTTTAACATTTATCCCCTCGTACCCTACCCTATAACATTGGCACCTAGCAGGTACTGAGTAAAACACACATTAAGTTAAAAGATACTTCAAGAAAGGATATCCTAGTCAGCCATTCCAACCTTCCCCAAAAAAATATTTAATTGGCAGAGAACTAAAAATTTATTGGAACACTGGTTAATCTCCATCATCTACTGTAACAATTAAGTACAAGCAGTTCTTGATTTTCAGCAATTTTACTGTTGGTGTTTCACATTTAAAGCACCCAGCCAATTACATCCACTTACTCCAGTCAGAGGACACACTAGTGAATTTAACTCTTGGTTTGTCCAGTTTCTCTGTATAAAGCATCCCCACCCCTATAGAACTTTTTGAGAAACTCTTTGGCTCTAGGCCACAATCCATTCAGTCTAGCTCTTCCTAGGGGTCCTTGGGCTTACAATTAAGGAAAGAAGTAAGACCAAGCTGTAAAAAGGAAGAGTCTGGAGGAAAATATACATATTCAAAGGAATGTTTACCTTAAGTATAAAGCTCTGTCTCACCCACTCCCACCTTACTATTCAAGTACTAGGCTTCCAAGCATTCACTTCAATCCAAATATTTTTGGAGTTATTTTATTTTTTAAATATGTATTGATTTTAGAGAGAGAAGAAGCGAGAGGAATAGCAAGATAGAAACATCAATCAGCTACCTCCTACAGGCCCCCCACTGGGGATTAAGCTGGAAACCCGGGCATGTGCCCTGACCAGGAATCAAGCCAGCGAGTGACCTCCTGGTTTATGGGTTGACGCTCAACCACTGAGCAACACTCCCCAGACTGGAGTTATTTTAAAACTGCCTTTAAATTAAAATGTATGTCATTTTACAGATACATCAAGTTAATCCTTAAAACCCATAAACACAATTAACACAAACATCAGAATGCTAATGGCAAAATAAATTGGTATTTATGTCTATAAGAGCTTATCATTAGGAAAATAGGGCAAATGATAATAGCAAATATACAAAGAGAGAAATTCAAATGGCCAAAAACACATAAGAATGTTCAGCCTCACTAGTAAAACGCAAATTTCCTAACAAGAAAATTAATATGAAGATACAAAATTAGACACAATGAGCCCAGCCGGCATGGCTCAGTGGTTGAACGCTGACCTATGAACCAGGAGGTTACAGTGTGATTCCCAGTCATGAGACATGCCCTGATTGCAGGCTGGATCCCCAGTGGGGAGTGTGCAGGAGGCAACCTATCAATGATCATCTGTTATCACTGATATTTCTATGTCTCTCTCCTTCCTTCCTCTCTGAAATAAATAAAAATACATATTTTTAAAAAGTCACAATGAAATAGCATTTCTCTTTCATCAGAATGAAGGATGGGGGAGATGGTTAATACCAAATGTAGACAAGGACATAGAGCTGTGCCATCTCATGCAGTAGCTTCTTACTAGCCACATATGGCTAGTCAGAATTTGAAATATGGCTAATCCAAATTGAAATTTACTGATAAGTATAAAATACATACAATATTTCAAAGATTTAATAGGAAAAGAGTGCAAAAATAACTCATCAATTTTTGCTGAAATTGTTTTGCTATACCAGATTAAATAAACTATATTACAATCAACTTGGCTTGTTCCTTTTTTGTTAATGTGGCACTAGAAAAATTTAAGTTACATGAATTGCTGACATTGTTTTTATACAGGACAGTGCTGATAATGACAGAGAGCAACAGAAAGTTTTACATACCACTGCTGGAAATACATATTGGTACTTTGGAGAGAAATTTGGAAATATCTAGGTAGGCTGTAAGATGAGACTCGCTTACAATTCAACTATTAATACTCCTAAGTATGTGCTGTGGAGAAACTGTCACACATACATACATGTAAATTATGTTTTAGCTCCATTGTTTATAATTACAAAAATAATTCAAATGTCCATCCAAAGAGCCTAGACAAAATGTGTTATAATCATACAATGGAATACTATGTAATATATATGTAATACTATTTTTAAAAATGGAATAGAGAAACAAAACCTCATAAAAATGTTAAATGAAAATGCAAAAAAAGAGATTCCAAATATGATCATGTACAAACACTACAAAATCTCTTAAAACAGTACACTATGTTATTCAAACATAGATACAAGGGGGTGGGGGACTAATGGGATAAGGATACATATGTAATACCTTAATCAATAAAGAAAAAAACTTAAAAAAATAAATTTTTTTTCCAAATTAAACAAATATACATACAACATACTTATATGGTGGTCATATATGTGAGGGTAGGCACAAAATTTAGGATAGTAGGAAAGAAAGGATGGAATACAGGAAGATTATATATAGAAGGGCTTCAACTATACTTTGGTGTTCATTATTCCTTATAACATTTTTATGACTGCTATGTTTTTAATACATGAATTTGTATACCATGTATAACATTAACTGGTTATACTTTATGGTTTGGGGGACATAAGCAAAAACTTCACAATTTCAACCATGTTAAAAGCAATTATCCTTTGAATAATATTACAGAGTGTAGGAGAAACTACATATAAACACCAAATATATAAACACCAATTTTATACCATCACTTACCACTACAATGAGAAAAAGGAAACAATATGTACATCCTAGATAAAGAGTCAGCAAATTTTCTTAAAAGAAACTAATAATATATATTTGGAGCTTTGCGGGGCCATTCAGTTTCTGTCACAACAACTTAATCCTGCCATAGTAGTGAAAAAGCAACCATAGATAAATATGTAAACAAATGAACATGGCTGTATTCCAATAAAACTTTATTTACAAAAATAGGCAGCAGGCCAAATGTGGCCAATGAACCACAGTTTGACTCAGTGGAAATCCAGCTTTAAAAATCAGTAAATCCATTAAGTGAAAGTCTGAAGGAGAAATAATTTGCAATGGTAACAAAACATGCCATGAATAACCTGGCAATTACAAAAGAGAAAATGTTCCTTGTCCACTGAGACATGTAGCAGTCATCACCTCAACTTTGTGACCAAACTTAGCACCATATTAACATTTAAAAAAATTTTTTTAAATTGATTTCAGAGCGGAAGGGAGAGGGGGAAATAGAAACATCAATGATGAGAGAGAACCATTGATCAGCATGCTCCCTAAACTGGGGATCGAGCCTGAAACATGAGAATGTGCCCTGACCAGGAATTTAAATATGACCTCCTGGTTCATAGGTTGACACTCAACCACTGACCCACACCGGCCAGGCCATCAGAGTTTTGATAAAAGTAATAAATACAGTTATAAAAATATACTAAATGTGAAACTAGTAATTTGAAGCCTTCTTTGGGTGCTATAAGTTAGGTCTCTTAGGTTGTGAATGGAACTAGTGTTCATTTTTATACTGGGGCACTGAAATAAATACACAAGTTGATTTGCTTAAAAGCATCTGTTCACTCCAACAAGCAAGATCACATGACACTCTGACTCAATGATTCACAAATGAAAGCAAAAAAAACCCAAAAAAAACCCATTATGCATTAAAATAAAAACAAAGACCAAAGATCTCTCATACTTAAGTGTACAATGTTTGTGTGAACTCAGCAGGAGATATCTTTACCAAGCTGAACCATCACTAGGAAAGAAAAAAACTAAGCATCTGCTTGGTAGCTAAATGCAATAGGACATCCTCATGCAAAAATTTACAATGCAGGAAAACAAAAGCACAACTTTGAGTAATAAACCACAATTATGGAATTAAGGGAAGCATTAACAAATATACAGAAAGACCAATTTGAGCACAATAAACTAAGTCAGCTTGGCTCCATCAGCTATCTTCAACAGGATTGCCTAATAACCAGAGAACAGAAGTAGCAGTTACAAATCAGTTTTTTCAGACACTATTATTAATTTTTCAGCTATAAAGTACTCAATAAGAACAGAAACAGGGTCTTTTCCAAACACAAATCACAACATATATTTTATATGTATGTCTCAAGTCATTCAGGCCAGATTTGTTAAAAATCCTGTTCACCCTGCTCCCATTATCTCACCTTTTCTCCCATTCTACCGCCCAGGAACTCATCTACTCAAGGCTGAACAGTAAATGGAAACACCTGAAGCCCCCAGCTTTCTTCATGCCTAATATAACAATCTTTTTTCTATCTCTGGCTTATTTTTAAAAAAATATTTTTATTGATTTTTTGAGAGAATGGAAGGGAGAGAAACATCGACATGAGAATGGAACATCTGTAGGCTCTCCCCTGCACACTCCCTACTAGGGATCGAGCCTGCAACCCAGGCACGTGCCCTGACTGGGAATCAGACCACCAATCTTTCGGTGCATGGGACGATGCCCAACCAACAGAGCCACATCACTGGCCAGGGCTCTTTATTTTTAATCTTAAGTAGAACAATATTTCCCCCTTCCTACTTTCTCTGTTCATATTCCAGTTTTTGTCCAGTTACAGAAAAACTCTTCTCTCTTGTTAAAAATAGTGAATTTCTGCCTGGCCAATGTGGTCCAGTTGGCTGAGTGTTGTCCCAGGCACCAAGTTCGATTCCTGGTCAGGACACATGCCTGGATTTTGGGTTCGATTCCCAGTAGTGGGCATGTAGGAAGCAGCCCATCGATATTCCCACCTTTCCCTCTCCTTTCCTCGCCTCTGAAATCAATAAAAACATTTTTTTTTAAAAGTGATCCAATTACAGCTTTTAAGTAGTTCAGAAAACACCATAGATCCCAAATTTTCCAATCATAATTTAAGCCACCACAAAGAAACAGAGTCGTAATGTAAATTAAGGAAGAGTGTTTGTTATCAAATGGAATATCTAAGAGGGCAGAGATTTTGTCTTTTTTTTAAAATATATTTCTTTATTGATTTCACAGAGGAAGGGAGGAGATATAGAAACATCAATGATGAGAGAGAATCATTGATCGGCTGCCTCCTGCACGCCCCCTACTGGGGATCGAGCCTGCAACCCAGGTACATGCCCTTGGCCGGAATCGAACCTGGGACCCTTCAGTCCGCAGGCTGAAGAGCCAAGCCGGCTAGGGCGAGATTTTGTCTGTTTTGTGCAGTATCCAGCCTGGAATAGTGCCTTGCATATTAGAAGGCACTCAGTAAATGTGAAAATAATAATTGGGGGTAGAAGTTACCCATAAACCAAATACTATTAAACGGTACTGAATTTTGTACTTTTCTGTGGATTGCTAGCCTGGAGTAAGTAAAAGTAATAGGAAACCTCTCATATCTATACATGATCTCCCCTCCCATACAGTCTATTATTTAGAGTTGTTTTGAGTTAATTATTTCCTCTTTGTAAGGGACAAAGAAGGGTCACCTGTGTTCAACAGATAACACCTTAACTCAGATATGACTGCTTTAATTAGAAGAGGGGAAAAGCAAAACTCTTTGCCAAGAAAGGTTAAGCACCCACGAGCAATATGGATACTCCTAGATTCTCCTACTCATAAGAACATCTATTAACTATCTCTTTTCAATGTTAGGAGTACACTTATATACATACCTACATCAAGAAAACAAAATGCAATTAGACTTAAGAATCAGTGACATTACTTTCAAGCTTTAAAGTTCTCTGAAATCCATCAGAACTTCTTAAATTATATACCCTTTATCAAACCTGCTTCTTCTCAGGTACAGCAGTCTCCCTTGATCCATGGAAGACCCATTCCTAGATCCCCCCAATGGATGTCTGAAGCTGCAGATATTACTGATTCATATATATGTGCATTTTTCCTATCATACATACATATTTTAAAAGTTTAATTTATAAATTAGGCAGAGTAAGAGATTGACAATTGAATTATAACAAGATACTGTAATAAAAGTTATAAGTGTGATCTCTCTCAAACTATCATATTGTACTGTGCTCACTCTTCTAGTGTGATGATGTGAAATGATAAAGTGCCTTTGGGATGAGATGAAGTGATGTGGATGTGATGGATAAAAGGATAATTTACATAGTACTAGGAAATGGGTCTAGCTTTTATCACCCTACTCAGAATGGTGTGTAATTTAAAACTTACGAATTGTTTTATTTCTGGAATTTTCCATTTAATTGAAATTGGGAAAAGCAGAACCGCGGATATGGGGGGACTACTGTATGTACTACCTATAAACAAAATCTATTCACTTGTTTTTTTCATCATAAATTTGATTATACCTGATAACCACATTATGAAAGTGTTCCATGAAGGAAACGGTTTTTCATGTTTCTATCATACAAATGCACTTTTCATTCACAATCTATTTTGAAGTGGAGGACATTCTACATAGAGAGAGAGCACAACAATACTACCAACGTCTTATCCTTCCTATATCACTGCCAATAATTGGTCCCATTACTAAGAGTAAAGATAAGTTCCTTAATATCCAATAGAAGTCTGCCAAGGTTTGTCTCTCTCTCCTTTAACCATCATAGTTGATCTTTTGTCCAAAAGGATACAAAACAAGTTTCCAACTAGTGTCACGTTTCTAAACTTTAAGATCTTTAATTTTTAAGAAACAAATCAATTTAAAGCTAATAAATATAATCTTGGATTTCAACATACCCCAAAAGAAAACTTTGAATTCATTTTATTAGCAAGCGAATAATAACTAATAAGTAGGTTATAAAAGCTTTAAATTGGTAAACTGTGCTTTAAATATTAAACTGTGTTAAGTATCTAAATATATTAACTTAAAAAATATTATAGTTGATTGTTAAGATAACTTTGTAAGTTAAGTAACCTAATTACAAGGGGAGTCATTGTAAAAGGTATATGTTGTGACAAGAAATAAGATACTAGCATACTTAAATTAACCCAAAAACAAACGAACAAATGTTGTTTTTAAGCTTTTAATTGATTTGAGAGAGGGAGAGAAACATCAATTTGTTGTTTCACTTACTTATGCATTCATTGGTTGATTTTTTTAAAAATATATTTTTATTGATTTCAAAGAGAAAAGGAGAGGGAGAGATAGAAACATCAATAATGAGAGAGAATCATTGATTGGCTGCACCCTGTATGCCCCCCCAAATGGGGATCCAGCCCACAACCCAGGCATGTGCCCTGACTGGGAATTGAACTGTGACCTCCTGGTTCATAGATCGACGCTCAACTACTGAGCCACCCCTGTGAGGCCATTGGTTGACTCTTGTTAAGTGCCAGGGATCAAACCCACAACTTTGGTGGATTGGGATGACACTATAACCAACTGAACTAACAGGCCAGGGCAAAAGTTATTTTATGTAAACATGTTACCAACAAAAACAAAGACAGATTATGTACCCTTTCTTTACCCATACTGGTTAGACAGCTGCTAGAAGCTAACAAGCTGTCATTTTACAAATTTTATGGCAATCAAGCAAGCACTACAAAAACCAGTATTTCCAAAATCTACCCTACTTTAACTTTCACTGTTTAATTTGCGTACAGGATAGGGAGATGGGAAGTATTTTAGGTTATAATTCCAGAGTTTACCCAGTTTGTAGGAATCTTATCTCAGTATGCCCAATTAATTCGTTATCTTAACCCACAATTTTGCTGATACCATATATATATATACATGCACACATGTTATACACATTCTATAAAAGCGAATATAAATATCAGTATTGTTTCATTCCAAATTCTAAAATTAGTTCACTTAAGGAAAAAATAAAAAGAATCATTACTGAAAGTCCAAAAATAACCGTAATCCCCCAAATTCTCTTACTACTAATTGTAATTTTATATTTAAGCTAAATATTATTTTAATGAATTTTCTTTTTGGAATAAAAACAAAACGTTATTATAACTCAGATACTACCAGCTGTTTCCCAAATGAAAATCTGTGAACTCGTAAATGGCATATTTCACGGGAAAGTAAACTACCTTGTTATATTTTAATAAGTTAATTTTATTCACCTTATTAATATCTTAGGACCGCTGTAGAGTTAGAATTATATTATTTTCTATGCTAGGTAATGTCATAAAATACTTGTTATATATAATATACAAATATTCATATAATGTAAGTAATATTTGTAACTAACACCAATGAATGTGGAAGGGGGAGGGGAATTCACTCTCAGTATCATACAAATGTTTACCAACCCATTTACAAGGGCATGTTTGAAATCCTTCCCCTATTGGCTCAGCCAGTTCTTAATGAATCTCCACAATTGCTCACTATCCCATGGCAAATTCTACTCTTCCACAAGTGCCATTGCATTTTAATTCAAGACTCCATTAAAGATGTACATTATAGGAAAATAAACTTTCAACAGGTGTCACTCTTTCTGATCATGTCAATTTGTGAATCAGGTGTTGTTAGAAACAGCTATTTAGACGCTACACCATTCCTTCAGATGATGTAATCTTAAGGAATTTGGTAATTATAATATGTGAATTACTAACATAAATAGTATTCACTGACATGATTGACTGTCAGATAAACTGAAAAGGCTTTCACCTATTCCTGGAGTCTTCAAAGAAATAAGACACCCAGTATTAAGAAAACAGGTGCTGAAAGCTCTGCTGGTCACCTCTAAGGGAATTACCACAACGTGAACACATCCAAAGGTTAATGTACAAGAAACTGGATAGATCTTGGCTAATCAGTATGAAAGATCAAATAAAAATACTACTCCATCTTGATACTTCAACATAAAAAAAACACTGCAGAAACTGTGATAAGACGTTATGAGAGCAAAAATAAATGAAGAGGAGCAAACACAAACAAGCATTAAAAAAGAGACAAAGAAGACATTGAGAGAAGGTTAAGCAGCTCAGTAAAATTTCGGATTATTCCGGAAAGAAAATCTGTTGACTAAAAAAAAATAAATTCTGTTCTACATACTTTTAAAAGTTCTACTAAAACATTTGTACACTCAGGAGGCAAAAAAAAAAAAAAAAATCTTTTAAAAATTACCATTTTAATAGTATAACTTCAATTATACACATATTTTTAAAAAGCTTGTACATTTGGAAAGGACTATAATAATTAGAATAACTTGCCTCACTATTTACTTAGAAATGCTCTATTTAAAAGTAGGCCAATAATAGGAACTCTGCTATTGCACAACAGAGAAAGTAAATGAAATGTCTATTAACATTCAGTGTCGATGGCACGTTTCTCCATCTCCTGGAACATACTGACTTATATTATCTACCCTGAACAATTACCACTCCTACATCCATCCAGTAGCTCAAATAAAATGAGTTCCTGTGTTAATCCCACAATAAACCTCAGTAATTCTCACATCACAGTTGTAAACGTTTGTTAAAAGAAAAAGAATGTTTTTCCCAAAATAGCTATATAACACAAAGACTACTCAAATTCCTAAATAATCCTTTTATAAGACTCCTGCCAACTTTATTTTGATACATTAAACACGTAGAGCCTATTTTAAAAGGTTTTTTAACTGTGACATCATCAAAACACCTACCTAGCTGTTCTTAACGTCTTGTTTTTAAAGTTTTCGAGTTGTTTTTAAGCCAACTTGAAGACTGATGAGTCTGAGCCACTATCAAACGCTTAAGAAGCATTTTTGCCAAATAAGATGGGCGAATGTTCTAGTTCTGCTAAATCTGACATTAGAGGTCATGTAACTAAAAAAAAAATTAAGCATTTTCAACCGTCATTGAGCCCTTCATGTTAAATATTACTTCGGTGTTACTTTCACAGTCTACATTTGGCAATATAATTTTTTAAGGGTGTTAGGCTCAGTTACATTATTTAACAAAAAACAACACCCCACTGATCTGCCACATAGAGCTGGCGAGTCTACTCGCCAAGGGCCTCTGGTGCATCCGAGTACTGACGGTAGAAATTTCATGTAAGAACTTCACTGGTTAAAAAGAATAGACATCCGGAAAGGATTGCTGGGGAAAGCGGGGAAGAGAAACCCGGAGCCTGCTGAGAAGAGAAAGAGAAACGATTTAACGCCATGAAGGGGAAGACGATGGTGAGACCCAGTGACAGAAGAGGGAGAGAGACAATTTAACAAGGAAGTGAAGTGGAGCGCAAAGGAGGGCAGAAGCTGAGGAGGAAACAAATGGGAAAGGGTAGTGTTTTCCAACAGGCATGCCCCAGGACGGGGCGAGTTAGGGCCTGGGGCTGCCCCCGGGCTTTCACTGGAGATGCTCGCAGCCTGAAGCCGAGGACAGGGGCAAGCACTTGACTGACAGGCACTGGAGCAAAGGAAAATTCCCTACCGCCAGCCTCTCGGCGCCTCGGCGGAGCGCGGAGGCGGCGGCTGGCGAAGGGGCCTACCCAGGAGCCTTAACCAGGAGCCGGGGCCGGCGCTCCGCTGCCCCCGGCTCCGGGACGCAGGAAAAGACTCGAGGGTTTGGCGGGCAGAGGCCGCGGCCGAAGCTCGGCGACACCCGGAAAACGGTTCTGGGCCTCTGCCGGGCCCTCGAGCCGTTTCCCCCGCGCAGGACGCCGAGCGGCCTTACCTGAAGCGAAGAAGGAAGGCGAGGTCTAGGGCGTCCGCTCACGCCGCCGCAGAGCCCCGCTGCTGTGCTCAGCCCAGGCTTCCAACGGAGGCGCGACCTTGCTTCAAGCCGCCGCTTCCCTCTCGGGGTCTCGGCCACCGCCTCCGACAACTCCGGAGCTGTTTACACCGTCGGGCCCCGCACGCCGCCGCCGCCG
Source organism: Myotis nattereri (assembly GCF_964212035.1). Classification (NCBI taxonomy): domain Eukaryota; kingdom Metazoa; phylum Chordata; class Mammalia; order Chiroptera; family Vespertilionidae; genus Myotis; species Myotis nattereri. Next base: position 61,242,439 of record NC_138085.1, read on the forward strand.
CCGCTGCCGCCTTTTCTCCACCCTAGCGCCGTTGCCGACTCGGCCGCCGCCACCTCCTCCGCCGCAGCCTCGTCTCTCTGGAGCATCTTCCAACCACCAAACCCTGAGAAACAAGAGACTCCAACCGCGCCGGCAGGAAACTCCCCCGCAACTGCCAGGGGGACCAGGCGGTCAGAGCACCGGCGGCTTTTCCGCCATTGAGCAGCAGCCGCTCCGCTCCTTCTACAACCCCCCTCCCCTCATCTGGTCCTTCCCCGCCCCTAGGCGGGCCCCGCCCCCAGTTCCGTCCTATTGGGACGCCGCGCGGCGTCTCGCTGTCCTCGGTTTGCTGAGCAGGTCGTCAATCACCGCTCTACCGCCCACTCCGGCTGCCCCTTGTACCTCGGTACTGAGTTTTCCCCGCCTACAATATTTCCATTGGGCATCGGGGACCACCTTCAATTGGCAAGGTCAACGATCCATCAAACACCGCCCACTGAGTGAGACCCAACCCTTTCTTACCATTTACTTCATTCAGTCCCGCCTCTGCTATACCTCCCGGACCTCAGGGACCAACCCAGCCTGCCAGCCATAAGTAGAAACCGCCGTCAATCAAAAAACACCCACCTGCGCTCCGCCTCGCAAAGCCGAGCCAGAGCGACTCCCTTTTCTTATTGGTCGAAAGGGTGGCCCGATCCCTCCGTCATTGGCTTTCTCTGTGTGTCCGTCACTGAACCAATTTCCAAGTCCGTCACACCGGCTTTTTTAAATGAACGCGCAAAAGGCGGGGAAGTACCCGAAAAGCGATTGGCTAGTCTTCGAAAATGGTCAAGCCCATTGAGTCTGTGCGGATCCTTTCAGTTCTACAAGGACCATGCCCCTCTGTTTTTGACCTCTAAGCCTCGAGTAAAACTAGCAACATATAGGAGCCAACGGGCTGGCCAGTTATAGGTATGGAGGCCTAGTCCCACCCGGAATTCCAGAGGGTTGGCTGCTGATTGGCTAACAAAGTCTGCTAGGCCCTCATTGGCGGTTATAAACGCCTTTCTGAGACGCGGAGTCGGGAAGGGATGGCGCAGAGGAGGACAAGAAGCGGTCTGGGGAGTGGCGGTTGTTTTGCTTCAGCCAGCGGGTGGGGCGCGCCCGTGAGGGGGAGACTCGGCGGGCCGGGTTCTGGGGGAGGTGTTGCGGGGAGGGGAAAAGCCCGGATGTGCCCTAACAATGAAATCATCGCGGACCAATCAGAGCAGCTGAGCTGTGATACCTGCCGGACCTGTCCCCAGAAAGGGAAGGGAACTGAGCTAGTGAGCGGGAAACTGGGGTATCAGGTCGACAGGCGACGTGTGACGATGGGATAATAGATGATCCCTTTGGGAGGATTCTGTGGTGTTCGTGGTCATTTTTATTACTTCTAAGCCCGCACTGCCTGACATTTAGACCTTGACATTTCCGTGTTTCATTCCTCAGTAAACGCCGAGTTTGGAAACTTACAGCCTATCCTGGATACTCACTCGTTCATGCATAGTTATTTAGCGTCTCTTGTTTGCCAGGCCCTGTACGTAGAGCTAGAGATACAAAAATAGGTTAGGCGATCCCAGTATAAGATGATGGGTGCTATAATTGAAACGTGCAAGGGAGGGTGACGACATAAAGGGCCGTCCCTGTGGGTGGGTTCACCGAGGGTGGCTTCACACACGTGCAGGCCGAGTCTAGAATGAATGACTCAATGGGCAGGTAGAGGAACTGGACATGATTCCTCCAGCAGTTCAATTAGACTAAAAGGAACTGTCGGGTTAATTCCCCCCAAAAAGAGACAAAACTAAAGTGTAACGAAGGCATTCTCATAGTTTAGGATAATTTTTTTAAAAGAGGAGTCTAACCTTATTCTTTTTTTTTTTTAAATTTTATTTTATTGTTTAAAGCAGCGGTCCTCAACCTGTGGGTCGCGACCCCTTTGGCGGTCGATCGACCCTTTCACAGGGGTCGCCTAAGACCATCCTGCATATCAGATATTTACATTAGGAGTCATAACAGTAGCAACTTTACAGTTATGAAGTAGCAACGAAAATAATTTTGTGGTTGGGTCACAACATTAGGAACTGTAAAGGGCCAGAAGGTTGAGAACCACTGGTTTAAAATATTACAAAGAGTAGTACATATGTCTCCACCTTATTCATTCTTTTGTGTAAATTGGTTTGGGCAGAGAATGTAAACGGAGACCCAAGAGCGTGCCATTCAGTTTAGGGGATGTGGATGTTTTGGGGAGAAGGGCAAATTTAGGAATAGGACAGTTGCCCAGGCCAAGGCAATGATGGCAGAAGTCACGATTCAGATTTTTTGGTCTACCCCTCAAGCTGGGATGAGGACAGTGATTTTAACAGCATGATGGCTAAACCACCAACGTTAAACCCACCTGGGTCCACTCACACCTATAATATTATGGACGCTGGGGACAATATTTAGAAAGGTGAATTTTAAAATAAATCCCCAGGTGTTTTTTTGTATATACCACTGATTGAGACCCTCTAGCATGGGTAATGGAGGCACCATAAACTAAAATTCAGTGTCCCCACTACTAGCAAGTTGGAAGGAAAAATGATGAAGAAGAAAAAGAAGTAGAACTGTTTAGATTTTATCTTTCCTTTGTCCCCTTTATTATAGGATCATACGGTTCTCAGGAAGTTTCCTTAAATAACCTATAGGATAAAATTTCTGAAATCACACTCCTTCCCCTGACATACTTCATATAGAGGGAAGGGAGTTTGGGACTCCAGCTTTCAAAATAGGAACCTAAAAAAGCATAAGAGCAGAGACATCTGGGGACTCTTGTCTTGAGAATATCTCAGAAGGGCATCATAGAAGCTTCTTGGTCTCCTTGATTTCCTTCTCACTTTCCCTTAGTTGATCTCAAAACTAACACAAAACCCAACCATTTAGGTGGGCTAATGATTGCACATCATTCATTCAATTTCTAAAAAAACAAAACAAAACAGAAAAAACCATTGAATATTTTTCTAGGTGTTGAGAATACAACAGGGATCAAAACATATTTAGATTAACTCTGTTGTATGCTTTATTCGATTAAAACACTAAACCATTAAAGAAGACCAACAAGATTCACAATTTTAAAAGGAAAGTTAATATATACTACCATAAGTATAGGGATGGGCAAAAATAGGGTTACAATTGTTCGTGTGGGCTCTGGCTGGTGTGGCTCAGTTGGTTGAGTAGTAGTTCCATGCACCAAAAGGTTGATGGTTCAATTCCTGGTCACAACAGGTGTAGGAGGCATGCAAGAGGCAGCTGATTGATATTCGGCTCTCACATTGATGCTTCCCTCTTTCTCTCTCTAAAAAAAAAATAAAATAAAATAAAAAATTGGTAATTGTTCATATGGAAAAAAAGATATGCAGGTTATGATTTTTACAATAGCTCCCCATAACAAAGAAACAGAATTTCCGGAGGATGAGGCCCGGAAATCAGAATTTTAGAAAAGATTCCCAGGTGATTCTAATGTGCAGCCAAGGTTGAGAACCACTGAACTAGAAGATAAAATGCCTGCCTTTCCTTACTTTCTTTTCTTCTCCTTTACCTCTTTTTAAGCCGTTTCTAATTTCCTCTCCGTATTGAATCGCTACAGGGCTTTGCTGCTCCAATTCTAGAATACTTACCCTATTCTGCCTCATTCTTAAATTATTTAGGTAATTTATTGTTCTAACATTCTACCCTCTCTGTGTGCACACACACAGGAGAAGTTCTTTAAAAAAATTTTAATTTATTAAAAACTTTTAGAGTAAGAGAGAAAGGGAGAGAGAGTGGGAGGGAGGGAGAGAGAGAGAGAGAGAGAGAGAAGCATGAGTTTGTTATTCCACTTATTTATGCATTTATTGGTTGCTTCTTGTATGTACCCAGGCGGAGATGGAAACTGCAATGTACAGGGACAACTGAGCTTACCTGGCCAGGGCCAGGATGAGAAATTCTTAACCTGAGGTCCACAGACTCCAAGGGGATTGAATTCACAAGTTTATGAACTTAAATGGGGGAAATTTACACATTTATTTTTACTAACCTCTAACTGAAATTTAGCATTTATTTCTTATGAATGTAGACAACAAACCACAGCAGCACTGTTACCAGACTAAAGGGACCCATTTGCCTGAGCATATCAAAGCCCAATAAAACACAAACAGAAGTTTGCAGCAAAAAAAGTAGAGGTTTAAGGAAATAACACAAACCTGGAGTCCCAGATGAGCTAATGCTCTAAGACAAGCATGTCAAACTCGCGGCCCACGGGCCGCATGCAGCCACAACGAATATTTTTGCAACCCAGCCAATATAACAGTATGTAAGAAACGTTTTAATAAAAATTTCATAACTTAATTTTTATAATATCCTGTTATACATAATCTATAATAATAAAAGGGTACTATGCTAATTAGACCGGACATCATTCTGGATGTCCTTCCTGACGAAGCCGGGGTGGAGGGAAGCCAGCTGGGGTCCCAGGTGCCTGTGGGCAGCCCGAGAGAAGCCAGTCCACGTCCCAGGTGCCAGAGGGAAGCCGGTGCCGTAGCCAGGGGGAAGGAAGGCCTACTCTTGCATGAATCTTCGTGCATTGGGCCTCTAGTTATTAATAAGGAACTACAACGTTTGCTAATGACTGATTACTAAAATCATTTTGCATTCATTTCCCTTATGCGCCTTACGTACAGGTGCACCATTTTCTCCACTAATACCAGCAGCAAATATTTTAGCAGCCGATTGCTATGTCATTAGTCTTGGACTGACTTGTTTGGTGTGCACAGCAGGAAATATTTTGCTTTCGGAGAACAAGAAAAATAGGTTTATTTGTGTTACGCTTATGAATTTGTGAAGTTATTCAGTGTCTGGTTAGTTAATGTTCAAGAAAAAATATTAATTTTTATTAAAATGTTCTATCATTTTATGTTAATGATTACTCATTTATTTCAGCCCTTTGTATCCAGCATGTTTCTATCAAAATAAACCCACGTTTCTATGAAAATTGAAGCTTTGGGTTTTTTGTAGCCCACATAAACTTAAACCTTGTTTATTTGACCCGTGTTAGCCTTTGAGTTTGACATCCTTGCTCTAAGATCTGGCTCCCTGATGTCCCATACTGGTATAGGTTACCTACTGGAAAAATTATGAATAGCTAGGAAAGTTGGGGTCCTGGACTCTATTGATTGGTTGCCATCCAGGGTAGGAAGTAGTTGACCACTGTACCAGGTCCTAATGTCAGTCATGGCGTTGTTCTGTCCGGTTTCATGAGGGTGTGGTTCAGTTTACATGGACTTGGGGCTGAAACTGAAGTGAAGTCAAGATGTTATATTTAGTTTGACCCAAAACTCTGTTCCTGTGGTTAACAGACCCGAGGCTTTCTTCCTAAAACTGATGCTAACCAGGATATGATATCCTAAGAGCTTAATTATTAAGGAAGGAAGTGGATTTACAAGGAAGAGGGAGGCCAGTGAGTCATGGTGCTATCAGACTGGATGAGGCCAGTTTGGATGGAGAGGGGGAAAAAAAGGAAAGGTCAACATTAAAGAAATGAAACCACATTAAAGAAATTAAGTTTTTGCATGGTTATATCACTAGTAGTAATTGTGACTTTATCACCAACAGAAATTACTGATATTTTCATATCACATTAGAGTTGTTGCAAATCTCTGGAAATATAATTTACACTCAACACTATTTTGAAATTACAGGAATTACTGGACTCACCACTAGATCTGTTGTAGGCGGCAGGGATAGCACCAAGTGTCTGACCAGCCGGTGGGTCTGACCAGCAGCCTCCCCATCTTGATCATGTGTCCTGCTCTGAGGGTCAGCAACCTCAGTACTTGAGTTCTGGCTAAGAAAGAATTCAGAGCCAGACCCAAACTGTAAGAGAACATTTACTGGGTAAAGTACAGAGGTAGCAAAAGTAAATTCTTAGAAGAAATAGGTTTAGGAAACAAGGTATAGTGGTAAAGGAAGGGCCCTTGGACCTTGGGGAGTAAGGAAGCTAATGGTGACTCCACCTGGAGCCAGGTGAGGGAGGGGGAAAGGAAAGGCATGGGCAGGCTCCCAGGAGGGCAAAGCACTGGGTCCTTCATCCTAAGGGTTTTAAGGGCAGAGATTTTAGGGGAGTTCCCAGGGAAAGATCTTTAATAGAATATTCAGCAGTTTTCCAGGTGTGTCCATTCAAGATTGTGGTCTCCACTGATTGATTGGCCAGCACCAGGGCAGGGTCATTATTCAATGCAGCTGATCCTGATGCCATGGCTGGTTTTGTTGCTTATCTGGGCCTGGAGCTGAAATACAACTGAGGCGTAGATATTATGTCTACAGAGGAAAGGTCAGGGGGCCCAAACCTCTTGACCAGCGATATGCTAAGGGAGGAAACGTCAACCTGGGGATGAGGTCCTACCCTATAATTGGTTGTCCATTGCTAGGCACCTGGGGTTTTCCATTCTGGTAACCTTCTGTACCTGGCCCATCATCCTTGCTCTGTTCATGTGTGTCTAACTGCCTACAACAGATCTAGTTATTTAAAGTATTCATAAAGAGGACATTATATTACATTATGATTAATTTACAGCTTTTTTGATGACTGTTTCAATGTAGTTGATTTCTTTTGAAATTTTATGAACTTAGTTTCATATGTTTAAAAACATTATTCTGAGAAGAAATCTACAGTATTCACCAGAGACCCTTTTCTCAAAAAAAAAAAAAAAAAAGTATGGGGAGTAATAACCCTGCTGAGAGTAATCTCCAATTCAGCGAAAACATTATTTTTTTGTTGTTGTTGCACATTGTACACAGTAGGTCCTCAATAAGTATTTATTGAATTGAACTTAGCGTTTCTCAAGTACTTCGCTGGATGTTTTCCCTTTCCAAAGTGTCACCCCACCATGGCTGGGCAGGGCCCCCATATCCCACTTTCTCCTAAGACAGGAAGTTGGTTAAGCTGTCACCAATCTGCATGTAATCCCCATAGCCTTGGAGGCCAAAACTGGCTGCCTCGGAGCCAGATGCTCCTTTGTGTTTTAAAGTGTGTGTCATAAGCATGAGAAGATTAAGATTATAGTTATAACACAGTGGGTGGTATCAGAAACACTTTCCATTTAGAGCCCAACTGAATAAATGCTGTATAACTACAAAATGTTTAAATAGGATTGACTATGGAAAACTCTAATATCAGCCATTTACGTAAGCAGTTTAGCATTTATGCCAAAGTTCATTTACATTATCCATTTGCTTTGTTATGTTCTGTGTTTTGTTTTTTTACAATAAACTATACATTTCTGGCAACTCTTCAGCTTTTGCTTCTCAGTAGTATTGCCATTTGCTTATGCAATATGGTGGTTTGCACTTGCTTCAAAAAACTAAAGGAAATGATGTGCTACTTTTCCCTTATTTTCCTTCCACAGCTATAACCACTCCTTTCCTGTTGACTTGTCTGAAAGCTCTTTTTCTCCTGCTATTAAGTTGGGCATGAGTGCTAATCTTAAGAATCTAAGCAGACTTCAGGATGGAGCAGCTATCAAGGAGATGATCACAGGAGTAAAGCCACAGGTTGCTTATTCTAAAATCAAGTGTTCAGGGAAATAGCTTTAAGAATATTCTCAAATGAAAAATTCATGGTGAAAGGGACATGCAGGACTTGAGTGCTATTAGTTTAAAAGGTTTCATAATAAGGCCCACATATAATGTCCTTCAGATAAAGACCTTAGGTTTCTGGCAAATAGCAAAGTACCCAGCAGTTAGATAACTGGCCACAGAAAGATTGCAGATCAGGATTGAGAAATTCAGACTCTGAAGCCAAGTAGAAATGGTGATGGGAGAGGAAGCCAGAGACTCCTGTAATAGCCAGCACAGATCAGGAGCAGAAGTGGCTGGAAATGAACCAGTGAGAAGCCAAACTAGGGCCTTTTATATCCTCCCTGCTTGTTACCAGAACTTGTCTCAAAGTATAGAAGTGGGTTCACACCTTAGACAAGGGTTAAGGTATAGGCTACAAGGGAGCTGGGGAAGCAAGAACAGGAAGCTCCTTCATTGAGAGTTTCCAAAGGTTTAGTGGTTGGATTTTGTTTTTCAATAATTTTTATTACAGAGATTTTCAGACCCACACAAAAATAGTAATATTATATAATGAACCCCATATACCTATTGCTCAGCTTAAGTAATTCTCAACATTTTGACTATATAGCTCCAACCATCCCTTTTGAGTTTATTTTGTAAAATGATTTCTAAAAGGTACCTCTAAGAGTAATTTAAGACAAAATTTTTACTATTTTATATTAACATTTTATATTAACATTTTAATCTAAATATGTTTTTAGTTTTCTTTAGGTTATATTTCTGCCAAATATTTTATATATAATATTTTAAAAGTAATAGAATATAATTTCAAATTACTTGCATGAGAAATGGACACAGCTTGAATAAAAATCATTTTCAAATTAAGGAGATACATTTTGGACAAGCTTTGCCATATTACTGGTCCTCTTATTAATGAATCAATAAATCTTTAGTCCCACTGGTGTGGCTCAATTGGTTGAGCCTTATCCCATGTACCGAGGGGTTGCCAGTTCAGTTTCCAGTCAGGGCACATGCCCGGTTGTGGGCTTGATCCCCAGTAAGGGGCGCGCAGGAGGCAGCTGATCGATGTTTCTTGAAAAACCTTAAAAGTGTGGTTTTGAACTCTATATCCAGTAGTTTGCTTTCCTCCATTTCTGTCATTTGTGTCCTTTTTCTTAGTCTCCGCATTTTTTATGCTTCCCTGTGTTGATAAAGTGGTTTTCTGTGTTAAGTGTCCTCTAGGGCCCAGTGGTTCAGCCTCCCCAATTACCTGAGGAGGACACTCTTGGTGCACCCTCTTGTGGGCTTTGTGCACAGTCTTGTTGTAGTTAAGCCTTGATTATTGTAGGTATCACTGGGAGGAATTGACCTCCAAGCCAATGGGCTGTGAGAATCAGCTGTGTCTGCAGTGGGAGAACTTCTGTGCTGGAGACACCCCTCTGGGGCAAGACTTGCTTCAATGGGGCTTTGGTGCTCACTGAATCTGCCCCCTGAGTGTGTCCTTTATGGTTCCACAGAGCTGCAAACTGATGGTCCCACTCTGACCTCTGGATACACTGGCTCCTGGATCTCTAGGGAGGTGCTAATCTAGTCTCTGCCTTAGGCTATCCAGCAAAAGCCTCCCTGCAGGGTTTGGGTGGGGCAGGTCCCATGGGATCAACAGGGTGGGGCTAGCAGTTATGGCTGCTCTCAGAGGCTCCACTTCTCAGTGTCTTGGCAATCTGCAAGCCTTTCTGAGAGAAAGCTGCCCTTGAGTTCTGACCGATGCCAGACAGTCCCGCTTCTCCCGAATGAGTCTGGGTCCCCAGAGACTCACCCGGAACTGGAGCTCAGAGCCTGAGACTCCCTCCCGATTAAAAACGACAACCGTGCCCTCAGCTGCCAGCCCGCTCCGCGTGCGCCTCTGTACCTTAGTATTTTGCTTCCGCACTGTGCCTCCTCTGAGTCTCGGTATACTTTTCTCTTTCCTTCTAGTTGTAGAATTTCCACTCAGCCAGCCTTCCTGTGGTTCTGGATGATGTCCATTCCATCTTTTAGTTGTATTTTTGAAGTGGTTGTTCGTGGCAGCAAACTCCGATGTTTACCTATGCCGCCATCTTGGTTTCTCCTCGATGTTTCTATCTTTCTCTCCTTCTCCTTTCCTCTCTCTGAAATCAATAAAAACATATTTAAAAAATTATAAAAATAAAAAAATCTTTAATATGTGTTAATTAAAAAATTAAATAGATACATAGTACATAAGATTACAACTTTCTGTAAAAAATAATTAAAAGAAAAGCTAATTATCTTTGAAGTGGAAAGATCAAATAAGGCACTAAAGATTAAAAGAAAATTATCCTTGTCCCAGCAGAGTGGCTCAGTTGGAGCATCATCCCATACACCAAAGGGTTTCAGGTTCGATTCCCAGTCGAGTCACATACCTGGGTTGTGGGTTCTGTCCCTGGTCAGGGTGTGTGCGGGAGGCATCTGATAGATGTTTTTCTCTTGCATTGATGTTTCTCTCTCTGTCCCTTCCTGTCTCTCTAAAATCAATAAGAACATATCCTTGGGTGAGGATTTTAAAAACATTTTTAAAAAGAAAATTATCCTTATAGACCACATGTTGGGATGCAAAACAAGTTTCAATAAACTTAAGAAGACTGAAATCTTATCAAGCATCTTCTATGACCATAATGGTATGAAACTAAAAATCAATCAAGAAAAAAACTGAAAATAAACAAAGACATGAAGGCTAATTAATATGTTACTAAACAATGAATGGGTTAAAAATGAAATCAAGGAAGAAATCAAATGATATATTGAAAATAAAGAAAATGAGAACACAACAATCCAAACTATATGGGACATTGTGAAAGCAGTCCTAAGAGAGAAATTCATAGCAAGAAAAATCTCAAATAAACAATCTTACTTTGCATTTAAAGGAGTTAGAAAAAGAACAACAGAGCCCAAAGTGAGTAGAAGAAAGAAAATAATAACAATCAGAGAGGAAATAAATGAAATAGAGTCTAAAAAGACAATATAAAAAAAAATCAATGAAACCAATAACTGTTTCTTTGAAAAGATAAACAAGATTAATAAACCTTTAACCACACTCATCAAGAAAAAAAGGAAGGGACAGAGAGAGAAACATTGATGTGGCTCAGAATGGCTCAGTTGCTTGGGGCATGGTTCCATACACCAAAAAGATTGTGTTTTTGATTTCTGGTCAGGGCACATACCTAGGTTGTGGGTTTGATCCCCAGTCAGAGCCTGTGCAGAAGGCAACCAATCAATGTTTCTCTCTCTCTCTCTCTCTCTCTCTCTCTCTCTCTCTCTCAAATCAATAGACATATCCTTGGGTGAAGATTAAAAAAGAAAAAAGAAAAAGAAGAGAGAGAGTGCAAATAAATAAAATTAGAAATAAAAGGGGAGAAGTAACAACTGACACAACTCATGCAGGAATTTTCTTTTACTATAACTTCCTAGCATTTCTTTTATTTATTTACTGTTGGGTGATTATATTATAAAGTAAAGCATTTTGTGAATTTCAATTGCTAAATAAATATGCATGTTTATTCATATTTAGGTGACTGTATTCTGGTTTGTTTGCTATTAATCACCATTACACAGGCCAACATACAATAACCAACTTGAGGTTTTTGACATGATTGCTAATGTTTGTTGCAAAATAGTTCATCGAGTAGGACAAATAGCTGATGGCCCTTGGAAATCTAATCTCCTTATATCAAGCTGAAATGAGTGAAAGTAGACTGTGGATTGAAAATGCTACAAGATTATAGGCCAGACAATGTCAATTAAAGCAGTGTGCTTTTATAATTTTCTAACACTACAAGAGAACTCACCACCAACTAGAAGCTAGTAATCAGAAATAAGAGAGCTATTTTTAAGCAAATTTCCTACCAATTAGTGATGTGAACCCTTTTCTTCTGTCCTGCTGGTTTGTTCACTATGGAACCCTTTATCTTTCTCTCTCATCTCTACCCATTACAGACTCAATGATCTTGCTCGCTCTCTTTCCTGTACAGTCTAATTTAATACTTAATGATATACTCTTCTGTGCTAGTCTCTGATTGTTTTAGATGTGTTATGTATTCTCAACTAGATTGTAGACCCCGAGGCTAGGACCATGTGTCAGATTTCTTTGTTAATGCTTTTTTTTTTTTTTAAAGAGACATATCAATGTGAGTGAAACATAGATTGGCTGCCTCCTGCACGTCCCCTACCAGGGATAGAGCCAACAACCGGAGCATATGCCCCAACCGGGAGTTGAACCAGCAACCTTTCAGTGCACGGGACAATGTCCAACCAACCCAGCCACATCAGCCAGGACTGTTAATGATTTTGATGCTAAACATGATGGGCACTAAGTAATGCCTTATTGGAAAATCTAAAAAATAGCCATTGGTTTTGTACAACTGTGACCAGAGCTCAAAGCAAAAGCACTTCAAGTCTGTGTGGGGCAGAATGTACAGTCACTGGGCATTAATGTTTTCACATTTATTTAGATCCTCTGACTACAATAGACATAAATCTACTCAAGTTGGCTTCGCTTAGATAGGTATCTATAAAAAGCAGACAAGATGATTTCATGGAACCCAACATTGGTAATGAAGACTGCACGGGACTGAACCTGGGAATTGGAATGTCAGAAACCATTCAGTGTCTTTTTATCATTTCTCTATCCAGCTGCTTGAATCTCACTGTGTAAGTATAGTCATGGCTTCTCAACCTTCCATGGCCTTACAAGACCAATGCCCATGAGTAATTAACCCAGACTTTACATTTCACTTCCACATTTCTGACAGAAAAATATGATTGGCCTGTAATGGGTCAGACAGTAATCCCTAGTCCAATCAGCTGTCCTGAATAACAAGTGTCATATGGTTTGATATTCATTCTCTGCAGGGTTTGGGGAACACCACTCAACGAAGAAGACAGACAGCAGGCAGGCAACTTGACTGATGCAATAACCACAGTTAAAATATATAGGAAATTGCAACAAAAGCTTTTATGGGTGTCTTCCCAGCTCATAACCCCCCTTCCTCTGATCATTTTACCCCTGATCTAGTGGGGTGGGCCCCTAATAGACATATTTGTACCAAATGACACTGTACCTCTGGCCAGCTAACCAAACCAGGGTGAGCACTCTTCCCAAGCCATGTAAACTGGTTTTCTCGTGGGAAATTTGATTTGAGGCCAAGAAGGCTACACTTATCTTTTGAGAGGAAAGGCTGTCAACTAAGAACTGTTTCAGGACCATCCTTCCTCATTCTGTTCCCAAGGAAGGAAAGAGAGCTAGTCTGCTGTGAGAGAAGAATGAAGCAGATATCCTTGAAGAAGCACGGCTGAGACAAGAGAGCAGGCTCTGCCGGGTTCTTTATGACTGAATAGTTTCTGATTTTAGAAGCCCAACTACTTTACTGCCTTGAGTTCTGCAAGACATCTCCACATTCTTTTTTGCTTAAGTTAGCTTGAGTTGGTGTCTGTTATATGCAACCTAAGTAGTTGTAACTGAGACATCCAGATTAAAAGTAAGAGTCTTTCCTATACTTGTCCATTGAGACCAGTCAGTCATATTAAGAGGCCAATATTTTGTTGCCATGAAAAGCTTCTAAATTTATCTTGTAGACTCATATATCTGTGCAGCTATACAGTACATCTGTTGGTGACTCATGAGGATTAAATTGTATGGGAGGCCTGTTACCTGATTCTCAGTTGGGTGTCATATGATTTCTTAAAAGAGAACAATTTATGAAAAAAAGCTGGCCTTGAAATTTTTTATCATTCATTATGTCTGTTATTATAACTGATGCTTGTTACAGTTTTGTGGTCTTTTTAAAAATTTATTTATTTATTGGTTTTTAGAGGGAGAGAGGAAGGGGGAGAGAGAAAGAGAAACATCAGTCTGTTGTTCCACTTATTTATGCATTCATTGGTTGATTCTTGTACATGCCCTGACCAGGGACTGAACCTACAACTTTGGCGCATAGGGACAACATTCTAACCAGCTAAGCTACCTGGCCAGGGCTGCTTGTTACCATTTTCAAAGCACATTTACACAATTCTCTTTTTTGGCATTCACAGCAATCCTCTGATGAAGTATTATTATATCATTCCTACTTCCTATATGAGGAAACTGAAGCTCAAAGAGATCTGGTGATTTGTTTAGTACCATTAATCTAGTGAGGATATAATATGGACTCAACATCAGTGTTCTTTATATATGTCTGACCCAGGTTTGGTCTATATCTTCTTTTAGCTGGTTTTTAAATTTTTGTTTGTTTTATTTTTTCCTTTAAAAACTCCCTTTTTAAAAATCGAAGTATAAAATGGGCACAGAAAAGTTAACACACCATGTATCACTAATGGAGCTTGACATTGGATATGACCTGCTCCCCAGAGCACCTTTTCTCCCCCTGTCCCACTACTAGCTCCTCCCTCCATCTTCCCCCATACCGTTCTGTTGACTTTCAACACTATATATTTGCCTGTTTTCAAACTTTATATAAATGGGATCATGCAGAATGGATACTTTTGTGTTCAACTTCTTTTGCCAGTGTGAGATTTATCCACTTTGTTGTAACAGTAGTTCATTCATTTATATTCCTGCATAGTATTCCATTTTATGAATATGGAATACATAAAGCACAATTTATGTATCCATTCTATTATCTATATATGCTGGGATTGTTTTCTGTTAGAGACTATAATGAATGGTGCTGCTATGAGCATTTGTTACCATATCTTTTAGTGTACCACATGCATGTCCTATTGAGTAAATACCTAGGAATGAAATTGCTAGGTAAAATATTTTGATGTAATAGCTACTGCAAGGCAGTTTTCCAGTGTGGGTGTATCAATTTACTCTCCCACCCAACTGGTATAGGAAAATTTTGGCTTCTCCATATTCTCAACAACCCTGGTACTTTCTGTTTTTAATTTCAACCATTCTGGTGAGTGTGTAATGGTGTATTTTAATTTACTTTCCCCTCATAACTGATGAGCTTGAGCATATTTTTATGTTTACTGGTTATTTGGATCCCTCTTTTATGAAGAGCCTGTTCAAGTATTTTTTCCATTTTTCTACTGATTTGTAAGATTTCCTTATGTATCCTGAGTAATATGCATTACCTTTTTAAAAAAATATTTTTTGTTTATTTTTTTAGAGAGAGAGGAAGGGAGAGGGGAGAGAGAGAGAAACATTGATGTGAGAGTAGAACATTGATCGGCTACCTCCTGCAAGCCTCCTAGCAGGAATCCAGCCCCCAACCTGGCTCTATGCCCTGACCAGGGACCTTTCAGTGCATAGGAAAATGACCAACCAACTGAGCAACACCAGCCAGGGCTGCGTTACCTTTTGTAATATGCACTGCAAATATCTTCTCTCCTCTGTGGTTTGTATTTTCAGCCTTGAATTTTGACATCAAAAAAATCATAACATCTTACTGGCATTTTTTGTTTGTTTGTCTCATTTAAAAAATGTAATGATTTCAACTATCTAGGATAAAATCCAATGAAATAGGATGCTCAAATGGCACTTTTGGCCAAGCCTCCAAAGCTGAAACCAATGCAATAGTTGACCAGTACTCCCAAGTCATTCTGGATCTGCTAAGAGCATGTAAACATTTCTCATTCTCATGAACCCACTGTCTGCCCTACAAGTAGTATATGGAAGCTGAGGTAGAAAAGATGGAGGGGAAGAGGAAGGGTTTCTCCTCCCTTCACCTTCACATGGGGCCAGGGAGAAGTGTGCTCCTTCTCACCTCAAGCCAAATGAGAGGTGCCTTAGAAGGCCTTCCAGAGTTTGTTCCCCGGAGTTTCAGGAAGAAGAACATGGGTTTTTTGTGTGTTTTTCTTTTGATGGCCAAGAACTCTGTTCTTTTTTTCAAATATTTTTTTTAATTGATTTTTTTACAGAGAGGAAGGGAGAGGGATAGAGAGTTAGAAACATCAATGAGAGAGAAAGATGAGAGAGAAACATTGACCAGCTGCCTCCTGCACACCTCCCACTGGGGATGTGCCCACAACCAAGGTACATGCTCTTGACCGGAATCGAACCTGGGACCTTTCAGTCCGCAGGCCGACGCTCTATCCACTGAGCCAAACCGGTTTGGCGAACATGGGTTTGATCCTTGCCCAACATGAAGGCTGGAGAATCTGGCTGAAGCTTCACCTGTTTGCAGGGCCATATTGGGTGTAAACGGGGCTTCCACTTACAGGCAGCATAAGGGATAATGTCCCAGGGAACAAAGTGGAATTTATAAAAAGCCTTGGCCTGGAATCATCTGAAAAGCAATCTTGCCTCCTTGCCCCACAACAGACGAAGGAAACACCAGCAGCTCAGGTCTGAGGAAGGTATCAGAATCTAACAGCCAGAGAAGTATTGTCTCCATCTGGGAACTACAGTTGGGGTATGTGGAAGGAAGGGGGACTTCTGAGAAAAAATCTGGAAAGAGTCAGCGTTGGATAGTCTCCATACCCAGGGGGCGCTGATGCCAGATGACATAGTACCAGGCATACAGGACTGTTTCCTGTTCTCCAATTCCTTCCACCCCCCCCCCACCCCCCCCCCCACCCCCCCCCCCCCCCCCCCCCCGGCACAGGGGAGAGAGGTCAGAATCAGCCCTAAGAAGCGTGGGAGGCGGTGTGCGAGGAGAGAAACAACTGATAAGGCACCTCCCCATCGCAGGCTTGGAAGCCTGAGGCTGGCCTGAGCTGGGGGAGTGGAGGCTTAACTCTGAACATGTTTGGGATTTTGAAATTGTCATTGAGAAGATTGCAGTTATATGATTAGAGGCCTCAACTGGACTCTTCTACAAATTCTCCCCTCAGCGGTTTCTATTCTGATGCTTAATTCATCTACTGAGTCTTCAACTTCAGTTATTAAAATTGTCATCTCCAGAAACTGTTGGGCTCTTTCCATTATCTGCTTAACTGATTGTATCATCTTTTGTTCCTTGCTTATATTTTCAAGCCACTCTCTTATTTCTTTAAACACTTTACTAGTAAACATATATTTCTGTTGGGCCTGACTACTGAATTTCTCAAATTTTTGCACATCTGATTTTTCTGTTTTGTTTTTGTTGGTTCTTTCTCCAAGTGCCTTATTTCCTTGTGTTTTAGGTCTGTTACTGTGAGCTGAATCATTGGCCTTGGCATTTTTTCTGTGGGATTTCTTTGAGGTCCAGGCTGAAACTGCAGTCCTCCTGCCTATTGCCTGGGGAACTACTAACCTGAGGCCACTTCAAGTTCAATGATCATTTGAGGTTTTCAAACCTCACAGGGGGAATGCTTTTGGACTGAAAATCCATTTAGAGGCCAGCTTGTGTTATAAATGCTCAGGGAGATTTTTTTTTTTTAATTGATTTGAGAGAGAGAGGAAGGGAGAGAGAGAGAGCAAGAGAGAGAGAGAGAGAGCAAGAGAGAGAGAGAGCGAACAATTTGTTGTTCCACTTATTTATGCATTCATTGGTTGATTCTTGTATGTGCACTGACTGGGGATAAAACCCACAACCTTGGTGCATCGGGATGACACCCCAACCAACTGAGCTACCCAGCCAGGGCCATAGGAGACTTTTTTTTTATCTTATTGTCCTCATCCAGTGTCAAGTTTAAGACACAAGTTTTCCTGCTGTCCACTTTTGAGCAATGTGCATTTCTCTTTGGGATTTTGGGGATCCCAGTGTTAAAGAGATCTTCTTATAGACTCTCCACTTGGATAGGCACTATCTCCTGTCCCCCAAACTGTGCAGACTCAAAGTGGAAGCTCAAGGTCACCAGAGTCCTTCAGAAACGTTAAGGCTAAGCCAACTTTGGTGCTAAGCCAACTTTATCTCTTAGAATTTCTGCTTTTACTTTATTTTGGGCCTTGTAGGTTTTCTTGTAACATGTCAGTGAGCAACACATTAAAAAAATTGTTTTTCAATAATTCATTCAACATAAAAACCCCAAGTGGGGGTTCACCAAACCCCTTACAGCCTTCATCTGCTCACAAACCTGTGTCACTTTCCTCCTGGGCACACATGCTTCCGGAAATCTGGACAAGACCCCTTTACATTTGAAGGAAATCAAAGGCCTTTTTGTTATCTGGGAGTAATTGGATATAATGCCTGAGAATTCTCCCAGGTAGAGACATCTACCTGAAATTGATGATGATGAATTAGGGTGACTTTCATACCTGTACGTTGCTGAGCTCAGCTTCTTCATAAAACTGATCACACACTCTTCACAATTACGTAACTTGCTATAGATGCCTTTAACATTTCTAAAGAAACATTAAGAAAGTAGAGGTAGTGCGTCTACGTTATTGAAGTGATCCGCAGAGGAATGTGAGTTTGAGGCTGAAATGAAATGTAGCACTCATCCATTTGTATTTAATACGAGTAAAAGTTTGCAGCAGCTCGGCCAAACCAGACCCTAAAACAGACAGCATCAGGGTGGGGGTGTTTAGTGACTGCAGCTTCTCTAGTATCTACAGTCCCTTTCAGCTTCATGGATAGCCCCAGGGTTGGGGGTTTACCCAGCCTTTTCCAGCCTCTGTGGGAGAGAATGCTTGCCTGCTCAGCAGATCTGGTCACTTTGCTTCTAGACCCTATTTCGTCGCCTCCCTTACAGATGGGTATAGTCTGAGTTTTGGTCAATGGGATGTGGGCAAAGGTTAGCCTGGCCCATAAAACTCTCCTGCACTGCCGAAACCGGTTTGGCTCAGTGGATAGAGCGTCGGCCTGCGGACTGAAAGGTCCTAGGTTCGATTCCGGTCAAGGGCATGTACCTGGGTTGCGGGCACATCCCCAGTTGGAGATGTGCAGGAGGCGGCTGATCGATGTTTCTCTCTCATCGATGTTTCTAACTCTCCATCTCTCATCCTTCCTCTCTGTAAAAAAATCAATAAAATATATTTTAAAAAAAAAACAAAAACAAAAAACTCTCCTGCACTGTGGTGAGATACAGCTATTGGCCAAGCATGCTTGCCCCTGCTCCTCTCCAGTAGATGTAGCATGTGTTGACTCTCCATCTACTGGGTCTCTTTGCTTATTCAGACCTCAGTAGGGTAGGTTGATGCGGCAAAAAGATACAGGACACATGAACACTACATAACACAGAATTCAAATTATCTGTCCATAGTGCTGGCACCTTATCTTAACTCTAGTTACCTACTAAATTCTCTTTTTTCTTGCTTCTTGCTGTGTGTATGAAATTGATTCAATAAATCACGTAATTCTAAAACTAAAACCAACACCTGGCATGATCTTTTTTTTCTACCACTGAAACAAAGGACTCCAAAGCTCCAGAAGATGGCAGACCATGAGATGGAAGAAATCCGGGAGCCCGAGTTACTCATTTGCCAAACACCAATTAGAATTCGACTGAGAGAGAAATTAAATATCTATTGAATTAAACTATTGAGATTCTACAATTTTTCTGTTACTATAGCTATTATATTAACAAATACAACCCAAGTCACCCTGAAATTCTAGCAAAATTGCCCAATGTGGTTATAAAAATCTGCCTTTAGCAAGCTAGGTTACCTAGATCCAGCAAGTAGGATTTAGATATACTATTTTACTCTGTCACTAGTTCCATATTGCTTCATTGTCCACAGGGTTTTTTTGTGTTTTTTTTTAAGTCTTTATTTTTTAAAAAATATATTTCCTCATTGATTCAGAGAAAAAAGGAGAGGGAGAGAGAGACAAAAACATCAATGATGAGAGAGAATCATTGATCGGCTGCCTCCTGCACGCCCCCCATTGGGGACCGAGCCCACAACCTAGGCATGTGCTCTTGGCCAGAATCAAACCCGGACCCTTTAGTCCGCAGACTGACACTCTATCCACTGAGCCAAACTGGCTAGGGCTGTCCACAGGGTTTTGATAAAGACTAAGCATCACAATCAGCATATTTTCATTGCAACTAGGTAACAATGATTAGTCCATGGCTGTGGATAGCATTTATCTATGAGGCCTAGGAGGGACTGGGCTAAACAAGCCTGGCCATGGCCCACCAGTTATACATATTGATAAACAACGTTTTTTACATGTAACCTGAATAACTTGGGTGGTCCCATATAGATGTGCCTTTGTGTGGTGTATCCCATTTTAAAAACAATACTCTGACTCTAGAAACACTCAAGATCATATCCATCTTTACCCTGGTAAGATAGGAAAATTGCACAATGTTTTCTTACATTATGGTGTCAAGTTACTTAGTGGAAAAAAACAAAAGCCAATTCTGGCTACCTCAAGCAAAAACAAAAACAATAAGCTAAATTAAAAAGTTTAGCTTACAGCCGAAACCGGTTTGGCTCAGTGGATAGAGCGTCGGCTTGCGGACTGAAGGGTCCCGGGTTCAATTCTGGTCAAGGGCATGTACCTGAGTTGCGGGCACATCCCCAGTGGGAGATGTGCAGGAGGCAGCTGATCGATGTTTCTCTCTCATCAATGTTTCTAGCTCTCTATCTCACTCCCTTCCTCTCTGTAAAAAATCAATAAAATATATTTTAAAAAAATAAATAAAAAGTTTAGCTTACATACTTAAAAAAAAAAAAAAAAATCGGGTGAACCATAGTCAACAAACTGGAAAGAATTCCAGAAGGCTAGACCAGATAAAAACTCCAAGACCAAAACAGAGGCTACTTAACTTGTCTTCAAATTATCACTCCATGGACTACTTACTAACTAAAAAGAGGAAAAGCCATTTTTACAAAGGAGAAATCTGATAGACACCACCTTGAGTGATCTATTTAACATCACTAATAATGGGGCAAACTGATATTACATGTCTTCTGAAGTGATCCTAGAAGGACACAATATCATCTATGTCAGCAGTTCTCAACCTGTGGGTCGCGACCCCTTTGGGGGTCAAACGACCCTTTCACAGGGGTGGCCTAAGACCAGGGGTCCTCAAACTACGGCCTGCGGGCCACATGCGGCCCTCCGAAAACATTTATCCGACCCGCCGGGTGTTTTTGCCGCCGCTGTGTGCATAGGAATTTGTTCATAGTTTTTTGTGTTTTTTTTTTAAATATAGTCCGGCCCTCCAACGGTCTGAGGGACAGTGAACTGGCCCCCTGTTTAAAAAGTTTGAGGATCCCTGCCTAAGACCATCCTACATATCAGATATTTACATTACGATTCATAACAGTAGCAACATTACAGTTATGAAGTAGCAACGAAAATAATTTTATGGTTGGGGGTCACCACAACATGAGGAACTGTATTTAAAGGGCCAGAAGGTTGAGAACCACTGGTCTATGTAGTACATTTGTAAAAATATTTAACGTGAAACTAATTTGGGGAAAACAATCCAGCAATTCCAGATTGTGAGACTTCTACAAGACAACTTGCTGGTAATCTTCAAAATTATCAGTGTCTTAAAAGACCGAAGAATACAAAGGACTCCTCTAAATTAAAATAGACAGGAAAGACATGAACCTTGATTAAATCCTAGCTTGAAAAAAACACACTATTTTAAAGGGCATTTGGAGAACAATTTTAAAATTTTGAATATGTATTAGATAATATATGTGTCAATTTAAGTTTCTGGAGCGAGATAATATTGTGGTTATCTATCAGAATGTCCTCATTCATAGGAAATATCTATAACATACTATTAAGATTTAGCAAAAAGTGAAGATAAGTAGGTAGGTAGATAGACAAAAACTGAGCAAGCAAATGTCACAAAAGTTAATGATAGGTGAATCTATGTGAGGGTATACAGGTGCTTATTGTACTATTTTTTTTTAACTTTTTGTAGATTTGACATTTTTCAGAATGAATACTCCGGAAACTTGGTAAAAAACTGTAGTGCTTCTAAATTGTGCTTAGGAATTTTTAAGGTGTGGGCAATAAATTATACTGGGATGGGTGTGGGCAACTACTACATTAAATGTTTCATGCCAGTCTCTGACAAAAGATGTAGCTTTTTATAGGTATGATAAAAATTCAATAAAAAGGTTTTTAAAATGAGAGAGCTGAAACCGGTTTGGCTCAGTGGATAGAGCATCGGCCTGCAGACTGAAGGGTCCCAGGTTTGATTCCGGTCAAGGGCATGTACCTGGGTTGCGGGCACATCCCCAGTAGGAGATGTGCAGGAGGCAGCTGATCGATGTTTCTCTCTCATCGATGTTTCTGACTCTCTATCTTTCTCCCTTCCTCTCTGTAAAAAAATCAATAAAATATATTTTAAAAAAAATAAAAAATAAAATGAGAGAGAAAGAAAATTACCAAAGGTCACATAGCTTACTAGTGGCAGAGTGGGGATATAAACTCATGCTCACACTTTTGTTCTCTATGACAGCAAAACAGCCAAAAGCTTGCTATGCTCTGAAATCAAATAACCTATTTCTCGATTTTGCAGAAGGCTAATCTTGAAAATAATTTCTAAATAATTGTTAAATTCTAAATATAGTTACAGAATGAAAGGAAAAGAATACTTAAAAAATATTGTTCTATTAAGCCAAACTTGAGAGTATGTTTGGGATTTATAAGAGGATTTGAGAAATTTAATAAAACAGTTATTTAAAACAAGAGAACAAGAGGCTCTTTGATATGGATTTAACAAGGGTTTAGAAATGGTTAGGAAAGACTCACTTCCAGGTACTCTAATTAATATGTTGGATTTGTCAGGGAAAATTAAGTGAAGTGGAGAACTATTCTGGAAAATAACATGATTTTATAAAATCCTATAATAATAGACCTTTACATTTTTATCCCAAACATTCAAAATTCTGTTCGTAGACTTCTTCTCTTTGTTCTTTTTTAGCAAACTCATCTGCTCCCTTTCCTTTAACCAATAACTCAAAGCAAATGTCTCCTAAAATCTATGTCTCTGGTCTTAGCCTCTTGGAAGGCTTCACAGTACATTTTCAACTGCCTCTGAAATCGTGCTAAAGTATCCAGTTAACATCTCATACTCAAAACAAATTCATCATTTCTTCTTAAACTTTGGCCCTCCTTTAACTTCTCTGTTCCTGACATCATCATTTTCCCAGTTATCTGCTTTAAATCTTATAATGCTGTTGTTTTCTGAACAACATATTTTTTCTCCTTATTGAGGAGAGACAGAGAGGGGTGGAGTGGAGAGAGAGAGAAACATCGATTTGCCCTTCCACTTATTTATGTATTTATTGGTTGCTCCTTGTATGTGCCCTGACTGGGATCGACCCCACAATCTTGGATAATGATCTAAGCAACTGAGCTACCCAACCAGGTTGGAATGCTGTTGTGTGTGTGTGCTTTTGTTTGTTTGTTTTTAAATCCTGCCTCCTCCTCTGCCTTATAGATTCAGTCACTTTCAAAATTCTGTGTATTCTAGTTCCACAGTGCCACCCATGTCTGCCCCATTTTTTCCCTTCTTTTTATCTATACTAATCACTTCTAACCCAGAGTTTATCAAGCAGGATATTATGAACATTTTGGACAGAATAATTCTTTGTTGTAGGGGTCGTCCTGTGCAGTGTAGGATGTTTAGCAGTATCCCTAGCTTCTATCCACCAGATGCCAATAATACCCCTCAGTTATGAAAATCAAAAAATATTTCCAGACATTGCCAAATGTCCCCAGAAGGGCAAAAACACCCCCAGTAGAGAACCACTGCTCTACTCTAAATGATTGTCATCGCCTTCTATTAGGAACATCCTCCCATCTACTAGGAGTCCCACCACCGATTTGTTCTAGACATAGCTACTGATTTACTCTTCTTAAAGTTTAGCTCTGATATTATTTCCTCGTCCATAAACATTTAATGGTTCCCTATTGCCTACAGAGTAATGCTAATATTCCTCTGTAGGTTTAGCATTTAAGCCTACCTACTTTATGGCCCTAAATTACATCTCAATTCTATTTCCCACTGTTACTCTGTATATTCCTTGTTTCAGCTTTGTGATCTCTGAAACTTAGCTTATGAGACTTATTCATTCATTTATTCATCCAGGAGTAGATTCACAATGGTCTGGACACCAGTTGTTATGGCTGGCCTAGCATTCCCTCTACTTCTTCCAGCAACAGAGTCTCTCTTTGTGTGGGAGACCCTTTCCATGAGGTTCAGGGAGAGCTGATTCATCATTCACAGTTCTAGAGTTGGGGAGACTGAGGTTTATAAAAGTTAATGAGGAAATTTAGATGTGGGGGAAATTTGGTGTATTTTCCAATTGTTTGACACAAGCTCACACTGCTAGTGAATCAGAGCCAGGATTTGACAGCAAGCATTTTCATCTAAGGGTACATTCTTGACCACTATGCTACACTTACTCTCCGTTACTTAAAGAAAACAGGGGATTAATGATATGATTGAAACCAATTGGAAACGTCCAGACCTATAGAGAATTTTAAATAAAAATGTATTGGAGCCAAACTGATGACATACGCTGGGGAGCAAGATCTCAAAGGTTTCAGAGAATAACAGTTTCTTTTGTACATTTGAAATTAAGGAGGGAATGAATGTACATGGAGATGGGAGAAAACAAGGTGGGATTGGATTGCTGGATAGTTAATAAGATTGTGTGCTCTCTTGAGGGCTCATACCCCATTGGAGGGGTATTACTTCTGGCATTTCAAAGGTGTATTAGCCTAGATGCCCAAGAACAATGGACAGGGCTGGCTTAAAACCTTTCACTAAGGAAGTTATGGGCTTGGGGTGTGACCATCCACCATGCCCAGTTAGGAATTTTTGATCAGATCACACTGTGAAGTTACTGCCCATTGAACCCCTTTTTTCATCCACATGGGCATCACTATCTCAGCTGCCAGAAATCTCAGCCCATGCTTGTGTTGCAAAAATACAATTAAAAACAAAATCTCTCAATACAGAAAAGTTCTCCACAATGGTAGAAAAATGGAAAATTTTAAATTTGAATAAGCATTAAATCAGAATGTAATGCTCAGCACAAGTAACCCTCCATGGGAATTGCACAGAAAGAAATGAATCTCTGTCTTTTATATGGCTACCTGGATACAACTCATTCAGTCCATTTAAATAGATTTTGCAATTTACAGTCAGGTGACAACTTAGACCTAGCTCCTCCCAGGAAAGAAGGAGACTGGGTTTATCTTCCTTGGTGATGATACTTCAAAGAGATGGCTCCCAGGCCCTCAAGGAGGAAACGTTCCTAAGTTATGAGACTGGCCAGAGGATTATTTCCCATTAAAAAGATTTACATACATTTGAAAAGACCAGAGAAAGAAATTCAGAAAGAAGGGGAAAAAGAGTCAAGTCTCTTGGCTTATTTTTAGCTGAGAGAAAATCTGTATTTGCCCTCACATTTGTTGAAGCATTTAAGAAGGTCAGCACATTTTCTCTGACTGACTTTATACATTATAACTTCATTCCATTTATTTATATTTATTTTCATGTTGCTTTGTACATTTTTTCAAGTCCTTTTCTTGGGCTGACTATATAAACTCACAATGTCTTTGCCAAAAAGAAGGATTCCATTCCGTAAATGTTGTGAAATGATTGACAGCTTTCTGTTCCAAGAACTTGGGAGCAACAAGCTGTTGAGGTTTAATCCATTGACAACCAGACCAGTGTCAGGCAGGAGCCATGTTCTGGGGCTCAAAGATAACAGATGTGTCTCTTTCTCTTAAAGGTGTGGATAAAAAGAGGTCACATGCTAACCTGATTCACTCAGGGAAGGCCTGTGTAATGGCCTTGCAAACTCAGAGACCTAAAGAACCACAAAGAACGGTCTGAAATTAAAACTTTTTAAATTAAAAAGCAGTCTATAGTGAGTAGTCATGTCCTAGGCCTACATGTTCCCTGACAAAGATAAACTTTGATCTTTACTGAGCCTATTGTCTTTTTGCATCTAAGATAACATTCCTGTGGAATGTCAGGATAACTTGTAACTTCCCTTTCTCCCAACCCCTCAGGGCAAAACAGGATCCAGCTACATCTTGGAATGGAAACTCTGGACACTGGTTTTGCTTTAAACTCTGCTGAATCCCCAGCTGCACATTTTCCAGGACTGGATTAAAGAAAATGGGACTTTGGAAACCAAGGAATGTACTGATTCTTGAAGGGGCGAGGGCTACGCCCTCCATCTTACCTTGGCCATGTGCTCGGCAAAGGCTTCTTCCCGGAAGCCCAAGCCTCTGCTACTCTGCTAACCACACCCAGGACTTATTTAAACTAACCAATGACAATCAAGGAACGTGCGCGCCATGGATGTGACCTGTGTGACAAGACCCGACTTGCGCCTGGCCAATCGGCAGGGCCCACAGTCATCTCTCCTCCCCTCACTCCACCCCCCTGTTAAAACCCCTTTTTCCCACGGGGCTGGCACTCTCGTCTCGTTTTGCCATTTTGTCGGTGGAGGCTGGGAGCCAGACCCGCGTCTATAATAATAAAAGACTTTGCTTTTGCATCGGACACGGTTGGCTCCCTGGTGTGGTCTATTGGGGATCTTAAAATCTGGGCATAACAATTCTCCCTTGGGGGCCTCCAGAATTGCTTATTCCAGCAGCACCCCAAGAACCCCACTCCCACTAGCAATGGAAAAAGGCCATCCACACATTTCTCCAGTAACAAAACCCACCATTTTTCCTTCTGCAGGATGATGCTCCAACCAACTGAACAACACCAGCCAGGGCAGCAGGGATCTCACTTTAAACCTTTATCAATGAAGTCTTCATTAATTTCCTTTTTTCAATTAATAGCTTTACTGAGGGATGAAAGGTCCCAAAATGATTGGGAGTGTGGGGAGGTTACGGTAAATCTGGCAATTCTGAAGGAAAAATAACCACTTTAGACTGCCTGCCAAAGACAAATTTCAGCTACCTCTCTGTTTTGTTGAGGGCCCGACCTAAGAGAAGAATGGGCTGAACCAGGCAGTATTTACAAGGTTATCTCTAGGTTAAATTTCTCTGAAAATAAAACTTGTTTTTCTGCTCCCCAATGCCTTTGCATTGATTTTCCCCCTCCCTTCAAAGTCCCTACCACCATTAAGCTGCTCTTTCTTCCTGGCCTGCTATCCTGGCTGCCTCTTCAGGGCAGAGCCATGCAAGACCTGATTCTTCCACCTTCCTAATGAGGAGGAATATAGGGGGCAACTTGGGGCGGGGGCCTAGCGATCTGAATCTGTGACAGTGAATGGTGTCCTAGTGCACATTTTTTTTTAAATATATTTTATTGATTTTTTACAGAGAGGAAGGGAGAGAGATAGAGAGCCAGAAACATCGATGAGAGAGAAACATTGACCAGCTGCCTCCTGCACATCCCTCACTGGGGATATGCCCGCAACCCAGGTACATGCCCTTGACCGGAATCGAACCCGGGACCCCTCAGTCCGCAGGCCGACGCTCTATCCACTGAGCCAAACCGGTCTCGGCCCTAGTGCACATTTAAAAAATATATATATTTTTATTGATTTCAGAGAGGAAGGGAGATGGAGAGAGAGATAGAAACATCAATGACGAGAGAGAATCATTGATCGGCTGCCTTCTGCACGCCCCCTAATGGGGATTGAGCCCACAATCCGGGCATGTGCCCCCGACTGGAACCGAACCTGGGACCCTTCAGTCTGCAGGCCGACACTCCATCCACTGAGCCAAACCAGCTAGTGCCCTAGTGCACATTCTTGTTAGCCTATAATTAAGTCACTGCCCCTTCCATAGGCAATAGTCTGTTCTGGGTACTCCCAGTTTGCAGGGGCCACAGGCCGGAAATTTGGCAGCTTGGCCAGGGTGTGTGTGTGTGTGTGTGTATGTGTGTGTGTAGCTGGCACCACCTAAACCAGGCATTTAGATACAATCTAACTTCCCCATTCCAACTGACTCAGGAGGGGCTAACTACCACAAAAGCCTGGTAGTTAGGAAATAGGTAGGAAACAGAGAAATTTAGGAATATATAAGGGGTGATCTCATTGTATTAGCTGTTCAGGCTTTGGATCTTCGAATTCCCTGAGCCAGCAGCGCTGCTTTAAATAAAGGGTTTTTCCTAACTCTCCGAGTACACATTGTGTATTTTCTGGTTGCCTGGTAAATTCTGCAACACTACCTTTTTACTCTTCTTTTTTCCCCACATAAAAACTTATCTATTTATTTACTCAAGGACCTGATAAATCAGGAGCTAAATGGAGCCCTTAGAGGGTCAAGACCTAGTTTTACTGATTGTTTCTCCAGCATCCTGACATATGGTGACTGTACAAGGGTGATTTTCAAGTGGATGGATGCCAGATATAGAAGCATATGTTAGCCCTGACCGATTTGGCTCAGTGGATAGAGTGTCGGCTTGTGGACTGAAGGGTTCCGGGTTCAATTCCGGTCAAGGGCATGCACCTTGGTTGCGGGCACATCCCCAGTAAGGGGTGTGCAGGAGGCAGCTGATAGATGTTTCTCTCTCATCCATGTTGCTAACTCTCTATTCCTCTCCCTTCCTCTCTGTAAAAAAATCAATAAAATATATAATATATATATGTATATATACACACATATATATATGTTAATAAAAGGTATTAACTTAAAATTTCCCTATCAATAGCCAATAATGTAGAGGGAAATATTTTGGGGGAAGGTAGGCCTTCTATTTATCATGTCAAGGTCAGGAGAACTACCAACTTCATTTGTAAGACCAGCCCTGATTGTTCCAAGGCTGGAAGTGACTTGGTCACTGTCTGAATCTGAGTAATAAAAAAGAAAAGACATTAAAGCCCCCTGAGGTTTCCCATATGGCAGGGGGAAGGGAAGTCAGGTAGGAAAGTTCACAGAATAATGAAACAGGCATTGCTCTAAAAATCAGCACAGTCAAGTACTCTGTAACCTAATTCCACCATACACTTTCAATTTAGATGTCTTACTGTAAATTTATTAAAAGGAACATAAATCTTCAAATATACGCTTTCTTACACTTAACCATTATTTGACCCCTGATCCTCTCATTAAAAATAAATTTAAATGGTTAAGTTGAATATGTGCTTATATATACTTAACCAGAATTTGACCCATAATACTCTCAGTGCATTGTATCTCACAGAATGTCCTAGATATACTATGATCTTATTTCTAATAGCTGAATAAGCTAATCCCCATAAAGCCACATGAGTACTTCACTGTGATGTAGTACAAGGAAGAATTAGGATGTTCTCAGTGGGCAACTGCAATAAGCTACCTGCTGAGTCACTGAGCTGATCTATTTTTAATCCAATGAGCAAAACTTCTATTTGGTGTGACCTTATCTGAAAGATGTCTTTTGTAGAGCTTGTAAAAACTATCCTACTCCAGGAAATTGAGGAAATGTTCATTTTCATTAGACCCTGACAAAATAATTATGCTTTTTATTCAGTTGGACATGAATCTTGTATTTTAAGGGAGAAGAAATCTTATATTTTTAAGGGAGAAGAAATCAAGTATTACCTTAATAAAGACAGACAAGCAGTCAAGTTGTAAAAACAAAATAAAAAAGCTTGGTAAAACTAAGTTTCTATTTTCCTTTGAGAATTCATGTATATAGTAATAATTACTGGAAATGCATTAGTTACGGTGAAAATTATATTCTTATTTTACCTATACTTCTCTACTGGTTCAGAAAAATTAATGTGGCTAAGGTCACCATGTGATACTGCTTTTGATAGTCTCAAATTAGGTAAACAACTGCTTTTGTTTTTGAGAGAAAATGTCCCATAAAAATTATGAAACTCCTACTGGTTTAACAAGAAAAATGAACCAAGAGTGTTTATTTTTTAAAATATATTTTTATTGATTTCAGAGAAGAAGGGAGAGGGAGATAGCGATAGAACATCAATGATGAGAGAATGATTGATCAACTGCCTCCTGCA
The DNA here is from genome assembly GCF_964212035.1 of Myotis nattereri. Classification (NCBI taxonomy): domain Eukaryota; kingdom Metazoa; phylum Chordata; class Mammalia; order Chiroptera; family Vespertilionidae; genus Myotis; species Myotis nattereri. Next base: position 61,271,774 of record NC_138085.1, read on the forward strand.
CGCCCCCCACTGGGGGCCGAGCGCAACCCAGGCATATGCCTGGGAATCAAACGCTCCTGGTTAATAGGTTGACACTCAACCTCTGAGCCTCAATCGGCCAGGCTGTTACAGACGTGTTTGTAAGACCACTATTAAATAGAGAGAAAAAATTATTGTAATTGAATAGCATTTGTTCGTGATTTCCTTTTAAACTTCCACAAGAATAATTCGATGCTAATTGTTTGAAGAGGTCGAGAAAGGTATCCATGTCCAGTATTAGTTAATTGTCTCTTGGTAAGAAAATAATGCACATAATACACTTAGATCAGGGAGGAAACCTTATTGTAAAATTGTGTTGGATGAGAGGATTATTGTCTCACCATTTCTTTCCCTCATTCTTCCTGCCAAGAACATAGATTTGATGCCTCCAGGTACAGCATCCATCTTGCAGTTATAAGGACAAACGCCACAAAGGAAGGATGATAGGATAGGATGCTAGAAGAAGCTTGCTGACACATCCTGGACAGCCTACTTCTAAGACTGCAAAATAGAACACAGGTTGCCCAATTTAAGTGGTGCATAAAACATACTTAGACTAAAAGATTGTTTAACTGAAATTCAAATTAACTGATGTCCTGTATTTTTATTTGTTAAAGTTGGCAACCCTCCCTGCTTCTAGACTTCTTGCTGTTTGAAAACATTCCAATCCTATTTGGATAAGCTACCACTGTACCTTATTACATGCAGCTACAGTCAATCCCTAACTGGTACACATTTTAAAAATATTTGTTTTAATTCAGACTTTTTCTAAAGCCCTGCCCTTTAGGATAACTATTTGGAATGATGAGCTACATAATATCTTCTTTCTTAAAAAAATGCAATCCAGAAATAGCAATTGTTAAATTATTTAAACAAGGAGGCTCTTAGACTGAGGTGGTTCTAATGCCTTAGTGGCATTATGTAAGCACATAAAACCCAATCTTGTAAATGCTTCAAGGTTAAGAAATCCAAACCTAAAGACAACCAACCACAAACTGCCACCCAGGCTTTCCAAAATAAAGCAACTGTTTAATCTGTAGCCAATCAAATAATTCCTTGCTTTGCTTCTGCCTCTTCTCTCTGAAATCTTTTTCCGGCTCCTAGTGGTGGAACACTTTCCAGTTTGAATGGACTTTTTGCTCAAATAAACTCTTAAAATTTTTGATATGCATCAGTTTATTTTTTAGCAGTTTAAATGATTGGTCATTTCTTTTACCAGCAGTTGGCCCTTGAAACTTAACTAGCATTAGAAACAGAATTCAAATTTGTCTATATGATTCACCAACTAGAGGCATAAAGATTAAAGATTTGCCTCACTCATCTCTGATAAAAGCCTATGCAACGTTAAAAAACTACATACATGAATTATAAGTTAGTAAATTCAACGGGAACCATTATCCATGGAATTACTAATGTATTTCTAGATTTACTTATAATTCTTTTACTGCACTGATAATACCAAATATCTCAAATTATTAAAGGCAAACGGACTAATTCAGTTGAATTACTGATTATTGTATCACTATGTATAAGTAAGTTTTGAGTATGAAGAAGTGGAAAATAATGGGAAAAAGTAACAATCTTTTCAAGAAGATAAAACTTACATGAGTCAAGTATCTAAGGATGAAACATGGAAGAATATACAGGGTTGAACAAATGTAGGTTTACAGTTTGTATGGAAAATAATACAATAATTAATAAAGACTAATACAGGAATAAACTTTGTTTCATGCACTCACAATGATAAACCTACTTTTGCTCCACCCTGTATAAAAAAGATAAATTATAGTTAAAATGAAATATAAAAATTGCCAATATGTATAATAAATATAATGGACTGTTAGGACAGAAGTTATTTGGGAATATTTTATGGAGAAGGTGGGATTTGTGGTGGGCCTTAGATTTGCCTCATTCATTTCTGATAAAAGCCTACACAACTGGTGTGACCACTTATAAGCCCGCCCATAAAAGGTTTAGTGTTTAAAGTGAGATGGTGAGTTCTATTTCTCCTCTCTTATTCTGCTCAGTTTCCCATTTCTTTCCACAAAGAGTGACATTGTTCAGAGCAGAATTGTAGATAGAGTACTTTTCTTTTCACCTCCTAGGCTGACTCTAGTTTGAATGCATTTGGTATGATCATTGGAATTTTTTTTCAGAAGTAAAAGGGGTATTGTATACTATTCTGGGGGATGAAATGCACTCTACTTCAGGAATCAGAAACCTGGGTTCCTGTCCCAGCTTTTGTGTGACTTTAGGTCAGTCACCTCTCTCTCTGGGGCTTCAGTCTGCCCATCTATAAAATTATCTAAAACTTTTTTTTCATGGTTAATTTTGGAGAACAGCTTTACTGATATAATTCACATTCTATACAATTTACCAACTTAAAGTATACTATTCAGTGGTTTATAGTATATTCACAGAGTTGTGCAACCATCACCACAGTCATTTTAGAACATTTTCATCGTCTCAAGAAGAAACCCCTTATCCTTTAGCTATCACTTATACCTGCATACTCCTCACACCCTGTCCCCCAACTACTAATCAACATTTTGTCTCTATAGATGTCCCGATTTTGGACTTTCCTATGAGTGGAATATGTAATATGCGGTCTTTTGTGATTGGCTTCTCTCAGTTAACCTTATGTTTTCAAGGTTCATCCATGTTATTGCATGTATCAGTTCTTCATTCCTTTTTTAGGGTCAAATCATTTTCCATTGTATGGATATACCACTTTTGTTTATCTACTGTCTATCTGTTGACAGACATTTGGGTCATTTCGAACTTTTGGCTATTATGAATGATGCTACTATGAACATTCATAAACAAGTTTTTGTGTAGACATATATTTTCATTTCTTTGGGGTATATACCTAGATGTGGAATTGCTGGATCATATGATAACTCTATGTTTAATTGTTTGAGGAACTGCCAGAATGTTTTCCAAAGTAACTGGACCATTTTAGACTCATCAGCAGTGTATAAGGATTCTGATTTCTCCTCATATTTTGCAATACTTGTTACTTTCTGACTTTCTGATTTCTAGCCACCCTACTGATGTGAAATGGTATCTCATTGTATTTCCCTGATGACTAATGATGTTGAACATCTTTTCATATTCTTATTGGCCATTTGTATATCTTCTTTGGAGAAATGACATTTCAAATCCTTTCACATTAATAAATTTGTAGGTAATAAATAGCAAGAGAGAGAAAGCTATTTCACTAATAGAACTATTTTTTAAAATATATATTTTATTGATTTTTTACAGAGAGGAAGGGAGAGGGATAGAGAGTTAGAAACATTGATGAGAGAGAAACATCGATCAGCTGCCTCCTGCACACCCCCACTGGGGATGTGCCCACAACCAAGGTACATGCCCTTGACCGGAATCGAACCTGGGACCCTTCAGTCCGCAGGCCGACACTCTATCCACTGAGCCAAACCGGTTAGGGCACTAATAGAACTATTAATGCTTAAAAACAAAAATGTAAATAACAAATCTAACTTTAAAGTCTCCAAATTTTTTACCCTAAGTTTATTTTTAAGCACATTTAAAAAGTTAAATTAGTACTTAAATTCTTTGTTTTCTCATTCTGTGATTTTAATAGTAGTCACCCTATTAAATAGATATATATCTAGGGATCTAAGATGGCAGTGAGGTAGGTAGAAGTTACACTCACCTCCTCCCAGGACCAAATTTATGGAAAAATCAACCCAAATAACCAAATGAAGACTAGGTAGGCTCTGGCCAGGCAGCTCAGTCACTTAAAACATCATCCCAGTGTGCCCAGGATGTGGGTTTGATTCCTGGTCAGGGCACATGCAAGCACTAATTGTACAGAATATATGCACCCCTATATTCAATGCAGCATCATTTACAATAGCCGAGATATGGAAGCAACCTAAATGCCCATCAATAGATGAGTGGATAAAAAAGCTGTGGTGCATGTATACAATGGAATATTAGCCACAAAAAAGAATGAAATCTTCCCATTTGCACAGCATGGATGAACCTAGAGGGTATAATACTAAATGAAATAAGTCAATCAGAGAAAGACAAGTACCATATGATTTTATTTATATACTAGAGGCCTGGTGCATGAATTCATGCACGGTGGGGTCCAGCCGGCCTGCCCCAATGGGGGCATATCGGGTGGGCTGGCAGGGGAGAGGGGCTGCAGGGGCCCCCGGTTGGGGTGGGGCCGGCCGGGGGGAGGAGCTGCCACCACCCCGATCAGGCCGGTTGGCCAGCTACAGTGCATGTCATAGCAACCTGTCGTTCTGGCATTCCAGTCGCTTGGCTTTTATATATACAGATGGAATCTAAGGAATAAAATAAATGAAGAAACAAAATTGAAACAGACTCATGGATGCTGAGAGCAGACTGTTGGTTGCCAGAGGGGAGGGGTGAAAGATGAAGGGATTAAAAAGAACAAATTGGCAGGTACAAAATAGTCCCAGGAATGTAAAGTACAGCACAGGGAATACAGTCAATAATATTGTAAATAACTGTGTACAGTGGCAGGTAGGTACTAGAAATAATGGGGGGAACACTTTGTAAAGTATATGATTGTCTAAACACTGCTGTACACCTGGGACTAATATACAATAATACTGAATGTAAACTATAATTGAAAAATAAAAAAATTTTAAAGGGTAGATTAATCAATGATCTATTCCAACATTCTGTTTCAGACATTAAAGATTCTTTGTCAGTAAATATGGTAATTTTCTGTGACAGTGGGTCTCAGTGTGTGGTCTATCTCCCCCTGGACTCACCAAAACCCTTTCAGGTCAAAACTATTTTCCTAATAATACTATAACATTATTTGCCTTTTTCATTATGTTGACATTTGTACTGATGGTACAGAAGCACTGGTGGGTAAAACCACTGGTGCCTTAGTAATGAAAGCACCAAACTATAATAATAGTGATTCTATTGTTCACTGCCAAAGACTGCCTGTAAAAAAAATAAATATGTAAACAGACAAATAAGTAAATAAAATTTAAGATGCCAGTTTCACTTAAGAATGTTCTTGGTGAAACAACACAAATTCTTCATTTTGTTCAGTCTTAACCCTCGAGTACACATCTTTTTAACATCTGTGTGATGAGATGGGTTGTGTACAGAAAGCCCTGGTGCTGCATGTTGTAACAGGGGTTGTCTTGAGGAAAAGCACTTGTTCTTTGGTTTGCAAGCTGAACTAACTTCTTTTTTCATGGAATGCCATTTTGACTTAGAAGAATGACAGATAGAAAAATTGTAGTTATTGAAACTTGGATATTTAGGAAACATTTTCTTAAAGATGAATCTAGTGGGCCTGTCACGTCAATGAAAATAATTGACAGTATTTGTTGCCAGTGATAAAATTTAGGCTTTCACGTGGAAATGAGAATTTAAAAAACCTTATGTCTGCCACTGTAAACTTGACAACTTCCCAGTATTTAAAGAAGACCTTTCCAATGGAATAGGTGATGATATTAATGAATGTGATTTTTTTGGGGGGGAAGGGGGGATGGGTTGTATAATGACATGTGTCAACATTTGGAAGATCTGCATTTCTCAATGAACCAATATATTCTGACAGACAATGCATGATGTTATAAAATCATGCATGAGTAAAATATTTGAGGGGGAGCAGAGTTTGCCACCCCAAAATATGCCTTGGGGGACATTATTTTAAGATGGTTATTTTTGAGAATAGAAAGACTTAGGAAATACATTTGACCTTCCCCCAGCCTCCTTTGTTATCAGGTTAGGCGGCCATGGAATATTGGGTTACACTATTTTCTCTGTCACAAAACTAATTTTCTTGAAGATTCGGTTAAAACAAATAAGTATAGCTTCCCAATGATCCAGATTGTCTCTTAATATGAATAGTAACAGATTTATTTATACCTTTGTGGAAAGCAGGGTTTTATAAGTATTTAATTACAAACAAATGGGAATTCTTTCCATTGTTTAAAAAAATACATGTTGATTTTTTTTTCCTTGTGCTACTTTTAGCCCTTTTGAGATCTTTTTAATGGTTTTGCTTTCATCATTGAGCATGCATTATTTTATACTTCTGTTAAAATATAATTTCCAATGAAAATAAAACTCTTGAGCAAACCTTAGGGGAACATTAGAAAACACTGAAAAACTCACTGCTTGAATTCATATTTATTCCAGAGCACTTTTTGTATCAAATGCCAACTTTTCAGACTCTCCCTCGACAATCATTCTAACCCTTCTACCATACACAAACATACACACACACACACACACACACACACACACGCACACACATCTAGCCCAGTGATTTTCAACTGGTGTTCTGCAAGAATTTTTAAAACATGCAGTACCTGACTATTTAGTCATGGGCACCAACCTCTTTCCCCTTAGATTGTCAAATTTAAAAAATAACAATAGCCAACACAACAATAACCATCCGGTGTGAATGAATCAAAATTATACCTATTTCTTGTCAGATTATATTTCATCAGATTATATTACATATAATGTATATTATATTTTTTGTATGCCACAAAATTTTAGTTATGGCAGCCCTGGAAAATTAATATGTACAATGACTATAACACATCAAAAATTTATTTCTTACTCAAAGTCCAAAGAAGATTGGCAAAGCTTTCCTTCCACTGGTGACTCAGGAGGAATCTAGGGTCCATCTATGTGTGCCATGAGATGAAAAAAGTTGAAAATCACTGCTTTAGCCTATTGTCTTCTCTGAAAACAGGTCGGGGTGTGGTTTTTTTTTTTTGGTTTTTTTTTTGTTGTTGTTGTTGTTCTATTTTCAATGGAAAATAAATTAATACCATTTCTTGGGACACTATGCCATCCGTTTTTAACCACTCGATAAATAGTTAGAAATGATAATGCTCCAGATTTTCTTAAACAGTCCTGATTTTAAATGACAGGATTCAGGAATCTGTAACTTTAATAGGTAGTGATTTTCTTGGGGACAGTGTAAAGACTTCACTTTGAGAAACACTGAAAAAGGAAAGGATGTGGGTGAAAACAGGAGATAAGGTTGGAGACATAGGCCGGTGTGGGAGTTTGAAGTGTGCCCTGATGGCAAAGGGACAGAGGACTGTAAGCAAAACAGTGAATGGCATGGCTAGATTGATGTTTTAGGAAAATCATCTCAGGTCTATTTTGCAGGAGAGAGAGGCTGGGAGACTGGGAAACTTACTCAGGGCAGTGAGGATAACGATGGAGAAACAAGGATGGTTTTGAAAGATATTTTGGAGATTGAACATCCTGGATTTGGACTTGAATGTGATGTTTTGGGGGGAGGGGAGGTGGAGTAGGAGGAGTTCGAGATACTTTCTGAGTTAGTGCACATGATAAGGCCAAGGAAATCTAGTGAAAATATTGCTAGTAAATTTTCAAGTCTTTTTTTTTTTTTAATCTGAAAATACGAAAAAGAAAACTGCATTTGGTTTAGTTTCTGAGACTTATCAAATAAAATCACCACTGGGTGTCATGACAGTTTCCTAAAACCAGGCTTTCTAACCTCGGGTTAAACATTGATCCCAAGCAAAACTCTTCTATTTCAGGGATTTTCTGATCATTCCTTCTAGTACTGTAAGGCATTAACAGGGGGATAATTCATCCTTGGCTACCCATGGAGAAAGGAAGGAAAAATGAATTCCCAGTCCTGGAGCAGGCCCTCAGATGCCTCGCAGAACGGTGAGCACATTGCCAACATCTTCCAGAATCATCTGCAGGTGTATAAAATGTGCTGAGCACTTCTAAAATGTATTTGCTTTAGTGGGACATGCATATAGATAAAAGAATAAAATTCACTCATATTAGAAATACATGTGCATTGAGGAGTTTCTCTGAAACAAGGCGTTTCTCTGAAATAAAGGATATTGCATTTGAAGGCTGGTAAGACTGTTTCTTACACGATTATGTAAGAAAAGAACGTTGTAATTTTTAAGCCAGGCCTTTACGCCCTGCCATGGTCACAGCCTCAGCAACAAACAGGGACAGGATGAAGCCGTGGTTATGAAGTAATAACTGGCACTAAGAATAAAACAGACTCATAACGAGAAGGGTCTCAATTATACCTTTATGAACCAGACTAGTCATTCTGGTTTGTCCAAATGTAGGGATAGTGCCCTGGTCAGGCCGGCACTCAGTTCAGATCTGTAACTTTGATCTTAGCAACTGAATGTTGACCCAGGTTCTTCTTTATTGAGAGAAAGCAATAGCCATTTGCTCTTTCTCACAACATTTCATTGGCTTTTGCTGAGAGAATATTCTTCAAAACCAGGCTTGCCCACCACCTCCTCCTACACACCCATACTCTTTAAAAAAATTTTTTTTAAATATGTTTTTTATTGATTTCAAAGAGAGGAAGGGAGAGGGAGAGGGAGAGAGAGATAGAAACATCAATGGTGAGAGAGAATCATCGATTGGCTGCCTCTTGCATTCCCACTACTGGGGATCGGGCCTGCAATCCAGGCATGTGCCCTCACGAGGAATCGAATCCTGACCTGGTTCATAGGTCGACACTCAACCATTGAGCCACACAGGCCGGGTCACTCCCATACTCTTAGAAGTAGAAACTGTAGACTTGATTTGATTCTTTTTTTTTTTAATGCCTCTGGCAATTTTATATTTATTTATTTATTTATTTATTTATTTATTTATTTATTTATTTTTATTGCTTAAAGTATTACAAAGAGTAATACATATGCCTCCATTTTTTCCCCCGCCCTTGACAATCCCCTGGCCTCCCCTACCCCCAGTGTCTTATGTCCATTGGTTATGCTTATATGCATGCATACAAGTCCTTCGGTTGATCTCTTACCCCCCCCTCCTCCTGCCCTCCCACCCTCCCCGGACTTCCTGCTGTAGTTTGACAATCTGTTCGAGGCAGCTCTGCCTCTGTTTGATTCGATTCTTGTCATCAAGGAGCTGACCACTTGGGGGAGTGGGGGAGGAAGGTCCAGCACCTCTCAGGCGGTGTTGAGTGTCGTCGACCTATGAACCAGGAGGTTACTGCAGTATGGGGTGTACAGGAGGCAGCCAAGAGATGTTTCTTTGTCTTCGATGTTTCTATCTCTCTCTCCCTCTCCCTTCCTCTCTCTCTAAAATAAATAAAAACATATTTTAAAAAAGAAGGGTCAAGTACACAGGTGCCATACTATATGATATCTAACTCCAGAATGATTAAAGTCCTACAGGACCAGGGAGGAGAAAAGGATCACTCTGGGGTGATCAGGCAAGTTTTCATAGTTGATTAGAACTGAGCCTTAAAATATGCAACCTCTCCTTAAATAGAATTCAGGTATCATTCTTATTAGTTTTCTATTGCTATGTAAGAAATCACTGCAAACTTAGCTCAAAACAACGTTCATTTATTAGCTCATAGTTCTGTAGGCCAGAAGTCTGGGCAGGTTCAACTGGGCTCCACTTAGAGTCTGACACGGTCAAAATCCAATGTTGGTCAGACTGGGCTCTTTCCTGGAGGCTCTCAGAAAGAATCTGCTTCCAACTTCACCTGGGTTGTTGTTAGAATGTAGTGTCTTGTGGCTGAGGTCCCCATCTACAGTGGGGCCACTGTCTACTAGAGGCCACCCACATTCCTTCTCAATAGGTCATCCCCACCTTTAAAGTCAGAAATGGCACGTCGAGTCTTCACACTCAGATCTCTCTGACTTCTACTGGCCAGAGGAAAAGCTCTGCTTTTAAAAGGCTCTTTGTATATTAAGGTCAACTAACTTGGGACTAAATTACATCTGTAAAATCTCACAACATTGCCTAGATTAGTTTTCATTGAATAACCAGAGGTCAGGAATTTTGGGGGCTATCTTTAGAATTCTTCCTGGCACATGGTTATTCCATGAACCTATCTTAAGGTGTTTACCGATAATTTTATCAATTCAATAATCTATTGGTCCCCTATTAAGTGCATAGAACCAGTCATGGTCATGCTAAGTGGAATCTTAGTTTTAGTTTGAAAGATTGTCCAGGTGTTTCAAAACTTGAAGACTTGTCCAGGTTTAAAAATAAAAGTCAAACATTTTCAATAAACAGTTAAGGGAAGGGGTGTGTGGAGAGGTGAAGGAGGATAGGGGGATAAATGGTGATGGAAGGAGACTTGCCCTGGTATGGTGAACACACAATATAATACAATATACAGATGATGTATTATAGATGTGTACACTTGAAACCTGTATGGGTTTTTAAGAAATTGATTTGAGAGAGAGAAAAAGTGAGATAGAGAGAAAGAAACATTGATCGGTTGCCTCCCGCACACACCCCAAGCAGGGATCAAACCCATAATCTGGGTATGCTCCCTGACTGGGAATTGAACCAGTGACCTTTCAGTGCATGGAACAATGCTCAACCGCCTGAGTACCAGCCAGGGCAAAACCTGTATGGTTTTATTAACCACCCCCAATAAATTAAAGAAGAAAGAAAAACTAATTAAATATAACATATTAAAATTGTATTTCAAAATGTTTCAATGAAGACATGTAACAGCATTACTTAGGGAGTATTCCAAGCTACACACACTACTTCCTGCCTCATTACCACCTAAGAAGTAGAAGGTTAACTCCTCATTTCTCATACCCTCAACCCATTCATAAAGAATCACCATTTTAATGAGTCAATGCTATCCATTTCTTCATCTATGATGATCTCCTCTCTGTTCCTCACACATACTTTGGTTCTCTTTTGCTTCCGGAACTTTCATACATGTAACATCTTCCCATCCATTACACTTACCAACATTTTACCCACACTTTAAGACTTTGTTCAAATTCTTTCTCCTTCTGACCATATCTACATTTCTTTTTCTATGCAACCTTTTTGGAAATCAATGGTATCATTGGCTATATTACTTCTATTTCAACCTCATATACATATATATTTTGAACTTCTATTTCACAGTGGTTTTGCTATATTATCCCAAAGTATTTAGCCTAGCAAAGGCATTGAAAAATATTTGTAGATGTGATTAAATTTATCTGATTGGGAAAATCTGACATTTTCCATGATTTACTGCTGTTAATATTATCTATCTAGCTGTTAGATTCCTTAAATATCTTAAAAAAATAATCAGGGTTTTAACAAACAAGCAATATACAATCACTGGTTGTGTCTTCATGTTCTCCATTTATGAATAGGCTTCTATCTGAAGCTTTTAAATAAGTGTCAGTTATTGATATTACCAAGCAAAAAACTATAAAGTATGCTAGAGCTGAAAAGCATTCATTTTTTTTTCCTTTCTAAGTTTTGTTGAGATATAATTGACATACAACATTCTCTAAGCTTAAGGTGTGTAACTTGTTGATTTGTGGTAAGCATTCTTATCAATAACTTTCTAACAGATTTTCTGTGACTAACCACTTTCTTTCTCTCGGTTTACATGATGAAAACAGTAGCTGCCTACCAAAATCTTCCTTGTCCATGGCAATAGAGTTGAGCCTGGAAGCTGCTGTTCGGCATGGAACTACACTTCCCAGCAGCCCCTGCAGTCACATGTGGTCATGTGATTTACTTTTGCTAATAAAATATGAGAGAGAATGTTGCTCTTAAAGTGTTTGCACCTTCTTTCCTCTTCCTTTAAGTGGATGCTGAGATACATCAAGGCTGTAGGGGAGCAGAATCTTAGATGGAAGAACGTGGGGCCATGATTCTCCAGATGGATGAGAGCTACTGCTAACTGGAATGTTCACCCTGTTTTATGAGTGATAAATTTCTGCTGGATTTTGGCCATTGTATTTTAGAGTCCATTTGTTTCAGGAATATAGCCTTCCACAACTAGTAGGGGTTCATTTTTATATTTTTTTCAAGTATCCAATAGACATGTAGTATGCCTCCCACAGCATACACTTATATTAAAATCAAACAAAGGAGGTAAGAGCCAGGCGATCACTGAGAAAAAAGGTAATAGGCTCTGATTCTGAGGAAGGACTGTTTTCATCTTTGTAGGAAGAAAAAATCTTAGGAAGCTATTTATAGTAATTGAAGGCAGAACTTCTACTTAGCAATAGCTCTGAGGCAATGCGGGTTGTGTTTTGATCGGTTTGTGGCTTATGGTCAAGGAGCCTTGCTGGTTGGCCCATATCTGTCTCACCAGAAAAAGAAGAAACTACATTCACTTCTACCTAAGGCCAGAACAATGTTCTCTAATGTCAATCTCCTCTAATTTGAATTCTTCCCAAGTATACCTTGTCATTTTACATCTTTTGAAAAGGGTTTCCTAACCACCATCCTCTCTCCACCAAGGCAAGGATGGGGATATCCCTTCTTGAAGTATCCCTAGAACTCTGAAAATATCTATCATTGCTCTCACCACACTAATTCCTCTGCAACCTAACCTCCCACTCTAGTTAATCAGCCCCTTGAGTGAAGAACATTTTGATATTCACCTTTGTGGTCCCTCTGCCTAGTACAGTGCCAGGCATACAGTAGATGTTTCATAAATGATGCTTGAATGAATAAGTGAATTTAAGGGCCTCACAGGATTATAGTTCTTTGCTTATTCCCATAGGAGACATGTTCATAATACTCACTATTGGACATCACTGCCAAGCCTCTCTCAAATCTTTTTTTTCTTCTTATTTTTGCTACCATGCCTTATTACTTTCTATTGGTTGAGTCTTCTACTGCTTTTGCTTAGATCAGCCAGACCTATGTGCCTTCTTAAGATATTTCTTAGAAAAAGTCTCTCTTGATGATTAATTTTTTTTAATATATTTTATTGATTTTTTACAGAGAGGAAGGGAGAGAGACAGAGAGCCAGAAACATCGATGAGAGAGGAACATCGATCAGCTGCCTCCTGCACATCTCCCACTGGGGATGTGCCCGCAACCCAGGCACATGCCCCTGACTGGAATCGAACCTGGGACCCTTCAGTCCGCAAGCCGACGCTCTATCCACCGAGCCAAACCGGTTTCGGCAATGATTAATTTTTAATATTCTCAATTCTTTTCTACATTGGACACATTATGTCAAAAGTTAGGACTGAGGAGTAAAGAGAGACCTGACCCAGAAGTCAGGAAACCTTGAATCTTGCTATCTCTTAAGGATTTGGCAAAATGCTCCCCCCAAAAGCCACTGTAAAATTATTGTTAGTGAATTAGAAAAGAGTAAGCCTTTAAGACAAAACACTTCCTAGAAATAATGATAAATTTTAAAACAAATAAAAGCAGAACTTGGTATGGGGCCTCTGAGAAGCAGAGTTTAAAAACCACAAGCCTAGATCATTTCAAGCCTGTGGTTCTATGTAAATGTATTACCCTGCATTGTTTTACATGTAAATGATGTGATCTTTGGTACTTTCAAATCTGTCTAATAAGGAATAGCACTGGGTATTATCTATATCTAATAAAATTATCTTTGTTGACATAGCATTTTATAGGGGCATTTATAGAGGCAGTGGGCACTGTGGGTACCAGCATCATGGACTTTGAAGTAAGACAAAACTGAATTCAAATTCTGTCACCTCTGCAACTAGCAGTGTGACTTGGACAAGCTACCTAATCTCTCTAAGCCTCAGTTTCCTCACCTGTACTTGGGGATGAGAATGCTTGCCAGACTGGCTGTTGTATGCATGATATGGGACACTGTACACAGAGCATTCAGCACAGTGTCTGGCATGTACTACATTCCCTATAAAAATTAACTGCAGATAATTTCACTTTTATTGTTTCATTTAATCTTCACAATACAAGTGTTCCTACTATTCTTTTTTTTTTTAAATCCTCACCCAAGGATATTTTTCCATTGATCTTTTAGAGACAGTAGAAGAGAGAGGAAAAGACAGAGAGAAGCATTGATATGAGAGAAACACATTGATTGGTTGCCTCCTGCATGCACCCTGACCAGGGCCGGGGCTGGGGAGGAGCCTGCAACAAAGGTACATGCCCTTGACCAGAATCAAACCCAGGAACCTTTGGTCCACAGGCTGACGTTCTATCCACTGAGCCGAACAGGCTAGGGCAGGGGTGGGGCAAACTTTTTGACTCGAGGGCCACAATGGGTTCTTAAACTGGACCGGAGGGCCAGAACAAAAGCATGGATGGAGTGTTTGTGTGAACTAATATAAATTCAAAGTAGACATCATTACATAAAAGGGTACGGTCTTTTTTTTTTTAGTTTTATTCATTTCAAACTGGCCGGATCCGGCCCGCGGGCCGTAGTTTGCCCACGTCTGGCCTAGGGCCATATCATTATTATTTACAGAAAATGTTAAGACTCAACAGAGTGAAAAGACTTGCCCAAATTCACCCAGTGAGGGTAGAACCGTGTTCTACATTGTTGGACACTACCCCACTCAGAGTTTCAGTGAGAGAAGGAACTAAGAATAATAAACTCAGGGAGAAAAAATGAAATGGAATGATCCAGGTGGGAGCCACAGGAGCAAAACCTGATGATCACACAGGGATGACGACAACAAGGTCGGGCTGGAGAGGAGGATTCCAGAGATAAATTTCACGAACTTACAAGAGTGTATGAGACTGACTGAGACATTGTCTAAGGAAGAGGGCAGAAGCCAGGATGTCACAGTGACCTCTCCCCACACACAAATCCCCAGCCCGTGGCAGGGGTGGGGCTTCTCCTCTGCCCAGCTCAGGCTTCTGCACATAGCAGGTGCTCACTGAACATCGCTAAGTGGTCTGAGTAATAAGGCTTCTCTTTTATCTCCCCACCCACACCCACCATAATTTGGAAGACTTTCCTTGTTCTTAAAATTCTGAGGAATAAAGGATACTGTTTCTTCCTTCCTCAGAACAAAAAGAAGATTCCTTCCTGACAATCCAATTTTGTATAAAGTAATTCATTAATCCTGACAATTACTCCATTAACTGTACTTTAAACAGCAGCTCCGACCTTCTTTCCTCCTTTCTCCTCCTTCTCCATACACTGAAGTCATGATGTCTAATTTAGTTCATCATCATAATTTCTACCCACAGCAAGCTGATATCATTGCAAGCAAGCACAGCCCCAGACTACTCTGAGACAAAGAGGCAGAGACCCCAGAAAGAAAATCCCATATTCATGCCCCCTCCATCCCTGCCCAGTCACTTGCCTATTGTCCTATGGAGCCTGCTCTTTTACAAGAATATCTGTGGTTCAGAAGTACATTGCAGAGATACAGACAGAAATTCCTTATTTCTAATATATATATATATATATATATATATATATATATATATATATATAGTACTCAATATATACTCAATCTATATATATTTATTGTACTCAATATATATATCAAGAGGAAATGCAGGTATTGGTCTTGTTCCTTCTAATCAATTTATGTATTTGAGTTGTTTCTATTTTAGAGAAAATTACAAAAACAAAAGACCAGAAGGGTTAAAATATCACAGAACGTTCTGTCCTCATTACTTGTGTGAAGTCCCCACTGCATCACAGGGACAGCATGTTAAATCAATAGAGACTTGAGCTGTTAATTTCCAAAAAGGAAGAGATGATTGAACTAAAATAGCCCATGTCGAGTCTCTGCCCACTGGGAATGGAAGTCCCTTTATTTTCAGGTCTTTCTACAATTAGGTAAGTTCCAGGAAGATTATGAGCCACTTTACAAAAATTTCTGAATTTTTTTTTTTTGCCGGGGGGGGGGGGGGTGGCCGGGGGAGGGGGGGGGGAGGGAAAACTTTGCTGACACAAAAGCTTTAGTTTTTTACAGCACTAATTTTACAATAAGGTGATAAGAGGTGTAATCGGTGTATATGTAGGTGTATGTAGGTGAAGTGTGATGAGGGTGGGGTGGGGTGGGGCTGGGGAGATGGGGTCACATCAAGGTCAGTAACAGGTAAGCCTCTTGCCTGTTTTTAATTTCATCTTCTTCCTTCCCTGGGCTATGTCTCTGCATTGAAAGTAGAGGGGAGGTGATGCCACTTTCATATTTTACTGATCAGGGACCATCTTTTTCTAATTTCTTTCCAAGCAGAGACTTGTACTGCATAGGCTCATGTCAATGACTTTTGATCTGGTTTGCATGATCAAATATTTGAAGGGTCTAGTGAGGACCAGCCTGATAAAATAAAGGCCAGCTTTTACTTGAAGACATTTCCTGATACCACTCCTTAATGAGTCTATTCCTGTGAACTATAATAGGCGTCATCAGCCTGATTACTTTTTACATATACAGATTGTGGAAATTCACAGAGTAGAGAAGTAAGCTTTTTTTCCCCAAATAAATATCAGCTGATTCTAATTTTTTAATAAGAGTTCCTACCCCTCCCCCCCTTTTTTTTCTCATTCTTATTCATGACTTCTTCAAACTAAGAGTCTGTTGCAGCTGGCTGGGGATTCCTTTTTTTTTTTTTTTTTTTTTTAATCTAAAATAAATTCCTTTCATTCTTAGAATGGCCATGAGCTCTAAGCTGCCATCTCTGAGCTATTCCCCAGGAGAAGTGAGCAGCAGATCCCCATTGGCTTTCCCCTCTGTGGTTGCAGTGGATATGAAGGGAAAGGTGTTCCTCCACCTCATCACTTCCCAACGGGAGCTCCCTCCTCTCAAAAAGTACCTGGTCTCCTCTGGCAAGGGGTGAGAGGCAGGCTGAATTTTGAGATCAGGAAGGGTGTCTATAGCTCCTTTCTTTCAACTCTTGTCTTTCCGTGTTCCCTGCCATTTTGTCTGTGGATGAGCCAACGCTAGTGCTAAGCTAGTTCTCACCAAAGTAGGTAAGAGAGTAGCAGCCACCCCCACCCACCACCATCCTTTCCCTCAGTTATACATGGGGAACAGTTAGGGGCCTACATGCAAACTTAATCCACACCTCCTCCCTCTTCTGGGGGGCTGCCTTCATGCTAGACTGGTGATTCTCAGTCTTCCCTGCACCAGAATTCTCTGAAGCGCTTTTAAAATGCCCAGTCCTGAATCTACTTTAGAGCCCTTGAAACCAAAGCTCTGGAGGTGGAGACCAGGCAAGTATGTTTTCAAAGGTCCAGAGGGAGAGGTGAGAATGTGCTTCCTATTGTCCAATGCCAGCTTAAGGCACTTGGCAAGTCAGCCCCTTTGAGACAGCCTTTAGTAATGGCCCTGCATGCAGTCTTACTGAGACCACCCACATTCACTTTCCGTCTTTCTTGTCTCGCTCTCCATTGGTCCTGGGTGCTGCCTTGCTCCTGTCCACTTAGCACAGTGGTTCTCAACCTTCCTAATGCCGCGACCCTTTAATCCAGTTCCTCATGTTGTGGTGACCCCCAATTTCATTGTTACAAACTGAACATAATTAAAGCATAGTGATTAATCACAAAAACAATATGTAATTATATATGTGTTTTCCGATGGTCTTAGGCGACCCCTGTGAGAGGGTCGTTCAACCCCCGAAGGGGTCGCGACCCACAGGTTGAGAACCACTGATTAGTATTTCCTCTCTAGACTGATCTGGCTTTAACTCCATTCAACTCTGTCATCTCTCTGCCAAGATGGCAGAGGCCACGGTGACCCACGTAAGCTTCTCTCAGAATTGACCACAAGCCTATAAGCCTATTTGGAGCTTCTCTTCCTGTACTCCCCTCATGCAACATTTATTAAGCATCTAACAGGAGTGAGAAATGTCCAGCCTGCAGGCTGCATAAGGCCCACGAAATTATTTGGTCTAGGGGTGAGTTAATTAAATGTTTGAGCAAATATAGCAGCTAATTTTAAGTGGATAATTTTGAATGGCCCCCAAATGATGTTATAAATATCCAAATGGCCCTTGGCAGAAAAAGGGTTCCCCACCTCTGAATGTGTCCAGTTCAATGCCAAGTGCTTTGTATTATTACCACGGTCAATCCTTACGACAACTTATGAGGAAATATCATTTACAGCTAATGAGACAGAGATCCTGAGATAATAAAGACCTTGTGCATGTGTCATATTCCAGGTCTGGTTTTCAAACACAGGTCTGGCAGACTCCAAAACCCATGATCTCCGCATTGCCACACTGCTCCCAGTGGAAAAGACCTGGTTTCTGCCAGGACGTGTTCACAGTCTAGTCAAGAAGACACACACAGGAAACAAGCATGAAGGCCAGAGGGAGACTCTGGCTATGGGAGCAGGTAAGAGGGGCATCCACCCAGAGAAGAGTCCTAGAGAAGATGATACTTTGAATTGAACCCCAAAAGATGAGTAAAAGTTATTCACATGAAGAACCCCATATACACAGATGTGGCATCCAGAGAAATCTAGGCTTCCTCAGGGACCTTAAGAAGTTCAATATGGCTGGAGGAGGATGTGGAAGAAGAAGTAAGAGGTGGACAGGTAGGCAGGGCAGGTGAGCCTTTAAGCTGGTGAGTTCTGCATTTTATCCTGGGGGCAATGAAGATTTTAAGTAGAAGAGAGATAAAAATCAAAGTTGCATTTAGGAGGAAGTGTTGGCAAAGGACATGCATGACTAGAGGCAAGGAGAACAGTTAAAAGGTTATAGCACAAATTCTGGTGAAATTGTGATGGTGACCAGGACTAAGATATTGCCAGTGAAACAGGAGGGGGCAAAATTAGGAGCTATTTAGAAGGAAGATATGATTGGATTTTATGAACGACTAAATATGGTGAGTGAGAACAGGGAAGAATCAAGAATGAATCCTTCCCTTGAAATAAAGAACATAGGGAGAAAAGCAGGTTGGGGGAAGCTGTGAGTTTCTTTGAACATGTTATGTTAAGGGGTCCAGTGGGCAGCTGGAGATGAAGGCCTGGAGTCCAGGAAAGGTCTGGACTAGATTTAAAGTAGGAAATCACCAAGGTGGTCATTGACTCCAAAGATGTAATAAGGTACCCTGATAGAGTGGGCAGAATGAGGAGAGCTGCATCAGCAATGACCACTAGAAGGGAGCCCACCTTCCCTCCAAAATTTGAGTATTAGTCTAATCCTTGGACTGCTTATTCGGGCCCTAAAACCCTTGCCTGCTTGCCAGTATCTTTCCCTGAAAGAAAGCGAACTCTTCTTTATGCCCTCATCCATTTGCCGATACCTCCACGAATGTTCAGCTCTTCCAGAACCACATCTCTGCTGGATCCAATGCCTGCATGCTTGCTGCTGCCCGGAATCTCTCCCTACCTTACACCACCAACCAAACAGGACACTCTAGGACCGTCATTTGCCCAGGCTTTCTTTTCCCTTTGGGCACTGTATCTTGAATCGATCAAGCTCTGTTGTGGGCCAGCCTCTAGAATCAGGTTAGTTCCTTCTCGCCCAAGTCCTATACCCTAAGTGGGCAGGACCCTTCCTGTTTACTCTCCTTCCCTTTTGGCCCAGGGCTGTGCCCTGGTCCAGCATGCCTCACTTCACAGCCCATGGAACAGCAAAGCAGGCCCCTGAAGATGCTAAAGCTGAGGCTGAAGCTGATGAAGGTGGAGGTAAAGGTTTCTTGGTCTATCCAGCTGCCTGGAGCAGGGGAAGAGGAAACACAGCAGAGGCTAACAGAATGGAAAAGTAGAACACCAGAATTTGCTCCCGAGGGAGACTGGCTGTAGAATACCTTAAATTAGAAGTCTCAAAAAAAAAAAAAAATGTGTTAGGGATCCCTGTTGCCCTGGCTGGCTCTGGGTGTGGTTCTTTCCAAGGGAGAATGATTGGTGGAGTTTTTCCAGCCCTATAATTCTACTTGTGATGAGGTAGAATTAAAGCTGAAATGTGAGTTCATAAATTGCCTAGTTGGTGCATAAGATTTTAAATCTCCTCAAAAAAGTTAAATACAAAATCATATTAAACTCCATATCCATCTGCCTACAATGATCTAATTTCCAAATTAAGTACAATTAATCTTTAACCCTAGGTCAGCTTTCCCACTGCCACCTGTCTCTCTCGTCACAACCTGCCCCATCAGATAGTGTGTGCTCAGAGAATTCGAGACCATTTTAAATATTAACTGGAGCCATACCTACCTAGAAAGATGAATCCACACACACGCCTTCTCTTCTTCCGCCTATTATTACTAGTATAGTTGCTCATATATTTCTAAATGTAGTTCTGGTTAAAAATAAATTCTGTAAACTAGGAATGTGGGATGTGCCTGCCTCCACAAAAATTCCTTTGTTCTCTGTGTAGAAGTGAGCAGAGATGTAGAAGTACAAAGTCAAGCCTGCCTTTAAGAAAAAGATACTACACCAGTTTTCAGCATCTGTGTATGTCTTCCTGTTAGACGCAGGGGTCACTGAATTTGGAGGAGAGATCTGGGTGCTTCCAGGTTTTATAGCATAGACTTACTTCCACAACTGCTCCGTTTGGGATGGGCAGAAATTCCATAAGAAAGGGCACAGGAATAGACAGGCATGGCGGGCTAAGGCCGGTTATCACCAGGAAGCTGACATGATGAAGCATCCTCCAAGAGCAGGCCGACCAGGGCTGAATCAGCTAAGTCAGGAAACTGCTGTCAGCATCTCGAGAGGCCAGGGTACTCCTGGAGAGAAGCTCTTCAGAAGGAGATCCTCTGCTGAGTGAGGCCTTTTGTCTGGATGAATTGAACCATGCGTAATTTTAATGAGCTTTTGTTCTCCTTAACATTGGAGTTCTCATCTTCTATGACAGACCCACTCACCCTTGGGGACAGGAATACCAGCACAGATCCTTGAAGAAAGGAAAAGGAACTGGGCAGTAAGTCCTGGGGATATATGACAGAACATGCTCAATGAAAGTAGAAACCAAAGAGGGTTGCTACTTGTTCGATACCATTCTAAACAAACCCTGGGTTGTGCACATCCCAGGATTACTTGCAGTAGGCAACTAAAGGTCCTGAGCCTGAAGGGCAGCTAACAACAATATAAAGCTAAAAAGGAGAAAACTGACCCTAGAGGCAGCCATCTGTGAATGTCGCCCACCGGTAGTTTCTAGAAGCTACCAAATTTGTGTCACATGTGCTGGAACCAGTACTGTCCCTGAGACCTTCTGAAGAATCCAATGTTAGCTGCTTAATAAGTGATCTAAAATGTGTGACTGGAGAAACTGTAGTGTTGAGGGCTTAAGCCTTTACTTTTACATGGCCCCTAGCAAGTGGCATGGAAGGTTAGCTGAACTTAGAATCTTTAATGGAGACTAAAACTTCTGACTGAAGAATGACCCACTTGGGGAAGATAACGCTGATGATAGGAAATGGGCTGGGCCTAGACATTAGACTATCTTTTCAGCGAGTCACAAGTGAGAGGGCATTCAGGGGCTGAAAACACGGCCTCTACAAAAATAAATTAGATCACAAGTACAATACTTTGAACCACAAATACTGCAAAGGAAAAAACTTAAAGTAGTCAGTAGTGAAAAAACAAGGCAATTATTAACATCAGGGAAAACAAAAGGTAACTTTCTTTGCATGTGTATAATGATGTAAACACCAAATATTAATTTAACTAAAAATTATATCATTATGTAGGAAGGATTAGAGAGTTAAAACGAAGGGATAGCTTAAAAGAGTGCTAAATCTTCACTTACCATAAAAGGATGATAATACATCTAAATTGCTGAACCGAAAGAGAACAGCACGTGTATATTACTTAATATATGGCAATGTGTAAACGCCAGAACAAGAAGACTAAGGGGAGTAGGAAGGAGTGAGGAAGGAAACTGTTGAATTTCATTAGACTTTTAATGCTATTTGACTTTTTAAATTATGGGCATGTGCTCATTAAAACAATTTCTAAGTGATCTTTCTCCAGAAGGACAAGACAGAACAGAACATCCTAAGAGTGTGTTGAAAAGGCCAATTAACGTTAAGCTCCAAATGCACTATATAACATAGGAAAGATTTAGGAAGCAAGAGGAAGGCCTAAGGCTCCTTTAGTTGATTTAGGCACAGTTTGATAACAGTTAAGTTTAATATCAAGAGTACTTGCCCTAACTGGTTTGGCTCAGTGGATAGAGCATCGGCCTGCGGATTCAAGGGTCCCAGGTTCGATTCCGGTCAAGGGCATGTACCTTGGTTGCGGGCACATCCCCAGTGGGGAGTGTGCAGGAGGCAGCTGATCGATGTTTCTCTCTCATCCATGTTTCTAACTCTCTATCCCTCCCCCTTCCTCTCTGTAAAAAATCAATAAAATGTATTTAAAAAAAAAAAAAAAAGAGTACTTAATTTGTACCTAGGTCTTGCATGATTTTAAACCTTGTTAATGCTTATATAATATTTACAATAGAATTGATTAAAACTTTCTTTTTAAAAAAGTAATTTCGGAACAGAAATATACTGAGTGGATCATGCTCTATACCAGGGGTGGGCAAACTTTTTGACTCGAGGGCCACAATGGGTTCTTAAACTGGACCGGAGGGCCGGAACAAAAGCATGGATGGAGTGTTTGTGTGAACTAATATAAATTCAAAGTAAACATCCTTACATAAAAGGGTATGGTCTTTTTTTTTTTTTTTAGTTTCATTCATCTCAAACGGGCCGGATCCGGCCCACGGGCCGTAGTTTGCCCACGGCTGCTCTACACACTATTTCTTTAATTGTCCTTATAGGAAGAATGGCTGACCAGTGGACCTATGCATCCATAAGCATCATTGTTATTTATCACGTGCCAGCTACCTAAAGAGCAAGGTATTGACTAGGAGGAATTAATCATCTTCCGTAAGATTTGAGACTATGATTGCCATGAATTGAATCCATTTCTTTCTTCCTAGCTCTCTTTCAGAAATGCTAAATATAAAGAAATTTGCCCAAATTTTTCTTTTGATGGCAGGTGACACTGTTTAAGCAAACATGTTGTCACATTGAATGGATGACTAATGTGGAATGGACCTTTATTTACCCTTTATCAGAGGATTCCTTAATCTCAGTGCTGTTAACATTTGGGGTCAGATAATTCTTTGTTGTAGGGTCTAAACTGTGCATTGCAGGATGTTTCAAAGTATGCCTGTCCTCACACACTGGATACCAACAGCATCCATCCTCTCCAATTGTGACAACCAAAAGATGTCTTTAGTAGCTCATCAAAGATTTAGGTTTATATTATTTAGATTTAGTCTATATTATTAACCGCAGCAAAGAACATCCAAACAGTGATTAAAATTTATTATACCACTCTGCATCTGATAACTGAGACATGCTAAGTGAAAAGGTTCTCCCTAAAGTATAATTAGACTATGTAAATTACTTCAGTATTTTTAAATCTGGAATAAAATTGAAAATGAAAAGAATCCCATCATGACATCCTAACACACTGGTTAAATCTTTCTCCAGGCAGGGGAATCTTGCTCCCAAAACCTTTATAATCTCTGCCTCAACTGAGCTTGCTTCAGCTTTCAAGAAACCTGGGGTAGAACCCATAGGGGTTTGAGCAGGCAATGGCACTCCAGTGAGGATTCCTGGCCAAAGTGAGTACAACTGGGTCTAGGACATAAATAGCTGCTTCATCATCAAAGCCTCCTGCCCAAGAGAAGGCTTTCATGAGAACTCAGGCTCATTGTGTGAAAATTCAGATGACTGAACTATAATTAGGCCGATTAGTCAACGTTTTAATTCATAGGATTCTGGCTTTGATGTGTTCCTTTCTCACAGAATCAAAGCTAATAATTCTGGAAACATAATTGGGAGCTGAGTGCCAGCTTGAAGCTTGGGGAGCTCCCTCACCTCTTTGGCAAGCTCTGCTTCCAAGGCAGCCGCTTCCTGGCCATGAATGAACCTGGCCCAGGCACCTCCACCTTGCCCTTTAGCTCCTTGCTTCCCAGGACATTTTCTGAGCACCTTTTCTCTGTGAGTCAAGATCACTAGCATTAGGTTCTAAATTTAGTGGTTGACAGTAAACTGTGATGTCAGTATCTCTAAAGCCTGAGCCCATACATGATAGGTGCTCAATAAACCTTTTTTTTTGGATGTTGCTAAACAAACAATGGAGCAGATCATTGACTGGTTGCTTATCCAAGAACCATCCTTCTTATTTCAGGAATAAAAACCCGATTTAAACCGCCAATTGTCGTGATTGTCTTCTTGATCAAACATAAGCACATGAGGTCATTCTGGCCAATGAAATACGATAAGAAGTCAACTGGGAGGATACTCAGAAAGATTTTCTTGCTTAAAAAGGCATACATACCAAAAGACAGTCCTCTTCTGCTATTGGATGTGGTTGTATTTCCATGTGACACCTAGGACTGTGCCATCTTGAACCAGGAGGAAGACTATCTGAGGACAAAGAAGATAAGCTAAGGATGCATCAGAGAGATAGAAGAATGTTCAGCCTCTCTGCCATTATTAAGCTGAAACAGCTTCTGGATTTCTTAAGTAGATGATTCATCTTCCTTATTGTTAACCTATTCTCAGTTGCATTTCCTGCAGCTTATAGCTGAAAACATCTTAATTCATCTAAGTGATTCACCAGATTTTTTTTTTTTGATTTTTTTTTATACACAGGAAGGGATTTATGTGAAAGGCTAGCCTACTGGGAACTTTATTATAACCACTACTACTTACTGAGCATGGACCACACACATGCTCCAGGATTGTATGAACACTGACTCTAAATCTCACAAAAACTCCATGAGATGATTTTTATTATCTGCATTTTATAAGTAAGGTAACGGAGGCTTTGAGAGCATAACTAAACTTATGCAAATCACCCAGTTACTATACAGGGCAACTCAGATTCAAACCCAGATACGGCCTGACTCTGTTTTTCTCTACATTCTACTTCTCATTAGGTTTTCCAAAGACACATTGGAAGAGATGAGGATAAACACACACAGGAAGGCTACGTTATCTTATAACTTATTTCCGTGTTATAAGATAGAAGGAAGAAAGGAATGGACATTATATCTCCTGAAACTGCCTAAATGGGTAATGAAACCACTGTCCTCAAAACATCCCTTACCATGCATATAAGCCTAACCAAATGGACACAGACACCAGGGGGGTGAGGGCACGAGTGGGGGAATGGCGGGGCAATGGGAAGATAAGAATACATGTAATACCTTAATCAATAAAGAAAAAAAAAACACACCTAAAATGCCACCTTTGTCATATAGAAGATTTCTTTTTTCTAATTAATCCCAGTTATTTATCTATTTTCGTGTCAATAAAATATTGTTTTGATGATAGTAAAACAACAACAACAACAATCCTCTCCGACATTTTGACATCGGGCCTCCAAATTACCTGCAAACCTGGTCATGGCACTTATAATTTGTAAAGACCATTACTGGCTTCTTTCAAGCATATCTCACCTAGGAACATCCTGTCTCTCATATTCATGACATAGTCCCTGAAGACAGGATTAAAAAGATTTTAAAATCCTAAACAGAAAAATGTTTCCTATGCCCCAAACACTCCCCACTCCCTGCCCCAACACACGAAAACAGGGTACCCAGTAAAGACAAAGAAGAATAAATACCAAGTGGTGCTAAGCTCTGGTCCCAAGTCTGATCCTGGTTTGTTTAAGAGAAGACTGATTCTGGAAAAGGCTTAGAAAGTGCTACAGACTGAGTTTTATTTTCTGGGGATCCTGCAGGACATGAGTGGGGAAGGGTAGGGGTTTCTTCTACAAAAAGCCCTAATGGACCACTGTGCCTCCTTATATTACCTTGACCGAGAAAATTAATAAACCCTATGTCCTCCCCCTTCCATTTTCTTCTCTTCTAAAACAGGAATAATGAAGGCTAGTTGACCATAAAAATCCTAGATGAGTGTCAGCATCTGACTGCTGTGAGCTCCCAGGCTTGCACGAGACAGACTAGAGATCATCCCTGTACCATCCCAGTTTCTCCTTGGCTATCCCACCCTTCACCAACTCCCATCAGCCTCATGAATCTAATGGTCATCAAAGTCAGAAATTTCTTCACATTTCCTGAGCCACTGTAAAGAACTGATAAATGAGCTAATCTAGCTGGCTTGCTGGCATGGCATGCTGACAAACCTGGAGAGGTAGGAGGAGATCCAGACTTCCTGGATCCACGAGATCCATGGAAGCCTAGGCAAGAAGATACATCAACATGAAGAGTGTCATCCCACTGGGCCAAATGCAGCTAAGAGGCCAAGAATGTGACCATTAGATGAAGCAATGTGGAGCTTATTGGACCATGAGAAGAGCAGTTTGAGATTGAAATACTAATGGACTATGTTAAGGAAAGAACAGGAGGGAACAAGAAGTGTCTACAGACAACTCTGAAGAAATTTTGCTTTGAATGAGATCAAAGAAATGGAAGAGAATGTGCAATCAAAAAAAGTTTAAGATAAGAGATATTAGGGCATCTTTTATAGGCTGATGAGAATATCCATTCAAGAGGAAGAAATTGAGAATGCAGGAGAGAAAAGTGATATTTACAGAAGGGAACCCTCTAGGAAGGTAAGAAGTGGGGGTACTTTATTCTCTCAGTGTGAGATTTTTCTGGTAACTTATTTCCTCTACTCTTCTGATGGACATATGTTCCATGTGCCCTCACGTGGTAGTCTAATCCAGGACAGAGTCATGCTAAGAGCTTCTCTTAGTGTTGCATACTGGTTCTAGGATCCAAGCTGTGGCAATCTTCTTCCAGTTTGCTTCCTGATTTCCCAGTGTACTTTCCCCCAGATCTTTTCAAAGGTCAAAAAATTAATGTCTGAGCTCCCTCAATAATATAACTCAATATGGGCCAGACATTGCATTTATTGTCCCACTTACTGTTATTATCCCACCTTATAGATGGGGACCCAGAAGCAATGAAATGTTGAATGACCTGCCAGAGGTCATATATATCTGGTAAGTGGAGGAACCGGGACTTGAACCCAGTCAGTGTGGCTCTGGAAGCTCATCTCTTTAATCTCCCCCATATTCTGTTTCCTCCCTTTGGCTCTTCTTCCAGAAGGCCTAGGATCCTTTAAACCTATAAAACTACTTGTGGCTTGTCTTGACCCTACACACACACACACACACACACACACACACATACACACACACGGCTTGTCCTGAAGCCCTTCTAATGAGAAGTCATCTCAATTCACCTGCGACTGGTCCTGTGCCCATAAGAAATGCTTCTCATACAGGGAGGGAGGCCTTTGAGTTGCTGCTTTCCTATTTATATCTGGTCAGAGCTGGGCAGGAAACAGATGGCACACTCAAATTGAGTAATTTGAGGAGAGTTGAATAAAGGGACTATTTACAAAGGTGTGGGCAGGATGTAGGAAAACCACAGAAGTAGTGTAATAAGTAACAGCTACTTGACCACCCCTAGGCTTGAAGGGGTAGGAAAGGTGTGAACACCAGGACCTATAGAGTGGGCCCTGTGTGGTTCACCACCTGACAAGAGCTGTGACCATGAGTCAAGAGATGGAGCCAGACCGGAGGTGCCCTCTTTTCACTCCCCGCCCTCCCAGGTCTCCCTCATACTTTCCTTCCCTCTGATCTCCTGCCCAGGGCTTCCACTTGCTAAACCCAACCAAAAACCAAAGGGCAAGGGAGCCTGTTGATACGGTTTGCATGTAGTGGATAGAAAAGAGAGTAGATCTAGAAGGGCAAATAGAGGTATCTACCACACTAACCAGGTTACTATTTAGGGTAAAGAACGGGGCTCTGGAGCCAGACTGGCTGGGTTCAAGTGCCAACTGCCTCTTATTTGCCACATGACTCTGGGCAAGTTATTTAACCTCTCTATGCATTAGTTTCCTCATCTTTAAAGTGGGCTACCTAACAAGAGCTGTGACCATAACACCAACCTCACAGAGCTGTAGTAAGTGTTCATCCTTAATTTTTTCTTATTTAGATAACACCGATAAAGCACTTACCATATAGTAAGCACTCGATAAATACTGGTTCCTTTCCTTTCTCACCTTCTTCAGGTTAATGTATAGGAAAGAAGTCTTCACATGTAGCCCTATTATATGTACTCAGTATGTATTACTTGATTGATGATTGAAGGGACCTTTCTTTCCTTGAGGTCTCAGAATATCCTGTAAATGACCCATCCAGTCTCTCCTAAGAGCCTGCAACAGTTAAACTGTGGCTTCAAAAGTTCTTGATATTGCTGACATGGTTCTAGCTCACTTTGTGGGTGGCTGCAAGGTTACTTGAGTGTTGGCCTTATAATTTATTAAATTGTACATTTGTTTTATGCTATTGTCTGCATTTGCTTAACAATTTAAAAGTTTTAAAAAATATTTTCTAAATTTCACATAACCATAAAAAATAAAAATATTTCATTGTTTGCTTTCCCTCCATTTGGTCTTTCCTGTGACTAGATGGATCTGAATCATCACCAGGTTCTTGACAAAAGGCATTTGAAAAGGTGATTTTACTGGTCATAAGTGGATCTAGGACCACTTATTTCTTCCTACTCATACTAGTATATTTCTTCTGAGGCTGGGTCTAATGCTTGTCCAGAATGTACACCTGAAGGCAGCTAAAGGGAATGCTCCCTACTCTGGCCCTTTCTTTGAAGAACTCCACGGTTCTTGTTGACTGGCTCCAAATCCCTGCCCTTTGATGCACCCTGAACAAGAGGTTTCCTCTATCAGCCTCTTAAAAGCTTGGAGTGCTGGGGCTCCTATATTCTACCAAGCACCTCTGTCACGTTGCCAGGCCTTGTCCCCAATCCACTCCTACGTGGATGCCAACGTGAAGGAATGCTTTTCCAAGCCATTTACCTGGCATTCTCCCTTTCTATTACAACGACTCTTTCAAACCTTCTTTCATTATGTGCTTTCCAAAGGAATAAAAAACTCCCTATGACTATAAACTCTACTAGACTCAAAGTTCCACAGTGGTAGAACTGTATCTTTTCATGTTTTTATAACCTATATTGCCAGAGTCATTGACACAGATTAGAAGCTCAAGAGAAGGTTGTTGAAACGAACTGAACTGAACTTTCTACCCCTTCCTGCCTGCATGAAAAATGTCTATTTCTCCAGGCCAGCGTGATCACTTCAGTGGGACTCACACCACTTGAGGGAGAGGGACTTTGCCTTCTCTGCGAGTTGGTTTTTAACTGGCAGCTCCAGCAGAAGTGTGTAAAAGGATGAAATGGGAGGTGGACAGGGAGGAACCGGCACTTAAGAAACTTGGAGTCTCATTTATTTTTTAACATGATTCACAGATGACTTTCTTTCTTCTCCTTAGCGTGGATGCTTCTACCCTCTTCTTGTAAACGAGTGCATAGCTGAGGAATTGTATTTGTTTATCTTGCTTCTTGAACAGCCACAGATACACTCCCAGTCCCTTTCACCCCTTGCCTGCCAAAGCTGACCTAGTGCTTTTGATGTTTTTACTTTTGCAAAAATGACACAGGGCCTGGAGATGAGAGAGTTCGAGCTAAGACATTCAGCTCCTCTGTGCCTCACCTTTCCTCATCAGTAGCTGGGAGTGGGAGTAATACATAAGGAGTAAGAAAGAAGTGGAGCTTGCTGTTGGGACGAAAAGTTCCAGCCTGTGAAACGTGTGATTTATGGCGATGAGACATTTAGATCCAATTCCTGGGTGAGGGCATCTGAGGCAGGGGCCTCAACGTGTTTCCCTGCCATAAATCAGGACACGGATTGACCTAATCAGCTGTTTTCCTGATTCCTCCAAGTTCCAAAGTGCAAATGCTTTCCTGCTGAGTAGTTATTTTAGAAGAGGGAAGGGGAAGTAAAAAGCCAGGCTCCCTACGGCCCTCAGGGGCGCTGGCGATGCTTCCCAGACACCGTTGTAATATCTAGGATCTCCTCGTTCCCTAGTTAACGCCACCCTCGTGCGGGCCCCGAATCTAAAGTGACCTGAAACAAGCTCAGAGCACAGACCAACGCGTAGCTTTCCCATCTCCCAAAGATGAGATTCCAAAGGTTTGTAAATAAATACTCCCCGCAGCAGAATTTCATTGTCAAGAAGGACAGCATGTTTGTCCCGACGCCCACAGGAGGGCCTTTTGCCAAAACGAATGGGAAATCAGTGGCCCCATTAACATCCTGTGATCTTAGATCTAAAAATGACCCGGACGGGGTAAACAAGGTGACGTAAGCGGCTGGGCAGGGAGTGGCTCTCTACTGCCACCTGGAGGAGAGCGTCCGCAATGGCGCAGAGGCTCCGGGCTGCGAGAAAGCGGGCCTTGGCCGGCTGGAACCAACTGGAGAAAACGGGTGCGAGCTGGGAAGACGCCCGGAGGGTGGGAGAATACACAGGAGGCTAAATGGAGAGGAGACAAAACTCCTCTGCGACCTCTGCTAGAGGAAAACGAGGTCTGTGTTATCCAGGCCACTGGGCGCTGTGGCGTGAACCCTGCTGGCTTCCTCCTGGGAACACTGCTTTTATAAAAGGACTCAGGCACCATTAACTCTCGCTGGAAAAAAATATAGCTAAAGCTGCGTGGGGACAAGATCGCAACGCTGTAGGCCCTTGATAAAAACAACTCTGTTTCTGAAAGAAAAAAAAAAAAGGAGAGGCATGGATATGCTAATAAAGGGCCACCAGATTTTCTGTTGTACTTTGGGCTTCCCTGTGACTTAGTGGGGGAGGGAGTGCAAGAGTGTAACAACAGTCCTAATTCACTTTCTTGTCAGACCAATGTGAGAATGAGGCTGCAAAGCTTTCTGCATTACGCAACCCCCATGCCGGGAGCTGCCCCAGAAATGTGCTGGGGGCTAGATCAACGGGGTGTTATTACTTTCCCTCCTGTAGATGATCCACAAAAGAAAAACAAAGCGTTGATTTTTAACTTGTTAAAAACAAAACAAAACCCACTTTATTTGGGGGTTAGTCAGTTCTTGCTGTGTTGCAAACCACCTCTAAATCTCTGTAGCTGGGGACAATAAACATTTCTTTTTCTTGCTAATGGAGCTGCAGGTCAGCCTTGCTCTGATCTTAGTTAGGCTCAGCTGGGTTGGCTGAGCTAATCTGGACTCCAGGCTTAGGGTCAAATACAGGTCTGCTCCATGTGGTTTCATTTCTGGACCAAGATGAAAGGACACAGTGACTACCTGAGGCATACTCTTCTGGCAGAGGGTGGAACTGTTCAAGAGGCCAAGTCAAAACAGGCAAACATATTTGAAGCTTCTACTTGTGTCATACCAGCTAATATTCCATTGGCTGAGGCAAGTCCAACATCAACGGGGGTGGAGGGCAGGGAGTGGGATATACCTTGCTTACTCTAGTTGATCCAGAGGGTCACTGTCTGTTCACAGGAATATTTGCTTCCTGTGGGAAAATTGCAAAGTGAGGATGGTCTAGATCAGCGGTCGCCAACCTTTCGGACCTCACGGACCACCAGTTGGCAACCACTGGTCTAGATAAGCCTTATGTATATTGGTGGTCACCAACATGAATTTAGTATTGCATAATAGACACTTTTAATTCATTTCTCTTTCTAGTTTTACCCTCCACTTATGACATTATGTGTTCAGGGACACAATACCTTTGATCATGGCAGGTCTGCCTTATGGACATTCTGCTTGTCTCATGACATGATTTTTTCAAAACTCCCTGTACCAGAAGGGTGGACATTACTTATGCAGGTATCACCTGTGGAATGAAAACAACAGGCAGAGAGTCTTGAAGAAGGCAGCATGGTATGTTGAGAAGAGCACTAGATTTGATAATCAAGAAACCTGGGTATCTGGTCCTGATTTGCCAGTTTTGGAATTTGGAAGGGTTGGCAGAGACCAACAACCCGTTGCCTTTAAAGCCTTGTTTAGTAGCTGGACTTTAGCCTGTGCACTGGGGCATGACAGGGTCGGATCAGAGTTTTTGAATAAGCTTTTTGGCAACAGTGTGGAGGGTGGATTGAAGGAGAAACATTGGATTGGAGGCAAGGAGGTGGTTAGGGTATAGTCCAGGTGAAAGGTAATGGGGACACAGACCAGGAATGAAGCACTGGAGATGGAAAAAGGAATGAATAAAGAGCCTTTAGAAGCAGAACTGACAGGAAGGACTTAAGACAATCAAACATGAGAGGAAAGAAAAGGAAAGAGGAGTCAAACATGAATCGAGCATTCAGAGTGCATTGCACAAATATTATTTGTAAATATTTTTTCTCAAACTCTTTGTTGCAACTGCATAAATGTATGTGTATGCATGGGTTGGCAAGCATTGTCAAATGAATTTCTTTCCAGGGCTGATGCCCACCTCCAAATTATACAAAATGGGCTATATCAGTGTTTTCCAAACTTCAGTCATTTGTATACCTCAGTCACAATTTTTGTCATATTCAAATAACATCTGCATTCCTTTGTTCTTTAAATGAAGTCATTTTTTTTTTATTTTTACCCTAAACACTTACTGCAGGCTCATCCTAAAACAAAATCATATATGTGAAATCATGACGTTTATGTGCTAGTTATTTGTCTATACATATTGAAACAAATTCAAGGCCATTAAAATGTATCTGTACAAGGGTTGGCAAAAGTAGGTTCACAGTTATTCATATGGAAAATAATGTAATTAATAAATAATAATATAATAAACTGTTTCTCATACTCAGAACTGTAAGCCTAATTTTGCCCACCCCTGAATATTACCAATAATAATAGTAATAGTAGTAGTAGGAGTAGTAGTAGTAATATTACTTCCCATGCCCTCGGCTATGTGCAGGCCAGATTTACGAAACCCCTGACCCAGATGATACCTAAAGCCACCAGGATTATACTGATTTTGCTTTCTATGCGCTCCTCTTGGTTTCCATTCAGATTGTATCAGTGTCCAGCCCTGGATGGCAGGTCTGGTCATTGGCAAGGCCTTGCCCTGCAGGCAGTGACCTTGAGCAGAGCTGGGCTTGAGGTGTTCTTCCAAACAAATGGGGGCTGACCTGGAAAGTCTTTTTAACTCAGTGTCTCACATCTGAAAGCCACTGAAAGAGCAGACAAGCCAGATGAGCTGGGCCCCTTGCTTTCTGCAGCCAAGAATGCAAATGGGCCTTGGGGTCTCCCTCCGCATCTCCAGGTTCTTCCTGATGCCACATACACAGGTCTGAATGTGGAGGGTTGCAACTCAAACTTTTGTTCACATTTGATGAATAAAGATCTCTACACACCGTTTCAAGGTAAAGTTAAATTAATTCTGCATTAATGGGCTGGATGACAGGAGGCATATCACTAAAGCTCTCTGACCCTCTTTTCCCTGGATAAAATGGGGGGCTAGGCTGGTGACCATGAAAGGGTCTCACTCTAACATCTTACTGTGCTCAACAATTTGGGGTCAGTTGTGATTCTTCTTCTTTGAATTCTTTATTCAAGTCCTTGCCCTTTTTCTCTCTTATAGTATTTTCTCTCTTATAGTATTTTGTCCTTATCTGTAAACTTATTATTATCATTGTATGCAAACGTTTTATGAATATTGTGTCTTATCCTTTGTCATTAATTGTGAATATTTTTCCCCAGTATGTTTCAATGGTTACTTCTGTGAGAATAAGGAGACACCTTCCCCCTCCACCCGACTCCATAAAGATATTTTAACTTAAAAAAAAAGCCCAAATTGACAATCTTTCCCTCAAGGTATCTGCTTAAAAAGAGCTTTCTTATTCCTAGATTATAAAAATATGCACTCAGTTTATCTTCTGGAAATTTAATGAATTCATTATTTTATTTTATAATTTTAGACCTTTTAAGATGTATTTTATATAAGGAGTGATATATTTATTTTCTTTTGTCTTTATTTTCTTTTTCAAATAGGCACCCGATTTGTTGAACAATGTATCCTTTTCACATAGATTTGAAATATATTATCTTTAGGAATTTTTTAAAAATCGTGTTATCCTCCTATATAATAAAAGACCAATATGCAAATAGACTGAACAGTGGAACCGGAACAACCGAACAACCGAACAATCAGTTGCTATGACATGCGCTGACCACCAGGGGCCGTTGGCCATGGCAGGATGGTGGAACAGGTGAGCGGGGGCGCCAGACCAAGGCGGGGCGCCGGTTGCTGTCATTGGAGTGAGCCTCTGGTGGTTACTGACAATTCTTTGCTCCCATGTGCTGCAGTCCTGCCCAGCACTCACACCTGCTGCCAGCGCCAGCCCCACCTGCATCCGCAGCCAGGACTGGAGCCACCAGTCACACCCGCTGCCAGTGCCCGGCGCTGGTCCCGATCACTCGGCTCCATCAGCAGGTGCAAGCGGTGGCTGCCAGGCCTGATCACCCTTGAGGGCTTCTCCACCTCCCTCTGCTCCTGAGGGGTGATCAGGGCAGCAGCTGCTGCTCACACCCATTGACGGCGCTGGCCCCGCTTGCACTCACTGCTGGCACCAGCCCCAATCACTCCGCGCTGTCAGCGGGTATGAGCGGGGCCGGCGCCGTCAGCGCATGGGAGTGGCAGCAGCGGGAGTGGGGCTGCCAGCAGACAAGGGATTGAGGGTCATGGTGGGAGGGGCTGGGCGGGGTCACGGAGGATGGGCCAAGACCCGCCCCTATGCCTACTGCAGCCTTGTGGCCCACAGTTCATTTTAAGGTGCACCAATTCATGCACTGGGCCCCTACTCTCACTATATAAAAGCCTAAGCGACCAGTCGACCATTCAACTGGTCGCTATGATGTGCACTGACCACCAGGGGGCAGACGCTCAATGTAGGAGCTGCCCCCTGGTGGTCAGTGTGCTCCCACAGCTGGAGCACCGCTCAGCTGACCGACGGGTGCCAGACGCTGAGCTCACAGCTGGCGAGCACAGCTGTGGTAGCGCAAGCCTCTCCCACAGACACTCCTCCTATGCACCCCTCCCCCATCTAAACCAGGCCCAAAATCAGGATCGGGACCGGCATCGGGACTGACTGGGTGGGAGCCCGCAGCAGCTTCTCAGTCATGGGCGCACCGGTATCACCCTAGGATGGGTGTGCGGAGACCACCACGGAACAGTGGCAGCAGTAGGCGCAGCGGGGCCAGGATGAGTGGGAGCAGCGCTGTACTTGGCTTGGGCTTCTTCCCAGCCACCTTCCACTTCTCGCACTACTACATCCCTTGGGGGATATTGGATGTTGCTTTCAGCCCGATCCCTGCAGGCCACACCTAAGGACCCCACCAGTGCCGAATCCGTGCACCGGGCCTCTAGTATACTTATAATAGTAAAAGCTATTGTCAGTTCTATTATGGCATATTTTAACTGTTGTGCTAATGGAATTGTTATTTTTACTTATTTATATTTTAAAACCATAGCAACAATATTTACTTCCAACCTCACTACCACCACTTTAATGCATTTAAAAGTTTACCATAAATGGTCATTATCATGACTGTCAACATATAAAGCTGTCAGAAGAAGACTTTCCTTTTCTATCATTGTAATTAGTAGAGTTAATCATAGCAATTAGTAAAGAACTCAGTTTGTATGATTTTGGGGAAAGTAGGGCTAGGACCTAGGGAGATTATTTCCTGTGCAAAACTAGAAAGTTAGAGATAATTTTCCCCCAGGGTGCCCCCTCCCTACTTCAAGTATCCACTGTCCTCTTCTCTCTACCTCACTTCATCTCTTAGAATCCACTGTCAAGTCTTCATTCACACTGAGGTGTTGATGACTGGTTACTGCCCAACACAGCTATTTTCCTTAGAGTGTGAGGTATGTGGAAATTAACTTGTTACTAATAATAGAGTACTAAAGTTTGAAATACTTTACTTTTTAATAAGTCCGAGTTGATTCAATATTTCCCCTGAAATAAATTCACCTGGTCTATCTTACTTCTTTTGTGGGAGAAGAAAAATGTGTGCTGGTAATTATCTGTGACCTCTTTGTCACAACCCATGGGGATATAATGATGTGCCATTAATAGCCGAGGCCACTTCAGATGGCCCTGAGAGGGAGTGGAGCTTAAATGTCTGCTTTCATTTCCTTTTTAATGTTGTCCAAGGATAATTTTTAATAACTTCACCAAATCGATATTGCAAGTGAGGAAGAATGATGCTGGAAACATATGTGTTAGTGAAACCACAGATATTATGATTACTTAATAAAAGATAAAGTGATAACACAAATGAAATATACACTACTATTATTCACAATGGGTACTCAATAAATATTCATTAAATTAATGAGTGAATTAATATTTAAAACATCAAAAACAGGGTTTGTTGATGCTTTGCTAAAATATTTACTCACTTTTAATAAAATCTGTGGTGTAAGAAACAATAGTTTCAAAAATGTTTTTCAAAAGATTTAATATTCTTTTAAAACTTATCCTATCCTATATAATAAAAGTCTAATATGCAAATTGTTCAACCAGGAGTTCGATGAGGAGTTCGACCGCTCACTATGATGTGCGCTGACCACCAGGGGGCGGCGCGGAACATGGTGGGCATTGGTGACCAGCGGCGGTGCCTGGGGGTGGAACCACCGCCCAGCTCCCAGGTACTGAGGGAGCCGGGCGGGGGGGCCCCAATCAATCACCCTGCAGGCGAGATGGTGGAGCAGGTGAGGGGTGGGTGCCAGGCCACAGCGGGGTGCCAAGAGGGGCTGTGGGGCTGCGAAGCTGGGGGCACAAGCTGGGGTCGCAAGCCTGGGGGCGCAAGCTGGGGCCTGATCCCTGCAGGCCACCCCGAGGGACCCTATCCATGCACGAATTCATGCACTGGGCCTCTAGTTTTTATATATTTTAACATAAAAATAACTATTTTTAGAAGTGGAACAAAAGTCTTAAATGAGCCCTAGCCAGTTTGGCTCAGTGGATAGAATGTCGGCTTGCGGACTGGGGGGTCCCGGGTTCGATTCTGGTCAAGGGCATGTGCCTTGGTTGCAGGCACATCCCCAGTGGAGGGTGTGCAGGAGGCAGCTGATCGATGTTGTTTCTTTCTCATTGATGTTTCTAACTCTCTATCCCTCTCCCTTCCTCTCTGTAAAAAAATCAATAAAATATATTAAAAAAAAGTCTTAAGTGAAAAAACAAGACATAGAAAACAAAAGAATGGTAATGTTTGAGGGCATGAGGCAGTGGCAACTGGCCTCTAAATTTTGTACAGAATCCCTGGCCTCAGGGATATCTTACCTACAATGTAATACTTTTATGAATACCTTATCTACTTTAGAAATATTTTCACTACTGTTTGCCCTATTTCTTTGCCTGCTTCCCTGAAGTTATTTTGTTTGTTAAATAAAACAAAACTGGATTCTCTAATAGGAGTAAGTCTTTGTCATCCAAAGTGAGGAAAAATTTGAAAAACAAAAATTTAAGAATTGGGACCCTAAGGTAATATTCCCAATGCTCCCTCCCACCTCCTAACGCCCCCCCCCCCCCCCACACACACACACATTTCGGAACCTTAAGCTAGAGGAAGAAGGCTCCCAGAGTAAAAATGAGGCAACAGCCAGCGGGTTGAACCTCTGAAACACACCTGTGGGCACCCCCACCCCTTGTTCACTTGTAGAGGCAGCCCTGCTGCGCTGCTCTGTGTTTTTGAGTCCCATGTGTTATTCCTGGTTGCTGGAAGGAAAGTGGAGTTGGGACCATTATCGGGAGCCAATGATCAGAAGTGCTGCTTCTACCAGTTGAGTAGAACACAGACAATCCCTCCATCGCCAGCCTGCTCACCCTGCTCCTCCCCCAGCCACCCAAGAGGAGGAGGATTGAGGTCTCCCTGGCTTGCAGGACACATCATGTATTTTCCTCAGGGTACCTATCAGTGGACTCATTGACTTGGGATTTCAGTTCCTACTCCCAAGCAATTTTCCCAGCAACGAAAGATTTTTCAGTCCTTTTAAATTTATCTATGGACACAAACTATGCAGAACATTCAGGATATAAGCTATGTGAGCAACAAATAACAAAGCACTAATTGCATCTAGTGGGCATAGAATTTCAGTGACTTCATGTTGGCTAAATATAGGCGAACACTTGGTGTGTAGTGCGTGCCAGGGAGAACCATGATGCAATTATCCCCTCCCCTTACTGGAAGCGGGGGGGCAAGGGTCAGAAGGCAAGAAGGAGATTGCCTCATAAATGGTCACTTGTAATAGCCTCAAACTCCACTGTGTCCATGGTTTGTACATACACACCCCCCCCCCAAGACAAAGCAAACATTACTATATAGCTTTAAAAGAACATAAATACTAAGCTTCTGACTATAATTCAAAATAATTGCTTTTGTTTTAAAATTTAATTGTTTCTATTTTCTTTTTAATCTTTATAGCAAACTCACATACACCTTAAAACATTTAGAAATAAGTAACTGCTAATTCTTACTGAGCAGTTAAC
Organism: Myotis nattereri; assembly: GCF_964212035.1. Classification (NCBI taxonomy): domain Eukaryota; kingdom Metazoa; phylum Chordata; class Mammalia; order Chiroptera; family Vespertilionidae; genus Myotis; species Myotis nattereri. The sequence goes on from NC_138085.1 coordinate 61,309,805, forward strand.
AGATGCCAGGCACTGCCTGCTCTTGGGGCTTTACACTATCAACTCATTTATCAACACAGTAAGTCTCGGAGCTGGGTATAATCATTAATCTCTGTTTTACATCCAAAAAAGAACAAGGGATGTATTGGGTTCTGCACCTTGCTTAAGGTCATCTAGTTAGAAAAAGAAAGACTGGGAGTTAAACTCAAGTTTGCTTGACATCAAATGCCATGGTCTTAAACTCTAGACCAGTGCTGTTCAAAAGACATATATTGTGAGCCACATATGTAATTTAAAATTTTTTAGTAGTCACATTAAACAGAGCAAAAAGAAACAAGTGAGATTAATTTTGATAATGTTCTACTTAACTCAATATATCCAAAATATTATCATTTCAACATTTAATCAATATGAAAAATGATGAGAACCCAACTGGCATGGCTCAGTGGTTGAATGTCGACCTATGAATCTGGAGGTCATGGTTCCATTCCTGGTCAGGGCACATGCCCGGGATGCAGGCTTGATCCCCAGTGTGGGGCATGCAGTAGACAACCAATCAATGATTCTCTCTCATCATTGATGTTTCTATCTCTCTCTCCCTCTCCCTTCCTCTCTGAAACCAATAAAAAATATATTTTTAAAAAAGGATGAGATATTTCACATTATTATTTCCATACTAGAGGCCTGGTGCACTTGGGGGGAGTCCCTCAGCCCGGCCTGCACCCTCTCACAGTCTGGGAGCCCTCAGGGGATGTCCGACTGCCGGCAGTCACACATCCTTAGTGCTGCCATGGAGGTGGGAGAGGCTCCTGCCACCACTGCTGCACTTGCCAGCCATGAGCCTGGCTTCTGGCTGAGCAGCGCTCCCCCTGTGAGAGCACACTGACCACCAGGGGGAAGCTCCTGCATTGAATGTCTGCCTCCTGGTGGTCAGTGCATGTCACAGAGACGGGTCATTCTGTTGTTCAGTCAATTTGCATATTAGCATTTTATTATATAGGATTAAGTCTTAAAAATCCAGTATGTAGCCCTAGCTGGCTTGGCTCAGTGGATAGAGCATCAATCTGTGGACTGAAGAGTCCCAGATTTGATTCCAGTCAAGGGCGCATGCCCAGGTTGTGGGCGCAATCCCCAGTAGGGGGCATGCAGGAGGCAGCTGATCAATGATTCTCTCTCATCATTGATGTTTCTATCTCTCTCCCTCTCCCTTCCTCTCTGAAATCAGTAAAATATATTTTTTTAAAATCTAGTATATATTTTCCACTTGCAGCACATCTTAATTAGGACTAGCCCCATTTCAAGTGCTCAGTAGGCACCTGTGTCCCGTGGCTTCCATACTGGACAGTGCAGGTCTGGAAAGAACATTTCCATCATCGCAGACAGTTCCATTGACAGTGCTGCTCTAGATTCCACTGGCCATCGAAAAGAAAAAAAATATCACCTATAAACTCCATCTATTTCAATGTAATGTATGCCTCCTGTTTTCTCTGTGTGTGTGTGTGTGTGTGTGTGTGTGTGTGTACAGATATACTATCATCCAGATGAGGGTCATATATAGCTTTAATTAAATTTTTAAACATATTTGTTATTGATTTCAGAGAGGAAGGGAGAGGGAGAGGGAGAGAGAAACATCAGTGATGAGAGAGAATCATTGATTGGCTGCCTCCTGCATGCCCCACACTGGAGATTGAGCCTGTAACCTGGGCATGTGCCCTGACAGGGAATCGAACTGTGTCCTCCTGGCTCACAGGTTGATGTTCAACCACTGAGCCATGCCAACCGGGCAGTTTTCATTAATTTTTAATGATCATTTTTTCTTTAATGAAAGCTGAAAGTGTGCAACCCTCCAGTGGTTTTGCCTCCCTGTAGGTATGTGAGGCAGCTTTGATGTGCTGAAAATAGCATGAGACTTGGAGTCAGAGGGCTCTACACTTACCCCTGTGTGACACTGGATAAGCTGTTCTCCAACACCCGGTTATCTTATCTGAGGAGGAAACATGTAACTTGAAAAATGCCTAATAAACAAAGCCTCTGTTAATAAGTACCTCATTCTTCTTATAACATGGGCAATATATTATTTTTTTAATCATCACCCGAGGATATGTTTATTGATTTTAGAGAGAGAGGAAGGGAGAGAAAGAGAGAGAGAAACATGGATTGGTTGCCTTCTGTACATGCCCCAACTAGGGCTTGAACCTGCAACCCAGGAATGTGCCCTGACCAGAAATTGAAACCCACAACCTTTTGGAATATTGGAGGAAGCTCCAACTAATTGAGCCACCTGGCTGGGGCAACAATATGTTCTTTTTTTTTAAATATATATTTTATTGATTTTTTACAGAGAGGAAGGGAGAGAGATAGAGAGTTAGAAACATCGATGAGAGAGAAACATCGATCAGCTGCCTCCTGCACATCTCCCACTAGGGATGTGCCCACAACCCAGGTACATGCCCTTGACCGGAATCGAACCTGGGACCTTTCAGTCCGCAGGCCGACGCTCTATCCACTGAGCCAAACCGGTTTTGGCAACAATATGTTCTTACACAGGATGGGGCAAAGGAGGTTTATAGTTGTGAGTACATGAAACATTTATTCTTGTATTAGTATTTATTAATTATTGTATTTTTTCCATACGAACAACCATAAACCTATTTTTGCCCTACCCTGTATATGTAGTGTGTGTATGTGTGTATCTCTGTGTGTGTGTGTGTGTGTGTGTGAGAGAGAGAGAGAGAGAGAGAGAGAGAGAGAGAGAGAGAGAGAGATCAGTCAATGGTCAATCTAAGAGCCTAGTTTTTGCATTCCTAACCCAGGCAGAGCTTTTGTTGATTAGTGATAACTGTATCATTTTCCCAGTGTAAGTGGACTGTCTCTTGCTCCTCTGCCTTTTGCAAATGAATTTTGTAATGTTCTTCTGTCTTGGGCCTGGCAGAAATTGCTGCATGAGGAGGAAGTCTGATTTCAAGAACAATCAATCTCTCCTCCACCCTTGTTTGCCATGTCTTGCTGTCCAAAAGGAAGAAAGTTCCACATCCACAAGGGGAAGCATTGTGTTGGCCCAGAAGGAGAAGTCTTAGGAGCAACTTGAAGCCAACATGGCTACTTGCTCCTAAGCTGGGAGCACATTTTAAATATGAGGGCAGAAAACAATCATGATTCTCCATCTCTACAGATAGATATCAGCATACAGTCTCCAATCAACAAGGAATCTCCGAAACTCTGAATTTTCACGGGATCCAGGGAAATAAGTTTGACAGTGTTCAGGACACATTACCCCTAAATATGGCCTAAATATATATTGAACATTTTAAGCTGAAGAAGTTTGAGAAAATGGCAGAAAGAAGATCTTTCTGACCTTCCCCTGTCCTTCTCCCCTGAAGTAAGTCATAAGATCCTCATGTAAGTGCCCTCCTTATACCTGGAGGAAAAGGGTGTCCTTATATTTGAAGTTAGGGATACTAAGAGGAATCAAAATGCAAAGCCTTGCTAAGTTTCCCCAATTTACCACCCTTAGCTCATACTCTGCAGTTCCTGATCTTATTTTTCCACAACCTTCCACTTTTCATCAAATCTAGCATAAAAACACTCAGGTGTAACCATTTCTTTGGGTCTTCATTTCTTTATGAAGACTCTGTGTCATGTACAACTTATATTAAATAAATGTATATGCATTTATCTTCTTAATATGTCTTCTATATCAGAGCCCCGGCTGAGAACCTAGAAGGTTAGAAGGGAAAAAGTTTTTCCTCCCTTGCAAGTTGTTAGAGCAATAAGAGACTGTTGATATTATATAGCTATTTGAGTGGATAAACTGTGATTTCCAATGTAAATTCCCAGCAAAATTACCCAAAAAAAGGTAAACATTAACCTTTAGACAGTGAGAAAAGCCTTAGATAATGGCTTGGCATCACCAGGTATAGGAATACAAAAATATCCAGTACCCAACAAGGTTAAATTCACAGTGTCTGGAATCTAATCAAAGATTTATAGGCACACAAAGAAGCATAAAAACACAACCATAAAGAGGAGGAAAATCAATAAATCAAAAGTGATCCAGACTGACACAGATGTTAGAATTAGCAGAGGACGTTGAAACATTTATTTTAACAGTATTTCACATATCAAAATTTTAAGTGAAGAAACAGAAGGTATACAAAAGACCCAAATAAAAATGAGAATTATACTGAGATGAAAAATACACTGGATAGGGAAAACAGTCGATTAATAGATATTACAGAAGAAAATATTAGTGAACTTGAAGATATAGCAAAAACCTAATCCAAAACTATTATATATACATATATATATGTATATATAATATAAATAATTTAAAAAGCACCAGTGAACTTTGAGATAGCTTTCAACAGCCTCATATATGTGTAATTGCAGAGCACAAAAAAACCTATTTGAATAAATGGCTGAAATACTTCCAATTTGATGAAAACTATCAACCCATAGATTTAAGAAACACAGTAAACCCCAAATATAGGAAACATGGAGAAAATTACACCTGAAAACTTTTAAGTTGAGTAAATATGCATTTATTTACTCTCATGTATGTAAGTCTAGACATGAATTTCAAATTAAATCTGTCCTCTGCTAGTAGAGAAAACCTTAAAGGCTCCCTGACTGTCTTCCTGGGTACTGTGGAGGAGTCAAGAAGACTAGGAAAATTGATTGATGGTAATCTCTGCCACCTCCTGTTGGGGCCACCCACTGTCTATATGAATGGCTCCCCCTCAATCTGTGTAGTGCACATCTGTATCTAGTCATGCTAGGAGAGTTGGTCTCCTTCTGTCATCCCAACCTGGTAGGTACTCCAAGAAGAAAAGGGAAGGAGAAAAAACAACAAAAAACCCTTCTTGCCACATCTGTTTGCTATCTGAGTGTTTAACCTCTCCATTTAGACCAGTGGTTCTCAACCTTGGCTGCATATTAGAATCACCTGGGAATCTTTTTAAAATCCTGATTTCTGGGCCTCATCCTCCGGAAATTCTGTTTCTTTATTATGGGGTGAGGCCACAACATTAGTAACAAAGAAACAGAGTTTCCGGAGGATGAGGCCCAGAAATCAGGATTTTAAAAAGATTCCCTGGTGATTCTAATGTGCAGCCAAGGTTGAGAACCACTGCACTATACTCATTCTACCAGCAAAACAATTTTCACTTGTAGTAAATGTTACCTGTATGTGTCTGCCTTCCCCTGCGGAGTGTGAAAACTTGATGCAACACTAGCACATTAGAAGGCAATCAACAACTTGGGGTAAAAAAAAACAAACATAAACAAATATGTTCATGAAAGAGATCCTTTTCAGGGAGGACGGAGAAATTGCAGCTAGTGTAATAAAAGCAGACAGAATGGGGACGTGAAGAGCAGGGGAAGGGGTTTGGACCCTGGCTGCCAACTGTTCCATTTTCTGTGAAACTGACCCCTTCTAACCTAGCCAGATCTGATGCAACCTCCTTCTTCCCACCCTGGGGTTGGGGGGTGTGGGGGAGGACGGTGGAGTGGGGAGAACATGTTTCTGCTTTCAAATGTACTTGTTATAATCTTTGCCTCAGGAGGCAAAACAAAATTATGGCTAAGCCTACACATCAATGAGCTGCCCTGTAAAGGAAAACATCAAACAACCTTTTGCACTTTGCAGTTTGGATTTTGATCCACAATAAAACTTTCCACTAGAAACCAATATTAACTTCTCACTACCTCCATGTCAACAAAGCTTAATGAAACTTGATGTGACCTCCTCTTTCTCTGCTCCTTTTACTCAACACTGCTAGCCACACTCACATGCTGGTGCATATACATTCCCATTCAGCCCCTTCCCAACTGATTTATCAGAGCATTTTCCTCTTGTCCTTTGAAACACAGATGGTAGCACTCAGTTGTCAATTTGGGGGCCTGTTCTTAGGGTAATGCGAACGTCTGCTTTTGGCAGCTCTAGGGGCACTTGGCAGGAGCTCCTACTTGCTTCAGTTCCAGGCAGATCCTATGCTTTACTTATGGTAGCTTTTGGCCAATGGGTAACAGGGATGGGAGGGAGTCTCTAGGCTTTGGCCCTCCATCGCAGAAAGTGACTGGAGAAGTCGCACTGCACAAATGAGGACACTGAGGCACAGATCTATTAGTTGACTAATCCAGGATCACACTGGTAAGTGGAGGAGAAGGGATTTGAACCCACACACTGACTTCAGAGCCCACAGTCTTAGCTGAGGTCTTCGAGAGAAGTGAAGACTGGTCATTAGTGCAGCTGACTGGCATGATGACCCAGTGCGGGGGACTAAGGCTGGCTGGCGGTGGTTACCACATTGTTCTCCTATGCAATACGCTTATTTTTATTTTATTATTTTTTAAATTAAATTTTTATTGTTGAACTATTACATATGTCCCCGTATTTCCCCCACTGACCCCTTCTATGCAATACTCTTTAAGCGTTTTTAGTGCTGTGTGTCTGACACTGGGTCAGGTATTGGGCACATGAAGGTAAGTAGCATCTAGTCCCTGGCCTTGTGAGGCTCTCAGTCTCAAGTGGGCACAGTTCTGTGTAAGGGCTGTAATGGCTTAACCATGGGAGTCAAGATGGGGAAGTGCCCCTGCTCAGGGAGGATTTATGGAGAAAAGAGGTATTCACCCAGCTTTAGAAGAGTGAGAACTGTGATTCTGGCTTTATCTCTTTGCCTCTAAGTTATGTCCAAAAAATAGTGTACCCGAAGGCTAAGAACTGTGTTTTACTCATGTTAACGTAAAAAGACCATTGAAACCTGTAAAGAATTTTGTGAGTTTATTTGAGCCAAACAGTTGACATATGCCAGGAAGCAGAACCTCAATGAATTGAGATAATGCTCCGGAGAATGGCGGGTTATATGAAATCCATTGGTGACAGACTAGAGAGGCGGGAGAAAGCAAAGCAGGGAAACCCCTGGGATTGGATAAAAAGTAAAATGGGCGCAGGAACAATTAATATGTTAATGAAGGAATCTGTGGTATCTGTCCTGGCGCCCAGGCACATTAGGTTGTACCTCAAGAGGTCCAGAAAAAGGGAAGGTACAAGTTACCCAGACATTTCAAAGGTGTGTTATCATAGATGCAAAAAGACAGATGGGCTCAGTTAAGGTAAAGGTTGACCTTATCAGTGAAGATACCGGCCTAGGACGTAACTACCCACCTTAACGGCTTTTAGTTAAAGTTTAATTTCAGACCATCCTTTGTGGTTACTTTATGTCTCCGAGTTTGCAAGGCCGCCATGCAGGCCTTCCCTGAGCTTGTCAGGTTAGATTGTGGCCCCTTTCGTCCACACTTAACTTCATGTCTTCAGATGCTAGGGATAATGAATGGCATATAGTAAGTGGATATGGAATAAATGTATATGGAATAAATGAATATGGAATAAATGAATGAGTAAGCTGATAAAACAAAACTGATTGTAAAGAACTCTAATTTGGGAACAGAAGCAGCAAAATAAACTTAGGAGATCCAGGTAGGAATGAAAACCAGAGTGAGTGATGCAGAACAGGAAAAACCCCTTTACAACCAACTCTTTGCTGACAGTGAACAAGTCTGCCAGAAGCCTCTGCTCTCTGATTGTGTCCCTCTCTGCCGTCTGGAAGGCTGAGGGAAGAGAGTGGTTGTTCCCTGTAGGGTCCTCAATGATGCTGTCATTGAGTCTAGAACCTGGGTAGGAAGGCTACTTCCCAGAGAAAGTTAGTTGTGCCTGTAATCAGATAACATACATCACTCCAGAAAGCCCTGCAAACACCACAGATTTCATGGCAACTGGCCACGTCCTGCAACTCCAGCTTCCCACCAGCAGAGTGGGACCTGCATCATTTTATCACTCATCCCAGGACACCTTTGGGCCCTCTCAGATTATTCTCAAGGCGAAGAGGGAGTGAGAAAACCCCAGGGTCAAGCCCCACCTCAGGAACTATGAAAGAACGTTAAAAATAAAAACTAATTATCATGATCACAAATTTAAAATCTGAACTCAAAGAAAGACCACACCTAAATATCTAACAAACAAAGACTAGTTAAATAAATGATGGTATATCCATGCCATGAGATATTTAGTAGCCATTTAAAATGATGGTATAGATTTGTATTGACATGAAAAGACATTTAAGACATAGTAATAAGTGAAAAAAATAAGTTATAAAATGGCTTGTAGATATACACAAGGTGGGGCAAAAGTAGATTTACAGTTGGGAGTACATGAAACAGTTTATTCTTGTATTATTATTTATTAATTATTGTATTATTTTCCATACAAACAACTGTAAACCTGCTTGTGCCCATACACAGAAAAAAAATTATGCTACATAATAGGAAAAACAACTGGGATGATATACGTCAAAATGTTAAATGTTGGTTATTCCAGATTCTATCCTCATGAATAACTTTTGGGTTGTTTTCTATTTCTATTCTTAATTTGCATACAATGAGCAATCAACACGTAATCATAAAAGGTTTGTCTGAGTGAGTCTCTTGGATGATTTTAAAAGCAGACAGCCTGACCATGGGGTTTCATCAACTCCTCCCTACCCTGAGAATAATTTGAGAGGCTCAAAGGTGGTCTGGAATAGGTGATATGATCATGCCTGGTCACATGCTGCTGATTGGAAGTTGGAATGGCAAGAAGCTGGCAATTGCAGTAGAATTTGCTATTTGGGAGGGTTTTTTTGATAACAGCATATAGTTCTGATTGCAGGCATTGCTAATTTTCTCCTTTCTGCTCTAGTTTCCAGAGTCAGTGGTGGCCCATCAGGTGATTGTAGACTGGGAGGTGAGAGCTCTTGCAGACAGCAGAGATGGCCCAGGTCAGCTCTGATAACCCTCCCCCACCTGCCAGTTTAATTTCCTCTTTCTCCAGTCTAGCCTCAGCTCAATCAGCGAAGGACCTGGGCTGGGAGCAGATCACTTTCCTCACCATTATTTCATTGTCTGGATTTTCCTCCTGCCCTAGAGGCCAGCTCACTTTTCCTCTGTAAATTATTTATATCTAAAAACTCAGAAAAGATCCTTGATTTTCTCCTCCCAATTCCTCCAAGGTCTTGCCTCCAGGATTTTAACTCTCTCCCTCCATGGTCTCCCTGGACATCTTCCCTAGTTCTGAGTCTGTCAACTTCTTTTAGGGCTGGAGTTTGGGGAAAATGAGGAGCTGGGTCAACCGCCTCAGTTCCCAAAGAACCAGACCCTTGGGCTATTTAGCAATATCAAAGCTTCTCTCTCTGGCCAGGACTGGAGTGGCTTCCACAGTTATGCTGAGCTGCTCCATCAAAGAGAAGGACAGAGGAGCACTTTCTCATTTAGCCTTTTTTTCATACATGCCAATGAGTACCCCCATGCATGTGTACACAGAGAGAGGAATATACCACATCCAGAAATGACATGCATACAATCATGTATACATGCATGCTCCATAAACACATCCTGAGACACATATAGACAGACACCAACATGTGCTCTCCTTGGCATCCATGCCTATAAAATATATACACATCGATAACATACAGGCATTCATAAAGCACTCGAACATATATACAACATGCAGACACAGACACAACTGTATATCCTCATACATGCAGATATCAAAACCTGCACACATGTGTAATCACATGACTCAGACATAAGCACATATAAATCTACTACAGGCAGAGAAGACGGCTGACAGATCATCTATTGCTAGACAGAAACCATACCACCCACCTTGACACTGGGGTTGCTTTGTTTTGCAGGAAGTTTCTGTAGAAAGTTGGCTGTGCCTTTGACAATGAGTTCAGCCCTCTTCTGCCTCCTGCCCCGCAGCCAGCTTTCTCCTCCCTGTCACCCCATTTTTCATCCATAGCTGTGCCTGGCCAAGGGGAATGCTAATCGCCATGACAGGAACTGTTTCCACCTGTTTACATCCCTGCTTGCCTCCCCCTAATTCCATTTTAGACTCTGCCAAGCAGCAGAGGAGGCCTGCTGTGCGGGGCCCTTGTGTGAGGGGGAAAGGAATGAACTAGAGGACAGTTGGAGTGTGAAAAGGACCCGTCGCTAAGTGACTCCCCATTCCAACAGCCCACACACAAGATGCACGTAATTGCTTTTAGCACAGTGGGATGTATAGAGATACAAAAGGTCAAATCAAGGATTTGTCCCATAATATCTTTGCTAAGCAGCAGCGTCAGACATTGGAAAAGCATATTCATGAATTGAGTTGCCAGAGTGTGAGGCAGGCTTTTCAGAGGCGGCTGTGTGTTCCCTCTTTGAGGTGTGCCTGCCGTGGTGATTGGATTCACATGGAGCAAGTGACTTCTCAATGTTCAACAAAGCTCTGCCTGTGAATTGGACTAAATAGACTACTTGGCAGGCAGCTGAGATAACTACGCTAAGTGAATTTCATAGTTGCTCCCACTCCCCTTGTGCCCAAGCCTACTAGAAAATGCAGGATAAAGGCCAAACTCCTGAGTGTGGCATTCAAGGCCTCCCACCATCTGACCCGATTCTATCTTTCTAGGCACTCCCCAACATGAATGTCAGATGTCCGCTGCACTGGGCCCGTCATTGGTCTGAACGCATCAGGAGACTCAATCCTCTGGGGACCTTGCCCACGTATTCCCCAGAGCACAATGTCTGTCTTCCCTTCTCTATTCAAATCCTATTTGTTATTCAAGCTTGACTCAAGTCCTAATCCTACCAGACCTTTCCTTGTCCCCCTCCCTAGAAGTGACCATGCCCTTCTTGGCAGCAGAATATTAGAGGAAGAACACAGTCTGGATCCTGTGATCGGACTTCAATACTGACGAGTTCACTCAGGCTGGTGTGTTGAGAACAGTTTGTGAGGTGGAGAGGGAGAACAGAAGCAGAATACAGTTTGGATGGCCAGGGCAGGGAAGTAGATCATCTGAGCCAGGGAGATAGCATAGGTACGGAGCAAAGATGCTGTTACATTTGAAGGTAAATCTGAAGGGAACTGTCCAAGACTGATTGTGGGGTATAAAAACAAAGTTAAAAATGGCCACAAGATTTTTGGCTCAAGCCAGCGATTTTCAACTGGCGTGCTGCAAAGACTTTTAAAAACATGAAATACCTGACTATTTAGTCAGAGTCACTGTTCTCTTTTCCCTTAGATTGTCAAATGAAGAAAAAATGACAACAGCTAACACAACGGCTGTCTGGTATGAATGAATCAAAATTATACCTACCTTGTGTGTTTTTTTGTCAGAGCAGCAAAAAAATATAATACATTTTTTGGTGTGCCTAGAATTTTGGTAATTAGTTTATATGTGCCCTCTGGTGAAAAAGGTTGGAAATTGCTGGCCTAAGCATTTACTGATATGCAGAAAGAACACATTTGGATGGTGGATATTAAGAGTTTAGTTTTGGACATATTTAAGGTACCTACTAGACATCAAAGTAGAGATGTCAAGACTGAGAAGGACAAGTAGTAAGACACCAGAAGAGGTGACATCCTGAAAGTATTTCAAGGAGAAAAGCATGATCAACCACTGTCAAATATATCTAATAGGCCGAGTAAGATGAGGACTAAAAACTGACCAATACATTTAGCTATCTGGAGGCCTTTGGTGACCTTGTCAAGTCTGGTTTCATGAAACAGTGGAGGTAAAAGTCTAAATTGGCGTTGTTTCAAGAGAGAATAGTCAACTTTTGAGAAGTTTTGCAATAAAGGAAAACAGATCAATGGGGTAGAATAGTGGAACAAACAAAAGGATACTTTATGAAAAAAAATAGTATCCTCAAAACACACTTTCCCACACTCTCTCTTCTCACCCAGATACAAGGACTGCTTCAGGGTTTACCAAAATGAAGTGCCCTCTTGAGCTCTCAATGACTAAAGAAATTTCCCTTCTAAGTTTCTCTTAAAATCAGGATGATTCTTTTGTATTTTAAGCCCAGTCCTGTGGCTCTGACCACATCAACCTTTCTCCTGCTCAACATCATGGCCAATATAGCACTCTTCTTTCCAAATTTATCTTGTAAACCCATGCAGGAAGGGAGATGTTTTTCAGAAGAGCCATATATTCCCCAGTAAGTAATAACGGCAAATCACAATTTTCCCTAGCAACTTAATAATTTAAAAATGTAATGTTTTTCTCCATAGGGGAAAAAAAATATCTGCCATAGCAACTGCAGAGATGTTAAATACATTTTCAGTTTTCATGAAATATATTGTGTGTCAGGTCCATAATTTCACTAGCCTATTGTGTGGAGTAAGCTACTGCAAGGGGGTCTGTCATGTCTCCATTATTACTAACCCCCATTGGGGTTTAATTACCTTCAGGGCTATTTGCAACTATGGTTTCCCATTTCAAATCACATTAGGCTAAAATTAAGCCTATAACTTACACTTTGGGATGTAAATATGCAGCACTGCCTGTCAGTGTAGTACACTGGTTAAGCTGCTTCTATGCAATGTAAAGGAAAAATAAATAAAAATATCCAACTTAGTGTGAGACCTTAAGAACCATTGGCTCTGTAATTTTCTTGAAGGTCATCTCCAGCAGGGAAATACCTGGGAGGAAATGCCACTCATCTTTCATTGGCTGTACTAGTATGGTTAGAATCCTCTCACTCTCATGCCAGTGTTTGTGAAAAGGTTATCACTCCAGTTAAGGCAACAAGTCTTTTTGAAATGGCAATTTGGGGTTGGCTTCTATGTTCCCTGTGGTCTCTGGCTTCACAGAGAGCTGCCCGTTAGAGCTGCACAATGGTGGTGAATGGTGCCTCCTACCGTTGCACAATGGACAACCTACACAACCATATGCAGCAGCCCTGCTTCAGGGAGCTTACATGGGTAGAACTAGAGAATGGTAGAGTACAAATACTTGGAGTTCCTTCCCCAACAATGGCCCTGCCTTAACTGCTACTGAATCCTTTTCTGTGTTCACTGAGCTGATTCTTGCTCCGGAGTTTCAGCTTCTCTTTGACACTTCCTCAGCCAGCACTTTCCCTCCTCTTCCCCTCCCACGTCCTCAATCCCCAGGTTGTGTTGCCTTTATGAAATCTTCTCTGGTCTAATCTAATCTCCAACAAGCAGCCTCTTTTGCTGCTTTCTCTCTCTGACAAGCCGATTTATCTTGATGTGTCGGCCTTTGGGACGCTTAAGCCGTGCTGACCTCTTTGGGGAGCTTGGCTTTTGTGGTGCTGGGGAGCCCTCTCTCCTGAGGGCTGCATCAGCCTATTCTTTGTCATAGTTGAGCCTGTTTTTCTAAGAAGGACTTTGGAGGGCAGACCATGCTGTGACTAAAGGCGTGAACACCTGTCCTTTCTTAGGAGGTCTTGCTCTCATCCCCAACAGTCTGCTGAACAAGAGCCAGGAGCTAGAGGAGGGGTGGAAACCTCAACCACCATCACATCAGTTAGGTTATAGCCCTTTAGACACTGGACAGGCCAACAGGAGGCAAAACATTCTGTGTCATAGCATGTGTGTTATATAATCACGTATCATATCATTTTGTATTTGTTTGCTACAACTACCATAACAAAATACCACAGATTGGATGGCTTAAACAACAGAAATGTATTTTCTCACAGTTCTGGTGACTGGAAGTCCTAGATCAATGTGCCAACAGAGTTGCTGTCCTCTCTCCTTGGCTTACAGATGGCCACCTTCCTGCTGTCTGTTCACATGGCCCTCTCTCTGCATGAACTCTGGGGTCTGTATGTCTAAGTATCCTCTTCTTATGAGAACACCATCATATTGGATGAGGGCCCACCCTAGTAGCCTCATTTTACCTTCATTGCCTCTTTAAAGGCCCTGTCTCCAAATCTGAGGTACTTGGGGGTTAGGCCTTCAACAGAGGGATTCTGGAGGGACACAATTCAGCCCATAATGATATTAGTCCCCACTCCAATCATCAACTTGCACTCAGGTCGCACACAAAAAGAACTGTCTCCAATTGCAGTGTGGGAGATTTCAGCTGATGTAAGACAGGTTCAGGTATATCCCAAATTGAGATGCTGGGGTGGAATCAACTGGGGGTGAGGAAGAAGGAAGAAAGAAGAAGGCAGGCATTCTAGAAAACATACTTTCCCCTCCAGTGCGGACCATTTCTAGAATTAAGAGATTAAACTAAATGGTTTTTAACATTAATTAGTGAACCAGCATGAATTCATTTGATCATTTATTTAGCAAACAATCTCTAAGTCCTCACCATGTGCCAGGCACCAGGGATCCAGAAGTAAACCAGTGAAGGTTCTTGCTCCCCAAAGAGGACTTACGCATCCTGATATCTAAACCCTGCGTGGGATGGGAGGAGGTCTGTCTCCATGAATTTATTTCCCACCTCCTTGAATGTTAATGAAACCCCAGATGGTAGTACAGGCTTGTGCATTTCCTTGCTGGCAGTTAGCCATCCCCACACTCAGGGCAAGACCCTTTATCTGATGGAAGCTTGCATAAAGCATAACCTCCCCAGGTTTGGGACATCTGAAAGACCATGCACCTTGAGATGGCCCAGGGAAGCTGGAGACATTTCTAAGCCCCACACCTGGGGCAGGCAGGGAGAGGAGGCGTGGCTGGCATACAGTGGAATCACTGTAGCCATAAACCATGAAGTTTGGGATCCAGTAGGCGCTGGCCTGATGCCACTGCAGCTGCAGACAGGCAGGCAGGCGGTCCAAACCAGACACCTCTTCCCCTTGCTACCCCCTCCCTCCAACAAAGCTCAGTTACACTCTCCCTGGGAGCCCACCAGATGCCCTGGGATCTGCTTGAGAGTGTGTGGCAGCTAGTAGCAAAGGAAAGGCTGCCAGTGCCAGTCGTTTCCCTAGATTGAAGGCACCAGATGCCTCCATCTGGAAGGTAAGTCTGCCACCCAGTGTCTAAGCGGGAGAGGTGCAGGGGCAAGCAGCTTCCCTTGGCCTGCCAGCTGTGCTCAGCCTGTGGCAAATTCTTCGGCCACCCTTGGTGAGGGAAAACCACTGTGCTTTCAGAGTGGATCTGATCTTCTAGAAACAGCTAAAAGTCATTCTAAGCTAAATGGTTACTGGTGGGAAGACAAATAACACAGATCTCCCTCTATGATTTGTAACCATCTTAAAGGCAGGTGACTATTTTGAAAAACAAAGTATTTTTTTTCAATTAGTGCCTTGAGGGGATTAAAAGTCTCATTATTTTAAAGACAATAATGTATACCATGGAATCTTACTAACGTACATTTTTAGAAGAATTTAAAATATATCTCCTCCAAGAAATAAGTGTTGGTGCTGCTTTTTCCATGCAGGCCTGTCTTTTGTAAGAAAGGGAGAATGGCCTGTTGATTTATTCTGCTGCTGAGTAGGGAACTGTCCATACATCTTGATGGAGCCCAGTCTCCCCTCAATCCTGGGGTCTCAGAGCTGTGTATTAAACCCAAAAACTGGGCCTGTATAGGAGGCTGTTTGTCATGAGGCTTTCTGCAGAGACTTCAGATCTAGGAGGAACACCAGGCAGGACATCAGCTCTATTCTTGTTTCTCAAAGAAGGTGTGGAGTCTAGTGCTCCCACAAGGGTGGCAAAGGGCCTCCCATCTGAGGACTCAGAGGGAGGGGCCAGGAGGTCAGAGCATCAGAGGCTCAGATATTTGGTCCTTTGGGCTCGGGGTTGAATGGCCATTGCTTCCCAGGAGAGGAACAGGAGAGCCAAAGCCTCAGACCAAGCCTGACTGAGGTAGGAGAGGCTCAAGAGAGCCCTTCCCACACCAGCAAAGCCAGTCCCTGGAGGTCAGGCCTCAGGTGCTCAGCAGCCCTGAGCTCGTTGTGCCCTGAAAAAGGCCTCTCCTAAAACTAAAAAAGAACTCCTTTATTTTGGAGCAAAAGGGAGACACCCCTTCGCCCTCTCTCCTCCCCTGTCTCATAGGATACTTGCTGACTTCAATATTATCTGAGCACAAAGGGTCACTTCAGTTGGAACAAGCCTGAACTAATCTTTTTAAATATGGAACAAGGCCAGGCCAACCCTCACTTGGCCCTGAGTGCTTGGCAACTCCATTATTCCCTTGATCAACAGTATTCTGGAGCTGGAGGAGTTCCAGCTCATAAATAGAGAAGGAATAAAAGAATTTTTTTAGCCCTGGCCAGATGGCTCACTTAGTTGGAGCATCGTCCCATTACCAAAAGGTCATGGATTCGATCAGGGCACATACCTAGTTTGCTCAATTGATCCTCAGTTGGGGTACATATGGGAGGCAACCGGTTGATGTTTCTCTCTCACACTGATGTTTCTCTCTCTCTTCTTCTTTTCTCTCTCAAATCAATAAACATATCTTCAGGTGAGGATTAAAAAAACAGAAATTTTCAAAAATCACTAATACTCCAAATTAAATAATGGATGTAGGTAATAATCATCAATGGATACTAAAATAATCAGATGAAAGGTTAACAGGGAACTTTGTGGGTTGACACTACTGAAACTTACTGATCAATCTTGGCATCATTAAAAGTGAAACAATCAGCCCTAACCAGTTTGGCTCAGTGGATAGAGCGTCGGCCTGCGGACTGAAGGGTCCTAGGTTCGATTCCGGTCAAGGGCATGTACCTTGGCTGCGGGCACATACCCAGTGCAGGGGGCAGCTGATGGATGTTTCTCTCATTGATGTTTCTAGCTCTCTATCCCTCTCCCTTCCTCTCTGTAAAAAATCAATAAAATATATTTAAAAAAAAAAAAGTGAAACAATCAGGCAGTATATGCCTGATGGTAACAGCGCTACTATGAAATATTGGTGCCTAAACATACTGATTGACTCTAAGCAAGGCCCTAAAGATAACTACTAGTTTACAGGAAAGACAGAGGGTAGAGGAACATGTTCCCTTACTCCACAAGAAAGCAATCAGACAAATACAGAACACAGACAATGCTCAGAACAAATATTAAATGTATTTTTATTTGCTGAATTTAGCAACCCTACACCCAAGCCAGAAGACTTGAAGCCATCCTGAATTCCTTCCTCTTTTTCTATTTTTTTTTTTTTTTTCAGGGAGGAAGGGAGAGGGGGAGGGAGATAGAAACATCAATGATGAGAGAGACTCATTGATTGGTAGCCTCCTGCACACCCCCTCCTGGAGATGGAGCCCGCAACCCAGGCATGTGCCCTGACTGGGAATCGAACCCAGGACCTCTTGGTCCATGGGGCGACGCTCAATCCACTGAGCCATCACAGCCGGGCTCTTTTTCCATTTTTGATTGCCTTCCAGGTCTTGCTGATTCTTTTCTATATTTCTCATTCTGTCCTCCCTTCTCCATCTCCATGTGACTTTCCTACTTCGAGCCATTGCCCTCTCTCTCTTAAAAGCTCCTTTAATTGCCTTCCACTCGGCTTTCCTGTTTCCAGCCTCATCCCTTTTAATTCATGCACAACAGGTAAACTGGTCTTTCTAAAAGGCAAACCTGACCACAGCACTCCTCCGCTTAAAATCCTTCCCTGGTTCCCCATGGCTTTCAGGATAAATTTGAGACTGATTTTAGTTGATAAAGCCCTCGGTCATTTGATTTCTCTCTCTCTATATATATAGTCCCATTCCTCTCAGGCTCTAACCCAAGGACCATTTGGGTATTTAGAACATCATTCTCAGGCTATACAACATTATCTTAACTTAAAAATTGGCCTGCTATATTCGGTCAAATGTTTAATTAACTCACTCTATAATTAACTCACCCTAATGCTTTGGCAGGGCCAGACCAAATGATTTTGCCGGCCTTATGGGGCCTGTGGCTGGATGTTCCCCTCCCCTGCTCTAACGCATCACACATGCACCAGCCACGTCAAGCTCCAAAAGAGTACCACACCATCCCCTTTGATGGTGTCTCTCTATTCTTATTAATACCACCATCCCACACACATCCTACTCTTCTCCTTTGCCCAGCTAAATCCTACTCATTCTATTAAAAAAACAATTTAAAGGTCACTTCCTCCAAGAAGTCTTAACTTATTGCTTTAAGCACATATTTTTGCTCCTTGACACACTGTATTGTAATAGTTGACTTATCTGTGTGTTTCCCCAACTACATCATTTTAAGTCAGAGCAAGGACTGTGTTATCCATATAAAGTCAGCAACTGATACAGTAATCAGCACTAGTAAACAATTAATAAATGTTTATTAGATGAATGATGGTTCTTTAGCATAAAATGTTCCTACTCTCATCTCTGGCTGATCCAGCATGTCTTAGTTGGACACTGCCCTCCATTTTCAGATGTGGACCTTCCTGACTGTTGTCTCTTTACCCTCACTGAAACTCAGGGATTTGATTTCCGTGGCTCAACCGTGATGAAAAAGCTTCTTGTCCACTCCATTACGCTACTACTGAATGGATGTGGAATAAAGAAATGACACCTTACCAAGTGAGGCCCTCGCCAGTTCCCCACCCAAGCTGAGTTTCAGATCATGATACCAGCTGACATCAGGCAGCTGTTAGATGAGAGATTTTCGCCTGCCATCCCAACCCCCCATGATTTGCCCCCAGCCCTCCCTCATCTCCTGGGGAACAACTTCTCTTTTTGTTTTGGGCCACAGCAGTGTTTAGCAGGAGCAGACACCATGCCTTGTTTGAGCTGTGATCTAACACCAGCTGACAGGTGGGTTTCGGGGGTGTCCCTGGGGCCATGGCCTGTTTAGTGGATGTACCACTCTAAACTCAATTACAGGAGACTTTCACGCTCCATAGGCAATTCCAGGCCCTTTTTGATAAAACTCTGGTGAGTAAATAAGTCATGATGGTGAGAGGGGCTACCATTTAATATTCATTGAAGTACACATGTTTGGAAATTGGAAGCAGAGTTTAGTCCATTTTCATATTTATATCAACATAAAGCTTTAAAAAGGATCCCTCTTTTTCTCCAGCATTCTTGCCAAGTTCTCCTTTGGAAAGCTAAAGGTAAACCAGACATACATTTTAAAATTAAAAATATCTAAAATTATAAAGTGTGAGTTTGAGATGTTAATTTTCAACTCAGAACCAATTCTTGCATTTCCTTTGAACTCCTGGGACAGGTAGGTAACAGATAAGCCATTGCTATTTCTGATGGCTAGATTTTTGGATTTAACTGTGTAATAAGACCTCAGCGAAACGAAAAAATTCAGAAGATTCCGGTCTCAGTCCCAAGATATTACAATTTAGGGGAATGTTTAATAGCCATCCCAAGTAAATGCAAAAGCACCCCTTTTTAAATAAAGGTAAAATTCACAAAATAGAAGTGTTCATGCTCACCAATAAATTATAGGACTGTTCACTGAGGGAGAGCTGAAATATGAGGAGAAAGAGTTAACACAGTGAAGGGTGTAGAGCACTGTTGTGTTGTACCCTCCACTCCACTTTTTTTTTTTTTTATGGGGATGAATGTTTAAATATGGTGCTATGGTTGAAGGCATTTCTTTTAATAATGCAACACACGGCTTCCTGGGGGGACAGCAGTTGATTTGGAAACTGAATATGGTGCACTCTAAATTCTCCTCCCCGAGGAAGGCTGATAACTAAGTGCCATGAGCTAGCATGGGGACTCAATCTGTCAAATCAACTTGCTGGAAAAGCCCCATGCGGAATCTTCTCTAGTCTCCGGGAGCTAATGTGAGCAGACACTTGTGACATTAGACAGTGTAGCAGGCCTGGCATGACAGAAAAGTTCACCACCCACCGACAAGGTGGTCTTTAGATAAAGAAATCAGTGCAAATTTGTTAATGTAACAACTTGGACAAAGACGCTTTAAAAAAACAGCTGCTCTATGGGGAGAAAGGATCAAAAGAAAAAGAAGGCAATAACAGGACTTGGAAGCTTTCTTTGGGCTTTCTGTACCTCTGAGGCATTGCCTTTTCTACTGGTCCTTCTTCAAGGCTGGGGTACCTTCAGTTAAGTAAGTGAGTCCCAAACTTTGCCACTCCACAAGCCACTGCTCCACCTAAAACTGAAAAAGGAAAGTAAGGGGGGGAAAAAAGCAGTGAAGAGGGAAAAAATTCTGTGCCTTTGCCTTACTGGGATAAATAACATCTTTCCTATTTCAGATGGGTGATCAACCGACTTTCTAAGTGAGAACTGTTATCTATCTGATGTTGGTGCATTAGTCCTGGAGGAAAATTGAAGTGATTATTACCTCTGTGTCTGACACAAAATATAAGTATATGTCTATAAGTGAATCAAATATTTTAAGAATTAAACAGCATTCTAGGGGAAAATATAGTTATTAATATCAGATAGACAACTCTGATTGTGTTGAGTGTCTGACTCCGGGAGGTGGTTTTGCCAGTTATTTCCCCTCGGTGGGGTGAATTTAATAAAAATGGAAATTTGCTATAGCATGCTTATTGCATATTTAATTTAGAAAATAATCTGATACTTCTTTGAGTAGGACATGCTGAATCAGCTCTTCCATGGCAGCTGTGAGAGCACGGGTTCTGGATAGAGACACCTGAATTCAGGTCCTGGTTCTGCCACTCACTAGTTTGTGATTTGGGGAAAGTTGTTTAGGAAAAACATTTACCTCATAAGATTATTCTGAAAACACTTTTATCATAGGAGTATTATAACATAAATTAATACATGGGAAGTTCTGAGGTCAGTGTTTGTGATATACTAAGTGCTTCAGAAATTTGGCCACAGTTATTATTTAAATGAACCTAAATGGGTTCCCAGAGTTTTTTACTGATTTTAACCAAAAAAAAAAAAAAAAAAAAAGGGTTCTGTGGTCAAAAAAGCTTACAAATCAGGTTTAACATAATTAACCTTTTTAAAATATAGTATTTTCTATATTAAATGTGTATTATGAATATCCAAGGGAGAATTTAGTTTCAAATATTTGACCATATAAACCTTTTTCATAGCTGATGTTGTTCCCTAAGTGAAAAAACAACAGTATCCTAACCTCTGGTTCAGAAGTTAAGGAATTTTTGAGTCATGGGACCTGAACCACTAGGACAGTAATTTAAAGCATGGTAATCGGTTATCCTATCGGCCTCATAGGTCTCAAAACACTCCCTTTTTAGAACAACAATTTGTAAAGTGGGATTGGTAGGAGACAGAATATGTACCGTTAAAACACAGACACTGGAGTTGGACAGACCGGGGTTTCAATTTCCCAAACAAGCTATTTAATATCTCTAAGCCACAGTGTCCTCAGCTATTGAAAGGACAGTAATAGTGATATTTACCTCCTAGGCTTGCTCTATGAATTAAATCAGGTAATGCCTGGCTCTTAGCTACTAATGATGTATTTATTCCAACAGTGGGGCTAATGTTTGTCAACAAATAATGAATTAGTTATTCTATTCTCAACTAACTACTGTACTCATTCAGAGCCCTTGGTGCCTCTAAGGTTGCAGTAAAAACACACACACAAAAAACCAATGGAATGGGAATAAGCATCTGTGGGTTTTAAAGCACCCTTTGTGCTTGATTAAGTAGTTAGTTGATGAACATATATGACATGTTTACCAAGATTACCACAACCCTCTGTGCTTGGTTTTCTGTGAAAAACAACCATAACAGCAGCACACCTTGCCTACTTGTATCAGAGTTACTGTGAGAAACAGAAATGCTTACATACATATGATTTTCTTAAACTATAAAGGCCTATAGCTTTTTCAGAAATAATTTATTACATGTTTACTATAGTCTAGGCCAGTGGTCAGCAAACCGCGGCTCGCAGCTCGGCAAACCACGGCTCGCGAGCCACATGCGGCTCTTTGGCCCCTTGAGTGTGGCTCTTCCACAAAATACCACATGCGGGCGCGCATGTACAGTGCAAGTGAAACTTCGTGGCCCATGCGCAGAAGTCGGTATTTTGTGGAAGAGCCACACTCAAGGGGCCAAAGAGCCGCATGTGGCTCGCGAGTTGTGGTTTGCCGACCACGGGAGGCACTGTGGTAGGTCTTACATGTGATAACTCATTTTAATCCTTACTATGAGGTGGTATTTTTATACCTACTTTAGAGGTGAGGAGACTGAGGCTCAGGGAGGCTAAGTACTACTAATTTTTCCCAAGCTCACCTGGCTTATAGAGCCAAGAATCAACTCCAGATCTGTCGGACTTAAAAGTGCTTTAGAACCATTGTGCTTGAAAAAAATAATAACATTGCTCGGCCAGCGTGGCTCGTGGTTGAACATCGATCTATGAACCAGGAGGCCACGGTTCGATTCCTGGTCTGGTCACTTGCCTGGGTTGGAGGCTTGATCCCCAGTGTGGGGCATGCAGGAGGCAACCGATCAATGCTATTGCCTTATCATTGATGTTTCTATCTTTCTCTCCCTCTCCTTTCCTCTCTGAAGATAATAATAACATCAAAACACATTTTAAGTTAGAGATTAGTATTGGCCACATACAATTCATCTCTCTGGCAGTTCTACAGACACATTTTTGATGTTGTAAAACTCCTTAACTTGGACAATAGCCACTCAATGAGTGAAGATGAAGCATTGGGTAGGAAATAGAGTGGTCAATACAGAATCCAGTGTCCTAATTGGATGATTATTTATAGACACTGGCTAACTTGATTAACTTTCCCTGTGACTTAGGTATATTTGCCATAATTATTACAATGACTAGCATGTTTGAGGTCACAAACTCCAGAAAGTCCAGTCACCTGTGTTAAGTGAACTCTACCTCCTGAGAGTTTCTGGATGACAAGTTGACATGCAAGGCAAGTAGTTTCATGAACTGCAATAGAGCAAGGTCTGTCAGAGAAGGAAAATCTGTATTAATCATATGCTATAAAACACTTTTTGTTAGTTACATATATTCCTTTACTTTCATTTCCCAAGAATAGCTCAGCTGTCAAAGCATTTCCATGATTTCCATAGATTCGTCAAATACTGTGCGATCGAATTATTGCTCTGAGAGAAGCTACAATTAAAACACATTAATCATTGTAACAAAGGATCCTTATTGAAGCTGACAAAGATGGTGAAATCTGATGAATAATTGGTCTGGTTAATCTTTTAAAAAAGTGAATTAAACTGCTAACAAGTTAAATCACTGTGATTTTCAAAATAAGCCTCCAGGGTGAGCAGAGAATGGGAATATTATCATCATTTAAAAAAAGATATTTGCTTTCTTCTTCTCACCTCTCGACTTGCACTGGAGGCCCAGGGTTAGAATTAGGGGGACCCTGAGGACCAGCTGGCAGAATGAGGTTGGTCCAAGTGTAAGGGCATATTCTTCACTTTCCTCTTCAATGATTCCTCAATATTTCTAAGAGAGGCATACAGTGGATAGAAGAAGATCCAGAACTAATATGGCACCCACTTACCAGCCATTCTCAATGACTTCAAGTGGACCCATCATGTGGTTCTGATTTCATCCCCACTCTAAGCCAACACACCATGACAATGAGGTGACTCTGGTATAATTGCCCCTTATGCCCTTTTTCCAGTCAGATCACTTATCCTTCCAGATACCTCTCCTATTTGCATTTCAATTACTGTGGAAAATATACTATGCTCTGAAATAAACTGAGATGGGCAAATATGAACTGGTCATCCATTGCAAATGGACGGAAGAGGACTTTTGAGCTAAAGTCTTGACTTGGGCTAGGCCTCCACAATTTTGGGGAGTTTTAGTGGCTGCTGTGATGAATGGTCCAGACCCTCTTCAGGAGGAAAGGGGTTATTCCCCCAGATGCTGGGAGTGATGATAGATTTGGCCCTCAGCTGTTAGCCTTGAGTAAAGAAAACTGAACACACTCTTCAAGGTCATACATACTTCTTTATAGGGGTAGCTGATGTCCAATTATGGGGCTGTAAAGACTGGCCTGTTGCCACAGTTCCCTGCGGGGTTGGCTAAAATCTTTGTTGGGATTGTAATACTGCCCACTTTCTCCCTTGGGGTCTTGACCAAGAAAAATCTGTTAAGAGAATAGGTAATACCCACAAAAATTAATTTTCCCTGGGATCTCCCGTCACGCTGCAATTTCCAAGTCACTTTAAACTCTTTAATCTCTTGGTGATGCTATTGCCTAGGTCATTGTGAGAAAAAGCCAAATTTACAGTGCTCTTGCTATGAATCAGACCCCTATCTCTATCTTAGGTTTCAACCTAGAAAATCTTAACAAAACTATAAAGTATCAAAGAAAAGAAACAGACTAAAGTGGGCCTCAGAGAAAAGCGAAGTGGAATTGGCTCAGGATAAAGAAGTTCTATTAACTCCCTTCCAATGCAAAAAAGTCTATTGTGTTGAAACTGTTCAACTCTTCTTTGACTTCCTATTGGAACAAACAAGACTGAAGAAGGGAAGATTTTGGCTAGGAGATGTACTGCAGATGCTTTTTATAGGTTCTAAATCACTTTACACATTTCTTTCCATCCTTTTCTTTTTTTCTTAAGTAAACAATACTGTTCTACCCTAGCTCTGGCCCCTGAGATGCCATTTAGGCCCGACATCAAGCTAAGTCTGATTAAGAAGAAGCAGATGAAAATTAATAAATAAATAAATAATCCAAAATACACTCATAAAATTAGGCCAACCAGCTTCTTCATTTTTTTTTATCTTTTTGTATCTTTGGCCTCCTATGGGGCAAGCAGGGGGCCTCAGACTAGGGATAATTGGCTGGTCTTAAGGTGCTCAATATCATGGACAACCAAGTTCCATGTCTTAGGACTCAGAAAAAGTAGAATTCAGAAGGGCAAAAGTGCCACTTTAAGATACTCCCATTTTCTTCTTCCAGATTCCTCAATATTTGTAGAAAGAATTCGTTTTAGTTTTTTAAAAGCATTGTTTTCTGTGTACATGTATGTGTGCATGTGAACGTTAATGTCGGTAGGTGTTTCCCAGCATCTAGAAATGTTCAGGAATCTGGAGAAGGCGCTGTGGTGTAAATTAATAAATAGACTAGAAATATAACATAAATTTGTAATCCATGGGGGAGCCAGAGGAAGCTTAGCTATAGGAACCAAGTTCTTCTGAATCTCCGGACCCCTCGCTCTTTATTAACACAAATTGTCCTAAGGCAGGGTAGATATACATACCAAAGGTTAAGGTTTGGTATACAGTAGGCATTGTTAGTTTTGGGGGAACTGCTTTTGGCTGGCTGTTCAGGTGTTTGGCCAGCAGGAGGCAATAACATGTAGATTAAAATGCCCTCAGCTGTCTGGCAACAGGCAAAAATACATGCAAATCTTTCGGTGTGGGGAAATGCCCTCAAGCTATTCCAGTAGGTAATAACATGTATTCAGCCCTGCTGAATATAGAAGCCTCAAGGTTCCATCAACCTTTTGATGAAACTTCTTACATTTATGACATGGTGGAATTAGCCTCCGGCAGAACATACGCACACATCTGTACACCAAGTCTCTAAATAGCGTGCATATGGGGCTTTCCTCTTCCTAGTGGGAGTTCAAAGAAAGGGAATCTTGATAGAAATGGTAGAAATATTAGTCTTTGAAATTCACCATAAGATTCAATCCACTGGTTTGATGTGGCAGATACACTACATCAAGCCGTAACTCCTCTGCTGGGAGATGCAGCATGTTGCCATGGCATCGCTGTCCAAGGTGCTGACATTGCTGAGCTAAGTAAGCATGGATGTTTCTCTTAATCCTGAGACACTGGTGAATTGAAATGAAGGTCCTTGTGAGTGCTTCTGTCAAAATGCTCATAGTTGTACACTTTTTCTTTTCTTTCTTTTTTTTTTTTGGCTATCAATACCTTTTAAGTGTTCACACTTTGTTTTATTCTTGAAGATTCATAACAAAAATACATGGGCAATTACAAAAATCTAAACAAGACAAGTCCATAAAATATGTTCCTCCTTGTGGGGACAGAACCTTCCATTCCACTAAGCAGAGAGAACCACAACTGATTATTGTTCTAATTTGGAGATTGACAGACTTGGAGACAAAATATATTTTTTTACAAATATATTTTTTTTTACAAAAAAACCCACACAAATAAAACTCAACACAGTCAACTGCCTCAACTCCCCTCTCCTTTTTACATTTTCTTATTTACATCATATAACCAGAATGGACAAAGGCATAAGGCAGAGTTAGGCATAAGGCATGTGGGACAGGGTTAGGTACACTGCGACTGAATGCCAGACAGACACATGAGTCTCCTGAGGTGATCAAGAAATGTACTTTGCATCAACCATTCAGTGTTGTAGCTGAGAAATACAAACAGGGGGGAAAGAATTAAAAAGAAGCTACAGGAACTGCTGGTAAGAGGCCTGATGTCCACAGCAAATGTTTAAAATCCAACTTATATAGTGAGAAGATGGCCTGAATATATGGTCAGTACATTTACATAGAAATCTGTAACTGTGAAGTTAGTACATCTTTGTAATAACACAAGCTGGAATGCTAACAACGCATAAACACTTCTGCTAAAAGCCCACCAACTGAGCCAAATCATGCCTTCCAAGCAAGAAGGAAACTTATTTGCATTCTCAAGACATGACTTGCTTTGGGACAAAAATTGAGTACTAAATTTACTAACATTTTTTATCTCTCATATCATTAACACCTTCTTGTTATATTTGTCTGACTCCTTAGTGGCTGCCAGTCCTCCTGAACCCCCTCCAATGATGATGAGGTCATAGTCGCAGGCCTCAGAAAGATTCTCAGAGCCACTAATTTTTAGTAGCTTTTGAAGTCTGCCCTCCTGATACGCCTTTAGGTTTGGAACATGGTTGCCTATTTTTGTCTGTTTCACAAAAACAAGGAGTACGGTTTCCGAGGTCAGTTCTAACAATGCTCCCTTGAGGCCCAGCCCATCTATGAATACGAGCTCTAGGATATCAGGCTCTTCTTCAGGCGTCCCACCACTTATGCTCTGATGCAATACAGAACTGAACTGTATTATTTTTCCATCTGAAGAGTAACTTTAATTTTTACTATATTGCAGAACAAAATTATGATTTAAATATCCCTTGTGTGTAGAGAATTCACATATACTGAAGAGTTCTATCATGTTTCAGTTAATTACAAAATTTCCTCCTCTGGAAGCCACATCAGCCATCCACTCTTCCCCATATCTCTCTACTTATAACTCTATCTGGCTTTGAAAACATTCTACAATTTTATCATAATACCCGCATAGCTCTATCTTCTTGTTGTAATGTACCCCACGAATCACACAAGGACGCCTCAAGAAGTAGAATTAAAGAGTCACATTTATTGCAAATCCGGGACTATGAGGGAGCATCTCGCTCTCCCAGATCTCATAGTGCCCGCCCCAGCCCCAACACCAGATTTATATAGGCAAAGATCACAAAGGTATTGATTACATCCCAAGGTTTGGAATGAGGAACCTGGTTTGCAAAAAAGCAGTTTACAGAAGCAGAAGCAGTTTTACTTAAGCATGTTATCTAAATTATAGTTTTGGGTCTCCAGATCACTGAATTGACAGAAACACATTATCTAGAGCCCTCGGGTCTTGGGATCACTGAGTCAACAGGGACATGTTATCTGGAGCCTTCTGACCTTGGGATAATTGTGCTGTCCTTCCCAGGTACAGAAGAATGTGCTTCTATCGATAACCAGTATGATCACAACCAATGGGATATTCACATTACAATCAATAGGGTATTCAATCGAATGGGATAATTTATATAATTCAGAAAATCAAAATAACTTTCCTATCCTTTTAGCAAGCAAATAAGTACAGAAACCAAACAGCAGGGTTAGAGTTAAACTACAGTTTCTACCTGAGATGACTGCTACCATACTTCATTCTACTTTCAGCACACATTCTTAGCAGCAGTGAGAGCAATTGCCTTTTCAACCCTCACATGCCACTGTCATTGCCCTTTATTTCTTAGCTCATTCTGGTTTCCAGACTGCAATCCCCCTCACCTGCTAGGTTTTCCTTTCTGCTCATAAAAAATCCCACCCAGATTCCAAGGCCCATCTCCTACTCTGCCTCCTCCACAAAACTTTCCTTGATAATCCAATTTAGTTTTCCCTCTCCTCTAAATTTTTTCAGGATTTATTATTTGGCATTTCACCTTAGACCACAGCACATCTGAAAGGGAATCTCAATTTTAATTCTGTGCCAATGTTGTACAATGTAAAGAGCATGTGTTTTAGTATTAGACAGTTCTCGATTTCAATTCTAGCTCCTCCACTTTGTAGCTGAAGTAATGAAGAGGCGAGGACTACGCCCTCCATCTTGCCCCAGGGTAAGGGCTATGCCCTACATCTTACGTTGGCCATGTGCTCGGCAAGGCTTCTTCCCGGAAGCCCGAGCCTCTGCTGGCCACACCCAGAACTTCTTTGAACTAACCAATGACAATCAAGGGAAGTCGCCATAGATATGACCACATCCTGTGTGACAAGACACCGACTTGTGCCTGGCCAATCGGCAGGGCCCACATTCCTTTCTCCTCCCCTTGCTCCAACCCCCCTATAAAACCTCTTTCCACACAGAGTTCGCTCTCTCTGCCACTTGGCTTGCCATTGCGTCGGTGAGTGTGGTCGGGGAGCCGAACTAGTTCGAATAAAGACTCTTTGCTTTTGCATCGGACACGGCTGGCTCCCTGGTGTGGTCTATTGGGGATCTTGAAATCTGGGCATAACAAGTAAGGTACTTAACTTTTTTGGAGCCTCATTTCTTCCCTAAGAAAAAATTATATTAACACAATAAGCACCAAGCCTGTTTTGTCTTCCTTTCTGTTTAGCCCAGGGGTGGGCAAACTTTTTGACTCGAGGGCCACAATGGGTTCTTAAACTGGACCGGAGGGCCGGAACAAAAGCATGGATGGAGTGTTTGTGTGAACTAATATAAATTCAAAGTAAACATCATTACATAAAAGGGTACAGTCTTTTTTTTCAATAGTTTTATTCATTTCAAATGGACCGGATCCGGCCCGCGGGCTGTAGTTTGCCCACGGCTGGTTTAGCCCACGATATCCGATTTCACCGATATGCTGGCAGCATCAGTGACTGACCAGTCCGGACAGAAAGTATAGTGTCAGTCACCGGTGACTGACATGGTGCTTAACGTGTTAACCTATATAGTATGAAATTATATATGCAGTATACATTACTTGGCACACGATAGGCTCTCAATAAGCTTTTGTTCTCTCCTCTTCCCTGCTGTAGCCTCCATTTCATATAGCACAATGTTGAACACATGGTAAATGTGGTTTTACTGAAATGCATACAAAATTCAGCCTGTCTACTCAACCTTGCTATGTGATCCACCTGCAAAAAACAGGCCATATCTGATCAAGCACATTCTGGGCAGGGAAGTGTCCACAAAATCTGAGAGCAAACATAAGAGAGATCATTTGGAGGTGTTGGCTCTTGAAATGAGTTATCCTGATGGTTAATTTTATGTGTCAACTTGAATAGGCTAAGGCAGTGGTCGGCAAACTGCGGCTCACGAGCCACATGCGGCTCTTTGGCCCCTTGAGTGTGGCTCTTCCACAAAATACCACGTGCGGGTGCACACGTACAATGCGATTGAAACTTCGTGGCCCATGCGCAGAAGTCGGTTTTCGGGAAAGGAGATAGATGAAACAAGTATACAAAACGAGTGTGGATGGGAGAGTTGGAAGAGGTCGACCTCAGCGAACGTACCTCAATCAGACTGAGGACGTTTTTAGCAAAGGCCAGCTTAGGAGTACCCTAATTAAGTTAATAACAATGTACATATCTATATAGTTTAAGTTCAAAAAAATTGGCTCTCAAAAGAAATTTCAATCGTTGTACTGTTGATATTTGGCTCTGCTGACTAACGAGTTTGCAGACCACTGGGCTAAGGGATGTCCAGATAGCTGGTAAAACATTATTTCTGGGTGTATCTGTGAGGATGTTTCCTGAAGAGATTAACATTTGAATAGGTAAACTAAGTAAAGGAGATCAAGCTCACTAATATGGGCATCATCCAATCTACTGAGGATCTGATTAGAACAAAAAGGTGGAGGAAGGCTGAATTTCCTCTCTACTTAAGCTGGCACATCCATCTTCTCCTGCCTTTGGACATCATAGAGCTCCTGGGCCTCAAGCCTTTGGATTCAGACCAGGACTTACACTATTAACCTCCCACCCCACCCCCATTCTTGGGTCTTTGGACTTGAATTACTAGTAGGTTGGATCCTACAGTTCTCAATTCTTCAGATTTGGACTAAATTACACCATCAGTTTTCCTGGTTCTCCATCTTGCAGACAGCAGTTTGTTGGACTTCTTGGCCTCCACAGCCCCACAAATCAATTCCTATAATAAATCTCCTCATCTGTCTGTCTGTCTATATATCCCATTGGTTCTGATCCTCTAGAAAACCCTAACTAATACAGTCATGTTCTCAGTCAAGGTCTGATGAATGAGTACAAATACTCTGACAAAGAACACATTTGGATGTGGAAATCTGATTCCTGAACAACCTGTGCCCAAAACTCTTTAAAATTCAAAGCAGTGTTGGAGAAATTTCCTTTCTCTGCAGCATGCCAAATTTTGACATTTTTCCTCCTGACATTTTTTATTTTCTATTACCAGAAAGGGCAGAATTTCTTCTAAAAAAAGAGAAGAAAAAGAAGGTACACAGAACATCAGTTTTAAGTGTTATTTTTGTTCTTGAAAAGACTTCCCATAGACTTTAAAAGAAAGCTTTTTTTTTTTTTCTTCAGAGATTTATTTTGATAGAATTATCCAAGCCGTGTCAGGGAGAACAAAATTTTGTGAGCCTACTATATGAGCAAATGCCAAATTACATGCTGTAAGGTTTTTGTTTTATTATCTCTGGGTCCAGTCAAAGAAGAGAAAAGAGTTTGAATCCAGAACTATTAGCATTTGGAGACAAAAGAGAGCCTTCACTGCACCATTCCTCAGGGCTTGCTTCCCAGCCCCATAGGCTCCATCACTCAGGTGAAAGGATGCTGTACCCAACCTCCCCACGACTGTATTCCCCCCACACCCGACCACCCCGCCCCCCGTCGTCCCCCCCCCCCCCTGCAAAACACACACACACACAGGCACACTTCTCTTCTGGAGATTCAAGAAGTTTACTAACAGGATCAATTTTCTTAGCAATCTCTTTCAAAACCTTTAAGCCAGCTTTATAAGGAGCACTCGGACACCAGTGCTTCCTTCCTTCTCTCTCTCTCTCTCTCTCTCTCTCCCTGTCTCTGTCTCTCTCCATAAAAAGTAACATTTTATTAAGGGCATTATGTCTGCACTGGCCTATTCTGGTCACAAAGAAGTAGCATAATGCAGTGGAAAGAGATTAGACTTTAATACCAGACATACCTAAATGTGAATCCAAGTTCATTACTATCCAGCTCTGCTACGTTGGGCGGATTACCTAACCTCTCTGATCCCCATTTTCTTTATTTGTAAAAAGGAGACAGTAAGATCTATATTGAGGGAGTCATGGTTAGGATGAAACATATATGTAAAATGCCTAATGTATTGACTTGCCTGCAGTAGCAGCTCAATAAATGATATGCTGTTACTATAAGGGAAACCTGGGACTATGACATCTGAGAGACAAACTTTAGGTGTTAGAGAAACCACAGGATGGCCACTATGTGTGGAAAGGGGTAGTAAGAGGGAGCAAGTAGGTGAGGCTAAAGAAATAAGCAGGGGCTTGCTTCATCACATATGATCTCATGCAAACACAGTAAGGACTTTGAATTTTTGTTCTGAGTGTGATGGAAAAGGTGTAAGAGTTTTGACTAGTGGAATAAAATGATTAGATTTATGTGTTAAAAATATGACTTTGGTTGCTGTGTAGAAAACAGACTGTACATGAGCAGTTGGGAGGACATTCTAGTCGTCCAGATGAGAGCTGACCATGGTAGGAGGTGACGATGCAGGTGGCTAGAAGTGTGAAGTGCAATATGTCTTGATGGTGGAGTTGACAGGGCTTGCTGATGGACTGGATGCATCATGTGAGAGAGAAAGGAGAAATAAATATGATCTTTGGGTTCTTGCTCTGAGGAATTCAGAGAATAGAAGAGTCATTACTGAGAAGGAAGACTGTGAGAGAAGCAGTTTGGATCAGAGCTATCTATTAAATATCCAAGTGGGACCTCAGAGCAGAAGGAATTTGGGTGTCATCATTATAGAAATGGTGTATATGGGGGGGATAAGGACACATTTGTAATACCTTAACTAATAAAGAATTTTTTAAAAAAAAGAAATTATAAAAAGAAAGAAAAAAAGAAATGGTGTATAAAAAAACCTTAAGAGTAGAGGAGTTTGCCAAAGCAGATAGAGAAGAAACCCAAGGACTGCAATGTTTAAAGGTTGGAAAAAGGAGAAAATCCAGTAAAATAGACTTAGGAGGAATATTCACCTCTGGATTTGGCAACATAAAGGTATTGGTAAATGGAATGGTGGGGACAAAAGTCTGATTTGAGTAAGTTCAAAAGTACACAAAAACTGATGAAGCAGAGGAAAAAAACCAGTATAGACAATTCTTTTCAGGAATTTTATTGTACAGGAAAAGGGGGGGGGGCGTGTTCTGGAGGGAGAAGTAGAACCTAGAGGGTTTTTTGTTTGTTTGTTTTTTAAGATGAAATGCATAGTGTTGGGAATCATTTAGAAGAGAGGGGAACTTGAGGGTGCAGGAGAAAGAAGAGAGAATTTCAGGAGTGAAGTCCTTAAAAACAGATAAAGGGAGATGAGATCTGAAAGAAGTGGGAAGATTGGCCTTAGACACAAGAGGAAAGAAGGCCAAATTTATGGGCCCAGATGCAGGAAGCTGACAGAATAACTGTCTTGCATATTCCAGAACAGGGCCTGGACGTGGGCACATCACTGGCATTCTATTAGTATGAGATTTCACAGCACAACATGGGGAAAGTTAATTTTATTTTTCCCCTGGTTCCCTCCCACCAAACCTTCCTGCAGTCTTTGTGGCTTTCTAACCAGACTCCAGCATGGACACTGCATGCTAATGAGACAACACTTGGTCCAATCCCAGGCACTTGTTTCTGAATAATTAATCTGGCATTTTACCAGCACCTACAAGCCACGGTTTTTCTGATGATTAAATAAAAGGCCAAGGCTCTTAACAACTGTCAACTAGCTGTTTGGTATGGTTTGGCTCCATATCATATGAACACACTGGGAAGTCTGGTCTCCCCTCCCCCTTTGGCCCTCCACCAAACCATAGGTCAGACAGCAGGGGGTTCAGTTTAGTCATTCCAAGAAGATGAAGGAAGATAGGATGTCCTGATGATTCGGACCCTTCACACCCGTTTCAAGCATCACCTGAAGCCCCTAGCTTTCCTGAGTCCCTTCCAACCATTCAAGTGCCTTGTTTTTGTAGTTTTCTGGCAATTCTCACATCTCCCTTTTCTCCCACCCCTAGTCTCATATTTCTTCTGTATGTGATCACACCAGCTTAAGTCCCCCAGACTGCATGACTCAAGCCCTAAATTAAAAATAAAAGCCGCTTTCTACTGAGAATTAAACACACACACACACACAGGTTGCTCTCAGCCCAGATTTGAAAATGCCAAACAGAAGCACCACCTTTTAAACAAACTTGGAGACTTTCTTTAAAGATAGCTGAAAGATGGAATTGAGGATTGGTTGGCAACCAGTTTTGAGAAGTCCTGCTGGCAATGCAGAGCTTCCTGAATTCACAAGGGCCTTAGAGGCACTGACATGGCAGAGATTGTTGTGGCAGAAGCAACTGGAAAATGTCCTGAGACTGAAACACAGACAGATTAACATCACCCGGGTGGACACTAATGACTTGCACTTTGAAATGCCAGAGGCTCATACTGCCAGTTAAAACAAGGAAAAAACACATTTCTAGTCTCCAAAGACCTTAGATCTTTCCAGACTCTGCAGGCAAATGCAGTCGTCATGAATTTCAGCAGCTGGGCAGCCCTTTTGTGCCTTCAGGGTAATCATTGCCAGAGTTGCTGTGGGCAGTATAGTCAGTAAGCTGAATCAGACAATCACTGAAAACCTCCCAGAGGTTGTTAGTAATGATTCAACTTATAATTCAATGCAATCAAGCCTACAGCATTTCCAAACACCAACCTTATTTTAGCAGTACTTGGAAAACCGCTCTTTCCTCTGAACATTTACAAGCTCAACAAATGGGTTTCCAAACAAATCTTACGATTTACCATGGACAGATAATTAGAATGTCTTTTCAACCACTGGTGTCTGGATAAAGTAATTTTGTCCCAGCATGGACATTTCTAGGAAATAAACAAAAGTCAAAGAGGACAGGCTTGTTGGAAGCTTTCTCAAAAGGAAAATCTTTCAAGAACTGCTGCTCTCAGCTACAAGAAGGAAATGTTCCCACAATGATTTGATTAGCAAAATAAACATGGATTTGAGTAGTGCAGAGCATCAAAAGGCTATCTGATGTGACCAAAGGGAGGAATATCTGGTTAAACATCTGCAACTGCAAAGGGGTAGGAACTGATAAAATGTAATGACAACCTCATGAATTCAGTCCTTAAATGAATCTAAAATTCCAAGATCAATTTTGCACTTTTCGATTTGGTCAACAAATAACTTAACGGTGCACTGCACCAGGTTCTACACAGAACCGAGTTCTCAGTCAATTTCTGATACAGTTGAGAAGGCAGGACTAACAGAATGAAAGGGGATATAATTAAATGCCAAATTGTGTAATTCTTGTTTTAAGCTGAGTATAAGAAGTTCAGAAATGAGAGAAATCAGTGTTGGCTGAGGTCGAAGAGCTCCTGAGAGGCAGAATAGCCCCTAAATGAACCCAGTATGTCTTCTACTTGGCCTGCCTGCAATTGACACCTATAATATTGTGCCTTTGTAGCAAGGCTGTTATTTAAAACAGTACAAGGTACTGCATGGGAGAACATATTTGCCAATGAAATTTCAGATAAGGACTTGATCTCCAAAATTTACAGGGAACTCATACAACTTAACAAAAGGAAGATAACCCAATCAAAAAATGGGTAAAGGACCTAAATAGACACTTTTCGAAAGAGGACATACAGAAGGCTGAGAGACATATGAAAACATGCTCAAAGTCACTAATCATCTGAGAGATGCAAATCAAAACAACAATGAGATACCATCTCACACCTGTCAGAATGGCTATCACCAACAAATCCACAAACGACAAGTGCTGGGGAGGATGTGGAGAAAAAGGAACTCTCATGCACTGCTGGTGGGAATGCAGACTGGTGCAGCCACTATGGAAGACAGTATGGAGTTTCCTCAAAAAACTAAAAATGGAAATGGAACTCCCATTTGACCAAGTAATCACACTTCTAGGACTATATCCGAAGAAACCAGAAACACCAATCAGAAAGGATATTTGCACCCCTATGTTGATAGCACAATTTATAATAGCTAAAATTTGGAAACAACCTAAGTGCCCATCAGCAGATGAGGGGATTAAAAAACTGTGGTACATCTACACAATGGAATACTACGATGCTATAAAAAAAGAAGGAACTTTACCATTTGACAGCATGGATGGAACCGGAGAGCATTATGTTAAGCGAAATAAGCCAGTCGGAGAAAGATAAATATCACATGATCTCACTCATATGTGGGATATAATGATCAACATAATTTGATAAACAAGAATAGATTCAGAGAAAAATTGCAGGGGAGGGGGGTGGTTAGAGAGCAACCAAAGGACTTGTATGCATGCATATTAGCATAACCAATGGACACAGACACTGGGGCAGTGGGGGCTTGCCCGGGGAGGGAATGGCTTGGGGGGAGGGGTCAATCGGGGGGGAAAAAGGAGACATATGTAAAACTTTAGACAATAAACTTTAAAAAATTAAAAGAAAAAAAGTAAAACAAAACCAAACAAAAAACAGTACAAGGTAGTGGTTCAATACACTGGCTCTGGAACCAGCCTGTCCGGGTTTCAAACCTGGCTCAACCACTTACTAGCAGTGTGTGTGATTCTGAGCAACGTGGCCTTTCTGTGCCTCAGTTCCATTTGTAAAATGTAGTTAATAATAGACTCCATCTCGTAGAACCACTGTCAAAGTGAAATGAGTTAATTTATGCAATTCACTCAATAAATTTATAATTATATGTGTATCAGAATCACCTGGGGAGTTTATGTAAAACATATATGTCATGGGATCTGTAGAAGTTGGAGGAACGAAGCCCTCTAGAGCAGCGAATTATATTTGGGGAGATAGCGGTAGTGTGTAGTACAGACTTTCTTCTTTGAAAGTCTCATTTCCAAGCCATTTTTGGTCAACAGACATTTCACCTTTGCTTTAGGCCGCAGTGGTTCTCAACCTTCTGGCCCTTCTGGTCCTCATGTTGTGACCCCCAACCATAAAATTATTTTCGTTGCTACTTCATAACTGTAATTTTGCTACTGTTATGAATCGTAATGTAAATATTTGATATGCAGGATGGTCTTAGGCGACCCCTGTGAAAGGGTCATTAGACCCCCAAAGGGGTCACAACCCACAGGTTGAGAACCGCTGCTCTAGGGTATTTCTCCTCAAGCTCTATTTTTGCACTGTTTTCCTGTGGAATTTTTTGTTGTTGTGTTAGTTTCAATTTGGAGTATATCTGATTTTTAAAATTAAAAAAATTAGTTATCCTTAATTTGTTCCCTTTTGTTTAAACTTTGGAGTACAGCTTGGCTGTATTTTAATCTTTCAGCATTTTCAGTGCATTATTTTTTTTAAATGTAATGAAATTACAATCAACAAAATAATAAAAAATGATGAGAACACAGAGAATTGAAACATTCCATCCTATCTAATAAAAGAGAAACATGGTAATTGGCGTACGACCGCTACCCTTCCCATTGGCTAATCAGGGAAATATGCAAATTAACTGCCAGCCAAGATGGCGGCCAGCAGCCAGGCAGCTTGAAACTAACATGAGGCTTGCTCGCTTCAGTGACGGAGGACTCCAACGTTCCCCACCTGCCGCTGCAGGCCTCTGAGCTGCAACTCTAAGCAACTATGTAACAAATATAGAAGCTAAACAAAACCCCAGAAACCTGCTTTAGTCCGCCGGGCTTCAGCCAGCAGGATCTCAACATTGTAAGCAAAGACCAGAACCTACTTTCAGCAGTGGAGGCCTAAGAGCTGGAGCCAAGCCTCAAAGCTAAAGCTGGCCCAGAATAAAAAAAAAAAAAGAAGAAAAAAAGGAGCGGTTGGGAGCTTCAGTCACCCCCAGCCTGAAAACAGCCCTCAGCCCCTCACCCAGACTGGCCAGGCACCCCAGTGGGGACCCCCACACTGAAGGGTGTGTGACCAGCTGCAAACAGCCATCATCCCCTCACCCAGGCTGGCTAGGCACCCCAGTGGGGACCCCCACCCTGAAGGATGTGTGACCAGCTGCAAACAGCCATCATCCCCTCAACCAGGCTGGCCAGGCACCCCAGTGGAGACCCCCACCCTGATCCAGGACACCCTTCAGGGCAAACCAGCCGGCACCCACCTGTGCACCAGGCCTCTAACCTATATAGTAAAAGGGTAATATGCCTCCCAGCACCGGGATCAGCGGAGCCGCGAGGCCTCCCGGCACTGGGATCAGCGTGACAGGGGGCAGCGCCCAAACCCCCTGATTGCCCTGTGGCTCTGTGTGTGACAGGGGGCAGGGCCACAACCTCCCTATCCACCCTGCTCTGTTCATGACAGGGGAAGGCGCCCCAACCCCCTGATCAGCCCTGCTCTGTGCCTGATAGGGGGGAGCTCCCCAACCCCCTGATCGCCCTGCGGCTCTGTGTGTGACAGGGTGCGGCACCCCCCCACCCCCCACCACGGGTCCTGCTCTGTGTGTGACGGGGTAGAGCCATAACCTTCCCATCGGCCCTGCCCTGAGTGTGAGAGTGGCGGCGCCCCAACCCCCTGATCGGCTCTGCTCTGTGGGTGATAGAGGGTGGCACCCCAACCCCCTGATGGGACCTGCTCTGTGCGTGACAGGGGGCAACGCCCCAACCCCCGGATTGGCCCTGCTCTGTGCGTGACAGGGTACAGAGCCCCAACCCCCCTGATGGGCCCTGCTCTGTGTGTGACACGGGGTGGCGCCACAACCTTCCGATCGATCGCCCTGCTCTGTGCGTGACAGGGGGCGGCGCCCCAACTCCCCAATCGGCCCTGCTCTGAACCCGACCAGGGGCTGCACCTAGGGATTGGGCCTGCCCTCTGCCACCCGGGAGCAGGCCTAAGCCAGCAGGTCATTATCTCCCGAGGGGTCCCAGACTGTGAGAGGGCACAGGCCGGGCTGAGGGACCCCCCTCCCCCCGAGTGCACAAATTTCTGGGCACCGGGCCTCTAGTTAATAATAAAGAATCAACACTTATTCATGTTTAGAGGAAGCATGCTGCCAAAGAACTAAATCTAAAATTTGGGAGAATGATGATCCTATCCAAACTCAACATGTATTAAATCCTTTTTTCTAGTGCAACAGCAAAAACCTCTCCCAAACTAGTTTAAGTACAAAGGTTACCAATTGGCTCATGCAACTGGGAAGCCCAGGTATAAATTTGGCTTCAAGCACAACTGGATATAGAAACCCCAGTGAAGTCACCTTGGCTCTACTTCTCTATGTGATGTTCTCATTCTCTCCTACAGGTGTCTTCAGTGGGCAGGGAGAATGGCCAGCAGCAATTACTGATTCACATTCTCATGGCTGATGACTCTAGGATAAGACATATGCCATACTAGCTGCATTTATAAATCCAATTGCCTTAGTTTGGGTACCCAAAACGAAAACTCTAGCCAAAAGGATGGAATTCTCTCATAGGCTAGGCCTGGGTCACATGCTGATCCCTGTGTCTATAAGTAGGGGGTGATATTGGAAATCAGAAGAACTATGTATGTAAGAGAAACTGGAACAACAACAACAACAAAATGCTGACACAGTCTTCTCCTTCTCACATGCAGCAATAAAAACATATTTTCCTTCCCACATATAGTTCACAAACTGCTTTAATTTAACATAATTCAACTTTCCCACACTCAACTGAAAACATACCACTAGCTCTCCAGTGGAAGACAACACAAAGACACACATCGTTTCTACATCCTGCTGTGTGAACCATATTTCTAAGTGATTTGCATTCTTCCCAATCAGACCTGGAAAACAGGATGGGCAGCCAAGGACAGCCAGATCAGTGTCTTTGCAACTTAATGCAATGGAAAATCCATATATTCTGTCCTAAGCCCAAGGAAACTCTATTAGTCTCCCTCTCCAATTTAAACTGAAATTACCAGAAGGCAAGTTACATAAAAGCGTCCAACTGTCAAAAGACGAATTTTCAACCCT
Source organism: Myotis nattereri (assembly GCF_964212035.1). Taxonomy (NCBI): domain Eukaryota; kingdom Metazoa; phylum Chordata; class Mammalia; order Chiroptera; family Vespertilionidae; genus Myotis; species Myotis nattereri. The sequence continues at coordinate 61,348,905 of NC_138085.1, forward strand.
TAGAGAGGCACAAACTAAAACAGAAAGACCACATTATCTATTGCTCAGAAAAAATGAAATGTATTTTCTAGGTTCTTAAAAACAAAAAAATCAATTAACCAGGAAATTTAAGAGATTCATGTCACATTTCAGGAATTAACAATGACTGTCAATAAGACTTCCTAAAGTTTATTTTCAGCTATTACAAGGATTACAACTGCTTTCTGTCTTGAAGGGACTCAGTTGTATAATACGTTGAAATGCCAATTACGTTTGACTACTATTGATTGATTATTCAGACACCGTCTGCCCTGTGGGAAACACATAAACTTTCAGCCTTCACACATGATAACACTGGGAAAATATCAGCAACAACCCCTTGTTGCCAGTGCTGGTTACTTTCTTATAGTAAATGACCCTGCATCTGTCTTCCTGGTTTGTGGGTTTATGAAAGAATTATTATTTGACAGAAGTGTTGCTGAAGGGTATAACAATGATAAATTGGATCTCCACTTACACTGAGAATCTTGGGCTGTGTGCAAATAAAAGTCAAAGCAGAATATTTTTTGAATAATTGGGAATCACATACATGAATAAATTTGGATATGGAAGATGTAATCACAGATGGAAGAAGCCCAGATTCATTAGACAAGTTGCCTTAAGAGAAAATACAATCATAGCTAAACATTAAATCTGTTGCTTAAAATGTTAAGGTTTTTAAGCAAAATAGGCTTTTAAACTCAAGGCAATCACTGGGTTCTTTGCTCACACTGTTTTGTGTGTGTGTGTGTTTTTAAATCTTTATAGTTGAAAGCATTACATATGTCCCCTTTTTCCCACCCATTGACCTCATCCAGCCTGCCCCCGCCTCCCACCCCAGATCTTCACCACCCTATTGTCTGTGTCCATGGGCCATGCATATATGCATACAAGGTCTTTGGTTGATGATCTTCCACTCACCCATCCTCCCCCCGCCTTCCCTCCGAGATTCTGCAATCCATTCCATGCTTCCATGTCTCTGGATCCACTCTGTTCATCAGTTTATTTTGTTAATTAGATTCCACATATGAGTGAGATCATGTGATATTGTCTTTCTCTGACTGACTTATTTCACTTAGCATGATACTCTCCAGGTCCCTCCATGCTGTCTCCAAGGGTAAGAGATTCTTCTTTTTTACTGCTGCATAGTATTCCATGGTATAAATGTACCACAGCTTTTTTCATTCATTCATCTACTGATGGGCACTTGGGCTATTTCCAGATCTTAGCTATTGTAAATTGGCTCACACTATTTTGAATGGATTTGTGTGAAAACTGGAGAAGACTCCAAAAAGGTGGACAAACAATTATGAGTGATCGGTTCTATTTTTTTTTTAAATAGATTTTATTAATTTTTTTACAGAGAGGAAGGGAGATGAACAGAGAGTCAGAAACATCGATGAGAGAGAAACATCGAACAGCTGCTTCCTGCACACTCCCTACTGGGGATGTGCCTGCAACCAAGGTACATGCCCTTGACCAGAATCGAACCTGGGACCCTTCAGTCCACAGGCTGATGCTCTATCCACTGAGCCAAACCAGTTAGGGCCAGTTCTATTTTCTGACCTTTTGTGATTAACCATAAAGGGCAGGGGCCCTGTTAGGATGCCAAAAAAGTTTAATTGACCTAAGTGAAATGAGAATAATGTCCCCTACCTTGTAAATTTCCCATTCAGGGTTTTGAATACCATACTTCCAGCTTAGAATTTTGAAGATGAATGTTTCTTTCTGTTTTTGTTTTTTTTTTAAATGGTCTTAAATGAAAATCTTTGTCTTAGATTATAATGGCTACAATCTCAGATACTTCATGTTTTATGTAAAACTAGAGGCCCAGTGCATGAATTGATGCACCAGTGGGATCCCTCGGACTGGCCTGTGGGATCAGGCCGAAACTGGCTCTCTGACATCCCCCGAGGGGTCTCGGATTTCGAGAGGGTGCAGGCCAGGCCGAGGGACCCCACCAATGCATGATCAGGGTTGGGGAGGGACGCAGGAGGTTGGCCAGCAGGGGAGAGACCGTGGGAGGGCTCCAGGGCGTGTCCAGCCCGTCTTGCTCAGTCCCCATAGGCAGGATCCCAGCAGCAAGCTAACCTACCAGTCGGAGCATCTGCCCCCTGGTGGTCAGTGCACATCATAGCAAGCAGTTGAGCGGCCTTAGCATATCATTAGCATATTACGCTTTGATTGGTTGAACAGACGACCGGACACTTAGCCTATTAGGCTTTTATTATATAGGATGGGCAAGATTTGGAGTAGCTCAAGTGTTCATTAGTAGATGAGTGAATAAAAAAGCTGTGGAACAACTAAACAATGGGATACTACTCGGCCATAAAAAAGGAAGGAAATCTTGCTCTTTGTGCTAGCGAGAGTATTATGCTAAGTGAAATTAGCCAGTCAGAGAAAGACAAATGCCATATAATTTCACTTACATGTGGAATCTAATGAACAAAATAAACTAACAATCAAAATAGAAACAGGCTATAGATACAGAGAACAGACTGACAGCTGTCAGAGGGGAAGGAGGTCACAGGGCTGGGTGGAAAAGGTGAAGGGATTAAGCCAACACGCAAACACACACGCACACACTCACAGACAGACAACAGTATGGTGATTACCAAAGGGAAAGAGTAGGGGGAGGCTGAAGAGGGTATAGGCGGGATACATGGTGATGGAAGGCGACTTGACTTGGGGTGGTGAAGACAGAATACAATATACACATGATGAATTATAGAATTGTACCCGAGACCTATACAATTTTAACCAACCCCAGTAAGTCAGTAAAAAAAGAAAAAGTGACACAGTTCTTTTTCAAGGAGCTGTCAAGGGAGCTCAACAGCCAAAGGGGAAATGACTAGGCAGGGCTTCCAAAGGTAGCTTCTGAGTGTCCACCTGGGAACGGGAAGGACGCAGCCAGGTGGGGTGGAGGGAGTGGAAGCCTGTCCCACCTGCGCGCAGGGAACTTTTCTGGACCTTAAACCCTGTGAAAGCAAGAGCCTCCCATGTGATCCCCAGGTTTGGCGCCAGACTCTTCCTCGTATTGCTCTTACCTCGGCTTCCGGTGCATGTATTGCAGGAAGCGGGGAGCGTGCGCGCTGGGGAGGATGAGTTCGGTGCAAGCTTTGAAAGTGTCAGACTCCAGCTATATTTCATAAAGCGAGGCACTGCCTAGGGAGGCGGGGTCGGACCTAGGTCTTCCTTTACCCTGTCCCCCGGCACAGTGCAAAGGTCCCCAACGCTTTCCTGTCCCACATTTCTGAGAGCCATGGGACGTCTCCACTCAGTTCGCGCGGCCACACTGAACGCCAGGGGCAGCAGCCTCCGCGCTGAGGACTCCGCACTCCGGGATCTTCACAGTCGGCCCCTCCCCCGAGTTCTCGAGGGTTCTAGTCAGTCGGCCCGCGGCGAGCTCCGGCGTTGACCTGGGAGGAGTCGACCTCTGCCGACTCTACCAACTGAATAGCGTACGGGTGGGGCGGCTAAACATGCTGGGATGAAGGTCATAAAACGGAAAGTGAAACTCCCGTAAATAACAAATAAAGCCCCATTGTCATTTTAAACGTGTCTCGGGGCTCGTCTCTCCTCAGAGAAGTAGGCACTTCCATCTTCCAAGCGAAAACCGACTCAGGGCTCCCCTGGCGTCTGGCGCGCTCGGCCTTGGTCTCTCCCGCGCCGGGCGACCCCGGGGTCACGTGCTCCCCCTGTCCTTCTGGAGGAACGTGCAGGCAGCCTGCGGTCGGCAGAGCCGAGCCATGGCAGCCCTTCTGAGACCCGCCCGCTGGCTCCTCCGCGCCGGGGCGGCCCCGCGCCTCCCGCTCTCCCTGCGCCTCCTCGCCGGCGGCCCAGGCCGGCCGCACGCCGCCCGCTGTCAGCCCGCAGCTCTCGCCGCGCCGGTCCCCGGGTGAGTGCCCCGCACTCCCCGCAGCCCGCCTGCAGTTCGGGCGTCTTCCGGGTGATCAGTCGTGGACCCTGGAGGGGCATGGTCCCTCCTGCCCCCTCTCCGTGCCCGCTCGCCGCTCCAGGGCTGAACACCCCGGGGCATCGGACCATGCTCCCTACAGGGATTTTCGGGTGATGGGGTTGGTCGCCTTCAGAAGGTCATGGCCGCGGGCAGGGCTTATTTCCGGTTAGGATCATGTCCTCCGGCTACCTCCGGCCTACGAAGCCGAGGGGGGCTGTGAAGGCTGCTGCGAGGGTCGGCTGTTACTCTCCTTAGGATTGACCGGCCAGGGCTGTCCCATGGGCATGCATTATTGGTGATCAGTAACCAGCTAGGACTTCGATTTTGAGTTTTATTTCGGGGGGCGGAGGGGGAGAATAGGTGGGGAGTTTTGAATGAGCCTAGGGATAGCTTAGAGATGGTCATTTAATTATGATCAGTTTGGGATTTTGCATGAATTTCCTGGTATTTATGAGATTGTGGTATGGGCTGGGAGTTGTCACCGTAGGCTCGGTAAGTGGCGATGAATGAATAAATGAACACATGCAAGGCACTCCGTGGGGACTCCAAAGGCAAGTTAAATTCTCAGTGGGTGTCAAATGTGAGTAAATGCCCTCATGGATTGAAGTTTATCAAGAGATAGGTTTGGTGTTAGACTTTTGGGGGTGGGGGTGGGGACTAAGGAAGCCTGATGAAAGTGTTCCTTTGAATAGTATTCCTGACCACTGAGAAGGGGAGATGGCCACTGAGGTTTTAGAATTGGGGAAAAGCTGACTTTGAAAGACCAGTGTTTAAAGGTATTTTGGGAGACAGCATAAGAACTAAGACTGAGCTAAGGATCTGTAATAGGCCCGGGCTGGCGTGCTGACCTCTATTTGTTTGCTTAGTGCCATTAGACAAGTTCCTTAATTTCTCCAGCCAGGCCTATTTCCTTAGGTATAAAGTGGGAGTAGTGTTGGTAGTGGGGCCTGGTCCCTAGTAAGTGCTTTATTAGTTACTATAGTAATAAGTATGATTACATGGATCTTTGTGCACCGGCCTGGAAACCGGCTCTCTGCATGAAATTAAATGGAGGAAATGTTTCATGGCTGCTTAACAACTTAGTTATAAATCTTGGGAATGTAGCCTACTTGTAGCCTGGAGCCTGCCTGGATTTTCTCATTAGGCCTCAGCCATTGACCTTCTTGCCTCTGCTTTCGCAGAACTACATCTTTTGGCTTTCAGAGTGTTCTTCTGACAAAGAAAGTTATGCCAGTTACTTTTATTTGTCTAGTCCTTAACATCCCTTGAAGGGTCTATCATTCATCTTCACTGTTGCATTTGAGGGACACAACAGAGGGAACACAATCTAGTAGAAAGGGTGTCCTATATAATAATCCTATATAATAAAAGCATAATTTGCTAAGTGTCTGACGAATCGGTTGACCGCTCGACCAGTCGCTATGATGTGCACTGACCACCAGGGGGCAGACGCTCTGACTGGTAGGTTAGCTTGCTGCTGGGGTCCAGCTGATGGGGACTGGGCAAGAGGGCCAGACATGCCCTGGAGCCCTCCCACGGCCCCTCCCCATCCGGAGGGCCCCAATGGGCTCCTATAAGGGTCAGCTGGCCATCCTCCCGTGGCCCCTCCCTGGCCAGCCAACCAACCTCCCAGGGTCCTTCCCCGGCCAGCTGGCCCCCATTGGCTCCCCTGATCACCTGACAGGCCAAGGGGCCCCACCCATGCACAAATCCGTGCACTGCGCCTCTAGTTCAATTATAGACGGTCTGGGTGTTCATCAGACCTGGGTTCCATTTACTTGCTACAAAATCTTAACCTAACCTCTTTTATCCTCAGTCTCATCTGTAAAGTAGAGGTAACAGGTCTTTCCTGCTTCTTTGTAAAATTGAGTTCTTGTCATTTAGGACTCAACTTAAATGCTATTTCTTTAGAGAAGCCTTATGTCAACACTCTAAAACAGTGGTTCTCAACCTGTGGGTCGCGACCTCTTTGGCGGTCGAACGACCCTTTCACAGGGGTTGCCTAAGGCCATCCTGCATATCAGATATTTACATTACGATTCATAACAGTAGTAACATTACAGTTACGAAGTAGCAACGAAAATAATTTTATGGTTGGGTCACAACATGAGGAACTTTATTTAAAGGGCCAGAAGGTTGAGAACCACTGCTCTAAAAACTACCCTATTTTAGTTTTATCATGGCATATTTCACTTGTCTGATATTACTTGTTTATCTTTTCTCTATTTTCTTAGAAAATAAGTTGTGTGAGAGCAGAACTTTGTCTTATTCACCACTGTGTGCTCAGCAAGTAAAGAAGTATTTGTCCACTTATTCTCCTGGGCACTAAACCCTTTTTCTATGCAATCTTCTATCCCTCAGCCTCTAAGCATGCCTAGGTCTTTCCCACCTGAAAGACAAAACTTTTCCCAGGACTCTAGACTTATTCTAGATCAGCAGTTCTCAACCTGTGGGTCGCGACCCCTTTGGGGGTCGAACGACCTCGAACAACCCTTTAACAGGTGTCGCCTAAGACCATCGGAAAACACATATAATTACATATTGTTTTTGTGATTAATCACTATGCTTTAATTATGTTCAATTTGTAACAATGAAATTGGGGGTCACCACAACATGAGGAACTATATTAAAGGGTCGCGGCATTAGGAAGGTTGAGAACCACTGCTCTAGATGCTTCCCAACCTCTTCCCTGTCTGTACTCCCATCCTGCATTTCCTCACTTTGCATCCACTCATCTACCCACTGCAGTTACCTCTGCAAAAGCCATCGTTGTCTTGTTTACTGCCTTTTTTATTGTATATATTTAAATTATAAAACTCATGAGGAACAATTGCAAAATGCAGGGGAAAAGCAGTAAACTAAAAATCATCCTAATTCTATAACCCAGAAAGAACCATTGATATATATAACTCCTTCTAGTCACTTATGTATGTGTGAGATGATCCATGTTCAAGGCCTTGCTCTCTGGCATATTACTCTGTCTCCCATTTTGCCTGCGTTAGACCCTTTTCTTGGCATCGGTGATATTACTTTCTTGTCTTTAGAATTTTTCTCACTGGCTTTGGTGCTTCCTTTTTCCTCTGTTTATCTCTTAAATGTTGATGTTTTGGTGGGTTTGGTCCTTCGTCCTTTGCTTTTTAATTTTTTATCCCCTTTGGGTGACCTCTTCCATTTTCAGGGTATCAGCCCCTACCTACCTGATGATGGCATGATTTCTCTTCCTGTACATAGACTATTTACTAGACATCATGATTGAACTACAGGTACTTCAGATCCATCACATCTCATATTGGACTAGTCTTTCCTCCCAAATCTGTTCCTTGTATGTTTTGTGCTTTTGTGAATATTGCTATTGCTGTTTCCTTGAGATTTCTCATTCATATTTCGTTGACACCTCCCCCACCCCCATGTATTGACTCCACAGTGATGAAGTCTTATTAGATCTACTTCATATGGAATGAATCTGTTTCTCCAACTCCCATATCATTCCCTAGTCTCCTTGATAATCTGATCATGTCATTTTATTACTTACAGTCAGACACTGTGGTGACTCCCATTAGTTCCAGGATAAGGTGCTCCATGATCTGGAGATGTTGGAGCCTCACTTCTTATGAGTTCTTTCCCATGGCATCCTATATTCTAACCATACCAAACTACTATTTTGAAGTCTACAGGGTTTCTGAAACTATAATGAGTATAAGAATTTCCTGGGGATATTGTTAAAAATGTAGGTTTTGCCCTAGCCTGTTTGGCTCAGTGGATAGAGCGGCAGCCTGCGGACTGAAGGGTCCTGGGTTTGAATCCAGTCAAGGGCACATGCTCAGGTTACAAGCTCGCTCCCCAGTATGGGGCGTGCAGGATGCAGCCAGTCAATGATTGCTTCACATCATTGATGTTTCTATCTCTCTCTCCCTCTCCCTTCCTCTCTGTAATCAATAAAAATATATTTTAAAAAAATTTAAGAAGTAGGTTTGGATTTTATAAATCTAGGCAGGGGACTGAGATTCTGCATTTTTAACAGGCCCCCAAATGATAAAAATGCTGGTCTGTGGACCAGCAAGGCTCTGGTGGGCCATGCTGCATATCTGCTTGCTTTTGAATATAATGTTGACTCTTGAGATATGTCTCCCTTTCCCCCTACTCAAATGTTCCCCTTCTTTGTTAAATCTTTCTTGTACTTTCTCTCATAGCCAGACTCACTAAAGCATCCATTAACATGATTACATGTGTGACCACCAACACTCCAGACCTGGCTGTAAGTTCCTTGAAGGCAGGAACTTTGTTTTATTTTTTTTGGCCTTGAGTTGAGGATATCAATGAAAATCTTAGACATTGAGTAAGGAATATTGTGAGATGCAAAGAAGTTTGGGCCCATTAGCCCATTCTTATAGTGTAGTTAATTTCCACACATTCACTCTGATCTTTATTTCCAGGAATGTCCTGTCTGAGAAGGAAAGATGAGTATTACTAAGTGAATATATTAATCTGTTTTCAAAATTGGAGACCCAAACACTATATACTTTTTTTAGAGAGAGGAAGAGTGAGAGAAGGAGAAGGACAAATATCGATATGAGAGAAGCATTGATTGGTTACATGTGCCCCAACTGGGCATGGAACCTGCAACCTGGGTATGTACCCTGACCGAAAATTGAACCCACCACCTTTTGGTGCACAGGATGACACTCCAACCAACTGAGCCACACTGACCGGGGCTAAAAAGTATATACTTTTAGCCCTAGCCAGGTTTGCTCAATGGTTAGAGCGTCAGCCTGCTGACTGAAAGGTCCCAGGTTCGATTCCGGTCAAGGGCATGTACCTTGGTTGTGGGCACATCCCCAGTAGAGGTGTGCAGGAGGCACCTGATCGATGTTTTTCTCTCATCGATGTTTCTGACTCTCTATCCTTCTCCCTCCCTATAAAAATTCAATAAATATATTTAAAAAATATATATATATTTTTTAAAAGTATATACTTTTATATTTTTTAGTCTTACTCTTCATTTTCCTATGTTAGTACTTAAACATTTTTTTTTCTTTTAAATCCTCACCTGAGGATATGTTTTCATTGATTTTTAGAGAGAGAAAGAAACACTGATCTGTTGCCTCACGCATGTGCCCCAGTTGAGGATGGAACTTGCAACCTAGGTACATGCCCTGATTGGGAATCGGACCCATAACCTTCTGGTGTATGGAACGACGCTCCAACCAACTGAGCCACCTGGCCAGGGCAGCACTTTTTTTAAACAAATGTTTTCTTAAAAAACAGCTCTTACCATCTTCTTTGGGGAGGTGGAAGAGCAACACTTTTGCTTTCTCACACTCATTTTCTCATACTTCTGGATTATAAGCTGCTTATATATTTCTTGTGAGAGTTTTAAGAATGATACTTATGTGCTTCAGAGGAAAGATTAGCTTTGAGCTAAATCAATTTGGAAGTTGATCTAGATTGATGGTTGGCTCCAAGGTGAAGATCGCATATTGCCCTATGACAGAATGATGTGACGTGTCAACGTTGGAAGGAAAGAAAACTGTTGTTTATCACTTAAAAAATTTTTTTCTCAAGCATTTAGAGTATGTCTGGGTCCTTTGGGGATGTGATTCAGCCTCTGCTCCTTGTGTATATAAATTTATCAATTACAGAGGATTATGATAGGCACAGTGCAACAATTACATTAGTGCTACCCATAGGAGATGAATTTACTTTTAGAGAGAAGAGCAATCACATTTGTTTTGTGGTAGGGGATCACTTGAGTTTGAGAGGACGCACGCCCCAGTGTTCCAGGGGAAAAGAGCATGAAGAAACTTGGAGGTGGTACTTTTATCCTGTGTGACTAATGTGGGGTGGAAGTTGATACTGCAGAGGCCATTTGCTTCCTTAAAGCTAACAAGGTTGATTAGAAAGTTGGTCATTTCATGGTTGGGAGCCTTTGAAAGGTTTTGAGGTACGAATGTTGACAAAGTTCGCATAGACTCATGGAGAGATAGAGGCTGGAGATGGACAGACCAGTTAGGAACAACATAATACTACACGTTAGGACTAATAGGGCCTCAACTAGTTGGTGCAGAACTGAGGCAAGATACTTCCTTTTCTTGAGAGAGAGAGGACGAGAGATTGGTAAGGATGCTAACAGAATTAGGAAGAATAGATTTGGAGATTAATATAAACCTTTAGTTTAGATCTGTACCATTTTCAAAGCGTATTTGTATGAATACATCACACATTTCAAAGTAGGAAATTGAGGCTTAGAAGAGTGAACTATTTTATCCAGGATCTCCAGTTGGGGTTCAACTACTGTAACTCCCAGTTCTGAAATGTTTTAAATATGTTGTAGTTTAGGTCATGAAGGTTTTTAAAGACATAAAAACATTTTTTAAAAAGACAGTATATGATTTATGATATAAATTTAGAAATTAAAGACTATCACAAGTAAGTAAGCACATGAAAAGATCTCAGAATGTAAACTCTGCAAGGGATCATTAGAGTAATCTACTTCATCCCACCCTCACATTGTAGACTTTAAAGAGTATCCACATCACATTATAGGTCTCAACCTGGTTAACTGACTCTTCATCACTTCCTGTCAGAGCTGAGACATCCCTGTGGACTGCAGTAGCCTGAGCTGGATGGGACATCTGGATAGGGAGAAAGGAATGGCATTGGTGGTTCAAGCCAGGAGACTATTATCAAAGTGTAGGGGAGTTGCACACATTTTTAGTCTGAAATTCTGTGACTTACCATAAAATACAAAGCTGTGTTTGAGGGACAGCTTTAACTGGGCAAGACTTTTTGAAGAATTGAGGCTTTGCAAAATAATTCAGGGAGAAAGTTATTGTGACAGCTCCTCAAAAGACTAGAAAAAAGGCCGATCAGCAGATGTTTTTTGAGGACTGTTCTGTTAGGAATCTGATAACTGCTTTTTTAAATGTGCTTTTTACAAGGTAGTATTTTTCTTCATATGAGGAACTAATGCTTAGACCAAATACCTTTTCCAAAGCCAGGTAGCTGTTAAATAGTTTAGCTTGAATTTCAATAGGCCCTTTAAAGTAAGTCTTATGTGCTTTCTGTAGTACATTGAAAAAAGAAAATGCTCTAGAAAATACATAGTTAATATTTATTACAGTTATTTTGCTAGGTTTTTTATATACATTTTTTCAGTGTTGTCCAAACTTGGGGCATTTGTATACTGCCTTCAGATTTTTTGCCAAAACTGAGTACTACCTAAACCAGCCGTGGGCAAACTACGGCCTGCGGGCCGAATCCGGCCCATTTGAAATGAATAAAACTAAAAAAAAAAAGACCGTACCCTTTTATGTAATGATGTTTACTTTGAATTTATATTAGTTCACACAAACACTCCGTCCATGCTTTTGTTCCAGCCCTCCGGTCCAGTTTAAGAACCCATTGTGGCCCTCGAGTCAAAAAGTTTGCCCACCTCTGACCTTAACTGTTATTTATAATATATTTTTCTTAACATTGGTTTTTAGGTTTAAACTGACATTTTTATAACTTAATTTTCCCTTAAGTGGGAATTGTAGTAAAATAAAGAGCTTGCTGTGATAAGTATTTTAAAATATTTATTGCAATACATAGAACTACTCAAATGGAAAATCTTTTTCTATATGAAATCTAAAACCATCTTCCCTAGCAGAAGTGTGATATTTTGGGAAACAGTGTATATCTCAGTCAATCTTTATGATAGTCTTGTGAGGTAAATACTGTTACCTCTCAAATTTTACAGGCTTTGAGAGAGTTGCAGTAACTTGGCCAAAGTCTCATATCTTGTAAATGGCAGAGCTTGAACTCAGGCTGGTCTGTAGGACTCAAGCCCACACTCTTACTGCTTATGTATTTCCACCAGCCCATAGAGCAGTGATGGTGAACCTTCTGAGCTCGGCCTGTCAGCATTTTGAAAAACCCTAACTTAACTCTGGTGCCATGTCACATATAGAATTTTTTTTATATTTGCAACCATAGTAAAACAAAGATTTATATTTTTGGTATTTATTTTATATATTTAAATGCCATTTAACAAAGAAAAATCAACCAAAAAAATGAGTTCGCGTGTCACCTCTGACACGCGTGTCATAGGTTCTCCATCACTGCCATAGAGCCTTCTTTTTTTGCCTTTAAGATTGTGCCTATCAATTGTTTATGAAAATGGTACATAATAGTGTCAGATGTATACAGAGAATTAAGTAAGCACTTAATACGTGAGATTTTCTTCACTACATGTAGGTAAGAATTAACAAATTGTGGGGTGAGACTTGGAATTTGTAATTAAATCAGGTGCTGGCCGTGGTGCTGTGTATTTCTGTCCCATCTATACTGCCCATTGTAGTCCAAGTTTCCATCATTCTCTCACCTGGACTACACTGCAATAGCTTCCTCAATGGTGTCTCTCTTTTAATTCTTGCTGCCCTCTAATTTATTCTCCATCCAGCAGCCTGACTGATCTTTTCAAAACAGAAATAGATCATGCTTTATAAGCCTATAAGTTCTAATACAGTCCTGTTCCTGAAATAAAATCTGTATCTAGAAAAAAAAATCAGACTTTAGCTTCAAAATATTTTATGGCCTAGCCAGTTTTCCTTTCAAACCTCATCCCATCTGGTGCTTACTTGCTTGGCCTGCTGACTCTTCTACTTTGCTTGGAAGGATGGGTGTGAAGGGTGAGAGGGATTGAACAATAAAATAGTCATCCTAAGATTTTGAGCTTTAGGGTACAGTGTAGTAGTGGTATAGTGAATAGCAGTGGAGCAATTTGAAAGGAGTACCAACCACTTTAGGAGTATTCTTTTTGAATTTTTAATACCTTAAAACTTAAGTGGGGTCAGTATGTGTGTAAAATGTATTAAAATAATTCTATACTGTGACCAAGTTGGGGTCTATTCCAGGTGTACAAGGCTGGCTCAACACTTGAAAACCAATTAATATAATCAACCATATCAACAGGCTAAAGAAAACACAAGTGGAATAGTCAAAATAAGGGATTGGTGAGAACATAAATGATGTTTGCAATCCCCATTGACTACAGAATGGTACAACAAAGTAGCTAAGAGGGCAGCTTTATGAAAATCAGTCTTGTGTTTTATAAGCATACTAGAGACCTGGTGCATGAAATTTATGCACGGGTAAGGTCCCTAGGCCTGGCGGGCAATCAGGGCCTTTCGCTGCCAGCCTGGGCTTTCCTTCCAGCTGCTGGCTGGGGCCTCCCTTCCCCAGCTGCTGGCTACTGGCCAGGGTCTTCCTTTGTTCCGCGCTGCCCCCTGGTGGTCAGCGCATGTCATAGCAAGTGATCAAATTCCTGGTTGAACTCCCGAGGGGACACTTTGCATATTAGCCATATATATGTATATATCATATATTATATATCAGGGGTCCTCAAACTACGGCCCGCGGGCCACATGTAAATACAAATATTGTATTTGTTCCCGTTTTGTTTTGTTTTTTACTTCAAAATAAGATATGTGCAGTGTGCATAGGAATTTGTTCATAGTTTTTTTTTAAAACTATAGTCCTGCCCTCCAACGGTCTGAGGGACAGTGAACTGGCCCCCTGTTTAAAAAGTTTGAGGACTCCTATTATATATCATATATATGTTATATATATGTATATATCATAAAATCTAAATCCTTTACTTGTCTTTCCATTACCTAGTCTCACCTTTACTGTTAATAGGGAAACTGGGTAGAGGAGGAAGAGGGTATATGGGAATTCTGTACTTCACAGATAATGCTTCTGTTAACCTAAAAATGCCTTGAAAAAGTGAACTATTAATTTTAGAAAGACCGAGCCTTTTGACAGATGGAAGCCTGCTTATAAAAATCTGGTTCTTGTAGTTTTTTTTTGAGTGGGGGGAGGAGCAGGTAAAAAAATTTTTATTGGAAAACAATATACAACTTGGAATGGATTTGAGGCAAATTGTGCTATGAACAGATTTTCTTTAAGTGGCTAAACAAAGTTTAAAAAGCAATAACAATAAAAGAAAATGTTTCTGGTATAGGATCAGCAGTACAAAAAAATATTGTACAAGTATCTGGATAATACACCCATTTTGCAATAGTGCCACTTTTAAGTACATATTGTTGGCTGTCCATAGTCCATGCAGAGTTACAACTCCACACTTCAACAACAACATGCTGACAGTTCCTAAAGAAAACTACTTTAAAAAAGTAGTTAACCAGATGTTCCCTCAGTTGACCAACTCCATCTAAGTTTAGATGTGCAGAAGGGTTTAGATATATCCAGAGTAAGCCACATGCAACATGATACTTGATCATTTTTCTAAAATCAAGTTTCAGGACAATGACGGTAAGGGAAGAAAACATGGAGGAATAAAGTCCTAATTATGATACATGCATTTTTTTTTTTTTTGACAGTAGGGGGAACCTTTTACAGATAAGTTACAAAGAAAAGGCAAATAAACAATTTTTGTACAAGAAATTTAACACATTCTGTACACTTGATCTTAGCCAAAAGGCCGAGAAGCGATAACACATTCTGTACAGTATCTTCACTTTGCTGTCTTCATTTGTACAAACTATAGCTTACTTGACCATCACCATCAATATCTGCTTCCCTGATCATTTCATCAACCTCTTCATCTGTTAACTTCTCTTCAAGGTCTGTCATCACATGGCGAAGCTCTGCTGCACTAATATAGCCATTGCCCTCCTTATCAAACACACGGAATGCTTCTTGAGTTTCTTCTTCACTGTCTGTGTCTTTCATTTTTCTTGCCATCGTTGTCAGAATTCTGGAAAGACGACTGTGCCGTTACCATCAGCATCCCCTTCATTTTCATGTCCTGTAACTCTACTTTGTGGGATTCTGTCCAAAAGACCTCATTATGTTCCCAATCCCTTTGTTATAGTCCCATCACCATCCTTGTCAAATAGTGAAAAAGCTTCTTTGAATTCTGCAGTCTGCTCTTCAGTCAGTTGGTCAGCCATGCTGCAAGCGCTACTGGTCTCCGAGATGTGACTACACAACCACTCAGCTCACTCGCTCAACTCGGACTAATCTCTTGTAGCTTTTTGAAATACAGACACTCCACTATAAAATTGTTATTTTTTTTAGTAAAGAGTCAAAAATCACCACCACCATTTTTTAAAAAATGAGAAAAATAACTTTAAATGCCAGATTTTGCCAGAGAAAATTCATGGGTAACCTGAATATTAGTGGTGAGTACTAGAGTCTTAAAAGGGGAACTCCTGAGCCTTTTATGACAGGTTATGTGGTTACATCAATTTTTTTGATCATTGGCATATTTGGAAGCATGCGTTTCAGCTTGTGCCAGCTGATGAGTAGATGCCTATCTTGCATGGACCCATCATAACCCCTAGACTTGTTCTTTCCCTCTGTCACAACTTACCAGGCTATAAAAGTTTTGTCTCTTTCAAGATGTGTTTAGTGAATTTAAACAATTTCTGGGCCAGATAATAAATGTAGAAAGCACTGCCACGTGGGGAAGCGCTGGAGAATCCTCTTGAAGACTGAAGAATTCTTTGATTTAAATGTGTAATCCTTCCCTACCCCAATTTATTTTATAGCAGATTCTATTTCAACTTAATTAATGAAAGCCACACTTATGTTTAATGGCTGCATTAAAGATTTATAAGAAAAATTAGCTTTAGAGTGTTCAGAATGCTGTGCTAGTATATTAACATTTCTGTCTTCTGCCTGAATTTTGTTTTGTGTTTGGTGTTAACATTTTAAAACTGAATTAAATAACAAAGGTGTTATTTATTTATTTATTTAGTTAGTCTTTTCACAGTATCAGATTTGGATTATGTAAAAGACTTTGGCAAATATGCTTACTACAATTTGAAATCACTATAATCAACTTTTGTTGTTGAACAATGTGACTGCATTTGAACTTGACACATTATTTTGGGTGATTTAAAATATCATTTTTGTGTTTGCTTGATTAACAAAGGCATCATTTAGTAGCAACTGATCTAATAGCCGGATAAATGGCCAGAGAAAACCTTTGAAAATAAGGAATGAATATGTAGGAGTGTATCTTTTGTGGTTTTTAGGTAATAATCTAGCATTTAATTTTGCTCACTTAACAGACTAATCAATGAGGCACTTTTGCGCATTTAACAGATTTTAATCAACTAAATGTGACATTGACTTGTTTAGTTAGTATCCTGATTTTTTCCATTTTATTTTCACTTCATTATATTTATTTGCTTAGGTGGAATCATTAATAATTAGAATGGTTGTGATTTGTCCCAGATCATAGTGGTAACATTTCTAGTCTAGTATCAAGTGCTGCCTCTGTGTTTTATATAACCTTGTGATGAAACTACTGGTTTAGCTTTCTTTAATGTAACATCACATACTTAATCACTCAATTTGTAATTGGTTTTCCAGGTTAATGATGTAGGGTAGGAAATCAAGAGTTTAATAAAACTTATTACTATATAAATATTTATCTTGGTAATTGTGGTAAAAATATACACATGCCAAACGTGTTTATAATCCTGAAGGCATGCTTGGATTAATAAGTATTCTTATATTATACTAGAGGCCCGTTGCACAAAGAGATTCGTGCAATAGGCCTTCCCTTCTCCTGGCTGTGGGCACTGGTTTTCCTCCGGCACCTGGGACCCAGGCCTTTGCTCTGGTCGGAGCCTTAAGTCGTCACGGCTCCACTCTGCCGCTTCGTGCCTTGTATGCAAATTAACCGCCATCTTTGTTGGGTTAATTTCCATACTCTCCTGATTGGCTGGTGAGCATAGTGGAGGGACGGTCAATTTACATGTTTGTCTATTATTGGGTAAGATTTGGTTAACATGCTTAGTGTATACAATATAGTTGTTGGTACTTACTGGCTGCTATTGGAAAATTTAAAGTATTTTGGAATACATATATAAATCTCTGAATTAGAAATTTTGTATTAATGATATTCAAATGCAGAGAAAGTTTAAATTCAATTCAAAGATGATGGTTTCCTTCACACATAGAATTATTTTTAAGTTTGATATTTGAAATCAGGTACACACCATATTGTCTTAGTTTGAAATAATTCCATCTGGAACCTTATCAATACACTCAAATAATTAGTCAAGATATTTACTTTGCATATAATTTGTATGTGTGTCTGATTTTATTTAAAGCAAAAGTCAAACTTTCTTTCCTACCAGTTTATACTTCTCTGAGCAAAATGCTATTGCGCTATGAATTTATGTATTTGGTAACTAATAAAATAGTTTTGTATAAATTTTGCTCAAAAAGATGACCAATATGGGTAGTAGTTGACTTAATTTATTATTAATTGTGTTTCATTTTATAGAGGACTACTGAGCCAAGCCAGGCTGTATGCCATTGCTGCTGAAAAAAAGAATTATCTTCAAGAGGAGTCTGCTGCTTCTCAAAGAAGGAGTGCCAGTCAGTTTGATTGGGCTCTCATGAGACTAGATAATTCTGTCCGAAGAACTGGCCGCATCCCAAAGTCACTTCTACAAAAAGTCTTCGATAATACCTGTCACTCAGGTATTTCAAACTTTTCTGTTTAAAAAGTTGGACTTTTTAAAAATATATTTTATTTATTTTTTTACAGAGAGGAAGGGAGAGGGAGAGTTAGAAACATCGATCAGCCGCCTCCCGCACACCCCCTACTGGGGACGTGCCCGCAGCCAAGGTACATGCCCTTCACCAGAACCGAACCCAGGACCCTTGAGTCCGCAGGCCGACGCTCTATCCACTGAGCCAAACTGGTCAGGACTACAGAGTTGGACTTTTAATAAGTACTTGTTTGTGGGCAAGCTCTTTGATACTTTTAATTTTATTTGTTATTTCTAGTGATCGTGATTTTATTTTATTTGTTATCTTTCTGTCTTTCCAACTCATCAGGGAAAACTTTTGAGTAACTAAGACATTTTGTTTCAGGTTTTTTTTTTTCAAAATCAAATCAAAATTGCCCTTTTGCTTTTCACAGTTTATAAAAGAGTCACTTTTGTTTGCTGTTGTCTCCGAACACCTACAAGGTTTTTCATGCTAGGTGCTATGCTCTTATGATGCACCTTTCTTTTATTTTTTTTTAAATATATTTTATTGATTTTTTACAGAGAGGAAGGGAGAGAGATAGAGAGTTAGAAACATCGATGAGAGAGAAACATCGATCAGCTGCCTCCTGCACATCTCCTACTGGGGATGTGCCCGCAACCCAGGTACATGCCCTTGACCGGAATCGAACCTGGGACCCTTCAGTCCGCAGGCCAACGCTCTATCCACTGAGCCAAACCGGTTTCGGCCATTTTCTCGTTTTTGATTTATTCAGAATTGCACAACTATCACTACAATTTCAGAACATTTCTATCACCCCAAAAAGAAATCTTCATACCCCCATCAGCTCCCAAACCTTCCGATCTCTTCCACTCGTAGGAAACCACTAGTGTACTCTCTGTTCATATAGATACTGTATGTTATTCTGGATACTTTATATAAATGGAATCAAACAATTAGTGATTTGTTTTTGTTTTAAAGTCAGCTTTCAGGGACATTTTGATAAAGGACATGGATAAAGGGAGAAGAAAGTTGATATTATTTTGTAACTACTTATAAACCTAAAATTGATATCCATGGGTTTTAATTGTACTGCTTTGTGTTATTTCATAAGATACTGAAAAACTTAGCCTTTGAATTGCAGTAAGCACTGCTTATAAATTAGGTTCCTTGTATTTTTGTATTCTATAGTCTTTCAAATTACAGATTCATAACCTTAGCTGCCTTAAGAAAGCAGACTAATTTTTAAAAACTTAGAACATTTAGTAACATTGTAAATTATACTTGTGGATTAGGATAGGATTTTTCAAATTTACAGGTAGTCTCTTTAATATTATCTGTAGGGAGGCAAGAGAGTTTTGAATATTTTTAAATTTCAGTTTAAGATTTGACATTTATCTATATGATATTGGTACTATGTTAAATGTTATCCATTGATCTTTTTTCATAGGCTGCCCAGGTGGTAATCATGCCTTGCTTCTGCTGCGCAGCTGTGGTTCTCTCCTGCCTGAACTAAAGCTCTCAGAGAGGACAGAATTAGCTCATAGGATATGGGACAAACTTCAGGAATTGGGTATGATTATTTGAATATGTGATGTGTATAAAAAGGTGCAGAAAGTTTTTTCCTTTAGTTAAAAAATAAATTTCTTTAAATAAACTCTATAATTTAATTTTATACAAGGGCTACTTGATTCATAAATTTTTTACAATATGATTTATTCAGTGAGTTCTAGTGACATCTAGGGGCATTAAGAATAAAATAAATTTTCATCTCAAGTATTACTTTTATGGTAAGCTAAAAAGCAAAATAAAATTAAAAAGGACTTTGGTCTGTCAAAGTTATAAATGCACATACCATTTCACTAAGCAGTTCCATTTGTTTGAATTTAGTGACAGTTATACTCTCATTTACAGAAGGATATTCTTCATTGTAGTTTATTTGTAATAGTAAGAAATTTGAACCAATTTTAATGTCCCTCAGTATGGGATTGATTAAATAAATTATGGAGTGTCCATAAAATGGAATATTGTGCAACTGTTAAATAAGGAGTTCTTCATATATGAATGTGAGGTGTTTTTCAAAATATAATAAAGAATTAAGGTGCAGAACAGTATACTATGCTACCATTTTGAAGAAAAATGTTTATATGTTTATGTGCATACAAAACAGTTTAAACTTTGAGCTGTGAACATAGCACCTATTTCAAAAAAAAATAACTTAAAAGACCATTTGATAAAATCCAATGTTCATTCCTGATGTAAAAAAAAATTTAAAGAATAGATGGGTGTTTCTTTAACATGTTAAAGTCTAAAGCCAACAACTAATAAATACCATGTATAATGGCAATGAAATAAGATGTGAAACAATACTGTAAATTATTGTTTTTTAGGTGATGTGCTTGTTTGCCTGTAAAATTCCAGAAAATTAACTTACAATAAAATAGTTGAAAATATTAAATGGTCATGAATCCATAACTTTTCATAGTTAGAAACTAAAATAGATAAAAGTATTCAAGTGTAGTCACAAATATATAAAATACCTAGGAATATCCTTTACGTGATGTGTAGCACTTACATAAACTATAGAATAAAGACAGAGCTTCCCCTGAGAGATTTGAATTCATCTAGAATTAATTTTGATGACAGGTTGATTTTTTAAGTTTTTAAAAGTGGATATGAAATAAATATATTTCAGAATGGAAAAGAGTTTTCTAAGTGTAAATACAACAGAAAAGTGAAGATAAAGAATTGACCATAAAAACTAGAAATATCTATATGTCAATAAGTTACATGCTTTATAAAAAACACATTGAACTGGGAGAAATATTCGTGAAAAAAGTTATGTGCTAAAATACACATTACATAGTCATAATGTTAACACCTCAATAGAAAGATAGACGCATTTTCTAGTATAATTGTTCACAAACATGCCTTTCCTCTATATCCTGTTTGTGAGTGGAATCCACAACATCTTTTGTTTTCCTCTTTGCTAGGACCATCATGCTTTCTTTGTGCATATTACATTTAATAAAAAAATAAGTGTTTAGTTACTATATGGTAACCTTGTTGCATAATCAGAAAGCAGATACTGAATTGCACATGGTTTTGTTTAAGACCCTTAACCACCATAGAGTACTATAGTGGTTAAGAGATTGCATTCTCAAGGCAGAACACCTATGTTCAAATTTATGATCACTCACTAACCATGTGGCTTTGGACAAGTAAAAGTCAGTTTTCTTCATCTGTAAGACGGGGATGATGATAATGCTTGCCTCAAAGCTATTGTGAAGAGTAACTGAGCCTTTATAAGCAGAGAATTTAGCACAGTGCCTGAAACATAATAAAGCACTTTACATGTCTGTGTGTTAAGATAAAAAATAAATATTGCCCTGGCTGGTGAGGCTCAGTTAGTTGTTTGGGCGTCATCCCGAGCACCGCCAGGTTGTGGGTTCGATTCCCAGTCAGGGCACGTACCCAGATTTTGGGCTCAATAGAGCCTCAGTCCCTGGTATTGGGCGTACAGGAGATCGATGTTTGCTCTCACATTGATGTTTCTCTCTCTCCCTCCCCCACTCCCTTTCTCTCTCTCTTAAAAAAAATCAATATAAAATAATATTTTAAAAAATTCCCCAAATATTAATTTAACAGAATAGGTCTCTGCTCCCTTGAATCTCAAGCTGATAGCAGACATTGACCATAGGCCTATGTAGCCACAGGCAGGTGAATAAAGATATTTAATTCATGAAAATTTGGTAAAACATGTTAATACTGGATTGATCTGATCACCCTGATGTGATGAGTGGATATAGTAAGTCTGAGTGGTAACCTTAATTAATGCGGCCTTATGCAAGTTAGTTGCAGAAGGAAAACAAAGGTCATTGGAATACAGGTAATTAATAAAAGCAGAATAGAAATGGTGTTCAGCAACTGAGTATGGAGTAGAAATGGAACCTGTCAAAATCTTTGAGTAGCCTGGTTAGTAAGTAAGCAGAATTACCAGCATAGTCCTACCTGTGTAAACAGCTATGGTCACAATCTGTCCATCTCAGTGTCTGTAATGTGGCAAGGACTGCTTTATGTAGAAAGATCTTTCTGTCACTGTAAATACAGGGGAATTGTCAGCATTTTCTAACAGGGAGGGAATACTATGCTTCATAAGTAAGAGACCTCTTAATATCTGAATAGGCAGTTACTTGTAACTCTAGTAATTCAGTAATTACTGTCTTGCATGTTTAGCTTGCTCTATCAGTTCTGACAGGCTTTCTATATAAGTGGGTCTAAGTTTGCTGTGAAATACTTAAGTGATCATTTACTCTTGTTGTTTGTTAAATTTACATGTTTTAGTTGTGATAAAGAATATGATCTTAAGTGTTCTTCTAAAAATCTGATTTAAATTTCATTTGTAGGTACTGTGTATGATGTAAGTCACTATAATGCTTTACTTAAAGTCTACCTTCAAAATGAACATAAATTTTCACCAACTGACTTCTTGGCAAAAATGGAGAAAGCAAACATTCAACCAAATCGTGTAGGTAGCTGTTATTATAAATGTTTGTTGTCACATCCACTCTTCTTTTTTTCTTTACTAGGAATATTATTTAAAAAATATTAACTGGCCCAATTCATTAACAGGTGACATACCAGAGATTGATTGCTGCTTATTGTAATGTGGGAGATATTGAAGGTGCCAGGTATGGAACTCTATAAAAGTATGTATAAACAAACAAATATTTAAGTCTTGTAAACCTAGAATATTTTTCTTTTTAATAAGGGAAATTATTTCAGAAGTATTCTAATCCAGCATATGTGGTAATATGACTTCTATATACAATATAAAATTATGTAAGAGGTGAAAGTTAAGTAACAATTGTTATTTTAATTAAAAATTTAATTTATTGAAGCAGAGGTTTAAACTTGTTGAGATATAAAGCTAGCTTTACTTTAAAGGAAATGTTCTTAGCTATTTAAATTGTATTCGTTTATAAAACTTATTTGTCTCACAGGTTCATATAAAAGCAGTTGTAACATTTCTCTGCTTGTGTAAAATGTATTACTACTTTTGGATAGAGGGTTTAGGAAATAAGGGATATATGGAAATGTACAATCTTATTTTTAACTCATTGAACTTTAATAAACTTTATGCTGTTTAAAGGTTAATTAGTAGCATAGAAGAAACAATCAGATTTTTTAAAATTACTATTTTTATTTAACAAGAGTACTCCAAGACTATTGATATATTTTCAAGGAATGGGGTTTTGTGGGTACGTGTTCTAGAAAGTGTTTTTGATGTATAATTCCAAGGAGTATTTTTATTTCATTTTTTATTGCAGCAAGATTCTTGGATTTATGAAAACTAAGGATCTTCCAGTCACAGAGGCAGTATTCAGTGCCCTTGTTACAGGGCATGCAAGAGCTGGGTATGTTCAACCTAAAGTTTTGTTCTCAGGCGAGGTTTAAATTATAGAAAAATATTGCAGAAAATCTTAAACCATGTTTATCAACCTCCTCAAAAAAAAGTTTGAGCATGTGAGATAGAACCTGTACATTCAAAAAATACCTTATTTTTAAATTTATCAGTTTCACAAACATTCATTTGAAAATGTTCAGTTGTAAAAATTGGGACTGGCCAAAGGTGACTGACTGACTTTGTAAAGTTTATTAACTGATCTGCTGGTGCCCTGGAAAATATTTTTTTGGTGTGAAGAATAATGTGCTAAAAAGGTAAATTTGAGTTGTAACATATTTAGTGAAAGAGTACACATTCTTTAATGTCTGTAGTTATTATACAGTTTGGTTTTTCTTTTGTAAAAATTACCTGTAAAAATTTGGGATGTTTATGATCTTTATTTCTAAAACCTTTAACCAGTTTAATATGTATTTTCCTTTTCTGATGTTACCATGTTTTTAATTTTGATAAGTACAGGTATACATTTGAGATTGAATGATATATTACATTTGGCAGTATTATGGTAACCTGTTTTATTTTCCTTGAATTAACTTACAGAGATATGGAGAATGCAGAGAATATTCTCACAGTGATGAAAGAGACTGGAATTGAGCCTGGTCCAGACACATATCTAGCCTTATTGATTGTGTATGCTGAGAAGGGTGACATTGACCAGGTTAAGCAGGTATGACTTATTGTATAAATAAACGTACTTTAAAATAATTTTTATAAACTTACAGAAGAATATAGTTTTTATCTGTTTTTAAAGATATCTCTTGAAAGTAATAGTATTGATAGGAGAATTTCTATAGTTTGGTACCTCGGTGTTGAAGCAGAATATTTCTGTTTTATAAAGGAAGTCTCAAATCTTTAGATGATATATGTTCCTAATTAAAATTTTTGTATTTTAATATATTTAGCTTTAATTTAAAAATACTGCTTTCTGACTTACTCTTCTAATTTCTGGAACTATCTATAGACTCTGGAGAAGGTGGAGAAGTCCGATCTTTACCTTATGGACCGTGACTTATTGCAAATTATCTTTAGCTTCAGTAAAGCTGGGTATCCTCAGTATGTCTCAGAAATTTTGGACAAAATTGCATATGAAAGAAGATATATTCCAGGTAGTTTTATAAATTTTACTTTCATGATTTTTGTAATCATCTGAATTACTGCTTTTACATGATGAAAAGGGCATTCTCTAACAATAGGGGGTTTGTGATAGATGAACATAGGACTCAAAGTCAGCTTAATAAACTAAAAAACTTGAGTTAATGGATACATTGGAATGTTTTGATGTGTAAGTGTTCCATTATTATTTAGGATATTTTAAAGGATAGTATTGTGTCCTTTTGGTGTTTGTTGTTCATAAGTTTGTCTTTCATATTGGTGAAGTGTAAAAGTATTATTCAATTCAGTAACAAAAGATGTCTTTGTTTTCTTCCCAGATGCAATGAACCTTATTTTGCTTTTAGTCACTGAAAAATTGGAAGATACAGCATTGCAAGTTTTATTAGCATGTCCTTTATCAAAGGAAGATGGTCTGAATGACTTTGGCAGTTTCTTTTTACGGCACTGTGTGACTATGAATACGGTATTCTGTTCATTTTTACATTGTAGACAGTGTAATGGGTAGTGAAATAAGATTTTTTAAAAGTATAAGGACCTGTTATGAGATTAGACCAAACATAAATACTATGAAAACTTTGTTTTTGTATTGTAAGATGATGGATAAAAAGAGGATGAGAGGTTCAGACTTTGAACCCAAAAGTGTTAGAATATTTGCAGAAGATCAAAGGGAGCTGATGTGTTCTTTTTTTCCCCCTAGCCTGCAGAGAAGCTGAAAGACTACTGTAAGAAGTTAAAGGAATCCAAGCTGCATACATCTCCTTTGCAGTTCACACTGCAGTGTGCTTTACTAGCCAATAAAACTGGTACTGTATTCTCATAATTAAAACCAACAAAAATAAGTTTTTCTGGGGTAGCTTTGTAATATTTAATGGTATCTCTTTCAGATTTGGCAAAAGCTCTAATGAAGGCTCTGAAGGAAGAAGATTTTCCTATCAGAACTCATTATTTCTGGCCACTGCTAGTTGGACATCAGAAGGAGAAAAATGTTCAAGGTTAGGTCTTGCCTTTTACAGATTTATAATGGCTCAGAGATCCATGGTAGCAGTTTCTATACACATCTAATTGAATTCTTTGGGAAAGCATACTTATTCCTGAGTACGAGATCTCCTGAGAAAGTTGAGTTGATTTAAATCATAGTAAAATATCATCAGCATTTAAAAAACCAAATGGTAATGGATTTCTTTCATCTTAATAACACTAATTTTATTTATTAATTCATCTCTGATTTTGATACTCAAACTTGTGAGTATAGTTTTAAATAAATAGTTCATTATTTTTATGTTTTTCTAAAACTCTTTAGTTTTTTATTTTATATGTAAAGTTTGAAATAAGTTTGCCTCGCCTTATTGAAGATAAAGTTGTATATAATTAGGCCATTTTCTTTGTGGACCAGTCTCTTTCTCCTTAACAGAGCTGAGTTATAATAATAGGGAAGACAGAAAAACTTTCATTGCACAATGAGTGCTCATGACCTGACAGCCTGCTGATTGAAGGGCAGAAATGTTCAGTCTTTCAGGTTCTTAAGTACATTTAAGCATTTAGCATACTTTTTTCTTGTACACATGGGATATCTATAGGATATGAATAAGAATTGAACAAATATTAAATTTTAGAGTACAGTATCTAATTCTTTGGTTTGCATTATTGGTAATTCAGAAAGAGTAGTATCATAAAAAGATGCTTTTAACGGAAGTACTTCCCCCTTGGGGAAACAAAAAATGGTCTTTTTCATTTTATCTCAAAGTGTAATGTGCTTAGAATGAGATGCAGAGTTGTTAGTATGACATTGGGTGACAAACAGAATGCACAAACAACAAAAAAGTGCTTTTAGCAGACTTTCATATTGCAATTTTATTTTAAATATATAGCTGTCTTCTGGCTTAAAGGAAATAGTGAAACAAGTATTCCCTAATTGTTTCTGGCTATAAAAGTCTCAATCCTTTTTAGAAAAATCTTTGGAAAACAATATGCTAGTTGATTAACTCTTTGCATAACCTCTAATTCTGAAAGCTTGAAGAAGTAATCTTTAACCCATATTTTTGAACCACAGAAAGTTTACATCGTTCCATAAAAATGAGTGGGCATATATATAAGTAAGTATTGTCCACCTTTCCACAGATATGAAAATATTTTGGGGACTCCTGTTTAGATGTTTGTTGCTTCATCAGGTAAATTTGCTTTCCTCAGCCATAGCACTGTATCTAGTCTTGAATTGGATATCATATTTTCACACTTAGTACATACAAAAGGTAATTTTTTTCTGTACATGTAGCTCACACTAGTAGAAAAGTGGGCATTTTATCTTGAATC
This sequence comes from Myotis nattereri, assembly GCF_964212035.1. NCBI lineage: Eukaryota > Metazoa > Chordata > Mammalia > Chiroptera > Vespertilionidae > Myotis > Myotis nattereri. The sequence continues at coordinate 61,375,283 of NC_138085.1, forward strand.
TCTTTTCTAAGAACCTTAGAATTTAGGTTTGTGAGGTATCTTATTGAAAGCTCAAATTATATTGATGAAGAAACTGAGAGCCACAGAGAGATTTAGTGAGTGACCTTAAGTTCCACATCTAACTGTCAGTAGTGCTGGGATTGCATGTGAGGATTTCTGCCCTCCCTACTAGACATTTGTAAATATTATGCTAAATTTATTTTATGAAAATTTTTAGCTATTGATTAAAAATTAGATACTGATTTTTGCATTAGGGGCATTTAAAAAAGTGTTACCAAGTTTTTTAATCAGTGAAGGTTTTTAAAAAAAGTAATTTGTCTTCCAGTTACAGTTGACATGCAATGTATTAGTTTCAGGTGTTTCAACATAGTGTTTAGACATTTATATATCTTACAAAGTGACCACCTTCGTGAGTACCCATCTAACACCATACATAGTTATTACCGTATTACTTTATTCCCTGCGCTCTACTTAACATCCCTATGACTTTATAACTGACAGTTCGTACTTCTTAATCTCTTCCACCTTTTTTATCCATTCCCCAACCTCCCAGAGTCAGTGAAGGTTTATCTGGAAAAATAGAAAAGCTGAGAAAGGTAACTTGAGAGTACAAGATATTGTCAATTGTTTTACAGTTTTTAAAAACTAGTTTCTCCTTTGCAGGAGATTCAGAAATATAGTAAAGTAACATATTCTACAACCTTCCTTCATGTAACAGGGAAATGGCAGTATATAATCTCTAGTTTCTTTAGTGTAAGGTAAGCAACTAACATTCTTATTACTGCAGTGAGTTTATTCTTTGTCCAGGGAAAGTCACATATAAAAGAAGAAAATAATGGCTGTAGTGATGGAGGATGTAGAGGAATGTTTCCTGTGGAATAAATAAAACCATTCAGGATAAGAAAGATATTTAGGGTCAGATCAAATTGCACCAAGAGTTTTCAACAATAGGGTGATCAAATTTTTATTGAATTCTGGAATTTTTCTGGCTGTGAATTTAGCCATGACCAGCCACTAAGACAGCCTCTTACAATGACTTCCTCGTGGTTCATCTTACTAGTATATTTCTTTGTGGCACAAATGGAAAAGTCATCACTTAGAATTTTAGCAAGTTGGCCTGAATAAGAAGAAATAACCCAGAATAACTAAGTATCTACATCTCTTGGTATATTTAGAAACTATAAAAATAAGAATATAAGAAGGGTAAAATATATGGAAGAGCCGATAAGAAAGCCTAAATGCCAGTTGAGTGAAGTGTTTGAATAGAGAGTATTTTCAAAAAGTAAGAAATTGGGTCCTAATAAAGTGAGTGCTCTGGTTAGAGTCTAAAATCACATAAATGGTCATAGTTAGTGAAAGTTGATCAGGTAAACCATTTATCTTTCCCAAAAGTTTGAACTATTTTAATTCTTTTTTTTTTTTTAATATATTTTATTGATTTTTTACAGAGAGGAAGGGAGAGAGATAGAGAGTCAGAAACATCGATGAGAGAGAAACATCGATCAGCCTCCTTCACATCCCCCACTGGGGATGTGCCCGCAACCCAGGTACATGCCCTTGGCCGGAATTGAACCTGGGACCTTTCAGTCCGCAGGCCGATGCTCTATCCACTGAGCCAAACCGGTTTCGGCTATTTTAATTCTTATAAAATTTTTGGGGTGGAAACTTTCCTCTAGAATCATAAACTTTCATATGACAATATTTGAAATTTTTTATTAGATTGTTTATTTAGTCTTAGTTTAGATTTTTTAAGTTCACAGAGCTTTGGGATCCATGTTATGATTATTTTAATCTTTTTAAAAAAGAAATATGAATTGTATTTTTTAGAGGATGTAGGTATGTCAGATCAGTCACCTTTTTTTCCTTACTGATAAATGTTTCTTCCCATCTGACTATATTATTATTTTAAACAAAATCCTCACTTGGGTCACGCCTTGAGAGAGACAGAGAGAGACACTGATGTGAGAGTGAAACATCAATCAGTTGTATACGGCCCAACTGGGGATCAAACCTGTAATCAGGGTATGTGCCTTGAGCAATAATCGAGCCTGTAACATTTTGGTATATGGGATGATGCTCCAACCAGCCTAGTGAGCTACACCAGCCAGAGCCTGACTGTATTACTGAAGTGAATATTTTTGGTATACTTCCTGAGAATGCCTGAGGTATTGACTGAACTTATCTGAGGGAGTGACTGAACCCAGATCTTATTAAACCTATTTTAGTTTCGGTTAGAAAAAATATATGTTATAAATGCTAGTAACACAGGTCGTCTGGTAAGCAGAATGTACTCTTCCTCCTGATAAACATTATTGGGAAAAAAATGAATTAAGAGAATAAAAAGTATTTGAGGTGTAGATGATTAGGTGAAGTGTTTTGTACAGAATAAAGTTATCAGTATGTTGACCATTTTCACACATTAGAAAATTATATGGTTACCTTATGCTACATTTATTCTACATAATATCTAAGGAAATTTTAAAAATTCTTAGTGTTTTAAAATGAGAAAATTAAATCATTGTTACTATTAACATTTATTTAATACTTTTAGGGTTTCACACATTATTTTCTTTTAATTTTTATGACTGCCTTGAGAGGTAAGTAGGGAGCATTATTATAATCTTTTCTATATTAAGAATTTCACTTATCTTATTTCCCAGTTCTGTTACTTGTCTGCTTTCTTTTTTAGGCCAACAAAATGCTAAGTATTCTTCATTATGATTCAGAAGCTGAATGAACTAAACTTTCTGATCTTTTGTTAATTTATTCCAAATTCTTCATCTCGGTGCTTTTAAATTTTATAGGTATAGTTAAAGTCCTCAAAGAAATGCATGAAATGGGAGTAAATCCTGATCAGGAGACATACGTAAATTATGTGTTTCCATCCTTTGATAGTGTAAAGTCAGTTCGTGCTGTTTTGCAGGTGAGTTAAAATATGATTTTAATTTCATAATTAAATTGAATGTCTTGCCTCCCTAATGTTTTGTGTGACTAAAAAGTAAAAAGTCATTAAGCTGAGCACTAAAAATGGTCGTGTTTGTATGCAGTTTTCTAAAGTTTTGTAAAAATATTGGTAAATCTTGAAAAACCTTAAAGTAAAGCAGCATTATTGTGTGTTGAAAGATAATATGCCAATATCAGAAAATATTTAAATAAAACATTATTTGCACCTTAATCCCACTATGTAATGCAGCTATAATTTTCATTTTTTGAATATTACTTTTCACTTCTATATGAATTTTCATAATACACTCAGTATATTTACTATTCTGTTTTTTAAAAATAATCTTTTGTTTGACTCCAAAGTATTATTTTCCTGACCACTGTGTCCTGTCTGCATGAGAACAGGGAAGGCCTTTATGAAGAAATAGACTTTTGTATCAGCAAGGGTTGCACTTTCCATGTTCTCCATTTTCAAAACAAAGTGCTACATACAATTAGGGACAACATGGCAGAGTATCAAATACTTTAATAAGAAATATTTTGTTCAAAATACCTGGTTCCTAGGTGGTTATTCACATGATACCTTGACTTTTTTAATATTAGAGCGTTCTTTTCTTTCTTTGAAATAATTACATAATTACAACCTTCTGAAGGATAGAGTTTACGTCTTGAGTGTCTTTACCTCTCTTCTCTGAGTTCTTAACAGGGTATTTTGAGCCTGTACATATTTTATTGTTAAAAAAAGAATTAAAAAAGTAATTTCCTACATATTCTTATTTCCCTAAATCTCCTTCTTTTAACTTGGCACCTTTCCATTATAGTGTGTAACTCTACCAATTATTTTTTATGCTTGCATGCTGTGTTATTGTATGGATATACCATAATTTATTTTTTTTCATTGCTTATTATTGATTGGGTGGTTTTTAATATTGTGCTATTATACTGTGACTTAGGAAGTATATTCGAGCTAATTTTTGGCTTCTGTACTTAAATTATTAAACAAATGATCATCTTAGGAAAAGTGAAAACCACTTGGAGATAAATTAAATTTTATTTTTACCTCACTAACTGTCCCAAATGTCATTTTAGATCAGTGCATTCAATTTTCATTTTATTTTAAATTAGAGAATTGTTCTAAATGTTATCAATAGTAAATTTTTCCTAGAAGGAAGGCATTCTAAGGGTAACAAATTATCTAAATTTGAAGATAAGCATTTAATTTGTAATGTTGGAACTGTTGCTGAAGTTCAGTTACTTGATTTACATATTCTAGAAATGAAGGATTGTCAGAATATGGTGATATAAATAAATGGGAAAATAGGAAATTTAAATAGCATATCAAAATGTTTTTAGGTAAGGCATAATATTGAAATGTGCTTTATCCCTAGGAAAATGGATGTCCATTTGACAGTAATATATTTTCTCAAGCTGAATTGAGAAGTGAAGCAATAAGTGGGAACTTAGACTATGTTTTATCATTTTGTAAGTATGCAACATTAGCAGTAAACTTGATAGGTGTGGTTTTAGTTACTAATGAAAGCATACAGGATAGTTATTGCCCTCAATGCCTACCTCAGTGTAGTTCAAGGTAATTTCCTTGAAAGCAAGGAATTTTTTATGTTTTGTTTAAGTCAAACTGATAAGACAGCTTATGATTTGATCTTGTGGATAATTTGGAAGTAATTTTGAAGTTAAAAGAACCTTAGAGATAACATGGTGGTAGGTAAAACTGGGGATCCAGAAGACTTGGATTTTGTTTATGGGACCTGGAATAAGCCTCTCTACCTTTCTTTGCTTCAGTTTCATGAAATGGGGACAGTATTACCTATCTATCTACTTTGTGGAAGTTGTGAAAATCATAATGAGATACTGTGCCTGAAACTGTTTGCTAAACTAACTTCTAGTTTAGCTGTAAGTTACATAAAGCCAGTCCTCAGTAACAAAAACACAGCAAATTTTTACTAAATTCTTTTAAATGCAAAGTTGCTTTACAATGTTCATCATGTTAATAAAATTACCTCCATTGATAGATAAAGGAAGGCATAGAGAAGTTAAATGACTTGCCCAAAGTTAGCAGTTTGGCTAGAACCAACATTTTCTATCTTCAACCTTGTTCTTTTCACCATAGTACATTTTAATAATTAGGACATTTCTTAACGTTTTCACGTTTTAACATATTTATGATGTTACTTGGGAGTTTTTTAGATCTTGTGAAGAAAATATTATTTAAAAGCAAAACACAAACTTTAATTTCTAACCCCTAGAACAGGGGTGGGCAACCTTTTTGTGAGTGCGTGCCAAAACCAGCAAAATCTCTGACTCAAAATTCTTCTGCATGCCAACCCTAATTTTTTGACAACATGTTACGCCTACTTGATATCTCTTAAGGTGTTGTACGTATGTGAAGAACCTTGAAGAAATAATAAAATTCATTCGAGTGACAAAAACACAGTATAGGATGATGAAAAATACATTTATTTTTTAATGTATACACGTACACTGATAGTCCGACAGAAAACTTTATGACTCTGTTGGATATTATCAGTGGGACTTTTGCTGCTGCATCACTGATGACAGATTTTACATCAGGTTTATATTTCGTGACCTTCAGAGATATGCGCGAGCTACTACTTTCATCCGCCAGGCTACTCCTATTATGAGACTTGACAAAATTCATCACTGAGAACAAAGATTCACAAGCGTATGTGGATAAAACCAAAACGCTGGTCGGATCTAGGAAGGCAGGGAGAGTTAAGGCAGAGGCATAGAAATTGCTCTTCCCCTCTCTTGTCAATCCATGTCTATGGTCTTTAAGATAATTTGTTATGTAAAATTATTTATTTATCTAAGATGCACCTACACTGAATTTATCTGAAAAATGAAAAAGTCGATATTAAGAAAAAAATTGTAGCCAGAACCGGTTTGGCTCAGTGGATAGAGCGTCGGCTTGCGGACTGAAAGGTCCCAGGTTCGATTCCGGTCAAGGGCATGTACCTGGGTTGCGGGCACATCCCCCAGTGGGAGATGTGCAGGAGGCAGCTGATCGATGTTCCTCTCTCATCGATGTTTCTAACTCCCTATCTCTCTCCCTTCCTCTCTGTGAAAAATCAATAAAATATATTTAAAAAAAAAAAAAAAAAAAAAAAAAAAAATTGTAAATGGAAGATTATAGGAGGGTTTCGCGTGCCAGCAAAAGTTACTGGCTTGCCATGTTTGGCATGCGTGCCAGGGGTTGCCCACCTAGAATATTAAAAGTTAAGCTCTGATTAATGTATATTCAATTTTATAGGTGGAAACTTTGTAAAAACCAGATTATTGGTATATATTATCTGTGTATATGTTATTTAAAATAGTTCATAATATTGTAAAGAAAAGACAAAATATTCAGTATGAAAATTAGTGACTGTTAGGGGTGTAGTTATTTGAGTTGACGGTTGTGTAATAATGCTGGCTGCTGTCTGCGTGTATTGATTTTGCCTTCCACTCTATATAATATATAGATTTTCCATTGTGACAAGATGAAAACAGAAACATTAGCTGAGGAATCTGGGCATATACATGAGAGCTGCCATTACTCATTATCATACCATCCATTCCACTTCATTGTCAACCCCTTGATTTTTCAGACTTGTTTGTTGCTAAGGAAACTAGATGTTTTCTCGTCAGCAGCCTTCAACTTGCTGAGATGTTTCTGCTCGCCTTTTTAATGAATAAAAACTTGACAGTATTCTGTAAAATACTAATTTGAATAGTATAAAAATAAATTTTCAAGAGATTATTTATTAAATTAGAAAAGAAATTCCGGGAACTTTAAGACTAGAGCAGTTCAGTTCATGCCTGTGTGTGCCTCCTCTCTTCTATTGATTTGCAGGTCTGTGGAGATTAGTTAGTTCTGTAATTGCTGGTAATCACTATCGGCAGCTCCCAGGTCTGCACTTTTGGTTACCATATCACAAGGATGGCTTATCTAGATGGAGTTTGTGGACTAGTAGGAAACATTTTCCCACTTGTGTTTATAGGCATGAAAAATTAATTTGATCAAGCAAATTAAAGGTTGTTGAAAGACTATTTCCTTGAGTGACTAAATAACATCATTTTAAAAATGGTTTTTAGATTTTCAAATCTATATATATATAAAAGCCTAATATGCAAAGTGTCCCCTCGGGAGTTCGACCGACCTGGAGTTAGATCACTTCCTATGATGTGTGCTGACCACCAGGGACGGAACAAAGGGAGGCCCCAGCTAACAGCCAGGGAAGGGAGGCCCTGGCCAGCAGCCGGTAGGGACCCTACCTGTGCACAAAATTCGTGCACTGGGCCTCTAGTATTGTATAAAAAAACCCTGAGAAACTTATGCTCCTTGGTGAAGGGCTATAACAGGTGGTCTAAAACACTTCTACTTATGTATGTGGGCTAAATTTTTATTCACATTTAGGAGAGATGAGCAAATAATGTTACAATGTATTGGGACTTTTCCCATGAGGTTTTTTTTAAGTTAACCAGGTATAGTATCTTAATCTTCACCTAAACTGTGTTTATTAATTGTCTTCAGAATTTGCTTCCACTGTGAGTTCCTCTATAATTCAATTCATCTTGGACCATTCAGTACCCAAATTACATGTTTACTGAAAAGATTAAGTCAATTATTTATAACATGGCACCACTTTTTTTAAAATAAATATCTCGAGTATATTTTTCCCATTGATTTTTGGAGAAAGAGAGAGAGAGAGATGGAGAGAGAGAGAGAGAGAGAGAGAGAGAGAGAGAGAGAGAGAGAGAGAGAGAAACATTGATGTGAGAGAAACATATTGACTGGTTGCCTCCTGCATGCACCCCAACTGGGGGCAGGGAGCAAACCCCACAACTGAGGTACATGCCCTTGACCAGGAATTGGTCCCTCAACCCTCCAGTCCAAGGGCTGATGCTCTAACCACTGAGCATCTGGCCAGGGTTAACATGACACCATTTTATTTTATTTTTATTTTACCTGGCACCATTTTAATGCAGTAACATGGAAAATACATTTAGGAGATAACCTACTGTGATTCTATCCCTTGCTCCTTAAGGTCTGATGCTAGTACCAAGGCCAATAAGACTTATAATGTCAGTACTGAAACATACAAGGATGCAGACTGTTAAAAGACAAAATGAGTAGTAGAGCAAACAAATGCTCAGAAAAGTGAAAGATCAGTATAAATCAACTAGAGACCCAGTGCACGAAATATGTGTAGGGTCCGTAGTGGCTGCCGGCTGCTGGCTGGGGCCTCCCTTCCCCTGCTGCCAGCTGCCAGCCAGGGCCTTCCTTCATTCCGCGCCACTTCCTGGTCAGCACACGCCATAGCAAGCGATCAAACTCCCGGTCGGTCGAACTCCTGAGGGGACACTGCATATTAAGCTTTCATATAAGTAGATTATATAACAAGTAAAGGCCTATTTTATGACTTCAGGTTGTTACTCTCTCATGAAAGCTTGTCATTGATCATAGTGAAAAATAGAATGGGAAAGTGTGAATGGTTTAATAGAACCCAATCCCACTCCCAGAACAGTTTTCCTCCTCATCTACTGTCTTTAAAGATCAGGGGTACCATAAGGTATTTACATTCTGCCCCTTTGTAGCGCCACACTGCCCATTTAATATGCAGCCTCAGGATTTGTACCAGGCTGACTCTAAGTATGCTAGTAGATTAGTTATTGTCATATATATGAAATAATATGAATAAGTTCATTAGTTATATTTATACACGTGAAAACTAAGTAAAAGTGTTTCAAATGGGTAGTTTACATTGTATTATATTGAATATAGTATAGTATATGATACTGCAATATCTAGTAATTATTTATATATGAAAATATTTCCATTTTAAACATAAAATTTCCAAAATGAGTATTAAAAGATATTGGTATAAAAGTGTTTCCAAATAAGTTGATAATTTAAGTTTTTGTCTTTGGTCTGAGATTTAATGATGACAATTTTCTTTTGCAGTGGAATCAAATACATTGCCTTTCTCATTTACTTCTTTGAGAGGCACCCTAATTCTAGGCTTTAGGAGGTAAGATAATCACCTTATATGTCCTTTACCTGAATATGGTCTGATTTCTACTGTCTTTTTGACCTACTATATAAGAAAAGATAGATATTATTCTAAATCTTCCAATGTCCTAGTTACCTGAAATGATCTTAAATCTATCGCTTCTCGGCCTTTTGGCTAAGATCAAGTGTAGTACTGTTCTTATCAGTTTAATATCTGATACGTCCTCTATCCGAGGACAATATAGTAAATGTATTTTTGAAGCTGGGAGTTGGAATAGGAGCTTGCTCCGTCCACTCCAAGAAAAAAAAATTTATTTTATTCTTTCTACTAAGTAGTTAAATTGAGTTTATGCAGTCTTTTATACCATCTTTTCCAAGAAATACACACCAATTTGGTAAAGGTCTTGTTTTAATGAAGAAAGCACTGTTTGAATTATGGTGAATTGGAGTTATAGACAAATTTATATGTATGTTTGATTTATACTTTGAATATTTAATTACAAGGTGACTTTTATTCAATATAATACTGTGTTCCTCCACTGTGTGCTCAGGGAATGTTAATGACCTTTTTCTTCCCACTTTTGTTTTTTTTTAAAACATTCAAACATAAAGAAAAATGGAAATAATAGTAAAGGAAACATCCACATACCCTTTATATAGATTTACCATTTGTTGATATTTTGCAATATTTACTTTTTTATATACTCTTATAACTTGCTTTCTTATATACTCTTTCTCAGTATTTACTTGCTTTCTTATATACTCTTTCTCAATACTTACTTGCTTTCTTATATATTCTTTAGATATAGATATATGTATAGCTATGTATATGCACATTGAGGTGGAGCAAACTTGTACATACATACACTGTTACTTCTTTTTTACTGAACCACTTGAAGTTGTAGACATACAGATGATACTGGATCCTTCAGCTTAAAACTCTTAAAAATAGGTCATCTGTATAATCACCAATATCACTCCAAAAAAAAAATTAATAATGCTATAATATCACCATATTTAGATTGTCATAGTTCTGACTGTTTTGCCCTTTTTTTTGGGGGGGTGCCGAAACCTGCCTGTCATTTTTTATTGAGGATTTAATTAAGGTCATGCATTGCATTTGATTGCTGTATTTATATTCTCTTAATTGAGAATAGTTTCCTTAACTGTTTTGTCTTTTATGATACTGAGTCCAAGCTACTTTATCTGTAGAATGTACCTGTCACATTTCTGTCTGAATTTTTTTCTCATGATCAGACTCAGATACTCAGATTGAACATTTTTAGCTAGAATACTTCATAGGTGATAAGTATTTCTTATTGTCTCAAGAGTTATAATGTCAGGTGTCAAATATTGGTGCCATCAACTAAGTTTGGACGCTTGGTTATGGTAGTGGTTCCCATATGTCTCCTCTGCAAAGGAACCTTACCCACTTTGTAATTAGTAAGAAGTCTATGGGTAATACTTTGAGACAATGTGTCTATCCTGTTTCCTCGCTACTTTCACTCAGTGGTTTTAGCAGCCATTGGTAATCCTTGTTGAATCAGTTGTTAACAGTGGGATTGCAAAAGGATGAGTATTTAATGACATTCCTAATAGAGTCCAAATTAACTACCTGCAACTCCTATAAGTATTAGCACATAACAGATCGACTTAGTTAACTGTATCAAAAATAATTATTTCTCATTGTCAGAAATATTAGAATTTATAGAATATTAAATGATATATCCTAGTCACTTGAGCTAATTCTAAGGGAAACATGAGTATGCCTTTCAGTGTTGGAATTCGATTTTGGGGATACTTAGCTACCTTTAATATAATCTGCCTCCTGGTGGTCGGTCCAGGGTCTATGAGGCAATAGTTCATCATGTGTTCTGGAACCTGTTTTGGCCAAGATTAATTTTTTATACTATCCAACAATAATTTTGAAAAACCAACAATGTTTTCTTCATATCTTTTGAAAGTAGTATTTAAGAGGCAATTTAGTATTTCTTTAAATTGATAAGCTCAAGAAATGGTCATTGATTACCAATCTAAAGTTTCCCAGTTTATAGATTAAATTGTCTAACCTATGTAGGCAAAAACACCTGTAAAAACTATTTAAATTCAATACTGCTTAGGTAAGGTGAGATTATTTAAGATTATTAGGGAATTTTTACTTTTAACCTTTTTTTTTTTAAGGCTATTTTTGAGAGTATATTTTAAAGGGCATTTAGATCTAACTGATAAAGTTAGTAAATTCTTATGTCAAATCAAGGGCAAGAAAAAGTTTAGCATAAATAAGACTTTCTTTTCTACCAACAGTAATGCTAGCTTTACAAAGTTCAAATGAGAAATATTACTGAACACCACCACTAGAAATACTGAATCACTTCTAGGAGACAGTTTGTCACTGAAGCTAGGTCACACTTAGCTGGGAGTATTGCATTTCAAAAAGAGAATGCTTCAGAATTTCCGTGGAGGCATTTAGGTCTTCATAGTCTACAGAGAAAGAGCTCTGTGATCTAAGGAGGAATTTCTGACCCATTGGCAGCAGTCTGAACTTGACAGGTGGGAGTCTACTGTTGAAGTGGGGCTGCTTTTCATATGTTAAAAAAAAAAAATCAAGTTTCTGTTGCTAGTCCTATTGAAGTCACCAAGTTAAATGCCATTAATACGCAGTTTTCTCCTACCCATTCACAGCCCTGAAGAAGCTTACAGTAGGAGACTATTTAAGTAGATGTACTAAATGTATTGACAAAGGGATTTTAATATTTGATTCAGCATCAAATGAAGAAAATGGTTACATTAATGCCAAGATAATGGATTGTAATGACATTGATTATGTCTGCTACCTTGTGCACACCCCCTACTGGGGATCAAGCCCACAACCCAGGCATGTGTTCTGACCAGGTACCAAGGTACATGCCCTTGACCAGAATCGAACCTGGGATCCTTCAGTCTGCATGCTGACGCTCTATCCACTGAGCCAAACCAGTCAGGGCTACAGTTACAATGTTTATTTAGGTCACTTTATCATTTCTTCTGTTAACTGATTTCTCATTCCATCTTTTTTTTTTTTTTTCCCAAAACTTTTTCTTAATGTGCTTCAGTGGAGGGATGATTTCATCATAAGGAAGAGGGTTCTAGAGGGGCATGGAACATGTTTTTGAGTTTTTATTTTGGAACAAAGAATTACAGGAAGTTGTAAAGATAGAACACAGAGAACCTATGTACTCCCCACCCATTTTCCCCCCAATGGTTATATCTTATGTAACTACTAGGGGCCCACTGCATGAATTCGTGCACCTAGAAAGGAACTGTGGACCGTGAGGCTGCGGTGGGCTCAGGGGCGGGTCTCAGCCCATCCTCCACATCCCCCACCTGTCTCCTCCATCTGTGGCCCCTGGTCCCCTGCTCCACCATTCCGCCCCTGGTGCAAGTGGGGCCAGTGCCAACAGGGGCGAGTGGCGGCTCCAGCACCAACAGCAGGTGCGAGCGGGGCTGGCGCTGGCAGCAGGTGCAAGCACCGGGCAGGACTGCGGCGTGCGGGAGCAAAGAATTTTCAGTAACCATCAGAGGCTTCCCCTCATGACAGCAATAGTGCCCTTCCTTGGTCTGGTGCCCCCACTCACCTGCTCCACCATCCCTCCGCAGCTGAGGCCTGCCATGTTCCATGCTCTGCTGCCTGCTGCCAACGCCCTTCTTGTTCCATGCACACCCCCTGGTTGTTAGTGCACGTCATAGCGACCAGTTCAGTTGTTCTGCCAGAAATTTTATATTGGCACAATGTGTGTGTATAGTTCTCACATTTTATCACTTGTAGATTTGTATAACCATCACTACAATGAAGATACAGAACTATGTCATCACCACAAATGTCCCCCTGGCACTACCCCACTATGTCATACTGCTCTCTCCCCCACCCACCACTGCCAACCCATGGCAGCCATTAATTTGTTCTCAATTTCTATAATTTTGTTATTTTGCAGTGGTCTCATAAAGTATGTTTTAAGATTGTGCTATTTTCTTTTTTTTTTTAAATATATTTTATTGATATTTTACAGAGAGGAAGGGAGAGAGTTAGAAACATCGATGAGAGAGAAACATCGATCAGCCGCCTCCTGCACATCTCCTACTGGGGATGTGCCTGCAACCCACGTACATGCCCCCGACCAGAATCGAACCCGGGACCCCTCAGTCCTCAAGCCGACGCTCTATCCACTGAGCCAAACTGGTTTCGGCGGATTGTGCTATTTTCGCTCAACATTAATGTCCCTGAAATCCATCCAAGTGTATCAGTAGTTCATTCTGAATGTTTTTCAAGTAAAAGTAATTGCCCTGTTAACTCACTGTACCAAAACTCATTCCTCCCAAAACTGCCCAACCTCAGGTTTAAAAAGGCCTATAAATTTTGTGGGCATTTTATACTGTAAATGTATATAATTATGATAAGTATATAAATTATATTTACATTGTAAAAATTATAATTAAAACACATAGTCTTAGATTATATGTTTGAATTAAATATGCAAAGTTTATAGACATTACGTTTACAAAACTTAGAAGTAGTATAAGATCAGTGTACATTGGTTATCTTGTTTTGTAAATGGATTTTTATTTAAACAGGCCAAATTTGGATAAGCTGTTCTTTTTGCTTTCTTTGAAATAATTTCAAATTTACATAAAGTTACAAGAATACTATAGTGAACTCTTACATACTCCATTTATTAACTTAACATTTTGACACATTATCATTATTCATTCCCTCTGTCTGTCAATCTGTATATACACATAGTTATATAAAATTTATTTTTTCGGAACTGTTTGGGCTTAGGTTGCACATATATCATGACCCTTATATGTCAGTATGTAATGCCACAGAACAAGGTTATTCTGTTATACAACTACAGCACAATTAGCAAATTCAGGAAACTTAACATTGATGAATATTTTTGTCTAATATAGTTTATGCTTCAGTTTTATCAGTGATTTTCTTTTTTTGTATTTCCCCCGCTCCCCTCCTGTACAAAATCCGGTTCAGGGATGAATGTTGTCTTTTTAATTTTCTCTAACCTGAAACAGTTCTCCAGCCTTTGTCTTTTATGATGTTAACATTTTTGGAGAATATAGGCCAGTTATTTTATAGAATATTCCTCATGATGGTTCCCTATGATTAGCTTCAGGTTACATATCCTGCCTGAAATGCCACAGGAGTGATGTTTCCTTGGGGAATTAAATCTAAAAACACATTGTCCATCAGCATCTCATTAGTGATGTTAATTTTGATCACCAGGTGAAGATGTTCAATTTCTCCATTGTATGGTTACTCTCTTTACCATTACTAGCAATAAGCAGTCTGTGGGCATACACTTAGAGACCATGCAAATATTTTGCTCCATCAAAGTACTTAATGATTCTTACCCAAACTAACTTTTATTTTGAGGGTTCAAAGTCAGAGAGTCAACCTTTCTAAATTACCTTCTGAGAATTCTACTTATTTTTGGTAACATTTATTTACCTATTTGTTTTAAGCCTTTGATCTGTATGCATTACATATAATAATTGCTAGTTCGCTTTAACTTAAAATGCTTTTTAAACCACTGAGTTATTTTCAATCCTTTGCTGCCCTCTGCAGGTCTATGAATATAAATCTTTGGAGCAAGGTAAGTACTTCTAATACAGCAAATCATAATCATATTAAGAGCAAGAGTTATGCTATACACATTTGGGATACATTGTTACAAGTTAGTGAGTTTAGAATCTTGAAGTTAGTTTTAAAATTGCCTTCCTCGATCATGAAATTTATTATTGAAGCAATTCGTGTCCTAAATTCTTCATAAGGTTTTTAATTTTTCCGAAGGACAACTGTAAACATTACTGCATTGATATTTGATCATACAGATTTAATAAGTAATTTTAAAATATGTGCATTCAGACATATTTGTGTAAGTGTATCTGTGTGTGAATGACATAAATACCAATTTTAAACTTGTCTTTTTAAGACGTTAACTGCTTTTATGCAGGAAATACAATTATCCTTATGTTGAATTGCAAGAAATATTTGTATCTTAATAAAATCAAAATGTACAATGTTAATTCTATTTTCAATTTAAATATTTTTTGAAATCTAAATTTTACTCAGTTTTGTTTTTAGTATTATGCTGCTATTCAAACTGTATAGTCAGGTATAATATATGGTGGAGATAGTTATATTTGTAAGTAATTTTTCCACTAGAAAGGCTTTTTTATTGGTTTATTCATTATTCAGTGTATCTTTGTTCACAATTTGGTATTAAATGTCGCTGTCTTATTTAATGTATGGCTACAACTTCTGATAAAGTGTATTGTCTATCTTCTATGTCTGTGTTGATTGAAAACAGTTTGTAGGTGACAATTGTTTTACTTAGTTTTTAAACAGTTTCTACCTTTTGAAATGCCATTAACCACAGCATGATTTTTCCTGGTGGAATGAAGTGGGATATGGTTAATTTTATCTCATTTTCCGTATTAGCAAATAAATAGTAGTAGAATTAACTGCAGTTTGAGTTGTTAACACTTATAACATGTCTCAGGTACTATTTGAAGAGCAAAAAAAAAAATTAGTTTTAAAATACACAAAGCATAGTTTAGTTCATGATTCCTCATATCACTTTGGAAAATAGCTGTATGTTTTTGTTCTTATCTTCAGTCCAGGGATATATAGTCAGAATATTGTGTTCAAAAATTACAAGTCAGTACTATAGATTTTGTAATCATTTTCATCATAAAATACATTTGGGTTTTTTTTTTTTTCAATTAAAAATTTGCCAGCAGAATTAACTTTGAATAAGTGTTGTGTATGTGTTTTAGTGTTTGCGTATTCAATTGATAAGAATTGAATAATGTGTGAGAATAAACACATTAGAACTTCTGGCTCCTTTTGTTTTAATGCCATTAAAATGCCTTGGAAAAGATTGTTGAAAAACTGAAAATTAAAATAAAATAAATGGTCCAGGATATTTTACTTTATTATTTCTGTTATACTTCACTAAAAAGAGACAACTGGTCCAATTTCAGCAAGACCAAAAACATGATGAGAAAAAATATTGGTTGATAATTCCTATATGGTCTTTCTTATTTATAGCAATTCATTTAAAATAATATATAAATCAGTTTAGAGTTTTTCTTAGTGACACATTCATAAAACACATTGCAGTTTTCCTTCAACTTGTGTTTGTTTTGGTTTTGTTTTTAAAAGACAAACCTATTATTTAAGAACGAAACAATCTCCTTGGCAGGTGGGGGTGGTGTTGAATTACGGTGATATAGAATGATATCTTACTGGGGAGAAGCTTTATTATTTCAAGAATTCAATTTCAGATTGCATTTATTCTTGTTTGCTTCTCTTGCTGCAATGCACGAATTTTCTGTCTTAACAGATAACAGAACTGTTGTACAAGGATGGACGTTATTGCCAGGAGCCTCAAGGACCAATGGGTAGCGTTTCAATTTCGATGATTGTAACTTATCCACAAATTCATTCTTCTGTGTATTGATGGGCTAGAAAGATTACAGCAATAAACATTTTCTTTTTGAAAGTGAAATTTGAAAACATTTGGTTTTTCTTTATGTTGATAACCACAACATTTTGAGATCTATGAGTTGTTTCGTTTTGTCATATTTATTTTCTTAAAAGACAGGATTAGGAGGCTTTTTCTTTTTAGGAATTGAAGAAATCCTTCTTTTGGTACTGATGAAAGTAGGCTTACAAATTTGTAATCCTTAGTGTTTATGTGATTTTAATGTCTTATAGGTATTAATTTTAAACATATAAAGTAGTAAAGAGGTATTGGTAGATTTTTTCATTTAAATATAGTTTATTACATTATTTAACATTTAATATTTTTCATTAATTTTATGTAATGGGGACTAGAATATAGGGTTTTCTATAAGAAGGTACCCTTCCTGAAAGTTCGGATTTTCTAGGTATTAACACATGGCCCTATACATTTTATGCTTGAATGCATAGAAAAATTACTGTTGTTATAAAACATCTTTGTTAATCTTAGTTTTTCATTGGCTAATAGGCAGCTCTTCACAGGATTGCTGTATCTGCTTATTAAAATTATTTAACTTTCTATACTCAACATTTAACAATCCTTTAAAATTTTATGTTTCCCTAAATGTTGCCCATAAAAAATTAGTATGGAAATGTGTACAAGGCATTTATTTATTGTGATTTGGACAGGAAAGAAGTAAGGCCTTGGGCAGGACCACTTCTGTCATAGAGTGGTAGAAAAAATAGATTGAAGTAAGATTCAGTACTGAAAAGCTGTCACTCGGTCTGAAAATAATTAATATTCCTTTCACTCACCAGTTAGATATGTGCTCCCAAACCACATAATCTCTATGCCTCAGTGATCATTGTTGCCATTTCAGAGCCTCTCATCAGGGTGACATCTCACACCAAAATGATTTCTTATAAATTAATCTTGATAACATGACAGTCTCAGTAATTTTAGTGGAATGCTTTCTCTTGTTTTTTTCCACAGAAGCTGTTGGCTATTTTCTTTATAACTTGATTGACAGCATGAGTGACTCAGAGGTACAGGCCAAGGAGGAGCGTTTGAGACAATACTTCCATCAGCTGAAGGAGATGGTACCATTTCATTTTTTGCTATATAATGCCTGTCCTGCCTGACATGTATCTATTAGATTTGAAATTGCTGCTTTTAAGTACAACCAGACCACTTCTCAATGACATACAGGAGTTGGAGACTTAAATTATGTCTGAGATAATTTCTGTTAGACCAATTTCAGTTTGCTTGTCTAAAACTGAATGGTTTTTTTTTTCTCCTTTCCTTTTGCACAGAATGTAAAAATTTCTGAAAATATCTACAGAGGCATTCGTAACCTACTGGATAGCTACCACGTTCCTGAATTGATTAAGGTGTGTGAGAACTAATAATTAGCTTTTTAAAATGTTTAATTTATATATAAAATCACGTTAAAATTTTATTTAAATAAGATGTTTAGCCCAAGAAAATTTATTTAAATGACAGTTACAACAAGGCTTTTTCATTGATTGTTGGTAAATACTGTTTATATATTGAAGAATTCATTTAAAACATTTATTATAATGGTTAATAAAATATGACAGAATTTCTGGAAAATTTTGGAAAGATGGAAAAATAGCAGTAAAATGAGGCGAGACTTTCAAAATTTGCTTTTGACATTTGCTCATGTATTTTTCCATGTGTTTTCTAATGCTAATTTAAATCCCAATTTTAGGATGTTCATTTGTTGGTTGAAAGAGAGAAGACAGACTCTCAAAAAGTAAGTAGGTTTTTTGAGTAGATTCTACCTACTATAAAAACCACATTTAATGAAAATTCTAGACCGTCTTTATAAAATCAGTGGTTCCTAACATTTTGCCGACAGTATAACTCTAAGAAAGAAGTTGGTCAAAGCTATTCCCCAACTCAGAAAAATCAACACATCTAAGAAATTTTCATATAGTCTCAGGAGCTTTATAAATCCCTAGAATCCATTCACAGAACCCCAGTTAATATTCTTGATAGCATTTATGACATTTCGGAGAGGTCAATTTAAAGGGAAGAGTGGCAAAAATAAATAAATAAACAAACAAACAGAAGAGTGGCAAGGGGTACATTTTCTTTCCTTTTTTTCTTTTTGTAGTACATTTCTTTCTTTTTTTCTTTCCATTTCTGTAGACTATTAAGGCTTCATCGTCTGAATTGGAGTCTACACTTGAAAAACTAAAAGCTGAGAACCAGCCTGTAGGAGACACCCTGAAGCAGCTCATATTAGTGCTTTGTTCAGAAGAGGTAACATTTGTTTAAATATTCAAAACATGCTACTAAGGTAAAAAAATTTTATAGATAAAAGTATAGGCAAAGCCAAATAGAATACTTGTGATTTTTACAATTATTATACATCTTGCCTGTGAAGAACGCAATTAAATGAAAGGTTAACTAATTTCCACTACACCTTGAATGGCATGTTTTCAGGTTGCTGTAGTTTGTTTACAATAATCTGCAAAGTGAATGATAGTAACAGCCATGATAGGTTTATCATACATGCCAAATGTCCTTTCAAGCCATGGCTCCGGTCTCTTATATCTAGATTGTCAAGCAACTGATACATGCAGTAGTCATTTGCAAGTCAAATATTACTAGATTGTTAATGCAGGGATTGAAATTCCATTTTCCTGCTGGAAAAAAAGCTCTTTCTGAGATAAAGGGTCTCTTGCTTTTTTCCAGCAGGCGTCCAGCTGTACTTTGTGTTTATTTTAGTGTGTGTCTGCAATTTGTGGCATATCACTAGATTTTTCCAGTTTCTAGTTCAATATGATTTGGTTGTATGCCTGTGATTTTAGGGAAAAAATATAACAGGTTTTAAGATTGTAACATGGTACTGTTAAATTCCAAAATATTTTTTCACATTACTTGGAAATTAAACTGACTTTGAGGAACTTTGCAATGATACATTTTCTGTGTATGGAAATTAGACTGTGAGTAGGGGGTGGCTTGGTATATATTTAATCTGGAATGTCCTTTTTATAATACAGTACTAAAACATCAAATCTGGCATAGTGGTCTGTTTTGCATTACAGATAACAAATCTTTTAAACCCTACATACATGTCTTACCTGTTTTTCACAAGGTGAATGAAAATATTAAGGAACAAGGTGAAGTAAATAACTTGAATCCATTTATTTTTAAAGCACTTGTAACTTTTTCTACACTTAAACATTAAAACAAGAAATTTTGTATTTTCTTTTATATTTATTTATTCTTTTTCATGTCTATCCTTTATTTTAGAACATGCAAAAAGCTCTTGAATTAAAAGCAAAATATGAATCAGACATGGTTATTGGTGGCTATGCAGCTTTAATAAATTTGTGCTGTCGACATGATAATGCAGAAGAAGCACTGAACCTGAAACAAGAATTGTGAGTATGCTGGCACTGAAACAAATCAACCTTAATGCTGATACACTGTCCTTGATGGATCATGAAGATTGAACATTACTCTCTTATGTAATTTTTAAAAATTCTCTTTTGGCAGTGTTTTTGCATAATATGAGACTCTTTGGTTAATTATGGCTTATTTTCAGCAAAGAGTCTTTGTTTAAGTACAAGACATACTATTCCTTTAAAGCCAAGATTCTTCCGTCCCCCTGACCTCCCCATTTATACAACTACATATTACAACAGTGGTGATGGTAACTATTTTATAAGGCTTGTTTAACAGTCTCCTTTCTATACTGTAATGTAAACAAAATTCTGTCCGTTTTTCAGGTATCTTTAGGTGTCTAATTTTGATAGATTTATCAAATAAAAGTATGTCTCTGAGTATTTCAATGTTCATTACAAAGTTGGGATCACCTAGAGTGCCATGAAGCAAGAGTTCCTTCAATTCCTATCATTTGCAGATAGAGTGATGCAATTTATATGTAGTGCTAGAGTTTTATTTCTTTTGTCTTTTTTGACTATAATAACAAGTGAATGTGAATATGGCTTTAAAAATAAACCTTAACTGAAATGTAGAGGCCAATATTAGCAACAATTCAGATTATCTGATGAGTGATAAAATGGATATTGCTGTTCTATATGCAGTTAATTGACTTTTAACATATTGTAAATTTGGCTTTTAACTTTTAGTGACCGTTTAGATTCATCTGCTGTCCTTGACACCAACAAGTATGTAGCCCTTGTAAAAGTATTGGGAAAACATGGCAAACTCCAAGGTAAGCCTGGGCATATAAAGGAAATATGTGATGCAAGTATCTTGCCACTGGAATAACATGTGAATTGATATTAATGGTATATCATGTCCTGCAAAGTGCTTGAACACTTTGCATACAAATTTGCATGTGAATCCAACCAGAGCAGCATGGACAGTGTAGGCCATTAGTTTTAATGGATTGGCAAGCGTGTCATTTACATTTGCACAGCTCAGTGCTTTTTGCACTTCTGCAGCTAGTTTTTATTAGCATTGCTATTTGGATTGAGTTTGAAGATCTTGGCTTATGGAACAATTTGCTTATATGCCTGCACTAATGGCTTTGTTTTTGCTTTAAATGTCTGAAGGCTGAACATAAAACTTATAAACATAACCTTTATTTAAGAATATGAATTTTGCAGCAGTCTTTGTCTTACCTTTTGATAACATTCACCAAATGTGCACTTTAACAAGTTTTTATTTAGAAGTTTTCAGAGGAAACCTAGATAATATATAGCTGATGTGCATACTCTAGTTTTCTCATTGTTGAGATAATGCTAAGCCTAATATAATTAATCACACTTGATATATTCTTACTGTTTGCTTGTTTCTTAACTTTCTCGTTGGGTTTTATTTTGAAACTTCTTTTTCAGACTTCCTCTCTTTTATTTCTAGAGATTTTTAAAAACTTATTTTATGATGAAAAATGTATGGAGAGACTATTTGATTTGAAAATTGAATTTTTTCCTAGGAAGCCTTTCTAACACAGAAAATTCTTTATAATTATTAGCTGCTTTTAAAAATCACTTTTTGTAAAGCGGTCAAAACATTTTGCCTGTGCAATAATTAAGAGCAACATTATAAAAATGCACTTATTCCATATCCTAAAATGTTTGTTTCTGCCTTCCTAATGAAGCTTAATGAATCTAATGTATTAACATGCAGTCTTTTGGAAAGCTTTCATTGGCTCTGCTTGGCTAATTAGTATCGACATAGCAAACAGGCCCTATCGGTATCAGACCATTAGTCTGGCTGTATATACAGTGTAAACACATCTTTATTATCTGGCTTCCTGACAAGCCATCTGCTGAAGAAACAATGGTGTGATTTAGCAGATGTTAGCTCTGAACGATAAAAGCATCCATTTAGGAGGATCTTAACAGCTATAGGGCAGACCGTACAGGGTTATGTGGTGCAGAGTGGGCACACAGTCCCTATCTATAATTTGTAGTCAAAGTTGCAGGGAAATGATAAAACCATGCTATTGTGGATTTATAATTGTAGTCTCGTTTAGAAATGCAAGTAGTAATTAACTTGAAATCGGCATTATACACTAGAATTTACATTCCTGCTGTGCTTGAAATGCTGTTTTAATAGCAGTTTGTTTTCCCTACATGAAATTACCTAAGGGTCTTTTGTGTTCCTTCCTTGTAGATGCTATTAACATTCTAAAGGAAATGAAAGAGAAGGATGTTCTTATCAAAGATACAACAGTCTTGTCCTTTTTTCACATCCTAAATGGCGCAGCTTTAAGAGGTGAAACCGAAACAGTAAAACAGTTACATGAAGCCATCATGACTCTAGGATTAATGAAACCAACCATCAACATCTGTTCCCCACTGGTCACTCTATATCTGGAAAAGTAAGTTAATTGAATTTTGAATTTTATATGTTGGCATTAAAAGAAGGCGTCTAATCATTTAGGGATTATATGTTGTCACTACCCTGTGGTGCCATGGAAGCCTTGTAGGTTATTTGCCAAGAATAAGAGGACTTATATGGACGAGGTGACCTTTCAAAGCACCAGCAGCTCTAAGGTCCTGTGGATTACTTCTTGATGGGATGGTCTATGGTGAATTTTTGTAAGGCACGTGATGATATTGCATGAAATCTAATTTTTTCCAGTTTTGAGCCTTATAAGTGTTCATTATTAATAAGTGTAAGAAAGAAGGATTTCCTAGGGTTTTTGATTATGCATCATGACTGTTAATCGGGTAACAGTGTAGCAGCATTTCTTCAGTGTACCTTTTCTCTATATAGTGTTTTAACTGCTTGTACCAATATAGTTTTTCTATTGTAGAAGTTGTCTCTGTGCCTTGTGAGATGAATTTTTTTGATAGGGCAAGATTTAAAGTATTATTTGCAATGCAAATCATGAAATCAACCTACTCTCTTGTAATGAGTGAAACATTTTAGTAAGATGATTAAGTAGCCTTTATCTTTTCCTTTTGTGTGTGTTTGTTTTTTTAATTTCCTAGATCTTAACTCTTTTGTCATCTTTTCCATGGCTTAATGCAGGTTTTAATCTACTTATTTCCTGATTGGGGCTTTCTGATTTTAGTTTGGATGTTGTCCTATCAATGCCAGGAGGAAAAGGAAAGATACATCTTAATGTTCTTATATTTTTCCCAAATTTCTGGTAATTTTTCTTTATTTATTAGTGGGTATAATAAATATAATGAGTGTTTTAGTATTGAATTTAAAATGTAGAATAAAAAATATCTTTATGTTAGGAAATGTGTATATAAATATATATGTATACACATATATATGCACATACATGTTTTATGAAATAATTCCTTTGCCATGCTATTGAAAAACAGTTTATCAAGTTAGATGATTGGCCAAATCTTAACCTTCACAGTCTCAGCATTGCATCCTTTTAAAGAAATAGTGATTCAAATAGTTACTGTGTTATTGAGTTCTCAGGTTCACAGCCAACTTTATATGGAAATCCTATAATTAATATGCTTCCTACTAGAATTTCTTGATTGTTTAAAAAAGACCCTTCTCTGCACATTGCATGTGCAGCTCTACATAGGGATTTGAAAGAATGGGCCCAGTGCCCAGAAAATTAGGCCCTCCTCCACTATTGAGCAAAAATAAAATAATTAACAATAAAAATGAGGCCATGGTAGAAAAGTATCTTACAAATAGAAATACTTTGAAGACAGAGGAGACAAGAGTTTTCCAAAACAGGTCTGCAGATGGGGCTCATGAACCAAGAAGAGCTTACCCAAGGGATATGGAAATGCCATGGGTTCAGCCTTAGGCTGGAGCCTCTCTGTGCTTTTGATGGTACAGTACAGCCAGAGAATTGTATGTCTCAGTAAAGTTTGACTGTCCCTGTTAATTGGACTAGAGAAATCTAAATTAGCATATTTTCTTTAATGATTTCTTACTCTTTTCACATACATGGAGAAATTATTACCTTTTATTTTTATTTGCCTAGGGTCTGGGTTTTTTTGTTTTTTGTTATCTTTGCTTTGCAGAGATAGTCTCCATGACAAGATCTTTCACATTCATCTATCGTAATTTAAAAGGTTTTTATGATTGTTTTAGGGTCACGAGGACAATAAAAAGGATACAGAGGAAATTTCATGTTTATCAATTGCACAAAACAGTAGCAGCACTCCTAGTTGGGGATAAGTTAAAGGAAAAAATTGACTTTGAAACTTTTTTCCAATTGTGTTTTCCCCAACCGATGGACGTTATTAGCTAATTCAGAATCTTGACAAGTGCAATACTAGGATTAACTACTCTAGTCTGCCAAAAAGTCCACATGTATTTGATTTGATTAAATATGTTTAATCTTCAGTAATATAATGTAATTGACCTTAACAGTTAGGAGCTCAACTGGGGAATGAGCCTTAGTTATTCAAACTTGAGATAAAATTACGAAAAACATTCCAGAACATTGTACAAAATCTTCATCCTTTCATTCAAAGGCAGCATTTTTTTTGGAATGTCATTGCAGTGACTCTAGAGAGGCTATTACTTACACATTGTAATTCTGCAACAAAATCATGACATTGAGTTCCTTAGAAAGATGATGTTTAAGATTCAGTAGATTTTAATTTTGAGCTGACTTTTTCAGCATTAGAAAAAAACATGGGAGAAATTAACACTCAGTTTGTTACTTGGATAATGTATAAAAAGCTTTCTGGATATGGAAAATAATGTTTTATTTTTTTTTTTAAATA
Source organism: Myotis nattereri (assembly GCF_964212035.1). Classification (NCBI taxonomy): domain Eukaryota; kingdom Metazoa; phylum Chordata; class Mammalia; order Chiroptera; family Vespertilionidae; genus Myotis; species Myotis nattereri. Next base: position 61,399,948 of record NC_138085.1, read on the forward strand.
TATTTTATTGATTTTTTACACAGAGGAAGGGAGAGAGACAGAGAGTTAGAAACATTGATGAGAGAGAAACATCGATCAGCTGCCTCCTGCACATCCCCCACTGGGGATATGCCCGCAACCCAGGTACATGCCCTTGGCCGGAATCAAACTCGGGACCTTTCAGTCCGCAGGCCGACGCTTTATCCACTGAGCCAAACCGGTTTCGGCAATAATGTTTTATTTTTATTTATTTGCCAAAATAACAACAGGTTTGCCCAATTATAAACAAGTTGATAAACTAATCTGCTTCTGTATTATCAAAATGATAATATTTGTGTTGAACAGAAAAATAAGAAGAGTTGAACATTTTCATGTGTTCCTTTACATTAGGATTGTTCTATAAGTCAAGTGTCTACATGTAGTCCAAATGAATGTTATTTTAAACATTTTCTTTTATGGCTATTTACATTTTTAAAAATTGAGATCATGCCTAATTCTGGGAAATGACCTGAGTCCTCCATATTAAGGAAGAAAGAAATGCTTTAAAATAGGTTAAAAAGTTTTTGATTAGTCTTTTTGCAGTGATAAAGGAAATGAAATTAATAAAATCTCAACCATTAGGTTTAAAGGCATAAGAATTTGAAGCAGTTTCAGATTCACTTGTTTTATAGCTGATCTACTTTTGTTTCATTGCATATGAAAAATATCTCAAGCTGTTTAACTGGATTATTTAGTAAAACTTCAAAGAAGCATTATTTCTTGCTTTCCAGTAAGGATTTTTCTGTGCTGATTTGTGCTATAATCTGTATGTATCCACGTACATTTCATTTAAATGAATCATGGACTTTCTATATATCATCCTTTCAGAGTCTTGATAAATTAATCTTGAGTTCTTCATAAAGGTCATACTTTCTGTTAGCAATATGTTTTAAAACTCACGGTAACACTTTAATATGTTACATAAATGGGAAATATATTTTATTAAATGCTGGTTATTCTGTCATATACACTCCCCTTCAATTTTAGCATCTTCATTTGTACTGGATACTTTTATTATTTGTGGGAATGCTTGCCTTCTAGAGTAAAACTCTTTATGTGCTGAAAGGAAATTAAGGAGGTTTGGCTCTTTTACTCCATTATTGCAATTAAGAATTTAGCATCATCAGTGCCAAAGGACAAAAGTGTTTCATTTGCCCTAGGGGGATAGGACAGTGATAAGATGATTTTTCGTCAAGGATCGTTGGGTCATAATTAAGTTACATTCCTGGCTATTGCTTTCTGAAGGATGATTGGTAAATGACAGGCTTCATGTGCTTAGTGCGGACAGTGTGCAGTAGGGCTTTTTCTCCCTCTGTCAGAAAATCCTGTTGAGCCTGATAATGTAAATGTGGCATTTTATTCTGAACAAAAGAGCAGGGAAATGAGCTATCTTGTCTAATCATTCAGTTGTTTAACACCGACTTCCAGTTTAGACTCAATTGGCTGGAAAGCACTTGACATGTGAAGTTAGTTAGTGCTGTTCGGAATGCATGTTTGAGTAAATTTTAAAGTAAGTGACAGCTAAATTGTACCTAGGGAAATTACAAAGCCTTCAACACAGTTAATTTTTGGGAAGGATTAGTTGTAATTGCAACACCAGTCTCCTTGAAGATTCCTCATTTATAGATGATGAACAGAAAAAAAACACACACATTTTGCTCTTGCAAGGGTTGGTTCTCTTAACAGAATTTTTGTGAAGGTGATGGTTTCTCCTGAATTGATTTCTCTCCAAACTGCAGATGTGCTTAAAATTTATAGAACAGTTTGTTTTTAGAATATTACGGTGTTTTTCCCCCACCTTTAAAAAGTTCTCCCCCCCCCAAAAAAAAAATCCTTCTTTTCTCTAGTAATTTCAGATTTTGAGAGCTTTTTAGTTAGTAAGCCCTTTAAGTAAATTGCCACTTCTGTAATAAAGCATTATTTTGGAGCACTTTATTTTTTTGGTTGTTAAGTATACTCTGAAATTGAAAAGTTTACTATAACTAATGAGACTAAGTTTAAAGCTACTGATAGGTGAATAGATAGAGGTCACTGGTTGTTCTTGTTCTAAAAATTCAAGATCATATGAAAGACGTTTGTGATTATTAAAGTTATAGTGAGGAATTTGGGTCAGGAGTGCTTTGTTTCTTGGTACTTTTAAGTAGATATTTTTATGGTCAGTAAATACCTTATATGAATGTATGTCCAGTGTTTGTTTTTCTGTCAGGGACATTATATCATACTTTAATTTCATAACACGGACTAAAACCAGAGGTAATATCATGTTTGCCGTATGAGCTTAAAGTTTGCCTCTATGTAATAATGCAAAATTAAGTTTATAGTGGTTTTATATAAGTTCAGGTTTCCTTAAAAAGTGAATTAGAGATTGCAAAAATGAATTTTTAATATAAGCTAAGTGAGTCTATTCATGTTAATAAATAAAACTTTCTTTTAAGTGATTGAATTACTTATTAGACTCAGGCTATTATGTATATATGTTCTTAAAATTTAGGATTATAGAATCTTTCCTCTGTTCTGCCTTTATTTCATAGACTTACAGAATTTTGATAAAGCTTACATGAAGTTAATTTGCATCAATCAAAATATTTTAAAATGATTGTCTACTATTTTATAGCATATATAGTTTTATTCATGAAAATTACTTTATGCATTTCACTGAAATATTTTTTGGGATAGTCTAGTCATTGAACTATCACAGTGGAGTTTTTTTAGAGATAATAGTAATTGGTTTTCTTTTAGTAGTTGAAGTTTGTGAAAGCAGTGGCTAAATTTTTTATCAGAAATGGACTTTGTACACTTTGTGACCCATGTACTATCCTATATGACAAAGAGCTAATATGCTAATTAGACCGAATAGCAGAACGACCGCCTGGATGACCTTCCTGACAAAGCCAGGGCTGCGAGGGCCAAGCTCCTTGCATGAATTTCGTTCATCGGGCCTCTATTATATATGTAAAAGTCTGAACGACTGAACTACCGATTGCTATGACACGCACTGACCACCAGGAGGCAGACGCTCAACACAGGAGCTGCCCCCTGGTGGTCAGTGCACTCCCACACCGGGAGCTCCGCTCAGCTGACTGAACCAGCCCACCAGCCTGGCAGCAGCCACTCCCTCCCTCAGTAGTCCTGCAGGTCCAATCTCCAGAGAATGGGCCAGGCACTGATGGACCAGCGCTGCCCAACAGCGCCTCTGGCCTCCTGGAAGTCAGCCGCAAGCATCGCGGCCACTTCCCCCACTAGATGCTCCGTAAGGAAGAAAGGATATAAAAGCGGCCTCCAGGTGGCTCCTGACAATCGCTCAAACATCCGGGGCTGACAAGGGCTTTCCTCTGCCCACTGGGAGGGCCGATCGCATCCCAGGCCCCCACCCTCTCACCCTCCTAGGGACTCCACCTGTGCACGAATTCATGCACAGGGGCCCTAGTTTGTATATAAAGTTTTAGGAATTATGCATATAAGAGTGGGCAAAAATAGGTTTATAGTTGTAAAACATAGAATACAATAATTAATAAACAATACAATAATAAAACTGTTTTGTGTACTCACAATTGTAAACCTACTTTTGCTCACCCCTGATATACTGAAATAAGTATGGAATCAAAGTTTTGAATCTAAAATTAATGGTTATCCACAAGATTTCTTGAAAAGATTATTGTTATTTCAGAGTAGAATTTTAAATTCTAATCTTTTAAAGTGTACAAAGGAAATCACAATCATTTTGGGTCACAGAAACTAGAAGTACACTGATTGGTAGTGTTGTGCCCCACATTTTGGGTATAAAGTTTCCACCTTTTCCTTTTGATATTTTGCTGCTCTTACTGACTTTATCCTGCCTAATGAAAGTGGTATTTTCAGGAGATTATTTTCTCTGCTGGTGTGAAACATTTGAGCTGATAAACCTAATAAGCTCAAATTCATAGAACCAACCTCATAAGTATTAGAACTGGGAGGGAACCCAAAGGTCCATCAGTTCAGCCATTGTGTTAATCTTTTCATCACCACTTCTAGGAATGTATCACATTGCTGCAGCTGAACTGTATGCATGCAGTACTTATCAATAGGATTGAAATTCAGATGTCCCATGAGTATACAGCTATTTTCATAGCAATGAGAATATAGAGACTTTTTCATTTCCACCACCACATTTCTAAGCTTTAATAGGAAAAATTAATAATGATATCAAATGATATGAAGAAGGGATACTCATATCTCTTTTTAAAGGGACATGATCCAACCACAAGTCAGAATGTAGATAGGGATTGGAAAGAACAGACTAGTCATTATATCATAAGAACAGACTAGTTCTTTTCTATCATAAGTACCGCTTGTTTAAAATGTTTCATAATAGATTTCTATTTCTTTTTGTTGGCAACCTGAGGGCAGTAACATTGGCTTTTAAATTTCTAACAAATATATGAATTATTTACATTTTGATATTTTTGTCTTTTCTGTTGTTGTTCTGAGCATGTATAATCTTTAGAAGTATATATTTGGAGCCCAAAGACTATTAACATATCTCTTTGATTGACAGAACAATTATTCATTCACTTATTGATAGGTTTGACCTAATGTAGGGGAAATACAATTGAGACATTACTATTCTAGTTTGGGAATTGTTCTGAAAAAGGAAATCATACCACTTTTAAAAACTCAGTTATGTGTTAGCTTTTCTCTTAAAAATATTTTAGTAGTTTTCCATGAAAAAGAATTGTAGAAAGGTAGTAACTGAACTTGTGTCTGAAGCAAGGGAAAATACTGGTTACATAAAGCTTTATATCATATGTGGTAGCTACTGTAGCATTTCTCTTGTATGACAGTAATCTAGCCTGCAACATCTACTTGCAGTTTTGAAATTAACCTGTAATTTAGTCTTCACCCCAAGTGACAAAAATTCAAATGACTCTGTGGGGTGCCAAAAGATGCACTGTAAACAGGGCCCAGTAAGAGGATAAGGTAGAGTTCCATCAGGACAGGCTCTTTTTCACTGTGTCAGTATTATTGCAGTGAAATTAACGCTTCTTCATGGTATTTTATTCTTTTAGTACAGCTTAAAATCTTAATCTAGATAAAATAGTAATTCAGTCTAGGGCAACATAACATTTGTATAATGGACCAAAATGTTAGGGCTTCAACAGAAAATTTAAAAAGGCTTTTTTCTTTTGAAAACTGTTGCTTGTGTGAGAGAAATGTGTTTTCTCCACTAATGTTGTCACTGTCATTAGTACTTCGGTCCATGTCTCTAACCATGCCTCTTTTTTTCTTTTTTTCTTTTTTAAATACATTTCCTGCTTTCTTTTAAAAAAAATGTAATTTCTGATTCAAAACGGTAGTGCCGTATTAGGTTAACCAGACAACAGTGCTTTTACTAGTAACAGAGCATAATGTATAGTGAGGTATACTCCACTGAAAGTGGGCGGCCCAGGGACCTGATGGCAGTACCTTTCTTCCTCTGTTCACCTAATAGTAATCAGTTAATCTCCAAGTGTCTTAATTTCCTCAGTTACTTAATAGTAAAAGGATGGTGGCAGGTAGAATTGGATCACATAATCTTTACAGCTTTCCTAAGGTCTTGCATATTTCTCATACTGTCATTTCCTTTTAAAGGAAAAAGTAGTTTTTGAGGACCCACAAGAATATATTTTCACACTCTTGTTTAATGACTTTAATGAAAATATCTTTTTATATTAATTTATTACTATATAAGAGAAGCCTTTACTTTATAATTGAAAATTGTTTTTAAAAGCTTAGCCTCTAATGAAAAGCCTTTTAAGAGTTCTAGAATTCATTGACCATAAGGATATTCTAGTTTTAGCAACAGTAAATTTCTGTATATATGAATTCTCAGGTTATTTTCTCCTTATCTGGAAAGATAACAGTATGAAAAATATGATGGTAAAGTTGAAAGTGCTGGGAAATTCCTTGATAGCTATTGATAGACATTTAATAAAGTGTCTCACCCTGACTGAGTGGCTCAGTTGGTTGGAGTATTGTCCCATACACCGGAAGATTTTGGATTCAGTTTCTGGTCGGGGCACATACCTAGGTTGTTGGCCCGATCAGCTCCAGTCGGGGTTCATCCGGGAGGCAACCAATTATCTATCTCTGTCTCTATCTCAACCTCTATCTCCCTCTCCCTCCCTACTTCCTCCCACTCTCCTTCTTTCTCTAAAATCAATAAATATATCTTCAGCTGAGGATTAAAAAATAAAAGAGTTTCCCAATTTGGAATTATTGAGAACCATAAACACATAAGTAGTTAGAAAAATATTTGATAGTAGTCTTTGTTTTTAGAAGTAATGTATTAAAGTAGTCTCAAAGAATGCCTCCATTTATTTGAAGTTTTTAAAAGTGCTATTTAGCAAGTGAAATAATAAAGATGAGGCAGGGAAAACAGGGAACTGCTAATGATGCCTGTACTCTGAACATTTATTTATATATAAGAATTATTTCTCTTTTTTTTTCTCATTTTGGCTTTGAGGTTTTCTGCCTTAAATAAAGCTCAGTCATATACATTTTATTCATTGTTAATATTTTTATGTTTCCAAGGGATGACTTACCCACTGCTCTTGAAACCAGCATTGACTGCTATAACAAGTATAAAATATTACCAAGGATTCACGATGTCTTATGTAAACTGATAGAGAAAGGCGAGACTGATCTCATTCAGAAAGGTTAGTCACCTTTTAATATCTTGGTGTACTTGGTGTTTGCCCCGCCCCCCCTCCTCGTCACTTATTTAATCTTAATGCATTGCAGTGAAGAAAAAATCAAACACGAAGGCAAGCACATCCAGAGAAATGTTGTTTCACTTCTAAATTAAAAGAAAAATATCAGATAGAATGTTAGTATTATAAATGTCCTTGATTTTAATAACTGTTTATTTTGAAAAGTTGCCCCTCTATTAATTTTTGTTCTACTTCTTGGCGATGTAGCTTTATTAGGATATTTTACCTTTATTGTCACTAGTTTTCTTTGAAGCTAGTCTTAGGTACTTAATGTCATAAATGTATGTAGTTGAATAAGAAATGTGACAGAAAATAGGTTGACATAGATCTTTAAAGTGTTCTAAATATTTGTTTTAAAATTTTCTTGTTTTTTTCCAGAGCTTCAGTGATTTTATATTTCTCTTTATTTTTCTTCTGATATGTTTTCTTCTTTCCTCCTTAGCAATGGACTTTGTGAGCCAAGAACAAGGTGAAATGACAATGCTCTATGATCTCTTCTTTGCCTTCCTACAAACAGGAAATTACAAAGAGGCCAAGAAGATCATTGAGGTGCGATTTTAACTGCAGTATTCTAATAGTTCAGCTATTTAGAGCAGGGGTCCTCAAACTACGGCCTGCGGGCCACATGCAAATACAAATACTGTATTTGTTCCCGTTTTGTTTTTTTACTTCAAAATAAGATATGTGCAGTGTGCATAGGAATTTGTTCATAGTTTTTTTTTAAACTATAGTCCGGCCCTCCAACAGTCTGAGGGACAGTGAACTGGCCCCCTGTTTAGAAAGTTTGAGGACCCCTGATTTAGAGTCTTAGAATGGGTTTAAAAATTTTAATCTTTAATTACACTTGTTCTAATTCATGTTAATATAATTCAATCCCAATAGTGGGGCAGTAGTGGGGGGAAACTTGGCCAGCTTCTTTATCCTATATAATAAAACCCTAATATGCAAATAGACTGAACAGTGGAATGACCAGCAGAACAACCAGTCGTTATGACACACACTAACCACCAGGGGGCAGATGCTCAACTCAGGAGCTGCCCCCATGGCGGTCAGTGTGCTCCCACAGGGGGAGCACCGCTTAGCCAGTCGCCGCCTCCAGCAGAAGCTGCCTCCACTGTAGGCAGGCAGTCATCCCCTGAGGGGGTCCCAGACTGCCAGAGGGCGCAGGCCGGGCTGAGAAAGCACGTGTGCATGCCTCCCCCCCCCCCCCCCCCACACACACACACACAGTGCACTGGGCCTCTAGTTGTATATAATTACAGTGTAGAAAAGGCAGCCTAGTTGTATATTGAATTTGTTTCCTCACTTTGTTAAATTCACTGTTATATATCAAGATGATATTTGCATAAATCTTGGATTGTGGAACAGTTAAATTAAACTGGCATTCCTGGGTATAAAGTTGCTAATCCTCTTTGCCAAGGAATTCTTTGTTCTTAAAAGCAGTGAAATTTAATTTGCTGCAGTCCATACTCAGATTTATTTGTAATGCTTGTCTACAAGTTAATCAGCCAAACAAGTGCTGTCTGCAACTGTTTGGCATTTAATTTAACATTTCTTCTCTTTTTTTTTCTTTAACTATGGTAAGCAGCTTATGGGAAATAGTAGGTGATAAACCTGACCTATTTGGGTTTCGTATATTTTATCTAAGTTTGAAATTTTGCTTACTAAAATCGATTAGTCAAAGAAAGGGGAACTATAAAGTCTGTACAAATTGTGATTAATTTCACTATTAAACAATTCTATGTCCCCTAAAAAACAAAACATTCCTCAGAAGATGGACACATCACCCTAAAAACATATTTAATGTGATTATATAAATTTGTAAACACATAAGTAATCGTGTTTCTCTTAGATCATACTTTGCTATTACTTCGTGTCTTTTTCCAAAAGTGCCCATGATGGATGGTACACAGAGGTGGTGTTTTGACTTCTTGTTTGTATATTGATGACTGCTTATCATTAAATTGAAAACGTATATACATACCCGTAAAATTTTTAGTTTCTATTGATGCTTTTGAAAGAAGAGAAAAGTCTAGTATGGAAAAGGACTGTGAAATTAATCCAGGACTTTCTTCTCTTCTTGTCTGTCTTATACCTCAATTGATCCTCCTGCCAGAGGCAAGTGGGACATGCTTTCTTGAACAGGTGTTTCTGTAGCTCAAGTAGTTCATTTGTATTTTTTAGAAATGGTATAAATTCTTTCATTATAAGTGCACGGTATGTATATCTGAAATTATGAGGGGAGCTGCCTGCCTGTTAAGTTCTGCTGCTCTGTATGCATGGTATCAGTATTAGCAGGGCACCTATCAGAGTAGAAATTAAGCTCAGATATTCAGATAATAGTGATGAAAGGTTCTACAGTAGATAATCATGTGTCTCTGTATGTAATAAGCAGGACAAAATAGGAAGAGCCAAAGGTATAGAGTGAGTTCTCCTTTTGCCATCTACTTGCTAGTGTGATAATGGGCAAGTTACTAAACCTTTTTATGCTTTCTCATCTATAAAAGGGAATACAGAGTGGGGCAAAAATAGGTTTACAGTCCATATGGAAAATAATGCAATAATTAATAATACAAGAAAAAATTGTTTCTCATACTCTAAACTGTAAACCTACTTTTGCCCCACCCTGTATACTATCTTTTTAAGATTCAATCACATAATGTATGTAAAGCAGCTTGCCTGTTTCCTGGATTATGGCAGTAATCAATAATATTAATTCTCTTTGCCCCTGAAAGGTACAGATTGTATTTTCTTTTTTACTCCACATAATTCACAATATGATGCTTAGCATAAGGTACGTGCTTTTCGCATGAATAGGCAATGAACAGGAATACTCTAAATCTTTGCCAATGTACAACATCACTGAGTGTAATCATTTTGGAATGGCTGTCTACTGATGACAGAATTTTCATAGTGGGTATATACAAAATTGCTTAAAGATTAAAGAGTAGCTTTACAGAATTCCTGCAATCCCCTAGAGTAGTTCAGCAAGGTGTATAATTAATATATGAGAATATACTGAAGTACATTTTAGTTGCTTTTAAAAAAATGGTTAGTTGGAATTGAATTAAAGTTGGGAACTTGCTTTTTTCACTATTGAATTCAAGACCTGGAGTTCTCTCTTACAGTTTTCTAAGGATTATTGAAAAATGAAAATTAATAAGTTAGGACTATATCAGCATATGAAAGAATATTATAAATACTGAGTAACATTTTTATCATTCCCCAAAATGCAGTAGTGTCTTACCAATGGGTAGATTCATTAGGGTTGAATTTCCAAAGCAAAATATACAATGAAGTTTCTTTGATTTGAAGCACTGTGGTAGATAAGATAAACCAGTGATTAAAATGACCATAGATGCCCTAATCGGGTTGGCTCAGTGGATAGAGTGTCGGCCTGCGGACTGAAGGGTCCCAGGTTCGATTCCAGTCAAGGGCATGTACCTTGGCTGTAGGCACATCCCCAGTGGGGGTGTGTGCAGGAGGCAGCTGATCAATGTTTCTCACTAATCGATGTTTCTAACTCTCCTTCTCCCTTCCTCTCTGTAAAAAAACAATTAAAAAATATTTTAAAAAATGACCATAGACTTATTTTTATACATGAATTATTGTGGGAGGATGGGATTATAGCTGTTATTTTGCTTTATGCTTTTCTGTATTTTCTGAGTTTTCTATAATGACTATATATATATTTTTTCTTATACTCAGAAAAAGTGTTATTTTCTTCCCAAAAAAAGTGTAAGAGAGAAGTGAATTAGACTAAGATCAGTCCTCAGGGAGCTAATATGAAGCTCCTTGAACGTGAGATTAATATGTGCAGAGAACTGGACTATATCAGCATATGAAAGAATATTATAAATACTGAGTAACATTTTTATGTTATTGGTATATAAGGCTGAGAAGTGTTAACTGCTATAAGTATAAATAGGTGTGCAAGTTCAAGAGTAGAACTTATTCCTTAGTAAGAAATTAGGTAAGATTTTCTGGAGGATATGGGGTATGAAGAGGAGACTGGTGGGTGTGTTAGTACTTAACATGGGGAGTTTGAGAGGTTAGGAAGTATTAGAGCAAAGAAGTAGAAAAGGGGAGATCACTATATATTTTCTACACCCCCCCCCCAGCTTTATTGAAATATACTTGACAAATAGTACTATGTAAGTTTAAGGTGTACAAGGTATTGATTTGATATATTTATATATTATAAAATGATTACCACAGTATCATTAGTTAATACCTCCATCACCTCACATAATTACCATTTCTTTTTTTTTAGTGAGAGCAATTAAGATCTACTCTCTTAGAAACTTTTAAGTAAATAATAGGGTATTGTTAACTATAATCACCATCCCTCGAACTGGATGTTTTTACCTTGACCAACATCTCCCCATTTCCCACACCCTTTGAGCCCCTGGCAACCACCATTCTACTTTCTGTTTCTAGGAGTTTTGATTTTTAAGATTCCACATATAAATGATATAATACAGTGTTTGTCTTTCTCTAGTCTGACTTAGTTCACTTAGCATAATGCCTTGAAGGTCCATTCATGTTGTTGCAAATGACAGAATTTGTTTCTTTCTCTTGCATGTAATATATACCATATCTTTATACATTCATCATAGACACTTAATTTTTTCCCCATGTTTTAACTGTAGTGAATAATACTGCAGTGAATATGGAACACAGAAATCTCTTGGAGATCCTGATTTCATTTCCTTTGGATATATATCCAGAAGTGTGATTGCTGGATCATATGGTAGCTCTGTTTTTAATCTTTTGAGGAATCTTCATACTCTTTTTCCATTCCCACCAACAATGCACAAAGGTTCCCTTTTCTCCATATCCTTGCCAACACTCATCTTGTCTTTTTTTTTTTTTGGAGAATGTGGAAGGGAGGGTGAGAGACAGAAACATTGATTGTTGTCTTCTTTATGACAGCCAATCTAACAGATGTAAGGTAATAACTCATTGTGGTTTTGATTTGCATTTCCCTGATGATTAGTGATGTTGAACATCTTTTCATGTACTTATTAATCATTTGTATTTCTTTAGAAAAATGTTTATTCAGCTCCTCTGCCCATTTTTTAATTGGATTGTTTTTTGCTATTGAGATGTATGAATTCCTTATATAGTTTGGATATTAACCCCTTATCAGATATATGACTTGCAGATATTTTATCTCATTTTGTAGGTTGCTTTTTCATTTTGTTTATTTTTTTCTTCCACTACGCAGAAGCTTTTTAGTTCGATGTATTCCCACTTTTTTATTTTTGTTGCTTCTGGTTTTGGTGTCTCATCAAAAAAATCATTGCTAAGACTAATACCAAGCTTTTCCCTATGTTGTCTTCTAGGAGTTTTATGGTTTCAGGTCTTGTAGTAAAATCTTAAATCCATTGTGAGTTATTTTTTGTGACCGGCATAAGATAGGAGTACAACCTCATTCTTCATGTGATTATCCAGTTTTCCCAATGACATTTATTAAAGAGGCTAGAGTCCCGGTACACGAATCCGTGCACGGGTGGGGTCCCTTGGGGTGGCCTGCGGAGATCGGGCTCCAGCTCACACCCCCAGCCATGCAGCCCCAGCTCGCGCCCCCAGCCCCACAACCTCGCAGCCCCACCTGGCAACCCTGCCTTGGCCTGACGCCGCCCACTCACCTGCTCCACCATCCTGCCTGCAAGGCCATCAGTCGGGGCTCCCCCCACCCCCCCATCTGCGGGGCAATTGGCAGGGTGATTGGGCTCCTGCTTGCACCCACCTTGGCCTGGCGCTGCCCACTCACCTGCTCCACCATCCCGAGGTGGTCCCACTCTCATCAGCACCCATTGGGGCCTGCAGTGCCTCCACTGCTGCCTGCTGCCAGTGCCGCGTCACCAATGCCCGCCATATTCCGCACTGCCCCCTGGTGGTGAGCGCATGTCATAGTGAGTGGTCAAATTCTCAGGGACAATTTGCATATTAGGCTTTTATTATATAGGATTATCTTCTTTCCCCATTAAGTATTCTTGGCTCCCTTGCCAAATATTAGCTGACTGTATATGCAAGGGTTTATTTCTGGCTCTTGATTCTGTTCCATTGATGTATGTGTCTGTTATTATGCCAGTACCATACTGTTTTTATAACTATAGCTTTGAGGTATAATTAGTGTCTCCTCTTAACACCTGGTTAAAGTGCATCATGTTCAGTTGACTGTTAGTTTGACTTGCTCAGCCATACACATATTATCCTCCTTATTAGACATGGTCTATAAGTCTATCTCTGAAGATTTTGGAGAAAAGGACAAACATTGAAAGGATTAATAAGTTCTATGATACCCTTTTTCCTCCCCTGCTATCCTGGGTATGGGGATAAATAGTTGAGTTCTTGTTATTGTCTCATCCCTCTTATACATTTGATTGTCCTAATGCTCTGGCTAGAAAATGAGGCTAGAGGTAATTGTTTTCCATTTTCCATTTCCAGCAGTAATGGCAAAAAAAAAATTAAAATGTAAAATTTTCACCTAGCCGGCATGGCTCAGTGGTTGAACATCGACCTATGAACCAGGAGGTCATGGTTCAATTCCTGGTCAGGGCACATGCCCAGGTTGTGGGCTCAATCCCCAGAGTGGGGCATGCAGGAGACAGCTGATCAATGATTCTCTCTCATCATTGATGTTTTTCTCTCTCTACCTTCCTCTCTAAAATCTATAAAAACATTAAAAAACAACAACGTAGCCCTAGCCAGTTTGACTCAGCAGATAGAGCATCAGCCTGCAGACTGAAGGGTCACAGGTTCAATTCTGGTCAAAGGCACATGTCTGGGTTGCGGGCTGGATCCCCAATAAGGGGGCATGCAGAAGGCAGTGATCAGTGATTCTCTCTCATCATTGATGTTTCGTTCTCTCCCTCTTCCTTTCTCTCTGAAATCAATAAAAATATATTTAAAAACAAAACACAAACAAATAACATTTTCTATTTCAGTCCAACTTATTAAGATTGTGTTCTTTTGAAATACAGTTTTAAGAAAAAGAATCTTCATTTCTTTTCACTTTAAAGGTAGTGATTTATTTTTACTAGTATACATAAAAGCCTATTATAACAACAGATTTACTAGTATATCAGTAATATAATGAAATTAAAGTAATGAAGATTATTTTAGATTACTTTTTGTTCTTATACAAGTGAACCTAGTACTAAACCAGAACTTCACAAAATGTTTTGAAACACAGCAACCCAGTTTTTTATTACAATAAGTAACTTATCCTCATTGTTCATTAAATAGATTGTATGTAGCAAAACAAAAAACTAGAGTTGAGTCCATTGTTTTAATTCAGCATTAACTGGTTTTTGATGTTATATTCAATGTCCCAGTTAGAATTTTATTCTTCTCCATGTTTTTATTACATTTTCTATTTTTGCTTTCAACTTGCAGTGTTTAAAATTCAGTAAGATGTTAAGAGATAAGCCAGAAATGTAGACTCATTTACAGAAGCCTAAGAGATTTAGTTAATCTGACCTAGATGTTCTTTTGATGATTGAGACTTATATGTGAAAGCAGTTCTCAATTTCAAAATGAAACATAGAAATATGTGCTGTATAAGTCAGCTGTCCTGCCAGTGACAGAGAGATTAATCAGCCACAAAAAGGAAGAGTTTTCTATAAAAGTTGTGCTATTTAGATCGTTGGCATTTGGATCAGCAATAATACTGAAAGTTGTAAGTGAATGTAGTCCTTGCATTTTGCCATGTTCGAAAGAGGATTGTCTAGTATTTTTTCAAGGGCTTTTTGTATGCAGTTGATGTTGGTTTCATTTTCAGCATAATGCATGTGAAGCAAAACAGATAATGTGAGAAAATCCATGGGTGAAAATTATGTGAAAATGTAAATATTAATGATACTTGAGAATATAGTTAAAAATTAATTGATTCAACATTTATTTCTTGTATTCCAAAATGTGGACACTTGCACAGGTAGCATGAGAACACTTATACAACTTCTGTACCAATTTTTCTATCATTCTATCAAAGCTCTGAGTTGTTAGTTTCTGCTTCAGTTGTTAATTTAACATTATACAATATTATTTTAAGAAATAAAAATAGGAGGATTTATAAATAAGAGATCAGATTGAGGGGGTACCTGGTTTGGTCAACCTAGCTGAATGGAGGTATCAGTAAAGGTATCTCCTGTAGACTAGAGCAGCCAGGGCTCTAGTGAGTGTGTAGTTTTATTATCATATTGCTGTGATTGAAGTGTAGTATTTAATAGTGAAGCCCTCTTACACAAGATGAAACTACTATAGTTATACTGACAAATCCTTGAATTATATGTATAATGGTTTGGCTTTTATTCCAGTATCCAGAATTGTAAAATAATTACTTTGAAGCCAGAGTTATTGACTAAATGTCAATAATTTCTAATTGAGGATATAAGGATATAACATGCCTCAATTATTGAAATATACTAAGACTCTGAACTAATTGTAAATACTTAGCTTGACTTAAGTACTTAGCTCTTTAAACATTTAATTTTAGATCTAGGCAAGCATTTGTGGTAGTCAGAAGACTTTTATCACTAAAGTTTTACAAAGCATTTTTGAAAGCTATTGGTTTATTATTGTGATAATTGTTAATAAGTCTATGAAACATTAGTAATTTTTGCTTCCTGAATCTATTGGGATGAGAGAGAGAGAGAGAGAGAGAGAGAGAGAGAGAGAGAGAGAGAGAGAGAGAGAGAGAGAGAGAGGAAGAGAAAGAGAGAGAGAACACATACTTTGGAGTTTAAGTTCATTATTTCAAGATTTCTTTTTGAACTAAAGAAAGCTTAACCATTTTAATAACTAAAGCTTTATGGAATGAAAATTGATCTGTAAAACAGCATTTTGAAATAACCCAAATCTTACAGACACAGGTTAAGTATTGATTGTGTGTTATGCTCTATTCTAACCTAAAGGTCTTTGATAATTATGGGTTTAAGTGGTAGGTTTCTTTAATGTATATATTTAAGAGGCAGCAAATCCGTTAAAGGAAAACTATTTGTCTTTGAAAAATTAACATTTAGCTACAGCCTTACCTTATGTGCTATGTGATCCTTTTATTTTACAGACTCCAGGCATTAGAGCACGATCTGCCAGACTTCAGTGGTTTTGTGATAGATGTATTTCCAGTAATCAGGTTTGTGTTTAATTTCTGGTCTCAAGTACCTAAAACTATGAGTAGGAAGCAAGTGTCCTGCATGTCATGAGCATTTGGGGATTTTAGGAGAGACAGTGTTATTAATGGAAGTAGTGTTATCTTGGTTGTTTTCCAAATAAGCTATGGCTTAATTCTTATTTCCGAGGTGCCGTAGTTCCTAAAAATTCTGATTTGGGCCCTGAAGATTTTAACTTGCCTTATTTTATTTATTTTGAGCAGGCTAACCTTATTTCCTTGGCAATTAAAATCTGCTTTAATCCTTAATGACTAGAGGAGTTGCTTGCTGGGAGCCCAGTGCAATTTCTGCTTCACTTCTCCTAACTCCCCTGCAGTTCAGATATCTGTCCACATCTTGCCAAGTAAAAGCAACAGGAGAAGAGGAGTATAATGTTTGTATGGAAGAGTATTGAAAAAATATAGTGTATACTCACTGAGTCTTCCACCCCAGATATCTTTGAAAATTCTCCAAATGCACCTTGTGTAGGTTCCCTCAACTACATAATTGATCATGTTGTGTTCTTGACTCCAAGGAACCTTTGAACCCTTCACTTAAAAAAAAAAAAAATTGTTTTAAATTGTGATAAAACACATGTAACATAAAATTTCCCATTTTAATCATTTTAAGGTGTACAGGTTAGTGGCTTAAGCAAAATCACATCACTGTGCTCAGGCCTTTAATTTTGAAATAAAGTTAATTTACCTGTTTTGTGTAAAGCTAATTTCAAGGATTATTCAACTGAGATTTGTCAACTATAAAATATTTATTATATATAATCTAGATCCATCTCTGTTTGTATTTTTAAGGTTGAAACTCTAGAAAAATTAGTGGAGCTGACACAGAAGCTATTTGAATGCGACAGAGACCAGCTGTATTACAATCTGCTAAAACTATATAGTAAGTAATCTGACTGGTCCTCATATTTTCATTTTGGAAACATTTATTTATTCTGTTGAAGGCAGTAGACAGACGGGAAAGGGTTCTTCCACTTTGAGGAAGCACCAGGGATTGTCAAATGTGGAATCTTCCACAGAGGCTCAAGAAGAGGGCAGATTGAACTTTATCACAAAAGGTTATATTTAATCACTAATTTTTTATATTCTTACTGCAGTAATGAGAGGTGAGAAAAATCTTCATCAGAGTTGCAGAATTTAATAGGACTTTTGAGTATAGACTGTTTTTTTCTTTTTAATTAAGTCTTCTAGATCAGTGATTTTTCAACCTTTTTCATCTCATGGCACACATAAACTAATTACTAAAATTCTGTGGCGCAGAATTCAATAGTATAGAATTTTATACTATATTTCTTGCCAATCTGATGAAAAAAAAAAGGTGTAATTTTGATTCATTCACACCAGACAGCTATTGTGTTGGCTATTATTTTTTTTATTTGACAATCTAAGGGAAAAAAGGTCAGTGCCCCTGACTAAATAGGCAGGTATTGTCTATTTTTTAAATCCTTGCAGCACACTGGTTGAAAATCATGGCTCCAGATGTTATCAGTCACTTCTATAACTAGGTAACTGTCGACAGTGTTCATGAGTATAGATCTTTTTCCAGAATAATGCATATTGATGTACAAACTCATTGCTAAGCAGTGGAACAGAATAGAGAGCCCAGAAATAAATCCATGCCTGTATAGTCAGTATTTGACAAAGGAGGCAAAAACATACAATGGACTAAAGATAGTCTATTTAATAAGTGGTGTTGGGAAAATTAGACAGACACTTGCAAAAAAAATTAAACTAGACCACCTTTTTACACTGCACACAAGAATAAACTCAAAATGGATTAAAAGCTTAAATGTTAGACTTGAAGCCATAAAAATCCTAGAAGAAAACAGTAAAATCTCAGACATTTCTTATAGCAATGTTTTCTGCTATATCTCCTTGGGCAAGGGAAACAAAAGCAAAAATAAATAAATGGGAGTACATCAAACTAAAGGGTTTTTACACAGCAAAGGAAACCATCACCAAAATGAAAAGACACATCACTGAATGTGAGAACATACTCACCAGTGATATAGCTGCTAAGAGGTAAATATCTAAAATCTATAAAGAGCTTATAAAACTCAACACCAAAAACCCAAACAATCCAATTAAAAAATGGGCAAAACACCTGAATAGACACTACTCCAAAGAGGACATACAGATGCTCAATAGACATATGAAAGAATGCTCAGTGTCACTAATCATCAGAGAAATGCAAGTTAAAACCACAATGAGATAGCACCTCACACCTGTCCGAATGGCTATCATCAATAAATCAAACAACCAGTGTTGGCAAGGATGTGGAGAAAGGGGAGCCCTCACACTGTTGATGGGAATACAGACTGGTGCAGCCACTCGGGAAAGCAGTATGGAGTTACATTAAGACATAAAAAATGGAACTGCTTCATGATCCAATGATTCCTCTTCTGGAGATTTATCCAAAGGAGCCTGAAACACTAATTTGAAAGACTATTTGCTCTCCTATGTTCATTGCAGTGTTATTTACAATAGCCATGATCTAGAAACAGCCCAGTGTCCATCAGAAAATGAGTGGATGAAAAAAAAACTGTGGTACATTTACACAATGGAATACTACTCTGCTGTAAAAAAGAAGAAAATTTCACCCTTTGCAACAGCATGGATGGACCCGGAGAACATAATGTTAAGTGAAATAAGCCAGTCAGAGAAAGACAAGTACAATATGATTTCACTCGTGTGGAATTTAATGAACAAACTGAACTACTAAGCAAATAGAGACAGACTCAGAGAGCAGGCAAATAGCTCAGGAGGAGGTGTGGAGGGATTGAGCAAAATAGAAAAAGAAGTCATGAACACGGACAACAGTATGGTGATTTCAGGGGTGGAGAGGAATGGGTGGAGGGGGTAGAGGGCATAGAGGGGATAAAAGATTGATGAAAAAATAAAACGAAGTAAAGTTTTATAAAAAAATAATCACACACTGTCAGAGAAATTTTTCAAGTCAATCTAAGAGAAAATTCTCCCTACTCAACTAAGTGAAAAAAGTTTGTTGATTAGTCACTTTTGAGGAAAATCATACAGTTGCAGACTTTGAATTATTTGAGATGCTCAGCTGTGTACTGTATCTTATACATGTACTCATTCTCTTTCCAAAGACTGAAGTACCTGTCTCTGATTTTGATTTCAGCAGTGGACAGTTTATCAGTTACTTTAAAAAGACAAACTTTTTATCAACATGATTTTTAAGGTGTTTAATAAAGTTCAGGGTTTTTTTGTTGTTGTTGTTTAGTTTTTAATAGGTAAGGATTGTCTATAGTTTAAAATTCAAAAGGTATACAGAAAAAAGATTTTTTTACTTTGATCCACAATCACCCTGTTCCTTTCCCTAGAGGCAGTATTTGAAATAATGTGTCCTTCAACATCAAATAAGAAAAAGTCCTAAATATTTTCATGAATTCTACTTAATATGTTCGTTCATTTCTATTTCATCAAATTTTATAGAAATAAACAGTGACTGGCAAAGAGCTGATGCTGTCTGGAATAAAATGCAAGAAGAAAATATTATTCCTCGTGCGAAGACATTAAGATTATTAGCAGAAATCCTTAAAAGCAATAATCAGGAAGTTCCATTTGATGTACCTGAGGTAATTTGTTTTTAACTGTAAGCATAACGGATTTTCCTGTCAATATAACTTTAGGTCATAGATTAGTCCAGTTTTATACTGAAAAGATCACCGTATTTGCCACTTTTTGTGTAACTGAATAATTTTGTTTTTAAGTTGTGGTATGAGGATGAAAAAGATTCCCTGAATACTCCAGCACCATCACTTGAAGAAGTTGATTTACAGAAAGATCTGTTGAGTGCCTGCCAAAGGAAGAAAAGCAAAGGTAAGCATGTACGCTAGGGTGTTCTTTCTAATAGCAAGATGGATCTCTAAGCCCAACAAATTAGAGTGTTTATAGGATAGAGATAGAACTGTAATTGTATATATTAATTCTTATTTTTTAAATTAATAAAGACATTTTGGGGCAATTGGGAAAATTTAAATACTGACTGAGTGGTAGGTAATATTACGGAATTGCTCTCATTTTTATTAGGTATTATAGTGATAATTATGATTTATAGGAATAGGTCCTAAAATTGGGAATATATAATAAAGTATTGACAGATGAAAAAAATCCAGATTTTTGTAATTTATTTTAAAATACTTAAGCTATAGCCGGAACCGGTTTGGCTCAGTGGATAGAGCGTCGGCCTGCGGACTGAAAGGTCCCAGGTTCGATTCCGGTCAAGGGCATGTGCCTGGGTTGCGGGCACATCCCCAGTGGGAGATGTGCAGGAGGCAGCTGATCGATGTTTCTCTCTCATCGATGTTTCTAACTCTCTATCTCTCTCCCTTCCTCTTTGTAAAAAATCAATAAAATATATTTTTTAAAAAAATACTTAAGCTATAAAAAACAAGAGCAAATCTGGCAAAATGTTAATTATTACTGTAGGTAGGTGATGGATATCTGGGGTTCATTACACTATTCTTTAGATTTTTCTGTACATTTGAAGTTTTTTGTACTAAAAAACTAAAATAGGTATACATTTTTTCAAAATTACACTTTGAAAACAGCATTATCATGAAAAAAATTTTGTATATAAATTTTAATATATTTTTTGCTCTTTTTTATTTTTATTATCTTAAATATATTTTTATTGATTTCAGAGAGGAAGGGAGAGAGAGAGATAGAAACATCAATGATAACAATCATTGGCGGCCTCCTGCATGCCCCCCACTGGGGATCGAGCCCACAACCCGGGCATGTGCCCTTCAGTCCGCAGGCTGACACTCTATCCACTGAACCAAACTAGCCAGGGCTTTTTTGCTGTTATTTAAAAGCAAAAAATTTACGGTATTAAATCTTATTGTGTGTTGAAGTAATTAGGCAATACAGTGGTCTCCCTTCATGTGTGGGGAATATGTCCCAAGACCTCCAGTGGATGCCTGAAACCGCAGTAGTCTCAACCCTTTATATACTATGTTTTTTCCTATCACACATACCTATGATAAAGTTTAATTTATAAATTAGGCAAGTAAGAGATTAACAACAATAACTAATAATAAAAAGAACAGTTATAACAATATATTATAATAAAAGTTAAATGAATGTCATATTATTAAATAAAATAAGAGATACTTGAACACAAACAAGCACTGCAAAATAAGACAGTCGATCTGATAACGGACGTGGCAACTAAGTGACTAATGGGTGTATCCACACTAGCATATACAGTGTGGATACACTGGACAAAGGGATGATTCACATCCTGAGCAGGACGGTGCACTATTTCATCACACTACACAGAGCAGTGTGCAATTCTCCATTTAATATATTTGGGCAGCAGTTGACCGAGAAACTTTGAATAAGAAGGGCCTACTGTATGTTATGGCTGGAGACAGGGCATGAGCCCTGTTTCTTTATTTACTTCCCTGAAGGCATGCCTACTTTTACCATGACTACTTTAAAAGTTTTATGACCATCTTGAGCCCTCTGATGTAAGCTTGCCAACTTCATGCCAGCAATTTTCACTTAGACTTTGTTGTACACTCCCAAAATCAAATATTACTATGTTTCCTTCAGTTTTGTTAATTTGTCTCCATAAAATGGTACCATTCATTATCTTTAAGTCCTTCAGTTTTTGTGTGGATTTTCAAGTAAGGTTTATGATAATTTAACCAATATGTAGCAGATTTTTTTTTCAATTTTAATATTGACAGTTTTCAGTATTGATCAGTAGAAAGAAATTAATTTAGAAATTTATAGAACCTCTTAATTTCTTGACTTAACTAGAAATTTTGTGACACTAACATAAAATGTATGAAATTCGAATAAGCTAAGCTCCTATGGTCTGTCAGTCATACAGAGAAGCTTTATTCTTTGAGTCAGTTTTCATAGCTGCATATTCAGTCTATTCATCCTTGAGTCTTTCACCATGCAGCTCTTCAACCTAAATGTAAAATTAATTATTATCAATACTTCTTAAATAGTCTAGTGGAGTTTTGACTTAACTGAGATAAATGTAAGGTTAGTGGATAGTTTTTGGTTAAAGATTCCAAAACTCCTTTACGTATTGTCTTTTAAAAGTTTCTGTTTTATTTAAGTAAAAAAATTTAAACAATTAACTAAATAAATGCAGTGTTTATTATAAATGTAGCACTACGTCCCTATTCTAGTTTTAATATACAGTTTACACTTACCTATTTGGTTTCATCCTGTTAATTTTTTCAGAGCTTTTAGTATATCTTGGATTTGAATGCTTAGCAAAATATCAATACCTTGAGAAGTGAATGCTTGCATTAGCACTTCATCAAATTTCTGATAGTTCGGTATACTTAAAAGGATAGTGTGACTCTCATGCCAGAAACAAACTGGTCAGTGAGTTTGGTGTATTACAATGATGCTTTTTTTAAAAAAACTACTGAAAAATAATAATAAACAGCCATAGTAATTTGTGTGAAGACTACAATTTCTAGAAAACAACTAGTAAGATTTTCTAGATTATTTTATTGATCTTAAATATTCAAATCATACATATTATTTATTTTCATTCAGCAAACTAGTGAACTGTTATATATGCTTGTTGGAGAGTCGACACTATTACATCTTAACTTCTTAGTTCCCTTAAAAGGAAAATATATGCATTTTGTATTGAGTGATAGTCCGTTCTTTTTTAGTTAAGATACAAATATTAATGTCATACCTTTGCTCTTTTGTTTTCTGTGAATTTAACTTGAAAGGATAACTAAGTTTTTGATATGTCATTTCAGTATAATAGAGGGGCTAATGCAAAATCCTCTAATTATAAATACAAGCCTGGTTTCTGCTTGTTTAGGAAACACTGAAATAGCTCAGAATGCTCTTGTGAGCATTAATATCAAGTTCATTCCTAGCTGTATGTTCTAGTATATCCATAGAAGGTTGTACCTAACAGTTCAGTTATGCCAATCTTTATTGTGATTTGTTAATACACACCAGAGAGTGGATTGTAGTTTCAGTTGGATGTTTATAGCCAGGCAATTTTATTTCAGAAAAGTAAGTGACTGAAAAGTGTAGATACTTCTCTTTTGGTAACATCTTTTCATTCACTGACAGTTATTGTGAACAAGTGAAATAAAACTGTTAATCAGTCAAACAAATGTTGCTTAGTTTACTTGTTAGATATCTGTATATTTGAAAATTGTATGTTTTTGTATAAGTCCTGTCGCAGCCAAATAATTTGATCTCCTAATTTTAGAATTATAGGCTATATTCACTTTAATGCTATTGTGTGGAAGTGTTAACCATTGTAACCACCCACTTATAGATTAAAGATTGCTTTAAAATGAATCTCTTGCTCCCCTCAATCTAAATTATACCTCTGCTTTATTTGGACTTTAAGACACATTTTGCAGTTTACTTCAAACTGGTATCTTTTGACAAATTCAGAAGAGCTGTTTCTAATTTTATGGCATGAAAATAATTCATTGACTTTTGAAAGCGAATATGAAAAATAACTTTAAAAGGAGGCCCTTTCAGGTATCATCCATTTGGATTAGGTAGTAGTTTTCCCAACTCACTTTGTATTTTAAAGATTAGAAGAGAGATAGCATCTGCTTGCTTGAGCAGTGTATATGTCTCTGTATAGTTGGTAAAATTTAAAAGAAAAAAATATGTGGGTTTAGGGCTATGTTTTCGTTTTTCTCCCCCCTCCTCTTTGGCACTTCAGAATGATGTCCTCTCATTTTTATTGTTTTACTTTCTTCATAGATGCATATAATATTTTCCTGAAAGCACAAAAGCAAGATGTTGTGTTTGACAGTGAAACTTACAACAATCTTATAAAATTACTGTTGATAAAGGATAGCTTTACACAAGCAATGCAAGTGAAAAATTTGTAAGTATTAGTCCATTTATTATACCTCTTACTTTAAAAAAATACCATCTGTTACTAAGGATTTTTCTAATGATGTATTGTAGCGGTTTCTCAACTACTCACAAAAGTCATATGAAGTGGTTTTCTAATTTTATGGGTTTTTTAAACCTATAAATTATGCAACCTTTTCTGGCCCTACATAGTGCAACACCTTTTATTTACATTGTGTAACCTCGTAACTCATTTATGGTACCCATAGACAGAAAAGTAATTTGTATCATGTTCTGTTTCTTTTTTTTTTTTAATCTTTATTGTTCAGATTATTACATTTGTTCCTCTTTTTTCCCCCCATAACTCCCCTCCTCCCAGTTCCCGCCCCACCATCCGCCCTCACTCCCCACCCACTGTCCTCATCCATAGGTGCACGATTTTTGTCCAGTCTCTTCCCGCATCTCCCACACCCCTTTCCCCCCTAAGAATAGTCAGTCCATTCCCTTTCTATGTCCCTGATTCTATTATGATCCCCAGATTATTTATTCACTTGATTCTTAGATTCACTTGTTGATAGATGCATGTTTGTTGTTCATAATTTGTATCTTTACCTTTTTCTTCTTCTTCCTCTTCTTAAAGGATACCTTTCAGCATTTCATATAATCCTGGTTTGGTGGTGATGAACTCCTTTAGCTTTTCCTTATCTGTGAAGCTCTTTATCTGACCTTCAGTTCTGAATGATAGCTTTGCTGGATAAAGTAATCTTGGTTGTAGGTTCTTGGTATTCATCACTTTGAATATTTCTTGCCATTCCCTCCTGGCCTGCAAAGTTTCTGTTGAGAAATCCGCTGACAGTCGTATGGGTACTCCCTTGTAGGTAACTAAGTTTCTTTCTCTTGCTGCTCTTAAGAGTCTCTCTTTGTCTTTTGCTCTTGGCATTTTAATTATGATGTGTCTTGGTGTGGTCCTCTTTGGATTCCTTTTGTTTGGGGTTCTCCGTGCTTACTGGACTTGTAAGTCTATTTCTTTCACCAGGTAGAGGAAGTTTTCTGTCATTATTTCTTCAAAGAGGTTTTCAATATCTTGCTCTCTCTCATCTTCTGGCACCCCTATAATTCTGGTGTTGGTACGCTTGAAGCTGTCCCAGAGGCTCCTTACGCTATCTTCGTATTTTTGGATTCTTTTTTCATTTTGCTTTTCCGGTTGGGTGTTTTTAGCTTCTTCGCATTTCAAATCTTTGCCTTGATTCTTGCACTCCTCTGGTCTGCTGTTGGGAGTGTATAATATTTGTTATTTCAGTCCGTGTATGTTTAATTTCTAGTTGGTTCTTTATCATAACATCGAGGGTCTCATTAGATTTGTTGAGGATTTCATTAAGTTTATCAGTGGCTTCTAGACAGTTCTTGAGAGACCTTAAAAGTGTGGTTCTGAACTGAATATCCTCCATTGACAGTCTTGTCCTGTTTCTTTGTCTCCGCATTTTTTATGCTTTCTTGGTGCACCCCCTAGTGGTCTTTGTGTGCAGTCCTCCTGTAGTTAAGCCTTGATTGTTGTAGTTAATACTAGGAGGATTTGACCTCCAGGCCAGCTGGCTGTGAGCTGTTTCTTGTTCAGCAGCTAGATCAGGGGTGGGCAAACTTTTTGACTCGAGGGCTACAATGGGTTCTTAAACTGGACCGGAGGGCCGGAACAAAAGCATGGATGGAGTGTTTGTGTGAACTAATATAAATTCAAAGTAAACATCATTACATAAAAGGGTACAGTCTTTTTTTTCAATAGTTTTATTCATTTCAGACGGGCCAGATCCGGCCCGCGGGCCGTAGTTTGCCCACGGCTGAGCTAGATCCACGCACGCACGCACACGCACGCTTTGTGGTAGGAGCAGCCTGGCATAACGAAGGGTTTGAATCTTACTTGAAAGCTCTATGACCTTTGAAAAACTACCTCCCAATCTGAGCCTCAGTTTTTCTCCTATGATGACTGCATAATAATATTCACATTAAAGAATTCTGCTAGATATTGAAAGAGATTAGCGAAGTAGAGAAAATATAGGTGTTCAATGCATCTTAAATACCCCCCCCCCCTTATGTTGTGTTTTTTGTATGATTTTTGTTTTTAGTGTGTTTGATGGTGTTGGTATTGCTGGTGGTAGTGGTTTTGCCTTTCTGGCTAGTTCCTTAGATAAAAATACTCAGTTGCTAAGTAAATTACCTATTTTAAGAATACTCACTGTATCCGCAGTTAGTGACTTAGAAAATTTGACAATGAACAACATCCTGTCATCTGTAACCATTGAAGTCATCAAGAGGGTGTAGGTTTTTTCCTAAAATTACTTTTCTCAGGAAATTATTATCTACAGTCTCTCCCGACACTACCCATTATAATCAGTGGCATTCTGAAGCAACAGTTATTTGGGAGGAAGGGGAAGTGGGAAAAATAAAGGAGCATTTGTATTGAGAGTTGGGTATGAAAAAGTGGATGGATAGAAGCAAAGAAGGAAAACTTAAAAACTTTTAATCCCGAGGTTGGTTTAAAAGCCCTCTAAACTACTTTCCTAAAGCACAGATTATAATTTTTTATTTTAACCGGACTTGTTCTAGAACAGCGAACCTCAGATTCTGGTAGCATAAAAAGATTCCCTCTAGGCAGAGGAGGCTCTGATTCAGCTGATCAGAGTCTGCATTTTACTGAACACCCAGTGACTCAAGACTCACGTCTTAAACATTTTGATCACATACCATTGATAGTGAATTGTACTAATGTCTCACATGTAAGTATATCATAAAACATAAAGGGATAAAGGATAAGTTTTAAATAGAAAGGTTTAAACATCTTGTTGCCTCACCCGAGCATTCACACAGTGTGCATGCCTTCGCCGAAGACCATTTTCATAAGTAGTTTTTCAAACGAGTTTTAACCAGTTAGTGGGTCATAGAGTGTATATAGTGGGACAGAACCAACATTTTAAAAAATGAAATAGCCCTGACTGGTGTGGCTCAGTGGATAGAGTGTTGGCCTGCGGACTCAAGGGTCCCAGGTTCGATTCCAGTCAAGGGCAAGTACCTTGGTTGTGGGCACATCCCCAGTGGGGAGTGTGCAGGAGGCAGCTGATTGATGTTTCTCTCATCGATGTTTCTAACTCTCTATCCCTCTCCCTCCCTCTCTGTAAAAAATCAATAAAATATATTTTTTAAAAAATGAAATAGAATATAAAATATCAAAGCACTTTATGTACTAAAAATATTTTGTGAAATTTTAATTATATGTGCATTTACATATTTATGCATTGGTATGTGTTGTATAAACTTGATCAAACAAGTATGCAAGCTGCTGACAAAGAAGATGGTTATAAGCATAGCCCTTCTGTTTCCTCTTATGTCCACCACCTGTAAAATGTAAGTTAATCTTTTTTCCCTCCCTCCCTCTATAGATCTTGTGAAGCCTTTCTATACTCTTGTGGTCACTATTATCTTTGTTTTATGCAGTATTCCATTATTACCAGCTACCTTCCTTGTGTGGGCCTAAGAGAATCCTAGATACAAAGCCTTAGAATGCCCAGAGGCACCTGATCTGAGGATTGGATGCACATCCTTTCCCTTGGACCAATAAAATGTTTTATTTAACTATGAAGAATTGTATTGTGGGTTAGGTCTACATTGAAAATAACTCTGGACTGGAAATTCAGAAGTGGAAGTTGTATTTCCAATTCTCTAACTAATTAACTATATTACTAAAGGATTGTCACCTAACTTCTCTGGATTCGTTTCCTGGTTTATTGACAACATGAGGCCCTTCTAGCTCTGTATCTATGATTAGGGTAAAAAGAATTGTTGCTTTGTTTTATAGGCATCTTTATTATAATATGGTGTAACCAAGTGAGCCACATAGCAAGAAGCAGTGTCCCTTGCTCTTTTTCTGGTGCTGTTACTCTCAGTTAATAGCAGTCAGATAGCAGTCTGCTGCTGTAATGACCTACACAATGCCACTTGTTCAGTCTTTCCTATGAAGTAATAGAAAGTGCAGTCTTTGTCGTTGCTATACTTTTGCTGTCACTAATGTGTTGCAGATTCAATTGACCTCTAATGAGATTTGTTCAGTTTTATTCACAAGGTCATTTAATCTTCCCAACTAGTAATAGAACCTAAAAGTATCAGCAATAGCTGCCTTTAAAACTTTGAAAGGAAACAAATTTTTTTCACTTTTAGTTAGAATTATAACTTTTCTTTATCTCTCAACATAAAACTTTAGGTATAGTGAACTATTTCAAGGGAGTGGAACTGCTTATTCACAGAGAACAGTAAGGGATATAAATTACTGTTAAAATGTCTGATGGCCTTGGATGGATTACTCTGGTGGTTAGAGCGTCATCCTGATACGCCAAGGTTGTAGGTTCATTCCGGGTCAGGGGACATACAAGAATCAACCAATGAATGCATAAATGAATGGAACAAATCAATGTCTGTCTCTCAAATCAGTAAATAAAAAATTAATAATATAAAATATCTGATAACATTAAACTGTTTTCTTAGGAAATTCTTAGCAGTTGCACTACTTTATCTTTCAAGAATAGCACTTTGTTTTCTCTTGTTCCTACCAGCTTCTTATTTCATTCTATCTAGAAATAGTGTTAAATAATTCACTGATGGTTTTTACTGGGTTGGCTAGTTGTTATCCAAACTGAAATAAATTATAATCACCAACTAATGTTCTGTGTGTGTTATGTAAGTATAATCCATAGACCTTGTTGTTACTCTGAAATCTCTTAAGATGAAACGCTCCCTACAATACTATCATCTTTGGTTAATATATCAATTTTTGCAGTTGATTGTAAGTTAAAAGATCTATGCCCTTTATCCTTTGTAGTTACTTCCTTTGGCAGTTCTAAAAATGAAAACGTCTAGAATTCTGTGTTGTTCAACCCAATAGCCACTGTAGCCATATGTGCTTGTTTAAGTTTAAATTAATTAAAATTAAATATAATTATTTCCATTCCTCTATCACATTTAGCCACATGTGGCTGCCCTGTTGGACAACATGGATAAAAAAATCCTATCATCACAGGAAGTCGATTTGATAGTCCTGGACTAGATGGTTTTTCAAAAGGAAAGATCAAAACTATGGAACAGAAGTAAACTTCTTTAATTGTATTGTATGAATGAGTCCAATTCAAAGATCTCTGCCAGTAACTTTTTGTAGTTTTTTTTCCTTTTTAAATAAAAAATATATTTTATTGATTTTTTTACAGGGAGGAAGGGAGAGGGATAGAGATTTAGAAACATCGATGAGAGAGAAACATCGATCCAGCTGCCTCCTGCACACTCCCCACTGGGGATGTGCCCGCAACCAAGGTACATGCCCTTGACCAGAATTGAACCTGCGACCCTTGAGTCCGCAGGCCGAAGCTCTATCCACTGAGCCAAACTGGTTAGGGCATTTTTTTTTTTCTTTTGCCAGTTTGGAATATACTTGATGTGATGGATTGCTTCTACATATGTAAAATATAAGTGTTTGGTATATACTGGAACTGCACAGAGTTTTTGTCTTCCTATTTATCTCACTTTAATATTTGTATTGAATAGGGAGCTTCACAAGGTGGGAAAGAAAACGTTCTGTGTTTTGAGGTTTTCGAAAGGTTTATAATTCACACTTGATGTCCTTTAAAAGAGAACTTTTGTTACCTCATGATTTTCATAAATTTTAGGTAGTATTTTCAAGTAAGTATAGTATAATACATTTAATAATGTTGGCATAAGAAGTGAGCTTAATTTTAATAGCGTCTACTGTTTAATCATGCTAACGATTGAGAAAGTAAATCCTTTCTTTTAGGCAGTTTATAGTCTCCTGCAGGAGTTGTTGACTTAAGAGCTTTGGCAGATGGTACAAAGGAAAAGCGTTAAACTGAGCAGTGGGTGCTTTGGAGGGATTAAGAGGATCGGTTGGGGGATAAGAAAATCCTGCGTCTGGGGGTGAGGGGGGCTGCAGGGGTGAACCCCAGTGGCTGGAAGTGACAAGAGGATGGGCACATCACTGTGTCTTTGGAGGATTTTCTTGGGATTGACGAGAACAATTTAGCAGTGACCCTGCTGTTCTCGAAACCTGCCCACGTCGGCAGGCTGAGGTTGTTGGCAGCAAGATCATCACTGAGCTTGATAAGGCAAATGGCAGCAATTGCTTTTGCTCTTTTTGACCTGTGGAGATTTCCTAATCCGGCGGTGAGCCCTGGGGGTGCTGAAATTTCATCACAGGAGATGTACAAACAGTGTAGCAAACAGAAATCATCCCTGACTAGGGTTTGTTTGTTTTTTAAATCCTGTAGGTTTTAGTCATAAGTAAAGCAATTTTTTGCTCTTGGGTTTTAAAAAGTTGGGGGGGGGGGTGCTTTAAATTTTTAAGTCCAGGACAAGAGTGTTGTGTGAAATTTTAAATTTTAATGTAACAATGGTTTTAGTTCTACAGTACGTTCACCTTTAAAAACTGTATGATGACAGCAATTTAAAAATTAATCAACCAAGTGATATGAGGTTAGTTAGTAATATGCTTTAGTTTATGTTTAAAATATACAGTGCTGAAAATAAGTGTTCATTTTTGTTGCCGAAAGAATAGTTTTACATTTTATAATTATGGTGAATGTAGAAAAAAGAGGAAAAGGAATCCAGCTTAGGATACAGCAGAACAATGCAGGGCATGCAGTTATTTTAGTCATCTAATATGTCAGCATTCAAGAATCTGAACCGATTGTTTAAAAAAAATCTTGTACTTTGTTTCTTTTGTTGCTCATTTCCAACTTTGTCATCTGTCAGAATGCAAAAAAAAATTATCCTTCTATAACCATTGACAGGATAACACAAAAGCTGTCTCCAGGTCGATATTTTGCAGCAATATTTTTAACATACGAACAGTAGTTTTTATAATTTCACCTTGGTGCTCAACCATTTATTATCGTATCAGAAGCATGTCAGTAATTCCTTTCTAAATGTCTGCTTCTTTTAGCGCTGAGACCCACATCAAGGGCTTCACACTGAACGATGCTGCCAACAGCCTCCTCATCATAACGCAAGTTAGGCGGGATTATTTGAAAGGTATGTCACAATGCTTGACCTTTACGTCACATTAATGCCTCTGCAGATTTTTCTTGTAACGCCCTTCGAATACTTGGATAAAGGAGTCCATTTAGCAAATTACCTGCTTATCAAGAGCCTTTTGTGGTAGCTGAGAGACGTAAATTACTGTACATGCATTTATAATACAGCTTGAATATGAATGTACTTGTCATTTGACCACTTAGTCCAGTTTCCATTCCATTTAACACAAGATGGGTTTTCTTAAGATGAATCACAGCTCTTCAGACATGCAAAATTTGTGTTCCAGAATGAGAGAAAGTACAGGCTTTCAAGTGCGTTAAAATTCACAGCACAAGTCACTTTGCTTTAGAAATTAACATACTTTACTTTAGAGCATCTGAAACAATTCCCAGCAGTTGTTTCTTGCATATTGTGTTGGTTGTGTGTGAGATAGCAAATGAGTTAAATTGAGTGTTAAATGTGTGGGATTGTGCACCAAATGATTATAATATTGATTTTTAAAACTTAATCTAATACTTTTTTAATAGTTCATAATACCATCAGTAATAAAATGTGTTTGTTTGGAGTTTGGAATTTAGAGTTTTTAAATAAATATTAAGAGGATAATACCAGAAAGATGTAGAGATGACTTTGGGGAGGATTGGGATAGGGGCTGCTTGTGTGGTAGAAGCTGTTTATGGGTTTGCTGAAGAATGGGTTTGGATCTGGAGGTCTTATGAATGCGCTCCCCAGGGGGAAAATGATGAATCTTAAATTTAGGTAAGCATCTTTTCACGGTTAGGTTTACATTTGAATTGTAGTCACTATAGTAACACCATAGTTTTGCCAGTATGACAAAACCCACTTAGGAAATCTTTAAGGAATGTTGAAAAAAGCTTTTAACTATTCAATATGTTACCTATTTCTTCCTCAGTCTGTAATAATGATGTTATTCCTCACTTGCGTGTTTATTAAATAATGTCATATTCCTCAGAGAAAGTTGCTCTCTGATTGTGTAGTGTTAATGTTGTCTGTAATACCTAAATGTGCTGATCTTTAGATGTCTTCCTAATTGATTAGGACGGACTATGTAAGTGATGGTTTTCCCTTTGCAAAATTTTCACCTCAGCAATCCACAGGCAGGGCCAGCCTACACAGTCTTTTTGGACAGCCTGAAGTCATAATTGAGTGTTGTAGGGCTTGTTTTTAATATTTTAAAAACTTTCATTTTCAAAAAAGGCTTTTTGTCAAATTGGTATTTTAGTATATATATCTGTAGGCACGAAGATAAGAATAAAACACTTCTTTAATTTCAAGGTATTAATTTTTGAGCTGAACCTGAACTGAATTTAACTTGACTACTACCCCCTACTTATATTGTTAGATACCCTGGAGAAACCATAAGAAACTTTGACATGTAATTTTCACATTTCAGCTATTCAGTTGAACTGGAAGTTGGCTGAGAGCAGGAGCTATGAGCCACCTCCTGTGCCTCACCACAGACTTACTATTGTTAAAATGATATGGGCAAGGATGGGAATGGTGTTGGCACTGCCCCCATGTCTTTATTTTGCTCTATGGCTGAGCTCCCAATTTTTAAAATCCTCTTTTCTTTTCAGGTTTCTTTTTCTCAGTCTCATCTAAAACAGGAAGAAAAATAAAGTCAATTCAATTTTAATCTAATTTTATAAGCGAATACTGTTTTTGGAATATTAATAGCTGATACATGTTGCATTATAATCAATATGACTAATAAATTAGGTGAGAGTGAAAAGGATCAGATGTGGATAGGTACCGATTTTTATTGTCTCTTAAGTCATAAACTGTAGAGAAGGCAGGTCCTGGGAATATGATTTAGGTTCTAAAGTCCAATACTCCTTTTGGGTAGATACGATGTGATCTCTTCTCCTTGATCCTCCACTGTCACACACATGTGCATTCATTGATGCAGCCTGTGAGGTGGTTAGGTCCTTGGGTTAGTGTTTAGCAATATGACCTTGGGCAAATTATTTAAACTCTCTGCCTCTGCTTCTCACCTGTAAAATTGGTACTTGGGTAGTTGTGCGTGTAGTTGCTTACTACTGTGCCTGGCATGTAGTAAAGACTCAACAAATGTAGTTAAAGCTCAATAAATGCTAGTTACTATCATCATCATCATCGTTATCTTATTTTTGTTATTATTTTAATTCACTGGTGAAAAAATCCTCCTTATCTGACAATATTCTTAGTTAATAAGAATATCCTGAAATTATCTGTGTATGACCACCAGTTAAAAAGATGTTATCAAGCTTGTTTTCTATGACATTAATAACATTTTTTGTTTCCTATATGTACATATTTATAAAATTTTATTGAATATGCCTTTTAAACTACCTGTTTTCTCTTTTCCCCCTTTGAGAATCACTGAGATTTGGAGTTATTATAAATTGTTTATTCAGTAATAAACACCGAATTCATTGTCTTTTCACTGTATCACTTTTAATAGACTTTAATTATTACTCTTTTCCCATTCTTCTGTAAAAGAAAGGTTCTCCTTATTTGGAAAGCTGCTTTGAGAGTCTTAGAGAATTCTGTCTAGGTTACATTGCTTTAATTGCTGTAAGCTGTGAAGGTTTTTTTTGGTAGTAGTGTTAATTGTTATGCTAAGTATTATATTTTCCCTCAATCCACCACTTTATTTAATATAATGATTTCACTACACTTGCACGAGTCATTAAATTAGAAGGATGTTTGTTCTAAATGTATCCATAATCAGGTAATGTTAAGTATGATACTTAGAAAAAAAAAACTCCTGTGGCTATATCTATGGGAATCTGGTGAGTTTTATTTTCTTAGAAAAATGAGTGCAAGAAACTATCTACAAGAAATTATTCAGTAGTGTAAAATAAGTCTGCTAGTGTGAAAGTTGAATATTTCAGTTTGGCTGCTTTTGTATGATTGATCCTGTTTGGACTAGAAAAAGATACTGTTTTCAAGAAAGAATCTTTGGAATATTAGAAGATTTGATAATCATCTAATCTTTGGGCATAATAAAGTCTGGGAAAGTATAAATATAGTAGAAATTACGTATTTTTGGAAATTTTAATTTTTAAAATTCTTATTTATATTTCTCTGAACTTGTTAACTTCCTTGAAATTAGTCACTAAATGTTTTCCCAGAATAGTACTCACATTCTTTCAATATCATTTGTATTTTCTGTGACTTAAAGAAGACATTTCTCTGGTCTCTATCTTATAGGCAGTCAAATAAATTGTCATTTTTTAGGGTTTTTTATAAAGTGTTAATATTTTCTGTAATCTAGGATAAATTATTCATAGCTTTTTGTCTATAGCCATTTGGTGTTTATATTTAAAAGCTGGTTTTCAAAGTGCATTAAAGTCATTATGGTTAATATAAGAAAAACTCTGTCACCTGGTCTTCTATTGTAGAGGCTCTAACAATGCTAAAGACGGCCTTGGATCAGGGGCAGACACCTTCTAAGATAGCAGTGACCCGCCTGATTCAGGCGTGTGCTTTGAAGGGTGATTTAGAAAGCATACAAGCAATTCAGAAGATGGTAAATGGACTCGAAGAGTTGATTGGACTTTCAAATATGGTTTTCATCAATAACATTGCTTTGGCACAAATAAAGAAGTGAGTATTTTCAAGCTTTCTTTTTCTCCATCAGATGCTGGGAGGAGCATTACCTCTAATACTACCTTTTAAAACTTTTTAAAGCTATTAGAAACCATATCAACTGAAGAGGAAATATTGACGCCAGTTGCTGATCATTCTCTAACTGTTTGGGAATACTTTATTATACATTATGAAATGTGTGTTAGCTTTAAATTAAATCAGAATAAAGAACATTTATCAAATTCGTAAAATTTGTTTCAGGGTTGCTGACTGTTCTCATTCATACAGACCAGGCCCTTGTGGAAACACGTTGTTACAGAAGTGAAAAATGAATTCATTGATTGCCAGCAACACTCAGGGTGACAGTCTACTAGAACATTGTGAAATAGAAGGCCCAGCAAGCTTGTTAGAAATAGGAGTTTCTCTTTTCCCACCCTCCTACCATCCACCCTGTCATTCCAGCTCCACAAAAAAGAGGGATATAGAGGTGATTCTCTTACCACCAACTCTAGATTCCTTGTGAGAATCACCACTGTAGAAAGAAGTAACTTGATTTTTATTAACTTTCTCAAGTTCAAAATTCATGAGGATAATTATGGAATTGACCTCTTCAGGCCTTAAGAAAAAAATATTCTTTAGTAGGTAATCTTACATATATTTAATGGGTTATGATACTAAAATGTAACATTTGTGTATTTTAGGTTTTGTTTGTTTGTTTGTTTCTATATCTTTGGGCGGAGACATTGTGTTTTGTTTTCCCTTTTAAAATTATTTCCCCAATAGAACTTTTAAACTTTCCCTTTAATGAGAAAATGTGATTTTGTTAAGTTCAAGGAAATTATCCAAGTAAGAGCAGATGAATTTTTAAATGTTATCATATAAACACAGTTTTATGTGATGTGGAGAATATGTTTTTATTTACTAGTGAATAATATTTCTAACTAAGACCTGTAAGAAAAATTTATTGTAATGGGTGTTCATTTTTAGTTAGAGAATTCTTATGTTTTAGGTAATAATTTCAACATAAAATTATTTGGAGTGCCATAACTGTAAAGTAGCAAATAAAGAGAACCTTGCCCAAAAAGTTATAAAGATAATTCTTTTACTGTAACTTGTTAAATAAGGCTGTGTAATTGAATTTTTAATGTAAAGTGTGAAGATACTTTTTTCTGATAATTTTAGTATAAATTGAATATTTTTCAAATGTTCTATAGTACCTGACAGAAAAAAGTCATGGTGACTATGGGTTGAGAGATTTGAAAGTACACCTTTTAAAGACATCAGCATCTTTAAGAATACTGAGATGACACATATTAACTTTGCTTTATGCAGTAGTGACCATTATAGATAATACAGCCAAAGTTGTAGCAGTTACACAGCTTTTATTTTATATCCAAAGATCTACAAAATCAAATTAAATATTTAATATACAATTTTTTAAGTTATAATGCTTGTATATATAGTACTTTGATTTTGTCTCTAAGCAACTACAACTTTATTTTACAGCAATAACATAGATGTTGCAATAGAAAACATTGAAAATATGCTTACTTCAGGGAATCAAACCATGGAAACCCAGTATTTTGGCTTGGCATACTTATTCAGAAAAGTAATAGAGGAGCAGTTGGATCCAGCACTTGAAAAGAGTAAGTTAGCTGTGTTTTTTGCTTTTATAAAAAGAACAAAAAACAAGCACACACACAAAACAGCACCACATTTTCTCTCTAGTGAGGCTGGACCACATTTCTTTGGTGGATGGTTTAAATGAAAGATTTTTCTTTCCTGTCATTTTTTTCAGTAAGCATCATGGCAGAGAGATTGGCCAATCAGTTTGCAGTATACAAACCTGTCACCGACCTTTTCCTTCAGCTTGTGGATTCGGGCAAGGTGGATGATGCCAGAGCCCTCCTACAGGTAATGACCCACCACACATGGAGCAGTGGGGCTGATGGCTCGTGAGAAGTAAATTGAGAAATTACTTGACACAAGTGTGTGGTAGAATATCAGAATGGAATTGTGGTGCTGCTAGCACATTTAAGTTCATTGTGAGTCAAGGTTGCACGATAAGGACTGGATTGTGAATTGTGGGATGCTGTGCCAAATCAGATTGGAAATGTCCTTAGATTTTAGGGGGGAGGGGACAGAGGGAAGACTTGTTTTGATGAAATGATTTAAAGACAAATGTTTCTCTACAGATAGGTAACAATTCCTTTGATTTCCTACTTTAATTTCTCTAATGCTCTAAATACTGTGCATCACCATGGCAACACAGTTTGCAAACAAAAAGTAGGAAATGTTTGCTTTTCAAGTACCGCTTCTCACTTGAACACTCAAACATGTTCATGCCTTATTCGAGGTTTATTAAGAGTTGCATTTGCTTTCTATTCACTTGTGTGTCGCAGACACATTAAACGACAAACGCAGGTCTCTGTGGCCCACACTCCAGTTAAATTAGCAACCCTCGGGGTAGGGGACAGCGGCAGTGCTGCTATTGTAGCAGCACTAGATATAAAGCTGCTCCAAATGGGGAGCAGTGGGGCATCGGAGCTGCCACTGGCAATGCACACAAACAGGCACCACGCGCAGCCCCTTCCCAGCAGGCGGCAGTCAAACAGTCACCGTGATCCTGCCAACGGTGGTGTTTGTGTAGACTCCCTGTGTTAGATTGAGGCCTGGGGCCGATTTCTGATAGTAAATGATATTATATTCACTTACATTTTTAAGTAATAGAGAGGGATGATAGAACTACCCATTTACCTGAGCTCTCGTTCCATCCTTAAAGTTCATCTAGTTTGACAGTAGAAGCCAAGCCATTTTTAACAGGGATGCCTGAGAAATATCTCTGTTAACAGTTTTGTAAAAAGTGTACGTTGGCACTGTCTCTGAGGCTTTTGTACTTCTTTTTCTGGCCAGAGAGAAATTCCAGTTAATTAAAAATTCTATTGGTTGGTTTGGTTTCTTTACCTTCAAAAAAAAAAAACAAAACAACAAAACAGAAAAGGAAGTTTATGATAGGGATTTCAGGAATTTTTTAATCTTCCTGCCTTTAGTATTTCAGGTTCTCTCTTGAAAGAAATAAACTCGAATGCTTTATCTTTGTGTGTACATTTCTCAGTGTACCTACTAGGGGTATTTGCATATCTAATTATACATGTGGTAGTATTTGTTCAATTTTAACACATTATTTTGATGGTTCTTTAGAAGGGTGGCACTCGTTATTTCCTCTACCAGCTTGTTCTGAGCCAGAATCTTTCAAGGCTCTTAGCACGACTGACAGCACCTGGGGTGGGAGCCTGCTGCCCTCGGAGCCGCATTCAGCCACAGAGGCCTGCCTGGCAGCTCTCGGTGACCACTGGGTGTTAGGCAACAACAGCAGTCTTCGTTTCATCCCTTCAGTAGACTGAGGTTTCAAATGATAAAGCCTTTACCCTTCCTTTACCTGCTTGTCAAACAGTAAAAGATTATACTTACTGTGCCGAAGAATACTTTATTCACAGATGTCGAAAACATCAGTTTATAATGTAAATGTTCTGTGTGTCCCCAAAAGTTCTTTTTATACTATTCGTTTTAGTATTGACAATGTTTTAAAGCTTTGAAAGAGGAATGAGCTTTTAGAAACTTAAGGAATGACATCTACGAAGAGTGTAAACTAAAATATTGTCTTGCCATATTTGATTTTACTGTTGCAGCTAAGATTGGGTAGACACTTGATTTATCTGGTCTGTCATAAACTTTTTTTTTTTAGTTTAACTTTTGTCTCTTTCTCAAGCACTGGCTGTCGCGATGAAAGCCTTTTATAAAATAGAGAGATTGAAATCAGTCCTTTTGTATGCATAAGTGTAGGTAATTATACTTTAAAGAGAACTTGCTTTGTACATTTTAATTTTTATAAAGAAACGAGCAGTTATCTCCCTGACACCTTATTAAATGTATAATTAACCTTATGATCCCTAGCTCACTTGTGAATGCTTGGCAGTATAATTGGAGAGGAGTAGTGTTTCTTTTTTTCCTCTTTCTTTGCAGTCCTAAACCTTATTCTGTGGTTTGTTGAAGCACTAGTTTAATTTTTCCCTTTTTAAACAAACTTTTATACTTGCAGTCCTAAGGGTAGCAGTCACAAAAGCTTGACATTGTTCTTTTTCCTTGCCTTAAAAATATTGGTCGACCACTAGGCCCTCCTATTAGTAATGATACATTACTGTATTATTGTGAACTTTCTTAATTGGAAATAATTGCCTTGGTCTGCTTGTTTATCAGAAACCTTCACTTACTGAGTAATGTTTCCATTTTTAGAGATGTGGTGCAATTGCTGAGCAAACCCCAATTTTCATCGTGTTCTTTATGAGGAGTTCTCGGAAACCAGGAAAGGTACTATGCTTAACTTGCTGACAAGCCAATGTGCTATAAGCCAGTCTTGTTGCTTCAAGGCCTGATCTAAAAACACTGAAGATCGAAGACTTTACTTGTCTGTACTTGTTTACATTTTTAAATGTTGATAGATGCCCTAACTGGTTTGGCTCGGTGAGTAGAGCATCGACCTGCGGACTGAGGGGTCCTGGGTTCGATTCCGGTCAAGGGCATGTACCTTGGTTGCGGGCACATCCCCAGTGGGAGGTGTGCAGGAGGCAACTGATCGATGTTTCTCTCTCATCGATGTTTCAAACTCTCTATCCCTCTCCCTTCCTCTCTGTAAAAAACCAATAAAATATATATTTAAATGTTGATAGAAAGTTGGTGTGGCTCCTTAGTTGAACTGGAAACGCAAAACAGGTTCACGCAGTGAATGTTCTATGCACATAGTTATGCATTAGGAGCCCCCAGGAAGGGTTCAGAGAAACAGGAGATAAAAATCCTGTTGCTTAGGTCACTTGGTACGTGTAACAGTGTGCAGAAACATTCCCCTCATCACAGGCCATTTTTAACCATCTGGTAGGTTCGCCATTAGGCCTTAAAACCAGTATGTGCCAAAAATTATTGTTCTCAATTTGTGCACTTATGTGCACTAAAAGATTCGTGCATCGTGCGTAAAACAGAACCAAGTCCTATTTTTGATTTAAAAAAAAAAAAAAAAAAAAAAGAATAGCCCTGGCTGGTTTGGCTCAGTGGATAGAGCGTCGGGCTGCGGACTGGACTGACGGGTCCCAGGTTTGATTCCGGCCAAGGGCATGTACCTGGGTTGCGGGCACATCCCCAGTGGTAGGTGTGCAAGAGGCAGCTGATCGATGTTTCTCTCTCATCAATGTTTCTAATTCTCTGTTCCTCTCCCTTCCTCTCTGTAAAAAGTCAATGAAATATATTTTTAAAAATAAATAAAAGCATATTTCAAAAATTTTTTATTTAGATCTGATTTTACCTGTTGAGCACCAGGAACCCCATTCTTAGTTTATTTAGGCATGTTATGAAGTTTCAAATTGAGTGCCAATTATAACGTTTGTTTTATTGTGAAACATTTAGGTTGTCTCCAGTCTGGAAGGTCTAAGACTTCCTTAATTTCTACACACTTACCCCCTACCTCTCCCTCCACCCTCCCTCACCTCCCCGTCCCACACACACACACACACTTAAAAAAACTTTTTTTTGCCTAATAGCAAATTTTTTGGTATATTTTTATTGAATTCGGAGAGGGAGGGAGAGGAAGGGAGATATAGAAAATCATTGATGAGAGAGAATCATTGATTAGCTGCCTCCTGCACACCCCATCCTGGGGATCAAGCCTGCAACCCGGGCTTGTGCCCTGACCGGGAATTGAACCGTGGCCTCCTGGTTCATAGACCGATGCTTAACCACTGAGCTATGCCAGCCAGGTGATGTTGCTTTTTTTTTTTACAAATTTAAGCTAGCAAATAAAATTACAACTTGCTTATTATGGTACTTGCTTTCTTGCAGTGGTCTGGAACTGAACCCAGCCTGTATACAGAAGGGAAATAGTCCATTAAATTGAGTAGGCAGTTCTGTTGTAATTATTGTCAAGATTTTGTGATTTAATGTTTATATATCAGTGTTTTATTTCACAGTTCTTCTGACTTCTCTTTTAATATCCTAGGCACCAATATTGAGATCTTTAGTAGAACTGATTCCTGAATTAATTGAAAAAGAAGAAGTATACACTTCCATCATGAAAAGCTGTGGTAATTAGTTTATTCTGACTATATTATTTAAGTGATTTAAATAATTGTAATATAGCCAACTAAGTTCGTCTGTAGCTCAAGGTAGAAATCATAAATATCAGATAATTATATAAATAATTTACTTAGCTTTAGAATATGTTTAAAAACTATGAGAAAAATATGAAATTATTCATATACCTTTAACATAAAAACAGGTATCACTGAGCATCTTCAGAGAGGCCCTGTGTGTTGAGTGGGATCCCGGGCTCCTGGGAAGTCTTGGGAGTCCACTTGGGTTTACATACTGGGAACCAATCCAGTCTCCCCAAGGCCCTGCCACCTGAAACACTGCATGAAATAGGTACATACTCGAGACTACCACTTGCCTTGCCTTCTTGCTCCTTCAATACTCTCCTTGCCTACTGAGGCCTTTGAAATAACAGGCCCTTTACTAAAAATGGGCTCCAAAGTTTTACCTTAAGTCACAGTTGAAATTCCTGTCTTTCAGGCAATTTCCTGATTGCCTGCCCATCACATATGAGAGGGAATCAGTCTAAATTTTCCTCAGTAATCAAAATACACGGTAGCATTTCTGAGTTTTGATCACCTACCCATCTGCCAACCACTGATTTGCTCACTTGAGGCAGGAGGTAAATAACTGCTTTTTTGATTTTATCGTTGGCAGGACAAGAGATTACAATCAGAATTAGTAAATTGGTTCTCTGGTTTTCCACCCTTGTCAGGAGAACATGAAGTATTTTAAAACAGCTATAATCGTAAACCTTCTCAAAGTTCCATTGGCAGATATTAAATAATAACTAAGTAACATGAAATAGGGTCAGACAACACCAGACTATTATTGTGTAATCCCACTTGGGAGAAGGAGCAGGGGGATCAGGAAGTGGTGAAAGGAAGGTCGGAGTTTCTGAGCGGCTTTCTGGAAGATGAGCCCTTGGCATGGCAGGGAAAGAATTGACACAGGAAACTGAGTTCACCCAACCTACAAAGATCTGTTCAAACCCAGTGAGAGCTGGTGTGTCATCACCCTCGCTCCCTTTTCGGTTGATTCCTAAACTTCTCATGTCCATTCTGGAGGCCCACTCTGGTGCTGCCACCGTTGGGGTTGTTTATAGAACATTAGTGTAGGGTAAGGGGGTTGTTAGGGGCCTAGATGTTAACAGTTACCAGCAGTTAATAGCAGAGCCCCTGTAATCTTAGCAGTAAATGTAAAAAGAAAACTTCTGCAAATCAGCCAAGGTGGAGAGCCAGCTAAACCTACTAGTAGCTCCTGGGCTACTCACTTACCCACTTAAGTGAAATAGTACTTGCACACGCACACACTCCATGAATGAGAGGTGTGAGGAAGGAGTGAGGGTGCTTGTAGATTCTGGATGTGCCTTTTGCTAAGGTAGTTAAGTGTTAATTTGGGATAAAGCGATCCAGGTAGAAAGACAGGAGTCCCTCTATAGCTAAATGTTTTGGGGAAAGATGAAAATAGGTTGTCTTTTATCTGTGACTAATATCTCTTTCTTCAGGCGTGGACAAAGATGTCTCATCTGCCAAAGCACTGTATGAAAATTTGACTGCAAAGAAGATAAAATTAGATGATCTGTTTCTAAAACGTTATGCAGTTTTGCTGAAGAATGCTGGAGAGCCTGTCCCTTTCCCTGAGCCCCCTGTGAGTATTTAAGAGAAAAAAAATCACCTCTACAGATTTATGAACACTTCACAATAATGTGTAAAAAAAAATAAGTTGAATACTTAATTACATGAGGATTAGGTCTCTATGGAAAACCTCAGGGGAGGGTTTCAGGGACTGGACTTTCATACATTGGGCATGGACTGTGGGAGATGTAACCCTCTGGGAGTGAGGTTTAAAATACAAGGTCAGTTTCAGACCTTCAGCTATAGTTATGAATTTATCAAATGTCCTTGGGGTGGTTTTCTCATTATTTCAACTTGAAATAGCATTTCATAACCTATATTTCAATAGCCAAGGGTTTTATAGAACTGTTAATTGCTTATTCAGTTTAAATAAGTTTGTTTTTATTTCTTCACTTAGGACATTTTTTAGAGATATAATTGACATTATATTAGGTTCAAGTATACAATGTAATTATTTGGTACTTGTATGTATTGCAAAATGACACTATAATAAGTTCAGTT
This sequence comes from Myotis nattereri, assembly GCF_964212035.1. NCBI lineage: Eukaryota > Metazoa > Chordata > Mammalia > Chiroptera > Vespertilionidae > Myotis > Myotis nattereri. The sequence goes on from NC_138085.1 coordinate 61,442,667, forward strand.
AATATCCATCACCATACATAGTAACATTTTTTTCTTGTAATGAGAACTTTTGAAGAACCACTCTGCTAGCTACTTTTACATATGCAGTACGGTATCATTAACTAATAAGCACCATGCTGTATATTACATCCCCATGACTTACTGGCTCTATAGCTGGAAATGTGTTCCTTTTGATCCCCTTCGCCCATTTCATCCCCCACCTCTCCTCGGGCAACCACCAGTCTTCTCTAGATGAGCTCTGTTTTGTGTTTTGTTAGAGTCTACATATAAGTGAGATTTTATTGTATTTATCTTTTTCTGTCTCACTTCTCTTACTATAATGCCTCCAGGGTGCATCTATGTTGTTGCAAATGGCAAGATTTCATTCTTCTTTATGGTTGAATAATATTCCACGGGTGTGTATAGCATATCTTTTTTATCCATCCATTTGTTGATGGACATTTAAGTTGTTTCCATGCTTTGGCTATTGTTTTTATTGTTATATTTAACAAGAGGAATCATGCAGTATTTCTTTTTATTGTGTCATTGAGCTGAAAGTCACACACCATGTTTTTTTCAAACACCACAGTTGTCCATACCCAGGTACCTACACCCACACACGCCCCACAGGCTCCTGGTGCTAGTGTTTACTCTGAATCGGGCTGGTGATTTCATGAAACAAAGTGTTGCCAGTTTGCAGTACTTTGTGATTTTTAAGTTTTGTGCCATCACCTCTTGCTAGTAAATCTTACCTTCCCTTCCTTCTTATCTCCTCAACAGGAAAGCTTTGAATTTTATGCAAAGCAGCTAAAGGAATTAAGGGAGACCCCTTTGTGAAGCAAGCAAAGCACTACTTTGTTTTTTTGTGTATTTGTGATTCTGTGTCGAAAATGTTATTTTTTAAATGTATTTGAGAATACAAAAATAAATAAATGAAAAGTTAATCTGTTTATGTGCTTATATTTATTGGTAATATGGGATATGATATGTACCACATCTTATTGACAATAGCTGTGTGCACTTGGTCACCAGACTTTTTTGGGTTTGCCTACAACATAAATCTATGGCATTTTCTTAGAGGTTCCTGGTGTATGTATGAAACCGTAATTTTTTTAGGGTCTTCTTCCAATTGACTCTTCTTCCGGCCCTGTACTCAATTTCATCAATTATTTTCATTAAAAGATTCCCTTATTGAAGACTTACTTGTTAATATTGTTTATCTGATGAATGTTGGAGCTGCACAGAATGGCGTTCAATGAGCTTTCTTATGTTTAATATTCTATGATATATCAATTCTTTACATGTATGAAGCCCTGCATAATTTTCCAGTTTTGTAAAATGTTGGCGCTAGAAGATGTCTTACCAGCCATTAAACCCAGTGCTCATTTTCCAGTGAAGCAGAATCAGAGACTTGCCCTTGGTCAGGGTACTATTTGCCAATGCCTAGAGGTTCCTCACCATGCGTTCCCTCTACCACAGTGGCTCCCATGAGCCTCTGCTCATAGAAGTCTCCAAAACTGAGTCTGAGTCCTGACTGATCATGACATAGAGCAAGGCACTTCCTCTCATTCCGGTTTCAGGAATTGTCAGCTCAAAATACCACTACACCGAGCCTCTTATTTCTACTCAGATCCTATAACTATGTGATTTAATATACGAAGGAGTGGAATCTTGGTGTACATTCCGTTTTTTCAACGTTATCTCCAAATTGGCTTTCATGCCCATTAATATCTACATTGTAAATAGGTACTATAAAAGAATGTACGGTGGTAGTCAGTTTGCCATTACAAAGGTATGGGGATTGAAAATGTTTCATTTGAGAGTTATCCCCTTTTTGTTATATTCCTTATCTATTTGAAATCAGTGACCACTTACCTGCTTCCCACTGTTTACGGGGGGGCGAGGAGGGGGGGCGTGCCCCTGCCTTGGGGAAATAACTTGGCCTGCTGTTTGTGCTGCTAACCTGTCCTATGGGACCAGCCATCCTGCATCTAGAGCCGCCAGATTGAGTGGGTGGGATGATGGAGGAGAGCCAAGAAATGTTATTATGACATTGGCCATATTCTTCATCTTTTTGTAGTTAGACCTGAAGGAACCATGAGACCTAGGGACTTAATGAAACTTGCCTTTGTGACTCGGGTGCAGGACTGGCACGTGTTGTGGTTATGATATTGCCGAGTTTGCCATGAGCCTCCCTCTAGTGATTCCACTGAAGCAGGCCTTATTTTTTGCAGTTATGCTAATAGTTGAGCTCAGTTGTATTAATGTTCATCAGTAGAGGTCTCTCAAATGAGGCATAACCCTGGGCATAATCTGGACTTCGCTGTCAACAGTACAATCTCAATCGCATGAAGTGACTCCAAGCCACCTTGTGTATTGACTGGTGAAATGTGGGTGTAGTGCAGAGGAAATGGGCATGAATCTTAACCTAGCGTTCTAAACAGCTAATTGAATGTATTACATGATTAACAACTGTCATGTCATGTCATGTCATATCTTTAGCACTGGCTTTTCCTTTTGAATGTAAATATTTAAAGTTTAATAATTGTACATTCTAGGTGGGCTTATAAATGGATGCTTACTAAATATCTACCAGTGAAATTGAAATGAATGGAAATACAGAGTAAACACAGTTATAGCAACGCTCAATAATATGTTTTAGATTCAAATTATAAGCAAACAGCTAGTTCTAAAAAGTACACGTCATTGTAGACTTTTGGAAACTATAGTGTGTTTTATATGTAACTGAGCATCCGTGTATTTGAACCTAATATAATTTTAATGTGAAACGCTTTGAATAAATTGTGTTCCAGATTTTTGTATAACTGCTTTTAGCCATTTCAAAGACTTTACTCTTAAAATTTTAAATTAAAAATTGTGTGATGGCCTCTTGTTACCAGAATCTCCTGGGTGTACAGTGTGTGGAGAACCGGTGAAGGCACTGTTCGTCTGTTAAGTTAGCTGATTTGGGATCCCTGCGGTACAGAGTTGGCAAGAATTAGTAGAGTTGGATATAATTAAGTCAACACTTAAAATGTAGGGGATTTTACCTTTAATTGTCAGAAGAGCAGGAGCGTTTTACAGACAGTGACTCGGGTCCCCTCCACCCGGGCTGTCTCCAGCACACTGTTCCTCCGCTTCACCCTCCTATTCCTTTCTCCTGAATGCTCACTAGGCCGGCATCACTCTCACCTTTCTGCCACTTTCTCTGGCCCCTCTCCCCATCCAGTATATTAATTATTCTCTTTCCAGGGCTCCCAAAGCCACTGAAAAACACACAGGTTGTGGACTCCCTGCGGACCAAGCTCTTCGCTTCATGTCTATATCCCCAGGCCAAACACAATCCTGGCTTTGAGTTCACAGAAAAGCGAGTTGCCTATAGTCGGTTCTGTGGGCTCTTCACATCTAACATTGAACATGTCACCATGTGCCAGGCACCCCTCTTGCCTGATATTCCTGGTGAGAAAACAAGGGCTTACAGAGTAATATGCCCAGAATCACAGCCATCTATCACATGTTAGTACTCTGACTAGTCATTTAGTTGCTATGAGAATACACAAAAACAACCACAAAACAAAAAAAACACAAGCATTCCAGCTAAAAGTAAAATTGGAATCTCTAAGAATATTCTAATTTAAAAAACACAAAAACCTTTTCACGTTAGTACAAGCGTTCCCAGTCTCTGGACAGCTTACACTGTGAGGCTATTTTCTTCAATTTAATCAAATACCCGTTGCCTGGCATAATCGCCATGTTTGCAAATTCCAGTAAATTATTAAGCAAGCTATATATATCGCAAATTGTTCTTCCCGGTGCGATTTATTTCTCAAGTCTCCAATGACTGCACACTTTTTCTCATGTCTTTGAGCACAATTTTCATTTAATATTTGTTTTTCTGGCAAACCAATATTTGTAGAGTTTTTATAAGTGAAAGCAACATTCCTGAAGTATGATGGAACTCAGAGCTGCAGGGGGTACAAAATCATGGTAATTTATCGCTTTGCTGTTGTAGTCGTGCACGCGAGTGTTTCCATTAGAAATGTATCCTGCAGACTTTACAAAGCCCACATTATGTAGCCTCAGTACAAATAAAAGAAATGGCTGCATTAGCAAATTCAAAATAGCCACTTATCTTTTCCTTCTTTGCATGGAGAAAAGAAACATCATTGTGTCCAGGTAGAGCAAAAACACAATCTGGACAGTGGTCTGATCCCACCCACGCTTAGAGTTCTCTTGAAAGGAGTGTGTGCACCAGCCCTGCCCCAGGTGTGCACTTGCTGAAATTCTCATTATTTACTTGTTTTTGTCATTTCCTCCCCAAGAGCATGAGTTCCTCCGAGAGCTCTGCAAACCCATTAGTTAGACAGAGCCTGGCACTGGTGGGTGCCCAGGAAGCATCGCTGAGTGAATCAATGGACGCACACCACCTGCCTCCCATCCAAGTCAATTCTTTCTGAGATGCATGGCTGGTGTGCATTGGGGGGTTTTCTCACCCCTTGTTTTCATTAGATCAGACGCCACTTTGTAGCTCAGAGCTTAGATAGTGGGGTTGAGGCCCAAGAAGTTCTTTAAAACCTGTGTTCTCACATGTAAACATTTTCAAGTTTGCAGCGAGGAGAGGAGGGGCGGGGGGGGGGGGGCTCTCAGGTGTGTGATGGGAATCAGGATAGCCTCGGGCTGAGTGAGCACAGTGCAAGAGTGGCATCAACACCAGAAAACTTATCTTTACAGTTTGGGGAAAGAAGGAATACTTCCAATTTTACAAGAAGACAAGACCATCATACCAACAATAAATGTGAGCACTATTACCAGAAAGCTGAGAAGTGTTAACCAGCCGTTGAGTTGCTGTGTGTTTGAAAATCTCAACCCACCACTTGAAACATTAGTGTTTTAATTATTAGCTGCTAACACCACATGCTCCGCTGTTCCTGGCCTGCCAGCCAAAAATGGGCTGTGCTCCATCTGCCCGCCTTCCCGCAGCAGCTGCCTCAGGCAGCCCGTGCGATAGGGACGCTGCTCTATACTTGGCCCCTTGAAAGGAAGAATCAATCATTCAAGAACAAATGGAAGATGACTTGAGATTTGAATAAGGGTTGTGTTTTTTTTCAGGCATGAGCAGTAGATATATTTTCCAAATAAGCACAGGCCAACCAGCAAGTCACTTCCTCACCCACATCCGAGCCCCTGCTCCTTCCTGGGAGCCTCTGGTGCCCGAGGGACAGTGCCACAGGCGGCTGAGCGGAACCCTCTGCTAAGTGACTCATTTGAATCTCAGTAGAACCCCAAGCCCCAGGTCTGTAGTTAACATTTGGATTTGGTGTAGATTTAAATAGCGCTGCTGCTGGCTGCTTAATCTGCGATCAAAACCAGAAGAAAAGCGGGAGAAAGAAAAAAGCAAATGCAAGCTCTCCCTCTGTGAGCCCGACCTGGGGACTAGCTCTACCCAGGGCAAGATTATGTCTTAACTAATCCTTATAGGAAGCAGAACAGTTAAATCCCATCAGGAAATATTCGAGTCAATACAGGTAATTATTTTCTGCTTAATTAAAATGTCCCCGTCAATAGCATAACTTGAAGTTGGGGAGGTTTAAAATGCAAATTTCAAGACCATTCCCTTTTGATCAAGAGTCTACAGACTAGAGCCTGGGGCCAAATCCAGCAGGGGCCTGTTCCTGTAAATAATGTTTCATTGGAACGCGGCCCACCACCCATGCTTTGGAGTGGTCTGCCGTGGTTTCCACGTTGCAACAACGGAGTTGAGTAGTTGCGACAGAGACTGGCTGCGAAGCCTAAAATATTTGCTCTCTGACTCTTACCAGGAAAAGTTTGCAATCCCTGCTCTTGATCCTGACACATAAGCAGATCTCTACCCCTTGCAACGCAGGGAGGGCTGACTGAACTGCATGTGCCTTTAGAGCACTGGCTCTCCCTGGCCTCACCTGCCCTGGAAAGCAGTTTTTAAAAACAGACAGTGGAATCCGAATTGCTGGGGGTAGATCCACACCGGCATTGGTTAGAGCTCCAGGGCAGGGAACCAGGGTGGAGAACTGGGATACTCCAGGGGGAAAAAATAAAGAAAAGAAAAGGTGGCTGTAGGAGTTTCTCCATCTCTGCTGCCCTGGCACTTGGCCCCTTTGCCCTGCACACCAGAGCCCTTCGAGCTATGGCAGCCTCCGCAGACTGAGTGGCCGTACCTCTCACAGGGACAGATGGTGGGCCTCTGGCTGTCCACCCTCTCTGCACATTGGAATCACTGGGGAGTTAAAGAAAAAACCCAAGGTTCTCTTCCTCCTTCTCCCTTCTCCATTTAGGCCTAAAACCATTAGGTGACCAGTGTAGTGGGGGTGGGGGTGGAGGGGCTGTGGTATGGGTATGGGTGGGGGGGCTGTGGTGTGGGTGTGGGTGGGGTGCAGGGGCTGTGGTGGGGGTGGGGGTGTGGGTAGGGGGGCAGTGGTGGGGGTGGGGGTGGGGGTAGGGGACTGTGATGGACCGGAATAGGGTGAGGAAGGCACTGTGCAGACGGGGACAGTTTGAGATGGGAGTTACAGCCCAAGCAGCGTGAGGAGGGTCAGAAGGCATGCAGTGTAGATGGGAGATTGGTTATATACAGGGGATTAACGAAATGAGTGAAAATATTAAGGATAATGGAAGGCAAGTTTCTTACAATTGGAGGAGGGAATTACAGCTATGAAAAGGGAGAGGACTAGAATCAACTAGTGGTGCTGGATTGGAAGTGGAAACATTAACGTGGAGACTATCTATATATTCCTTAGCTTTGCCCACTGAGAAGGCCCGAGAGCAGTGACACCCCAGTAGTAATGAGCATACTTATCACTCAGATCTTTGCTTTTAAATACCATTTTCCACAAGAGGAACCAATATTCTTTAGAGAAATGGCTGCTTCCAGGACAGGATGGGAATGTACAAGATGAGCCTCAACTGCTTTGTTGCGAAAGAATGATGGGGATGTGTCAAAAGGATGCAGACGCCAGCTTGCCTGGGCTCCCATGGCCAAATCAGGGACAATTTGCTCATCAAAATTGATAAGGATAGTAAAGGGATGCAACACATTGAACATAATAGGAAACCACATGTTTATATTGATAAATTTTCAAATGAATAAATAGAAAGTTTAATGAGGAATGGGAACTTTACATAGTTTCAAAGCACCTACCTACAAAATGCTTTTTTATTACAAAAGCAGGGAAAATAGGGACTGGACTGTGGAGAAGCCTGGCACACACACACCCCTTTCATCAAAGTGGACATCCTCAAAGCCGCACAAATCAAAATCACCTGATGGGATGCAATGAGATGACTGCATTGCTTCTGTGATATCCCTGCCGAAGGCACATGACCTTGATTTAATCATGAACATATAGCAGACAAATGCAAATTGAGAGCTATTCCATAAAATATGTATCAAAGTCAGGGAAGTCAAGGAAAGTTGAGGATTGTTGTAAACTGAAGGAGAGCATTGACAACTAGATCCGGCACTTGATCCTGACCTGGATCCTTTGCTGCGATGGGCATTGTCAGCAATGAGTGTACCTTGAATCGGGTCTGCCCGTTGGATGGTGGCCATGTACAATGTAACAGTGCGAATGTCCCGAGTTTGATGCTTGTATATGGACACTGCCCCTTCAGCGTGCATACACATCACCCAGGGATTGTCTTAAGATGCAGATTCTGATGCAGTGGGTCTGTGTGGGGCCTGAGATGCTGCCTGTCTAACCTGTTCCCAGGTGAGGCCCATGCTGCCAGCCAGGGGACCACACTCGAAGTCGCCAGGACCTGGGGAACCTGTGGTGAACACTGTTTGCCTCCTAAACCCACCCCATCACCTCTTTTGGTTTCAGACTCTGGTTTTCCTTTGGGGACAATCTCCTCCCTGCTCTCCGTGCTCCTGTTTTGGGTCAAATGGTCCTCAATGCTCAGACATGAAGCATGTGACCTCGGCCTGCACCATCCCACACCCTGGCCACCGTGAGAGCTTCAAGGCTGGTCCTGAGACTCAGCCAGGGCCAGTGAGACGCAGCTGTAAGAGGCCTGGCTGAGCTGGCACAGCCTCTATAAAACTCTTCACCTTCTGGAACCTTCCTGGGATTCCAAGCCTTACAGTGGCTCAGGCCTTGCCGTCTGCCTTCTAACTTCTGAAGATTTAAAAGGCTTTTTTGACCCCGTGAGATTCCACCACGTAGTAGCTGTGTGGCCTTGCTCAGCATACAAACTTGTCTGTGCCTCCGTTTCCTCATCTTTGGGCTAATGCCCACCCCACCGCAAAGGTTGCTGTGACTGTTTTGTACGGTGCCTGGCTCAGAGTAGATGCTCAACAACTGCTTTAATTATTCAGTTTGGCTTTTGGGGCACATCACCCCACACAGAGAAGAGGGATGCAATTCGCTGGTAGCTTTTAGGTCACTGTCGGTCTTGACAGAGGCAAACACAGAGTCCGGGGGTTCTGGAAGAGGAGGCCGAATATCCCACTGGCTATTACGTTCTTGCTTCCTCTGGGCCTTCTCCGTTCTTGCCTAGTTTGGAAGCAGCCAGAGTGCCCATCGGTAGACGAGTGGATAAAAAAGCTGTGGTACATTTACACAATGGAATACTACTGGGCCGTAAAAAAAAAAAATGAACTCTTACCTTTTGCAACAGCATGGATGGACCTGGAAAGTATTATGCTAGGTGAAATAAGCCAGGCAGAGAAAGACAAATACCATGTGATTTCACTCATATGTGAATCTAATGAACAACTAATCTAACAAACCAAAGAGAAACAGACTCACAGATACAGAGCACAGACTGACGGCTGTCAGAGGGGTGGGGGGCTGGGGGCGGGGTGAAAAAAGTGAAGAGACTAAGAAAACAAAAACCACACCTCATAGGCACAGACAACAGTATGGTGATTATCAGAGGGAAAGGGGTGGTGGTAGGGAAGTAGAAGAGGGGGGAAAGGCGGATAAATGATGATGGAAGGAGAATTGACTTGGGGTAGAGAACACACAATTTAAAACAATCTTGCATGGCCTAGTTACTCGATTGCTACCTATTTGTTCCCATCCTGTATTGAGTTGCCTATATAAATACATATCAAAAGGAAATAAATGAGCAACATTGTAGGTGCCTCAAGTATGGTTTTCATGCTCCCAGAAATCTTAGGCTCTGGCCAGTGATTAGAAATCCCTTTCGAATGTCTTTATTCTGCTGCCATCCTGTGGCCAGCTTGTGCCACTGCAGCACCGTGGCCAGATGTCGCCGAGCAGCTGTGCTCACTGTCCTCCTTGTACCCCGCAGGGGCTCTTGGGGGAAGGGAGTGCAGGGGAAAGGTCTGCTCGAGTCCCTCACCAGCGGGCAGGCGTCGGGCGTGAATCACCAGTCTTGACTTGATTTCTGTTTGATGAACTTTAAGGACACATAGTACAGGACCACGAAGCCACCACTGATGCCGATGAGGATGAAGTAGACGGCGTAGAGCGGGTACGAGTTCAGGTGCATATTGCTGAGGATCTGGGGACACAGACATCAGTGAGCTCATGGAGAAGGTGGTCAGACGGATGCCACGTGCTAGGCGTCCGAGCCCTCGGCTACTTACTTTGTCTCCCGGGATAGGGAAGGTGAGGTTGCCGACTACCAAGTGGTAAGTTTGCCCTTTAAAATGAATCTGCATCAGCCCTTCAAAACACCATCGGAGGAAGGACACGTTGGAGATCCAGGCGGGCACTGAGGACAGAGAGAGCCGCATTATTCACACCAGCGGACCCCCTGCTCCCTGCGAAGTGAGCCTGCATAGAGGGCCCTGCTGGCCCTGCCCCTGGGGAAGCAAGTCCCCTGAAGGAGCAGGGAGGGGAGCGGACAAGAGGGTGAAAGGGCAGAGGGGCAGCTTGGGACAGGGCAGGGGGTGGGGTGGCGAGTGGCTGCAGGGTCAGGGCGTGTTGGTCCATAACAACTCCAGAGAGTAAGGTATTAGGTGCCCCTCCCAGCACGCGCTCAGCCTCCCTGAGCGGAGGGGCTGTAGAGACTCAGCAGACCCAGAGGAAGATTTCCGAGTCTGTGTCCTGACCCTGTGGAGGTCTGAAGGCGAGGGGAGGAGGAGGTACACTGAGCCCTGCCTGGGAGGGTCAGGAAAGGCCTGGCAGGAGGAGGAGCCAGGAAGGTGGGGAGTGGTGTTTCCATGGAGAGGAGGCCTGGGGTGTGTGGTGTGGGGGCTTCAGAGAGCTGGGTGCAGGCAGCAGGGCATGAGCAGCCTGCCCGCCCCCGGTCGGTTTGTCCTTAGAAAGCTCACTCTGCCTGGGGAAGGCTGAGAGGGAGGTGGAGGGACCAGGGTACAGAGACCAGGCTTTGGCCTTGGCCCAAGATCGGATGATAAGACCAGGGCTAGGGGGTAAAGCGATGAAACATTTCAGAAAGATGGGGGAGGCAGAGTTGGCCTGGCTCGCTGTGATGTGGAGGGTGAGGGACATCCAGGTGTCAGGTGAGGGTCATTCCCTCGGCATGCAGGACAGCTGGCCCTCAATGGTGAGTTCGCACCTCCAGGCCAAAGCCGGCTGAAGCCGCAGAAGGCCTCCACCAGCTTGACCAGGTGAGGGGAGCAAGCCTCACCTGTCCACAGGTTGCTCAAGCTGATCATGAAGCCCCCGGTCAGGTAGAAGGAGTTGTAGAGAGCGTTGCCAAAGAAGGAGGACGTGTGGAAGGTGGGGAGCAGGGCGGCGGCGCACAGGGCCATGAGCCTGCAGCAGAACACCACCAGCCACACCAGCAGGAAGTGCAGCAGGAAGGCCTCGGGGCTCGGGCGCAGGTTGGCCAGCCAGTAGGTGGGCATCCCATAGATGAGGATGTAGGCACAGTGCTCCGGGAGCTCCCCGAGGATCTGCAGAGAGCAGCCCTTGCCAGCTTGTGGAGCCAGCGCCTTGTTCTGCCACTATTCTTTATAAACGGCCGGAGACAGCACCTCCCAGCGATGCCCACCGTCCCGCCCGTGATCAGGCTGCAGCAGGTGGGTGCGGGCGGGTGGGACCCTGCAGCACGACCTCACGGCTGGCTCCCCCTGCAGATAACAGGCGCTCCCTCTGGGACAGGTCAGAGCAGTTTCCCCCAGGGAGGCGGTGGGTATCTGCTCCAATAAGACCTGGTTTCCTGTCCCCACCGCGCCTGCCCAGACCCAGGAGCTGTGTGACCTTGAGACAGACACACAACCTCCCTGAGCCTCCAATTCCTGGAAATGACAACGGTAGCACCTGCCGGACCTGCTCCAGGGGACACGGTGGGACTGGAGAGGTGAAGTAAGTTAGATGTTCCCACCTTTTCTTTTGTCGGTTTCTGCTGACCAGGAAAGTGTCATTCCTGGTCCACAGCCCTGGCCTTCCGGTAAGTGTTTACAAAACATCAAGTCTCCGAAACTCCCCTAGGGAATGTGGCCTCTACCACCCCTGGTTCAGCAAAATGCTTCTCTGTCACTTCTGTATAATGAATGCAGCTTCCTCTGCACCCCCCCAACCCCGGCCCCGCATCCCCCCAATGCTGGGGCAGTCACTCCCTCTCAGCCCTGAGCAGTCACCTTGGCAAAGAAATAGGGGCCCGCAGTGTACAGCCCGTCCTCCAGCTCGTAGTAAAGCATCGCCCTCTCCGAGTGACCTAGGGAAGGGGAGCAAAGGACAATGAAAACGGGAAATTAACGCACAGTGTTCACAGTGCTCCTGTTTTGTAGTCTCTCTTCGTGCAATTAAAAATAGCTACATTGACTAAATAAGCGGTTCTCAACCTGTGGGTCGCAACCCCTTTGGCGGTCGAACGACTCTTTCACAGGGGTCGCCTAAGACCATCCTGCATATCAGATATTTACATGACGATTCATAACAGTAGCAACATTACAGTTATGAAGTAGCAACGAAAATAATTTTATGGTTGGGTCACAACATGAGGAACTGTGTTTAAAGGGCCAGAAGGTTGAGAACCACTGGACTAAATGGTGTGTGTGTTTGTGTGCTTTAAGGCAGAGTAAAACCATCCTGATTTGGAGGTTTGTAACTCTGGGACTTGTACACTGCTGTCAAGTGTGAATCCTGCCAGGAGAGGAATGCCTGCGACGCCGTGGTAATTTGCTGGCATTTGCATATTAATATTAATGTGTGAACGTAGAAAACAACTATCATCTCTTATTTCACAATCATGGTGACATTCAGTAACCCTGTTTCCCCGGGAGCTCAGAGCAGCACAGGTCAGCCTTGGACCAGTTCAGGGGGCTCCAGGTGTGGGTCGCGGGGAGCAGGGGACACTCACATTTGGCAATGACATCCAGGACCACGTTGAAAGGGATGAGAGCTCCGATCATGAACAAGAGGGCCGCCGTGTCCGTGAAGGAGAGCTTGATGGTCCCATGGCCGTAATAGAGGAATCCAATGACCAGGGACATCAGGCAGGCCTCCGCCCCGTGGATAAGGAGGGTTGGTAGGTCTCGGAAGTCGTTGGCAATCTGACGCCTTAAAAACAGCAAAAGACAGAGGTGCCACCTGTCCTATGACCTTGGCCGTGTCATTGGATCTCTGTCAGCCTTGTTGTTCTCATCTGTAAATTGGGGATCACCATGACCACTTCACAGAGTGGCTGTGAGTACCAAGCGATGGCAGGTAATCAGTAAATGATTGTGTTGCTTTTATCATCGATCTATCTGGCTGGAGATTTTACTTAAAGAAGCCACCCCGAGGAAATAGCTGATCAGGCATGTAAAGGGGTGTGTACAAGGATGTTGGCTACCGTTACTTGTAATAGCAAAAGCCTAAAATAGTCTGACCATCCCAATGGACTCTGAGGGTAACTGGATCGTGGCTGGACTGGAAGATCTGACCCATGAGGGGCAGAGGAACTATTCTAAGTAACCCTCCCTCCTCACCCCCAAAACACCCTAAAGTGATTACAGAACAAAGAACAACGTGCAGAGTAAAACCCCACTGATGTGTTTAAAGGTTTATGTGCACGGGGACCCCTTAGACAGCCTCACAGGTGTGGTTTCCTCCGAGGGTGGGTGACGGGGCACCTGCCCTTCCCCGGGAGGGTCTCCTGTGGGGTCTGAATTCTTCACCACGAGCCTGTGTGATTTCTGTGGTCATCTGCCCAGTAAGGGCAAGGGTTTTGTTTAAAGAACAAAAGCAGGAATGCTCCGCATCACACGCCAGGGCTGGTGCTGGTCTCGGTGACGCTGCCTTTTTCCCAAAGATTTACCTCTTTACATTCACTTCGACTTCCAGTGGCTCCTTCAAATTCACTTTAGATAGGGCTTAACGGGATACAACAGACTCTCGCCGGGGTGGGGTGGGGTGGGATGGCAGGTGTGTGTGTGTGTGTGTGTGTGTGTGTGTGTGTGTGTGTGAACGGCAGACCATTACCGGATCAGCGTGGTAAACTGCTGCACGGGGCCGGGCAGCTGGGTGGGCATCGAGAGGTGGTCGGGGTCACGTGGGAGGACCAGGCTGTCAAGACCGAGAGTGTGTCAGGGGGACGTGGGGGCGGCCACCTCCCGGAGGGCTCTCCCCACTGGGCCACCCGGCCGCCTCACCTCTTGGAACCAGAGTCCCTGGCCTCCGCTCTCCACAGACAGTCGTCAAAGTCGCGCACTTTTTCCTGAAACAAGGCTGCAAGGGACCGGGCCTTCTCCCTGGTGGCCACTTCCCGCTCTCCGCTCTGCCTGTCTATGCTGGTCAGGTCCACTGGAAGCAGAGCGTGTGGGGTCACGGGCGACCCGCCCCTGCACTGCTCACAGGGAGGGTCAGCGCCAGCCCAGCCCACAGCGTCCGCCCGCCCCGGCCGTGTGCTCCGCGCCCTCGGGGAGTGGACAGGAAGCGATGTCAGCGCAGAGAGGGACAGAGCCCCCCAGGGCTGCCCCACCCTGCAGCCGGCCACCTCTACAGAGAGCCTGCCTCCGGGGAGGGGACCACAGGGGGGCCCTGGGGGACTGAGCCCAGCCCCACACCCAGGTTCCTGCCAGGACCTCTTCAGGCCAGAGAAGGCTCTGCACCTTCGGGTCCACAGGCCCTGGCACCGGGAAACCCTGGCTCTCCCCGCCCCCCCCCCGCCCCGGGGTGTCCTGGAGAGGACATAGCCTCCCAGGTGGGCTGGCCCAGCCAAGGCCGAGCAGTCTGGGCCCCTGAAGTTCTAGCTCTCCCTGTGAGTTAGTGATTCGGCTCCTCACACAGCCTGCCCACAGGGGAGGGACGTTTCAGCTGGAGGTGCCGGGGCGTCAATGACCAGGAAAACTCTCCCTGTCCCCGGCTGGGGGAGCCACGTGACAAGCTGCAGAGCCAGCTGTCCCCTCCCACCCCACGTGACCCTGTGAGGGCATGGGGAGCCCAGACCACAGCCTCCTCTTACAGGCCGCTGCAATGCTAGGAGGGCACAGCTGGCTGGTCACACCAGGGCCTCCCTAGCCCAGCCCCCGCAGGCTCCCTCCATGCCTCCCTTGGCTGGGGTTACCCCTGAACCTCTCTGCCTCTTCCCTCCTCCATCCTCATGGCACCTCTCAGGGCAGGATCATGTCTAGGAGGGTCTTGTGAACTGTGACGTGTGCCCTCGGTGTGCAGGGCTGGAGCTCAGGACCCCAGGCTCTGGGCACCGCTAGGCTCTGCCCACGCCCCCCAACACCCCGTGATGGTAAGGGTCTTATCGGCAAGACCCCCCACCCCCCCAAAAAAGATGATAATAAAAAGTAAAGAAAAAGCAAGTTTTTTCAGGGCTGATATGGGTGTTTGACTTCTGGTAACCCCGCTCCGGGGTTACTGCAGTTCCTCCTGGTGGCAGGTTGGCAAGTGCCCTCTGCCCCCTTATCTGGGGACGGCTGGCCTGAGGATGACACACTGGCAGGAAGCCCGGCTGGCACCTGACCCAGGGAGGGAGGGGGGTGACTTCTAGGTGAGTTCACACCGTGCGAGGGCACAGGGTGAGGGCTGGCGGGTGGAGAGAGTGCCCATCCTCCTAGGTGAGGGCTGGAGGGTGGACGCTGGGAGGAGGAGGATGGGCAACAGGGCCTGGCACACGGGCTGGGAATCCCAGTTCTGTGCCTTACAGCGGTGGAGGCCTCCCAATTTCAAATATCCTGTTTCTGTATAGAGCAGTGGTTCTCAACCTTCTGGCCCTTTAAACACAGTTCCTCATGTTGTGACCCAACCATAAAATTATTTTCGTTGCTACTTCATAACTGTAATGTTGCTACTGTTATGAATCATAATGTAAATATCTGATATGCAGGATGGTCTTAGGCGACCCCTGTGAAAGGGTCGTTCGACCGCCAAAGGGGTCGCAACCCACAGGTTGAGAACCTCTGGTATAGGGGCTGAATAAAGGCCACGATTCCAGACATTGATCCAAACTCTCTTGGATTCCACCTGCTCCAGCTTGGCACACGTCGAATTTTTAATCTTGCGTGTGCGCAGGGGTGGCTAGGTCAGCAGCTGCCTTTTCCAGGCCTCGTTTCTAGCATTTGATGCTAGTGCTCACTCTGCCCACCCCCACCCTCGGCCCCACCCCCTAATCTATCCACCAGGCTCTGGGGGCCCTGTGTCCCAGGCCACGGCCTGGCTGGCTCACCGTAGAAGTCAGCGGGGTTGCTGTAGCGAGGACAGGGGTGGCCAATGGCGGTGAAGTACTGGACCATGTGCTGGGCCACCCCCAGGTAGATGGTGATGCCCGACGCCATCAGGAGGACCAGGTCGAACAGCCGGAAGATGTCGGAGCGCGGCTGGTGCAGGGAGATGAGCACCAGCCTGTTGCCCTTGGCCAGCCGGGACAGGGTCTTCACCAGGTTGTGGGCCGTGAAGCTGTCGAGCCCCGAGGTGGGCTCATCCAGAATGAGGATTCCTTCCGGGGGAGAGAGGAGCCTGGTAAGTGGGCAGGAGCCTGTCTAGACCAGGCTAAGCCAGGTGGGCGACCCAGGCCCCTCATGCCCGTCCGGCACCCACAGCCCTCACCTGGGTTCCACAGAAGCTGCACCCCGATGCTGACTCTCCGCCGCTCGCCCCCCGACACCCCCCGCACGTAGGTGTTCCCCACGCGCGTGTTGGCGCACTGCCGCAGCCGCAGCTCCGCGATCACGTCGTCCACCTGAGGACCAGAGGGGCCCGGGCCTCGCTCAGGGCCAGATATATTTTGCTCCAAAGCAGCAAAACACCTGCGTGTCTGGATGGGTTTAAAGCCCCAGCCTTCGTTTCCCTGATACACTGTGTCCCCTGACTCTGCCCATGCACGATGTCGTGTGTTGGGAATGTGGCCGTGTCTTGGACACAGGCAGTTGGACTCCCTGCCTACATGGAGGACCACAAAGCAAACGCTCATCACACATTTTGGCACCTGCTGTGAAGGGAACCAACTGGGTTTCAGAGGGCTATGGGGCTTTAAAGGCTGGTGAGGGCAGGGCTGAGCCTACAATGGATGGATGGATGGATGGATGGATGGATGGATGGATGGATGGATGGTGAGCTGGGTTGTTCAAACCACTGGTGGCTGGGTCCTGAGGCAGGGAGGGGGCGGATGTCATGGTTTTTGGGGTCATGGGGTCAGTTACCCTTTTGTCACGCTGGGCCTGGGAGAAGGTTCTGGGCAGGCGCAGCTGGGCCACGAAAGCCAAGGTCTCACGGACAGTCAGGTTGGGGAGCAGCTGGTCGTGCTGGCGCACGTGGGCCACAGACTTCCTCACCAGCTGGGGCGTGCTGGGCTGCCCGTTGATCCAGATTTGACCTGACTTAATTTTGCCACCGTGGCCTCGCCCAGTGATCACGTCCAGCAAAGAGGCTCTCCCACAACCTGCAAAGCCAACAGAGACATCCCTGAGATCACAGAGTCTGCAGGGCCAGCCTGGAAGCCACGGTGACCCTGGGCTGTCTGTCCTCACAGAAGGGACCGGTCCTAGGGAAGGGGCACAGCATGCAGCCCTGGCTGGGGCAGCCCAGCACTGGAGCTCCAGGCCTTTGCCCACAGCCAACCTGAGCACAGTGGCGCAGGCACAGTGATGCTGGGGGCTGAAGCCAGGCCCACCAGGCACTGAGTGGCAGGAGAAGGGTGGAGTTTGGGCTGCCACAGGCCTGCCTGTGCCTGGAGTGTGTCCCCTCTCTCGGAAGCAGACTGACATTAACTGCACAGGGAAGCTGAACTATCTGGGGCTGGCAAATGTGCCAGTGGCATTTCGCCATTCAACTCGTTTGGCTCAGAAGCTGGCTTTGTGGGAAGTACTAATTTGAAGAATGAATAGGGTGTCTTTTAAAAAATGTGAAAGTGAATCTATTTTCAGAAATTAGGGAGAAAAAATAGAAAAGAAATAAATGTGGGAATGATTTTAAAAATACAGCACAGTGTACATGTGTGTTCTGGGTTCCTCTCCACCTTTTACATGCTATTATTTTTAAAAAATTTTAATTGATCTTAGAGAGGGAGGAAGCGATAGATAGATAGAGAGGTCAATTTGTTGTTTCACTTATTTATGCATTCATTGATTCTTGTATGTGCCACAACCAGGGATCAAACCCACAACCTTGGGGATTGGGGATGACGTTCTAACCAACTGAGCTACCTGGCCAGGGCCTACATGCTCTTATTCTTACCAGTGATACTATTTACTCTCTCTAAAAAACAACAACAACAACAACAACACAACAATGATCATTGCACACAAATGCATACCACCCACTTCTGAATGACGTAGAGATTGCTATCGTTTGGGGAAGTGTCCCATTGCACCAGGACTCCGGATGCTCCATGAGACTCTCTCTTTGACGGCCATTTAAACGGTGAAAGAGACCTGGGCTCAGGATCTGAGAACACCTTTTGGGACAGAGCTGGAAAGAGCCTGTCCTCTTCCCCCAGGTGGGAGCCTGCCTACAAATCCCTTTTAGAGAGCAAATCTTCCAAGCTGTTTCCAAACCAGGAAGGTGCCAACTCACATCAGGTAACAGGTCCTTGGCACAAACCAAGCGCCTCCTGCAGGCAGCCCCGGGGCCTCTGTGCAAAAGAATAAAAATCGAGACGCTTCCCCAGGGACCCTTCTGCACAGGGATCACAGGTTTTCGGGGTAGGAAGGGACCTGCATGCTGCCTCCTGGGTGCACCTCTTTCAAGGTCCCTGAGAACTGAGGTGGAGCCCAGTAGCCAGGAAAGAAATGAGAGAGGTGGGCTCTGGCCCTGTGCCCTGCTCAGCCTCGGACATCGGCTCCAGGCTCTGGGAGCACAGGGGACTTTGCCAGCATTCGCAGGGACTGTGGGATTCCCAGTCAGGAGGGGAAAGGCCACGTTTCCCAAACAAGACTTGGTGAGTGTTAGGTCACCTCTGACCTAACACCTTGGGTGCTGGCGCCATTTTGGGGCTCAGCCCATCTGAGTTTCCAGATGACCTAATAAATTCATAATTCTTTACCCCTTATGGCCTCGTGCATTCCTCCTTCGGCAACCCCAACAGTGAGAGCAGTGGGTGCCTTTCCAGCATTTGGTACGACTGGGGAGACCCCCCTGAACCAGGAGCAAACACTTGCATTGGAGATCCTCATAAAAGGGATCTCCGAAGCAGTACACTCATTTATGGGAGAACACCTGTGGCACTGCTGATTCCATAGAAGACGCTAAAATGCCCGGGCTGTTTTATTTTTTAAATTATAACTAGAAACCGATGAACAAAATAGATCCAGACACATAGAAGCATGGAACAGACTGTGTAATCCCAGGGGGAGTGGGTAGGTGGGTGGGAAGAGATCAACCAAAGAACTTGTATGCACATATGCATAACCCATGGACACAGACAATAGTGTGGTGAAGGCCTGGGGTCGGGGGCAGGGACCCGCTAGAAGGAGTCAATGGGGGAAAAAGGGGACATATGTAATACTTTCAACAATAAAGATTGAAAAAAACTATAACCAGAATTATTTTGTCCAAGTGGAGTAAATGTCACAGGTATTATTGATAAAACTTTCTAAGAAATCATCTTAATAATTTCTGCCAAGTAAACACGAAGCTGAACCCACTGAGCCTATGGTCAAAGGACCTGGAGGCTGCTCAGTGCAGCATCTCCCAACCAGGGACACTGACAGCTGCAGGGCTCTGTGCAGCGAGATGCCCTGGTAACAGCCCATGTCTCTCCTAGAGCAGTGGTTCTCAACCTTCCTAATGCCGCGACCCTTTAATACAGTTCCTCATGTTGTGGTGACCCCCAATTTCATTGTTACAAATTGAACATAATTAAAGCATAGTGATTAATCACAAAAACAATATGTAATTATATATGTGTTTTCAGATGGTTTTAGGCGACCCCTGTGAAAAGGTTGTTCGACCCCCAAAGGGGTCGCGACCCACAGATTGAGAACCGCTGTCCCAGATGATTAATTCTTGAAGAGAAAGCAGAGAAAACAAGAAAAGCCACCAGGAGTTAGAAACAAAAATAAAACTGGCCTATGAAGTATCTACTTTTTTTCTCGTTTAGGTCAGAATTGCAGGGACGGGGTCACAAGCAGCTAGGATATGACCTGTGGGAGTGTTCCAGTGACAAAGTACATTTACACACATTTGATCTTTGGCGAGACAATAAACAGAACTTCCCTATCTGAAGATTGTAAAAATTTGGAGCTGATGTTTAAAAAGTTGAGTAATCTGTCCTTCTGGTAATGATTAATGAACGGAAATAAAGTGCTGCCTCTAACACGATGTAAGGGAGAAATTATTTTATCTGAGATTATAATCAGGAGACCAAAGTTCTAGGTCTGCATGAAATGTATGTCCTTGGAGCAGTGGTTCTCAAC
Organism: Myotis nattereri; assembly: GCF_964212035.1. NCBI lineage: Eukaryota > Metazoa > Chordata > Mammalia > Chiroptera > Vespertilionidae > Myotis > Myotis nattereri. The sequence goes on from NC_138085.1 coordinate 61,462,405, forward strand.
CTTCTGGCCCTTTAAATACAGTTCCTCATGTTGTGGTGACCCCCAACCTTAACATTATTTTCGTTGCTACTTCATCACTGTAATGTTGCTACTGTTATGAATCGTAATGTAAAGATCTGATATGCAGGATGGTCTTAGGCGACCCCTGTGAAAGGGTCGTTCGACCGCCAAAGGGGTCGCGACCCACAGGTTGAGAACCGCTGCCTTGGAGTGTGTGTGTGTGTGTGTGTGTGTGTGTGTGTGTGTGTGTGTGTTGGGGGCGGGGGCAGAAGGCAGGGGAAGACACTCTAGAAATATGGAGGGCTAGATAATTTGAAAACCCTCCTGTGAAGATGCTTCCAAACAGGTAAGGAGAAAGAACGGTAGGAGACAATGACGAGAGTGGACTCTGGTCTCTGAGCCCCTTCCACCCCGCCTTCTGCAATGCCAAGCCTGGCCCGTGGAAGTGACTGTTTGAGGCCCTGCAAGCATCTGGACCTGTGCAGATGGTTGAAGTTTGGGCCCAGAGTTGGAGGGGCTGTGTCTACCTACTGTCTGACCATAACCGGAATCTGATTGTGGGGGAGGAGTCTTCTGAAAAGCTCATTCACTTCTGAAGCTGCCTGAGGGTCTTGGGGGGTTTTTGACTTGTCTCAATACAGGTGTTACACTGCAGCTTCAAAAGGCTCTGTCCACACCAAGGCTTCTCAGCAATTGCCTGAGAGCTGGGAATGGAGCAGCAGAGATTGGAACCCAAGTCTGTCGGCCCCAGAACCTGTGCTCTCACTCTGCTGCAGTGTTCTACTCGTCAGTAAGGGTTCTGTGAGAAGCATGCATCTGTCCAAGGGACCATTCTGCATCCCACTACCTGCCCTTTGCGGTACCTGAGCTCCCTATGATGGCCAGCATCTGCCCACTCCTCACTTTGAAGCTCAGGTTCTGGATGCCCAGCTCACAAGAGTCCTTGTGAGAGGCCCAAGGCATCTTGAACTGAGCCAGCTGCTCAAACCAAGGCACCTGGGAGGCCGCGTCCACCTGTGGGGAGACATCAGAAGGTTCCTCAGAGAGCTGTTCGGCTCACTGCAGGAGCCCTCCGCCTGCTGATACAACAGGCCCGTGGGGCTCCCCACCAGGCTCTACCAGGCATGGAGGCCGAGCCCACCATCCTGAGAACCTGGCGCTGCCATTTCCAAGTCTGAAGATAACACATGGGAAACGTGTGTAATAGCTGAACAGAAATAAAGACACCTGCAGTAAAACGATGCCTTCACTCAATAATAATAGGCATTTACCAAATGTTTACTCTGTGCAAGGCCTTGTATTAATCAATTTATATTCATTATCTCATTCAATCTTCATTGCAAACCTATTACCTGGGTATGATTGGAATCCCTGTTCTAGTAAAGCTCAGAGCAGGTAAGTGCTAGTAAAGCACAGAGCTAGCAAGTGGCAGCGCAGAGAGAGGTCGTGGCATGGCTCATGAGCTCGTCCCAACTCACCTCCACAGGAAGCCAGAATTGGGCCTCCATCCCAGGCCCCACCATATTCCAACTGGGCCACCTGGGGCCTGCCCCTGGGGAAGTGTGGGAAAGGCACTTGCACTCTGATGTTGTATTAGCTCCAGTGACAGTACATTTAAAAAACAATTCCGCCGAAACCGGTTTGGCTCAGTGGATAGAGCGTCAGCCTGCGGACTGAAAGGTCCCAGGTTCGATTCTGGTCAAGGGCATGTACCTTGGTTGCGGGCACATCCCCAGTGGGAGATGTGCAGGAGGCAGCTGATCGATGTTTCTCTCTCATCGATGTTTCTAACTCTCTATCTCTCTCCCTTCCTCTCTGTGAAAAATCAATAAAATATATTTAAAAAAAAAAAACAATTCAAAAAGTGAAAAAAAACCTGCCTAAAGTCTGTAGTTTAGTGACTAGTCTCCTACCACTGCAATACCCTCGTTCTGATAACTGTGCTGTGGCCTACGGGTAAGCAAGATGGTAACGTCGGGGAAAGGGGGACGAAGGATAATGGGAACTCTGCACTACTTTCGCAACTTTTTCAAAAGTCTAAACTCGTTTCAAAATATACAGTTAATAAAGCGACTTAGAGACTTTTCTCCCCACAGGTTCACACAGGTCTCTGTTTATGCCTGGTAACCCCCGTGCCATTGAAGGGGCCTCCGTGGGGCTTGCACCCACCCCGCGGGGCAGTACCATGGACCCTGCTCTTTCTTTGGGAGCAGAGGGCCCCCTTCCCTTCCACTTAGGCAGCGGTTCTCAACCTGTGGGTCGCGACCCCTTTGGCGGTCGAACGACCCTTTCACAGGGGTCGCCTAAGACCATCCTGCATATCAGATATTTACATTACGATTCATAGCAGTAGCAACATTACAGTGATGAAGTAGCAACGAAAATAATTTTGTGGTTGGGTCACAACATGAGGACCTGTATTTAAAGGGCCAGAAGGTTGAGAACCACTGCACTGAGGGGACTGCTTGGCCCTCTCTGCCCGCTCTTCCCACCTTGTTCTCAGGTGTGCCCCTACCTGGTAGCTGAGGCCCTGGACCTCCAAGGTGTTGGACGGGCCACTGTAGGTGAAGTACAGGCTGTTGTCACTCTCCGAGGAGAACAAGCTGTCCTGCAGGCCCTGCAGGGAGACATGACAAGGTGGGGGCTCTTCCAGAAGCTGCCGAGGACACAGGATAAGCTGAGGGGGGGCCCGGCAGGCGAGAGCAGCAGCTAGTGTGGTTGAGATGCCGAATCGGCTCCAGAGAACCTCCACGGCAGGCTGGTGGGCCGTGAACCCAGGCGGCCCACGGTGGATGAGAACCGGTCTCGGGACTGGAGGGAGCTTGTGAGCCTCTGTGCTCTGGGAAGACCTGAGCTGGGAACCGGCCTTTGACTTGCTCTTCCCTGCGTCTGACTTGGTATCTCCTGATGTCCAACAGGCTTTCCTTATCAGCCTGTGAGAGGAAAAGCGCTAGTCAACCAGCCAACGCTCCAAGTTTATGAAGACACCATCCTTAGGAGAGTTGCATCTTATTTTGATGAGGAGTTTTGAGCAACAAAGCTACTGAAAATGCTGATGGGAGATTTCAAAGGAAGTCCCTTTCTCCTTTTCCTCCTCCTCCTCCTCCTCCTCCTCCTCCTCCTCCTCCTCCTCCTCCTCCTCCATCTTGTTGCTATTATTGTTGGAGTGGTGCTGTATTTGAACGTCCATCAAACAAATAGATGTTTTGTGGTATCAGCTGATACCTTTGAATGGTATTAACCATCTGCAGATCTGAATTCCTTCCATTTTATCAATTCAAGCATTTAATCATTGCAACCTAGAAAAAAAAATCCCTGCCCAGGAAAAGTTTCCGTTTTTTAATGCATTCAAATTTCCCTCTATTCTGCAGGGCAGGGAAAAGTATGAACTCGCTAACGAGTTCCTGTTGCCTCTACTCTCCTTCCCTCACAGATGCCAGTCGCACGTGGGTGCGTTCCTCCAGCCAATCAATCAAGCATCCAACGGACACTTATTGGGAGCCCAGGTCACGTTTCAGGCACGGAGCTTGGGATGTGACCGTGGAAAAGGCAGTCCTGGGAAGCTTAGATTTTAGCGGGTGAGACAGGCGATTGGGATGGAGCAAGACAGGTGAGGCGTAGAGGCAGGCTGACCTCAAGCAGCCAGGCAGGGTGTATTTTCGCTGTGTATGCAAGGTGCTGTGTGGGAAAACAACATGACTTATGGTTTCTGTGAAAATAACACCAGCCAGTCTCTGTGAAAGCCTCGCTGCGATGGTGGAGGCGAGAGGTCCTTGGAAAGGACCTTCAGAGCAATGAGTGGAAGGAGATAAGTACAGGTGACAACCAGCGGCAGGCCCCCTGCGAGTGGCCCAGAGATTTCTGGGAGAGTCTGGAACCAGCAGACCATAGCTACTTACCTTGATTAATGTTAGAACTACTACCATTAAGATCCTAAGTCAGTGATGGCGAACCTATGTCACCTCTGACACATGAACTCATTTTTTTTGGTTGATTTTTCTTTGTTAAATAGCATTTAAATATATAAAATAAATATCAGAAATATAAGTCTTTGTTTTACTATGGTTGCAAATATCAAAAAATTTCTATATGTGACACAGCACCAGAGTTAAGTTAGGGTTTTTCAAAATGCTGACACGCCGAGCTCAAAAGGTTCGCCATCACTGTCCTAAGTTATACAGGAAAACGTGGGAACGATAAAGAGTTCATTCGGCAGAAGCACTATCTTTGGGGAACAGAACGGAGGGGATATTTAAGGGAGGAGGGTAAAGGGGGTTCGGGGTCGGGCTCTTAGCGATTACACGAGGGTTCACTATTCTTTCAACTGAACTGTCTGAAATATTTCAAAATGTGTTTTTAAATGGAGAGAGCTGGCCAGCAAGTAGAACTCCAGCTTTCTACTCCTACCTTGACCTCCAGCTGCTAATGCCTCTAAGACATGAGCCAGGGGTGGAGGTGGAGGAGGTGAGAGGGTCCGCACCCTAAGAGGCAGAGAAGTAAGTTCCTGGGAAGACCAAGAGCAGACCAGAAAGCTGCTGGGTTCCAGCCTGGCCCGGCCCTGACCCTCCCCTACCACCCCCACCACCAGCATCCGCAGCGTCTAGCTTTACCATCTAATTTTGTTACCTTACCAGAGAGTCTACGGGCTAATAAGCGTCCTGTTTGCTTGTTTTAAAACAGCAAATATCTGCAGGAAGGATAGTAGTCAATGAGTATAAGGCATGAGTTAGCTCAGAAATTGCTTCTGCGAACAAACATCTGGCCCTTCCCAGGTTAGATTTCCGGGGGAGGGGCTGCTGAGAAAGGAAAGTGGGACAGTTTGGAATCCGGAGGCGATCTCAAGCCAGGGAGGGGTGTCCACTTTCCAGGTAGGCAGGTGCTCTGAGGAGGTGAGGGTGTTGGGGCTCAGAGGAAGGAGCACCCCCTGCGCCCTGGACCGGCTGGGGCAGCCCAGACCCCAACCACCCTCAGGGGACTGTGCCTTCGGGAGCAGCACAGGCAGCTCGACTTTCCCAAGAAGAGCATCTGTGGCCTCTGTTCCATGTGAAATATTTCCCCGGGCTCCCAGGAAGGATTTGTGAGACTCTTCCTGAGGTTTTGACAAACCCGCTGTATTTTTCAAATACTTAAATATCTATTCGGCTGACATCTTAATCAGTACGACTGTCAGAACATCACTGGAATTTCTGACAGGTGACACCCAAAAAAGCAAAGGCAGGTTTATTTGTAGGTAACCAGCTCGGCTCCTGCTGGGCTACACTGTAATTTCTCCTTCTATTAACTTCTGATCAAACTCCTCAGCCGGAGCACAGAGCACGGGGTCCTCGTTCTGAGATGAGCAGCCCGTGCCCTGGACAAGCAGTGACGTGCTGAGGACACACACAGGCTTTGCTCTCGGCGGAGGGGACCAGCCGGGCCCTTTTCTAAAATGTCCCGCTCGGGTCTCACACAGCTCTGCCCTGAGGCCTGGGCCCCTCTCTTCCTCCTCTGGTCAGGATCCCGCCCATGGACTGAGGTGTCTGCGGCTAAGGACATTGGCCACCCCACGTACCAGAATCTCAAAATTCCCCTGAGCAAATGACCATAAGTGCACTCTCAGGGCCTGGGTGGACCTTGCCCAGGCCCCTCCTCCTGACGGACAGTACTGCCCAACTGGGCACCCCAGGCCACAGCGGCATCTGTCTGTGGAGAGTGTTTCTGGAATGTGGGTGGGCAGGGTGGGTGCGTGAGGTCACGTGTAGAGCTGGGGGTGGGCAGAGGAGGGAGACAGGCTGTGGTTTGGGCTGGAAGCTGGGTTCCCTGGGACAGCACATTCTAGTTGTCCCTCCAAGGAGTCCTAGAATTTTTATTTTATTTTTAATTTATTGGTTTTTAAAGAGAGAGAGAGGAAGGGAGAAAGAGAGAAAGAAGGAGAGGGAGGGAGGGAGTGGGGGAGGGAGAGAGAGTGAGAGAGAGAGAGAGAGAGAGAGAGAGAGAGAGAGAGAGAGAGATGTGGTGCTCCGTTTGTTGATGCATTCATTGGTTGATTCTTGTATGTGCCTTGACTGGGATCGAACCAGAAACCTTGGCTCATCAGGATGATGCTCCAACCAAATGAGCTACCTGGCCAGGACTGACGTCCTAGAAGTTTTAAATTTACACCTGGCATTCCAGGTTGTGGGGAAGGTACATGAAGGTAAGAGGATAGACACTATTTTTATTTAATAATTTTTAGCTTATTTAAAATATCTAGACATATGATATGTAGCCCTCATCTTCTGGTTCTCTTGGCACCTCGAGTAACAGGATTGGAGAAAAGAGAATGGGCACCACGGATTCCTGCCTGCGTTCCTGGAGGTCGGCTTCCTAAGCCATGGTGGCTGCACTGTCAGACCCTCTAGGACAGTGGTTCTCAACCGTCTGGCCCTTTAAATACAGTTCCTCATGTTGTGACCCAACCATAAAATTATTTTCGTTGCTACTTCATAACTGTAATGTTGCTACTGTTATGAATCGTGATGTAAATATCTGATATGCAGGATGGTCTTGGGCGACCCCTGTGAAAGGGTTGTTCGACTGCCAAAGGGGTCACGACCCACAGGTTGAGAACCGCTGCTCTAGGAGAAAGTCAGCCACTGTGGAGTTTACATCCTGGTCAGGCTGTGTGCATGGCAGTCATGGCTCCTGGGAGTCATTTCCTGCTGGGCTCGGCCCGTGGGCATTCCCAGAGCAGAGCTGGTCATCTGCTGTGGCGGGGAGCTCACCAGGAATGGTGGGTCCCTTGGGCCTGGCTCAAGTCAGCAACTCAAGGCCAGCCAGATGGCTGTGGCCTTCCCCATGGTGTGTGGCGTCCTCCGTGACTCTTGTCTCTCTCTCTCTCTTTCCCAGAGCAGGCAGACACAGGAAGGTAGGGTGGGGTGAGGCAAGGGTGGAGGGCAAGGATTGGTATCCTTTCAACCTTCCCATTTAGCCTCCAGCTTCAGATCCTGCCCACACCCCAATTTCAGTCAAAGGCCGTTTCTCCAGTGAGCATTTCTTTTTTTAAAAAATATATTTTATTGATTTTTGACAGAGAGGAAGGGAGAAGGATAGAGAGTTAGAAACATCGATGAGAGAGAAACATCAATCAGCTGCCTCCTGCACACTCCCCACTGGGGAGGTGCCCGCAACCAAGGTACATGCCCTTGACCGGAATCGAACCTGGGACCCTTGAGTCCGCAGACCGACGCTCTATCCACTGAGCCAAACCGGTTAGGGCCAGTGAGCATTTCTTATGTGGAATGAGGGCAGAAACCTTGGACCCCAGCCTCTCGGCCCCTGGCTGTCGCCTGTCCCTTCCAGCTCTCTCTGGGATCACACAACTGCCTGCTGTAGCCACATTTTGAGCATAAACCCGATGTTCCCACAGATGTCACCTGCCATCCGGTCTCATGGGTTTACTGCTGCTGAGATTCTGAGTTCGACTCCCAGGAAATGGAGTCCAGCTGCCTCGGTCTCATTCCACGTGTGGACAGAAGGTTCCCGAGGGAGTAAAATAAGGCCCCATTCACCCCTACCCAGCAGGATGGAGGTGACGCCCCATCACTCACCGAGGCATCCTGGGGAGCAGCCGTGGTCTGCAGCTCTCTGTCCTCCAGGGCCGTCTGAGCCATGGGGCCCGGCAGCATCGGCGTCCCTTGCTGCGATTGCTTTGGCCCTTAGCTGCCACCTGCCAGCGCCAGTGTTTTCTCTCTGTCCCGGAGCTGAGCAACCTCTGGCCCTCGCTTGATGAGCCACTGTCTGTCTCCCAGCATTCCTCTCTGGCCAACCTTCCCACACACACAGCATGTGTGCTCTGCCCACTGCCAAGATAACACACGACTCTGGCTAAAGGTACATCAGATAATGCCATCTGTGGCCAAGCCCCTTCCCGCCGCGGGGCAGGCCCAGCGAGGGACTCCGGGGCCAGGTGAGGAGCCGGCGGGCCGTCAGCTGCTGGCTCCTCCGCCCAGGCCACTCCGGGAGGTCAGGCACCAGAAAGCCCTCCTGTCTGTGCTGCCTGTTGACCATGAGTGAACTCCCATCCTTGACCCCCGTGGGGTCCTCAGGACTCCAGCTAAGCAAAGGCCCCCGGGGCCCTTCAGAGGAGGTTCCTGCAGCTGCATCAGAGCCTCGGCACAGCCTGGGCGTCTTCCATGCCTCCTACAGTGTCAGGTAAGCGGGCGACGGCCTTCCCACCCCTCTGCTGGCTTCTCACCAATGGGGGGCATGTTTGGAGGCTTTGGCTCCCTCTTTAGTGGATCGAGGTGGAGAGAAGGGAGGGAAGGGCTGCCAGCGAAAAAGGAGGAACAAGGGTGCACGGCCCCTCCTCCTGCCACAGAGGACCTGGCAGCTACGCCGAACACGGCAGCTGTGCCCTGCCTCGTGCCCCTGTGCCCCTTCCCCCTTCCCTTGGGTCCCCCTTGTGTACGATCTGTTTGATGTGGATGGAGAGGGCTTGGGGATTGGGGTGCTTGCAACAGGAGGTGCAATGAAGACTGGTGAGAAAAGGCAGGGTCAACTGAAGGGATAAGCAGCGTCCTGCTTGCCACCTCCCAGCCGGCCAGAGAGCTGGGGCGCGGAGCAGCGGCCGGCAGGTGCTTTCCAGAGGTGACCCTCGCCGCTACTCGCCAGGGTCCGCAGAGGAGGACACTGAGGCTGAAGCAGGCTTAGCGACGTGCCCAGACATAACTGGCATCAGTGCTGGGGGACAAAGTGTGGTCCCTTCTAAGACCCCACTCTGCTTTTCCCTCGTGGGATTTCCTTTAAAGCTACCGCGTCGGGCCCTGGTGGGACATCGCATCTCGTCGGCAGCGGTGGAACAGGCAGATCCTCAAAGATGTCTCCTTGTACGTGGAGAGCGGGCAGATCATGTGCATCTTGGGGAGCTCAGGTAAGCTCCAAACTCTCGCTGAGGATTCAGACAGGCTGCATGGCGTGACTTGAACCCCACAATGAGGAAACAGGTTTAAGTTGTAGCAGCGTTCCTAGTAAGTTTGATATTGGAATGAAATCTAATGACATGTCTGACTGTGAATGCAAGCAACCTGGTACTAATGTGAGATATTTAGAAAGATCCTTGAAAAAGTCCTGCCTAACATGTAGGTTAATTCATATTTCTTTTTTTTTAATTTTTTTAAAAATATATTTTTATTGATTTTAGAGAGGAAGAGAGAGAGAGAGATAGAAATATCAATGATGAGAGAGAATCACTGATCGGCGGCCTCCTGCACGCCCCCTACTGGGGATCGAGCCCACAACCCAGGCATGTGCCCTTGGCCTGAATCGAACCCGGGACCTTTCAGTCCCCAGGCGGACGCTCTATCCACTGAGCCAAACCAGCCAGGGCCATATTTCTTTTTTTTAAATGTATTTTTATTGATCTCAGAGAGGAAGGTAGAGGGAGAGATAGATAGAAACATCAATGATGAGAATTATTGATCGGCTGCCTCCTGCATGCCCCCCTACCCCCACCCCCCAGGGATTGAGCCTGCAACCTGGGCATATGCCCTGACCGTGAATCGAACCATGGCCTCCTGGTTCATAGGTTGATGCTCAACCACTGAGCAACACTAGCTGTGCTAAATTTTCTTTTAATAATTATAACATACTTCTTTAAAAAGAACAAAAGCTGTTGTTTCTATAATAACTTGTCACTTGTTGCCTTCCTTGTGTAGGATAAAAACGGGCGGCATGTAGCACACAGCCAGGAATTGAACCCACCTTCTCAGAGGGGGGTCCCACAGTCCAATATTATGCTCCATGCACATCTCAGCAGGACATGGGTGGGGTTCTGGGTCTGGGGCTCATGGGCTGGTTTCTGATGATCCCTAATCGTGGTTCTACGACAGCGTCCATCTTTTTATGCTGAACATGGATTCACAGTAGATGCGAGTTCCACAGGAGTGGGAGGTCTCTCCCTCTCTTCCTGCTCTATTTTCAACAGCTAGAACAGGGCTGGGCACATAGTAAGTGCTTAAATATTTGTTGAATCAATAAATAAGCAAATGAATCAATGTTATGCATTACTTTTAGTGTTTCATAAAATGACATTATTTCATTGGTGTTTTATCTAAAGCAGCATTATTTATCAAATCTTTACTAGTGAGGCACAAGATGGCTTAGGTGTTCAAAGTCTCACTAAAGAATGGTCAAGTACAAGTTTGCCTAGGGCAGTGGTTGGCAGACTGCGGCTCATGAGCCACATGCGGCTCTTTGGCCCCTTGAGTGTGGCCACGAAGTTTCAATCACACTGTACGTGCATGCCCACACGTGGTATTTTGTGGAAGAGCCACACTCAAGGGGCCACAGTTTGCCGACCAATGGCCTAGGGTCACCCAACACTACAGGGAAAGGTAACTGTATTTCACTCATTATTTGCTATCGATTAGGACGTAGATTCTGTGCTGCATGTTCCCTTGCAGCAGACTAGTTACAAACGATTTCTGTCCTTTTAGACAAGATAACCCCAAAGGTCATGGTTTTATTGCCCCGTATGGCATTAACCTTTTTTGGTTTCTTTTTCCCTTTTTTATTATAATAAAATACACATAACGGAAAATTTCACACCTTAATCATTTTAAGTGCACAGTTCAGTGGGATCAAATATCTAGGGTGTCCCCAAAAAATGTATACACACACTTTGAATAACTATAAAGGCAGAGTTTATTAAAATATATTCAGTTTTGAAAATTGAGCTATCAGCTGTTACAGTGTGTTTACATTTTTGGGGACATCCTGTGTTCACAGTATTGTGCAACATCCGGGAAAAAGCCCTCTGTGTTTGGCACAAGGAAGTCGCCTTGATGACCGACTGTAGGGAGGCCAGTTTTTTGTGTTTTTTTAAATATAAATTTTATTGATTTTTTTACAGAGAGGAAGGGAGAGGGATAGAGAGTTAGAAACATCAATGAGAGAGAAACATCGATCAGCTGCCTCCTGCACACTCCCCAATGGGGAGGTGCCCGCAACCAAGGTACATGCCCTTGACTGGAATGGAACCTGGGACCCTTGAGTCCGCAGGCCGACACTCTATCCACTGAGCCAAACCAGTCAGGGCGGGAGGCCAGTTTTGATGCAGTGATGGGACTGGCATCCCGGCTCCTGGATACTCAAAGCTTCTGTCAGAACTGAGATTGGACCAGAACTGTAAGGCCAGGGAGGCTTCCAGCTAGAGATCCACATACAAGGTCCAATAAGGTGACTGGGGCATTTCAGGGCACATCTTGAATGACAGCCCTATTAAGTCACCTTCATTTCTTTGCAATCACTCTCCCCTCTCCCCACATTGACGTCTACCCAAACAGGTTGGGGTTAATTCTGAGCTTGGTCAGTCCTGGGGTAGAAAAGAGGATGACTCTATGGGAGTGTGACTTTTTTTTTTTTTTAAATATATTTTACTGATTTTTTACAGAGAGAAAGGGAGAGGGATAGAGAGTTAGAAACATCGATCAGCTGCCTCCTACACACCTCCTACTGGAGATGTGCCTGCAACCAAGGTACATGCCCTTGACCGGAATCGAACCTGGGACCCTTCAGTCCGCAGGCCGGCGCTCTATCCACTGAGCCACACCGGCCAGGGTGGGGGTGTGGCTTCTTTATCTTCGTCTCCCCCCAAAGCATCAAGCAGTTTCCTTACAAATATTTGAACAAAAGATCTTCTCTTTAGGGTTGCACAAGCTATCCCACCCAGGCAGCTTGTCCACTCCAGCTCTCCAGCGGGCAGTTCTGAGCAACAGCCGCTGGGTTAGGCCCAAGGCTGTTTACACCCCTCAGAGGCCACGTGGTTTCACGGGAGAACCCAGTGCTTTTCAAACGCTGATATGCCTGGGATTTACCCCCGGAGCTTGTTAAAAAGCAGCATCAGATTCTGGGCTGTGGGCGGGGCCTGCGAGTCTGCCCGGCTAACAAGGACTCAGGCGATGCTGATGTTGCTGGACCCCAAGACACACGTGATGAGCGGGGTTCCAGGCAGTGTCCCCTACTTTTAGGAACCACCTGACGATCCCGGGGGGGGGGGGGTCACAAAAAGAAATTCAGATGTCTTCGGACCAAATGCTTCCAAAAATCCTGGTTTTTCTTTTATTTTGAACGTATATTGTCCTTTTCAGTGGGAACCGGCTTTAAAAGCAGATAAACAGGCAAAGACCAGGATGAGGGGAATGGCTGTGCCTCCTGTCACTCGGGCGACAAGCAGGAAAGGCTCATTGCTGCCGCCAGAGTTGGCCTTAGGAGGCTCAGGAGAGAACAAGTCAGGCTGGACCCTGGCTGGTCCCCAAGGCTCTGGGAAGCTCCTGGATGCCCCGTGGCGGGGCTTCCTCCAGGGCCTTCTCTGCTCGCCCGCAGGCTCCGGGAAAACCACGCTGCTGGACGCTGTGTCCGGGAGGCTGCGGCGCCAGGGGACCTTGCTCGGGGAGGTGTGCGTGAACGGCCAGGCGCTGCGCAGGGACCAGTTCCAGGACTGCTTCTCCTACGTCCTGCAGGTGGGCGCGCCCCGCCCGCCCGGCCCGGGCAGCAACGGGGTCTGGGGCCACACTGATGCCTCCTCTCTCGCAGAGCGACACTCTGCTGAGCAGCCTCACGGTGCGCGAGACGCTGGGCTACACGGCGCTGCTGGCCATCCGCGGGGCCTCCCGGGCCTTCATCCAGAAGAAGGTGGGTGTCCCCTGTCCGCCTGCCCAGCAGCGGGGGCTTGGGGCCAGGGCTTCCCAGGCCGCCCAGCAGGGACACCCAGGGGCTCACCCCCACTGGCTTCACACCCACTCTTCCCTCCATTCCCCCCTCTTCCCTCTCCACAGCCTTTTTTGAGTCTAGACCTGCACTGCCCAGTGTGGCAGCCGCTGGTCCCACGTGGCTTTGTGCACTTGAAATGTGACTGGTCCTAATTGAGGTGTGGGGTGATGTGGCCAGCCCTCACAGCCATGGCATACTCAGCCCCACATTGGGCGCCTTATGTGCCAGCACAGCCAAGGGTGAACCTGGGAGGGGGCAGTTAAGGATTTAGAAAAGACAGACAAGAGAATAAAAGCTGGGTCTAGGTGGGACGCTGTCCTCTCTGGTGGAGAGCTAGCGACAGCACCACGAACTACAAGCCGTGTCTTTATTTTATAGCCAGATTCCAGGAGGCAAAGTAAGGGCGTGGTCAAGATGTTTACAACATTCTCATGTGTTTCGATCCTACTCAATGACATGCACCTGAACTCTATCAAGCCCACATCACTCAGGCACATGGGGCCACGTGTTCAGACCATAGGTGCAAGCTTACAACTACAGCTGTTGGCTATAACTGTGCTGGGAGGGCTGTGCCCTCCCAGCTGGGACTTGCACGTGGCCATGAGAGGACTGTGCCCTCTCATTAGTCCGAGGCTTGAACCTGTCCAAATACTGTAGCCACTCTCCACAGGGTGAGTGTGCCATACACACTGAATTTTAAGAACAGTCTGAAAAAACAGAACGTGCTGGTTTATTTATGCATGTTTAACCTCCCTCTACCGCTTTGTATCTGTTTAGATGTGTTCCTTCTTTTGGGCAAAGCTCCATCTACGCTGTTGGTCCCACCCCTGTGTCCTCCGGAACACTGTTCCATAACTCATTCCCCTTTACTCCAATCTAGTTTTTTTTTTTTTTTTTAATGCAGTGCTCTCTTTTTTCATTAAAGGTGTATGGGAGCAAAGCTCACTACCATATAAATCACTGTTCTCAGTTCATTCTTTCTGCTTTGCCCCGGGCCGCTACAGGGAGGGGGGCTTGGTAAGGGGAGAGCCAGAGCTGGAGATCTTTGGAGGGTCTGTGGAGAGGGGCTACGCTCAGGGAGAAAGGAGAGGGAGGAAAAAACAACCACCTTGTGATTGGAGAGTCAGTAAGGAATCCTTTTAGTTGTGGGGAGCTGAGAATGCAGAGTACGGAGAGGTTTCGGGGAGCTGCAGGGTATAAGGTAAGTAGCCTGAGGAGAACTGGGGGAGAAGACATGTTAAGAAGTGTGGCTGTGGGTTATAAGCTGAGCCCCCTTTTAAGTCCTTACAGAGATTCAAGGAAAGACTGGCATTGCTTTTAATGACTTTCCATAGCTGGATTAGAGTTCTTTGGTGCAAAACCACGCTGAGATTGGACCACAGGGGACCACAGGCCTTATTTGGGTTACATAAGGGAAATCAGGTTTATTTCAGACCAAATGGGATTTTAAAAACCTAATAGAGTTTCGAAAACCAAACATTAAAAGGACAAGCTGTGCTGTGACTGTGCCTCTGGGGGACTTTTCTGTGTGGGTTGGACTGCCGGCAGCGTCCAAATGCAGGCGTCCAGTGACATCTCCGCCGTTTCCTGGGGAATTTCTCGGGAGCAAAGGGAAGCCGTTGTTGTTGCTCTAAAGACTTTTTTAAAGACAATTCATCTTATTTATTTTAATCAGCCGCATGTATTATGTTGTGATTAGAACCAAGTTGGATTTTACTGTGATGGGCGTGCTGCCCCCCTCCCCCCGTGGTGAGTCTGAAAGTGGCCGGAGCGCTCAGGGAAGCGTGTGGCCTCTCCTGCGCCACCCTCTGGCTGAGAGTGGGAACAGCCGCCCCGCAGTGACCAGCCTCCCTGGGCTCTGTCTCCCACAGGTGGAGGCGGTCATGGCCGAGCTGAGTCTGAGCCACGTGGCCGACCAACTGATCGGCAACTACAACTTCGGGGGAATCTCCACTGGCGAGCGGCGGCGGGTCTCCATCGCAGCGCAGCTCCTCCAGGATCCCAGTAAGTGGGACCCCAACTGCCACGAGCTGCTCCCGGGTGTCTTCCATGTCAGGCCCTTTCTTCATATGAGGCCCTTTCTCCACAGTCTCCATTTGCAAAGGGTTTTGCACAGGTTTTTCAAACCAAAGACCCAGTTTTCTTCAAAGTCTTATGTAGTTCCTGATACTCTTTCCTCATCCAAGTACCAAACAGCTCTTGGACTCAGAAGCACTCATTTTTGTTTTGATGTTCAGTTAGGGCAGTGGTTCTCAACCTTCTGGCCCTTTAAATACAGTTCCTCATGTTGTGACCCAACCATAACATTATTTTCGTTGCTGCTTCATAACTGTAATGTTGCTACTGTTATGAATCGTAATGTAAAGATCTGATATGCAGGATGGTCTTAGGCGACCCCTGTGAAAGGGTCGTTTGACCGCCAAAGGGGTCGCGACCCACAGGTTGAGAACCGCTGAGTTAGGGGGTCCTGCCCTGTGCACCCGCACTTCCTCCAGGAGCAGTACCACTGTGTCTGCTGTGTAAGCCATGAGCTTTGGTGTGACTGGAAGTATTTATGAAATGGCAGGAATTAAAGCAGGATGTGGAGGGATACACTTAAAAGTGATAGCGTTGGGGGAAAGGCTATCAAGATGGGTAGCTTGTCACCTGGCCCGCCTGCCTGGTTTGGTCACTTTCCCCATCACCTGGGGAGACTGCGCCTCTACAGAAACCTGGAAGAGGACACAGTGCCTCTGGATACTTTTTCTCCCTGGGGGAGACCACGACTGCTTGCCCTCCTGATGGTGCCAGGTCACTGAAGGCAAAGAAGAGAGATGCTCTTAAGAGCCCTTGCCACTTTTGGGGGTAGAAATAAATGATAGTTAAATCCTCTAAAAAAGCCAGACACGCCCTAGCCGGTTTGGCTCAATGGAGAGAGCGTCTGCCTGCGGACTGAGGAGTCCCGGGTTCAATTCCGGTCAAGGGCATGTACCTCGGTTGCAGGCTCCTCCGGGGCAGGAGGCAACCAATCGATGTGTTTCTCTCACATCGATGTTTCTCTCTGTCTTTCCCTCTCTCTTCCACTCTCCCTAAAATCAATGGAAAAATATCCTTGGGTAAGGACGAACAAACAAACAAACAAAGCCAAACATCCACTTCGAACCTGGTTTTATGGGTTTGAGGTTTTTTGCAGTGCAAAGACCTTATTAGTGTTGAAAAGTGCTAGTCATGAAATGCGGTTATGTTTTTAAGCAGCCTTTTAAAACCACATGGTGCCAGGCTGCCAGCCCTGTCCTCTCAGGGTCCCCCGGATGGGGCCCAATGGTCCATAGAACCATGTGCGAGTGAGGCTTGGTCTGGCTGCTGCCCTGAGGCTTACGCCTGAAGTGTGCTTGGGAGCTGGGAGTTAGGGCCTCCTAGGCCGGGTCCTTTCTCCCGGGCTGGGGCTGAAAGGCAGCTTGCATGCAGGTGCTTCTCACCGTGCACTGATCGGATGGGGTGAAACAGCTGGAACGGTTCACAATGCTGAGTGACTCTGACATCTGCCCCTTCTTTGCCGGCAGCGATCATGCTGTTTGATGAGCCGACGACAGGCCTGGACTGCATGACTGCAAACCAGATCGTCGTCCTCCTCGCAGAGCTGGCCCGCAGGAACCGCATTGTGATCCTCACCATCCACCAGCCCCGCTCCGAGCTCTTCCAGGTGAGGGGGCACGTCTCTTGTTCCTGCTCAACTCGTCCAAGGTGGTGCATGTGTGTGTTGTGCTGAGGAGCATGGGGTAGAGATTAGTTAGTGCTCGCCAACCAGAGCAGCTGGAGCCAGTAGCTCCTGATACGGAAGGGCAAAGGAGGGAAGCTCACTTCCTTCAGCACCTGCTCATTTAATCCACACAACTGTTCCTCGAGGTGCATGTCAGTCTTTCCACCTTACAGAGAGGACTGAGACTTAGAAATGATACAACATTGAGCCACGGTCACACAGTTAGTAAGAAACTGGAATTGGAAGTCCAGTTGTTTGTTTTTCCCACCAAATCACAGTTTTTTTCCAAAAATTTCAATTTATCCTCCAAGGACCCTTTTAGGGATCCATTATTTGCCTTTTATAGATGAGGATCTAAGATTTAAAAAAAATATTTTGTCCAAGGTCACTCACTCACTCAGTGGCTTGACTGAGACTCAAACCCAGGTCCATTGATCAGGTCCAGACGTGATGCTGGGCACAGGCTGGATGCTCAGGGGCACCCAGGCCCAAAAGAACAGGGGGTGCATTTTGCGTGTCTCCCTGGGATGCAGTAAGAATACTGACGCATGGCTGAGGTCATCGAAGGACGGACTGCTTGCAGCTTTTCTCATCAGGGTGTGCTGACTTGATTACACACTAATACCGTCTGTTGTCCAATCAGCTCTTTGACAGAATCGCCATTCTGAGCTTCGGAGAGCTGGTTTTCTGCGGGACGCCGGTGGAAATGCTTGAGTTCTTCAGTGGCTGTGGCTACCCTTGTCCCGAACATTCAAACCCTTTTGATTTCTATAGTAAGTTTTTCAATCACAGTCCCCACCATGAGAAACGACTTTATCATCTCAGATTTCTGCCTGGATGACACCAGCACAGCTGGATTTTATTTTTGCATTTTTTTTTTGGTGTTTTTAATCCTCAAGAAATTAATTTGGCTGGGTCAGTGAACTTGCCATAACCTATCAGAATGAAATGGAGGAATCTCTTTTAAATTGGGGCATGCCTTCTTGGTCAGAGAAAAATGAGCTGAGCTTCTGAATTCTCCCATATAGTCCCCATGGGGTCCTTATGGCCCTGGTGGTAGTTTTAACACATTCTGATTTTAAAGGTGGGCATTAACAATAGGTGTTATTCTGGCGGGATGAAGTATTACAGCTAGTACTCAGTGGTCGGCAAACTCATTAGTCAACAGAGCCAAATATCAACAGTACAATGACTGAAATTTCTTTTGAGAGCAAAATTTTTAAACTTAAACTATATAGGTAGGTACATTGTTATGAACTTAATTAGGGTACTCCCAAGGCTTAGGAAGAGCCACACTCAAGGGGTCAAAGAGCCACATGTGGCTTCTGAGCCGCGGTTTGCCGACCACGGTCCTAGACCAATGATGAAACCTAGATTATTAGCCATTGTGTATATATGTGCATTTAAAAACACATGGGTTATTTCTTTTGGGAAAATATTTTAGTGGATCTGACATCAGTGGATACCCAAAGCAAAGAACGGGAAATGGAAACCTACAGGAGAGTCCAATCGATTGGATCTGCCTACAGAGAATCAGCAATTTATCACAAAACCTTGGAGAATATCGAAAGAACAAAACACCTGAGAACATTACCAATGGTTCCTTTCAAAACCAGAGACTCCCCTGGAACTCTTTCTAAACTGTGTGTTCTTTTGAGGTAAGAGACTCACCCCATTTTAGATGCTTCCATCCACTAACAAAAGAACAGGAATTAAAACGGGGTTGTCTTTCAGGAGAGTGACGAGAAACTTAATGAGAAATAAGCTGGCAGTGGTTATGCGTCTGGTTCAGAATCTGATCATGGGTTTGTTCGTCATTTTCTTCCTTGTACGGGTCCAGAACGATGTGCTCAAAGGTGCTTTCCAGGACCGCGTGGGTCTCCTGTACCAGTTTGTGGGTGCCATGCCATACACAGGCATGCTCAACGCAGTGACTCTGTGTAAGTGCTATGCCCGGGAGCTGTGCCCTGGAGCTGGGGGAGGGCGGAGCTCCTCTCTCCCTGCATATCTCCCATCTCCCGCTGTCACTTTGCAAGACGCCACCATTATCAGAGTATTTCTCTGGGGAAATACCAGATTCTCTCCCTGGGGAAAAGCAACTACTGAGCTACTCACCCTTAGTGTATTCAACCGAGTGCATGTCTGAGGGTCCCTGAGGATCCAGGGAAACATAAAGTATGAGGTACTGATGGGCAAGGTTTGGAAAGGTTATCCCTGGTGTCCTATCTTGGCCATTAGGATGTGCAGTCCAGGGGGCCCAGGTACCTGACCAACTTCGTGCTGTTGCCTTCTTGAAGCCCATTTTAGGGCCTAATTTTCAAAGTCAGTGGGAATTCGGAAGCAATACCTGGTTGCTTGATGCTCTGTGCCAAGGTCCTGCACAAACAGCGGACAAAGTGGCTCGCATCACCCATTTGTGCCCCCTTTGCAATCGTGTTCTTGAATTGGTGACACCCCTTCCCCCACATTAAGGAGAAGGAAATAAATTATGACAAATTTGCAACCGCACTGTAATTCAGATAGAGTGTAGATTTCTAGGGTGGAGTTAATCAAACTCCATGGATGGCAGCTCCCCTCTTTCGCTGACTTGAGAGCCCAGCTGGTCCTCACTGTCCAGCTCCAGCAGACCTCAAGTGCAGCTTGGGCTAGCCCGCCCTCCCTCAGCTGTGTGGTGACCTACTGTTCTGCAACCTGCCTTCCGTGCCCAGTTCCTGTGCTGCGAGCGGTCAGTGACCAGGAGAGCCAGGACGGCCTGTACCAGAAGTGGCAGATGCTGCTGGCCTATGTGCTGCACGTCCTCCCCTTCAGCGTCATTGCCACCGTGATCTTCAGCAGCGTGAGCTACTGGTAAGGGGTGTGCGCCGACCTCCTGTGGGCCCAGCCAGCCAGTGGGATCCGGAGAAGGGGAGCTCCAGGGTAGAGAACCCTGAGTTTCTCTGTACTTTCCCATCGGCACTGCTGTTTAGTAGGAATATTAACGTGCTTGATGACAGGTGGAGCCCCAGATCCCACTGCAGCAAGTGTGGACGACACAGTGTAAAACCTTCCCGAAATCTGTAAATTGCCATATACCACAACACAACTGGCCCTAAAGTGTTTCAAATAATGGGGTATGGACATAAGCAAATCTTCAAATAAGTTTAATTCAAGAGAGTTTAAGATTAGTTTTACAAGGAAGTTCGACCTCGAGACCAGTTCTAGCGCTCGCTATGACGTGCGCTGACTACCAGGGGGCAGCACGGAATGAAGGAAGGCCCTGGCTGGCGGCTGGCAGCCAGGAAAGGGAGGCCCTAGCAGGCAGCCGGAAGGCCCTGATTGGCCCTGATTGCCAGCCAGGCCTAGGGACTCTACCCGTGCATGAATTTCATGCACCGGGCCTCTAGTATAATAATAATAATAATAATAATAATAATAATAATAATAATTAATAATAATAATAATAGCTAACATATTGAGCACTTGCTTTATGACAGGCGCCGAGAGCTTTAAATATATTATTTCATGTATTCCTTGCAACCATTCTACAAAGGTGATGTAATCATCCTTGTTCGTAGGCAAGGAAACTGAGTCACAGTGGCCTTCCCCATCTCACGTCCGTCATCCCAAGTTAATTACAGATGAGACCACGCGTCTCCTTGGTTGGGTGGGGGGAGGGGCTCGTGGAGGTTTTATGGAGGAGAATTTGGGAGGCAGCAGCATTTCAACAGATGGAATCAGGAACAAGGGCCTAACGGGAAGGAGTGGCAGGGGCGTAGGTTCAGAAGCAAAAACACAGAAGAAATTTCAGTTGCACTGTGGGGAATGAAGGGTTGGGAGAAGTCTTGGAAAATCTGACCGCTGGCCTCACAGCCCAGTAGGGGAGGTGCTGAATGCCAGGCTAAGGGGCTGCAGTGGATTTGATAATGGACGTGGGAGAGGTTGGGTGAGCCCTAGCATTAGGGTAGTAGGCTAGCTTGGGTAGGAAGGACGCTAGCAAGGCAGAACGTGGTTATTTGTGGAGAAGCCAGGAGAGTCCAGTACCCCTACTCATTGTAGTTGGCTGTGACTCTTCCTCTGAGAGCTGAAGGAGCCGTGAAAGGGAAGAGGCTCGCATTGAGCTGGAGCCAACAGAGACAACTGGCGGTAATAAATGGTCTCAAATGTTTGCTCTGTTCCCAAAAGGCCTTTCAAAGGGGAGTTTGATTTGCCCTGCAAACTCTTCTCTACCACTAACCACCACGAACTCGTTCATAGAAGGCAAGCATGGTATTTTTCTTAAATGATAACCCTTGGAGAGAAACTAAAGACCTTGTGTGTTTTTAGGACTCTGGGCTTGTACCCCGAGGTTGCCAGATTTGGATATTTCTCTGCTGCTCTCCTGGCCCCCCACTTAATTGGCGAATTTCTAACTCTCGTGCTACTTGGAATGGTCCAAGACCCAAATGTGGTCAACAGTATAGTGGCTCTGCTCTGCATTGCTGGGGTGCTGGTGGGATCCGGACTCGTAAGGTAAAAGGATTTAGATCGTATGACTTGTTGTTAATGATCACCTGATAGTGATCGATTATTAAGACATTCCAGAGAAGAGCTATGTGACACTAGTTAAACGTATCACCTTATAGTCTAGGGTATGTATAGTGCTTGCTAATCATTATTGCGTAGACCTTAAACTGTTCAGTATTTGTTCAATAAGATGTCTTCACACTGAGAATCAGGAACTGCCAATTCAGGCACATTATCAATATGATTCACATATAATAAGCCATTATAATAACAGGAAGAAAAACCCACAGCCTATGTTACAAGCTAAATAGTGTGCATTTAGTTCATTTCTGCTTCTGCATTGGTGAGTCTCTATTCCAGTTCTCAGCCCTCACTTTCTTTTAGGAAGTAAGAAGAGGCAGGTAAGAAAAGATCCTGCCGAAACCGGTTTGGCTCAGTGGATAGAGCGTCGGCCTGCGGACTAAAGGGTCCCAGGTTCGATTCCGGTCAGGGGCATGTACCTTGGCTGCGGGCACATCCCCAGTAGGAGATGTGCAGGAGGCAGCTGATCGATGTTTCTCTCTCATCGATGTTTCTAACTCTCTATCTCTCTCCCTTCCTCTCTGTAAAAAATCAATAAAATATATTTTTTAAAAAAAAAAAAAGAAAAAAAAAGAGAAAAGATCCTATGGGATCACAGACTGCAAGAAAGCATCAGAACTAGGACACACAACAAAAGTTAACAGTAATTAGCTCTGGGTGACATTTTTATTTCTTTCCTATATTTTGTGAATTTTCCATACCAGACAGGCATCATTTTATAACCAAGAAAAAATAAATAAAAGAAAGAAAGAAAAGTAGCATATACAATATAAATGAAATATTTTTATATTAAAAAGATATAAATAGAATAATATAAAAATAGTCTAAATAAAAAATAAATACATGCAAAAGTAGTAGCAGGAATAATGGAAAAGCTTAGAAGGTTAAAAATGATCCCAGGCAAGTGACATGAGTGGATCTAGTAAGTAAATACGGGTCTCTGAGGAAATACGAAGACGCTGCTTTTTGACTTAAAAAGCAAATAAACAAAAAAGCTGCATTGTTTTTGTATGTTTAATTATTTAACTCTCAGAGCAATCCACGGTCAGGGAGAAAACTAACCTCAGACCTAGCTCAGCTCCTTACACCTCTGAGGCTCCCTGAGAGCGGGCTGGCCCTGGAGTCAGAGACTTCCTCCACCACTTCGCTGCCAATGGCCACGGGCAAGTCACTTTGCTCATTTATAAAGTGGATCATGAGAAGCAAATGACAATCAATATGAAAACACTCCACAAACGGTAGTGAGTTGTACAAAGGTGAGGTATTATAAAGCGAAATGAGCTGGGGATTGACCAGTCACGGAGGTTTTTGTTGAATAACAATGCTGTTGCCTTGTATTTGTCTATGGTGCTTAGGTTGATCCCTAGCATCTCTGAAAAATGCACAGATCCAGTCACCCCAAGGGCACAGAATCAAGCCAGCAAAGTATAGACCCAACCTTGGACAGCATCTCCTGTTTCATATTTCCGTCATTGCGGGTTCCAATCAATCTGGCAGTATTTCACGTATTTGGTTTGTAGGAAAAGGGAATTAATTGTTCTCAAAAGAGAGGCAGTGGCCAACATTAACAAATGCTCTTAGGTTCTTGGCAAAATCTCAGCATCCCAACACTTCACCTGGGTCCCACTCCCATCTTGAAATTCTCTCTGCTCTTGAAAACCACATCAACCTCCTAGTCCTTCTGTTTATATTTTTCCCTCAAGTCACCATCTTTCCTGGCTGAGTGCCTGCAACATTTGAGCTTTTGGCTGCCTTCTCCTTTAAACACAATTGGAAATACCTTCACTGTTGTTCTCGCTTACAAAATCATGCACGTTCTCAGGGGCGGGGGATGCACACCATACCGAAATATTGTAAGGAAAATAGTAAAAGTCACCTAAAGTATCACAATCCAGAGTTAATTTTTGTTGTGTATCTTGCTAGACATTTATGTAATTTTTAATAAAAATGAGATCATACATACTATTGTGAAGGGATAAAGTATGCATGCTTTTTCCCCATTTAACAATATAATGTGGACAGTGCCGTATCAATAAATTTAGATCTGTGGTTCCTCTCTCTTGAAAGTACTCCAGAGCTTCTATGCCAGCCTGGTTCTCTTCCTATGCCCTTCACTATCCCATTGGTCTCCTTTGCCACCTACACGAAGCCCGCCTGCCCATTATTCCCTTGCCTAGATGAGCTCTCCCTTTGTTTTCTCTCTGAGACTTGTGGTGCAGTCTTCTTTTAATAGATTGTCAACCCTTGAGGGCAGCATCTGTGTCTCATTCACCATCATAGTTCTTCTCAGTGAACAGCCCAGTTAGGTTTGCAAAATATATTTGAATTGTGTGAACAAATGGATGACTACTCTCCTTGCTTGCTCTCTCCATCTTTTCACCTTATATGGTCGTTTAGTTCTTCCCACACTAGCACCCTCAAATATGTTTAACCACAGAAACTCTCCTCTAATGTGATACGCACTAGGTATGTTTTTCCTTTTATATTTGTATCAGTGGTGCTGATATAAACACCAAAAATATTAAACACGAATCCATCATCAGGGGGTTGATTGTTAAATGAAGGTTTCTACTATAATCAACCACCAAGCTGTGATTGACAGGTTAGAATGCTACGCCTACTGACTCGGAAGGCTGTCTGAGACATGTGTTTGGTTGAAACACAGCAGGTTAGGAAAGGGCATGATTCCTTTTATGTAAAGAGTTTGATTCCATTTATGTAAAATCTTATAAATGCACATACACACATCACATGTATCACCAAAATGTGAACAGTAGTTATTTCTGGGCAGTGGTATTTCTTTATACTTCTCAGTATTGTCTGCCATTTTGATAGTAAGCATCATTTTTATAATGAGAGATGAAAAACTGTATTTGTGTTGGCAAACATAAAATAAGGGTTGCCTGTCTTTCATTTGGTCAGACTATTCCCAGAGCCTACTGAATTTCATCTCTCTCTCTTTTTTCTTAAGGAACATAGAAGAAATGCCCATTCCTTTTAAAATCTTCACTTATTTTACATTCCAAAAATACTGCTCTGAGATTCTTGTAGTCAATGAATTCTATGGACGGAATTTCACTTGTGGTAAGTATTTTATTTTGGAATATTATTTGTACATGTCACTCTGAGGAAGCAATTTCTGGAGGGAAATGCACTTTTAAAATAAAAGATATGTTTTGTAATAATAGACTTAAAACTTTGTTTTGAAATAAAAGCTTGGTAACATTTTCTTTGGTTTTTAAAAAGAAATAAGCAGTGGTCAAGTTAGACACCTGTCAAAGGTCAATAGTTTAAGCATGTGTAACTCAGTTGGTTAGAGCATTGTCCCGATAAACCAAGGTTTTGGGTTTGATCCTTGGTCAGGGTACACATAAGAATCAACCAAAGAATGAATGAATAAGTTCAACAAATTGATGTTCTCTCTCTCTCTCACTCTCTCTCTCTCTCTCTCTCTCTCTCTCTCTCTCTCTCTCTCTCTCTCTCTCTGATAGATGATAGATAATGACAGACCTGATGCACTGAAGTAAACTCTAGCATATTCTGATGGAATCAGTTTCTACGAGCTGGTTGAAGCTGGGTGCAGTGGCTTCTTATTCCCCAAATGTCCATAGTATAGAGCCGAGTAAAGCCATTTTTGGCAAAAGGCCGTCCCCCACCCCATGAGAGGGCAGTGGGAGCCTAACAAGGTCCTCCTGGCCATTGGAAATCCAGGCCATTCTCTGAAGGCAACTAAAGGACAGGGCAGAATGTAATAGTTGTTTTACATATCTTTAGGTGATAACAGCAGTAATCTTTGGATATTCAATGCTAAGTGATCCTAAGTGATCATGATTTTTACCAGTGCTATGGGAATGAATATATACCCCAAATGGAAACAAATCAATTTCCAACTTCAAATGGAGCCAAGGCCCAGAACACTCATTATTGCTTCATCTAATAATGATTCCAGGGCTGTGTCAAATGTCTGTGTCTCTCATGAAGAAGGGCACTTAGCAGGGTGCTAAGCACTTAGTGGGCATTTGGTAAATCCTTGCTTACGAAATTACTTTTTTAAAAAGAAAATATTTATTGATTTCAGGGAGGAAGGGAGAAGGATAGATAGATAGAAACATCACTGATGAGAGAGAATCATTGATTGGCTGCCTCCTGCACACCCCCTACTGGGGACTGAGCCTGCAACCCAGGCATGTGCCCTTGGCCGAAATCGAACCTGGGACCCTTCAGTACGCAGGCTGATGCTCTATCCACTGAGCCAAGCCGGCTAGGGCACAAAATTACTTCTTAATCACTAAGTATTTACCAAATGCCCATATCTCACAATGTCGATCTTTTCCCTGGCAGGCAGCTCAAATGGTTCTGTGACAGCTAATCCAATGTGTGCCTTCAATCAAGGACTCCAATTCATTGAGAGAATCAGCCCGGGTGCAACATCCCGATTCACAGCAGACTTCCTGATCCTGTATGCGTTTATTCCAGCTCTTGTCCTCCTGGGAACAGTTGTGTTTAAAGTGCGGGATCATCTCATTAGCAGATAGTAAAGCACATTGCTGTGAGAATGGAACTGAAGCTCCTAGAGGTGCCTGGCTGCGTTGAATGTCTGAAATAAGAATGCCTCCTGTTTCTGTCTTGACAGTACACCTAAGTCTTTTAAACCATTAAGACTCCTTTTGTGCCCTTGGATCCATGAGGCCTTGAATGCTATTCCAAGTTGTAGGGACATGTGGTATTTAGAAATTGTGACTAAGCCAGTCCAAAATGTAGATAATACTTCATAAAGTTATGGAGACTGTACTATTTGTTTTCTTTGCTTTAGAGAGAAAAATAGGTCGGTTAAAAAATTATGCTTACGTTTGCTAAAGGATTCAGTAAAAAGAATCCTGAATAGTTAGCAGAAAAGGGAGTGGTTAAAGCAAAGCATCATGAAGAATTGGGTAAGAATGCTTTCATTGTTATTTAAAAACTCATAGTTATGTGCACATGTCCACATGAGGGTTCTGAGTTACCTGATGACATCGAGAGGATGGTGGACAGATGCTGGATGATGAAGACCACTGGTCCAGAGTACTCAGTGGTTTTTATGGAGGGTTACAATAAAAAACTGCAGGAATGGCTGAACTGAGAACACAGCACATCAGGCACACCTCTTGTAATGTTTTTAAAGATTAGCTGGCTATTTTTCACTTCCACTTAGTTTACTTATAAAATTAAAAGTAAATATTATTAGATAAAGTGTTTGCACTGAGAAATGACATCTTTAAGGTTGGGGAGTAGCTATTATTGAAAGTCCATGTAGACAAAATGCTCAACGGACACAACATTTACACTCAGAAGAATAAGGTTACACACTGGGAGTTCATGTTCTTGAACTGTAAAGAGAAAGAATGCTGATGAATACAAACACCTATATTATATATTTTTAGGGATCGAATGTTGTACATAGATTGTATATAAATGGTATATACGAAATGACTATCTTTCTGATTGATCTTCAAGAAATTCATGTATCAGTCTGAAATAAGACCGTCTCAATGTTACCATGGTAACTCTGAGTGAGAATATCTTAGCACAAGAACTTGTTCAGTTACTATGACCCAACTTGTAAAGAATGATAAATTATAGCATTTGAAATGTCTCACATTATAGTAGGAAAGATCATTTCATTAAGGAAACCACAGTAAAATTCTATTTCTTAGAACAGTATTTAAGGATCTGGAGACATTGGTGAATTACCAGAATCGTACTGTCAATTTTTATAAAAGGTCTCTGACACTGATGATTATGGTGTAATAGTTACATAATGCCTCACAGATTATATATGTCACATCAATTATAGACAATTCTGCAGATGATAATCTATTAAAGTAGTTCAAAGAGAGTTCCACAGGAACCTCTTTAGAAATCACTGATTTCAACTTACTAAAGATATGGGTGCACAATGTAAGTGGAAACATTTTCTATTCATATGCAGATGAATCTCATTCTAGCTCAGAAACACTTGGAAAAGTGACAGAGCACGTGACTTCAAGCTATTAAATGTTAGCGATACCATCTCTGAGAAACACAGTGACTTTCACAATGTGACAGTTTGTGTCTTAAGTCAAAAATGGACATGATGTGTAAGGAAATCAAATTATATAATAAAAATTCCCATTACTATTGTGGAATGAGCTGTTTCTTCTCACCAAGTCAGTGGTGTTTCTGAGAGCATCACGTTCACTGTGAATTTAAAGGGAGTCCTTTCTCCACAGCACCCAGGCCCAGCGCCTGTCAGCTCCTTCAGCTGAGGTCCCTTGGAGCCATGCTGCAAACCCTGCTCCCCACAGTGCTGGAGCTAGTTTAGGACCCCTTATTTCATGACAGTCATCAGCAGCTTGCTGTGCACTCATGCCACGCCCCAGCCTGGTGTTCTTGTGGTTAGCAGGGCTGCTTATTTGAAGCTGGGTGCGTGGCATGGTAGGGTCGGCATATTTTACAGTGGAAATGGAAGAACACAGAGTGAAAGAACTTTCCTGATTGGTAACAGCAATTATACTTACTCTGAACTGAACGTGGGTGGCAGGTACATGAACCTATAAGATTGAGGCTTCGTACAGGCTATCCTACCTTGGAAATAATCTTGGTTATTACCAAGTGATCAAGTTTTGGTCTGTTTATTGACAACATCTCCTTAAAACTGCCTGTTCTTCAAAAAGTTAGACT
Organism: Myotis nattereri; assembly: GCF_964212035.1. Classification (NCBI taxonomy): domain Eukaryota; kingdom Metazoa; phylum Chordata; class Mammalia; order Chiroptera; family Vespertilionidae; genus Myotis; species Myotis nattereri. The sequence continues at coordinate 61,490,135 of NC_138085.1, forward strand.
TAACGTATGTCAGAATCACTGGGGGTGCTGATTAAAAACGCAGTTTCCTGAGCCCCATTCCAGACTCACTGACTGTATTTCTGGTGTGGGGGCTCAGGAATGTGCATTTTAAATAAGTACTCTGGGTGCTTTTTGTGCCTCACCATTAGAGTAACATTAGATGCTTGTGAAAGTGAACCCAATTCCCGTTTCCTACCAGCCACAGCTGAGAACTCCTTAGAGAAGGAATGTGTCTAATATGAGCACTTAACCTTATTCATAACTGTTTACATGCTCTTGCTTTCATATTCCTGAAAACACATAAGCACAAACTTATCAATGCTGAACCAAGGATATATTTACTTAACCATGGTAGAGGTAGGTAATAGAAGATTCTTTTTATTTAAAAAAATACTATACGTAGTTAAACAATTTTTTCCCCTTTTCAAAGATAAATATCCTGGGGTGGCACTAATACAAGAAATGCACTTTTCCTTTAGCAAATTATACATCTTAAATTCCTTTTTAAAAAAATTGTTTAAAGTATTACATGTCTTTCTTCATTTATTACACAATAGCTAGTTTATTAATGAGCTATTATTAATATTACTAAAGACCTGGTGCACGAATTCATGCATGGGTAGGGTCCTTTAGCCTGGCCAGCAATCAGGTGATCGGGACCATCTCACCCAGTCCCGATCAGGGCCAATAGGAGCTGGCTGGCCAGGGAGGGACCACAGGAGGGATCCAGGGCGTGTCTGGCTCTCTTGCCCAGTCACCATCGGCTGGACCCTAGTAACAAGGTAACCTACTGGTTGGAGCGTCTGCCCTCTGGTGGTCAGTGTGCTTCATAGCAACTGGTCAAGCAGTCGACCAATCAGTTGGACACTTAGTATATTATACTCTTATTATATAGGATTTATTAACACAAGAATGAATTCATTAATGAGCTAATATCAATAAAATAATCTTACTTGTACCAGTATTTGGGAAATAAATACACTGTAGCTGAGTTAGGTTCAAGAATCCAGCTCAATTTGTTTCCAAGACTTGGAAGAACTTTTTTTGTACTGTTCCAGTTCCTAAAACAAAAATATACATTATAGTACTTTAACAATCAACTTTAACAATTAAAGTAGGCATCTTAAAACTCCCTTAGCAGTTTTTGATATAACAATGTATCCTTTACAGCTTTATCATTCTCAAAATTTCTTGACAATTATTTTGTAAATGATTATACTTAGTATTTATTTACTAGAATGTAGCCTTTGGAGTTTCTGGGTAGCATAAGCAGCACTTAGAGATGAATTTAATAAAGTTTCAGACAAAATTATATTCTATATAGTATATAAGTTCATTCAATTAATAAAGTATTTGTCATATATTAAGTATTGAAAAGTGACCTTATTTTTAATTGTTCGCTATTCAACTCTTGTTAAAACCTACTTGAAGTTAGCTAAGTATCAATATTTAAAATGTATAGATCTTTTAACCCATAATTCTGCCTTAAGAAATTTATCCTATAGGATAGTATAGAAGAGCACAAAGATATAAGCAGAAAGATATTCACTGCACTGTGTATATTGACACACAATTGGAAACAGATTAGAGGAAACCTTGGGAGCAGCGGTCGCCAACCGGTGGTCCACAGACCACTGGTGGTCCCATGAGGTCCAAAAGGTTGTTGACCGCTGGTTAAGATGATCTCCCAGTAAAGACTGATTAAACACAACAGCACTCACTCACACGTGGCTTTACAGCCAGCCAGCAAAAAGGATGGCAGTCACATGTGAAAACAGCAAGTAGATGGAGAGAGAGCAGAACACTTCCATTTTCCATTACATATACTTGTATATCTTTGGATTTTTTTTTCATAATGAGTATATGTTACTCTTTTTAAAATTGCATTTTTCAATTATAGTTTACATTCAATATTATTTTGTTTTTGGTTTCAGGTGTACAGTGTAGTGGTTAGATAATCATATCCTATATGAAGTGATTCCCCCAATGTTTCCAGTACCCACCTGGCACTATACATAGTTATTACAATACTAGAGGCCTGGAGCATGATTCATGCACCAGTGGGGTCCCTGGGCCTAGCCTGCAGGATCAGGCCAAAACCGGCTCTCTGACATTCCCCGAGAGGTCCCAGATTGCGAGAGGGCATAGGCCAGGCCAAGGGACACCACTGGTGCACGATCAGGGCCAGGGAGGGATGCAGGAGGTTGGCCAAGTGGGGAGGGACCGTGGGAGGGCTCCAGGGTGTGCCCCCTGCCTCACTCGGTCCCCATCGGCTGGACCCCAGCAGTAAGCTAATCTACCAGTCGAAGCGTCTGCCCCCTGGTGGTCAGTGCTTGTCAGAGTAAGTGGTTGAGTGGCCTTAGCATATCATTAGCATATTATGCTTTGATTGGTTGAATGGATGACCAGATGACCAGACACTTAGCATATTAGGTTTTTATTATATAAGATTATTGACTAAATTCCATTTGCTGTACTTTACAACTTGAGACTATTTTGTAACTATTACAATTCACAAAATAAAGATAAATTTAGTGAGAGTGGAAATCCTGAGTGAGACCATCAACATGCAAAAGGGACCATCTCCAGGAATGCCTTCTCCTAGCCTCTTGCCTGTTGCTCAATGTCTAACTGTACAGAGTAAAATATTATTTCAGATAAGCAAAAAGTGGTTACCCTGCAAGATAAGGCAATCACTGCCCTTTGACTAACATAATTAAAGTTCACAGTTGCTATAAATGGAAAAATCCTATTCTCATTTTCAGAAAAATTGCAGACTGCCTCATTCATAGCTATAGTCTAAGTCATTAAAATTTAAACGTTCCAAGTTTCAAAACTGTATAAGACTTTGGAAGAAGTTTTATACTAATAACTCCAAAGTAGTCTTTACAGCATGCTTTATTTTTTCTAATGAAGTTAATTCAGTTCACCAGTTATCTACCACTATGGTTTCAAAGATTGTTAACTCATAAAATAAGCCACAACAATTACTGGGCATCGCTTTGGGATTCTTTGCTAGTAGTATGTCCCTGCTGCAGTCAGCAAACTTGGAAGAATGGGCTGGTCATACAGCCCATGCCAGAGGGAGGATAAAGAATAACTAACTAGTATGACACAGAACTCACCATGTCCACTGGGCCCTTCAGTACTGCTATCGTGTGAACTCAAAATAATTGATAAAAGTTTAAAGGAATAGCTGAGTAAGAGGGTTTTCTTTACACTGCAATTCTTTTTAAAAAATATTTTAAAATTGATTTTTAGAGAGGAAGGAGGAAAGAAAGAGAGAAACATTGATGTGAGAGAGAAACGTCCCGCACGCCCCTCACTGGGTATCAAACATAAAACAAGGCATGTGCCCTGACGGGAATGGAACCGGCACCCTTTTGGTGCACGGGACCATGTCCAACCAACCGAGCTACACCAGCCAGGGCTAGTCCCTGCTTCCAAAAATCAACTTGCTTATAATCAGTAGGCCTATATTTTAAACACACACCCACACTGATACATGTTTAGGGAGAATACAGAATTTAGTGAGGTAGCAGTGAGGTCCAAGAGTTGAGTGAAGACTGACATAGGTATTGTAGGACTGCTTTCCAGTTCCACTAAAAATTCTTATGGTTTTAGGTCAGAGAAGATGGATTTGACTGTGAAAACTCATGATACTCAGAAATACCCTAGCCCTTTAACAATACTTATGTATATAAATGTAATAAAAGGTCATTATGCACTATAAACAAATACTCTTATCAACAATGGCAGTTAGTCATTGACTTCTAGGTAAATATTAATTCAGGCATGACTTCCAACTAATCTCTATAGCCAAGATATACACATAATAGGAGTTACTCAAGGTCATTCTACTTTTCTTACAACATGCCCCTCACTTTTTGAAATTGAGGTATAATTCACATACAACATTATATACATTTTAGGTGTACAACATAATGATTCAATATTTGTATATATTGTGAGGTGATCACCATTATAAGTCAACATTTGTCAACAAATAGTTATAGAATTTTTTTCTTGTGATGAGAACTTTTAAGCTCAACTCTCTTAGCAACTTTCCAATATGCAACACAATATTATTAACTATACTCGCAAGCTGTATGTTGCCATGGTTTATTTTATAACTGGAAGTTTGTACTTTTTTACTCTCTTCACTCCTTTGGTCTATCACCTACCCCTCCTCTGGCAACCACCAGTCTGTTCTCTGTTATCTACAAGCTTGGTTTTTTGTTGCTGTTGCTTAGATTCCACATATAAGTCAGATCATATGGTAGTTGTCTTTCTCTGTATGACATATACCCTCAAGATACATCCATGTTGTCATAAATGGCAATATTTCCTTCTTTTTTATGGCTGAGTAATATTCGTGTGTGTGTGTGTGTGTGTGTGTGTGTGTGTGTGTGTGTCTTTATCCATTCATCTGTCAATGAATACTTAAGTTGTTTCCATGTCTTGGTTATTGTATAGTGCTGCAGTGAACATGGGGGGTACATATATCTTTTTGAATTAGTGTCATAATGTCAAGGAGCTTACTGTCTATGTTGTTTCTAGGAGTTTTATGGTTCCAGGTCTTATAGTCAAGGCTTTAGTCTATTTTAAGTTGACTTTTCTGTATGGTGTAAGATAGTGATCCAGTTTCATTCCTTTGCATGTGGCTATCCAATTTTCCCAAGATTATTTATTGAAGAGATTGTCTTTTCTCCCATTGTATATTCTTGGCTCCTCTGTCATAAATTAATTTACATATAAGCATGGGTTTATTTGTTCCATCGATCTATGTGCCTGTCTTTATGTCAATACCATACTGTTTTCATTATTAAATCTTCCTAATATAGTTAAAATCAGGAAGCATGGTGACTCCAGTTGTGTTCTTTTTCAAGATTGCTTTAGCTATTCTGGGTCTTTGTAGTTCCATATAAATTTTAGTACTGTTTGATCTATTTCTGTGAAATATGCCATTGGACTTTTGATAAGGATTGTAACATGCCTCTTACTTGCTACAGCTACACTCCCTCTAAATACTCATGACATACTTTCAAAAGTCTTCTGGACTGTATCTAAGTTCAATGTATTGCTTAATGCTGAGAAGAATACCCAGTGGATGGTTGTGTTCAGGTTATCCTTGAGACAATGCCTAAGTTACACAGCTCTACAAATCCCCCCCGAGAGGTTGTCAGGACATTCAATTTACAGTGTTTACTATACATAAGCTTACTTATTATATAAGGTCAGATTCCACACACTGTCTCATTTTATCAAACTAAACAGCGATCTGGGAAAATATAAGTATTGGGCCATGATAAATTTACCCAGTTTTGCATCCTCACATCAGATTTGTATACAATAAACAGTGCTATCTTGGCACATGTGGAATGCAGTCCCCACTTTGAACCACTTTCCTGAGAGATCCTGGATTTTGTCAGTTATGTTTGTGTGCCTTCAGATTAGGCAGTAGTTAATTATTCTGGTACAAGAAAGTATAGGTACATCTGAATGTCCTAATAAAAAGCAAGCTCTTTTAAATAATCTCACAAACAAAAGAATATTATAAAAGCATTTCCCAGCAGCAAAGTAAGAATCACTAGCCATCATAAACTGAAAAATCCAAAAAGGATATGTAAACATGGTTATCTCTGGGTGGTAGAGTGACAGGTGATTTTTAATTCCTTCTTGATTCATATCAGACTTTTAACTTTTCTATAGCGAAGATGTACTATTACATAATTATAAAGTAAAAAACCCATTAAGTAAGTAAATTGAGAAAAATGTATAGAAGTCTACAGGTATTTTTGTGATAATTCAAAATGAAATAAATGTTTTGGGTAATACCTGATCCTTCTGAATTCTCATTTCATCAACTTCACTTTCAGCATACTGGGGGTCTTTTGCAGGGTCCTTGATATCTTTTAGTGTGTCGATACTCTGAAATTACAATACTTCAAATCATTTCATGCCCATAAGCCCACACCATCTGACTCACAAGCCACGTCCTTTCCTCAGCCAGCCATGTAGGCTATGATCTTTTATCATCACCACTGAGGGCCAAATTCCACCAGGTCCTTTTTCCTTCTTCTCCTTTCAGATGATTGTGTCTCTCTTGTCTAATAGCCAGAGAGCTGTTTCAAAGTGGAGCAAGAACTGTGTCATAACCCACCTTTTAACCCCACAGTGTCTCACATACAATTGATTTTAAGTGACTGTTTAACTTCTGAACATGAGAGTTGAAAACAAAGTTGTCATAATAAATCCATTGGACATTTCCCAGTAACCACTGAATAGTGGTAAGAATTCCTGCTTTAAAAGAACCAGAAATAGGTACCTTTGGTGGAAAGAGCTTTTCATACACTTTTTTCCACAACTCCATTGGCGAACGGGCATGAAACTTCCCAATGTCATTATCAGGAACAGGAGGAGACCCTGAAATTGGAAGGTTTGCTCCAATGACTGCATTGATTAAAACATTCAAACTCTATCAGTAAAACTGATGACACTAAAAACAGTATAAATCTTAGATCATTCGTGTCCATCTTCCTATTACAGTCACAATTAAAATTTACCCCAACCCCGTGTAGCAAGCCAGGTTCCAGTTCTAGAAGAAGAGGAGACAATAATGAGTAAACTGTAATTCTCTTTCCCTACACTTCAATTGCTGCTCAGCAAAAATGTAAGATTGATATTCTCACGTGCATGTGAATTTGCAAGAAAACAAATACTCTTATGTGTTGCTGATTAGAGAGAAAATTGGAACAGCTAATTTGGAGGGTAATTTGGCGCTGCTAAATACCATTAAAGTACTAAAAAAGGTCATTCCCTATTAATAAGCAATTCTAGTTTTTGGTGTTTACCCTAAAACATCTGCATACATGTATTAAGGATTTCACACTACAGCATCATTTATATTAGTGGAAAACTGGCCACCACCAAAATGTCCATCCATAGACGAAGCGTAAACTAAGTTACTGTGTAATACTATCTAGCAGTCAAAATACCAAACAAATCTATATATAGCATAATATTGAAAAACCATTAAGGCATATTGAGTGAAAGAGACACATTTCAAAATGACATAGAATAATACCATTAAATTAAAACATATTTTTATACCACATACTCATATATAGAAAGTGGTCTGGAAAGATACAGACCAAACTTGATCCTTTTATGTTATATTTTAATGTTTTATAAGGAGAAGGGCTTTATGTATTGCTTGCATAATTTAATTTGGAAGTTTAAAAAAAATTTGGGACACTTTTTCATACTTTTCAATCTACAATCTGAGATTTTTTCATTATGTTTCAGCATCTATGTTGTTCACTAAAATTGTAATCACACTCACCTCCTTCCCAACCTCTCTCCTCCTACCTCTTCACCCACAGTCTTGTCCCTAACCTCTGATATTTATTAATCTTTCCTCCATTTGTAAAATTCTCTCATTTTAAAAATTTTATATAAATAGAGTCGTAGTATATGTAGCCTTTTCTGATTATCATTCAGTATAACTCCATGGGGATACATCCAAATTCTGTGTATCAATAGTTTGTTCCTTTTTATTGCTGAGTAGTATTCTATGGTATAAATGTACCACAGTTTGCTACATCTGGGTAGTTTCTACTTTTGGGCTATTACCAATAAAGCTGCTATGAACATTCTTGTACAGGTTTTATGTGAATGCAAGTTTTCATTTCTCTAGGATAAATGCTTAGTAGTGCAATTTCTAGGTCATATGGTAGCTGCATGCTTAGTTTTATAAGAAGCTGTCAAACTGTTTTCAAGACTGGCTGTACCATTTTACATCACCACCAGCAATGTATAAGTAATCCAGTTTCTTAACATCCTTGTCAGCATTTGGTGTTGTCACTATTTTTTATTTTAGCGATTCTGATAGTGTGAAGTGATATCTCACTGTGGTTTCAACTTGAATTTCTGTAGTAATTAATTATATTAAACTCTATATGCCATTCATATATCCTCTTTAGTGAAATGTCTGCTCATGACTTTTACCTATCTTCTAATTAGATTGTTTGTTTTTACTGTTAAGTTCTTTAAATATTCTAGATACTAGTTATTTGTTGGTATGTGGTTTGGAAATGTTTTCTCCCAGACTATAACATGCCTTTTCATTCTTTTGAAACGAGCAAAAGTTTTTAATTTTGATGAGGTCCAAGCTACATGATTTTTAAATTCAGTAATTCTCAACCTTTTTCTGACTTCCAATTACTCACATGGGCAAAAGATTCCCATCAGCATTATCTATCAGTACACAAAGTGATTTTTACTGTGACTGAAATTAACTTGAAACTAATGATAATTATAAAAATAAAAGAACCGTTCTCTATAATCACCCATTAACCATCTCTATTCCTTTCAATGCACTTCAATCTATAATCTCATTACAAAGATATCTACATTTAAAGTCAAGTTAACTTTGGCTTGTAAGAGTAATGGAGAATAGGAAATAAAGTACTGCTCACTAGAGTTTAAAACCAAACTATGACAGTCCTAGAGTATAAAGAGCTGTTAGGCCCAAACATCTTTTATTATAAGAAGATAAGTAGCTTGACTTCATAAACTTGTAAAATTACTTTTGCTTCATGAGCCTAGGGCATCTATAAGTTTAGGAAACACATCCCAGTAGATGAGGCCAGCTATTTTCATAATGAAAAATTAAGGGATACTTAATTAATACTGTATTCCTTTTTATTTATTCTAGCCCTTGAATCTCTAATTTTCACCATTGCCCATAATATGTAGTTTTGAATTTCCTGACCACTCTATGTTCTTGTTTTTTCTAAATCCAAGGAGTTACAATTTAAAATCCCCTAGAAATCAGTAAGGGAAAGGAAATAGATGCAAACTTTTTAGTGGAATAGAGATCAGAAGCCGGTCTCTCATGTGGCAACATCCCTTTCATCACAAATATGTCAATGTGATGTACTGCAGCAATACTGTGTATACAAGTAAATAATAAGAAATTACAGCAATGATAATGAAACCAGAAATGCTGGTACGTTGGAGATGAAGGGAACATAGAGTAGGATAAAATCAATAAGCAATTAAAAAAATGATTGAACAAATTTAGTAAGTTCACCAACCTATATTACTTAAAGAATCCAATCCTGCTGTGATAAACAGTGGCTTATTCTGATCCACACATATTGATTTACTACATGGATAAGAAGAAAAAAGAATCTAATTTAGTTTAGCAATTGAATATCCTACCACACTCTACTGTAAATACAAGAAGCAAGTTTTACATCTAGCCACTGGTAAAAGCACTGCCCAAATGAGTGAGTGACTATTTGTGTAAGTGATTTAACGTAGAGCATTAATGAAGGTTTTACAGGGGAAAAAAAGTGACAGACACAAATTACCTTAAATCAAAACCAAGAAAAGTAGCATGGTTAAGAAAATTATGTACAAATATTTTTTATTTCATTTATAATCAATTCAGAAAGTGATAATAGAAGGAATGCCACTAAAATGAGAGAAAAGAAGTAAAAAAATCAGAGAAGTATAATAATATCATTTTATTCTAGTGTCAAACTAAGTATTCTCTAACATTTTAATTGTGAATCTGAGAAATATTTAAAGAACAGAAGAAGCAAAAGGTAATATAAAATTATCTTTCCAAGAAGAGATATCTGGGGCACTTTCTGGGTCAAGAAACAAAAGACTGGTGAGAACAACAGTCAGATGAAACAATATTGGCCAAAAATAATAAAATAAAAAGATATAAAAAAACGTATTTTAACAGTACCTTTTGCCAATACCAAATGCTAACTGATTGATAACTCCACGTATTTTTAGTAATAGAGCTTCTGATTTACTTGTAAACTAAAAAAAAAAAAAAAATCAGGAGAATAAATTTTATGCTCTGCTTTCAAATCACAGAAACAGGTAACATAAATATGGCTTTGAACAAGTACAGATTGCAGAGCGAATTACTATTTATTTGCCCAACAAATACTTATGAATAGATAGAAAAAAAACAAATAAAGAAAAAAAAAGAAATGTGGATAAATTCATTTTAATGACTCTTCAAACTTCATGAGTACATAATATTGAAAGAACTCGAGTTTATGCACTAAACATTTTAGCTACTCCGATGTATGGGTCATAGTTACTGCTAAAATGCAATCTGGGTGGTTAAAAAACAGGAGGAATACATCACAAATAACATTTCCGTCTAAGGACATATTACTGCTTTCAAAGTAGTTAACAAGGGAGCTACAGACCAGTCTAATAACACTGATACTCACTAAAACAATTTTTTAACTTCTCTTTTGACTTGTCTTTGGAGGTTGCAAAATAAGCAACTGAATATTCTCAGTGGTGGTATGGTAACTAGGGTGACATAACCAGAACATTTTAGAGACTGGAAGTGAGTGGGTAGTATTAATAATTAAGCTGAGATATCAAGTAAAAACCAGGACATATGGTTACCCTACAAATCTTTTAAGTCTAAATTTGATTTTTTAAAATACCAAAAGTCACTAAGCCAAAATCATAATGACTATGATGTATGAAAGTGGGAAAAATAACCTTGAACCAATGTGTTCTTTTTTAAACTTTTTAAAAAATGCTGTTTGTTGCAGAGGTTAAAAAAATGAACTTGGGAGTCCTGCTGGGTGGGTTTATATCTCAGGGAAATCATTGACTAGATGTATGATCTTGGACAAGTCATTTAATCTCACCTAAGCCTCAGTCTCCTCTATGGTAAAATGGACGAAAACAGTACCTTCTTCATAGGGTTGGGAGGAAAAGAGGGAATAATGTGAAATGCTTAGCACAGAGCCTGAAACAAAGTACTGCTCAAGAAATATTGGTTATTATAATTATTATCATCATTATCTATTTAATGTCCTTCAATGCAATAAAATATTAAAGCATTTTTATTTTAAAAGATACTTCCTACCCCCATTCGTATGATCTCTTTTTTCTTCTTAATCAAAGCGCTCAGAGGGACCTGGAGACAACATGGTCTAGCCCTTTTCTTTTAAGAGAATATAGATTTTAATTCTTAAGGGAAATGAATGAATGAATGAACGAACGAATGAATGAATGAATGAATGAATGAATAAATAAATAAATAAATAAATAAATAAATAAATAAATAAATTGTCTCTTTAAGATTGGGGTTTATAGATATAAGCAATTCAGATCTTTTGCACCAAAGAAATGTCAGGCCATCTAGAAGTATGTTCTATGGTTACATTATAAAACGAACGTTTTGGGGCAATGGGAAAGGAAAGGAGGGGATGATGTGCATTAGTAAAAGCATTAGTCTTCATGACTGTGCATGAAGTTGCTAACCTTTCCAAATTTGGTACTGTCCATTCAAGCCCAAAGGATAGAAAATGTACGAACCATTAATGATGCTCCATAATAATGTGCAACAAATCGAAGTGTCTTGCATATTACCTTTCTCTTCTCAGAGTCAAAATCCTAAAGAAATATGTTATTAAAATGAAAAATGAGTTGAGGGAACTAAATGTCTGCAGCATGAAGATATAGATTATTCAATGCAGATATAGAGTTATTTCTTAGTTGTTTGTTTATTTTTTGAACATACCCTCAGGAGTAGGATTCCATTACCTTGGTATTTGTTTCTATAGAGAGTGGAACAATAGCGGCAGCCTTCTAGAGCTACAGCTGTCAGATCTTCCCTTGTTTAAACACTTAGCTCAACAGAATTCAGAAATCAGCAGACATTTCATAGTGTGGAATACCCTAAGGATTCTCTGACAAGCAAAGATAAGAAGAAACCAATTTTCTACTTTCTTCAATTTAAAAGTAGGGAAGTAAGTCCTATCCCTTGGTGACTAGGTTCAAGATTCAGTTTCTAAATCTTCTACCTTATCCCCATTCCACTGTATTTGTTGTTCTTTACCTATTTTTGCTTTCCCAATGATATCCTCTTTTCTAAAATCTTTAAGATGTGTGACTCCTTGACCTCTCCCTCTGAGAGATACTTTCATGTTTCATTATTACTTTTTTTTGGAAAATGTTTTTTAATATTTTATCACAGAATCCTATTTTTTTTTCTAATATCACAGTGCTACAAATGAAGTTGATCCTGGTGCTTATCAAAATATACAAGACAATTGATGTTTTATATAAAACCACTTTATATGTTAACTTGTTTCCAACCTTCCACACTTTTTTTTTCTTTTTTGGCCTGATTAAAAAAACCTGTTACAAATATTTATAAAATCTTCTATTAGATGAACATTCTTATAAAATGAAAAAGGGAATCTTATGAACAGACCATGCAAATCATTATTACCTTGGTTCCTCTCCCATAAAGCTTAGACATGTATGTATAACAAACTCAACTAGAAGTGGAAAAGCTTACCTGAAAAATATCATATTTACTTCCAATTATGACCAGAGGTATTGGAAATGGGTCAATTAATTCACGATCCTGTTAGCAAACATATTTCATTGATTTACTATAATTACTATTGTATATTCAGCAATTTCTATTTACTTCCAAAAAGATACCATTTTCAGTCTCTTCATAGATGTTGACCATGCTTGCTTGACATTTAAGGTTGTTCCAATAATTAACCTTCACTTAATAAACGGTATTTCTCAAGTATAAAACTATAAACAGCAATTCTCTAAATTACTAAAAGATTTATTCTTTTTGTGTGCTCTGCCCTTTTATTTTCTTATGTAACATGTCATCTTCCTTTTCGTTTCTTACTATTTTGTGTTAACTGTTTGTTGCAGTAGCATTTATACTGCATACATGGGAACCATAAGCTATCAGTTTTGTTGGATATTACCTATGTAAAACACATTCATGAAAACTCTGGGCAATGTAAAATCCTGCTTTTAGCTTTGTAGAAGATGAAATTCATGACTGTATTTAAAGAACTTGTGTTGTCACCATTGCAACTTTATAATGTAATTACTTGTCAGATGATAAATGTACTGACTCTGTGACACTGAAGGAATGTAAAATATAGAGCGACAGTGAAGGCTGTTTAAATTCTAACCCTTGCTCAAATTTGTAGCTTCCTTTAGTTTCTTGTCAGGTGATATTTGTACAGTTTGGTTTATAATCTTCATTTTATAAAATCAATATCAAATTACTACTTAAAACTATTTCTTTAGATTGGTGTAATATGCCATAACAGTCACAGAAGATGTCTAAGAAGACATAAAAAATCTTTTCCCTTGAAATGTTCTTACTGAGGTTTTATAAAATTGCTATAATTTTCCAGTGAGCAGGTTCATCTATATCAAATGAATCTTAAGTCATGCATAAAAACTAAAGAAGCTGTTGTGATGTTCTCTGTAACTGTGTATGGGCTAAGGTTCCAAGAATAACCCCGGCTGCAACTCACTGGATGGTCCTTCTGCATGTTACTCCGTATCTTCTGTCTCATTTCAGAAGCTGCTGTAGAATTTGTCTTTCCCAGTTTCATTATCACTTTATCTACATGGCTTTTTGTGGCTTGCAACAGATTTTCCATGGTGGGCCAAAGGTCATTAGGCTTTGAAAGATCCAAAACAAGAACAATAGAAAATGTCCTAAAGAAATAAAAAAATATTTTTAAAAAGACTCAAAATAATTACCACTGTGAAACCCTACTATACTGAAAGTTATTATCTAAGAATAAGATAGATTAGGAAAGAAAAACACATAGCAATTTTCTAAGACAAAAAAAACAACCCCACAATAAAACAGCACCAAAGTTATAGCCTTACTTATTTGAGTGCTTTTTTTTAGTGATATGTAAGTGTTATAACCATTAGTGGCACTGGAATTTTTGTTTGAACTAATATAATTTGGTTCAAATAATTTGCAAGTAATTGGGTCCAACAATGCATGTTTAGATCCAACTTTACTATGTGTTCCAACGAAGGGAAACTAAAATAATAATAACAGCAGCACAACAGGTAAAGGAGAAGAAAACAGGTTTACTGGTGGACCTTGTTTTAAGCAAAAGAGAAATGAATTGTTCAATTTTTCGAAGATTAAAATTTGTGTTTCCAATGCATTAGAAATACTTGTGTTACTTTTATCTTCATAGCAAATGAGAGCTAAAAATGTTAAAACAAAGCAAAAACAACCCAACCTCTTAAAACAGTGAATCAGGCCACAGGAGATGCTCTATTACAATTTATCTAAAGTCTGTGGAAACGTTCAATGCATCTGTAATTATTTTATGAGCAATCATTTTAAAGACAAACAATTCTAATAGCAGTTGGAAATATTATTTTCTCCAGTTGCTGGGCTGTGTCCAACAAAAGGAAATTATGTGTCAAATTAATTCCAGTCACAAAATACTCTGAGATTTGCAAGTACATGAGGAGTGAAATGTTTTCCATGAATTCTTTAACGACTCAGCAACCTACTTTGGACCCAGGCCTATGGCTCCCCTTCTCTGTGTTCATAACCTTGACCCCCTCCTCTCCCTTAAAGCAGGCCCAGCTGCCTTGGGGTTCCAGGGAAAGGAAGAGCAAGAACTCACAAGGTCGGGTATTAAAGAAGATGTGGAAAGATTTGGCTTCCTACAGAAATTAGATTTTCCAAAAGCCCAGTGGGCCCAAACCCTGTTAGGCCTAGAAATGGCAAGTGAGGTAATGTAACAAGGTAATGCGACAGTCAGGGTCAGAACTGGAGCCCCATGAGAGCCCAACTCCTTTCAGCCTCAGGCCACACTACTGGCAGCTCAGGTTCTTTTGGCTCCTCCCACCCTCACCCACTCTTCTCCACTCTACTACCCTACATAGCTACCCTAATCCCAGGCAGCTTCATTTTCTCTGTTAAAGGAGGACAAATGGAAAACTAGGTAGCAGTAAAATTCCATGCTCCTGAAGAGTAACGTCACGGGGAAAGGGTGGTTATAAGTGAGAAAGCAAAATCTAACTGTGCATATAAAACATCTAAAATCTGTACAAATTATATTTACAAACACTGGAAACACTGAAAGAAATACCTTGACATGTTAACAGTGATTATTCTTTTATGTGATTAGGGGTGCTCCTTCTTTGTACCTTTCAGTATTTTCCCCAGTTTTCTATATGAGCATACACTAAAATTATATATTTTTAAAAGCAAAAAAATCACTGGACAAATAAAGCCCACATTACCTAGAATAGCTATGGAAAAACAATTGTCCTGTTAATAAGAAATAATTCTATTCCCTAACTATGTTAGTGGCTGACATAGAATAAATATCAGGTCCTTTGTATTTGGTCCATGTATCAAGAAACCATTTGTGTTAAACCCTGACAAAAGTAAGCTATTTCAAAGTTTTTGTTTTCCTTGGCTAAGATGGTTCCCATGAACATTGTGAGAAATGTCACAATTTTCCACATCTGATTTGGCCAATATGTGGGAGGCACTGTCAGGAAAACCAAAGAATTTGAGGTTTCCCCCAAAGTTCTATTTCTTTAAGATCGCAAGTAGAGAGACATTCTCCCTCCTCTAACTCATCGTTTTCCCTTTGCCGAAGCATCAACAGTATTAATTCGCATTAAACTCAAAGGCAGATGTAATATCCAGCCAAAGGAAAAAACTCAGGGGCGGAGTTAGCTCACACTGGGATGCGTACTGGAAAGAATTAAGCTTTTCACATTCATTTCTGCCAAGTGAATTCACTGCCCGGCTATTATTTGACATATTTCTGTTTGCAGGCTTGCAAAACATGTTACTAGGTGGAATGCCAGCTCTCACTTCAGCAAAGGCCAGAGCCTTAGTTCTTTTTAACTCTCTCTGAAGCATTACAGTTTAAGCACATAGAAAGGAAGTGAGCATAAGCCTTCAGCAGCATAAAACTGTCCCCCAAAATTCTGATTCACAAAAGCCTACTCATTCCCATGGACACCGCTGACTGGGTGCTTACTAACTACTGTTCCTGGAGCTGGCTCACTTACCTTAAGGCATCACTTGTGATTGGTATGCTGATTAAGTCCAATAAAGAGGTTCCTCCACCTAGTTCCCAAAAGTGAGCAATATCTTTTGGCTGAAAAAAACAACAACAGGTGTTTTTTCTTCAAAGTAATTTTTTTTGAATTTGAAATACTTATATTTCATTAGTACCAGTCAGTAATAATTATGAATACAAAATACTATAGTCCTCCATCAACCCTTGCTTGGCAGTTAAAACTTTCCTCTTTCTCTATCCCATCCCTCAAAATGCATCAAAACATCTATTCCAAAGAATAAAGATGAAGCATTAAGAACATATATGTACACATAAATGCCCTAATTCTAATAATCCTATCTAATAAAAGAGAAACATGGTAATTGGCGTATGACCGCTACCCTTCCCATTGGCTAATCAGGGCGAGATGCAAATTAACTGCCAGCCAAGATGGCGGCCAGCAGCCAGGCAGCTTGAAACTGAACATGAGGCTTGCTTGCTTCAGTGACGGAGGACTCCAACGTTACCTGCCTGCATTGCCGGCCTCTGAGCCTGCAGTTTAAAAAACATTGTAACAAATATAGAAGCTAAACAAAACCCCAGAAACCAGCTTTCAGTGAGCCGGGATCTCAGAGCTGGAGTTGATACAGAGTTTTGATTATAGAACCGAAACAAACCAGATACCTGTTTTCAGCAGCTGAGGTCTCAGAGCTGGAGTCAAGCCTCAGAGCTAAAGCTGGCCCAGAATAATAAAAAAAAAGAAATAAAGGAGCAGTTGGAAGCTTCAGTCCCAGCCTGAAAACAGCCCTCAGCTCCTCCACCCAGACTGGCCAGGCAACCCAGTGGGGACCCCCACCCTGAAGGGTGTGTGACCAGCTGCAAACAGCCATCACCCCCTCACCCAGGCTGGCCAGGCACCCCAGTGGGGACCCCCACCCTGATCCAGGACACCCTTCAGGGCAAACCAGCTGGCCCCCACCCATACACCAGGCCTCTATTCTCTATAGTAAAAGGGTAATATGCCTCCCCGCACCGGGATCAGCGGAGCTGAGAGGCCTCCCAGCACCGGGATCAGCATGACAGGGGGCAGCGCCCAAACCCCCTGATCGCCCTGCAGCTGTGTGTGTGACAGGGGCGGGGCCACAACCTCCCTATTGGCTCTGCTCTGTTCGTGACAGGGGAAGGCACCCCAACCTCCTGATCAGCCCTGCTCTGTGCCTGATAGGGGGGAGCTCCCCAACCCCCTGATCACCCTGCAGCTCTGTGTGTGACAGGGTGCAGCGCCCCAACGCCCCCACCCCACGGGCCCTGCTCTGTGTGTGACGGGGTAGAGCCATAACCTCCCCATCGGCCCTGCCCTGAGTGTGACAGTGGCGGCGCCCCAACCCCCTGATCGGCCCTGCTCTGTGCGTGACAAGGGGGAGCTCCCCAACCCCCTGATTGGCCCTGCTCTGTGTGTGACAGGGGGTGGCGCCACAACCTCCCCATTGACCCTGCCTTGAGTGTGACAGGGGGCGGTGCCCCAAGCCGCCAATCGGCCCTACCCTGAGCGTGACTGAGGGTGGCATTGCAACCTCCCAATCCGCCCAGCTCTGTGCATGACAGGGGGCGGCGCCCCAACTCCCCAATTGGCCCTGCTCTGAGCCTGACCAGGGGCTGCACCTAGGGATTGGGCCTGCCCTCTGCCACCCGGGAGCAGGCCTAAGCCAGCAGGTCGTTATCTCCCGAGGGGTCCCAGACTGCGAGAGGGCACAGGGCGGGCTGAGGGACTCCCCCCCCCCCCCCAGTGCACAAATTTTTGTGCACCGGGCCTCTAGTTCTTTAATAGAAGACAAACAGTGCCCTAATTCTGTAAATAGCACATGTAGCAGACACTTACTCAAAAGTGATATAAAAATAAGTAGTTGAAAACGTTTGGTATTATCTTTTTGAAAACAGTTATGATTCTAGATAGAAATAAAATCGTTGAATAAGAAAACATCCTGATTTAGGGATGGAGAGGCTCACAAAATCAATTAGACATACAGGTAGGGCATGGGGAAACGGGACAGACAGATGGCAGTCCCTGATGCAGACCAGGGTTACCTGAGCAAGGATCTGTGCCTGATGCCCCTGGGGAATCTGACAGGCAGGCTCTCACTGGCAATAAACAATAAGCTGCTTCCCTGTTTATAGGACTCTTCAACACGAGGGGATGAAAGGGTGAGGCAGCTCGGAATCAAGACCATGACAAGCTCCCTAGACGGCTAGCCAATGACATCTCCGCTTCCGCCCTGACATCAGGACACCACACTGTGAGGAGCTGACAAAGGGCTTCCATGTAGAACTCTCAGGGAACATTACATTCAGAAAGACATGAATCTTCTAGAATGAACATGGACAAGCTCAACTTGACAGCACAAAGTTTAGAGGGAAAAAATAGGTGAAAAAAGCATCACATGAGCTTATAATGTATCTACTAACCATGAACTTGGAAGAGACAGATGGTCATTAAAGCAAGTTTTAGATGAATATATGTATTTGACAAATCACCATCTCATAATCACTAGAGTTGTTTTTGCTGTTGATATCTGGATTATTAATGCCTGTGGGGGAAGTAATTTTGTCATTGGGGAATGTCAATTGATTTACAATTTGATGAAAGGATGTTTTTAGAGCTCTCCTCAAAAGTTAAGATTATGAAAGTTGTCTTAGAGTTTCCATTTCTAAGTTTATCACTTGTGTAAAAGTTCATGTGAGTAACAAAAATAAAGTTCTCCTGTATCTCAATATCTTGTTTTTTCTTTTCTTTTTAGTTTCACAGTTTTAATAACCAACTCTCATTGCTGAATGCAGGAGGAAGCATCAGGCAGTTTTAACTCTTTACACACTGTCTAATCATCAGAATTTGGACTAAGTCAATCTATAAAAATTTGCCCGTGCTACAGAAGTGGGACCATCTATTCTAGATTGTTCTTCCATACAGCTAACTTTATTTAAGAAATGGCCTCTTTTCATGTGAGGCCTCCAAAAGAGAATTCGATTTAGGCTTTTTAAAAAAATCCTCCTCACAAATGCTATAAATTCCCCCTCTACTGAATAATTTCTAACTTTCCTTTGAAGAGACATTAAAACAAGTGAAAATAGGATTTTAAACAATCAGGGCCTGCAGTCTAAAATAGTTTTACCAACTTCAGGGTATATTTTCTAATAATTTGCTTTTTGAGCAGTATATTTTCATAAATATTCCACAGGTCAAACATATTTTTAGAAGATTTTTTGGGGAGACACAGAAGGTAACTCACATATTCTCATTTGAAAGAAGAAAAAGTCACATCAATACAATTAATAAATTATGCCCCCAAACCATACAATAAAGTTACAAAGGAACCTTATAATAGCAATTGAAGACATAACAAATGAGAAAGCCAAAATATTTTCAGTTTGGGTTAGCTTCATATCTGCTGAGTTGCATTTGAAGTTTAAAAGTACATAGCCATGAAGTGTACTGCCTGATATATTTACTGATTGTAGATAAGATGGAAAATGTAAAACAAAGTCAGCCTCATTACTTCTCCGTCTGTGGGCACAGCAATATCACTTAAAAAGACACTCACTGTGTTATGCCCTTTAGCTTTTCTTCCATATGTATATTCCAAGGCTAAGGTTGGTTTTGGTGGCTCATCCCTGTACAATAAAGACAGACAGTATTACCATTATTTTCTTATGCTATCATCTTACCCGATAAATTTTTGCTTCCTCTGAAAACTTTAATCTACTAGTGGAGAAGTTACCTTGTATAATAGCATTGAGGTAAAAATGATTTTAAAATTATATAAAAAATCAATAAGCCTTCAAAACACCATCCTGATGGATTTTAGTGGCAGCTGCAGAGGTGAGTACCAGTGCCTGCGTGACCTGGTAGCCCCGCAGAGAGGCAGTGGGGCTGGCAGTGCTGATGGCTGTTAGGGCACGGGCTCTCCGCATCCAGGCCAGGTGGAAAGCACTGACATCAGGGTCATGCTCAGCCTTGCTATGGGGAGCGGGGAACCTAATGACCATCAATTTAGTGAAGACATCAGGGGAGACTTAAATACAGTTCTCTACCTTAAATCACAGCTCAAAGGCGGGCATCATTTATCTACTGAGAGCTACCAACAAATGACATTAGTGACTCCTAAACATCGACAAACGATTTGAAAAATATTAAAATCACCTTATAAATTATTTACACTACAGCTTACATTGCTTGGTAAGCAGTCTTATGGTTTATTTATTTATTTGTTTGTTTTACTCTAGTAGCAAGACATAACATAAGTTGATGATCTTAACCATTTTTAAGTGCACAGTTCAGTAATGTTAAGTATATTCACATTGTTATGCAACCACACTTCTGAACTTTTTCATCTTACAAAACTGAAACTTCAAACTCATTAACAATTCCCAATTTTCTCCTCCCTCCAGCCTCTGGTAAGCTTCTTTGTTTCTATAAATGACTAGATACCTCATATAAGTGGAATCATACAGTATTTTTTTGTGTGACCAGCATATTTCATTCAGCATATGTCTTCAAGGTTCATCCATGTTGTAGGACTTCGTTCCTTTTTAATGCTGAGTAATATTAGTATTTAACTATTTTAAATTTGGAGGATAAAAATAATTTTTAATTTGTGATTTATATATGTATGCTTATTGAATATTTTGTATATCACTCCTGTACTTTTTTCATTTATATATATGGAATATTTGGTTCTATTTCCTGTAAGATAAGAATTTCCTTTATGAAACAAAACGCTGCTTTTAAGACAAAATTTTAAAACTCTGATATTTAACCTACAATTTGAAGACCTGTTCTTTTTCTAAGTAGACTATCAAGGAACCCAAATTCGTAATTTTCGGTTCAATTTAGATGTTGTCCTAAGCTGATGTTGTGCTGGATGACGTATCTGTAATGAGAAACACACCTGCCCTGAAAAGAGCCATGGCTCCTGGGGATGGAAGGATGGAGTAGGTATCACTGTGGATGGTTCTTCTAAGAAACAATTCTGCTGATGAGGAATTACACAAAGCCAACATTCTATTATTTGTATTATTTAATAATATTTTGCAAATGAATGTTTCTTTAATGTGACCTTAAGACCAGATTCCATCTCTCTTGCTGTTTTTGGAGAAGTTATAAGAAAGGCATTGAAATAAAGGGAACAGAGAAATATCCCCCAAATTGGTTGGAGGTGTTCCTTATCAACTTCTCACAATATCTAGCCATTATAATCCTAAATCTTAATCTGATGCCAGTATAGAAGGTTAAAAAAGTACAGAAAACAAGTGGTAAAATGTACAGTTTGAGGACCAACATTCTGCTTCAAAATTGTATCAATGAGTAATTTAAAGATTATGACTAACATTCAAATAATCATGGACTAGATAGAATAAAAACAATTAAAATATCACAGTAGTATAGCCAAACAGAAAGTAAGTGTAGGCTGTGTAGTCATGTTAATTTCTCCATGAATAGGGAAGTCCAATATTAATGCTGTATAATTTTTTTAGTTACTGTTGGTTTTATTTTTTAAAGAAGATCTTAAAGACCATACTAAGGGTTCACTAAGAATTATGCTGTTTGTACCTCAAAATTGTTCTCCTTCCATATGTCTTTTAGTATCTAACTTGCCTTATGCAAGCAAAAAATGTAGTCTAAACGTTAACATAACACTTACCTGTCAAGAGATCTTAGAATAATAGTAGTCTTGCCCTAGAAATTTAAAAAAGCAATACTGTGTTAATGTCATCCATATGTAAAATTTTACTATTGTTCATAGTTGTGGCCCAAAATAGCTTTTTTAATTACTTGAATGATAAATTACCTGGAAACTAGAAACTTTCAGAATTGTTCCCAAGTTTGATAAGTGGAAAAAGTTAACTGTCAACTTTCCATCACAGTGTAGTAACTACACTGCTATTATTATAATTATAAAGCCCCTTGGATGACAAATACTAGCAAATCATACCTCACTTTAGTGGTCAACTTGTCAGCTGCCTTAAATTTTCTTTTTACTCATCACTGCTAATTACTGGTTAAGCGGATGATTAGTGTCTTCTAAAATGTTTGAATTCTAATTGTCGAAGTGGATATAAAGGAAAAAGATAACATACAAATAAAGGACATGCTGCAACTATGTTCAAAGTTGGCAATCCAGATGCATGGTTAGAGTGTTTTTTGTTTTATTTCTAAAGGATTTCTATTTTTTTAGGACCACATACATAAATTATTTTAATATAATTAAAAATACTAACAGACTGTAAAAAAGGGCCCGATCTAATAAAGTTAAGGACAAAACCAATAGCATAAATGAAAGACTTACAGATCTCAAGCTCAACCTTAGTGAATAGGGTTGTGTGATTACTAAATTTTTTTCTTTATTTTTTCCATCACCATTTAAATTTTTTTATACAATAAAACCAAAGCTCAGCATCTGGAAAAAGAGAAGCTTGCAGACCTGCCCTTGTCTATTTTAATGAAACAAAACCTCAAAATTTCTGTTCCATCCTGAGAATTACACATTAGAATAATTCTAGTTAAGATTTACTGAGATCGTGACAGATAGAGAATCCATGACTGACACAGAGTCCATGACACAGAAGACACGGCTGAAAGAAATGAAGATAAAGCTGAAACAGATACTTGAGGAGACAGGATAGTTGCCATTAACTATTTGATGAGCCATTTTATAATATTTGAAAATTTAGCAAATAGAAAAGGAATTCGATTTATTCCCATAGTTTTACGGGTCAGAATTAGGACCAAGGGATGGAAGTTACAAACGGAATTTTTCTAATAACTAGGAGTTAACAAAAACCGAAACAGGCTACAGTTTTGGAAGAGAACTCCCCGACTGCTGGAGATGTTCAAACTCTAAAACCACTGTTTGCAATAGCCCTTAACCTTTTCGGGAGGTGCTAGAATGCTGGGATATTCTAATTTCCCAGAAAAATGCACAGATGCACAATCACACAATTTTGCATACATTTCTAGGGAATTCACTGATCCCAAGAAGTATCTCTACGGTCCCCAGGGTTAAGAATCCCTATTGTAGAAAACTAGAATATCTCCAAGTTTCCTTCAACTTCTGTGACCTCAGTAAGTGAAGGTTAACCATATCATACTTATATGGTTCATGTTTATATTATCTATATGCTTATGTCCGTTGTACAAGTGGTCATCAGGTTAGCATTTATGGTGCCTTTGTGCAAATTGGGAAGAGATGGCTCCTCTGGGCAGTCTAATTAGAGACAAGTGCCCCTTCCTCCAAGCTGCTGTGGCCCACCTCAGGGACACCAACGACAAGTGTTCAGGACGGATGTGAGTACCCACTCACCCATAAGCAGGACACCCTCAGATGGGGCATAACAAGCTCCAACGTAACCAGCAGGCCAGAGACTCATTAGATGGCTCAAGAGTTGAAGGATCCACATTTTTATCAACGTATTAATACAAATTTTACCGCTAGTTGTTAAAACATCACAATACTTGGAAAAAATTAGGAAAAATTACCCCATTTTTACTGCCAATGAAGAAAACGGATTTTTCTCCAATTTCAGCTCCATCACCTTCACTTCCGTTACTTTCCCGTTTTTCCACTTCAGCTTTTGCAATTTCCCAGAGCGTTTCACTAAATGAGAGGCAGGAAAACAAAATTCAGAGGAACAAGAAGGCTCCTTTCCATTATTTATTTCAAGCTCAGAGCACTTTTATTTCAGTCAAATTTATAAAACGAATCAACATTATTTCCTGGAGGACAATAAACTGGTAAAACTGCTGACTGAGGATTAGTCATTTTCCTTGTACTGGTTCATCAGAGAAAGCTGACCATGATACGCAGAGCCTTTCGCCCCAGACTTTGAGGGTTTCTAATTCTGGGGCTCCCAGGCGAGGCTGAAAGCTGTATGTGTGAGCTTCTCAGGCACATACGAATATCCAACTTTGGGGAAGATATAACTTGAAAAACAGCATCTGGGCAAATGGGGGAAGGTGTAAAACCAGTGTACCAAATGATCTCTGCTCCCTCAACTATTCCTATTTTTAAAATTATATTTTTAACTCAGGATTCCCTTATTTTTTTTAAAAAAAATATTTTATTGATTTTTTTTTTTTTTTTTACAGAGAGGAAGGGAGAGGGAGAGTTAGAAACATCGATGAGAGAGAAGCATCGATCAGCTGCCTCCCGCATGCCCCTCACTGAGCCCACAACCCAGGCATGTGCCCTTGGCCAGAATCGAACCTGGGACCCTTCAGTCCACAGGCCGATGCTCTATCCACTGAGCCAAACCGGCCAGGGCAGGATTCCCTTATGTCTAATACAGAAAATATAAAGAAAAAAATCACCCAAAATCACATTTTGAAAATCACTTTCATTCATATCTCTACACACACATATAATTTTACACAAATACGAGTACATCATTTTTTAAAGCTTAACGTGAAAAATGGAGTATTGAACTAAAAAGAATGAGCGAGATCTGACGTGTTGTACGCCTGAATCTGCTACTTTCTACATATGCCAACTTGGGCAAATTAGCCAGCTTCTCTGGATCCTGCATTCCTTTATTAGTTCAGCAAATATTTATTGGGCACCTAATACTTGCAGGTTTCTGTGCCTGTCCCCTGTTTCTTCATCTCTAAAATGCGAATAAAAAAGCATACCAACCTGATAAGATTGTCATGATTGATTATTAAAATGTATCATTTAGTTTAGGGCTTGGCCGACATATAATTATTAAGAGCTTATAATAATTGCTATTCAAAAAAAATGTTATTCAAGAACCAAGGATGAAGAAAGGAGCTAAAGCAGGTGTCCCTAAATGTTTGCACTAAAATTCACATTCATTCCACAGGTGAGCCCCCTGGAACTCAGTCCAAGCCTGTCTGCTCTTTACTTACATGCCATTCTCTCAACGCGTGATTACCTGCTTTCCAACTTCCCAACGAGAGGAGAGAAGGAGGCGCTGCCACCAGTCTTGCCGCTGGTGGAAAGTTATAACTATAGCCAGAACTTTAAAATCGTAACCCATGGTACGGTTACTGGGAAACTGACGATTTCTCACACAAGACTCATAGCCTCCTCAGAGATCACACTGCCAACCCACAAGGTGAGAAAACCCCATTCACGCTGCTCTGTGATGGGCTCCAGGAACCCCGTCTCCTCCACGTCCTTACACATTGTTCAGAGGTTTAGGGGTGGCTTTGGGAACAGGGACTTAAAACCGGCACCACAGAACTGAAGAGCTACAATGTACTTGACAGGTCATCCCTATCCCCTCCGCTCCCTGCCCTCGCTTTTAAACACGATCCTACACTTAGTGCGGCCGCAGGTCCCAACCCGCAACCCCCCTCGTTTACTGTTGTTGTGAACCCCTGCACCAGGAGGGGGTCCCGAAGGAAGTGGCTTTGTGAGCCCCTGCTCCTAGGCATTCCATTCCCTGGCCTGCAAGAAACTTTTATTGAGTAAGTGCATGGTTGGAGCTGAATGTTTCCAAATCTCTTCCTTTCTACCTGGGGAACTTTCGGCAGAATCCACACGCGCAAGGGCAGTTCCCACGGGTCTCTGACCACCCAGGCACGGGTTGCAAGCAGGACAGACCGACAATTTCTCCCACTATCGGATCCCGCGTGGGCTCCCCTCCCAAAATACACCCCCAGCGGCCTCTCCCTCCCCACCCCTTCCACGCTAGGGTGGGAAAGAGGGGAGCGTAAGCCTGGCGCGAGCAGGGATGCGGGGATACCTGGGCATAGTGGCTCTGCAGCCCCAGGGTCCGAGCTCCGCGTCGGGCTCAGCTTAGAAATTAGACCGCAAACTCCGAGGTGGGCCTGGGCGAGCAGGCTCTTCGGTTGCCATGGGAGCGACGTCACAGGCTGGGTTGCGTGCAGAAGAAGGGCTTTATGGGAAATGTAGTTCTCAGTGTTCTTTTTCAAGTCTCAAGCTCAGCCGCATCTCCCAGAATTTGCAAGAACGAAGTGACACGCGGTAACAAATTCTTTGATCTAAAAGTTCTCGGCTGCAAGTGTTCTTTCATTAAAAAAATTCTATTGAGTACCGAATATATGCCAGGATTCTCGATTCTCTTTCTCTTTCTCTCTCTCTCTCTCTCTCTCTCTCTCTCTCTCTCTCTCTCTCTCCCTGTCTTCCAGGTAGCTTTCTCTTGCCAATAGCAGTAATTTGGGAATGGAGAGTGAAGCAATCTCCCGAGCTATTTTCTAGTGATTTACTAGCGGCAAAGAATATTATGATTTTGTATTTCCCAACTTTCTGCTTATTTAGTTGTTTCCGGTTTTATGCAACAGCACATTATTTATTAACAGGTTAATAAAGTCAATGCATCTCCACAATATTTCACTTACTTTACCTCCAAATCAATAATAAATACTGATTTAGTACTGTATGCAAAACTGTGTGCTACACAGAGTAAGAAATGAAGCGATGAGTAAGATAAGATCCTTACCCTTGAGAAAGATATACAATAGTAATTAAATAACCCAAAGGAAGCCAGTGATATAAACTATTGCAGAGGTCCCTCAAATTACATAAGAATAAGTGACTATGCCCATTGCTGTTGGAACATTCATGGCAGTGGCAGTAGTTGATCTATCTTGAATGCTGAGTAGACCCAGGCTTTCCAGCTCAAGATGTCCTGGATATTTGAAGGAGAAACTCTCCCTGAACCCTTCTGCCACTGGCTTGGTTTCTATGGTGTAATGTTCAGGAACATGGACCTTAAAGTGAGATAGACCTGGATATAAATCCTGACTCAGCCACACTGTGAACATTTGTGTCTTGTTTTGGAGTTATTTGCTAATAGATATTGCCTTAGTAAGAGTTTTAGTTTCTTGCCTATTACTGGACCCCAAAATACTTCAAACATACAATGAAGATTTTTGGATTGATGTTGATTATAAATATGCCTTCAGAATCATTGTGACTGTTCAACTTAGGTAATACTATATAATATGAAGCAAGTGTTTATCTCATCTCCTCACCCCAGTCTCTGCCCAGGCCCATCCAACTCTTCACTGTAGGAATGACCTTCCCACTTTCCCACTTAAATGCCCATGAAAAGCCCGAGGTTTGGTCCCACTGAAATATGGATGAATCTCACTTTACCCTAAATATCCATATGTGGACTTTACATTAATTTGGAGTTTAAAATTACGCACCAGTAAAACCCCTTTCTTCTTTTAGGGAAAAGAGAATAGGGGAGAAACGTGAGAGGAGATACAATTTCTACATGAGCCATGTGGCAGAGAAACTCCTCCTCTGTTATTCCTGTTCCCCATTCCCCCCATTTCAGTGCCTACAATCCTGAAGCCTTGGCTCCATAGACATCAGCCCAGAGACTGCACTGAGGGAGTCCGAATTCCCTGGCAGCTCGGGGGCGGGTGCACGGGTGAAATGTGTCCTTGGCATCCCAGGAACACTGAAAGACTTTTTCTGGAGAAATAGGGTTATCCATGGTGGTTAGTGCTTCAGGATTATACTTCCGTAAAATTATGGGTTAAATGTGTTGTTCCAGGAACCTGACCACCTTTTTTTCCTATTAAATAAAACCTCCAACCAACCAACTAATATACACAATTTTAGAACAAAGATTCTATAAGTTGTG
This sequence comes from Myotis nattereri, assembly GCF_964212035.1. Lineage (NCBI taxonomy): Eukaryota > Metazoa > Chordata > Mammalia > Chiroptera > Vespertilionidae > Myotis > Myotis nattereri. The sequence goes on from NC_138085.1 coordinate 61,517,662, forward strand.
ACTAACTTTTCTTGTAAATGGAGAGTTAAATTTATTTCCAAGCTCTGGCAGTATTTGACTTTAAGGACACACACACACAAAACAGAACCATTCAAAATAAATTTTTAGAAAACAGTCCATTCAACTCATCTATATGCAATAAGCTCCCTTAAGGGGTTAATATGAAATCATGGGAGAAGCCCATGATTTCTACATATTGGATATGTGTCAATATGCATACACATGTATTAAAATTATAACTTGCCTAAACAGCTTCCTTTTGTATGGATAAAACAAAGCAACACTGAAGACAAAGCATGAATATAAGAGAAAGAGGTAATAACTACCATTTTCACTATGAGTACACCTCAGTTTTGACAATGAAAACGTTAGCTACTTCTTTAAGATTATTCAAAATATAATGCTCAAAATGGGTTTTGTAAGTCATTTATTATGATTGAAAGGTAAGAAAATGATAGGGGACACATATTACAATTAAACATGTAACATTATTCTCTTGTAGCCAACCATAATAACATAGTTTTAATTTTTTAAATATCTATATAAGTAATTTTCCAGAAAATGAAATTTTCACATCATCCGTTACAGAAAATTGACTTCTTTCCATCAAAATATTTTATCTCTGCTCTATCAAAAATTAATACTGAGTCTAGGGTACTAAGGTTTAAGCTAAGCCTTCAGAACTTGTTTAAATTAGAAGATTTAGGGTTGCTTACCAAATGGTGAACTAACTATTGCCTGGGAATTAAGTTCTCACACATATTTAACAGCTCTGCCAAGTCTCTGGCTCACCAACTAATGATTTTTTAAATGGTTTTCTGGGAACTTAAAAACTCTATTGCATCCCAGCCAAAAAGCCTCCTGAGAGTCATCTCAAACTAGGAACGAGTTTATTCTCAAAAACGAATTTGCTTACACAATAAGTGGTTGTGGCTCAAAAGATTTAGGGAAAATAGTAACTGGAAATCTCTTTCTATGGTTTGTTGTTGCTGTTCTTGTTTTATCATTGCCAAAAAAGCAACATCTTACTTAAGCAGCACATTTCATGGCTGTCCTTTCTCGGGATGCTCGTATGGGATGGAACATTTGTAAAGGGCTTAGTGTGAGAACAGTACACTGCCATGGGGAGCAAAGAAGAAAACATGAAGGCTCTGCCAGCAAATGAATTCAAGCAGCTAACATTTTTTTTTCTTCAAATTGGTTTAAAAAAGTACCATACACAAAGTGATAAATATGTCCAAAAAATAAATACAAATATTCTACACATAAATAAAATTAAGTATACTAACTACCATCGCAATTAAACATCTTATAATTTTCATGTCTTATCACAGTTTCATATTTACCAAGAAGACTAATTACTATGTCCTGACACATACTACAATGTCACTGACCATTTATGTAGCCTAGTAAAAGAATATATTTCTAGGCTCTTTCAACTAAAATTTCACCTCCTTTGACAGAAATATTACTTTCTCTTCTTATAAATATACTAGAGGCCCAGTGCACGAAATTCATGCACAGGTAGGGTCCCTAGACCTGGCCAGCGATCAGGGCTGATCTGTGGGGCAACCAGCAGGGCGATTGGGGGCCCCCGCTGGCACCCGCCTTGACTGGCCTGGGGCCTGCGGGCTAGGGGCAGCTCCTGCGTTGAGCGTCTGCCCCCTCGTGGTCAGTGCACATAATAGTGACCGGTCATTCCACCGGTTGTTCCACTGTTTGATTTGCATATTAGACTTTTATTATATAGGATTTTTTGGGAATTTATTTTCAAACTACCATGAAAAAGGACTATATGAGGCAAAAATTTAAGAACTGTCTTTGTTTTCAACGATATTATTATTTAACAAACCAAGGTCAAGATGGCCCAGCATCAAATGCAATGAAATGTGGGCAATATTCCAGTAAACACAGGCTCTGTTGACAACCAAGGACTGTCAGGAATCACCGTCTCATTTTAAATTTTACACTCTAGTGATCTGAAAGCTGACGGTGTATGCTTCCTAATATTACATAGGAAGTTCTGGTTACCTAACTCCTGTTTTCTCACACAATGATTCATCAGGCCAGAAGATTTACTGAACTTGCTCTAAAAATTTATACATAAACACCATCCTGCAGCTGTTTCTTACACTGTGCACACCACTTCTTTCCAAACACATTAATTAAAATACATTTAATTACAGTACTTAGCTTTTTGGCAGTATTTCCAAATATTCAACTTGTTTGCCAAATGAGAGTTTGGAATCTCCCTTTCTAAAGATTGCCAGAATGTTTTTTAAAAGAAGAAGAAGAAAAAATTAAAAAAACCATATTACATGATGTGTCTGATAGCAAGGGAGAAGGGAGACAGAAAAAAATTACAAATTCTAACCCATTTAATCCAGGAGAACATCAGTATGTGTGCAAATTTCGTGTGTTATGTGTTATTAGTATTCATTTGAATATTTATAAATAAAACAAATAACCTTCATTATTTTTAAAATCTGGAATACGAGTATGTGGGTGCCATGTTGCCAGGATGTAAATAAACTTATTTGGAGCAGATGCAGCCACTGCTTAGAGGACAGGGAGTGATGTTCAGGCCCCCCACACTTTCAGAGTAAAGTGGGGCCTTTGGTTGGTCTGCTGCTTGAGGGCAGAGGCTGGCTTCCCATCGTCCTGGCGTGGGGTCCCTGGTTCCGGGCTGAGAGCAGCGCTGGAGCAGAGAGGTGGTGAAACGCAGCCTTTTGCTGATGGAAGTTGTTTATGTAACTGGCGATCAAAAGCGTGATTTCAAGAATCTAAAACAAGAAAAATAGAATTGTTATGCCCCTGAGAAGTTCTCATTATTTCCAAAAGGAAGTGTTAGCTAAGGGTAGTCTCTATTTGCAAGCGCCCAGGCTACTAGCATTCACTTCTACGCAGATCAAACAATGAGGCATTTACATATTAGCATGCACGTTTATTTATTGCATTTAGTTAGAGACATTAGTTTGCTAAAAATAGTAAAGAAAAGTGTGTTTTAATCATAAAATCTCAATCTTCCCACTAATGGGTCGGTAAAGTGAATTACGCCAAGTAAATACGATAATGCATATAAAGTTCCTCACAACAACTTACACCAAGGCCACTTATGTTGAACCTTCTGTATAGCAAGCATTGGGCTAAATACAATTCCTTCATTTAATTCTTAAGTAAACAAACAAACAAAAGGTAGCATCATACCATTTAATTTTTAGATGAAGAAACCAAAGCTTTAAAAAGTAGAGGTAAGCCAGAATTTGGAGCTAGGGTGTTTGACTATAAGTGAAGTCTGTTTTCTCCTCTGGAACTTAGTCTTTGCACAATGAATGTTTTAGTGTGAAAGAACACTAGCATAAAGAGTTGGTTCAAAGAATTCTACTCACCTTGGGTTTTGCCATGGCAAAAAGTAATTTCTCTGTTGGTTTGTCCTTTGAATGCGTATTGCTAATGACCATCATAAAATCATCTTGATATCCTCCAAATGTCATTAGACTCTTGTACACATAGCTGACTATTAACCTCTTCAAAGAGAAGTAAGTATGTTATACACTCTTTATTTTCAAAGACAGATGACAAGTGATTAATAGCATATCTCCATTAAATGCTGATATTAATTAATTATGATATAATACAAACATTTTTTCTAAAGTCAAATTTACTGTGATCCAAAATACATAGTAGTATACTAATTTTATTTATCATTTACCTTTATAATTAAAATACATTTTGATTTTGAAACAAATAACTCACTTTAGGAAAATGAAAAAAATACAAGGAGAAAATAAAAAGCGTCTACCTTCCAGCATTCAGTGGAAAGCCACTCTTAATATTTTTGTATACGTCCTTTAATATTTTTGTATATGTCTACATATGTACGTTAGGTTTAACCATATGAAACTGATATTTTTTAGAGTAAAACATGTCAAATATTGGCAAATCCATATGGTTTATACTGATTTGCATACTTTGATTTACACAGACAAAAATAGTATCATGCACACTGATTCTTTTTAAATTTAACTACATATTGTGAAAATCTTTCCATGACAACAAATGTACTTATATAACGTCTTTACCATTTCTTATTTAACTAAACTCCTATTACAGAACATTTAAATCATTTTTGTCACTAACTTAAGCAACACTCCAATGCATATTTTTCAACATATTTTGTAATACACACATGTAATTATTCCTTTGGTTAAAAACATCAACAGCTGGAATTGCTATCTCAAGAAAATAAGGACAATATTTAGAATATTTCCAAACTCCTCCAGAAAGGTTATACCCATTTATGTACCCAGCACCTAACACTAAATATCATTTTTTGAATCTCTGCCAACCTCTGACTGGTGAAAAGTAGAATCTCACTGTTTTAAATTGAATTTATTTGATTACTAGTGAGGTTAACATTTTAAAATACATGTACTGAACATTTGTATTTCTTCTGTAAATTGCCTTGGACCATTTGTCTATAGGTGTGTTGATCCCTTCCTTATTGTTTTTTAAAATGTGTTTTTATTGATTTCAGAGAGAGTAAGGGAGACAGAGATAGAAACATCAATGATGAGAGAGAACCATTGATAGGCTGCCTCCTGTACTGGGGATCAAGCCCGAAATCCAGGCATGTACCCTGACCAGGAATTGAACCAGTGATCTCCTGGCTCATGGGTCGACACTCGACCACTGAGCCACACTAGCTGGGCCATTTCCTTACTGTTTTATTAAGACATCCATGTTTATAAAGGATACCAACCCTTTATCATATATGCAGCACATATTTTTCCTAATGTGTTGCTTAAACAATTTAAAAAATATTTTCAAAGATGTGCAGCCTAAAAGGAAAGGAATTTGCACATCTAATGGTTAGTTCGCAAGAATGAGCAGACCATTCCAGCACTGACTGGCTCAAGGCTCAGCCCACACATGTCCACTTCCTGGCTGTTTACCCACCTCCCAGGATCTAGGGAACTGGTTTTCTTAGGTAAGATAACTCAATCATGGTGTACAATGTTTTGTTGACTTTAAATCCGATTTTAGAATCTATCTTCAAGTTATCCATTCAAGAACTAAAAGGCATTCAAAAGCACAAACTCCTTCCAAAACATTTTTAAAAGCGATTATAAGGAGAAACAGTTACTATAACACTTAAAAATAGTTGGATTTCCAAAAAATTCTCAGTGATCACTGACTATCTACAGTTGGAGAGCCCACGATACCTACCAGGTAAAATGTAGCAATTCCTGCCTGCCAGCTTAAAAAAAAAACCACAACATTTTTACTATGTAATATGATACATATGAAGTAAATAAATGACACATACACAGCATATCTGACTTTATATTTAATCACAGATAAAGGTCTAAGATACTGTCTAGGTACAAGTAAACTGATAAGTGAGATGACAGGAAATTACAGAAATCCTCACAGAAGCCTTAGGGAAACTGAACTTAAGTTTCTATTTTAATGTTATTTGTTATTTTTTCATTTTACACGGGAAGCAATCTTCATAACATTATAAATGGTCATTTTAAAAATACAACCATGATTACAATTTGGTCATGGTGTCTTGATATTTTTCTCATACACAGTACAGGCATACCTTTGGTTTATTGCGCTTCACAGATTTTTATTCAAATTGAAGGTAAGACCCTCCACCAGCATAAGATTACTACTCACTAAAGGCATTGGTGATGGTTAGCATTTTTTAGCAATAAAGTATTTTTTTAAATTAAGGTATATACATTGTTTTTTTTAGACATAATGCTATTGCACATTTAGCAGACTACAGTCTAGTGTAAACGTAAATTTTACATATACTAGGAAACCAAAACATCTGTGTGACTTGCTTTATTGTGATATCTGCTTCACTGTGGTGGTCTGGAACCAAACTGCATATCTCTGAGCTATGCCTGTATAGAACCTGTCTAGTCTTGTTTTAGAAGGTTAAACTGTAATCATAGTTGTATATTTATAAAATGACTATTCATTATATACTATTAGGAAGAAAATCAGACTAAGATATCATTACCTTCTGCTTACAGTACACTGAACAATAGACTCAGTGCAAAACGTCAGGATTTAACCTTACCATGGAGCTGTATTCTAAGATGCTTAAACCATCCTCATGTATAGCCAGCCACAGGAAAGTATTTCCAAGCGATGATGGAGTTATGGGCTATGAAGAAGTGAAAATACACTTTGTAATAAATGCTAAGCAAATTTACAGAAACATTTTTCAGCTAAAGATAATGCAACATTTAAAACAACAACTATTAAAAATCTCTCTTGGGGAGGAGGCAGTGTGGCATAATGGAAAGAGCAGTGAATCTGATATTAGGAAACCTGGGTTTGGGATCCAAAATGCCCATTGATTAATGTGTGTGTTGGGACGAGCTACGTGATCTACCCCCTGGCAGGGTCAGTCCCTCCATCCTCAGAGTTCCTGCCGTGCTCTGCTCATGTCACCCTTGGCCATATTCACCAGCCCGTACTTGTTCCCAGGCCCATTGCAACACTGGATTGTGAGTTCCTGGAAGTGTGAGTACAACCCATCTGAAACCACGAGCTTATGTATCCCCTAGAGAGCCTAGCTCGGTGTTTGACAAACAGAATTCATAAAATATGAAAGAAATGAGCAAATGAGCAAGAAACTAGGTGAGTGAATGGCTGCATGAATGAAGAGAAGAAAGCAAAGTCCAGCTGCTGTCTTCAGTCTAATGCTGAGCCTAATGAGTGTAAGAAATGACCTACGGGTCAGTCTAATGCTGAGCCTAATGAGTGTAAGAAATGACCTACGGGTCAGTCTAATGCTGAGCCTAATGAGTGTAAGAAATGACCTATGGGTCAGTCTAATGCTGAGCCTAATGAGTGTAAGAAATGACCTACGGGAGGCGGGGAGTGGAGCAGAGGGGAAAAGATGGAGAAGCTGATGGCTCTCCTGTCTTTTACTTATTGTTTAAACTGTGGGAAATTTCCTTATTTTCCTTTTAAACACCTAACCTATAAACCTGGGATTACTGTTACCACTGTTTTATTTACTGAACTGAATTATCCTCCATCTTCCTTACTTTTGCAAGGAACAACTTGGCACCAAAGAATGGCCACTTCCTGGCTACTGTCAAATAAATTCGCACACAATCAGCAGCACTGTGTCCCCGGAGGGCCATCCATCTGGTTGATAGTCGCTGGCAAAGCTGCCTAAAAAAAAAAAAAAAGAAAAGAAAAACCAAAAGCAAAATATAAAGTGGATCGTCCTCCTAAGAGAAGGCTCTTCTTAAGCCAGGCCTAGGCAGAACTGGGGTGCCTAGACCCAACCTATGCGAAACTGTTATTTGGTGACTCCCATTAACCACAGTCTACCCCTTGACTTTTTGTAGTATTCCTTTCACCAAATCCTTAGTATTAGTGCTCTCAGCATGACCTAGGTTTCCTGTTTCCCACCCACTTCAGGTACACTTAAAAAATCTGATGAATGCCCAGCCAGCGTGGTTGAGAGCTGACCTATGAACCAGGAGGCAGTGGCTCGATTCCCAGTCAGGGCACATGCCCGAGTTGTGGGCTCCATCCCCAGTGTGGGGCTTGCAGAAGGCAGCCAATCAATGATTCTCTCTCATCATTGATGTTTCTATCTCCCTCTCCCTCTCCCTTCCTCTCTGAAATAAAAAAATATATTTTTTAAAATATCTTGATTAGCTAATATAAAATCTCAGTATAAATTCTTTTAACAGGTAATTTCTCATGGGAATAACTTTCATTTTTAAAGAAAAATACAAGAAGTTGAGACCAAAGAATAAGTCCCTAACAGTGGAACTTTAGGTACTGCCACCCTTGGCTTGTAGAAATGCTGGTTGCAGGGAAAACCTCTTCTAAACCCCTTCTTCTACATAGAGAAAAGACTCACCTCAAATGTCCCTATTTTGGAAAAACTCATTGTGAACTAGATTTCCTCTATTTTTAAATCTAAAGCTTTTCTTTACATGCTCTCAAAAATCAAAACTCCAAGTTAGCTGAGTTTAATTTAAAGCTTTATATTAAAAAATCTTTTTTTTTTTTAATTTTTTTATTGCTTAAAGTATTACAAAGGGTATTACATATGTGTCCATTTTATCCCCCCGCCCTAGACAGTCCCCCAGCCTCCCCTATCCCCCAGTGTCTTATGTCCATTGGTTATGCTTATATGCATGCATACAAGTCCTTTAGTTGATCTCTTACCCCCCTACCTCCTGCCCCCCAACCCTCCCCGGCCTTCCCACTGCAGTTTGACAATCTGTTTGAGGCAGCTCTGCCTCTGAATCTATTATAAAAAATCTTGTGTAAGAAGATAGTTTATTTTTATTCCAATTTGTTCATAGTAAAATACCTTAAGAGATAAAAAAAAAAAAACAACAACAACCAACTTTTGGTAATCACTTCATCAAATTAAACATATTATTGACCAATTTTTTTCTTTTATTTCCTAAATCTAAAAAGTTTTTAGGCATATAGATAAAAAGATGTATAATTTCTTGGGATTCACCACTATTAAAAAGCCTTGAAAAAAAAGGTCATATACAATTTTTTTTCATCTTTAAAATATCACCAAAAAACAAGTGTGGCTCTGCCTTTAAGAGTTACAAGAGGTTCCTTACCTTACCTGCTCTTCAGAGGAGTCATCTCTATACCTTTTAGGGTAAAATTTCTCTATGACTTGTTTTAGAGTTTGGTTTGCTTTGCACTGATTAGTAACATGGCCTGCTGGGGTTGAAAAAGGTCTTTCAAAATCTCCAATCTCCACCTAATTGGAAATCCAAAAAAAGAGAAAACAAAGGATAAGAGTTTTAAAAAAAAGAAAATCAGTTTTATTCTTTCTAAGCATTCTTTATAATATATAATTACATATCCTATCTAATAATAGACAAACATGGTAATTGACCATACCTTCGCTATGCCTCCCATTGGCTAATCAGCGTGATATGCAAATTAACCGCCAACAAAGATGGTGGCTAATTTGCATACTGCAGGCGGGGGTGGGACAGTGCAGCCGCCAGCGCAAGAGCCGCCAACCAGGACCCGTGTGAGACCCCAGAAGCTGCCTGCCTGCTGCCCGTCGGGGCCGCAGGCCGGCCCCAGAAGCCACCCAGAAGCCGGTGATCGGGGGGAGATGGGGGTCCCTGCCCAGGCCTGACACCTCTGGCTGAGGCGTCAGGCATGGGCAAGGGGCCGATCCGGCGATCGGAGGGTGATGGAGGTCCATGCCTCTGGCCGAGGCATCAGGCCTGGGCGTGGGGCGGAGCCGGCAATTGGAGGGGTCTGGAGGTCCCCTGCCCAGGCCTGAAGCCTGGGCGAGAGGCATCAGGCCTGGGCAGGGGGGGGCAAGGGGTCGATCCGGCAATCGGAGGGTGATGAGGGTCGACACCTCTGGTCGAGGCATCAGGCTTGGGTGAGGGCGGAGCCGGTGATCGGGGGGAGATGGGGGTCCCCTGCCCAGGCCTGAAGCCTGGGCCAGAGGCGTCAGGCCTGGGCTGGGGGGGGCCAAGCCGGCGACTGGTGTGAACTACAGAGGAAACACCTTTTTGACCGCTCATTGGCTAAGCTCCCTGTATGCCACTGGTAATATTCTTAGTAACTCAGGTAATAAGAATCCAAAAAGGTGATCTAGGGTTTTTCACCACACTCCTGGCGAAAAAAATGAAGGTCCGCTGCTGGAGGGCTAAGAAATGTCATATCCTGCCCTAGCCAGTTTGGCTCAGTGGATAATGCCTTGGCCTGCCGATGGCAGGGTCTGAGTTCAATTCTGACCAAGGGCATGTACCTAGGTTGCAGGCTCCTCCCTGGCCAGGGCTCAAGTCAGGGCTCATGCAGGAGGCAACCAATCGAAGTGTTCCTTTCACTTTGATGTTTCTCTCTGTCTTTCCCTTTCTCTTCCACATTCTCTAAAAATCAATGGAAACATATCCTCAGGTGAGGATAAAAAAAATAATAAAGAAATTATTATTATATGAAAGACACATCTTGAAAATGCCTAAAGAAAGTTGTCATTTTTTCATGGTGAAGGGACTGGAGTCTGTGTTGATGAAAAAACCTTGCTGGCTGTGGTGACTGGCAGTGGCTGCAGCAGCGGGGTGATGAGGCTGGTGCCTTCCCCTGATCAGCCTGGTCACCTCCCACAAAGGGAGGTCAGACAGCGGCTTAGGCCCTATCCCCAAGGGGAGCAGGGATCGGGCCTAAGCCGTCACTAGGACATCCCCTGAGGGCTCCCAGTATGTGAGAAAGGGCAGGCTGGGCTGAGGGACCCCCCCCCCCGCCCCAGTGCACGAATTTTGTGCACCAGGCCCCTAGTAATTATATAATAACATATAATTACACATAATATATAAATCTACTTATCATGATTGTGTGATTATGGAATTCATAATCATATATATGTATTATTATTAAAACCTAAATTCCATGTGAATGTTAATTTTGAAAAAAAAATCTGTAACTTAAATATTTCAGTTCTATATCTACATTAACCACGCTAGGTTAATATCACCCTCTAATAGTATTTGCTAAAGGCCACATCACTCCACTATTGCCTGTTATAGCACAGGAAAAACTTTCATTTTTAGGTACCATTTTAATTGATAATAATAGAAGTTAAAAATGAAAGTCAAAAAAGTTATAAAGCTAAGGGAAATCTCAAAAAAGTATTATGAACTTTTTAAAGGTCTTTACTGAACATAACGGGAGCAAGAACTATATTCTCATTCATTCCTTCTTAGATTTCCTCCATACATGTTACTGTATTCATCCCCTCATTTTATTATTCTAGTATTCCTGGGAATAGAGCCCCTTTCTCCCCGAATGAAAGACTTTTTAATCTTTATCTACACAGATGCCATAGCTTGCCCACCGATCCAACTACCAACTACCTCTCCAACCACTCAACTACCCATTCATTCACCCAAACCTAAACCATGTCAGGGGCTGTGCTAAGTGATGTGAGAGAGAAAAAGGTCGAGCCTAGGTTTTATCTTCATAGAGTTAACTGTTTAGTAGGGAGACTGAAGTATTAACAAATACTTGGGATAAACTGAGTCAAATGCCTAGTATATGGTACCAAAGGAGGGCTCAAGGAGCGAATTGGGTGGGGATATTCAGGTGAAGAACATTCACATAAAATCTGTAACACTCCCCAACAAGCAAATGGAGGGCTCCAACAAGACTGGGATGGCCTTGCAGAAAGTCTCAGGTCTCCATTTCCAAAAGGTACTTGGCCTCCAGGTCAGCTGTTAGTACAACCCGGCCTCTGAGATACTGACCCCTTTGGCTTCCCTTATTTAGCTCTTACTCTGACCAGTTACTGTCTAAATTCCTCAGTTGAGCTTCATCCTTACAGTCTATTCTTATAACTGTCTAGGTTCTTAGACCCAGTCTCTTATTTGTTGGTTCCTTAGCTTGACTCTGCTGTTCAGCTGTCATCCTCTCTCCTATCTGGCCAGGCATCCTTCCTAATTTCCTCACACCAGTACATGGTTTCCTCACAGCAAGCTTTAGTTGTCCCCACCTGTCCCCAGGTAGTACTCAGCTCAGCTACCTGTGCAACTGAGACCAGGATTTAACCCCCAAAGATGCAGCAGTTGGACAAACAATAGTTATAAAAATGGTAGGTTGTTCTAGGAAACTTTGCCTTTTAGGGAACCCTATGGCAGTATCTCCAAGCTTAGTGTCTCCCCGCTCTGAGGCTGGTGTACTGTGTGGCACAGAATGAGCACAATAATGTTTAGAGAATAACTGACAATTAAATCATGCCCGGTATGCCCCCATCAACACCAGGCCTTACTAGATACTACGTACAACAATTAACGCTCGGCCCCCGGGTTTCCTAATAAAGACAGAGAATATCAGCAAGACTGATTCCTATAGCTGAGAGGGTGATGTCAGCATGGCGTCCTTAGCCCCACAGCTCTACACTCACCAAACTCCTGCATTAACTGCAAAGCCTTGTGGTTTACTTTAAGATAATTAAGCAACTAGGTTCCCTTTATGGAATACTGTCTCATTGACATCACTGCAATTGTCAGCAATTTGGAGCCAAACTGTAATTAAAATGCCTGTAATTTTTAAGGTGTTAATCACAGCAAAATGAATTTAAAGAATTCCTAAAGGTACACTGTTTTACTACATTTAAGTCAGTGCTGAAATTAGTGTTCTATCTTTACGAAATGTTACTCTATATTCCCCGGAAGTTACCTGAGCTAACAGAGCCGCCATTTCCAATGCCAGGTCCTTGTTCAGAGGGAAAAGTCCGTTTATTATTTGGTCGTTTGTCTGATACATTAACAGCAACTTCTCTCTATCAGTCTCCCCACGAGCTTGCATGGAGAAATACAGTCTGTAAAAGAAAAAAGAAAAAGGGAAATTTTTCATTAAGGAGGTTGTTCTAACATAGTTCTCTACGTGATGTTAGCTTAGATCATTACTATCTGTTAACGGCTTCTGTTTCTGTTCTTTACAACACTTGCAGCAAACTGAGGGAAAACTGCTCTGAGGTGGAGGTTGAGGGACACTTCTATGTTATTTTACGCTATTTTCTATGCCCCGAAATACCAAATCCTGAAGTGTTACTGAGGAAGGAAATAAGACACTGAGTGAAATTAAATATGCCCTTTCTTTCGGGGAATGAAATGAACCCTTCATCCATGGGCTGTATAAACCCAATTTTCAAAACATTCGTGATATTTCCTAAGTACCTTGGACACACCAGGGAATAGGAAATGCAGGCTTCAATACAAAAACAACATCAAACTGGCGGGCCGGTGGGGGAGCAGTTTACTCTGGGGAATCTAAAAGATAATATTTGTACATTGAAATGTTTTGGCTTTTTTTCCTGTTTTTGGCCACATTCTCATAAGCAGTTTTAGGAGCTCAACAATAGGTTACATGCTATTAACAGCTGTTGAAATACAAGATGGCTTCTGTCTGCCTAGCTCTTCGTCAATTCAGTGACCCTCTTCTTTATCACTGTGCTGTTCCCTTATCTGTGAGACTTCTGGGGCTCTGGCTTCAGGCTGCCGGCCAGGCATGGGGTGCAGTAAAGGTGGCAGCGGAGTGGGCAAGCAGCACCTTGCATACTTTAAGATTGCCATGACAACACAGTGGCAGGAAGAGAGATTTAGATCCAGCATTTGTTAGGTGTGTGCCCATTGGCTCTCACTGAATTTTCAGCCTTTTTCTCCCTATACACTTGAGGGAGAGGCCACACTGCCGTCAAGCACACTATCTCTCGAAATACTTATCTCAAATAGCAGGGACTGAGAGGGCGGCAGGTCAGAATCGCAGAGGAAGCATGGGTGGCGGGTACTTTGAAAAGCCCTCCTTCCCCATGATTCTGAAAATTCTTTCCACCCATCCCAGCGTAAGAATCACTGTCCTGGGCAGTCATTCAGAGCGGTTTCTTGAGCACATAAGTCCTAAGCCCTATGTTAATTTGTAACTGCATGATGAAAAATTGTTAACTGGTAGAAGAGTATGCCTGAGTAATAGAAATAGATTCTAAATTCAAAATGATGTTAGCAAAGTGATATAAAACAGAGAATAAAGTTGGGGGGGGGAAGCTCTCCCTCTTTGGCATGCAAAGATTTTTGTACATAGCTTATTGTCTCCACTAGAGTTAAAAGGTATGTCTTATTCATCACTGTAATCTACCAGCGTTTAGCTAAGTGTTGCCACTGGAACGTTCTTAATAAGAGTATGAATTGGTATAACAGCGAGGGGAAAAAGGAACCAAATGAACAAATGGCTATAGGCAAGAAGGGCTAGCATGTATTTTCAATCATTTCTGGCATGTAGATGACATAGAACCTGGGAAGGGAAGATAACACACCATAAGCAAAAAAGGGGAAAACAATCCCAGACATGTAGAAATACAACATGTAGGACTCATAGGCTCAAACTCCTGATGAAACAGTTTGTGCTCCAACAATTATATAGCAATTTGGAAAGAATATGGAGAGATACTAAAGAATCACAAAAATGATCAAGCCAGAAACTCAAATCCACGGATCTTGAATGGGAAAGGTGCCGGGAGAATGTGCTCTGAGTCTCTCCCAAGATGACCAGGTGCCCAGTCCCGAAGGCCTGGAGCAGAGAGCGTGGGCCTCTGTCCCAGCAGGCAGGGTGCAGACGAGCTAGCAGGGGAATTCCCAATGTCGTCCTCCTCCTCACTGGACACCCAGGAAGCTGAATACTGTGGGATGGGGATCACATCACTGCGTGGCCCAGGACCACTAGCCCTGTGTACACGGCTCCAAGTTCAGAAGCTCTCAGCCCAACCGGCTCCCCATTTCATGCCTCAGAGCATTTATTTCCCACTGCCTTTTTTCTCATCATCACCTTATAAACCTACTGAGGGCCTGCCTTCACTCTCCGCCTCCCTCCCCCGCTCCATCCACCGCAGTCTGCTGATAACACTCTACTGAAACTGCAGTTGGTCTGACCCCCTTCCCTGTCTCCTTCCTGCCTCGACGGCCACCACGCAAGTCCCTGCTTGGAAGGCAGCACTCTGAAGCCTTCCTCTAGCTCCCACCACAGCTTTCACATGTGTGTGTTATACCAAGATCTGGATGGGGCATCAACTGTGTGGCCACCCTGATCCAGGAGCTTTATCCTTGCTGACATTCAGTCTCTGAGACAACCTTAGAGGAGGTACTGTTTTCATCTCCATTTCACATAGAGGGTATCTGAGGCATAGAGATGGTAAGTGACTGTCTCAAAGCCACACAGGGAGCGGGAGAACCAGGATTCTAACCCAGGCAGTGTCTCTCCAGAGACCATGTTCACGACTCTGCCACACTGTTCCTGTTACAGCATGAATCACATGGCTAAGCTTTGGTGTCTGTCTCTCCCTACAAACTGCAGGGGAGGGAAATTCTATGCACCAGACGCCGAACAGATGTTTACCGCAGGAATGGGTAAATGAATGGGAGTGGGAGTTACTAAATATGGGAATCATTTGTGGAAAAAGCCTGAAAGAATCCCCTTTTTTGTAGCCTTGGGCAAATGACTTCACTCTCTGGAGCTTCAGTTTCCTGACCTGTAAGATGGAGATGATAATAAAACCTACTTTGTGGGGGTGCTGTTAGGATTATATGAGATGACACATGAAAAGAGCTCAGCACAGGGCCTAGTGTGTGGTAAATGCTCAAAAAATGCTGGTTATTATTATTATTAGCATTCTTCCCTAGAGGTATTTAGAATGACAAGAGTCTCTTCATGCTGGAATTTTTGTGGTGTTATCATAGCTAGAAAAAATGGGCTAAATTAGATGACCTGTCAAGATGCTTCTTGGCTTAAGACCCAATGGCTGTAGGGCCTCTGAGAATCAGCTAACAGTGGCAGAGATGGGAATGTCAGGCTGTGCTCCGGAAAATACTAAGGACAAAGGACGACCGAAAATGATCTTTGATTTCAACGAGTGGTAAGGAGGAGCTGTCCTTAGGGAGGACCCTTGCCAGTTTCCTTTGGCTAAAAACATGCCTTGACCTTACAATGTCAAGTACACAATGAGGAACAAATTAAATAAGCAGGCTAAATATGAACAGAATTCAAACATTAGTTTACAAATGGTCATCTCTGAGAACAAGCTTAAAACCTATTAATTCCATCTTTAACCTCTGAAACAAAACAATTAAAAGTCCATAACTCACATTCGTAAATATAAATGAAAACTCCATGATAAGGAGCTGGTATTTTAGTTTTCCTTACAGGGCTCCTCGTCCGTGGCTGCATGATAGGCCACAGTGGTTGCCCTCCTGACTGTGCCCCTGGAAATCAGGGCTCATTGTCTAAGCTATTTCTACATGCATGCAAAGCAAGACCATATTTTAAAACATAGTACTTCCTCAGAGCTGTGGCTATCCAGCCATTTCAGACTTCTGTTAAAAATTAAACTTTTGGTTGAGTTGCTTTTATTCTGATGTCAAAGCTACTGTCATGAGGTTTCTTTCTTTCTTTCTTTTTTTAAGGCAATCTTTATTATGTGTTACTCTCTTTGTCCTTTCTAGTGGTATTTACTAGACTTGGGGCATTATTCTTGTCTGTGATTTCCAGAACACCTTTCTCCATTTCAACCAAATTTAATTTTGGTCCCAACGGTAGCCATCATAGGCAGAATTAGCATGTATTTAATAAACACTCATAAAGTATGCATTATTAGAAATAGTCTTAGGCATGAAAGTAATGCCATTTAGTGCCGACAAAACCAAAGGAGAATTCTGGAACCTCTTCTACATAAAGAATCACAGCAGGGCAGGTCGAGGGGCTCACTCTCTGCTACTAGGTACGATCCAGAGCAGCGAGGGGGGCAGCGAGGGGGGCCTGTGCCTCAGTGCTCCTCAAAACCCAGCCTGCACAAGGATCACCTGCAGAACCGTGGAAACACGGGCTCCCGGGTCTTACTCCAGAGACTCTGACTCCTTAAGGCCGAGGTGCGGCTTAATCATTTGTGTTTCTAATGTGCTCTGTGATGCTGGAGCCGCAGGGCCAGGGCCCCCACAATGGGAATCACTGCTCCAGCCATCACAGAACTAAACAGCCACCTGGGAGCTCCCGGTCTTCTAGCCTGCTGCTCTCCCAGTCACCCAAGGGCCACAGCTAAAGGCTGTCATCAGTGGAAACAGGCTCCTCCAGGAGTAGAGCCCATTAATTTCCATTATCTAAGTAATCTTGTTTATCTCCAGAAAAGCACGAGTTTTAAACCTTAGACACCAAAGCTTAACAGTCAGATCTGTGTCCTCAGATCTCTTGCTCATGAGCCCCTGAATAGAGAAGCTCCAATGGCTCACAACCACCGTTATCCAGGTCAAAGGAGCCTGTTCACACGGTGTGTGGCCTTCAGTGTTGACCGTATAAGCGGAGTTCAAAATATGAAGGCACCACATTTATTTAACTGGTCCTTTCACAGCTCCCCCCCCCCCACACACACACTAATTTTTGACTATTCTAAAAAATATGGCAAAGAAGTTACTTGGGAATACTGGAATACTTGTGCCCACTTATGTGGGTATTTCTGTGGGAGGGTTATTAGAAAAAGAAATCTTGACTGGATCAAAGGCTAGTACATTATTTATATTATACTAGAGGTCCAGTGCATGGATTTGTGCATCGGTGGGGTACCTCGGCCTGGCCTGCACCTCTCGCAATCCAGGACCCCTCGGGGGATGTCGGACTACTGCTTTCAGCCCGATCCCCAAAGGGTCTCTAGTATGCTTATAAGATATTTGGTTAATCTCTTGCAGCCCTCCCCCCTTTCTCCTCCCCTCTAAAATTCATCAGTCTGTTCCATGTTTCCTTGCCTGTGTGTTAAGCATCTGCCCCATGGTGGTCAGTGCACGTCATAGCTACCGAACAGTCGAAGAGTGACTTAGGCTTTTATAAACATAGATTGGTGCCTTCACTTCTTACATTCCAAAGGTAGGCCTCTGAAAGAAGTCAATCCTACACCAATAATTCCACCAGGTTCGTAGTCTGATATTTCAGATTCTTTTTTTTGGTATAGTTAATGTGACCTGCTTATTAAGTACCACTTTCTGCTGATATGTGGAAGAAAAGAAGATGTTTAAAAAAAAAAGAGAAAGAGAGAAAACCTGGTTTCTGACCATACGCCAAAGCATATTAAAATCGTATCTGTTGAGAAGGTATATGCTCTAACCCCACTGGCTTTTTAACTATTTCTGAAACCCTGAGATACCTCCCTCTGTAGGCTTTTGAACATTCTTCTCTACCTGTTTTAACGCTCCCAGCCTCTTCTGACTTTGACATAAGCATCATTTTCTCAAAGCCTCCCGATGTCTCCAGTGTATGTCAGGCTTCTAGTTATGCTCTCTCACAGAACCACACTCTTCTCTTTCAAGGAACTTAATGTGTAATTATATGTTCATTAGAGTTATTATATGATTAACAACTGCCTTCCTCACTAGCCTGTGATTTCCAAAAGTTCAGGTACTTTTGTGCCTGGTCTCATTATTATTTTATCTGGAGCATCTAGCTAAGTGCCTGGCTTGTAGCTGAAACTCAATTAATACAGAGAAAGAGAGAGAGAATATGAAAGCATTAGAATGAATGAATATGAATATATCACTTTTAAAGGCTTGGGTAACTTAAATATTTCTTCTTACTACAAATCTGTAGTATTTAGTCTTTATGGAAAATATAATAGGAGAAACTAAGATGGCGGCATAGATAAACACCGGGAAATTGCTGCTTCCCGCAACAACTGATAAATGCATCAAAAACACAAGGTGGACAACATCCAGAACTACAGGGGGGCTGGCTGAGTGTAAATTCTACAACTAGAAGGAAAGAAAAGCACACTGAGAGCCAGAGGAGCTGCGGAGGTGGAGTGCAGAGGTACGGGGGCTCGCGCGTGCACGGAAAGGGTCTGGCACCTGAGGGCGCGGCTGTCTTTTTGAATCCGGAGGGAGACACAAGCTCCCGATGGCTCTGAAATCCGGTTCCGGGAAGTCTCTGGGGACCCAGGTCTCATACGGGGGGAAACTGGATCTTCTGGCAGCGGGCGAGCTTGAGAGCAGCTTTCCCTCAGAGGTGCTTGCAACCATTGCCCGGACACTGGGACTCGCGACTCCTTAGGGCGGGGCTGAGGCTCCGCCATAGCCGCTCTCTCCGCCCTTTGATTCCTTGAGACCCCGCCCCGCCCAGGCTGCGGCAGAGGCTTTTGCATATGAATGCCCTGGCCATTTGCAACCTGTAATTACCTAACAAACTGCAGCTGGGCAAGACAGACCTAGAACTTCCAAGAGAAGGCCCAAGGCCCCACAGCGGCTTGCATTGCTTCACAGCTGAGCCTCATCAGGGCACCTCCAAACTCCAAAAAAAAGGAAGGGGAAGCTGCAGTTCTCTTCGTAGCTCCTGCTGTGTAACCTCAGGCAGAGGCTAAATTAGCACCTCCTTAGATCCAAGAGCCACTGTGCCCAGTGGTCAGAGGGGGGCCATCCAGATCACAACTCCTCAGATCCATAAGGGACACACTCAGGGTGCAGTCTCAGTGAGCACCAAAGCCCCACTGAAGCAAGTCTTGCCCCAGAAGGGTGTCTCCAGCACAGAAGTTCTCCCACTGCAGACACAGCTGATTCTTACTGCCAATTGGCCTGGAGGTCAATTCCACCCAGTGATCCTGCAACAACCAAGGCATAGCTACAACAAGACTGTGCACAAAGCCCACAAGGGGGTGCACCAAGAGTGTCCACCTCAGGTAACTGGGGAGGCTGAGCCACTGGGCCCTACAGGACACCTAGCACACAAAGCCACTCTATCAACACAGGGAAGCAGCCAAAATGCGGAGACAAAGAAACAGGTCACAAATGGCAGAAATGGAGGAAAGCAAACGACTGGATATAGAGTTCAAGGCCACGTTTATAAGGTTTTTCAAGAATTTTATGGAAACCGCCGATAAATTTAATGAATCCCTCAAGGAGTATGGTGAGACCATGGAGGTCATGAAAAAGGACCAACTAGAAATTAAGCATACACTGACTGAAATAAAGAATAATCTACAGAGATCCAACAGCAGACAAGAGGATCCCAAGAATCAAGTCAAAGATTTGAAATACAAAGAACAAAAAATATCCAACTGAAAAAGAAAAAAGAAAAGAGATTCCAAAAATATGAAGATAGTGTAAGGAGCCTCTGGGACAACTTCAAGCGTACCAACATCAGAATTATAGGGGTACCAGAAGGAGAGAGAGGGCATGATATTGAAAACCTATTTGAAGAAATAATGACAGAAAACTTCCCCTACCTGGTGAAAGAAATAGACTTACAAGTCCAGGAAGCACAGAGAACCCCAAACAAAAGGAATCCAAAGAGGACCACACCAAGACACATCATAATTAAAATGCCAAGAGCAAAAGACAAAGAGAGAATCTTAAAAGCAGCAAGAGAAAGACAGTCAGTTACCTACAAGGGAGTACCCATACGACTGTCAGCTGATTTCTCAACAGAAACCATGCAGGCCAGAAGAGAGTGGCAAGAAATATTCCAAGTGATGAATAGCAAGAACCTACAACCAAGATTACTTTATCCAGCAAAGCTATCATTCAGAATAGAAGGTCAGATAAAGAGCTTCACGGATAAGAAAAAGCTAAAGGAGTTCATCTCCACCAAACCAGCATTATATGAAATGCTGAAAGGTATTCTTTAAGAAGAGGAAGAAGAAAGGAACTCTTACCATTTGCCACAGCATGGATGGAACTGGAGAGCGGATAAATACCACACGATCTCACTCATTTGTGGAATATAATGAACAACATAAACTGATGAACAGGACTGATCCAGAGACGGAGAGGCATTGATTGGACTGTCGGGCTTTGGAGGGAGGGTAGGGGAGGGTGGGGGTAAGGGGGAAAGATCAACCAAAGGACTTAAATGCAGGCATATAGGCCTAACCAATGGACACGGACAACGGGGGGGGGGGGGGGGTGAGGGCATGAGCGGGGCGGGGGGGGGTAGAGGGTAACATGGGGACAAGGACACATATGTAATATCTTAATCAATAAAAATAAATTTAAAAAAAAATATATAATAATAGTGTCAAAGAAAAATTTGAAAGTGAAAAATTCACCCTATGCTAAGACAGCAGCTATTTTTTTCCTGTAGTTTTCTTCTACTCTTTGTCCAAATGCATATTTTTATAAAATATAATTATTCGTGACGTTAAAGGACAAAAATTAGAAATAAAATTTTATGCGACAGTTTCTTCCTGTGGTAGAGTTGTCATTTATAGAACAAATATACAGATAAATGGAACTTTTCAGGCTCTTCAGTAGGAAGTTAACTTGTAGGTGCATGATGTGAAGATGTGTATATCCTACTTGGGCATCTGGCGATGGTATTACACACCTGTTTTTATAAGTTAGACGAACAGTTCTCGTACCTTCCCATTTCCCAGGCTGCTGTTCTTTGGAAGCCTGTTCCCACTTAGAAATAATGTCACAAATCTAGAAGAGAAGTGAAAAATGGAGATTTATCATACTTTTCGGACTGGCACATCTTGAAGCCACGCATGTTTGTATGCTGGAAAAAAAAAAAAAAAACCTCCAAGGAATGTGATAAAACCAAAGCTTTTTTGTTCCAAGCTTATGTGCAGCTCTTGAGTTTAGGATTTAATTATAAATCGCTCTTTGGTCCACATCCTTTTGGACACACATTAACTCTGGACTGTGGCAATGCATTTTTCACTCAAAAAAGAATCTTAATGAAGGACTGCACGAGACTGGAAACAAGAGGATTCCAGAAATATTTTCTTAACTTAGTCACTGAAGAAGCAACTTTTCTACCTTCTGAGTTTATAAAGATTGGAATAAATAAAGTCATACCAAAGAAATCTGGAATACAATCTTAACATTCTTTGATTGGGAAAGCACAAAAATTCTTCAGGAACCAAATAAATGTTTGTTTATTTAACTGGCCATTTCAGAAATATAAATGAAAGTTTTTAAAAAGATGTGGTAAGCAGTTATTCAACAAAGCCCCTGATATTTACTTAGCTCAAGTCAGCCAAGAATACTAGCTTGCTTCTTGACTAATTTATTTATTTATTTTTAAAATATATTTTATTGATTTTTTAGAGAGAGGAAGGGAGAGGGATAGAGAGTTAGAAACATTGATGAGAGAGAAACATCGATCAGCTGCCTCCTGCACACTCCCCACTGGGGATGTGCCTGCAACCAAGGTACATGCCCTTGACAGGAATCAAACCTGGGACCCTTGAGTCTGCAGACCGACGCTCTATCCACAGGCCGATGCTCTATCTACTGAGCCAAACCAGTTAGGGCTTGACTAATTTATTAACAATAGTGTTCTAGGAATGACTGTCTCAAAATTTACATTTGGATTTATTGAACTGAACAGGATATAGTTGGGGCTGAGGAGAAATAAGACATTCATTCATCTAGAGTTCTCAATATGCAGTAGGAATATAGGCAAAGGGATGAAGGGGAAACCGTATCTATTAACCAACATGCCGATTGGACTAAGTATAAACAGTAACAGTATTCTGTAAAACCCTATAGAGCCCCAACAAGCTGTTTTGCAAGTGGAACAGGCTTTGTGAGTTACTGATGTTGCATACACTCTAAACTTGTGAGCTATTATTTATAAATCTAGTTCTTCCCCTACTCTGCCCCAATTCTGTCATCTCCAAATCCCAGAAAACTTTTCCCAACAGCAATCAAAGACCATATAAAGTAAGGAAAAGGTCCAGACCCAGCTCTAGCTGTTTGATTTGGGGTAAATCATTTCCCCCTCTGTGACTCAGTTTCCTCATTTGCCAATTTTTGTTTCTCTCAAGTTCCTTCCGGTTCTGTAATTCTGTATTTCTAATTGTTGCCATAACTAGAAACTTTATTAAAGTTATTGTACTAAGACCCAGAAAAGGCTGTTTAAAAGTCTTCTAATTCTGCCTTTGCTCATGATTTCCCTTAAATCTGGAATCCCTTCTTTATTCCCACAGGTCCATTTTCTACCCCTCCTTCAAAGCCCAGTTCAGATCTTCCCTCATTTCCAATGCTGAGCTTAACCTCTCCGCTTAGTGGAATGCTCACAGCACTCTTAAAACACTGATCACTTCCGACTCCAAAGTTACAGTGTATAAGGCTGCTCTTCTCCAAGCAAATTATAAGTGTGCTGTGGGCAGGGACTATTTCTGATCCTTCTTTGTATTCCCACAGGATCCAGTCCAGCTCCTGGGACACAATAAATATTGCTGAGTAGATGAATAAAATGGAAAGCCATTTGATTAGAGTTTCCACACTTTCACCCATATTACCCTAATACGTAGGGTACTATTACTATTATTAATCCTTTCCCTCTATTTAACGTGTGTGTGTGTGTGTGCAGATTGCATATTAAGAATTCTACGGCTTCAACAAAAGCCCTGCAAATTTGTTTTATTGTGAAGATTAGATTGCTTAAATATTTTTGAAAACTCCTGAACTAAACTTGTTGCAAATAGCAAATAATAGCTTCTTTGTCACTTGCTGGGTGTGCCTCCTTAAAGGGACTTGGTTTTACCTTGATGTTTCCTTGAAGACAATGCTCTAAATCCCTGCCAGAAGGATCATCGGTGAACAAGGCAAATCCAGACTGGGCTGGCTTCCTCATTCCCGTATCCTGGTTCAAAGTGTTCAGAAATTCTTCCACTGTGGTGGATGCATCAAATCCAACGACCTAAACAGAAATAACAAAGTCGTTGTCCGCATGAAAAAGTATGTACATTTCAAACTTGGATTTCAGGGGGGAAACAGGACATACTTGATGCACGATTAGTGGTGGCATATGTATATATATATCTGGGTGCTTTAACTCCCCCTCCCCCGAAAGCACCACTGGAGAAATTAATGCTGTCTTAGTCATTAGCTTGCTGTAAGAATTCAGAAATCTTGGCTTCAGCCAACTGAATTAAAAAGAGGCAGATCATTTGACAGCTGTAAACATTTTGCAGTGATATTAGGCCTACCCATTAAAAGCAAACCAAGAAAGACAGTGCACTATGTAATCTACAAGCAAATGAAAAAAATAAACAAGAAATGTACTTAAAACAAATGAACTTTTATGCATTTAATGTTTGTTTCTTTAATATGCAGCTAAGTATCTGAATCCTGTGATAAAAGGCATATGGCTGCAAAGACTAATTGCTAGCTTTGGAACATGTTTGCTTCACTTAATAAGCGAACATCCAGATCTGAGAGTTGGGAGGGCCCACATAAGCTTTCCCAGATAATTCCTGAGATTTGGAGACTTTCGAAGTGGTTCTCAACCTTCCTAATGCCACGACCCTTTAATACAGTTCCTCATGTTGTGGTGACCCCCAACCATAAAATTATGTTCGTTGCTACTTCATAACTGTAATTCTGCTACTGTTATGAATCGTAATGTAAATATCGGATATGCAGGATGTATTTTCAAGAGTCGCGACCCACAGGTTGAGAACCGCTGCTTTAAAGCGACTGAGCTTGTACACACCCAATGTTAGTAATTATTTCCTCACCTAGCAGGCTCACTGGTGACCTCAACCAAAGTAGTTTTGTTTTTTCATGTGAATCCTTTTTATTTAGCAAAGCTGTTTAAAAATGCAGTAGTTCTGATGGAAGATCTAATTTATTTGCGAGTTTATCACTGCCAGCTGCTGACAAAGGTAGGTGTACAGCCTCATTTCTCTGTTGCCCAGAGGTCACACACAGGACCTCAGGCTCAGCATGTTTTCTTCGGGGTAGAAAGTCTAACTCACCTGATAGATGCCATTCATGAAGTGCACAGGGATGCTGAAGGGCAAAGAGTGATGATAAGGATTTCGAAGAAGGGTCGAAAGGATTTCCATTCTTGAGGGTCTGGCTTCCCGATCTCCATTTTGCTGTGTTCTTTCTACACATCGCTGGCAATAAATGGCATATTTTCCAAATTCTGTCCTATAACACAAAGCTTAAGATAAAGCCTAAGAATAAGCTTAATTAAGACAACCTGATAGCTATGAAGTCATTAAGAAAGCTTTCCTTGGTGTATACTGTTACAATGTATTATGCTAATGTTGACAGTAGTGTTTCTTTTAGCAGGATATTACTAAGCCTCTGTAACTTTTCCCATTCTTTGGGCGATCTGTCACTGATCGCAACTCCAGTCACACGATCTCGATTACAGAGTCCCCAAAACGTACTATGAACTGGAGAATATTTTTCTGCTGCTTCCAAGCTGTTTTTTTGTCTCATTGTGCTTGTTTATTTGTCTATCTGAGTTTCAGGGCTTATTTAAGCAACCTGGCGTCAACTTCTTGGACAACATGATCCTGATAACCCTTGGCTGGCTGCCTTGGGTCCCAAAGTAAAAAGCCATTGTGACAGTTGGATTGTAAATGTCTTTTTTCCAGGAAATAAAAATCCCGAAGTAATTCAAATACACACAGGGAAAACCATCAGGGGCATTTTCCACATAAAACAATTCCATGTGGAGAAAAACAGTAATAGGGGAAACTAAGGAAGCAAAGTAGTTGCTGTTGTAACGATAACAAAGGCTAAGTCATCCATCCTTGAAACACACACGGACTTTTCACTTAAAAATAGTCTTTCTCAGGTTTCAAGCGCTCACTGCAATCTTCCATGAGAGATTTAACATAGTAAAGGAAATATTTCTCAAGCTCCATGTAAATGGTAACCAAAGGTTCTCTGTACCAACATTTGTTTCACACATTCTCTACCTGGCAGGTTACTAAATACTTAGGGTTTGTTGTAGACTTTCAGAGGCCACATAAACGGTTCAGCTGGCTAGTTTTCTGCACACCTGGAATCTGCATTCCTCTTAAGGTGGAGCCTGAGAAGCCACAGGAAAGGATGATGGGGAAGGAAGAGCCCAACACAGAGCGCCAAGAGCTGCCAGGCCTGGCAAAGAGAAACAGCGTTAGGTTAGATGCCGCGCAGCAGTCAGAGATCCAAGTCAGAACCAGTGTGACGGACAGAAGTTGATAGTCTTTCTTCCTTTTTCTTTTTTGGGGTTTTCAAGGTTTTATTTAGTTTAGTAGTTTGTAGCCTTTCTTCACCCCAAATGTGTTTGCTTCTTCCACATATGGATTATCTTCTCAGAGCAATTATAATCCATAAAAACATTTAAAAGGCCACATTGGGTCAGATCCATAATCCAGTTATGTATATAGTTGTCTACAACTGAGATACTAAAAGACATGTGGATATATAATAATCCTTTTGACATCAAAGATTAGGAACATTGCTCCTTTTTGGTTCATTTATGTATTTACTCATTAATGGAAATAGAAGCAATGGCTTTGAGAAAGGACAGATTGAAAAATAGTAAAAAATCATATACCCCAAAACAAAACCAAAATACCCACACATACTTACACATATACATACATATATAAGGGACAAATATAGAAATAACAGAGATTAGGTAATATGGATTATATGTGACTTTTCCTTTTCCTTTGTTCTGTATTATTTTATTTTTTTCCATTAAGCAAGTGTAGCTTCAATACTTTTTAAACTGTTATATTAAAAAGGAGGAGGAGACCTGTGCACAATTCACTGGACTTTTACACAAGAATTAGGTTCAAAGACGTATACTGCACAGGTATTTATTATAAGAAAAAGAATTGGAAAAACCTACATGGATAGTAATTGATGTTAATGCAATCATTAATGTTTTGAAGAATGTTGCAGAATATAGGGGGAAAATAATTATGTTCTATAGTTTTAAAAAATTAGTGTGCACACTGTAACCCTGGTAATGTGAAAAATGTGAAAGCATATAAATACATACACATACATTTCTACAGAAACATGTAAATAAACTGAAAGGATATACATCAAAACATGAATAGCTATTTTCCCTTTTCACACTTTTTATATTTTCCAATGTCTATACTGAATATGCATCATTCTTACAATCAAGACAGCAACCTCATTTTAAATTGCGTGTATGTGTATCACTATATACCTGCAATGGTCCTGGTTGGCTCTGTGGCTGTCTCCGTCTTGTCTGTTTAATGAGCTGACAGCAAATTTCATTCTGTAGCTCAGGATGTGTCAGGCAGACCTGCAAAGCACTCTGGGCTAGCGATACGTGGTAATCAATTGCAGGGGAGTCAACTGCGGCATTGATAAAAAGCTGGCAGGTCTGGATTAAGAAAAAGGTACAGTCAAGGTGAGGAATGATTCAATATTCTGCGTGAATTATGTTGATTCTCTTCTTAACAATGTTTTTTCCCCCAAATGGATGGAAAAGATATATTATGGTAACACTAATCAAAAGCAATCCAGAGTGGCTACATTAATAGCCGACAAAGTATATTTCAGAGCCAGGAATTTTGCCAGAGATAAAGAGGGTCACTTTATAATAATAAAGGAGCCAGTTCATCTAGAAGACATAACAATTTTAAATGATTATGTGCTTAATAAAATATATGAAGCAAAAACTGACAGGACTGTAAGGAGAAATAGACAAATGCACAAAAGTAGAGAGAATAGTATAATTATTACTCATGCACTCATCACCAAGCAACAACAATTATTAGCATTTTGCTAAACTTGTTTCATTCAACCTCCACTCTACTTTGTTTTCTGGAGTATATTTATTTTTATATAAATATTTATATATTTATATATTTATTGGTAAGTATTTTACCAATAAATACTTCAGTATGGATGTACAATTGATAAATTTCCCCCATAACCACCATGTTATATCATACCCCCCAAACTAACAATAATTCTTTGATATTATCTACTAAGCAGATGACTTTATTGAGATGGGAGGAATGTAGGCAAGAAGAAGCCAAAAGAAACACAAAGACAGAGACTCTAAGAGACTAAGGGAGCATGAAGAACCAGCCTCCTAGTGCAGAGCTGAGGTCTGAATCCACAGAAGTTATACTATATTTGGAAACTGGAGGAATGAAGGAGAAAATAGATAAATAATGTCTGCTGGGGAAAGAGATCTGAGGTGTTCATGACCGATGCCATCTAATTTTCTTAATAAATAGAAGGTAAATTTGTTGTGAGGAACATTAATTATTGATGGGGAAGTTTGAGGGCGAATGTGACCAAAGACAAGCAGAAGGAGAGATAGTTGGCCATGAGGAATGAATACCCCAGGTTTATATTGGCTCCAGTCCACTGGGGTGTTTAATGTTCTCCAGCAGTGCACATGAGATTAACATGGCAGCAGGCAAGAAAGCAGCACTGATCTAGGTTGGGGTTTAGCTGGAATGTTCATGGAATTATGGGTCCCTAGGAACTATGAGTATTAATGAAAGTAATCTAGGCTGGAATAAGAAGGAAGAACAGCCAAGAGGAAGTTATCATGCTCTCTCTTGATCTCCAAGAAAATAAATGGCTCCAAACAAAGGTCTTAGTGAGGAATGAAAAATGGAAGAGTAAGAAAATAAGAGAGCTCACAGGCTAAGAGAATATGGTTAAAGAAAGAGATATTAGAATTTAAACTTTTAGAGGTGGTGTACTTCTAAGGAACGGAGAGGTCAGGGTGTGGACATGGAGAACGGGAAGGTGAAATAGACTAGAGGTGAAGCTTACTGGCATTAAGAAGGTCAGGAATCTTAGAGCATTGCATTGGTGCACCAAGTAATAATGAGGTCATTCAGCATAATGGCAAGATCTGAGGCAGAAAGAGCGTGAGTTGGGAGCCAAAATCCTTAATGAAGTTTGAAAAGTTAGCAGAAGCTGATTAATGACAGAGATGGGATAAGAGTGATATAGTTGAATGACAAGTTTCAAGTGCTCAGGGGTTTCTAATAGAAGCTGAATGATAAGAATTTGAGAGTAGCACTGGAGAAGACGGGTGCTGACCCTCTCCCAACACCGGTTAGGTGTGATGTGAGAAATCCCTCCACGTGAGAGGTGAATGGGAAATGATTCTTCTGATATTACGTGTTTCACATTGCCCAAACCACACACAGTTTATTTCAATAAATCCCCGATTCTCACTTGGAAAGCATATTAAATTCACCTCATTTTATTTCAGTAGACTTTCTTAGTAACAATAACCACATTTTGAATTTTCTTGGGAAAAGTGAAACTTTATATACCTAAATTGTTTATTTTTATTTTTTCAAATTAAAATGTTAATAACATATAACGCCATATAAATTTTTACCTTAAATAATTTAATAGCCTCTGTCTGTAGCGCTTCAGAAGGCAGTGTTGTCAGAGGGGAAACAATTCCTTCCTTGCTGTGGCACAAAGTAGGATGTCTCCATATCTGAGAGGCTAAATGCAGGGTAAAATACGATTAGAAAACAGAAAGAATCCCTTATTTTGGCCTCCCATTTATTAGCCCTTTATAGAAATTAGCTAACTTGGCCTGGCTCACAACTTTAAGTCATAAAGGTCATGAAAAAAGCTTTGGCAACATTATTTCATTTCATTTTCCTGGCCATTGGGGATTCTCATGTCTCTGTTTTGGAGAAATTAAATCTAGAAGACTTTGGTCTTAATATTCTTGGCTGAAACAAGTCTACCAGGGCACTATGATGTTGCTCAGATGTGCTAAAGATTGGGGACCCAGGTGGGGAGATGATTATACATGAGAAGGAGCTGCAGAAAGATCTAGAAAGGAGAAACCAAGTAGGAGGAGGTAGAATGATAAAGAAGAACTTGAAGTCATTCTTAACATCAACATCTATTAAATTCCTATGCTGGGTACTCAAAATAAAATGTGATCTCTGCCATTAAGTAAAGCATAACACAGAGTCTAGACTCTCAATGGGGAAACCTGAGCCATAAAAAATAATTTCAATGCAAAGGAACAAATGCTATGAAGTAGTTAAAAGGCAAAGTGCACTGGAACGTAATTTTAACACTTATTAAGAACCTTTTATGAGCCAGATGCTGAGCTGGAGTGGGCTGGCTGGGGGAGCTTCTGAGGTAGGCAGGATTTTATCAGGCTGGTGAGGAATGTGAGGAAGGGGGGCATTTCAGGCAGAGGGGTATTGTCAGCAAAGGCAGAGGTGTCACAGGACATGGAATTTGGGGGAATGATGGTGTCCCTGGAGTCTAGGAACCACAGTGAGAATCCTGGCGCATGACAAGCAAAGCCAGTGAAATGGTGGACAGATTGCAGGGAAAGGAATTTACAAAGTAAAACTCCATTCGGCTAAGGGGGTTTGGGTGCATTTCATAAACCATAGAGCCTTATACGTTATGAACTTACAAGGTTCCCCTTCAATATTTAGCAATTTACAAACGAGTTGTTCAAATTCAGATCCAACATTTACAGTGTTACTTCCAGCTGCAACGGTCAGGTGATAAAGCCAAGTGTCCTTAAAAACAAAACATATTAATAGAAATGTTAACCAGTATATAATTTTTGGTGATTTAAGGAAAAAACAACAACAACTTGCATAAACAATGGGAAACCTCACTAAAAAAACAAAACCTCTTTAATTTTTAAATAATAATTAAAAGCAAGCCACGTATTCAAACAGTTCTGAAGTAGGGTCACTTGAATTGTGCTCATAGTACTTTTCCCACTGTTCTATAGATGTTGCTTAGAAAAACATGATAAAATTAAAGTAATATAATGTTAAGAGACTAGAATAAATACAACCAGTTAATATTCCTTTAAGAAATACAATAAATTCTACCACATTTAAAATCTGACTCCCAATGCATACAAGTAACACATACAAAATACTTAGGAAATCCAGAAAATTTAAAAAAGAAAATAATACCGAGAACAAACTTACCTCAATACAGTAAGGGCCATATAAGAAAAGCCCACAGATAATATCATACTCAATGGTGAAAAAATGGAAAGCTTTTTCTCTAAGATCTGGAACAAGGCAAAGATGCCTGTTCTTGCCACTTCTGTTCCAATTTTATGTAGTCAAATCTATCACCCATTTCTACTGTGTTTCTTACATTGCCTTTTTTTGTCTTTTTTAGAAAGTACTTTCTATTCCAAGATCAGATAAAGGCTCTTTTAAAAAAATTGTTTTATTTAACTCTTTAAATTCATCTGGAAATTATTTTGCTATATGTGTGAGATGACAAACTAAACTAATGTTTTCCTAGATAGCCAATTTCCTCAATATATAATGAACACAAAATATTATATATTGAATAATCCATTACTTCCCCATTCATTGTGATGCCTCTTTTTTTATTATATTAACTTTTATATTTTCATATGTGACTACATATATAATAATAGTTGACTTTCAATTTTATCTAAACCAAAATTTTGTTGAAAATGAGTCAAAATTATAAGGTTGGAGGCCTTAAGATTCACCCCCCCAAAAAATCCAGTCTGAGACATTCACATTTTGAACATAATGTTCCTTTATCTTACACCTGCACTAATTTCAACTGGAGAGCACGTTTATCAATACGATTGAAAAATGACACATTTAAACAAGGCTTGTTTCCAGGGATGTAAAGAATCTCTGTAAATAGAGCTGAAAGTCTTTAGCAACGTTTTCTTCCTTGTTTCCATGAAAATGATTTGAAAAATCATTAGCAGTAGTTAATAACATTAATCTACATCATTCTAAATCAACCATTAAGTCCTTACATACCTTTTCATGCTTGGACCCAATCAGGAGGTAAGTGGGACCTTGGTCTTTGGGGTGGATCACGATGGTGTAATGTGTGGATAACAGACTTCGCCCACTGGCTTCATAATCTTCATCTGAATCACAGGATCTGTCAACCTCTTCAACTTTAGCCTCCCAGAGTTTGATCTGACCTAAAGGCAACTAAAGTAAATATTAGTAATTGTGAGGAAGGCACTTTCTAAATCTTTTACTAGTAAAATTTTTCATATTCCTTTTCATTCTTACCTTTATAAAGCATACCTTTTCTTAAATGAATGCCTAAAGGCAATTGGATTATCGTAGTTATGAAAGTAGTAGTCACCACCAAAATACCCAATTGCAATATGAAAGAACAATTTGAATACTAGGCATTTACCTTTTGTGGAAAAAGCAAGAAGCTACTTTACTTAGTCAAGCAATTATGTAACTCAGTCAAAACATTCATTTGACGCCCCCCCCCCCCAAATTGATTTGATTAAGATACTGGATCAAAAGGACAAGTGTAGACATAGTCTCAATACTATTTATAGAAAAGTAACACAATTAGGTAGCTGGTACAAAGAAGTGTGATTAACTATCATCCTAAACCACAATAAAATGAGTAGTGTTCTGAGAAGGTATTTATTAACAGACATAATACAAAACAATGCTCTGATTTCTTCCATCTTAATTTAAGGGTAAGAAAAACTTCTTAAAACTGATGCATATTAAAATTTACCTACTCTTTTGTTGACAAAAACAACTATACCTGTTGTGTTGAATATCCAGCATATTTGTTCTAAAACTTTTGCTTTAATTAAGTACATTTATTCCAGGGAAATACAGTCTGCTTCTGATTTGCAGCTTCTAAAATGTCTGATCAGGTTTGCAACTGCAATCTGAAAATATTCATTCTGACTCCCAGAAGAACATTTACCATCGTACATGTTCATGCTCAGCCCGGGCTCAGTGCTCGGACCCTTTTCCATCCACATTCACATGGGTGATCTCATCCACGCTCATGGCTTTAGTACCAGCATATATTAGCTGCCCCTGCATTTATAACACCAGGCTCGCTAGCTGTACTTAGACGTCTAAGAGTATCTCAAACTTGATTTGGTGAGTCCTCTCCCCCAACCTGCCCTGGGCAGTGTCCCCCATCTCAGTTGTTGGTAACTTCATCTTTCCAGCTGCTTACGCCAAAAACCTTGGCATCATTCCTGACTCTATTTCTTTCTCTTCTATCCCATACCTTTTCAGTGAACCACTCTAGTCAGCAAGCTTTTCAGAATATATTCAGAATCTGGTCACTTCTCACACCTCCACTGCCACCAGTTAACCACAGCCATCCTTCACCTGGATTACTGTCACAGCCCCCTAACTAGTCTCCTCCTCATTCCCTCAGACAGCTACCAGAGTGCTCCGTTAGTCATAAGTTAGATCATGTCAATGTTCTGATCAAAAAACTCCAATGGCCTCTCATCTTACTTGGAGTAAAAGCCGAAGTCCTTACTATGAAAGGCCCCCTGGGATTTGATCCCTGTGACGTCTCAGATCTCAACTCCTACAAATCATTTCAGAGCAAGGAAGGGAGAGAGACAGAAACATCAATGATGATGTCATACCTGGAATACACAGAGTGGCTTCTATTTTCCTGACTTAAAATTTAGTTGGGATTATACTGAATTTATAATTTTGTATTGTGCTTATTCATGTAGCATTTATGTGAACATTTCCTACTTTACTTCAGAAGTATCATGTTTAATGGCTGCACTGTATTAATTCCCATCTATGAGCAACACTGGAAATAATGGCATGCATTTTAAACGCAGTTACTCTGAACGGAGAGTGCAATCTGTGCAAATGGCACAGAGAAAAACCAACTGACCCATGTGGTCACTGGACCAAGAAGTTCAGTCTCATTAACACAGTAATTGGTCACAAGCCGCTGTTCTGTGCCACTGGCATCTTTATTTTATGTGAGCATTCTTGGCCCATGTTGGTTCAGTTTTTATAGCTTCAGTAACCCAGAGGTGACATGGAGTAGATATCCTATATTTTTACTCAGAAAGTGAATATAACTCAAGTTCTTTTTGGAAGAAGATTAGTTAAAAATGAATAAACAGGACATAAATAGGTAGATGAATGGGTAGGTAAATGGTATGGAGGGATTCGAGGGCCTGGGACAGGGCTGGATTCTTTTTCCTCCCTGCTCTTCTTCCCTAGTTGGTTGTTCCCTTCACTCAATCTTATTTAGTCTGTCATACCTCAACAGTACAAGAAATCGATGTTTTGGAGTGAGGTAGAGAAAGGCTTTTCTCTTCTAAGAAAAAGATGCATTAATTAAAAGTTGCAAAAATGTATAGTTAAGAATTAAGACCCTTGTAGGTATATAATTACCTCAATAATAAATTTTATGCAAAATTTCAACCTTATCAAAAAAGTCTAAACTTTTAGCCGGCGACCAAAGAGTAATAGAAAAAACTCAAGACATAACAAACAGAACATTCCTCTAATTAGCATATCAAAAATACATACATACCTTATCTTCTTGACTTCGAAAATAATATAACGTTTTTCCTACTAGTGTACACCAGACTCTCTTGGAGTAGCCATGCTTCACCTGAAATTATATTCCAGCGAATTATGAATGTAGCCAGCTCAGGACTCTAACACCTTAAAGGAAAGTATGGCATGCACACTCTATTTGAAGCTGTATAGGCATCCAGTTTGCTTAAAGTGTAAGTGATATTCCAACTAGACTGTCAAATGCGGTTTAAAATGTACCTGTAGCAGCGTGACATGTTTTGCTTTGGTGCTCATCATTCAACACTTAACAAATGTTTACTATATGTCAAGTACTGTGCCTGGGATTGAGGACTCAAAGAAGGATAAAACAAGATGCTGGTTTCAAAAGTACGTATATTTCATTGTTTCCATATTTCATAGATGTAGGTTAGAAATGTGTCTGAGACTGAGCAAGCGAGGACAGAGGTCATGGGGAAGGGTCGGAGGTGAGGGTAGGGCGTGGGTATATTTTTTTGCAGGACCTTTGCAATGACTTATATTTAAATGGACTGTTCTGATAGTAACTCATTGGGAAGGATATAAATTATTGACACAATAGATGTTTACAGTCGGCAAGTCACTACAGTGAAAAGGCCTGAATTCTGAGGTCAGACAGACCAAGGCTTAAAGTCCAGTTCTACCGCGTGCCAGATGGTGTCCTCAGGCGACTGACTCTTGGCTTCTGTGGGTAACATGGGATTACTGGACACCTCATTGGGCCGTTGCGATGACCAGAGGAGAAAATGTCAACAAAGCAGAATAGTAGTTACTCAATAAATGCTTCCTTCCTCCCTATGCATAAGAAGTAAAACACATGTTTCATTTAAACCCACAAGCAGCCAGCCTCTGGGCTTTCAAAGTTACGGTTTAAGCAAACAACTCCGCCATCTCACAGTTTGAAGGATTTAAAATGCTGCTTGAGGAAAAACAAAAAGAATGTTTTATTTGGGAAGACATGTTTCAGTTTAATTAAATTTAGAAACATATATTTGCAGACAAATATCCTGGAAGTTTTAAATGGTTTGTGTTATGCAGGGTTTTTTTTTTCTTCTTCTTCTTTTAAACAAACTCCAAAAAAAAAAAAAAAGAGAGAGAGAGAGAGACTCATCATAACTGGAGTATAATGCATCAGGCTGCAGAGAGTATCCTTTTGAAATGATATAGCTTTAAAACAGAACAATGGGTACTATTGAAGAACTACAACTTAATGAAGGCTTTTGCCAATTCACTGTAAAAGCTCTGTTTAAAGCCATAGTCTATCTTTATATGTAGATCGAATAATATTAGTTTACCTTAAAACTCTGACTTACTCTGAAAAACCCATAAAGCAAATTACACTAGAAGAATCCTCATGAAAATGGAAAGGCAATCTCAAAACTCAGGGCTTTGGGGAAATGAAATAATTGAAAGAATCATTTTTCAGTGCACCTTGCATCCATAACAAAGATACTTCCTATCAGTTCTGCTTGAAACTTTGAAAGCAAACAGTGAATCCTATCCCGGTGAGCCTTTGTCACCACACACATAAGCTCCCCTGGTCTTCTCTCTTCTCCTGTATTCTCATACCTGTAGCCTTGTCCACTACAAATCCTGACACCAGCCTTGCTGACTTCGGTGAAGGTCTTGTGATAGTAAGAGTGGTGTAAGGAGAGAGGGAAGTGGAGGGAGGTGGCACCTATAAACAGTTTATATGTGCCAGTCACTGTTCTAAAGAATGTTACCTGCTTAAATAACTCATTTAATCCTTCCTCCAACACCCTGTGAGGTTGGCACTATTATCCCCTCTTTATAAATGAGGATGCTAAGGCAGAGAGCCTTGTACGTAATTTATTCACGGTCACACAGTGGCAAGTGTCAGAGCCAGGATTTATGCCCATACTCTTGCCTTAGCCTCTGCTACACCGCCTCTATAGCCTTAACCCTCAGTTCCTTGCTCTCTTCACCTGCTTTCCCTCCATTTTCACCACCCATCCCCTCGGCCACACCTAGTGCACTCTACCCTCTGATCTCAACCTCCCTCCGCCTGCCTCTCTCCTTACTCACACCACTCCAATTCTTGGACTTCATTCAAAACCAAGCCCCCTAACCCTCCCATTTTAGTCCAGTTTACCAGCCTCCCCTGCTTCTTTCTCCACCAACCTTGAATCCTGTGTTTGATCATAAAATAGCTCCTGCACCAAGACCTGGGATTACATTGTATTCCTATGGCTCTGACAAATCCACCCAACAAAATTTTTCTCCATTTGCTTTTTTAAAAAAATATTTTTTATTGATTTCAGAGAGGGAGAGAGAGATAGTAACATCAATGATGACAGAGAATCATTGATGGCTGCCTTCTACACACCCCACACTGGGGATCCAGCCCACAACCCAGGCATGTGCCCTGAATGGGAATCGAACCATTACCTCCTGGTTCATAGGTTGACGCTCAACCATTGAGCCATGTTGGCTGGGCTATTTAAAAAAAAAAAAAAAAGAATTATTATGTAAAAAAAATTCATCCTAAGCAGTAAAGAAAAGTTGCAGGAGTAGAATATCCAGAATCAAATCAGTCAAGCTCTTAATATTTTATCCACATATTTCTGTACTTAATAGCAATGTGACAACTTGGAAAAACCTGTTCCCCTCTAAGGTACTCAAAGCTGCTCCACAGCATCTCAGACTGTAGCCTGAATGTGAGCTCAGAACAAGTCACTAAGAATAGCTGAGGGATGTTTTTTTGTTACAAGGCTCTGAGGGTGAAAATATGGGGGTGGACAAGGATTCATAACTAAGTAGGAAGAAAACCTACTTAGCATCCTGTCTATGAACCATAATGGTTTGGTCATCAGCTAATCACATCACCTTTTACTTATTTAAAATGCCATTGTGAAATGGGAAGCAGAGAACAGCAGAAATGTAATATGAGCAAAAATTAATCAACCATGTTGATAAATTAATAAGCCATGCTGATTAAAACAGACAAACAAAACACACAAACTAATTTTCGGATAAGTAACAAATCCTTGGCCATGGAATCATATTAAACTCTAAGGGCTTGCTATGCATGGTCCTTGATAAAGGAGGACATCCAGCCATTATGAATTAAAATAAGAATGTGATTTAAAGTAGCACTGTGTTCACTGGAAGATATACACTGAGTGGCCAGATTATTATGACCACCCCATCAGTACTTCATTGACACTTCCAAAAATACTGAATATTGAAAACTTCCTAAGCAAATACTCTCAAGGTTTTATTATTATTATTTGCATAACTAATTCACTTCATTGTACTGATGGGGTGGTCATAATAATCTGCCACTCAGTGTATATTTTCACAGTACCAGAGAATTTTCTAACCCATCAGTATCTGAAAAAGCATTCTTATGGTAATGTAATATTTGAAAACAAAACACACAGGTCATTCATTTCTTGGTTGAATGTATTGATTTTTTTCTGTTACTTTTGGAATAGCTGGTCAGTCTTTGCAAATATTACTGAATAACACCCACCTACATTCCCATACTAATATTAAGTATAGATTACACAGTGGCATAGCTCATCACAACATCTAAAGTTTTCACCTCTTACATAAACAAAGCACATGGATAATGAATGGTTGTAGAGATTATATTTGGTATAATATTTTATGTGTAAAAATTTTATTATATTTCTCTAAAAGGGATAGTAAATATCTGTCAAAACCAATTGAAATTTTAAAAATTAAATAATATTTTAGCATAAATCAATACTGACTCATTAAAAAGTTAGAAAACAGAACTAAGTAAAAATAAAATAAAATCGCCGAGGCCGGTTTGGCTCAGTGGATAGAGCGTCGGCCTGTGGACTGAAGGGTCCCAGGTTCGATTCCGGTCAAGGGCATGTACCTGGGTTGCGGGCATATCCCTGGGTTGCGGGCATATCCCCAGTGGGAGATGTGCAGGAGGCAGCTGATCGATGTTTCTCTCTCATCGATGTTTCTAACTCTCTATCTCTCTCCCTTCCTCTCTGTAAAAAATCAATAAAATATATTTTAAAAAATAAAATAAAATAAAATAAAATCACGTATTCAATATACATTGGTATTCTTCCCATGCAGCATTGGTGGTAAGCACAGCTGCCTTCTTTTCTATGAATATGTTTAACAAAAGTTGTGCTTTAAAGCATTATACACATTCTGAGTGAATATAATTCTGCACTCTACTTGTTTTATCACCCAACACATCATATTTCCGTAACATTAAATATTCTTAACAATTAAAATGACTACAGAGTAAAGCATTATCTGATTAAATACATATTTATTTAAGCTACCCCCTACTCTGCATCTATGTTGATCCCAAGTTTTCTTTAATATAAACTATGCCATGCAAGTAATCTTTCTGGGGTAATGGAAATGTTCTATCTATATCTTGATAGAGTGACAGTAAACATCTATCAAAACTCATCAAACTCTGCCCTAACTGGTTTGGCTCAGTGGATAGAGCGTCGGCCTGCAGACTGAAGGGTCCCAGGTTCGATTCCAGTCAACGGCATGTACCTTGGTTGCGGGCACATCCCCAGTGGGGAGTGTGCAGGAGGCAGCTGAATCGATGTTTCTCTCTCATTGATGTTTCTAACTCTCTATGCCTCTCCCTTCCTCTCTCTAAAAAATCAATAAAATATATTAAAAAGCAAACAAAAAAAACCTCATCAAACTCTACACTTAAGAACTTTGTTGCAGTATATGCTAATTATATCTCTTTTTAATAGAGAACATCTATCTGTGATGAACATCCTTATACTTAAATCTTTTACAAATTAAGACCATTTCCTAAGCATAAATTACTTAGACTGAGATTACTGAATCAAAGCGTATGTATATATGTTTTTAAAATATTTAATATTCTTTCATTCATTTGTTCTTTCAAAAATATTTACTGAATAAACAGTTTGGCCAAGACATTGCCAAATTGCCTTCTAGAGTAATTCTCTCACTAGCAGATTTCTCAATTTGTGTCAATACTGCATTTCATAATGTTAAAAATGTCCCCCTTTGACCAGATTTTTAAAAATATCTATGATTTCAAGTTGTGCTTTTTAAAGAACGTTATTAGCGAGAGTAAAATGTCTTTCCACATGCTTCTGGAGCATGTGTATTTCATCTGACCTCTCCAGCTCTGCTTCTTTCCCTTCGTGTCCTTTGCTCCTTCCCCCATTGGTACCCTTTACTTACTAATTAGAAAAAGCTTGTTTTCAGCCATTTCAAATACCTTTTCAAAAATTCTGCCTAGAGATTTTTCGAGAGTAAGAACATTTAGATTTTTATGTATAGTGGTCAAGTTTGTCATTTTTCCTCTTTATGGTTTTGTCTTTGGCATTCTATTTAAAATACCCTTCTCCACCCCAAGATAACATAAATATTCAATGTATTTTCTCTGACACCCACGATTCCCGATCAGTGGGACCCTGCCAGGCACACAGAGGCCTCCTACCTTCGTGAGCAGGCCCTTCACCGTTGGTTTGCCCTCAGTCTGCAGGGAAAGCGGGTTGGCAGCTTGTACTCGAAGAACATTCTGTAACACCTTAATCCATTCCTCCAATATATTGGGAGAATCTGCAGTCAGATAGTATGTGTGCTTTTCAGTGGTCAACTGGAATGGGATGAGAAAGAGACAGGAAAGGGAACGCTGAAGATTTAGGCTTGTTTGCATTTCCTTGTCCATTCTTTAAACATTGCTACGTAACATGGAAACAAACATGCTAAACCTTGAATCCTAGGTGGGAAATAAATGACTCCATAAGTAATTTAGCATATTTTAACCACTCTGTGAGAATTACAGTGATTAACATTCCGTTGAAATTTTTTTTCCAACTGAAGTTTACTTTAAATTTTTCATAATATTAAAATTTTAGATCATGATTTATCTTGTTTACTCAATACATTTTCCTTTAAATGTGCTATAGGCTCCTGGTTGTTGAAGTGAGGAGCAGAATGACTGGAGACTGTACTAAAATAACACATTTTATTTATTTATTTATTTATTTATTTATTTATTTATGTATTTATTTTATTACTTAAAGTATTACAAAGGGTATTACATATGTGTCCTTTTTTCCCCCCCGCCCTTGACAGTCCCCTAGCCTCCCCTAACCCCCAGTGTCTTATGTCCACTGGTTATGCTTATATGCATGCATACAAGTCCTTAGGTTGATCTCTTACCCCCCTACCTCCTGCCCCCCAACCCTCCCCGGCCATCCCGCTGCAGTTTGACAATCTGTTTGAGGCAGCTCTGCCTATGTATCTATCATTGTTCAAAAGTTTATAATGGTCTCTATTATCCATGAATGAGTGAGATCATGTGGTATTTTTCCTTCATTGACTGGCTTATTTTACTTAGCATAATGCTCTTTAATTCCATCCATGCCGTTGCAAATGGTAAGAGTGCCTTCCTTTTTACAGCAGCATAGTATTCCATCGTGTAGATGTACCACAGTTTTCTAATCCATTCATCTACTGATGGGCACTTAGGCTGTTTCCAGATCTTAGCTATGGTGAATTGTGCTGCTATGAACATAAGGGTGCATAAATCCTTTCTGATTGGTGTTTCTGGTTTCTTGGGATATATTCCTAGAAGTGGGATCACGGGGTCAAATGGGAGTTCCATTTTCAGTTTTTTGAGGAAACTCCATACTGTCTTCCATAGTGGCTGCACCAGTCTGCATTCCCACCAGCAGTGCACAAGTGTTCGTTTTTCTCCACATCCTCTCCAGCACTTGTCGTTTGTTGATTTGTTGATGATAGCCAGTCTGACAGGTGTGAGATGGTACCTCATTGTTGTTTTGATTTGCATCTCTCGGATGATTAGTGACTTTGAGCATGTTTTCATATGTCTCTTGGCTTTCTGAATGTCCTCTTTTGAAAGGTGTCTATCTAGGTCCTTTGCCCATTTTTTGATTGGATTGTTTAACTTCCTTTTGAATAACACATTTTTTAACCAAGCCAGGAGTTGTTATAGAAATGAAAAAAATCGCCCTAGGGGTTTGGCTCAGTTGATAGAGTGTCGGCCTGTGGACTGAAGGGTCCTGGGTTCAATTCTGATCAAGGGCACATGCCTGGGTTGCAGGCTCGATCCCCTGTAGGGGGCGTGCAGGAGGCAGCTGATCAATGATTCTCTCATCACTGCTGTTTCTCTCTCTCTCTCTCTCTCTCTCTCTCTCTCTCTCTCTCTCTCCCTCCCTCTCCCTTTCACTCTGAAATCATTCAATCAATTATAAATAAAATAAAATCTTGCATATAAGTTCTCGGAACTAACATGTGATCAGACATTATGAACTTGCAATTTTTCAGACTCAAATTAACCATACGTCAAATTTTCCAGATATTTAGGAAGCTTACAAATGACCTTTATCTGCCATGCTCCAAGACAAAGCTTCCATGATTCTCCTTTCTACATTTTGGGACAGTTCTCAGGTATTATCCACTGGAAACACAGATAATATAACTTTCTAATAAATGTTGAAGTCTACCCTCTCGAGGAGCAAGATAATAATGATTATTAAAGGCATTTCAAAGTGTCTGAATTTAAATCACATATACCAAACTATCTCAACAGCCTACGTCTTAAATGTTACAGGTTTCTGTCAAGACTGGCCTATTTGTGAGTGAAATGGTCAGTGGCTCCTCTATGGTGTGACTTAGTGGCAACTAATACAGCCCCACTGCTCACCAATATCCTTCCCATTTAGGCGTCAACAGCATCTGAAGTTCACAGAACTGTCACTTTCTGGTTCTGTATTTAAATACAAACACTCCTGAATTTAATATACATTAAACTACTAACATCTTCATTTATCCGATCACCCTCCCCTAAAATAGCTAGACAGTGTGAAAGCTGAGAATAGCTGGGAGACTAAGTATAGGGAAAGAACAGTATAAGCGATAAAAGGCAAATGAAGTGGTGGACAGTTACTCAACACAAACTTAGCTTATATTATGGTTTCATAAATTTTGAGTCATCAAACTGAACCCAAAGTAAATTTTTACAAAATAGTGAATATCCAATCTCCTCTTTATTACTTGGAAATATTGAGAATTGAGTTCTGCATGATACAAAAACATAGTTTTTTAAAAAGTACCTGGACTGTTTGTTTGTTGTCTCCTCTTAAAATACTGCAGGATGCACTAAGTTCAATATGGCCGTGGGGTTTTCTAATTACATCACTCTGTATGAAAGGAAGAAAACCAAAAGCAAAGTGATTACCTGTATAGTAGCAATAATAAGAAATGCTTTAATTAATAACATCACGGAAGAAAATCAATCAGGAGTTTGAATTCTAGTTTGAGGAATTCAGTTCCAAATAGCAAGCACTGCTCAGCTGGTTGGGCATTGACCTATGAACCAGGAGGTCGAGGTTTGATTCCTGGTCAGGGCACATGCCGGGTTGAGGGCCCGACCCATAGGAGAGAGCGTGTAGGAAGCAGCCGATCAATGATTCTCTCTCGTCATTGATCTTACTGTCTCTACCTCTCCCTTTCTCTCTGAAACCAAACAGCAAGCGCTTTCCACTCACCGGAGATTTGTAGTAAAGTAATTCACCACCTTTCAGAACAAACCATCTCCGCTTCCAAGTCTTGACTTTACCGCTCATTTTTAATAAATAGCCAGATTTTTCCAGTGGCTCCTAATTAAAAAGAGATTTTAAAAAGTATTTCAGTTTCCGTTGGAAGCTCCAACTAACAGATTTATTCATTTAAGAAACGAACAAAACCCGATGCAGTGCTTACGTTTTTCCCGTTATCACTGGAAGACGAGCACGTTTTAGGGAGCTTCTGCTCCGGCTGCGAGCACTCGGTGTCTGTGGAGTAGGCATCTGGGGGGATAGCATAGTCACTTTCAGAAGCCACGGAAGACAGAGACACACCTAGGTGAGTAAAGGAACAAGTCAAAGTCAATATTTAATAACTGGGTGGTCCAAATGCTGGCTGCGATTCTCTGAAGGACACAGCTATTCCTAAATCATAAGCCTTCCTACGCTAGAATCAGTCTCATGCCCTTGGCCGTGAAGAACTTTTAAAGCAGAAAACGGACCTAAAGGGTAAGGAGTAACATGCAAGTCTTTAAGGAAGTCAAAGGAACGTTAATATTTAAAGTGATTACAAGCAAAGCTGTTTTTGCATATATAAAATATATACATGAATCTACAAATGTATCTTTTAGTAAGGATTAAAATATGTGCACTTGCATTTTTATATATAGGCAAACAAATATTTAATCCTTTTTTCCCCAAATATTTAATCTTAATTAAGATTTGCACAATCACATTTACTTTTTGTAATCACCTTTAAAGTAATTCACATTTACAAACACCCCACAATTTCAGAATTTTTTTGTATTAAGTCCAATACTACTAGTTTATAGATTTTAAAAATATTTTAAAAAGAGAAGCAGTATGATTTAAAGACATAAACAGACTATTTCATTTGCCAGTGGCTACAAGAGAAAATTCAGGGAACATTTTCACAATAACTCACTTGGCTTTTAAGAAAAAGACTTGCAAATTGCAAGTTATATTTGGAGGGTCATTACAATGGAGATTTTGAATATATTAAATAAAATCAA
The DNA here is from genome assembly GCF_964212035.1 of Myotis nattereri. NCBI lineage: Eukaryota > Metazoa > Chordata > Mammalia > Chiroptera > Vespertilionidae > Myotis > Myotis nattereri. Next base: position 61,560,894 of record NC_138085.1, read on the forward strand.
GGACTTAGGTCATTATTCATTACACTTGTATAGCCAATTTTAAAAATATTTATTAACATTTAAGGGACATTAGAACAATGTCACTATATCATTATTATTTATGTGAATAAGACAAGTAACAGTTGTGATAACAGTAATGTCTTTTTTCTTTTAATGGAAGGACAGACATTTAGATCTATAAAGGACCTAAAAGATCTTCTTAGCTAATCCCCTCATTATCTAAGGAGACTAAAGGATTTGTCCAAAGTCAAATAACTAGGCATGGGCACTCCTGGAGAACAAACAAAGCTCAGGCTCCCAGATCCAGGGCCAGTATGTTAGGCACCATCCTAGGTGCTAGCGATAGAACAGACAACAAAACAGAACCTTTCCTGCCCTCATGAAACATAGATTCTAGTTGGAGGGAGACAGATAAAAAATAGGCACTAAGTCCCATGGAAAAATAATATGTAGGGCAGACTAAGGGAATTTTTAAGAGTCCAGCAGTTGGAGAAGGCAAAGGAGTGCATCTGAATGGTGTGGTCAGCGCAGATCTCTGAGAGGGCAGTGTCTGCACAGGCACCAAAGGAGGTGCGGGAGTCAGCCATATAGACACCTGGGTGAAGAATACCAAGCAGAGAAAGCAACCAGTGCAAAGGTCCTGAAATAAAAGCGGGCCTGGAATGTTCCAGGAACAGCAGTGTGGCCAGAGCTGAGTGAAGGAGGAGAAAAAAAGGAGATGAGGAAGGACATAAAAGACACCTTATAGACATTATGAGTCCTTGTAGTATTTTGAGTAAAAAAGTGTGATGCAACCTGAATCTAGCTGGGGGTTAGGGGGTGGGGTAGAGAGTCAAGGTATGAGCAAAGAGACCAGTGGAAGCCCAAAATACTAAACCTATGAAAACTGACAACTCCAGTTGAAAATGAGGGGTTTGGGAATACCTAGGGGTTTCCATGGAACACAGTTTGAAAACCAACAAACATATCATGGTGACTTGAAGGTTTTCGTAAATATAGACACCATTTTGTGTGATGAAATCTCTCTGTAACTTCTTCCTAAGCCAAAAATTTCTTCCAAATCCACTAAAAATCACAAATATATCTAAAGTAAATTTTTTATTGTTTTCCATCTTTCTACCAGATTAATCACCAGATTTTTAGATGTATTCATTGCCATTTAGCAGTGTAACAAATTGAGCTGAAACAAATCTATCCCATAAATTATCCAAATAAATTATTCCCATAAAAAAGTGTTTTCTCTTTTACATGAAAGAAAAGGTTAAACAAAAAAGTCTATGTGGCTTGTCTGGAAACACGAAGAGTATTGCAAATGTAAGTGTCTTAGTCCCAGGCTAATTCTCTGGTCACCGTGGTTTAAAGTAAGTGCTCTGACTTTTTAAAAAATCCTATTACAGAGATAAAAGTCCCATTTAGCATTCTGAATGGTTTGGAGTTGCCTTGTATGCCCGAGCCTTTCGCTCACCTCGCTTCATGGCTCTGGGGCTGCCTGGCCCACTCCGGCTGCGCGTGTCGGACTCTGACGTCCGGGAGCTGCATCTGGAACTCTCTTCTTCCTCTGATCCAGAGGACTCGTCCAGGAACGGGCTGCTGCTTATCTGGGTCGCCTTCTACAGAAAAGCAGAACCACCTCGATGGGTCCATCTCTACAGTCGCCTCTCTCTTTAGATATAGAATGTTTTACCAGAAGCAGCCATGGAATAAACGTTTTTAAAGGAATGAAAGAACATGTTTTGCCATTATCAAAGTCATGTTGTTAAGTCCCAAATTCTAATTAGCAAGGCATTTTGGCAATTTATAAAAGATTCCTGAAAACATAAGGCCATGAATACCTGGTGATACTTATTTTAATAAGGTTCTTCAAGCAAGGGAGGAGAGCCCTGGCAGTGATACAAAGATCTTCCTAAATGAGTTTTCATTGCATCGTTAGTAACATACTTCCTTTAAACAATTAAGTAAACCGTGGAGGGGGTGGAGTATCACATGGGACATAACAAAATTGGATTCAGACCTCTAATACTGATAAGAAGAAATATCTTCTCCAGATCTTTCATTTCTTATCTTTATATGCTATATTAGAGTGAATTTCTAAAACTCCCCATAAAGGGAGAGTCTGTGGAAACTGACAAGAATGAAATATGGAGCTTGAATAAACAGTCTTCTTGATCCCTCATGAAGAGATCCATATGTTTAACAGTAACAATAATGAGTTACCCCCTTCAATGTTGTATACACTGGAGTTGTCATATTCTTGTATATCAGAGATGTATAAAGTCCTGATGTGGTATAGGAAAGCATTGCAACAGAATCTGAAACAGAAAACAAAATTATTTTTTAAAAAACAACACAAAAACTTCTAATCAGCATTTAGGTCTATTTCTTACGAATGTGAATTAACAAAATTTCCAATTAAAAGAGAAATTGAATCAACACACATGATTATTGGTTATATAGTCTACTTTAAGAATTATGGCATTTGCAGGTTTAATTACACACTCTATTACATGGTTCATTATTTCCTCATGTGTACTGGTTCCCCAACTAGACTGTAAGCTCTCTGAGAGCAAGGATCATGGCTTTTATTTCAATGGCATCTCCATGCAGCTCAGTCTGGGCAGAAATAAGTGCAAACACCTGCTGACTGGTTCAGTGAGCAGTAGCCTATGAAGATATTCTCTGATTATCGCTGACATGGTGTTAAAACATGATCATTCTTAGGCCTTTATCAGGTGAACCTCATGTTGAAAGGTTAGAATACAATCTCCTAAATGGTAAGAACATGAGATAGTTGGAAAGAAACAGAATATCAGTGGTTATCTCTGAGACATGAATTAGTGGTAGGATAGGTAGAAGGAACCACAGGAAAATTTCTCTTTTTTTTTCAGACAGTTCTTTATGATTTTATTTTATTTTATTATAATTGGCATGTGTTGCCTTTATAACACATTTTTGATGAAAGAAAGAGACAGGGAGGGAGGGAGAGGTGGAGGGAGGGAGGAAGGAAGGGAAAGAGGAAGGAAGGAAAAGAGAGAAATGTGTTTTAAACTCTGGAAAAAGAGAACATAGAGACCAGTATGTTTCCTTTAAACAGCTGAAACTCCACAGTTTCTTTGCTTTAGCCTTTTCTAGGTAAAAACATAATGAGATACTCTCTACATGAGAATGAAATGTTCATGTGCCCCTATACTGAATTTTAAAATATAAATCAGCAATCCTAGAAATCATTTTCTGAAAGGTTAAATAACTCTATTATTCTATTATTTAGACATTTAGGAATTTCTTGGCTAATGAAACAGCAATACAAAATCACTTATTTTTATATTTTTATTTTTTTAACATTTTTTATTGTAGTAAAAAAAGTATAACATAAAATTTACCATTTTAACCATTTTTAAGTGTATAGTTCAGTTAATGTTAAGTATATTAACATTGTTGTGAATCTGATCTTGATAACATTTTATCTTAGAAAACTGAAATTCTATACCCATTAAACAACTATTCTCCCTTTCCTTCCCCCAAGGCCCAATAACCAGTATTCTACTTTCTGTTTCTATGAATCGGACTACTTTAGATACCTCATATAAGTGGAATCATACAGTATTTGTCTTTTTGTGACTGCTTATTTCACTTAGCGTAATGTCCTCAAGGGTCATCCATGTGGTAGCATGCAAAATCACTTACTTTTATTAACATTCTCCATATTGAAGGCCTCAGACATTCGAATGCCTGATTTGGCCACAGCATAAATTCTGCTTTCCTAATGTAAAAGAGAAATTTAAACTGAATATTTAAAGCAAAGAAATGATTACTTTCAATACACATGTTTTTCATTTAATATTCATTAGAGTACAGAATTATTATAAAACTGTCACCATTGCCAACTAAAATATGCCACTGTGAATAGCACTGCAGAGGTTTTTTTTCCATCCATTAATAATTCCATTATTTATCTTTGTTCCCAAACTTTTGCTTGGTATTTTAAATTCTTTTGGAGATAGGAAAAAAAAGTAATAGAAAGCTTACTCACAATCCATCACTGACTATACATGAGCACTACCTCTAATAGTCTACCATTCTAGGATATGGTTAAAGAAAAAAAAGGGAAAACCTTGAATAGTTGTAACCTGAAGCCAGAATCCATTCATAATCATTGACTACACATAAATATTGCCTTTAATATTCTACCATTTTAGAACATGGTTGAAGAAAAAAGAAAAAACTTGAAATCAGAAATCACAGATAGAGTAGCACTAAGTGTTATTACCTTCATATTTCAATGAAGTAGAAGAAACACCCGAGGTCAAATAGTAAATTTGAGAATTGCAATGGAATGTACAATATCTTGTTCCAGAAGTAGGTTATTTTGCTTTCTCTTTTTCATTTCAGAGATAGCTCTGAAATGGGTACTAAAAAGGTTATTAACCCTGCCCCTATGAGAAAAGGGACTCTAACCTGGATACAGTTGTCTAGACTACAGTACAGCAGGCACCTAAGGCAATCCTGTTGAGGACTGTGCTAGCTAGGGGCCTGTGAGGTCACGGGCATGAGAATCTCTAACTGTCTGAGACACTTTGGATTGAAGAGTGGCTGACTGAATGACTCAGATGCAGTTTCTTTGAGAGTGTGATTGTGGGCAGAGTTGGCAGAACAGAGACATACTGGTATGTAAAAACTAGAGGCCTGGTGCATGAATTCAGGCACTGGTGGGGTCCGGCCGGCCCACCCTGAATGGGGCAATCGGGCTGAGTCGGCAGGGGGGAGGGGACGCAGGAGGTTGGTGGGCTGGCCCGTCCCCTGGTCAAACTTCCGGTGGAACGCCTAGTTGAGGGGACAATTTGCATGTTAGCCTTTTATTATATAGGATAAGACAGTAAACAGGCGATGTGAGGCAGTGAGAAGTCAGGGGAGAGTGAAGAAGAGGAGTTAGTAGCGGTGAGAAAAGCAGACTCATTGTAGACAGGAAAGGACAAGGGAGCCACTGGACCTGGAGCAATGGTGTCACCGGTTTCTAAGTGGTTGACTATCAGGGGTGCTGTTCAATCATCACATGTTGTCCCCCTAGAGCAGTGATGGCGAACCTTTTGAGCTCGGCGTGTCAGCATTTGAAAAACCCTAACTTAACTCTGGCGCCGTGTCACATATAGAAATTTTTTGATATTTGCAACCATAGTAAAACAAAGACTTATATTTTTGATATTTATTTTATATATTTAAATGCCATTTAACAAAGAAAAATCAACCAAAAAAAATGAGTTCGCGTGTCACCTCTGACACACGTCATAGGTTCGCCATCACTGCCCTAGAGTGACTACTGAATTTTAAATGACAGTCAAGTTCAATAAGGAGGGGCTATGTCTTAAACTCTTAATAAAATAAACTCTGATAAATTGAGGTAATTAGAATACATCTCTTTTTTGTGATACCTGAAAATACCAATAAACAAAAATAAAATCTCAAACTTGGCCAGTCTGCTAAAGGGTTTGTGAAAAACAATAGTACTTTTTCAGGATTGAATAGTTTCAGCAGCCAAGGAAAAGCAAGAAAGGCAAAAAAAAAAAAAAGAAGAAGAAGTAAAATGGTTTGCCAACTAAAACACACTTGAAAGCCTAACCTAAATCTCTGGAAATCTCAACATAATAAGTAAAGCACGCTGCCTAAAGGATAACATATTTGGAATTCCAGAGATTCACATGCCAATAACATCCCCTTCCTTTGTTTGCTGTCCAGAATTTAGTAATAAACTGCAGACAGCTTCATATGGACAATGAAAGGTTCTTCTGAAAGTAAATAAGAGCATATACAGCTCAAGGTCTGAATTTATACTAGGAAACATGGCCACCTTAATTTGCTAAAAACAGCATTTCTCACTAAATAAAAAAAGTAATAACAGAACATGACTCCAAAAACCCAAAATTCCTGCAACCCAGGTGTTTCTCTTGAGGACACAGGTTAAATTATGTCAAAATGGGAAGGAAAACTTCAATCTACAAAACAGATCATTTCACTTTGTTTCAAATACAGGAAGAATTTTTAAATTGATGGATGAATTGATAGGTGAATTATTATATTAATTGTCAGTGTTTCAATGGAAGAATTTCCATCTATTCTGGATATTTAGGAAGATGTTTTTGGTTAAAGGAATGGATTTATAAGTTCATAAAGAGTAAAATTAAATTTCTCTTAAGGCCACTCAATGAAATAATTAACTTCAAAAACTGATGACCAGTAAGAGTGAAGCGTCCTGGTTGAGAATTCACCCACAAGTATTAACACAGTTAAAGAGGAACCTTTCTTCTCCACCCCAGATGTTTTCTTACATGTGGAGGGAGCTTCAGTAATTCAATGCTTCTGATCTCTTCCCAACTATTCACTCTCCCCTCCCCGAGGAGAAGGAGTGGCTTAATGAGATTGGTAAGCTTAGAAGGAGAAACTGGACATGCAGAGTCCAGCACCTTCCTCTCTCCTTTCTCTCCAGAACAACCATTTGTTCATGCTCTGGGCTTTAAGTTTCCGAGGGCAGGGCCTCACTGGCCGCAGTCTGTGGGGGTCCAGCACCAGCTGGTGAATCAATCAGCTAACTCCAAGGTCCAGTATGAGAAAGCTCCTCTGCCCACCAATTCTCTAAAATCAGTTTAATCAGTAATAAAGGTAATATTTTGCTCTCCCATCTGTCTTATCCTTGTCTTGCTTCTTTAATATATTTTATTGATTTTTTTTTACAGAGTGAAAGGGAGAAGGATAGAGAGAAACATCGATCAGCTGCCTCCTGCACACCCCCTACTGGGGATGTGCCCGCAACCAAGGTACATGCCCTTGACCGGAATAGAACCTGGGACCCTTCAGTCTGCAGGCCGACGCTCTATCCACTGAGCCAAACCGGTCAGGGCTCCTTGTCTTTCTTCTCATTGATCTAGAACTCAGTGAGAAAGAGAAGGGGAAATTCTGTTCTGAAAACAGGGAATGATCAGAACCAAGGTGGATTTGAAAAGAAACAGGAAAAGAAGGCAAACCTGAAAACGAGTGTTAAGAAAAAACACACACACACAGTGTGCATGTGCTGCACACAGCAATACAATTTACCCAGGAGGGAAAACGGTGCAGGGGAGGAGTCGGAGGCTTGCTGCACGCCGCCTTCTTGGCTGAGTCACAGCTTTCCTGGTCATCTGAACACGGGGATTCCAGGGAGTCATAGGAGAACAATCCGTCATCACAACTGGTGTCCATATTCTCCAAAACTTCCGTACTGTCGCCATCCACCAGATCCAGGTCTGTTTCCTGGGGTCTCAGTGGCCGGATCATGCTTATGGCATTTCTGTTTGTACCAAACATCCTATCGGAACTTAACTGCGGCTGGCTTAGGTGCCTTTTGGCCAGTGCTACACTTATACTGAAAACATTAGGAATCCTTAACTTGGGGGGTGGCAGGTTGGATGAAGGCACTAATTGGGTTCCTTTTCCAGGCAGTAGGTTAGGATGCTTTGGAGTCAAAGCTGGGGTCAAAATCGGGCTTGGGGTGTTGGCCTCACTCGATGACGATGAATAATCCAGCCTCTGAGACTGAAATTTTTTATTCAGTTCATCTGAGGAACTATCGTGCTCCTTTTTACTCGACTCAGGATTTCCCTTTCCAAGAAGACTATTCTGAGCTTTCCACTGTGCTTCCTGCTGCCAAGAATACAGCTTCTTGTGCTCTGGTCTCTTTATGCCGAAAGTCTCTTCTTCAAATATAGAACTGCTGTCATCGGACGCTGTCAGATAGGGTTCACTGCCCATCCTGCTGCACCGGACCCCTTCCTCTGACGTGTGGCTGGACAGGGTGGACGTGTACCTGGACTTGGATCTTCCTTTGCTCCCGTCTTCCTCATCGGAACTCCAGTCACTCCCGGGAGCCCCAGAATTCTGGGAGATGCCGCCCTCTGTAGCGAGGCTTGTTCTTGATTTCCGGTTCTGCTCTGAGCCACAAGGGGTTTGACGCAAAGTTCTCTGACCTCGGCTGTTTTCTTGAATGTGGTTATCGACAGACTTTTCTGGAATTTCCATTTCTAGAAAAGCATATATCATATTTGCATGTTTGCCTTTAATATTATAATCTTTCTGTGCATTTAGCTTTCTGTAACTACACTGTCAAAACTGGAGTTTTCATAAGAATAAAGTTAATTTACATTATTTTTTTTTTTTAGTTGTATGACTTTTTTAAACCCAAGTTTGGAAACGATAAGCTTTATATAAAACATGGAGCCCTGACACTTCAATAGCATAGTATCAAAATGAAACTGCTTTTACAAGCAAACATGCTGTGAGGAAAACTGACAATAGTCTGAGGAGAGATACTCAAAGAAGCAAAACATGAAATAGGGCAACACTACCTATCAAAGAAAGCAGCCACTAAAACATGAACACTCTTAAATTGATTTTAGAAGCAAAGAGAATGACAACCCTCTTACATTTCTATTTCAAAATCATCACATGTAAATTTAAACATAATATAGTTTAAATAACAAACTTGGTTTCCAAACTTCAATACATGAAATATGCAAAACCACGAAGAAAACATAAACAGAGAAGGGCTTTCCTCCCTCTACTTCTGGTTTAATCGTAACTTCAAAATGTGTTTTTATAATAAGAATTACACTCATCTACAATGTCTTTAGATATGGCTTATTTTGTTTATAACATAATTAACAGAATAAACCACTGGCTTCAGAAACAGGGAACTAAAATTTTAGATCAAAGAGTACAAAATAAACTTTGAAACAGAAACATAGGTATGGCCTTTATAACTAAGGAAAAAGAGGCTGAACAAATAAACTGCAATTTGGTATCAGGCACTTTGTTAAATCTGCAAATGAACGAAAGTTTCAATACAGGCAGCCTTCTCAACAAACAACAACAAAAATGCAAGTAACGGCATAAAAGTGAGTAGCAAAGGAGCCTTCTAGCTGAAAAAACATTAGGCAGTTTTCAGAATTTCATAACCAAGCATAGACTTTTAGGGCTATAATTTTTCTCCTTTGGGGGAAGCAAAGTGGGAACTGAAAATAGAGAAGATGCAAATTCAAGTCTCCCTGAAATACCTGGGGAAAGTCATCCTGGGTGGCAGAGCCAGCAGCCGCACCACAAAGCAAAATTTAGAGGGGCTTTAAGACTAAAAGAGGAATATAAATCTGCACAGAGGTTAGGGTTTCAACATCCAGGCAAATATTTTCCTCGTTGAAGCAATAAAAGGAAAATCAAAGCAGTTACAAAAATTGTCCCCTGGAGCTCTTTCTCTTTAGAAATTTGCAATGTCATATTTAATATTAGGTAATTTTTAAATATTTAAAATAAATAATGAACAGAAAGTTCATAGTACTAATCTGAAACTCTAAGCTGAAACAAGTACCATGTAGGTGCAACTATGAACCTTTTTAAAATGGTTTTGTTTTGTTTTTTATTAATTTCAGAGAGAGGAAAAGAGGGGGAGAGAGAGATAGAAACATCAATGATTAGAGAGAATCACTAATGGGCTGCCTCCTGCATGCCCCACACTGAGATAGAGCCCACAATCTGGGCATGTGCCCTCACCAGGAATAGAACTGTGACCTCCAAGTCCAGGGGTCCTCAAACTACGGCCCGCGGGCCACATGCAAATACAAATATTGTATTTGTTCCCGTTTTGTTTTTTTACTTCAAAATAAGATATGTGCAGTGTGCATAGGAATTTGTTCATAGTTTTTTTTTTAAACTATAGTCCGGCCCTTCAACGGTCTGAGGGACAGTGAACTGGCCCCGTTTAGAAAGCTTGAGGACTCCTGTCCTAGTCCATAGGTCAATGCTCTACCACTGAGCCACACCAGCCAGGCTATAAACCTTTTTGTAATTTTAAATATCACTGCTTCCTACTGCAGGGAGAAGTACCAAGAGGGGAAAATCAGTTTCTCCTCTACCTCACTGGCAAAGACTCTCAAAAAAAAAAAAAATACATAGTTAGATACACAAAGTTAAATGCTGAATATCTCTTTAAAAGTATTCTCATAAGACATGAACCTGTCAAGAAAAAAAAATAAGAAAACTAGGATGAATCATTCAGATACATTTTGTATATTTACCCTTTTGAGTGACGGAAAAATTAAAAAAGGAAAATTAAGCTATATAAGGATTTTTCCCTTTTAAAAAATGTCAAAGCAAATTCCGCTAGTTCATAAATACCTTCTATGTGTTTTCCTTCAGTGAACTCAGGTTCTTTAGATGGTATCTTGCTCATTTCCTCAGATTTTACTACTTGAGGAGGACTCCTCGCTCGGGATGAAAAGCACCCGAAGGTCAAACTGCTTAGGCGCTGGCCTTCCGAAAGCTTTGGCGTGGAAACACTGGATGACTTCTTCCCTTGAGCTTCTGCAAGATCATTCATCAAAATCAAGACCTGAATTTTTCACAACAGCTTGATACACACAGAACCAAAGCACATAAAAACGTGGACAAATCACTCCTTCTGCCAGAATAAAAGCCTGAAAATCCTAAAGGTCGTCTTTCTTCTTTTTCTTTTATTATTCAATTTATTTAAACTGAAAAAAGTTTTCACCCATTTCTCCCACCACCCATCCATCACTTCTGGCAACCACCAATCTGTTCTCTGTGTCAATGAGCTTGGTTTTTCCATTTTATTTATTTATTTTTAGATTCCACATATAAAAGATCATAAGGTATTTGTCTTTTTCCGACTTATTTAACTTAGCATAAGGCCCTCGAGGTTCATCATGTTGCTACAAATGCCGAGATTTCATTCTTTTTTATGGCTGAGTAATATTCCACATATATATATATCTTGGCTTCTTTATCCATTCACCCATCAATAGACACTTAGATTGTTTCCATATCTTGGCTATTGTAAATAATGCTGCATTGAACATGGGGTGCACATATCTTTTTGAATTAGTGTTTTCATTTTCCTCGGATAAATGCTCAAAAGTAGAATTGTTGAATCATATATGGTAGTTCTATTTTAATTTTTTAAAATCTCCATACTCCTTTCCATGGTAGCTAAACCAATTTACATTACCACTAACAGTGTACAAGGGTTCTCTTTTGTCCACATCCTTGCTAACACCTAGTTATTTCTTGTCTTTTTGATAATAGTCATTCTGACAGGTATGAGGTGATATCTCATTGTCGTTTTGCATTTCTCTGATGATTAGTGATAAGGCCTGGTTGCCAAATGATTAGAGCAGCGGTTCTCAACCTGTGGGTCGCGACCCCTTTGGGGGTCGAACGACCCTTTCACAGGGGTCGCCTAAGACCATCGGAAAACACATATATAATTACATATTGTTTTTATGATTAATCACTATGCTTTAATTATGTTCAATTTGTAACAATGAAAATACATCCAGCATATCAGATATTTACATTATGATTCATAACAGTAGCAAAATCACAGTTATGAAGTAGCAACAAAAATAATTTTATGGTTGGGAGTCACCACAACATGAGGAACTGTATTAAAGGGTCGTGGCATTAGGAAGGTTGAGAACCACTGGAGTAGAGGGTTGGAAATTTCAGCCTCACTCTTCATCCTCTATATCCCTGACCTCAGGGAAAGGGAGAAGGGCTGACAGTTGAATTAATCACCATTGATTTTTAGAGAAAGTGGAAGGGAGGGAGGGAGGGGAGCATCCACGTGAGAGAGACACATCAATTGGTTGCCTCCCGCACAGCAACCCAGGTACATGCCCTTGACCAGGAATCGAACCCAAGACCCTTCAATGCACAAGCCGGTGCTCTAACTACTGAGAAAGACAGGCCAGAGCGACTAAATTTTTTAAAGCAAACATATCTGAAAATAAATGTTGAAATTAGTATTATCTCCTTTGTGTTATTTGCTACTGTCTACCTACGCTTTCTAATATGGACATGTGGTTATTTAAATATAAATCAATTCAAATCAAATAAAATGTAAAATTCAGTTCCTTAGTTGTGCCAGTCATATTTCAAGTGCTCAATAGTAAAATTCTATATATTAGTAACCAAATAAACCAACGGAGCTATTTTAGTCAAAGTACTCATACCTTGTAGTTTTGCCTGTATTGTTCTTATCTCTTCGGTTTGGTTTTGGTTGATCAAACGAAGATTCTGATTCTCCAATTCCAGCTAAAAGGACAAATGGTATTCTTTTAAATAGGAATAACATTTCTAAAATATACTAGTAAATTATAATATGTAGAAAATGTTAATACCTAACTACACATAAGCAAAATACAAAAGATTTATCAGCATAAGTTATCAACTTATATAATTATGGCTTAAATATTAATTTTTCTAAAACTAAGAGTTTTAAGTGTTTTCACCCCCATGACTTTTCACTGTAAAATTATTTTAAACCAAATTATTTTGGCATTAATCTGCCATATAAACTAAATAATGTGTACTTCTCAGATACTGAACACAATTTTATGAAATACACATGTTCTATAATTTTTTTTTAAATATATTTTATTGATTTTTTACAGAGAGAAAGGGAGAGAGATAGAGAGTTAGAAACATCGATGAGAGAGAAACATGGATCAGCTGCCTCCTGCACATCTCCTACTGGGGATATGCGCGCAACCCAGGTACATGCCCTTGACCGGAATCGAACCTGGGACCTTTCAGTCCGCAGGCCGACGCTCTATCCACTGAGCCAAACCGGTTTCGGCTGTTCTATAATTTTTTAAAATTAATGAATTAGAGTTAAAAATCAACTAATTAGAATGAGGCTACTTATACTGATTACCATGAACCTATCAATATTTTTCATTTTAGAAATATATTGAACATTAAAATAAAAGCTACTTATCTAACATTTACCAAAAGACAGCAGCCAAACCAACTTTTCAGAATTTTGTTTCACTTAGACTGATCATATATTCTGATAACTTATCTATTTAAAATAAGTAAAAGGTACAGGAAAGGCAAAATATAACAGTAAGTACCTCATTTAACTTAAGTGTTACCCATTCTTTGATCTTAGCTGCTTTCTCTTCTATAATTTTAGCTTCTTGTATCCTTATTTGTTTCTGAAAAAACATTGTTTGTTTAGTTCAAATATAAGCTCACAGGTCTAAAAATGTCATATCATGCATAGAAAAAGGCAAATCCACTTAAAACCTATTTCCAAGTTAATACCTTTACCTCTAAATTACCAAATAGAGTAAAACTTCTTCAAAATAGACTCGCCCAGGCCAAAAACCAACTTCTGCGCATGGGCCACGAAGTTTCAATCGTACTGTACGTGTGCGCCCACACATGGTATTTTGTGGAAAAGCCACACTCAAGGGGCCAAGGAACCGCATGTGGCTTGCGAGCCGCAGTTTGCCGACCACTGGTCTAGGGTTTATAACAATGCGGGGGGCGGGGAGAGGGGGGTCAACCAGGTTGGGAAGAGAGTCAGAATCTCCTCTGGGGCATGGCTTTGTTTCCCCCTCAAACACTACTAGTTTTTAAAGATCCAGAAAAAAAATGAAGATCAAAAAGCGCTAGCTCACATTTACCAACTTAAAATCGAGTTTGGTCACAAAACTCCTGAGAATGTGACTACTGTATAAATTACAGTTGGTGGGAAACAGGGGTGGTGAAGGCTGAAAACCACTGACCCAATAAAACACCAATCCCTACAGAAATGAAAAAAAAAAAAAAAAGGTGAAATTAAATAATTTAACATGTTTAACAATTTCATAGTGGTCATATTGAAATGACGCTAAATAATCCTAATGCAATTTTTTTTTGCTAATAAACTTTTAAAATGAACTAATTACAATTCTTGATCTCAATAAAGTAGTTTATAAGCAGTGTGCACATTTCTAAGCAGACAGATTAGCCACAAACATATATTTAAATACAACGAGCCATCAACATTCCCAACACCCTAAACATTCTAAACGAAAGATTTACTTGAAACATTTTACAGACAGAAATGCCTGCTGATAACCAAGTGTTTTCAACTTAAACATTACACTCACACTTTTATAGTTAGGAGCATTGTCACATACAAAAAGTGTCTCAGAATTACCCCAGACTAAATGTGAATGCCACTTACTTCCACCTCTCACCAATAAATGTGATGCAATTCTATGGGTTGACCAAATGAGTAAGATTTCTGACCAAAATTTAGAAGTTTAAGCTCTGTCTCTTTCATCTTTGCGATTATGCAGAAATGAATGCATATATTTAGAACTGTTTAAATGATCAAATTCTTCCTAACCTGCTCTTCAAGTTGCAGTTCCAAGTTTTGTATGATATCATCTTTTTCCTGTATTAGGGTCTCCAGATCTTGACACTTTTTATATAACCTTGTCTCCGATTCACTGGTTTGAATATTAGCTGCTTTTAATTTCTCTTCCATAACTTGTACCTAAGTTCAGAAGGTAAATAATAAAATCAGGCATGGACTTAATTTATCATAGTATTAAATTTAGAATTTTACTTTAACATTAAATAGGTTCCTAAAAGTTATCATCATAAAAGGAAAATACTGCACAGCACATTTCAATATATATAACAATTACCAAGTCTGAAGACTACTTTGCCAAGTGGTGTTAACTCTGAGGTACAAAAGGGTACATTAGAGATTTGCAGATTATTGCTATCATATAATCGACATGTTTAACAGAACAATAATAATATGCAAAGCATTTCATAAGAGTACAGAATCAGGAAGTTTCCAGCCCTAACTTTTTCATATTTTAAACAAAGTAGGAGTATAAAGAAAAGAAGGTGAGTGGTGACATAAAGACTCTAATTGGATGGCCTAGCACAGTGATCGGCAAACCGCGGCTCGCGAGCCACGTGCGGCTCTTTGGCCCCTTGAGTGTGGCTCTTCCACAAAATACGTGCCGGTGCACACATACAGTGCGATTGAAACTTCGTGGCCCATGAGCAGAAGTCGGTTTTCGGCCTGGGCGAGTCTATTTTGAGAAAGGTATGTTGAGATGGTTTGGACACATTGAGAGGATGAACGAAAGGAGATAGACGAAACAAGTATACAAGACGAGTGTGGATGGGAGAGTTGGAAGGGGTCGACCTCAGTGAACGTACCTCAATCAGATTGAGGACGTTTTTAGCAAAGGCCAGCTTAGGAGTACCCTAATTAAGTTAATAACAATGTACCCACCTATATAATTTAAGTTTAAAAATGTGGCTCTCAAAAGACATTTCAATCGTTGTACTGTTGATATTTGGCTCTGTTGACTAATGAGTTTGCCGACCACTGGCCTAGCATAATAACACATTTTGAGGGGAAAATTAAACTTAGATGAAAACAAACACACACACACACACACACACACACACACACACACACATATAATGGAAAGCAAAAGGAAATCAAAAGAACCTTAAGCTCCACTGATGGAATCATAAAAAAATATTTTAAAAATAAGAGTCTCAAGCTATAGGTAGGAGAGTATGCCAAGTGCGGTTTATTGATTCACTAATTTAACAAATATTCAGTGAATACTTGTCACTGCCAGGCCTGTTCTAGGTCCTGGGAAGACATCAGTGAATAAAATGGACCTAAAGTCTTCGCTTGAATTGAAATTAAATTCTACGGGGTAAGAGAGATCACAAGTATAATAAAGGTGTAAAAATTATACAGTATGTTACACAAGATGATAAGGGTAACGGGAAAAAAAGAACAAGATAAAAGAGTGTGTCTGGGGGTACAGTGGTGCCTCAAGTTTAATATCTAAAATACATTGGCTCTGCTTGGATCTTTTGTAAAACACATTTGAGCATATGAAATCTTAGAAGGGATGTGTGAGTGTTAATGATAGTAAGAAAGAAAATGAAGTGCTGGGCAATTTCTACGACAGTAAGACTTTTAGTTTGTATACTCCAAATAAGTCAGAATGTAATTTTAGCAATGTTTCAGATTATAGGGGCAAGGAAGAGAAATATGCAAAAGCATTTGAGGAATTAAAGATTATAGTTAGGATGAAAAACCTTAAGCTATTAAAAACACCTCTGAAAAACCACACAGTCCTTACTTAATATTTAAAATTACTTAACATCTAGAAGGATGATGTTAAGGTTAGTTTTGGTTTTTAAACCATGAATACAAGATTTCATCTGTGGGCTCAGCGTATAAACGTAAATTCAACTCCAATGCCAAAAGTGTCCTATTTAAATACCACCCACATGGCTGGAAACTATGAAAATAAAAGTAGATTTTTTAAAAGATAAAAATGTATTTCACTATCTAAGAGACAATTTTAAGTTATCTTAAGGTTTAGATTTTTTTTTAACATAATATAGCAGGCTTTCTGCAGAAACTGCAGGCCAATAGTCAAGGACACAGGTCTACATGAGAGATGCTGTTGTGAAAAACAGCTGGGGCAGGACCGTGAGTATCTAGGGTCGATCTGAAGATGGTACAGCCAGTTCTGCACAGGACATCCTGTAGCTGTGGAAGCAG
The DNA here is from genome assembly GCF_964212035.1 of Myotis nattereri. Classification (NCBI taxonomy): domain Eukaryota; kingdom Metazoa; phylum Chordata; class Mammalia; order Chiroptera; family Vespertilionidae; genus Myotis; species Myotis nattereri. Next base: position 61,577,320 of record NC_138085.1, read on the forward strand.
AGAGAGAAGAGCAGAGTCCAAGTCCAAAATGCTATTTCTGCTCCAGGGATCCAGTAATAGATGATAAACCTAAAGGGGAGCAGAACAGATCTGCCCCAAATATGCCTCGTTGGCATACTGATTATTTGAATTAAAGTTACTTGAGAAACAGCCAGTACAAGAGGGACACTCTGACCCTCTTTGGTTCCCCCCAAAGCAGGAAACAAATCTCCCATGTGAAAGATACCCTCCCTGTATCAGGAGGGTAGAAGGCATTCTTACCACCGGAATAAGAAATTTAGGGCCGAGAAAACGATATAAACAAGTCTTGTTACTTCTTCACCAATTTAGTGAAGCGCAACCCCCTCTGTCTTGTCAATTTTTCACAAATTGATTGTTCTCTCGTCTAAAAGGTATGGAAGCTGCCTGCTTTGTTCACTTCTATGAGCCTCATGTCTTTATGGGGCTCCCATACATAAATAATTAAATTTGGGGGTTTTATCCTGTAAATCTGTCTTACGCCAGTTTAATTATTAGATCAGCCAAAGGGCCTAGAAGGAAATAAATTTTCCACGCCTATAAAGCTAAAGAAAACCAAAAATAACTGAATAAGAATAGAAATAAACATTACCAGGCCTACACCTACAGTCTCTTTTTATTAAGTCAGAGCAAGCCACCCTACAGACCTTGGGCTGCCACATAAAACTGCCCTGTTATTGCCTAGGAAAACTCTGGTTTGGGAGTACGCATCTCCCTTGAAAAACACGTTCAGTTTGAAAGGCGTTCTCGTTTTATGAATGAATGCCACAGTCAGAGCTCCTTGGCTGCATCTCTGGCACGTGCAACTTTGTAAATTGATTAGTACTTTTAGACAAACAACTTTCCGAGACAAGGAAAATATTGGCAAAAATGGCAAAGTCTCCTAGGGAGAGCGATCACAGAGTAGTGCCAGGCAACCCACTTGCTAAGTGGTCCTGTTCAGACCGAGTTCCACAGAATTCAGCAGTCGTCCTTGATAATTAATGAATAAGAGTTCTACAGAAAAGGCTTATAGAAAAACCAAGCCGCTTTCAAAATATCTTACCACAAGTCCACAGAAAATAGCCCGGTTCTTTTTTGATTCATTTAATCTGGACCATATAAAAATTTTAACTACTCAAGAAATTGGCCAATAACAAACATACATGAATTCAAACTGGTTGTTAAAGAAACGCTTGCAAAGCCCTGAAGATCAGGATGACTGAGTAGTAATCATTTATTAGGAACCAAAAATGATTAAGAACCAACTTTACAGAAAAGCAGATTAGCCCGCATGTTAGAATGGTCACGGGGAACTTTAAATCCAGCTCCTACCAATCACAAACAAAGGCAAGTGATTGAACTCAGGACACAAGGAAAACACAAACTTCTCCAGGGGAAATTATTTACCCCTCTTTGGTTAGCATAAAACCGTGTAGTACCTTTGAGTACACGGCTAATCAGGTACTTGGGAATGAGTCCTGTGGATCATTATATCCAAATGTGCTACGTCTTGTTGTTCTGTCTCATAGAATACTCATAAACAGTAGTGGGTTGATCTGCACACACTGCTTTCAAAAGTTGTGAGTAACAATAAAAATGTACTACAGCATTAAGTATAAAGATGGCCAATATGCCTCTGGGGAAATATGTGGATTTTTTTTTCTAAAGCCCACGTATTTAATGGTTTTGCAGGTGATGCCTTTCATGAATAAACAAGAAGAAAAATGGTGAAAGCTAAAAAGTATCCTGTTGAGCTGGTTTCAGCTGACTACTGCTTTTAGTGGTGAAACATTCCTTTTTGGTTAATAAAGTACAGTTTAAGTCTTAGGATATGGCTCAATGACAAAGGACAAGCTGAATTTAAGCAACATAAACAACAGGTAGGCCGCAGTCCCATGGAAACTGTTAAAGATAGCAAAGAATTCAGTTGTCCTAACTTAATAATATTTACTTAAACTTGTGAAGGCCAAAGCAAGGTGCTATAATCGGTGCATGAGAATTCATCTGCTCTGTTTATATTTCCTGTTAACTTTTAGATTCATTATGAAGTATTTAAGAAAAAATTCCATTGTAAGCATAAAAAATAGGTACTGAATAAATGTAAAGTGTTGTCACAAAAAGAAATATATACAGATTTTGCTAAATTCTATAGAAACTGGGAGATTTTCAAATCTTAGTCCTTTTTTAGAGGTGGGAACTGATTTAAGGCAGTATGTCTAAAATAATCAACTATCATGTTTTATTGCTTAAAAATGTAGCACAAAGAATTAAGTAACTTTACACCTGGTATCCTCAAAGGACAACGTCAAATAAGAAGTTCTTCCTAGCCCTGACCAGTTTGGCTCAGTGGCTAGAGCGTTGGCCTGTAGACTGAAGAGTCCCAGGTTCGATTCCGGTCAGGGGCATGTTGCGGGCACATCCCCAGTAGCGGGTGTGCAGGAGGCGGCTGATCGATGTTTCTCTCTCATCGATGTTTCTAACTCTCTATCCCTCTCCCTTCCTCTCTGTAAAAAATCAATAAAATATATTTTAGAAAAAAGTTCTTCCTGTTAACTCATCAAATCAGTAGATGAGCCTAATGGCTATAAACTGCCATGGTTTTCTTCCCTTGAATTGGAGATGGGGTTTCTTTATTTCTACTAAGACCCAGTGAATCAAAGAAAAAAAAAAACACCCTGAAAATCACACATAAAAATGTACTTAGTTTAGTTTAATTTTCAGAGCTAAATAAATGTGCCATATATGTAAAGTAAGTATTTCAACTTAAGAAAGGGCAAACAAAGCCATCCTCAATTTCTTTCTTTCTTTTTCCCTATAGTATGAGCAGTTAAAGAGGAGAAAGAAAGGGTAGAGAGACATATAGAGACAGACAGGGGCATTAGAGGTAAAGAGAGATGCCATCAGGAAAGGCCAAAATCAGAAAGAAGATAAGGAGGTAGACAGGAAAGCCAGAGAGGCAGACAAAAGGTGTGCTGCAAGGTGTGGGGCTAAACAGGGACATACATATAGGACCCACCACAGAAAAGAAACAAAACACTTGGTGTAGAATGACAGGGTGTCATAAAAATAAGAGTCTTTCATAGACTATAAATAACCTTTTACAATCTTATTGTTAATTATTGGCTTTTTAGCCAATACTTAGATTGAAGTGGCGATATTACTATCAGCTAAAGAATATAAGCCCTGGCTGGTGGGGCTCAGTAGGTTGGAGCATTGTCCCTTACACCGCAAGGTTGCGGGTTCAATCCCTGGTTGGGGTGCGTGCAAGAGACAACAGAACAATGTTTCTCTCTCACATTGATGTTTCTCTCCCTCCCTCTTTCTAAAATCAATAACAACAACAATAATAATAATAAATATAAAAACCAAGCACAGCAAAGATCCTTACCATTAGTACTAGTACTTCTACCAATACCTAAAGTTGAGGTTTTAGAGAATTATTGGTAATTTTTTAACGTGATGATGGCACTGTAGTTAAGATTTTTAAGTCTTCATTTTTAGATTAGTTGCTGAAATACTCATGGGTCAAATAAGATGTCTGGGATTTGTTTCAAAATAACCTGGTGTGGGGGTGAGGAGGGAAAAGTGGATGGAATTATAGAGTAACCATGAGTTAATTAACTGCTGAAGCTGGTATTGGGTGTTCATTACCTATACTCTTGTAGGGGTTGACATTTGGCATAATAAAGTTTAAAAAATTTCTTTTCAAGAATAATTAATTTAAGAAAACTAAGGATTAGGTTAGTTTGGGTTTCCTTGGAAACTTGTCAGGCCACTAAAAGAATCCGCTGTATGAAATTAAATCTTTTAGGTGAAAACATAATTTGATAATGCTATTATCAAATTGAAGGACAGAAACATGATAAATTTAGAACAAGAATAAGAAATTTAATATAAACTTCTTGGAGAAATAAGAATTTTGAAATTCTTGACTTGACTGAATCTGATAGACATCTTTTCATAAAATGTGAAGTTATGGATTAAGGTTATTAGACAAACTTTAAAGTTGGTGGCCTCATCCAAACCACTCATTTTGCTGTTGGCAAGACCCAGAAAGGGTTAAGTGACTTATCAAGCATTTGACTTGTTTCCCCAAACCTATTAACATATTAAGTGTAAAATTTTGTATATAGTTTTCCTAATATAACTCTAAGCATTGTTCCATATTAGTAGTATATATTCTTTGTAATATTACTATTTTTAAAGTTTTTTAAAAAACATGTTTTTATTTATTTCAGAAAGAGGAAGGGAGAGGGGGAGGGAGAGAGATAGAAACATCAATGATGAGAGAGAATCACTGATCAGCTGCCTCCTGCACACCCCTTACTAGGGATCGAGTCCAAAACCCAGGCATGTGCCCTGACTGGGAATCGAACCTCAATCTCTTGGTTCCTAGGTCAACACTCAACCACTGAGCAACACCGGCCAAGCTATTATATTATTTTTAATTGTTGTTTAATGCTTCATGGAGTGGATATAGTTCACTCCTTTATTCTTCTATGACATGGCATTCATATTATTTCCAACTCTTTATTACTATAAATAAAGCTGCTATATTATATACATACAAAACTTCATTTTGATTAGGATTACCATAAAACATATTTGATTTTCTCAAAAGTAAGATGAAACTTCCTAACAGAAGTATATTTATCCTTTTGAAAATCAGTTAAGTGGCAAAATAAAGCTAGATTCTCCATTTCTCTATGGATCCAGCTCATGAACAGTCAAAACGATAGTATGTATTGGAGGGCAGAAGACTAGTTTGAGGACTGTTTTGGACAAAACAATGTTGATATTAGTAGAGGCAGGAAAAGGCATTTTTAACTAAAATTATACCCTACCTGTTGGAAAGCTTTTTCTGCTTGACGTTCAGCATCAATAACTTGTCTCTCAAGCTGTTGCATCTGTAAAGCGAGGAAAATAGAAAAAAATAGAAAAGATCATATTTCCCTTTTGGAAGGCACTTAGAAACCTCACAATGTCATCAACTTTTTAAGAAATATTTAAAGTAGTTCAATGGATATGAATGACATACAATTTACCACATTAAAGACTCTTTCAGTGCACATTTAAAAACAGATCAAACAAAATGCCAAAGGTTTGATACTTTTAATACAATGTAATATTTAACACATGAGTATACATCAATAGAATTTTCTCCACTGAACTGTAAATTAAAAATTATTCGTCAACACATAATAAAAACAATAAATTAACTTTAAGAGAATGGTAAAACCTCAAGTGTCAGTCTTGATGTGTTGATCAGAAAGTCACACTGATATCAGAAAGTGGTGTATTCTCACAAGCTGTATTTCCTCTCTCTTTCTTGGAGAATCCAAAAATGACCACGATTGGGCTGTACTGAAAGATACTTAGGTCCACACTGGAACAAAGCAGAGCCCAACAGTCCTAAAAGTGATTAGTTTGTTTAACATTTTAACAATGACGTGGATACAGATGAGGAAAACTTACAGCTATGTCTTTGAAAAGTATGGCAACAACTACAACTGGTTCTTCCTTGCACAACCCACTACACTTGCTGTCATTGAAAATTTAAAGTAGCTTCTGTTTCCTAGGGATGCATCCCTACCCTCCTATCTGGGCCACACAACAACATCTGGCGACTTTAAACACATGACTATGGAAGGAGGAACTGTCTTAAGTACAGAACCTATGAAAAGACTTAGCCTTCTAAGAAGTGTGCAGAGCTAAGTGATTTGGAAGTGATCTGAAGACACGCAGCTGGCAGTCTGCCTGAAATATGCAGGAGTTCTTGCCGAAATGCAGGGAAAGAGATAGAACCAAGAGAAGCTCCATTTGGAATCTGAGATTCTAACAGGATTCTACCACTGAATAGGAAATAAGCTAAGCAGTTTCTCCCCAGATTTTGAGTGTATTTATTTAGTTACATAACAATGGTTAAGGCAGGAGTAATGAATACCACATAATAAAAATTCAATAGATGTAATACAAACTTTGATAAAAGAAAATCACTACATTTTCACAATCTATAGTATAGATCATCAATGCTGACTGTGTCACATTACATAAATATAAGTACACATGTAACTATCTCCAATAAAGTTTAGGACACTAAAAAAGTACGAAAGGCAATACTTTAATTTTGAGTGACTGTTTTCATAATCATTCAAGCTGGAAAGTAACTTTGCAAAACACTTAATAAAGCAATACAGAAAATATTCATGTAAGTTTTTACTTTCACGATGTAAGCTATGATGTAAAGCTTAGGCTAATTCCATAACCAATCCACACTAAGTCACTAAAAGAAACTTGAATGATCTGCTGCCCATATCAGGCATTGGACAAAAATAAGTATTTTATGAACAGGCCACTTAATACGATAACAAAACCTTCTGTTTTGATTACTACAGAAGTGCTCTCTGTAGCCAGAGTGGACACAGCAGCAAATGGCAGGAGGAAATCTGCCACTGATCTTAGATCATAACACCACTGTGATTAATGCTTGGTGTCTCAAGTATTGTAGACTGGCTACTTTAGACGGAATACTTTAGGACCTTTATACTTACTGCTGTAGACAGCAATCCCCCAAGTAGCTTTCTTCCTGACTGTTCCCCCCATAGAACCCATAAAAGACTCTATCACCAATTTGTTATAATAAATAATATCTTCAGTCAGTAGCCCAAAATGATATAAATTAGCCTGCAAAGTCTTATTGTTAGTATACGTATAATTTCTGTTAGGCACTGTGAAATATTAGGTGAGGCAACAGAGACACTGAGATGTGGAATTTAAATAGGGTAATCGTGGTCACATGAAAAGCAAACATTGTGCTGTCCACGGACTCCTCATTCCCATGAGAGAATTCTAAACCACCTCTGGGGAATCATAGTCACAGAAGGAAGGTCAAGTGGCCAGAAACCAGATAGTCATGCTGGATCAGCCAAAGGCAGCATTAGGTGATTTGGGCCACGCTGATACCTAAAGGAAAAATTCTTCCAATCTAACCCATAGGAAATAACATTCACTTCAACTTAAAATGAAACCTTCCTTCTTCCCTCCCTGACTCAGAAAACTAGTAATACTGTAAAGTAGGAAAACTACTTAAATCTCAGCTTCCCTGAAGAGTTTATATTTGGCATACTAGAGATATTTCCAACACCATTCCTTAAATTCCTTTAAAGACCTCTCCCACTTACAGCAGTATTTGCCCAAGACTTCAATAAGGCCTTTTTCTTCATAAACTTCAATATTCTAAGTTACTTAGAAATTATGATTAAAAAAAATACAAAATAACTCTTTTTAAGAAAAATCCCCTGTATTCTCCTACTCCATCTCCAAAAAAACCACATAAGGTATACATAACTAAAAATTCACCTTTCATTATAAAAAACACTCTGAGATCATCTCACACGTCTTTCCTAAAAAATTCAGAAAGATGTCTCCTATTAATTGGTAATTACATTTGTTGAAATCATCTCCTTGCACACTTGGCCAGTGTATTCATTTAGAAAGATATAGGAAAATAATAATGAGTTACTTCTATGTGCCAGGCACTCTATTTATAAACTGCATCACAAGAAAAGTGTGAAAGATCTAAGATTTACTGCCAGCTCTTCAATTTCTAGCTGTGTGATACTGGGCATACTATTCAAATACTCTCAGTCTTAATGTTAACTTATTTAGGCTGGGAATCACAATAATTTCCTCATCAGGTTACTTTGGGGTTTAAATTAGCTAATGGTTGTACTAATTGCTTAGGACCTATAGCTAGCACTTACTGTTAGCTGCCATAGCCCGTGCCAATAAAACAAAACCAAGAATTAAAAACTACTGCAGAAAAGAAAAGTTGGCTAGAATTCCTGGCAAAGAGCTAAAGAATCAAATTAGTATTCTCTCAAGAATCCTCAGCCTTGAAAAAAGAAAAGAAAAAAGAATCCTCAGCCTTGGGCCAGCATCCATTTGGGGGGAAGGTGTGGAGAACTAGCAGGAAAAAGCTGTGGAGCAGACTGGTCCTAACACAAAACCAATGGTTATGAATGGGAGCAGACTGGCCTCTGGAATGCAGTATTTGACTCAAGTTGGCATGCAGAAGCAATGCAATAGGGTTCGCTTTGAAAAAATATGTAATGTTATGTAAATCATTATTACTACATACACACACACATCGCAACACACAGATACCGGCCCCAAGCAGAGATGGATTTATATGCTGCATGGCTGAAAAGAAGATTGAATAGATGAGTGGGTATGTCAGAGAAAGCAAGGAATGTGGTAATAAAACTAGATGGGAGAGGCCATATAGGGTGATGGCTAAGCATTCAGGTTCTAAAAGCAGAATGCCAAGTTTCAAATCTTGGCTTCATCACTCACTTTTTGGCACAAACACAGGCAAGCTAAATAACTGCTATGCACCCAAGTTTCCCCCTATGCAAATATGGATAATTCAGTACCTAACTCATAGGTTGTTGTTGTAATAATTAAAAAGTTAATTTACATAAAGCACTTAGAAGACTGTCTGGCACATAGTAAGCATCAGTTTCCTAATCTGTAAAATGGGAACAATAAAATTTATTACTTCACAGGTTGTTAAGCACATTAAAAAAATCAACAAATACTTGGTATTTTTATTAAAACATGGGTGAGTACCAAAACTAATTTTTAATCCAGAGAAAAATATTGCATAATGGAATATAACAGAAAATATTGTGAAAAACGTTATTTCCATTTTGGTGTTGAATCTACTTACTGGAAAACCATGAGTAACTTGGCAAACGTATCCACTTTCCACTGTATAAGACACAACTGAGTAATTCCATCTCCTAGATCTGGCAAAGGATTTAAGTCACAGATACAAAAGACAAAAAAAAAGGGGGGGGGGAGAAAAACCCACAACTAAAATAGCAATCTGAAAATAATATTACTCTCAAAATTCAGCCACTGACAAAGAAAAAAGAAAGTCTAGTAACATAAATTAATAATCAAAAGCTATTTACAATTTTACTTGTAGAGAAAACAACACTAACATTTTAAAAAATGGGCACTAAAAAAATCTTGTTACAAGCCTTCTAAAAAAAAACAGAACAAATGTTGCCATCAAATTCAGAATTTAAAGGTCAACTAATTGGAAACCAAAGAAGCATAACTTCTACTTAGTCCATAGCGGACCAAGAAAATTTTGAGGAGTCAAGAGTGTGCTAACTGCTGAGAGGCGAAGGCAACACCTGGGAAGTTACCCAGGAGGTTTAGCAACACGCACATAATTTATGATTTTGACAAAAGTCATTGTATGAGGTGATTAGAATTGTGAAAAACACCAGATAAATCACAGTACAACCTAAGAAATGATTTTTATAGAGAGAGGAGCAAAAGACAAAAGCACGTGTCACTAACTTTGAGTTAGGATAAGCTCCCCCAACTTGGAGATAGTCAACTGGTATTTTCAAGTTACAACTTTGATTGTAATAGAGATAAGCAAAGCAAATTGATATTGGGTACTAACGGCATAACTTTAATCTTTGGACCTAAAAGATGTTAAAGCACAAAAATTTAAGATGATATTAAACTGAATGATGTTTTTCTGGGTTTTAGTGATATGTAGTTATATCATTAGAATACCTCTGTGCTAAGAGATTCTTAGCTAGCAGTGAAAGGAAGATTTAAGATGATCATTTCTGGACATCTGATACCTGTACCAGCCCTCCATCCAAAAGGATTATGCAGACTACAGTTGAAGAAGCCACCTGTAAGTTACTCTGATCAGTTATGAATGACCATTAATATCATTTATCCATTCACCCAGACAGCATTGTCCAACAGAAATACTAGTACATAATGTGAGTCACATGTATAATTTTAAATTTTCTAGTAAAATTAAAAAAGTAAAAATAAACAAGTAAAAGTAATTTTAACATTTTTTATTTAACCCAATATCCAAAAATTATCATTTCAACATGCAATCAATACAAAAATTATTGCAAGAGAATGTAAAATATTTTACATTCTTTTTTTCATACTAAATCTTTGAAATCTGGTGTGTGTTTTACATTTGCAACACATTTCAATTTTACCTAGCTTTATTTCAAATGCTCAACAGCCACCTGTGGCTAGTGGCTGCCATATTGGACAGTGCAGATCTAGAATCCAAGTTCCCTGGAAATAGAAACAAGGCTTATCTTGTTCACAATTGTGACTGCAGCATTAAGAACAGTGTCTGTCACAGAGTCAGCCCTCAATGAGTATTTTTGAATGAATGAATGCACAAATGAATGAATTTATCTATTCATTTTATACACATATATGCCCCCCAACTTCTTGTGACATAAATAAAATTTTAATTACATGATTAGAATTATTAAGAAAAAAAAGAATTATTAAGAAAAGCATATAATTATCTTAAATTAAATACCAGCTGAAATGATAGTTTAGTGGTACATAGTCAATATAAGTACTGTATTTTTTCAAATACAGTATTAACACATTTTACAATCAATAGAGAACGTTCTTCTATAATCACTTTAAACATAACTTTCCTAAACATTTAAGTAGATCAAAATGCTGTCACACTTCTCTAATAAAATCAAATAAATTATAGCTTTTCTCTCTGGAGTAAATGCACTCTACATTCATCAAATACACATAATGCTTACATATTCCATTGCATAGTATTTGCAATGAAATGTCTTTGTCGCCGAAGCCGGTTTGGCTCAGTGGATGGAGCGTCGGCCTGCGGACTGAAGAGTCCCGGGTTCGATTCCAGTCAAGGGCATGTGCCTGGGTTGCAGGCATATCCCCAGTGGGGGATGTGCAGGAGGCAGCTGATCGATGTTTCTCTCTCATCGATGTTTCTGGCTCTCTATCTCTCTCCCTTCCTCTCTGTAAAAAAATCAATGAAATATATTTAAAAAAAAAAAGAAAAGAAATGTCTTTGTCTTAATTTACTCTAAGACTGGCAAAAGACTAGACCAAATATAGCTTCAAAGCCCTGACAAAAAGTTAAATTATAGTCATTCTGTGTCGTGTGTATCCCCAAAAGTACTGAGATTATTTAACAGAAATGAAATAGGCCCTACATCGCTGCTGTTTAATAACACAGGTTAAGGAGAAAAGCTTACCTTCTCTGCTAGGAGCTCTCTTATCTTGCTTGCTTGAACTCTAAATTTCATGAGTTGGGACTCCAGAGCTACACATCGCTCTTTCCAATCTACTGGTCCTTCTGTCTCGGAAAGCTCTGCCATATTTATTCTATAAAAGAAAACATTCAAATGGCATAATACCAATGAGCATTCAGGGTAATTCATTAAATCCTCTGATGTACACATTCTAATAATCATCTAATCATATCCAGATACAAGTTTCAAATTCTAAGATAAACTCCAGAACTGGTGATAGCACATGGAAAGGACTTAGTTGGATACGGTATGCCAGGGTTGGAGGTCTAACTGTATTAATTAAATTTTCTATGTAACCTAATCTTTCTCTGTCTCAGTTTACCCAATCTAGAAAAAGGGGGACATGATAGTAAAAAATCATTCTTTTTCATGGGTATGTTATGAGGGACAAATTAAATAGTGCAGTTTTTAATAGCACTTTGGACAGTAAAATAGCACCACAAACATAGAGTACTATTATTATTTTACCTCTGCTCAACAGATAAGATTTTTAAAATCTATCAGCTCATAATTTTATCACACTCTTAAATTTACAGAATTATTACAGTTTGATTCTATTGGTAGAATGACAGAATTACCTAAAGAAGCATTATACCAGTGCTACAACTAAGGCTTGGATTTACTATATATTATAATTATTATCACCACCCTAAATTTGTCCAAGTCCAGGTTGTTTTTCAAGCCAAAAATGCTTTGGCATATTTAACTGGGCAAAGTATTATAACCCTAGACAAGTTTGCATAATTTTTATTCGGTACAAGAGGAGAAAACATATAAATGTAAAATTTAGAATCACCTACATTAAGCAAATAAATCTGGAACCAGTTTCTTATTAACTTTCCTTTTGGAGGAGAAAGGTTTTGAAATTCTAAAGAGCAAAAAATAGTACTTGATTTTGAAAGCCTGATTATTTCTGGCTCCGGGATTCATGAAAGTAATCTGAAATGTTTGTTAATGTTTTATCAGGTCATTTAATAAATAGCCTGGTAATAATATATTTCTGAATTGGTCTTGCTATAAACGGACAAAATTTGCATTAGAAGTGAATCTCCTGAAGAAACCAAACCTGTCATTTAATATATGTGACAGCAAAACTCTCAGAACCCAAGGATAGAACTGCAGTTGAAGATGTCCTTATTCTGCGCTTTTGTTTTACAAAAATATGTCTCCCTCACATATTAACCAATTTTTCCCCAATATTTAGTGTAATATAACCCCTAACTTATACCAGTTTTCAAACCCACAAAAGATTATTTTCCTAGCATAACTATTGTTTTATGCTTGCTCTGGCCAGGTGGCTCAGTTGGTTTATACAAAAGGTTGCAGGTTTGATTCCTGGTCAGGGCACACACCTAGGTAGCACGTTTGATCCCCAGTTGTGGGGGGGCAGGCGTATAGGAGGCAACTGATGGATGTTTTTCTCTCTCTCTTCCTCTCTCTCTCTCTTCCTCTCTCCTTTTCTCCCTCTAAAATCAATAAAAATTGTCCTCGAGTGAAAATTAAAAAATATTTATATTGTTTTATGCTTAAATCAGTTTTCACATTAATACTTATATCACTCAATAATTTACAAATAAATATAAGCAAAGTTGTCCTATAGAAGCTACAACTTTATTAAGGGCACCACAACCATGGAAACAATTCTCTTTTCATTTCTTTTGTTTATAGAAGCATCACCCCATTGTTTTCTGAGTTTTTTCCCTAAAGATATTGGCCTAGTTAATGACCTTTTTCATTATCCACATTAAATTTACTATCAATAATGTAGGAGTAAATAATGCAGTTTGTCAATCACAAACTTTTTCTCAATTCTACCGCTACTTCATTTTTCTCTTCATTAACTTTAGAGTGGACAAGGAAATAAAATGTGGATGAAATATCCTATATAATAAAAGGGTAATATGCAAATTGACCCTAACAGCAGAACAACTGGGAATGACTGGTCACTATGACACACAATGATCACCAGGGAGCAGACGCTCAATGCAGGAGCTGCCCCCTAGTGGTCAGTGCGCTCCCACAGGGGGGAGCTCCACTCAGCCACAAGCCAGGCTGACGTCTGCCAGCACAGAGGTGGTGGCAGGAGCCTCTCCCGCCTCCTCAGCAGCGCTAAGGATGTCTGACTGCAGCTTAGGCCTGCTCCCTGCTGGAAAGTGTACATCCCCCTAGGGCTGCCGGGCTGCCAGAGGGATGTCTGACTGCCAGCTTAGGACCGATCCCCCGAGGGGTCCCAGACTGCGAGAGGGCACAGGCCGGGCTGAGGGACCCCCTCGAGTGCACAAATTTTTGTGCACTGGGCTTCTAGTTAAAAATAAAAAGCAGTCCTGGAAAGACATCTTTAAGTCTTGAGCCATTCATATCATTGCACAAAAATGTAGGGACACTATTCTAAAACAACAAGAAGAGTGTATTTCATGTTAACTTTTGCTCTACATTTAAAATAACTTGTTTATGTTTTACTGTAAAATTATTACAGTTAAAAAATAACATACTTTTAACAAATGAAAATAAGTCAATATAATGCACCATATGAATAGAATAAAAGACAAAGAACACATAATCATTTCGATAGATTCAGAAAAACATTCAACAAAATCCAACACCTTTTCATGATAAAAACATCAACAGCCCAGTCAGTGTGGCTTAGTGATTGAGCGTTGACCCATGAACTAGTAGGTCACCGTTTGATTCCTGGTCAGGGCACATGCCTGGGTTGCAGGCTTGATCCCCAATAGGGGGCGTACAGGAGGCAGCCGATATCAATGATTCTCTCATCATTGATGTTTCTCTCTCTCCTCCTGTCCTCTCTCTGAAATCAATTAAAAACATAGTTTTTAAAAGTCAACAAACTAGGCCCTAGCCGGCTTGGCTCAGTGGATAGAGCACTGGCCTATGGACTGAAGGGTCCCAGGTTCGATTCCAGCCAGGGGCACATGCCTGGGTTGCGGGCTCGGTCCCCGGTGGGGGGTGTGCAGGAGGCAGCCGATCAATGATTCTCTCTCATCATTGATGTTTCTATCTCTCTCTCCTTCTCCCTTCCTCTCTGAAATCAATAAAGAAATATATTTTTAAAAATTAAAAAAAAGTCAAAATACTAGTGATAGAAAGGAACTTTCCCAACCTGATAAAGAGCATCTATGCAAAGCCCACAGCTAACATCATACTTAACAGTAAATGACTGATCCACCCAAGATTAGAAATAAGACAAGGATGTCCACTCTCACCTCTTGTAGACAGCATTGTCCTGAAGGTTCTAGCCAGGGCAAGAAAATGAAATAGAAAGCATGCAGACTGGAAAGGAAGAACTAGACTACCTCTATTTTCAGATGCCATGATCTTGTACATAGAAAATTCCAAGGAACCCACCAAAAAAAACTACTAGAACTATTTGAGTCCAGTAAAGTTTCAGGTACCAGATCAATATACAAAAATCAACTGCTTTTCTATACACTATCCAGGAAAAATCCAAACATGAAATCAAGAATATATTCCATTTACAACAGCATCACAAATAATTAAATACTTAAGAATAAATTTAACATTAGAAGTGCAAGGATTGTGCTGTGAAAACTGCCAAACATCACTGAAAGAAATTTTAAAAGACCTAAGTAAATGAAAAACAGCCCATATTCATAGATTGGAAGACTTAACATTGTGAAGATGGCAATACTTGCCATTGGATATAAACATTCAATGAAATCCCTGTTAAAAATTCCAGAAATTGACAAGCTGATCCTAAAATTCATATGGAAATTCAGGGAACCCAGAATAGCCAAAACAATGTTGAAAAGCTGTAGGACTCACATGATCCAATTTCAAAAATTACCATAAAGCTACAGTAATGAAGACTATATGGTATTGGCATAAAGACAGACATGTAGGTCAATGGAATAAAATCAAGAGTACAGAAATAAAACCTCACATTTACATTCAATTGAGTTTTGACAAAGGTGCCAAGACCATCCAATGGGAAAAGAGTAGTCTTTTTAAAAAATGGTGCTAGAGGAAGGTTGAGAATTAGGTGAAAAAGGTAAAGAGATTGAGAAGTACAGATTGGTAGTGACAATAGTCATGGAGATGTAAAGTACAGCATAGGAAATATTGTGCCCAGTGAGTACTGGAAATATCAAGAACACTTTGTAAGGTATATAATTGTTTAGCCACTATGCTGTACACCTGAAACTAATATAGAAAAATATTGAATTTAAACTGTAATGAAAAAATAAATTTAAAAAAATGGTACTAGACAACTGAATATCCACATGCAAAAGAAAAATTTGGACCCTCACACACACTTTATATTATATACACAATTTAACTTAAAATGGATCAAAGACCTAAATATAAGAGCCTAAGTTCTAAACTCTTAGAAGAAAGCACGGGCATAAGTCTTTGTGATTCCGGATAGACAACAGTTTCTTAGATATGATGTGTAAAGCATAAGTAATTAAAGAAAAATAGATAAGTTGGACTTAAGAAAAATTTTAAACTTTTGTGCTTCAAGGGATACCATTAAGAAAGTGAAAGATAACCCACAGAATCAGAAGAAATATTTGCAAATCATACATCTGATCAGGACTTGTATTCAGAACACATAAAGGACTATTACAATTTAACAAAAACAACTAAAAAGTAGTCAAAGAATATATTTGTATATAGATATTTCTCTAAAGTATATATACAAATGGCCAATAAGCACTTGAAAAGATGCTTAACATCATTAGCTATAAGGGAAAATGCAAATCAAAATCACAATGACATACCAAAATATATCAACAGGATGGCTATAATAAAAAAAGACATGTAGTAACAGTGTTGGTGAGGATGTAGAGAAAGCAGAACTCTCATACATTGCTGCTGGGGATGTAAAAATGGCATAGTTGTTTTGGAAAACAGTTTTAATGGTTCCTCAAAATTTTTATCATAAAATTACCATTTGACACAGAAACTCCAATACTAAGTATATACCCAAGATAACTGAATACATAAAACCACACCAAAATTTGTACACAAATGTTCATAGCACCATTATTCAAAGGGCCGAGAAGTGGAAACAAACTAATGTCCATAATCAGATGAATGGATATTATTCAACTACAAAAAAAGGAGTAAAGTATTAATGCATGCTACAATGGATGAACCTTGAAAACATTACCCTAAGTTCCAAGTGTAAGAAGCCAGACACAAAAGGCCACATATTGTGATTCCATTTATATAAAATAGGTAAATCGAAGGAGACAGAAAGTTGGTTGGTGGTTGCCAAGGGCTGTGAAGAAAGGGCAATAGTGATCCATTTGCAGTTTCTTTTTGGAGTGATGAAAACACTCCAGAATTAGCCCAGCCAGCATGGCTCAGTGGTTGAGCATCAACCTATGAAGGAGGTCACAGTTCAATTCCGGGTCAGGGCACATGCCTGGGTTTCGGCCCCATCCCCAGTAGGGGACTTGCAGGAGGCATTGATGTTTCTCTCTCTCTCTCCCTCTCCTTTCCTCTCTGAAATCAATAAAAAAGGGAAAGAAAATGCTCTAGAATTTGAAGTGCTGATGGTTGCACAGCCTTGTGAATTTACTAAAAACCACTGAACTGTATACTTTAAAAGGGTAAATTGAATGGTTTGTGAATTATACCTCAATTTTAAAAAGAGCATATACTCTATTTACAAATGAGTAAAAAGTAACAGTTTAAGTGGATATATATTAGGTCAACATTTACACACTCAATGAACCATTGTTTGCAGTTATCCCTGTCAAGAATTTCACCATTAGCTCAAGTAATTTAGAGGTAATTCTTAACCTCAAATATGACAAGAATCAGACATATATCTTTCGAAGAGTACTTTGCTATGAAAATGACACCATATATAAATGCTACATTAAACATGCCTATTCATATCTTCGGTTATGCTAATGACCTATTTTACAATGAAGTAGCAAAACCTTAACATAGTGTTGGCATTGAACGTCTGCATTCCCTATTAATAAGATCATATTTAAAAAATTTTTTTTTCAAAACTAGATTGGTTGGCTAATAGTCTGCCCTGAGGTCTAGACACCTGATGTCTTCACTTCATTCTGTAATTTCAGTTAGTCTGAAGTAACTGCCCTGTGAATGCATCATTTTGAGCAAAGACTCTAATTTTGAACCGTGTCCGACATCCTTTTCCACTACCTCTGATTTTATAGAACCAATTGTATAGCTTTGGGATCCGTACCCACTTGCTAAATAAAAGTCATCACTACAGCGGACAGGAAAATGCCTTGGCTTTCCAAACGCCCCCGGTGACTTGTGGAAATATTTACGGACACAAAATTAACTGTTGACAATTGCAGAGCGAAAGCTCTTTTCTCTGAATCTTTGACTTCCTGTTTCTCTTCCAAATCCCAAAAGGGAAAGAAAAAGAAAAGAACCAATTCATCTACGTAGGCTGACCCCGATGAAGCTCAGGGTGGCAGCTGGTACTCCTTAATTCTCTCCTCTTAGGGCACAGCTTAACTGGGCCAGGTAACTGTGTATTTTTATTTTATTTTTTCTAAAGCAGAAAAGATGTCTTTCTTGACCACACTGAGGCATGCCTTGTTTAAGGAGCCTCCGGACCAGCACCCACCGCCACTTGGGCAAAACCTGTGACCCAGACCAGCCGGGCTCCTCGCCCCACAGCTCCTGGGGGGGGACACACCGCTGTGCGGTCCAGGCTTGCGACGGGCATTTGCACAAAGAAAGCAGTGACCTGCAGGTAGCACCGCCCTGGGACTTGCACAGCGTAAAAGGTTTAACTTTTCCTTCCACGGCGTTTCGCACATCGCAGTCTAGGATTCCAATGTTCCGTCTTTTCTTTAAAGTGGTTTGAGGACTTCGGGGCCAGCGCAGTTGCGTGGTAGGGCACCCCAGGGCACGCGGATATCCCGGCAACCCCAGGTGTAGAGAACACTTCTTTAGTTCAGAGAAGTTTCGTCCCGGCGGTCCCGGTGGGGCTCCCCACCAGCGGAGGCCGGGCCGCAGCATCCCTAACTGCGTGGGCCCCTGGGCCGGGGACGCGGGGCTCCGGGCGCGTCCCCCTGATCGCTGGCTCCACGCCACCAACCCGGGCCCCACTTTGGCAAACAAAATGTCACGGGAGACCGGGGGGCTAGGAGCCACCGCCCCCAGATGAGACCCCAGTCTTGGGGGGCAGCGAGGCGGGGGGGACGTGGGGAGAGGGAGGCGGGAGGCGCGGGGGTGGGTCTTGCGCCAGCCGGTCCCAGCCCCCGGGTGCCCGCCCGCCGCCCCCATTCTCCGGCCGGCGAGCCCCCCGGGAACGCGCGCTCTGCAGGGGGCGGGGATCCCCGCGCATCCGAAGCACTGAGGTCGCCTCTTGGCCCCCCGCCCTTCCCATCAGCCTACCTCGGTTACGGGTCCCCAGTGGCCGCGCCCGAGGTCCCAGCCGCGCCCGGTGCGGGGCTCCAGGGGCTCTCCACCGGGGCCGCCGCACGCCGAGCCCGCAGCGGGCGGGGGCGGGGGCGGGGCACGCCTCCTGCCGGGACTGGCGGCCGGAGTAGCCCATCGGAGGTCGCAGCCCAGCGCCCGACGTCACCTGGAGGTGTGGCTCTGCCTTGGACTCCTCCCGGCCTCTGGAGCGGGAGGCAGTTTTGTCCTGGAGTGTGTGCCCCTAGCCTTCGCCACACCTGGAGCTCAGACCCCGTGGGGACCGTCACCTCCTTTCTTTTCCTTCTGCCTCGACCCCGCGCCCACCTGTGTGATCTCCCAGCCTGACGTCTCTCTTCTTGGCCCTCCATCCTTCACCCTTTTGCCAGGTTAAGCGTCCTGAAGTTTTGAGGTACCCCCTGCCAAAGACCCTCATTGCCTTCCTTTTGCTTAAATCATCAAAAACAAGATTCCCTGGTTTCGTATTGGAGGCCTCCATCCTACTTTTTCAGCTTTATTTCTCACAGCTGCTCTTCACGCAGCTAAGCTGTTGTGTACCTTCCCACCCCCAGAGAAGCCCTTTTGGAACATTTACTAGGTGTACCGGCTAATAATGCGGATTTGTTTCATTAGCTGGAGTTACACACATGTTGATATCTATGCAATTTGATGTGTATGCTATTTTGTTGTATTGACAACAAGCTTCAAAACTTCATATGTCAAATTTTCTGAAGGTATTAACATCATAGCTATTTTTACACTTAAAAATGTCGAATTCTGTGCCAAATAAAAGGGCATTTGTGGGAACTTTTAATTCATTACTTCATTTTGAAGAAAAGTGCTGCTGAAGGTTATCGTATACTTCGGGAAGCTGATGGTGAACATGCTCCATCTCAAGATGCCTGTGAGCGCTGGTTTAAACGCTTTAAAAGTGATGGTTTTGATGTGAAAGACAAAGAACGTCCAGGTCAACCGGAAAAGTTTGCAGACCAACAGTGACAAGCATTATTGGATGAAGATGCGTGTCAAACTCAAAAACAACTTGCAGAAAGATTCAACGTTGCTCAGCAATTTCCGATCGTTTACAAGCAATGGGAAAGATTTTATAGGAAGGAAAATGGGTGCCACATCAACTGAACGAAAGACAAATGGAAAACGGAAAGGTCATCAGTAAAATGTTGCTTCAATGGCACGAAAGAAAGTCTTTTTTGCATGGAATTGTGACTGGAGATGAAAAGTGGATTTATTTTGAGAACCCCAAACGCACAATATCATGGGTTGATCCAGGTCAACCATCAACATCAACTGCAAGGCCAAATCGCTTGGTGGGATCAGGAAGGTGTGGTATTATGAGCTTCTAAAACCAGATGAAACCGTTGATCGTAAAACCACCAGAATGGGCCAGAAGACAACGGCAAAGTAATTTTGCTTCCTGATGACACACCATCAAACACTTCAAAACCAGTTAAAGACACGTTAAAAGATCTTGCCTGGGAAGTATTAACCCATCCGCTGCATTCACCAGACCTTGCTCCTTCAGATTACGTTCGGATCGATGGAACATGCACTTTCTGAGCAGCACTTCAAAACATATAAAGAAGTGGAAAATTGGGTCTCTGAAGGTCTGCCTCAATACTAGAAAAGTTCTATTGGGATGGTATCCACAAATTACCTGAAAGGTGGGGGAAATGTGTAGTTAGCGATGGACATTACTTTGAGTAAAGCACTTTTGATGTGTCTCTTGAAATTATCGTGTTTTCTTTGATTACAAAATCTGCTTTTTTAACTGGTAAAGGGTCATTTCTCATTTTTAACCGGTATCCATATTGTTAACTGGTACACCTAGTATCTACTATTGCCTGTGTTCGCCTTGAGAAGTTCTAACTATCCTCTTCTAAGACAGGTCAAATCATCTTCTCCATGCAGCCATGCTTCTCTCCCCCACCTCTTCTCTTGTTTCTGCTCCCTGAGCACTTAGGTTTTTACTCCTCTTGACACTTAGCTCATTCTGCCTGTTGTAGTGCCTTTTATTGCTCCATTAGACCTTTGAAATTTATTTTCTTCCTTTTGCATCTTTCTCAGCAGCCAGCGCAGAGAATTATACAAGTAGATGAGTGATAATTTAAGTCTAATTAGATTTTACTTCCCATAATGGGATCTGAAGAGGCCAATCTGGGGGCGGAAGGGAGGAAGGGAGGGAGGGGAGAAGGGAGGGGAGAGAGAGAGAGAGAGCAGAGGGAGAGGGGGAGGGAGGGAGAGGGGGAGGGAGGGAGAGAGAGAGAGAGAGAGAGAGAGAGAGAGAGAGAGAAGAGGGAGAGAGGAAGGGGGGAAGAGAAAGAGAGAGAGAGAGGGAGAGAGAGAGAGAGAGAGAGAGAGAGAGAGAGAGAGAGAGAGAGGAGAGGGAGAGAGGAAGGGAGGGAGGGAGGGAGAATTCTGAATGTTATGGGTAATCCTTCCCCAGGTTCACAAAACTAGGTCAAATTGCTCTCTTTGGTTCACAGTTGGCCAATAGAGGGTGTCAGAGGCTTTTCCCACTACAATCTTTTTTTTTTTTCCTAAAGCTCATTTCACCTTATATAGAAAAAGCACGAAAGAGATAAAAGATTTACAAAGTTCCTTACAGGGAAGGCAATAAGTAAATATGACTAAAAGGCCAGTAAGCGAGTATCAGGCTTCCATATTTCTTCCAGATGAGCACTAATTTTGGACTGGATCCCAGACTGCCCCCACACATCAAATTCCTTTTGCCTTCTGTGGGAGCTGATGATGCATATCATATGAAAAATTGTCTCCAAACAGCTTTGGCAAATAAGCAGGCTGGACGGGGCTTATTTTACAGAGCACACAGGAGTTAAATAAACACAGTTTAAGTAACTTGCATCATTTAACACAGCAAGTTAGTAGAGCCCAAAGAACTAAGAGCAGGAGAAAGAGAGAATGCCAAAATAGAATCACTTCCGTTGGTGAGTCAGAATACTAAATAGACAAGAGAGCTGAGTGAAGAAAGTCACTCATGAAAAGAAGCTTTCTAAACTCTGCTACCACCCATGCAAGGCTCAGCCAACGTTTACTTACTGTCACCTTTTTCTAGAAAAACATGACAAATTGAATTTGTTTGGCTGTGAAAAATACAGTGGAGCAGCATCCTGTTTCTGGCTGTGCTAAGAAAAATATATGGTACAAGGGACTATTATTTAGCAATAAAAAGAAATGAAGTGCTGATAAATGCTATAACACGGATAAACCTTGAAAATATTATGCTCAATGAAAGAAGCCAGTCATAAAGGACCACATTTTGTCTGATTCCACTTACATGAGATGTCCAGTACAGCACATTTATAGAGACAGAAAGTAGATTAGTGGTGATGAGGGGCTGGGAAGGATAGGAGTGATGGCTAACGGAGAGGAGTTTCTTTGGGGGACACAAAAACATTCTAAAACTTGTGTTGATGATTACATAATCCTGTCAGTATACCAGAGGCCATTGACAGGCACAATTTAGATGAGTGATTTGTATGTTATATGAAACATCTCAATACAGGTGTTCTGAAAAACGAAAACTACATGTTGAATTTTATGTTTTCTATATTAAGTAGCAGCAGTTGGAAAATATCTCTGACCAGCCCTCATGGATGTTAATGGCATTATGCACCTTTGTTTTATAGCATTTACCTCAGCTGTAATATTATACTTATTTCTGGTTATTTGGTTGCCTGTCTTCTCCCCCCACCCCCCCCACCCCCCCCCCACCCCCCACCCCCCCCCCCCGCCACACACACTGGACTGTAATGAGAGTAGAAACTGTCTGGTTTTCCTTTTTACTATATATCCAGCATATATGGCGCAATGCCTGGCATGTAGTAGGTACACAATAAATAGTTGTTAAATGAATGAATGAAGGTGGCAAGGGAGATATAATTTATTAAGTACACATAATATTCCAGGCATTGTACTAGGTTCTGAGGGATACAAAATGAGCAATGCCAGACATGGTTTCTGTCTTCAGGGAACTGTGGTCTAGGGGGAAATATGCATGTTCATTAATGTCCACACAAATCAATGCAGGGATGGGCAAAAGTAGGTTTGAATTCAACCACCTCAGGAGGCAGTGGGGCTAATCCAAGCAGGTCACTGAATTCAGGTTTGTGTATTGATTTTCAAAGATGACAAGAATGTGTAAACAATGAAGGCTGGCAAATCGAGCACTTGCGAGATTGCACCTAAGTGTGCTGTGTCTTTCTTTTGATAAAGCTATTGTAATAATTGTAACCTGTGCGTCTTTTTCCATATGAACTGTAAACCGACCGTGCCCACCCCTGTATATAATTACAAATTGCATTAGATGTTTCGAAGGAAGAGCACAAGTTGCTCTACAACCGAATAATAAAGGGATTTGGCCCAGTCCTAAGAGTCAGGACGGCCTTTGAGAAAAAAGTTGAGCTGAGGTGTGAAGGAAGTAGCCAGGCAAAGCAAAGGGATCATGGGAAGAGTATCCCAGACTGTGGGAACAGAAGCTACCAGCCCCTGCAGTGAGGAGAAGCCTGAGACATCGGAGGGGCTGAACGCCAGTGAGGCAGGGACACAAGGGGCAGGAGAAGAGAAGAGCAGGAGGTGGCTGCAGAAGAAAGGGGTCGATCGTCTGGGACCTTAAAGAGTAGGGCTTCTGAAACCTCAGTGAGGATCTTGTTAAAATGCAGATTCAGACTCAATAGGCTTGAGATGCGGACCAAGATGCTGTATTTCTAACAAGTCTCCGGAGTACACTGTGAGTAGCAAGGTTGTGACGACATTATTCCAAGAGCACTGGAAATCCACTGAAGTGTTTTAAATAGTGACAAGGTCAGATGTGGCAGGCGGGCAGAGAATGCATTAGAAAAGAGCAAGAATGGATTCAGTGTGAGCAGTTGGTGAGGGATTTGTCTTCCTGGTGAGAAATGGTGGGCGCTGGGGACTGGTGGTGATGAACAGAAGCAATGGGTGGCCAGAGCTATGCTTAAGGAAGCTCTATCTAGCATGGTGGAGAGACTGGCTAGGAGAGGGAAGAGCAGTTTGGAGGCTCAGGAAATAACCAATGAAGATCTGAACTATGATGCTCATAATGAAAATGAAATGGAAATCATGGTGGGAATTAAGAGACTCTGGGTGGAATAGATACATATAGTAAACAACCGGTGGCACTTACAATGCATTGGGCATTGTTCTGAATGCTTTATCATATACTAGAGGCCCAGTGCACGAATTCAGCCTGGCCTGCAGGATTGGGCCAAAACCAGTTCTCTGACATCGCCAGAGGGGTCCCGGATTGTGAGAGGGTGCAGGCCAGGCCAAGGAACCCCACTGGTGCACAATCAGGGCTAGGGAGGTATGTGGGAGGTTGGCCAGTGGGGGAGGGACTGTGGGAGGGCTCCAGAGCGTGTCTGGCCCATCTCACTCAGCCCTGGCCGGACCTCAGCAGCAAGCTAACGTAGTGGTCGAAGTGCCTGCCCCCTGGTGGTCAGTGCATGTCATAGTGAGCAGTTGAGCATCCTTAGCATATCATTAGCATATTATGCTTTGATTGGTTGAACGGCCGACTGGTTGACCGGACACTTAGCATATTAGGCTTTTATTATATAGGATAATCTCATAACAACTCTGTGATATAGGTGCAGTTATTATTCCTATCTGACATATGGGGCAACTGAGGCACATAGAGGTTAAATAGCTGTCCCAAGGTTACATGGACATTAAATAGTAGAACTGGGGATTCTGGTTTCACAGCAATCTCTATGTTGTAGCTCAACTTCTTTCAAGAAATCACACAAATCTACAAGGTCTAACAACTAATTGAAAGGGGAAAACATAAGGGTCTGGGAGGCCTGGAGAGTATTATGTGAAATAAGCCAGTCAGAGAAAGACAAGTGTAACATGATCTCACTCATATGTGGAATCTAATGAACAAAACAAACTAATGAACGGAGTGGATCCAGAGACATGGAAGCATGGAACAGACTGAGGAGTCCTGAGGAAAAATGTAACCAGTTTTGTACTGTTCGTTGGCAAAATTATTTTGAGTTGTTTGTCTACAAGAAGAGAACTATAGGGAGATAATTTGTCCTTCCCTCTCCTTGCAGAGGGAACATAAATAGCTTTATATAAAAATAATTTCATATTTGCAGGGAGAAGAGGTCTAATAAGTTCATCTTTAGATCTTTAGACCACTGAGTTCTCCAAGGTTTTCTCAATATAAAACCACACCTCTTCCAGGCTACCTGTACACTTACTTTTCTGACTGACACAATTTTCACCAGGACCATTGGGAAAGTATTGGCCACTTTGGGGAAATTTTGACATGAACAAGGCTGTTCATTCACGAAGTGCCTCAGATTAAAAAGAAGAAGAAAACTTTTTAAGGCGATTGCCTTGTTTGCCAAAAAGAAATACAATTTTGTTTATCCTAAGAAACAACCCCTCCTTGGTTTTTGTACTTTGGGGATTACTGAAATCTTGACGCTTTAATTGATGGCTTGATAAAATTGTCAAGGATTCAAGTTATGTCAAAACTGCTTGCTACTCTCTTTTGGGTGTATATACGTAAAGTGTACTTTTCTATATTTATATTTTTCCCACTCCTTGATGAGAGAACACAATTAACTTTTTACAAAAAACAATTTCATATTTGTCTGAAGCTGGCTTCCTCACACTTTTGCTCTTTCTTTTCCTTCTCTTGGAAAACTTTAAAGGTTAATTAATTTTAAAGAGGCCTTCAGTTGTTATATGCTCACTCTAGGAATATAGTCCAGATAAGCAGCCAAAGAAAGAAAAGAGTTATTACTCTGTGTTTCTTCTTGTTGACACTAAAAAGTATATTTATATAATGGCCTGCATAAAAGCTACCAGATAGGAAGAAAAGGCTTTAGTTTTAAGATAAAAGAAGTTTTGTCATGATTTAGTCTTAAAAATTTAGTGTCTATATATATATAAAAACCAAGTGACTGGAACGGTGAAACAACCGGAACAACCGGTCACTATGAGGCTCACTGCGGCGGCGAACTGGCTGGCCAGACCCCACCTGTACACGAGTTTGTGCACTGGGCCTCTAGTACAGTGATCGGCAAACCGCGGCTTGCGAGCCACTTGCAGCTCTTTGGCCCCTTGAGTGTGGCTCTTCCACAAAATACCACATGCAGGCGCGCACATACAATGCAATTAAAACTTCGTGGACCATGCGCAGAAGTCGGTTTTTGGAAAGGAGATAGATGAAACAGTTATACAAGACGAGTGTGGATGGGAGAGTTGGAAGGGGTCCACCTCAGCAAATGTACCTCAATCAGATTGAGGACGTTTTTAGCAAAGGCCAGCTTAGGAGTACCCTAATTAAGTTAATAACAATGTACCTACCTATATAGTTTAAGTTTAAAAAATTTGGCTCTCAAAAGAAATTTCAATCGTTGTACTGTTGATATTTGGCTCTGTTGACTAATGAGTTTGCCGACCACTGCTCTAGTACCATATAAAAATAATGTCAACAGAATAGTTAGGCTTGTTCAAGACCAGAGTTAAATTTCTTTTGATTCAAACTTCTTACATTTCCTACATTGGTTCTAGGGATTAAATAAATTACCATTGTTTTCATTACTTGCTTTAAGTAAAAAATTATATGTATAAAATTATATTCAACTAAACGGGATGATAATGAATGTCTGTTCAAAGGGTTTAATTTTACGCATTTCTGACAATGCTACAAATCACAAGAATTTGACATGTCAACTAAATTATAGTAATTTCCAGATCTTTAACTTTAAAAGTTTAGACAAATGATTAAATTAATTAATAAATAATCTTTGGATACATAGACAGTTCCTAAAAAAAGAAACAAATACAAAACCTGGTCACTAAACATAATTTTAAGTTGCACTTTTTTGCTTAAATGGATAATAGATGAACAAAACATGCAAATACATTGAATGATATCACACACACACACATACACACACACACACACAAGTTAGTTAATTGTTTTTGCTTCCTCAAATTTGTTAAAATTGTATGAAATAAGTGCTGAAGGAGAAAAAATAGGTGAATAGATTTTGTTTTTTAATTCTCTAGTTCTCTTTTGTGTCTGAAGAAAAGAAAAGTTGGTTACTTTGGTTAAATATGGCAATTAATATACTGTTTCATTACACTAGATACAATAATACTTTAAAAATGCAATGGTAATCACACACACAATGGTAATACAATTTTCTGGTTTTTATTAAGAAAGTTGTAGTTTAGTCAATGGTAAATGTATTATAATCGGTGGTTTCCTCCCTTGTAGCCCTTAGCAATGTTTTTCTTCAATACTACATGGAATTCTTAGAGAACAGAAACTCTCTCTCGAACACTTTGAATCCTTCAGCACTAGGAACTCAAGGGCCTGGCATAGAGTAAGCACTCGCTAATTATTTGTTGAATGAACAAGTGAATGATTAGTTCTGCATCTAAATGTAATTTCCCGATTCTATTACCTGGAGAAGACAAGACTGGAAAATCCCCTAATTCTTCTACATCAAGGAAAGAATAACTGCAGAGTAAAAATTATTATAGCCCTGGGCGGGTAGCTCAGTTGGTTAGAGTGTCGTCCTGATACACCAAGGTTTTGGGTTTAGTTCCCAATTAGGGCACATACAGAATTAACCAATGAATGCATGAATGGGTGGAGGAGCATGCCCCCTCTCTCTCTCTCTCTCTCTCTCTCTCTCTCTCTCTCCTCTCTCTCCTCTCTCTCTCTCAAATCAATAAATAAAAATTAAGAAAATAAAAATTATTATTAATATAGATATGTAGGTATATCTATTTTACCCATCCATCCATTCATCCATCCATCCATCCATTCTTCTACCCATCTACCTGTATTCTAGCTCCTAACTGATTAGTAAAAGAAGTGAAGAACCACAAATGTGTCTCATTTCATAAATTTGTTAATATTTGTCACCAATTTTTTTTCTTTGAAAGCAGAAACTGAGATGGGGCTTGATATGCATGATATTTATTAGGGGCCAACTTCCTGTTTGAAGGGTAGGATGTACGTTGGAGAGAGAACTGTGATATTGGCCCCCCAAAGCCTCAGGAAATGCCATGGGAAGTCCCTACCAAGAATGCCATCAGTTTATCAATAAATGGATGGAAGGGTGTGTGCTTGGGCGTGGCAACAATGTGGGGAAACCCTGACGGGAGTAACAGCTGGAGGCTGTCGGCTCACTGACTTCTAAGCAGCCTGGGCAGCAAGTCTTTCCTTGAAGTAGGACTTCTGTATTTACCAACATCTTATTTCACAAATGTACAGTCATAATTTTAAATGAGATAGATTACATTCAAATCTCCATAACAAGAATATGTATATTTTAAAAGGTGTGGAAAACATCAAAGATGTATGATGGAAACCAGTATCTTGGAAACTTACTACAAATACATTTTCTTCTCAGAGACATTGAAGTTTGAATCATTGCCATGAGGCTTCCTTTCTTTAAATTTAATGGGTAACACTTTTAGGCCAGAATGTTGATTTACTTTGTCCTAAAAGATATCCAACATTTCCATGGCAGATTGCAGCTCATGTGCTCCTTTGAGGGGTTGCGAATTTCATCTTTTCCATGACATCAGAAGCCAACTATTCAAAATAAATAAATAAATAAATAACTTAAGCAGATTCATATGGTGGCTCTGTACTTTGAAGTTTAGTGCTATTCTTTTCTGTTATAAAATGACTAGAGGCCCGATGCATGAAATTCGTGCAAGGGGCTCGGCCCTCACAGCCCCAGCTTCATCTGGAAGATCATCTGGAAGGACGTCCGGAAAGTTGTTCGGCTGTTTAGTCTAATTATCATATCAGCTCTTTATTATATAGGCTTCTTCAAACCTATTTTAAAGCAATGAAGCCAACTGCTTTATTAAAATATTTCTAGTATAATAGATATTAGTGAAGAATTTCAACATTATAAAAATTATCTTTTAGTGGAAAAACACTCCTGAATTTAAGAAGTTTTCTCTTGTGCTCTTTTTCTATCTGTGTCATTCCAGATCATTCTATTCTGTTTCTTTTTCTTTCTGACTGCATTTCTTACTATTTCTAACTAATGCTTCACATTTTTCTTTTCTAGCTTTTGCTTTCTTAGCTTACATAAATATTGTATCAATAAGATCTAGAGGCTACCAATAACACAGTAAGGGTTGATTCTGCAAAAAAAAAAAAAAAAAAAAAAGCATTAGATTCTTATAAACAATTAAAACTATCAGCCAGACCCTCAAACCTCAAGACTCTGAAGACTCAGCTGTGCACCAGTGCACCAGCATCCCTAGCTGTCATTTGAGGTTGTATTCTTTTTCTCAGCTCAGTTTATTAGATGCTATTGGAGCACTTGTTTGCCACAGACTGTGACAGGGACTAGAGGAATTAAGATAACCCTAGCCCTCCAGGATCCTGCTATCTGATGAGGGAGACATTCACAAAACAGATCATTTCAATACAAAGTTAAATGCTAACAGAGAGGTATACTCAATGTGCAATGGGAGCTCAAAGTAAAGTCACTTAGCTCAATCTAGGTGATTAAAAAAGGTTTCTAAAGACGATGACAGCAGATTTGTGTTAAAGGATGTTTAAGAGTTACCCAGCCTCTTATTACAAGCCCTCCAAGTGATTGTGATACAGGCCAAAGTTTGGGAACCACTGCCCTACATCAGCAGGGAACATTTGACAAAGCCTGGAGTGGGGTGCAGATTGGGGAGGAACTCATCTTGGGTGCAAAACTTAAGAGGGTGCTAAAATCCTCAGTAATCAAGATAAACAGTGTTTAATGAAAGATTTTTCAAGATCAAAGTTAATGCCAAAAATCCACAATGTTGTTTGTTTGAAGACTCTGTTCTTGTGCGATGGGAACAGTTGTTTCCAATCAGCTTAAGGTTCCCAGGACCTACAAAGCTGTCCCATTTCCTATCGTGCAGATCGGGTAATGCGGGGTTCAGGGGCTAGCTTCAGGGGTGTGAGACCCATGCAGTTAAACACGGTCCCCACTCCAAAGGACCCCATGCTTAGAAGGGCCCCATACTTAGTTTAATTCCCTCCTGTCACTGTCTTGAAATTCTTCATTAATTTTTGAAGAAGGAGTCCTGTATTTTCATTTTGTACTGGGCCCTGCAAAGTTTCTCTGGAATGGCTTATGGGTGTCTTTTTTTTCCTCCTTCAAATTTTACATCAGCATGGAGTGAAGTCAGTCTTTTTGTTGTTGTTGTAGAACTTTCATTAACTTTTACACTTGGTTCAAAACATGGGAGGACATTTTGATACGTGTATATAGGGCACACATTTCCCTTCTGCCTCAGGTTCCAATATGGCTCAACACAGTACTGTTCTGGAGACATTCATGATTGTCACGACTAAGGAGTGCTACTGACATCTAGTGGATGGTGGCCAGGATGCTGCTAAACATCCTACAAGGCACAGGACAGCATCTACAACAAGGAATTAATTATCTATCAGGCCCAAAATGTCAGGATCGCTGAGGGCAAGAAACTCTGCTCTACCGGGACAAGTCGGGAGGTTGGTAACAGTGTCTTGAAATGGGGGTAGTGACAGCAAATAGGGAGCTATCTTGAACTTGATGATTAGTTAGAGGGAAAGACTCTCAGAGTTTTGCTTGCTCAGGTCACCAATTGGCACAGAGAATCCAGAAGGAAACTCTCGTTAGGTAGAAGCAAGGCAAAAAGAGGTTAAGAGTTTGAAGAAGGACATCCAAATGGAGACATCCATTTGAAGGCCAGTGTCTCAAGCTGTGAAGAGATGTTAGAACTGTCAACAGGCATTTCCATGATGGTCCTCTGCCCCACCCAAACCTCTAGCACAATTCCATCTCTCCTGCCTCAGAATGGACACCACAGGTAAGCCAGGGGGCAAGGAAGGCAATTTTGGGCTTTTTAACTCCTACATGATTTTTCTGAAATTTTTGGTAGAGAAAGTTTTGTGCATTTCAAATATGTAAGCCCCAAAATAGGGGTCCTCAAACTTTTTAAACAGGGGGCCAGTTCACTGTCCCTCAGACCGTTGGAGGGCCAGACTATAGTTTTAAAAAAAACTATGAACAAATTCCTATGCACACTGCACATATCTTATTTTGAAGTGAAAAAACAAAACGGGAACAAATACAATATTTGTATTTGCATGTGGCCCGCGGGCCGTAGTTTGAGGACCCCTGCCCTAAAGGCTCAAGGTATAGAGTTCATTGTCATAGGTAGCAGGCTGGGGTAACAGGCAAATCCAAGTACTTTTCTCTGAGATTGAAATAAAGATTCTACAGGTGGAGAAAGAGGAGAGACAAGCCAATGTGCAGGAGGGAATGGCTGGGACCATGGGATCGGACTGTGGGCACCAAATGGACAGGAGCAGAATCAGCATCAAGACCACCCCGCCCCGCCTAACCAAGCGCCAAGGAGCTGCTCTTCATGATTGCACCAACATGCTATGTCCGGGGAAAACAACCAAAGACCAGCATGCCCCTGCCTATAGACTACCCTCCATCCCAATAGCTGAGAACACGTGTAGGTCCTAGGATAGAGGGGAAAGCCCCGTCGCCTGTTCTTGGGAGAGCTGAAGGGATCCACAGTCCCTCACAGATGAACGCCGGGTGATCTCCCACTGCTTTGGTTACATTTCACAGGCAAGTTTCTCCAGAACTGTTGCTGGATGGCTTTTTTTCTTCTTTAGAGAGTGAGCTCACTTTTCACCCCAGCTATTTTCAGCCTTCTTAATTGCCATCAATAAAAGGCTTGGATTTTTCTTTGTTGTTTAAGCTTATGAAATGTACTTTCTAGCTAAAATTTTCTGTTTCCTGGTTTTTTAAACATTCGTTGGTTTGTCGATTCTTTAACTCTGCACCTCTGGGTTACTTTGAAGACAGAGATGTTGTTTTGTTCAACATCATATCCTTAGACTGTGGCACAGGGCCCAGAACATAGCAGGGGTCTGTAATGGATGCTGTGATGTGTTGCCCGGACCCCCCCCTCCCCCCCACTTTAGGACCAAGGCACTATTCCCCCAGATGCTGTTCGTGTCAGCTGTTACAGCTCACTGTCTGATCCAATAACTAGTTGATGCAGGACAGAGGTTCTGTCCCTTGCCAAGTCAACCCCAGAGCTCCTAATAGGACTGGCTAAAGCTTCTGTGGCAAATTCATCCCAGCTCTATCCTTTCTGACCAGTCGTCTCCCTCAATCCCTTACAAGGGTTGCTCTCAAGCGTGCTCTCCAGTAGCCCTCCCTCATGCAAATCTCTGCCTAGAATCTGCTTCCTGGGGAACCAATTTAAGACAACGTTTAATAAATATTTGTTGAGTAAATGGATGAAGGGACTCTTCCATTGTAAACTATGAGGTTCCTCATCCTGAGCAGAAATAACTGTGAAAAACCTCTGACCTTTATTTGTATATTTAACATTTTATTTTGTCATCTCAGGCCCTAAAAGTCAGAGCCTCATATTCAAATCATTCACCCCACTTATAAGATGGCAGTATCAGTACCCAGTTGTTTTAGTTATATTGTCACTTGACCACCAGATGGCAGGGGTGACACTTGCAAAATCTGACCTTAGGCCACCTACTTCAGAATTCAACACTAAACCCATTTAGTACCATTAATTCCTAAACTCTTTGTAATTATGGCATCATTTCATTTTGTAGGAAAGTGTCACCACATGCTTGCCCTCATTTGCATATAAAAAGAGGAGTTTGGAATATAATGGAAAGAGCCCCGGACTAAGCATCAGAACCACTGCACACTGGCCATTTGTCCCATTCGACTATGTTTCATCAACAGAATGAGACTCCCAGTCCTATATGCTCCACAGGTCTGTTGAGAGGAGGGACCACATGTGGCTGTTCCCAGGTCCAGGCCAGCTCTGGGTGTGGGGTAGGGAAGGAGTCCTGTAGGGACTTCGCCTAAGGGACGAGTGTGAATGATTGCCTCTAAGGAGAACGTTCTGATACATATGCCCTCCAGTCTAAGGCCCTCTGAAGTTTATTCCTTCTCCTGGACCAGCACAAAGTTTTCCTGCATGTTGGGGTGCAGACAGTACAGCTTATTTCTTCCAAGAATCCTCAACTCCTGACCTTCTTGTTTATCTGTGCTGAGAGCAGGAATAAGTAGCTGAGTTTGGACGAATTTCTCACGCTGCTGTGGGATGGTCACGTCACTGCTGGAATTCGCCCATTCTCACACCACTGTCCAAAGTAGAAAGAGGACCGAGAAAGTTTGGTCCAGGCTTATAAGCACCTGGGCTAGGGTAGCAGGGGCAGCTCTCACTTGGCCTGAGCCATACTACCCTCACCCCAAGAGGCCATAGCTGTCAGCTGGCCCCTGATCCACCAGAACCACGTGTGACTGAAAGGCTGTGATAAAAAAATGTGTATGTGTCGAGGATGTGCAGACAGCTTGCTACTCAGGTGTTGGAGAAATACAACTGCAGCCCAGCTAGTGAAGGAGTCTGACCTCACCGGGCACTGTATCGGGGGGAGGAGCTTCGGTGATCATGTGACACACAGAACCTACCACTTCCTCCACTTTTACTTTGGCCAAGTGGCCATTCTTCTGTTCAAATCTGGTTAAAAGTGTGGACTGTGCCAGGCACCTAGTGATCCAACCCAAAACAAGGACTACAGTCTAAATTCCAAATTGCCCCCTTGTATTTGGGCCTGTCTGGCCCAAATGAAAAGGTACACCTCATATTAAATTTGGACTTTTTCTCTTCATCTTCCCTTGTCTGGATCAATAGTGTGATTAATCTGTCATTTGTTTGGAGTATGTTATTTTTTTTAAAATTGGTTTATTAAAAGGTATTATTTTGTATGCTTATTTGGCTTGTGAAATTATTAAAATTCCCACAGTGAACCTGTACCAAATAATTTGCTTACAAAGACAGTACCAGTTTCTGGAGCATAATTTTGCTGACTCTCCCAAAACAAAACAAAATAGTTGTATATATGCAAATATTTATGTGTACTTGGTTCAAGGTATAATGCATTTATTTTTTTCTTTTAAATATATTTTTATTTATTTCAGAGAGGAAGGGAGAGGGGGAGAGGAACTGAAACATCAATGATGAGAGAGAATCATTGATTGGCTGCCTCCTACATGCCCCCTACTAGGGACGGAGTCCATAACCCAGGCATGTGCCTGACCGGTAATCTAACCTTGACCTCCTGGTTCATAGGATCAATTTATTTCTTACTATCTGTCCTGGTAAAAAAGTATTATGAAAACAATGCGGTAGAGAAAGTTCTGCACACATTCATCAACAATCCAAATCTCCAAAGGAGAGGAATGGAAACATGAATGTGGTATATTAAGCAACGGAATACTAGATAACAGCAAATGAAAGAAATACAGAGACTTGCTTTTATGGGGATGAATGTCAAAAGCAATTCTGAAGGAAGTCAAGTCCCAGAGAAAACGATTCCATGGAAAAAGCTCAAAATCAAATAAAATAAGGTTTTCTATAGTGATACAAATGTGGCAAATCTACAAAGAAAAACAAGCGAAGGTGAAATAAAATTCAGAAAAGTAATAATAAAAACTTAAGATCATCAATGTGACTAAAGGTTTGGGGAACTGGAATGTTTCTCAGTTGTTTTGCAAATTAATTGCATTTGAACAAAGCATCAGCGTCTATGCCAGATCTTTCCCCCATCCCAGCTCTTAGGGTGGTGCTCGGCACCTAATTTTTGTATTTATTTTCCGTGTAAACGATGCATCCTAAATAGTGGGTAACTTTCATGGCTATCGTCTGGCAACGCTCCGACAATAGCACTTATCTATTTGCTGAATGAATCGTTGGCGTACGTTAGCTCATTCAATATTTCTCATTTTCGTCAAAATTCAAGATTCCTATTGTGGCTGCAATTCAAAGCCAGCCCCACCCCCTACCCACTCTTGCAGGCTTTTACATTGCTAGGCTCCTTGTTCCCGAGTGGCGGAGGCAGTTTCCTCCTCCTCTCTGCGCTGAACAAGCCGAGTGGGACAAGGTCGACTGTCTGCGTTAAGGAAAAGGTGTTCCCACCATTGGGATGTGGGGGGGACCACAGTCTAAGCTGCCCTCCGGGGACTGAGGTGGGCGGATTCCAACCTGCCAGGCTAGTCCCAGCGCCGGAGGGCAGCTACCGCGCACTCCTCAAAGTCCGAGTCTAACCAAATCTCCACTCTGACTTCCGCTCCCCGGTGACATCACGACCTTTCCGGACTCCTGATTGGAGGGTTCCATGAGCACAATTCTCGCGAAGACTCCTCCGACAGGTCCTCCTGTTTCCCTCCTGTCGCCGCGACCCGGTAGTCGACAGACCACGTTGAGAGCCGCCGAGACACCGTAGAACTGTACGAGCTTCCGGGATTCACCTCGGCGGCGGCGACTCTTCTCTGACGCCCACGGGCACGAGGTTTGGATCTCAGGCGTCCTGTCTGCCAGGCCCGCGGTGGCGCGTGACTCTCCATCGCTGGGTTAGGGGCCACCAGGTGACTGACACCAAGTCCCGTTCTTTAGCATCGCGAGATGTAGTGTCGGTTGGGGGGGGGGGGGGACTGATTGCTGGTCGCTTAGGTTTCCTGGGAGACAGCATTTTAACCAATACTTTCCCCACCCCGCCCTGTCATTCCACGGACTCCACACGGTTGGAAAATTGCCTAGAGAATGTTTGTGGGAGTCAGCCAGGAAGATGTAGGGTTGAAAGGGAAGCTGCCACGGGAACCCAGGAGGAGTTTGATTGCTGAGCATCTTCTGGCCACTTAAGCAGTGCCTTTCGGTGGGCGTGGGGTTTCCCTACGCGGGAGGCCGCATTCATCGGGACAAACGTGTAGGCACCCATTGAACGCGCATAAGCTCGGCGCTTTTTTTCTGTATAGTGTCGAAGTTCCCAAGATCAAATCCTGCTGCAAACTTGCTCCCCATTTACCAGAGAATAGCCTCCCCAGTTATCTGTCTCTGTCCCTTCTAAACTTTGATCAATGATCTCCATTTTTATTACTCTTTTATGTTAAGTGGCTTTTCACATGCCATTGCTATATTGAGATCTTCTTTTGCAAATGGACCATAGTTCATTAGTGTCAAGACTAGCTTGTCACTTACATATAGAATATACTTTAGATACTAGGTAGTTCACCTTTCTGCCGTTAAAAGCGTGCATCACTTCTAGAACATCTCTGGTACATGTTTGTTAATTAATTCACATGTTTTTACCTAATATTTATCAAGCACCCTAATAGGCACCAGGTACTGTTTTAGGAATTGAGAATTAAAACAGTGGACAAACCAGGTAAAAGTTGCTGCTTTCATGGAGTTTACGACTAGGGAGCACAGACAATATACACATAAACCAGTCAGTGTCATTTCAGGCAGTAGTAAATGCTATGAAGAAAAAGTAATGGAAATTGTGGGTGAGTAGGAATGGTGGCATTTTACTTATTCTTAAACACTTTAAAAATTAATTTTTAGAGAGAGAGACACATTAATTTGTTGTTCCACTTATGTATGCATTCATTGGTTGCCTCTTGTATGTGCCCTGACAAGAGATCGAACCCACAACCTTGGAGTATCGGACAATGTTCTAAACAACTGAGCTACCCAACCAGGGCTAGGAATGGTGGCATTTTAGATAGAATGGTCACAGAAGAGTTCTCTTGGGAGGCTTTATTCTAGAAGAGACCTGAAGGAGTAGCCTTGCAAGGATCTGGTGGAATGAGCGTTAACAGGCAACGGTATCAGGACATGCAAAGGCCTTTAGGTAGGAATAAGAGCAGCGGGAAGAGCTGAGCCCCTGAGATGGTGAAGAGAAGATTAACTTGAAGTGTAGGGAAAGTCAGGACCAGATATTTAGGTCCTTGAAGGCCAAAGTTTCAAGTTTGGATTTTATTCTACGTGTTAATCGGCAGCCTTTGGAAAGATGGAGAGAGTAATTAGATTTGATTCAAGTTTTTAAAAAAGATTGCTTGGATGACTGTGAAGAGAACGGAATTTTCAGAAGCCAGGGTAGAAGTGAGGAGACCAGTTAGGAGGCTATAACAGGAGTCCAAATGAAAAGGGATATTCCCAATGTTGGGAATTCTTTGTTTAAAAGGCAGCCCATTCTATACTTGGAACATGGAGGTCTTCCTCTAAATTGAGCTGAAATTTGCCTCCCTGAAGCTTGTCCTTTTTCTAATCTGTAACAAACAACATCTACACCCCTTTTCTCCTAACCAGTCCAGCCGCCATTTAAGACACTTGTCCTGTCCTCTTTTCTCCAGACCACCTTTGATTAACTAAGCTCTTCTCCGAAGGCAGTGCTTTCTAGGCCCTTCAGACGCCTGGTTGGTCTTTGGAAGCTCCATTATTCATTATGGATCTTTTTAAAAAATATATATATTTCATTGATTTTTTTACAGAGAGGAAGGGAGAGGGATAGAGAGTTAGAAACATCGACAAGAGAGAAACATGGATCAGCTGCCTCCTGCACACCCCCCACTGGGGATGTGCCCGCAACCAAGGTACATGCCCTTGACCGGAATCGAACCTGGGACCTTTCAGTCTGCAGGCTGACGCCCCATCCACCGAGCCAAACCGGTCAAGGCCATTATGGATCTTTAAGATGTGGCCACCATCACTGCACCTAATGCTCTACATGTCACCTGACTTGTGGGATGACCAAGGGATCATGCACTCCCTTAATCCATCTGACTTCTAACATGCTTTTTAGCAGTCATATTGTGCTGTTGGCTCACAATGAGCTGTTTCAAACAACATATCGAACTGTTTCAAATCACATTTCACCTCCTCCTGCACCCTCATTCTGCATTTCTATATTATGTTTTTCTAATCTGAATGCAGCATTTTACATTTATTTCTAGTTCATCTTGGTAAATTTATTCTAGTTCATTGGGCTGTTTTTTAATCCTGATCCCATCATCCAACATGTCCTCCCAGCTTTGTATCTTTTATAAATTAACATTGCATTCTTTTACAAATTCACTATGTTATGTCCTCTAATGTCTGCATCATATAGATTGCTAAAAATGTTAACTGCACCAAGAAAAGAGCCCTGTGTAGCATTTCCCTAGTGACTTCTCTCCAGATGGCATGGTATGATTAGTGTGTATTTTTCAAGTACATTTGTTCAGTACATGATGAACCCAAGGAACTAAAATAAACTCTGTTAACTAAAAGCAAACTCACAAGGACAGTATGCACATTTTTTTTTAATTAAATACTTTGCACAAATCAGGATATAGTATATTATGATATCTCCTGATCTGTCAGTCTAAGAAGTTACTGAGGTTAGTTAGATAGACTTTATTTTTGGAAAACCATGCTGGTTTCTTTTGTTATTATTAAAGTGAAGGCTTGCTGTATTTTAAAATACAAAGACTGGCCTATATTAGGTAAAATTAACTATAGACAATAATAAACTCTTCTTGAGCTTAAAGTTTTTCTTTTTCAAAGCAGAAATCCTTAGACCAGTGGTTCTCAACCGATAGCAACTTTGCTCCCCAGGGAATCATGAGGCAATAACTGGAGATATTTTTTGGTTGTCACAACTTGGTGTGAGGGAGATGCTACTAACATCTACTCGGTACAGGCCAGGGATGTGTTAATCATCCTACAGTGCACAGGACAACAACTCCACAGCAAAAAGTTATCTGACCTAACATGTTCATAGTGCTAAGGTTCGGGAACTGCATTAGGACAACACCTTAAACTCTTCTTTCGTGCAGTGGCTGCTTTCTTTTAAAATGGTGGTAAAGAAGAGGAAAGAAATACAAGTTACTGCATTGACCGTTTGTCATCAGGACCTTGAAACTTTGAGAAGTAAGTGATTTCTGACTATTTCTTTTCTAGGTTGCAAATAGAGTATTTTATGTCTGGGACTTCATATCACCTAATGTGCACACTTGCTATTTTTTTTCCCATGTTCTTTATATTCAGTTTTGGATGTAAAATGGTTTTCTTAAAATACTGTTTCAGGCTAAGTTCTGCCTGGTGTTTTGGGTTTATAAATACTTAAATTTTATAGAATGCGTAACAAAGGCAAACTCATATCCATATACTGTTAAATCACTGAAGAAATTTTTGTGTGTATGTTATATAGCTTTGGCTGATGTGGAAAGAGAAAATCTGGCGTCTTTGCTGTTACATTGTGTACAACTCACCGATGGAGTGTCACAAATTCGTTATGTTAAACAGGTAAGGCCGAATTGATATTCTTGGATATATCTTGAAGATTATCATGCTGTTATGGACTTTTAAATTTAATTGATAAGTTTTGAGTCCTGATTATTTAATATTAATATAGCATTAGAGAAAAGGTTTTTCTTTCTGTTTATTGTATGTATTTTTATTCAAAGTAGCAACAGAAGCCATATTCAGGCTTCTGTCACCATTGGAGCTGTAAGTAGATAGGATAATGTGATAACTATACATACCTTTGTGGCGATAAATTTTTAAAAAATGATTTCTGTTAATCAGAATCTTCAAAACTTGTTTAGCAGGCACATTAAAAAGTTAATTTAAAATGTAAAGACTGTCCTTACTAGTATTTCAATATTAGGATTTATCATTTGAACTTGCATAATATTTTTTTGGAAAGCAATTAAATGCATTATTGGTTTTCAGTTGTGCTACAGAATTCCTGTACCTTAAGCCATTGACAGGTCTGTAATTCTCAATGGAGGTGGGTCTGGAGGGTAAAGTGGGAGTTGGGGGGCATGTTAATAAAGTTAATAAATACTGAAATAGGTGTTTAAATCAGTATCCTTAACAATGCGGAGTAGAAAATATTTCACATGATAATTGAGAATTAAAAGAGTAGTTGAATCCATGTTACTTTGTTATGCTTGATATTTTAAAAAATTACTATGACTTTGAATTTTTTGGATTATAGATTGTGCCTTTACTGGAGAAGGCAGATAAAAACGGCATGTGTGATCCCACTATTAGAAGTTGCCTGGATATTTTAGCAGGCATTTATCTTTCTTTGAGTCTAAAGAATCCCTTGAAGAAAGTCTTGGCAAGGTAAGAAGAAAAGGAAGGGAATTGGGCCATATAAACGTTCAATTTGATAAAAAATAACCAATATTAAATATTCTTTGCCTGGTTTGGTTTTAGACTTGGGACTGTTTGTTTATACACCAAAACCACACTTTTATTTACTATAGTTTGATAATGTAGTTTATATGTTAGAGTAAGTCATCTCTCTAGAGCAAGCATGTCAAACTTGCGGCCTGCGGGCTGCATGACTCATTTATTTGGCCTGTGTTAGCCTTTGAGTTTGACATGCTTGCTTTAGCAGCGGTTCTCAACCTATGGGTCGCGACCCCTTTGGCGGTCGAATGACCCTTTCATAGGGGTCACCTAAGACCATCCTGCATATCAGATATTTACATTATGATTCATAACAGTAGCAACATTACAGTTATGAAGTAGCAACGAACATAATTTTATGGTTGGGTCACAACATGAGGACCTGTATTTAAAGGGCCAGAAGGTTGAGAACCACTGCTCTAGTGGCTCTTCTTTTTCAGAATATTTCCATTTTTGATTTTTTTTCTTCTAGAAAAACTTCAGGACGGTTTAGCCAGATTTGAAAAAAATGCGTACTGGTTTTGATTTAGATTAATTGATGTAAAATTTAATTTAATTTATTCATTCAGTAAATTTTTACTGATCACCTACTATGTGTCAAAGTATTCTTCTAGGCTTTGGGGATATAGTGAATAAGTCTAGAATGAAGGTTACATTCTAAGAGGAATAGAAAATACACAAAATAAAGAAGCGAAATATATAGAATTAGGTGGTATGAGTGCTGTAGAGAAAAATAAAGCAGAGAAGAGGGTAGGGAGACCCAAGGATGGGATGAGGGTTAGAGTTAAAACATAGTGGTCACTTTAGATGTCTTTGCTCAGTTAGTGATAGGGTGATATTTGAAATTGACCCAAAACAGATGAGGGGATGATTATTGGTTATATTTGAAGGAAACTGTTCCAGGTGGAGGAAGTAGCAAGAGCAAAGGCTTTGGCATGTTGTTGGAACAAAGGAAGACCATGTAGCTAGAGATAGTGAACAAGGATCAAATGAGAAGTAACGGTGGGACCAGATCGACAGTGTCTTACAAGTCATTGTAAGCACTTTGTTCATTACTTCGGGTGGGACATTACTGGATGATTTCAGGTAGAGGAATAATATGATGTTTTGGTAATAGCACTCTGGTTACTCTGTTGAGGATACTCTAAGTTATTTTCTGGCAGTATTGAAAAGGGCTGGTTCAATAATTCCTTCATGTGTAATGATTCCTCTCCTTCTTCACATATCCTTATGACAACTACTGAGTTGTCACGATTTTCAATATTTGCTTCTTTTTCTAGCTCACTAAATTGCCTGCCTGAATTTTTTCTTTCTGAGGCCATACAAAGTTTTACTTCTCGTCTTCAGGAAGAATTGAATACTACTGATCTATACTCTTATAGGAAAGTAATTGACAATATATCTTCCTGTATGGAGAACTTTAAGTTGGGTAAGCCAGCTCTTTTCTAGTAATTTTCCTGGTTAACACCAGTCACTACATCATTGTTTTTAAGTGATGTTAATTTTGGTGCTGAAACTTCTTACCAGTGTTAATTTTCTCTCTCACAGGTATAACAAGCATTAATAATCTTCTTGAAAATGGTAAGTCCTATTATTTTATTTTATTCTGAGAGGTGACTGCTTGTATGAGTCATTTTGGAACAGGTTCTTATAAGTTTCTTGGCAGTAGATAGAGTACTGCAGATAACTAAGGTATATCATGTTCCTTTCTTTTAAATTTCTACTTTTATACTATGATATCATTTTAGGTAACAGCGATTTAAAATATTTTCTTGTTCTGAAGTTAAAGTTCAAAGTTTTTAAATTCTGTTTTATCAGTATATTCTTTTCCTTTCAGTGCTTCATTTTCTACAGAAGAGTTTAATTGAAATCACAGAAGAAAATAGGCAAGTGTTACATGTCTGCATGCTTGTGCATACTTGCAGTTGTACATTGTCTTTGTACAAAGGAAAATTTTTAAAAGTTCTATAATGTGCTCCTTTCTATCCCTCTCCATAAATGTTAGACCAGAGTATTTAAATTTACTTTTTAGAGGTTTGACATTTAATTTTTAAAAATATAAGTTACTATGAGACTAAATGAGAAAGGGAAGAATTTATTTATTTATTTATTTATTTTGTTGTTGATCCTCGTCTGAGGGTATTTTTTCCATTGATTTTCAGGGAGAATGGAAGGGAGGAAGAGAGAGAGAGAAACATCAATGTGAGAGAGACATATTGATTGGTTGCTTCCCACGCTGGTCCCAATCAGGGCTGGGGATAGAACCTGCAACCCAGCTACGTGCTTTTTTTTTTTTTTTTTTTTTAAATATATATTTTATTGATTTTTTACAGAGAGGAAGGGAGAGAGAGCTAGAGAGTTAGAAACATTGATGAGAGAGAAACATCCATCAGCTGCCTCCTGCACACCCCCCACTGGGGATGTGCCCGCAACCCAGGTACATGCCCTTGACCGGAATCGAACCTGGGACCTTTCAGTCCGCAGGCCGATGCTCTATCCACTGAGCCAAACCGGTTTCGGCCAGCTACGTGCTTTTGACAGGGAATTGAACATGCGACCGTTTGGTCTATAGGCCGATGCTCTAACCTCTGAGAAAAACCAGCCAGAGCAGAAAGGGAAGAACTCTTTCCTCTACCTGAAAGTTTCTTTTTCATAGCATCCTGTTCTTAGTTTGTGGATGAAATACTCTCTGTAATCTTTCTGAAGATATTAATGATATTAATATCAGCTTTTTAAAGTATTTTATCTTTACATAGCTTCTATTTCTTCCAAGTTGCTTTTTTTCTCTTTGCTGCTTTGGTCGCTATATTTATTGCTAGAAGCTTTCCTCAGAAGTCCGGTGATCCTAGGCTGAGCACTCATGTTTAAGAATGGGGCACTGAGAGTTGATATGAATTTCTGTGCACATGGGTGTGGTTGATTACAGGTTTTATTGTGGGTTAACCAGTTGGGCTCTTTCTTTGGGGAACCCCTAATGTCAGTCTTTTTGCATGGGTAGTAGACTAACCATGGAAGAATCTTCAAAACCATTGGCTTAATATTCTGATTATTGGGTCTGAATGCTGAAGTCCTGGCATTTGGCATTTATTTTGCATATATTTACCTAATTTCTGTTTGTAATATGGTATTGCTA
This sequence comes from Myotis nattereri, assembly GCF_964212035.1. Lineage (NCBI taxonomy): Eukaryota > Metazoa > Chordata > Mammalia > Chiroptera > Vespertilionidae > Myotis > Myotis nattereri. The sequence continues at coordinate 61,620,115 of NC_138085.1, forward strand.
CTTTTTCTGTGTGTGCTGTCTTCCTGTCCGGACACTTGATGTTTTACAGTCCCTAGAGGTAGACCAGTTGTTTGCTGGCTTGGAGGTATGATCCATTGTTTTTATTTTATTTCACCAAACTTGTTGTCAGTCTTCCTGTTTTCAGCCCTACATTTACCTCCACATCAAGAAGTACCTGGTGCCCACAATTTCTTAGGCTTTTGGGCCTGCAAATTAGGTAGCTTCTGGATTTGTTCTCTGGCTTAGTAGTCACTTTTCTTGATTTTGCTAAGTTAGCTATGACTTATCCATCTGCTTTGTAGCTTTTACAATTGTATTATTGTCTCATTGTCTATTTGTTGTTCTTGTGTATTTATGTCTCTTTATGTTTCAAATACCTTGGGTGTTGGTTCAGGGAGGTTCTGGGGAGAGTAGGAGTAATATCTGTGGGCTGTCCTTAACCCAAGGTCTCCTTTTGCCTTACAAAGAAGGAGCTCCTTCTCTGTCACCTTTTAGGCTCTTCTTTCTCAGTTTATCTCTTAAATGTGGGTTCTGTCCTTTTAATTCTCTTTGTTAGACTATTTAATATCATCCACTTCTTTGATATCAGCCATTATCTCTGTACTTATGATTTCCAGATTTATCATTCCAACTTAGCTCTCTTCCCTGAGCATTAGATTTATATAGTCAGTTATGTATCTTAACTTGAATATTTTGCATGTGTCTCAAGTTCAATGTGTCCAAAAGAGAATTCACAGTCTTTTTATCCCTTCCCATAACCTATAGTATCCTGTATTCATTCTACTTTCTGTCTGTTTGAATTTGCATGTTCTAGATACCCCAATAAATGGAATACAATATTTGTCTTCTTGTGTCTGGCTTATTTCAATTATATTTTAAAGGTTAGTCTATGTTATAACATGTATTACAATTTCATTCCTTTTTTTGGCTGAATAATATTCATATATACATATACTAGTATATATCACAGTTTTGTTTATCCGTTTATCTGTTGATGGACATTTGGGTTATTTCTATCTTTTGGCTAATTTGAATAACGCTGTTATAAACATTGGTAGACCAGGGTCTGCTTGAATCCCTATTTTCAATTGTTTTGGTCATATACCCAGGAGTAGAATGCTGGGTGATATGGTAATTCTATATTTAACTTTTTGAGAAACCCCAACTGTTTTCCCTGACTTCTGTTTTCATATTATCACTCTGTGTTCTGCTCTGTTGAGAATTGGCTTAGAGGAGCAAAGATAGAAGCTGGGAGACCAATTAGGATGCTATTGTAGTAACCCAAGGGAGAGAGATGAGAGTGGCCAGGCTAGGAGTAGCAGTGGAGGTGGTCTGATTCTGGGCATATTTTGAAGGAAGGTAGAGCCAACAGGGTGGAATGAAGAGAGAAGTCAAGGATGATTACAAAGTTTTTGTAGTTTAGAGATCCCAGCAGGTGGAACAGGCTTGGAGTTAAAGATAGGTTCATGCAGTTTGAGGTGTCTGTTAGACATCCACATGAAGATAGTGAGTAGGAAGCTTCAGATACATGTCTGGAATTATAAGGAGAGGTCTGGGCTGGAGATAACAATTTGGGAATTGACAGCATACAGATTATAATCTAAAGCTAATGAATTAGCTAGATGAGATCAGCATCAGGGGAATGAATTAGATGGACAAAAAAGAGGACTAGGGTCTGAGTCATGGAGAGCTCTAACATAAAGAGTTCATGGAGAACAGCATGAACTAGCCAAGGTGTCTAAGAAGTGATGGTGAAGCAGGAGAAAGTCAGGTTAAGAAAGTGTATCAAGGCTGAGGCAGTGTTGACGTTTATAATTTGTTGTTCATTTTTAATTTGTTATTCTTACACTAAAAAAGAGAAGTGAGGCTAGTCATTGGCTGGAAAGAGGCAAATGTTGCAGCAAGTTAAGAGTGTTGAAAATTTTCAATAAATGTCTACATAATTGGAATGTACATGAAACTAGAAGAGAAAGGCATAAATGTCTGCTATAATCTAAAATGGAATTTGGCCCTTTGATTGAGGAATGTGCTATTTTGAAGAGTGATAGAAATGGTGACATTTTTATTTGACTTTTCTTTTGTAATGATGTCTTTTCTTCATTGTAGAAAATTTGCTGGAAATCATATTGTTCAAACGCAGTTGATGAATGACTTATTGGTAGGCATTAGAGTTTCAGTAATGTTAGTACAGAAAGTTCAAGGCCTCCAGAGAATTAATTCAAACGTTTCCAGTTCTCCCACATGGCAGAGTATGTGTGAACTGCTGAGTATTTTTACCAAGTTTTTAAATGATGGTAAGTGTAAAAAAACTGATGATTGTAATTGTCACTCAATTTTTGCTAATAATGGTATGAAATATATGATACTTAACAGAGATGTAGAACTTCTCCTTCCTCAGCCCCTCAAAGTGGGGAAAGGCCTGGGATTACAAGGTTTTAATGCTTTTTCTTTCAAATGTGCCAATCAGCAAGGGATAAGGTTGAAGGATTTTTCTAAGTGTGTGCATGTATTGTATATAAAGAAGAAAACCTAACATTCTTAGTGTTGAAAGGCTACAGTCTTTAAGCAGCAAAAGAAAATTCTGGAGAAGAAATTTCAAAATTTGGAAGGAAGGTATGGAAAAATTGGTGTAATCCACACATTTCTCCTTAGCAGCAGGTATTATCTCAGCTAGTGACAGTAGTCATTGTGAGGCTGGTCATTATGCCTCTTTAAACTCATATGTTGCTTCTGTTCATGTGAACTGTACCACTGGGGAATCAAATAGTGAGAAGACATGTCTTCTTATTAGAGTATTTCAACTAATAAATTAAATGACAAAGTTAGACTATCACCAGACACAATGTGCCCCTTAGAGTCTTGCTTTTACCACCAAAGGGATTGGACTTGAGACTGGCCCTGTTTCTAGGTCACCTGTCAATTTTCAGGAATTACAGAGGAACATGTTGAACTTCACCAGGAGTAAACAAATGCAATATCCAGATTGTGGGAAACTCAACAGGTCTGGAGGCCAGAGTTCTTCAGAGAAATTGTAACAAAAAGAAAGGGGTGGAGAGGGCACATGTTGATTGAAAGACACTTAGACACATATCAAAGTTTTGAAGATTGGACAAGACTAAATTATAGTGTTTAGAGCTGCATGTTTGAGTAATAAAACTTTTTAAAAACTAAAGACATCATTTATGAAAGGATATAGAAGGAAAGTTATTCTTATTAAGACATAATTCACAGGCATCTTTCCTGAGGATATTTGCTTTTAAAAGAGAAATTTGTTAAACCTGAAAAAAATGACTACTTGGTGAAATGCAGAGAAGACATGATTTTAATATCAGGCAGCCTCTTTTCTGAAAAGTTGATGGCATCTAATCAATGCTATTTCCCAAGGGTTATAAAGCTTCCTGTATCAGTAAAGTGTTTAGCTATAAGCAGAAAACTGAACTTCAGGGACTTAAGCATATGTGCCTTCCCTCCTTCTCACATAACAAGAAGTTCAGGAGCAGGTGATCCAGAACTACTGTAGACAGTCTAGAACCCACACATTTCTGCTTTTTGGCTCATAAGCAGGTTGGCTTTCCCCCGCATGTTTGCTGCCTCGTGGTTGCCATATGGCTGCTGTAGCTCCAGACAGCATGTCTCTGTTTAAGTTAGGAAGGAGAGCCAGTTGCATCTTTACTTTTAATGAGGAAACGAAAAGTGCCCAAGAGATTTGTGCTTACCTCCCATTGGCCTGAACCCTCATATGGCTACCTTTAATTGCAAGGAAGATTGAGGAAGCAATTATCTTGCCTTTGGCTGGGCGCATGGATGCCTCAATCAAAGTCATAGTTCTGTTAACATGGATAAAGGACATAATGGATAATTAATAGGCAACTTATAGTGGATATTTATAATCTTTCAACAGGTTAAATAATTCACCATATTATTTCGTATACTTTCTGACAAACCAGAGGCCAATAGAAAACAGAATGAAGGTAGCAAGTCAAGATTGTCTGGGTGCATGCCAACGATAGCAAAGTTTGTAATTAGCACTGATGCAGGCTCTTTATACAAGCCCTGAAATCACTATGAAAAATAATGTAATGGGGCTTGGGATGCAGAAGCATTGGTGGATGGGAGGGGACAGGCGATGTTGCTGCTAGATGTGTTGGGAGACTGTAGATGGAGAGGAAGAAAGATTGGATGTTAGAGGGGAGAGGAAGGAATCACATTTATTGAGTATTTATATGTTGAGCATAAAGCCTTTATGTTCATTATTCATTTAAATATTATAACAACTGTGTCAGATAGGAGTTATATTTTCCCATTTTACAGAAGAGAAAGCAGAGTCCCTGGGAGCTGAGTTGTAAGGCCTATTCACCTAGAAAGTAGTCAAGCTGGAAATTGCACCCAGGACTCTTACTCTGCAGCATCTGCTCTTTCTACTGTACCAAATATCCATCATTATTTAATACATGCTATTTACTTTTTTGCCAAATAGATGACCTCTTGCAGACAATTCACAGTACATCTGGATTAGCTGTTATTCTTTTTATTAAGGCTATGTTTCATCCACCTGAAAAGATTCCTGACTTGGTGAGTGGATCTCCTTTTTAGAATTGAATTTTATTGATAGTTTGACGCATGTTTAAAAATGAATTCAAATTTTTTTGCACAATCTTTCTGATGACCTTTTTCTCATATGTAAGAGGTAGTTGCAAAAATTCAGATAAAGCAGAATTAACACAACAGTTACCTATAAATCCATCTCACAAAGATAATCACTATCAACATTTTTATATGTATCCTAGTTTTTTTCTAGAGCTGGTTGTTCAGTTCTCTCAGCATTATAAAATATTTAGAGATTAATGTACACATATACAGTAATAAGTTTTTTTTATAAGTATGAATTTTTATTAAGAATAACCCAAATATTGTATTTTAGACAGGAAGCATGCTAGAATCAGTTGTTCAGTGACATTGATCATATGGAGAGTATAATTTGATAATTTGTGCCACAATCCTTATATTTACTACTAGCAGTTTTTTTCTTTATTGTCTAGAAACTTATTTTAGCTCTTTGCCTGACTTTATGCAAAATAGATGTGTGCCATGCTCTGAGATCACACAGTAATTATTGGATAAAATTAAAAATTTTCTTTCTAAATCACCTCTTAAAAGCATTAGTTAAGCTCATCCACTTACAGGTGGCGATGTGTTGTGCTCTAACAGTACATTCAAACCAGCAAAATGGTTCATGCACTTAGATTTTGTTTTCTATTGTTATAATAATCTTAACACTTATGGCTTTTTCACCGTTAGGTTCATTTCTTAGGATGTTTAGGGGGAAAGAGAATTTTGGATTTTTACTTTGAAATATCTCTGTAAAGTTTTAGAGGCTTTACATGTATTAGCTCTGTTATATTTTTCAGATTAGTAGTTTGCTTCTCTGTTCTGTGGACTGCACGAGCGCCCCGGAGTGGTTTGTGCACTCCTGCAGGAGCCTTTGTGGTGCTGATGTCTCCGAGTCAGCTCTCCTGTTCCTGTGTCAGGGGACACTCACCATGTTGGACTGGCAGAATGGGAGGATGGGCCCACGTGGGGAGGCCCTGCTCTTGGATACTGTGCATGTTCTGTTCACCTTGAGTTCACAGTGAGTTTTGATGCTGCTGTCTCATATTTTATTTTGCTTGTCAGACATTTGAAAGATGGCAACTGAGCCAGCATACTTAGTATAATTCAATGAAAAGTGGTTGGCATAATCCTAAATCAAAAGGGAATGAAGTGGGTGTGAAAGTAGAACAAGAAAAAATGTATGATGGGAGGAGGTTTCTATTTTTTTTTTTTTTTAAATATATTTTATTGATTTTTTTACAGAGAGGAAGAGAGAGAGATAGAGAGTTAGAAACATCGATGAGAGAGAAACATCGATCAGCTGCCTCCTGCACATCCCCCACTGGGGAAGTGCCCACAACCCAGGTACATGCCCTTGACCGGAATCGAACCCGGGACCTTTCAGTCCGCAGGCCGACGCTCTATCCACTGAGCCAAACCGGTTTCGGCGGGAGGAGGTTTCTATATGTATAGTGCATTATAGTTTATAAACAACTTTATCATAGGTAATTAATTCAGTGTGATCTTTACATGTCTGATAGCTAGGATAGGAAACCTCATTTCTTGAATGGGTAAAGTGAATGCTTTAGAAAAGTAAATGCTTTAGGCTAAAAGCATGTTTCCAAGAAGCACCTGAGCCAGAACTGTTCCCCTGTCTTTTGACTTCTTTATATTATATTTTATTTATTCTTTTTTTTAAATGTTTTTCAGGCCATAATGCCTGAAAGTGTTCATGTGCTTCACATGTCAAACCATAGATACAGCTTGATAATAATGAATATGTAGATAAAGGGAGAAAACTACAATGTTCTAAAATAAACTACATGTTTTTCAGTTTATATGTATTTTTAAATTGTACATATTTTTAAATTTTGTGCATATTTTAAAATTTATTCTTCATTTTGTAACAGATTAATTGAGATATAATTTGTAGGGTTTGTGTAGGGTTTTCTTGTATATTCACAAGATGGTGCAACTATCACTATAATCAACTTTAGAATATTTTCAGAAACCCCATTTCAATTAACTTTTCCCAACCCTAGCTCCTCAGTATGTTTTAAAATACCTGTGAAACAATCATCACAATCAAAAGAATTAACATTTACATCACCCCTAAAAGTTTCCTTGTATCTTTTTTTTTTTTTAGATTATATTTTACAAGATGAATAGATTTAGATACAAATTTGAGGTCTTTTTTGGCCTTGTTTATAATTATTGTTGTAAATTTAATGATTGAATTTTCTGATCATTCTTTGTATTTTATATCTTTAAAGTTTAAATGATTATAACATGAAATTTCTTTTACTGGTCACTTTATAATAATACAGCTCATTTTTCTTTAGGATCAAGGAATCAACTCTAGAAATGTTTCTGTCTAGAATTTTGGCATCTTGGACTAACTCCGCCATACATGTTCTTGAATCAAGCTCCCCAAGCCTAAAGGACAGTCTGAATGGGAATGCAAGCATAGCTAGAAGACTTTTGGAATATGTCTATACCCACTGGGAACACCCATTGGATGCTTTGAGACACCAAACCAAAATCATATTCAGAAACATTCTCCAAATGCACCAGCTCACTGTTGCAGAGTCAAAGCTAGAAAAATCAGATTTGGCTGCTGATCCTTTCATTTTTGAACTGACCCAGAGTCTCCTGCGATTGGAATGGCATATTAAAGGGAAGTACATATGCCTTGGTTGTTTAGTAGATTGCATAGGAACTGAACATATTTTGGCATTAGCTAAAACTATTCCATCGCAAATCTTAGAGGTGATGGGAGACCAGTCATTGGTACCTTATGCAAGTGACCTCTTAGAAGCCATGTTTAAAAATCATAAGAGTCATTTGAAATCTCAGGCTGTCGACAGTACTTGGATTGATCAGTGGCATGAGACTTGGGTTTCTCCTCTCCTTCACATACTGTGTGAAGGAAATCTGGATCAAAAATCTTATGTGATTGATTATTACTTGCCAAAATTATTGAATTGCAACCCTGAAAGCTTAAGCTACATGGTAAAGATTCTTCAGACTTCTGCTGATGCTAAAACTGGTAAGAAAATGCATTTTTGTTTTAGTAATTTCTAATTAGGATTCTTAAATGTAGTTACCCAGGCAGATGTTGACTATATTCAAATTTAAATAGTAAAGAAGGATATTAACATTAAGGATTTCAGATTGAAACCAAATGTTACTACACATAGCTGAATAGGGTTTTTTGATTGAAGTCATTTCTACAGGCTAAGGATAGATTTCAGTTACGATTATGAGGTTTATTTTATTATAGTAGTCCCTCCTTATCTGCAGGGGATACATTTAAAGACCCTCAGTGGATGCCTGAAGCTATGGATAGTACCGAAACCCATGTATACTATGTTTTTCCCTATGCATATACTTATGATAAAGTTTACTTTATAAATCAGACAGTTTCATGGAGTCATTTTTACTATAAATCTTAGCAACCTCAGCATACGATTTTTTTCCCCTTATTAAGTCAAGAACTTTTATTTTTTTCACTTAAAGAAAGCACTTTACGACTTTTCTTTGGCATGCCCGAATTGTCAGCATCACTATTCTTTGCTTCAGGACCATTATTAGTTAAATAAAGGTTACTTATTTCACACAAGCACTGTGATATAGCAATAGTCCTAACTGAATTGGCCACTAAGTGACTAATGGGCAGATACGGGATACAGTGTGGATACACTGGACAAAGGGAAGAGTCACGGCCTGGGCTGAACAGAGCGGGACTGTACTATATTTCATCACCTACTCAGAACGGTGTGCAAATCAAAACTTGTGACTTGTTTATTTCTGGAAATTTTTATTTAATGTTTTTGGATCATGGTTGACCATAGGTAACTGAAACTGTGGAAAGTGAAACTGTGGGTAAGGGGGGACTACTGTACTAGGTTTTTAAAATTCTTTTGTCAAGTTCTTATTTGTTATTTGGTTGTCAGAATGGAATAAAAGTTTGTGTGTTTTATATAAACATTGAAGTGATAAAAACAGTAATTGAAAACTGTTTTGGCAAGGTTAAACAGGTAAAATGGCTGTGGCAAGTTTTTGCCTGTGGGAAAAAGACAAAACATTGAGAGGCGTCACCTCAGGAAACAGCCGTCTGTAATAATTTAGAATGGGGTAAGCATCCCATGGAATGAAGGAGTCACTGCATTATAGCACAATTCAGTAATTAATGCCTAAAATTATGATCCTGACTCATTATGCAAATCTTAATATTATTCTGTTTAGCGAAGCAGGAATATGGCACCCTACATCACATTTTAAGAATATTTGCAACTAAGATAATTAAAAAGTTTCAATACTTCAAAGAGTAACTATGAGATAGTTGAAAAGTCTGATTCCTATACATAAAAATAAGTCATTGTTTTAATTTTTAATAATTTTTCTTGCCTTATTGAGAAGCCATCTGAAGTCCAGAATGAATATGTTCTGAAGTAAGGTAGGATTGACTTTTATCTCAAGGTGTCCTGTGGGCCAGAGCTCCCTGTCCACTTAGTAATGGCTGATGTCCTAGTCTCTGAAAGCATCATGTTCTTTGTGATCCTCCTTTTAGCCTCTTTATTAGAGGGAGAATCAGTAACTCCAAAATATGCAGAGAGGTTCAGTGTTTATCTTTAGAGAAATAAAACACAGAAATGTATCTCCTATTTTTGGTTGAAAGTCATTCAGTTATTTTTACTGTTTTAAATATTTCTCCACCTGATTTTTTTTCCTGATTCACTTCCTGATTTGTTTTCTAACTGTCAAGGTAAAAGTAAAAATATTAGCCAAAAATTATGATTTTTTCAAGGTAACAATAAGGGGGATTATGTTATTTGAAATTGACACAAGAACTATTAAATCTTTTAAGTAATGATTATTTTATAATAGGAACTTTAACTCATGCTAGATTGAGTTTAAATATGATTTTTGAAATATAATGTTAGTTATAAACATGAAAATTGTAGTAGTATTTACATAGCACAGTACTGGTCTTTGTTGCTGCTTTTGAAACAAGAGCAATCTTTTCCATCTTTAGGGTCATATAATAGTAGAGGGGCTCTGGGAGCTTTGATGGCATGTCTGCGAACAGCTAGAGCTCATGGACATCTTCAGTCTGCAACGGATGCCTGGAGGAGTCTTGTGTCCAGTGCAAAAATAAAGCAGGGCTTAATTCATCAGCACTGCCAAGTAAGTAAACAGAATAACTAGCAATTCACTCATATAGTAGATCCCTGGTTTTTTATTCATTTGTCAACCCAATACAGAGTCCCTTAAGTTATGCCCATCATTGCTTTAAGGGGTTCATAGGATGATGAATAGAGAATGAAAAGTGAAGACCTTGTACTCAGCCTTCTTAGAGTTTAGTTGAAGGAATAAGAAAACCTGCAGAAAACAACTAGAGACTCTTAGGAAAAAATACAGATACAAGAGTGCCTTTATGGGTAAGGACTTGGGAAACTCAGGAGAAGAGACTGATCAGAGCAGTGGTGGCTGATTAGGAAAGTGATGAATTTGATTAGAAGAGGAAGCATTGGAGCAGCCCACAGATTGACAACCAAGGACAGGAGGATGATTAAGGAAATTGTTTGGCAGGAGTGAAGTGTTTTTTCCATTTTATGGAAGCCTCCACTCCTAGGCTGAAGGCTTCAGTTTTCATTCAGTTGGTAACTAGGAGCCAGAGCCTTCAGCAAGGAAGTGAAATTAATGCAAACAAAGATGAGTGTGCAGAATGGGAGGTGTACATGACTAATCTGAGAGTGGGGGAGGGGTCCTGGGGTAAAGTTGTCACTGAAGAAATAGAATAAAAAGAATGAACTTTAACATTACTGTGGCATAAGAATCTTTCAGATTGTTTAATAAATATCCAATCTACACATTTGATAAAATAATTTCATAGGCAATAACCACAGGATCTTCGGGATTAGGAAACTTTTCTGGAGCACATATGGGTAAACTGAGGTTTACTGTTTTTTGTTTTTCTTCCTTTGGTAGCCTATGTAAAAATTAAACATGTCAAGTGGTTTAGGCTTCACTTATTTCATTGAAAAATTAACATGTTATTGCTTGATGTGTTTTAGGTACGGATAGATACACTAGGCTTGCTTTGCGAAAGTAATCGAAGCACCGAAATTGTTTCCATAGAAGAAATGCAGTGGATTCAATTCTTTATCACATACAATCTTAACAGTCAGTCTCCAGGAGTGCGGCAACAGATTTGTTCTCTTCTTAAAAAGGTAGAATTTCTCATCAGAAATGATTTTGCTCTGGAAATCATTTCTCAAAAGAGTCCAGATTTTGGGCAAGTGTGAGAATAATGGTCATGGGCTTATAGCACCACATCTCTTCATGACCCTTCCATAGAACAGTTTACATTTGGGATTAAAGTCCATAGTGAAAAGTCCTTTCATTTTGGTGTAATAAGCCAAACTGGAGCTCTTATTTTGAAAGGCAAAAAGAAATCTAGTGATGAGTTTTTAGGGTATAAGTTATTTGAAGAAATCTTTTAAAGCACCTCATGAAACGGTCATTATTGAATAATTCAGCTTGAATTAATCATGTGATACTTTATGGGGTAAAGAATTGGTAGAATATAGAAGTGAATATATCGTTGTTAGGTTCTTGCTGACATAAAGGAAATAGAACTGTGTTTTAAAGACTTGTATTCTGATTTGCAGTGTAATGTTGTGTTTTGTTTTAACAATGTAAATGCTAATTTTCTGTAAAAAAAAGACACTGTGTAAATATTAAGAGTTTATAAACCAGTACCTTCCTTGCCTGAAGTTTTAGTTTAAAGAATTTAGGAAGTTTTCCTTTGCCATTCAAAGTTAACATGTGGCTTATTTTTCTCAAAAGTTGTTTTGTAGGATACAGGAAAGTTCTCAGGTGCTTTACAAACTGGAGCAAAATAAATCCAGACATGAACCAGAGAATGAGTTAATCAAACAGCACCCTTCTGTTTCTTTACATCAGTATAAGGTAGGTGATATATTTCTAGACACATGGATTCTTAAGAAACCCAGAACGATGATGAATATGCATTAAAGGGAAATAAGTGGAAGTCTCTTGGTAAGTAGTATTTATGTGCTTTTTTATTCAAGCTGGGTTTTACATATTCCTACTGGTGCTTTCGTAGTTCTCTTCAGGTCACCTGAATTGTGGAACCAGTGCTGGGCTTCAGGTCTGTTAGGAAGCAACATTAATGAGTTAGCCTCAATCATTTACAGCTTATGTGGGCCAGATGGATTTAATTCTGTAACAGAAAGGTAACCGCTGGCCCTGAACTACTCCACTCCTCCCCAGGGCAGAAGACTGCTGAGTCTGGGTCTCCTCCCTTTATATTAACATGACTTTCGGTGGCTTGGTGTTAGCGACTCCTGGCTCATGGTCCTGCTATGGAGGTTTTGTCTGTCCCATTTTGGAGTGAGCTTTGAAGAGTAGGACTGACTTTTAGGATACGGTGTTATTGGGTTGGAAGGAACCCCAGGTACAGCCGCCCCAGTCTGGGCCAGGGCTCAGCTCGACAACCTTTAATTTCTGTCCATCAGAACAGAATGAACTTTCTACCACTGATTTCTTACTCCAAGTCTAGCCTCTTAGAAGTAGATTCTTATTTTTTTCTAAGACCCATGTAGACGACAGAGTTCATCTGTCTCACTCACAGAAGCAGTAAGTGGACACCGGAGCTATAGCACAGTGAGTACCCGCTGGAAGCATCCTGGGGGGCTTAGTTTTCAGTTTTGTGCTAAGAGGTACTAAGTAATCTGAGGAAGAATATTCCTATACAGAGGCTGAGATCACTTTCATCTTTGTAAAATCCCAACAGTGACGATTGGAAAAGCACATAGGTTTAGTCCTAATTCTGCCATCAACTAGTTGGTTTACTTGGAGTCTATTCAACTGTAAGTGGGATTAGTAACCACTGTGAAAGGTTTGTTTTGATGACTAAATGAGAAAGCTCTTTGTGAACTCTAAGTCACTCTAAAAAGCCTTGCTGGCAGTCGTTCAAAGTGATCAGAGTATGTACTGAGCACTTGCTGTGTGTGTGTAAGAGTTATTTTTTAGCCTTTCTGAGATTACTGCTAGATGATCTAAGATAACACATTTCTTTAGCTTTTTTTTTTTTAAATTAAATCTTTACTGTTCAGATTATTACAGTTGTTCCTCTTCCCTGCCCCCCCCCCCCCACCCCTATTGCTCCCCTCCACCCAGTTCCCACCCCACCCTCTACCCTTACCCCCGGCACTGTCCTCATCCATAGGTGTACGATTTTTGTCCAGTCTCTTCCCGCACCCCCCACACTCCTTTCCCCCCCGAGAATTGTCAGTCCACTCCCTTTCTATGCCCCTGATTCTAGTATATTCACAGTTCATTCTGTTCATCAGATTTTTTATTCACTTGATTTTTAGATTCACTTGTTGATAGATGTGTATTTGTTATTCATAATTTGTATCTTTACCTTTTTCTTCTTCTTCTTCCTCTTCTTTAAGGATACCTTTCAGCATTTCATATAATACTGGTTTGGTGGTGATGAACTCCTTTAGCTTTTCCTTATCCGTGAAGCTCTTTTTCTGACCTTCAATTCTGAATGATAGCTTTGTTGGGTAAAATAATCTTGGTTGTAGGTTCTTGGTATTCATCACTTTGAATATTTCTTGCCACTCCCTTCTGGCCTGCATAGTTTCTGTTGAGAAATCAGCTGACAGTTGTATGGGTACTCCCTTGTAGGTAACTGACTATCTTTCTCTTGCTGCTTTTTTTTTTTTTTTTTTTTTAAATATATTTTATTGATTTTTCACAGAGAGGAAGGGAGAGAGATAGAGAGTTAGAAACATTGATGAGAGAGAAACATCGATCAGCTGCCTCCTGCACATCTCCCACTGGGGATGTGCCCGCAACCCAGGTACATGTCTCTTGCTGCTTTTAAGATTCTCTCTTTGTCTTTTGCTCTTGGCATTTTAATTATGATGTGTCTTGGTGTGTTCCTCTTTGGATTCCTTTTGTTTGGGGTTCTCTGTGCTTCCTGGACTTGTAAGTCTATTTCTGTCACCAGGTAGGGGGAGTTTTCTGTCATTGTTTTTTCAAATAGGTTTTCAATATCTTGCTCTCTCTCTTCTTCTGGCACCCCCATAATTCTGATGTTGGTATGCTTGAAGTTGTCCCAGAGGCTCCTTACACTGTCTTCATATTTTTGGATTCTTTTTTCGTTTTGCTTTTCTGGTTGGGTGTTTTTTGCTTCTTCGTATTTCAAATCTTTGACTTGATTCTTGTGATCCTCTAGTCTGCTGTTGGATCTCTGTATATTATTCTTTATTTCAGTCAGTGTATGCTTAATTTCTAGTTGGTCCTTTTTCATATCCTCAAGGGTCTCACTAAATTTATCGGCGATTTCTAGAAAATTCTCGAAAAACCTTATAACCGTGGTTTTGAACTCTATATCCAGTAGTTTACTTTCCTCCATTTCTCTCATTTGTGACCTGTTTCTTTTTCACCGCATTTTGGCTGCTTCCCTGTGTTGATAGAGTGGCTTTCTGTGCTAGATGTCCTATAGGGCCCAGTGGCTCAGCCTCCCCAATTACTTGAGGTGGACACTCTTGGTGCACCCCTTTGTGGGCTTTGTGCACAGTCTTGTAGTTAAGCCTTGATTGTTGTAGGTATCACTAGGAGGAATTGACCTCCGGGCTAATTGGCTGTGAGAATCAGCTGTGTCTATGGTGGGAGAACTTCTGTGCTGGAGACACCCTTCTGGGGCAAGACTTGCTTCAGTGGGGCTTTGGTGCTCACTGAGTCTGCCCCCTGAGTGTGTCCCTTATGGATCTGAGGAGTTGTAATCTGAATGGTCCCACTATGACCACTGGTTACACTGGTTCTTGGATCTCTAAGGAGGTGCTAATTTAGCCTCTGCCTGAGGCTACCCAGCAGGAGCTATGGAGAGATCTGCAGATTCCTCTTCTTTGTTTGGGGTTTGGAGGTGCCCAGATGTGGCCCAGCTGTGAAGCAGTGCAATCTGCTGTGGGGCCTTGGGCCTTCTTTTGGATGTTCTGGCTCTCTCTGACCCAGCTGCAGTTTGTTAGGTAATTTTAGATTGCAAAGGGCCAGGCCATTCATATGCAAAAGCCTCTGCACACAGCTTGGGTGGGGCAGGGTCTCAGGGAATCAACAGGGGGAGCAAACAACTATGGCGGATCCTTAGTTCTACCCTACGAGGTCCCGGGTCTCAGTGTCCTGGTAATCGCCGCAAGCACCTCTGAAAGAAAGCCGCCCTCAAGTTCCGCCCGATGCCAGATAATCCAGTTTCTCCTCGTATGAGTCTGGGTCCCCAGAGACTTGCCCGGAACTGGAGTTCAGAGTAGTTGGGAGCTTGTGTCTCCCTCCTGATTGAAAAAGACAACCGAGTCCTCAGTCACCAGTCCTTTCCACGTGCGCCTCCGTACCTCTGCACTTTACTTCTGCACCTCCTCTGAGTCTCAGTGTGCTTTCCTCTTTCCTTCTAGTTGTAGAATTTCCACTCAGCCAGCCTTCCTGTGGTTCTGGATGATGTCCGTTTTGTGTTTTAGTTGTATTTTGGAAGTGGTTGTGCGAGGCAGCAATTTCAGGTGTTTACCTATGCCGCCATCTTGGTTTCCTCCTTTAGCTTCTTTTTGAAAAGGTAAAATGACATTTGTCTAAATTAGGTATTTAGAAACACAAAACCTATTTTATGGATTGACATTCTGATTTTCATGTATGTACTTTTTTTTAGTTTGTGCTTATGGACATATATTTTTTAAAAACTAGTCTTTAGATAGAGTATTAATCAGCTATTCATTTATAATTAAAACTAGTTTAACTAGGATATTTTTAATAACTACCCCATTCCTTTGAAACTAATAAACTCTTACTTAGGGCCTGTGAGGGCCTAGAGGGTAAGTCCCCAGAGTTGTATATCCTTGACCAAAGAAATGAATTCTGCGAGCCTGTCTAGAGTCATTTGAGAGTAGAGCTGCTTATATCTATCTGTTCAGTTACAAATATATGTTGTCAGGGCATAGTATACTAAATGCTTCAGAACCACAACTTTTCCTTATAATTTTTCTCTTGATCGTACACAGAAAAAATTATCATTTTAATTAGAGGGAGAAGATTTTATCCTGGATAAAGTATTTCCCACTTTGCTTTTTGTTTGAAAATTGCATTTTACTAAAAGTTTTTATTTTTTATCTTTGTATAAACAGAATGGTAGAGCAGGAGTCTAAAAAAAAGGACAGACAGAAGACAACAGAATAGTTGGATTTTTAAATGAATTATGTCATTATAACTAAATTTATCAAGTATTACATTTATCAAATTTTTCAGATAACATATATTGGATATTTCTTTGGTCATTTTAAAACTTAAAATGTATACATACTTTTGATGCCTGAATGCATCACTAAAAATGTGTGGTTATTTCCTTGTGTGGAACATCGGATTTGTACTTGTTGGCTCTACAAAGATGGAATTCATTACAGTCATGATATAGCTCATGGTCAAGGGTGTCAATCAGCAGTGTTAAGGGAAGTGAATAACTAGTATTGTTTCTAAAAATATTTTTTCCTTAATTAAAAGAAAAAAAACCCATTCTTAAATGTGGAAGGAACTTTGGTGATAACCTGTTGTGAGTTAACTCAATTATACTTATTGTAATTTATTTTTAGAATTTCATGTCATCCATTTGCAACAGTCTTTTTGAAGCATTGTTTCCTGGCTCTTCCTACCCAACTAGATTTTCAGCTTTAACCATTTTAGGCTCAATAGCTGAAGTTTTTCCTGTCCCAGAAGGTAAGTTTTCAATAATGTTTGGGGAAGTATTTAGTTTTTCTTGCAAAATACATTTTTTTCAACATTTTGTTTTGCTTGAAGCTTGAGTTTTGTTGCCTTTTAAGGCTCTTATGAGAGGTTTTATTCTCACTATATAATTCTTCTGTGGACATAATTAAATTTGTCAATAAAGACACATGAGGGAAACTGTAGTTATTATTTGACAAATCAAAACTACAGTTTTCATGGACTATGCTTATTTTGTTCTCATTGTGCTCCAACTTATATGTTGGTGTTCTAATCTAGTGCCCAATCTGTTCTTTAAGTTAAAAAAAAAAATTTCTCTTATGTATTACAGTGAGTCTTTGTGGTTAAAATGTGGTTTCCCTGTACATGCTATCTGTTCAGTAAGTCTCATTCTGGTTTCAGAAAGACTATAGGATGATATCATTTCCAGGCATCCTGTTTTAATGATGCCCTTTGTTTCTCCTGCGGGATACTCAGCTGAACATTGAATCTGGTTTGTGCTCAGTCCTTCTTAATTGTGGTCAAACAGAAAAATATCCTGCTCTGCTTCTTCTTGGAAAGCAATGGCTGGAGGATCAGAGAACTTTATTATATCGTTGGATTTATTTATTTATTTTTTTAGTTTAAATATTTAGGCAAAGTATACTTTTTTTTGGCTGGGAGCAGAGTTATTTGATATTAATACAGGCTTGCTTCATTTAAAGAAAACCATTTTTCCCCCCAAATTTTTATTTGAAAAAAATTCAAGCCAAACAGCAAACGTTCAAGAACAGTTCAATGTACAACTGTGCATTTATCACTACCTAGATTTATCACTTGTTTATATGATGCCATCCTATATAATAAAAGCCTAATATGCTAAGTGTCCAGTCGTCCAGTTGGCTGTTCAGCCAATCAAAGTGTAATATGCTAATGATAGGCTGAGGCCGCTCAACTGCTTGCTATGACGTGCACTGACCACCAGGGGGAAGACAGTCGACTGACCGACCAGTCACTATGACGTGCACTGACCAGCAGGGGGCAGATGCTCAATGCAGATGCTCCAACCAGTAGGTTAGCTTGCTGCTGGTGACCGGCCGATCAGGACTGAGCAAGATGGGCCAAACACACCCGGGACCCCTCCTGTGGTCCCTCCCCAGCTGGCCAACCTCCCATGTCCCTCCCCGGCCCTATCGTGCTCTGGTGGGGTCCCTCGGCCTGGCCTGCGCCCTCTTGCAATCTGGTACCTCTCAGGGGATGTTGGAGAGCCAGTTTCAGCCCAATTGGTTGCTATGACATGCACTGACCACCAGAGGGCAGATGCTCAATGCAGGAACTGCCCCTTGGTTGTCAGTGCGCTCCCACAAGGGGAGCGTCGCTCAGTCAGAAGCTGGGCTCATGGCTGGCAAGCGCAGCAGCAGTGGCAGACAGGGAGTGGGCCTAAGTCATCAGTCGGATATCCCCTGAGGGCTCCTGGACTGTGAGAGGGCACAGGCCGGCTGTGGGGGGACACCCCCCCCCCCCCGCTCCAGTGCATGAATTTCGTGCACTGGGCCTCTAGTTAATATATAAATGGGTTCTTGGAAACTGCAGCTTTAAGTGAAACAATGTGTAACGAAACCAGTTTTACCACAGACAAATTGATATAAACAAGAGTTAAGTTTCTATAGCGTACTTTTGGCCACAAAAACATCACCAAACTTCTAAAAAAAGACCTGAAACACTTCTAATATTAAGCATTGAAATAAATGTGAGATTACATGTTCATTTAAGAAAGACTAATAAAAACAAGTAAGATAATTCTTTTCTAACCCATTTATTTCAGTCAGGGTCTCAGGTGGCCTGAGCCCACCCTGGCAGCTCAGGGCATAAGGGACAGGATGCCTTTCCATTGCAGGGCACACTCACACACATACACACCGACACTTACTCAGACTGGGACAATTTAGACACAGCTGTTACCGAACATGCACCTTTTTTGGATGTGGGAGGAAACTGGGCTGCCCATAGGAAACTCATGCAGACATGGGGACAACTTGCAGATTTCACACAGAAAGTGGCCTTTGCAGGAATTAAATCCACCCCATGTCAATGTTATTAAGAAAGGATGTTGAACAAAATGACATTATTCACGAATTTGCCATATTTGCTTTATTTATCTCTCATTAATTTTCTAACTATAACACAACGATCAAATTTTGGAAATTTAATGTTGACATAATGCTATTATCTAATATACAACCTATATTAAAAATTTGCCAGTTGTCCCATTACGTGGCCTTTTTTAGAAAAATTTTTTTTACCTGTAATCCAGAAACTAGTTCAAGATCATACATTGCATTTCGTTGTTATTATCTCTTTTAGCCTCCTTTAATCTGGAAAGCGTCTTATTTCGTGACATTAACATTTTGGAGGAATGTGTCTCAGTCTTCTTGTTTCCTCATGATTTCACTCAGGTTTTGCATTTTTGGTATGAATATCTCATAGGTGATGTGATGTTTTTCTCAGGGCATCATAGCAGGAGGTACATAATGTTGGCTTGTTTATGACGGTAAATTTGATCACCTGAGGAGAGTAGGTGTGGGAGGCCGAAAAATGACCTCCAAAAGGTATCCACATCAAATCCTAGAACCCATGAATGTGAGCCTTACTTGGAAAAAGATTCTTTGCAGAAGTGATTAAGTTAAGGATCTTAAAATGAGATAACCGTGGATTATCTGGATGGGCCTAAATGCCATCACAAGTGTTATAAGAGAGAGGTAAAGGGAGATATGACACATAGAGAGGAGTCAGTGTGACAGTAGAGATTGGAGAGCTATGGCTACAAGCCATGGAATCCTGGCAGCCACCAGAAGCTGAAAGAGTCAGGCACCATTCTCCCTTTGAGCCTCCACAGTGAGCATGGCCCTAACAACACCTGGATTTTGTACTTCTAGCTTCCAGGACTGTGAGAGAATAGATTTCTATGGTTTTAAGCCACCAAGTTTGTGGTAATTTGTTACAACAGCCTCAGAAAATGTTAATAGAGGCATCCATCAGTAAAGAAAATTTCAATGGTACTACAACTGAACTTAGGAAATGAAGTTTTGCTACAAGTGATTGCTTATCCAGTTAACAAAAAGTTTTCTATGTAGTTGCACCTAGGTGTAGGGGAAGTAACACTGGGCTGAATTATGCTGGTAATGTTTCAATTGAGAGAGTAGTTTAACATATGTAAATGTACTTTAAAAATGAAAAACCTGAGTCATATTCCTAATGAATGAGTCACATATAATTGGGCAGTGACTGACATCACAGTATTTCTGTTTATTAAACAACGTGGGGATAATGCAGTGGTGCAAGCCACACTATACCCATTAACTTTAAAGGAGGCTACAAAGGTATGACCATGAAATACTGGATGGGAAATGTAAATTTATTTTTCATCTTTATCACAAGAACTTTAATGTATTATTTTATAGAAGGTCTGTGATTTGGGATTAGTCAAATGGTTTCTTCCTTTCCTCAAATATATCCTAGTTCAAGAAGAATAAGCACATGCATCTTTCTTACTCAGAATAAAATATCACAGTATTTATGGTGAAAAACTTGATTCCTCAATTAGATTAAAGGTGTTGGTTCAGTAAATATTTATTTAGCTATTATATGTCATGCAGCTGTGGATACGCAGTGTACGAAACAAAGTGCTTCCCATTTTTGAGCTTAGATTTTAGTGAAGGGAGTCAGACCCTGCCGAATAATAGGTATGATTTTAGATGGGGATAAGTACTATGAAAAAATATTTCAGGAAGAGAAGGGGAGGGAGATATGGATTGCCTGGGAGGATGGGCAGTGCTAGCCGTTTCATACAGAGAAAGCTTCACATTTGACTAGAGCCCTTAAAACAGCCAGTGGGTGAAGAAGAACTCACAAGGGAAATTAGAAAATACTTTGAGAGGAATAAAAACAAAAGCACAACATACAAAAACGTATGGGATGAAGCCAAAGCAGAGGTCATAGATTAAAAAGAAAATAATCGCAAATCAGTAAGCTATACCTCAAGGAATTAGAAAAAGAAGAGCAAACCTGCCGAAACCGGTTTGGCTCAGTGGATAGAGCGTCGGCCTGCGGACTGAAAGGTCCCAGGTTCGATTCTGGTCAAGGGCATGTACCTGGGTTGCGGGCACATCCCCAGTGGGAGATGTGCAGGAGGCAGCTGATCGATGTTTCTCTCTCATCGATGTTTCTAACTCTCTATCTCTCTCCCTTCCTGTCTGTGAAAAATCAATAAAATATACTTAAAAAAAAAAGAACAAGAGCAAACCTTACTGGAAGCTAGCAGAAGGAAGGAAATAATAAAGATTAGAATGGAGATAAATGAAATGGAGTATAGAAAAACAGTACAGAGACTCAACGAAACCAAAAGTTGGGGTTGTTGGTTTTTTTTAAAGATCACCAAAATTGACCAAGTTTTGACTATACTAGGAAAAAAAAGAAAGAAGGCGTAAATAACAAATCAGAAATGAAAGTAAGGATGTTTCCACTGACCTTACAGAAATAAAAAGGACTATAAGATTGTGCCGAGCCAGCTCAGCCAAGGGTTCACAAGACTGAGGGGGGCTGGAAGGGTGGTGGGGGAGGGTCACGGTGAAGGATGAAGAAAAGACTGACAAAGAGAATAAACTGGGTCTAGGTCAGGGGTGGGCAACCCCCGGCACGCGTGCCAAACATGGCAAGCCAGTAACTTTTGCTGGCACGCGAAACCCTCTCTTATAATCTTCCATTTACAGTTTTTTTCTTAATATCGACTTTTTTATTTTTCAGATAAATGCACTGTAGGTGCATCTTAGATAAATAAATAATTTTACATAACAAGGTATCTTAAAGACCATAGACATGGATTGACAAGAAAGGGGAAGAGCAATTTCTATGCCTCTGCCTTAACTCTCCCTGCCTTCCTAGATCTGACCAGCGTTTTGGTTTCATCCACATATACTTGTGAATCTTTGTTCTCAGTGATGAATTTTGTTAAGTCTTGTAATAGATCTTATCTAGGTAGCTAATGGGCTGTGGGAAGTGAAGCAAGTGCTACCCAAACAAGTGAAACTCACAAGAACATTGTAACTATGGTGACCACTACCTTGTTTACCTCTGACTATAAAATAAAGGCTCAGCTTGCTGTCTGGATCTCTCTCTGTGGCCTCAGCCAGGCACAGGAAGATCCACCTAGACCAGGGGTGGACAACCTTTTTGTGAGTGCGTGCCAAAACCAGCAAAATCTCTGACTCAAAATTCTTCTGCGTGCCAACCCTAATTTTTTGAGAACATGTTACGCCTACTTGATATCTCTTAAGGTGTACATATGTGAAGAACCTTGAAGAAATAATAAAATTCATTTGAGTGACAAAAACACAGTATATGATGAAAAATACATTTATTTTTTAATGTATACATGTACACTGATAGTCCGACAGAAAACTTTATGATTCCATTTGATATTATCAGTGGGACTTTTGCTGCTGCATCACTGATGACAGAGATTTTACATCAGGTTTATATTTCGTGACCTTCAGAGATATGCGCGAGCTACTACTTTCATCCATCAGGCTACTCCTATTACGAGACTTAACAAAATTCATCACTGAGAACAAAGATTCACAAGTGTATGTGGATGAAACCAAAACGCTGGTCAGATCTAGGAAGGCAGGGAGAGTTAAGGCAGAGGCATAGAAATTGCTCTTCCTCTCTCTCGTCAATCCATGTCTATGGTCTTTAAGATAACTTGTTATGTAAAATTATTTATTTATCTAAGACGCACCTACAGTGCATTTATCTGAAAAATAAAAAAGTCGATATTAAGAAAAAAACTGTAAATGGAAGATTATAAGAGAGGGTTTCGCGTGCCAGCAAAAGTTACTGGCTTGCCATGTTTGGCACGCGTGCCGGGGGTTGCCCACCCCTGACCTAGGGAGTGTCATAAGGTCAAGCCTAATTATGCTAAGAGGGCTGTGCCCTCTAAGCTGGGACTTGTTTGTGGCTTTGCCAACAGGTCAGTCTAAGGCTTAACCCTATAGCCGCGCCCTACATAAGACAATGCTATGAATAGTTGTATTTCCAATAAATTAAATAACCTAGATGAAACAGACATATTCCTAGAAACATAAGATTATTGACTCAAGAAAAAAAATAGAAAAGTTGAGCAGACCCATAGCAAATGAAGAGACAGAGTAATGCAAAGCCTCTCAGCAAAGCCTAGCAGTGGCTTCACTGGTGAATTCTACCGAACATTTAAAGAAGGCGTAACACCAGTCCTCAGATGCTTCCAAAAAAATTGGAGAGGAGTGAACATCTGCTAACAGCAGTTCTCAACCTGTAGGTCGCGACCCCTTTGGGGGTCGAACGACCCTTTCACAGGGGTCGCCTAAGACCATCCGAAAACACATACATAATTACATATTGTTTTTGTGATTAATCACTATGCTTTAATTATGTTCAATTTGTAACAATGAAAATACATCCTGCATATCAGATATTTACATTACGATTCATAACAGTAGCAAAATTACAGTTATGAAGTAGCAGCGAAAATAATTTTATGGTTGGGGGTCACCACAACATGAGGAACTGTATTAAAGGGTCACGGCATTAGGAAGGTTGAGAACCACTGTGCTAAGTCATTCTCTGAGGCTAGCATCACCCTGAGACCAAAGCCAGACAGAGTCCACAAGAAAACTGTGGGCCAGTCTCCTTTATGAATATTGATGCAAAAATTCTTATCAAAGTACTAGCAAACCAAATCTAACAGTGTTTTAAAAGTGTTATATACCTTGACTAAGTAACTGGAATTTAATCCCAGAAATGTCAGGGTGGTTCAACATAAAAAAATAGTCCGTGTAGTATACCACATTAGAACAAAGGAAACACACACACACACATGATAATCTCAATTCATGTAGAAAAACTATTGACAAAATTCAACACCCTTTTATGATAAACACTCAGCAAACTGGGACTAGAAGGGAACTTCCTGGGTATGATAAAGAACATTCATGAAAAACTCACAGCCAACACCATATTGTACTCACTGGTAAAGGCAAAGCCTTTCTCCTATGATCAGGCACTAGACACAGATGCTCACTTTCGCCACTGCCATTCCCCATTGTAGTGAAAGTTCTAGCCAGAACAATCAGGCAAGTGAAAGGGAAAGAGGTATCTGAATTTGAATAGAAGAAGCAAATTTTTATTTATTTATTTATTTATTTATTTAAAATATATTTTATTGATTTTTCACAGAGAGGAAGGGAGAGAGATAGAGAGAGTTAGAAACATCGATGAGAGAGAAACATCGATCAGCTGCCTCTTGCACATCCCCCACCGGAGATGTGCCCGCAACCCAGGTACATGCCCCTGACCGGAATCGAACCCGGACCTCTCAGTCTGCAGGCTGACGCTCTATCCACTGAGCCAAACCGGTTTCGGCAGAAGAAGCAAATTTGAGCAGAGGTGTGAATGAAGTGAGAAAAACTTCACTTTCTTGCTCTGGTTGTTTTACAAGGTTATACTAACTTGTGAGTTAAGATTAAATTAAAAGCAGTTATATTGAACAACATTCCTCAAGTTAAGTAAGCATAGGAATGTTTTCAATTATTAGCAGGGGTTGATTTGTTAAATGCTGTTAAATATGCCTCACATTCTGCTCTGAAACCCATTATTTGCCATAGTTGTTCCGTCTTGATCTTAGAGTTAAATGAATTCGGTGACTGCCATCATTCTTTTGTGATAGTTTTCCTTTTCATTTCTTGGTTGGCCAACATTAGTCTTTTTTTGGGAAGAGTTGGGAAAACATAGTTCTTATATTTTTGCACATTGAAAAATATTTATATTGCTGTTATACTTGATAGTGGAATAGGATTTTGATACACGGGTTTCACGGGTTTTTGTCACGCCTTCTTTCCCTGAGGATTTTGTAAGCATTGCTTCACTGTCTTCTAGCACTACCTGTTGCTCTGGTGAAGAGTGCAGCTAGACTAACTTTTTCCATTTTGTGGCTGAATTTAGCTTTTCTTTGCCTGAATGGCCAAAAGATTTCTTCTTTATCTTTGATGCCCAGTAATTCTGTTAGGCTATGTCATGTTGATTATTCAGTGTCAGTTCAACCAAGACATGGTAGGACTTTGGCTCCTAGGTCAAGAAGTTTTATGATGATTTTTGCCGAAACCGGTTTGGCTCAGTGGATAGAGCGTCGGCCTGCGGACTGAGGGGTCCCGGGTTCGATTCCGGTCAAGGGCATGTACCTGGGTTGCGGGCACATCCCCAGTAGGGGGTGTGCAGGAGGCAGCTGATCGATGTTTCTCTCTCATCGATGTTTCTAACTATCTCTCTCCCTTCCTCTCTGTAAAAAATCAATAAAATATAAAAAAAAAGTTTTATGATGATTTTTAAAAAAGATGTAATTCTTAATTTATTGGTTCTTATTCAAAAAATAACTTAGTTGACTGTTATATAATATGTAACCTTTTGAAAGAGAATTTTTTAAACAAATTAAAAAATTTTACTTACTATTGGAAAACGTAATAGTTATTATTTTAGCATTTTATGAAATAAATTAATGGAAAAATTATTCTTTTATGCTATTATGGGTAAAGTATGAAGTGTGAATTTTTGTATGAATTTTCTATAAATTTGTCCAAATGATTTGAAAATGTTGACTTCCTTTTCTTTTTATTGACTTTTAAATATTTGTTTATTTATTTATTTATTTATTTATTTTTTTTTTAGGTCAAGTCCAAACAGTGTATCAGCTGAGTCATGATATTGATGTTGGTCGTTTCCAAACACTAATGGAATGTTTTACCAGCACTTTTGAAACAGTGAAACTTTTAGCATTTGATCTTCTGATGAAGTTACCAAGAACATTTATACAATTTCAGGTATTTGGACTTTTCCTATGTAGATGTGTATGCATGAAAACTTTCTGTTTAAAGCAAGCATGACAAACTCGCAACCAGTGGGTTTAAATGAGGCATGTGGCCTGTTAGCTGCGAGTTTGACATGCTTGGTTTAAAGCAACAGTTAAAACAGTGGATTGTCCAGGCTCTTTGCATCTGCCTTCTTATATCTTCTGGCTGTTTCAGTTATCATTAATACATCTACCTTATGGGGTGATGGATGAGGTGGGGATCGGTGGTGGGGGAGGTGGAAGTATTGTCAAAGAATACAAAGTCCAAATCAGTGAGCTTTGTTTTTTTGTTTTGATAAAAAAGGAGGTGTAGGAGGCAGTAGGTTTTATTGTTCACGAGATTATTGGTAGATTTCAGTTAACTGTGGTCTCTCCAGTTTCCTTGGACATGTTAATATTTGATCAAAACACAGCACTTCCAGTAACTGGAGTAAAAATTTTTGAGATAATCTCCCTGCTTAGCAGACTGGGAAGCTGAGTGTTAAGTGAGGCAGAAAACATGTTTCTGATCTTCCAACAAGCAATAACTGAACTGAGACTGAAACCCAGAGTACTTGAGGTTAACAACCAGTTCTCGCCCCAGGAGGTCGACTCCATCCCCAGCCCCCACTCTCTTCCTGACACTTTGCATTTCCCACCTTGGGGTGGAAACCAAAGATAGGCTTGGAAATGAGGGCACAGCATAGGGATGGGTCTGTAGGGGCTCCCTAGCTCAGGGTTCTGCTTTGCCCTTTAGGCTTATTCTGGGGCTGTGAGCTCACCAGCAGCTGTGGGGTCACTGGCTTTAGAGCTTTGCTATGGCTTTCTGTTAGAGCTGTATGAAGGCCAAGGGCACCTGCAGGCTATGTTTAGGGCATGGCAGCTTGTAGATGCAGTGGATTCTGTAGGAGCACATGCCACAAGGTGTCTGTCCCATGGCTTCTAGATGGCCTCGCAAGATCTCAGAGTATCTTTTCTAACTTGAATCCATGTTGGAGTTGCTCTTCAGTGTTCACCTATCCCTGTGGTCTTTCAGGTGCTCTGGTGAGCAGAAGCTTCTTTGGTGCTTCAGCTTCTAACCTTTGTACCATACAGAGTTCTTAAAGAAGATACTTTCTCACATTCCACTTTCTTTCTCCTCTCCCACACTCCCCTCTTCCTTGATCCTTATTTTTCTTCATCGCACTGGACTTGTAATACACATTTATGTTCATATTTATAAAACTACTAGAGGCCTGGTGCACGGATTCGTGCATCGGTAGGACCCCTTGGCCTGGCCTGCGGGATCGGGCTGAAACTGGTTCTTTGACATCCCCCAAGGGGTCCCGGATTGCGGCACAGAGAGGGCACAGGCCAGGCCTGGGGGACCCCACCAGTGTACAGTTGGGGCCGGGGAGGGACTGAGGGAAGACTCCAGGGCATGTCTGCCTGTCTCACCCAGTCCCAATCAGCTGGACCCCAGCAGCAAGCTAACCTACTGGTCAGAGTGTCTGCCCCCTGGTGGTCAGTGTGCATCATAGCGACTGGTTGAATGAATGGCCAGACACTTAGCGTATTAGGCTTTTATTATATAGGATACCTCATTCCTGGCAAATATTTTGAGAGTATCTGGAGTGGGGAAGGTACATTATTGCATTTATGAAAGACTTGGTCCTTACATGAATTATGAAGGGTCCTTAGGGGGCCTCTGTATCTCTAATTTGATAAATGTGTGCTTGGTCCTTAGATATTACTGCAGAATTCAGAAAACTGAGTAGCACATGCGGCTTGCTGTAGGATTTGGGTAGTTCTAATATCTGGTCTGGCTTGCATATTGGTAAAGTGATCTTAGGAACAGATAGTCTAGATATTAAATATTAATTACATATTTCCAAAGTCTTTTTTGGATATGCTTAATATTAATATATAGTTAATTTTTAATATAGTTAACTTTAAAACATTCTTGAATGCTAATCTAAGCTCTCTAAGGACTTTTATCTATATATGTATATATATATGTGTGTGTGTGTGTGTGTACAGACACATACATATATAGTAGAGCTACATATCCAAGGTCTTCCTTCATATCATATTTTGATTGACCTCAGATGGTAGAACAAAGATATTTTATATTCCAAAGGCTATCAAAGGCTTAGTTAAGGAATTCAGAGGCTTACTGTCAGTTATAAAAAATGGCTTATATGCTTCATTGGTCCTTTCAAAAAGTGGCTTTTGGTCACTATCTTTCAGTTTTTTAGGTCATAAAAAATTAAACGTATCAAAAGGCAAAGAATTAAAATGGAAATAAACTGATATTTGAATTAGTACATTTGACATCATTAATTATGAGTATACATATAATGAAATTAAAAATTAAGTTTATAATGATTGTTTTCCTATATTCGATAGTTATGGAATAATCCCAGTCAAATCAATATTATGATCAGTGAAACCCTGAGTTCCAGCATGGTGAACATGTGCCATGTCAACCCTGGAGTTGGGACTAGGACCACATTTCCTGTCCTCAGCCCACTGCCTTTCCATGCTTTGTTCTGTCTTTTTTAGGATGAGCTACGTGAGTGGATTTGTATATGAGATACAGGTGTGGGACATCTGATGCAGAATTTCGGAGGCTGGTCTGATTATTTTCCATGCGTATACATGGATCTATGCCAGGAACAGGCTGGTGGCTTTGTATTTTTGTATGGATTTATGTTTTCCTCCTTTGAACTAGCTCTATGAGAAGGGGGAAGGAAGAAGGTAGGGTATGCTGCCCAGGTAAAACACACCTGGATGCAAAAGAATTCTGCTCCATCTAGAAATAACGGAAATGATCTAGCTGTAGTCATAGCAGAATTGTATAGGAAAACATAAACTTTTGCTAAGAAAGAGATAACTTTTTTTTAAAAAGCTGTATCACTGTTGAATTTCTCAACTGATACTATTTTCGAGACCCTGATTACTAGAAGTAATTAATAATAATCATTAATCACTGTGATAAAAACTCTAACCTATTTTTAGGGAGAAAGGGAATTGATGTTCTTAATGAGTTATGTGGCAGGCCCTGTTTTTAAATATGTATTATTCCTTCAAATTAAAGAAATGTTTTAGTGACAGTTACTGAGTCTGTGCTTTATTCTAGGATTCAGAGAAACTGCAAGACTTATTCCAGGCAGCACTGGCTCTCAGCACCAGCACCAAACCATATGACTGTGTAACGGCTTCCTACCTGCTGAACTTCTTAATCTGTCAGAATGCCCTGCCGTCATCTCTGTCGGCCTACGTAAAAGCTCAGCAGGCTGCATGTGGAAATGGAGATAAGTCTGCTGCTGTGGTAGAAAGGAACACATTGATGGGTTTGTATTGAGTAAATGACCTTTTGCTCTTATTTATCAAAACCAGTATCTTACTCGTTCACTACTCATTTGGTTAGAATATTTAATGGTTAAACATTTCTTTGTGGTTTATTTTATTTAAGGGTTTACCAGCATAGTAGTTTACTAGCATATAAAAATACCACAAGTTTCTTCTATGCACAGTTTACTTAGCTCTAACATTTGTTTTTAAACAGATGTTCATGTTAAATAAGTAAATATACAAATATATATTAGTAAAGCTATTATGAAACTCTCTACTAAAAATGTACTTTTTCTTTTTTCTGCAGAAATTTTACCATGGCCATATCCAGATCATCTTTGTTATTTCTCTATAGAACAGAGAGTTCCTTTGCTGTCAGGGTTTATGTTTTAACTGCCTGTCTTGCACCTGCTTTTGTTCTTTCCATATAGCTAGTTCTAAAATCCAGGGCCTGAGTTGGTTTAGATATAGTGCTTTTCAACAAATATTTGTTTGGGATTTATGTACTTAATTTTAGGCTAATAAATCTTCATTTTGGAATTATACTGGAAATAAGGACAGATAGGAATATTTTTTAAAGAGAGGTCAGATAGAGAGTTGAAAATTATTTTCTCCGACATTTTTAACCTTTATGAAATATTTTAAATATTCCAAGAATATTTAACTATATATAAACTAGGGGCCTGGTGCACGAAATTCGTGCACTGTGTGTGTGTGTGTGTGTGTGTGTGTGTGTGTGTCCCTCAGCCCAGCCTGCCCCCTCTCACATACTGGGAGCCCTCAGGCATTGACCCCCATCACCCTCCAATCGCAGGATCGGCCCCTTGCCCAGGCCTGACGCCTCTGGCCCAGGCGTCAGGCCTGGGCAAGGGACCCTCATTTCCCCCCATCACTGGTTCTGCCCCCAGCCCAGGCCTGATGCCTCTGGCCCAGGCATCAGGCCTGGGCAGGGGACCTCCAGACCCCTCCGATTGCTGGCTCTGCCCCTTGCCCAGGCCTGATGCCTTGGCCAGAGGCGTAGACCCCCATCACCCTCTGATCGCCTGATCGGCCCCTTGCCCAGGCCTGACGCCTCCGCCAGAGGACCCCCATCTCCCCCCGATCACTGGCTCTGGCCCCCGCCCAGGCCTGAGGCCTCTGGCCCAGGAATCATGCCTGGGCAGGGGACCCCCATCTCCCTCTGATCGCTTGCTCCACCCCCCGCCCAAGCCTGACGCCTCTGGCCCAGGCTTCAGGCCTGGGCAAGGGGACCATCATATCCCCCCAATCCCCAGCTCCGCCCCCCGCCCAGGCCTGATGCCTCGGCCAGAGGAGTTGACCCTCATCACCCTCCGATCACCAACCACCGGATCGGCCCCTTGACCAGGCCTGAGGCCTCCGGCAGAGGTGTCAGGCCTGGGCAGGGGACCCCCAGCTCCCTGTGGTTGCAGGCTCCGCCCCTGCCCAGGCCTAACGCCTCTGGCCTAGGCATCCGGCCCAGGCAGCGGGGACCTGCAGTGGCAGCGGGGGGCGCCGCGATGGAGCGGGCTCTGCCCCTGCCCCTGCAGGACGCCTCTGGCTGAGGTGTCCGGCCCGGGCAGCGGGGACTCGCAGCTGCAGCGGCCCTGGGATCGTGGGCTTCGCTTTAGGCCCAGGCAAGGGACCCCTAGCTCCTGGGACTGCCAGCTTTGACCGTGCCCAGCTCCCATCGCTGGCTCCACCCCTACTTCCTGCTATCACTGGCCAGGGCGGAAAAGGCACCTGATTCTCCGATCATGGCTGGGGGTAGGGCAAAGGCGGCCCCCAGCTCTTAGCTCCCCCCTGGGTTTCAGATCACTGTCAGTGGCAGGGGGCTTCTTCCTGCTTTCCCTTTCGCCTCCCTGCATTGTGCCTACATATGCAAATTAACCGCCATCTTGTTGGCAGTTAACTGCCAATCTTAGTTGGCAGTTAACTGCCAATCTTAGTTGGCAGTTAACTGCCAATCTTAGTTGGCAGTTAATTTGCATATAGCCCTGATTAGCCAATGAAAAGGGTAGCGCCGTACGCCAATTACCATTTTTCTCTTTTATTAGTGTAGATAGTAATAATTTAAATATTTAACAAGTTTTTTCCCTAGCTAGATGATAACACCCAGCTTAAATACACCAGTAGCCACTCCTTTGAAGGCTCTCCTTTATCCCAGTTCTCTCTCCCCACCATATAATTACTGTTCTGTTTTATATTAATCTTTCATTTGGTTTTTACCAAGGTTTTACCACCTGTGTATATATCATTAAACAATATATTATTTACTTTTACATGACTTTGAATTTTATATAAATACTACTACATATTATATACACTTACTATATATATATTATTATATATTACTTATTATATATTACTTATTATATATATACTTACTATATATATTATATATATACTTACTAAAGTTTATTAATGCATTCTCTTGTTGATGGACTTCTTTTTTCTAAATAAATAATGTCAATGTGAGTATTCTGAATAGGCAAAAAAAGACAAATATGAAAAATAAGCACATGAAAAAATGTTCAACATCATTAGCCATTAGCAAATCAAAATCACAGTGAGGAAGCACTTCACACCCCATAGGATGACTATAGTAAAATATTAGATAGTATCAAGTGTTGATGAGAATGTGGATAAAGTGGATCCTTCATAACTGCTGCTGGGAATGTAACATGGTGCAGCCACTTTGGAAAACAGTCTGTAGGTTCTTCAAAAGATTAAATACAGAGTTACCATATGACTCCACAGTTTCAATTTTTGGCATTGTCTTAGCTTGTTATAGCTGAGGCTGCTATAACAAGCTACATAGACTGTATGCCTTAAACAACAGACATTTATTTTTTCCCAGTTCTGGAGGCTGGGAATTTCAAGATTAAGGTGCTGGCAGCTTCCATTCCTGGTGGGGACCTTCTTCATGGCTTGCAGACAGGAGCCTTCTTGCTTTGTGCCCACAGGGAGGGGAGAGAGCAGGTTTTCTTCCTCTTCTTAAAAGGATACTGATCCTACCAGGGAGGGCCCTACCTCATCACCTCATCGAAATCAAATTACTTCCTAAAGGCCCACCTCCAAACATCACCACATTGGGGGTTAAGGCTTCCACATGAATTTTTTTGGTGGGAGGGATACAAACATTCAGTTCATAATGGATGCGTACTTAAGAGAAATGCAAGTATGTCCAGACAAAAACTCACACACACAATGTTTATAGCAGCACTATTCATAATAGCTAAAAAGTGAAAACAACCCACATGTCTACGAATTGATAAAAGGATAAACACAATGTGGTATATCTATGCAATGGACTATTTATTATTCATTTGTACGAAAGAATGAAATCTTGATACATGCTACAACATGGATGAACTTTGAAAACATTATGCTAAGTGAAAGAAGTCATATATTGTATGATTCCATTTATATAATATGTCCAGAATAGGCAAATCTATAGAGACAGAAAATAGATCCTTGGTTGCCTAGGGCTGGGGAAGATGAGAGGTATAGGGAGGGGAGTGACTGGTAAGGGTGAAGGGTTTTTGATGGGGACGGATGAAAATGTTATAAATTTGATTGTGGTGATGGTTTTTCATATCTGTGAATATACTAAAAAAACACTGATTTGTGCACTTTAAATGTATATATGATATGTGATTTATATCACAATAAAGCTATTATTTTAAAAAAATCTGCTGTCCAAACAGCACATGGCACCTGGGCGGGCCTAGGGTCTAATACCCCAGGTAGAGGATTCTAGGAGGAATGATTCAGAGTGAATGCTGTAAATAGATCCAGGAAATCAGGGAAAGACACTCAGTTCTACCTTAATTAGAAATGGATAACAGGGTGGCTACCCTGAAAGATCTTTTTTTAAAATTCAAAACCTCTCGTATAAAGATCAGTTGAGTTGGGTGTTTTCATGGGAACTGTTTTGCTATTCACAAATTTATGTTTCTTCTTAAATTTGCATTACTTTGTGTGTTTTTTGTTTGATTTTTCTAGTTATCAAATGCTTGTTGGAAAATCTTGAGGAAGAAGTATCTCAGGCTGAAAATTCGTTGCTTCGGGCAGCAGCTTCATTTCCAATGTATGGGCGAGTCCACTGTATAACAAGGGCTTTCCAGAAGTTACCTTTAAAGTAAGTGCATCCACAGTTCTCTCCTAAACACTCATTTCTGGGCTTCAAACTCTTATTGGAATATGTCCTGGGAAAGGAATGTGTGGCCTTACAGATAATTAAAAATGTACATATATACACACATTTTAATTTCTTTTTTGTTTTTTAATTTTTATCTTTTTAAGTGTATTTTTATTGATTTCATAGAGGAAGGGAGAGGGAGAGAGAGATAGAAACATCAATGATGAGAGAGAATCATTGATCGGCTGCCTCCAGCACACCCCTTCCTGGGGATCAAGCCCGAAACCCTGGCACATGCCCTTGACTGGAATCGAACCTGGGGCCCTTCACTCCGCAGGCCAATGCTCTAACCACTGAGAAAAACCAGCTAGGGCCACATTTTTATTTCTTAAATATTTCATAGAATGCACAATTTTGAAAAGCAAATTCTTTCAACTCCTTTTATCTATTAATTTCTACTTATAGAATCTGATTTTTTCTTTAGTATAAATTTCCCTAATGCCCTTGTTGCAGCAGCCTGCTGTTGGTGAGTGAATGGAGACTTGTGGTGCAGCAGCTCCTTCTGATGTCCTACAGACTTTCTGCTGTGGTGGCTCCCGTCATTCAGAGCTCATCCCCAGAAGGCCTCATCCCAATGGACACTGATTCAGGTCAGCAAAGAAAGCTCAAATTCATGTATTTTTCTTTTCTTTTAAATTCTTTTCCTAATCATTTATTTGGAGAGTTGTACATGGCAAATAAGGGAGAAAAAGTATTATTATTAGTGATATTTCTGCCTTTTTACTAATATTTTTAAGTGTTATAAAATAACCTAAATAAATAAATAATAACCAGGTGATAAGGTGCTTCCTCCCCTGTAGTAAATTGGGTTTTCTATTATTGTCATTTCAGAACACAATCTACTAGGTAATTGCTGGGACTGGGAGCACGGGCAGTATAAATTAGAGAGGGGGCAATAGATGGGGTTCAATCAGAGAAGGCAGCTTTTTAGGAATGTGAAATGGGCAAAGACCATTTAATTAAAAAAAAAAAAAAAAAAAGATCCTCAAAATGCCCCCAATTGATATCCTGAACTTTCATCTGTCTTTTCCCTCCCAACCCCTGTGTCTTTGCAAATGGCAAGTTAGGTGCCTAGGGCTGCTTGACATCTTATGCGTTTATATTTAGCCTGTCTCTACATTCTTCCAGTGTTCCCTTAAATATCTTTCAAATCTCTTTTCTTTTTATCTGCATCTTCTGACATTACTCCAGGCTTTTATCTTCTTTTGTTTGTACTAGGGGCCTCTGAACTGGTTTCCCCACTTTTACTCTTATCTCCTTCTTGCGACACCGAAAGTAATCTTTTCTAATCATATAATTCATCATGTCACACATAACCTTTACTTGACCCTTGTGCCCTGCCCCACCCTAGCCCCTTATTTAAAATACTTTAGTGATCTAAGACCAGGTCATGTAATAATTTGGCTCCTGCAACTTTGCCAGCCTTGTCTCTTCCCACTCTCTACTTCCCATAGAGTGCTTCTTCATGGAGTTGTTACAGTTTAATTGGGATCTTGTCTGTTTTTTCCCCTTGTGTTTAGCATAGTGCCTAGTAGAAATAGGTACACAATAAATATTTGTTACAATGAATAAATCAATGAATTAATAATTCCTCAAAGAATGGGCACTAAACTCAGTACCTGGGATGCCCTAGGTTATCCTATATATAATAATAGGCTATATATAATAGGCTTTTATATAATAAAAGGCTAATATGCAAATAAACTGAATGGTGGAATGACTGGTTGCTATGATTCATACTGACCACCAGGGGGCAGATGCTCAATGCAGAAGCTACCCCCTGGTGGTCAGTGCGCTTCCACAGGGGGAGCGCCACTCAGCCAGAAGCTGGGCTCGTGGCTGGTGAGCACAGTGATGGTGGTAGGAGCCTCTCCTGCTTCTACAGCAGCACTAAGGATGTCTGACTGCCAGGTTAGGCCTGCTCCCCGTGGGTTCCTGGGGGCTCCCGGACTGCGAGAGGGTACAGGCTGTGCTGAGGGACCACCCTCCCCCCGCCAGAGTACATGAATTTCATGCACCGGGCCTTTAGTATATAATAATATTCCTGTACTACAACGGGTCAGAAGGGATTGGCTCTTAACACCTAGAAAATAATGAAGTAAATTTACATTTGGTCTCTTAAAATGTTAAGTTTAAATGCATTTTAGAGTACCACTGTGAGCCTTGTATTAAAAACACATTGAATGTATCATAAACACACCACAGCATACAAGGTAATACCTTGGACTGATACTTTAACCTGGATGTGTATGTTTGCATAGAAAATGTTAGATTTTGTTCTTTACTAAAAATGAGTTGGAAAATTGGTGATGGTTCATGACACTAAGACATAGTTTGTTTATTTAATTTAGCTGGTAGTCTAAATACAAAAATTTGATGCCTTAGCTTTCCTACTTAGTACATAGGAATAAACACCCCATTTAATAACTAATATT
Source organism: Myotis nattereri (assembly GCF_964212035.1). Taxonomy (NCBI): domain Eukaryota; kingdom Metazoa; phylum Chordata; class Mammalia; order Chiroptera; family Vespertilionidae; genus Myotis; species Myotis nattereri. Next base: position 61,655,378 of record NC_138085.1, read on the forward strand.
TGAATCAGGGAAGTACCAGTATAGTGAGGGGTAAAAGTAAGTTTACAGTAGTTTTTATGGAAAATAATAAAAGGATAACTAATAATACAAGAATAAACCCTGTTTCATGTACCCACAAGTATAAACCTACTTTTGCCCCACCCTGTACAGTAGGTCCTCGGGTTATGTTGGAGATCCGTTACTATGGTGCGACATAACTCGATTTTTGCCCTAAGTCAGAACCCACCTACATAAGCACTTACTCACTCACATGGAGCACAGACACAGCAGTAATGAAGTGAAACAGAAAAAAAAATTAAAGATAACAATTCCTGACCTTTACTTGTGGTAAATAAATAATAAATACATAAAGCACATATGTACATACGTCGAAATGATGGAACATTTTTTTATATATAAATAAATGGAGATGACGACGTAACCACAAAACGACGTACGTTGAGTCCGACGTAACCCGAGGACTGTCTGTATATTTTGGGTGAGAAATCTTGAATATCTGTCAGCTATTGTAGGTAGAGCCTGGAATGTTTGCTAAAATTATAGTTATTAACATTTACAAATATCTGTTGATCTCAAAAACTTGTCTGTGGTGCACTGATCTTTTCTTAATTTTGACTGTTTTTTTCCTCTGATTTTCTCCACTCTCCTCCTTCCATCCCTCCCCCACACATGTTTGCCATGCATTCTGAATTCCTTGAAATGAGTCTCCCCAGAAAGCCAATAAAATTGAATAGCAGAGTTCTTAAAATTTTACTCGGATAATCCCTCTTTTTTCTTAGTCTTTTCATGGTTTCTTTTGGTCCAGTGTTACTTTTTCATGGCTGTCAAAATTTGTTTGTTTTTGGCAAAATCTCTCACAGAAACCACAAGAAAACATAAAAGATGTTGGTTGAATCATCATGATAGCAGTTTGGGTCTTTGTATTTCCCATAATACCTAAAATATAAGTATATATAATAGGTATACAGTCAATACCTGTTCTTTGATTTGCTCTTTGATTTCAGATGATTACCTGTTATTCTTTAAAACCCTGACCTGGCTCACTCTTTATTACCTAGTCATCGGTTCATTCCTTCAGCTCATGTTACTGAACCTCTGCCATGAGCTAATTTCTGTTCCAGGCACTGGCCACTCAGCAGTGAACAAAGTTTTGCATTCATGGAGCTTACATTTCCTGATCCAGTGAGTGCTTGGGGAATAAAAATGAAGTTTAATATAATACTAGGACTGTAAATCATACTTAGGAAGCAGTATTTTACATAATGCATTTAAAAAGTCAAATCTGAAATCTTTATGATGTTCCTGGGCTATAAAGATGGTTTTTGTTGGTGGTGGGGTTTCTTTATGTCTTTTAAACTTCCTACTTTTAAACTTTGATAACTTGTGTTATAGATAGGGAAAACAGCCTCTTAAGAATAAAATGTGAACATTGATTGCTGTACTATAATGTCATTGTCCAAACTTACTTCGCTCATTTGAGTCCTTGCATCTATTTATTTTTATAGTTTTCTCTTCTCTCCCTCCACTTTAGGATATGCACTGTCACTTTTCATTTCCCTCAAATGTCTGTCTTTCTAAACCTGTGCTCCTCTTGAAATTTACTGCTTTTAATATCAAGAGTTCCTGCTATGCCCTAGCCCAGTGATGGCGAACCTTTTGAGCTCGGCGTGTCAGCATTTTGAAAGACCCTAACTGAACTCTGGTGCCATGTCACATATAGAAATTTTTTGATATTTGCAACCATAGTAAAACAAAGATTTATATTTTTGATATTTATTTTATATATTTAAATGCCATTTAACAAAGAAAAATCAACCAAAAAAAAAATGAGTTCACGTGTCACCTCTGACACGCATGTCATAGGTTCGCCATCACTGCCCTAGCCAGTTTTTCTTGGTGGTTAGAGCATCCGCCCTCAGACTGAAAGGTCAAGAGTTCGATTCAGGTACCTCGGTTGCAGACTCGATTCCTGGCCCATTCCCAGCGCATGCAGGAGGCAATCAGTCGATATGTCTCTCTCACATCGATGTTTTTCTCTTTGTGTGTCTCTCCCTTTCTCTTCTACTCTGTCTAAAAATCAATGGAAAAATATCCTCAGGTGAGGATTAAAAAAAATATGCTTACCTTTTTACAATGTAATTTCTCTTCTAGAAATATTTTCTAGTCAAATACATAAAACGTTACAAAGTTATCTATTACAATATATTTGCAAAGGCAAAATTTTGTCTAAGTAATGATTAAAGAACAAATAAATGTAATGCAGGCAAAAAAAAGAATAAAATTTATAAAAGTTTATTGCTTTTCTTTCACATGATTGAGCACCATATTGAGATTCTTAGACAATACTAAGAAAAGCGATGTGAATGGAATGGCAGCCTTTGTCCTATGGACAGTTTCTGTTGTGTGTTTTTGTTTTGTGTGTGTGTGCGCTTTCTCAACCTATTTACCATATTTGCCATATTTTAAAAGTACACTGAGGCCCGGCCGGTGTGGTTCAGTGGTTGAGCCTTGACCTATGAACCAGGAGGTCATGGTTCGATCCTTGGTCAGAGCACATACTCTGGTTGTGGGCTCAATCCCCAGTAGAGGGTGTGCAGGAGGCAGCCAATTGATGATTCTCTCTCATCGTTGTTGCCTCTATTTCTCACCCTCTCCTTTCCTCTTTCTGAAATCAATAAAAAAACCAACATATTAAACGTACACTTGGTGTCATTGAGACCTTATATAAATAAATATCACATAATCCATCCTGTGAGTCCCTTCAAATAGAGCTCATTATCAAGTATTTAAAATTACAATATTTTTTTAGGGCAAATACTTCCAAGGAAAATCAGCATGTGGTGTTGAACTGGGGTTTTATGTACTGTCATCTCTCTCCCTCAGAGTCAGCAAGCCGCTTACAGATGATTCTGAATGAGATTCAGCCACGAGATACTAATGATTATTTCAATCAAGCCAAAATATTGAAAGAACATGATAGCTTTGATTTGGAGGACTTGAATGCCAATGTACCAAATATTGATACTTCTGCAGAAATCAAAGGTAGTTTATAAAAAACCGGTATTGTAATCAGTGTTTAAGTTTCAAAGAAAAAAACGTACAAAATTCTCTTTTTATATAGTAAATCAGACTGCAAATATGTACAGAGCATTTTAGAAAATGAAGTCTTTTTTTTAGCTTATAAATGATTTATTTGGGGAATGAGTTTATAAAACTTTTACCAGAAAACGTTGTGCCTTAGAGCAGTATATAAGTTGCTACAACAGAGCGCCTTTGAGTGCTAAAACCTGTCCTGACAGCCAGGTGATGTAAGAACAGGGAAGCACTGGGAATTTGGGTTTGGGCAGCAATCGGCTTCTTCCACTATGGTTCCTTGTCTGTTGTGAGTCCTTATAGTCAAGCAGCCTTTTAAAGGAAACAAACCTTATTATTCAATGAAATGTGAGCTGCTCTGTTGTACCAAGCTTCCAGAATTATAGTTCTTACTGCTTATTTTCTCATAAGTTGTTATTTTATAATTTTCTATAGTGCTACAAAAAATCAGAAGCAATATCATCTTAGCAATTTATTACACATTTCTGCCTTCTCCACTAGATGGGGCTATTGTCTTATAAAAATTTCTGTATTTTTTCTTCATTACACAAAATAACATAAATATTTGCTTATTATATTAATTTCAAACAATACAGAGGTAAATATGATTTAAAAACAAATTAAAGTCCTCCTTCATCCCTAATCCCACTTCTTCCCTTTGAGTACATATCCTTTTAGACATGTTCTATGTATTTATGTATGTGTACATTTATCTTCTTAGTTTAGTGGGCCTTTAAAAACACAAATGGGATAACATTGTAAATATTGTTTGTTTGTTTACCTTTTAAATTTAATAATTTGTCTTTGACTTTTTTAATGTGAGTACTAAAATATTTCTGAAACTAGGAAAAGAGAATAAGGATAATTATAGCTTATTTGCCATGGAATTTAAATATATTTTGAAAGTGAATTTGTATTTTCCTTCGATTTAAATAGCCCTATCCCACTCTTTTACTGATAACAGCCACCCTCACCAAAATAAGTAATGAACTATAATTGTTATAGTCATATTTTATAGATGACTGAGTGACAGAACTTACTTCATGAATTTCCAAGGTTATACTTAAGTTTTGAAACAATATTGTATTTTTTAATTTATTTTGAAAATGGCATATTAAAAAAATACTTAACACAATCCCTACTCATAGGACATGCTCAACAAATGTTAGTTATTTTCTCCTGAGTAAATATAATTTATGACAGATTGGTTTGTTTAAGCAGATTATTCTTGGGGAATTATGAATAAGTTTGTTCTAAGAAACCTGGATATGAGCAATCAAGTGTTGCAATAGATTTTTTTTTTTTAGGTAAAGAAGAAAACACATGTGATGTAACCGCTCAGATGGTGCTGGTATGCTGTTGGAGAAGTATGAAGGAAGTTGCTTTACTTCTAGGCACACTGTGCCAGCTTCTACCCATGCAATCCGTGCCAGAATCTTCTGATGGATTACTGACGGTGGAGCAGGTGGAGTAGATGTTTATTTCACCTGGTATAATTTCTGGTCAAAGCACAGATCACAAATTTTTATTTATAACTCAACTTAAAAAAAAGGAATTATGACTATTTCTTGAATAAAGTCATACAGATATCAACTGAAGAAAGTTTATGGTAGTTTAAGAATTAGACCTTGTGATACATTTCAAAACTATGTAATTTTTACAAACATTTTTATTTTTCTAAGTTATATAAATAACTATAGATTTTACCTCACTTTTAGCTTCAATATTATCATTTTAATTTTAATTAACACATACAAATTTAAATGAAATTATTTAGTAAAACTCTACAAGCCTCTTAAATTTTGCAAAGGAAAAATAGCAATACATTGGTTGATTATGGATTTCTTGTCTCCCACTCCATTGATAATAAGTTTGTAGTCACTTGGGCTTGTTGGCTGACTTTTATTTTAAGACCACAAAGTTAGTTCACCATCTGGGACTGTTCAAGTGACTTGAGTGCAGTGTTTACAAGAAATTAGCTTACCATAGCATTTCATTTGGAAATATTTTAGATTTATTAGATTTCTGATTTTTAATTGATTCCCTCTTCCTCTCCATGTGGGTTCAACAAATCCATTTCCCACCATTTTCTAGCAAAGATATGCAACATGTACTTTCATTTTTAACCTTTTTCAAATAAAGATAATTTTTCCCTTAGGGTGTTACAACATTTGAGAACAAAACAAACATTGTACTATGCTAATGCTGATTATTTCTATAATAACCATTTGACTAGTTCCGTGGAAATACTGCTAATATTTTTATTCTCACACTCTCTTAGGCTCATGTGCTCACATCTGATTAGCGGCTGGGCTTGTGATGATGTTGCAAGGCCCTGAGATGGAGAATGGCAGAGGGAACAGTACACTGCCAGCATCATTATGTTCCTTATTCTCTTCCAAATCAAATAGGTGTTAGTGTCTTAGAGTACTTGCAGTCATTGCTGGTGACTGGCTATAGTGCCAATGCCAACGTATTTGCTGAGGAATCCAGCTATGATTAATGATTACCTCACTGATGGTCACCATCTCACTAAACAGTAAACATATGCTAGAGTCTCAACTTTTCAAGGACAAGTTAAAACATCTAGTATTTTGGGTTTGTTGAATAGTGTTTATAAAAAAACAACAATAAGGGAAACATATTTTGCTTTTACTGTAACTGAGAAAGACCTGAAAGCTTCCTTTGAAAATTATTTTGCCTTGCCATCTTTTGTGTAACACCCAAATCTTATGAATTTAATTTACGTGGGATAACCATGTTAATATTGGGGGTTAATATACAATAAAAGAGATGTGTGTAGAAGAACAGCAGCAACAATAACAAAGAGGCTCTTACAAACCAAAGAACTCTTCTAATGACTGTTTTCTTGAAAAAAAAATTTGCATCCTGTTTTTCGGTAAAATATTAGTTTCTAGTCTAATGAGGTTTAGTCATTTTCCTATGTCGCTGTTTATGTGGTGACCTCACTTATATAGGTTTGAGAAGAATTAACAACTGGATGAATGATCAAGAATGTCCCCGATAGCACTATTCTGGCATTGAAACCCTGCCTTCTTGGAAAACTTTATTCTTGGTCATGCTGACTTGAAAGAAATGCCTCAGTGTAGGAGCATATTTAGTCAATGAAAACCCGAAGTCTTCAAGAAATTAGTTTTATTCATATTACTGAAGGAGTCTCACTTTTAAACATAAAATTTGTTCTATGAAATTTCTTTAAATTAAAAATACTCCCATGTACTTAAAACGCTTACGAATTTAAAAATATAAATGACTGAGAAGAATGTAATTTACATTGGAGCAGCTGGGCCATGCCTAAGGTCCACCTTCCTTCCAAGGGCATAGTTGCCCCGGCAACACTAGATCTTCTGTGCACCTAGTGCCAAAACTAAGAATTTAAAAGTCAACACCGTAGCTGAGGGTGACCAGAACAGACACGCAGAGCAGAGGCAGTGAAGTGGCTTGTAGGCAGAATGCTACCCTTTGTGGGGGAGAATGTAGAATTTGGATTTCTTATTCCCGAGACCACTAGTAACTGTGATCTGCTTTTCTCTCAGTGGATGAAGGAGGCAGTTCCCTACATCCTAAAATACCGATGTTCAGCCTTATGCTTCTCTACTCTCTGCTCACCCTTCACTCTTGAAAAACTAGGGTAATTCTGTGGTAATTTGATGCCTTGAATGTAGGATTTCCTTTATAGCACAGTTCCTTTATGGCCATCTTTATGGCCCTTTGTTAAAGGGGGGACCACTTAAATACCACGTATGTGTGTGTGGTTTATGATAGGTCAGCAGGTAGTGAGATTACAATGTGGAGATTTTTGTTGCCATCCAAGAACTGGAGCTCATTTATAATTCTGAATATTCAGTGCTATGTTCACAAACTATTAGAGCTGGAAGGATCACAGAGATGATATTATCCAGCTCCCTTGTACAAGGGGAAACTGAAGCCCTTGGATGCTACCTGGTTTGCCTAAGATCACAAAGCTGGTTTGTGGCAGCTCTGGGACAGGAACCCAATTCTTCTCCTTTCCAGCCTGTGTTCTGACACGGCACAGTGCTGCTTTTGTTCTGACCTGCTCATTTAATTTTTCTTTAGATTTAATTTTCCCACTTCCCATACCCAACCAAATTTTTGCAAGCAACAGGATAGTAAGGCAACTTGCTACTGAACTTTTTAGCAAATGATTCATTTCCCTAAGTCACTTGGGAAGCAGTGTGTCCTCTGCAGCTTCACCAAGAGGAAAATGTGCTCATTCAGAGGCAGTCTGACTTCCCTCCTGAGAGGTAATCACATAATGAAAGGTTCTTTCATAATGTCCCTGTACAAGAGGCAGAGATAAAACCAGCTTTGAGGGATGTAAGCTGAGACCCTTCAAGAGCGAGCACTATGCGCAACCTTATCTCGCAACTTCCTGGCTGGTGTGTGTCTAGGTTTCAAGCTGGATGTTTTGCTGATGGGGAGTTTTTGCTTGATACATTTTGTTGGTCCTCTTTCCAGGGGATATCAGATACCCAGTTCCTACTAATTTTTTTTTAAACAACTTCCTCTATCTAGAGTATCAATTCATATATATTTCCCCTAATATTCCTAAAAAGAAGCTTTTGGATAGATTTCTCTGGCTGCTTTCCCCTTGGTAGTAATGATTACCACAGAAATCACATGAATAGAAATAATGATCAACTATTAGAAATTAGGTCTTTTTTAAACCCCTATTTTAGATTCTGTTGTAATTTTCATGATGTACATGGCTAAGTGGGTTTATGCATTCCCTCAGGTCTTTTGTTACTGTTTTAGGTTTTCTGTAGTGGACCTCAAAATGGGAAATGTTTATTAGCATTCATAAGCCTTAAGAAATTGCCTTTTGTATTTTCTTTTTAAAAGAAATTGTGAAAAAGTATCCCTTCAATTGTACTGAATGCAGGTTCACATTTTTAAGCTGTGAAATGAAGTTATGCACAGCATTTAGTCACCTCTTTATTGACTGTCTTACTACAAGGGTACTGTGGGAACATAAAGAAATGTAACATGTGGTTCTCTGACCTCAGGAGCTTAGAAATATAATAGGGGATTGAAGAAAGTCAGCCTAAAGGACGATTGTTAAAATGGCATGTAGTTAAGAATTTGCTATAAATCAAAGAACAAACATTCTAGTAAGATGTTTTAATAACAGAAAACTGTTATCTGTGTTGTTATTATGTAAGATAACAACGTTTAGGCATTGAAGAAATCCCAAATATTCGTAAGAAATCACTATAGTAGAAAAATGTACCATTTAAGACATTAATTATCTTACTATAGTGTAAACTTTTATAAACTGTAATGTGGAATTAGAAACTCCTAGTGATATTTCTAAGGTTATAAGAATTGACTGTGACTCAAAGTCAGACTTTATTTATTTATTTATTTATTTATTTATTTATTTTTTTATTAATCCTCACTTGAGGATATTTTTCCATTGATTTTTAGAGAAAGTGGAAGAGAGAGAAAAGCAAAGCGATTGGTTGCTTCCTGCACACGCCCCAACTAGGGCCTGGGCCGGGGAGGAACCTGCGACTGAGGTACATGCCCTTGACCGTAATCAAACCTGGCACCTTTCAGTCCGCAGGCTGATGCTCTATCCACTACTCCAAAACAGCTAGGGCTTAAAGTCAGACTTTAAATTAAGGTTTAGAATTAAGCATTACACTTTGATGATACAAAACCAAACCAAAAATGGTCATTTATTGTTTGCTATTTTGTGCCAGGTCCTTTGCTAAGTGCTATATGTATAATCTTCTTTTTCTCTCAGAATAATCCTGTGAAGTAGGTTCTAGTGTTATCCCTGTTTCACAGACCAGGGAACTGTTACTTAATTAGTTGCCTTAGTAAGGAGGCCAAGTAGGGACCCTGAACTCAGCCCTCTTGGCTTCAGAGTCTTGAGTCTTAAGCACTGTACAGTGTTTTCGTAAAATGTTCCACATGTGTTTAAATCCTCTTGGGTTTATCTAATTTATAATGAGTGGAATTAGCCTTGCTCTTCTGTATTTCTCTCTACTGGCATATGTAAAGGACAAATAAAAAATATATTTACATTTGTCCTTTGTGGGTTTTATGTCTAGATGAGCAGTTAGCTCCCCTAAGTAGACTGCTGGTGAATTGTAGATGCCTAGAATCGTGACATGCAGCAGTACTTCCCTGTGGAATTTCACACCCTGTAAATCCATAAAGCATATTAATATGCCTGTAGAAGTAGGCTTTATGAAAAGTTAGAAAGCAGGAGCTGCTAAACTTAAAAAGACAATGACTAGAACTTAATTTTAAGAATAGAAAGCAGGGCCTTTTTTTGTATTTTTACCTTAATTCCCTTTCAAAAATCTTGAGAGCTATGTTATTTATTAAAATATTTTGTGAAGACATCATCTACGTTAAAAGAAAGCTTTTTTTGAATTGTAAGTAAGACCTTAGTGGCATCTAATAGAAAGTTTTCAGAAGATTTTTTCATTTTTAAAATTAAATATTCTGTTTCCTGTTCTGACTGTTGTCATTAATTTTTAAGTCATTTGCACCAGCTGTGTTCCCTGTAGTCTCATTATCCAGTGGAAGGGTGTGGAAGAACAGTATGGCCAGCTGTTCTTAGGCCACACTGCCTTCTGCACTTTGTAATGGGGAGCATCCTTACCTTTCACTGTTTTCTGGCATAAAACTTCAAGGCCATTCAGCCAGGTTTGCTAACCCTGTCATATTATTCTGTATTCAGTCATGTGAAAAGACCCAGTCAAGTGTCTGGCTGGGAGCAGGTACTTAGTGTTTATTCATTCAGTCTAGCCACCCAGCTTCTTTCCATGTTAGTTATCCTCTTCCTTTGTGGTCCACTCAAGTATGTCCTATTTGATGTCCGGATATGAAGCTTCTTCTAATAATCTATTCCAGGTCAGAAGGATCTTTCATTTCTAATGACATGGAATGAAATGAGCTTCTAGGGGACACCCCTAGCATATTGGTTTCCTCTGAACTGAAGCACTGTGAAGACAGACATCTTGGTTTGTTCTGCCCTATCTCCCCTTGCACTAATCTGCTAAGCATTTGGCAAGGTGCTGAAGTTTTATTTAAAATCTGGATTTTCTGAAGCCAGTACCCACCAAATGTTAATAAAAATACAGCCAACCCAACCAGTTTAACAGTTAACTTGGTACAAAATCTCATCAACAACTAATTGTTAGTCATGTCTTCTTTAAAATAAATGGTCGTAATTGTTATTTGTCTAACCTTGCTTGCAGAAGGGCAACATATAGGAAAGCTGTAGGTAGCCTTTCGGAAAATTCCATGGTTCTGACTCAAAGTTAATGCCTGTCAATTTTCAGTCCTTTGCACTAAATCTTGCCATTCACATTTGTGTGTCTCTAAAAGGTATTTATTGGGAGTTGTTTAATGGGTTGGAGTTTCATTTTGGGATGATGAAAATGTTCTGTAGATGGATGGTGGTGATGATTGCACAACAATGTGAATATACTGAATGCCACTGAACTGAATCCTTAAATATGGTTAAAATGGTAAATTTCATTATGTGTATTCTAACCACAGTAGGTGTGTGAGGATTGTCACCTTGTGTGATTGGCTGTTGGTGTTGAGTAATATGTGCTAACAAAGAACACTGTGAGATTTGTGAGACTGGCATAGGGAGGCAGTTCTAATATAGCATTCCAAGATTGCCAACTCTGGAGCCAGACTGCCTAGGTTTACGTTCTGGATCTACACTTCCAGGCTGTGTGACCTTGAATAAGTTACTTGGCCTTTCTGGGCCTCATTTTCTCCATTGTAAAATAGAGGTAATAGTGCTTATTTCATGGATTATTATGAAGATTAAATGATACAAAAATGCTTAAAATACTACCTGTCACACAGTAGAGTTATGGATGGACATCTGTCTAGCTCTGAGTTCTAAATGATATTACATAAAACTGTAAATGTAAGCATAAACTGAACATTTATTTCTTTTTAAATTTTGTTTAAAAGGTAAAAGAAATAGGAGAGCACTTTAAACAACACCTTTTACAGTCCAGGCACAGAGGAGCATTTGAATTGGCTTACACGGGCTTTGTGAAACTCACTGAAATACTAAACAGGTAACGCAAACTAATCCTTTTGTGTACATTTTAAAAAGACTAGATATCCCAACCATGTGCTTGAAGTAGCATGTAGTTGTGGCTTTTGATGTTTAAACTCTTGGAAGAAATTGTTTTCTTAGGTTTCATTGTATGATTTACTGCAGATGATTTAGTGAAATGTTCACACTGGGTTTTCTCATTGAAAAGTGATTTGAAGCAAACTCAAAGATTTCGCTAAATATAGCTTTGAAGTTACCATTTCTTTTCTTTAAATGAAATGACTATTTTGTCTGTCTGAAAACTGCTTGGTATGTGGAATAAAATAAGCCCTCCAGGTCTTTGGATTTTTGTGTATTACAGACAGAAAGGATTTTATGGGTGTTTGTTTTTTGGTAGTTTTATCTTATAGGAAAATTTTAAAAGGACAGTAATAGACCAAAAAGTATAAAAGATTTTTCCCTCTTACTTGGAATAATATTTAGGTAGATTTCATATCTTTAGCCAATTTTTTAAATTATTATATTTTTTTACATTCTAGGTGCTGATAATTTCATTCATTCATATACTAGATTTCCTCCAAATAGCGTCTGAGGAAACCTTAAATTACTTAATGACTAAGTGTTCATGGCAAGTGTTCTCTAAATAAGAGGTAGTATTTTCCAGGAAAACATTTCCATTGCCTGGAAACGTTTTGAAATGAAGAAGAGTTCTGCCAGCCTTGTACCCTCAGCAAACATTTTATTTTGGGCTGTTAGATTATCCTTGAATATTTTTGGCACATTTTTTTTCACACTCCTGGTAAAAACATTATAAAACATTTTGTCAGTTATGGGCTGCACAGAATATCTTTAAATGATATGCTAAAATATGTTCCCGACTTTAAACTACTGATCTTGAAAATATTTTATTACCTTTTCAACTTATTCTTTCCACTGTAGACATGACTTAGGAATATTTTTTTCTCACAACACAACATACTTTCCTCTCTTAAAATCAATAAGTATATATTGAACACTAGTGTATGCCTAGTACTGTGCGTGGTTTGGAGGATATAATACTTCTTTGTAAGACAAGGTTCCTTTTCTCAGCTTATGGTTTAATTTGTGAAATAAGCAGGATGAAATTCAAAATACTTAACAAATAGTATTTCTTGGGCACTGACTGCTCAGAACAGACATTGGTATAAGCATCCAACATCGCTGTATGTACGGGTGTGTGTTAGCTGAATACCAACCTCGAAAGTGAGACCAAGATAAACAATCTAATATAATTATCAATCCTGGTGTGAAATTTACAAATTCTGTAGGAATATCAGAGAGAGAAAGTAATGGGGATAGGCTGGTAGGGCTTAATGGAAGAAGTGGGATTTGTGCTAATGGATGAGTAAGGATTAAGTAGATAGGAGGAGAAAGGAAGAAACTTTGTGAGCAAATGTTCAGAAGCTACAATCAGCATGGCATATTGTTAGGTGAATAAATAAGCCAATCTTATTGTAATGGTGATGGTGGTGGAGTTTACTAGGCAATATCGTACAGCTGGATAGATTGAAGCCAAATTATGGATATCTAGAAAGTAGGTGTGCTATAATAGGGATGGAGAGAGATATTGAATATTTTTAAATCTGAAACAGATAATAGAAGGGATGCATTGTAGAATAGAGAAATAGCAGTAATGTATGACACAAGCTCTTAGTTGTGTTTATATTCATTCCATTTATTGGCAATGAAATTGTATGAAAGCTTCATCTCTATAGTAAAGAAAAGAGTATATGCTCTATTAACATATCTCTCTGACATTTTTTTTTTTTTTATCCTTACCCGAGGATATTTGTTTCATTGATTTCTAGAGAGTGGAAGGGAAGGAGTAGAGAGAGATGTAAGGGAGGAAGGAGGGGGAGACATAAGGGGGGGAGAGAGAGCGAAAGAGAGAAATACCTACGTGAGAGACACACATTGATTGGTTGCCTCTTGCGCACACCCCTATAGGGGCTGGGGAACCTGCAACCATATGTGCCCTTGAACCCATTATCCTTCAGTCTTCAGCCGATGCTCTAACCACTGAGAAAATCAGCCAGGGCTCTGTCTCTAACTTTCGTTGTATAGATCAAATAAAATAGATATTTATGAAGATCCTTTTGCATTGTAAAATGTTCTATAAATGTACACCATTATGAGGTTGTGTTGGTTGTGGTGTTCCTGTGTAAAGTAGTTTTTTGTTGGAAGTCTTAGGTTATGTGGATTGTAATGATAGATTGTAGTGAGGAGAACCTGGAATCAGTTGAAACAATCTAGCTTTGAGCTGATGAGAGCTCCTCTGTGATGGTGGCTCTGGCAGTGGAGGTAAAGAAGTGGCATCTCAGTTAACCTTCAGCCCCATACAGTAATAGCTCTCCATATGATGTACTGACTGCTTAGAAGGAGAGCTGTGGACATTGTTTTATATTTCATGATGATTTGATATGTCAGGAATTAAGGAGTTTCAACTGGGTGATTCTTCTCAGGGTATTTACCAAGTTTAGCTGATGGCATTCAATTGGCAAATGAGCTGATTAGGAGCATCCAAGACAGCTTTATTCACATTTCTGACCATAGCATCCAACATTGCTATATGTGTGGGTGTGTGTTAGCTGAATACCAACCTGGAAGGTGAGATCAGCACATTTAAACAAGATAAGGAGGTTGGTGGGATAGAAAATTGGGCCTAGTTGAGACTACATGTGGCTTCTCAGCATGGCAGTCTTAGGGTAGTTGAAATTCTCATAGGGCAGCTTATACCCCCCCCCGAGAGAGTATGCCAAGAGAATCAGGCAGAAGTTGCATGGTCTATTCTGACCTAGCCTCGGAAGTCTGACGGCATTGCTTCAGTTACATTCTTTCGGTAATAAGTGAGTTTTAAGTTCAGTCCAAATTCAAGGGGAGAGGAATTAGACTCCACCATTTGATGGTGAAGTGGCAAGATCATACTGTAGAAATGCAAGTGGGGTTAGAGATAGTGTAGTGGCCATCTTTGTAAATGCAGACTGCTACTTGAACCACTGAACGTGAGTGATGGAGTTTCCCAGGCAGTCCACACTTGTTCCTGTACTTTAATTCTTGGTGACCAGAAAGGTGGATTTGATATTAACAAAGGTAAGGAAACTGAAAAAGAATTAGGTTAATAAAAATGAATAAATTTGTATGTGTTGAGTATGAGATTATAATGGCTTATGCTTGTGGAAATATTTGTCAGAACTTGGAGATAGGGAATTTGGTTATGTAACAGAAACAGAGATGTAGATTTAGGAATTGTCACCATAAACATCATAGTTAATAGGGAGGGTGTATAAGGAAAGGAATAGAGGACCAAGGACAGAGCCTTTTGGGCAAGTATACTTTTTGGTTGAATGGTACAGGTGAAGGCATTCCAAATATGGAATGGGGAGACTAGGCAAGGCCCAGGGCCTGGTATCTCAGCCATTCCTCATGGTTGTCAATACTGGATTTTAACCAACTGTTGTGAGTTCTCAACTGTTGCCTCCAAACCAAGTGGTTCTTGATCCCTCTGGAGACAGTTCAGGTCTGCTGAACAGAATGTTTTGCAGAGAACATCTTTACAGTATGTGTGGCTTCCTTTTGTTTGGTTATTATTTTTTAAAGGAAATGTGTTTCTTTTGGATCCTTTGAAAGCTTTTTATAAGCTCTTAACTTAAGAAAAAGTTATTTAGGCATACAACATTTAAAACATTTGCAACATTTATTGCAAATCCACTGAGATGGAGACCAACTGCTGGTCACCTCTTGAAATCCAGCTGTGTTAAGGAAGGAAGCACTTAAAGAGATTAATGGATAAATAACTGAAGAGTTAAACATGAGCCACATTGTTTGAATTGGTTTTAATTGGATTATTCAAAATGTCATCAAATGTAAACTGACTTTACTACTAAACAATCTGTTAAACAGTTCACTATTGAACTAATTAACTATTCACTATTAAATAATCATCTACAAATAAGTAGGAATGGGAAGCACTTCTTTTTTCTGGAAATTTTTTTGAAAGCAGTACTTGCATACACACACACACACACACTATGTATATATATATTTAGTTAATTTTCTAGAATCTGATTTTCTTATATGGTGCTTTCTCTTTAGCATTTGGTAAAATATTCATATTCTCTTTTAAAAAACATAATTACCAGCCTAAACATTTGATTGGAGTCGTTAAATGCATTAAAGTCATAACTCTAAAATCAAATTTCTGACGAAATTCATACTTGCTTGTTTATTCTCTCTGTGACCTTAGTATTTTAAGTTGTTTTTTTTTAATGAAAACAAACAGAATCCTAAACTGGGGTGGTAAGCTGGGGAATCTAGTGTTCATTTGTCTAAACATATATTAAAAGCTTAATTTTAAGGGGACTAAATTACTGACTGCAAGTCTAAATCTAATAGGGAGGTTTGTGAATACTTGATATTGTCGTACTCTTCATATATATGAGTTGCTCTACTAATTGAAATGTAGTTTAACCTACAAATATTTACTGCAGTAATTACAATCATTTTCACATTATTGGCTTGAAAAAATGAACTGCTGACATTTAGTGGTTTTTGTCATAAAAATGCTAGTGCTGACTCATGGTTGTCAACAATTATGGTGGACAGTGGTAATTTAAATATGTGTTGAAACTTTCCTCAGTTAATTATAGCTACTACAATTCAAATAAATCCAACAGAAAACATCTGACAAACAATTGAAATGTAATAACGAAAAAAAATTTTGTTATTGGAGAATGAAAGACCAAGTCTCTAAAGAATATGCAATTGAGTAAGAAATAAATGTAGAATTTAATGTATAAGATTTGGGGAAAAAGTCATTCAACTCTAAATGAAAGAATATACCATCTTGTCTAAACCTTTATTCTTCTCATCTCCTTTGGCAAATGTGTTTAAATAAGACACTTTTTACTCCTGAATGTCCTATGAATTTTAGTTGTAGTATTAATTAAATAAAGAATAACTAAATGATGAGTCACTCTGAGAAGCCATATTGATTCTTTAGATAGAGAGAAAATTCTTTAAATTTTTCCCTTTTATAGTGGATGAAAAGGATTAGGAGAAAACTGGAATGTCTTAATGTTTAAATTCTAAATCTTTGTGTTTTTGGTTTGTGACCCCTGAATTTGTGTTTTTAAGCCCACTCCATAATTGAGTGAGATATTACCTTCTTTCTGGAACTTTAAATACTCATTTTTAAAGTTCTCATAGTAATACTAAGTCATTTAGACACAATAAAAAAGGAATCTTATTTTTAATAAGTGACCTCTATTTCAGCTTTGTTAGTAAAGTCCCAGAGTTTTTAATATTAATTTTTTCTACTTGATCTCAAGTCATGGTTATATTAAATATTAAGAGAATCAATAATCTGGTACATTCTTCTAACCACTTTTAAAAAATATATACATATTTTTAATTGATTTCAGAGAGGATGGAAAAGGAGAGAGAGGTAGAAATATCAATGATGAGAGAGAATCATTGATTGGCTGCCGACTGCATGCCCCTTTCTGTGGATCGAGCCCGCAACCCGGGCATGTGCCCTGACTGGGAATTGAACTGTGACCTCCTGGTTCGTAGATGGATACTCAACCACTGAACCACACTGGCATGGCCTAACCACCTCTTTTAATCTACCATATTTTGCTCTTCCCTCCATGGCCTGGTGGTTGGTAATTCCATTTAGATTTGGTCATCGTTATTGCCTGTGCCTGTAGCCAAGGCTCCAAAATACCCCCCTGATGTTTTAGCCTGTAGTAAACCTCAACAGTACTCGATATGAGGGAGGTAAAGATGGCTTTTGTTGATATGTAACTTTCTCATTGGATCTCATTTGGGCAAATCATTTTTCAGGTGTAGAATTTCTCCATGCTTCAGGGTTCTCTTTAAAATGTGTGTGCACAGGCACACAACTTTCCTGCACATCTGTCACTGTTTATTTTAAGTGAAATAATAAACTTGGGCTTTTAAATAATAAACATAATACTTGACTAAAGAATGAATGGAGTAGAGAATTGAGCTTATGAAATAATTGGAGATTGGAAAAATCTCTAAGTTAGGAAAAATAATATACCCAACAAGTTTTAGGAAATGAAGGTAACATTTCTCAATTACCAATAGTAATATAACTAATCAGAACTCAACAAAAAGTAGCTCTGTGCTACCATACTTAGGTGAATGGATGAAGCCATTCGAAAACCACTTTGTAGTCAGGGAACCTGATTTATTGGCACAAAATAGTCTAATGACCAATTAGTTGGGTATACAGAATATGTAATTTGATTTTGGTCTGTGGTTTTATGCTTATCTTAGGAATACTTATCCACTATGAGTGAGATAGCTTTGTGGATAGAAATCGGACTAATCTGTTTATGGAACAATAATTTGCTCTAGTGATCTGCTCAAGACAGTACAAAGGCCCTAAATCCCAGCCTGGCCTGGCCTGTTCATTCCTGTTGCTTTTAGTAGGGACTCAGGTCATAGCACTTAGCAAAGAGGGGAAAAAAACCCTCAACAAAACCCTCTGCCTGTTTTCTATCAGCACCCCTGCCCCCCTGTTATTTTAAATTTCTACTTAAAAATAAAATAAAATGTAAGTTTATTTTTTAAAAATTTACCTTTATTGTTTAAAGTATTACAGATGTCTCCTTTGCTGTTCCTCCCGCGCCACATTGATCCCCTCCACCTCGCACCCGCCCCTCCCAGACCTTCAGCACACTATTGCCTGTGTCCATGGGCTATGCATATATGCAAATAAGTTTTTGTCTGTGATGAACAAGAAAACCAGAGTGGTCTGATTCCTCCCACCCCCACTCTTAACCACATCTCCCTTGGAGTATAGAGAAAAGAATATTGAGATATAAATTAGACCTGAGTTCCATCTACCAACTTTTTTGACGCTAGGAGAGCCGTTTATCCCCTCTGGCCTGCTGTATCCTCTGATAAAGTAAAGGGTTCAGCTTTCCAAGTCTGCTTTCAGCTTAGCCTTCTGCTCATTCATTATACAATGCTGCTTTCTAGTTTTTTGGGTTTTTTTTTTTTGATTTGGGGAGTCTGGGGATTTTGGGTATGAAAGATTGAGGGAAGTTGGATACATTTTTTGGTAAACTTCCCTTAGAACTGGTAAACTAATCTCTTAGGAGTATTTTGTGGATTAATAACATTTAGTGAGAGTTGTTTATGAAGAACCTTGAATTCCTTGTAAGAAAGTTACAGTTTTTATGATGTACTCAGAGACTGAAGACACTGCATATTTTGTATTAATTTGACATGGGAGTGAAATAAAACAAAGGAGCCTTCAGACAAAGAGGATGTCTGCTCTTTTAGTGGAGAGGCACTCACAAAAGCAAGGTTGGAATTCCCCACGGCTGTGCTTGGTGACTGCATAGAGTTGGCACAAAGAACCAAGTCCTGTCTTAGTAACCTTTCCCTTTTCCTTGCCGACACCTGGATTGTGTGATCAGGAACCAAAACCAACAACTAGAGTTTTTTGCATTGTTCTGGAGAACGTTGTCTGCTTTCATTTTTACCTCTGAATTCCTTCATTATCATAAACACCAGCAACTCTGGAGTTTTGAAATCACTTCCGTATAAAGTAAGTTTTCCTTGCTGTGGTGTAAACAGAACTTCATTGACTAGTCACAACTCTAGGTTAGGCGATTGTGTTTTTATAGGCACAGTGACTTTACCATTACGAAGCCTTCAAGTTCTAGCCTTCCTTTTTTACACCTGGTTTTGCAATCGCCCTAACTGAAGGCACAGAGAATGCACAGCAGTTGGCACCAACACTAGCTGGCCCTTATTTAATTACTCAACAAAATATTTCTCCAACTTCTATTGTGTGCCAGAGGCAGTGTTAGAAGCACCCTGTTTGGCCACTGAGAGAATGATGTGGTAGGTGAGAGTTGCTGTGACC
The DNA here is from genome assembly GCF_964212035.1 of Myotis nattereri. Lineage (NCBI taxonomy): Eukaryota > Metazoa > Chordata > Mammalia > Chiroptera > Vespertilionidae > Myotis > Myotis nattereri. Next base: position 61,674,502 of record NC_138085.1, read on the forward strand.
CTCGAGACAATTTTTAAGGTCTTTAACTCTGTAGACCTAAGAGAATCATATGAAGGAAGACCTGAACAAGGGCTAAGGCTTGTGTGGGGTCATGATGAGGTGTTTTGGGGACATTCTCATGAGGAGCTTTGGGTACTTATAGAATTTAGTGTCATTGCTTTCTCTGTTTGTTATAGTAACCCAGGTAATAATATCTCATTGAATTTCAAAGCATTTTAATAATAGTTTTATTTTCATTATTAGGCACTGAGAAATCGAGTGATTTGTCAGCAGCCACATAACATGTTTTTCAGTGTCCTCTATTTTCATCTATATGAAGGAATAAAACTCTTACATCTATGTTTGTATATCAGACCAATACTATTCCCCCTTGATTGCGTGTGTATCATTTACTTTCATATGTGATATGCGGTGTTTTAGGACTCTAAGTGTGTTATTCTGAATAACCAGGCTGAGAATTTATTATTTTATAAAGTACTAGAGGCCCGGTGCACAAAAGTTTGTGCACTCGACCGGGGGGGGCGGGCCCCTCAGCCTGGCCTGTGCCCTCTCACAGTCTGGGACCCCTCGGGAGATAACGACCTGCTGGCTTAGGCGTGCTCCCAGGTGGCAGAGGGCAGGCCCAATCCCTAGGTGCAGCCCCTGGTCGGGCTCAGAGCAGGGCCGATTGGGGAGTTGGGGCACCGCCCCCTGTCATGCACAGAGCAGGGCGGATCGGGAGGTTGCGATGCCACCCTCAGTCACGCTCAGGGTAGGGCCGATTGGGGGGTTGGGGCACGCCCCCTGTCACACTCAAGGCAGGGTTGATGGGGAGGTTGCAGCACCACCCCCTGTCACGCACAGAGCAGGGCCAATCAGGGGGGTTGGGGCTCCTTACCCTGTCACACACAGAGCAGGGTCGATAAGGGGGTTGGGGAGCTCCCCCCGTCACGCACAGAGCAGGGCCAATCAGGGGGTTGAGGAGCTCCCCCCTGTCACTCACAGAGTAGGGCTGATAGGGGAGTTGGGGCACCGCCCCCTGTCACACACAGAGCAGGGTTGATCAGGGGGTTGGGGATCTCCGCCCTGTCACGCACAGAGCAGGGCCGATCAGGGGGTTGAGGAGCTCCCCCCTGTCACTCACAGAGAAGGGCTGATAGGGGAGTTGGGGTACCGCCCCCTCTCACACACAGAGCAGGGCGGATCAGGGGGTTGGGGTGCCGTACCCTGTCACACTCAGGGCAGGGCCGATGGGGAGGTTATGGCTCTACCCCGTCACACACAGAGCAGGGCCCGTGGGGGGCGGTTGGGGTGCCGCCTTCTATCACCCACAGAGCAGGGCCGATCAGGGGGTTGGGGCGCCGCCACTGTCACACTCAGGGCAGGACCGATGGGGAGGTTATGGCTCTACCCCGTCACACACACAGCAGGGCCGATCAGGGGGTTGGGGTGCTGCAACCTGTCACACACAGAGCTGCAGGGCGATCAGGGGGTTGGGGAGCTCCCCCCTATCAGGCACATAGCAGGACTGATCAGGGGTTTGGGGCGCCTTCCCCTGTCACGAACAGAGCAGGGCGGATAGGGGCGTTGTGGCCCCACCCCCTGTCACACACAGAGCCACAGGGCGATCAGGGGGTTTGGGCGCTGCCCTCTGTCATGCTGATCCCGGTGCCGGGAGGCTTTGCAGCTCTGCTGATCCCGGTGCTGGGAGGCATATTACCCTTTTACTATATATAATAGAGGCCTGGTGCATGGGTGGGGGCCGGCTGGTTTGCCCTGAAGGGTGTCCTGGATCAGGGTGGGGGTCCCGCTTGGGTGCCTGGCCAGTCTGGGTGAGGGGCTGAGGGCTGTTTGTGGGAAACTGATATAGGGTTAAGCCTCGGACTGACCTGCTGGCAAAGTCATAAACAATTCCCAGCTTGGAGAGCACAGTCCTCTTAGCATAATTAGGCTTGACCTTATAACACTCCCTAGATCTTATCTGGGAAGCTAAGGGGCTGAGGAAGTGCAGGAAGTATAACCATGGTGTAAACAAGTGAAACTCACAAGAAAAGTGTAACTTTGGTAACCACTGCCTTGTTTACCTCTCACTATAAAAAGCTTGGTGAGGCCTGAGCACAGTGGAAGTCCTTCCTCTTGAGTTGGACTCTCTCGCCTGGTCCCCCAATATTCCCAAATTATTTTCGTGTCTTTTCTATTTCATTTGTTGTGCGGCTCCTCTTCCAGACCCGAACCCTGAACCACGCAGGACGTGGAGGGAAACACTTACAACAGCTGTTTTCAGGCTGGCGGGTGACTGAAGCTCCCAACCGCTCATTTATTTATTTCTTTTTTTTTTTCTGGGCCAGCTTTAGCTCTGAGGCTTGGCTCCAGCTCTGAGGCCTCTGCTGGTGAAAGCAGGTATCTGGTTTGTTTGGGTTCTATAATCAAAACACTGTTTCAACTCCAGCTTTGAGATTCCGGCTGGCTGAAAGCAGGTTTCTGGAGTTTGTTTAGATTCTATATTTGTAACAATGTTTCAAACTGCAAGCTCAGAGGCCGGCAAGGCAGGCAGGGAACGTTGGCTTCCTCCGTCACTGAGGCAAGCAAGCCTCATGTTTTCTTCAAGCTGCCTGGCTGCCGGCCGCCATCTTGGCTGGCAGTTAATTTGCATATAGCCCTGATTAGCCAATGGGAAGGGTAGCGGAGGTATGGCTAATTACCATGTTTCTTTTTTATTAGATAGGATTGTTTATAGCTGTGTTCGTTCAAATAGAGATGGTGATTTCTGATGATCCTCAGCTTGAGTAAACACATCATTTACTTTATATCAAGACTAGAGGCTTGGTGCACGAATTCATGCCCAGGTGGGGTCCAGCTGGCCCACCCTGATCAGGGTTGGTCAGGGCTGGGCCCGCTGGGAGGAGGGCATACGGAGGTTGGCTGCTGGTCCCGCCCCCAATCGTTCTGGTTCGCCAACTGCAGTGCATGTCGTAGTGACCTGTCATTCTGGTTGTTCCAGTCGTTCAGTCGCTTGGCTCTTATATATATATAGATTTGGGACATATTCTGGTTTTGTCCCCAAACAAACTCACTCTCTTGCATTATTTATAACTATTTTAATGATTAACAAGTGAAAAATAAGGCAGGAGAAATAAGGGACCTTGGTAAGGTAAAAGTTTATCAACAATCAATCAGTAGATAAAAAGCTTTGTTTTTATTATTGATATTTATTTTTTTTTGACCAAATAACTTATTTATTTGAATGAATTTTCATTTGGAGTTGCTCTTAAACCTGATAAAATGAAGGTCTGTTTATGGGAAAGGGAAAAGATTTTCTTTCTTCTTGTGCTTGCTAAAAGCCTTTAGTGATAACAGCTTGGTAAATTAATTATTATTTAGGAAATGAAGATATTGACAGATTGAATTTACATATAACTAGTTTCCTGGCAATTGAGTCTCGGTGATTTTTCTGGGAATTTTGCTTCATATTTTGGCTTTAAATGTACTTCATGTTTAATATATATTAGTCGCATTTTGTTCGCAGGTGAAATAATTTCTGTAGGCCAGTGGTGAGTCATTTAGTTAACGTAAGAAAAACAGTTTATTAACAGTAAGTAAGGTCTCCAGTTGCCTAAGGGAGTTGGAGTACCTCCAAAATGAATGAGACACAGTTCATCTCAGTCGGTTACAAGTAGGTTATCTGCTGCATGGATTTTCTTTAGGATATCTTAATTCTTCAGCTAGCTTTCCATCCAGATCACCCAGTTTATATAAAATCTACTTTAATACCCATCCTGATGGTAGATATTCAGGGATTGAAATCAAACTGAAATGTAACCTAAAGATGATTAGGAAAGTGTTTTCTTTCTTAAAAACACAATATTCTAGTAATACATTCAAAAGCCAAAAAAACATGCTTTCTGGATTATGTATAATTTGAGATTTTTATTCGACTGCTCCCTTCCTAAAGCAGAGTGTAGTGCCAAACAACTCCTAGGTACCTAATAGAGCTGATTTTCTAAATGAGTGGGTTAAATCTACTGACGGAAATAATGGAAAGTTGATAGTATTTGTATCATGAACCAGATTAAGCCTGATGTGTGACTGAGCATTTAGGGCAGGCATCTTGGAATAATGCCTTTTATGAGGCAAGGACTTTGGTGTCCATCTACATTTAAATTCTCCCTTTGCCACTTATTAGCTATATAACCTTGATCAAATTATTTAATTCTCTCTCTCCCTCCACCTCCCACTTTTTAAACTGGATTTTAAAAAGCAGTAGGAAAGATTTGAACATATTTATAAGTATAGTGAACACTTTAATCAACAGTTGTCTATCTGGAGAAAACATTCTAGGCAGAGAGAAAACCAGGTGCAAAAGTTGAGAGGCATGGACTGAGGGTATTTAAGGAACAGCAAGTAAACTATTTGTGACTGGGGTAGAGTAAGAAAGGGAAAGAGTTGTAGAAGGTAAGATGAGAAAGCCAATGAGGACTAGATAGTATAAGACATAGTAAGGACTTTGGCTTTCATCTGAGTAAAATGGGGAGCCATTGGGTTTGTGAACAGAGGAGTATCATGACCTGGTCTTTTAAAAGGATTATTTTGACTTCTGTGTTGAGAATAGTAAAAGCAGAAAGACCAGTTAGGAGGTTACAATATTATTGCAATTCTAGAAAGAGATAGTGATGGCTCAGAGATTGGTGGTGATAGTAAAAAATGATCTGAATCTGGATATAATTTGAAGGGATAACAGGATATGTTGACAGATTTGGTATTTGAGAGAAAGGGGGACTCCAACATTTTTTGCGTAAGGTGTATTATTCATAGATTAGGATGGAGAAGACAGTGGGTAGCATAGATTTTGGAGAAAGATGAGTTTAGTTTGGGGCATGTTAAATTTGAGATGTCTGGTAGACACCACATTGAGATTGCTTTGGGTTTACTTAATTTTCCTAAAGTATGTCCTTTAGACTTTCTTTTCATGTTGGTCTCTGGGAGGCAGACTTACACACACATACATACACACACATATATATTTTGTATGTTTGTTTTTCTGTGTACTATTTTGGGTGCATTTTCCAGGAAACTATCTTTTAAGTTATTCTCTAGAATTCATTTTATCTGTCATTTTTTTTTGATTAATTAAATCTTTATTGTTCAGATTATTACAGTTGTTCCTCTTTTTACACCCCATAACTCCCCTCCACCCAGTTCCCACCCCACCCTCTTCCCTCACTTCCCACCCACTGTCCTTATCCATAGGTGCACGATTTTTGTCCAGTCTCTTCCCGCATCTCCCTCACTCTTTTTCCCCCCAAGAATAGTCAGTCCACTCCCTTTCTATGCCCCTGATTCTATTATAATCACCAGTTCATTCTGTTCATCAGATTATTCACTTGATTTTCAGATTCACTTGTTGATAGATGTGTATTTGTTATTCATAATTTGTATCTTTACCTTTTTCTTCTTCTTCCTCTTCTTAAAGGATACCTTTCAGCATTTCATATAATACTGGTTTGGTGGTGATGAACTCCTTTAGCTTTTCCTTATCCGTGAAGCTCTTTATCTGACCTTCAATTCTGAATGATAGCTTTGCTCGATAAAGTAATCTTGGTTGTAGGTTCTTGGCATTCATCACTTTGAATATTTCTTGCCACTCCCTTCTGGCCTGCAAAGTTTCTGTTGAGAAATCAGCTGACAGTGGTATGGGTACTCCCTTGTAGGTAACTGACTGTCTTTCTCTGCTGCTTTTAAGATTCTCTCTTTGTCTTTTGCTCTTGGCATTTTAATTATGATGTGTCTTGGTGTGTTCCTCTTTGGATTCCTTTTATTTGGGGTTCTCTGCGCTTCCTGGACTTGTAAGTCTATTTCTTTCAGCAGGTAGGGGAAGTTTTCTGTCATTATTTCTTCAAATAGGTTTTCAATATCTTGCTCTCTCTCTTCTTCTGGCACCCCTATAATTCTGATGTTGGTACGCTTGAAGCTGTCCCAGAGGCTTCTTACACTATCTTCGTATTTTTGGATTCTTTTTTCATTTTGCTTTTCCGGTTGGGTTTTTTTTTGCTTCTTCGTATTTCAAATCATTGACTTGATTCTTGCGATCCTCTAGTCTGCTGATGGGAGTCTGTATAATATTCTTTATTTCAGTCAGTGTATGCTTATTTCTAGTTGGTCCTTTATCACATCCTCGAGGGTCTCATTAGATTTCTTGTAGGTCTCATTAAGTTTATCGGCGGTTTCTAGAAAATTCTTGAAAAACCTTATAACCGTGGTTTTGAACTCTATATCCAGTAGTTTGCTTTCCTCCATTTCTGTCATTTGTGTCCTTTTTCTTTGTCTATGCATTTTTTATGCTTCCCTGTGTTGATAAAGTGGTTTTCTGTGCTAAGTGTCCTCTAGGGCACAGTGGTTCAGCCTCCCCAGTTACCTGAGGAGGACACTTTTGGTGCACCCCCTTGTGGTCTTTGTGCACAGTCTTGTTGTAGTTAAGCCTTGATTGCTGTAGGTATCACTGGGAGGAATTGACCTCCAGGCCAATTGGCTGTGAGAATCAGCTGTGTCTGCAGTGGGAGAACTTCTGTGCTGGAGACACCCCTCCGGGGCAAGACTTGCTTTAGTGGGGTTTTGGTGCTCACTGAGTCTGCCCCCTGAGTGTGTCCTTTATGGTTCCATGGAGCTGCAAACTGGATGGTCCCATTCTGACCTCTGGGCCTCCTGGCTCCTGGATCTCTAGGGAGGTGCTAATCTAGCCTCTGCCTTAGGCTATCCAGCTAAAGCCTTTCTGTAGGGCTTGGGCGGGGCGGGTCCCAGGGGATCAACAGGGCAGGGCTAGCAGTTATGGCTGCTCTCAGAGGCCCCACTTCTCAGTGTCCCGGCAATTGCTGTAAGCCCCTCCGAGAGAAAGCTGCCCTCGAGTTCTGACTGATGCCAGACAGTCCCGCTTTTCCCGTATGAGTCTGGGTCCCCAGAGACTTGCCCGTAACTGGAGCTCAGAGCCTGAGACTCCCTCCCGACTGAAAACGACAACCGCGCCTTCAGCCGCCAGCCCGCTCCACGTGTGCCTCTGTACCTTAGTATTTTATTTCTGCACTGCGCCTCCTCTGAGTCTCGGTATGCTTTTCTCTTTCCTTCTAGTTGTAGAATTTCCACTCAGCCAGCCTTCCTGTGGTTCTGGATGATGGCCGTTCTGTCTTTTAGTTGTATTTTTGAAGTGGTTGTGCGAGGCAGCAAACTCCGGTGTTTATCTATGCCGCCATCTTGGTTTCTCCTCATCTGTTATTTTTTTGAAAGTACATTTTCGTTTCCAGTATTTCCAGAGTCTTTATTTTCGTATGGGCTTGTTCTTCAGTACTGTGTGTTTTGGATAATTTCTTGCTCCTTTAAAATAGAAGTTATCCCTTCATTTATTTATTGAATATTCTAAAGTTATTTTAAGGAATAGCTACTGTTGGGCCAGATAGATAATATCTCTTATCTTATATATGGCTGGGGGACCAGGACTGACCTGGGAGAGATGCAGAACTAGGAATCAAGGGAATCATAGAAATAAAATCCAACATGGAGTCCAAATTGGAAACCAGTCAACTGAGGTATTCTGTAGAAAAGCTGATATGATCCAGGGGAATTACAAAGCAGAACAAGAAGGTCTGGACTGTATGGTAGAAGTTGGTGCCTTGAGCATTTCCCAGAGTTCCTGAGGTTCCTGGTTCCTTGGCAGTGGGCAGAGAGGGCTCTGTGGAGGGCACTTTGCCAGCCTTGACCTTGGTGAACATTCTTCTGGCATTTGTTTTCAAATTCCCCAATTTAACAAGGGGCATTAAGTCTTGGTATGCAACACTCAAGGGAATGAATAGGGCTGGTCAACTGTTTATAGTTACAATAACCTAGAATCCAAATTAGGGAATTTCCTCTATGCCTTTACATAAAGTATTTCCTCAGTCATCTCATCTCCTACTTCCTTAACCCCACATAGGTGGGCCTTCTACCATTCTGCCTACACATCCTTCAAAGTCCAGCACAAATTCCGCCCATTCAGTGGCACTGTACTGACCCCTTGTACACCTTGTGCCTAGTAGTTGCTCTAAGTATATTGAAGCTTCAAGAAAGGAAAGGTCCTTGTGAAATGCAATATTTGGAAATAAGTGTGGAGACTATAAGCAAATGCTGAGTTGGAAATATGGAGGGGGAGTGGAGATGGGGACCAGTAAAGTGAACAACTTTACTAGAACAAAAGATCTGTGTAGAAATTTGGAAAAACTTTTTTTTAAAATATATTTTATTGATTTTTTACAGAGAGGAAGGGAGTGAGATAGAGAGTTAGAAACATCGATGAGAGAGAAACATTGATCAGCTGCCTCCTGCACATCTCCCACTGGGGATGTGCCCATAACCAAGGTACATGCCCTTGACCGGAATCGAACCCGGGACCCTTCAGTCCGCAGGCTGACGCTCTATCCACTGAGCCAAACTGGTTTCGGCATGGAAAAACTTTTAAGGTTATATTCAACTAGAAGGGTGTGGGCCAGGTCATAGGCAACCTTTCAAGCTGGAAGATTTGATCAAGATGGAACATGAGTTAGATTAAGATTTGTTAACAGTCAAGAGCCATTGTAAATTCAGGGGAGGAAGGATGTTTCATGGTGAGATGGCTTACTCTGATCCCAGACCCGACTTCTCTGATTGGTTGGTTTTGGTAGAACCTCTATATGCCAGATGTGTGACAGTGTTGGAGAGTATGACTGAACTAAGTATTTGTTGTACTGGTATTTTAGTGCACTTGATAAGAAAATAGGAAAATATCCCCATCTCCTGCTTTTCCCCCTTACATGGGGAATTTCTCCTACAGGATACTTGACCCTAGACCATGGGTGGGCAAACTTTTTGACTCAAGGGCCACAATGGGTTCTTAAACTGGACCGGAGAGCCGGAACAAAAGCATGGATGGAGTGTTTGTGTGAACTAATATAAATTCAAAGTAAACATCATTACATAAAAGGGTACGGTCTTTTTTTTTTTTAGTTTTATTCATTTCAAACGGGCCGGATCCGGCCCGCGGGCCGTAGTTTGCCCACGGCTGCCCTAGACTGCAGCATTATCTATAAGCCAGCCTTACATTGCTTGTGGTCCTGTGGTGGGGAAGAAAATGCAAGTATATGAAATCCACCTTTACTCTTAGATCAAGTAGTTTTCACTTACTTTACCTCTGTGTCTCCAACTTTTTTTGTGTGAATGGGTAGATCACAAAAAGATGACTTTTGCTTTAATTCTCTTTTTTCTTTTTCTTTTCCCTGCTCAGCCATTGTGCAGTAAATTAACCCTAATATACTTAAAATGTACTTTAAATGTATTTTCTTTGAATATGTATAATCTGTATAACTATAGAACATAAATTACCATCAAGTATACAGTTATGTTCTCTCTGTGGATACCGGAGTTTTGCAGTACTATAGAACATCTGTGAGAGCTTGATTAACCATTTTTAGGACATTTTGAGTGTTGGTATAAGCCTCAGTAGGAAAGCTTATTTTGCAGATAAGACACATGCTTTATATGCTTTTTAAGAATAGAATCTTCAATAGCTTCAAATCCTAAAACCCATAGTAAACAGAAAAGTAGAAAGTGAGACATTTTTTAGTTTTTCTCCCTCCAAATGTAAGGGTATGTATTCTTTTCTAACAGTGATAATATATATTTACTAGAGGCCTGGCCCACGAAATCGTGCACGGTTATGGTCCCTAGGCCTAGCCTGCAATCAGGGCCATCTTCCCCAGCTGCCAGCAGCCAGCCCCGCCCCCCACTGCCACCCACCCGGGTTCCCCATTTGCCATCCAGTGATGGGAGCCTTATGGCTGGGGGAGGGACTGAGAGGTCGGCCGTTCCCACCCGCTTGCCGGCCCCAACCCCGTCACCAGTTGCCCTCTGTGTGTGGGGTGACCGGTGGGGCAGGAGCCTTGGCCTGGCACCGCCTGCATTTCCCCACCCCGGGTCCCCGTTCGCCATCGGTGATTGGAGCCTGCCAGCCGGGGAAAGTGACCAAGAGGTGGTCAGTGTACCTCATAGTGACTGGTCAAGTGGTAGTTCTGGTCGTTCTGCCTTTGTGGTTGCTGGGCTTTTATTATATAGGATAGTTTGTACTGCTAACTTTTGGTACCTGATAATTCCAAATGTTCACTTTAATTATGCCATTTAGATGCCCTAATGTGAGTCTGCAAAAGCTACCAGAACAGTGGTTACGGAATGTTTTAGAGGAAATTAAATGCAGTGATCCTTCATCTAAACTCTGTGCTACAAGGCGCAGTGCTGGAATTCCTTTCTACATACAGGTACGTATCTGCAGGACCATAACTGTTTGTTTATTTGTCTTTTGATAATAGCATATTCTGACCCGCTTGAGGGAGTATTGCATAAGAGAGATTTCTGTCTTTTCAGTACTATAGCATTTGTAGCTTTGCTTTAATGTGGGGACAGTATGTTCCTGGACAGATCTGTTCTTGGAAAAAACCCTCGAAGAGGTCAGCCTTGAAATGAACAGAGGGTGGTATAGATTTCTGCCTGTTCATTAAGTAGACTGGCATCACTGTGGCACATTCATTGCTCACTTCAAGGAAGTACACATGTTACCTTTTTTGAATTATAAAAACATAGTCTTTCTCTCATTTCAAGACCCTTAAAACTCTAAGGCAACCAGTTTCTTTTAAACCCTTTCATAAAATGTCCATGTATAAAATAATCTTAATAGTCACTAACATTTATAAGTACTTTTTTCACACATATTATCTCATTTAATCCTTCCTTAAGCCCTACGGAATAGGTCCTGTTATTGTCTGTGTATTATAGATGAAGAAACTGGAGCTTATAAAAGTTAAGGTGACTTGCCAAAGACCACAGAGGTAGGAGCAGAACTAAGACTTAAGCCCAGGCAGTCTGACTCCTGAACCCCTCTCCATATGAGAATGCGTGTCTGTGTTTTCTTTTTAACACAAACGAAAGCATATTATATACATGGTTTTGCCCTTACTTTTTTCACTTAATATTATACCTTAAAGATTGCTCCATTACAGCTTATCCAGGTATTGCTATTGGAAATGAAAATACTTTATTTCCATAATGCTGAAATTAAGAGACTACCACCTTCATGCATCCAAAGAATAAAAACCAAAGTCCTTATAGTACTAAATCAGGAGAAACTGAGTAGCTTGAAACTTTTCATTCTTGGGAGCCATAGCTACATACCTATGAAATACAGCTGATACTTGAAGCCCTCCACAACCACTAACCTATTTTCTATCTCTCTATATTTGCCTACTCTGGACATTTCATATAAATGGAACCGTATAATGTGATCTTTTGTATCTGCTTTAACTTAGCATAATGTTTTCAAGGTTCATCCATGTTCTAGCATGTATCAGTACTTCATTCCTTTTTATTGTCTCAGCTGATTTGATATCCTATTTTTATGTTTATTGAACATTGGCAAAATGTTAACACAAAATAAGTAAGCATCTCTTGAAAATTCAAATATAGGTCCCCTTTCAAGTTTATAGTATTTTCTTTTGTCCTGTGGCATTCTCATGCTACAATTTGATAGTCCTCCAGATAGACTCTTGTGTGAAGAATTTAATAACTGATCAATCTCCAGGACATTCCCAGGTTCTTAAAATAAATTTAATCTTGAGGTTTGGGTTGTGTTTTTTCCATGTGTTTTCATTTATTTCAGAGAGAGAAAGGGAGAGGAAGATAGAAACATCAGTGAGGAGAGAGAATCATTGATTGGCTGCCTCCTACGTGCCCCCTACGGGGGATTAAGCCCGCAAAGCTGGCGTGTGCCCTCCCTGGGAATCGAACCATTGACCTCCTGGTGCATCGGTCAACGCTCTACCACTGAGCCATACCAGCCAGGCTTTTTGTTTTTAAAGAAAGAGTATTTTCTTGTTGAGGAAATTTGTTACTAAAACTGACTTGCTTATTTTATCTGAAACCTGCCACCTAATTATGGTCCTAAAAGGGTTGTCAACAAGAGCCATTCTCAACCTCTTAGAATTATATAATTAACAAGCAAACTACAAGTGACCTTAGAGATCCCATGATATCACCTTTACCCAATTTACAGTTGGAGAATCTGGGAGATAGATTAAATTACTTGCTCAAGGCCACATGGCTTAATGAATATGCTTGATATCACATGTTTTTATAGAGGGGATTTTGCATTTTGGGATTGATTCTGGGAAGTAGCAAAATAAGAGTCTTGTTAATTTTTGCCTTATTTTTCCATAGGCACTGTTGGCATCTGAACCTAAGAAAGGCAAAATGGATTTGTTGAAAACAACAATGAAAGAGTTAATCTCTTTGGCTGGGCCTACTGATGACTCACAGAGTACAGTTCCCCAGGTAATAATAGAAGTACACAAACCCTGCTGGGAAGGCAGTGGTTTTAAATCTTTGCTGTACTTATAAAGAAAAAACCTATCCACTAAAGATATAGAACTCTTGAAGATAGAACAGACATTTGAAGCTTATTTTGATTTGCTTGTTTGTTTTGTTTCATTTTGGTTTTTCTGTCCACAAAGTAAATTATTGTTTTAATTGATATATATTGACCAAAATGAACTACTTTTAAACTCTTGTGGAAACATCCAACTTGGATATTTTGTGATACTATTGCATCTCAAAATTTAATAATGAATGTGCTTTCACTTTAAAATTTTACGTTGCTTGATCTACATTTTGTAACTGAGTTGGATCTTTCCCTAAAATGTAGTGTCTGACTTTTGGTATATTTGGATTTTAATTTTAGCTAATATTTAGTCCCTTTATTCATGTTAAAGGTGGGTCAAGTATGTGTGTGTGTGTGTGAGTGTATGAAGTTGGGTTAAGTACTCCTCACAGCTCCACTCCACACCACTCTGCTCTACCCCATTCCACCATGGTAAATGCCTGCCAGATACTTCTTTTCTAGGCTTTCTCAGTAAATGCTTCATTGTAGGACATTCCTACTCAATGTAGAAGGTTTATGTTACGTCAGGGAGTAGACTGAAAGTTGAAAATGTACAATAAGTACATATGGTTTCATTAATCACCTTTCAGGAATAATAATTTTAAGATATTTTCCAATAAAATGTGAAAAATATAACTGCTTTGATTGTCCTAGACTATCACTTATGAAAACATCTAACAATAATGGAGTTTTTCCATCCCTTTACTTTTATCCTTTATGAGTCTTTTGTTCTGAGGTGGTTCATGTTCTCTTATCCATTCAGCTACCCTATGTCTTTTGATTAGAGCAGTGATGGCGAACCTATGACACGTGTGTCAGAGGTGACATGCAAACTGATTTTTCTTTGTTAAATGGCATTTAAATATATAAAATAAATATCAAAAATATAAATCTTTGTTTTACTATGGTTGCAAATATCAAAAAATTTCTATATGTGACATGGCACCAGAGTTAAGTTAGGGTTTTTCAAAATGTTGACATGCCGAGCTCAAAAGGTTCTCCATCACTGGATTAGAGCATTTAATCCATTTACATTTAAGGTTATTGATAGGTCCTTATTTATTGCCATTTTATTTTTTAAAATATATTTATTTTTATCGATTTCAGGGAGAGAGAGAGATAGAGACATCAATGATGAGAGAGAATAATTGATCAGTTGCCCCCCCTCCCTCCTAGGGATTGAACTTGCAACCCAGGCATGTGGCCTGACCAAGAATCAAATCATGACCTCCTGGTTCATAGGTGAACATTCGACCACTGATCCATACCAGGCAGGCCATTTTTATTCTTTATGCCTGTGTTTCTCTCTCTATTTCTTATTATTACAGCAGTCCCTTTAACATTTCTTGCAATGCTGGTTTGGTAGTAATAAACTCTTTTAGCCTTTTTTTGTCTGGGAAACCCTTATTTCATCATCTATTTTGAATTATAGCCTTGCTGGATAGAGTAGTGTGGTTTCAGATCCTTGCTTTTCATTACCTTGAATACTTCATGCCATTCCCTTCTGGCCTGTAGAGTTTCTGCTGAGAAATCAGCTGACAGCTTTGTGGGAGCTCCTTTGTAGCTAACAAATTGCTTTCTCTTGCTGCCTTTAAGATTCTCTTTGTCTATAATTTTTGTCATTTTAATTATGATGTATCTGGGTGTGAGCCTTTTTGGGTTCTTTTGGCTTGGGACTCCCTGTGCTTCCTGAACTTGGGTGACTTTTTCCTCCACCAGGTTAGGGAAGTTTTCTGCCATTATTTCTTCAAACAGGTTCTCTATCCCTTGCTCACTTTCTTCCCCTTCGGGCACTCCTATGATGCAGATATTGTGTTTCATGTTGGCCCACAGCTCCCTTAAATTGTCCTCCTGTTTTTTTTTGTTTTTTTTGTTTTATTATTGCTTAAAGTATTATAAAGGGTATTACATATGTGTCCTTTTTTTCCCCCCGCCCTTGACCCTCCTGTTTTTTTTTAATTGTTTTTCTTTTTGGTTCTCTGATTGAGTGATTTTTTTCTACCCTGTCTTAATGTGATCCGATCCTTGGCTTCCTCTAATATACTGTTTATTCCTTCCGGTTTTATTTTGTTGTTGTTGTTAATTCTCAACTGAGGATATTTTTCCTTATTCTTCTGAGAGGAAGGAAGGGAGACACACAGAGAGAAACATTGATGTGAGAGAGACACATCAATTAGTTGCCTCCCACATGCACCCTTACCTGGGGTTGGGGATTGAGCCTGCAACTGAGGTATGTGCCCTTGACCGGAATTGAACCTGGGACCCTTGTGTCCATAGGCCGACACTATCCATTGAGCCAAACCAGCCAGGGTCCAGTGTATTTTTGTTTTTGTTGTTAATTTTCATCTGAGGATATTTTTTCCATTGATTTTTAGAGAGAGTGGGAGGGAGGGAGAGGAAAAAAGGAGAGAGAGAGACAGAGAGAGAAAGAGAGAGAGAGAAATATCAACATGTGATGTTAGAGAGACACATAGACCCACTGCCTCCTATACACTCTGACCAGGACTGGGAATGGAACCTGCAGCCCAAGTATGTGCCCGTGACTAGGAATAGAACCTGAGACCCTTTGGTGTGCAGGCCAATGCTCTAACCATTTAGCAGCACTGGCCAGGGCCAGTATATTCTTTTTTCTGCTATGTTATTTGTCATTCTAAGTGGTTGTTTTTCATAGTTTTCTATATCTTTTTTCATGCTGATGAGCATCCTTATCATAGTACTCTGAACTCTATATCAGATAAATTGCTTATTTCCATTTTATTTAGCTCTTCTGGAGAATTCTCTTGTTCTTTCATTTGCAGCTTGTTTCTTTATCTTGTCTGTCTGTTTTGTGTTTGTTTCTATGTATTAGGGAGATCTGCTATGACTCCCAGTCTTGGTAGGGCGGCATTATGTAGTACATGTCACTTAGCATATTCATGTTCAGGTTTTTTTTAATACAAGCATTATTTATTTTTTTAAGTACCACTTAATGTGCATCCCATGTGTTGATATGTAGCACTGTCATTTATTGCCCAGTTCTAAGTATTAAAAATTTTTTCTTTGACCAGTGTTTTAAAATGTCAGTTTTAAAAGTATTTTAAGAAAATAAATTTGCAACTTTATTCCACTATGATCAGAGCATAATCTGTAAGATATTAATTATTTGGTATTTGTTGAGACTGTATTTGTGGTTAAGTTTGAGGTGATTTTAAAAAATGAATGTTTCATGAAAGAGTGTGTTGTTTCTGTTAGGTGTAGGATTCTACATGTCTGTTGGATCAAGCTTTTTTTTATTACATTGTTCAAATTTACTAACATTGAAAAAGTTGATTTATCAATTATTAGGTATGTTTTATTAAAATCTGCTATTTCATTAGTGGATTGTTTCTTAAATTTCATAATTTTGTTTTGTTTTGAAGCTATGCTATTAGGTATGTACACACTTTTAAAGCTGATAGCTCTATTGATGTTTCTTTCTTTTCAGATCTAACCTATTGAACTTAATAATTATTCAAAGTGTGTATATATTTTTTGGGGGACACCCTGTATTTAGAATTACCACAGTCTTTAACCCACAACTAATTTTGAACTTATTAATTCTAGGTTCATGCTTTAAATATTCTTAGAGCCTTGTTCAGAGATACACGTCTGGGAGAAAATATTATTCCTTATGTTGCTGATGGAGCTAAGGCTGCAATTCTGGGCTTTACATCACCAGTCTGGGCAGTAAGTGCTTTTGCCATTTATTTTCACTGACTTAATGATACTCTCAGTAGGTTTTAATAAACTGACCATTCACTGAATGATAAAAATATGTACTACATTTTATCAAAGAGTTTCTTCAAAGGATAAACCCTTGGATTGGGCTACATTTTCACTCTTGGTATTTTATTATTGCATTCTAGTCCTTTGTTGGCTTATTAGCCATAATTTTGTTTTCTTATTATAGTGATTGCTTTAAGGTTTATATCTTTAACATCACAGTCTACCCTCAAGTGATATTATACCACTTTGCTTAAAGTGTAAGAATCTAGCACACATACTTTCATGTTTCTCTTCTCAGTCTTTGTGATGTTATAAATTTTGCCTTTATGCATATTGTAAACCCATGCTATATTGTTATCATTTTTGCTTAAACTATCAACTATCCCTTTTTAAAAAATATACCATTTCAACCATTTTTAAGTATGCAGTTCAGGGACATTAACTACATACACCAGGTTGTGCAGTCATCACCATTGTCCATTTTGTGGACTTTTTCATCATCCCAAACCAAAGCTCAATAACCATTTAATAGTAACTCCCCTTCCCTGCCTTCCCCTAGCACCTGATAACCTGTGCTCTACTTTTTGTCTCTATGAATTTGCCTATTCTAAGTACCTTTTATAAATGGAATTATACAATATTTGTCTTTTTGTATTTGGATTATTTCAGTTAGCATAGTGTTTTAAGGTTAAGCCATGTTGTAACATGTAGCATAATTTCATTCCTTTTAAAGGCTGAATAATATTCCATTGTATGTATATATGACATTTTGTTATTCATTTATTTGTTGGTAGGCATTTAGGTTGTTTCTTTTTGGCTTTTGTGAATAATGCTTCAGTGAACGTTGGTGTATAAATATCTGTTGGAGTCCCTGCTTTCAGTTTTTGTGTGTAAATCATATGGTAATTTTATGTTTAACTTTTTAAGGAATGTTTAACTATATTGCATAGTGGCAGCACCATTTTTCTACTCCCATCAGCAATACAGAGAAGTTTCATTTTCTTTAGATTCTCGCCAACACTTGTTATTTTCTGGTGTTTTAAATTTTTTTTTAATTTTTATTAAATAACAATCATTCTAATGGGTGTGAAGTGGAAGCTCATTTTGGTTTTGATTTCCATTTCCCTGATGATTAGTGATGTTGAGCTAGAAGCAAAATGGCTCTTAGTATCTTAATGTCTTTCTTTTGGATGCTGTGGGCTCTGGGTATCAGTGTGTTGAGTGATTGCTATAAATATACTCCATCAAAAGGTGAAAAACAAACACAACATGAAAATGGGTGAGGTTAAATATTGAGTCACTTTTTTTTTTTTTGCACTCCAGAAACTTTTTGATTCAGAACTCTAAAGATAGTGGACAATGGCCAGTATAGTTGTTGGATTTAAAGAAGTAACCTTTTACATGTTTTTTTTCATGATTCTTGGGAAAAACATCATGATTTTATTATCCTGTATTATTATGCCTTCTAAAACAAAGGAGACAAATCTATCACTTGTAAGTGTTTGACATCTGGCTTTAAAATAAGACTGGCAAGGGGAGAGGAGAAAAAAACAAACTAGACCTTAATACATTACCTGAGGAACGAAGAATTTTCTAGGAAGGCAAGCTTTCCAATTAGCTACACAAACATTTCATAACTTTATGATATGCCTCTCATTGAGAGTCAGTGTACTGCAGTGTAGGCAAAGGCACAGATGCCCAGTGTAAAGTGGGATCCTCAAGGTTGCCACCTCTTGCCTGGAAAATTGTGCATCTTCCTGTAATAAGCCGTCTGAATTCTGTCTAGCAGCATTGCCTAACTACGTTGGAGGACACCGTGTTTACCTTATGCATTTACAGGAAGTGAAGCAATACCTCTGTGCTGTCAGTTGAATCACAGCGGTAGGAATGTGGCTTTACCATCGGGAACAATAGAGATCATAAAACTGATTACCAGAAATATCAGTATTGTTTATTTCAAGCCATTAGTTCAAAGTGAACAAAGAAATGTTCTCTGTGAAAGGTTTTTCAGAGTGAAACCTGGTGACTTTTCCAACTTTTTAGCAAAACTCAAAGTATCAGATTGTTTCATTTATTTAAGAAGTCTTTTTTGAGACCTTTTTAAAAGTAACACATGTGCACTACAGAAATTTTGAAAATAAAGGAATGCATAAAAAAAGTACAAGTCACCTTTTAACTATCACACAGATGTAATCATTAGCATTCTGATGCATTTTCCTCCTCTTTTTCTATGTGTGTAGTATTCACATGTGTGTAGTATTCATATGCACATATATATACATGAAAGACTGCATAAATATATGTAAGTGCTTATTTATAGTTTTATTTGGGGGAAAATCTTTTTAACACTGGTTATAAAGGAATCTTCTTGTTTCAATTCAGTTTGTTTGCTTTACTAGAGAAAATAACTATAATGATCCATATATTTATTTAATATATCTAATATATCTATTTAATATATTGATTATGTTTTCTTCCTTATGAAAACATAAGATACACCAAAACTGTAAATCAACATAATGAATGTGACGAAGTCTTCATTTTGCAAAGCAGTTTATCACAGCATTCTCTGTTGAAGTCATTCAAAGGGTAATTTTCTTTTCTGAATGTGAAATATAGTTTGATTTACAGAAATCTTATTTGTACACATTTTCTGAGGAATATATCTTATGCAGTGACTACACCTGTACTCATGACAATTATTTTTTTCTGATAAGTTAAAGAGGAAAAAGCACAAGTAAAATGAACTTACTTTTAGTTTTATAGTATAGGAACATTTTCCAGGAAGAATTCATAATTTGTTTTTACAGTTTCCTCAGTCTTTTGTATTGAGAACATACAAATTTCTTGGTCTTTACCACCTATTAGGCATTTTTAAAATACAGAGGAAATTTATTGTTGTAAACATATCAGCATTAAGCACACCTAGGTGTTGTCGATGATATATTAAGCATTAGAAAAAGAGGGATAAATAAGACATAATCATTATAATGGCTGTCTTATTGGGTATTTTCCATGGGCCTGGCATCATTTACATTGATTATCCCACTTAATGCTCAGAACAGCCCTGTGAGGTAGATTGTATTATTTTAATTCCCATTTTTCAGATAAGGAAAACAAGGCTCAGAGGTGAAATAACTTTGTCAAAGGGCACACAACTATTATCCTTCGGACTCTAGAACCTGTGCTGTTATACGGGAAACTTTTGGGTGGTATAGGAATACAGAGAAGGTGCATCTTACCTACCTTACAGGGTTTTGGTCCCTTAGAGAGCTGGGGATATAGCCTAGGTGCTAAGGTTTTATTGAATGGTACAAACCCAAAGCAGCAAGAATGAAGGAAAAAGGGAAGTGAGGCAAGGAAAGAGGAAAGACATTACCAAGCAGGCCTGAACCTTGCAGGAAGACTGAGCTGATTGTATAGTCATGTGATATATCTTCTAGCCAGGCCATGTGAAACTTACCACCTCTTGGAACAGCCTCAGCTCCTGTCTCTTATTGGTCAAAGTTCACCCCTTGGGGCATTAACGCAACTTGGGCAGGTGTTAGCACAACCCTTGGTCAGCTGCTAGAGAAGCCAGATCCCATTCCCTCTGATGTAGCATCTCATCTGTGTCTGGACATGATTGACTGAGCCACAGCCTGTGTGGATGTCGTTGGGACAGACCTGGAGTTGGGAACTGTGGCTCCCACATTGTTGGAAAACTCTGCACATTGTAGGAGAGTAATAGATCTGACTGATGTGCTTAAAAGTAGAGACTCAATTATAAGGTGGTAAGAGGGAAGAGGAAGAACAATCAGGAAGCTATCGTAATAGTTCTGCCAAGAGGTGATGGTGGCTCAGAATAAGGAAATATTAGTAAAGATGGTGACAACCGATAATCTTTTATATATTTTAGAGATGAAGCTAAGTTTAGTTAAAAATTTAGGTAACAGAAAGTAACTTATCGGTGCACATATATGGAAACAGATTTCCCTGGGCAGTGTTTGGAAACAGGCATTACTGGGCATTCCCTTTTTTGTGTTCAGTGACTGTCGAACACTGAAGCTCCTCTCCCTGCATCCTCATTGCAGGGCAGGTAACGCCTCCTTCCAGCTTGCCCAGCATTCCACTGAGTAGCCACCTCCGGGTCCTTCTAAGACTCACATTGGGTTTTTATTTCTGTCTGGTGTATCTTTCATTTGCTTCCCTCGGGCCAGTTCTGCTTCACATTTTGCAGTGGGTTTCAGAGGAAAAGAGCCTTTCAGACCTTCCCGGTAGCCCTGCGACATGTCCTCTGTGCTCGGTTGGCACCAGCGTCTCCAGGCCCTGTGGTAGTTGTGAAGTTGCCGCTAGGATGCCAGGCTGAGGGCTGTGTGGCGCTGAAACCCAGGCATACGCTACCTTTTAGGCTACATGCCTTGGCATGAAGCTTGATTAACTCACAGGAAGAGAACTTCTTTCCTAATTCACGCATAGTTGGTGTATGGGCTTGTGAAAGTGTAATATGTATAAATGACCATATCACATAGTGATTGCACACCGAAGGCTGATCCATGTTAATATTATTAAATGACGTAATGTGACTCGTGCCTCCAGCCTAATGAGGAGGTGCCCATTCAGTTTGTAACACAGTCTCTAGGCACTCCTGTTTTAACACTCCTGCATTTGGCAGCCTTTGTCAGAAAGTTTGGTTTTGGGCAAGATGGAGTTTGTGTGATTCCTCAGAGGAGACGGGGTCCTACGTGACCAATTCGTCTTAAACCTATGATTCTTTAGAAACTAAATCAGTAGACTAGGTAAGAGATAATCAAGGCCTCAGTTAGGCGATGCTTGATAGAGTTAACAGGACAGATTGGTTTGTTGTTTGGGGATATTAGGCAGGACACATAGTAGGGACTTCATTAATGTTTGTTGACTATTGAATGGACACAGTGAATTCATTCAGTTTTAGGGTTTCATTGTAATTTTGGTATGAATTGTGCCAATGTATATGTAGTCCACTTCTAGAGTTACCAGGCATGAATTGAATCACTCTTGAACTTCTAGAGGAGAGGTTGCATACTGGTGGATGATTGGTCAAATCTAGTCTGCAACTGTGTTTTATTTGGCTTCCACGATGGTTTTTCCCCCCTTTAATTTGTTGCCAACATTTCAAAATAGTGAGATTTCACATAAAAATGGGGGTTTCTGGCTTCTCTTGAAAAAGGAAAAAATCGGGCAACACTGGGCTTACATGGCATCAACTCAGTTGAAGCTGAATAGTGACTTCATCAGACCAAGTCCTCTGCTGCTCCTCATAGCACTTGAGTTTATGACCCTGACTGCGGGGGGTTTATAAGCTATTTTCTAAATCTTACATTGTTACTTTTCATTACCTTTCTTATATTGCTCTTGAAACGTGCCATATGGTTGAGACACCTGTCTTATTAGAATATAAGTTCTGTGTTGACAGTAAGTTTATGTCTTCTAACTTTGAATATTCTGTGTGGTGCTGGTATATACACACGGTAGCAAAGTCACTACATATTTGTACATCTCTACTCTGATTTGGCAAGGTAATTGAAGAAGCCCAATCATTCAAAATATTTTTATGATATAGCAGAGCATTTTGATACATTGGTTTGGAAATAGATAATGCTCTATTATCATTTTGAAGAAATTCATATTTATTAATGATAGTTCTTTTCTCCTTATTTTTATTAGCTACTTGTCTCAGATAATTTTATAGTTAAAATGACTATTAGGCTACTGGCATTGTGGCATTAGTAAACAAAATTTTGGATGTTAAATATTGTCTTGGCCATATTAGTAATGTGGATTTTTTTTTTTATTGCTTGAAGTATTACAAAGGGTATTACATATGTCTCCTTTTCTTTCTTTTTTTTTTTTTTTTAAATATGGAATGCTTCACGAATTTGTGCGTCATCCTTGCACAGGGGCCATGCTAACCTTCTCTGTATTATTACAATTTTAGTATATGTGTTGCCTAAGTAAGCACTAATGTGGATTCTTTTAGTTAGACCTTATAAATATTCTCTCATGGTAAAGGATTACAGAAAGGATATGGAAAATTAATTGTTTCTTTAAAGAAGTGTTATGTGGTGATACAAATACAAATAAATAATGAAAACAATTGGTAGTAATATAAGTATCAGAAAGAGCTATGTGTGTGCAAGTAGTTGGATTATAGAGTTCAGTTTAAGATGAAGTCATTGAGTCATTTACTGTAAAGTTTTTTTAAATTATCTTATTTTTATGAACATAAACCATATTTTCTTTAGCCCTGCACTAGGCAATTGAGTAATGATTTTGAATGTCTAGTTTGAACATGGAAAGTGTTGGTTTCATGCCATGAATCTTTCTTAACCCTTATTGTGTATTTCTTTTTACTTTAGGTGAGAAATTCATCCACACTTCTCTTCAGTACCTTGATCACAAGAATATTTGGAGTTAAAAGAGGAAAGGATGAACTTTTCAAAAAAAATACGTAAGTTCTGTCTAATGCTAACTTTACTTTTAAAAAATATTTCCAGGCTAAAAATAATTTTTAGAATTTTGCTTACTTTCATAGAATCATCTGGAGCATAAAACTATGAAAATACTATAGTAAATTAACCTACACTGCCAATTTCTAAGGTCTTGGGGAAAAATACCTGCTTTTTAATAAGTAGATTTTTTAAAGCAATGAAAATATAGCAAGGTAGCAGGGACTGAAATGTAGAACTTTTCTCAGTGCAACAGCTAGTTTTTTATTTTATTTCTTTGCATCTTCAGCTATTCCTGAAATGTCCTAAATTGCTTTTTCTTGATGTGTCATTGAATACTAGCTTGTGCAATATCTTTCTTTTATAGCTGGAACTTTAAATGTTTATGATACAGTCATCAGTAACATGTCCCAGATTAACTTTGCATTAAACTCTGTAACCAAGAGGAGCAGTTACAGATGTTGGCTACACAGAATAAACAATGCTTTTCACCTTTAGGACTTTCATGTTATCTTAACCCTCTAAGATGTTTTTTTTCTCAAGGTTTTTAACGCTTGGAAGGAAATCTACTGAAACACTCTGATTAAGGGTAATTTTTAGATAGGGTGCACAAGTTCTTTTTGTTGGTTTTTAAAGAGAAGCTTTGGGTAGTTGTTTCTTTAGCATTTAGGTTAGTGGTAGTCTAGTGGCTTGCAGTTGTTAACACTAGATGTCGCTGCCGCTGCATATTTACTTTCTTCATTTAGGATCCAATTTGGTCCAGTGTTCTTTCCTGATCTAGAAATAAATCAGGCCCTATTTCTCTTCTACCTAAAAATGTTGATTATCACACTTTTAACTTAGGGTTTAAGCTTTTGTTTATTAAAACATATTTTCTTGTGATGGAACTAAGTCTTAGGAATTAGAACATATCATGAAATAATTTTATGATGTACTATTGGTAATTCTATTGAAACCTACTGTTAGTTTTTTTTAAAAATTATTTATTTATTTATTTATTTATTTATTTTTATTGCTTAAAGTATTACAGAAGGTATTACATATGTGTCTTTTTTTTCCCCCCACCCTTTAATTTTATTGATTTTTTTTATAGGGAGGAAGGGAGAGGGATAGAGAGTTAGAAACATTGATGAGAGAGAAGCATTGACCAGCTGCCTCCTGCACAACCCCTACTGGGGATGTGCCTGCAACCAAGGTACATGCCCTTGACTGGAATCGAACCTGGGACCCCTCAGTCCCCAGGCCGACGCTCTATCCAGTGAGCCAAACCGGCTAGGGCCCTATTGTTAGTTTTGAATTGTTATTTAAATTATTCCTTGTCACCCTATAAAATTCACTAAATATTTAAAAGGAAGGCAACTGGCTATAAGTGTGAATCCCCTGAGTATATTCAGCAAATACCAGAGATATTTTTTAGCCAAGTTGTATTTTTAAAATAATGATAATATTATTTTTTAAAAGGATGATTATAATTTTTACTATTTAGCTGGTTCCTAGAGAAATTCTTCCTGTCAGTAGTTTGAAATCACTAATATTTGTTTCTCTTTACTTAGCTTTGTTTATTTTGTTAATCTACAAAATTCCAAAACGTTTAAAACAATTTGGCCATATTATAAGGCCATGATAGTAGTATAAATAAAATATGATCTGAGATTATTAAACAAGTGAAATTATTGTTTAAAAGAACTTGAAAATGAGAAAATTCTTTTTCCCCTTTTATGATGTGAGTGATTCTTGGTTGTGTAAATAAATTTGACTCTGTACAAAAGAAAATGATCACGTTCATTTCATTTCAGTTGTATCTGAAGAGTGGTGGAAGAATAGAGCAGTGAAACCACTCTGTTTTCATCTTTTTGCCCAAGGCATGCTGATGGGAACCTCTATTATAAATTCATTACTCTTAACTAGGAAAGGTTACAAAATAGATAACTTTCCTAGAAAGAGGGAAATGGAATATTCATATAAAGTGAAATGGAATTAAGAAGTTAATTTTTTAAATATAATGAACATTTTTGGTAAGAGCCTAATTTAGTTCAATAAACTAACGATTGGTATACACAATTATGTATGCAAGGATTCTGTTCTATTTAACCCTTAAAGAATATGTTTTTGGCAGCACCTGCCAGATTTGCTCTGCAAAACCTTTAGTGTCTTAAATTTGCTATTATTTGTAATGGTTCTTCTTGTTTTAGTTTGTTTAATTATGTCACTTTTTGTTGAAGTGTTTATATGCCTGTTCCCTACCGTATTAACTCCCTGAGGGGCAGAACCTTTTCCATCTTTTGTGTGTATGTATAATGGGCACTTTAAGAATGCTAGTAATAATGATGTCCTGTTGGTTGGTTACTCAACCATCGAATGACTAACTCGGCTGATGAGACCTCACAGGCAGTTAAGTCTACTTTCACAACCACAGATTGCTCTGTACACAGTCTTGCAAATGTGTGCTGTTGTCCAGCAGGGGACTGGACATAAAAAGAACATCTGCCTTTCCTATCTAGTGAAAAAAAAAATCTCTAGGAGTAAACACACTTGGTTTCTAGGCATTTTGCTGCCACTGGAGATGACCTTAATAGACTCCCTTATCCGCTTTGGACTTCAGTTTCTCCATCTATATAACCCAGGTAATAAGATCTGTGCTCTGTACTCATAGGGCTGTGATGAGAATAAAATAAATTATTAACAGTTCATTTTCTTTTAAAATATTGGAAGCCCTATGCAACTAGAGATATAATTTGCTCCCTCCCCCCCCCCATTACCACTTCTTTTATTGTACTTATTTCATTGTCTTACAGTTACACAGCTTTCTGAGGATAAGGTCAGGATCTTATCCATTTCTGTATACCTGGTGCCTAGGGTATTGTCTGGCAAATAATAGGCATACAGGAATACCTGCTTAATGAATAAGTAAATCTCATTACTAGAGAAGAGATAAGAATTCTTGCTTTTATTCTTGCCTTTTTTGCCATGTAGCCATGATAATCAGTGAAGATAAGTTAGTTAACCTCTCTGGGCCTTGATTTTTTTCCTCTAAGAGATTTGGACTATCCTGGATGGTTCTTATTTCTGTAAAACACTCAGTTAAGGCTTTATGTAACTGTTACTAGACTTGCTAGTTTGGTAAACTGCTGTTTTCCCAGTGCCTAGAACAGTAGCTGCCTCGTTGTAGGGACAAGAAGTTCCCTTTTCCTATATAAAGAAAGGAGCAGGAATTCTGCGTCCCCATCTTTAAGTATGCTGAGTGCACACAGAATGACTGAACTCTAGAGCGCATTGGTCTTGTCCTACATGTGTGCTTTGGATTATGAAGAATGAGAAAACCTACATTGCACAGGTTTGTTTTAAGTGATGTTATTACATTTTAATTTTCTAAAGCTCCGTTCATTTCTCTTTATTATCACCTGACTGACTTGGCCTGAACAATTAATAAAGATGATGTAGAATTGAACTTGCACAGCTCTGTGATCTGGGAGTGTGCTGGGCTTTTCCCAGTAGCCTCCATCTGTGGTGAGTGGTCTCACCTTAATAGATCCTCATTCCTTACAGGGCGGGAGCTACCAGTAAGCCAATGTGATCTTTAATTCCAATTCCAGGTCTTCCCTTTTGTCCCTGTGTATTTACCTTCAACTATTCTAGTCCTAGGTTAATGACAAATATCAATATGTAGCAATCGGAAAGCTTTTTTTTAGACTTTGCCAAAGCTTAATACAGGAGCTCAGTGCACAGTGTTCTATAGCTTTTGCCTTCTCTCTTCATTTTAAATCAATCCATCAGCCAATATGAATTTGTAAGCATGTGTTGTGAATTCATTATTGGCACGATAAAGGAGTACATGAGAAATATAAAACTTGCTCAAGGAGCTTACATTTCAGCCAGGGAAACAAAAATTGTTATTTAACAAAAAAAGTTACAAATAGAAGACAACATATACTAGCTGTACAATGTGCTGTGAGGAATGGATATATTATAAATTCATTAACAGGAACGCTGAGGGAGCACTGGGAGGAAATAATGTTCTTATAAGTTTGGAATGAGAAGATTTGGGGGTACATGGAAACATGTAGGTTAAAAAAGAGGAACAAAAGAATAATAATTTTCTGTATTGTTAAGTACAATGTCTATTTTATCTTGCTAGAGAGAGCTTATATTCAAATTAATAGCTTAGGGTGTTTGTAAAAGCATCACTAAGTACAAGTAAAATTATTTCTAATGACTATTTTAGGAGTTGTTAAATTGTATTTATTTTATTTTTTGGGTGTAAATGGCAGTTATTTTAGTTATTTCTCTTACTATCTTAGTGGTATAGATATGGAAGGATCCTCTGAGGGGCATCTAACCTAGTTCAACCTCTGTTTTGTTGTTGTTTTTGATCTTCACCTGAGGGCATGTTTCTTGATTTTAGAGAGAGGAAGGGAGAGAGAAACATCAATGTGAGAGAGAAACATCTATTGGTTGTCTCCCATAAGTACCCCGACTGGGGATCGAACCTACAACCTTTTGGTGTATGGGACAACGACGATCCAACCAACTGAGCCACCCAGCCAGGGCTAGTCCAACCCTTGTTTATAGACAGATTTTGAAGCAATATCCAGACAGACTGGCTTCTCATCTGTTCTTCATGTTTTCTAGGAAGAGAGAGATTCCACAAATTTTTGTGGTTACCCACTCCATTGTTTAGGGAAGAATTGGTTTCTCAAAACTAAAATTGAGAGCTATAGGGCAATTGAGTTTCTATATTTTAGAGAATGTAATTATTAGAGTTCAGAGTAGTTTTTTTGCTTTGAACTACATAGTAGTTTGTAGCAAGTGCCTATTTGGCCAAACTGAAAATCAAGAATTTTCTTTGACTGTGGCCAGGATAATCTTAACATCCTCAGACCTAAAGGATTCTCATTTTTTCCATTTAACAAGCATTAATTAAGTTTTTACTCTGGGCCAAGCCCTTTGCTGTGCACTGGGATCCAAAGATGAATCAGACATGCTCACAGCCCTAGGGAAACGGACGGTCTGATGAAGAATATGGCAGTTATCTGCTGTGTTGGAGCTCTGTTCCACTTATAAAGAAGAAAGGGAGAAATTGTGAAGGGGGTAGCATATCCTTAGTGCCTCTTTGTGTGCTTGGCACATGCCAGACCCGTTATGGCTGTCTAATTTACCCTCATCACAGCCCTGTGCAGTGGAGAGTCGTCCTCATTTTACAGAGGTAAACTCAGATTTGAGATTGGGTTATTTGCCCGAGGTCATACAGCCAGAAAGTGGCAGAGCTAGAACATAAATCCAGTTCCATCTGCAGAGCACCTGCGATTTGCACACAGCACTCACAGCCCCTCCTGAGCAGTGAGTCACCTTTTTAGAGTCTGGCTTTAGATTTTTACATTGTCCAACTCTGTGGGAAATGAGCCACTTCACCTAAAGTTTCACTGTGGATGAAAAATCTCCCACCTCCCACATGGCAGGTTGATTTTAGGAGGAAGGGGACCAATGGCTAAGTTTGTTTTGAAGTGACTTGAACACCCTTTCTGTGGATGGTGTGTTTTGTCCTAAGAATGTTCTCTTCCTCCATGAGGTTCTTTGTCTGAGGAGCAAAGAAAATGTGTGGGAAGAGCAGATCACCAGGTTTCTAATGCCATACTAGAAAGCCAGGAAGGTAGAAATCTTAGTTTTTTTGCTTGGCATGTAAGGGATGAATTAAATTACTCCAATAGGATATGGGTGGAGGGGATATCAGTATGGCCAGTAAGACATTGACCTCTGTAAAATTCTTGTAGTTGATGGTAGTTTGGTGCTATGGGGAGAGGATTTTAGGAGTTTTGTGATAATCCTTGTCAATGGTATAGTGTTTTCTAGGGTTAACCTAATGTTTTTCCAAGTCTTTGCTTATATTTTTCATTCATATCTTTAATAAAAATGATAATTGTGATTACTAGTTTTATGTTTGAGAGAATCTAAGAAGCCATCTAGTCCCATTCTCATTTTGCAGATGTGAAAATTGAGGTGCAGAAACATTGAGTGATTGTTTGAAGTCACATAGCTTGTGCTGGAAATAAATATAATTAATGGTTCCTTTAGCTTACAGCAAGCTCAGTTAGCACATTTTTTTAATTAGCTGATTATTTATAAATGCAGTTTCTATTAGCAACAATAATACTAGTTTGGATTTGAATAATTTGAAATTAAGTTAAGAGCCCCAGTGTTTTGTATGATCTGGAGGTGTCATTCAATCATTTCCCATAGTTGTTGATAGAACCTTCAATCTGGTTCTTTAGGCAGAGTAGATAACTGAGAATTTTTAGAGACTAAGAAGTAAAGTATAAGTCTTGTGTAACCCTTGTTAAGAGGTTCAATATATGAGTTAAGTCTATGCTGACACTTTGGCCTACTGGAGAGTTTCATATTTCAAGTTCATTCTTAGTTTCATGGATTGCAGGTAGGAAAACCACAAATAAAAATTTTAACCAAAAAGAATCTCTTAAAAAAAAATATGTTCATGAACTTGAAGTGGGAATTAGTCATTGTGTCCTTAAATATTGACTCTAGCATGAACCAAGTATTCTTTGTTTCTAAGTGCTGCTTCAGGCCATTGCCTTCTTTAATAACTAAGGCATTGTTGCTTTGGTTTGAGCATGTTCTATGGAATTTTGGCAGTGCACGTATCCTCTTTCTGCATCTTAGTAAAAGCATGAGTAAATATTTTTTCTCAGCTTTGGTATTTTTGTAGCTTACATTTTATATGAACCAGACTAATATAATGTAATACTAGGATTACATAATTTAAGACGTCAGGATTGCTTCCAGGACTATGAGATAGTCTTCATTTACCAGGGGGTTTACAAGCTGTATTTGTTGCTCATTCAATACCTGTAGAGAAATACCACAGAGCTACTTTCCAAATGAGAAAATGAAGTCAAAGAGATTAAATCCAGTCAATGAAACAGTTTCTTTAGAACTTGGATAGTATTTCTTCTTTATTCAGAACTTGGTTCTTATAACTATTGATTTTAGTAATGTATAGTTTAGAAATTACAGAAATTTCCAATATTGTTACACTCCAAACTTTTTTTAAAAAAATGTGTTTTTTTGATTTCAGAGAGCAAGGGAGAGGGAGAGAGAGGTAGAAGCATCAATGATGAGAGAGTATCATTGATTGGCTGCCTCCTGCATGCCCCCCTAGTGGGGATTGAGCCCACAACCCGAGCATGTGCCCTTGACCAGAATTGAACCTGGGACCTTCCAGTCTGCAGTCCAATGCTCTCTATCCACTGAGCCAAACCAGCCAGGGCCAAACTTTTTTTTATAAAATATAATCAATAAGATTTTTCATCAAATACTTATGTACCTTGGCACTCTAATATGTACAAAAGTAGTTATGACATGGTCTTGGATTTGAAAGAGTTTATCACTTATTGAGAGATAAGACCAACATGTGAACCAATTTAAGAAAACATGAGTATCCAACTCTCTAGTACTGTTTGGGAATGTGGGGTCAGAGGAGGATGAGGTCAGGTTCTATGCAGAATCAGGGCTTAGTCTGGACTTGAAAGGACGGGCAGGATTTGGATAGGTAGAGAGTAGGGTGTTGCATATGAGATTATATAGCATGAACACAGATACAGAGATTGGAACACACATTTTATATGTCTGAGAAAGTCAGAAGATAAACTAGACTAGACAGAGAGGACATTGTGAAAACATTAATTCATTCATGTTCTTCCTAGGACAAGGATTCATTGACTACCTACTCTATGTAAGCGCTCAAATAGGTTCTGAGGCTATATCAGACATACCAGGGAGGCTAGTTTGGAGTTTACATGACATTAGGAATAGATTAGAAGTTTTTGTATTGGAGTATTCCATGATAAAAGCATTGTTTTAGGAATCTTATGAGAAATGATTGTATTCTGTGGCCCTGGCTGGTGAGATTGGAGGATGTGATGCAAGACCCTGGAAGAGACTTACTTGTGAATAACTTGTACTGTATAGATTGTTATAGCTTGGATCCAGGTTGGTGCAATTATTTCAGCATTTATTTATTTTTGTTAACTTCTAAATTGATTAGTGGCTATATTAAAGGGGAAAATGACTTATGTTTTAAGGATTATTAGTTTTCTCAATATTAAAAGATATTTAGTGAAAAATAGACTCGAGTAAATTTCAGAAATATTGGATTAAAAATTATGACAACTTCTGAAAACATTTAATATGCTACATAGTGTATTTTGTGACTCTTTAAGAGTATGACAAATGCTCAATATCATGCGGTATTTCCCCAAATTATTTGATCATGGAAAATTTTCTTAAAGAACATCTATTACCATCTTTTGTTCCATCAGATGCAACTTGGGGGGTACTGATTAAGGCATGTGAGAGGCATGTTTCCAATCCTTAGGAGCAGCACCATCTGTGAGAAGGGAAAATATTCATTTCAGATATATATTGGCAGCAACAGAAAGGCTTAGTTCTACTTGAAGTTAAATAGACTATAAATTATCCTAAGTTGTCAGAGAAAAATTTATAGGGGAATTGATTCATAGTAAGTTGATGACATCATCAAAGACCATCCTCGCACGTGCGCACGCGCGGACACACACACACACACACACACACACATACATATCTGGTAGGTAGTCAATAAATCTGAATCAATGAAAATTTTATTTTAGGTTTTAGGATATTTAAAGTGCCTCTTTAGGAGAATGCACTTTATATTCTACATTTGACTCTCCTACCATTTTATTAACAGTGGTTGTGGAACTTTTCTTCTGCCAAGGGCCACTTGGATGTTTGTAGCATCATTCATGGGCCATACAAAATATTCAACTTACTAGTAAAAATTAGCCTGTTATACTTGGTCAAACATTTAGTTAACTCTCCCATAATGCCTTGGCATGGCCAGACAAAATTGTTTTGCCAGCCTTATATGGCCTGTGGGCTGGGCATTCCCCACCCCTGTGTTAGAAGAAGATAATGTCCTCATTCTCAAAGCCTTGATTATTGATATGGGGGAAATAGGGCCTCCAACATTGTTGATGAACTGATCACTAAGGTCAGTACCAAACCCATTAGACTAGGATGTATGTGTGTGTGTGTGTGTGTGTGTGTGTGTGCGCGCCGGGAGCTGGTCCATCCTTGCTGTTTCAAGGGACCTGGCATATATGGCATACTGTTCTTAATATGTTTGCTCACCTTCTAGGCACTATGTGTTTTAACCAAGGTCTCTGAGAAAGGTTGTTTCCCCAGGTAGGGATTTTCCCCTGAAGTTAGGGAGGGAATAAAACCTCTTAACTAAGTGCCAGGTGGGTAATTAATCACTTTAACTACGAACAATCATGCTTAAGCTACATAATCTTTACTCCCTGGAATGGAGATAAGAAACGCCCTAACCTTTGAAATAGAGATTGATAGGATTGGAGTCAACTGGTATAAATACAGATGTAACAAGACAGAACTTGGAAGCAGAACTTAGAAGACAGAACCAAGAAGACAGAACCTACACAGAACCTAGAGACAGAAGAACTTCGCTGAAGAGAACATGGCAAAAGATCCTGGACTGAATCTGACTACAGAAATTGGCAAGAGAACCTGACTAGAACCTGGTGACTGAACCTGGCTGGAGAACCTACAGAACCTGGCAAATAGAACCAGGCAAGAGAACCCAACCATGCTGATCAACTGAACGCTGCCTCCGAGTCTTTCCCTCTTCGCCGACTCCATCCACACCTTTGGGGACCCCTGGACCCGCTGGGGTTGGACCCCAGCATGTTTTGAGAGGGAAGATAGGAAGAGGGCAATGGAATGGTAACCAGCTTTGAAATATAGGTAAGGCTTTAAGATCCACTAGTATGGCTGAGTTCTGCACCTTTGAACTGTATATAAGAGTTGTTAGTGACTTAAGCAGCATTCTTTATTGTCTCTCATCTCCCAAATAAGGGCTCCATTTGTTAGTATTTAAACAGAGGCTTGAGCCCTAGCTGGTTTGGCTCAGTGCAGTGGTTCTCAACCTTCTGGCCCTCTAAATACAGTTCCTCATGTTGTGACCCAACCATAAAATTATTTTTGTTGCTACTTTAAAAGTGTAATTTGCTACTGTTGTGAATCGTAATGTAAATATCTGATATGCAGGATGGTCTTAGGCGACCCCTGTGAAAGGGTCGTTTGACCACCAAAGGGGTCACGACCCACAGGTTGAGAACCGCTGGAGAGTGTTGGCCTGCAGACTCAAGGGTCCCAGGTTCTATTCTGGTCAAGGGCACATGCCTGGGTTGCAGGCTCAATCCCCAGTGGGGGGCATGCAGGAGGCAGCTAGTAAATGAGTCTCATCATTGATGTTTCTATCTCTCTCTCTCTCCCTCTTCCTTCCTCTATGTAATCAATTAAAAATATATTTAAAAAATAAAAATAAACAGAGGCTTGAAATAATTCAGACTTGTAGTAGTTAGGATACTTTTGGCTACAGAAGTAACAGAAGACCCAAATCAAATTTTAAACAATAAGGAAAAGTAATTATTTTACATATAACCAACAAGTTTTATGGGGAATTGATTCATATTAAGTTGATGACATTGTAAAAAAACCAGGTTCTTTTCATTTTTCTACTGTGCCCTCCTTGATTTGGTGGCATAAGCCCCAAGCAAGCTTTCCTCATGGTTAAAAAATGGCTGCAGTTCTAGCCATCACATCTAGATGCAACAGAGTCAAAGCATAATTTCCAGTGGCCTTATGCATCTCTATTTCTTTTTAAGAGTAATAACACCACCTCCTGTATATGTTTCCATGCTTTTAACTCCACACCCTACTTTCCTTCACATTTTTTTGGCTAGAGTCAACCCCTCAGCATGCCTCAGCTTATCCCTGATGAGGGAAATGGATCTACCAAGTTCTGAATGAAGAAGAAATACTCTCTTGGACTAATCAGGATTCTCCATTTGGTCTGGGGTTGGTGCTACCCCTCCCTGAAGCATAATCACAGAGGGGTGAATACCCAACTAAAGTCAAATACTGTTAAAGGGAAGGATGAGATGGGAGAATGAATTTGTAATAGGCGACTAATCATGTCTGCAGCTATATTTTCCTAGGCTATTTCAAGAACTTTGAAAATGTTTTTATTAAGAATAATGGCTTAAAAGGAAGATAAGTAATATATGTAGTATTTTAACCTAATAGGAAAGTATTTTTTCCTTTTTTATTAAATTTCTTCATGTAATTTTTATTTTTTTTTATTTTTTTTATTTATTTTTTTAATATATTTTATTGATTTTTTACAGAGAGAAAGGGAGAGAGACAGAGAGCTAGAAACATCGATGAGAGAGAAACATCGATCAGCTGCCTCCTGCACATCTCCCACTGGGGATATGCCCGCAACCCAGGCACATGCCCTTGACCGGAATCGAACCTGGGACCCCTCAGTCTGCAGGCCGACGCTCTATCCACTGAGCCAAACCGGTTTTGGCAACTTCATGTAATTTTTAAAAAGATATGAAGACATACAAGTATCTGGATATTTGGTTTGTATAATTCATTCCTATATGCAAGTTTGCATTGTAAAAATTGCATTCAGTAACAAAGTATATGTCTTCAAACGGGGGGCAAGGGGTAGAGCATTAAAATAGGGATTGTGAATAAGATATAATCAATTTCTAAGAAACTGCTACTATGCAATATGAAATGTCTCCGTTTCATAGCTAATCTCTGGCAAGCTAACAAAATGTTCACATAGTTTTTTATTATAAACTCCTGATTCACACACAAATTATAACATTGATTTTGTTATTGTAAGTCCAAATGGTTTGAAGTCAAATGACCTTTCTAAATTTAGTGGAATTGGCACTTAATTATTTTGATTTATGAAACAAAAATCTCTATTCCATTTAAATTGAGCATTGTATTTTGATGTGACTTTTTGGCCTCTGAACTCAAGTTAATCTTTTTTTTCCTCTGCCAAGTTTCTCTCTTTTTTTTTTCTCCTCCAAACTATTACTGTTCTGTTCTGTACAAACTGCTTCTATAGTAGAACATAGGGCTGTCTGGGTCAGGGCAAACCCGCTGGTCTGGACAGAAGATGTGGTCAGACTAGCTATGTATGACAAGGATCAGTAAGTCTGATCCAGCTGCTGAAATCTTTGAGGTCTAGAATTTTCTGCTCTATAAGCATATTCTACAGCCATCTATTGCTCTGAGCACATCTTTATCATTCTTGCATTTGTCTCTGTGATCACTCAATTTATGAACAACTGATTTAGATACATATAAATGGTCAATTATGTACTTCCTCTCGTAATTCACTTGATCCCTTTCAATTAATACCCTCATGCCACTGGTTCCATTTTCAATAAGCGGTGGCCTTGTTTAGGTGATCCAGCATCTTTTTCCCTTCATCATTCATTCAACAAATACACTTACTTGATTTGAGGTTCAGAGCTCTGAGGGGGAGTACAAACATTTGTAAAATGTGATCTAAATATTTGAAAAACAGTCAAGTTAAGACTTGAACTCAACTATAATGCAAGGTGGGCCAATTGGGCCGGGCCAGCTGGGGGAAGAGGCCACGGGCAGTTGGCTGGCCAGCCCCGCCCCCTGGTCAAACTCCCGGTAGAACTTCCGGTCGAGGGGACAATTTGCATAT
Source organism: Myotis nattereri (assembly GCF_964212035.1). Taxonomy (NCBI): domain Eukaryota; kingdom Metazoa; phylum Chordata; class Mammalia; order Chiroptera; family Vespertilionidae; genus Myotis; species Myotis nattereri. Next base: position 61,709,789 of record NC_138085.1, read on the forward strand.
TAGCCTTTTATTATATACTAGAGGCCTGGTGCACGAAACTCGTGCACTGGAGGGGGAATGTCCCTCAGCCCAGCCTGCACCCTCTCCAATCTGGGACCCCTTGGGGTCCCACAGGGATTGGGCCTAAACCAGCAGTCGGACATCCCTCTCACAATCCGGGCCTGCTGGCTCCCAACCGCTTGCCTGCATGCCTTCCTGATTGCCCCTAACCGCTTCTGCCTGCCAGTCTGATCACCCCCTAACTACCCCCCTGCCAGCCTGATTGACGCCTAACTGCCCTGCCCTGCCGGCCCGGTTGCCCCTAAGTGCCCTCCCCTGCTGGCCCAGTCGCCCTCAACTGCCCTCCCCTGCAGGCCCGGCCCCCCCACTGCCCTCACCTGCTGGCCCGGTCACCCCCAACTGCCCTCCCCTGCTGGTCTGGTCCCCCTAACTGCCCTTCCCTGCCAGCCTAGTCACCCCTAACTACCCTCCCCTGCCAGCCTGGTTGCCCCTAACTGCGCTCCCCTGCAGGCCTCGTCCCCCCCAATTGCCCTCTCCTGCTGGCCATCTTGTGGCTGTGGGCGCCGCCATTTTTGAGGGCGTGGCAGTCAATTAGCATATTCCCTCCTTATTGGCTGCGGGTGCCACCATCTTTGAGGGCAGGGCAGTCAATTAGCATATTCCCTTTTTATTGGCTGTGGGCGCCGTCATCTTTGTGATGGTGTGAGGGTCAATTAGCATATTCCCTCTTTATTAGATAGGATAAGATTAGCCAACTTTTTCTGAAGCTTCAACATTTTAAGGAAATAAAGAGAATTTTTCTTTCAATGATGTTCTCTTGTTTTGATTAGTTACTAATCTATACTAATAGAAGGGTAATATGCTAATTAGACCCGGTCAACCGGCCATCTTCCAGATGTCCGACTTCCTTCCGGACAAAACCATGGTGGTGGCCAAGGCAGAGGCAGTTAGGGGTGAGATCATGCTGGCAGGGGGTTAGGGGTGAGATCAGGCTGGCAGGGGGTTAGGGGTGATCAGGCCAGCAGGGAAGGGCAGTTGGGGGCAAGATCAGGTCAGCAGGGGGGGGCAGTTGGGGGCGAGATTAGGCTGGCAGGGGAGGGCAGTTGAGGGTGAACTGGCCTGCAGGGGAGGGCAATTGGGGGCGACCAGGCCTGCAGGGGAGGGCAGCTGGGGCGAGATCAGGCCGGCAGGGTCGGGCAGTTGGAGCGCAGGCAGGCAGGTGAGTGGTTAGGAGCCAGTGGTCCTGGATTGCGAGAGGGATCCCAGATTGGAGAGGATGCATGCTAGGCTGAGGGACACCCCCCTCTCCCCGGCATGAATTTTGTGCACCGGACCTCTAGTATTGCAATAGCATTGGTTTCAGTTTTTTATCATCATAAATGTATAATGTGTCATTGGGGAAGTAAATAGATAACTGTGGGCTACTTGTAGACCCACCATTTATAATATTTATGTCTTTGGAAAAATGTATGTCAATTGCCATGTGATCATGAATAAATTGTGGCCTTTCCACAGATGGACACAGCATTCTGAAATACTTGCTTTTCTTTATCCTTCCTGTTTTCAGCTCTGACTGCCTTCAAAACTGTGCTGCTATGCACTGCCAAACTGGTTGGCTAACTCATGAGAATTGAATTCCATGGGATTCATGGTATTTTCTGTGGAGTTTTCTTTCTCTAGAAATCTCTTCCTGCCTCTGCCACCCACCATTAAATTGAAATTTAATGATTCTTCAAGGTTTTGTATGCAATCTCATCCTAGCATTTTCAAATAACATTCCTTATAAAGGACCTATCATAGTTTACTTAGTAATTCTCTTACTAGTAAATATTTAATTTTTCTCCTAGATTTTTAAAAATTATTAATAATGATATGGTGAGTATCTTTATTTGCAAAGTATTTTAATATGCAGGGTTATTGCTTGAAGATAGATTTTCCTACATGTAATTTATTTAACAGGGTATAACTAGTCTTCAGATTCTATTTATACACTAGGCCTGCACAGGAGGGGTCTGGCCAGCCCACCCTGATGGGGGCTGATCAGGCCGAGCTGGCAGGGTGGAGGGGACGTGGGAGAGTGGTAGGGGGGCATAATCGGCGCCCTGATTGGGCTGGTTGGCTGCCGCAATGTGTGTCATAGTGACTGGTTGTTCTGGTCATTCTGATTGCTTGGCTTTTATATATATAGTTTGCCAGATTTTTTGATGAATTGATCATCTTGAAAAAGTCTTCCTATGTAACTTTCCTGCTCAGGAATTTTCAATAGCTCTCTATTGCTTATGGTCTAAAGTCTTATACCCCTTTAATTGGCCTTTTCCTTTTTTGCTAAACCATTTTTTTGTTTGTTTTAACCAACTGCCTACCATTGAGTATTTACATTTCATCTATTGTTTCCACATTATAAAAAGGGGCGTAGAGAATATCCTTATGTATTTTAGCTTTGCCCATGTTTTTTGGATTGTTTCTTTGGGATAATTATCAGCAATGAAAATACTGGTTTGAAGAATATAAGCAATCCACGAAACTGATAGCCATAGCCATACTTCTCTTTAATAAGATATCAATTTACAAATTTACCAGCATGTATAATCATCCTATTAATAGGTGTTATTATTTTTTAATGTAAGTTTAAGAGAATGTGAGGAGGAACATTGCCATGTTGTTTCAATTTATATTGCTTTTATTACTAGTGAGGTTGAACATTTGCCCACATTATTTGTTGGTTAATTGTATTTTCTTCAGGTTAGCTTTCAAGGCCCTATATAATTTGGACCCACTCTTTTCAACTTTACCTTCTATTATTCAAACCCACAAATATTTATTAAACTTCTACCAACTACCAACAAATACATATACACTAATCAAGCTAATTTCCCTACTGTTCTTTTGAATATGTTAGGAGTTTTCTTTGTGTTGCTTTTGTTCATGCCTTTTCTGCTCCTGAAATGCTTGTCCCTTCTCTTCTACTTACAGCATGTTGATTTGTCCAATTTTTTGAGTCCAGCTTGAATCTTTTCTCTTCTAGGAAGTCTTCCTGAGCTGTCTGTGCTCCTTGAGAGCAGGGACTCTGTCTGATGCCCCATTTTTACCCCTGTGCCTTGTAAATGTTGTGCCTTACATGGGAAGGGAAGAAACAATATGTTGATGTTGCTAAGAAAATATGTTCCGTTGAGCAAATCTAGATTTTATTTCTGGCTCTGACTTTGGGCAAGTTATTTAGTCCCTTGAGCCTCAGGTTTTTTGTGTTTTTTTTTTTATCTCAGCATCATCATAAATTGGGGATAGGCTCTGCCTCCAGAGTTGTGAGGAGTAAATGTGATAATGCTTATAAAGGGCCTGGTGCAGTGAAACTTGGTATATAGGAAACTTTCCTTTAGTGAAAATTGTTTTTAAATTAATTGAACGGATAAACTGGTCCTCCAGCACTCATTGTTGTCCCCTTCCTTAGGACTTTTCCTGTGGTACCCCAGATGATGTGGACTATCTCATTCTGTGTTGATATTGCTTCTTGTGAATTAGTTATGTAAACTCAAATGAATTCCAAGTTCTTAAGGGGAGGATTGTGTTTTAAGTTTGTTTCACGGACTAAAGAAAGCAGTGGTAAATACTGATTGGATAATTATAGTTGAGTAGTAGTGAAAATGAGGGCAAAGCAGAGATGAGAACCTCATTTTTCATTTTTCACTGAAATCTTTACTGGATTTTACTCGGAGAAATTACCTTATCCTAGGGCCTTTATAAAATGTTTAGTTTTGATGCTTGTTCAGCCAAATGGAGTTAGTTATTCAGGAGAAAATGGTAAAAATATCCAAATAACCCCACCAGATTTTACTTTTCCATATAGTGTTTCAAAGTGTTGTATTCATTAGTATTTGTGAGAAACCTTTGGTTAATACCACAAGAAGTCATAAACTAAACCAGATTTCCCCCTTTTTAATGTTCACATGATTTGGATTAACAACAGTGTTACTCCCTAATTTACACCTGGGATTTCCAAACTGTCTCAAAAAGCTGTAACAGTGATTCATATTTAGTCACCATGTGACTGCGTTGTTTTCATTTATTGAAAATATAAACAACAAAAATATTCTGGATAAAGATCTCCATGTATTTTAACTAGTGACAGATGCTATGATCAGAATTTCTACTTAAGTCAGGCATTTTTGACGTACACCTCAAGCCTGGCAATTAAGCTTTATGCCTTTCCAAGCATAACAGTTAACCCATAAACCAAAATATCAGCCTGGTCTGGCTTAGCTCAGCGGTCTTTTGATTTCTTCCAGTCTGTTTGATGTGGAGGCTTACTGAGATTTATCTACTGAGCTGTTCATAGTTTGTGGGGCTGAGAGCACTGGCTATATTATATAAGATTCCATTAGTGACAGAAGAGTGTAGATAGTCTCTACTATACAGATAAGTTAGTCACTTTTTAAAAATTAATATTCAATGGTTTTTCTTATTTTCTAGTTTATAGTGTGAGCCCTAAAGCAGATGGAGTTTAACTGGTTCAATTTAGTAGAACGTTTTTTAACTTTCAGTAGAAATCTCTATGTAGAGTTGAAAATTTTCCAATTATTTGGACCAGTTTATCCACAAAGGAAATAAAACTGGAGATAATACAGTAATTGATTAAAAATATTTGCTATGTGGGAAGTCAGACATTCCATTATACTGGTATTGTTCATGATAATAGTAGCATCAGTATACCCAACTTTATAACATAAAAACTGCAAAGGATCTTCATATGCTTACCTCTTGTAATCCTAGGTGGAATGTGCATAAGTATTATTGCCCTCATTCTAAATAACACAATTGGAATTTAGATTGTTAGTTTGCTACATGTCTTATATCTAATATGAAACAGAGCTGGTGTTCAAATTCAGATATGACTCCTAATCCAGTTATTTTCCCATTATACTAAAGCTTTTTGTTCTGAATTATGCAGTAGTTCTAAAAGTTCTGCCAGCTAGATTTCAGTCACATCCACTTTCCTAAGTAGAGCAAAATTACTCATGTTTATTCTGTTGGAGATAAGAAAATAAGGCCATATTGGAAGAATAATGACACATTCATTCTTTCTGCCTCAGTTGCCTCATATTATATGGGGAAGATACTACCATTTACCTGATAAGGCTTGGGAGTAGATTAATGAGTTAATACATGCAAGAAGATTAGAAGAGTGTTTGGCACAGAGTAAAAATCTGTACATTTAGCTATTATTATCATTCATTTACTCAGCAGTGTGGTAAACCCACTGCTATGAGCCAGATAATGCGCTGGGAATTGGGAGATAAATAAGTCTAAGCCTTTGCCTTCATGGGGCCCACAATCAAGTGGTGTAGACATTCTGCAAATGACACAGCATTCGTATTGAGTGTTCAGGATGGAGGCATACAAGGGGCGATCTGGAAGCCTGGAGTAGGGATGAGAATCTACTGTCAGAGGAGACTTCCTATAAGAGTCTGGGCCTGAACATGAAGGATGAGTACAGGTTAGCCAAGTGAAGAAAAACAGTAGGGGAAGAGGGAGCCAGGAGGACACATGATGGTGGTGAAGGATTGGTGTGAACATGTTTCTTCAATCTAGGATGTCTTGAAGATTTAATATACTGATATGTTCTGTGACTCTCCAGTGGTTACTCATTTAAAATATTGGATCATGAAGGCCTTTTTTATGGTGTATGTTTCGAAGAATTATGTTTTAAAGAGCACACTTGGGGAAACTGGATGGACTGGGTGGGAGAAGGGAGTTCAGGTTAGAAATGGAGTGGGCAAATAGGATAGAGGGGGTTATTAATTAGAGGTATTAAGACAGTAGGTGTGCTCGGCCAGTGTTGCTCAGTGATTGGGTGAAGATTTAGGAGGAGAAAGAGATTGGGGAGGGATTCCAAGTTCAGTTTTGTGCTTGTGTTTCGAGATGCCTGAAGGACATCCAATGGACCATACCATCAAGCAGTTCAGTATACTGGGTCTGGAGCATAGGAGTGAGTTCTGGGCTGGATGAAGGAGTCATCTGGGTATAGGTGATATTTTATGCCAGGAGAGTGAATGGGATAACATAGAATGGTGAAGATAGACTCCAGAGGGCATCACTGTTTAAGTGACACATGGAGGAAGAGATTGAATATGTCAATAATCTGATATTCTTTTGAGACATGCTTGTCTGTTCCCTGGTGCTCCCTTTTCAAGATCCATGAGTAATTTGTTTTGTTTTGTTTTTTTGGAAAGTACCTGACTCCACCCATGCAGGAAATCTACTTTGTGGGTTATTCCTTCTCCCAAGAATCTGGGTAGTTGTAGAAAGAGGCACTTCACCCACACCCTAAGCTCTCTGAGGAGAGAGCTGTGTGATATCCTGCCCAGCCCTCTGAACTCAGTAGGGGAAGGTGGAGCCATCTTGCATTGTTAAGTTTTTGAGTGTTAGGTCCTTAAATGTAACTGGAGAAATAATGAAAGAGAAGTATTCCACTGGATTAAACAAGTTCAATGGATTTTAATTTTCCTGATAAACTATTATTAAGAAATTGTTTTGGAGATTTACTCTCTGAGTAGGATTAGCTAACCTACATTTTTCATTTGGATAAGTAGTTCCTTAATTAGAAACCAAGATTTAGGGAATAGTTTCCCATTGCTTTATATAGTGTAGAGAAGGTATGTGAAACTGCCAAATGAAGGTTTTCCTCATGGTAGTGAGAAGCAGGGAAAACGAGGAAATTATAGTATGTTTAGGGAAAGGATTCTGTTCATTCGGTGTGCCTGCTTTTATCTTCAGTTCTGGAAGTCTTTGCTGGCAGGGTTGATTTTTTTTTTTCCTTCCCTATTCTTGTCGTGCCAAAAGTTGCATATTTCTGGCAAAATGTTCATTACTGGCTTGGGGTGCACAAGAAATACTTTGCCAGAGAATTAAGCAAGCAGAAGTCTGTCAAAACAAATATTCTAGTTTGAAAATATCGTCCTGCGGGGGAGGGGTGGATGTAGAGGAGGCCAGGCATGTTCTAAGGCTGAGTATTTATTTCATGAGAATTCGGTGTTCTTGAAAGACTGTTGCTTGTAGGAATGCTGGAGGAGGCAGGAGTGTGGTACGTTAAATGTGCTGATGAGTAGGATGAATTTTCTGGGAATTTTTGGTTTGCTCCTGTGTTTGGTATTCAGCTCATATGATAATAGTCTTTGCTGAGAGTGAAACATTTTGATTAACAAATAGCCTTTTTAATTTAATTCAAGAGGCATTTAACAAAACTTATGTTTATAGGGAAAAACTCTGAGGCCTCAGGGTATTAAATATGTATAAACAAATATGCACATAGACATATGGTCGACTTCATAAGCATTTATTTGGCTGAAAAATGCCAACTTTATATAATTTCAGTCTTAAAAGTATTGGCTGATTGATTCAAAAAAGCAAAAAAGTATTTTTCATCCTACCTTTTTTTTTTTTTCATCCTACCTTTTCTTTCTACTTCTCCGTTACTTCTTAAAAAAATATTAAAAAAAAAATAAGATTCTAGATTGGCTAAATGCAATATTTTTATATTTCTTTGCCATAAAGTTGCTGAAAACTACTATTATAGAAGTTGCTCTTCAAGTTAGAGAAACATAGGCTGACACTTTTGTATTTTCCACTGGGATGGTAGTGAGTGCTACCTAACCATGTTAAGCCTCAAGGATGAAACCATTGCATACAAAAGTGAATTTTGAGGATTTTCTGACCATAAATCTGCATGCAACTGATTTATTTTTTGATACAATTGAAAAAATAAAATATACTTCATTGTAAATTGAAGTAAATGATCATACATAATAGAATGTATTACTAGTGAAGAAAAGCCCTCAAAATAATATTAATAAATGCAGGCCAGTTTATTCTTATCTCCTTTTGGCAAATTTTAAACTTACTACCATAAGCAATTCAAGGAACACATGCCTTCTTCCAGAGCAGTGGACAGGAACCTTAATGTTCTTGGATTCTCCAATTTGATAATACTTAGTTACATTAATGTAATTTTTTAAAACTTTAGTAATTCAAAAAAATAAAAATTTTTTGAGGGGTTGAAAAGATCATGGTACACCATTGGAATTTGCCTTTAGTAAGTGTAACATTTGTTTTCTAAAGAATTATAACAACATACTTAAATTCCAGAACAGTAAGCAAAATAGCTTAAGTTCACTGACTTGAAAAAACATTCTTTTATACTGCATGGTTCTAAAATAAATACTTAAAAGAAACAGAGAGCAAGCCATTCTATCTTGGATTTCATTTTCCTTCAGATAGAACAGCTAGAACAAACATTCTTGCTAGTTAACATTGCCTGTGTTTTTATGAAGTTAATAACTGACCTGTCAATCACGCCCTATATAAATACGGTAGTTGAATGCTTTCTGCTTTAGAAGCACTTTTATTTACAAGAGCTGCCAGCCAAGATTTCCAAAGGACTCCATGGGCTGTTTGCTTTGATCTGTTTTGAGGGCTGGTCTCTTTATACCTGTTGGTTTGCTATTTATGATACCTTTGTGTAATCAGGTATGGGGAGAGCAGATGTGCAGAATAAACACGTCTTAAGGAAACTAAGGCTCAGGAGAAATGTAATTATGCACCAACAGCATTAAAAAGAGAGAGAGAATATTTTCTTAAATGAACTTAGTTGCTGTTATGACAAGAGAACAGATGTTGTGGTATTCACCCCGGAGAAGGAAAAGATTCTCTCTTAAATCTCAGTTTATAATGAATGGAGGTGGTGTAGGTATCTCCACCCTTCGAACTGTTGCTATCCTTTAACTTTGTAAATTGCTGAGACATTGCAGTTCTTCTCAGTTGACTTCTACCTTTGACCTTTTTTCCTTTGCTCCTTCCCTAGGAAATGTTTACCACATGTCTCTGTCCAAATAATCATTGTGTGCATTTTGAACTGGAAATGCCTTTTCATGTCTAAGGCAGGTTTTTGTGGTTGTATGTTTTAGGATTTTGATTTGGGTTTTCTCCCCAGAACTGAAGAGAACAGAAAGCTAAATTTCTTTTTGTATCCCCCGCAATGCCCAACATAGAACCTCTAATAGTAAAAGGGCTCAGTGAATGGAAAAATGGCAGAAATTAAGAAGCCAAAGTCCTTTGGTCTTGTTTCCAAAATAATCTATTGAGTTTAGTTTTTTTTATCTTTCAATTAACTGACTTCTACTTTACTGTGAAATTAAAAATCTTCCCCTACTTTTTTTTTTAAACTACAAATTTTACCATCACTTATAATGCTTTTGGAGAGGATTTAGAGATTTTCAGGCACTTGGAGTTGTTCCCCCTACTAGTTGGGGAAATTCTCTTTACACTTTTCATATTGATTTTAGGGACATTTCCTGGTCAGCAACTTTCCTTTCTGTGACACTGACATGAGTCTTCTATTTTCTGTTGAAGGGTGCCTGAATATGTCCTAAGGTTTAGAAAGCACGTCTTTTATTAACCAAAGTTTTCTCCTTGCTTTGTTGTTACTCAGAAAACTTTCAAAATCCAGTGTCTTTAGCTGGTATTATTGCTATTTATTTGGTTCCTTGTTTATAGTTTATAAATGCTCACATCTCTATAATAAAGGTATAAAATGCAGCCCCAAAGACCTTTGGTTCAGCAGTCTTCCCCAGATAATTGCTTGCCAGAGTAAAATCATTTGATAATCTTGAAGATAGATTAAAACCTGGCTTTATGCTCAGTGTTCCCTCTACACAGCTTTTGGGGGTCAAAGGTGGTAAAGCTCTGGGATGGCCTGGAGCCAGTGCAAGCAAGTGCATTCACGTTGCCTTTGTTGAGGCAGAAGCCTCTAAAAACTATGAAACTGCCAAAATTACACTTGTGCATCTTGAGGCCTTTGCTTGTAGAACCTCTGTTGGAAGTTGAGTGGTACAAGGCAGCCTCATCCTGGCCAGAGAAGCAAGTGAGAGTAAACTCGGGTCAGCCATGCCCCCCACATCAGGGAAGAAACTGCTTCTCCAAGTAATGCGCTCAGAGACAAGCTTGAGAGGAAAGTCCATGATACTACTCAGCTGGCCAATCAGCAGAGAGAAAGTCCCCTCCAGTGTTTTTTATTTTACATTTACCCAAGGCTGAAACCTATAATTAAATTTTCTGAACAAAGCCCCCTATTAACACACACCATCCATATTGATGACTAACAGCTCTTCTTTCCTGGCACATAAGGAAATCTGTAATGCTTAAAGCAAAATAAAGACCCTAGTCAGGTTGGGGGAGGTGTAGTTAGGGCTGGGTTTGCCTTTCAAAAGTCATTTTTCAGGGCTGCTTAGAGTGAACCTTTCATGGTTGCTGCATTTCCTCAGGTCTATGTGATTTACTGAATGATATAAAACTTAGCCACAGGGATATGACTTTATTTAAATATCTATGAAAATATGCTGTTTCTTAAACTTTTTGGAACATTGTTTAATTCTTTTTAATTCTTTAGTGTGGGCAGGAGGATAGACTTATGTGAAAATGTTTAGGATAGATCCAAATACAGTTCATCATGTTACTTGTTTGCCAAAATTTCAGGTGGCTTTCCAGTACTTGAGAAATAAGTTTTAAATTCATTAGCTTACCTATTCAGGGCCTTCCACAGTCCAACCTCCTGTATACTAGAAGAGCTTTTTCCTCCCCCTTCTTTATTGTCCCAGCAGGCCTTACCCATCCCTGCCGCGGTGCTCATTCCCCTTCTCCTCCACACACATTCTTCCCCCTCCTTCACTCCTGGGAAAGGTTCCTGGCTGTTCTTCAAGGCCAGGCTTCCCCTAGACTAGTTCAGGACCTCTCTTTCCTCTGCTTTTCCAGATCTGCCAGCCTCCTGGGTGCCTCACCTCTTGTGAAACTGGCCTTCGCTGAGCATCCCTTTGTAGGCTCTCCCCTCTGCTTTAGTCTCCGGAGCAAGGTTATACCACTTCTATTGCTCCTAGCATGCCGACCCTTCAATCATAGTTGGTTTTCAGTTTTTGTTTTCCCATTAATATCTGTCTTGTTGTTTTTTTTAATACATTTTATTGATTTTTTACCGAGAGGAAGGGAGAGGGATAGAGAGTTAGAAACATCGATGAGAGAGAAACATCTGTCAGCTGCCTCCTGCACACCCCCCACTGGGGATGTGCCCGCAACCAAAGTACATGCCCTTGACTGGAATCAAACTCGGGACCCTTCAGTCCACAGGCCAACACTCTATCCACTGAGCCAAACCGGTTAGGGCTGTCTTGTTTTTTTAAACTTAATGTTAAGTTCCTTGAGGCTTAGAATTATATCTTATGTGCGCTAGTGTCCTCCAGAGCACTGAGCATAATGCTCAATACATGTTTGTCCGTTGGTACAAGACTCAAGCCAAAGGCTTGATATATTTGCAGTATATAAAGGCAGCAAGCTATTTTCAGAACCACTGGGTACCTTTGTACCAGGTTTAATTTTTGGCTCATCAGCTTGGTAGTGGAGATTTTAGGCTCAGTTCTGTCCAGAAAAATCTATTTTTCAAATCTTTTCATGAATAGAATGGTGTTACAGTCACACCCTGGAGCAGTTTCGCCTGGGTACTGCCAACTCTTTCTTATGCTGACTAGCTGACCCACACTGAGTGTGCCTCAGATCTCATTTCAGCTTTCTGGGTTACTTTTATTTTTAATTAAAAGAAAGCTTATTTCTAAGACCGTCCTTGAACCATAGGCAAGTGAATATTAATTAAATGTTTATTTTCTTGACTTGAATTCACTTCAGGTGATAACTCAGGTAGGATTATGACTTGCCAGTGATCTGACAAGTTCCTTATTCAGGGTAGTTATTGACTTTGCAGTATTAACTTTAGATGTAGCATGAAGCTGGTGTCTTGGTGTCTGAGCCTTATAAGGGACTGGCTTTCTTTTACTTTTGTGTTTTGAGTTTGAGGAAGATGCATACTATGCCAAGTTGGGACTTTCGAGACTTCAGTGCTTAACTCATTTGATCTGAAAATTACTGGTAAAATTACTACTTCTGCCAAGTATAAAACCAAGTCTTAGAGTAGTGAATGCCCTGGTATGACTGACACAGCATGTTTTTTAAGGCTTCTGAAAACGTTGGCCAGACTCTGAGAAGAGATTTTAACAAGCCAGTATGAACCCATGCACACTGAAGTCAATCCTTCACATTTGTATAGCGCTTTTTGATGCTCCTGTATTATTCATTCAACAAATATTTTTTAGCACCAGCTAGGAGCCAGGCATTTCACTAGGTTCAATGGATACAAAGATAAGCAATCACCAGATATTTAACTTCTCTGTCATTTTGGATTTTAATTTCTAGCACATTTCTTCTTACTAGGGTGTCGGCCCCTTGGGGTGTGGGTCTTTGTCTCATTCACTGCAGACTCTCCAGCCCCTAGAACAGTGCCTGACACATAACAGAAGCCTAGTAAATATTTATCAACATGAATGAAGTTCTACAATGAGGGAAGCAAGAGTTGCTGTAAGAGCACATAGGGGATGCATGTGACCTGGACAAGGGGGAATCAAGGAAGACACCCCAGAGCAAGAAAGACAAGGAGTGAACAGGAGAGGCAATGTTTACCTGGGAAATAAGATGGTGTTTGCTCCTGTGCACAAGTGTGGGGGTGAAAGTGAGCCATCACAAAACATGATGCTGTGCAGAGTGCAAGAGAGGGGTGGCATGAGATGAGGTGGGAGCAAGGAATGCATTTTTAAGCACAGGTATAATAGGGTTAGATTTTAGTTTGATCATTTTGACTACTGTGTAGAGAACACACTGTAGCTGGATTGGAAATAAATGCTGAAGACTGGGAGCTCAGTTTATAGGAATAGTTTTGTTTGCTAGGATAATGTAGACTAGCGGTACCCAGACTTTTGGATTTCATAAACCAGCAAAAAAATTGTTTTTAATTTTGAGGATCAACATAATAGAGTTGCTAACCTTTTCATTTTGTTAAGTAAGGACATTAAAAAACACACCCTGTCAGAATTATTTCATAATATAAAGGACCGTTCAACATTCATACCCACAATACCACACACACAGGAGAATCTCTAATAAATTTTAGGTATTTAAATGGAATACATTTAGCTTTATCTAAAATTTACTACATTGCCCTGGTTTTTCTAATTTTCTTCATGAATGGCTGGGCACCTGTGTGGCCTGGTATTGTAAACCAGTGATCTAGCCTAGGAAAAACATGATGGTGATCTGAATTAGAATAGTGATAATGGAGACTGAGTGATGTGAACAGAATTGAGAGATGGGAGGTGGAACCAGCAGAACGTGGTGGCTTCAAAGTGCTTTCCAATCTCTTATCTCACTTAATCTTAATGGTCACCATGTGAGGTCGTTACATTAGGATAATTGTCCCTATTTAATAGATGAGGAAACTGAGACTCAGGTGACTTCCATAAGTCACATTTCTGATGAATAACAGAATTGAAACCACCATTGAGGTGGTGTGGGACTCTAGGTATGTGGCTCCCCTTTCCAACCCCTTTTTGCTTTTGCTCCAATTTCAGGGAAGAAAGGAAAGAAATCATGGGCTCCATGTGAGTCATGTCTTTTAGGGCAAAACACATGATATATCCGTTCTTAGATAAAACAGTATTTTAGTGATTACTCTTTGATTCATCCCTGTTTTGCAACATCATCCATTACCAATCTATGAACTTGAGTAACCCCATTTAAATTAGGCCAGAGGAGCTATGAGGCTTCTCTGGCTGTATTTTCGTTTTTATCCTGTGTTACTCTTTGTCCTTACTATAAATAAACCTTGGCTACCCTATTTATGAGTTTTGTGGAGCATGTGGGAAGTGAGGCCTTGTGTGTATGTAAGGATATTTATCTTCTGCCACCTGGTTTGTTTTTATTTTTCCTTTTCTTCCTTAGTGTACATGCACATTTGGTGCTATATAAGTTCTAAAAAAGGATGGAGTAGAGTATATGATGGACTATGCTTTGTTGAAGGGCAGGAAAGGAAGTGGAAGTGGATAAAAAGACCAACATTGGACTTAAAGGAGGAAAAAAAAAATGAAGCAATAACAATTTAAACTGGGCAAAAGGAAAAAATGTATTAGAAAAAACTTGTGGGCAGTTCCCTGTAAATGGCTTTATAAACAACATTTTTGGTGTGTAGTCATAAAATCCTCTGACCTATGAAACACCAATTTAATGGAATTAATTAAAAATAAGATGGAATGCCAAAATTTACATATGAAAACTATCAGGGACTGTTCCTTTAATTTGCTGTTTTTATTTAGTCTTTACATCAATCATTTTTGTAGGTTCCCTGTTTTCTGGAAAATTTGGAGAATTTTTAGAAAACTATTAGAGTGACTTTAAACTTTTTCCATAACAGACTCAATTGCTAGCCAGTCAATTGTAATCACAAATAATTATGAAAAATATGACTTTCTTTTCCAAGGAAATTTGTGTGTAGGTTTAGTTATGATGTACTGGCATGGGCACATAAAAAACAAATACTGTTTTCTTACGTGTGAGCGGAAAAGTGTGAGAGCAGCATTATATACCATCATTTGTATCATTTCACACATATCCTGTGTATGAGTGTGTGTGTGTGTGTGTGTGTGTGTGTTTAGACCAGAGGTTCTCAACCTGTGGGTCGCGACCCCTTTGGTGGTCGAACGACCCTTTCACAGGGGTCACCTAAGACCATCCTGCATATCAGATATTTACATTACGATTCATAACAGTAGCAAAATTAGTTATGAAGTAGCCACAAAAATAATTTTATGGTTGGGGTCACAACATGAGGAACTGTATTTAAAGGGCCAGAAGGTTGAGAACCACTGGTTTAGACACTTCAACCATATTTTTTTCTACCAATATGAATCCATCCATCCCATTTTATAGCTTTCTTCTTGGCCTTTGGCTCCTATAGATACATAATTAAGTGTATGATTACTGCAAAGTATAGGTGTTAACATATTCATGATACTTGGCAAAAATTTTTTTTATGTCAAACCCAAATTTTATCATGTTTTCAGTGCTTACACTTCATGTATTTTTAAAAGCTATTGATATAGTAGGAGTGAAAGCGACTTATGTTCTCTGGTACTCTTGGATCTTAGAACTCAGAGTATGTTGACCTTTATGGTAATTTGTCCTAATCTCCCCTCTATTCCTTTTATCTTCTCTTTAAAGTGGGGAGGGGACAAAGAGGGCTAGGTAAAAGGAGCCAAGGCCAAAGAACAATGTGTGTAATTTGTTGAGAAGGTACAGTGTTAGATTTTTCCAGGTATTATCTCATTTCTTACAGTAGCGCCTCAAGGTAGGCACTACTACTCCCATTTTATAGAAAACAAAATGGAAAGGTACACAGCAAGATTGAACAATGAACCCAAGGTTACACTGCCAATAGGTAGAGCTCCTCTGGTCTGACCAATTCCAAACCTTTGTGTCTCGCTACATTATATTTTCTCATTCTCATTCCACCACAGAATAAATTATCTATGGTTTTAAATTTGACTCTATGATGTAGTAGCAGCTTTTTCTAAAATAAAATGCTGTCCATACTATTAAAAAAATACTTTACCATTAGAAATAGGCTTAATGTAGTCCAATAAATAATATTTGAACTGCCTTAATATGTCTAAACTAATAGCATTATTTTACTTTAAACGTAATTATATAATTAAGGCAGCATTTGCCTTAATATTTGTGAATTTTGTACATTTTAAAGACTTGACTTGGAGGTATTTATATACTTCAGATATTTACTGGGAAGTATCTTTGCAAGGTTAGGTAAAACATTTTACCAGACTCCCAGTTTCAATGAGTCTCTGTTCAGAAAGGTTAAATAGCTCTGTAGAGTAGTCTTTGGCATCCAAGCAGCTCCTCTGCTCAAATATGGTGAACATAATTGACAGTCTTAGTAATAAGGTCACAAAGTCAAAAAGAGTTACCACAGTGTGGGCAAGATTTTGACCATTCAGAACAGTATGTGAAAGTTGGTTAGCTGGAAGGATTTCCTGCCTTCTTAATAACTATTGTGTCTCCATTGCTTTGGAGTCATAACCAAATTGGAGGAAGGGGAAAATCCTTTAAGTAGAACATTTTGCGCTTAGAGTTGGTGTTCTTTAGCTTTACATGATGAAAAGCTTCGGTGAATGAGTATAAACTAGAGCCGATCCTTTGAATAAAATGCCTTTCTGCTATATTGCTTATTCACGGTGGTCTTCATTTGTGCCTTCTTCTTGTTGGTCTCTTTTCTAACCCTTGTTTGACACATTACAGAGCTTCATGTTTCTCTTATATTTTTTTTGCATTGGAGTGTGTATGTGTTTGTATGATAGGAAGAAAAGTATTGCAGTCATTCTAAGAAATGGCTACTGCCTAAAATTTAAAATCAGTGTTAGAAGAGGAATAGAGAGTTAAATAGGGACCAGAAGAAAACAAAAGTAAATTAACATTCTTCAGAGAAATGAGATGAAATTGATGAAATAAAATCAGGATGGTATTTTTAAAAGAGTAATCAGGGAATAAGTAAAAGCTCTAGGAAATTAAAAATATGATAACCCAATGACCATTTCAGTACATAGGCTGGGAGACAGAGTAAAAGAACTCTTTCAGAGGTAAAACTAAAGAAAGATGGAACATGGGAGAGAAAAAAAGGAAATTAGAAGATTATTTCAGGCAGTCCAACACCTAATTTATAGGAGTTCAGAAAGGAAAGCAGAGAAAAGTTAGGGTAGAAAATTGACAAAGAAATAGCACAGGACAATTTCTTAGAACTAGAAGGATACAAGTTTCAGTTCAACAAATAAGAAATTGTCCATACCAAGACACATTCATTAAATTTCGAAAATTTTGTGGAGAGAAAAAAAGTTCCCAAACAGAGAATTAAGGATCAACATGGCAGCAGAGTTAGATGATAGAAGTTAACAGAGCATTTGCTTCAAAATTCTAATGGAATGTGATTTTCTTCCTATTAGTCTTTAGTTAGCTAGACTTTATTTATCACATGTGGAGATAAAATAATAAAAATGTACTTTTATTCAAAGATATTTTTAAAAATTAAGTACCAGGGACACTGGATTTTTCTCTTTCTACTTGCAAAATATAAATGAGTGAAGCTCCTAAATATTTTTTTTAAAGCAGGTGGCTGAAGAACATTTATTTATTTAGCACACCTATGTTTGTCACTCCTTCAGAACAACTGTATAGATTATATGTGTAAGTTTAAATTTTTTATGTATATAGAAAAGCTCTAGAATGGAGCAAGGTAAATTTTCTTTTACTACTTATTTGTATTACCTGATTTTTAAAAATGAACATATATTAATTGTAATTAATAGAATACTAGAGGCCTGGTGCACAAATTCGTGCACAGGTGGGGTCCAGCTGGCCTGCCCAATGGGGGCCAT
This sequence comes from Myotis nattereri, assembly GCF_964212035.1. Lineage (NCBI taxonomy): Eukaryota > Metazoa > Chordata > Mammalia > Chiroptera > Vespertilionidae > Myotis > Myotis nattereri. The sequence goes on from NC_138085.1 coordinate 61,727,149, forward strand.
CGGATGGGTCACCCAGGGCGAGAGGCTGCAGATGGTTTCCTGGCTGGCCCTGCCCCAGATCCGGGTCTGGGGTGGGGCTGGCCAGGGTGAGGCGCTACAGGGGGTTTGCTGGCCGGCCTCTCCCCTGATTGGGGTGAGTGGGTCCACTCGGGGGCGGGGCCGGCCAGGGCGAGGGGCTATGGGTATTCTGGTCGTTCTGTTGTTTGGTCAATTTGAATATTACCCTTTTATTATATAGGATAACTAAAAAGAGGGGACGAATAGAGGCATGATTTATTCCTTTATTTAGTTTTTAAAATGTAGGAAGTGCATGCTGTCTGTCTCCTCTACTAGATGTTCAGGAGATACAGTCGAGGTGGCAAACATAGCCTCAGCCTTGGAAGGATTTGGGCCTGGCTGTTGGGGAAAACACGCATGGAAGGGAATGGCTCCCAGCCAGGTTGAAAACCTGCCTCTGTGTGATCTCAGTGTACAGGCTGCTCCCAGGGCCAAGCAGATGGCTTTCCAGGGTCTGCAAAGAGGTGGCAGCCTACTGACTTCAGAGCACTTTAAGAAATCAGCATTCGTGAGAGCACCAAACACGGGACCCTGATCTTGGAATGTCTGATTTAACAAATTTCACTTGCATTGCTACAGAAACCAACATGCTTCCTGCTGCCAGCCCCAGGAGCCAGAGGTTAGGGTTTTTAATAATAATAACAATAATGAGTTACACTTATTCCAGATTAGTTCTCTGGCTCCCCAAAAAACCAGTATCTAAGATGTCCAAAATGTTCCTTTCACAACTCTGCCAAATGCTGGCTTTCCCTCTCCGTGTGGAGATACAGCCAATCTGTTGAAAATTATCCTTTTTTTTTTTTTTTTTTTTTTGAGTACTTCCAGGCAGTTGTTCGTAGAGAAGACTAAATTCTTCAGTCTGAGATGAACATCCACTAAACGAACTCTTTTCCATACTTCTGCAGCAGCAGCAGCAGCAGCAGATCACACTTTGTGTTATGAGTCTTATTTCATTTCTTCCAGCTGTGAATTTGGGAAATTGGGCACCGGATATCACATCATACCAGTTATGGACAACAGTGTGTGTTAATTCGGAGTGTATTTGCGTGGTGACTGCTTGTTATTTGTTATTTGTTTTTGTTTTTCATGTAAATAAGTCTTAGCCTGAGTTTTCACAAACTTACAAAAAACATGGGTTCACTGGGGAAAAGGAAGCATTGAGTCTGAATAAGAACAAGTACACACACTGTCCTTTACTAATTTGATTTGCATGGGAGTTAGTTTTTGTTTTTGTTTTCAGGGGAAAGAGTGGGGATGGTTAGGAGTTTTGTACTGTGTTAGTAAGATTCTCTTCATTTGAATATAGGAGAAACTTGATACTTATTAGGCCAAATGGAGTATATGTGGTCCAGTGATATCCAGAAATACTTTTTAAGAGCAGATGGATAGATTTTTAAAGATTAGTTTAGCTGGTAGTTTGCCTGCTCATGTACTCTCTTTAAGGTTAGTGGGTAGGCCTGGCTCAATATGTGGAAGTAGAATTAGGTTGGAACTTTAACCTGATTTGACCAGGATCCCTATCTGACCCCAGCATGAGCTTCTTTGAAAACTGGCTGGCCTGGACCATTGTGTCTTCTGCTTGTCAAGTGGCTGCCTAGAATAGGGATGGTTAGATTACCTGTATATTAGAAACCCTGAAAACTCTAGCAGCGGTTCTCAACCTGTGGGTTGCAACCATCGGAAAACACATATAGCATATCAGATATTTACATTACGATTCATAACAGTAGCAAAATTACAGTTATGAAGTAGCAATGAAAATAATTTTATGGTTGGGGGTCACCACAACATGAGGAGCTGTATTAAAGGGTCGTGGCATTAGGAAGGTTGAGAACCACTGCTCTACTGGCTAGATAGGGAAACATGAGAGTTGGATTCTAGCCCTATACTTTCCCCAACCAGTATTTTGATCTTGGGAGATTCACGTAATTCCTTTGAGTACCAGTTTCATCATCTGTAAAATTAAATGATTACTAGATCTTTTCTAAGAGTCCTTCTAGTTCTAATACGTTCATTTAAGTCTGGGACTGTGTTGGCACCTTCCCCTTGTTTAATGATGTGAATTGGCAAATTAATATTAGCGTAAAGGAAATGTCTGTAAGATTTAGAGTAGGGTCTTGACAGAATTCATTGAACAAAAGTGTTACAGAGATAGAAATCAAAAGCTTATTTTGAAATATTGGACCTTGTGCTAAATTAGTCATGTTAATGAGTAAAAGAGTAGTTTCTACGTGACTTCTAGCATCTTGGATAAGGCAGATTCAGTACTATTTGAGCTGTTTGGATGTTTAATGCATGTGCTTGACTAGGGTTTTAATGGTTATATGATTTTCTTTAGAATTATCAAATAAGAGTTTCTTAATCCTGTACATATCTTTAGAGTCAGGCTGATGGGGATAGGACCCCTGTGGCTAAAAGGAAGATGGCCCATCCTTAATTGAGGTGGGAGACTTGTAGAGGGAGTTCTAAGAAAACAGTAAGAAGGTGACAGATACTTTCTGAGTATCTTCATGTGCTAGTACCATTCAAGGTGTTGGGGTTAGATCAGGAACAAGCAAGTTTTTATTCTCAAGGAACTAACTTCCTAGTAAGAGGACACAGACTTGAAACATGTTTTAATAAAGCAACAGTAACTATTAATGTTATGAAAAAGATAAAAATCACCATTGTAGAGAATAGTGGGCAGTGATGGATGGCATGTGCTGGTTAACTAGAGAGATAAAAAGATGGGAATAATAAGAAGTAAGGAGGTGTTGCCTCTGGAGCTCATAGATGTCAGGGCTAAGGATGAGAGGGAGGCCAAACTGATGACACTTACCTCAACCCTGTTTCAACCAGAACAGTACTGGTTTTATTTTGTTTTTATATTTTAAATATTGAGATTATATTGGGGGGGGGTGTGCTTTAAAAGTTTGGAAACCAACTGAATTGGAATAAACCAGTTATGTTCATTCTTGCCCCCTACAGTCTTAACTCTTGAATGTTTTCACAGTTGTGATAGGCAAAATAATGATCCCCCAAAGACATCAGGTCCTAATCCCTGGAAGGAAAGGGGGGGGGGTGTCTTTGTGGATATGATTACATTAAGGATTTTATGATGGAGTGCTTATCTTGATTTATTTGGTTGGGTTCTAATGCATCGGTAAGAATGGAATAGTGGGAGATTTGAGAGACAGAAGAGGAGAAAGCAGTGTGACCACCGGTAGAGATTGGAGTACACAGCTACGAGCCAAAGAATGCCAGCAGCCACCAGAAGCTAGAATAAGTGAGGGTCCGAAATTTTCCTAAGAGCTTCTGGAGGTACCCTGCTGACACTTTGATTTTAGACCATTGATACTTATTTCAGCTTTCTGGTCCCCAGAACTGGGAGAGAATAAATATAGTAGTTAAACTGTGTGTTCCTGCTATCAGTATCCCTTTTAGTTAGTATTATCTTTTCCATATAGTCTAATGCTAACTCAGTGCCTTGAATATTCTGTTTCAGTTACCTATTGCTGCATAACAAACACCCCAAAATTTAGTGGCTTAAAATAATAACAATTTCGTATTTCTCACAATTCTGTGGATTGGCTGGGTTCAGCTGGGTGGTTCTTCACCATATGGTATCATCTGTGGTCATGCACGTCACTACATTTATTTATCAGATACCTCAGCTGGGTTTGGAATGACCAAGATGGTCTCACACTCACGTCCAGATCATCTGCTGGGGGCATAACTAACTGGGGTCTTTCTCTAGCAGAGTAGTCACATCTTCAAGACGGTGAATACAGAGGCTGCCATTTCTCTTGAAGCCTAAGGCACAGCATCACGTCTGTGGGCTTTTGTTGATTAAAGAAGTCACAAAGCTAGATCAGAGTGAAAGGGGGAGGAAGTAGAGCCTACCTCTTGAAGGAAGGGAGGCATGTACACTGGGGGAGGGCAGTGGGAATTGTGGCCATCTTTGGAAACATTCTACCACAAACTGCTTAGAAAATGATTATTGATTAACTATTGGAGGTAGACTGATTCTGATATTTTATAGATGATGGAATTTTCTAAGAAGAAAAAATTCTGGTGTAAAAATATCCATATAAACTGCCTGAATGGGACCTTGCACACATGAGAAATTCAAGAGATACGTGTTTACTGACCAACTGGCTGTGTGATGAGTGGAAATGTATTTCCAGGCCCACCCTGGGCCCGTGGTTTCACACGCGGGATGGCAGTGCACTTCCAGAACTAAGACCTTTCACCTTCTCTGGGTATAGTATAGTGATGGCTAGTTTTGTGTGTTTTTTATTTGAAGGGAGGGATTAGAAAAGCATTCAACATATCAGGAATTTCATGGCTACCTACAGAGGATAAGAAGGGAAATGAGATCGCACGAGACCTGGTCAGAGTCATGCACTCAGAGCAGAGGCCCTGAAGAAGATGCCTTTACTAGTACTTTAACTTCCTACAGGGTTTGCCTGAAATTTAATTACAGTACTTCCCGGTGGAATGATTACAATGATTACAGGTGCTTGTTGAGTGTGAGATTCTCACTCTGGGACCACTGACATCTATTTTGTCCAATCACTTTCTCTTTTATAACTGCTACTACTCTAGGGAGAAATGCTGGTGTCAGAGATGGGGGAGAGGATTCTAGAACAGAGTCATTAGATGGGTCTCCCGGTGGAATTCCAAAACCGGATTTCTTTGTTATTAGTTGTTTCTAGTTTATTAATGCATTTGATCACCCTTTGAAGTGTGTGTATGTGTGTGTACTGTTTTTCTTAAGATGAAGCTTGCTGTTTTTATCAGTAATCACTGTGGCAAGGAGATATAGGCTCTTAGCTGATTTCTCTCTGGGTGGTTTTATAAGCCACAATCTGGGGAGTAACTAGGTTTTCATACTTTATTGGGTTCCCATTTGAAATACAATCTGAAAACCTCCAGGCTTTTGTCTTCAGCATTTGTTTTCATCTAATGACCAGATTTATGGTGTTTGCTCCATGGCCTGTGAATAAATCCTGTTTAAAAAACACACACACAAAAAACCAGGCACAAGCTATGCAGCTCCTCACTGTCTACTCTGTAGCTCCTTACTCCTGCCTGTTTGTGCTTGCCTTTGCTAGCTTTCTCTTTTTATACCTTTGTGCATTATTCTGTTGATCCCCATTCCTGAGATGATTGAGAATGATAGGGAATGTGTATGCAGGAAATGGGGCTAGAGATACCTTATTTTTTTATTTTTAACATACTTCACCAAATGCTTCTTCTCATTGCATGATAGTTTTCATTCGGATGCTTTTGTTAATCTCAGAAACATGTGCTTCTGGCATTTCAACCTTTTATATGTGGCAGATCTTAGGACAGGGTCTCTAAGAGAATTAGAAGCTTGATTCAAGTGAAGGTTTTTCTATGCTAATTTAGATTCCGATGTGTTAGGTGGCAGGCTGGATTCAAAGACTACCAAAATGGTGAAAGCTCTAAAACTAGACCCTTGGCATTGCCAAGGTTAGACATGAAGTGTGCAGACAAAGGCAGGCTCTGGTCGTGGCTGGAGTCGGGGCTGCCATCCACACATGGCTTAGCCAAGATGGAGATGAGTCGTTCTGGGGCAGTGCCAGGGCGTATAATCAGCCACAGGAGAGGCACAGAGCGTGTCACACTGGCTACGTTAAGATGGGTTCAGGTTGATATGGAATAGTATTCTTGATATATTGCTAAGTGTGAAAAACAAATTAAAGAATAATGTATAACGGGGAGAAAAGTATAGATGGACAGACATCAGCAGACTGGCAGCTCTTTTGGGGTGGTCAGTTTGTGGTGATTTTTAGATTTTTTAACTTGCAATGTTCTTTATTATCAAAATTTTCCTCAACAAATAAGTAGTGCTAATTAAAAAAAACCACAACTTTTAAAATAAAACAAAATGGTGCCAAGCAGGCATTTTCATTCATTCAGGAAACCTCTGCGGCCTGCCTACTTTGTTCTCTGCCCTGGCTGGGCTCAGGGGGTGCCCATCACTGAGCACACCAGGCAGAAGAGTGCTTTGGTGGAGCCCACGGCCACTCTGTGCTGCTGGCACCTTATTCTTGATGCTAGAAAAGTAGATTTTTTTTCAAGGAGCTCCTGTTTCCTCAAGGGCCTCTCATCAATTGTATAATCTTACCTGATGGGTCAGGGACTAACTCAGCTTTTGTCTAGCCTGACAGTCCCAAGTTAAAGCTGCTTTGTTCTCACCCTCTATCCTGGCTTGTTTGTTTCCACCTATGTCTGTCTGTCTTATCCCATTCACAATTTTTGGTGGTCTCCTTTTGTCTTCCTAGGAGCTTGAATTTACAAGAGGTTCAGTTTTTCCTTTTGGCTATCACTTCTCTTGTTTTCATAAAGTTGCTGGGCCAGTTTTTAACCTCATAGATAAACAGGTTTGAAATGGCTGTCACTGGAGAATTTACCCCCAGGGCTTGCTATATCTGTGCAGGTAGCATATCAGCCTATTTGCTTATTTGGGTGAGCTAGAATTGAACTGTTTGCAAACCAGTGAGATAAGCTTTATGTTTGTGTTGAAAAAATTTTCAAGTCCTGGCAGGATATTGAATTTATTAAGTCAAATGTGATTCTGAATGTCCTCAGATATAGCTAAGAAGGCACTTTAAGAAATTATGAATTTGTCACCATTTTAAGTCATAATTCCTTTTCTCCTTGACTACGTCAAGGACTCTGTCCTTTTGTTTTGTTTTATTCACTATTTATTAGGCACCAGCTGTGAACTGAGCATCATACTTAGCACCTGAGATAATGTGGAAAAATAAGATAGATATAGTCTCTGCCCATGCAGGATGTATAATCTGGTGGGAGAAATAAGAAATTAAATGAGGAATTCCATGTATGACATGCATCAAGTGCTATGATGGGGTGATTATAGGTTATAGTGTAAGACCAGTGGCAGGCACGCAACCCATATTTGGGGCATTAGGAAAGTATCCCTGAGGAAGTTATCCAAAGCCCAAAATTGAAGAGTTATTTGGAGTTAGTCTGGGATAATAAACGGAAGAAGCTTTTCCTAGCAGAAAGTACAAAGAGCATTTGCCAAGATCTGGGGACTAGAAAAGTATTGAATATTGATAGAATTCCACCCCCCGAATTTACCAGTATATGTCTAGGACTGGACAAGTGAGTCAAATTAAGCAGAGCTTCGTAAATCAGGCTAAGGAGTTTAGGCTTTATTCAAAAAGCAGTAGGGAGCCATTAATCTCATAATATCACATGATTAGATTTGTATTTCAGAAAAAGAATTTTTGTCACAATAGAAAGTTAGAGGAGGCAAGATGTGAACAAAGAGATCAGGTGAGAAGCTGACACAGTGTCTAGGCAAGAGATAATAGCAGTTAGACTTGGGGTGGCATTAGTGGGGAACGAGAGACATGGATTAAATAGATACTCCAGAGGTAGAAACAGCAAGAGTGGCCTGTTGACTATATACCTGGGGAGTTTCAGGCTTGGAAAATTGGGTGGGTACCAATCATTAAGAGAAGAAAAAAGGCATAAGGCATAGTTTTGAGGTTAACTATATTAGATCCCCCCTCCCCCCACCCCCTCTCCCACCCCTGGCTAATATTATTTACCAATATTTACCTGAGAAGAAAATTTTTTTTACCAGTCAGTGGACATTTACATAGTATTGTGCTGTGTATCAGGAGAGATGTAAGGAAGTATAGCTATGGTCCCTTACCTATAGATATTTATGCTCTAGTTGAGGTTAACAGGTACATATTTAGTGAATGTCCATTGGATCACTATGTTTCTACTCCCTAGTCTAGTCTGTCTGCTCTTGTCACATCTCTTTTCTGTTCAGAAACTTTCAATGCCTGTAAGACACAGATAAATCTGCTTAGTCTGGCATTCAAATTTCTAAAAAATTATATGCCATCCTACCTGTTCTACTCTTGTTATGAAGTCCTCTTTTTATCCAGCCAGTTAATCTACCCACTTGTTCCTATACCTGCCCACTCCCTCTATGCTGTCTTCTCCTTTTTAATCTACTCTTACCAATTTTTCCAGACTCATCTTGGTTTCCATGTTTCCCACAGAACTTTCCCTAATCTCTTCAGCCCCAAGTGATCTTTTCCAACTCTGTACTTTTATTATAAGCACTAAAGGCCCTGTGCATGAATTTGGCATGGGTGGGGTCTGGCCAGCAGGCCCTGATCGGGGTGGAGGGGGGCCTCCCAGGGGCCAGGCTGCCGGGGAGAGGGGCCATTGGTGGTTGGCTGGCCGGCCCGTACCCTGGTCAAACTCCTGGTTGAAATCCCAGTTGAACTCCCAGTCAAGGGGAAAATTTGCATATTAGCCTCTTATTATCTGATTATTCATTTGACCCTTACACTGGTTTGCCTTACATTATTGGTTATATTGAACTAGAGGCCTAGTGCACGAATTTGTGCACCAGTGGGGTCCCTCAGTCTGGCCTGCAGGATTGGGCTGAAACCAGCTCTCTGACATCCCATGAGGGGTCCCGGATTGTGAGAGGGCACAGGCCAAGCTGAGGGACCCCACTGGTGCATGATTGGGACTGGGGAGGGTCATGGGAGGTTGGCCAGCGGGAGGGACTGCAGGAGGGCTCCAGGGCGTGTCTGGCCCATCTCGCTCAGTCCCAATAGGCTGGATTCCAGCAGCAAGCTAACCTACTGGTTGGAGTGTCTGCCCCCTAGTGGTCAGTGCACATCATACTGAGTGGTTGAGTGGCCTTAGCATATCATTAGCATATTATGTTTTGATTGGTTGAACGGCCAAGTGGTCGACTGGATACTTAGCATATTAGGTTTTATTATATAGGGTGTATATGCCTTGTCTTCCTAACTAGATTTTAAGCTCTAAGAGCAGTGACTATGTCATATTGTTACTATCTCCCATAGGACCTAGCACAGTACCCAACATGAAGTATGTAGGTACTTTTTAAATATATTTGCTACTTTCTTGAGAGAAATATGCTTACACTACAGTTTTTATTAAGTAGCAAGTGAGAGGTAAAACTTCACATGTCCCAGGACTCAGAGGATGGAGATTCAAATATGGACTAAAATGATTTCATGACCTTGGCCTTTTAAAATAAGGCCTAGATTATAGACCTATAAGGGCAGCCCCAAACCTATGAACTGCCTCCATATAGAGAGACTACTGAAGTGGTAATTTTTCACTCAGTTTAACTATAAAATGTAGACATTGTTAGTTAAGGGCTGGTATTAATATATTAGCAGTGTAAGATCTGGATTTAAGGTGCTGTAGAACTTTGGTGTAGTTGAGAATCAGGTATAAGTGAAGTTTGAGTTCCGTTTAGATAATTCTGACATCCTCCTATAGGCGTTGCCTCTTGAAACTGTTTCATAATACACAAGAATTGTTAATATTGCATATCCCTAAGAGCTGAAGCAGAAATTGAGTCAACATTTTCTTAACAGTATTGTGGAGCTAAGAATGCTAGACTAGAAAGGCACCTCCTATGTGTTCAGTGTACCTGAATAAGGTCAAATTCTCCTTAGAAAATATTTTTGGTTTTACTTAAACCCTGACAATGCACATTGAGTATTTCATGGTCCTCCCGCATTAAGTATGGACAAAATAACTTGAACAAAATGTTTTTAAAAGATGTAGTCAAAACCAATCAAGCTACTAAGTACAAAACAATTAGTTAAAATGTTCAGCCCTGGCCGGTGACTCAGTTGTTTGAGTATCATTCCATGCACCTACTAGTTGATGCTTTTTGGGTTTTGTTCAATAAATTCTATTCTCTATTGTCTTTTAAGGAATTTAGACATTTTAATTTTTACTTCTAAGTCTTGAATTCACTAGAATTTAATTTTGTATATTGTTGCAGGTTGGGATCCAATTTTAATTTTGTGTGGCTAATTAGTTATAGCATGTATGGTTTTCATAGTACTAGCATCTGCATGCCAGGTCTTTCATAAATCAATTTTCATATATGTGTGTATGTTGGTGTGTTGCTATGATCTCTATTTTATTTCATTGGCCTATTTGTCACCACGGTGTTCTAATTACTACTAAAGTTCTATTCTAGCTACTTGATTGTATGAGACCTGCAACTTTGTTGTTCTTTAAGGTTATCTTTGCCACTCTTGCTTGGCCCTTTGTGCATCTTTATATATTTTAGAATCTGGTTTCACACACACACACACACACACACAGACACACACACACTATTATAATTTTTATTGGAATTGCATTGACTTTGGGGAGAAATTCAACTTTATAATATAATCTCTCCTACTTAAGACTGATGTCTTTTTTTATGGCATCTCTCTATTAAAAGATATGATACACTAATGTAGAAAAAAAGAACCTTGAACTCTACCTCACACCATATTTAAATGGATTATAGACCTTAACATAAAGCTATTAAACTTGTATATGAAAACAATATCTTTGTGATATTCAGAAGGCAAAGATTTCTTTGGCTATGGAAAGCATGAATCATAAAATAAATAAATTGATCCAATTTGGACTTTATTAATATTTTAAAACTTCTGTTCATCAAAATATATTAAGGAAATAAATTGGCAAACCACAGACTAGGGAAAAGTCCATGCAATGCATAAATAGCAAAGAAACAAGCAATGTAATTTAAAAGTGGGCAGAAATCTTGAATAGGTACTTCACAAAAGGCAATACCAATGACCAAAGCACATGAAATATGTTTAACATCAATAATCATCAAAGAAATGCAAATCAAAATCACAGAGCGTTACCACTCCATATCCACTAGGATGGCTAAAATGGAAAAAAGAAAGACAGTAGCAAATGTTAGAAAAATACGCAGAGACACTAAAACTCTTTTTGTTGTTGTGAGTATGAAATGCTATCGTTATTATTTTGGAAAACTGCCAGTTTCCTAAAATATTAAACAGACTGCAGTTTTATTCTCAGGTGTTTATCTAAGAAAAATGAAAATATATGTCCACAAAAACACCTATAGAGGAAAGTTCATAGCAGCTTTATTCATAATAGTCAGGAAGTGGAAACAATCCATGTCTGTCAGGAGGATAGGTAAACAAATTTGTATATTCATATAATGGAATACTACTCAGCAAACACAGAATCAGACTATTAGTACATCGAATAACATGGATGAATCTCATAAACTTTATGTCGAATGAAAAAAGCCAGACACAAAAAGTTATGTAATGTATTATTACATTTATATGAAATTCTAGAATAGACAAAACCAAATTATGATGATAGAAATCAAATCATGATTGCTTTGAGGATTGGGAGTTGACTGGGAAGGGGCACAAGGGAACTTTCTGAGATGATAGAAATTTTCTGAGTGTTCATAGAGGTCTGAATTACATGAATGTATGCATTTGTGAAAACGGATTGAATGTTACACTTAAGATTTGAACATTTCACTATGTGTAACATACACTGCAATTTTAAAAAAATATGATGTTTTGTGTCTCCATTAGTAGGAGCATACATCTAGAGTTGATAAGAGGGGGCAAGTTAGGGAATATTTATACTACCCCTTCAGAGTAGTTTTTTTTAATAGTTATGGAGATGGCGTATTGAACTAAATGCTGTATTTAGTTTGAGCTATTTTCAGGATCTTGTCAGAATTTAAGAGTAGTGTTACTAAAGATGAAAAAGGTAGTCCTCAAGGTGTTTGCTGGGATTGGACCCTCAGAACTTCACACACCAAATTCATACTTCTGATAACCATACTCCAGACAAGGGGTCTCAGCTGGAGACTTTTCCCCCTCAAGGTGCATCTGGCAATGGCCAGAGACATTTTCTACTATCTTTGCTGGGAGACAGTGTTATTACTATTGGCATCTAAGGGATAGATGTTTTGAAGGCTGCTCAACATTCTGCAGTGCCTAGGACAGCCCCCTACAACAAAGAATTATCTGGTCATTGAGAAACCTTGTTCTAGACCTTCCCTTTATTAGTGAAACTGAATCAATCTCAGTCAACCAGGTGTTGACTGCATTCATAACCCAAATTAATAGTTGGAAACTTGGAATTTTTACAAATGATGTGCTTCTCCCTGACAGAATTTAATATCAAATATTTGTAAATATACATAATCTTAAATTTTGAGATCAATTTCTACATATTAAGAGCACTTCCCAAATCAAAGTTAAATGTATTGTTTCTACTGATTATTAGATTCTTCATATATAGGTTTTGTTTTTAACATTATTTCATTAAATATCTAAGGACAGAATGTGATTACCAGAGGGAAGGAGGTTGGGGTAAGTACAGGAGGGTAAGGGGGAATAAATGGCGACAAAAGGAGATTAGACTATGGGTGGTGCACCTACAATACAGTATAGAGATGATGCATTACAGACTTGCATACTTGGAAACTATTTAATTAATCAATGTAACCCCAATAAATTCAATAAAAATATATTAAAAATAAGTGAATATCTAAATAAATAATCTTAATTATCTCTCTTTAAAAAAATAAAGAGGCTTTATTATTAAATTAGAGGAAATAATAATAGTAATTCCTCTCTTTTTCTCTCTCCATAGAATGACAGGGAGTGAATTTTTTTCTCGTTTCCCGGAACTCTACCCTTTTCTTCTCAAGCAGTTAGAAGCTGTATCCAATACTGTGGACAGGTAAGGCAAGAATAGGGTGGGGCGAAGTAAAATCAAGATGTGATAAAGGGAGATTTTTCCCTCCAGGCAACAATTTTCAATCAACTTCTTCCTTGTAACTTAGATGGATTTTTAAAAAGTGCTTCTTTATTACATCACTAGAGGCCCAGTGCACGAATTCGTGCACTGGTGGGGTCTGGCCGGCTCACCCCGATGGGAGCCTATCAGGCCCGGCCAGCAGGGGGCAGGGGCTGCAAGAGGTTAGCCAGCCGGCCCTGCCCCCAATCGGGATGCGGGTCCCGATTGGGGCCCAGATAAGACCGGTTGGCTGCTGCAGTGCGCGTCATAGCCACTGGTCATTCCAGTTGTTCCACCATTCCGATCGCTGGGCTTTTATATATATAGATGTTGCCTGAGTCTCTTTGGTAGATTTATACATGAAAAGTTGTATAAAATGCCATTTTGATATTATAGTTTTAAAATCCTGTTTCCAGTGTTATAAAGGAACTAGCTTCCTAGAAGCACATGGTGATTTCTTCTGTTAAGAACCATTTTCTTCCTAAATTACTTAAAAATGTGTGTGTCTACATATTGAGTTTACTTTAATGCACACCTGTCTTTTTTTTATGGCTGGCCTGTTATGGCTGATATTGTGAAACTACAGCAGTTAGCGGACTAACCTGGTCACCTGTGATTAGAAATGGTTCTGGTGTACCTGAACAAAGATGGCCAGTGACCCTGGAAACACAAAGCCATAAAGAGGGTTTCCAGGCTAATCAAGGCAGATGGAGAACTTCACCATTGTCCTTCCAATCACATTCTGTAGCTGATGGTGGAATTTTTAGTATGGGCATCTTTTTCATTCTTCTAGCACTTGATATGTATTTGTACTAGTTGTCTGTAATGGGAAAATAAAATAACATCAATGAATTTTACTTCTGTTTATGATGCATTTCCTCATTAGTAACTTGTGCAGACGGGCTTTTCTGGCCCTAGTAAGTGACTGTTCATGTTTTCTTAAGTACATTTGGATGTTGAAAATTTCACATTTCATTCTCTGGAACAGATACCTGTCCTGTATGAACAGGTTGAATAAAAACAGCAGACTTGAATTATTAAATAATTAGTTTTGAGAAGAGAATCGGGTGCAAAAGCCCAATCCATGGCTTTGGCACTTCTTCCTCATTTACACATTAGGAATAGATTATATGAATGGGGGGGAGGGTGGAGGATGGAAAAAGGAAAACTATCCCTTAATCATAGAGAGTCTCACTTTATATACATAATTATTTAATGAGAAAAATAGTTGAAGATAGTGCCTCTTAAATTTTAAATCTTTTATGTGCAATGATTTTTTTCAGTGACATAGGAGAACTAAACCGTCAGCCCAGCATGTTTCTCTTACTGTTGGTGTTGGGGCGACTCTACCCTTCCCCGATGGATGGCACCTGTTCTGCACTCAGCATGGCACCTTTTATCCCCTTCATTATGAGGTAGTGGATGCTTTGTGGAAACAATGGGGGTGGCCGTAGGGGCTTAATGGGAGCATTTTATCTTGTTCTTATTTCAGAAATTACAGATTTTTCTTAACTTGGAGGGGGGGCATCTAGTGAAGGAAGAGAACAGGGAGTATTGCCATTGCCCCCATCTGGTCTCTAGTATTTCAGAGGACAGTGCTTATATTGTGGGTGTGGGAGCTTACATCTACTGGTTAAATAATGTCTCTTTGGAGTCCACCTGCCAGTGGGTGTGTGGTGTTGATAGGAGGTGGCCCCCTTTTGAAAAGCATAGCCTGGCTGCTGCATTATTTCTGTGTTGAGCCTGGCCAACATGGGGCAGGCTTGGTCCTGGCATATGTCCCCTCTCCAGGGCTTCAAGAGGACCTCTGGCTCTTCACTATGGAGCAGTTTCCTAGTGGGTGCAAGGAGGAGGAGCATCTAGATGGCAATGTCGTGTAACATGAGTTTACTATGCACTCGTCCTTTCTTTCTAGCTTGGAGTATCTGAGAAAGAGCCATGCATACAGATTGTGCATGGAGTCACAAGATAGCAGGCTTTTCTGCTTCTAGAGCCTGTTGCCACTTCCTCTGTTATATTTTTTGAGTCATCTGCCAACTTTTTCATTTTGGATCAACAGCCTCAGTAACTAGGCCTCTAAAAAGTATTGAGATTTTCTTATTAAATATTTCAGAACCTGTCATAATAGTTAGCTTATTCCTTTATACTTATCTCTTGACAAAACATCACCTTCACTTATTTAAGTTATTTTCCAAAAACTGAAATGGTCTTAGAGCAGAAGGATAAAATATACCAAACTCACGGGAGTGTTTTTGTTATTATGTGGTGTCCTGCGTTCCACTTCCTGGTTTCACAGAGCTGACTGATGCATTTTAATGTGAGAAACCATTAAACACAAGATTCTGACATGTGGTTGCTATCGCCATTTGTTTTCGCCAAGCCCTGGCAGGGGCTGTGTTATCTGTGATCACAGAGATGACTCACTCAGATTGGGTTTTGTTTCCTGAGACACAAAGTTACTACCTCCCTATCCAGCATTTGGTGATTCATTTTAGGAATTTGAGTCATAATTTTACTTTCAGGAGCATTTAAAACTTGTACTTCCACATGTAACTGGAAAGAACTGAAAAGTGTTTCAGAAAGTTGATGGGAGGGAAAAGGCACATGCACAGAGAGGCACAGTGTAGGCTTTAGAACTTTGTCATCCTGTGTTGAGAACATTCGGTTTGTAGAACCTTCTTACTAATCAATCTGTTATGTGTTACATCCTAGAAACCAGAAATTACTATGTTGAAGGTATCCTTCCTAACTGTTATTTGTTCATTTATAATATAGTCAGAAGGCTCATATTACTAATTATGTTCCAGGCACTTATTACATATAACAAGGATTGCATTAATATAGATTTAAATATTAACTGAAATCCAGTGTACTTAATATATTGTTTTTTAAACTCAAAAGGCACAAAGTAAGGAGTATACCATCATCCCATCCTTCCAGTGAGAAGGTCTGGGTCGCTAGTTGCTTTCTACCTGAAAAGGATTCATAGCACCACCACTAGCACAAGTCGCCACAATAAATTCCTTAGAGTGTCAGGAGGCTCTGGTTTATTGAATGTTCATGTGTATTATAGAATAGTGTTTCTCAAACTTATAGATATATAAATATATGACTTGGGAATCTGGCTCAGTAGAATTGGGGTGGGATCTGAGAGCCTGTCTTTCAAACAAACTTCCAGGGAATGCTGATGCTTCTGGTCTGTAGATCACACTTTGAGCAGTAAGATTAAATCTGGAATATTAAACCTAAATATTATCAGAACCACCTCCCCCCAACACATACACATAAAAATGATTTTAATAAACTAGACGGACATTTTGTTTCCAAAACTAGACATTTTGCTTACAGTGATTCTGAAAGAGGTGTTATCACCCCCGTTTTCCTGGTGAGGAAACTGAGGTTCACAAAGGGAGTCAGTTAGAGAGCTGGAATATAGACCCAAGAGTGCAGGACTTATCAAGAATGTTGGTGTACTCTTTCTACTACACCAAAATAACCAGTTCCCTTTTGTGTAGCCCAGAGCTTTAGCTACTCTGAGTAGGCTCATTGCTTGGAGCAATGAAGGAGCCTATATCCAGGGTTAGTAGATCTGAATACAGGCTGTTTTCAGGATGTAGAAGTCATGTCTCCACCAGCAGTGGGGTCTGCTCCTTACTTTGCTTTTTCAGTAGTGAGGGTGGCTTGATTGGATGCCACCATTCTCTCAGGCTCACATCTGTGGATGCCTGGGGAAATGAGGTTGGTCTGTGGCCAGGTACGGAGGAAGGCTGGCTTTTCTTTTTTGACCATCTTCTGTGGTTCAGTGGAAATATCCTAAACTTAGTTAGAAAACCCAGTTTTAGGTTTCATCAACTTACTGCTGAGACAACCCTGTGCTACCCTAAAATGTTCACAGTCACACTGTGATTAAATCTGGAATATTAACTATAAACTATAAACTATAAACAGATTTTTTTCTGGAATAGTGAACTTGATAAAACTGTATACATTTGATTTAAATTGCTTTTGAAAAAAATTATTCATGAAGAAAGAGAAAAATTGACCATAAAACGTCATTTTAGGCATTTTTTGTGGGTCTAGTCATGGTAAAGATTGGGCTGCTTTCACTTGGTATAATCGCTGAAAAGATGGATGGATGCACAAGTGTTTTATTTTTGTGGCGTTGTTGATGTTAATTTATGTACTTGGAAGAGCTATAATCAGGCTTTTGGATACTCTGAGTTTAGCTAAAGAAATTTTTTAGATGGTGGGAGTAGCACAAAGGTTGCTATGCTAAAGTGAATTGCATAATGAGAAGATTAAAGGCCCCAACGACAGCTTTTTATTTCCTTTTGATTTATGTCTACTTACTTGCCATTTCCTTCCTCTCTAATAATATTTGTAAGTATTATTAGTATTTTTATTCCTTATCCCACATTTGTTAGCACAAACTTAAATCTCTGTTGATTTTCCTTGTTGACTTAAAACTTAGAAGTTTCTGATTTGGATTTTCCAAAGTTATGCATGTGTGCAGTAATGATTGTTGCATCATCTTGGAACAGAAATGATCATGCTAGTCCTAGTGTTTCGTTTGTAAGTTTTTGTTTTCGATCCGGTATACTTTATGTCCCTGGTGTTATGCTGGATCCAGAAACACAGCCCTTTACCATGAACATGATGCCTTCAATTTAAGCAGTTCACCCTTCAGTTCAAATACCACAAAGCTACACATGCTTTAAAAGGGACCCCGAGCTCCCTGAGTACAGCTCACCAGTGCCCACTTGTTTGGGGCTTTTAGAGACCAAAATATCGCTGGACATACTATGAGTTCCCTTTCACAAGCAAGTTTCAAGTTTAATTGAAGAGCTATAGGAAACCAAATATTCCCAAACCTAAGTAACAGCATGAGGTCCTGAACAGAGCCAAGGGCCCTGAACTCAAGACAACTGGTTCTGACCAAGCTCTGCTACTTACATACTTGGACAAGGCTGCTTACCTCCCTAGACCAGTGGTATCTGTTTGTAAGGGTATCAACTGAGACAGAAATTCTCAGCATCAGATTAATATCTGTGGGATAAATCAGTCCCCCAACTGCCTTTTATTCACTTTTGGGGTGCTTTTAAAAGGATCTCCCTCCCCCGCCACGCCCCCCCCTCTTTTGTTGCTTATTTCCATTGCAAAATTGCTTCAGAATGTTTTTCACCAAATCATTTTAGTCATTGTTTACATTAAATAAATTTTCAGTGAAATCTTCTTTTCTCTAAAAAATATTGAAGTACAAGTGATAATACAGTCTCAGTTACATCCTTAGGAACCTAGATAGTAGAAAATTTTTAGTTGAGATATTGAAAAATCTAGTTAACAATTTTTTAGAAATTGCAAAATATGTTTTTTATATCTTTTTAAACTATTTTGTGATTATACCAGTCTTAAAAAGGGGTTAGGTACAAAAACTAAGAGTAATTAGGCCTTTTAAGCCTTTGCTATTGGGAAATAACATTGACTCTCGTTTTGTTTTCCTTGAAAGTTACATAATTCAAGGATTATCACTTTACTCATTACCCTGGTTATGAAGTTGAAAGAACTTGTTTTCCACAGTGTAGAGTTGGGGTTTTTGGAGTAGACAGTAATTGGCTTCTACCTTCATTTGTGATTGTAATACTGGGAGCTCTCCTTCAAGGCTCTATCTTTCTATTGACTATATCTTCCCAGAATCCTTGTAGATAAAGAGAAGACAGGCATTGCTTTAGAGAGAGAGGAATGTGGAAACACTGCTGGGAAGGAAGACATGCCCTTCGTTCTCTGAACCTTAGCTCTAATCATCTCTCCCTCTGAATGGCTGTAGCATTTGTTACATAAACCTCTTATCTTGCTATTCGTCATTATTGCATCATACTGTAATTTATATGCTCAGTGATTGTTCTCTCCAAATAAGTCTTAATCTCTTTCCACGCAGAAGCAGCTATGGGTTTTTTGGTTTGTTTTGGTTTTTGGTACCTTTCTCTGCCTAGCCCGGGTTTCAGAATGAAACATTGTGAATTGAGATAGCATGTGTCTTAGCAGGTCTGTGTATCTTCAAAATACTTCAGGGACTGTAGTCCTATAATATTGGAGCCACATTTCATATCCCACTGGTTATGTAGAAAGGGTTTTGTGTTGGCTAGGTTTTGTGTTTTACCTGGCCTTTGAGGAGTCTTATGTTGCAATATGATTGCTGACATTTACTTTTATTTTGACTTCACCTCTCTGACCCTCTGTTTCCTTTTCTAGCAAATTAAGGCATTAGATATTATGTAGGTTCTTTCTGGCCTCATGAGCCTCTGACCTGGCCTTCCTGGACTGAGCTCCTCTCTCCTGCCTGCTGTCTAGTGAACTGCTCTGGAGGCCCACCTCGTAGCTTCCCTGCTACAGGCTTTAGAACCAATGGAGAGGAGTCTGGATTGATTAAAAAAAAAAAAGAAGAAGAAGAAGAAGGAGGGAGGTGCCATTTTTCTGTTGAAAGTCATAGAATTATAAACAAGCCAAAACATGTGGGGAAAAGACTCTCAGGTTGATGCAGCATGAATAGGGGCTGTCAATCTACGTAATGGGGTAATCCTGCTTGCAAAATAGCAGATAAAAGCTCCTTGGTTTGCTTGTTAAGAAAATTTCTAGAGAAAGGAAGGGGTTGGCATATAATGGTGATTGAAAGAGGGCAAACTCTAAACTCCTGCTTTGGCTTGTCTCTGCCAGTCAACTGAGAGGAAGGCCCTGAAGGCAGGTATAAGTGAGGTGATAGAGAAAGAGCACTGTCTCCTATGCATGAAGGCAAATCCTGGCACCCAGATAACTTACAGCCTCCATGCAAGTGAGTGTAGAACAATGCCAGTCATTTGAGGGAAATGTGGGCTGGGTGGGAATGTTACACTAGGAGCTTACAGAATGGTTTTCAAAAGAGAAAGGAAAAGGCATATTTTATCAGTGACCAAACAACAGTTCATATTAACTGTTTTAGACTGGATTGTTCAATGAATTACTTGTGAGTGCTTCAAACTTTGTTTTGCTGTGAGCTAGTAAGAATCCCCTAAGAATAAGTCATGCCTGAGTCATCTCATTGTTTTAATGGCATTACTAATCTGATAGATGAAGACAATGCCGTTTTATTCAACATTTAAATTACTTACTTAAATGAAGACAGACTAGATGGCATGTTTATCAGGTTTGTGTATAACATAAATATAGTAGGTCATGGAGTAAAAATTCAAAATAGCCTTTAAGCATGCGAGTGACAAACACAAATTTAGGCTAGTAGCCATTATCGCTGTGTGGCTGGGGAGGATGAAATTGAGGAAGCATATACTAGGAGCTTCAGTTCTATTTGTGATGTGCTCTTAAGCTGGGTTCTGGGCAAATGGTTGGTTGTCATATTCTCCATACTCTTTTATTTGATATGTCTCATGTAGTTCATAATTAAAAAATAAGATTTGAAATAGTCTTGGAAGACGAGATCGATAGAGACTATCAAGATAACATTTAACAGAGATGTGCAAACGGCCTCATATTCTGATTTTTAAAATAAAAATAAAAATTGTGTGCATACAGACTGGGGCTGGCTAGCTGCAAAGCAGTTTTTATTTTAAAAATTGTGGGGAATGGGATTTTCTGGTGAGCCCTAAGGAAGCACTGTGACACAGTTGCTGCTTCCAGATAGTGAAGGGTTTAGTCCAGGGGTGGGCAAACTTTTTGACTCGAGGGCCACAACGGGTTCTTAAACTGGACCGGAGGGCCGGAACAAAAGCATGGATGGAGTGTTTGTGTGAACTAATATAAATTCAAAGTAAACATCATTACATAAAAGGGTACGGTCTTTTATTTCAATAGTTTTATTCATTTCAAACGGGCCAGATCCGGCCCGCGGGCCGTAGTTTGCCCACGGCTGGTTTAGTCCCTCTCCACTCTGCTGGTCAGAGTAAACCCATATCATTTTGCTTATTATGTTCTGCTCTGGGCTTCCCATGTTAGGAGGTCACTGATAAATTAATATTTATACAGAGGAGGTGACCAAGATGAGGAGGAAGCTAAACATCTGGATATAGTTAGGCTGGAAAAAACTTCGAGGCAACATGGTAATGGTCTTTACATACTTGAGAGGCTGCCATTTGGCAGAAGGCAAATAATTTCTGTCTTGTGCTCCCAATGGGAAAGTATGAGCTAGATTTCAGATTTCAATATAA
The DNA here is from genome assembly GCF_964212035.1 of Myotis nattereri. Taxonomy (NCBI): domain Eukaryota; kingdom Metazoa; phylum Chordata; class Mammalia; order Chiroptera; family Vespertilionidae; genus Myotis; species Myotis nattereri. The sequence goes on from NC_138085.1 coordinate 61,748,064, forward strand.
AGAATTTTGTGAAAGTTAACATTTTCCATCAGAATAAAAAGATTTCCATAATACTGCCAGGCATTGAAAGTGTTCAAGGAAAACTGATCACATGTTGGGCAATGCATCTGAGGTTGAGCTAGATGACCATTAAGGCATCTTTTTTGAAATGCCTTATTTCAGAGCAGCTGAACAACTGCTGGATTCTAAATGTGCAGTGAATGAAATGGTGAACTTTTCTCTAAGCCTGCAACACGCATTTGTACATTGTTATGGGTTCCTACATCTCCCAGAGAAAAGAAATTGGGGTGCCATTCTTAGGATGGCCCACAAGGTCACAATGGTCTGTCGGGTCCTACATGGTGCCCTTCTGCAGTTAATCCACTTAAATCTAGCTCCTAAGTAACTTCTGTAACTTGGTTCTGGATAGTTCTGAAAACATCTTTTTTTCTTTTGGCCTATGGGATGTTATGTCTGAAAAGCATTCCTTATTAACTTAATTATCTTTTTTGATTGTTGTTGCTATATTTTTCTCCATTCCAGATGTTGGCTTAAGCCACATTTGTTTTCTGACAAGTACAAGGAACATCTGAGTCTTTGAGAAAAGTCAGAGATGCTTGTCTGAAAGTGATTAAATTAGGTAACTCTTTGTTGTCTGAACTTCCAGAAGAATCTTCCTGAACAGAAATGTCTAGAGAGAGAGTACAGGAGTCCTTAAGCCTAGCTATTACAAGTAGGAACAGCTGGGAATAGGGCTTTGCTGGTGCTATTAATGTAGAACTTCCTCCGCCTAGTCAGCCTAGGAACTCCGCCCTTCCGGTGGTGCTAAATTCCATGAGCCTTAGGGAATGGGATTAAAGGTTAGGCCTTCTTATACCATCCTGAAAGAAGGGACCTGCCATTCCATCAATGGTTGTGGAAACCCTGACCTTTTATTATAGCAGTGGACTCCGATACCAGGTCAGGTGCAGATGATTAGTTCTGCCCATAGGGTTTTTTAGCTGCTAAATTCCCCTCTTTGCCTACAAGCCAAACCTGTGCCCACTCCCTGCATTCATACTGCATTCATACACATATGTAAATGACCCTAGTCTTTACTTTGCTTGGGGCTATTTGTTGTATTACAGAGACATTTTGAAATAAAGCAATGAAACTCGGGTGGTAGAACTAACTGTAGGCCTTATATTAGAGAGGACCTAAAAGCAGAGATTGGAAGGTTGTTTCCTAATGTTGGTGAAATCTTAGTTTGGGCAGCCACCTACGTGGTCTCCTTTTTACTGTGGCCCTGCCTAGCTAGCACTTCGTTTGGAGGACTGTGCTCATGGCCCTCTGAATTTCCAAATTCCATCCGAGATAGCTGAGGTGCATCCTGTGGAATGAAATCATATTTTCTGTATTGAATGGCTTTTTTTTGCAAAGAGTTCTGGCATAAAAAGATACTTTATCATCTGTCACTAATTTTTATCTCTCAGTACCTAAAGAGGGCCTGACTGACTTCATCTGTGGTATCAGATCTCTTTAAGACCATTTTCTAAATACGTTTTAGTAAAAGGAATGAGGAGTTCACCTCCTATGGAATGCATTGACAAAGCAAGCTAGAAAAATAAAACTTGTAAGGACCAGCTTTTCTTCAGTGTTATCTGTTACTTCAATAGGCCAGTTCAGATCATGTTAGAACAAGTGATTTGATCTGCAAACAGCCTCATTCTTAGCTGAAATTTCTGACAATGATGATAATCCATGTCCTATTGATGCCATTCACTCTAAAGCTTAGAATCCAGTCAGTTAATAGATTAACCAAGTAATTGTAAAACATCCACTGTATACCTAGCTAGTGTTTGGTCTTGGGTAAGATGCAAAGTAAAGAAAAAAGGTTTTTATCCTTGAAGAAGTTACTGATTAGTGAGATAAAACTCATGCTTGTGAACCTGACATACTGTATATTAACCATGTAATTATGTGACAGATACACCAAGGAACAAGGGCTTGTAAACAAGGAGAAGAGCACCAGGGGCTGGAGAAGTTCAGGAGGACTTCACAAGTGGCAAGGCAGGAAAAGAATATGGGCATTTGTCTGCATCTGGAGGACATTAAGAAATCCCCCATGGTTAGCTGCTCATGTGAGAGGAGAGAAAAGCCATGCTGTCCACTCCGTAGACAGTGGGATCTCACAAGGGGGAGATTGGAAGCCAGTTTTATAATTCATAACTTGTTGGTCATCATAAAGAGCTTTGCTTCCACTTGAATCAAGAGTGACCCAGGAAATTAACAAAATAAATGGGTTAGTGCTTAGCAGGAGAAGCCAAATATTTTCCCTAAGGAAGTTTTGTTTCCTTAGTCTTTGTTATTTTCTCAAACATTGTAGCTGAATAATGCTGAATTAAAGGATTTGACAATACCAAGTCCCAAATACCAGCTAACATGCAGTCATCTCATCTTACCTAGTAGGGAATATTTTAAGATCAAAAATGTGGGTTTTTTTTTCTCTTTAGGTAGAAAATATCAGTTAGGCAGTAGAATAAGAAGGTGAAGGTGAATTATTATAAGTTTAAAATGAGGACAAGGAAAAATAATGACAGCATGTTTTTTGATAGGGACAGAAATAGAATATTGGGGACCATCTACTTGTAAGAACTATTAATCATACTCTGTTAACTGCGACTGTTCTGTTCTAATTAAAGATGGCACATTCTAACCTGGCTGGGAGTTGCATGTGGGACCTGGGAGCTCACCTGAAAACGTGGCCCATCCTCCCCAATCAGGAGCTGCCTATTAACAACTTTGTTGCAAAAACCAGAACTGCTAGCCCTTTGAAGACCCCCCCAACCTTTGCATACCCACAGGCCTTTGCAAGTCTGCAGCCTGCATTACCTGGAAACTGTCCATTTGGCATACCCTTTTGCCCACTCTCCATCTGATCTTTGTCCTTCTACCCAATATAAGCAGCTGGCTTATGGTGGGGGGCAGAACACATTTTTGTGGATGACCTGCTGCTCTCCCAGCAGTATTGGAATAAACACTCATATAATCCCACCCTGTCTCTGCTTAATTGGCTCAAGTAGTGACAGGTAGCACGGACCCACTGATTGTCTAGTTACATTTTGGTTATCTTTCACTGACTGGTACAGTTTTTTTCCCCTCCCTCTTCTCTGGGCCTTGACTCTTACCATTCTATTTATAATCTTCTAGTTCAAACAAGCTTCTTTAGTCACATCAACTGCACAAGATACATTCACCCTTTTACTTTTCCCTTTGTATCTTATTTTTCTTACTCACCTTAACATTGAGACTCTTGACTGCTCATTTTGCCTCCCCTCCAAACCAATTACACATATTTTCTTCTTCATCATTTATTTTCATCTTTCACTTTATTTCGTGAAGTGCTCTTCATCACTAGTTCTTCTATCCATTGAATATATTTGTTGAGGGCCTACAAATACACAAATATATTGTGTCATTGCCCAAACCCAAAGCCCCTTTCATCACCTCTTATTTACAAGAGAAAATATAGGCCATTAGGCATGGACTCTCTCCATGACACCTACTCTACCTACCACCCTAGTTCTCTCCTTTGTTTTTAGCCAGACTCTTGGCAAAGGTCTTCTATGGTATAGTCTCCATTTTCTCCCCTCTTATTTGTTCATCAAACCACTACATCCTGGATGCTGCTTCTACCACTTCACTGAAGCTGCACTTACAAAGATGAAATAGGAGTGATCCCCTAGTGACAAAAGCCATCAAATGCTTTTTAACCCTTGTCTTTTTAGATCTGTTTCTGGAATTTGACACTGTTGTACACTGCTTCTTTATGACACCTCCTCTGTGGCCTTCTTTGGCCACTGTGTCTTTCTCCTCTTGGCAGGGCCTCTTCCTCCTGTTGTCTTCCAAATGTTGGTGCACCTCTTTGTTTTGCCCCACAGTCTCTCTTTTTCACTTTGCATGCACTTTCCAGAGTTGCTACTCACATACACTAATGAGTCAGTTCTTGAACTAGAACTTGTACAGAATCATTCAACTTTCTATAATTAGACAAATCTCTTAAAATTGATTTTTAAGAGAGAGAGAGAGAGAGAGAGAGAGAGAGAGAGAGAGAGAAACAGTGATTTATTGATCCACTCATTTATGTGTTCATTGGTTGCTTCTTCTATGTGCCCTGACCAGAGATCAAACCCTCAATCTTGGTTTATTGGGACAATGCTTCAACTGAGCTACCTGGCCAGGGCCGTAGACAATTTCTTTTACATGTCCCACAGATACCTAAAAGCCAGCAAGCAATTTCAAAATAAGCCCCCAGTAATTCCTCTGCACACTGAGATTTGAGCAGCCATCTCTTAGGGCAGTGGTTCTCAACCTTCTTAATGCCGCGACCCTTTAATACAGTTCCTCATGTTGTGGTGACCCCCAACCATAAAATTATTTTTGTTGCTACTTCATAACTGTAATTTTGCTACTGTTATGAATCGTAATGTAAATATCTGATATGCAGGATGTATTTTCATTGTTACAAATTGAACATAATTAAAGCATAGTGATTAATCACAAAAACAATATGTAATTATATATGTGTTTTCCGATGGTCTTAGGCGACCCCTGTGAAAGGGTCGTTTGACCCCCAAAGGGGTCGCGAACCACAGGTTGAGAACCGCTGTCTTAGGGCCAAGCACATGTCTAACATCACATTCTACCTAGCCAACTGTAGTCAGAGGATTTCTTGAAAGGAAACATGTTAGAATCAGGACTTAGGGTATCACATAGGACCACCCCCCCTTTTCCCCTGAAACCATTCATGTGTACCCAAAAACAAAGATTTAAAAAACCATTGACTTTTGGTTTAAAAGGCCAATAAGTTTGAAATTATTTGCTTTTTTCTTATATTGATTATCATCACTTTAAGGTAGCAAGTGGCAAGTACCTTTCGTTGGAGATGGACAACCCAAGGCCCTGAAAGATAAGCATAATATTTCCCCAGTCAAAAAGTAATTCATTAAGGAGTCAGATATTGATTCATTTATTCATCTACTCAACAGAGATTTACTGCAAACACTGATTATGTGTCAGGCATAATAGAAACACAGTGGAGAATCAGATAAGATTTTTGGCATAAGGGAGTATCCTTTGTGCTATACTGCTTCTTGGTCCCTATCTTTTGCTCTAATTTGTTTTTCATCTAGTTAGCGATAAATGATAATGCTTAGCAAATATTTACTATGGGCTGGACACTATTTTAAGACTTAATACATACTAATTTATTTAATTATCATGACAACACTGTAATGTTATTCCCATTCTACAGAGAGGGCAAGTTAGGGCCTTAGGAAGTTTAGAAATGTGCCTTAGGTCATACCACTAGTAAGCGATAAGGTGGGTTTACACCTGGCAATCCAGAACCCAGGCTCTGGCCACTCCCTTAGCTATGCTAATGCTTAACACTACTGTAGGCCCTTCTAAGGCATCTGTTTGCTATAGCAGTGGAATAGAACTAGCTGCTTCTGAACATGCCAAAATTAACCTGCAGTTTTAAATAACAAACATTTGGTCTTACTTTGCTGTCTTGAGATATCTCCCCCACTGTCCCCCTTGGGCATTGCTTTGGCAGTGGTCTCATTTTACAATCTGAAATTAGTAGAAAAGGAAGAAAAACTTGCATTTGAGCCCAAATGGTTGTGACAGGTTGCTAAATAAAACTGGCTCAACTGAAATTCTGAGATTCTTGAGAAATACTGAGAATTTCTTACAAAAGAAATTTTCTTTATAATAGGAAACCACTGGTCATTGCACAGTTGTGTTTTAGCAAAAAGAAAATATGTCAAGGTTAAGCACAGAATCTTTTTTAAAAATATATTTTTTATTGATTTCAGAGAGGAAGGGAGATGGAGAGACAGCTAGAAGCATCAATGATGAGAGAGAATCATTATCGACTGCTTTCTGCACACCCCTGACTGGGGATTGAGCCCACAACCCAGACATATACCCTGACTAGAATCGAACTGTAACCTTCTGGTTCATAGGTCAATCCTCAACCACTGAGCCATGCTGGCCAGGCAAGAAGCACAGAATCTTCATGAGATTATTTGTGGTCTATTTATGCATAATTTAAAAACTATTAGAAAATATGCTTTCCATCTGTCTTTACCATCTGAATTTTCCACTGTTGAAATTTCACATAATTTTGAAAATCTTCAGAATTGTTGAAAGAAAAATAACAAACATTTATATAAGAATTAGAAGCTTACAAAGTACTTTCTTTACAAAGTACTTTCACACACAGCTTACTTGAGCATCCTTTTTACTCTGAGAAAGAAAGCCGAATCACAAAAATATAAATACATGTTGAAATTTTTAAAAATTGCCTTATATGGAAATTCTAAACCTATTTGGGAAAAAAAGGCAAGTCTGAATCAGTGAAGTGTTCAAATTACTGAATGCTATGAAATAAAAGTTTCATTACTCCAATTTGTGTATAGTAACTTTAGGGAACTGCTCTAATGGGTGGATAACAATAGCATCTGGTTAACATGCTAGTTGATAGTTCATATCACAAGGCCTCTGAGGTGGGTTGAAAACCCCTTTGTTTCTCAGTTTTATATTTTTCACTAGAGGCCCAGTGCACAAATTCATGCATGGGTTGGGTCCCTCTGGGTGGCCAGCAGGGATTGGGCCAAACCCCGCAGTCCAACGCCACATGCAGCTCCTATCTGCCACTCCTGCTCATCCCGGCCCCACTGTGCCTACCGCAGGCTCGCGCCCAATCAGTCCCAATAGGGAGAGGCTCGTGCTGCTACAGCAGCACTTGCCAGCCATGAGCCCTGCGTTAGGCGCCCTCCCAACGGGAGTGGCCTGCGGGATCGGGCTGAAACCAGCTCTTTGACATCCCCCGAGGGGTACCGTTTTGCAAGAGGGCACAGGCCAGGCTGAGGAACCCCACCGGTGCACGATTGGGCCGGGGAGGGACCGTGGGAGGGTTCCAGGGTGTGTCTGGCCCAGCTTGTTTAGTCCTGATCAGCCAGACCCCAGCAGCAAGCTAGCCTACTGGTTGGAGCATCTTCCCCCTGGTGGTCAGTGCATGTCATAGTGACTGGTCGACCAGTCGACTGTCTGCCCTCTGGTGGTCAGTGCACATCCTAGTGACTGGTCAACCAGTTGACTGTCTGTCCCCTGGTGGTCAGTGCATGTTACAGCAAGCAGTTGAGCAGCCTTAGCATAGCATTAGCATATTACACTTTGATTGGTTGTTCTGCCATTCGGCCTACTTGCATAATACCCTTTTATAATTATAGGATGGGAACAGTCCCACCTCCCTCCTTCATTCACCAAAAGTTGCTAGGCAAAACCTGCTGGGTGGAACCCTGACATGAGATGTGCCCCAGGAAGAATTCCTGCTCTGGGATATTCATGTCCTCATGTTCCCAAGAGATGGCCACATTTCTCCTAATCTATACTAATAAAAGAGAAAAATGGTAATTGGCGTACGGCGATACCGTTTTCATTGGCTTATCAGGGCTATATGCAAATTAACTGCCAACTAAGATTGGCAGTTAACTGCCAACAAGATGGCGGCTAATTTGCATATGTAGGCACAATGCAGGGAGGCGAAAGGGAAAGCAGAAAGAAGCCCCCTGCCACTGACAGTGATCTGAAACCCAGGGGGGAGCTAAGAGCTGGGGGGCAGGGCCCCCCAGCCATGATCGGAGAATCAGGCGCCTTTGCCGCCCTGGCCAGTGATAGCAGGAAGTAGGGATGTAGCCAGCGATGGGAGCTGGGCAAGGTCGAAGCTGGCAGTCCCAGGAGCTAGGGGTCCCTTGCCTGGGCCTAAAGCGAAGCCCACGATCGCGGCGCCCCCCGCTGCCACTGCAGGTCCCCGTTGCCCGGGCCGGACGCCTAGGCCAGAGGCGTTAGGCCTGGGCAGGGGCGGAGCCTGCAACCGCGGGGAGCTGGGGGTCCCCTGCCCAGGCCTGACACCTCTGCCGGAGGCCTCAGGCCTGGTCAAGGGGCCGATCCGGTGATTGGTGATCGGAGGGTGATGAGGGTCAACTCCTCTGGCCGAGGCATCAGGCCTGGGTGGGGGTGGAGCCGGGGATTGGGGGGATATGATGGTCCCCTTGCCCAGGCCTGAAGCCTGGGTCAGAGGCATCAGGCTTGGGCGGGGGGTGGAGCAAGCGATCAGAGGGAGATGGGGGTCCCCTGCCCAGGCATGATTCCTGGGCCAGAGGCCTCAGGCCTGGGCGGGGGCCAGAGCCAGTGATCGGGGGGAGATGGGGGTCCCCTGTCCAAGCCTGACACCTCTGGCGGAGGCGTCAGGCCTGGGCAAGGGGCCGATCAGGCGATCGGAGGGTGATGGGGGTCAACGCCTGAGGGCTCCCAGTATGTGAGAGGGGGTAGGCTGGGCTGAGGGACACACTTCCCCCCCACACACACCCAGTGCACGAATTTCATGCACCGGGCCCCTAGTTTTAAATAAAAACTCTCAGCCCCAAAGGTTAGCACAGCCTTGGTCTGAATATTCACAAAATCAAAATTAGACAGGTCCACGCGAATGAGATTTTTTTGTTTGGTCTCTATAACGTCCAGAGATTAACAAAATATGTATTTGTACAAAGGGTGCTACTGTGTAAACAAGCCTGCTCCTTTTTGATTATTACATTTATACAGAAAAAGGCCATCTGTTTTGGTAGAAACTGGAAATATATCTAGGTCGCCAAGGAAAAGCTGAATTGTTACTGAAGGATGTGTCACACAGACAAGAAAATAATTTACAAAGCAGTGGGTAGAAAATATTTTCAAACGCTAAACCAAGTAAGTTCCTTAAGCCGCCCTTTTGGGTAATGGGTGAGTAGTGTTGGTTTGTTTTTTGCTTGACTGTTTATTCATTTTTCTTTTCCAGAAGAATCTTTTTTTTTTCTTGTAAAGCCAGAGTTTAAGGCTCAGCTTCTTTTCAGCTTGACTAGAATGAAAAGTAAAACTTATTTAATACTAATTATAACCTGCATAAGTCTAGTGAACAGAAACTTAAGAATAGTAATTCTTGTTTTCTAGCTGAGCTTCAGTGCCGTATAATTAATATAATTCAATCACTTCTTACCCATTTTTTTTCCGGCATGATTTAAGACATCAGAATTTAATTCACAGCCAGAATGAGAACCGGACTTAGGGAAAACTTGAAAAGACTAGCGAGGGATTTGCATTCTGCTGCATGGTTGAACACGTCCCTAAAGTAGCAGATTTAGAATGCTGATAGAATTCCCCCATTGAAAGCTGGCCAGCAGAGGGGCTTCCTAGCGCCTCCCTCCACCCCCCCCCCCTCACTTGTCTGCACCACTGCAAACTGTCATGAGGGCCCTCCATATGAAACTAGGAGGCTCCACAGGATTGCTGTACAGCCTTCCAGGAGGACACTAGTATTACCTGGCAATCTGTACTCCAGATTATAAGCCTCAGGCTGTGGGTTTTGGAATTGGCCAGTTACTCTGGCTCAACCTTGGATAAATATTCCTGGGTTCTCAGTAGGGTGGAGAACTCAAAGCCCTGTTTTTCCTGAGTCCTTCCATAACCAATTCTTGACATGTTGTTACGAGGTCTGAGTGGAGTGGCCGTGTTTGAAGGGGGACTAGGGAATGCTTTCTACTACTAATTGTTATGCACTCCCACAGCAGTCTCTTTTTCCCTTGGGAATGAAGCCTTTCAGAGGGCCAGATTCTGCCCCACTGCAGCCATTCACCTGGGATAGTTGGAAGCTATATGTAATTATTTGAGAGGTTTTAAACAGTGCCCTCCACCCACCTCGTTTTCTCAGATGCTGCCTCTTTTTTTGAGCTGAACCCTGAAGTTTCATGAGTCTACTTTATTCTTTAAGTTATATCGTTTTGACTCCTAAAATGGGAATTCCACTGTGAGGTATATCATTCTAAGTTATTGTTACTAATTTATACCACTGTATGAATTAGTTTAGGTTTCATTGGTGTTGACAGAAAGAAATGGAAGACACTGGTTGGGTGAGAGATGGGATAAGGCTAGGGCTTGGGGAGAGGGTACAGAACGTAAAACAAAGGCAGAAAGCAAGCCCAGCCGGTGTCGCTCAGTGGTTGAGCAGCGACCTATGAACCAAGAACTCACAGTTCGATTCCCAGTCAGGGCACACGCCTGGTTTGCGGCTCAATCCCCAGTTGGTGGCATACAGAAGGCAGCCGATCAATGATTCTCTCTCATCATTGATGTTTCTCTCTCTTTCTTCCTCTCTGAGATCAATAAAACTTTATATATTTTTTAAAAAGGCAGAAAGCAAGTTGCCACTGTCACATGTATGGCCTGGGTGAGGACACAGTGGCTTTGTCCCCGCCAGAACTTGCTCTCGGGCTTTCAGGGAGAGAGGCCGTCTTAGTTTTCATTGCCTTCTCCTCTGCTAGGGAAAGACTTGGAGGTCTTTATTTACAGCTTTAACGCTTTCTTGCTTCTTCTAGATGTTTCCTTTCCAAGATGAAAGTTTGTCCTGTTCTCTCCCAGAATAGGTCCAGCAGCAGAACATAGTGAATCCTTCCAGATAAAAGACCCTCCTGATAAAATGCCAGATTGTTATCAGAGAAGCAAGTGAGCAGAGTCCAGTCCCTGCCATTAATTACCTAGTTACAGCTTTGTTTAGATCCTGTTAATTTGAGGGTGTGTTTTCCTTGGACAGCTTTTTGTCTGTGTTCTGAACGACAGTCTGATGTTTGTAAAAATCCCAAAGGGCAAGGAATAGTAGGCTCCTTATTTTCTGAAAGGTTTAATGGCAAGGAAGAGAGTATCAGCATTTCTGTCTTCCATCTGGAAGGAAATGGACAAATGCTTGTTGAGGGTGGTTCATTCTTCACTTCAAAGTATGCAAACCCTAGTGTGTTGAATGAATCCTGACTTTGTATACTTAGCCAAAAGATTACCTAGAAATAGAATGACATTGATCTCTGTGAAGCCATGAGTATCAACCAGTGAATGACTGGGTATCTAAAGCCTGAGGCCAGAGTCCAAAATGCTTTAAAACTGCTTGGTAAATGTACTTAACGGCACTGAACTGTGCACTTAAGAATGTGTAAGTTATGTTATGCATATTTTACCATGAAGTAAAATAAATAAATAAATACATACACACATACCTGCTTCTTGGCAGTTCCAGTACTTTGGTCAGAGCTAGAAACACTGTAGGAGTGGGCTCTGTGGTCTGCTTTATTTTGAAGGAGGTTGCTATTGCACATACCCTTTTAAGAACGTGTTACTGGGAGCACAGAGAACCTTAATTAATGCAAGATGAAGAGACAGTTTTGCTGCCATCATATGGGCACATTGGGAAGTTGGGATCAGAAAAGAGACCTGTCTTGAAAAGGATTGATTCTAAACAACTATAAGCACTTTTCCATGAATGTTAACAAAAGAGAACGGGAATAGGGTCTCATGGTGACTGGAATAGTAGCTCTATTATTCCTCTGATTTTCAAATAGTGGCATTGAAACCCTCCATGACTAGAAGCAGCGTTAAGTAAATTGCCCTAATCTCGGGTATCTGGCAGCTATTAAGTGTCCAAGCACAACTTGCTTTACCAAATTAAACTCGACTCTGACCTTCTGTTTTCCTGTTAGCTTCTGTCCTCCACCCAATCCACTTTGGCTGTAAAACTCTTGACCAGTGACTCCAATAGCTCTTTCAGCTTCTCTGCTGGAGGGTTAGGTAGGGGGGAGCCTTTTTGAGGACTAGACCATTGCACTTTTTTCGCTAAGCCAAGAAACTTCTCAAACCCTGCAAACATGTTACCTTGTGACATAGCTGCAATATGAATTTTAGGATAGAAAAAAGAAAGTGTGAAACTAGCCTTATCCCAAGTAAAGAAACTTTTTTTCTTGTTGACCGTGAAAGCTCTGAACTTAGAACTCTGACTGAGGGATGCATCTTTTCCCCTTAAGACTGTGCACCTCTGTGGTATTTATTCCTACCATCAATTGAAGGCAGTTGACGGTAATTCACCATAGTTTTAGCAATACCTTTCTCATATTTAAATTTAGTATTTTCCTTTAAAAGGCAAGAAAATATAGGAACTTAGGAAGAGCTAAGGTAAATCCTATCTAATTAAATAGTAATATGCAAATTGACCATCACTCCAACACACAAGATGGCTGCCCCCATGTGGTCAAAGATGGCTGGCAGGGGAGGGCAGTTGGGGGCAACCAGGCTTGCAGGGGAGGGCAGTTGGGGATGATCAGGCTGGCAAGGGAGGGCAGTTAGGAGTGACAGGCCGGCAGGGGAGAGCAGTTAGGAGCAATTGGGCTGGCAAGGAAGCAGGCATCGATCAGGCTGGCAGGGGAGTGGTTAGGGGCAATCAGGCAGGCAGGCAGGCAGGCGAGTGGTTGGGAGCCAGCAGTCCTGGATTGTGAGAGGGATGTCCGACTGCCCGGTGGGATCAGGCTTAAATGGGCAGTCGGACATTCCCCAAGGGGTCCCAGATTGGAGAGGGTACAGGCTGGCCTGAGGGACACCCCCCCACCCCCGCCCTGCACGAATTTCGTGCACCGGGCCTCTAGTTTAAAATAAAAAAAGCTCACTTTGAGTGAAACCAGTAAAAACAAGCCCTAACCTCATAGGTAAGAAAAATTGGATTTTTTTTCTAAAAATGTATGCTTGTAGGAAATAAAGATTTTTGCCAGAAATAGCATAGCTAAAGCAGTCTGGTGTGAAAGGTGTGTCTTTAAAATCTCAACTTTGAAAAATAAGGTTTCTTTGCTTTCTTCTTGACTAATGGTTTTGTCAGAATAATCATTTGAATAAAAAATGAAATGCTTTGAAGTATATGGGGGAGTAGAGAACTTTTCTGTGCCTTGTACAAACTGGTGATACTGAATGATGCCAAATTCTACCAGTTTACCCAGGATCCAAACACTAGCAAATGTAGCCAAAGCCATAGAACTCTACTGATAAAATCATGAAAGTGAGCTTGAAGGGTTATGTCCTTGGCATGGTTGAAGAATGACATACAATTTTCACTGGCCTTTTTAAAAAATTGATGGGCAAGGAGGGAAGCTAGAGAGTAAGATGATATTGAATTGAAGCTAAATTTATTAATTGAATTCAAATGAAAATAATGAATGTAACTTAATGATTTTCTTATTTTTTTGTATACATGTGTATGCCTTCTGTGAAGTTTCTCTTTAGTTCTACTTAGGCTTAAAATATAGTATAAAATATCTCTTGCTTAAAATATAGTATAAAAGTAGCAGGGGAATCAGCAGTGATTTTCTCCTAATAAATGTTACATGGACATGTTGGAGGATGTGACCAGAATTTTTTATTGACATGTTCCCTATCTTAAAATACAGTTATCATGAAATTAATCTATTAAGCCTTAGTCACAATCCAGGTAATGTGATTCTTCTTATAATCAGTAACCTAATTAAATGCTGGAGGGCTTCAGCCATATAGTAATGTACCTTGTTTCTGAACAAAGATAGCACCACCACTGAAATTGTATACTTGTAACATTATTATATTTTTAATTAGTCGTAGGGTATATGTGTGTGGTGATCAGTTTGTTTCATCTTCAAACTTTGCACAGCAGTCTCCATTGTGCGTTTATTTTGACGTATTAAATAATAGTAAACCAACTTGGTTTCTATTTTTTCAGAATTCAGTATGATTCAAACTGGGATGAGTTGAAAATTACTTTTTCACTGTGGAATAAGCCAGTTATCAAAATAAGCAAAAATAAAAGATAGTGCAAAGCAGGTTTAATCTGCTAAAGATGGAGGAAATAATCTATAAATGCTCAAATGGAAAATCCTACTGCTAAATTCAGATGAGTTTACTGAAGCTGGCCCAACAAATTCAACATTGCTTGGTCAAATGTTTTGAGTTGTTAAGTGTACATAAGAGTAATAAAATTGAATTCCTTTTAATATGTTGCTGTTGTTCAATCTTATGAATTTCTTTTAATACATGTTATTGTTGTTCAAAATGTCTTATAGTTGGGGCACACTGGTTTTCGTAACTAGCACAGACATTAGAGTCAGATAGACCTGACTTTGAATCTCAGCTTGTTCATTCACTCCCTTTGTGAGCTTGGCCACATCACTTAATGTCTCTGAGCCTATCATAGAAGAACATGTGGAGGAGGTTGGGTGAAGGTGAGCAACGGGGGAGGAGGGGAATAGGGACGTCAGTAATAGTGTCAACAATATTAAAAAAACAAAAGAACATGTGGAAAACTTGGACATTGTCCTGAAAAAAGGGGCGGGGTTAAAACATTCTATATGATTAATTGTTACAACTTAAATATTTATTAATTTGGTTTTTTAAGAAAGCACAATGAAAAGTTAATTCTGGTCATAAAAGTTCAAAGGAAATAGCTAGGTTTGTTTAATCTGAGGAAGAGAAGACTTAGGATGTTTTGGAGATGGCGCTGGAGTCTAAGAAGGGAAAACAAGACAAGATGTACAACTTAATAACTTTCTAATGTGTGTAAGAGCTTATTCTTAAAAATATTAGTATTGAAGTATAGTTGATATAAAATCAACTGCACATGTTTAGAGTGTACAATTTGATAAGTTTATATACCCATAAAACCATCACCACTGTCACGATAGTGAACATATTATAATCCATCACTCACAAAAGTTTCCTTGAGCCCCTCTGTCATCCCCACTCCCAACACTAGGCATTGGCTGTTCTCCGTCCTGTCACTATAGGTTAATTTGTATTTTCTAGAATTCATATACTATAATTGGCCCTAGAACAATGCAGGGGTCAGGGGCAATGCATATAACTTGATTACCCAAAAACTTAAGTACAGTCCCTTAGTAGCCCATGGGGGATTGGTTCTAGGAGCCCCTCAGATACCAAAATCTGAGGACGCTCAAGTCCCTTATATTAAAACTAGAGGCCTGGTGCATGAAATTTGTAGATGGGCGGGTGCGGGGGGGGGTTAACCCTCAGCACGGCCTGAATCCTCTTGCAATCCGGGACCCTTCGGGTAGGGTCCATAGGCCTGGGTGTTGATCAGGGCCTATCGGGGCTTTCCTTCCCCTGGCTGCCGGCAGCTGGCCCTGTCCCTGCCGCTGCCACTGCTTGCCATCTGTGTGGCGCTGCCCCCCTGACCCCCCACCCCCGCCACTGGTCGCCTCCCTCTGCGGGCAACAGGCATGGGGTGCGATCGCTTGGCTGGCCTGGGCCTCCCTCTGTGGGGAGATCGCTGGCTGGCCCCGCACACCCACCACAGCTTCACTGGCTGGTGGCCTGGGCATCCCTCTTTGGTGTGATCAATTCTGTGATTGAGCGCCCAGCAGCTGCGGCTCCGTGATAAATTGCTGTGCCAAGGGTGGGCTGGGCCTCCCTCTTTGGGGAGATCATGGAGCGCCCCCTCCCATCCCCCTCAATTGATTGCCCCGCCATCTGGTGGCCTGGGCCTTCCTCTACGGGCCGAATGTGGGGTGATGGTGGGGCCCCCGACCAATCGCATCACACCTGCCTTGGCTGGCCTGGCGCTAGTGCATGTCATAGTGTGGTCGTCTAGAAGATCATCTGGACGGTCGTTCTGCTGTTCATTTGTTTGGTCGATTTGCATATTACGCTTTTATTATTATAGATGGCATAGAGCAATGCATAAAGTTGGCCTTCTATGTCTATGGATTCCTATCCACAGATCGAAAACTGTTATTTTGAATCAAAAATACTGTTTTCAGCCTAAGTGCCCATCTGTAGATGAATGGATTAGAAAACTGTGGTACATCTACACAATGGAATACTATGCTGCTCTAAAAAGGAAGAAATTCTTACCATTTGCAACAGCATGGATGGAACTGGAGAGCATTATGCTAAGTGAAATAAGCCAGTCAATGAAGGAAAAATACCACATGATGCCACTCATTTCTGGATAATAACGACCATTATAAACTTATGAACAAAAATAGATACAGAGGCAGAGCTGCCTCGAACAGACTGTCAAACTACAGCAGGAAGGCCGGGGAGGGTGGGAGGGCAGGAGGAGGGTGGGTAAGAGATCAACCAAAGGACTTGTATGCATGCATATAAGCATAACCAATGGACATAAGACACTGGGGGGTAGGGGAGGCCAGGGGATTGTCAAGGGCGGGGGGGGGCGGGGGGGAAGAGACATATGTAATACTTTTTGTAAAACTTTAAGCAATAAAAAATAAATAAATAAATAAATAAAATAATGTTTTCAATCTGTGGTTAGTTGGATCTGTGGATGTGACGCCTAGGAGGGCTGATTGTATATTTATTGAAAAAAATTCGCATGTTAGTGGATCCATGCAGTTCCAACCTCTTTTGTTTAAGGATCAACTATAAATGGAACATTATATTATGCATTCTATTTTGCCTGGCTTTTTTCACTCAGCATAATCATTTTGAGATTCATTCATGTTATTACTGTATCAATAGTTTGTTCATTTCTACTGCCAAATAGTATTCCATTGTGCAGATGTACCACAATTAATTTATGTATTCATCTTTTGAGGGATTTTTGCACTGTGTCTAGTTTTGAC
The DNA here is from genome assembly GCF_964212035.1 of Myotis nattereri. NCBI lineage: Eukaryota > Metazoa > Chordata > Mammalia > Chiroptera > Vespertilionidae > Myotis > Myotis nattereri. The sequence goes on from NC_138085.1 coordinate 61,764,557, forward strand.
TATTACAAATAAAGGTGCTAGAAATATTCATGTACAGGTCTTTGTCTGCACATATGTTTTTATTTCTCTAGGGCAGTGGTTCTCAACCTGTGGGTCACGACCCCTTTGGGGGTCGAACGACCCTTTCACAGGGGTCGCCTAAGACCATCGGAAAACACATACATATATAATTACATATTGTTTTTGTGATTAATCACTATGCTTTAATTATGTTCAATTTGTAACAATGAAATTGGGGGTCACCACAACATGAGGAACTGTATTAAAGGGTCACGGCATTAGGAAGGTTGAGAACCACTGCTCTAGGGTGAACACATATGAGTGGAATGAGTGAGTTATATGGAAAGTGTACATTTAACTTTTCAAGAAACTGCCAAATTATTTTCCAAAGTGATTGTATCATCTGTATTCCCACCAGCAGAGGATGAAAATATGCCAGCCAGTACTTGGTATGCTCAGTCTTTTTAATTTTAGTATTTCTTGTGAGTATGTAGTGGTAACTCGTTGTGGCTTCAATTTGAACTTCTCTAAGGACTAAGGATGTTGAGTATCTTTACATGTGTTTAGTATTTGCCATTCATATATCTTTTTTGCGTAAGTGTTGGTTCAAAGTTTGACCCAGTTTTTTTATTGGGTTGTTTTCATATCATTTGGAACATATTCTGGACACAAGTCAAAGGTTATTGTTTTAGACATAGTCATTTATTTCCCTGGCATGTACAAAAACAAATTTAAGTTGCAGCAAGAGAGAGTATAATTATACTTAAGGAAGTACTTTTTGACTGTAACACTAATGTGGGCATTGGGCAACCAAAGGAAGATATAAAACTTTTCCTGAAGGTATTTAAAAATAGGGCTGGCAGTGGTCTGTTTGGATGCCATAGGCATGCTGATGTACAACTCAATTTACCTAATTGCAGTCTTAATTTGAGAAAAGAATCTTCCCTGTGGCGGATCTATTGCTAACATCTCAATATTCATTGCTCTTTTGTGCTATTTTGTCAGGTCAAAAAAAGCACAATTTCTTGGAATTTTCCAAAATTTTCCATGTACTTTGTTTCTGATTTTAGCTTGAAGTGTTGCTATGAAACCTAAGGAGGGTGACTCGGGGGCATTAATTAGCTTTAGCAAAAACGAATTGCAATCTCTGGAAAGTAATCAAATTAAAAGAAATGCTCAAATTTCTCTCATCTTTCAGTAGCACAAATCATCGCTTTAGCTGATAATATTGGGAGGATTCATTTACTCTCTGTAGAGGCAAAATAATTAACTAGATTCTTGAGAAGAGGTTCTACATGATTAAAGGCATTGGGGTTGTGTTAGCCCACAGAAGGGAAGCGTGAGGGGTGACTCAATGACAGGACTCCAGTATAGTTAATGAAGGGTTTTCCGTGTGTAGAAAACACTGGTCATTTGTTCTCCAACTTTAGAGAGGCTTAAACTAGAGAAAATTGGCTTCAACCATAGAAAAATTGAGTGTGGTTAGCGTTAGACATAAAACTTTTATTATTGACATCAATGTTATGAGATTAAGCGATGGAACATGTCAAGAAAGGTCATAAAGATATTTTAAGATAAAAGAGATAGCTGTCTTCCTAGAATGTTTAAATGTCCATTGAATTATAGGATTTTGTTATTGAAGGGGACCTTAGAGATCACTATTCCAATCGTCTTTTACAGATGAGGCTATGAAAGGACATTATGTAATTTGCCTGTGGCCACATTGCTAGATGCTAATATTTTGGTTTGAGGATGTTTTAAAAGTAGCCTCGCTTAAGACACACCAAAGGGACCATGTAAGAGTTTCTGCTTCAGATTCACTCCTTCAAAATAGTCATCTAAAGGTGATGATTATGTATATTATTTTTTCCTAAGCCCGTAAAGAGCCTGCCAATGTATGGATAGACAAAATCCTACATATGTTTGCATACTTATTTTAAAGGGTTTATTTGAGTACTAGAAATGAGATAAAATAGTTGAAAGCACCTAGGACATTGCCTGACATGTAGCAGACACTCCGAAAATGTTCTTACCTGCAATCCCTTTTTCCTTCTTTGGGTTTTAACATGGGTATTGGAATCTTTCAGAAATGTAGCATATTGTTGTCAAAGGGAAGTTCATAAAATTGTTCACATTTGAAAGTGTTTACTTTAAAATTATCATCAGTGTATGTTGAGCACTCACTCGACTCACAGGCTGGTTAGTTTTTACCAGATTTTCATGTCTTTTCAGAAATCGTCACCTGTAAAGTCAAGTTCTGCCGGTCTAAGAAAGGCTTACTCAGCATCTGATGATTTGTTCGGCCAGTCTGGGCTAGATTTAGAGTGCCTTGACTGCCAGAATGAGAAATTTGTATTTAATGTGGCAATAGAGAGCTATCATACGTTCTGGAACATTTGGAGGCTAAAAATAAACAAACAAAAAATTTTAAAAATGGAACCAAAAAACCCACACATTTCTTTCTAAACCTTCTCTCTAAAAAGAAGAGGGTAAACTCTCTCTATACCTTTGTATAGTTTCTTAAATTGACCACCCAGCCTGTGTTTGTGAACTGAAAACCGCTCACTGTAAATCTGGAGCCACATGCTCTGCAGGTCAGTGGGGTGAATTTCAACTGAGAATGAAATCACTTCGAGAACTTGGCCTTTGAGACATCACCACAAGGAGACCCAGCACATTGAGGACTGTTTTCTTTTCTGCAAGGAAGGACGTGCTGAGGCCAGGTATTACATTCAACCCCTCTAAAGCATCAGCCACTGCCTGAATGTGTTCATCTCTTAGTGTTTTGTGGTGCCAAAGCAGAAACAATGTGAGGGCTTTGCTGTTGAGAAGAATGTGCAGCCCTTTCACTCAGTCTGCACAAGCTGCAGCCTTCGCTCCCGCCCTGCCCTCAGCTTGTCTCAGCCCCAGAGCCCTGCGGGCAGACCCAGAATGCTTTCCCAGTGGCCCTGGGGGAGACCAATCAACCAGTATGTGGCTTGTTGATCCAGGGGCAGAGAGAAAACCCACAGATGGACAGGGAGGGAAACTCATGCCAAAATTTCAAACTAAACCTAGTGGTTATTTTCATCGCTGAGGAAGTTTTATACTGTTTATGCTAGATATTTGTATCCTTGCACTTTATAATACTCCATTCTATTTGGGATAAAGACTGAAAGTAATAATTTCCTTTTAACCTCTAGGGTTTCCAAAGTCTTCGTAGTTATGATGCTATAAAGCAGTGGTTCTCAACCTTCTGGCCTTTTAAATACAGTTCCTCATGTTGTGATCCAACCATAAAATTATTTTTGTTGCTACTTCATAACTGTAATGTTGGTACTGTAATGAATCGTAATGTAAATATCTGATATGCAGGATGGTCTTAGGCGACCCCTGTGAAAGAGTCATTCGACCGCCAAAGGGGTCGCGACCCACAGGTTGAGAACCGCTGCTATAAAGCCTTTTTCATGGTTTTCTGAGTCAGGAAAGAATCATTGTTAAGGTATACCATATTTCAGTGCTCTAGAGGGGAAGACAACATTCTTTCCAGCTGTCTAGACTATTAGGTTGGAATCTGAAAAATTTAGTTTCAAATTGTATTTGTTGTTGTATAAGCAAAATATAATAAAAGAATGAAATGCAATTTCATATGAAATATATCTTTCATATTTCATTTCTGTATTTTGATAGCAAGTACTAATAACCAGGGTTAGCATCTAGAAATCATGCATCCTTTTATTTATTTGACATGTTCGTAATTCTAAGTAATTAAAGAGCATTATTCAAAGGTCTTTTAAAATACATATATTTATTTTATTTATTTCAGAGAGGAAGGGAGAGCGAGAGAGATAGAAAAGTCAATGATGAGAGAGAATCATTGATCGGCTGCCTCCTGCACGCCCCCCACTAGGGATCAAGCCTACAACCCGGGCATGTGCCCTTGACGGGAATCAAACCTGGGACCGTTCAGTCCACAGGCTGACGATCTATCCACTGAGCCAAACCAGCAAGGGCAATTCAAAGACCTTTTTAAAGTAAGTTCCGTCCTGAATACTTTCCCCTGTCCCTGTTGGAAAATTCCCTTGCTTTTTTTTCGTAACACTAAAAGAAATGGTATGAATGCAAGTGTCCATTGCACCCATGACCCGATGTCCTTGCCATATACGTGGCCAAGTGCTGTGTGCAGGTCTTACAGGGACAAGTGGAGGGATGTCAAAGTGATGGAGGCTGATTCCCAGCTCTTGGCAGCTGACGTTTTCACCACTTTGGGACGAACAGCCTGTGGCTAGTCAGTCTGGATGGAGCCTTGGTGACTTGGAGGCATCTTCTATGGATTAGACTCTGGTTGGACTGTCTCAGGTGGTTCCACACTGCAGTTTTCAGATGTTCTCTTGTGGCTTATTATTGTTGGCTTTTCATCATAAAAATATTTTGTAAAAAGATTTTAACGTGTTGCTTGGAGTTGAATTGCAAAGAGCAGTTACTGCTTTGAGCTGCCCAGTACATAGACATTTAAACTAAACATTCTACTTGTCGATCCATATATATTTTTTTTGTCCATGAAAGCTGGAAATATGCAGTTTTTAGCTTAGCCACTGTCGACTGCTCTTATTTCCCCCTCACTACCCAAACCAAGGGTTTTAAAAAATCAGACTTCAAAAGTCCTGAACCTATTACCCTTCCAAGAAATATATTTGAATAAAGAAATCCATGAGCTATGCAGAGAGCAAGATTACAGTAAATGCAACTTTTAAGTGTTAGTGGTTTGAGTTGCAGGAAAAGGAACACGTAGTTCAGGTGGTGGTAGGTCCACTGATGAACTGAAAATTGGTATAGGAAGGACAAGTAGAGAATCTGGCAACTTTGACGGGCACTGAGCTCACCTGAGAATGTGGAAGATGGACTTCAGGAATGCCACATTTGTAACAAAAACATATTTAATCGTCTCAGGACACACTGAAATGTCTGCTTTTTCAAATTCACTAGTACAAACTTATTTTTTTTAGCGGTTTCTCTCTTTGATGCATGCACACATACCCACACATACATATGTTTCCTGAAGGCAAGATTTGAAACTAGGAACAACATACAATGAAAAGAAAAAAGAAATCTTTGGTGAAACAGCATTAGAATTGGCAGAAAATAGGATGTGGGCCCTGGACCTGAAGAATAAAGGCAGAGGGTCTCACACTCAATTGGCCCCAGAGAAACTCAATCTTCTTTCTCTCCTTTCCAGCTCTGTTGGTGGGGAGGGGAAGAGTAGGCTTTTGTGAGTTCCTGAAGCCTGTTGGTACATCAAGGCTCTGTGTCCTCGGCCAGTTATTGAGATAGCGAACACTAGAGAATTTATACATGTTGTTAAAGCTTTAAGTTTAAGTTATTCCACCTACCAGATTCAATAATAGCTGTGATGTATTGATCACTAACTCATAGGTGTTATGTTTTATATGTGTTATCTCTTGTAAGCATCATAACAGCCCTATGAGATCACTACTCTTCCCCATTTTATAGAAGATTAAAACTTGGGAGTTTCACTGACCTGTCCAAGGTCAGATGCTAGTAAGTGACAGGACTTGGATGTAAAGTGAGGTCTGCAGAATTCCAGAACATGTGCTCCTGTCCTATGTGCTATATTACTCAGAAGTATATAGACCCTGTTTCTGCTCTCAAGATTTGATTGATCCAGCATGCCTGAAGGGTACTGTGGGGAAGGCAAATGAGACGTGTTCCCTGCTCTGACAGATCTAAATATGCAGTCGCAGGGACAGGGATGGGAAAGAAAGTGATTGATTCTCACCAGAGGGGGTGCAGTAAGATTTTCCCGAAGAAGTGATACCTGAGCAGAGTTCAAAGGATGAAGAGGAGTTCCAAAACGTACAAGGGTGAAAGGACATTCATTCCAGCGAGAGCGAACTACAATGTGCACGGCACTAAGGATGAAATAATAGTGTGGCAAAACATATATAGAAAGATTTTTTATCTTAATAGTATAACCTGAGGCCCAGCCACTCCTGCTAACACAGCCTTCAGAGATACCCTGCAAGGTAAAGTTGTTTCAACTTTTAAGATTGTCCTTCCCCATGAGCAGACAGGCTTGCTATGTGAGAAGCAGACCGTAATGGCAGGGCGTTCGTGAGTAAATTCAGTCAGGGGCTTGAGTGTAGGTCAGACAGCTTCTTCCAATTCAGGCCAGCTCCCAAGATGCTAACCCCTTGGTCACGTAGGGGCATCTAGAGAACGCAGATGATCATTTTCATTAGCAGCAGAAGTTGGAGGCTTCTGTTTTGTGGGAGGTACAGCTTGACCTCTGCAAAGTGAGGCTCGGGACTGGAACTGGGTCTGGGAATGTAGAGGAAGTGGGGGAACATGGCTTATGTCAGTGAGGGAGGGTGGAGGGAGTTATTGGCTGGATCCTGAAACCATTCTGAGACTTTTCTGAAGACAGTCACTCGGGGGTGACTTACTCAAGGCCCCCAACTCTTACAGAGTCCACCCAGTTCAAAAATACTTCCCCACATTGCTTAGAAGTGATCCCTCAGCCGTCCTGCCTTGTTGTGAGGATTAAATGATGTATTACATGCAAAGCTGTTAATACTAAGTCTGGCCCCTGTTGGTGCTCAGTAAATACTGTTTATTATCAGCACCATCTTATTGTTCTGTTTCACAATCTACCAATAAGAGATGGGTTCATTCCAGAAGTCGTTCACACCTCAGGGTGATTAGGTTGAACAGGTTACTCAGGAAACAGTTTGTTTTTCTAAGGCTCTGAGGATTTTGAGGCAACTGCATTATGAATTCTTAGACTGAACTTTGCAGGTGGACAGACTCTAATTAGAAAGCAGGACCTGCCACTTGCTAGTTTTATGTTGGGAACCTCACTTCCCTCATCTTAAAATAGGATGATGATAATGACCTTGTAGTGAAGATTAGCAAAGTGAAATAGTCTAAAGTAGGTAAGCAGCCCTGGCACACACTTAGTAAGCCTCGCTTCCCTTCCTTCTGACTACATGCACTGAGGAGCAGTTTGGGTTCATGTAGAAAAAGGCACAGGCCTGGGAAGAACACCCCATTCTCACCAAACCCAAGTATTCTTTCTGCCTGACCCCACTTAGTCACAGCTGCACCGGGGTCTCCCAGCCCGCCCACCCTCCTCTCTTGGTCCCTCCTCAGTTCTACAGCTCCTGTGTTTACTTCGCATGGCCCTGCACAGCCCTGGCTGATCGACTGCATCGTCTCCCCTACCTGTAGGTTCCCTGCGGCTGGGCAGCGATTTCTCTCTCTGAATCTCTTGTGTTTAACCCAGTGCATGTTGTGCTGGGCCCTCAGTAGATGTCTCCATGCCCAACCTACAGGTATGGGTGAGAGAGCCAGTGTTGGGGATGTCTGCCCACTTACTTGTGAAACCTTTCAGGAAAACTGGAACAGATTCTCAGCGCAAATACAAGAGGGAAATACCTAGAAAAAAACCTTTAGCCATCACTCTGTGAAACTGAACGGAGTGGGGAGATGATTTCAGAAGAGTGGTCTTTCCCTGCTTAGAATACTACCTTCTAAACTCTTGGGGATCTTCAGGTTCCTGAAGTCCAAAGGTGTCCCTCGGATGCTATGGAGGACCTGGTTTTCAGGCCTAGGGCACAGCCAGAGCTACTGAGGAAAATGTTTTCAAACAATAGTAAAAGCAGAAAGGGCCTTCAAGATTCCAAGTCCACTTTCTTTATTTTTTTAAAATATATTTTTATTGATTTCAGAGAGGAAGGGAGAGGGGAGAGAGCGATAGATACATCAATAATGAGAGAGAATAATTGATCAGCTGCCTCCTGCATGCCCCACACTAGGGATTGAGCCCACAACCCGGGCATGTGCCCTGACCGGGATTCAAACCGTGACCTCCAGGTTCATAGGTCGATGCTCAACAACTGAGCCATGCCTGCCAGGCATTTTTTTCTTTATTTTCCAGAAGAAATTGAGAATGGGAGAAATAGAGGCTCTTCCACTTCTTTTCAGAAGGGCTTGAGACTCCTCCTCCTCACTTTCATTGGAGGAAAAAAACAAAAAACTTCCTTGCCTTTGAGTCATGAGTTTGCTGTCTTCTCTTAGACCCATGAGGATGTTCACTTCATCAGGTATACAAATGTCTATTCACTATGTTGTCTATCTGAAACTAATATACTATTGTATGTTAACGGTAATTGACTAATAATTTTTTTTGAAACGGTGCGGCATTCACACCACAGTCTCAGTTCTCCTGTTGGGGCCACTTTCGAGGCCTGCGGTTTCTGGCTCTGCTGATCCTGTGCTGGACAGAGGCACAGCACACTACAAAAACTTTCCATTTCCAAAACACCTTTCTTCTTGGGATGTTCTCAGTGATCACATCTGAGCACTGGTTACAGATTATTGCCACCGCTCTCAGCTCATCTGAGACCCAGAGAAATTGCTATAACTTGTCCGAGTCACAAAACTCAGTGCTCACAGCAGGCTCAATCCATTTTAGCTCTCATTTTCTGTCCTTGGAGCCTCTGGCTTCTATGTTCTTGAAGAGCATCTCTGCCTGGTTTGGGCACATTTCCTGAATCAAACTGGAAGACTCTGCCCAGGAGAAAAATAGAGTTTAGCTTCAGATATATTTCACTTGGGTTAAAAAGACAGTGTTTATCCCCTCACACTCTGGGCCACATATATCTGGAGAAACGCTAAATCCCGTCAGACCCCTCTCCCTGCTTCTAATAGCTGACAAAACAGTAACCTGGAAATGGTTTTTTTGCCGTGTGTGTGTGTGTGTGTGTGTGTGTGTGTTATGATCTACCCTTCCATTTAAACAATTTGCAATAGAGAGGAGTTTGAAGTTACATTTAATCATTGCTTTATAATGAATGTTACTTAATTAAATACTACTTTTAAAATAGGCTTCTTCTCTTTTTCTGTAATTGCATTACTTTTTTGTGGGGAGGTTTTGTTTTGCTCTTTAACCTGATTGTGTGCATTTGGAAAGTACCCTAGAACAGGGTATCCGAAAGCAGAAAATGTTGGCTCTTTTCCCACTTTCCATTCTTTCTTCTGTATGGTTGCCAGATTCCTTTGGGAAATCATCATTTGTAAAAGGTCAGGAGTAAAAGGAGGGGCATTCTTTAGTGTACAGTTACTACTAATTAGAAACTAAACATCTGTAACCATGTCAGAGTTATTTGTATTTAAAAAGAAACATTTATACACAAGAGTCCTTTCGGTAACATAAAACACACTATAAGCAAAATGTGTGTATTGGAGGAGTGGGGGGACGGGCAGAAGAGAAAGCTTAGGACAAATGACTGTGCTGAGTGAGGTCATTTGCTAATTAAATCTCAAAGCATTTTCAGAGTATTTTCTTTTCTCTGTCAAATGAAGTTTTCTTACTCACCCTCCTAGCCTCCCTTGGGCCAAAGCAAACATTTTACTGCATTTGCCAATTACAGATTAAACATTTAATCATTTTAGGGTTGGCAGAACCTAGTCAAGACCATTGGGAAATCTTTAGCTACCTACTGTAACCTTAGCCTTCACTGTCTTCCCGTAATATGATGTAAGGGGAGCTCTTCCACCTGAAAGTGTGGGCTGATTGACCTATCTCACGGACCTACACTTTTAGCGGGGAGAGGTGGCAGTGTTTTGACTTATCTGACATCTCTTTCTCTCCTTTCCCTACCTCCTCCTCCTACCTTACTTCCCATGATGAAATTCTGCTTAGATCAGTCGTTTTATATAGAAATTGTAACTGTACTTTTATTGTCTTATTGAGATAAATGTCGGTGATAGGTGTTAGAAGCATTTCAGTCATAGGCCTTTGTTCCTCTACATGCTAAGCCTAAACGGCCACCTGGGCCTAATGGCTCTGATTTTACCAGGAATTCCTTCTTGGAATACAGATCAACTTTGAGAAAAACAAAAACAAACAAACCAAACAAGAGCCCATCTCTTTGTCCTGCTCTCCTCTGCCATCCTTGTCTTGGTATTTGAGACATTTCTTGATTCTAAGTTGAGTTATTTTTTTAATTGGATGAACGATCATGAAGTCTTGAGCATTCTAGTCAAGAACTTCTCTAGGCTAGGACTTATATTGGGCTTTCCTCTCAAATAATATTGTGTCTGGGAGGCTCTCGAGTGCATAGTTTCAGCAAAATGGTTGTGGACTCTCAGGTTCTGAGTGTTTACAAAGTCAAGAGGCCCTTAGATGATGGCCTGCCTTTCCAATGACTTTTGTAGACTCTCAAAATACCACTTGTCCATGACTTTTACTTATTTAGGAGCTGGTGGTTTCTATTCAAGCTCTTTGGGGTGTGAGTTAGCCCAGAGGCAAGGATTTGGTGACTTGAGGATCCACTTTTGTTCTCCTGGCAAGTTCAGATCATATAGTCTGCCATTTGGCACTCCCTAGTCTAAGGTGACCCACTTCTCATTTAAGAGTCTCTGCTTAAATCAGACACATCTACCTATACTTTGAGCATCTACCCTTGCTTTCCACTGTACCTGGTGGAACAATTGCCTGGCTTCTTTTAGTATGCTTAAATTATGCTGGGTTTTCTAAGTTACATTTTCATCAGAACCACAACCCACAATTTTATCCTCTTGTAGCCATAATGTCAAGACTACTTGCTTATCATTTTTCCAGTACTGTCTTGTGCTTTTGATTGTCTTTTCAAATGTACTTCTAATCTTGCCAACCAGAGTATAGGCTCCTCAAAGACAACAGTGTCATTCTCGTGGCACTTATCATGGTGCTTTTGTTTGCTTGCTGAGGAGTAAGCCATTTTTGCCTATTGTCTTATTCCCAAAGCCTATCTGCATTTATCCCTGTGATAGAATCATAGATGTTAATGATATTTATAAGAAAAGCAAAGTTGCCTATAGAACTAACACACACACACACACACACACACACACACACACAATCATTTGGAATAACAGAAATATAAAAAACCCCCACCATCTTTTGGAATAAAGAGCAATTCCATTATCCCCTCACCTTCACTATCCCAGCCAGAGCTAGGTAGGTCAGCACATACAAAGGAATGGATGTGAAAGTGAGTATTGAATGGTCTTGTGTTTTTATTTCTTTCCAGATGTGGTAACTCACCTGTCTACCGCTCTCGTGAAATGGCAGCTCGTGCCTTGGTTCCATTTGTTATGAGAGACGAAATCCCCGCTACTGTCCGAACTCTGTTGGCCAAACTTCCCAATTGCACTGACCAGTGTTTCCGGCAAAACCATATTCATGGGACGCTTCTCCAGGTAAGTAAAGCTGCTTTGTGTGACTTCTGTCAAATGCCGCAGGATGAACTTTGGTTTCTCATATAGTGTTAGCAGGTGAAGATTTATTGCACAAACTTTTAACTTTATCCATAGAATTTTTTCTATTGCTGAAAGAACAAGGATTTCCTAGGTGTATTTTTTTATTATTATTACAATCATGAATACAGTGTCACACTGTAATTCTGCCAGGTCATCTCTTGCATTAAATCCTGTTTTCTACAGTATGCTTTCCCATTTGCACTTACCTCTCTGAACCAGATAAAATTGTGTCTTTTCCACAAGTATGCCTGCGGAACATTCTAAGCTGCTCCTTGTTCAGGGTGAAATTGTGAGCATTCTTTGAAAGAGAGATTGACCCAAGAAGTGCAAGGAGAGTTGTACATGGAAATATTAGACCCTGCTTTCCTATCTTTTCCATGCTACAAAGGAGACTTCTATTTTTAATTAATAGACTTCTTATGGAAACTTCTTAAACCCTAACTATAAACTTGGGGACAGGTGGTATTGGTGAGGAGATCTGATGTTCACGTGTCTGCTGTGGTCACTCACCATTGCTGGGAGTGGGATTTAAATATTAGGTCATGTTTCTGATTTGTGAGCAGAGTTGAGAGATGGCCTTGAGATTCCAGTGTATCTTATAAGCCAGAGGTCTACACTGCTGACATGTGAGGTCAATGGCATGGGATTCTGGAGCCAGGCTGTCTGAGTATAAATCTCAAATCTAGTGCACTATCCGCACATCTGTGTCTTTGTTTTTGAGATGAGGATAATAGTAGTGTTTACCTCATAGGGATTTGGTGAAGACTAAATGAATTAATATATATAAAGTGATTAGAATTCTTAGCATAGTACCTGGTACATATTAAGAAATAGAGATATAGATAGTTATTATTGTTATTATCATTAATGAGCCTGTACTATAATGAAAACTAATATTTTCAGTAACTGATTCTCTCTAGGTGAGAATGCAAGAAAAACCTATCTTCTTGCCTTCCTTCCTTAGTTGTTTGATATATTTCAACAGTATTCACTGAATGCCTCTTACAGACTACTATGTCACAGTCAAAACAGTTCCTGCATTAAAGCAGTCAAGGCCAAGAGAAGACCAAGAAATGGGCAACCATAATGTCCTGTGCTAAATACGAGGGGAGCACATAGTCGGGCCACTTGACTGGTCTTGGGGAAGTCAGGGAAGGCTTCCCCGAGAAAGTGGCATCTACTAGTAAGCACAGAACAGAAGTTAGTCAAGTGAAGGGGGGAAAAGAGTCTCCCATGCAGACAGAACAACTTGTAGAAAGGCTCAGGGTGGGTGAGAAGTCAGCCCATCTGAGAATTGCAAGTTTGGGTGAGACTGAAGTTCTAGGTTGGCAGATCTCAAACTGCTCTCAGGACTTCTTTAACCTCTTAAAAGTTACTGAGGCTACCAAAGAGCTTTTTTCTATCAATATTTAATTAGAAACTAAAACAGAAAATCTTAAAACACAAGATCTTACAAGTACACATTCCATTAGTCATTAGAGTGATGTCATCATCACATACCTGTAGCCTCTGGCAAACTCCACTATACACTTGTGAAAGAATGAGAATAAAAGAGGAAAGCAATGTCTTAGTATCAATTTGGAAAATGTTCAATCTTGCAGACCTCCTGAAAAGAATGTATGACCCCCGAGGCTCCCAGATCAGATTCTCTGGTCCATGTTACGTACATTGTGGACTTTGGTGCTTTCTTCAGTATAAACTCCTACGCACTCATCTTTCTTGGTTTTCACTATATCCTTGTGAGGAAGAGAGGAGCAGAAGTTATTACCTTGGCTTTAAAGATGGGACTCTGAGGCCCATACAAGTTAGATCTCTTGATGCTATCAGATTGCTGCTGCTTTGAAGGGAAGGGGCTGGCAATAATGAGTAATGCAGAACAGGCTTCTCAGAGATCCTGCAATTGTGCAGCTGAGTTACAAGGAATGCTCAGATTGTTAAGGGGAATTATTCATCAGATTTTCTTTATTGAAGATCCCCTCTTGGCTGAACTTTGTCAGAAGAGGTGGGGTTGGAATTGCTTCTTTGGCTCTTTCACCAGTTCCTCAAATGGGCCTCCCGGCCGAGTTTCCCACACACACCACCAGTCTGCCCAGCACCAATACATGGTTTTTTTCTCTGTCTCTGGGCTGCATTTGACATCCTCAGATTTACTTTTTCTGCCACATAAAATATGAAACAGGGAAGATAAAAGCCCTCTGATTCTGGGTGGTTGTGGCTCTTGCTCTTGTTCCTGAGCGCTGGAGGCATGCAGGGCTTGTTGGAAAAAAACAACAGTATGGGTGTTGGGTGTTGGGTATTGTGCTCATGTTTGTCAAACAGATTCCTGTCTTTACCAAGATTGGTTTATACTCTGGTTGAAGAAAGGAAGTCAAAAGCATGTGAAATCTTTTTGTCATGTCCATTCGGGTGTCTCATCTGTGTTATAATAGTTCTGTTTCACCCTGTTGTTCTTTATGGGGAAAGATTATGGGGTTAAGATGTGGGGGGGTCTCTTTTCCTCTTTCCTTTCTACAGCTTATGGATTCCTTCTCCACATAAAGCCACCTTTGGAATCAGTAAAAGGCCTGCACCTGGAAAAGTGATGTTAGGGATTGAAAGGAATGATAATCTCCATGGGACTTTCAGAGCCAGCTAAGTAAATATAAAATTGTTTTTGCAAAAGCAGGAAATCATTTAGTAATCAGAAAACAAATTCTTTTACAGAACATTTTCTTGAATTATACATTTTTACTTCTTTGATAAATGTTTACATAAATATATCAAACCTCAGAAGTATTTTTATAGTATACCTTAAAAACGAGAAATATGCCGATCTCTGAATGTTCTGGGGGCTATGGAAGAAAGATTCAAATGATAGGACATGCAAAAAAAATAAAAACACATGAGATTCATTTCTTAATCATTTTAAAAACCAGAGGTTCCTAATTGTAAGGTTGAAATGGACTGGAAGTAACGCACATCAGAGAAGGTGAGATTATGCAGCAGGTTCGCAAGAGCCAGTGGTAAATGACATTAAAGCTCAATAAAGGCTAGATAAGAGCCATGGACATTACCTCATTTGGGAACAACACTGGCAGGGCCACCCTGTCTTTTAAATAGAATTAACTGTCTGTTTTTGTTGCCAAAATTCTGCATGTTGGGGCCTTAAGATTATTACTAGGTGACTTATCAGTCCCGAGAAATCACACTGGAGTCCAAAAACGTTCTTTTATGTTGAGGAAGAGTTTGGCCAGCAACCACAAGGAAAGATTCATTCTGATTCTTGGGTGCTTAACTCGCCTTTTGGTGTTTCATAAGGAAATATATGCCATTTGAAGTAAAAGTTTGAATTTTGAGGGGTTTTTTCATTTCCTGTCTATTTTGGTTCTTTTTCTAATGGTATAAACACAAAAAGGTGGTCCCTGCTCTTTCTCTAAGTTCTTGTATATGGGTTAGGTACAGTGGGCAGTTGAGGCTATTTAGCTACTGAAAAGCAGAAAAGCCACTTTTGCATTTTATCTGAGCATTCTAGGCAAAGGTATTCTTTTTTTCTTTAGTTAATGCAACTAATCACCACAGTTCTTCACATCCCTTTGCTGGTATTAAGCGTTCTCATTTTCTACCAGCAGAATCTGTTGAACACTTTTCTAAAATTCTTTTATTCTCCCCAAATTTGGAGCCTGATTTCTGCACTTTTAGAATTCTGAGTGGAAAAGGTCCCACTTTCCTGGCTGTGGAGCTGAGCAGCAGAGCTGCATACTTGGGTTGACATGAAATATTAGCCAGGGATGCACTTCAGACAGCCCAGGCCCACGCATTTGGAAAGTTTGCCATAAGAGAAGTAAAAGGAACCTTTTGAGCACCTCCTGCGTTCCACGTGCATTGCATATGTGATTTCGTTAAAGCTCTCAGCAACCAGCAAGGTAGGTGCTATTCCTGCCAGACACACACACACACACACACCTCCCCCAGTCCCCCAGCCCAGGCTCTGACGAGAAAACGCCGATCAGCCTGAGAGACTGACTTGTGTCGAGTCACAGAAGTAGACCAGGGAAGAGATAACATGTTAGACTCTGGAGCTCATTTTCTCTTTAAAACGTGCAGCCTCTCTGATAGTCCATGTGAATCCAACTTTTGATGCTTAGGGAAACCAAACCAAGAATCCGTCTTCACTCTGTTGTCAATTCCTTGTCACTCCATTGGTCTCCTTAAATCTAATTTGATATGATGCTACAACATTGGAAACAAAGTCCATTGGTATTATATGGAGGGACAGAGGAAGTCAGTGAAACCCCCAGCAGCTACAACTGGTAAAAGGCTTTTAAAAGCACTTATTGTGCTCTAGCTGGGTAGCTCAGTTGTTTAAAGCATTGTCCTGACACCCTAAGGTTTTGGGTTTGATCCCCAGTCAGAGCACATACAAGAAGCAACCAATGAATGCATAAATTAAGTGGAACAACAAATCAGTGTTTTTTGCCTGGCTGGTGTGGCTCAGTAGTTGAGCATAGACCTATGAACCAGGAGGTCACATTTGATTCTCGGTCAGGGCACAAGCCCGGTTTGCCAGCTCCATCCCCAGTTGGGGCATGCAGGAGACAAACTATCAATGATTTTTCTCTGATCATTGATGTTTCTATCTCTCTCCTTCTCCCTTCCTCTCGGAAATCAATAAAAATATATTTTAAATCAATGTTTCTCTTTCTCCCTTCTTCTCTCTAAAAAATCAATAAATTTTTTAAATTTATTAAAAAGCACTTACAGCACCTTCCCTCCCTCTGCCCTTCTCTTTCTCATCACTTCTCTTAAGTCACCCATTTAATACTCCTAACTTAGAAATACGGAATCCTGCCTTGGGAGCTAGGTTATAGCCAAGTTCACAGTTGCTATACCTTCTGTCATCTTTAAGGGTTATGACAAAGTCTCTGAAACATGGGCACCTGCAGGAATTATAGATTCTAGGTCTGGGAGCTGATGTAACCATGAAAAAGTAGTGAAGATTGAATTCAATTCAGTAGACACTATAATATGTTTGCCCTGTTCTAACCATGGCTCTCACCTGCCAGTGTGGGGAGTTGTGGGTTAGAAAGCAAATGAGCCAACTAAACCTTCAGAGACCAGGGAGCATATGAGTAACAGAAATGAAGATGAGACAAAATCTAAAGCCACCACACAGGACATCAGGCATAAAAGAACATCAGACTGAAACGAACGTGATTTCCGCATTAGTCTGTAACACCAGTTATACTCTGTAGTAGGGCTAGAGTTAGGGTCTCTTTGGGGGTGGGAGCAGGGGTAATGGGCTGGGAGGGACAGCATTGAGGACACAAACAGAGGCAGATATTGGCATTGCCATTGTGGAAAAGAAAGGAGAAAGCCAGGAAAGGAAGGTAGGCCGATTCGGCCAGCTAGTCATCTAAAGGAGTCACTGGTCAAGAAACAGGGAGGGATAAGACCAGCCATCTTTCACTCTCTGCTATGGAGAGAAGCAGCAGCAAAAGCAAATAGAAAATCAGTGCTAGAGGCAGCCTTAAGTAGGAATTCTATTGCAGTTTTTTAAATAAGGAAAGGAATGTTTTTAGGAAAAAAAAATTTTTAAACAATATTGTTGCAACAGAATTTATGATTATAAGTATAATTTAAAAGAATAATCAATTCCATCTTTTAAAAATATGACCATTTAAGAGAGCACCTTGTGCTTAAAGATTTTCAATATCTTTTTCATATTTCTTAATGTACCAAATTGTGAAACATAAAGTAGAATATTCAAGCTGTCTAGATGTGGAACATAACTTGACAGATCCCATTTGGTGACTTAGGTTGGCCTAGCTCCCTTGTTGTTTCTTTTATACACAGAAAATATAATTTCAGGATGGAAAATAAAAAACAAAAGCCTGGAATTATGCTGATGCTGGAAGTTATAAATAGTCAGTGTGCTCTTTCTCTGAGGTGAGTCATAAAGAAAATGCTGGCTCTTGTGACTAGTGGCTGGACTCACTCTTTAATTCTGAGGACTTGTGTTCGTGTGAAAGAAGAAAAATCCGATTGCTAGGAAGACCCCAGCCCAAAAAGGGCCAAAGCCGAGCTTCTTCAATGCTGCGGCTGTGAATGCACCAAGTATTTGTTGATTCCTTCGGCTCCCAGGGCTTAGGGGGCTGGGGACTTCAGGCAGTTACCTGCAGCTGGGAGTAGCAGCATCTGTTTACCCCAGAGTGCCAAAGAAAGATTATTTTATACGTGTGCTTTGACATGAAAAGAATTGGGAAGCACTGGGCTTTTAAAAAGAACAGAAAGAAAGACTAAACCCTGTTAAACCTTACTTTTTGGCAATTTCTTTTTTTCTGGATATAAGCCTAGAAAAGTCATTTTTAATTAAAAAGCTATATTTGAAGATGAATTAATCCCTTCCTTATAAATATAGAAAGGCTTTTATTGGTTTGTGTTTCTTAGGGAGCGCTTGCCGGGTCGGAGGACAGCTCTTAGCTGCCAGGGCCAGAGCATGGCGGCAGTGCGCCTTCGCTGTCACTGGCCAGGGCCCTCCTGCTGTGCTGTGATTCTCCGAACTCACAGCATCAGTCAGGGTACGTGGGATTTAGAGATTTATCCGTTCATATGTCCCCAGGTTTTTGTATTATTCAGAATTAAAGTAGAGGAAGTAATGGTGAAAAAAATATATGTATATACACACACATACACACATACATACATATTTACACACACCAGTTATTGAATGTGTGTGTGTATTAAGTGCCTATGGAGACTCTTCTGGGATTATTCCCATTATACTGATGAGAAAACTGAGAATGAGAAAAATAGAGATTTGACTAACGTTATGCAAAGAAAAATGGTAAAAAGTGGAGCTGGGATTCAAAGCTTTCAAGTTTGTGCAGTCATCCACTATACTATACTATTTCTGGGGGTGAGGGAAAGAAAATTTTTAGGCAAGAATGACTCTCTGGGGCCTTCGAAATGTGGGGTGAAATGGAAGTTGACATGGTCTGTTTATTTGTTCATTTGACAGATGTTGATTGAGCACCAACATGCCAGGTACTGTTTAGGTGCTTGGAATACGTCAGAGAACAAGAAGGCAGACCCTGGCTCTCATCCCTGCTGTCACAGAGCTTACATTCTGGAGGCAGGGAGACAGGCCGTAGTAAATGATATTATAGTAAATTTATGCTACTTTATTACAATAAGCATAATAAATAAGTAAATTACATTTATTATAAGGTAATAATTGCTGTGGGCAAAGAGAACAAGTAGAGTAGGATAAGGGGAATCAAATTTCATAAGAGAAGGGGCAGGTGGTGGTATTAAACAAGGTGTCAGAATAGTAATTGTTGAAAAAGTAACATTTGAGCAA
The DNA here is from genome assembly GCF_964212035.1 of Myotis nattereri. NCBI lineage: Eukaryota > Metazoa > Chordata > Mammalia > Chiroptera > Vespertilionidae > Myotis > Myotis nattereri. The sequence goes on from NC_138085.1 coordinate 61,783,200, forward strand.
ATCCCACCAAAAGACAAAGGAAAACTTTTTTTTAAATAAAGAGTAAACGTCTTTTCTCCTGAAATTGAGTCGGTTACACGGCTGTATATTTGATACTGCATTTATCCAGGGAGAAGTGCCAACAGAGTCAGCAATAGTGGATAAACAAGGCCAGGAAGGATGTCACTGCTTGGGGAACTTGTGTGCTCAGTATTGTCCCCATGCTAGACGTGGAGGTTACTAGGGATTGTGTGAAGTTCTTTCCCTGCAAAAGCATAGTGAGTCAGTCAGTGGTTCCCGTGAGCTCAGGAAAGTATTCATCACATCACCTCCTCTCCTTTTACCTTAACTGTCTGTACCTGTATATTCTTTTCCTTAGTAGATAGTTACTGAGTGATTAGTAGTGCATAATACTAGGCAGGTACCATGGAGAATACCGAGAAAAGTTAATATGTAACAATCTCTGCCCTCAAGAGATCTGTGAGCTGCAGTGAAAAACAACCTCACCACATTATAAACAAGTACACAGAAATACCTGGCTGTGCTGTGTGCCAGGCAAGTGGCTGAGAACGCACATCTGAGAGGAGAGCAAGAGGCGGCTTCGGGGGACATTGAGTCTTGGGATAAACCTTTTAACTAGTGTTCTGCTGTTGAGACAAAGGACTTGGTGTGAACCGAGGCAGGGAGCGGGGCACGCAGAAGTGTTTGCAGGGGACAATGAGTACACCAGTCTATTGGTTCCAGGAGTGTATCAGGAGCAGATGGGATATGTGATTGGTAAAGTGGGCAAGGGTCAACATGTGCGACCACAAATGCCAGGCCAAGACATTTGGACTCTGCCGGCCTGTGGCCTTCAAATGCAGAGAGCAAGACAATAATGCACAGGGCAGAAAATGTTGGCATGTTATTTCTTTCCTTTCATCCTCTTAACTATTATTTTCTATCTGTTGTATAATGTGCATAGCATATTAATAGAGTAGTATATAATTTCTTAAGTAAGTATGTAAAAGCTGGGAGCATGTGCTCAAAGAGGCCATTCTATGTAGTGAGTAAGAACTAAGGTTGTTTCCTTCTAGATCCTAATTCTGCTATTTGCTAGCTACGGTATTTTGGTCCAGTTGATTTCTGTGCCTCCACTTCTTCCTCTGTAAATGGGAAGGTAAAACTACCTGATAGCTTGATTGTGAGGATGAAATGAATTAATACACGGGTAGTGCTCAGCAAGGTCTCCGCATATAGTAAGTGTTCAGTGAGTGTTAGTTGCTATTGTTACTACTTGGTGCTGCAGCTACCAATGCCATTACCACCTCCCCTGATACTGGTTTGTGATCCAAAATGCGAAGTCCAGTGATACAGGTGGTGAATGAAAGACTTTGAGCTAAAGGAGGCTGTGTCTTCAAAAAATTAATGAACATTGAAATGATACTGTAAAAATTGTGAGGATTCCTATTGATGTGTGAGTGTGTGCATAAAAGAGAAATAAGTCAATTTTCAGCAGTTTTAACTTTGTATGTGAACATGCTCCACAAAAGATCCTCTGCCCAGTGTTCTCTACCTTCCTGTAGATTATATGAAAGATCATAAGAGCTGAGATTAGTTCTGATTTTTAAGGGTTGAGTTCCTGCCTACTGGGTTGTTATTCCTTGCACCTGTTTTGTTTTGAATTACACTCCCTCCCTCAGACCCCATCAGAAACCTGATGAATCAAGAAGGGAACACTGTCACACTGTCCCAGACAAAGGAGTCTTTTAGCATTCGAAGGGGGGATCTGAAGTTCATAAACTGAAAGGGAGATATAGGATCCTCCTAAATAGATTAATCTAGCACTTTTCCAAGTTCATTTTTCATCTTGGAAGACCTGCTTTCCACCCCCTCCTAGCCTAATTGTTTGATACTTTTTATGACTGAAGATAATTCTGAGTGTACTTTCAAAACACAGCAGAACAAAACATCACGCTGTGGACACACTGGCGGGCTCCTGTTGTTTCCCAGAATTCTTATAAAATATCTGATGGTATGTGGTCCTGTTACGTGATGCACTTTGTTTGGTGGGTCTCCAGCGCATGCAAACAGCACTGTTTGTTGTGTGTTTTTGGACATGCCAAACTAACAGGAAAAGAGCAATACTTCCTTGTTTTTATTTGTTTTATTGGGAAGCATTTTTGAGGTTCCATAGCATGTATATGTGTTGCATAGCCCTTGGATTTATTTAGAGCACCCCACATATTTCAGTGACCGAGGTCTCGTTGGCTGTTTAAAAGCACTGTGGTTGAGTATAGCCAGATAATTTGGCAGCCACCCAGAGGCCTGAAGGAAAATCAGCCCGTGGGCCTAAAGTAAAGTTTAAATAAGTAATAAAACTTTCTATTTTAAACCGTATTATTGTTTGTGACATTCGCATATTTCTCTGTACTGTACATCTCTAGCCCCTCCACTCTGCCCTTCCATGGCAGTGGTCTATTCTTTGTTATGGGGACTGTATTGTGCATTGTAATATGTTTGGTAGCAGCTCTCCAACAGATGCTAGTACCCACTCTCAGCTGTGACATCAAAAATGTTTCCAGATATTTCCCCATATCCCCTGGGAGGCCGAATCACCCCAGGTTGAGAACCTTTGTTCCAGGGTGTCTATGGATTTTCTCCATGATCCTGTGTAGACAAGATGTGATGCAGCTCTTTTAAATACCAGTGACCATGAAAGAAACCATTCTTGACCCATGAACAAATTCTACAGACTGCAGTGAGTTATGCATAGGAATAAGGAAATAGGAGGGGAATACATCATTCAGGCTGGGAATCTCAAAAGAATCATTCTCCTCCTCTTGTTCCTCCTCTTTCTCCTCCGCCTCTTCCTCCTTCCTCTCCTCCCTTTCTCCTTCTTTTTCTTTGTTCTCCTCCTCCACCCCTTTTTTCCCTCTCCTCTCCCCCTTACTCATCTGTTGAGATGATCATATGATTTTTATCTTCCATTTTATTAATGTAATATATTACATTTATTAATTTACATTTGTTAACCCATTCTTGCATCCCAGGTGTAAATTCCACTTGATCATCGTATATGATCTTTTTAATGTTCTGTTCAATTTGCTTTCCTAGTATTTTGTTGAATATTTTTACATCTATACTCATCAGGGATATCAGCCTGTAGTTTTCTTTCCTTGTAGGGTCCTTATCTGGCTTTGGATAATACTGGCCTCATAAAATGAGTTGGAGAGTGTTCCCTGCTCTTCAGTTCTTTTTGGGAAAGTTTGAGAAGGATTGACAGTAATTCTCCCTTAAATGTTTGATAGAATTTACCAGTAAATTCAACTGCCCTGGGCTTTTCTTTTGGGGAGGTCTTTGATTACTTACTCAGCCTTCTTACTCATTATTGATCTGTTTGGTTTTTCTATTTCTTCCTGAATCAGTCTTGATCGGTGTCTAGACATGTTTCCAGGAATGTATCCATTCCTTCTAGGTTGTCCAGTTTGTTGGCATACAGTCACTTATATAAATGCCTTTCTTATTCTTCTTTTCCTTGTTTATTTCTGTGCTCCAGTGGACATTCAGATAATAATGCATTTATTCAACAAAATTACATATGTGTCCAGCTCCTAGAGTAGTGCTGACCATTCTGACTCCCTGGGCCCCCTCTACCCACCCATCGTCTCATAGCCTATCCTCTGCTTTTAGATGATTAGATTTCATCTTTGTTCTCGAGTGTCATCTGTGATGCTTTTCCCAATTAGTAGTTCTGTTGTAATATAATAATGTTTGAGAAGAAAGGCTCTAGAGTAAGACTATGTGGGCTCGATTGCCTGCCCCACTGCCTGCTGAGATCTCTTCGCCTTCATTCCCTCTGTAAAATGGAGACGCAGATAGTGTTCTGGGATAGTTGTGAGCAATAAATGAGATAAAACCGAGTGACTCTAATGGCCAGATCTTCTGTCTTCAGAAGAGGTGTGTGTGTGTGTGGGGGGGGGGGGGGTCGGACTGTTATTTAGGGCAGGAAGGGGGTCTTTTGAAATTGTTCTAAAGCCTCGTTGGTTGTGACCTTCTCTATGTGCAGGTGAGTTCCATGATCACTCTTGAGTGCAGCATGCTATTGGGGATTCCTCACTAGTCTAAATCTCCATATGCTCATTCACTTCTTTTGCCAAATCAAGGCAGACTCTTGCCTTCCTGCTTCACCCTCCACTTTTCTTGTTATGAAGGGATATGTGATCTGTACTTGAAAGGATGGCACTCTGGAGAGTGGTATGCACAGGTGTCAGATGCTGTAATATTGGACCCATGTTTATATTGAAGAGGTGATCCTCTACTTCCACAAGGATCTTGGCCATCCCCCTATTTGAAGGCCTTTTTAATCTTGGTGAAGTACAATTGCTAGTGAGGGGGACATTTTTCATTAAGTTCCTCAGAATCATATTTCCCAAATGGGGACTAAAGATGTTCAGAGTTATTTTTATATCAAGTGGATTTAACGTTCTCTTTTTTTAAATTGTGACTCTGAAGAGTTTACAAATGCCAGAAAAATCCATCACCTTTGTTAATCTTCAAAGAGAGCAATATAATTAACATTTTAAATGTTCTGTTTGACATTTTTTCCATTATTCACTACTTAAGCCTTTTAAAAAGATTTTTTTCCATGTAAATGGTAAGACACGTTTTACTTGTAAGTTTAAGTCAGTTTATAGCAAATAGAGTTTATGCCTTTCCTTTCTTCTTGGATTACAGGGTATATAGTGATTTTTATATCTAACATGTTTCTAAAATACAGTTGCAGTTTCCTGTTTTATAATTGATTTTTTTCAAGCATGTGAAACATTTACTAGTCCAATTAACAATCTGTTCTTTTTATACTGAAAAGCAGTACTCATTGATCAGTCTACTTGAGAGAAAATTTAATTAACAGGTTATATTTTTCAGATGTTTTTTTAGAGAACAGAAATACAGGGCAGTAATTTATGATTGAACATACACTCATTGTGTGAGTGTGTGTGCATTCAGAATTAAGGTGCTAGAAATTTGACTGCATGTTCTTCAAAGGAAGCCCTGATAGTGAATTAGAGATGCACTATAAACCATGCCTCCCCAGGTAAAATGTATGAGGTGGTGGATTTCTGAAGAACATGAATACCGTACCCTTCAGGCTGCAATCTCTACGCAGTGGTGAGACTCGCACTCCACGCCTCCCTAAGACCTCCTCGGCCTCATGAAGGGAGGAAGATCATATTGTTTTAAAAATGTGTCTTTATGATGATCACTGCCTCTATTCTGGACAAATGTGTGATTTCCTTTGTTAACCTTCCTTTGTCCTGACTTTCCCTTCCTGGTTGTTGCTCTAGTTTTTACCCTTTCTCCCTCCTGAAAAAGAGCACAGAATGAGTAGAGAGACACACAATTCCCAGCTGTCTATGCATTTCAGCTCTATCTTAGATACTCTTGCATTCATCACAATGAGTTTAGCTATTTTTTAATTCATTGAGGGAAGGTAAAGGTGTCTGTGTATGTGTTAGAGATTGGGCTGGGAGTGGAAGCCTAAAAACATCGATAATTTAGTTTAAAACAAATAACAAAAATAACACCAAGAAGTCTGCTTCAGAGTTTGTATTTGAGTGACTATTTTTCAGTATTTGGTATAGATTTGAGGGTTGAAAACTTTTTTTTTTCTACTCTCCTGACTGGCCCTTCCGAGGTGGAATGGGTTGCTGGGGAATGGAGTGAGTGCTCATTCCCTGAGGAGGTCAGGCACAGTCTAGAGCAGGGGTCCTCAAACTTTTTAAAAGGGGGCCAGTTCACTGTCCCTCAGACCGTTCGAGGGCCGGACTATAGTTTAAAAAAAAAACTATGAACAAATTCCTATGCACACTGCACATATCTTATTTTGAAGTAAAAAACAAAACGGGAACAAATACAATATTTGTATTTGCATGTGGCCCGCGGGCCGTAGTTTGAGGACCCCTGGTCTAGAGAGCCTGGTTGCTCAGTGTAATGCCAGACCAGCATTAGCTTGGCCTGGAGCTGGTTAGAAATGCAGAAACCTGGGCCACCCAGACCTGCTGACTCAGAATCTGCATTTTCACAAGATCCCCAGTTCAACTCATGTGCTCATTAAAGTTTAAGCAGTGCTAGTCCAGCCTTAGCTGCTTTGACTCAGTGGTTAGAGTGTCGGTCCTCAGACTGAAGGGTCACAGGCTCGATTCTGGTCAAGGACATGTACCTCATTTGCAGGCCCAATCCCCGGGACTGATCAGGGTGCGTGCAGGAGGCAACAAACGGGTGTGTCTCTTTCACATCGATGTTTCTCTCTCTCTCTGTCTCTCCCCCTCCCTTTCACTCTCTCTAAAAATCAATGGAAAAAATATCCTCCATGAGGATTAGCAAAGGGAAAAAAAAATGAAGAGTCCAAATAAGCCTTTCCCAGGATGTTATAGTGAGCCTATAACTCAAAGTATAAAATAAATATCCATAATGATATAAATAAATAAATAGATAAACAAATCAGTGGGGGAGAAGAGAAAAATCTCCCAGGCAGAAGGCTTCCAAATAATTTATGTAGATCCTCCCTCCCTCCTCCAGAAAGTGATGCTTAACCTCCTTTCCCTCATCTCTGGAGAGTGGGCTACTCGTAGTGACTTGCTTCCTGAGCATGTGGAAAGAGGGAGGATGGAGACTAACTTCAGTGAAGAAATCTGGCAAATACTACCTCTAAGCTATGTGCTCAAGACTAGCAGCAACAGAGATAAGTCATGGTGATAGCATGCACCCTTGTTATGATATGAAAATGGTATGTCACCTCTGTGGTCTTCCTTCCAATGACTCATAATCCTAGTCTAATTTAAAAAAAATCAGACAAACTCAGATTTCTTACAAAATTTCTGACCAGAACTCCTCAAAACTGTTAAGGTCATCAAAAGCAAGAAAAAAGTCTGAGAAACTGTCTCAGACCAGAGGAGCCTAAGGGGGCATGAGAACTAAATGTAACATGCTAACATGGATGGGATCTTGGAACAGAAAAAGGACATTAGATGAAAACTAGTGGGATCTGAATAAAGTGTATGCAGTTTAATAAACAGTAATGTACCAGTTACTTCCTCAGTGTGACAGATGTACCATCCTATATAATAAAAACCTAAGTGGCGTCACGCCCTTGTGCGACGTCATCACAAGATGGCCACCACAAGATGGCCGCCTTCACATCATCACAAGATGGCCAGCAGGGGAGGGCAGTTGTGGGTGATCAGGCCGGCAGGGGAGGGCAATTGGGGGTGATCGGGCCAGCAGGGGAGGGCAGTTGGGGGCGATCAGGCTGGCAGGGGAGCAATTAGGTGTCAATCAGGCCGGCAAGGGAACAGTTAGGAGGCGATCAGGCTGGCAGGCAGAAGTGGTTAGGGGCAGTCAGTCTGGCAGGCAGGCGAGCGGTTAGGAACCAGTAGTCCCGGATTGTGAGAGGGATGTCCGACTGCCGGTTTAGGGATTGGGCCTAAACCGGCAGTCGGACATCCCCCCACTTCATGCACGAATTTTGTGCACCGGGTCTCTAGTCTATATATATAAAAGCCCAGTGCCCAGAATGGCAGAACGACCAGAACGACCAGTGGCTATGACATGCACTGCGGCAGCCAATCAGCCTGATCCAGGCCCCAGTCGGCCCCAACACCCCGATCAGAGGTGGGACTGGCCAGCCAACCACCCGTGGCCCCTACTCCCTGCTGGCCCGGCCCAATGGGCCCCCATTGGGGTGGGCTGGCTGGACCCCACCTGTGCACGAATTTGTGCATGGGGCCTCTAGTAGTAACATAAGATGGTAGCAGTGAGGAAAATGAGTGAGAGATGTACAGAAACTTTTGTACCCTCTGAGCAACTTTTTGGTATAACTAACGCATACTCTAGAGCAGTGGTCACCAATCGGTGGTCCACTGGTGGTCCGTGAGGTCCAAAAGGCTGGTAACCGCTGCTCTAGAGCACCTTACTTTCCAGTCCTCTCGCTTAGAAGAACAGATTTTCTTCCTCATAGAGTAGTGACGGGTAGGGTAAGCATGCTGTGTGTATCTAGATTGCCAGGGCCTCTGAAAGGGCCCTTCTGAATGTCAGTAATTACATCTGGCTCCGTCTGAGTGTGGCATTTGGGCCTCTGTCTGGAAAGTAGCAGCAGAGTCCTCACTGCTGACCCCGAGTAGGTATTGGTTGTTTTGTTTCTAAATGGGATAGACTTAGGCATCACTAATTTAACACATGGCCCTCAGTACCGAGACTGGATGTTGAGAATGTGGATATTTATCATTATCTGGGGCACCCTGTAAATCCCTAACACCACATTCATTTGGGGCAGGGACATTAGTTCTGTGTGTTTTTAGCTTTAGAATGAAAGAGGACTTTGAAAATGCATTGAGCAAAATGGAGATCATTTTTGAAGAGGAGGTTATTTTCATTTTAACAAATTGTCTGTAATAACTGTATGGTACTAGATGAATACTAGATTTTTCAGGGTGATCGCTTAGTAAGCTATATAAATGTCTAATCATTGTGTTGTATATCTGAAACTAATATTGTATGTCAACTGTAATTGAAAAAATTTAAAATTTTTTTAAATTGTTTCAGTTATCTCAGCTGCTTATAGAAAACAAATCATCATCAGAAGGATCTTTAAAAAAAAAAAAGGGAGGGCGTCTTCCAGAGGGTATGCAGTACGGTCTTTGTACCTGACTGTCTCAACAGAGGAAGTTCTGCACTCTGTGCATTGTCTTTTATTCACACCAAATAGTAGAAGAGAGTACTGCTGACTATGTATAGAACCCTTAGAGAGGATAGACAGAGAAGGGCTGTGCTGTTTTCTACAAGTACAACTTCATCCATGCTGTGAATATTGGCTCCGGGAGTTTACAACATTGATCCAGCTTCAGGGGCTCCTTTTAATCTGAAACAGCTTGCAGTTGGGTGGCGTTTCTTGTGTTGGGCTGTGAACACTGACACCAGTTTCACAAAATTTCCTGCAAAATGCTTTTCCTTCATGTGCTTTGCTTTATTCCTGTTCTTGGAGACTTGACTGGTACAGGCCCTGTGCCGACTTTCCTTTGCTGTCTCACCACCATCAGCAGTTCTGTAATGGGATTAAAGGGATACCTCAATTTCCAAAAATAGACACAAGTTCAAGAGGTTTACTGCCCAGCAGAGGGAAGTCAAAATAACCAGCGTTGTATTTTTTTGGCATACAGATTTTTAGTTTCCCACATTGGGACCTTATACATAGAAAATAAAGTTACAAAATTTTCCTCAGTGTAAAATTATGTTCTAGCTCACTGTCACTTCACTTTAACTCTCTTCTTTATTGGGAAGAATTTGATATAAGGTAGATTCACCTTGGATATCATCCAATGACTGACAGGCCAGGCTACCATGATAGAGTATAAATAAGACACAGATCCCAGAGTATTTACCATTTGGAAACAAAATCATTGAGAGGATGCTGTGTTTCATTATAGTTACCTCATTTCTACTTGGTATGCACAATTTGTAATCTAGAACTGTTTTTATTGCTCCATTCTTAGAGTTTCATTGACAAACCAGATTATTTTTGGATAGCAGTTTTAGATCTTAGGCAGGCCCGGGATCAACATACTCCTTTCCCACTTTCTAGATATTTGGCCAGGGCAAATCACTTAAATTCAAAATTGAAGCTTAACCATCTAGAAAATAATGATAATATGTAAATTGCAAGGTTGATAGAAGGAATAGAGATGTTATATGTACAAATTTCCAGTATAGTGGCTGTCACGGTATAGTTTCTTAATAAATGGGAACTATCTTTTATAATTATTAATATATAAGTGTTAAAATATTATTATGAAAATTACTTAACATTATCAAGCAGAATAAAAAATAAATTAATGAAGAGTTGTTGTGTTGTGGGGGTTTTTTTGGTCCCAAATTTATTTATTGAAAAATGCATCCTATTTCTTCTGGCAGAAAGGCTGCCTTTGTCATACACTAAATTCCAACTGCAGTTGATTTGATTTTCTGTGTTCTTAATCTGTTACATTGAACAGTTTGTCTGTTTATACACCAGCTGCTTGCAGTAGCTTTATACTGTTTTATAATTTGGTGGAGACTAACTCCCCTTCATTACTTTTCTTTTTCAGTGCCCTAAGAACTTTGAATCAACTTGCCTACTTCCCCCATCCCTCATTCTATCAATATATAAGTATTTTTAATTGGGATCACATTAAATTTATACATTAAATTATCAACTTCATATCATTTATTATGCTATTGACCGATTCAAGAACTTGGTATGCTTTTCCATTCATTTGTCTTTTATGGTCCTCAGTAGCATATTTTAAAGCTTTTTCATGTAGAGTATATATTTCTCTTTTGTATTTCTTGTTACTGTTATCATAAGTACTTTTCTTATCTTTTGTCTTCTGACTTGTGCTCTTTTACTTTTGAAAATGGTTGATTTCTATATACTAGTATTCACTTTGTAATAATACTGTTAGTCCTCACTTATATTATTCTTACTCTGTTTTATACTCTTACATATATTTATTCACTAAATCATCATAACAGTCCAATAAAGTAAGTACTGTTTTACAGTGAGGAAACAAACTCTGAGAGATTAAATAACTTGCCCAAGGTCACACTGCTGAAAGTGACTGATCCAGGCTTTCAGAGCATATCCTCCTCAATTCTATACTATGCTGTACTCAATCACCTATTTCTCATTTCTAATAAAGATCCTTTGTAATATGTTTTCTGTTGATTATCCTGGTTTTACCTGAGGATGCTGCATGTTTTTTATAGGACTGAATATTATACAGATACCAGTTTTCTTCACATTTAAACATGGGTTTAATGCATTTCCAATAAAAATTTTGATGGTTTTTTAAAATTAGAATGGCATTGACTCTTTAGAGCTTGGGGAGAATTGACATTGTTAAAGTATAATTTTCATAAAGGTAAAGTCATCACTTTCAGGCAAAATAAAATGAACATGTGTAAAACATATTTAACCCACTAATTAATAAGGGAATTGGTAAGATGTTATGATAGGTTCAAAGAGTATCTGAAAAACTATGGCATTTATAGGCAATTTAACAGAAGGTAAGAATAAGGTTGGTGAATTAGATATAAGACAGTCTAATGTCCAACAGATTATAAATCTTTAGGGTTATCTGTTCCGCTGGACAGAAATTTTTTGTGTGTCTACCCCACAAAAGCCTGCAAGTTCTTAAGGAACTTCTCTAAGTCTGGGACCTTAATTAGTAGTAAATAAGGAGATGCACTAAGTCAGTGGTTGGCAAACTGCAGCTTGCGAGCCACATGCAGCTCTTTGGCCCTTTGAGTGTGGCTCTTTCACAAAATACCGACTTCTGCGCATGGGCCACGAAGTTTCAATCACACTGTACGTGCGAGCCCGCATGTGGTATTTTGTGGAAGAGCCACACTCAAGGTACTAAAGAGCCACATGTGGCTCGCGAGCCGCAGTTTGCCGACCACTGCACTAAGTTTATCTCTAGATCAGGGGTTGGCAAACTGATTTACAAACTAAATCTATCTGCTTCCTATTTTTATAAATAAAGTTTCATTGGAACACATGTATGCTCATTTATGTACATATTTTCTATGGCTGATTTTACAATGTAATGCCAGAGTTAAATAGTTACAACAGAGACCATATGACCCAGAAAACCTACTATATCTATTCTCTGGTCCTTTACAGAAAAAGTTTGCTGAATACAGGCCTGTACAATTCTTGGGTGATGAAGCTTAAACATTTTTTATACGTATACTATCAGATACCATTTGATACTATTAGAAGTGACCTTTTCTTTTTTTTTTTAGATTTCAGATTCCCAGTGTTTATTGCTAGTCTTTAGAGAATATAGTTAATTTTTAAATATTGATCTCATATTCTGAGACCTTGCTAACCTTGTTAGTTATTGTGTCTTTTTAAAATGGATTCTGTAGGATTTTATTGCAAAGATAGATAATCATGTCATCTATGAATAAGACAGTTTAATTTTTTTCTTTCCAACTGGTTTGCTTTTTTATTTCCTTGTCTTGTCTTATTGCACTGGCTAGGGTCTCCAGTATCCTCCTATATAATAAAAGGGTAATACACAAATAGACCGAATGGCAGAATAACTGAACAACCAATCAAAGCGTAATATGCTAATGATATGCTAAGGTTGCTCAACCGCCCACTATGATGTGCACTGACCACCAAGGGGCAGACAGTCAACTGGTCGACCAGTCTCAATGATGTGCACTGACTCTCAGGGGGCAGACAGTTGACTGGTCGACCAGTCACTATGACATGCACTGACCACCAGGGGGCAGATACTCCAACTAGTAGGTTAGCTTGCTGCTGGGGTTTGGCTGATGTGGACTAAGCGAGATGAGCTGGACACGCCCTGGAGCCCTCCTGTAGTCCCTCCCTGGCCTGATGATCATGCACCGGTGGGGTCCCTCAGCCTGGCCTGTGCCCTCTCGCAATCTGGGACCCCTTGGGGGATGTCGGAGAACTGGTTTCAGCCCGATCCCGCAGGCCACTTCCCTTGGGAGGGCGCCAAATGCAGGGCTCCTGGCTGGCGAGTGCTCTTGCAGCAGCACGAGCCTCTCCCCATCAGGACTGATTGGGCACAAGCCTGTGGCAGGCACAGTGGAGCCGGGATGAGCAGGAGCTGCAGGTAGGAGCTGCAGGTGGCATTAGATTGCAGGTTTTGTCCCCATCCCTGCTGGCCACCCAGAGGGACCCCACCCATGCACAAATTTGTGCACCTGTACTCTAGTAATACTGACTAAGAGTAGTGAGAATGGACATAATTATTTTGTACACCCCCCATAGCATTTGACCTTGAGCCCTCAATAAAGCTTTGTTGGGTGAACGAACTAGCATAATGCTTTTTTTAAATAATCTGTGGGGTTTTTTTTATTAAATCTTCATTGTTCAGATTATTACATTTGTTCCTCTTTTTTCCCCCCCATAATCCCCCTCCTTCCAGTTCCCACCCCACCCTCCGCCCTCACTCCCCACCCACTGTCCTCATCCATAGGTGCACGATTTTTGTCCAGTCTCTTCCCGCATCTCCCACACCCCTTTCCCCCGCAAGAATAGTCAGTCCATTCCCTTTCTATGTCCCTGATTCTATTATAATCAACAGTTCATTCTATTCATCAGATGATTTATTCACTTGATTCTTAGATTCACTTGTCGATAGATGCATATTTGTTGTTCATAATTTGTATCTTTACCTTTTTCTTCTTCTTCCTCTTCTTAAAGGATACCTTTCAGCATTTCATATAATACTGGTTTGGTGGTGATGAACTCCTTTAGCTTTTCCTTATCTGTGAAGCTCTTTATCTGACCTTCAATTCTGAATGATAGCGTTGCTGGATAAAGTAATCTTGGTTGTAGGTTTTTGGTATTCATCACTTTGAATATTTCTTGCCACTCCCTTCTGGCCTGCAAAGTTTCTGTTGAGAAATCAGCTGACAGTCGTATGGGTATTCCCTTGTAGGTAACTGAGTTTCTTTCTCTTGCTGCTTTTAAGATTCTCTCTTTGTCTTTTGCTCTTGGCATTTTAATTATGACGTGTCTTGGTGTGATCCTCTTTGGATTCCTTTTGTTTGGGGTTCTCTGCGCTTCCTGGACTTGGAAGTCTATTTCTTTCACCAGGTAGGGGAAGTTTTCTGTCATTATTTCTTCAAATAGGTTTTCAATATCTTGCTCTCTCTCATCTTCTGGCACCCCTATAATTCTGATGTTGGTACACTTGAAGCTGTCCCAGAGGCTCCTTACACTCTCTTCGTATTTTTGGATTCTTTTTTCATTTTGCTTTTCCGGTTGGGTGTTTTTTGCTTCTTCACATTTCAAATCTTTGACTTGATTCTTGGGCTCCTCTGGTCTGCTGTTGGGAGTCTGTATAGTATTCTTTATTTCAGTCAGTGTATGCTTAATTTCTAGTTGGTTCTTTATCATAACATTGAGGGTCTCATTAGATTTCTTGTAGATCTCATTAAGTTTATCGGCGGCTTCTAGACAGTTCTTGAGAGACCTTAAAAGTATGGTTCTGAATTCTGTATCTTCCATTGACAATTTTGTCCTGTTTCTTTGTCTCCGCATTTTTTTATGCTTTCTTGGTGCACCCCCTAGTGGTCTTTGTGCGCAGTCTTATTGTAGTTAAGCCTTGATTGTTGTAGTTAATACTGGGGGGATTTGACCTCCAGGCCAACTGGCTGTGAGAGTCAGCTGTGTCTGCAGTGGGAAAACTTCTGTCCTGTGGGGAGGTGCTAATCTAGCCTTTGCCTGAGGCTATCCGGCAAATGGCTCTGCGCAGGGCTTGGGCGGGGCGGGTCCCAGGGGATCAAACAGGGCGGGCGGAGGAAGCAGTTATGGCTGCTCTCAGTCCCATCCCCAGAGGCTCTGCAACCGCTGCAAACCTCGGAGAGAAAGCTGCCCTCGCATTCCGACTGATGCCAGACAGTCACGCTTCTCCCGTTTGAGTCTGGGTCCCTAGAGACTCGCCCAGAACTGGAGCTCAGGGCCTGAGCCTCCCTCCCGATTGAAAACGGCAACCGCGCCCTCAGCCACCAGCCTGCTCTGCACACACCTCCACACCTTTGTATTTTCCGCACTGCGCCTCCTCTGAGTCTTGGTACGCTGTTCTCTTTCCTTCTAGTTGAAGAATTTCCCCTCAGCCAGCTTTCCTGTGGTTCTGGGTGATGTCCGTTCCACCTTTTAGTTGTATTTTTGAAGTGGTTGTGTGAGGCAGCATTCTCTGGTGTTTACCTATGCCGCCATCTTGGTTCTCTATCAATAATCTGTTTTTTAATTTTCTTCTTTTTCTCTGTTTTCCTATTGATAGCATTAGAAATAACTGTGTCTGGGATAATCTCATGGAAATTTTAAATACTTATTGGACCAATGCTCTACTTTTGTCACAATGGAAGTTGAACTTGCTGCCACTTTGATAGGGACAAGATGTCCCATTTCCTTTTGCTGACATGAAATATAGGAATGCTGCACAGCAGATCAAGAAAACTTGTGTTGTAAAGTGTGTCCCAAAATTCACGCAAGAAGTAATTTTGATAGAAAACACAGGTTTATAATTAAAAATTGTAAATTTTTCATTGATTTATAAAGTATACAGTATAGGGTTACATATGGAATAGCATATCGGGTAAATGGCCTCCATGGCTTTGCTGGCACATATGCACTCTTCTGTTGAAATTTTCCATGACCGTTTTGCATAAATGTGGCTGAATTTCGATGAGGCTCATTTTCATCTTGATGGCTTGGTTAATTGACAAAATTGTCGCATTTGGGGTTCAGAAAATCCACGAGTGATTGTTGAGAAACAAATGCATCCACGACATGTCACTGTTTGGTGCTGATTTTGGGCTGGAGGCATCATCGGACCATTCTTCTTCGAAAATGCAGCTGCTCGAACTAAGATGGCGGCATAGATAAACACCGGGAAATTGCTGCTTCCCACAACAATCAATAAATGCATCAAAAACACAAGGTGGACACCATCCAGAACTACAGGAGGGCTGGCTGAGTGTAAAATCTACAACTAGAAGGAAAGAAAAGCACACCGAGAGCCAGAGGAGCTGCAGAGGTGGAGTGCAGAGGTACGGGGGCTCGCGCCCGCGGAAAGGGTCTGGCACCTGAGGACACGACTGTCTTTTTGAATCCGGAGGGAGACACAAGCTCCCAACGGCTCTGAAATCCGGATCCAGGAAGTCTCTGGGGACCCAGGTCTCATACGGGGAGAAACTGTACTGTCTGGCAGCAGGCGAGCTTGAGAGGGGCTTTCCCTCAGAGGTGCTTGCAGCCATTGCCGGGACACTGGGACTCGAGACTCCTTAGGGCGGGGCTGAGGCTCCGCCATAGCTGCTTTCTCCGCCCTTTGATTCCTTGAGACCCCGCCCCGCCCAGGCTGTGGCAGAGGCTTTTGCATATGAATGCCCCAGCCCTTTGCAACCTGTAATTACCTAACAGCAGCCAGGCCAGACAGACCCAGAACTTCCAAGAGAAGGCCCAAGGCCCCACAGCGGCTTGCATTGCTACACAGCTGAGCATCATCAGGGCACCTCCAAACTCCAAAAAAAAAGGAAGGGGAATCTGCAGTTCTCTTCGTAGTTCCTGCTGTGTAACCTCAGGCAGAGGCTAAATTAGCACCTCCTTAGATCCAAGAGCCACTGTACCCAGTGGTCAGAGGGGGACCATCCAGATCACAACTCCTCAGATCCATAAGGGACACACTCAGGGTGCAGTCTCAGTGAGCACCAAAGCCCCACTGAAGCAAGTCTTGCCCCAGAAGGGTGTCTCCAGCACAGAAGTTCTCCCACTGCAGACACAGCTGATTCTCACTGCCAATTGCCCTGGAGGACAATTCCTCCCAGTGATCCTACAACAACCAAGGCATAGCTACAACAAGACTGTGCACAAAGCCCACGAGTGGGTGCACCAAGAGTGTCCACCTCAGGTAACTGGGGAGGCTGAGCCACTGGGCCCTACAGGACACCTAGCACACAAAGCCACTCTATCAACACAGGGAAGCAGCCAAAATGCGGAGACAAAGAAACAGGTCACAAATGGCAGAAATGGAGGAAAGCAAACGACTGGATATAGAGTTCAAGGCCACGTTTATAAGGTTTTTCAAGAATTTTATGGAAACCGCCGATAAATTTAATGAGTCCCTCAATAAGTATAGTGAGACCATGGAGGACATGAAAAAGGACCAACTAGAAATTAAGCATACACTGACTGAAATAAAGAATAATCTACGGAGATCCAACAGCAGACAAGAGGATCCCAAGAATCAAGTCAAAGATTTGAAATACAAAGAAACAAAAAATACCCAACTGAAAAAGAAAAAAGAAAAGAGATTCCAAAAATATGAAGATAGTGTAAGGAGCCTCTGGGACAACTTCACGCGTACCAACATCAGAATTATAGGGGTACCAGAAGATGAGAGAGGGCAAGATATTGAAAACCTATTTGAAGAAATAATGACAGAAAACTTCCCCTACCTGGTGAAAGAAATAGACTTCCAAGTCCAGGAAGCGCAGAGAACCCCAAACAAAAGGAATCCAAAGAGGACCACACCAAGACACATCATAATTAAAATGCCAAGAGCAAAAGACAAAGAGAGAATCTTAAAAGCAGCAAGAGAAAGAAACTCAGTTACCTACAAGGGAGTACCCATACGACTGTCAGCTGATTTCTCAACAGAAACCATGCAGGCCAGAAGGGAGTGGCAAGAAATATTCAAAGTGATGAATAGCATGAACCTGCAACCAAGATTACTTTATCCAGCAAAGCTATCATTCAGAATAGAAGGTCAGAGAAAGAGCTTCACGGATAAGAAAAAGCTAAAGGAGTTCATCACCACCAAACCAGCATTATATGAAATGCTGAAAGGTATTCTTTAAGAAGAGGAAGAAGAAAAAGGAACTCTTACCATTTGCCACAGCATGGATGGAATGGGAGAGCGGATAAATACCACAGGATCTCACTCATTTGTGGAATATAATGAACAACATAAACTGATGAACAAGGACTGATCCAGAGACGGAGAGGCATTGATTGGACTGTCGGGCTTTGGAGGGAGGGTAGGGGAGGGTGGGGGTAAGGGGGAAAGATCAACCAAAGGACTTACATGCAGGCACATAGGCCTAACCAATGGACACGGACAACGGGGGGGGGGGGGGTAGAGGGTAACGTGGGGACAAGGACACATATGTAATATCTTAATCAATAAAAATATATTAAAAAAAAAAAAGAAAAGAAAATGCAGCTGCTCAGGCAATAACTGTTAATGGTGCTCACTATCGCAACATGATAATCCAGTTTTTTGTGCCTAAATTGCAAGATATGGATGTGGGCGCCATGTGGTTTCAGCAAGACAGAGCCACATGCCATACAGCCCGAGAAACTGTTCAATTACTGCATGAGTCATTTCCTGGTCATGTAATTTCCTGTTTTGGTGATCATAATTGGCCACCCAGATCATGTGATTTAACGCCGTTGGACTTTTTTCTTTGGGGTTTTTTGATGTCTAAGGTTTATGCCAACAAGCCCATGACCACCCACTCCTTGAAGGAGGAAATTGAGCACTGTATCAAATGAAATTCAGCCACATTTATGCAAAACGGTCATGGAAAATTTCAACAAAAGAGTGCGTATGTGCCAGCAAAGCTATAGAGACCATTTACCCAATATGCTATTCCATACATAACCCTATACTGTATACTTTATGAATGAATAAAAAATTTACAATTTTTAATTATAAACCTGTGTTTGCTATCGAAATTACTTCTTGCGTGAATTTTGGGACACCCTTTAGAAAACTCCCCTCCATCAGCTCTCTTGATTTCACGAAGATTTGAGTACCTTCACGCCCTGTAATACAAGTTCTCAGAGTGGTTAGAAACTCCTGATTTTAGGACTCCAGGTTTAATGGCCATGCCAGCTCCCATTTTGTTCATTAAAAAGAGTGAGATTTTTCTAGATTAAAGAGAAATTGCATTAATTTGAATTTTATTATTTTAGAGTTGTTTTTATACTTCTGGTATTAAAACTGTACACAAATTCACCTTCCTTCATTAATGTTCATTACAAATGAATCTTCAGAATTTATTTAGGTTTAGTTTAACAGAAATACTACTTGAAAGTTGTTTGTTTTAGTGTAGTTCATGATATTTAAATAATGGATCAGCAGCTCTTTAAAAGTTATTTTTGTTTAAAAATACTGCTTATGAATTCAAATTGGTCTTTTTACAATTATTCTGTATCCAGAAAGTGTTGATGTTTCTTAGATATTTGCCCTGATACGTACACATTTGTTTAGCTGAGCACATCATCATTGTAGCCTACTAAGAAAGAAATATATATTATGGAAGAGGTGACAACAGGCAGTTAAAAGATCAGAGAATGTGTTTGGATGAATGTGACAAAAACCCAACACCTAGGGTGGCTAGTTATCTCAACCATCAGAAATCTGGGATGAGTTGTATATCCTGGGCCTGGGTTTTTATAATCCATCACCAGTTTGTGGAGTTGATATTTTAGCAGTGGGGAAATTTAGTGTGTGTGTGTGTGTGTGTGTGTGTGTGTGTATACCTGCTAAAATGACAAGTGATTTCTCAGTGTACCAGAAAAGGGAAATGATACTGGATTTTCTTAGCAATTAAGTGACCAAATTGTATGTGGAGGGTTGGAAAACAGACCAAAATGATTTGATCTACAGACTGTAAACTGTAAAACCATTTTAGTTGGAAAAACTATGAAGGTTTAACCCATTTTGTTTACTGAGGAGTTGAGTTCAGGGGTGAGTTTACAAAAAAAATCAGAGTTTGAAAATCAGAGTTAATGATCTTTCCCTTTGTAGTAAAAAGTGTACATTTTGGCTTTTCTTCTTTTGTCTTCATTTTTTCTAATAAGAGCATTTTTTTATTTTATATTTTGAAAGTTCATCCCTCCCCCAACAAAAAAAAATGAGTGCTTCTAATTCTTATATTATGATTACTCAATATCTGTTAACATGTAAGTCGGTGTGGGAGAAGAGAATGAATGCTTCTTTTTAACCACAATGCAAAAGAATGTTATAATGTACTTTTTAGAACAAACATGATAATAATCTTATGTAATGGAAGTATTTGTTGAGTTACATTATTACAAGTAAAAACTATATAATTAGGCATGTATAAAAATTCATCAATCTTTACACTTCAGTTGGGGTATGTTAAGTGGTATTTCCATTTTTTAAAAAACTTTAAGAATGGTGGCTAAGGTTTAGAAATTGTGTTTGACAAGTTGGGGACTTGTATACTCTCTATAATACTACAAAGAGGAGGTTCTTGATAAAAAAAAAAAAAAATTCTCCAAGGATTGAAGCTTGTGGTTAATTAAAAACAAGAATATTTTTAAACTTTACCTTCAAATCACTCTATAAACTATCTGGCACAATTAAAGCTCCTGCCTGATAAAGAGTATGTTATGGTCATGATTTTCAGCATTCACTTCAAAGCAGAAATGTAAATTAATTAATCTCATTCTTTTATTGTGATGTTAGCTCTTTTGTTACTGCTGAGTTTACCTTGGCCTGAGAGCTGGCAATTAAATGGCACAGTGGAGATTACTGGAAAACATTAACTTGTTATTGTTAGTTGACATAGTGCTGAGGTTGATGGGAAGTAGAGTTTATAAATAGCCTGGTCTATGCATTGATTTAGAAATCTGCTCAGTTTCAGGGATGAATTTCATCAGACAGGCCATTCATTGTTTACATTTGAAGCTTTTTATTTAATGGAGAATGGGTTCATCCTATTGAAAAATGGAATGCTGAACACAGCTGTAGTACACGCTCCCAATGAAACTTTTTTTCAGTGGTAACTTCTTGAATAAATTGGCTTTCTGTTGTTTGCTCAAATTTATTCTTCTGAACATTACATAATTGATAATATTGCACTTTTGTCCTACATTTCTTTCTATTGACATTTATATTTTAAACTAGAATGGTCTTCATGTTTTAAATAAGTATGTTTTAAAATAAGCATACTTGAACTTCTTCCTTGTGTGTCTGTGCCTAAAAGCAGGCTTGCTACTTGAATTTTTATGATAAGCTATCAGATGCAAATCATTAACTGAGATCTCCCCAGCATGATGGTGGCAAGAACCCAAAGCAGTACTCCTTGAGAGATGAAAGGAAGTTGACTCTATTATGAGAAATCTAGGCAGTCAGACAAAGCATAACAATCATTTCTAGAAATCTGGCCAAATCACTGAATAATTGCCTTGCTCTTTCAGGCCAAGAGACAAACCTAAATTTGCATTCTCATTCTCATTGACCTGATGGTGAGGGAAGGAGGCTGTGCTACTCAGGTTTCAGGCCATGAAGTTTTCAGGCCTTTTTTTTTTTTTTTTTTTTTTTTTAAGTTGGGTGGTGCCTGTATTGATCAATCAGTAATGTTTTAATTGAGTTTCAATTAAATGCTCAATATTGTGCTAATTAACCACTGGGTGGATATAAAGCAGTATAAATTCATCACAAGAATCTTGTATGACATGGGAAAAATAAGCAACAAATCTAAAACAGAAAAATTACAATATAAAATCACATAGTATTAATTTTAAGTCACATTATCAGCATGGCTGGAATAGGTAGAAGCTTCATGACTAAATCCTAACTAATTCAGGTCATCTGGCTATATATACCTTCAGACCTCTGGTTGTTAAGACACTGACAAAAACAGGATGATTTAGTAGGCTGTCAAATGTTTCCAAACTTACCTGACACAAGAGTTATCTGGCTGCTGTTTAAAATACAGATTTCCAAGCTCTTACCCTAAAGATTTTGATTGTGTGTATCTGAGATAGGACCCCAGAATCTGCCTTTTTAATGAGCAAATAGGTGATTCTGATGGTGAGGCAAGTGTGGAAAACATTGGTTACGAGTGGAAGAGAGGAAGGATTCAATGTATAAAAATGAGTCACTGTAAGATACATGTGATCCTTTCTTCAGGTCCAGGAGATAACAGAGATTTACCACCACCACCCCCAATGAGGAATATTATACATTTCTAGGTAATTTGCCTTCGAAGTTAAAAGACAATGGAGGGCAATAAGAAAATCTAGACATTTCTAAGCTCAAATTTTTAATGGGCAAAAAAGTGTTCTGGGTTTCATTTCATCACTTACTTTCTTCTGCTCTAGGAAGGGTGCTCCTGGCCATTCATGTAGAGAGCAGGCAGGCAGACATGAATAAGAAGGAAGCATTTGAAATAGCAAATTGGCAGATGTGAGGGGAGACTCTTCCAAGTTTAAAGGGCAGCTGGCAAGACTGACCCAAGGCAGGAATGGAGGAAGCAGGAGGCTGAGTGAGCTGTTTAGTAACACAGTGTTTTGTGGTCAGGATCAAGGGGCATGAAGTAAGAGTCGTGGGAAACCGGGACAGAGATAACAATAATAACTGTGCACAACACATTTTATAAGGAGCAGGGAGGTCAGTAGTCCTTATGACACCCTCATCCAGAGCAATGGAGGGAAAGTTGGTTACATTATTTCAGTTTTACAGCTGGATGCCTAGAGGTATTGGGGAAGGTGTCCTTGCTATAGTGAAGTAGAAAAGGAAGTAAGTGAATTAGAGCCCATAGATATCCTGACCTATGTTATTAGGTTGGATAAGTATTGGGAGGATGGAGAAGGACAGAAAAGGACTGTCTTGATGGAATTTAAGTTGGTGAGTTGGTGAAATTTTGAACGGATTTCAGCATAGCTAAATGAAAGATACAGTTATCAACAGGTTTAAACAGGTGGTGTGGAGTGGGGATAATGAAAGGGGCTAAAATGTTGAGCAGGTTTTTGGTGTGAGCAGAGAGAAGGATATTGCATGAGAGGTAGAGTTTAAGGTTCAGCACAGTGTATATTATAAAACAAACTTTTGTATCTCCTTCTGATGACGTATAGAGACATACTGATCATAAAAATACGCTCAACTACATCTTCTCTGGTAAGCATAATACTTTTTAAAATAGTCTGCAATGGAGAAAATTTTTAAAAATTAAACTTTGAGAGTTTAGTCTATGGTGGTGTGTCCCCCTCCCCGCCGTGGTGTAGAGAGACTGGAAAAGCAGTGGACACTAGAAAAGCAATAAAACAGGTTATTACAATCTGCTCAGACATTCCAGTATCTCAGTGTACATGAAGTCTTCCTTCCTCTACAATTAGTACAACCGATAGCTTGCCTCTAATGATAGACTTTGCTATTTTTAATTAGCACCTGATGCTAATTTTTTAAGAATTAAAAGAAGTCAAATGGGATTCTAAGGGCATCTAATTACTGCAGTCTCACAATAAGTTGGTACTCTAAAGTAAATGTGTAGTTCACTCACAAGGCTATTTAAAAATATTTTTTAAATTACAGTTGACATACAATATTATATTAGTTTCAAGTGTACAACCTCATGATTAGACATTTATATCACAAGGCTTTTTTAATAGATGGAGGACCTCTGTAATTGGAGGATGTAAAATATGTCCCAGAAATGATACTGAATACGTTACAATATTGAATATTGGTGACTTGAATGTAGGACATCTTTTAAAAACTTTTAAAATTTTAATTGTGATAAAATGCACATAAAGTTTACCATTTTAACCATTTTTTAAATGTTCAGTAAGTAGCATTAAGTACAGGGGAGGGCAAAAGGAGGTTTATGGTTGTAATACAAATAAATAATGTAATAATAAATAATACAAGTATAGCCGAAACCGGTTTGGCTCAGTGGATAGAGCGTCGGCCTGTGGACTGAAAGGTCCCAGGTTCGATTCTGGTCAAGGGCATGTACCTGGGTTGCGGGCACATCCCCATTGGGGAGTGTGCAGGAGGCAGCTGGTCGATGTTTCTCTCTCATCGATGTTTCTAACTCTCTATCTCTCTCCTTTCCTCTCTGTAAAAACTCAATAAAATATATTTAAAAAAAATAATAATAATACAAGTATAAACTCTGTACTCATAACTGTGAACCTTCTTTTGCCTGCCCCTGTATATTCACATCGTTGTGCAGCCAATCTCCAAAGGTTTTTCGTCTCGCAAAATTGACACTTACTAGTATATACCCATTAAACAGCAACTCCCTATTTCTTCTTTTCCCCAACTCCTGGCAACAACCATTTCTGTTTCTGTGGGTGGGAGTGTCCTTGACCTCACTCATATAAGTGAAATTATACAATATTTGTTTTTTGTTAACTGGCTTTTTTCTCTTTCCATCATGTCCTTAAGGGTCATCCATGTTGTAGCCTGTGTCAAAACATCCTTTGTATAGCTGAGTAATATTCCGTTGTGTGTAATATGCCACCTTTGTGTACTCGTTTATCCGTCAGTGGACACTTGGGTTGCTTCCATCTTTTGGCTATTGTGAAGAATGTTGCATGAAATAGATGTACACATGTCTTTTTGAGGCCCTCCTTTCAAAAGTGGAATTGTGGGATCATACAGTAATACTATTTTTTATATTTTGAGAAACTACGATATTTTTTCCATAGAAATATAGAGAATCCTAATTTCTTGTTTTAGTTAGTAACTTCATTGGGAATCTTAATGGTTTGTGTCTTGGCCTCATTTTCCTCCAGTATTAAGAGGTAGTATGTATAAAGTTAATATTTTCTTGTTGCATTCTGCTACTATGTTATGGATACCGCCCCTCTTCACCCACCTTCATACTCTAATCCTATTGAAACTATTGAATGTCTTTTATTTTTCACTGAAATTGTTTGGAGGTGTGAGAAATAAGAAGACCCAGGTAGTTATAGAGGGTTAACTACCAATTGTATGTATGCAACTTCAAATTCACCCTGGTCTCTTTATTTGTGACTTTTTCCCAAGTAAAACTCCACTTTCTTCAGAAAGTGAGCCACTTCAAAGGTTTCTAAGTAAATTCTATTTTCTTGATAGCTAAGATTCTACCTGTTATGGAGACATGATCCATTCTACTAAGAGTTCACCACTAATTTCAAGAAGATTGGGACTAACTACTATATTGTGTGTTTTTTTTAAACCAAGAACCTATGGAATTTTAAATACATTTATATACCTTTCAGGGAAGACTACAACGTAAGTCCATACGCTTTGCTATATGAAACATCCAAATATCCGTTTTATGAGACTAATATACACAGGAAGGATGCTTTGCTTCCTTTGACTAAAATGCACAACAACTGGCCAGATTAACCAACACATGCCATGGTGGAAGCTAAAGTACTTGTTAAAGTGTTGCCTGATTTGGGCCATTCAGGAAATTTTAGGAAAATAAGAATGTGCTTACTTAGCTTATTTTGACGTGGTTGCCTCTCTGAGGCAGGAAACGGAGCTGGAAATCCTACCTCTGGATTTGTGAATTTATGGAGTATGCTCTGTAGGAAAGAGGATCAAGGATAAACCTCTTGAGGTCATAGCTGACAGCTGATATCTTTAAGGGTTACCAGATTGTTTTTCTGAGACACTGAATGGCACAACTTACTCTTCTATGTAACTCACACGTGCAGAAAATGTAGCTTATGACAAAAAGGGCAAACTTGATAAAGAGGACTGTACTTACACTTCTCAAAGCACCTGAGGGGCAATCATTAATTTATCGTTGCCATACCCTTGGTCATTGTTATGAACTCTAGTAAGATGATTAGTCAGAAAGTACAGTTTCTGGGGAAAATCATCAGAGACCACTAAAAAAAAGTATTGCTAAAGAACATTACTGCAACAGGCAGAAGTCCAGTGGCCAAGCAAAAACAAGTGCCAAAGAAAGGACATAATAAGCAGGTACCACTGAGGAGTAAGAAAGCTACCAAATAACTGAGAACTAAATAAACATAGATAGGAAAGCATAGATACCCCAGATGAATGGAGGCAGTGAGGTGAGTCTCCTTTTTACACCAACACGAGAGATGCCTAAAGTGCACTGAAAAATTAAAATCACACATGAGGCATCCATTAATAAGGATGACCAATCTTTAGAGAGTAATTACAAGGTACTTTCACATCAGTTACCTTTTATTTATTTATTTATTTTTTAAAATATATTTTATTGATTTTTTTACAGAGAGGAAGGGAGAGAGAGAGTTAGAAACATCGATGAGAGAGAAACATCGACCAGCTGCCTCCCGCACATCTCCCACTGGGGACGTGCCCGCAACCCAGGCACATGCCCCTGACCGGAATCGAACCTGGGACCCCTCAGTCCGCAGGCCGACGCTCCATCCACTGAGCCAAACCGGTTCCGGCCAGTTACCTTTTAGACTTAACAATAATCTCATGAGATGAATTATATTGTTAGTTTCATTTTACAGGTGAGGAAATTAAAATAATTTTCCCAAGGTCACCAGCTAGGTCTTGACTACAAAGCCTGGGCTCTTACAGTAAGCCAGGGTTTCTGCACCTAGGCACTATTGACATTTGGGGCTTGATAATTCTTTGTTGAGAGGGGTTGCCCTGGGCATTGTAGGATGCTTAACAGCATCTCTGCCCTCTACTCACTAGATGCCAGTAGCACCCCCTTTCAGTTGAGACAACCAAAAATGTTTCTAGACAATGCCAAATGTCGCCTGGGGGTAAAATCACCCCAATTTTTAGAACCACTGGTCTAAAGACTAATGTTTCTCAGTATGAGTCAAGTGGGTGTAGCCTGTTGTCCCATTGTCATCAGTCCCGATATTGGGCTGGGAGAGCTTGTTCTCTTAGAACTTTTCTAAAATGGATCCTCGTTGCCTTCCAGCAATATGGTGAAAGGGGACAGGCCAAAATGGATTTGGGATGGTTACTTGGAGTCATTGTTTCATTCAGCCATTTATTCAGCAAATAAGCTTAACAGTTCCTGGAGTTTGGTAGAGGCGCCAGTCTTTGAACTGAAGTAGGTTTAGAGGGAAGACTATGAGTTTTCTCAAGATGAGCTTGGAGGAGGATGAACCCATGTAGATAACATGACATGTTAGTAGGCTAGGAAAAGCAGGCTGATGGCCCACACCACAAACATATTCCAATCTCAAGGACTTATATTCATTGGTCATCTTTCTAAGCCAACCCATTTGCAAGCAGTCTTGGTGTTTACTTTCACTATATTGAGTTAACTATTGCCTTGAAAGTACTGTTTATCTCAGCCCACATGGTAATTGACTTAAATTTAAAATCAAGTCAACAAACGTTTGCATTCCTGTAAGGCTCTGTAGGAGATAAAACAACATGGTTTACATAAAAAGATAAATAGCAATCAAGGCAACATATCTTAGGTGCCAAATGAGTGGTTCAGATAATAAATACTATGCAATGAGAGGATGGAGAGATTTCCACAACCTAGAATTGTCAAGGAGAACTTCACAGAGGGAGCTAATGAACTGGGCCTTACCCGATAAGTAGAAATAATATGCAATCTTTATGACAGACCGGGAAGCACATGATTAATGAACACAGCATCCCATGTAAAAAGTACCTTTTAGATTTTTGTTGTGTTAATCTTCACTTGAGGATATTTTTCCATTGATTTTTAGAGAGAGAGGAAGTAGGGGAATAGACACACAGAGACATTTATTTGTTGCCTCCTGCACGCATCCCAACCAGGGCTGGGGATTGAGCCTGCAACCGAGATACAGTGCCCTTGACCAGAATCAAACCTGAGACCCTTCAGTCTGAGGGCTTATGCTCTAGCCACTGAGCCAAACTGGCTAGGGCTTGATTATTATTTTAATGCCATCTAGTTTCATTATTTTGAAATATATCCAATAACAGATATGAAATCCAGTTAGAAGTTTACCCATGATGATTGTCCAGAGTTTGTCAGCTCAACCAAGAAAATTCCTAAGTGAAAAGGTGTTTTGATCACGCCCAGGGATCAGAGGAAACTTCATAATGGTTGGTTTCACGACCTTTTATTTCAGTCAGACCTCACCGAAATCACCCTTCTCCAAACAAAGTTGCCCTAGTAGGAAACTGGTCTCCAGATTTAGAGAGACCTTACTGTGTGCAGCCTGCCTGCATGACTTTGGGCATCCCCCATCCTCAGCAGCACTTCGGAAGACAGTTACCAATATGGGCTGTAGAGGCTTTTGCTTCTTAAGACATGGTTTATTCCACAAATCCCAGCCATCCAGTAGACTTCTATAATTCCATATAAAATGGATGCAGCAGATGTTCCTGGACCTCACTGCTGGAGGTGTTGAATGGCAAATGAACAAACAAACGGGGGGACGGAGGAGTGGGGGGACCCACCGGGGGGGGGGGGGGACCCACCCAAATCCCCTTCCTGGAGCTTAGAGGAATCATTCTTTTTCCTTCCTCCATGAGAAAATATAAACTGTTGCTTTATAAACAGTTGTCACTTTTTGACTTATAAAGATTCACAGTCTTTTCCTTTTGTTTACTTTGATGACCTTTGAAATAAGCTGCAACCCAGAGTCAAAAAAAATTTCCATGTTCATTTTTCAGAAAGAGGACTCTGTTGCCACAATGTGCTGTCAGCCTCTGACTCCGAGGCTGGCTGCAGCCCAGGCCCAGGTTTGCAGGCCCTTTTCCCCAAACCCCTCACTGGGCAGCTCCAAGTAATGTGGGTTACTGGCCTGAAGGCCAAACAGTTTTCTGTCGGTCAGACTCTTCTATAAAGCAGATTTTATGGCAACTCTAAAATCCGGAAAACACAAATTAATATATTAACTTTGCATTTCCTTTGGCTTTGCTTGCTGAAGAGACAACACTAATGATTTTCCTGCAGCTCTCAAAAATGCTGCTACCCGCTTCCCCTGTGGCCAACCTTCTCTACCCTCAGTGGGCCTCTCCTCTGACATGCTCTCCAAACCTCATTGGGTACCAGTCTGAAAAGTCAAAGGAAGAGGCCAGGAGAAGCCTTGGAAGTCCTAACTTCCTCTTGGGGGCGTTGAAAAGTTCCTTTTCTTTGATTTTATCTCTTAGTGAAAAATAACACATAGCCACCTGTCCCAATAATTTGTATGTGAATTTTAATACTGAGTATGGAGTTAGGGAATACATGATAAAAAGAACATTACTTAGCTTCTATTGTTTCTGATTCCCAAAATAATGCATTCTTCCTTTGTGGTGATAAGGCAGTCTGTATATTCGATTGTCGTGGTGGTTGCACAAATCCATGCATGGGGTAAAATTGTGCGCGCACGCGCGCACACACACCCCCACACACACATGTGAATACATGTAAAAAATGGCAAAATTGAATAGGGTAGGTAGCCTAGTTAATAGTAATATGCCTATGTCAATTTTCTGATTTTGATATAGTACTGCAGTTACTACATAAGAAGTCACAATTGGGAAAAGATGATTGAAAGGTACAATGCTACTAGTTTTGCAACTTGTTATGAGATTATAATTATTTCTTTACAAAAGTTCTAAAAAAAGTAATGCATTTTTACTGTAAAACTTTCTAAATTATAGAAAAGTTCAACAAACTTTCACCCCTAAACATTAATTGAATTTTAATATTAATCAAAAATAAATATAAATTAAAAATAATAAAATTATTTCAAATTTGACCAATGGGAGCCCATTCCAAAAAAAAAAAAAAAATCACCAAGTAAAAAAATCCCACCCTCACTGTTAATAATTTGGTACCAATAAAAATGGGATCGTTGCCCTAACTGGTTTGGCTCAGTGGATAGAGCGTCAGCCTGCGGACTCAAGGGTCCCAGGTTCGATTCCGGTCAAGGGCATGTACCTTGGTTGCGGGCACATCCCCAGTAGGGAGTGTGCAGGAGGCAGCTGATGGGATGTTTCTCTCTCATCGATGTTTCCAACTCTCTATCCCTCTCCCTTCCTCTCTGTAAAAAATCAATAAAATATATATATATATAAAAAATGGGATCATACTATTTTTGCAGCTTGCTTTTTTTTACTTACCAGTGTAGAGATATTTTCATGTTAGTCTATATAAACCTACAACATTCTTGTTAATAGCTGTACAGATTGGCTCTCTGTGATGGGATACTTGTAGAAATATCCCGTAATTTTTTTCTATTGGTCCTGTATTGGTTGTTTCTGAATTTTCCTGTTAGAATCAGTGCTACTGAAGATCATCCTTGGGCATCTATTATCTTTGCCCATGCTCCTTTCTGTGAGACAGATGCCTAGAAGTGGGTATTGCACTGAAGAAAGTGCATGACTTCCAAGTTGCTACTTTGTCTAGCTCCGAGGGAGACCACTGTACAGGGAAAAAAAATTTTCTTATGTGTAACAAGATGGCCTTGCTGGTTATCCCCCCCACCCCCCAAAAAAGGTGACAATTTATGTTCCCACCAATGATGAATGAGAGTATTGTTTTCTTACCTAGTTATTAGATGGGGTCCTACCTACTAATTTTTAAGAAAAATTCTGTACAAATTAATGTTATTGTTTTTAAATTATTGTTTTAATTGCCCTTCCTTAAACATGAATGAAGTTAAACATGTCTTCATATGTTTATTGGCTATATTTGTATTTCATCTGTGAATTGCTTGTTTATATTCTTTGCTAAATATTTGCAGTTCCCAAAGTGTGTGCCAAAGCTCTGTGGGATATTTTAAATTTGGGAGAGAAACACAATGATGTTTACCATCTGTGAAATATTATGAGATCTACTAGCTCGAAGCTATTTACACTTATCAACATTAGCTTGCACTGCATTCCTTTAGAAGATGCTATATATCTTTGCAAAGTTGAGTATTTGATAGTTGCTGCTTTAAAAAGCAAGTACCATGAGAAAATCAATATGGAACAGGAATGAGGGTGGAGTCCAACAATCCCGAGGCTTGGGAAGTTATGAGTAGCCAACAGGCACACATATCCCATTAGTACGTATTTGTGGTTATTAAGGAATGAAATCAAAATATTTTTTCTTTCAACTTATGTGTATTATTTTTTCAAACAGTTCCTAAGTTGTTAGGGTATAAATACTTATTAGGTTGTTTGGACCTAACTACTTAATAAATGGAACTATTAGGTATTTCTTTTGGCCTAGAGGCACCATGAAAAGATTATTGAGGTGCTAAGGGTGCTATGAATGGTGAAAGTTTGTAAGTCCCTGCCATATTTTATTCAATTACTTTCATTTTTGTTATTAATTTGCAAGAGTTTTGTTCCTTAGGGGGATTAGCAAATATTTTACCCCTTTTTCCCTTTACTTTTGAAGATTCCTTGTAGTTTTTACTTTTTCAGTTTTTGTGTTGACAGACTTATAGAAAGCCCATTTTTACCTGAAGATTATAAAACATTTTCCTGTTTTCTTCTAGCATTTTTATAATGGGCTTTTTTTTTTTTTTTTTTTTTACATTTGATTATTTTCTCCATCTGGAATTTATTTCAATGCAAGACTTTGGGTAGGGATCTAACCATATTATTTCCCAAAGAACTAGTTGGTTTTTAAATACCATTTATTGAATAAATCAATCTTTTCACTACTGTTTAAATATCACTTTTATCACCTACTGTATTTCTAGCACATTTATTTCTGGCCCCGCTATTCTTTCTCTCTCTTCATAGTACTTACTGTTTTCTACCTTGAATTTTAGTTATATACATATCTTATACCCTGCACTAGATCACAAACTTTTTAATATTGACTTCATCTCTATGTCCTATAGCTGCATGCTTTCCTCTTTCCCTTCTTATCTTCTTCTCTAAATCTTTCTTAAAAGTTTTCTATAGAAAAATTTAAATATACACAAATGTAGATAGAATAATGTAATGAGTCCCATGTATCTTAACTATCACTCAGCTGCAATAATTGTTGATTCTTAACTAATTTTGTTTCATTCGTACTACAGTCAGCTTCTTTCTTTCTATATTGCTTTAAAGCTAACTATCTTGATTGAACAAATTATCTATTATTTTTCATTAATAAGTTATGCTACATTAAAGAATTTCTTATTGATCTAAATATTAACTTTAAGGAAATTCAATAGGTAAAGCTCCAGATATGTAGAAAAGATGAATTATCATATATAAGAAAGCTTCCCCTAAAGAACTTAAACAGATTTATTCTATAAATAAATAGTTTGTAATTTAAAAATTTTTATACGTAGCTTTTCAGAAATGTATCTGTGTTCTAAAGCAGTGGTCGCCAACCTTTTGGACCTCACGGACCACTGTTCTAAAGTTAGGAACTCTTTATTTAGAACAGGTATTAAATCATTGTTTTGTAAATTGTTAATTCTTTAAATGCACGTCTTTGTTTGTATGTTGGGTTAAGATTGACTACTTTTGACATCACTTTCTAAACCCAACATGTTGCTCAGGGCCCTTGATGCCTCTTCTGGGTGCCAGACTCCTAATTGAATTGTAAAATTTGGAGTACCAGGCCAGATATGACTCAGGCGAAACATATACTCACTCTCCTTTTAATGCTATGTATTTTCCCCAACCCTTTTGTGTGGAGAGAGTTTAGAGAGGTTTAGTACCACAGCTGCTGGTGTGAATATAGGTTCTGCTTCTACCACCGCTGGCAAGGTGGCATGGTAGAATTAGAAGTCAATAAATACTCTCTTTATTGAGCCCGTCTGTCTGACAGACAAAGCTACTTATCCTTGGGGTCCCGGGGCTAGAAAACTGGGACACAGTCCCTTCCTTCAAAGAGCTATACAGGGAAATTGTAGATTGATAGCCATGATGACAGGATTATACACACACACACACACACACACACACACACACTGGTATATGTAAATGAAGCTGAATAGGAAAAAAAGTTATTCTTAGGGTGGGGTTGGGGGCAACTGAAGAAAGCTGAGGAAGGTTTTATGGTGGGCCTTACAGCAGAAATGAAATATCAGTAGGCAGAGTTGGAGAGGATAGGGGAGAAATGGAAGGAACATCCTGCATAGAAAAGCATTTGTAAGTTGTCCAGAATGGGAAGTTGTCTGCCTCAGTGGCCACAGAATAGATACATGAAGAGGAGAAATTAAGGAGTAAAACAACTAGTAGAAAGGTGAGTTGAGCCTCTAGTGCCCAGCAAATTCTATAGGAGGTTGGAAACTATTGAAGGATTTTGAATTTGGGAGTAATATGAATGGGGCTTGGTTTTAAGATTTATCTGCAGCCATGTGTAAAATAAGTTTTAGAGGCAAATACCAGTCAGTTAACTTGTTTCCATCAGAGAGGTGTAAGGTCTTTGGGTTCCTGAACTAGAACTGTGGGAGTGTTAATAGAACGGAGGGAACGGATTTGAGACAACAAAGTAAATTTCCAGGCCCCTAGAGACTTTGTGTTTTTGTAGATGTTAGTCCTTAAAGATATTTGTGGCCTGTTTCCTGTGCTTCTTTTCCCCAGCCCAGAGTCAGCTAGGAAGTAATTATACTTTGTAGTTGGTGACCTTTTTCCCAGCACAGCAAAGTGTCACCTTTTGGGAACTTACCCAGACCTTTCTAAGGATGTGTTCTCATCTGATGAACAGGTTGAGGTTTGGGGAGTAACCACTTGAAATGCTTCCTGGCCTGCCCTCCAGCATGGGATCAGATTGGTGGGTACCTGTGGGTGGCACAGGCCCACTGAGCCCTTTCTCGTAGGGATGACCAAGGTGAGCAACTTAAGTGTCCCAGGGTCACGCCCCCAGTCCACACTGACCCTCCAAGGCTGGGAGCAGTGGGGCTGTTAATAAAAAAGGTTATGTTGAGCTTTCTGCACAGATGACCTAGGCAGGTACGTACACCCAGCCAGCACCATGCCCTGCACTGTGGAAGTAAGAGAAAAGAGGGGTGCTTCTGAGAAGCCTGTGGTCCTGTTGGAGATAAGATTGATATGCCTGAAGCAGAGAACAATTAAATACTAACCCACGTTTTAATAATTAGAAATGACAAATAAGTTAGAAAACTTCTCTCTCTTGCTTTCCCATCTACACACACACACACACACACACACACACACACACACACACACACAGTCTGCCTTTTAAATGATTTTTGCCGTATCCATTTCCATTTCCCGACAGTTATATGATTAGGCATGTTTCTGTGAATTAGAAAGTTTAGGTTCCTCCCTCAGCCATCCCCCTACTCACACCACTGCCCCCCTTCAGGCTGACTTAAAGCTATAAAATACTTCTGCCTGCCTGCGTTTAGTTCTGTTTGTATGAATTAAGTCGACAGGATAAATATTCACATTCCCAGCGACAGGCTGAAACAATGTTTGCCTGTTCTGCCCAGTGAGTCGAGAAAAAAAGCGGGCCTGACATCACCCTATACTGTACATTCCCGGCATAGATCATTTATTTAAGTCCCTGAAAAAATACAGATGTTTTACCAGCCGAAATAAAATCCTGTGTAAACACTGAGCTCGGAAAAATGTGGCTCTGACTTAGCTGTGGGGGTTGGAGCTAGGCAAAATGGCAGATGCAGAAATTTTATACTTGGCTGAATGTGATAGGGACAAAAGTGTTCGTCCCCAGTCTGCATGCTGCAAAAGAAGAATAGAATTTGTTTGTAAGAAAATACAGTTGCAAACGTGAATAGGTCTGTTGCTCTTCAGTGTTTGTGATTGTTAATGATTATGATGCATTCACCCACTTGTATCTGACCTCTGAAATGAGTGTCTTTTTTCTATTGGAGTTGTCCTTTTTCATGACCTGCCTACCCTGGTCCTGTTATTGCTGGAGCCTGCTGGTTCCTGGCGCTCAGGTGCTGTTGATTTTATAAGGGGGAAAACTGCCTGGAAGCCATGCTTGGTGAAGAGGAAAACCCATCTCAGCATCACATTCCCAAACAGCCATCTATCATCTTGATCTTGTCTAACACAGTCACTATTTTAGTCCAGCAGCACAAACCAGACATATTTTACTGGTGCAGTGCAAGTTTTTTCAGGGTCTGCCTCATGACTCTTCTCAGACCTGTGGTATTTATTCAAAGAGCATTACATTTGCTCTGTGGAGTCACTTTTAAGATTCAAAGCTGCCAGAATGGACCCCATGCTTTACACAGATGGTTGGAAACTCCCCTGAGTCTCCCTGTGTTTAGAGTGTGGATGGGGGTGGGCAGAGAGTAACTGCTTCCAGGTTCTCCAGACTTTCCTTAGATCCACAGTTTCATTTAGACACGCATCTCAGGGGCCAGAAATCTAGCCCCCTCCTTGTCAGGGCCTGGACGATCACCTCATCTCTCAGTAGTCCCAGCCTGTGATGGTCCCGGCATGTGATGGTCCCAGCTGATGGTCCGGAGCGTATGGTAATCCTGGTGATGCTGCTTGGTCTGCACTCAGTTGTTTGCTGTGTGCTTTTGGTCTCTTTCTGACTGAATCACAACTGTGTTAAGTCAACACCACTTTCTCCTGTTTCTTTTGCCGAAGACACCTCCAAATCCACTCCAAGCTTTTCTAAAGGGCCTCCCGTAGCTAGAGGTAAACAGCTGCCCTGCTTGTCCCAGTGTGATTGTTAATAGAGCTCCTCTCCACTTTCAGAAGACTTCCTGGTCTTCTGCCCTCCCTAGAGCAGTTATCACTGGACATTCCCAACCAAACTCATTAAATCCCCTCCCTCATTCCCCAAAAGGCTACATGTGCTCTTGTGATGCCTGCTGGGGTGGGCCTCCAGCACCAGCTGCCTGAGTTCAGAGTCTCTTTCCTGACCCTCAACTCCATGTCTAGAGCAGTTGCCAAGTCCTGCCTCTTCAGCCTCCAA
Source organism: Myotis nattereri (assembly GCF_964212035.1). Taxonomy (NCBI): domain Eukaryota; kingdom Metazoa; phylum Chordata; class Mammalia; order Chiroptera; family Vespertilionidae; genus Myotis; species Myotis nattereri. The sequence goes on from NC_138085.1 coordinate 61,818,318, forward strand.
AGTCTCTCAAATGTATCCTTTCCTCTTAGTTCCACTGCTGCTGTTGTTTAGATTGGCATGAGGTTGGGATGTCACAAATCCAGTCCTGTCTGTTTCAGACAAATAAGCGAATGAAGGGGGGTGGATAGAAACATGCAGCCCTCTTGATGCATCCTTTGTCTTCAAACTTTTGATGGAGATTTGGGTTCAGTAAATATTTCATTTCCTCTCGATTCTACATAAGTTGAGGGGGGTGGGGAGGAGAGCATGAGATAAGTGATAAACCTGGACACTCCATCCGAGCCACCATGCATGCTGGTCAGTAGGGGGACAGTGGGGACCCTGAGCACGCATTGCTTGTCAAAGGGGGCAGCTGCTGCTCCTCAGCCCAGGCCCAATGGCTCTGTGGGAGTGTGGCCCCAAGATGGCAGATGTTTTGATTTTTCAAAAGAAATTGGAAATCAGGATGAGTTTGATGTGAAATCTCCCAATTCATAAAGGAAAGTTTAAAAATACCGTGCAGATCAAATAAAACATCTGCAGCCATTTTTTTGTCCAAAGGCTCTTTCTTGGTTTTCAGCCTCTGGTTTCACCCCTCACCACCTTCTGACTGGACTATTGCAGTAGTGTTGGTCATGTTGCCCGTTAATCCAGCCTCTACACCACCCTGGCCTTTTGCCCCCCAAGTTAGCGATCTGATCACTTAAAAGCTATGAAGAACAGAACACACATTCTTGATGTTTCATTTAAGATCTGTCTCCAGCTCTGTCTCCTCCCACCTTCCACACACACCCTGGCTGTGCTTTCGTCACGCACAACTACTTGCTGTCCCCTGAGCAGTCCCAGGATTTTTAGTAAATAGCTTCTTTTTAGAACAGTTTTAGGTTTACAGAAAAACTGAGCAGGCCCTCCCAGTCCCCTCTCCCCAGTTTTCTCCTGCTATTAATATTTTGCATTAGAGGGTACGTTTGTTACAACTAACACACTGAGATCAACACATTATTACCATTAACTAAAGTCCATAGTTTACAGTAAGGCTTACTCTTTTTGTTGGGAATACCAATATTTTAAGACCCTTAAAAAATTTTTTTATAATTCCCGTTCCTCTGTTTGTATATTGTTCTCCCAATTCTGGCAAGATTTTTTTCAAGGCCAAATATGAATGTCCCTTTCTACAAAGCCTTCTCTAACTGTTTATTTCAGGAATGGGGGCTGGAAAGGAGGGAGCAGACAGAAAAAGGAAGAGAAGTAACTTTTTTTCCCAGGTGCCTAGTGTGTGCCAAGTACTATATATTCTTTTAAATCCCTCTATAATCCTATTATATCGATGTTATTATGGATGTTAACCTGTTTCCGTGAGTTGCCCAAAGCCCCACTAATAGTAACTAGGTTGACGCCCATGTCCACCTGGCTCCAAAGTGCGTGTTGCGCCCATTCCTTTTCCCTAGGGCTACATTCTTACCACTAATCTAGCCTCCTGCCTTCCCCACTAGATCAGAAATCCACTGGAGTGCGAGGTACTCAGCTCAGTGTCTCCACTCCCACGAAGCGGGGTGCGGGGGGATGGGGGGCAGACATACAGCACTCCCCCCAAACCAGGGGCTTGTGACCTAAAGGCAGAGCTAGTATAGGAAGAGGCAACAGATCCTGACATCAGTTCAGCGAATGGTTGTTGAACTCCTGCTGTGCCTGGACTTGGTGCAAGGTGAGGTGGGGAAGCGGAGGAAGTGGTGGCGGTGCTGCCGCGTGGCTGTGTCTCCCTGCCAGGCAGAGCCAGGAAGCTATTGATTCTCCGTGTATCCGGGACTAGAATGTGAGCTGCAGGGGAGCAGGGACTCTGTTCTCTGCTGTGACTCCCAGGACAGTCCCTAGTGGTGATAGCTCTTTAATAAATATCTGTGGCTGGAATGTTTGAATCCCATTGCAAATTGGGGACACGGAAAGTGACTACTCGACTGCTCGCAGCTCTCATGTGCGTTCAGTTAGTCATCAGCCTCAGTTCCGGCAGCGTAGGGTTCTCCACGTTTGGTGCAGGGCAGCTCTGTATTATAAGCAGTTTCCAAATTATGCCAGGCCTGGGCTCAACCACACTCCGAGTTCTCCGTTCCCAGTGAATGACCAGGATCACAATTGTTGTGTGGTGTGTACCCAAGGTGACAGAATTGATGGACCTGTTAGGCTGATTTTCATAAACCAGAGCTACCAAGCGTTTCAAAAACAGCCTTGTTTTTGCCAAGTAAGGTGAGCAAATATAGGACTAAGTTTAAACATCCATCAGGAGTTATTTTTGAAGCGATTGCTTCTAAATGAGAGGCATTTGAAAATCTCACAGCTTTCTTTACAAGTAAGTTCCACAGTCATGTATTTTGCTGGTGTCTGCTGATGAATTACGATCCTGTGACACCATGAAAAGCCTGGTGGTTGGGTCTGTGCAGCTGCGGAGAAAAGTAAAGTGAGGCCCAGGGACACTGCCAAGTCTTTCCGGCTGGTGGGATTCAGGCGGAGGAAGGTATTTTTCATTCTGGCAGTCACCACAGAAGAACAGAAGCCCCAGCCAGACCCATTTCTCCAGACTTCAGGACGGGTGGTTTGGGTCCCTGTGGGGGTGTGGTGAAGTAGTGATATTCGATCTGTTGCTTCTGAAATAACAGGTCCATTATTAGAGAAAGCGTTTTCAGTTTCCATTAGGACATGTGTGCATTCTCCTGTCCAGTTACTTCTGTTTAGAAAAAAAATAGTGGTTACATAAATTTTTTAAAAGATTATTTATTGATTTTTAGAGAGAGAGGAAAGGAGAAGGAGAGAGAGAAACATTGATGTGAGAGGGGATATCAATTGGCTGCCTCCTGCATGCTCCCTACCGGGGATCGAACCAGCAATCTCCTGGTGCATAGAATGACACCCAGCCAACCGAGTCACACGGGCCAGGGCACATACAGTAAATTCATCACAATTTATTTTTTTCTTTAAACGAACGGTGGTCAGTATATATTTGTTGTTGGTAATTACAGATGTCTGACCCCAGAAAACGTGCCAACTCCGACTTGTGTAGGGTCCAATGACTCTAGGTCTCTTTTATCTTGGCCCCTTGCTCTTCTCTACTCCATTCCAGCTGTAACTCTCAATTATGCCCCTCACTGACATGAGAGAAAAAGAAAAACTTGAATCTTATTGCTGAGAAAGAATCATCTGCAGCTCTGGTGAAGGATACAGTAGGGAAAGAAAACAAACTGAGTTTTAAAATAGCCTTTCAAAGTTCTTCATGTGCTTATCTGCACTTGCTTTGCTCACCCACCTCCTCCTTGATTAAGATAAGGGCGACTGAAGGATTTCTCTGACATGCGTCTTTCTCCTTGGCACTGGGTAAGGTCAGAGGATCCCATCTATGCCCTTGTCCGCTTTCTTTCTCTTCTGCAGGTTTGTACTCCTCACAAAGGTCTCGTTGATGTCATATCGGAGTGTGAATCCATGACACACGTAGGTGGGCATGCACACTTGCACGTGCCCTGTATCTTGTGTCTGCTGGAACTGTGGCCTTTGTCCTAAATATAGACATCCAGAGATAGAACAGGATATGTCCTTCTCTGCTTAATTCTAATACATAATGTCATGTAAGAGTGAGAAAGTGGGGTGTGTCTGCCTTGCTGCCTCCACTCCTGACATCTCAGCAAAGACCTGCTAAAAAATCTGAATAGTTTACAGACGTCGCTGTGGAGTGTTTGCAAAGGCAAGCGTCCTTGTGGCCTGTTTCTTTAGCCAAGCCTGTTCTGATAAACCCAGACATGTAAACCAGTTAGATTCTCAGACTTAGGCTTTAAGAGGTACATTTTTTGTGAGTGACTGCTAACATAGAGAAAGATGTTTGCATTTCTTTGCTAAAACCAACTTACAGGTTGTTTGTAACTAGTAAGCTCTCGTATCAAATGATTGTCTGCTTACCTTTCTTTGGAATCATGTATGGAACCCAAAGCACAGGTACGTGGGTTACTTGCCACTTGCTACATCCTCCAAAACCAACAAGCCTTTTGCAAAGAGACCGGAGCCACATTCTGCAGGTGTCTGTTTTCTTTGAGGGGAATATTTGGAGGAAACCTAAAAGGGAGGAACTTGCATTTAGAAAAAATATATTTTCACAGCAGATATTGCTTTTTCTCTCCTTTGGTTTAGGTTTTTCATTTGTTACAAGCCTTCTCGGACTCCAAACACAGAATGAATGCGCACTTTCAGCAGGAGCTGGCTGATGTTGCTGTTTGTACCACAGCCAAGCTCTGGCTGGCCAAGAGGTATGTTACAACCCCTGGTGAGCAAGGAGTTATCAGGGGTTAGGAATACATTGGAGAATTGCTGTTTCTAGTTGTGGGAGTTTTAAACGTCATTGGCATGAGTTTTCTAAACTTATTAGAGTATTTATCTTTTTAGAACTTTGGGTTGTGGTGAAGAAAGAAAAATATTTTCTTGACAATTTTCCTAAAGCTGCTGTGTGGCTGGGGGGCATGTAATATGGCTTTTTATCTCTCCACCAATCAGCTTATTTTTATTAATACCTGCTATGTGCCCAACCCTGTGTTAGATACATTTTGTTCTTCCTCCTGGCCATTGTTAGTTTATTCTAGAAAGTTCACACTTTTCTGTGTAAAAAACATAGTGAAAGAATACAGTGGGGCCTTGACTTACGAGTTTAATTCCTTCCGAGACCGAGCTGGTTAAGGAGCTCGTTAGGGAGCTCGTTAACTCAAATTACTCTGTGAACTCAATGCAAAAAATCGGCCAAGAGACAGCTGGTATCTCAAAAAACTCGTTAGTCGGGACACTCGTAAGTCAAGACCCCACTGTATCTCATTTACTTAATAGGAAATCCTCTCTGTAACACTGTGTTCAAATCACTGTCGGACAGTGATGTTGTGAGGACCCCGGTGTGTCCTCTGTAAGTTCCAGCAGAGGCAGCCTAGTGGAGGACCACATGCTACCACATCCCATGCTGCGTATGTTGTGTTTGATTAAGAGTCAATATGTTGGTTGCCTAAAATAGCAGCCTCTTTTTAAATTTTTTTAAAAATATGCTTTTGTTCACTTTTCTTGGGCTTCCCACCTTATATGGCAAAGCAAGTGATGGGTAGTATGAGGCCTGCAATTCAGTGTAATTCAACAAAGTACTGTTGAGCACAGACTACACACTAACCTTTGTGTTAGGAGAGGTAGGGATGCAGATATAGAAGAACTAGTCCTGGCTTTAAGGAGCTCACATCCACGAGATGAAAAAGATGTGTAAATAATTTCCATCCCATATGGTAAGTATGATAACAAATGTATGTAGTAGGTACAGAAATAGCCCAGAGGAGGGGCAGGGGAGATCCAGCATTGCACCCTTCAAGAGATGAGAGGAATTTTGCTAAGTGGCCAGGGCAGGGAGGGGCATTCTAGGCTCAGGTAATGTCTTAGGCAAAGACATGGCAGTATAAAGTGGCATGGTGAGTGTAGAGAACTCTTCTGGTTTAAGTATAAGGTACATGTGGCAGAAAACGAAGCTGACGAGCCCTGGCCAGGGTGACTCAGTTGGTTGAAGTGTTGTCTCATACACCAAAAGGTTGTGGGTTCAAGTCCCAAGTCAGGGCACATACCCAGGTTGTAGGTGTAATTCCTAGTTGGGGTAACCAGTCGATGTTTCTCTGTCACATTGATGTTTCTCCCCCTCTCCCTTTCTCTCTCTCTAAAATCAATAAAAAACATATCCTTAAAAAACAAAAAAGAAAGGAAAGGTAGCTGAAGAAATACTTGAACCACACATTAAAAAATTCTAAAGGAAACGTTTAGTGAAAGGGAGCCAGTGAAGGATTTCTCCATGTGTGGATGTGAGTCTCCATGTTTTCCTAAGCACCTGTAGCTTTGGACAGGGATATTCATGGGAAAATTTTTTAGTGTCTGAAATGCCAATAAAGTGATGGTTAATCTCTCATTTTTAGCCCAATTTTTTTCTCTCTCTCTTTTATTTAAAGAGTAGGAGTTAATGGCCCTAGCTGGTTTGGCTCAGTGGATAGAGCATTGGCCTGCCGACTCCATTCCGGTCAAAGGCACATGCCCAGGTTGCGGGCTTAATCCCCAGTAGGGGGCGTGCAGGAGGCAGCCAATCAATGATTCTCTCTCATCATCGATGTTTCTATCTCTCTCTCCCTCTTCCTTCCTCTCTCTGAAATCAATAAAAGCATATTTTAAAAAAGAGTAGGAGCTGATGTACCATAAACCACTTCCATGAGCCTAGTATCATTTCACTTCTGTGTGGCTTCTAGACAACTTCCCCCCAGGTGCTTTTTTCAGAACAAGGAACTGTTTTATGTTTGTTTGTTGTTGTTTTTTTATTGCTTAAAGTAATACAAAGGGTATTACATATGTGTCCATTCCTCCCCCCCCCCCCCGCCCTAGACAGTCCCCTAGCCTCCCCTACCCCCCAGTGTCTTATGTCTATTGGTTATGCTTATATGCATGCATACAAGTCCTTTGGTTGATCTCTTACCCCCTTACCTCCTGTCCCCAACCCTCCCCGGCCTTCCCGCTGCAATTTGACAATCTGTTTGAGGCAGCTCTGCCTCTGTATCTATTATTGTTCAAAAGTTTATAATGGTCTCTATTATCCATGAATGAGTGAGATCATGTGGTATTTCTCCTTCATTGACTGGCTTATTTCACTTAGCATAATGCTCTCCAGTTCCATCCATGACGTTGCAAATGGTAAGAGTTCCTTCCTTTTTAGAGCAGCATAGTATTCCATCGTGTAGATGTACCACAGTTTTCTAATCCATTCATCTACTGATGGGCACTTAGGCTGTTTCCAGATCTTAGCTATGGTGAATTGTGCTGCTATGAACATAGGGGTGCATATATCCTTTCTGATTGGTGTTTCTGGTTTCTTGGGATATATTCCTAGAAGAGGGGTCACAGGGTCAAATGGGAGTTCCATTTTCAGTTTTTTGAGGAAACTCCATACTGTCTTCCATAGTGGCTGCACCAGTCTGCATTCCCACCAGCAGTGCACAAGTGCAGAACAAGGAACTGTTGATTACATTTGTGCTCTTCTATGTTTACCAATTCATAGGCCAGACCCTCTCGCTATTATTTCTAGGTTATCAGGAAGTCAGGGCTCTCCAGAAACCGTGCAATTGAAACCCCTGCTTCCAGCTTGACTGGCCCAAGACAATACTGACTCTCCTGTTTGCTGAGGAAGGAGTTTCTGCCCCCTTCGCTTGCTATCCTTTCATGGGTTTCATAGAAGTTCTTCATTCACTGGCTTGATGGGCCAGTTCCTTCTGTTTGGATAGGAAGGAGCAGATAGAGTAGGAGGCCAGCCATCTGAATGGACTTTCGTGTTGTGCAATGCCTGAAGATGGATGACAAAACTGGAGAAGTCCTTCTGGCCTCCTTTAACCTTCCCTGTGCTTCCAATGCAGTTTTCTAATCAAGCTTTTCATCATCGTCACCCCCACCCATCTTCTCTGATTTTTCTCCATGATTTTCCAGGCCTAGAAAACAAAGGCATGAATCACTGCAATTCACTGGGTTTCCACCTTCCTTGCTGAGAGTCCAGGAAAGCCACTTATTATGTTTCCAGTACAGTCAACACTTTATTATCCAAGTGTGAACTTTACACTTTGTGGGTGGTCTGTAGATGGTTCCTAACACCAGGCTTCCTCTTACTACCCAACACTTTTACCATATTAATCAGCATGTGTTCAGGGCCTAAAATAACGTTTGGGAGGAAAATACATTGCCAGAACACAATGCATTCCAAAGCCATGGATCAGTTTTTCTGTATTATTCACACCATTGTCACAGTAACCTTGAGGTTCCTGCATTAGAAAGTATAGAATAGGATATAAGTGACGGAGCCTCAGTCTGTCACACACCTGCCCTGTCCCTGAGGTCCTCTTGAGAGTGTTGCTACAGGAGGTGTTTGTCTGCGCTCACAGCTCCTTGCTCACATGAGCTCTGGGTCCTAGTGGGCCCTTCTCAAAGTCAACCCTGTCTTCACGTTCTCACTTGCCTTTCCCCGGGAAAACGTTACAGGGCACAGTATTCCAGATTCCTCTGCTGAAGAGGCTCCTTTGTGTCCCTCACAATTTACACATGAAAGAGGAATCAATGTTCCTTTGTGCCTCCTAAGGACTTCCTGTATCTTTTGATATAAGTTATGAAACATTAATATTATTGAAAAAAAAAGTGGGTTTAAATTTTTCCCCCTCTATTTGATCATTAGCCTGAGTTCATTCAGTCCAATAAGAACAAAAACATTAGCAAGGATGTCATTTATTTGTCCTTTTATGCTGAAAGAAGGGTGTGTGTTTTTAAGTTCATTGGAGCCATTGGATAACCAATTCAGTTTTTAAAATTTTGACCTTGAAATTGGGGCACATAAAATAAAGACTTTTGTCATATATTTCTGTTTTGACTTTGCAAGATTAATAGGGATTTATATGAGGTGATTAAGCAATAGCCATGGAGTTGTTGGGGAATTTTGGGTGATGAATGGCCAGCTGGCAACATGGCCTGAGCGGAGGACTGGGCTTCTGCTCTTACAGGCCGCTTTTCATTCCAAGATGTCAAAGTCTTTATAGAAATCAGCTCATTAATCCTGCAAGTCCCTTCCTTTCCCTTTTTCCTCCATTCCTCCCTTCTCAATCTAGTTTACTGTCTCTCTCATGGTGCGAAGGCAGTTTACCATCTATTGGAGGAAAACTAAGCTGATCCAGGTCAGAAACAGTGAGAATAGGGGTCAGCCACCGTCCCAGAGAGGCTGACTGTGGGTGTCCCAGAAGAGGAGTCAGCACAGTCCCGGATCACGGCCCGTCTGCCACCCTGGCTGTTCGCAGGCTCCAGCTCCACTGTCCCAGCTGGATCATAGGCTCTGCCTAAATAGGAAGGACTTTTTTAAAGTCTTGTCAAGCCCTGGCTGGTGTGCTCAGTGGTTAGGCATCAACCCGGCCACCAAAGTGCACATACTTGGGTTGCAGGATGCATACAGGAGGCAACCAATCAATGTGTCTCACATCTCTCTCTCTCTCTCTTTCTCCCTCTCTCTTCCCTTCTTCCCTCCCTCCCTTCCACTCTAAAAAAAGCAATGGAAAAAATATCCCAGATGAGGATTAACAACAACAATAATAATAATAAAAGCCCTGACAAGCAGGACTAAGGGGAGAAAAGATTTATTTACTTGGAGAAAATTACTATTACATAGGACTATTACAATTTTTACTAAAATGTAAAATTACTATTACATTTTTTAGATGTCAATTCGGTTATCTAGTTTTTCCTTCGGTTATAAAAAGAAAAAAAATAAGTGTGGATGTGCTTTATTTTAATAAATGTGGTGAACTAAATGGTCTACCAGACTATACAATGGATGATGGAAGTGATGAACAGGAAGAAAGACATGTCCTACTAGATTTTTTATTTTTTTCTTCATTGTCAGTGTTGTATATGCTTATCATAGAAAATTGGTCAAGTATAAAATTTGGAAGAGAAGTGAATATAAGTCTAATCTTACCGACATGCAGAGGTTTTTAAACCTACTGATGCCAGGTCTGACCTCTGATTGTTTTGGTTTAGGGTGTTGCCCAATCGCCAAGAGATTCTAAAATGCAGTCAGATTGAGAACTGCTGATGTTTTCTTGTGCATTCTTGTGTCTCTCATCGTCCTGAGGGAGGGGGTCAAGGGATGAGTATTGGGTAAAATAGCAGTCATGCTAGAGGGCACTTGTATTTTTCTTCTGAGACCAGTGATTCATTGGAGAAAGATGGATTGACAGTTTCTCTAGCCTGCTACCCAGGACATGTAGCCATTAAAACTTTAGTTCCACAGATGTGCCAGTGTGAGGGCCATACCATTGTTTCATATATGGGTGAATTTCTGAGGTTGGTTACCTAAGTTATGTCAATTGATCTTAAAATACCATTTTAACCTGATACTCAGTTGTGGTTGATTGTCTTGGAAATTCATGGCCCATTTTCATTTCTTGAGGTGTTGCTTAAATAGAATAGATGATTCTTATATCACTTCATTCAACAAATACTGATTGAGCATATTAAATACAACAAGTGTTTATTTAACCCACTACTTCATTGTAGCAAGGGCAACAAAACAGAGTCTTGTCAAATAGAATGATAGACCTAGAACTTTAGTACTGAAAGAATCTTGAAGGTTATTGTCAAAGTCTACTCCCATCCCCATGTATATGGGAAAGGGCAGCCCAGAGAGGTCAGGGAACTGCCCATCTCACACAGTTACCTGACAACAAGCATTTGTTGAGGACTTGGCTCCTTGCTTCTTGTTGGGCTCTTTGTCTCGGGCCACATTTCCTCCATCTGTCCAGACAGTGTTTTTATGTCAAGGCTTTGAATGGTGGTAACTTAAGCATTCTTTAGAGCAGTGCTTCTCAGACCGTGGTATGCACATGAATCACCTAGGTATCTCCTAAAATGAAGACTTGCATTCAGTCGATCTAGGATGGGGCCTGAGACCCTGCATTTCTGACAAGCTCCAGGTGATTCCAGTGCTGCTGGTTTGGGGACACAGTATGTATTTTGAGGGCCAAGGGTCAGAGTAGCAGGCACTGTGATCATTCAGCCCCCTCCCTTTATACCCTCATTCTCAAGGGCCTGTGACTGGAGCTTGGAGCCACAGGATAGGACTGAGGCTACTGAAGGGGTCATCCCAGAATTGTTTCCCATCCACCTGGGATGACCTGCACTGAGGGACCGCATGACCCCAGCGCTCTCCTAGGGAGTCCACACTCCTTTGTCTGGGCAGCCATCCCAATGGCCTCAGTGCCTGGGGTAGAACCAGTGCTTTGTTGGCATGCAGTAAGTATTTATCATTTGAAAAATAACAGTCTGGTATTCTGGTGAGAAAAACAGGCTCTCAGGACTATAAGAACAGGTCCGAAGGTTACAAGGAAAGCAACCTTGGGAAATAAATTTTTGAGAAAAACAGTGCTGATGCGGGGGAAGAGATGGTGGAGGGAGCTAATGTTTGTTGAAGACCTAATCTTTGTACTATACCTAATGACTTGTTACCCCAAGTTCTTATTTGCAAGAATTCTTAACTATATGATCCATCCCCTTTCCTGTACAGCTTCCCCCTCAGTGATCCTGATACTCCCTCCACGAGCTCCTCATTGCCCCAGTACATAGACTTCCAGTCACTTCTGCGTGTCCTTCCCTGTCCGTCCTCTCACCCATACTCTCATCTGTTCTCCCCATTTTCCCTCTTACTTACTGATCCCCACTAAGCTGAGGGTCCGCCCCTTGAGGCCTGTGGATTTAAATGTGTGCGGAAAAATGCTCATAGAGACAAAGCCAGGGCTTGCTTTTGTGTGGCAATCCCAGTGCTTCCCCAGGGGGTCTGTGGCCAGCTGCAGAAGTTCTGGTTTGGGATTCTGTTTTGCTTTACAGCTGAAGACAGCATTTATTTTCTAACCACCAGATTTATTCACACAAGAGACTGCACTTCCCAGGCAGAAATACTGGGGTTTAGGTCTGATCCCACTGTCCCTTAGACCTTCCCAAATCCCTCGTGTCTCTTGGCCTGGTCCCCTCCCAAAGGAAAAGTCCCTCTATCGTCACTCCTCCACTCGAAATAGAGTCTCTGTTCTTTGCCACAGCTGCAGGTTGCTGTTACTCCCATGCCATTGAAATGAATCCAGTCAAGAAGGATTGTTAAAATATTCAGATGATCATGTGGCATTTTAAGGCTATCATTTGTGGTCCCTGCCAATACTTTAAGGAAAGCAAGTCTGAACAGGGGTGGTTAGTTACATAGCAAGTTTCCAGGCATTGCTGGGGGTTGGGTTTTGCTTTTGGTTTGTTTCTTCTTTACTCTTTCTTTTTCTTTTTTATCAAAATAAAAGTTTTCCCAGTATTCCCCTCCACTCCCTTTTTAAAAGTGCTTTTCTTTCAACCCCTCCAGATTTTATTGGAGAGGGAGGTTCTCATTAGGACCCCTCTTTAATCCTCCAACTCAGCCCATTCAAAGTCTCCTTGGGCCTCATGCATATTTGAATGATGAGAGAAATGAAGTTGGTGTATTTTAGACTTCAGCTTGTTGACATTTGTTTGCTTCCCTTTCAGACTTCTCAGGAATGTTTAAGGTCATGATATCTTGGAATGAGATCCTGTTTGTATTTTTTAAAAACAGAGAGAAACATTAAGTTAGCATATTTTAACCCAAACCAATGGACAAGGTGAAAAACATTTTCATTACATAGTCCTTTTAAAAATATGTCAAGTCTCGCCCTGGCCCGTGAGGCTCAATTGGTTGAAGCATCATCCCATGCACCAAGAGGTGGCAGCTTTGATTCCTGGTCAATCGATTCCCTGTCAGGGCACATATCCAGGTTGTAGGTCTGATCTCTGATGGGGCACAGGCAGAATAATCTCTCTCTCTCTCTCTCTCTCTCTCTCTCTCTCTCTCTCTTCCTCTCTCTCTTTTTCTCTCTCTCTCAAAAAATAAAAAATATGTCAAGTCTTGAAAGAATAAGCTGTTAGAGAAGAAATGAAGCTTGAGGATATATGAGGTATTTCTTGTTGACAGGCTGAGCTTATGGAAACTAGTTGGTTAAGAGCAGTCAGAAGTGGTCAATATATTAAACTGAGCCTTTGAGCAAGTTGCCCAAGATCAAATTTTCTTCACACTGCAATAAGACATAAAAATAACCCTTTAATGCATTGTACATCAAAAATTCAATCCCCAAATGCTGATGCTTTCTACTTTTGAATATAGAAATCTGCAAACCTAATCTGGAGATGATAATTAGTTCAGAAATTATCTGTTTTGCTCCACTTATAGCTCTTGGCTTATTGGGATATTGCTGTTGGAAGATATGTGCAATGTTGTCATTGCCCAGCTTTTAAGGGAGTACAGGCTTACAGTGTCTTCAACACATTTTCATAATATTATGTAAAACTCTAATACAGTGGAGGTTTTTCCTTTAGCATGTAACATGTTCCATCTTTTTTGATAAATCAATAGCTTGGTTACCTTTATTGAGCCATTCCCAATTAATTTAAGGCCATTCATATTCACAAACAGTACAAAGCAAAACACAGTGGGGAATATAGAGATGAATATTGTCCCTACTTCAAAAACCGAGTACATAAGACAGGTATGGATTTAATTACTGTAAATAAGTAAGAATTTGTTAAATGCTGGCATGAGGCCAGAGTATGTTATGGGAGCCAGCTTGTGGGGGGTGGAATATCAAGGAAGTCTTCTAGGAGGAGGAAGGAGTCTTTCAAAGCTTGGTGAGATTCAACTGTTAGATAAGATTACTTTTCTTAGATTGGGGAATGAGTGAGGTTATACTGGTCTAGAACCTGTGTTGCTAAGTAAATTATGCTGGTCTCATTGCCCAAGTACACAGGAAGGAATCATAGTACAGTGCCCAGCTTGTGGGAACCACTTTAGACATATATAATGGAATCGCTATTACCAGAGTTTAGTTATGTTCCAAACTAGTTGAAAAGAAAGCTTATCCATGTGAAACAACCAACATTTACGTCCTCGTAGAAGTTCTAATTCCATAGTACATAGTAAGCATAAGAATTCAGACAAGAATGTGGACTTGGATAGTCGGGGAAGGCTTGCTAGGGTAGGTAGTATTTGAGATGGTTCTTAGGGCATGGGTGTGATTTGTAAAAACCAAAAGTGGTGGGAAAGAGCATTTCAGGATGGTGGACAACACGTGTGATGTCCTACTGCAGAGAATGCATGTGCTATATTGTGGGCCAGTGAGGAGACAGTTGAAGGAGACAGGCATGGTGTGTTTTGGCAAGAAGTACAAGATCTGATAAGAGACCGGTTGTGGCAGGCCTTAAATGTCAGCCAGAGGAATTTGGCCTTGATCCAAGACTTAAAAGGAAGTCAATAAACTCAGACTAGCACTGGCAAATAGGCTGCTATCTCCATACACATAAGATACCCTGAGGAGTATATTAAAATTTCCCAGCCTCTCCCATGACCAACAAAATTTTTAGCCCTTCCTAGTGGTCAACAGAAGTCCCTGGAAACCCCTGTTGCCTACCTGGACAGTAGGTAATGGGAATAGAGATGCTGCTTGATACATCTTCTCAAAATTGCTAAGAGGACCCTAGAACCACAGAATTTATAGCAGGAAAGGGAATGCAGAGGTCATCTAATCCAGTGGAATCCTTTCTTCAAACAGAAGCTTAAGAGGAAGTTCAAAATATTGAAGATAGAAGAGATGGGAAATGTGCAGGCTGGGAGGGGGGCCATTGATAGCCCCAAAAGAGACTGACTCCCTATTTCAAAACAAGGATCTAATCCAAACCAGTATTTGTAGATGAGGAAATAAACACAAGGGGCAGGTGATTTCTTCCTACTTGTCAGATGTGGCTGGCCCTGGAGATGGCCCAAGTTAGGGATGTAAATAGCACATTTATTTTTTGCCTCTTGATCCACTTTCTTCCTCCATGCAGGTTGATCATCACATAGAAAATTCTGCAACCCATGCCTTGGGCTGCCCAAGGCCCTCTCCCTAGAGCTGCCCTCCCTGGGCAGCTACCCATGCTCTAGACCAGCAGTCGCCAACCTTTCGGACCTCATGGACCACCAATGGTCTGCGGACCACCGGTTTGCGACCACTGCTCTAGACCTTGCCACTCTCAGCTGGCTGGCTGCTGCTTGATCTGACCAACAAATCATACTAACATGTTACTAAGTCCTAATATGGGTCATACACTTGTTTTTTCAGTAGTGGTCTTTTGGAGACCGTACCTTTAACTGAAGTCAGTAACTCTGAGTGCAGGTTTCAGGTAACACCCAGACATGGCCGGAGGGCTTCTGTAGGCCTCACTTGGCCTCCTGCTTCCCGCCCTCTTATGAGCTGACTCAGCCTTGGCACATTTGCTCTGCATGGCCAGGCTTCAGGCTGCCTCCAGGAGGCTTGTTGGGCCTGTGGGCTGGTGTTATGTGAATGGGCCAAGGCAGTGGCTTTGAGAGAGACCCTCCAAAGCCTGCTGTCCTCCTGCTAGTAATGCCCAGACTTCCTTGGCCAAAGGACTGGCCCACGCAACTTCAGGAGCTTCTTCCGGGTCTCCATTCCTGAACCAGAAGGGACCCTCATCAGCCCAAGGTCTTCTGTTCCTGGGCGACTACAGGGAGGGTCACTTGGAGAGGCACTCAGTGGGTGGGAAAGCCTCTAGCCTGTGAACGCACCTTCTGAATTTGAGGAGAGGCAGAGTACACTCAAGGTTAGCAGGTCTGGGTTCTGGTCCCGGCTCAGCTACTTAACCAGTGATGTGTGGCCTGTAATTTGGGGACGGGGCGGGGGGCTCAGTGTTTATCTGTCAAGTGAGATGCTCTAAAATGACAGTGTGAAATAGATGAGGGCAGAGAGGGACATAGTGAGTAATGGGTAGGAAAGTACAAAAGAGCTAGACATGGAAATATCTATTGTCAAATAATTAAATCTTTATCAGTATAATCGGCCATGTTGAAAATAGGCCTTTGTGTTGATCTCACAGAAGCAGCTGTGCTCGGAGCCTTGCCCTTCACCAGCCTGGCTACCAGGACATAACACTGGAGCATGAGGCCGCAAACCAAAATACACTCGTTTGGCACAGCGTCTCACTTTTCATCTGATTGTGTTTGGGACACGCAGATACAATTTGTCTGGAAAGCCTTGATGCTATTCTTGGTTGTTGCCCTGATTTTGGGTAGGTCACTTGAGCTGCATGAGCTACTTTGTGGATTTATAAAAATAGGAATAATAATGCCCTTTAATAATATTTTTCTTCTTACAAAGATAAAACAGGAATCTTTTTTGAAGATATAACTTTTAATAAAGTGAAGTTGATGTTATTTTATCATTATTACTCTATGGCCAGGGCTAATGTCCAAGCGTATACTTTGCCAGGTTCGCATTAGCACAGTTCTGTTGACTATGCTGTTTGAAATTCTCACCTTCTGTCCTAGCTGGGTGGCTCAGTTGGTTGAAGCATCATCCCATACACCAAAAGGTTGCGGGTTCAATTCCTGGTCAGGGCACATACCTAGATTGCAGGCTTGATCCCCAGTTGGGGTGTGTACCAGAGGCAACTGATCAATGTTTCTCTTTCACATGATGTTTCTCTCTGCCTCCCCTCCCCAATTCGTCTCTCTCTACAAAGCGATGGAAACATATCCTTGGGTGAGGATTAAAATAAAATTCTCACCTTCTCATGCAGGTTCTAGAAGTTTTCATTAACCTCACTTATTTATCTTTTTTATAATCCTGGGGAGAAAGTAAGGTTTGAAAAGAAAGGGGACTTCTGTTCGCATTTTATATAATAACTGAAGCTATATATCCTCCAAGCCCCAAACTGTACAATAAAAGTTCTCTTGGATACTACTTTTCTCCCATAATTCCTAGCACATAGCTTATTAAGTTATTAACCAGCAATTTCTCTGGCAGCATATTAAACTTAACTTTTAAACAAGTCACAGAGGGGGGGAAACATGCATCTCTCATAAAAGGAATAAAAAACATACACCCTCTAAAAAGGTTTCCCCAGGCTTTGAACAAATCCCAAGTCCCACACAAGGTCTCTTTTCCCTCATTCTCTGCACATACTTGAGTGTTAGCACATTAATGAGAAAAAGATGCCCCATAGAATGATGGAAAAATATGAGGCCTCTAGGGTGTGGGAGGCTCCCTGGGGGCCCTCAGAAAAAGCAGGTGACCCCAACTGGAGGGAAAGGCAAAGCCTGGGCATTGAGGTTGTGGGCTCCTCATAGGCAGTAGCATTCCCAGGGAAGCAGAGTGGCTGTGACTTCAACCCAGACCCAAGCAGTACCTCCTGCAGACTGCCTGGGCCAGGCTGAGGGGCACCCGGGACACTGGTAACGTGGTTAAGGCCCTCTGTTTCTAGACTCCATCCCCCAGGAATAAACGCTGCTTTTCCCGGGGAAGCCACTGGTGCTCCCTAGTGCATGGCTGGGACATTAGGTTCCTTCCTGGACAGACTCACAGCTCATGTTTCTTGCTTTGTGCATGGCAGCTCAGTAAGAATTCCCTGTAAGTTGGTCAACCACCAGAGCAGGGCACGAACATGGCTTCACTTTTAAAGGAAAATCCAAGTAGGAGAGCTCCGGGGCAGCTTATACGTGTGTGTTATGAGTATAAACACTTGAAAAGCTTCAGACCAAGAAAGGCTGGGTGGAAGTTGGAGCATAACCTACAAATGCAGCTTTGCCATCCCCCCGCCCCAGGGAGGGCGAGGTAAACGAGCAGACCCGGGTAACCAGCCAGGCCTGGCATGCCACTGCCAGCTGGCCCCGTGTGCAGATCTAAATTCTGGGTGTCACAGTGGGGGAAAATAACTTGTTTAAAAATATATATTCTGCAATTCATGACCATTTGGCATCTCGGTTTAAACAAATCCCCTATTGTTTCTCTAAGAATGCCATATGATTGTTACTTGGCTGGGGGCTGTGGTAAAAATGGAAATCAGAAGGGAGAGAGGGGTTCTCTTTGTGTAGTTTACACTTCCACATTTATATGACTGAAGGTGGCCTGCATCAGAGACGTACCTCCTGGCCCCTAACCGCAGCAGCTCTTCCTTTTATAACCAAATGGAAGGAGAGGCAGCGTCTGGCTTGTGGACAGCTACCACTGCAGAGACCTGAGCTGCCTACACTACAGAGATGGCAGCGGGATCTTGGGAGACCAGAGGAAGTAGTGAGTAGTCAGCACAATGTCCTCGGTCAAGTCAGCCATTCAGAGTGCCCTCGGAGGCTGTTTCCTAGAGGACAGGCATGACTGAGTTTTGGGGGGGGGGTGTGTGTGTGTGTATTTTTTTAAATTGATGTCGGAGAGGGAGAGAGAGAGAGAAACATCAATGATAAGAGAGAATCACTGATTGGCTGCCTCCCGCACACCACATACTGGTGATCAAGCCCACAACCCAGGTATGTGCCCGGACCGGGAATTGAACCATGACCTCCCAGCTCAGAAGTCAATGCTCAACCACTGAGCCATGCCAACAGGGCTTGACTGAGCTTTTAATAAAGGAAATGGTGGCTGGACATTGTCAAGTGGCGGGGTTCATGGGAGCCTGTATAGACTGTCTTTCCCTCTCCCTCTACTACCACTTTCCCTTGATCATTCTTTTTCTCTTTCCCTCCCCCCACTTCTCATCTGCCTTCTCTCTCCTATTGCTCACCCATTTTCCCTCTCTTCTGGTTCTCTTCTTGCCAGCCTGTTTCAGGCCGGGGCTGGTCCCCAGAACATAGCTTCAGTAACTCCACTGCTGGCTCTGTGTTGAGAAGCTGCCCGTGCTTTTTGCCCATTTTAGTTGAGAACAGAGGAGATGTGAGTAGGAGGGGACCTGTGTAGAGCTGAGACTAGAGCAGGGGTGGGCAAATTTTTTGACTCGAGGGCCACAATGGGTTCTTAAACTGGACCGGAGGGCCGGAACAAAAGCATGGATGGAGTGTTTGTGTGAACTAATATAAATTCAAAGTAAACATCATTACATAAAAGGGTACGGTCTTTTTTTTTTTTAGTTTTATTCATTTCAAACGGGCCGGATGCGGCCCGCAGGCCGTAGTTTGCCCACGGCTGGACTAGAGGATGAGCCTGCGATGGGCTGTGATGAGCCCCTGCTAGGACTCGAGACCCAGGGTCATTCTAAGCCATCAGTCTTGGCAGCTGCACCTGTTTGACTTTCTGGTCATCATTCTTCCCTGCATGTGGCACACCCCCACCTGTGAAACTTGGCTCTTGATAACTCTCCTGCTGGAATCCCTTCTTTCCTTTCACTGGCCACATCCTCTCCTGTCTCTAAACCCCTCCCTAATGACATTCCATCTGGTAGTTTTTGTGTATTTTGTTTTTCTCCACATACACCCTACACACACACACACACACAGAGAGAGAGAGAGAGAGACCATACGCTTTGCAAAGCCAGGACTTTGTCCTCTCCCTTCTTTTCTGTCCCAAGCAGGATATCCCTCATGGTGCTCAGTCAGTGTTTCTAGGTTAATAAAGTTAAGCCATGAGTCTCATCAGGATTCTAGGGGACTAGTTCCCTGGGGACTGGAATGACCTCAGACCCTGCCTCTGAGTAAGTCCAGGTGTGGTCACTTGGTTTAGTGACCTTAACAGACACGAGCAGCTGGACGGGGGCAGTGCATTCTTCTGGAAGAGTTTAGTCTGTCCCTTCCAGGGACCCCATCAAGCTTCACAGTAGTGAGTGGGGATCCCAGCTCTCCAATGTGAATTGGGCTGAGGGGGTCCCACTGGGGACTTCACCCCCTTGGAGTTTTTGGAGCTCTTAAAGGTCACTCCTAAGCTCTCCTGTTCGGGGCATTTTACTCATCCTCTATCATTTTCTGCTGTCCTTCCCTTTGCACTTCTTGTTATTCTCCAAATATGCCATGTGCCCAAGTCTTTGGACACATGTGCTTTCTCTGCTGTGGTCACTCTGCAGATACTCCCTCCTTCTCCAGCTCTCTGCCAAGTCACTTCCTGACTCACCCAGGTACACCAAACAGTTCCTCTTCCACCATCTTTAATTTCACTGTGTTGACCCTCCTTTGGGGCACCCATCACACTCTAGTATGATGGGTTGGTTATATATTCCTCCCACCAAACTAGTGGCTTTCAAGTTTTTCTGATGGTCATTCACAACAAAAAAAAATACATCTTACCTGTGACCTAATGTGTATCTATGTGCTGTGTGGATATATGAATATGTATAATACACACATGAAATTTTGCAGTTTGAAATTTTAATGTTTATGTAAGTCTAAAAACAGTCTAAAAATGCAAGAAAAAGGGAATTTACTCAAGATTTAGCATATTTAATTTCAGGAATGTTCTCTTTCAACACATCCATCATCATTTTGGATACCAAGCATAACCCTATAGGTACCATTCAGTATAGTGCAGAGTGGCTTATTACCTGGAAAAGAAAAATAAAGGAGTTAGAACAAATCAATCAGTATTTTTACTTAAAATTAATTGCTTTTCATAAATTATTTATATCTTACATGTAAATTTATTAAAAATTTACTCTGGGTAAGGACTTTACAAGTGAAGGAAACAATTCCTTTATTAGTTTGATGTACACTGGTTATATTTTTTCCTTCCTACCTTCCCTGGTTTGCTCTTTCCTTCCTCTTTCTTCCTCCCTCCCCTTCCCTCCTTTCCTTTCTCCCTCTTATGCTGGTCACTACCCACTAGTTGATTTCATAATCAGAAAAATGGACCATAACCTACAGTTTGAAAAACACTATTCAGGACTCTAAGTTCCTTGAGGGCAGTGACTGTGTCACTGATTCATTTCATCTTCATGTTTCCAAACACTGGCACTATTCCTGGCTCTTAGTCTCCTCTTAGTAAATGTTTTCTGAATGAATGGTCCTCAGTTAGAAAGCTCTGCAGGCACTGGGATTCCGGAAGGGACAGGAGAAGTGAATAATTTATCACAGACTTCCCAAGAGCTCCTGCTGTCCCCCAGACACTAGGACCATTGTGGACGTGTCTGGGAAGCCCTGCTCTCTGCCCTGCCTTCTGCCTCCCCCCAACGTCCAGGAGAGAGGGCAGGAGGTTTAATGAAGTTCAGAGATTTCCCAAGGCAGAAACATATTAATCAGGTTCTCGGGCAGAATTTTTTCAGGAGACAAATGATAAAAAAAAAAAGTGGAAGAAAGCAAGTTTCTTAACAGGCCCTTTGTTTCATTTTAGATATCTAAACTCAGTCCTCATAGTACCTGATTTCTGCTGCTCCTTCCAAAGCCACTGTTATGCTATTTTTCAGCCCATCTGTTAGACCCAGACCACTTCAGCTTTTTTAAAAACACTAAATCTTCACTATACCATGCCCCATGCCAGGGTTTTTCCATTTGGGGGTAGAAAAAAGCCCCAAGCCCACCAAAACCCTGTGGCTTGGTTTCCTGTCCAGCTGGCTTGCTCTTCCCAGGATTTTATT
Source organism: Myotis nattereri (assembly GCF_964212035.1). NCBI lineage: Eukaryota > Metazoa > Chordata > Mammalia > Chiroptera > Vespertilionidae > Myotis > Myotis nattereri. Next base: position 61,839,276 of record NC_138085.1, read on the forward strand.
CCCATCATCAAAGTGGCTTGACAGACCGAGAACAAACCTCTGGCTCACCCTGAACTCACAGTGTACCATTTCCAAGTCAGAACAAACACCAAGGAAGAGTGAGAAAAAGAGGGAGAAAAAATTATTTTCCTGACTTAGAAGCCAGTTCAGAGTGAAGCCCAACACTGACTCCAGACGGGGATGTTATGTGGCTGTGGTTGTGACCGTGGCGGGGCTCCAGGGTGGAGCCATGCGTGGTGGCTGCGCGCCAGGATTTCTTTCTGAGTCAGTCTCGGAGGAGAAGCCATGGATGGGCCCCTATGTGGCCCGGATCCTCTCTGTTCCCTGGAATCGAAAGCAGCAGCATTAGAGGGAGCCTCCCATGATCTCGTTGACTACCTCAGATGGCCAGAGCGTCACAGCTATGGGAGCGGTCAGAACTGTCCCTGAAGAGTCCCAAGGTTGCCAGCCTGTGCCAGGTCCAGAGAAGATGCAGAACACTTTAACCTGGCAGTAGGCTTTAAGGATTGCCAAACCTTCCTCTACTCGTTTAGAAAATTTTAAAAAAATATATAAACTCCACTAAAAATCTCCTTGAAGCTAAGCTCCTCATCAGACTTGAAAGTCAAACCGGTTCCCCCAACACTTCCCTTCGTGGTTCCACAGACGGAAGAACATCCAGGTGCGAAGCTTTGCCTGTGAGGCCACATGGGAGCAGAAAGTATGTTTTTCCATGAGAAGCATCCAGCCAACACAAAGTATCCCACCTTCTGAAAGCCTGGCTTGCCTTGCTCTTGTTCCCTCCTTCTCAACACATCCTCTCATTTGCCACTCTGGTCTCCCAGGTCCCCAGCCAAGCCAGACTAATGCCTTCCCACATCTATTGCCCCCTCTCAACATAACCTTCCTTGTCAACTTTGTCTAAATTCTCCCCATCTTTCAGGGCCCAGCTGGAGTTACATCTTCATAAACCCTTTTCATTTCTCCAGTCCACCCTGATTTGTTCTTGCTCTTAACTCCTTATGTCCTCTCCCAAAGTTTGACTTTATAGTTGTCTCCGTATAACTAGACAGCAGTCTCTGAGGTCAGAAATTATCTCACGTGCATCTCCCCCAGCACCTCGCTTAAAGCTGGAGGCTCAGGAGGCATTTCATTTGCTCTCTGCAGGCCATCTCCTCGCCCTATGCTAGACATCTGATGACTTACTAACCTCTGCAGGGGTTTTCTTCCTTTCTTTCTGAGTAGCCCTTTCTTTGGCAGGGATAGTCCTACCTATTAAACAGTTAAAATGCTAGAATTGCAAATGATATAATTAAAGACGTTTTCATAGACTGTGGGCTTTTCATGGTGGAAGAATAAGGATAGGAAGTCATGATTGAGAGACCTGGGGAAACTAGGTAGAGATAAAAAGTAGGAGAAGGATTAGGGGTAAAAAATTCAAATGGATAAAAAGTATTAAAGAATAACAAAATGGAACTACAAGGTACTAGAAGAAAATATGGGGGGAAATTTATATAAAATTCTGGAGAAGGGTTAGACTTCGTAAGCTTGACATAAAACTCAGGAGACATAAATTTAAAAATTAATGTATTTGCATAAAACTAAATATTCTTGAATTGTAAAATAAAATTATAAGTAAAGTTAAAAGACAAGTGATAAACTGCAAAAACATATTTGTAACATGTGACAAAGATTTTCTTAATATACAAAGAATTCCTACAAATCAATAAGGAAAAGACCAACAATATAATATACATGGAATTTGAATACAGTTCACAGAAAAAAAATTTCAAGTATCTTTTTTGAAAAGCATGTAAAGTGACATTCAGCCTCACTTACCTATGTAATAAAAGGCTGATATGCAAATTGTCTCCTCGGGAGTTCGACTGCTCACTATGACGTGCTGACCACCAGGAGCCGGTGCGGAACATGGTGGGCGACCAGCGGTGGCGGTGGGGCGCTGAGGGAGTGATGGAAAGAGGAAGCAGGGAGGCCAGGAGGAGGGGAACCTGATCGGCCCTGATTGCCGGTTAGGCCTAGGGACTCTACCTGTGCATGAATTTCGTGCACTAGGCCTCTAATAATAAAATAATTGCAATTTAAAACAATGTGATATTATTTTTCTCTTATCATCTTGGCAAAAGTCAGAGTTTAATAATGCACCATGTTGGCAGGTTGTGGGGAAACTAGAATTCTTACACACTGTTGGTGAAAGTGTAAATTGGTACAGTCTCTTTGGAGAGCACCTTGTCAAAATCAATCAAAAATTTTTAAATGTGAAAATATTTTGATCCCGCAATTCAGCCTCTAGGAGTTTCTCCTCTTATACGCACAAAACATGTACATTTATTGCAGCATTGTTTTCAGCACAGTATCTTACACAGTCTGAATTGTTTCAATGGGGGATTGGCACATCCATGAAATGGAGCTGTTTACAGCCATTTTTTTTAAATGAGGCAGATCTCTATGTTTTTAATAGAATGTTATCCAAAATATATTAGTGAAAGAAAGTAAGCTCAGAAATTAGTACAGCAGGTCCTCAAATACCATCATTTCCTTAATGTCATCATGTTACAACGTTGACGAGATGTTCTAGGAACTTAACTCTTGTTTATATCAATTAGGCTGTGGTCAGATTGGTTTTGTTAAACGTCCTTTCACTTGAAGTCACAGAACCTATTGACAGTGTTAAGTTAGGGCTTACTATACATAGTAAACCACTATTTATGTAAAAATAAACAAGTGGGTAGCTCTAGATAGATGCTTATAAATGAACAGAATGTTCCTGGAAGGATATACTAAGTAGTAATAATGGGTGCCTTAAGGAACAGATTATGGGTAGAGGGTGGGGGCATGGAAAGGAACTTAATTTTCACACTGCGTCCTTTTGTACTGTTTGAATTATTTTTATACCATGCGCATGTGGTGTTACCTATTTTTTAAAACTAATTTTTAAAAAATAACGAGATGCAGGTATGAAATTAGGCCAAACATGAAGTATACATATGAACTAGGAGTGATGGCAGGGTAGGAGCCAGGGAGCGAGCAGATAATGTTGGTGAAGCAAGTCAGTGAGACAGAAATGAGGCAGGTCAGCAACAGAGAAACTGAAACAAGACCGTTTTGTTTTAAATCAAAAGTATCTGATTGCTTTCCATGCTAGAACATATGGCAGCCCTAGGATATGGGCAGTTCAGGTCAGAGTGGGAATAAACTTCAGGGAAATGGTAAACTTACAGGAAATGAGAAGAAAGGTTTAGGGATCCGTAAATGGAAATCCACTAGGCAGAACACCTGTGCCACTCCCCAATCTCCTGTTAGAAGCAGAGAAGGGCAGGGAATGAACACTTAGGGGGCATCTGCCATGGGTACCAAGGTGGGCATTCCAGTTTGCTCTGCCACACCAAATACTCACAGTAGCTCACAGAGGTGACTAGGTTTCCCATTGTACAGGTCAGGAGTCTGATTCAGGTCACAGAGATAAATGGCAAAGCCAGGACTCAAGCCCAGATCTGTCCCTACTGATTTTACTACTTGTGCCGAATTATTAGTACACTGAGGAGGTTTGGGCCCTTTTCCTGGTCAGGATGAACTGAGGCTCAGAGCCAGGGACCTTCAGTGCCGATCTTTTTTTTTTTTTTTAATTGGTTGATTATTTTTACAGAGAAACATTGATTTGTTGTTCCATTTATTTATGCATTCATTGATTGATTCTTGTATATGCCCTGACTAGGGATCGAACCCACAACCGGGACAATGCTCTAACCAACTGAGCTACCTGGCCAGGGCAGTGTCATTCTCAAAAGAAAGACTCCATTCTTCCTTTCGTATCTAGATCCCTACATCCAAGTCCACTTACTTGTTCCAGCCTGTGGGTCATTTTGTACAATGAACTGCTCCATTTATTGAGAGAAGAAAATATTCCATGTATTAGGGATGTCTGCTCCAGTGTTTGTTAATGCTTTCCTGTGTTTGTTTTTCAGCTGGTTACTTTAAGTCCGTAGATATGGTTTGTCATATGTGAGTGCAATTTTTCTTCTCCGAAATGCTACACCAGTGATCTTCGTAACCAATGGTTTTCCCCCTAGATTTGTTCATTAAGAAGAAAATAATAGAATATGGTCCTCCCCACCACCACATCTTGTTTTCAAATAACTGAGAGACAGCATTGGTTTTTGTTTGTTTTCAGTTTATTTTACTTGTAGCCAGAGCGTAAAGTATTACCTGTTTTATACACGCCTAAGTCCGACCTCCACCACCTGCTTTAGGATTTCCTTTTCCCACTTGACTTACTGATGTGTTCTCACCATTGGTGATTATCTGTTCTTTTCTAACATTTGCTGTAACTCCCTAAGCCTCATGACATGCCTGGTAGAAAAATACCATTTTTTTTCTCTTTTCTGTGACCTAGGCCTCATGGAGAGAAAAATATCAATTTATTTTCTATTCTTTACCTTTCTAGGCAAAATCCATGTTTGGTGACCAGAGCTGTGTATATTGATATCCTCTTCCTGTTGACTCGCTGCCTTGACAAACCCACAAAAGGCAACCAGCCAGGTATGATTCATAGTTATATCATATTTTGGAATGGTTACAGGTCTTTGAAATGTAGGTGGGGTTTTGAGTGACTCTTCCACACACTCCCCCACCTTCTACTTTTGTTAAGACTAAACCACACATCGAAATTAAACATAGTGTCATATGGTTCCCTCATAGAAGCTTCTCAAGGAAACGTGTCCTTGTTTAGTTGGAAGTTTGCTGTTTACTTTCTATTTGGTCTTTCAGGGAAGAGTGTGGAATCTACTCAGATACCCTCTGTGTTTCTAAGACCTTGGCTTTTTCTTATTTCATGCATTTCCTTTGAAAGGTCATCATTTTTTTTTTCTTTTCCCTTTTTAAACCTTTTATTTTAAAATAATGTAAGGCTCACAAATAAGTTGAAAAAATAGTGGAGAGTTCTCAGGTACTCTTCCCCCATGATGAAAGGTCATCATTTTCAATAAGAGTTCTTTCTGTTCCATTTGTGGAGATAACTGAGCTGGACTCATTTAATGTTGGAGCCTGGATATTTGAGACTGTCTCAAATCCACCCCTCGCTACCTCAAGCTCTGACTTTATACGTGTTCCTGGGTCATATATGTTTCCTGGTATGGGTCCCAGATCCACATACAATTGTTCTATTTTAATCATGATTCACAAAGTGGTTTTCTTAAAAGGGAGAAGGGCAACTCCAAATAAAATTTTTTTTGAAATGTTTATGTAAGAGGCCGCAGGAAGTGCTGTACATGAGTTCCAGGCCACAGACTGAAACTGATTTTCGTCAACACAAACTGGAATGCAGGGTAATGAGCCTGCAACTGGTTAAAATCAGCCTCTTCTAATTGATTAGGCCTGTCTGAAGGAGGCTACAATTACAGAGTCAGACTCTGAGTACAAGCAGGCCAGGCCTTTCCTCTGTTAAATTTAGTCTGTCAATGATTTGTTGTCTTCAGTAAATATATTCAGGCTGTCAGAGTCCAGCTCTGTCCAGATGGAACCCTGCTCCCAAATTCAAACCAAGTAAAAATGCTTTGAGGGGGAGGTGCGAAACCGCCTTACCCGGATCAATGCATATTAGCCCACAAAGCCCCCCTGGCCATGCAGAGGTAATAAGAACATGCCTGGACTTTCATCAGCTCCACATCCCTGCACAGGGGTAGCTGTTGTGTCCGTTTGGTAGAATAGGATCATATAGTTTTATGGCTGTAAAACAGTCCTCCTTTATGCCTCTCGTCCCAGCATAATTATTAATAGTGCCCCCTTTTACTCTTGAAAGTGTCCAGGTTTGCACAATAAATTATAGGTCACCCTAGCTATAAGACACCTCAGGGTTGTGTCCGCTTTATTTTACTCTTGAACTAACTGGGGTCCAGAGATTATAAACCAGATGTTACCAGATGTAAGTTGTTTTGGGTTTCCAACATTTTTGTATTTCAATTCCAGATTCCATGTAGCTTTATAATACTTCTCTGCTTAGTGTCTAAAGGGCCTTGGCCATGAAAGAGTTGCTTATTATTCCTAAGTCCAATCAGTGGGATCCTATCAGAGTTGTGTGGTTGACTGTAGTTATTAGTTTATTTGAACTAAGTTTTTCTTGACGTAGTACCATTATTTCTTGTCTGGAAGGATTAACCCTTGAATGTTGTAAATTAACCTCTCTCTTCTGTAAGTGCCTGTCCTTTAGCCCCTCCATAAAGATGACTTTGGCCATTTTGAATCTTCTTTTCCTCCAAACTCTTATCCTAGTATGACACCATAGCTCTAAATACTTTATCCTGCACTGTCCAATATGGCAGACACTGGCCACATGTGGCTCCTGAGCATTTGGGATGTGGCTGATCCAAATTGAGATGTTCCATAAGAATAAAATTAAACACCAAATTTCAAAGACCTAGTATGAAAAAAAAAGTGTTAAATTTCTCATTGGTTTTTCACTGATTATGAGTCAGAATGATATTTTTTTATATATTGGATTAAATCAAATGTATTATTAAAATTAATTTCACTTGTTTCTTTTTGCTTTTAAAAATGTGGCTACTAGAAAAATCAAAATTACATATATGCCTCATATTATATTCCTGTTGGACAAGTACTGCTTTTGTCTGGTCCTTTGGAAATTACCCTCATAAACCACAGGATGTATGTGTATGTATCTATGTCTATCTCTATGAATGCATGTATTCATATAATACATCCACAAAACAGTAGAACAAACTGTCCTCCTTTGAGGATGAATTAGATTTTTAGAACTAACCAAATGTCAAATACAATGGTGATTAAGAGGGATAGCACTGTTTAGGTAAAAATAAACTTGTGAGCTTAAAATAATGAAAACTATTCTCATGTGTTTCATAAATTGTTTTCAAAGGCCATTTGAACAATAGTTAAGTATATTACCAAGCAAGGTGATCACTTACTTAAAAGTGTAGATTTCAACATGATTTCAGAATAATGTCATAGCATTATAGTTTACCTTGTAAGCCAAAGAATGTGCTTTGCAGCCCTGGCCGGTGTTTCTCAGTGGTTAAAGCATTGGCCCACACACCAAAGTGTTACAGGCTTCATTCCTGGTCAAGGGCACATACCTGGATTGCAGGCTTGATACCGCTGGGGCGAGTGTGGGAGGCAACCAATTGATGTGTCTTTCTGACATCAATGTTTCTCTCTCTCCCTCTCCCTCTCTCTCTCCCACACCCTCCATCCCTTCCACTCTCTCTAAAAATCAATGGAAAAGATATCTTTCAGTGAGGATTTTTGCAAAAATGAATGTGCTTTGCATCATCAGTATAAGTGTTCAGTTAATATTAGCTACCGTTACTATTATTTTCATCATTATCATGACCATGCATCTAATCTAATCCCCTGCAGCCTAGCAGAATTGTGCTCTACCCCTCACATTCACTGTTTTCCTCCTATTCTTTTTTTTAAAAAATACTTTTTTATTGATTTTTAGAGAGTGGAAGGGAGAGAGATAGAAAGATAGAAACATTGATGAGAGAGAACATCAATTGGCTGCCTCCTGCATGCGCCCTACTGCGAATGAGCCTGAACCCAAGCATTTGCGCTGACCGGAATCGAACGGGCGACCTCTAGGTTCATGGAACAATGCTCAACCACTGAGCCACATCGGCTGGGCTCTTCTCCTATTCTTAAACATCTTCAGGAAAGAAGAAATGCCTGCTTGCTCAGGAAGACACTGAGGCAGAGCATCCCGGGCAGAGAATATCAGGCATCCAGTTGATTCTGTCTGCTCCTGCCCCTTTGATCTAGAAAAGGAACATTTTTTGTTGTTGTTCATTTATTTTCTTTAAGACATGACAACTAGCATCAGACACGTTAAGCACCTACATCTGGAGATATACATGAATATGTCTTGGGCTTATAAGTAGTTGCAGTAAGGGATTACAGAAAGGAAATGTGTACCGAATACATTTGAGGCACTAAAGAATGAATGGTCATTTCTACTGGGGAGGACAGTAAGGGCTTCATAGAAGAGGTGACATTTCTCTCTATGCCTGCATCCTCATAGGATTCTTAGCAACCTTAGGAAGCTCAGTTCCTCTTGTCACTAAAAAAGAATGTAACAGAAAATTCCTTCTCGGAATATCAAAGAGATATGTGCAGGCATTATGGTCATCGGTATTGGGAGTTTGGGAGGTGGGGGGTGAGGAGGGGAGGACCAGACTAAAGTTAAAGGCAACATATTGCTAAAAGTAGTTGTTTTACAATGGTGTGTTTATTGGGAGGTTCATTCCTCTGATTTCTCATTGTACTAATTTTACGCAATATAAGTCTGTTCGTGTGTGTACATGTATTTCAACAGTAAATGTATCTAAATATGAAGGAGATTAATTATTCCCAAAGAAATAAAGTAATAAAGAAATAAAGTAATAAAATAATCAATAATAAAGTAATATCAGGAAAACTTTTTTGGATGGAGGAAACACAGATCCTCTCAAATATTATTTTGTAAGTGACCTTGGAAGGCTATTCCTACCACTAACGGATCTTAGAACCACGTTGAAGGGCCGGGGGCATAAACAATGAGAAAAACAGTGAAGGGGAAGGTAGAGAAGATGATTAGAAAAGCTTAAGATAATGATGTGTTTCGTGTAATTCAAACTTTTATCTTAGTACTTCCCAATCATTTGAGGTTTTCTCAGCCATTAACTAGGTTTTAAAAATTCCAAATCTGGGGGGTTTGTTTTGAGTTGTAAAGTGATTTAAACCCACGAGGACTCTCTGTCCCCTGTATTCTTTTTCCTCTTCTGAATCCAGCTGTCATCGTTAGAATATATCAGTTTCCTGCTGGAAAGAAAATTATAGTCTCCGGTTGGAGCTGGGGGCTGAGGAAGAAAAGGCCTTGCTGCCACAGGCCTCGGCGGCTGTTGCAGGCCCGGGCAGGGACGTGGAATAGAGAGCTTTCGTTCTCAGTTTAAACCCATCTCAAATTATTTGCTCTCGGGTTGGACATTTTCCAGTGAAATATCTGTTTACTGAAATTCTATCTGAGTCTTGACTAAATATTTATCCGCTTATTCTGAGAGATGGACTTTCTATTTCTCTTTTATGTCCACACCCCTTAAATTTGTGTTTTTCATATCAATTGAATTGAACATTTTCTTTTACCAAGTATTTAAACAAGCCTCTTACCTATTTGCACTTTCTAACTTTCAGTTGAAGTTCTCCTGGTGTGTTTGTTGGGGTTTTGCTTTCCTCGTCTCTATTTTACTAATTTTATGCAACCTGGTTCTTTCTTTTATAACTATATATGTATCATGTATTTCAGTACAGATCTTGAAGAGGATTAGTTAGTCCCAAAGAGGTAAAGAATCAACATAATGTCATAGAAATGGTTTAGGTGGAGAAGGATTTGTCCATCCTGTTCCACATCATATAAGTTATCTCAAAAGGCTATTTCTCTGAAATGTCTATTGAATGCCCATCATATTCTCATTTTCAGGAAACATTTTCAATATCATCTTTCTCATAGTCCCTGGCTGGGTAGCTCAGTTGATTAGAGTATTGTCCTGATACACCAAGGTTGTGGGGTTCATCCCTAGTCAGGGCACATACAAAAAGCAACCAATGAATACATGAATAAGTGGAACAACAAATCGATGTTTCTTTCTCTCCCTTCCTCTCTCTTTTTAAAGATAAATAAATTAAAAAATGAAAAATATATGTCATCTTTTTGTAGAGATCATAATAATGACCAATATTTATTGAGCACTTAACTCTACGCCAAGCACTATGCAAGCATTTTGCATGCACTCATGAAGGAGGTACTAGTGGTCCTTCATTTTATTTTATTTTTTATTTTTTTAATCCTCACCTAAGGATATGTTTATTGACTTTAGAACCAAACCAACTATCAATTGGTTGCCTCCTGTACTTCTCTCCATCAGGGATGGAACCTGCAACCTTTTGGTGTATTGGATGATGCTCTAACCAACTGAGCCACCCAGCCAGGCATGGTCCTTCATTTTAGACATGAGGAAACTGAGGCACAGAGAAAACTGCCTAATGTTACATGTGTGGTAAGATAACAGAGCTTGATCCCAGTCGGTGTGGCTCAGTGGTTGAGCATTGACCTATGAACTAGGAGGTCATGGTTGGATTCCCCGTCAGGGCACATGCCCCAGTTTCGGGTTTGATCCCCAGTAGGGGGTGTGCAGGAAGCAGCCTATCAGTGATTCTCTCTCATCATTGATGTTTCTCTCTCTCTATCCCCTTCCTCTCTGAAATCAATAAAAATAAAAACAAGTAACAAATTAAAAAAGATAGCAGAGCCTGAGCTCTCCAGCTACCTACACTGTGGCCTCACAACCCCATCAGGGCCCAGAGTCAAAACCACTCACTATCTCAGGAGGGGTGCCCTAGAATCCTCTTCGTTGACATAACTTCTCAGGCTTCTGCCCCTCCTGCAGGACCCGCAGGCCTCAGAGAGGGATCCCCTTTACAAGTGCTTCTAGAACAGCGGTCGCCGACCTTTTGGAACTCATGGACCACCAGTGGTCCGCAGACCACTGTTCTAGAACACATGCTTTTATGGTGACTTTTCTTGCCTGCGTTTCTCTCTCCCATCCTGAGGGTCTCTGGAGTAATGTGAGATGTACCCAGGATTGGAGCAGTTACTAGAAAGAGAAAACTTGACCATTCCTGGGCAGGCACCTGCTCTGTTTCCTTTTGAAAGTGGACCTATAGCCACTGCACGAAACACTTCCCAACACCAGGCTGCTGGTGACTGCATTTTGTGGTTACTTTGTTAGTTGGTATTTATAGTTCAGATCTCATCATTTTGCCAAATGCAATAAACATTTTGTTTTAATTGGAATGTAACTTTTTATTGTTAATATTTTCCTTCTAACTGCCTTAAAAGTTACCATCTTGTGCGCGTGAAATCAGAATTCCTAAATAGTCTACATGCCTATTCAGTGTGCTTTGTAGATCAGTGTAAGATTAGAAGACAGATTCTCATTTATTACTGCTCCTATGTATACAGTGGAGGTTAGATCATGTAAGCCCTCCCAAAGGCCAGTGCAGATGTTGATGATGGTTAAGCGGTAAAACCTGTGAGAAGTATTCAGCAATGCCTTGTATTTGTATGGCCTAGAACATGAATAATATATGTGTGACATGAATAAATATAAGGTCAATGATTTTTATACATATTAACTTCCTTTACCTAAGTTCCTGGGAAATATAGCCTTTTAAACAATTACAGAGAATGAAAACATTGGCAACTTATGAACACCTGCTTTGATTATTTGGTCTAATTAGGTTAAATTTAACCAATGCCATCTGAACAAATTGAAAACAATTCGTATCTGTTCCCTCGGTCATGCACTTTTATCAGCGTTAGATGCAGATGTGTTTAATATGACACAGTTGGTGCTATTCTCTCAGCTCTGGGTGGGAGATAAAAGGGAATTGAGAACACATTTTTAGAGTCTTCTGGGGACTTTGTATTTCTGGGCCTGCAGCTATGAAATTTCAAGGAAAAAAAAAAAACAGGCTTTGTTGTCAATAAATTAGTTTTTTTCTCCAAAACACTGGGACTATCATCTGAGCTGTTGCTTTTGCCAAAAGTGTCTTTCCCAGGGACAGTGAGCTCCTAAAATAAGCGGATGGTTCCTAGCATGCCTCTCAGATGTCAGAATAATACAGGGTGTGTTAATAGACTGATAGGTTCATGTGGTGTTTATCCCTCATTAATTCTAAGCCTGGTGCTGAGTACATAGACCTACAAGCCTTAGAATTTTAAAGTTCAGAGACCACTTAATCAATAGGTAGAGTGGAAACTATAGCAATAAAGTGACTTGCCCAAGGTCACACAGCTGGTTAGTGAAATAAGCTTTTCTGGCTCCTGGTCTACTTCCCATTTCTATGACCAAAATTAAGGGCCTCACAATAGTGTGAGTTGGGCTGAGTGTCTGGAACTTAACAAAATGATGTCCCAAAACCCCCTTACCCACATCTCCACCCCAGAGGTAAAATACTTGTTCAGATGAGCAACTGGGGTCTCAGATCTGTAATTTCAGGTTTGCTGTATGTTCCTGTCTTGCCCAATTCCAGCCCCCCTCATCACAGATCATCTGAAACTAGTTGCCTGTGTCAACTAAATTAGTTAAGCAAGTTATTTTTGAAAACTTATTCTAGACATTTCATATAAATGGAATAATACATCATGTGGTCTTTTGTGTCTGGATTCCTTCTCTTATCATAATGTTTTCAGGGTTCATCCATGTTGTAGAATGAATCAACAGTGTATTCTTTTTTATGGCTGAATAATATTCCATTATATAGATATCCCACATTTTGTTTATCCATTCATCAGTTCATAGACATTGGAGTTGTTTCCCTTTTTTGCTGTTATGAATAATGCTGCTATGAAGATTCATACTTAAGTTTTTTTAGGGGGGCATATATTTTCAATTCTCTTGTGTACTTACCTAGGAGTAGAATTGCTGGGCCATATTCCATCTCTAAGTTTAACTTTTTGAGGAGTTGCCAAACTGTTTCCAAACAGACTGCACCATTTTACATTCCCACCAGCAACATATATGAGGTTTCCAAGTTTCTCCACATCATCAACATCACTTATTATTGTTCATCTTTTTTATTATAGTCATCCTAGTGGGTGTGAAGTGGTATTTCACTGTGCTTTTGATTTGCATTTCCCTAATGGCTAATAATGTTGAGTATTTTTTCTGATGCTAATTGGCCATTTGTATGTCTTCTTTAGAGAAATGACTTGAGATCCTTTGCCCATTTTTAAATTGGGTTATTTGTCTTTTTATTCCTGAGTTGTAAGAGTTCCTTATATATTCTGGATACTAATACCTTATCAGATATACAATTTGCCAGTATTTTCTCCAATTCTTTAGGTTGTCTTTTTACTTTCTTGAAAATGTCCTTTGATGTAAAAAAGTTTTTTATTTGGATATAGTCTAGTTCATTTTTTCTGTTGTTGCTTGTGCTTTTGATATTATATCTAAGAACCATTGCCTAATTCAAGGTCACGAAGACTTGTACCCATGTTTTCTTCCTAAGAGTTTTATAATTACATCTCTTAATATTTAGGTTTTGGTTCATTTTGAGTTGACTTTTGTATTGGTGTCAGGTACAGATCCTTTCTCATCCTTTTGCATGTGGCTGTCCATTTGTCCCAGCACCATATTTGAAAAGACTTATCCTTTCCCAAATGAATTGGTTTGGCACCCTGCTCAAAAAAACAGTTGACCATATAAATACATGGATTTAATTCTAAACTCTCAAATCTATTTCATTGATCTGTATATCTTTCCTTCTGCCAGGACCACACTATCTTAATTATCATTGCTTTGTAGTAACTTTTAAAATCAGGATGTGTGAGTCCTACAATTTTGTTCTTCTTTTTCAAGATTGTTATGACTGGGTCCTTTACACTTTCAAACAGATCTTAGGGTCAGCTTGTCAATTTCTGCAAAAAAAGAAATACCAGCGCAGCCAGCGGGACTCAGTGGTTGAGTGTCAACCTATGAACCAGGAGTCCCGGTCAGGAAACATGCCCAGGTTGCAGGCTCAATCCCCAATGCGGGGCGTGCAGGAGGCAGCTGATCAGTGATTCTCTCTCATCATTGATGTTTCTATCTCTCCCTCTCCATTCCTCTCTGAAATCAATAAAAATACATATTAAAAAGAATCACCAACTAGGATTTTGATAGGTATTGTGTTAAACCTGTGACTTAATTTGAGGAGTATTATCATATAATATTATGTTTTCAGATATTCCGATCAGAAATCTTCTAAGACTTGTTTTTAAGCTTTGTTACGATGGATCCAATCTAAAAAGGAGCCTTTAGTTAGTGCAAATTTAGCTCCATTAACAAAGTGATACTCTTTCAGGTCTCTCCCTACTGTGGGGAGTAGTCTGGGGCAATTGAAAGGCTTGCCTTGTTTGTTTCCTTCTGTCGGGGATCACTGTCTTGCACTGCTCATGTCTAATGTTTAAAAACAATTTTGTACATTTTGTCCAGTTTTCTAGTTGTTTATGGCAGAAGGGTAATTCCTAAAGGAATTAAACCCTCACAAGCTGAAGCAAAAATTATGTTCATCACTTTGTTTTGAAACCTCTTGGTTCCTCACTGTAAAAAGGAGATAATGCCGTCAGAGGATTGGGGTGAAGGTCACATGAAAAACATTATGAAAACCCCCTGAAAAGCCATTAAGAAAGGAAAAATCCAACATTGAAAAAACAAAAACGAAAAAACAGCTAGGAGGAGGTAAAATTGATAGCAAGAGCAAAGAAATGAATATTCATCACATCCAGAGTCGGAGGCAGTGTTGCTGGTCCCATGGTCAGGTGCACTTACTCTCAGGTTCATCGTCTTCCACTGCTCATCTGGCAGAATTGACTTAACTCCTGCCTCCATGTTGAGGCCAGACTTCACCTTAAATGGCATTCCCAGTGCAACCAGATTGTTGGATTTGCCAGTTATCAGCTGCACCTTGCAGCATCGTTCCTACAGGTGTTGGTCTGCAGTCCAGTGGTGCCAGTAACCTCTTCAGCCCTAGAGTCTGTTTCTCCCAGAACTGTAAACTGTAGCGCTGGCAAGGGACTGAGGTAGGTAGTCCTCGCCTCTCTCTTATTACAGTGAGATAACAGAGGTAAACCCCAGTTCTTTAGAGGAATCTTCCTAGCCATCTCCCTCCTCTCAAGTTGGTTTCAGACTGGATCTCATTGCCTGTGAGTGTGGTCCTTAGTGGGGAAAAAGGTAAACTAAACAGGAATGTCTAAGGTACGATAGGGAAATCTCTGATATCCGGATCTTGTCCTTAGGAGCAGTTCACTGACAAAGAACCAGAAGCTGTGTATGCTTAGAAGTAATTTTATGATCATGTCTTTTGGTTGTCGTGTGTTTATCTACAAGTATTTCCCGACTTCCTCCCTGCGCTGGGCAGAGGCAGGATGGGATGGTGGGTGGAAGCAAGAAGTAAAAGCTGTTGGAACCACACAGTGCCTGGTGAGCTCCCTGAAGGAACTGTGTTTTTATTTTAGGGGTTGACAAGATAATCTTGTCTTCTTCCTTGCTCAGCAGCAGGTAAGGAATTTTGTGCTTAAAAATACATGCCTTTGAGAATATGCAGGGGGCAAGGAAAGAAGGGAATGTTTCCAGAGGGGTGTGTGTTTGGGTTCACACCTGTGTAAGCAGGGCATGAAGGGGTTCAGAGACCCAGAGACAAAAGTAGGCAAGAAATAAACAATCACTGCCAGTTCAGGGTGCTTCTCAAGACAGAGTTGGAATCCAGTTTCTTCCAGCAGGTCATTCTACATGTTTGTAACTGGAAGGGCCCCTGGGGTCAGGATTACAGTTTATTGGGAGGGGCAGAGGATTAAGTAGAAGAATGGAATTTCCCTTCGATAAGGAGAAGCCAAGATTTATTAAATCAGTTGTTTTTTGTTGTTGTTGTAGTTCCTATGGTTTCTTTTTCTCCCCAAATATAATTTTTTTTTTTACTGAGAAATTGCATAACAGGCCATTAACATTCATAGTGTACAAATTATCATCTGTGATTATTTTTAGAACCAGTTTATCAACCGTTTCAGATAAGAACTTTTGTTGGATCTGATTACAGAACTCTCTGACCAGAGCTACAATTCTTTGAAATAGAGCAAGCTGGCATTAAAAAGTGAAACCTGCTTATTATTTTCTCACCCCCTACTTTTAAAAGAAGAGTAGAGATTCTGGGAGAGAGTGGCAGGGAGGGATAAAAGAAACTTCAGAACAATTACAGCTGCAAAGTTTTCTTGGCCTAGTGGTACCAGAGAATTCAGAGCCTTTATAATATATGAAGGAGAAATCCATTCATTTATTCATTCATTCATTGAGTTGAGGCAAAGGGAACAGCATGTGCAACATCAGGCAGAATAAACACCCTTCTTCTATACCTCAGTGGCCAGTGACCACCTCAGTGATGCAATCAATATTGCCTTTCACACAGTATCCCCAGTAAGTGACTTATTCCATAGCGGTAAACCATTTTTTCCTGTTTGGTTGGACTTTTCAGTCCTGATGGGGATCCTTCCTCCTTCATGGATACTGATTGCTGCTTATAAATAGAAGAATTTCGTTGTGTTCACCCGGCTTTTGCTTCCCTCATAACCATCTCAGCTGGGGTCAAGACAGTGCTGTCACCTTGGGCCTGTACACTTATTCCCTCTTGCCCCTTTTATTTTGGCCAGTTCAGCACAAAAACAATCAGGCTCTCTTCATTGGTGACATAGCAGGGAAGGTCAGGGACCGTATAATGTTCAGGAGCTCTTTGGTCGAGCACTAGATGAAGGGTTGTCCTTGATTAGGGGCCATGGTCTACACAAACAGGTACCATTAAACACTAGAATTACACACGTTCAGCACGGCAAGATGTTTACACTGAGAAGCATGCTGATCTCAGATGCTCTGAGGTAATGGTTCTTAAAGTGTGGTCCCTTCATCAGCAACATCAGCATCACCTGGGATTTTGTTAGACCTGTGATTGTTTTGGGACCTGCTCCTGAATCAGGAAATCTGGAGGTGAGCGAGCACCCTAAAGCTGAGAACCACTGGTCTCAGGTGACAGCACAAACGTGCTTCGGGAATATGCTCAGTGATTAGAAGGCCAGGTGAAACTGCTTTCTCTCTTTTAATTGTTATTTTCCAATCTCTCTCTTTGCTGAGTACTTATGTAGAGTTAAATTAACCTAAATTAAATGCTCTTCTGGTGAAACTCAGCTGTATCCATAATTATGTGGTAATGATATCATCCACATTTTTTCCAGAATGCCCTTGTCAAAGCTGTTTAAATTAACATGTATTTTTTAAGATTATGATGATGTTTTGAAAAGAAATTCTAACAAACCTACATGAGTAATTTAGAAAATCAAAGATGAATGACCCTCAGGCCTGCCCCTGGGGAGGAGTCAGACTTCCCTAAATAATAAAGCAGGGTTTGTGAAATAGGACAGTCCCTGCTCAAGGCGTATACAGCTTTGAAATCCCCTTCCAGCCAGGTTGATGTTAGCGCCCTATTCTGGTTGGTTAGGGTGTGGCGGTTTTGAAATCCAGTTCATTTAGCATCACTGTTCAGGTTATAGATGTAACACTGAAATCTGCAACTCACCAAAGAACCAAGAACTCAACGCCTCTGAGGTGACTAGAGGGAAGTGACTGGGCCACTGTGCTTCTTTACACAGACATTGTCCTGAGCCACTCGGCAAAGTCGGTTTCTTCCTAGGAGATCTCTGCTGTGGGTGGTCATGCTATGCAAACAGATCAATCCCAGGAAGCTTTTCTCAGCTTCTCCAAAGCTGGTCCCTGGTGACATTTTCTCAATAAAACTTTAACAAAATGACACGATAGCGAATTTTTCTTAAAGCCAATTTTCTTTAAAGAATTGTTCTTTATGATGACACTATGGATTATTATTTTTTGGTGTGAAGGATAGCCCTTCATGAAATGAATATAGATAGGTTTGTTGTTTTTTTTTACACACTTTTTTTTTATTTAAATCTTTATTGTTCAGATTATTACATTTGTTCCTCTTTTTCCCCCCCATAACTCCCCTCCTTCCAGTTCCCACCCCACCCTCCGCCCTCACTCCCCACCCACTGTCCTCATCCATAGGTGCATGATTTTTGTCCAGTCTCTTCCTGCATCTCCCACACCCCTTTCCCCCCCCCCCCAAGAATAGTCAGTCCATTCCCTTTCTATGTCCCTGATTCTATTATGATCACCAGATTATTTGTTCACTTGATTCTTAGATTCACTTGTTGATAGATGCATGTTTGTTGTTCATAATTTGTATCTTTACCTTTTTCTTCTTCTTCCTCTTCTTAAAGAATACCTTTCAGCATTTCATATAATCTTGGTTTGGTGGTGATGAACTCCTTTAGCTTTTCCTTATCTGTGAAGCTCTTTATCTGACCTTCAATTCTGAATGATAGCTTTGCTGGATAAAGTAATCTTGGTTGTAGGTTCTTGGTATTCATCACTTTGAATATTTCTTGCCATTCCCTTCTGGCCTGCAAAGTTTCTGTTGAGAAATCAGCTGACAGTCATATGGGTACTCCCTTGTAGGTAACTGAGTTTCTTTCTCTTGCTGCTTTTAGGATTCTCTCTTTGTCTTTTGCTCTTGGCATTTTAATTATGATGTGTCTTGGTGTGGTCCTCTTTAGATTCCTTTTGTTTGGGCTTCTCTGCGCTTCCTGGACCTGTAAGTCTATTTCTTTCACCAGGTGGGGAAAGTTTTCTGTCATTATTTCTTCAAATAGGTTTTCAATATCTTGCTCTCTCTCATCTTCTGGCACCCCTATAATTCTGATGTTGGTACGCTTGAAGCTGTCCCAGAGGCTCCTTACACTATCTTCGTATTTTTGGATTCTTTTTTCATTTTGCTTTTCCAGTTGGGTGTTTTTTGCTTCTTCGCATTTCGAATCTTTGACTTGATTCTTGCGCTCCTCTGGTCTGCTGTTGGGTGTCTGTACAATATTCTTTATTTCAGTCAGTGTATGCTTAATTTCTAGTTGGTTCTTTATCACAATATCGAGGGTCTCATTAGATTTCTTGAGGATCTCACTACATTTATCGGCGGTCTCACCAGTCTTTTCGAGGGCCTTACTAAGTTTATCAGCAGCTTCTAGACAGTTCTTGAGAGACCTTAAAAGTGTGGTTTTGAGCTCTATATCTTCCATTTCTGACATTTGCATCCTGTTTCTTTGTCTCCGCATTTTTTTATCTTTTCTTGGTGCACCCCCTAGTGGTCTTTGTGCGCAGTCTTGTTGTAGTTAAGCCTTGATTGTTGTTGGCAATACCAGGGGTGATTTGACCTCCAGGCTAACTGGCTATTAGATAGGTTTTTAACATCCCTACTTTACCAAATAAAAAGGTGGCAGCTTATTCCAATCTGCCACGTTATTTTGACATTTTATTGGTCCTTGAATTCCAAACTGGGGAATTACTTCTTCACTGAAATAACTAGGACATAGCAGAGTGGGAGGTAGTATCCTTCCAAGTGAATTCAGCCAGTAAGCCAATCGTTTGAAGGCTAAAAATAGCTTTGCTCTAAAGAAGATGTTAATTTAAGAGATGAAATCAAATTGGATGTTCCGAATCAGTCACACATACTTGGGTGACTAAAATGATTGCACTGATAGGAAAATCTAAAGATTCTCCAAACAAGGAGGGCTGGGGAAAACTCCAATTAATAAGAATTTGCAAAAAATCATCTAGTTTATGAAAAATAAGATGGCACCATCAAAGGAGGGGCTTGATTCTTTTATTGGAACACTTGGCTTCCCAAGAAAGATAGAAAGAAACCCAAACCAATCAAAATTGAAATTGTAAGTAGAAAAATCCTCTTCTAGAGGAGAAGGTTGCTAAACCTCAGCCTGAGGAACCCCATCAAAGAGGTTTTTTTGTGCCCTGCAGACAACAGGCACTCATAAAAACAGAAATAAGTAGTTGGTCTAGACTTTGAAGCACTTGGTAGGGCAGGACACAAAACAGCACTTCTCCGGGTTGTGAAATCCTGGTGGTGAAACCCTTTGGTGAAACAGTGGCTATCAACCCCAGTTGCGCACCAGAATCACCTGGGTCACTTTAAAACCAGGCACACCCCAGAGATGTGGTCAAGTGTCCCCTGACATAAGTGTTTTTCTAAGCTTTCCAGATGAATATAATGTACTTCCTGGGCTGAGACACCACTATGCTAGACAGGAAGGCAATATGTCCTTGTTAATCACTGCAGCTGCTTCAGTTAAAGTATTGACTCCAACCTCCTGTTTCGCCTAGAGACCCCCTTACTCTGGGCACTGAGGAGAGGGTGTTCTGTGGTCGCCACTTAAATGGGAACTTCCTGAGAGCAGAGCCTGGTCTTTCTGATTCACTGCTAGAACCTGTGCATAGAGAGCCACGTTGAAGGCCTCCCTGCCAGGGGCACCTATTCATTCTTTTGAATTCTTGGTGACTTCCTCTCATTTGGTGTTTTTATTTTATTTATTTTTAAATTGATTTGAGAGAGAGAGAGGAAAAGAGAGAGTAAGAGAGAGAGAAACATTGATTTGTTGTTCCACATATGCATATGTGCCCTGACCAGGGATCGAACCCACAATCTTGGCATATCGGGATGATGCTCTAACCAACTGAACTACCTGGTCAGGGGTTTAGTGTTTTTCTTGTAGGAGAAAATGGGGTGTGGTGAATTCTCCAGTTCTTCATTATGGTGAGGTACTAGGCTAGAATGAGCTATGCTCTACTTGGAACTGCAGCTCTACCTACCCACACATAAACCCTACAAACCCTGGGAGAGTTGGATCTTGGGAGGGTGATTCTCAGCTGGGGTACATAGCAGAATTACCTGTTGCTTCTTTTTTTTCTTTATCCTCACCCGAGGATATTTTCCCATTGATTTTGAGAGAGAGTGGGATAGAGAGGGAAAGACAGAGAGAAAACATCGATGTGAGAGAAACACATCAACCCGTTGCCTCCTGCATGTGTCCCAACCAGGGCCCAGGCCGGGCAGGAGCCTGTAACCGAGGAACGTGCCCTTGATCGGAATCGAATCCAGGACCCTTTTGTCCGCAGGCCAACGCTCTATCCACTGAGCCAAACCAGCCAGGGCACCTGTTGCTTCTTCAGACTACAAATGTCTGTGCCCTCCTGGAAACCAACTGAATCAGAATCTGCCAGAGGGATCCAGGCATGTGTGGCTTTGATAACATCTGGCTAAGAACCAGCACCTGAGGACACTGGTTTTCAGACGTGGCTGTGGCTCAGCAGCAGCAGCAGCAGCACCTGTGAGCGTGTTGGAGATGCAGATTCTCAGCCGCTGCCCCAGACCACCTAAATCAGAAACTTTGGGGGTGAGGTTCAGCAGCAGACTGGAATTTAACAAGCCCTCCCGGTGATTCAGATGCTTTTAAGAAACTCTGCTTTAGGACGCCTATTTGGGTCTTGCCGCACAACAGAGAATATATTTTCTAAGCGGCATTTTGGAGAAAGTGCCTCAGTGAATGTCATTTGATAATTTCCTGGCTTATGGGTCATTTCCTGCTGCTCCTCTGTTGACACATTTAGTCCAGAGAACCTATTAGCAGCTCCTTTTTTGTCTCCTCCCCCCTTAACTCCCCCTAAACATTTGCCCTTTGCTCTCCTAGTCAGGCACCTCTGGACAGCCTTCAGGGCCCTTCTTAAATTGTGTTCCCTCCTGAAAACCCTTTTTTAACTTCTTGAAATAGAAGATAAGTGCCCATTGCATTCATTTTTGTCATTATTTTGGGTTTTGTTTTTTATTGATTTTTTACAGAGAGGAAGGGAGAGGGATAGAGAGTGAGAAACATCGATGAGAGAGAGTAACATCAATCAGCTGCCTCCTGCACACCCCCCACTAGGAATGTGCCCACAACCAAGGTACATGCCCTTAACCAGAATCGAACCTGGGACCCTTCAGTCTGCAGGCCGACGCTCTGTGCACTGAGCCAAACCGGTGAGGGCTGTTTTGGGTTTTTTAAACTACCATTTCTGTGTGACCTTGGGCAAGTAACTTATCTGTTTCCTAATCTGTAAAATGGGAATAATGATAGTGCCTACTTCATTACATGAGTTGATGCATGTTGAAGTACTTAGAATAGTATTCAATAAGCGTAATTGTTCATAGCATTGAATAATGAGAATATAATATTCTATAGTTCATGGTACATACTCAACACGTCAGCTTTTCTCACTAACAATTTTAAGTCACTAAGCGTTTTGCAATTTTTGTAGTTGTCTTTATCTCCCATTAGTTTTAAGCACTTTAATTGCAGGTGATTTTTATTTCTTAGCTCTGGATGTCTTTATCTCCTAAAGTACCTAATGTATGCACAATAAATGTTTACGGAACCATACTGAACTCCATGGGCAATATAGGCCAAGAAGTCCAAAGGAGCCCTTCCTGAGCATGTACCCCAGGCCCCCCTTTTTTGGGACAGTGCCGTTAGCCCCTGACTTCTTTATGATGTCATCCATCCTTCCTCAAAGTCCTAGAGGAAGCTAATGAGTCTGGGTGCCCAGCTCTTGAGTCCCACAGACTATTCACTCTGCCTACAATATCTTTCAGCTAACAGGTTCCTCTGAAAATTATTCTCAATGGCCTAGAGTCTAAATACCGGCTCTTCCACAAAATATTGACTTCTGCGCACATGCCACGAAGTTTCAATCTTACTGGACATGCGCGCCCGCACGTGGTATTTTGTGGAAGAGTCACACAAGGGGCCAAAGAGCCGCATGTGGCTCGCGAGCCTCGGTTTGCCGACCACAGGCCTAGACCTTTCTTTCTGTTTTTAATTACGTTTTAAAGAGCAGATCTCGCAGCCATGATTTTAACTCCTTTCCAAACAAATGATATCCCTTTTTAATGTAGTCTTGTCCTCAGGCAGCAGTGAGTAAGAAGGATAGGGAATTGGTACCTGGAAACCAGACCATGGTAGTGTGGTCTTCTTGTTAGTAAATTGTAATGGGATATGGTTTTTAGGAATTGAAAGTAGAGATGAGGCCACAAAGGTTGAGGACCCCGACTCCCTGGGGTTTCCCCGCTGCTTTATAAAGATGCCTGCCCTCCTTCTTGAACTTGGACTTCTGCAGAGTCTGAGTTAAGAGAAAAGGTGTGTCTGCAGCCATAGATGGCGGATGGTGGTCTCCACGGGGCACAGTCATGCTGGAGCCTGAGCCCTCACTTTGCCTCTTGGGGCAAACTTCTTTTTGAAACAATTTGATGTGTAACATGAATATTTTGTGATTTTTCATTCCAGGATTATTGCAATTGCGCCCATATGATTTTTTTTTAATTTCACCTTTTTTCCAACTGTTACTTTAATATTTTACATTTCTATTATGTTTATGAGTTTTCTAGAAGTCAGTAGTGTTCGCTGAGTTATGAGATAGCTGAATTTCAACAAGGCATTTAATGAAATCCCGATGTCCTTGTAGATAAAATTCTGTGGAAAGAATGGTAAAGTTAGGGGGATTTATAACTGGGGAATGACTAGACCCACAGAGAGGTGGTTAGTTAATTGAGAGCTTGGAGTGGGGTGGGGGACAGGGCTGGCTGGAAGCTGACTGACCAGAACACTTGTCGAAGGTGTCTGTCCTCCCCGCTGGCCCAGTCCACATTCTTAATACTTATTTGACTGCAGGCATTTATGGCATGCTTGTCAATTTGAGGTTTGCCCTATGACTGTGTTGTCTGAAGAATCTTACGTGGTCCATTCTATTTCTTGCCTTTGAATCTTTGCTCTGTGTTTGGTGGTTTGAATCCATTCTTCCCCTTTAAGACTCAGATTATCATTTAAACCATTATATTGGAATTACCTGGTCATTCATTTCTCTTTCTCACACCAGACTATAAACTCCTCAAGGATAGTATTCTAAGCATATAGTAGGCTCTAAGTGTTTTTTATCAGAACTGAGAATACAAAAAGATCTTGGCAATCTAAGAGATAGGCCATAAAACTTAACAGGCAGATAAAATTTATCAGGATATACTTGGGTTTAAAACAAAGGAAGAAGCCTAGGTCTAAGCTCTGAGTACAAGGTGGAAGAAAGATGACTCACATCATTGGTAGACCAA
The DNA here is from genome assembly GCF_964212035.1 of Myotis nattereri. Lineage (NCBI taxonomy): Eukaryota > Metazoa > Chordata > Mammalia > Chiroptera > Vespertilionidae > Myotis > Myotis nattereri. The sequence goes on from NC_138085.1 coordinate 61,862,922, forward strand.
GCAAGCAAGAAAAGGCTGTAGTTCCAGTGGGCTTTCCGCTTCACATGACTCAACAGTGTGATGCAACTCCCGTAGGCTAGTGTCAGAACAGGGAAAGTAATAGTCCAGCTGGCCAGGCCACACAAAGGGTCATGTTCCACTCTCTGGGGCCATTCCTTAAGAGGGGGTGAAGTATGTCCAAAGGAAGGAAGGCAGTTAGAATAGTGAGAGAAGTTAAACCCCATTGTATGGTTAATAGTTGAAGGAAGTAGGGGTGTTTTGTCTGGAGAAGACAGAAGGGACATAATACTGTATTCAAATGCCTAAAGGGCTCATTGGGAACCTCAAAATGTAGAAATAGGCCAGTACACCTACTAACAATAGAATAGTCTGTCATGTGAGCTCCATATCTGTAGGGTTTGACCAAGAGCCTCTGAGAAGAGGTGTTGTAGAGGGGATCTGAGCAGCTCAACTTTGAGGCTTGGTGATTTAAGAGGTTACTGAGTTCATATTAACTAAATGTTGGGGAGGGATGCAAGGAGCACATCTTCCTATAGGAATGCCTTTTGTCCCCCAGGGGGGAAATTATGAGTTACCTAAATAGTATGAGTTACCTAAATAGAAATTGTTTCTGGACCAGAAGCCTGAACCTTAGTGGGCAAGTCACTTACTATATCATATGTGTGAAATGTACTCAGAAAAGATATCTGATAGTCCCACCTAGTGTATCTGGAGGCTTGTGTTTTCCCAAGTCCTTTTGTGGAACTTTGAATGAAGTGATTACTTTTGTTTTTTTTGCTTTTTAGTTCTGGAGCATCTTGGCATATGGGAGGAAGTCAGAAATATCATCTCAAGATCAGAGCTAATAACAGGATTCCCCTATACCTTCACGGTGCCAGGCCTACCTCAGTACCTCCAGAGCCTCACCAAACTAGCCATCGCTGCCGTGTGGGCAGTGGCAGTCCAGGCTGGAGAACAGACACGGGACATTCCCATCTCCTTCTCTCAGCTGTTAGAGTCTTCTTTCCCTGACGTGCGCCTGCTGACACTGGAAGCCCTGTTGGAAAGGTTTTCAGCAGCAGCCTCTGGATTAGGAGAGAAGGAACTGCCACCCTTGTTGTGGAATATGGGAGGGACGTTCTTGATGTTGGCAATGAAGGAAAATCACCCAGAATGCTTCTGTAAGGTAAAGCCTCTGATGTACTGAATGCCCCCTTCCACGCCCACACTCTTTGATGAACCCACCGGAGTGATCAGATCGTGAGGGCAGGGTTGGCTTTGGCTTCTCCAGGAGCAATCAGAAGGAGATTCAGCATCAGGACAAAGACTCTTGTGTGGTGTTTGGCATGGTTCCATGCATAGGTGGGCACTAAGAAAAGTGTTTGATGATGATATTATTGATGACAGACCAGAGGCAGATTGAGAATAAGCCACTCAACGCTGTAGGGAACAGCATTGACAATTAGCTGCAGAACGTGTCAGAGGGTCGTCTTTGCTGACGTGGCTATCTGGGGGCAGATAGCCACCTAGAAAGTATAATCAAAAGGAAGGGTCACTGACTTAGGAATCTGGACATCTAGGCTCTGATCACAGATCACTAGGGCACCTCGGGTGTGTCTGTTCCACCCTGTCTTGGTCTCCCAAGGTATTAGGAGGGAAATAAATCAGGGGGAGCTTTCTGAAAGATAGGCCACCCCCCTTATTGTAAGTGATTATCATTTAGATTCTGAAGACCTTTTCCTGAGGTTTTTGTTTTGTTTTTCATGGATCTGGCCCACACAGATACTGAAAATTCTCCATTGCATGGACCCCAGTGAATGGCTTCACCAGACGGAACACTGTATCCATCTAACCCCAAAGGAGTTCTTGAACTGGACCATGGATATTGCTTCCAATGAAAGGTTTGCCCCCAATGTTTGCTGTGCTACCTGGGTTCCTCGGTGACCCATCAGTCACTTACACGTAAGAATTTGAAGATAGTCCTAACCTAGACTCAGGCCTTATATTTTTCAGTCTCAGCTTAGGAGCATGTTCTAAGCTTAAGCAATAGAAAGATGTCAGAGTATCATGTTAATAACCAAAAGGTAATAACTTCTGGAGGTGTTTGTATAGCCACGAGGTGATTTCCAGCCTTCACATCCACATAGATTACTGACTATCTGCAAAAACCGTCTCTATATAAAATATGCTTGATTTAATTTGGGGGGTGTTTTTGGCTTACTTTTTCTAGGTCTGAAATTCAGAGTGCAGCTCTGAGGCTTGCCTCCAAAGTGATTGTCCACCATATGCGGACGAGTGAAGAGGTAAGGCCAACTCTGCCCCGATCTCGGGTCTAGATTTTTGTGCTTTTTTTACCTGGAAGGTGTCAGTAGGCAGAAGCTCTGCCGTGTTTGTGTGACCTCTACAGAAATATTGTTCATGTTGATTTTTCACTTTGGGTATAACTTGTAGAGGATTTTGAGCGCCACCTTTGACATTTCTTTTCTCTTATTCGGGGCACATTTGATTAGAGGCCATGAGAAAGCACAACCTCCTCCTCACCAATACACACACGTACACATACACACCTAGACCCCTTTTTTCCTAATTTTTCTACCTAGACTAAGGAGGGGCTGAATATAATATAATCAAGGATTATAAGTCACTAAGATTAGATCATAGTCACTAAGTATGAAAATATATTGCTGTGGCTTGACTCTTCCCCCAAAACATGGCCCAGCTGGCTGCATGGAGGCCAGTGTGCCCCACCTGTTTCATATGTCCTATGGGGATAAGGTGGAACCACAGTAATCAAAAGACCTTCCTGGGAAGAAGCCTTAAGACAAATGCATGCACACTGAGGGGTAGATGAGAAAGATGCCACATCACAGAATTATTATATGTAGAAGGCAGTCAGTACCACCATGAAATTACCTGAGGATCTTGGTCACACATCACCACACTGTGCTAGTGTCAGCATGACATTGCGGATTCTGATGCCTTACAATAACGCAGCGCTGAGAGGGGTCCTGGAGACACAAAGATGAATAGAGACAGGAGGGACAGTCTAATGAGAGAAAGGAGTGTTCAATCATGCCATCAAATGCTCTGGTTGGGAGGAGACTGTGGGAATACAGAGGAGGGAGGGAGTGTTTGGAAGCTGAGAAAGACTTTACAGAGGAGATTGTTAAATTCAGCGAACCTGGGGCTGAGAGAGAAAACCAGAGGGTGAGAATTAAGTAGATAGTGGTTTCCTTTGGGCTGTTATTCAAAGGCAGGCCAGGGGTCCAAAGCCAGCTGCTCATTAGCATACAAAAAGCAAAAAAAGTCAATTGTGTGTGTTGTGGGTAGGGGGATGTTTGTAGGAAGGGAAATTTTGCTAAAAAAAATTACAGCCCAGAGGGAAAAAAAAACAAGTTCTAAGAAAGTGGTTATAGGGCAGCCAAAAGATATCACTGTCATCTAAAGCCCTTTTTAAGCATTTGTCACATGAATCTTAACGACACTGCTTGGTACTTGAATAAACTGATATTTTATGAAAATTGGGAGTTTTCCAGGGAGAGAAAAATTAACGGAACTGCAGAGAAATGCATAAGAAAAGTTCCTGGGGAAACCTGGGTTTTTTTGTGCCTTGGGAGTTAGACTCTTCCTTGACGTCTAAGGTGCTCATCAGTTTAGTTCTATGATAGCCTGAAGAGCCAGTCATCTCATTTTGAAAATTTAAAGAAGTTTCATTGACGGGGGAAGTAAAGTACATTTGCAACATTAACCTCTTTTTAGAAAAAGTAAAAATACAAGAATTTAAAATACAAAAAACAAGCTGAATGTCCATCAACTGCTGAATGGGTAAATGAAATATGGTATGTCTATACAATGGAAATTATTCAGCCATAAAAATACATCCTATTGCATGGATGAACCTAAAAAAACACTAAAAAAAAAAAAACATGTTAAGTGAAAAAGCCAGTCACAAAAGAGCACATATTGTATGATTCAGTTTATATGAAATGTCCAGAAATGGCAGATCCATAGAGACAGTTGATGACTTGCTTAGGGCTAGGGGAAGGAGCAGGTGACAGGATGGAGAATGATAAGTAAAGAATGTAAAGGTTTCTCTTTTTGGTGATGAAAATATTCTAAAATTGACTGTGATGATGGTTACACATATGTGTAAATATACTAAAAAACACTGAATTGCTTAGTACTTTAAATGGGTAAATTATATCGCAAAACTGTTACTATTAAAAAATGGGGCTTTGTTTAAATAATAATGTTAGTTAGGATAACCGCTTTAAATGTAACAGAAACTCATAAATACAGTGGCTTAAGAAAGGTCAAAGCAGTCAAAGCAGATAGGGTGGCTTGATTGTGTTTGGATCCCCAGCTGTTAGCTTTAATGTTTGCTGTCCTCAGCATGGTCCCAGAGGGTTCCTCCAGCTCCCATCACCTTGTCCTTACTCAGCTAGCAGGAAGTAAAATGCAGGAAATGAAGGTCACTCCTATTTCCTAAGGTTTGACCTGAAAAGTGCACAGATACCACTTCCAATGACATCCCATTAGTCAGAACTTAATTACATGTTGCTCCCAAATTCAAGGAAGTCTGGGAAATGTGTCTTTAGCTGGGTCCCTATATACTCAGCCAAAATCTGAAGTTCTTTTATTACAGATAGAAGCATCTGGTTATTGGGGACAATAAATACTTTTGTTGCCACAGTCTTTCCCAAAAAAGTTTTGTCGTTACTGAAGCTATCAAATACACCAGTTTTCTGATAACCTGATGTGCACCTGAAAAGACTCAGGGAACTTGCTTGCCAGTTATAGTGACTCTGTATTACTGAACAACAAGCCAGATGTTCTTCCCTGGGCTTGCTTATTTCTTCCTAGTTGAGATAGAAAAACAGCTGGAAAACCCTTCCTCCCACTGTGGCAAGAGCTAATTTGCAGATCCGGTTTGGTGTATATAGCGCATCCCTCTTTTCATGACTGCATCCTCTGAACTGCTCTAAATGTTGTGCTTTCAGACCAGGGACTCTATGGCCCCCAAACTGAAGCAGTGGGTTCAGTTGGTCGTCTCATCTTGTGGAGATCATCTTCCCACGGAGTCCAGGCTGGCCGCCGCTGAAGTCCTCACCAGCACCACACCATTTTTCCTCACCAACCCCCATCCCGTGCTTGGTAAGTGTAGTGAACAGAGGGGTATCCATTGCACTAAATGTGCTCAGAGTATGACTAGATACTCCAGGTTGAAAAAGAAGGGAAGATGAAAAATGACCGTGTTCACTATACCTTTTCATCTTTCAAGTGCATTCCCATCCTCTCGGTTCCTACTCTAATCATTGATCACCAACAGCCTCTTAAGTGGCCTCTTTCCTTTTTTTTAATCCTTAGCAGAGGATATGTTTTTGTTGATTTTGAGAGAGAGACAGAGAAACATCAATGTGAGAGAGAAACATTGATTTGTTGCTTCCTATACACGCCCAAGCGGGATCGAACCCGCAAATGAGGTACGTGTGTGCTCTGACTAGGAATCAAACCCATAACCTTTTGATGTATGGATAATGCTCCAACCAGCTGAGCACCCAACCAAGGCTGGCCTCTTTTCTTTCTGTCTTGACCCCCAAACCATTCTCTTTATGCTCCCAAAAGCTTTTGTGGTCTTTCTAAAGTACAGATCTGATCATTTCACTTCACGCTGAATACCTTCGAGTGGGTTCCCATTGCCTTCAGGATAAAATCTAAATGCCCTTTGACATGGATTATAATGCTCTTCCCGTTGTGTGCCCTGCCTCCCTCTCCCTTCTCATGGGCCAGCATGGGCCCTGTGAGTCATCAGGAGGGAACAGTTCTGCAAACAAAGTGCTGCTTGACTGACTTCTATTTGTCTTTCAAGACTAGGCCTAACCGTCACCTCTTCCTGGAAGCCTGTTGTAAGGATCTTGGTGAGAAATGAATGGGTCAGTGGGAAGCTGTGGCATTGAGGAAAAAGAAAGGACAGCTGTTGAATCAACATGACTTAGTATTGAGGTTCATGTAAAAGGAAGATTCAAGGATGACATCCAGGCTTCTGGCTTAAGTGACTGGAAAGATTGCTACCTCCCTGCCGGGGTCCAACCCCAGCGGGTCCAGGGGTCCCCAAAGGTGTGGACGGAGTTGGCGAAGAAGGAATGACACGGAGACAGCGTTCAGTTGATCAGCAGCCTAGCCAGGATCTCTAGCCAGGATCTCCAGCCAAGTTCTGGTCTGGATCTCCACAGAGGTTCTGCTCTGGATCTCCAGCCAGGTTCTGTGTCCATGTTGTCTTGCTAGGTTCTCCAGCGAGGTTCTCCAGGTTCTCCAGCCAGGGTCTGTAGCCATGTTCCCTCGCTAGGTTCTCCAGCCAGGTTCTGTCCAGGTTCTCCAGCCAGGTTCAGTCACCAGGTTCTAGTCAGGTTCTCTTGCCAATTTCTGTAGTCAGGTTCAGTCCAGGATCTTTTGCCATGTTCTCTCGCTAGGTTCTGTCTCTAGGTTCTGAGGCCAGTTTCTGTCCAGGATCTTTTGCCATGTTCTCTCCAGCGAAGTTCTTCTGTCACTAGAGAACATTCTGTGTAGGTTCTGTGCCTAGGTTCTGTCTCTCTTCATTCTGTCTTCTTACATCTGTATTTATACCAGTTGATTCCAATCCTATCAATCTCTATTCCAAAGGTTAGGGCGTTTCTTATCTCCATTCCAGGGAGTAAAGATTATGTAGCTTAAGCATGATTGTTTGTAGTTAAAGTGATTAATTACCCACCTGGCACTTAGTTAAGAGGTTTTATTCCCTCCCTAACTTCAGGGGAAAATCCCTACCAGGGGAAACAACCTTTCTCAGAGACCTTGGTTAAAACACATAGTGCCAAGAAGATGAGCAAACATATTAAGAACAGTATGCCATATATGCCAGGTCCCTTGAAACAGCAAGGATGGACCGGCTCCCGGCACCTCCCCTCCCTCTCACTCTCTCTAAAAATCAATGGAAAAAATATATTCGGATGAGGATTAACAAAAAACTTTTTTAAAAAGAATAAAGGAGAGAGTTGCTCTTTTAGATGTTGAGGTTCAGATTTGAAGTGTTGGAGTTCAGACCAATAAAGTCTCATGTCCCTGGAACTTGTTGGGAAGCAAGTGTCCTTTTATTTTATTTTATTTTTTTAAGTATATTTTATTGTTTTTTTACAGAGAGGGATAGAGAGTTAGAAACATCAATGAGAGAGAAACACCGATCAGCTGCCTCCTGCACACCCACTACTGGGGATGTGCCCTCAACCAAGGTACATGCCCTTGACTGGAATCGAACCTGGGACCCTTCAGTTCGTAGGCCAACGCTCTATCCACTGAACCAAACCGGTTAGGGCACAAGTGTTTTTTTAATTCTTTCTTCTAAGTGACTTGCAGGCCTTCTCTTTATACCCAAACAGGGACTGAAAGGGGACCTTCTGTGATTGTGATTTAATCATTGGGCTCAGAGGAATAAGAACCAAGGTTTATAAACTTTGGTGAAGTTTGTCCAGTGAGAGTAATATTTTGCGGCATGTTTTTGGGGTGACTTTGGCTACTCTAACTAACCCTAGCTCCTATCAAGCAAAATGTGTGGAATACCATGGTATTCCTGAGTGAAACTGAGTCTTGGGAAAAAGCCAATGATTCATAATTATGGAACTGGTTATATCATTATAGGCAATAAGGAAGGAGGTCATGGTGGCTGATGACCTACCAGAATATGAGAAATAGGTACCAAACTGGGAGACAAAGGACATAAAAGTGCATGGAGACAAGTCAAAGACAGAACAAAGTCATTTAAGGAAAAAGAAAAATTGAAATGGACTAGAGGGAAGGTTGAGGTTCTTGAAGGCATAAATGACCATGTTAAAGGGAAAATATTAAACCCTAGAGAACTTTAGAATGGGTAAATTCTGAAAGACTGAGTAATATTTAAAGCCATATTTATAACAGAAAAGAGAGACCAGAACCACAGAGGAAGCCATTGCTGTTCTTGGTCTGACTGAAGTGGCAGTAACTGATACCAGGTTCTCTGTGGACAGATAGGGAGAGGATGGGCTAAGGAGAGCTCTTAGGACAGAGCTGGTTCTCCATTGAAGGCCAGGAATGTAGAGTGGCGGGCTTCCTGGGCCCTCCACCGTGATCCTCCACAAGCCTGGTCCACTCCATCTGCACATGTGCCCTTTCTGTGAGACCCTGCCCACCTCCCTCATGAAGTCTGCTTTGGTTACAACGGTCCACTGTGATCTCTCCTGGTGCTGAGTCCCAGCCACACATTTCCATCCCTGACTTCTCATTGCCCTGTGTCCTTGACTTAATGTTGTTTTCAGGTGCTCAGAGATAAACACTCTCTTTTCTGGTTCCATGGTCCACAGCAGCACCTAGCAAGGGACTAGACCAGTGGCTTAGACCAGTGGTCGGCAAACTGCGGCTCACGAGCCACATGCGGCTCTTTGGCCCCTTGAGTGTGGCTCTTCCACAAAATACCGACTTCTGCACATGGGCCACAAAGTTTCAATCGTACTGTACGTGCGTGCCCGCACGTGGTATTTTGTGGAAGAGCCACACTCAAGGGGCCAAAGAGCCGCATGTGGCTCGTGAGCCGCAGTTTGCCGACCACTGGGCTAGACAGAGTCCCTGCCGAGGAGTAATGGCGGTCAGGTAGTAGGACCCACAGAGACATGATATGGGAACCTAAATCCTGGTTTCTGCCCTTTTTTCCATCCTTACCCCCAAAGCATAATCTTGATTGAAACTTGCTTTTAGAATATATAAGCTCACTCACTCATATCAACACTGGGCTAGTTTCCCCAAAGCACCCTTGATGCATAATGTTTCATTCCTGATAATTGTGAGTCACTGTGGACAGCTTAGGCCCAGGGCCTTAGTCAGCCAGGCCGCACCTTCTGGGGGGCCTTGCCTAGGACTGGTTGCCTCCAGAAACCTTCATCCCTCAAAATAAAAAAAAAGAAGAAAAGACACTTTAAAACCTTCCCCCTTAGGGCCCTCTCTCTCTCTCTCTCTCTCTCTCTCTCTCTCTCTCTCTCTCTCTCTCTCTCTCTCTCTGTTTTTGACTCTCAGATTGTCCTTTCTTGGAATACCCAGGAAAACAGGAATGACAGTTGCTCATTAAATTCTGTTCTCCACCATGCATTTGAAGTGGTATTTGTACCTGCTTGTAAATTGCATCCTAGGTAACTGGATTCCTTTCTGTCACCTTAGGACTGCAGGATACACTTGCCCTTTGGAGGTGTGTCCTCACCCTCCTGCAGAGTGAGGAGCAAGCCGTCAGAGACGCCGCCACGGAAACAGTGACGACCGCCATGTCCCAAGGCAACACCTGCCGGTCAACAGGTACCTCCTTCTCTTCCACAGTGCCTACTGCTCTTAGACAGGGGTTGGCACTCTTTTTTGGTAAAGGGTGAGAGTGAATACATCAGGCTTTGTTGGCCATTCAGTCTCTTCTGTCTGTCTCTGATACTGCCAATTTAGTGGGAAAGCAGCCTTAAACAACAGGTGAACAAGTGGGCATGGCTGTTCCAATAAAACTTTATTTACAAAAACAGGTGGCTGCCGAGATTTGATCTGCTAGTCATAGCTTGCTGACTCCTGCTCTAGGATACCATAGAGAAAAATTATTTTCAAAGATAGAAATCTAATAAACAGTGCCTTTTGTCAGTTACACTGTCATCCTTTTTAATAAGGCCAAGTCTTGATTATCTGTGTGGTTACATAACCCAGACATCATAGATTCCTCATTGTGTTCCTCCGTGAGTTTTTAAACAGCACAGAAACAGACCCATGTAAGTCTAGAGTCTCCATTTTGTGCCTTGGCTTCTCTTTTTTAAAAAATTTTATTTATTTATACATTGATTTTAGAGAGAGAGGAAGTGGGGGAGGGGTGGAAGAGAGAAACATTGATTTGTTATTCCACCAATTCATGGATTCATTGGTTGATTCCTATATGTGCCCTGACTAGGGACTGAACCTGCAACTTTGGGGTATCAGGACGATGCTCTCACCAACTGAACTACCCAGCCAGGGCCCTTGGCTCCTCATTTGGTGGTGATATTAACCCAGGAAGTAGGAGAGGAGCAGCCTAGGTGAATAGCTCTGAGTTCATAGATAACCCTGGGGCCCTGGTTATCTGTATGTGATAGCAAATGCTATGGAAACAAAAGGGAATTTTGGCTGTAGGTGGAAATGGGCTTCTGGATGGAAGGGATAGGAGGCAAGGTCACACCTCTGGACAAATGACCATCCGAGAGGGTGACCTCTCTGGTGCATTTGGGACTGGGTATCAGGAAAGATCTGAGTCAGCCGTGCCAAAGAGAAGCAAAAACATCATTTTGAGGCAAGGGCATCACAGCTGAGCGAAGAAATTTGCCTAGTGGGCAGCAGAATGGGAGTCGAAACAGCCAGACAGTGTTTGTAACCAGCTCAGGGCCCCTCATCCCCATGGTTAGGGCTGCAGCCCCTAGAACAGGGGTGGGCAAACTTTTTGACTCGAGGGCCACAATGGGTTCTTAAACTGGACCGGAGGGCCGGAACAAAAACATGGATGGAGTGTTTGTGTGAACTAATATAAATTCAAAGTAAACATCATTACATAAAAGGGTACGGTCTTTTTTTTCAATAGTTTTATTCATTTCAAACGGGGCCGTAGTTTGCCCACGGCTGCCCTGGAAGCTTTCCTTGGAATGAGCGACTTTCCCAGCACCTCAGCCCACCGTTGTAGTGGTCTGGGTACTTTTCTCTGTACATGTGAGAGAAGCTAGTTTTTAAATAATCTCTTAGTGGCACTACTCTAGAGCAGGTATAGCCATAATCAGCTTGGCCTCTCCATGGGAAAACATTCAGATTTGTGATGTATAAGTAGCCTTCTCCCACCCCCCACCCCACCCCTGATCCCAACCCGTCCAAGTTCCTCAATACCTAAAATTCTGCCATTATTGATTCTTTTTCAAGGTGTGGGCTTTCCTTAGAAGGACACCCAGGACACCTGGTGAGTCCTCAGTTAACATTTATTTAGTGGCATATAATACTAGATTTCTCTAGGACCCTCTCCACCAAAGCTGGAAAGAACATTTCATAGTGGAATTCTAGGTGGACTTCTTCCCTCCTAATCTTTATAGTGTTTGCCCTACTATTATTTATTTCAGAATTTTCCAAATTTATTTATAGTAAAACTGTATTATCATCTTCTCCCTCCTTCTCTGAATTTTTTCTCAAGAAATAGAAATCAATAATTACTTATTAAGTTCCTTTGCATGTGAAACTCCATATGTAAAAGCCTCTGAGGGAATACTAATATAAAAGGCTACGTCTATCTTTGCATTCCTTATCTTAGTCTATAAAAAGGGACTTATGGTGTGAAAAACAAGAAATCTATAGCAACTGAATATAGTATCGTTCGTTACCCTGGAGCAGACCTGTACTGGAGGGGTGAAAAGCCATATAGGAAATTATGAGAATAACTGACAACATCGAAATATTATCTAGAGATTAAAATCAGTGTTACATTTCCTGAATTCGATGGCTATGTGTGGTTTTGTAAGAGAACATTATTGTTCTTAGGAAATCCACAACTGAAATATTAAGTAGTAAAGAGGCATTAACACCTATAACTTACTCTCAAATGGCTCAAAAAAAATGAAACTATGTGTCCATATAAATAGTAAACACAGATATGGAATTTCTATAGCTGTATCTTTTCAGTATGCTTGAAATTATTCCAAAATAAAATGTTTTTTTAGTCCAATTCCACAACTACAAAAGACCAACACGGTATATAGACCATCTGACTGGTTTATCAGCAATTCACCCCCCATGTGACTCCTGTAATTTCTCCCTAAATTATATTTTTTTAAAAACGCTTTTTTGTTTAAACACATTTTGAGTGAATTTTTGCATCCAAAAAAATTAAACTCAAACCATATTCTTCAGATTCAAAGGTCTCGGCAACATAAGGTCACTGTGTGGGGACACTGAGCAGTTCCCCCGGTGTGCCCTGTGCTGCCTGATAGCTCCCCTCAGCCAGAACCTCCTCAACACAGCTTGCTTTTCTTTTCTTTTTTAAAAAATATTTTTTTATTGATTTCAGAGGTGAAGGGAGAGGGAGAAAGAGATAGAAACATCAGTGATGAGAGAGAATCATTGATTGGCTGACTCCTGCCGCCTCCCACTAGAGATCGAGCCCACAACTCAGGCATGTGCCCTAATTGGGAATCGAACCATGACCTCCCAGTTAATAGGTCAATGCTCAACCACTGGTCCACACTGGCTGGGCTACACAGCTTGATTTTCTTAAGCGAAAAATATGCATCTGTTTGCTTTAGACTGAAAAGTAGCTGAGAACTGAGGATCACCCTGATTTTTCACTGTAGTCAGATGGTTAACCAGCTGATTTATCAGAACAGTATTGTCTTATTTTGTCATCTCTCAAGGATATCATGCAGCCAGTGGCAACTTTCCACATTCCTTGCTGTTCCAAGTTAGTTATCACTATTAAATCTTGACTTCCTTGGAAATATATGTCATTAATTTTTGTCCCCAAATCAGTGGTTTAATAAACGTCACAGTGAAATAATATTATTAAACTCTGTTAATATTTAGATCTTTTTTGAGTGGTGATGGGGGTAGTAGACTCAACAGGTTTTGGGGCTGGTCCTGTGGGGAGTGGAAGACAAGTGGAAGCGAAGATGACTTCAAGGTTGCAAACCTACCAAGCTGTGCCTCTGGCACTGATGTAACAGTTAGGCTGTGGCATTCCAGGAAGTCAAACTACTGGGAATCGGGAAAGGCACTCAGAGGCCACAAGTCACTGTGCTCTGGGACAGAGTATTCCGTGGGCCGTGGAGAGATGGGCAATGGAAATTGAGAGAGCAAAGAGGGACCTTTATCTGCCATAGGAACAGAATGAACTGTCCAGCTCTGCCCTGCCCTCCCCACAAACTGCACAGTGGGCCTGGGAGCCCAGCACTCCTTAATGGGCCCCATTATTGATCCCAGGAGGCACAGGCTAGAAACTGTCGAAGAAGAGGAGGAGGCAAACATTAACCGTGGTTTATCACCCTAGCCTGTCGCCTTGAACACAGTTGGCCTCAAGTGTAGATTTGTGGAATGAATTTGTCAGTGACTCTGGAAGGCCAAGGGGAAGTAACTCTGTGTTTACATAGCTCTGTGAGGATGGATTTGTTACCTCTTTTGCCTCCTGATTTCTCCTGCTGTCCACGGGTCACCTGGAAGATGAAGCTCACAGCCTATTAGCAACATTCTGAGCACCACCTGAGCTCCCTTCCCTTTGGAAGGAGGACTTCAGAAAGCCCCACAGTGGGACCTGGACACTCCTTACCACCCACTCTCTGCCAGCCGGCATGACTCAGTGGTTGAGCATCGACCTATGAACAGGAGGTCATGGTTCAATTTCCGGTCAGGTCACATGCCTGAGTTGTGGGCTTGATCCCCAGTGGAGGGTGTGCAGGAGGCAGCTGATCAATGATTCTCTCTCATCATTGATGTTTCTATCTCTGTCTCTCTCCTCCCTTGCTCTCTGAAACCAATAAAAATATACAGTGGGGCCTTGACTTACAAGTGTCCCAACTAATGAGTTTTTCGAGATACGAGCCGTCTCTCGGCCGATTTTTTGCTTTGAGTTGAGAGCTAAAATTCGGGTTACGAGCCAGCTTCAGATACCCCACCGCTAGTTGGCACAGCGAATGTCACAGTGAACGCCACAACATCAGCCCAGCATCACGTGTCTCACTCGTTCACTTTTTGATTTGATATACGAGTAATTTGAGTTACGAGCTCCGTCCGTCATGGAACGAATTAAACTCGTAAGTCAAGGCCCCACTGTATATGTATTTTAAAAAGTGGCCTTTCTAAAACTCAAGTGCAGGTGACTGAACTTTGCAGCCAGGGGAACAAGTGTTTGGGCAGGACTCCACGAGAGGCCCCACTTCCTCCTTTCCCTGCTCTGACTTGACTCCAAGCCTTGAAATGCTCTGGAAAGAGCTTTAGCTTCAAGAACAGGAGACGCTCAAGGCCGTGGACTCTGCGGTTCCCACTTCCCTGGGCTCCCCCACCTTCCACTCAAGCAGCTCCCTAGTGTCTGTTTTAGGCAATAGGTCACGTCAGGTTTCATTTGAACAAAGACAGCCATGTGAGGAAAACAACCTGGACAACATTTAAATCACAGAATTTGAGTGGTTCTCAAGTTAGGCAGACAGAGTTCTGGGGGGAGTAGCAGGAGAGGAACTCCTGAAGGGCCCAACTATAACAGGCTGCTTTTGGAGAAAGAGGGGATGAAAAAACACCTTTAAAAAATCTCTAGAGAGCTAGAAAAATGGTCAGATCCAGCAATTGGGGGTTTATCCCGGGACCTTACCTCCCAGCAGGGTGTTTGGGCCTTTCATTTCTGTAGAGCCCTTTGACTCCAGTGCAGGTTTTGGGCAGCTTTAAGGTACTGTGCTGCAGTCAGACTTGAGGACTCCGGGACAGAAGGACAGAAGGCACAGACCTGAGGTGTCCCGCAGGGGTGGCTAGATCTGGAGACCCGCAGGTGGAGACCTACATGCTCGCCCAGCAGTGGCATGGGGCTCTGTGAGCTGGAGGAGCGGGGGCAGGGCAGCAGGGTGTGGCTTTCTAAACCCCTCCCCAGACTCCCTGCCTCCCAGCATGGGGTCTCCTTCCGCCGGGAGGCCTAATTCAGGAGGCCTCCTCCCTTTCCCCAGTTCCATTTGTGAGTTTCAGGGGGAAGTTTCTGATAACCAACAGTGGGCTTTCGCTGATGCAGGGTAAGAATGAGAAGCCAGTTAACAAGGAGGCCCCCAAAACCTCAAACCCATTGTCAGTTTAGGTTCCAGAAAAAGGACTTCTTGGTAGAAACTTTGTTTTAATTGAGATATAATTGACATATGAGATAGACACTTTCTTACCAAAAAAAAGACGTAAGAGACAGAGATGGGAGGGAGAGGAAGGGAGGCAGGGGAAGCAAGGGCTCAGCCAAGCACAAGTGAAGGGGGGGAGGGGGCGGTGGTTTTCCTCCTTGGAATACTGTCTCCAAGTCCTTCTGATCCCTCCCTTCCAGCAGGCCCCTTACCCACAAAAGGGCCTGTAAAACCTGCTAATTCTGCCAAATATAAATGTTTAGTGGTAAAGTATTAAATCCCACCTTTTCTGCAACAGCCGGCCATCTAGCATCGCCCTCTCCTCTGCATCCCTGTGGCATTTGGTTATTGTCCCACCCCAAATAGCCCTTGATTTTCTACTCTTTTATTATTTTCTCTTTCATGTGCTTGATTTTGTTTTATCTTCCCAACTTTCCCATGGGCTTAGAGACTGACTTCCATTAGGTACACAGTGGGTGGTCAGTTTGTGTCGGTGGACTGACCTTTCACCAGAGCAGGCCACCTAACCGGAATTGTCGTGGTCAGTCCCAAGTTCTCTAAGGAGCTTAGGGTGCCCTTGGAAACAAGAATGAGCTCTAAAACAGGCACACTGACCCTCCCTGCTAGAACCAGCTCAAGGGGCAGTGGTTTTCATTGCTTCCTGCGAACTGAGTGACTCAGTCTCTGGGTCTGAGTCTCAGGCTGCAGGGGCCCTGGCCCCGGGTTTACTGGGAGACACCACAGTAGCCTCTGTGCTTGGTGTGGGGACCCATAGACTCCGAAATAATGACAGAGCTTAGCAGGGAGGTGGGAGGGTGGAAACAGGAGCAGCAGGTAGAAAAATTGAGACTCAGAGGTTAGAGAATGGGGCAGGAAGCAAGCGGCATTGTGGGGCTGAGCAGAAACAGTCACATGGGCCAGGTGAAGAAGAAAAGACCCAACTCCTGCTCAATTTCCCCCAAAATGTGCTCCCCCCTTGCACACATACACATGTGCACCGTCTCACCCACATAGAGCTAAAGAGCCAGCATGAGAGGACGTACACCTCTCACAAGCTGCTACCCTTGAGCAAGCAGCCAGGGAGGCTGGGTCACGGTGACATTACACTGTGGCCCCACGGTGACCTCGTCAGCCAGCCCTGGACCTGTGGGACTTGGTGCTGAGTCACAGATGGTTCCATCCTGGAACCTCTGAAGCTGCCCACCCAGCCCCCTGCCCACCCAGCACCTGCCCCGTGGGAGGCCCTGTGCTTGTTTCAGTTCCTGCAAGTGCAGGGGGTCGTGTCCTGGAAAAAAGGCTCTCTGAATGTGGCTCCCTCCTCCGTCTGCCTTTCACTAGGGTTTTTTCTAAGCCCCTCGGATACAAGTGTCTTTTCTCCTCTGCAGCACCAGAGCCTGGCCCCAGCCTCCATTTTAGAGGGCCTGTAAGCTCAGTGATACACTCTTAGATGTGTGTGCCAAGTATGTTTTTCTGGAGAAGAGCAACCCAAGAAAGTTAAGAACCACTACACTAGAATGTACCCTCAAAGCTGTCTCCAAGCCTGACCTCACTTCCTGAAACAGCTCATCTTACCTGCCCCTCTGATTTCTTTGTGCCTATTTTAAAATTCTAAGTTGTTTTCTCACTGCTCTCCTCACATCTCCCTAGACCAGGGGTGGGCAAACTTTTTGACTCGAGGGCCACAATGGGTTCTTAAACTGGACCGGAGGGCCGGAACAAAAGCATGGATGGAGTGTTTGTGTGAACTAATATAAATTCAAAGTAAACATCATTACATAAAAGGGTACGGTCTTTTTTTTTTTTTAGTTTTATTCATTTCAAATGGGCCGGATCTGGCCCGCGGGCCGTAGTTTGCCCACGGCTGCCCTAGATGGTCCACAGCTTTTCCTCTTATTGTTTAAATATGAAGAAGCCCACCAGCGTGGCTCAGCAGTTGAGTGTTGACCCAGGAACCAAGAGGTCACGGTTCGATTCCCAGTCAGGGCACATGCCTGGGTTGCGGGCTCAATCCCCCGCAGGGGGCAAGCAGGAGGCAGCCAATGAATGATTCTCATTATTGATGTTCCTATCTCTCCCTCTCCCTTCCTCTCTGAGATCAATAAAAATATATTAAAATAAGTAAATAAATAAATATGAAGCAAAAGTGGTGACATCAAGTATATTCATTCATTCATTCAAAAAATACTTACATATTGCCTGTCCACCAGGCTTGTTTCGTGTGCCACCACCATCTCTTACCTGAACTTCTGCAAAACCTCCAGCTGGTCTGCCTGCCTCTGCCCTTGTCTGCCTGCCACCCATTGTCCACGTGGCTCTGAAAGGGATCTTAGGGAGCAGATCAGATGATGTTGCCTCCTGCTCAGAACTCGCCTTGGCTTCCCTTCTTAGGATAAAACCCAACTCCTAAAGGAACATTCAAAGCCTACCCGACCTCTCCCTCAACCTCAGCTCCTGCGATGCCCTCTCCCTCTCTTTCTCTGCTCCAGCCACAACAGCCTTCTCTGGGGTTCTCCAGCTCACCAAGCTCATTCAAGTCTCAGGGCCTTTGCACCAGCTGCTCTGTCTACTTGGAATGGTCTTCCCTGGTCCACACAATTGACTCCCTGCATTTCAATCTCAGCCTCAGTGTCATCTCCACAGAGAGCTTGCCTTGACCACTCAGTTTACTGTACCTCTCACCCCCTATTTGCTGTTACTTCACCCCCTGGTTTAATTCTCTGCATAGTCCTTTCACTACCTTATATTTTTTATTGTTTATTTACCTTGTTGTTTGTCTCCCTCCATGAGCACAAAAGGATTTTTGTCTGTTTAGCTTGCTTCTGTATTCCTGAACCCTGGTATTTTTAGTAGATGCTCAAAAAAAAATCACCGTTAGATAACCAACTGAATGAAAGAATGGAGGAATGTATCAAGTTAGTTAAACACAATAAGGAGATTAGTGTTTTTAGAATCAAACTGAGCCTTGAGTTGGAACTGTTTGGATTCAATTGTGAAATTCCCCTGAGATGGTGGATCCTTGTTCTGGAGATTGAATCAGCTGCCCTTGGTCCCACCTCTTCCCAGAGACCTGCCTTCAACCAGGAGTGGATAAGCATCTAGTGAGGCTAGGCCACTGTGGCAGAGCCTGGGCCAGCTCCACCTTTCCCTCACCATTCCTCCCTGTCCCATGCTGGCTGGAATTTCTTAGGCAAGAGTTTCCTCCCCAGGGGCCCGTGGCCTATGTGCCCAGCACGGGAAAGACCTTTGAGTGGATCATCAGGCGGAGTCAGGGGTCTGGGGCCAGTGCAAATGAATCCATCTGGGAGGCAAAGGCTGGTGGCAGCAGCTCGAGAATGGGCTCCTTCCTCCCGGGCCCCTGTCTGGCAGTCTTCCCGCTCTGTGAGGCCAGTGGTGGGGTGGGGAAGGAGAACGTTACCCTCGGATGCCCCTCCTTTGTTTTACCTCCGCATCCTCACAGCCACTCTATGAAACAGTTTACTGTTTTTTCCATTTTATTTATTTATTTTAATCCTCACTCAAGGATATTTTTCCCATTGATTTTTAGAGAAGTGGATTGGAGAGGGAGAGATAGAGAAACACTGATATGAAAGACACACAGTGACTGGTTGCCTTCGCATGCCCCCAACCAGGGCCGGGAGCCTGCAGCTGAGGTACGTGCCCTTGATCGGAATCAAACCCGGGACCCTTCAGTCCGAAGGCCAGCGCTCTATCCACTGAGCCAAACTGGCCAGGGCTTTTTCTCCATTTTAAATGTGAAGAGCCTGGAATCCATAGTTGAAGTCATGGGCCCAAGGTCGTGTGGAAGATTTGTGGAGCCAGAATTGGAGCCCAGGTGCCCGTGTGACAAAGGCCTTGCCCCCTCAGCAGCCTCGAGGTGTAGGAGCTGGGAGTTCATGAGAAAGGGGATGTTGAAGGTCTTCTAAACTCACTGTTGTGTTTGAAAGGAAGACACCGGGATCATAACTGAGCAAATGGATTGGGAACCCAAGGGTTCAGACAGAGCTTGTCCTTGGGAAGGGAATAGAAGTTATGGTCGCCAGGGCGGGAGCAGCCAGGGCTGGCAGAAAACCTACATCAAGGTGGTGGTGTCCCCATTTTCCAGTCCCCTTCCTAGAGGAAGGCACTCACACAACTCGAAGGCTTCAGGTGTGGAAACTGAAGGCCAGGAAAGGTAAATGATTCCCCCGTGTCACTAACAGGTAGGAAATGAGGTCCAAGGCCCAGGCGCAGACACTCAGAGCTGTGCTTCTCTCTACTGCTCCCAAGCCTTGGTCACAGAAAGGGGGTGACGGAAATGTAGGAGTGCCCACAGAACAACCCATACTCCTGGGTTGGAGCGCACCCACCAGGGGTGAGATGGGCGCTGTGGGGGAGGCAGAGGAAAGGAAGCCTGCCTAGAAGAGAGGGCTTGTCGGAAGCCCCACATCCCAGGGATGGGAGAACAGAGTGTTCTGTGAAAGCAGGCATCTCCCAGCAGTAAAACCACACCCTGCAGCCAGCCCTGGCCTCCTGGGCAAACCCCTCTCCCGGGGCTGACTGGGTGTTCACTGATATTGTCAGTAGGGTTCCAGGGGAGGAAACACAAGAAGCACTGCGCTAACTCCCAGGCCGACCTCCGGCATAGCCCAGACAGAGTGAGGAGAGAAGGCTGGTGAAGGAAGACACTACACCCGAACTAGTTCTCTCTTTTCTCATTTATTCCTTCAGCATGAAGATGCTTGATCAAGGCAGGAGCTGGTGCCCCCCCAGTCTCAGTGGAGCATGTCACCATGGACCACAAGCCTGGGCCCTTGACGTGCACCGGTGTCTCAGTGGGTGCGTCACTGGCAGCTGGCTCGCTGATGTGCAAAAACAGATGCAAACTAATGCTCCTGTCTTAAATCTGGGAGCAGGTTGCCACTGCCGCTGAGTACCTGGCTGGGCCTGGTTGCTAGGTTTATGGGATTGTTTCCATGGCCTCCCAGTGACTAAGCCCCAGAGAGACAACAACAGGCTCCTGTCAAGGAAATGAGGGTCATTTTTGTATCATTTTGCCTTCACTGTTGCTGTTCCTGAAAGCCAAGCTCCCGGGCCCAAGGTGACTGACCCCTGAGGGTGACGATAAGCCCACGTTCTGGGGCTTAGGCCATCTGGCGCTCTGAATCAGGGCGGACCCAGTGCCCGGTGGACCTCAGTCTCCTGCCCTCGGCCTCAGTTCCCCTCTCCTGTGCTTCCTTTCTGACCTCAGGGGCCTGCGCTTTCCTCAGGCAGGCCACAGCAGGGTGCGGGGTTCCTCTTTTCACTGTCATGGGCTGTCTTCCTTGTGGAGCCTAAGCCAGTTGCCAGAGTAGGGCCACCTCGCTGCCAGGATGCCCAGATGGGCCTGGGCCGGTTAGAATGACTAAGGAGTCCTGCTGGCCCTTCCTGCACACTCCCCCCCTCCTCCCATCCCACCAACTTCTGCCCTTCCCCATCCAAGGCCATTCACTTCCAGACTTTCCAGGGGACTGATCCTCCTTCCTCTGGCCCCAACAGTCAAATAATTGTCAAGTGACTACATAGCTATTGCCCGAGAAAGTACTCTGGCCACCGTCTAGACCAGGGGTTCTCAACCTGTGAGTCTCGACCCCTTTGGAGGTCAAACGACCCTTTCACAGGGGTCACCTAAGACCATCGGAAAACACATATATAATTACATATTGTTTTTGTGATTAATCACTATGCTTTAATTATGTTCAATTTGTAACAACGAAAATACATCCTGCATATCGGATATTTACATTACGATTCATAACAGTAGCAAAATTACAGTTATGAAGTAGCAACGAAAATAATTTTATGGGAGAGAATAGGAGAGAACCAAGATGGCGGCATAGGTTAACGCCGGAGTTTGCTGCTTTGAACAACTACTTCAAAAGTGAAACTAAAAGAGAGAACGGACATCACCCAAAACCACTGGAACGCTGGCTGAGTGGAAGTCCTACAACTAGGAGGAAAGAGAAACGCATACGGACACTCAGAGGAGGCGCAGTGCTGAAGTCAAATTCTGAGGTGCGGAGTGCGCGCGCGGAGCGGGCTGGCGGCGGAGGGCGCGGTTGGCGTTTTCAATCGGGAGGGAGTCGCAGACTCTGAGCTCCAGATCCGGGCGAGTCTTTAGGGACCCAGACTCAAACGGGAGAAGCGGGACTGCCTGGCTTCGGTCAGAGCGAGTGCAGCTTTCTCTCCGAGCTTTGCAGCGGGTGCTGGGACTCAGAGAGGCAGAGCCCCTGGGGACAGGACTGAGAGCCGCCATCACTGCTCTCTCCGGCCCACCCTATTGATCCTGTGCGACCCGCCCCGCCCAAGCCCTGCACAGAGGCATTTGCCGGATAGCCTCAGGCAAAGGCTAGATTAGCACCTCCCTAGAGGACAGAAGTTCTCTCACTGCTGACACAGCTGATTCTCATAGCCACTTGGCCTGGAGGTCAAACCCTCCCTGGAATTAGCTACAAGATTTAACTATAAGACTGCGCACAAAGACCACTAGGGGGTGCACCAAGGAAGCATAACAAAATGCGGAGACAAAGAAACAGGACAAAATTGTCAATGGAAGATCTAGAGTTCAGAACCACACTTTTAAGGTCTCTCAAGAACTGTTTAGAAGCCGCCGATAAACTTAATGAGATCTACAAGAAAACTAATGAGACCCTCGATGTTATATTGGGGAATCAACTAGAAATTAAGCATACACTGACTGAAATAAAGAATATTATACAGACTCCCAACAGCAGAACAGAGGAGCGCAAGAATCAAGTCAATGATTTGAAATGCGAGGAAGCAAAAAACACCCAACCGGAAAAGCAAAATGAAAAAAGAATCCAAAAATGCGAGGATAGTGTAAGGAGCCTCTGGGACAGCTTCAGGCGTACCAACATCAGAATTATAGGGGTGCCAGAAGATGAGAGAGAGCAAGATATTAAAAACCTATTTGAAGAAATAATGACAGAAAACTTCCCTCACCTGGTGAAAGAAATGGACTTACAGGTCCAAGAAGCGCGGAGAACCCCAAACAAAAGGAATCCAAAGAGGACCACACCAAGACACATCATAATTAAAATGCCAAGAGCAAAAGATAAAGAGAGAATCTTAAAAACAGCAAGAGAAAGAAACTCAGTTACCTACAAGGGAATACCCATACGACTGTCAGCTGATTTCTCAACAGAAACTTTGCAGGCCAGAAGGGAGTGGCAAGAAATATTCAAAGTGATGAATACCAAGAACCTACAACCAAGATTACTTTATCCAGCAAAGCTATCATTCAGAATTGAAGGCCAGATAAAGAGCTTCACAGATAAGGAAAAGCTAAAGGAGTTCATCACCACCAAATCAGGATTATATGAAATGCTGAAAGGTATCCTTTAAGAAGAGGAAGAGGAAGAAAAAGGTAAAGATACAAATTATGAACAACAAATATGCATCTATCAACAAGTGAATCTAAGAATCAAGTGAATAAATAATCCGATGAACAGAATGAACTGGTGATTATAATAGAATGAGGGACATAGAAAGGGAATGGACTGACTATTCTTGGGGGGGAAAGGGGTGTCGGAGATGCGGGAAGAGACTGGACAAAAATCGTGCACCTATGGATGAGGACAGTGGGTGGGGAGTGAGGGCGGAGGGTGGGGCGGGAACTGGGAGGAGGGGAGTTATGGGGGGAAAAAAGAGGAACAAATGTAATAATCTGAACAATAAAGATTTAATTTAAAAAAAAAAAAAAAAATAATTTTATGGTTGGGGGTCACCACAACATGAGGAACTGTATTAAAGGGTCGCGGCATTAGGAAGGTTGAGAACCACTGGTCTACACCCTCGTTCTTCAGCATCCTGCTGTTACCCCAGGAGGTGTGAAGGCTGATGTCAGAGGCTTGTGAAGCCCTCATCCTGCCCACAAAACCCTCCAAGTGATCGGTCTCTCACAGTGGTCACCTGGGCTTCCTTGCTCCTTCTGCTCTGTGTTTACTACAAGACTCCACCTTGCAGGAGCTCCTACAGGCAGAACAGATGGATGGTGGCGCTGGTGGTGCCAGGGCATCCCAGGGAGGGTGTTTCTCCGTGTGTGTGTGTGTGTGTGTGTGTGTGTGTGTGTGTGTGTGTGTGTTTTAGATAAATGTGTAGGTTGGTGTATTACAAACGTGTATGCCTCTCAGGTGGCTTTTGTGAAGAGTACACAGGAGCAGTTTGGAGGTGATGTACATATGCACATGAGGAGGAGAGTAGGATTTTAGATCTGCTCTGGCCAGGTCACTGATGCATCATGATTAGCAAAAGAAAGAAATGTCCCTCCCCCATCTCAGTGAGCAGGAAGTCCTCACTGTAGTTCAGTAATTCAGCTTTTCAAACGTGATTTCTTGTGAGGTTGGTCCACAGGAAGACAGGCAGGCAGCACCAAGTGAGAATCAGAGACCCAGAAAGATTGGCCTTGACCGCAGTTTGTGTTAGTGTGTCTGTCTGTCTCTCCCTCTCTTCCTCTCTTCCTCTCTTCTCTCTTCTCCCCCCTCCTCCCCCCCTCCTCTCCACTCCTCCGCCCCACCTCTAGCTGAAGTACTCAACTTACTGGAGTACAACCAAGGATCTTGGTTTGGGCATATCTTGAAATGGACTTTCCAAGTGTTTTCTTAGGATCTCATGCATGAAAAAGCTGTTCAGTCAGAGCATAGATTTGGTGCCTGTAACAGAAAGGCCCAAGTTGAAAGTGGCTTAAAGAAGTAGCGGCTTATTTCTCCCCCCTCACATAAAAGGCTCAGAGGCCTGCAGAAGGGTCTCACACCTTTCTTGGTGCTCCGCACTGGCCCTCTTACGATGCAAGGCGGCAGATCCAGCCCCCACGGCCACACTCACAATCCAGTGAGCAGGAGGGAGGGAAGGGAAACGCCCCTGGAAGTCACACACATCACTTCCAGTGGTGTCTTATCACTGGGACTCAGTCACCTGCCATGTGGCTCAGCAGAGGAGGCTCCAGTGCGCAGCTAAAACATCTGCTGTATGTGGAGGGAAGCATGGATGTGGGGAGATAGGACCTTCATTTCCCACTGTCTCCCATCGTCTTGTTTTCACACAGGTGCTAAGGACTGCTTTGCCAGAAAGTTCTAGCTGCTTGCTGAGCACTGGGAACACAGAGATAAATAAGATAGAGCCTCTGGCCTTAAACTTTTGTAAGTTGCCTTCTCAGATGTTATTCCAGCTCAGGTCAACAGGTTTCCCAAATTGTGTTGTTGTTTTTTAGCAACTCATCTATAATAATAAACGGGTAATATGCTAATTAGACCAGACGTCTTCCAGATGTCATTCCAGACGTCCTTCCTGACAAAGCCAGGGCCTGAGGAAAGCCAGCACGGGTCCTGGGTGCCTGTGGGTGGCCCAAGGGAAGCAGCTCAGGTCCTGGGTGCCTGCTGGTGGGCGGAGGAGGGAAGCCTGGGTCCCGGGTGCCAGAGGGAAGCCAGTGCCGGCAGCCGGGGGAAGGAAGGCCTACTCTTGCACGAATTTTCGTGTACCGGGCCTCTATATTTTATACAAAAGGAGTAATAAGAAAGGCCAGTTTTATAAGGAAAAATAATAATCAACAATAAGAATTTTTATCTAAATTTTTTCACTAACTTGTTAAGTTCAATTGCTTACCTACATTGCATTTCGTAGGACCACACACATCACCCAAAATGCAAAACAAACAAACACAAAAACAAAAAAATCCTATCAGGAAATAAGAGTGCAAAGCTTGCAATTGCATTACCCATTACTAGAAGTTACTAGAAAGATATCTCTTTAATGGGAAGGTGGGGGAGACCACCTTAAAAGAGACCCAAGAATAGGGACATGAGGAGAGAGTCCAGAGACCATCTGTCTGCACACACCTGCCCTGTCCCGCTACGCTGTTTCCACATTGGTCTTCTGCCTGCCGTGTCCTCATCCGCCGATGTGCGTGGAGCCGGTACTGCAGGCCCAGCCTAAACCCTTGCCCACACCACCTTCCAGGCCTTCGTATTCTCTTCTCTCCTCTAAGACTCTCTTTAGCCCTTGTAAGCACATGTGTAGCTCTTACAGTGTTTCTTGGTTATGATCCCACCCACGCCATAAGCTTTCTGAGGGCGGGAGCCGCCATTGCATGGTAAATTCTTGAGTAGGTCACGTTGAGTTGGCATGTTGCTCCTGAAGGGCAGTGGCACTTTTTCGGGCGGTGAGTATGGACATGGGTTTGCGGTGGGCAGCTCCACTTGGGTCGGAGTCCCCTGCCCACCTCACAACCAGCCCACGGGCCCCCAGGGAACCAGCGCCAAGCCTTCAGGGTCAGGTTGGATTGGGATGTGCCGGCAGGGGCTCCCGGCAGTCCAGTTCCATCCCACCCGAAAATGACATCCTCTTCCTCCCCTCAGCCAGTCCTAGAGCGTGGTGGTTCTGCCTCAGAGTTGCACGTTAACTTTTTCAAAAGGAAAAGGAAAAAAATCAGATCCTTGCCCGCTCCTCCTCCTTAATCTGTTCCAAATGAGAGCTGTGAGGGGGAAAACTCCCTGACCTCCTCTGTTAAGCAAATTGGTTTCTGCTGTGGAGTGGGGCTGGGGTGGGGACTGGAGTTAGGAAAATATATGGAGCCTGACATAAAGGATTCGGTTTGTGTTTGGAAAAGGATTCGGGTTGTTTGCAGGTTTTGAGTTACCGCTTGGGCGTGTTTGAAGAAGCAGAAGTGAACGGCACCTCGGCCCACAGCCTTGTGGGCTTTTCATTCAGCCTCCTGTCTGGGCTGGTCCCTGTTACAGATGCCTTGCTTGACAGGCTGACCGAGAAACCTTCCTTCATAAATAACACTCGGGGGGGGGGCGGGGGGGACAGGAGTGATAACAGACATTTTAAGTGGGAGCCGAGCTGCCTTCGGCACTTAGGAAAGGCTGTGCATAGGCCTGGCTCTGGAATGCGCCTCCCCACGGCTAGTGAGTGCTCTTCAAGTTCTGTTTGGTTACTCTCATTTTATTATTCCTCTGACCTCTCTAACCAGCAGGATGATTGAGGCTCTGATTGTGAGCGCTGTTTTTATTTTTCACATTCTATTTTTGTACTTGAGGCTGTGGTTATAAAATATACACTCAAAAATGTTGGCCCTGCACCCACGAGCCCCAGGAGGCTGCCCAGATGTACAGTGTCAGGGCTGCTCCCAGCTGTGCTCCTGGCCCCACCCCTGGCCTTTCCAGGAGGGACAGGAGGGACAGGGGAGACAGCAGTTGCTGTTAAGAGACTGGTCAAACCATGAGCAGAATCTTGGCCAAGTGTTTTCGACTGGACTCTGAGAAATTGGCAGGAATATTTTTCTGGTGATTTCCCAAGCACACAGCGAGGAGTCAGAACCCTTAGAAGCAGAATTCCCAGTTTCAGAGAAAAGGTTCATTCATCTCCATGTGTACAATCCTCCTGCCCTCCCCCCACCCCCCATCCTCCCTCACCATCTAGCAGAAGGTGTGTGCAGCGTGGCATTTAGATAAAAACGAGTGTTTCTTTCATTCACCAGCATTTGCTGGACATGGTTGTCATGTTCATGTCACTGTAGAATCAGAAAGTGGGCATAAGATTTGATCTTCCTCTGTTTTCCAATCAGTTCCAACCCCTCTGTCCATCTGTCTCTTGCCTTCTCCTTCCTCTCAGACTCCTCCCTGCCCTTCTCTTCCTCCAGCCAGAATAGATCTAGGAATCTCCTGACGTTGTTTCCCCCTTGGTTACAAGCAGCGCTGGGTCTTTTGAACAGATTTGTCCATAAATCTTAGATTGTTTTTCATCTTTGAAAAAGCCGCTTCTATCAGCAAGTCATTATTCACGTGGAAGGGGCAGGGAAAAGTTCACCGAATTTCAAACTTCAATTTCTTTTCACTCTATTTTACAACATCCACTCCCCAGAAACCACAGAAATTTTAAAAAATCAGTCCCAATAGACGAAGTGCCCTGTGACATAGCCTGCTAGAACCAGGGCCAGCCACCTGGGGCTGGGAGGCAGGAGAGGGGGAGGGTGTGTTTGTCTAGATTGGAGCTGGTTGGCTTTAATCCATAAGGGAAAAATAATTTCAGAGTCTCAGAGAACTAAACACCCACTGTTCTCATTTTAGAGTGGTGGATTTGGTGGGTGGGGAGATTTGGGGAGACGGATGATATTTATAATGAAAGGCTTAACTTAGCTGTTACTATAAATTAGAAATAAGGAATATAGTATAATACAGCTAATGGCTGGAGTACTTCAATTCCATGTTATACCAGCTAGGGAGAACGAATTTGGAGCAGATGGGAAAAGAAAGAAGGAAGGGGGTGGGGGTGGGGGAAAAAAACAGATTCCCAGTCAAGGACCTGCCTGGCTCTTTCTGTCTTTCTGCTTTGCCATCCTCAGCATTTTGGTTTTGACCTCCTCCTTAGTCTCATGATTACAAGGTGGCTGGCCCTGGCCAGGTGGCTCAGTTGGTAGAAACATTGTCCTGTACACCCAAAGGTTGTGGGTTCGATTCCCAGTCAGGGCACATGCCCAGGTTGTGGATTAGATTGTCGGCCCTGGTCCAGACATGTGCGAGAAACAACCAAGCAATGTTTCTCTCTCACATCAGTGTTTCTCTCTGTTTCTCTATCTCCCTTCCTTTCTTTCTAAAAATCAATGAAAATGTCCTCGGGTAAGGATTTAAAAAACAAAACAAAACAAGATGGCTTCAGATATCACCCCAATATTGTAGGTAAGAAGGAAAGAGCAAAAACATACAATTTTCTTATCACAAGATTATTTTTATCCAGGAAGAAAAAATGCCCCCCTAAGTCCCCAGCAGATATTTCTCTGTGTCTTTCTGGCCAAACCTGGGTACATGGCCATTGTAGCTACAAAGGCAGGCTCAGAGAGGAAGAATCATGCAAAGATGAATGAGATGGACTAGACACATCACCTGCAGCTGGAAGCATGACCTCCCAGAACAAAATTGGACATCTGTCAGCAAGGAAGAAGGAGGGTGGCTATTGGGTGCGCCACTAGGCAAGGACTTATGTGTACCCCGGGAGTGCCAGGTCACAGGTAGGAAACTGGAAGTCCACATGAGGAGTGGAGAATGTGAAGGGACAGGAAAGGACAAAAACTAGAGAGCTGAAGGCCAGTTCTTCAAAGGCCAAGAATGCCCTCCTCGTCACTTGGCTCTCTATGGGAACCTCTCCAGGTGCCAAGTAGAAAACTGAGGAGATCATAATAGTTTAAGGGAGGGGCCGCCAGTGCCCTCTAAAGCAGAGATTTTCACCCTTCGGAGTGTACACAGATCACCTGGGGCTCTTGAAAAGGAGTTTGTGACTCAGTAGGTCTAGGGAGGGCCTAAGAGTCCATGTTTCTTCCAAACTCCCAGGCTATGTCAATGCAGCTGGTCAAGAGACCAGATTCAGAGTCACAAGGCACTAAAGAATATCTCTTGGGAAATAAATGTCCAAATGTGGTGTTTTAAGCATTTTAACATAACTACTCATATAACTGAAATAGAAATTAAGACAAATCATTAGCAGGGAAAAAGACAATAACTCCTTTTTATGGCAATCACTTTACAAGGTATGTAAATGTTGAATCACAGTGTTGTATACCTGAAACTAATATAATATTGTATGTCAACTATAATCTTTAAAAAAAAAATTTAATTTAAGGAGAACCCTTAGATTGAGTCTCCCTCCCCCCAAAAAAGACCATATCTGTTGTATCTTTTAGGAATCCTTATGTCTGCATATAACAGAAAAGCCAAACAGTGGTTTAAACACAGTGGAAGTTTCTCTCTTTCTCTCTCAAGTTAAAGCAATCCAAAAAGAGTTCAAGCTCATTGGCAGCTCTCAGTCATGAGGGACTCAAGCCCCAGGCTCCTTCTGCCTTTCTGCTTCACTATCCTGACATATGGCTTCCATCCTCAAGGTCACCTCTTGGTCCCAGGTGATCGCTAAAAGCATTAGCCATCCCATCCTCATTGCAGATGAGAAGGAAGGGAGGGAGAGAGGGAGGGAGGGAGGGAGTGAGGGAAGGAAGGAAGGAAGGAAGGAAGGAAGGAAGGAAAGAAGGAAGAAAGAAGAGCAATAAAGAGCTCGAATCCTCTCCCTTTTGGGGAACCCTCCCATACTTCAGTGTACCTCTCATTGGTTATCTATATATATAAAACCCTAATATGCAAATAGACTGAAAGGCAGAGCAACCAAACAACCCAACAGCCGGTCGCTATGATGTGCACTAACCACCAGGGGGCGTGCGCAGAACATGACAGGCATCAGCCATGGCAGGATGGTGGAGCAGGTGAGCGGGGACGCCAGACCAAGGCAGGGCGCCGGTCACTGGCATCGGAGTGAGCCTCCAGTGGTTACTGAAAATTCTTTGCTCCCATGCACTGCGGTCCCGCCCGGCGCTCACACCCACTGCCAGCGCTGGCCCTACTCACACCCCAATCACTTGGTGCCGTCAGTGGTTATGAGCAGCGGCTGCCAGCCCTGATCGCCCTGCACAGCTTCTCCACCTCCCCCTGCTCCTGAGGGACAATCGGGGCCAGCAGCCGCCTCTCCCACTCACTGCTGGCAACAGCCCCACTCGCACCTGCTGCCAGCGCCTGCCCCACTTACACTCTGATCGCTTCGTGCTGGCCCCAATCACCCCTGAAGACTTCTCCACCTCCCCCTACTCCTGAGGGGCGATCGGGCAGCAACTGCTATTTGCACCCACTGAGGGCACTGGCCCCGCTCGCACCCACTGCTGGCGTCGGCCCCAATCGCTCTGTGCCAGCCCCAATCACTCAGCACTGTCAGTGGGTGTGAGCGGGGCCAGGGCCATCAGCATATGGGAGCAGAGGCAGGAGCGGGGCTGCGGCGGGGCTACGGTGGGAGGAGCCAGGCGGGGGCACGGAGGATGGGCCAAGACCCGCCCCTGTGCCCACCACAGCCTCACGGCCCACAGTTCCTTTCAAGGTGCATGAATTTGTGCACTGGGCCCCTAGTAACTTAATAACATGGCCATATTCAGCCACAAGATGTGCAAAGGAATATGCTCTTTTGGCTTAGGCAGAAGTTCTCTTACTAAGGAAGAGGGGAGCACAGCTAGCTATGTATCACTTCGATGCAAGAGCTATACCTAAAATGCGGTGGAATGGTTGGAAATAAAGGGGTTAACAATACTATTCCAGGCAAATGGCAACAAAAAGAAAACAGCAGTGGCAATCGTGATAATAATTAGGACAGCTTGCCCTAACCGGTTTGGCTCAGTGGATAGAGTGTCAGCCTGCGGACTCAAGGGTCCCAGGTTCGATTCCGGTCAAGGGTATGTACCTTGGTTGCGGGCACATCCCCAGTAGGGAGTGTGCAGGAGGCAGCTGATCAATGTTTCTCTCTCATCGATGTTTCTAACTCTCTCTATCCCTCTCCCTTCCTCTCTGTAAAAATATCAATAAAATATATTTTAAAAAAATAATTAGGCAAGCTAAAATTTCAAATTAAAAGTATGAAGATAAGAGGAAAGCATTGGATAATGATAAAAACATATCCACAAAGAAGATTAACAGCATCAACCTTTAAACATCAGATAAAATGGCATCAAAATCGATCCCTCCCCCCAAAAAAAGAATGATGCCATATTAGAAGTTTATTAAAATTACAACCGCAGTAGGATACTTTAGCCTGCCTTTCTCAGACTTATAAGGTGAAGCAGACCAAACAATAAGACTGAAAAGGGTTTGAAATCCATATTCAATAGCTTGGATATGTATAAACCTTGTACTCTACAGACAGAAAATAAACTTCCATTTCAAATAACTACATTACATTTTCAAAACTTGATTATTTTTTGGGTCACCAAGAAGATTTCAATTCCATAAAGTAGGACCATTCTAGGCCACATTCTGACCAGATTGCATGCAAACTTGAAATTTAAAATAAAAATGTAGCAACAAAATGTCACTTGGATATTTATATGCATCTTCTAAATAAGTTAGCCTATGACAAAACAAAAATTAAAGACTCTTTTGAGGCCCAAACAGGTGACAACACAATCAAGATTTAAGTTGATGAAACTCTCAGAGAAAATACTTGCAGAGTTATTAGACAATTAAATGCTAACTCATAATATGCAAAGACATCTTTAAAAGTCAACAAATGAAGATAATAGAACAAGAGGCAAAAAAATAAAACCAAGCACTTTGTAGAAGAAGAAAAAAGCCATGGTCAGTACACGTATGAAAAAAATGCCAACTAGAACAACTGCTGTCATTTTCCCCATATCCTACTTGCAAAGATTAAAAGCATTGCTCATACCAGATTGCTAAGGCTTTGAAGGAACAGGCATGATCATAGCTGGTAGGACTGTAAATTGGTGCATTTTTAGAGGAAGTTTAATGGTATCTATGGAAATTTTAAATACATATATACACCACTTGATCCAGTAATTCCACTTCTAGGAATTTATACTGTAGAAATATGTGCACATGTGTAAAGATATATGTACAAGGTTATTCCTTTCAACACTGTTTATAGCAGGAAAAGGAGCAACCTAAATGTCCATCAAAGGATTAGTTGAACTTTGATACATCCACGTGGCAGTTGAAAGTGATGGAATAAACCTATATGAACTGACATGCCAAGGTATCCGTGATGTATCCTTACCTGAAAAATTCAAGTAGTAGAACAGAATGTATGGAATGATCCCATTTTAAGCTATAATGATAGTAGTTATTATATAAAAGTGCATAATATTCTAAAGCCAAGAAGGCTGTATATTATGAATTACAGCCTCCGGTGTGCACTGGGACCTGGCAAGGAGCACAAATGCCCGGACTGGCTGTGTGTGCAATCAGAGTGCATAGCAGGGCGGAGGGGACGGAAGGGCACGTGCTGTCTCCACGGTAGCCAGTTGTTGCCATGTGTCACTTTGCCATGTCCACCCCCACCCCAGTCCTGGCCCAGGACTCAGGAGCAGCAACTCTTTCAGTTTCAGCCCCAAGATGGCCTCTTGGCCCCTTGGCAAGGACAGTCGCAGAGGCCCCTGTTACCATCACTTTGTTATAGTGACTAAAACTGAGTTTAAGCTGTATTTTTTAGCATCCTACGATGTATGGACTGTGTTTTGTTTGGCTTTACTTGTTTCTTTGTGTTCTGCAAGTTTGCTCTCTACTTCAGAACCTCCAGTCTCTTGGGGAAGACCCACACGGGTCAGGTCACCCTCAGTCCCAACGTATAGAATTACTCTTTTTAGTCTCTTTAACCCTCGGCAGGGAGACCGGCCAAGCCCATCTCAGCTGTCCTGGAGGAAAACAGCAGGAAATGAACAGCGTAGGGAGGGGAAGACTTGAGAATTGATATCCCCCAGTTGCTGATTTCCATCCTGTTTAGCAAAATCTTGGTGCTGCTTCACTCCTCATTTTCAAAGGTGACCTTCAACTTGATTTCCCTCACGACCCTTTGTGTCAATATTGGGCTGGTCATTGAGGCTCCAGTCCAAAGAATGGCTTAGCCTCTGGAGTAGGGTTGCCACATTTAGCAAATAAAAAATACAGGACACCCAGTTAAGTTTGAATTTGTAAACCACAAATAATTGCTTTTATAAGTATGCCCCATGCAAATTTGGAACATACTTATACTAAAAAGCTATTTGTTGTTCATCTAAAATTCAAATTTAGTTTAGCGTCCTCTGTTTAATCCAACGATTCTTCTCCAGTGGGCTCATATGGCTCCCCCACTCCAAGAGTGGGGACATCTGACAGTTTAAGGGTAAGGATTAGTAAGAGTTGTAAGTAATAGTTACCCACTAATAAGTCTTGCCCTTAGGGCCCTACAAGTCACCTCCCCAAGATCTACTGAATGCCCTCCTTTTGGTACCTCCTCTCCCCTTTCACTTGTCGGAGCTTGGGCCTTGGTGCCTGCCTCTGGGCTTTCTCTCGTTTAGCCTGTGGCTTTCCCCTACACTCACCTCTCCTTCTTTTTCCTCATTTTGCTCTCACTGGTCCATAACATGAAATTAAAGTTTACATATCTGAGTGTTGGTTATAATTACTAAATAAGGTTTTGTGTTCCTTTTTGTAATTTAAATAGCAGGGAATTTAACTTTTTGCGTATGTTTCATTTTCCTTTCATTGATACTGGCCTTAAGTTCATTTTTAGCTATGTGAATCATCGACCTTCACCTTGAGCAAAAGAAAGGTCTCCCATTTCCGGAATGAGCTCATAGGCATCTTCCTAAGACAGATGCCAACGGGGAAGGTGGGAATGGAATAGATTGAGTCAGGGGACAATGGGAGGGTCCTACTAAATTGACCCATTCAGGGGAGAAGAAGGCTGAGAAGCCTCCTGCACTGCCTTAAAAGTCTAGCCTTTTGGAATTGGGCCCAGCTGCCCAGGGTGGGCACACCTCTCTCATCTTTGTGACTGACTGCCTAATACTTATCAGTGAGAAGCAGGAGGATACTATTCTGGCTCCCTCCCCAGAATAGGTGGGTTCTGGACAATTCTCTGAGCTCCCGCCGTGATAGAACCTCTGGTTTCTTATTGATGCCCTGAGGGACTTTGATTTCTGTCTACTCCTCCCTGCCTTTGTTTCTCCATCTCCACTCTCCACCCACCAACAAAGGGACCTCTACCCATAACCAAGGAGGTGCTTTTCCATCTTGGAACAGACCTCTGAAGGGTAGTGCCATGTTGGAGAGACTATAGTGATCTGGGAATCAGAGTCACATCTATCTTGAACTAATTGGTTCTACTTTCTTGACCTCAGTTTCATCATCTGTAAAATGGGGGTAATCACATATTTCACAGAATAGCTATATTAAAATGTGAATAAAAACAAGTGTCAAAGGTGAACAAGTTTCCATCCTCAATCCAAATGCTAAATTAATTTTTTTAATGCTAGAAAGCCAGAAATTTGCTATTTGTTATAGAATTGTTTTTATTTACCGAATAGAGAAACTTTATTTTGAAGGTTATCTTTTTATTACTTCTATCATAGATTCATGAACACCTAGATGTTCTTTCCTGTCTCTTCTTTTCAAGCAGGGGGAAACTTAAGAGGCTGAGGGAACAGGTATGCCCCCCCTGACATTTTATCATTTTTCAGTAGAGGGAGTCTGGCTCTTTTCTTTTTTAAATCCTCACCCGAGGATATTTTTCCATTGATTTTTAGAGAGTGTAGAAGAGAGAGGGACAGACAGAAAGAAATATTGATGTGAGATACATCAATTGATTGCCTCCTGCACGAGCCCTGACCAGGGCCCCATGCCAGGGAGGAGCCTGCAACCGAGATACGTGCCCTTGACCAGAATCGAACCCAGGACCCTTCGGTCCACAGGCCAGCGCTCTATCCCCTGAGCCAAACTGGCTAGGGCTGGCTCTTTCAAAAGTTGGACCTAATGGTTTGTGACCAGGTTGAGGTATCTTCCTTACTCTGTAGAGGAGGCAGTGACGTGCGTTTGAGTTCAACACTTGCCAAATGACTGTAGCCACCCAGAGAATTTTAGATCAGATCTCTCAACTGTGATGGGAATAAAATAACAAAGCCTCACCCACCCTGAGTCTATTGCCTTTTGCTGAGCAAAGTCATGTCAGCTTTGAGTACCGAGGCTTTACCCCAGCTGGAAACCCGATAATGAGTGAGGCTTAAGAATCTGAGCTTCCCAGAGTGTGTGGGAAACTGAATATTAGAGGCCACAGCATTCCGACTCCGATACTTGGACGGAGCTTGTGCATTCCCTTGGTTACCACCACTGGGGGCTCCGAAAGGCTCAGAGATTTCGCCAGAGCCTTGTCTCAGCAGTTGCTGTGGGGCCCAGGCCCCTGGTCACCTTGAAGTTCTGTTCAATCCTCCCCTTCGAAGCAGCCCCACAGCAGTGAAAAACAATGAAAAGCAGCCACACCCAGGGAAATTTGTGTCAGGGAAAGAAGGCCACAGCAGGATCAAAGCCTCCGGTAACCCAAGAATTCCTCAGCAGCTGAGTCCCTTCATAATTATGGTTTGGAGATTTGCCAGAAAGCAAAACCACTTAGCATGCCATATTTAACAATGAACAGTTCTCTGTGTTCATAATCGTCACAGTGCAGAGCAAATAGGCACCTTGAACAAAGGGCAGGGGATTTATGTGTGTCTGAAACAGCCCGCACTGCCTTAACCTGAGGCATGTCTGCAGGGAGAATGTGGCACTGCCCTCTGCTCTGGTACCTATGAGCAAGCTGGAGAGGGGCTTCATGCCCAGCCCCCAGCCCCACCCCCTACAGTAAAAAAACAAATTCTTTAATCCAGAACTTTCCAAAGTAGTTTAATAGCCAAATCTTTTTTCCTCCTTTGATTGGTTTTGGAGTTTGGAATTTTTATGTTTTAAATATCCACTAACATTCTGCCCTGGCTGGTGTGCTTCTATTAGCTCAGCTTCGTCCTGTGCACTGAAAAGTTCTATTCCTGGTCAGGGCACATGCCCGGATTGCAGACTCGCTCCCTAGTGGGGGTGTGTAGGAGGCAGTGGATTGATGTTGCACTCTCACATCGATTTTATCTCTCTCTCTCTCTCCTTTCCTCTTTCTCTAAAATCAATAAACTAAGAAATAAATATCTACTCACATTCTAAAAAGCCAGTGTCTCAAGGAAATAATGGCCAAGGAGGGTAGGAAGCAGGGATTTAGACCAGTGGGAAGATAGAGAAAACAAGTCCCAAGCCCAAAACAAGACCATAATGAACATGAGTCCTGGAACAAGGTTTGTACATGAGTTTGGAAACCACCACCCTCCCCCCACCCTCCCCCACCCTTTTTCTGTGTCATTGTTTGTTTACTTAGCCATTTATTCGACAAACATTTGTCAGTAGGGAAAATTGGAGAAGAATGGCTGCTAGGAGGAAAGTTCATCAGAACTGAACCTTAAAGAAGGGGTATAATTTCAGTGAGGGAAGATGGGGAGCACTCCAGAAAGACAGGGGGCCAAGGGTGAGGCCTGTTCAGGAAAGGTGTGAATCAGTAAGGTACAAGCCTCAAGTGTCTGAGTAAGGTGGGTCGGATGAAGCTGGGATGCAGGAGAGGACCTTGGGATCAAGCAGGACTCTGTCACATGCAAAAGATGGAAAGTCCAAGCCAAGCCACTTCAGCACAGAGGGGCATCTTGGGTCATATAAGTGAGAATCCTGGGGCGAGGGCTGGCTCCAGACGTGGCGTCATCAAGGGTTCAAACAGTCCCCAGGTCCTAATTTCTTGTCCTTTTTCCTCCTGGCTCTTCGGTTGGTCTGTTTTCAGATAGGCTCTCCTTTCCTTTGGAGTTGGAAGATGGCTACAGCGGTTCCAGCTATATCTGTGTCGCTACAATCTCATTGCTTTTCAATGGCTCTGGTTGGGTTCCAGGCCCATCCCAGAACTTACCTCTGAGGTGGGGGACTTGATGCCCTAATTGGCTTAGACCTGGGTCAGGTGTCCATGCCCAGAGTGGGGGGCAGGGTTAGGCCCACTCAAACCACATGGACCAAAATGTGTGGAGGGGCTGGCTCTCCAGGGTGAGATGGGGGGACTGCTATCCAAATAAGGTGAATGGAAGTTAGGCCACAAAAACAACAGATGTCACTAAAATCTGGAGTTCCGGGCCAAAGAATCTGGATACCATTTGCACCAGAGAAGCAGTAAAGCTTTTTGAACAAATAAGTAACGTGATCAGAGCTATGCATTAAGATTAATTCTGTCGCAGTATAATAGCCGCCATATGCTTGGCACATGCCAGGGGCTCAATAAATATATATTGAATGAGAGAGATAAATGGGTGGATTAGGAAAAGAATGAAATTAAAGGTAGAGAGCATTCTTAGGAGGCCATTGTGGTAGTTTGGGAGGGAAGCTAGTAAAGGCAGTAACAAAGACCCATCAAGAAAACCAAGAGGCTCCATTGTCATGAAACTCAAATAAGGAAAAACTATCAAGAGGACAGGGTTGGTCAACCATGCCAAACACTGTCAAAAGGTCAGGTCAAAGAGGATAAGGATTGAGAAAATGTCATAGGAGAGTTGAGAAAGGGTTGAGTAGTGGGAAGTGAGAAGCCAACTTCAAAGAGTTTAGAAGTAAGGAGGAGATAGGCAAATAAAGGGCCCGAGTGTAGAGATTACTCTGTAACCTCATCTGTCTTCTCATCACCCCCCACTTCAAACTCAGCCAAAAAAAAATGCTCCTTCACCTCCCCACATTCTTCAGGCAGTACCTTATGCCATTTCCATGAACTTTATCCCCCACGATGCCCTTTTCTCCCATGTGTCTTTAGGCTCTCCTCCCTCTGCAGGGCTATCTCTCTTGTAAATATTGACTTTGCTCCTTTGTCCTAAAACCACATTTCCTAGACCCTGCTCTGCCTTCAAGCTAATGCTTTAAAAGAATCATTAGAGAAATTCTGAAGGTGGGGAGGACAGAAGATTGAGTTTATATTGAATGTCCCATGTAGAATGTCCCGACAAGATTATCTGTAAGAATGAGTGATTAGGGAGTAGGATATATGGACAGGAAGAAAGCTGGAACAGTTTATATAAAGGTTCAGTTAGGAGTGATCAAAAAATGAATGGAAAAATTGCCAGGGGACAGTGAGAGGCCAGCTGATTAAATAGCATGAATTTATAGAGAGCCTAATCAGCATACTGCCTCTCTTCAACTAGAGTCTGTAGCTGAAAGGGGAACAGTAGGTTTGGGGAGAGGTGGTTGTGGAATACTGCTGAGCCTGGTAGCAGGTCAAGTTGACCAAAGGATTGGGGGGGTGGTGACTAGGAAGAGCATCACAGACCCAGGGATATGGAGAAAGAGGGAGAGAGGAAAGCAATGGCCATGAGAAGGGTCAGGGTCAAGGATGTAGTCAGGATTAGAGTGACTCGATAGTTTCAGTGGAAGAAATAGGAAATTAAAAAGTTGTATTAGGGCCTAGGCCATGTGGTTCAGTCCCATGCACCAAGAAGTCACCAGTATGATTTCAATTGTGGGGGCACCTACCCAGGTTATGGGCTTGATCCCTGAGGGGAGGGGAGGGGGGAGAGAGATGTGTACATGTGTACAGGAGGTAGCTGATCGATGTTTCTATTTTGTTTCCATTCTAAAAATCAATAACATTTTTTTAAACATTGCATTAAGGATATTAGAGGGGTCATATGGTATAAGAGCCATAGTGTATAGACTATGTGGTTTAAATCCCATATCCTAACCTGTGTCTCTGCTTATCTTGTTTATAACATGAGGTGCATAGAACCTTAAAATTTCATTCTAATAATGCATAAGTCATTAGTATATATTAAGAACTTATGATAGTGCTTGTGCATAGTAAGTGCTCAATAAATGTTAGCAATGATGATGTTCCTTTAAAAGTGATGAAAAAGCTTAGAATTTGAGATCTTGAAGTTGAAATCATTCTAAGTAATGACAGATTCTCAGCTGCCATCATGGTTATTGGGAGTAGAGTGAAATTGGAGATGGAAGAGTATTGGAATTGCAGAGGTTGAAGAATGGTCAAGCCAAATACTGGAAGGGACATCTTCATGGATATCAAAGTCACCTGTGGGATGACAGGAAGTCTGTGTCAATGAGAAAGGCCAAGTCTCTAGCCAAGGTTAAAAGGAACAGGAGGGTGGTTAGTATGGAATTCAAAAGAAGGGATATTATTGAGTGAAAAGGGGGAAAGTGTTGTCTAGAAATGGCAGGACACCCAAGTCAGACTGAGGGAGAGAAAGAACAGCCTCTACTGGAAATTTAGGAGTATGGCAGCTTCTGCCAGAAGGAGGAAGAAACAGGGAAAAATAAAAAAATATGGGGAATTTGCTTACAATAGAACAGATTTCTATTGAAAAGAACTGTTTTTCATAATAGCTTTTAAGAAAAACTATTCCCAAAAAAATGAAAAGAAAGAAAAACCATTCCCCGAGCCTGGAGGCAAGTCTGAATAAGGCATGAGGGTGGAGGAGGAAGTGGAAAGGAGGTTTTGGAGTCGATTCCTGAGAAAGCCAATAGAAAGAGGCTCTGCTCCCTCACCCTGATTGTAGGTGTGCAGCATTAGACAAGCTGGCTCAGGACTGTGCGCTGGCGCTGGGCATGCCCTAGCTGGACACCACTCCCTGACAGCCTGCCCACATCTCCGCTCTGGAGTGGGCGGGGGGGGGTGCATGCATTTCCCAGATAGAGGGACCGGGAGAGCTGTGTTGGGGGCTTCTGCTTTTAGAAAGCAGGCGAATAGCTCTAAAGGGAAGGAAACAGGACACCAGCAAGCTTCGTGGCTGTGTTCTCTTCCAAAAGCGCTGCTCTGTAATGTAATTGTGTTCGGACATGCTTTTTGCATGACGTCAGGGAATAGCCTCCCTTAAAAGCTTTCATGAAAAAGCACAACTATAAAACAGACTCAGGCACTGAAATGGAAACCAGATGAGTGAGTCTGTGTAATTTGGGTACAGAGATTTCTCCTTGCAGCGTTGTGATCTGATCTCCACTCTTTGCATAAAGCTCTTCACGGGATCCACTTACATATGAGTCTTACCTTGCAGGTGCTTTTAGATGTAAAGTGTCTTGTTTTATTACTGAATGTGATGAGGTGCAGGAAAGCAAGGGCTCCCTCCCCAGTGGCTGCTCGGTCTGCCCTCCTAAAGCTTGTAACCTTTCTAGTCCTCCAAGTCCTAAACTTCTTGTCCTTGTGTGAGCCCAGCCTCTGGTACACCTTCATCTCTTCACCCCTCACAGCCCTGCTCAAGCTTAGTGTTTGGAAGATGTGTCCTGGGGAACCATACTTAGTGAAGAGGCCCTTCTTACCCACCCCCCTTTCTTTAAAGCCTCAGGGACACAGAATTGAATTACCCATCAGCCTCTGTTCTTGGCACACTTTTTGACTCCACCCCAAAGAGGTCCTTTCTTTTCTGTATTT
Source organism: Myotis nattereri (assembly GCF_964212035.1). Classification (NCBI taxonomy): domain Eukaryota; kingdom Metazoa; phylum Chordata; class Mammalia; order Chiroptera; family Vespertilionidae; genus Myotis; species Myotis nattereri. The sequence goes on from NC_138085.1 coordinate 61,902,641, forward strand.
TTATTTTTTATTGAGATGGAAGTCACATAACATAAAACTAATCATTTTAAAGTATACAGTTCAGCCGGCCAGTGTGGCTCAGTGGTTGAGCATCAACCTATGAACCAGGAGGTCACAGTTTGATTCCCGGTCAGGGCACATGCCTAGGTTGGGGGCTGGATTCCCAGTTAGGGAGCATGCAGGAGGCAGCTGATCAATGATTCTCTCTCATCATTGGTGTTTCTCTCACTCTCCCTTCCTCTCTGAAATCAATAAAAATATATTTTAAAAAATAAAGTATACAATTAGATAGCACTTAGTATATTCATAATATTATTCAACCATCACTATCTAGTTTAAGAGCATTTTCACTATCCTTCCCCCCGCCCCCCACCCTCACCCCCTCGCACTCCCCACTCCATTAAGCAGTCACTCCCTATCCTCCCACCCCCTCCTAGCCCCGGGCAACCACCAGTCTGCTTTCTGTCTCCAAGAATTTTCCTGTTTTGGGTATTTCATGTAAGTGAATCATATAATATATGACTTGTTTTGCCTGGCTTCTACAAGGTATAAGGTTTATATGGTTCATCCATGTTGTAGCATGTATCAGTGCTTTGTTTCTCTTTATGCCTGAGTAATTCTAGTCCTTGGATATGTCATATTTTGTTTATGTACTCACCCATGGATAGACATTTGAGTTGTTTCTACCTTTTGGGTATTGTGAATAGTGCTGCTATGAACATTCATGTACAAGCTATCATTTGAGTACCTGGTTTCATTTCTGAGTATATACCTAGGAGTGGAACTGCTGGTTATATGGTAATTCTGTTTAACTTTTTGAGGAACTAGAGCAGTGGTTCTCAACCTTCCTAATGCCTTGACCCTTTAATACAGTTCCTCATGTTGTGGTGACCCCCAACCATAAAATTATTTTTGCTGCTACTTCATAACTGTAATTTTGCTACTGTAAACAATATGTAATTATATATGTGTTTTCTGATGGTCTTAGGCGACCCCTGTGAAAGGGTCGTTCGACCCCCAAAGGGGTTACAACCCACAGGTTGAGAACCACTGAACTAGAGGTCTTTTCTTGATGGATATTCTCCTAGGTCTGCTCTGGCAAAGAATAGTAAGCATATACCACCCTATCCCCACTCTCTACGACACTTTGACCTCATTCTACTCGATCTGGAAAGAAACCGAAGGAATAAAGCTGAGGAACCAGGAGTGTCTGTGGAAGTGAATATGGCCACCAAAGAGAGGCTGGTAATCAGAAGGAAGACAGTCTGGGGGGGGGGGGGGTGGAGAAGAGGTGAGGTGCTGAGAGGATTTGGGGCCCCTAGAAAATATTGTTGTAAAGCAGGGGAAGAATTTAGTGAGAAAGAAACTCAGTTGCCCAGAATGAAGGAAGGTATGAACCTGAAACATGTGGCTGGTATGGCCAGTGCTCTAGTGATGGAGAAATGATGCAAGAGAGTTGTGGTCTTACCTATTCCTGTAACAATGGCGTAGGGAGCCAGGAAGAAAGAGCCTTTCATGCTAAAGACTTAGAACATTCAGGCGTTGAGGAGCCACTGAAGGCTTTTAAGGAGGCTTTAGAAAGATCACCCTGACCACAGGGTAGAGAATGGCTTGGAGAGGATGACGAGACAGGAAGCAAGGAGGCTAGTTAGAAGGTTACCATTGTTCTTAAATGAAGACTGGGCAAGCCTGGGAGTGAGTGGGGCTGGAAAGGCAGAACAGCTAACTGTGGGTACAGAGGTGAGGGCAAGGACAAACGCCACTGAGAAGAAAGGGCAGGAATAGCAGAGGAGAGCGCTCCGGAGAGACCCAAGGAGCTCAGAGCAGTGCTTACATGACCAGAGTCAGATAAGAGGTAAGAGAGGCCGAGTTCAGGGACAGGAAGGTTGTGGAAGCAGGCCAACCACTACTTGAGTGAGGACCAAATTCAGAAATGCTATGTAACTTTAAATATAATTTTTTAATCTGAATTATACCAACTTTGATTAATTTTCATCAAGAAACATTTCCCTGCCCTAGCTGGTTTGGCTCAGTGGATAGAGCATCAGCCTGAGGACTGAAGAGTCCCAGGTTCGATTTTGGTCAAGAGCATTTACCTCGGTTGCGGGCTCGATCCCCAGCCCTGGTTGGGGCGCGTGCAGGAGGCAACCAATCGATGTCTCTCTCTCTCTCTCTGTCTCTCCACCTCGCTTACACTCTCTTAAAAATCAATGGGAAAATACTCTCGGGTGAAGATTAATAAAAAAAAAAAAAACAACAACAACAAAAAAAACACCACACACAAAAAGAAACATTTTCCTGTGTAACTCCATCAAACCAATTTATTTCTTTTTTAAAAATAAATTTTATTGATATTTTACAGAGAGGAATAGAGAGTTAGGAACATCGATGAGAGAGAAACATTGATCAGCTGCCTCCTGCACACCCCCCACTGGGGATGTGCCCGCAACCAAGGTACATGCCCTTGACCGGAATTGAACCTGGGACCCTTGAGTCCGCAGGCTGATGCTCTGTCCACTCAGCCAAACCGGTTAGGGCTCCATCAAACCAATTTAATTCCTTAATCAATTTTCTATGTAGATGAATTAAACCATTTTGAATGTTCTCCCTTATTTTCTTTTTTAATAAGGATTTTTGCCTTTTTTTATTTCTTGTGTTGTTTTTTTAAATTCTCACTTGAGGATCTGTTTATTAAGTTTAGAGAGAGAGAAAGGGAAGAGGAGAGAGAGAGAGAGAGAGAGAGAGAGAAAGAGAGAGAGAGAGAATATGAATATCGCTTGGTTGCCTCCTATACATGCCCTGACCAGGAATCAAACCTGCAACCTAGGTATATACACTAATTGGAAATCGAACCCACAATCTTTTTGGTGTATAGGAGGATACTCCAACCAGCTAAGCCACCAGGCTGGGGCTCCCTTATTTTCTTAAGTAAATAGGTGTAAATTTAACAATGAAGAGTTGATTTTCGGTCAAAGATTTTAATCAGTAAGAGTTTTACCATCCCCAGTTTTAGACGGTCAGTTTTAATGTGTGCACATCCCCCTGTGTTGCTGCTGTAACCATTATTTGCAGTTTTCAATGTTACTAACAAATGACGACTTTGGTCAGTTACTGTGAACGTTATTGTGTGTTACTTAGCCATTGTCAGCTTACTTTTACGTTGACTGTTTTTACCAGTAACATTCATGGCAAGATCAAAACATCCTCAAGGTCAAAAACAACCTGCTCCTTTTCAGAGTTCCTCTTCCTCCTGATCCCTCCTCCCACCCTCTGATACAGGATCCTTAACCCCAAGACGCTCTTCCTACAGCCCCTTTACCGGGTAAATCCATCCTGCAGCAGGGCTCTTCTTTCCCTTCTCGTTGCCCAAGAACCCAGAGCCTCACTGCCCTGTTTTCTCTGAATTGTTCTCTCTTCCCTGGCCTGTTTTTGAAGAGAGATTTTCTGTGGACTGTCCCATCCCTCCCCTCACCCCAGGCTTCTCCAGCCTTAGCCACGCCTCTTCCATCGGCCCAGCCGGGGCAACAGGTGGTGTCTGATGCCTTCTGAAGGTGGACATGAGTTCCAGGGAGGCTGCTAGAGAATGCTGGTCACAGGGACAGATAGGAAAGGCCTGGAGAAACCTGGGAGTGAACTTTGTTTCAAGATATACACTTCTCAGAAACTTTGAAATTACGGGCACTGAACATTTTGAGCACTGATTTTTCTTTGTTTTGTTTTTCGTGTGTGTGTTTTTTTTAATATATTGATTTTTTTTACAGAGAGGAAGGGAGAAGGATAGAGAGTTAGAAACATTGATGAGAGAGAAACATCAATCAGCTGCCTCCTGCACACTCCCTAATGGGTATGTGCCCGCAACCAAGGTACATGCCCTTGGCCAGAATCGAACCCAGCACCCTTGAGTCCACAGACCAATGCTCTATCCACTGAGCCAAACTGGCCACGGCTTGAGCACTGTTTATGCATCTTCAAATCACTTTGTGTGTTGAGGAGTCATTTAGACCTTGATTTGCTAGTTATATACCATGGATGGTTTTGTTCTGTTCGGAGCTGTAGGGGCTTGGGAGTGAGGAGGGGAGCTCTCTGGATTCTGGGTAAGGCTGGGGCATGGTAGTAGGGAAAGCCCTCAGGAGAGAAAAGTGATCTTCTTGGACTTGTATGATTTCAAATGTCTAGTGTTCAGTTACACTTCAGGACCATCTGCACCATGACCTTCTATAGCCCACCAGTGTGTTGGGGGAGCTGGGCAGCCCCCATTGAGGCTCTGTTCTGTGTCCTGCCCCTGGACTGGTCACATCCTCAGGGAGCTTAGCGCCTTGCGGCCATGACAGCTCTGCTGAAATGAATCAATCATTTGGTTTCTTCCTCTCTCCCACCCCAAGCCCTGAATAAGCTAAAAGGTGTGAGTTTGGGAGTGGAGGGCCAGGAGGAGTAAGGGCCAGAGAAGCTTCAGGAAGAACTCAAAAGGAGCTAGTCAGTCTTTAAGCTCAGGCTGAGAGTCCCCTGTAAAGAAAGAGAAAGAAGTTCCAGTAGTGAAATAAGCTAAAGAAAACTGGAGTGACTTCAAAGAGAGGGAAAGAGAAATTGCAGGATCCGAGCTCATCGCTGAGGTATGTGGAATGTGTCTGCAGACCCATTGAATAAACTCTGCCCAGGCAGGGGAGAGGAGGATGATGGAAAAGGGGTGTCACGTTGCCCAGGCGCCCCCACCACAGGATGTCCCCCGTGTGTAGGCATCCTCATTGTACCCCACCTCCGCCAAAGGCTCTTTTGCCTGCCTTCACAGCTCACTTGGCAGGGTCAGGGAGATGGGGAAAGAGGGCTACATTGCCCCTTCCAGGAGGAGTGTTTTGGGGTAAGTGACCCTGTAAAGAGGAAAAAAGCACAAGGCACTTACCTTACAGGAAGAGGTGCAGGTGATAAACACATGGAGGCCAGTGGAACCACCAAGGAGCAGGCAGAGTGCAGGGGAGGTGCTGGAAAGGGCAGGGCTCACTTGGAGGGGGGGTGGGGGGGGTTGGCTCTGTACCTTGCACAGGAGAGGCCTAACACAGTTCAGGTCAAAGGAATCCCTGCTAAACAGAGAGAATGCCAAGTGTGGCCCAGACACTGTTGTTCAGAACATCTGTGCTCTGGACTCAGCTCATTCCTCACCCTGTTGCCCCTTCACATGCCAGGGCCCCAGGGACCAGGGTGAAGCCCACGTGCACCTCACCCGTCCCGCTAAGCTTGGGAGGGAGCCACAAGCAGCAGGATGGTGAGTTGCACACAAAACTGGTATCACTGCAGTACCCTGAAACTTTCAGCAGCTGGTGGTTGCCACTCCCCACCTCCCCAAGCCGAAAGCCCCTGGGAGAACCAGGTCTTTTTCACAGGCCTTGTTGCCTGAGGGTAATATTGGTTTGAATCCATTTCTTAATCTATGGTGTGGTTGGAAGTGAACAAAATGCAAGTATTTGTATAAGCTTTGAGCTTTAATTTAACCAGCTAAATTTAATTTATCAACCCCTTTTTGGTGAAGTATGACCCTACTGAATAAGAAGTGCACACTTTGCCCTAGCTGGGTAGCTCAGTTGGTTAGAGCGTCGTCCCAATACACTAAGGTTGTGTGTTCGATCCCCAGTCAGGGCACATGCAAGAATCAACCAATCAATGAATATGTGGAACAACAAATTGATGTCTCTCTCTCTCTCTTTCTCTCTCTCTCTCTCTCTCTCTCTCTCTCTCTCTCTCTCTCTCAAATAGATTTTTAAAAACATGTCAGAGAATTGAAAAAGAAGAAAGCTACCCAATTCTTTTTTTTAAAAAGTGCATACTTTTTACTCTTATTAAGTTGCTTATTTGTTTTCATTCATGTTGTCTACATTCATTTTTCTAAATCAGTTAGGGGGAGTGTGTGTGTGTGTGTGTGTGTGTGTGTGTGTCTAGATTCAGGTAGACTGTGAGCTCTTTCAAGGCAAGCACTGTGGTCAGGCTTCCTCCCAGCAACTGGAAGGAACTTGGTCACAGAGTGGGGTTTTATTTTTATTTTATTACTAGAGGCCTGATGCACGAAATTCGTGCAAGGGGCTTGGACCCTACAGCCGCGGTCGCTGGCTCTGCCTTGGCCCCACAGCACCGTGGCTTAATCCGGAAGGTCGTCCAGTCTAACTAGCATATTATGCTTTTATTATTATAGATAACAGCTTTACTAAGATACACCATATACATACCATATAAGTCACCCATTTAAAGAGTACAATTCAATGGTTAGCATATTCAGAGAGTTATGCAACCATCAACACAATCAATTTTAGGACATTCTCATCACTCTGAAAAGAAACAGCACACCCTTTAGTATTTACCCTTCATTCCCCCTGTATTAGTTTCCTGTGGCTGCTGTAACAAACTGCCACAAACTTGATGGTTTAAAATAACAGCAGTGTAGTGTCTCACAGCTGGTGGGGGGTGGGGGACAGAAGTCGGAAATTAAGGTGTCAGCAGGGCCACACTCCCTCTGGAGGCTCTGGGGAACAATCCAGTCCCACCTCTTCCAGCTCCTGGAGGCTGTCGGCATTTCTTTGCTTTTGTCACTCCAGCCTCTGTCCTTGTCTTCACATCGCATTCTCTGTGTGTCTGGTGTCAAACCTCGCTCTGTCTCGGTCAATAGAACATTTGTGATGGCATTTAGGGTCCACCCAGATCACACAAGATTATCTCCTCATCTCACTGTCATCAACTTAATCACACCTGCAAAGACCTCTTTTCCAAGTAAGGTAATCTCATAGGTCCCAGGCACCTGACATGGATATCTTTTAGGAGGCCATTTTTTCAGCTTTCCATACTCTCTATGCCCCCAGCCCAGATGTAATTCACATACCATAAAATATACCATATTCAAGTGTACATATGTACAAATTGTCATATATTCATAAGGTTGTGCAACCTTCACCACTATCTAATTCCAGGATATGTTCATTAATCCAAAATGAAACACTGTATCTATCAGTAGACAGTCCTCTTTTTCCCATTCTCCAACCCCTGGCAACCACTAACCTGTTTTTTTGTCTCTATGATTTGCCTATTCTGGACATTTAATATAAGTGGAATTGTACAATATGTGTTTGTTTGAATCTGACTTCTTTCACTTAGCATAATGTTTTCAAGACTCATCTGGTTGTAGCATTTACAAGTACTTCATTCCTTTATGGTTGAATAATATTCCATTGTATGGCTGTAACACATCTTATTTATCCATTCATTGGTTGGTGGATATTTTGGTCATTTCCAATTAACAGTGCTGCTCTGAACATTCATGTACAAGTTTTTCTTTGGACCATGTTTTTTATTTCTCTGAGTTGTATCCCTAAAAGTGGGAGAAACTTTGAGACTTTCCAAAATGGGTGCACCATTTTACATTGCTACCAGCACTGCATGAGAGTTCCAGTTTCTTCACATCTTCACCAAAACTTATTACCTGTCTTTTTTATTATAGTTATCCCAGTAGTTTTGATTTGCATTTTCCTGATGGTTAATGATGCTAAGCATCTTTTCATGTGCTTATCGGTCATTTGTATATCTTCTCCGGAGAAACATCGATTAAGATCTCTTGCACATGTTTTAGTTGGGTTATTTTTCTTTTTATTATTGGGTTTTAAGAATTCTTTGTATAGTCTAGATCAGGGGTGGGCAAACTTTTTGACTTGAGGGCCACAATGGGTTCTTAAACTGGACCGGAGGGCTGGAACAAAAGCATGGATGGAGTGTTTGTGTGAACTAATATAAATTCAAAGTAAACATCGTTACATAAAAGGGTACAGTCTTTTTTTTTTTAGTTTTATTCATTTCAAACGGGCCGGATCCGGCCCGCGGGCCGTAGTTTGCCCACGGCTGGTCTAGATCCAAGACCCTTGTCACATATAGGATTTGCAAATATTTTCTCCAAGTCTATGAGTTATCTTTTACACTTTCTTAATGATATTCATTGAAACACAAAAGTTTTCAGTTTTTATAAAGTCCAGCTTTTCTTTTGTTGCTTGTACTTTTACTGTCATATTTAAGAAACCATTGCCTAATAATACAAGATCACAAAGCTTTACTCCTGTGTTTTCTTCTATGAGTTTAATAGTTTTCGCTCTTAAATCTCAATCTTTGATACAGTTTGAGTTAATTTTTTTGTATGTTGTGAGGTAGGGGTCCAATTTCATTCTTTTGCATGTGGATATCCAGTTGTCTCAGCTCACTGGTTGAAAGGACTATTCTTTCTCCCCAATTAATGGTTTTTGGGCACCCTTGTCAAAAATTGATTGACCATAAGTGTGAGGGTCTAATTCTAGGCACTCAGTTCTATTCCATTGATCTGTATGTCTATCCTTATGCCACTACCACACTGTCTTGATAATTGCAGCTTTGTAAGTTTTGAAATCTGGAATTGTGAATCTCCTAGTTTTGTTACATTTTTCTAAATTGTTTGGCTGTTCTGGACACACAACAGGTTCTTCAGACACACTTATTGCTTAGTCACTTGCTTTCTTATTTCCTTGATGGACCAGCGAGCCTATGAAAACCCAGCTGGCCTTCATAGTTGGTTGAAAAATTTCTCTCCTTACTCTTCATCCTCCTTGTGAAGGGGATCTGGACTGTTCTGGCTGAGCTGTCTTAGTCCAGGACAAGGTAGTAAAAGAGGGAATGTGATGGGATGAATCTGGCCCCTTGAACACAAGACTTAAATCCAACTAATCATCTTCCCACCCCCTTCCCAGCTTTCCTTCCCCTTTCCTCCTCATCTTGCAGGGTTGGTGTTTGCCTGGTTATAATTCCATCTGGATCCACTTTCAGCCAATGCACCACTTCTCCTCTTGTACCTCTGTTACTTCTATCACTCTCCTGCCACTGCCTAAGCATGATTCATGGCCAAATGGTGCAGGAGGGAGGATCTCTGTCCTGGCAGGTGTGCTGTCTGGCCTTCCTTGTGGCATATCTGGTCAGCTGCACGTGTCCTTGATGGACCTAATAGCAGGGTTGCCTGAGCTGCAGGCACTGATTTTGCTGGTACGTGAAAGTGTTGTCTCCCCTGTGGGGCTTTCAGCCCTTGCCTTAAGGAGACAATAAAAAAGGAGTCAGAGGGCAGATCTTCTAGAAAGCTTTCAAGATAAGCTGACCTGCTGCTGGTGCCACAATACCTAGGACTTATAACTTTTACCTTTCCCCCCTCAAAACATAGCCCTTAGCTGGGAGCTTTTTAAATGACTAAAAGTGATAAAACCAAGTCTGACTTCATCTCTATAGGGTGCAGGGAGTGTTTCTCCATTGCCTCCCTGCAGGTTAGGGGCAGCCTGTGCACCCAGGTTAACTTGACCCAGTGCCACCATTACTGACTGTGTGGACTGGACCTGTTTACCGAACCGTTATGTGCATAGCTTCCTCATTTGTTCACTAGGGATACTTCCCTCATGGTGGTGGGAGCAATTAGGGTTCAATAGAAGGAAAGTGTTTGTTATCCTATCTAATAAAGAGGGAATATGCTAATTGACCCTCACACCGTCGTAAAGATGGCAGTGCCCACAGCCAATAAGGGGGGAATATGCTAATTGACTGCCACACCCTCAAAGATGGCGGCACCCACAGCCAATAAGGAGGGAATATGCAAATTGACTACCATGCCCTCAAAGATGGTGGTGCCCACAGCCAATATGGAGGGAATATGTGAATTGACTGCCATGCCCTCAAAGATGGCGGTGCCCACAGCCACAGATGGCGGCGTCCAGTCCCCTCAGCCCCACCAGGGCCCGGCCACTCTGTGCACCTGCCTCCAGAGTCCCCCAGTCCCCTCAGCCCCCCAGCTGCCCAGGGCCGGCCTGAGGCGCAGGATCTCAGAGCCATAAACTGGAATGTTCTGAGCACCTGCTCTGTGTTTAATCTGGTACTGCTCTTCATGTGACTGTTTAATTCTGAGGTTTGAAAGATGCCAATTAATTCTACCTCCTCCCCAAACAAGTTCTAAACCAGGTGAGAACTACAGGTAGAGCTAAAAACAGGGATTGTATTATAGGTGAAGGCTGAGTCAACACCTGGCTCAGACTTACAGCCAGAATGCACCTTCATACACACCTCTATTTCTGTTTCCCAGTTTAACTCCTGGTTCCGGGCTGCAGAGCCAGCTATGTGGGGAGCAGGGGCACTAAGGGAAAGGTGTCCTGGGGGTTGAGTCGAGGCTCTGAAGGTGGTAACATCAGTCCCTTGGCTGCTTCCTGAGTCAAGGTGCTGCTCCAAGTGCTCTAAGTAATCCTGGCCCTGCTTATCTCACCATAGAGACGGTGAGATCTCTGGAATGTTGTGCTAATCTCCAAATCCATGTTCTGCATACACCATGAAACTTGTCCATTTCATTTTTTTTATAGCCACTTACTGGTAAGCTCTGTAACTATACACAGTCACAGTGTATTAACCTGTCTGAGCCCTGGATTCCTCACCTGTGAAGTATGGTCATACCCAACCCATAGGATGTTGAAGGACTGGAGAGACAGTACTTAGTCAGGACCCAGCACATGATAGGCTCTCATAATAGGTTTCAGGCTGGTCCCACACCATGAGGAACTCGGCCTTCCATTCCAGACGCTGAGCCAAATGAGCTGTGGGCTGGAATTGGAAATGTGAGGCCAAATGGTCTGTGAGCTGGAGCTGGAAATGTGGATTTGGGAAAGACAAGGTCTCAACAAAAGTGTGTTATTGAAAGACATGCACCGGTGCATGGATGGATCTACAGAGGTTCATTGGGTGGTGGGGTTCCAGTCCCATGTTTCAGACCTCCTCCAGGTTGGGGGTAGAAGGGGCGAGGTTGTTTGTGGAAGTGTCAACACCCTGAGCCTCCCTTCAAACCCATATTTAGGAATCTCAGGCAAGATGGTGAAGTAAGCAATGGTTTCCCCAAGGCACCCACTTCCTCTTTCAACAGCCTTTACCCAGCCAGCAAGGAAGACCAGTGTCTGAAAGACGAAGTCACTATGAGACCGGCCAGCAAAATCTGAGCTAATCCCAGCCCACCACCTGCTGTTGTACAGCTTGTGAACTGTAACACAATAGTTTTCGCATTTTTAGATGGTTGGGGAAAATCAAAAGAAGAATATTTTGTGACATGAACATTACATGAAATTCAAATTTTATTGGGACATAAAGTTTTATTGGAACACAGCCACAACCATTTGTTTACATATTGTCTATGGCTACTTTCAGCAAAGTTGAGTAGTTGTGACAGTCTGAAATATTTACTGTCTGGCCCTAGCTGGTTTGGCTCAGTGGATAGAGCGACAGCCTAGGGACCGAAGGGTACCTGGTTCGATTCTGGTCAAGGGCACATACCTTGGTTGCAGGCTCCTCCCCAGCCCGGGCCCTGGTTGGGGCTCATGCAGGAAGCAACCAATCAATGAATTTCTCTCATATCGACATTTCTCTCTCTTTTTCTCTTTTTCACTCTCTCTCTAAAAAAAAAAAAAAAAATTAGTTGGAAAAATATCCTTGGGTGAGATATTTTATACACACACACACACTGGCCTTTTAAGAACAAGTTCTCTGATTCCCTGCTCTAAGATGTTAGAGGTTCTCTGTGTATGTACCCAGTGGGATTTGCTGCTGGAGAAAGGAGCAAACCAATGGAATTTGGGCATGTGGCAGGCCTGCAGAGGGGACACTGGGTGGAAAGCTTTCCTGATAACCTTCCAGTTACACTAGGCAGGCTAAGGGGAGCTAAACGTCTAGTCCTACAGGTGTGCGTGCTCCTGTCCACGCTGAGAGACTAGCTGTGTCGACAGCAGGACCCAGAAGTGGGTTGACAATCTTTAGTGAGCCTATCCCACCAGCCTCCCTGCCAGGCTGGTGGCATTGGTGTTGTTACCTGAGGCCCTTCATGTCCCCAGAATCCCACGGAGCCTCCCGGGGTTGGCCCTGAGCAGCACACTCATTTCTCACCTCTCTTGTTTCCACAGAATTTGCCTTCTGCCAGGTGGATGCCTCCATCGCACTGGATATGGCCCTGGTTGTGCTGTGTGACCTGCTCCAGCAGTGGAACCAGCTAGCTCCTGCACTCCCAGTCCTGCTGGGATGGCTGTTGGGAGAGGGCGATGACCTCATGGTCTGTGTGGAGAGCGAGCATCAGGTAGTCCTGGGGTCTTGGGGAAGTGGAGGTGAGGTGGGAGTGTCCTAAACCCACAGGATACAGCACTTACAGGTTAACGCGGCCTAACACGGCTGCTGAAACGTGCTTCTGAATGCTCAGAAACTTTCCAGATGACCATGGCAGCCTGCTGGGCACTGCTGGGGCAGCTCTCGTGCTGGCTTTTGGGGTTCGGGTCTATGGGGGAGAGAGGACTTTTTTAAAAGAGGCTCCTTGGAAGTTGAGAGTTGAATTATGGAGCATTGTATTAGTCAACAATGGAGGAGCCAGAGGCTCCATGTGGTGAGGTCTGAAGGTGAAACATTTCCAGAGAATCAGGGTCCTTCCAGGGTATTTGCTAATTGAAGAAAACTATTAGCCCCTTCAGGTGGGGGACTAGTCAACATACAGGAAAACCAGGACTAAGACAAGCAGCAAAAGCATCTTCACAACTTCATCGCCACGGTGTCTGACTCAGATGGCCTTCTTGGCATCACCAGCAGGCTGAGTTCAAAAGCAGCTTGTTGATGGGAAATTGAGAAACAAGATAAAGTGTCTGTGATAAAATGGCCTTGAAAATACCAACATTATAAAAATTTAATTTCATACTCAGAGACTAGGTAGTGTCTCGTGTTTGGTAGTTTGCTCTTTGTTCTGCTGCCGAGAGTTCCCTTCCTCCCTCCTCTCTGGTTTCTAGATGCACCTTTATGTCTAGGGCCCACCCCCATATCCAGGTCCCCTTTTCAGCACCAGGCCCCCAAAATATCTTGGCTTGGAACCACAAACACATCTTTATCAAAGGTCATGTTAAGTCTGGAGGAAAAAATTCCTCTCCGGTAGAGAAGTACGACGAGTGAAAATAGAAGGTGACCTTCAAGGCTGCAAGTGGTGTGTGTAGCTGGTGTTGACAGGCCAGAGTGGGCCCTCTCGCCGGTGGGGGAGGGGACACGCCTCTTCTGCACCTGGTAGGACGCTGATCTGGACTGGGGTTTGCAAGCATCCCCTGTAAGGTTGACTTTTGGCTTTTCATTTGATTTAGGTGGAAGAAGACTGCCTGTTTGAAAAAGCAGAAATCAACTTTTGGGCTGAGACCCTGATCTTTGTGAAATACCTCTACAAGAACCTCTACCATCTCCTCTCCAAGTCCAGCTGGCATCCCCTGAGCCCTGAGAGGCTCTGTCATCTTCAAAGGACAGCGTCAGAGCAGTGCCACCTCCTTTCCCAGCTCTTGAAAGAGCTGCCACCACCTGCTGCGTTCCTGAAGACAGTGGAGTTCCCGCGACTGCGCGTTCAGGAGGAAAGGACCCTGGCTTGCCTGAGGCTGCTGGCCTTTTTGGAAGGAAAGGAAGGGAAAGCACCCTAGTTCCCAATGCTGTTGACTCTCCAGCAGAAGCAAGTCCGTTAGCTCTTCCAGGAACAGAAATGGCTTCCTGAAGAAAGAAGACTTGCTGGAGGGTGAGGGGGGCGGGGTGGGGTAAAGGTGGATTAGTCCCCACTAAACCTGCAGGAAATATGTTGAACATAAATTCACTTTTTTTTTTTTTTTTTTTGCCCTTCATACCTCCCCGACTTCTGTGAGTCCAGTCTTTCTACAGAGGAGTTTTTCATCAGTTCACTCATTCAAGGCAGCCTGGTTTATTGCAGCTACTGTAGGAAGTGAGGCTACCTCGTTGAATATTTGCTCTGTTCCCAGGTGCAGGCCACCTGTGGGCCTGAATTAGTCTTTTTCATCCCCCCCAGGACCTCTAATGTCCAGCCATAGCCAGCCTGCATTTTCTGTGAATTGACTGCTTAGAATTGGGTTTTGACACATGATTCCCACCTCCCCCCCCCCTTTATTTTTTTTTTGGCTGGATGTAGGAGCTGGATTCATTGGCAAACGGCCCATTTGGTCAGAATTCTAAACTTTATTCCATTTTAGCTAAAGCAGAAATATGTTCCAAATGTTGGATGGATCCTGAGAGTATTAAGGATCAACTTCATACAAATAGGGTTTTCTTTATTGCCCGCATGTGTGAATCCGGAGTGACCTACACATGCCATTCTAATTATTAAAAGAGCCATTGAGAGCTCCTACCCCAGAAAAAGGTGTTTGTGCTAATGCTAGGATACCTGATTTAGCTGCCCAGTGAAAGCATAGCCTCTTGGCTGTTAGAAGGAACCTGGGGAAAGGAGAGCCAGAATAAATGGTGTATTTGATGACTACACTGTTTACTATCATTTTCTTAGTGACAATAACAAAGGGTTTCTTATTTAGGAGCCAGAAAATACATTGATCCATTTCAGTGATTGAATCTAGCAAGCCTAAGGGTTTTCTTCCTCAGACTCCCAGCAGGTGTCACTATTGCATACATTTTGCTGCTGGTCCTGTTTTTCATTGACTTGCCATTTTTAATTTATCTCAGAGTAACTGTAACCCTCAGGCAGTTATCTTGAAATTCGTAGCTTGGATGGGTCATAGCCTCATCCACATTCATTTTTCATCCTAGTTATCTGAAAAAGCCATTTCAGCAATCGTACATAAACCTGGCCCAGCTTTTAGGATCTGTAAATATTTTAAAATACTTTTCAGGTGAGCAGTCTCTTAGAATTATATTATTGATGTTTGAGGGTCTGAAGAGGCAGTTTAGAGAAGAGAGAGTTTGATATGGTCATTTCCTACTGCAGAAAGGCTTTTATTTCAGGTATAATTTGTCTCTCTCTGAAAGAAAACCACCTAACACTAAAAATACAGCCACACTAGAAGTATAAAGAAATGGCTCTTTAGGGAGGGAGAAAAGTTGACTTAGTGTCCAAAGTTTTGTCTTAGCGAGAATAGGAGATTCCTTTGCTGGTTTTGCACCATTCAGCTCAAAGTGTGGTGTGTGTTTTTTTGTGATCCTAAATTAATTTCCTGGTTAGGCATCTGTGTGACTCACGTACACTTGATGGGAGGTTGCCAACCTAATATTTCTTTTGTTCTGAGAAGGCCTGGCTGGTGAGAAGTCAGGGAATTGTTGGCATGATGTGCTGATAACCATGGTAGAATATTATGAAACTGGCCCCAGCAAAGTCCAGCATTCCCTTTTTTTCTCCATTTAAAATGAAATACAAGCAGTTGCATAATAATAAAAATGTTTTACACCAGCAGGGACTCTGTACCAAAGCATGAACTATAGCATGTTTATATGTTATCTACAGAATCCTTCTACCAAGCCTGCAAAGTGGGTGTTTACATAGCTGTTGACTAGGCAGAATTACCCTAGGATTTGATCTTGGCTGGTTGTGGACAGCCTGGAAGGACAGGAGGGACAGATGTGTCACTGGTTTTGTATCTGAAATCCTGTTGCTCACCTCCAATAGCAGTGGCTAGGGAAATGGCTATCCTACACTTTCCTGATTCCCAGGGAAACTGTAGAATACCCTACTGTCAGGGCCACCGTCAAATTGTTGTCTTTGGGGTTATTTCAACAAAGAACAAAACAGAACAGCCAGGGTTCTAGGAGCGTCAGCAGCAGCACTACTTTGTGATGTGATTAGCAAAGCCAGCTCTATCTAGGGGCCAGGGAAGGCTGGGTCAGTCATAAGAATGAAACAGTCACCCAAAGGCAATAGTGTGGTAAAGGCGGGGGGGGGGGGGGGGGGGTTGCGGGGGAGGCTAGAAGAGGTCAATGGGGGGAAAGGGGGACGATGTAATACTTTAAACAATAAAGATTATCTATATATATATAAAATGCTAATATGCAAAGAGTCCCCTCGGGAGTTCAATCGCTCACTATGACGTGTGCTGACCACCAGGGGGCGGCATGGAATGAAGGAAGGCCCTGGCAGGCAGCTGGGGAAGGGAGACCCCAGTTGGCAGCTGGAAGGCCCAATCAGTCCTGATGGCCTGCCAGGCCTAGGGACCCTACCCATGCACAAATTTTGTGCACCGGGCCTCTATATGTTAAAAAGAATGAAGCAGTCACCTGTTCTGAGGGCACTATCCTCGAGTCTAAAATTTGGTGCCCCTATTTCTGCATGCATGATTCTGCATCTGGCCATAGTCCAGGGGCCTGGCTTCCTCCGTTTTTATGCTATGTAAATTTGCTTTTAATAGGATGGATTTTACTTAACTTTTAAACACCTTTAACAACTCATTTGCACCTTGACAAATGAGTAAATGAGAAATGAGTAAAGCAGGAATTCTTAGTTTCACCAGAAAACTTAAGCACCAAAGAGTCCTTGGTATACAAAAATCATGTGATTTGCCTAAAACCACATAGCTTGGAAGGGGCAGGGTCTGAACTTCAAGCCCTAAGTTTCTGATCCTAAAGTTTTTGCCCTACCCAGACTCTAGTTCCCTGGGTAGGTGTAGAGGAAGTGCAGCACTGGGTACTGCATTCAAGCTGAACTCTATGGAATCATTTCCCTTCCAGGTTAGCTGAGAGAGGAAATGAGCACCGAATGGAAATGAGGGCAGAAAACATGCGAAATAAGATCAATTCGGGAAGGGGTTGTGGGTCAGGGAGCTTTCTTCCTTGACTTCCACCTTAAACCCAGTTGCAGCCTAGGCTGCCAGGTGTGCAAAATCATGGGCCCAGCTCCAGCTTTTTGGCAGCATAATTATAGGTAGGAAGTGGCAAGTGTCCTGCAACAGACTCTTATCTGCCCTAGTGGGACTGCCTGTGGCTTTAGCCTCACTGGGCGCTAGAGGGGGTGTCTGCCCCGTACCCGGAGGCAGACCATTTCCCCCGGCACAGGCTTTAGGGGTGTGGGGCTGGCGAGAGGAAATGGGGACGAGTCCATCATCCGAGTCCTCGGTGCCCAGCCCTGCCTGGCCGAGGGAAGCTTTAGCCAGAGCCTGGAGCCCACGACGAGCTAAGGCGGGGCGCGGCTCCCCCAGTGGCCAGGGAGGGCTTGGAGGGTGCGCCAGGCCAAGGCTTCGGCGGGCGGGGAGCTTGGCTGGCAGCTACACCCCAACCCCCGGGAGGTCTGGGAAAGGCCGGACTGACCAGGAGACAAACAGGGTGGCGGGAAGTCGCCTCCATGCCTATGCGGCTCTGCCTGCCTTTCCTCCCGTCCTCACAGTAGACTCCCCCGCCCGGGACGCCCCGCGCCACTCCGCGACTTTGGCCCTGGCTCAAGGTCTTGTGATGTGATTAGCAAAGCCAGCGCCTTGTCCTCAGACACTCGGCCCTGCCCGGGCGTTCAGGCCCTGTTTACTGCAGCCTGGGCGGGGAGCGGGGCGGAGAAACCGGCCCAGGCTCCTCCCGGCGAGACTGCCGCGGCAGTCGCCCGCTGCCGCCCGCGTGGCTGCTCCCGCCCCCGCCCCCACCCCCACCCCCACCCCCACCGGGTCTCCACGTGCAGTGGGAACGAAGCCTCCACCCACCAGACTTAGGCCCTACGCGCCTCCCCCGGGCCACAGCACCCTTGGCAAACCAGCCGGGCCGCGCCGACGGTTGCAGTATTTTTGCATTTTGCAATTCCCGCGCCCAGTATTAAACCCTGGGTGGGAGATAAAAGCAACGCAATTTCGCCAGCAGGATCGGGCGGGGAAAGACCCGTCCAGGACTGCAAAGCCCCAGCCACGTTCAACGTGCTGGGGCTTTTGAACAGTGCAGCCCCAGGGGAGGAAAGCCACATCTCCCCACCGCCCAGCAGCAGCACCCATCTAGGCCGAGCTCCCGAGCCACCCCGGGCGCCGCCGCCGCCTGCCCCGCCCCGAAGCCTCGCCCCTCCCGAGGAGGAAAAAAATTGGCGGCGGCCAATGGGAGGCTGGAAAGGCCTCTGACGTCTGCTGGCCGGCGGGCAGCCTGTTGCCTGGAGACCCCAGCGGGGTGAGCCTGTCCCCGCCCCCCCCCCCCCCCCCCGGCCACGGCTTTATAAGGGCGCGAGCTCGCCTGCCCCCGAGTTCCAGCAGTCCGCGAGCTGCCGTCGGCTCCGCGCGGGGGGGGCGGGCTGGGCACCCCGGGGCGCGGAGAAGCGCTCTTTGCTTCTCTCCTTTTCCCCCACGCAGCACTCCTGGGCACCCTCAAACCAGTCCACGCTTCTTCCCTCTCCCTCCTTTCTCGCTCCCTGCCAACTTTTGGTCCCTCCCCCGCCCCTCTCCCGTTATTCGTCGTGGCTCCAGCCCGGCTGCGCTGCTCCGTAGGTTCCGCCGGACCTCCCAGCCTGCAACTCGGACCATTACAGGATCCAGAAACATGTCGACCACACTTCTGCCCGCCTTCTACGATATCGACTTCTTGTGCAAGGTACGCGGGGGAGCAAGGAGAGAAGAAGGCGGGCAAGCAGGAAGCCCTTCGAGTTTTCAGACTTTGCCTTCTGTCCTCGGCTTTTGGGGAGCCCCTCCCCACCTTGACTTTTTGGGGGTTGGGGGGAAAAAATCCCGAAGTTTGTAGTAGTCGTGCTGGTTGGTGCCTCATGGGCAGGGAGAAGGAGCAGGGAGGGAGGAAGGGCAGGAGGGAGCGGCTGTAGCTGTTTAGTTTCTCCCCGGCCGATCGCGGCCACGCTACCCGGGGCTTCCCGGACTGTTTGCGCCGCCCAAGCCAGCGGCCCACGGGCTGAGGATCACATGTCGAAACCCAGCACGGCCTGAAGTGGGAGTCCGGCTCCTACCAGCGCGAACTTTTTCGCGTGTTTGGGTGGAGGGTGGGGGCCGAGTCGAAATCCGCGAAAAGAAAAAAGAACCAGAAGACTGGCAGTTACTCTGCAACTCGCCCCAACTCTTCCCTCCTTGACCCTTTTTGATCCCTTCCCCGCTCTCCTTTTGGCAGACGGAGAAATCCCTGGCCAACCTCAATCTGAACAACATGCTGGACAAGAAGGCGGTGGGAACGCCCGTGGCCGCCGCCCCCAGCTCGGGCTTTGCGCCGGGCTTCCTCCGACGGCACTCGGCCAGCAACCTGCACGCGCTCGCCCACCCCGCGCCTAACCCCGGCAGCTGCTCGCCCAAGTTCCCGGGCGCGCCTAACGGCAGCAGCTGCGGCGGCGGGGTGGCGGGAAGCCCAGCCTCCTACGGCACCCTCAAGGAGCCGTCGGGGGGCGGCGGCACAGCCCTGCTCAACAAGGAGAACAAATTCCGGGACCGCTCGTTCAGCGAGAACGGCGAACGCAGCCAGCACCTTCTGCACCTGCAGCAGCAGCAGAAGGGGGGCGGCGGCTCCCAGATCAATTCTACTCGCTACAAAACTGAGCTGTGCCGGCCCTTCGAGGAGAGTGGCACGTGCAAGTACGGCGAGAAGTGCCAGTTCGCACACGGCTTCCACGAGCTGCGCAGCCTGACCCGCCACCCCAAGTACAAGACGGAGCTGTGCCGCACCTTCCACACCATTGGCTTCTGCCCCTATGGGCCGCGCTGCCATTTCATCCACAACGCGGATGAGCGGAGGCCCGCGCCGTCGGGGGGCACCTCTGGGGACTTGCGCACCTTCAGCGCGCGCGACGCACTGCACCTGGGCTTCCCTCGGGAGCCGAGGCCCAAGCTGCACCACAGCCTCAGCTTCTCGGGCTTCCCCTCGGGCCACCACCAGCCCCCCGGGGGCCTCGAGTCGCCGCTGCTGCTCGACAGCCCCACGTCCCGCACACCACCGCCACCCTCCTGCTCCTCGGCCTCCTCCTGCTCCTCGTCCTCTTCATCCTGCTCCTCCACCTCTGCGGCCTCCACGCCCTCGGGCGCCCCGACGTGTTGTTCCTCCGCGGCGGCAGCGGCGGCGGCGGCGGCCGCCCTCCTGTACGGTACGGGCGGCGCCGAAGACCTGCTGGCACCCGGCGCTCCATGCGCCGCTTGCTCGTCGGCCTCTTGCGCCAACAACGCCTTCACCTTCGGTCCCGAGCTGACCAGCCTCATCACGCCGCTCGCCATCCAGACCCACAACTTCGCCGCCGTGGCCGCCGCCGCCTACTATCGCAGCCAGCAGCAGCAGCAGCAGCAGGGCCTGGTGCCCCCCGCGCAGCCCCCGGCGCCACCCAGCGCGCCCCTCCCCGCCAGCGCCGCCGCGCCGCCCTCGCCGCCCTTCAGCTACCAGCTGCCGCGCCGCCTGTCCGAGTCGCCCGTGTTCGACGCGCCCCCCAGCCCCCCTGACTCGCTGTCGGACCGCGACAGCTACTTGAGCGGCTCCCTGAGCTCCGGTAGCCTCAGCGGCTCCGAGTCCCCCAGCCTGGACCCCGGCCGCCGCCTGCCCATCTTCAGCCGCCTCTCCATCTCCGACGACTGAGGCAAGAGGGCGCCAGTGAGGAGGAAGGGATGGCCGGTTCTGGGGTTGTAGGAGGGTGCCCCCCTCCCCCGCCATCTCGCCTGAGCTAGGGGCAGGGGGACACGAGAGTGGGGGGTGGCAAAGGCCACATGCAGACTGCAGGCTGGACCGAGCACTTGGACTCGAACTTGTGTGCCAGGAGGGGCCCCCACCCCTCCCCTTTCGGTTTCCTCTTGTTTTCTATTATTATTATTATTATTATTACCAAGTTTCATTCTTGTTGAGAAAAGAAAAAAAAAGTCAACGAACTTTTTGTATTGATGAACAAAATATTCACAACTTGGGCAGTTGTGATGCGAATTGAACAAAAAAACCAAACACTTAAACTTTTTTTTTTTTAGGTCTCAGAGGAGTTTGGGACTTTAGGGAAAGAAATCAAGCCAGCACCAGCAGCTACCAACCACCATTCCATATCCTCACTTGAAAAGCATTAGTTACAGTTACAGTCCAGATGTGGGAACTCTTGAAAGAAGTTCCTTATTGTGTTTGTCTCAGACCAGTGTAAACAAACCAGCCAAGCCACCACCTTGTTAAACCTGTAAGCTTTTAAAATTTAATATTTTTGCCAAGAACATGCCTTGATATAGTAGGTTTCATAGGTTCATTTGTTTGTTTGTATTTTAACCAAGTGATGTGTGCCTGGAGAAAAGACCTTTGCATTCCAAAGTTTCATACTGGGTTACTGGTTACATTGCCACCACTTACTTAGTGGATGTTTAATTTAGAACCATTTTGTCTGCTCCCTCTGGAAGCCCTGGGCAGAGCTTAGTTTGTAGTTGTTGGGGAATAACTGCTGAATTTTTAGCTGTTTTGAGTTGATTCGCACCACTGCACCACAACTCAATATGAAAAAACTATTTAACTTATTTATTATCTTGTGAAAAGTATACATTGAAAATTTTGTTCATACTGTATTTATCAGGTATGATGGAAAGCAATAGATATATATTCTTTTATTATGTTAAATTATGATTGCCATTATTAATCGGCAAAATGTGGAGTGTATGTTCTTTTCACAGTAATATATGACTTTTGTAACTTCACATGGTTATTTTATTGTAAATGAGTAAAAAAAATCTTAATTTAAGAGATTGTATGTAATATTTATTTCATTAATTTCTTTACTTGTTTACGTAAATTTTGAAAGATTGAATGATTTCCTTACAGAAATCTACATGCTGTGGAAGTAGTTTAAGAGTTTTCTTAGAATGTATAATGGTTGTAGCCCATCCAGCTATAAAGAAAAAGTGACCACATACTTTGCAGACAGGTTTAAATGTGGCATGCTTTTCTCATTCCATCTTTATAAACCAGTAAAAGATGTTTTTGTTTGCTTATTCCACCAGCTCTACTGTGACATATTCTGCGTATACAGACATGTAGCAATAATGGGGGGTAGTCTCACAGTGCCTTTGGAAGGGCCAGAACTAGCCTTAAATCTTCCTCAACCAAATAAGTATTTTGTCTATTAGTGCTTGAGAGAATTTGAATGTAGGATGGGTTCAACTGCACAAAAGGAAAAGATTTTTACCACTTTTTTTTATATAGATAAAGTGAAGAGGCCACCTCTTAGTGCTAAAGTAATAGTGTGTTATTACATGAATATGCCTTGTTTGATTACAGAAAATTCCAAAACTTGTACTATTTTTCTTCCCATGTAGAAAGGTAGGAATGCTTTCCTGACAGCAGGTGAATGAGCAGTAGCTTTAGTTTGTATGTACGTAGGTACAGTTGTGGAGCACTATGTATGTATGTACTCTGGACTACTTGGACAGAAGTAGGTATTTGAATGTAACAAGACAAGTCAACTTGAGTTGTAATATATTTTGGGGAATCAGTTCACTACAGATTGTGACTGTAAACATTGTACTGTAAATGTTTTGTAGTTTTCCCCCAATAAAATTTTTGGGAAAAAAAGGTATTCACGTGTAAGGTAGCTTTTTTTTTTTTTTTTAAAGGGGAATATATCTAGCTTCCCATCATTTTGTCAGGCCTAGCCCAGGTCTCAGAGGGGTTGGGGGCTAGGATTTAGAGAGCTAGCAGAGTCTGCCCCTCCATATTTTATATAGTACATTATTTAGCTGGAAAAGTGATTATTTGGACTGTCAAGGGCATTAGTTAACTGTTCCTCTTGGTAATAAGATGCATCCCAGTGTTGGCTGGTGGCAAGGCCAGGCTGGGAGGCCTGAAGGGGCGTGGCCTGCCCGTGAGTCATCAAGTGGGTCACGTGTCTGCAGTGGCAGCTGAAGATTTTTTTTTCTGCTGGGACGCCCAGGGAACTAAACTGCTTGCGTGGGGAAAGGAGGGCAGTCTTGCCAGGCTGTGCTAAACTGGTGGTGTGGGGGGTTAGGTCGGGGATTTTTCTGGACTTTGGAAAGCCTGGTTGTGTCCTCCAGAGAGGAGGGAAGATTAAAGAGGTTAAACTTATATCTGGGTAATGTTTGTTTATGCGGACAGCTTCCTCTGGGAGTGAGAGCACACGTGTTCCTTATGCAAATGGTTAGTGTCTGAGATGACCCAGTGGCCAGAAAGCAAATTCAACCCAGGTGTCTGAGAAAAGGAAGGAAAAAACCTACCAGTTTGCTGATTCTCAACATAGTTTAACAAAACCTTAGGTTTTTGGGGGGTGTTCTTTTTTTCCTACAATCACTTTAAAAATTTTAAAAACGGGTTCATAAATCATGTTTTTTCTTCCTCTTTCTCCACCCCCAATCAGTTCAGACACTTTTTCCAAAGTAGGTAAGAGATTTAGCAAGTTAGTTTTCTTATCTACAACAGCTGGGCTCTATCAACCAATACTCTCTCTCCCTGCATAGCCAGCCGCATCCCCTCACTCCCTGCATAGCCAGCCGGATCTTCTGTGTCTCACAGCTGAGCCGGCTGCGGGGGTGGGGGGTAGGGGGTGGGGGTGCAGGGGGAGGGCAGTATGCCGGCCCCACCGGGCTTCAGGCAGCTGTTTCACGTTAACGATGATTGCACTGGTGTTAGCTGGAGCGTTTTGGTGCTTGGCGCACGCTGCCAAAGGGGATGAGGAACAGTTTCAAAGTTCTCCCAGATGCCCGGCCCTTGGCTGAGGGCCTCAGCCGTGGGGGAGGGGAAACCCGAGGCCAAGGAGGGCTCTCCAGCAAGGACCCTGCAGGCTCGCTGGCCTCTTCACCATAAAGAATGTGCAATGGGGAGGAAAAGTCTAAAATGTGGTGCTGTTTAGGCCAGGCTGCGTCTCCAAGGCCTTGCTTCCACTTCATTCCAAAACTTATTTTCCTTAAACAAGTACTTTTGAGCAACAGGAATGTTCGACTTCTTTTGGGGGTAAGCCACATTTATTTTTCAAAATTGGTTGGTTTGCAAGCCCAACTGCTAAGATCTGATGTTTTGTATTTTAGACCCAGTGGAGTGTGGAAAGCTTTGGGGGGGGAGAGGGGGGATCATTCAGAAATTTCCTCTTGCCACAGATCAATGGAGGGTATGTAGGTCATTGTCTCTGCAGCGGCTGGAATTCACAGCAAACAAAACTCTCTACAATTGCTTGATCACCCTTAGGAAAGTTTTCGTGTAAACTAAAGGAACAAGAAATAACAAATTGCAAGTAAAGACAAGCCAGGATTTCTATCACAGGCCGGGGAGCGGAACTAAAACGGACTGGCTCAAAAACTGTGTTAACTCAAGATAAAATTCTTTTGTAGTTAATTGTGAAAATGAGCCCGTAATGTGTGTTTAGAATGCCCTGATAGGGTGGCATTTCCACCAGCTGTTTGAAAACGAAGGTGTTTTTTAAACAACCCAATTAGTGTGTACCACCTTCTAAATGATTTCAGAGAAGGGATGCATGCGTGGACATATTTTCTCCCACTCGCTCTGTCTGAATCTACTGCTGAGTGCATAAAAGGGGGGGTGGGACACACAAAATAACTGTTGAGAAGGCCAAAGCTCTGCACCCACCCATGGGGATAGATGGAGGATTATGAGCTCTGCAGCAGCACAGGAACCCGGATGAAAGGGCCAGGCCTGGGAGGGCCCAAAGCGGTCAGGACTAACAGGCATAGCTCTTGGCTGCAAGTCTGGCCCTGCGCTAGAATGCTCAGTCCTAAGATCCCCAGGCTGGGTGTGTGCAGGGAGGAAGCCCGCTAGAGTGCATTTGAACCTGGAAGGGAACTGTCCCCAGGCGCTCCCTCTTCAGTTTTGCTTGTGGTGACCAGAGTGGGGACAGATGTGACTCTGCCTTGGAAGTGGAAGTTGGGTCCCTCTCCCTTCCTTGGCCTTGCGAGTCAGCGGGAGCTGACTCGGCCCCTAGAGGGTAAGCCCAGGCCAGGCTTGCCTTCCATCAGGGGCCTGTAGCCGCTTTCCGTTGTTACTACCTTAGTTAATTGGGTTTGTTTTTTCTTGTTCGCACTCCAGGAGATGTGCAGCCCTGTGGCCATCCAGGGCAGGTCCAGTTCCATGCTGCTGGCAAGGCCAGGGAGGGAGGGAGCAACAGAGGGAGGGCCAGAGAGGAGGGAGGCCCGGCAGTTGGACAGGCCTGCCCAGGAGGAGCCCTGCGGGAGGAGGCGGGTGGGGGTCTGGGCGGCTGGAAGCCACAGCACCTCCGGGTCCCACCCCTGGCCTGGGTGTGTTCTTCCAGCCTCTCCCGACAGATTGTGCTGGACCTGGAAAGCCTGTGAGTGTGTATGTGTCTAAGGGTGTCTGCACGCATGGAGGGAGGCCTGCAGGTGTGTGTCCACATGGAGGGCGACGTGTGTGTGTGTGTGTGTGTGTGTGTGTGTGTGTGTGTGTATGGGCCCCTGTCTGTCAAGGTGGGTGTGCACATGTTCGTAAGTATTACCCCGTGCAGGTGCTCAGGGGCCTGGGTGTGTGGTGTTTCCGTGGGGGAGTACTGTGGTATGGGGCTGTCTGTGGGTGTGTGGATCTGTGTGGAGTATGTATGTCTATACGGTGTGTGAGTCTATGGGTGGGTGTGGAAATCTATGTGTGTGAGTATGGGTGTGAGCTTGGGTGTGTCTGTTGCTCTGACTGTGTGTAGGTGTATGTGTGGATCTGTGTGTGGGTGTGGGTGTGGGTTTGGGTGTGCCTGAAGCTGTGGCTGTGTCTGTGTAGCTAATGCTGTGTGGGTAGGTGTGTGGGTCTGTGGGGTGTGAGGGAGAACCTGTCAGAGTTGCTGTATGTTCGGGTCTGGAGGTGTCTGTGTGTATGGGAGTGTGTCCATGTGGGGGTCAGGGTGTTAACACCTACAGAGGAAAAGCAACCCCTTTTTAGCCGGCCTCTTTCAAGCTACAAACTGCTTTCAAAACCCGGAAATGATGGTCAGGCTGTCATCCGCTTCCTGCAGGGCGGTGGGCAGAACAGGGCTGATGGGAGGGTGGCAGACAGGCCTCCAGGCCTGCAGGGACCCCCTGACCCACCCTATTGCGGGGCACACCTGCCAGAGACAGGCCTCCTGGGCCTGACTAGAGGGACATATTTAGAAACAGTTCTCTGGTTGGAGGAGGAAGGAGCCCGATTATTTTCATCTGTGCAGAAATAGCTGTCAGATAGGCGTGCTGGTGCCCTGGGGTGAGAGCAGCTCTGAAATAGAAGGGAAGATATTCACTCAGGCAGACAAGAAAACTCCTAAACTCGCTGAAACCGGGTTTAAAATATTTCTCTAAAAATAAGCTTTGTTTTCCTTGTGGATTCCTCTGGCACTTGGGCCCTTGTGTCAGGGTGCTTAGCTGGCCTGGGAAGCCAGGCGGAATTTTTTAAAAAGCAAGTGTTTCCCAGCTGTGGCCTTGGAAAGTTCTCTGTTTTTCATTTATTAAACTCCTAGTTTCCGGCTAATTAAAATGATTTTCAAATAAAACTCCCTGGCCGAGCAATATTTGATGAAACACAGAATTCCCAGTGACCCCCTCTGCAGGAGGCTGGGCTGGCTGTGACCCCCTCCACTGGGCTGGTGCTGGTTTTACTGGGAGGAGCGAAGCCTTTGAAATGCATGCCCAAGGCCTTGTCTTACCAAATCCCACCCCTCCTGTGGTGACCGGTGAGTGGCTGCTTGCAGGGCAGTCTCTGAGCCCTGCCCCACTCGCCAACCTGCTGTTTCTTTCCCTGCTCCCTGGCTATTGTGGAAGATTCAGGTCCAGTCGGGCCATTGTGCCAGGATTTTATTGAGCACCTACTGGATGCAACACGTTGTGAAGATGGAAATGCAGACAGGAGGCAGGTATTGCTGAGGGCCAGAGGTGGTGTGATTCAGAGCTGCTGGCAGGTCCCCCTCACTGCCCTGGGATTCAGTCCACATATCACAGGGGTGAGATGCTGGGACTGCTGACCTGGCCTTTCATTCATCCCACAGGCAGTTCTTGATCACCTAATGAAAGCCTGCACAGTGGTAACAGATGAGCTGACCGACGTCATCCCTGCCTTCATGGAGTGTACATAATGTCTTCAAGCTTCATTCATGGTGTAGCTTGAATCAGCCTTCTTTCCTTCGTATGGCTGCATAATATTCCATTGTATGGATGTACCACTTTTGGTTTATAGACATTAAAGTTGTTTTCCTTTTGGCTGTTGTTGAATGTTGCCGCTGTGAACGTCCACGTGTAAACATACGTTTTCAATTCTTTTGGTTATATACCTAGAAGTAGAATTGCCAGATCACGTGGTAATGTTTAACTTTTTGAGGACTGCCATACTATTTTCCAAAGTGATGCACTGATTTTTGTAGCTATTTAGTGTCTGTT
Source organism: Myotis nattereri (assembly GCF_964212035.1). Classification (NCBI taxonomy): domain Eukaryota; kingdom Metazoa; phylum Chordata; class Mammalia; order Chiroptera; family Vespertilionidae; genus Myotis; species Myotis nattereri. The sequence goes on from NC_138085.1 coordinate 61,929,700, forward strand.
TTCCCTACTCAACCTGACACATGTTTTATGATGTCCACTTAAAAAAGCATAACACTTGTTCACAATAGCCAAAAAGTGGAAACTACCCAAATGTTCATCAACAGATGGATAAATAAACAAAATGTGGTATGTCCATACAATAGAGTAGTATTTAGTCATAAAAAGGAATGAAGTATTGATTCACATTACAATATGAATGAATCTTAAAAACATTATGTTGCATGAAAGAATCCAGACACAAAAGACTACATATTATGTGAGTCTACTTATATGAAATGTCCAGAATACACAAATCCATGGAGACAAAAAGTGGATTTGTGTTTGACAGGGGCTAGGGGATGAAGGGAAATGATGCTAATAGATTCAGTGCTGCTTTTGGGTTGATGAAAATATTCTGGGATTAGATAGTGGTGATGGTTGAACAACCTTGTGAATATAGTAAAATTTGTACACTTGTGTGCTTTAATCTGGTGAATTTTATTGTATGTGAATTGTATCTTAATTTTTTTTTTAAAGTACGCTCACGAATTGAAATATGGGGTATGAAAGAGAAGGACAGCCCTAGCCACCTTGGCTTAGTGAATAGAGTGTCAGCCTGTGGGCTGAAGGGCCCTGGGTTTGATTCCAGTCAAGGGTACATGCCCAGGTTGCAGGCTCCCTCCCTAGTAGGGGGCCTGCAGGAGGCAGTTGATCAATGATTCTCTTTCATCATTGATGTTTCTATCTCTCTCTCCCTCTCCCTCCCTCTCTGAAATCAATAAAAATATTTTTTAAAAAGAAAGGAAAGAGGATGAGAGAGCCTCCGTCAGGAAAACCGACCTCGCTTAGGGCCTGGGAAGCTTCTAAAGAAGTAGGAAGGGCATAGGGCAAGTAACAGTAAGGCAAGGGCCGGCGAAGAGTTTTCCAAGTAAAAGGAGCAGCTAGGTGCTTGCATCGGCAGCACATCCACTAAAATTGAGATGATGCAGATATTAGCATGGCCCCTGCACAAGGATGACATGCAAATTCACGAAGCGTTCCTTATTTTTAGAAGGTTACTAGAATTGGCTGTGGTGATCACTTTGTAAAGTATATAGATGTCAAACAATATTGTTTCTTTGTTGTACACCTGAAACTAATATAATATTGTATGTCAACTATAGTTTTTTTCGTTGTTAATCCTCATCTGAGGATATTTTTCCATTGATTTGTAGAGAGAGTGGAAGGGATGGGGAGAGACAGAGAGAGAAACATCAGTGTGAGAGAGACTCATTAATTGGTTGCTTCCCACATGCACCCCAACCAGACCAGGGCCGGGGATCGCCTACAACTGAGGTACGTGCCCTTGACCGGAATTGAACCCAGGACCCTTCAGTCCATAGGCTGACACTCTATCTACTGAGCCAAACTGGTTAGGGTGTCAACTATACTTTTTTTTTTTTTTTTTAAGGAGCAGCTAGTGCAAAGGCCCTGTGGTTAGAGGGAGCATGGTTCCAGAGAGGAAAGGAAAGATGGCTACAGCACCTGGGGCTGGAGAACAGAGCAAAGTGGCACAGGATGGGGCTGGGGCAGTGGGCTCAACACTCAAGAGACCACTAGCCTGCCCTCTGCCCCCCACCAACTCCTGTATTAGAGCATATTTTTGGTCTGATGATTTCTACAGTTTGCTTATATTATCCTTTGAAATTTGCTATATTTCAGTTAAACGTTTCCAATTAAATGTTTAAATGAAAAAAATTGTCCTTAGAACACCCCCTAAAAATGTTAACACCCCTGAGAGGGGGACTCATTGGGACCTTTCATCTCAGAGCTCAGTAGCTTCCCCTCAGTGGGAAGACCTGGGGACTCTGGAGTCAGAGGTGGGGAATGGGTCCTATTTGCTGCCAATTACCCACTGGGTGACCTTCGGGCCTCAGGTTCTTCATTAGAAAAATAAAATGGGTTAATCTATTGCTGTCCTTGTTTTTGTTGTAAAGATTAAGTGAGATAATATTGGCCAAATGTTTTGCCCGAGTGCCTAGAGGTGGCAGGTATTCAACAAGAACTAGCTGGCTATTATTAGCATATGTGTCATCATCGTTCTCTTCCTCTCTGCCCCCAGCTCATGCCCACAGGATTGGAATGCCTTGAAGATCCTCAAAGTGACTCTTTATGGAGCCCCTATTATGCACTAAAGCTTTATGTATGTTAATAACAGCCTTTATATCTACTACACAAGGCTGAGGGACTACTACTGCCCCTGTTTCAAAGATAAGGAAACCGAGCTCAGAGAAGTTCTGTGCCCCAGGCCAAGCGGCTGGGGAAAGGCTGAATTAGAATTCAAAGGAACCTGAGCTGTTGCTCCTTCAGATCGCCCCAGGCTGCCTCTCTGACTCCTCTCTCCCTGCCTCCCTCCCACACTGTCTGTAAACTCAGATTTCCACATCTGTGCTTTAAAAACACAATTACTTCAAGCCATTCTTTGCTCAAAATCCTCACTGAGAATAAAATCTAAAATCTTCGGAAGGCCAACCTATGAACCAGGAGGTCACGATTTGATTCCTGGTCAGGGCACATGCCCCGGTTGCGGGCTCGATCCTCAGTGGGAGGCATGCAGGAGGCAGCTGATTAATAACTCTCATCATTGATGTTTCTCTCTCTCTCTCCCTCTCCCTTCCTCTCTGAAATCACAAAAAAATATTTTAAAAAATATTTTTAAAATAAAATATATAAGAAAACGTAATATATTTTTAAAAATAAAATCTTAGCAAGTCCTACATTATCTGTAGGACCGAGCAGACCCAGCCTTCCGGCCCCACAGCCCCTTTCCTTTCTGACCTGACTCCTCTCTCCCTCATCCTGCTCCAGCCACGCAGGCCTCTTTTCTGTCTCAGGGCCTTTGCACCTGCTGTTCCCTGTCATGCGCTTCTGCATGGCCTGTTTCCAATTTTCTGTGAAGTGTCACCTTTTCCGGAGCCACCCAGACCACCCTCTCTAAAACGACAGCCCCATCTGGCATTTCTTCTCCCTCATCCTGCTTATTTTCCCGTCTTTACTGCCTCAGCAACCTGGACAGCAAGTGAGCAGGAGCCCAGGTGCTCCTCCTCCCAGCTACCATTCCCCAGAGCCAGCGTCTAAAGCACTTCATGCCCCTCCTGCCCAAAGACCCTGAAGGGTTCCCTCACTCCTTCAATTCCAAGCTTCCAAGCATGCTCTTTGAGGCTCTGCCTCCTCAGTCTCAGCTGAACCTCGACCTCACCCGTCCACCCACCCAGCCCCAGCCCCAGCCCCAGCCCCAGCCCCCCAGGGCCCTGTGCAGGCCAGGCCTTGTCGCAGCACAGAACACATTCCCCTTCACCCCTGTCTTCCTCCCTAGCCTGGAAGTTCCTTCAAAGTGAGAACCGTCATGTTCCTCTTTGCACACCCCAACCTGCTCCTGAAAGGGCCTCAGTAACTGCAGAAACACACACCAGTGAGAGCGGTGCTGCCCTCTCCCATCTGACAGGCGACGCAGAGAAACAAAGACATCTGCCCAAGGTCTCCCAGCTCATGAATGGTGGGGCCACGATGCCACCCACGCCCGCACCCCATGCCAGGGCAGGGTGCCCCGGCCGGTTACCAGGGGGAAAATGCACAGCTCTTAGTAGACCCGGCCTCTCGTTGAGTTTTTCCTTTTATTCCAAACTTAGGCAGGCTTTTTCTGCATATCCCGGCTGCAGACATTAAATTCCAATATGGACAAATGGGCAAGTCCCTCCCAACCTTCCTCAGTCCCACTCAGCAAAGCTGATCACTTGGTAACCGCTTTGTGTGAGGAGTTCCAGAAACTTGATGGCGCAGCTCTGTCTATAAATATTTACCCACAGGCATTCATGTATGGTTCGGCTCACTGAACGGGCACGCTGTCCTCCTGCCCTCACTCGCCGTGGTATAGTTCCCGTAGGTGAGGCCCAGTGACGGCTGGGAGCGCTGCATTACTCCACGGCTGTGCGCGTCCTTGTGCACAGACCCCGGGGGAGTGTTCCCACCAGGCGAATCCCTGAGGCAGCACTGCTGAGTGGTGGGGTGGCCCCCATGTTTCTGGAGATAATCTGTATTTAAAACCCCTGAAACTGCCCTAGCTGGTTTGGCTCAGTGGATAGAGCATTGGCCCTCGGACTGAAGGGTCCCAAGTTCGATTCCAGTCAAGGGCACGTACCTCTGTTGCAGGCCCTCTGTTGCCTCGGAGACAACCAATCGATGTATCTCTCTCATTGGTCTTTCTCTGGCTCTCTGGCTCTTCTCCTCCCTTCCACTCTCTCTAAAAATCAATGGGAAAATATCCTCAGGTGAGGATTAACAAAAAACAACAAAGAAAACCTTGAGGCCCGGCCAGGGGTTGAGCATTGACCTATGAACCAGGAGGTCAAGGTTTGATTGCCAGTTATGTGCTCAATCCCTGGTGGGGGTGTGCAGGAGGCAGCCGATCAATGATTCTCTCTCATCACTGATGTTTCTATCCCTCTCTCCCTCTCTGAAATCAATAAAAATATTTTAAAAATAAACTTTACAACCACAATAAATAAATAAATGAATAATAAATAAATAAATAAATAAATAAATAAATAAATAAAACCTTGAAGCCTGCCATCGCAGTAACCCTCCAACAATGTAGCACTAAATGCCCACCCCCTCCACCTCTCTCGGTGCCTCCGAGACCATTTCCGCCCCAGTTCACGCCCTGTGTAGCTGTTCTGAATTTCTGGAGTCCACGCACCAGGAACTGCCCCTTGGGGTCTGGTCTTTCTGTCTCCTGTCCTGTCCTCCCGTCCTCCTCCGGTGGCTAAGCCCCATCTCCCCCACCTTGGGGCTGGTGCCAAAGGTGAGGCTGCCCCAGAGGGCACCTGAGGGCGAGGAAGTGGGAAGATTGTGCCACTAATTGTGACTGTTGGTGGGGGCAGCAGAAATCCTCCCGAGACAGTAGTGCTGCCAGTGGAGTGGGTGAGACTGTGTACCAGCAGGTGCGTCTCTGTGAGTGTGTGTGTGTCTGTGCAGGAGTGTGAGTGAGCATGTGCCAGTGTATGTGGTGTGTGTGTGTGTGTGTGTGTGTGTGTGTGTCTTAGGGGCAGTTATGTCAGGCGTTATGTAATGGAGGCACTCCCTGGGGCCAGCAAACCGCAGTGGTGTAACCGCCAGCCGGCTGAGCCACCAGAAGGAAAGGAGGGAAAATGTAAACACGTTCTGGGCCTTTCCCTGGCCCACCACAAGCAGACCCTGGACAGGGCAGCTCTTCCGGTTCCCCATTCCCACCACCTTAAGCCCTGTGGGCCGGCCTGGGAGGAGTGATCATGGAGGCTGAGGAGGCAGGGGTCAAGGGACAGCACCAAGAGGGGAGCCAGCAAGGTCTCCCTGGGTTCTGGGTCCGCAGTGGGCTGTGCACCCCCCGCATGAGGCGTGCTGCCTTTCTCACCCAGAGTTGTCCTCTCTGAAGTGCCTTTGAGGGGCTCCCTTTGTCCCAGAGCCTCCGCCTGGCATAGGAGCCCTTCACCCTGCCGTGAACCTTGTGGCTGGCTGCTCACCTGCTCCCATCCTTGGGTGGCCTCAGGGTGCAAAGGTGCACCTCCGCCCTGCCCCCCACGCCTCATCTGCAGGCCAGCACATGCCTTCCCAGCCAGCTCCCAGCTGCTCAACGCCGCAGCACCTCTTCCGGGAAGCCTCCCCTGCCTGCTCCTTCTTTCTGCGCTGAACTCCTAAGGCGCCTCTGGACATGCAGCCTGACACCTGGCCACGTACAATGGTCCCTTGTTCTCCAGTTGTTCACTTTAGTAATAACGGCCACAATCATGCAGTCCATTCTCTGCCAAACCCAGTCCCTTCAGGTGCCCTCATTATCACATGTCATCCTCCCGCCAACCCTAGAAGGTGGCATTCTTACCGCCATTACATAGCCAAGAACCCAAGCGGAGAGAGATTCAGTGAATTATCCAGCTACGCCTGGGAGACTCTGATGGCAGAGCCTGTGTTCATAACCTCCCATAGCTAAGCTCCGTCTCCCCACGTCTCTAAGCTCTTGGAGGACAGGAGTCTCTTCCATGTCCCAGCTGGACTCCTACTAGATGCTCAAATAAAGGTCGTGGCTTCCCCAGTGGCTGGCATATAGTTGGTGCCCTTTCACTACAAGTTGCTGGAGAACTGGTTGGACAGAATGGAATGGAATCTTTTATTCAGAACAATAGAGTGATACGTTAAGAGCAGGGTTTTTGGAGTCACACAGCTGTGTGATTGTAGGCAACCTGTGAGACCCTCTGAGCCTCAGTTTCCTCATCTGCAAAATGGGAATGGCCATGGTGTCTCCCTCACCAGGCTATTGAGAGGATTATATTCAACGCTGCGTATGACAGGAACGACCCAGTGCCTGGCACGCATTGGGTGGTCAGTAAAAGTGCTGCTGCTGCCGCCTTCCCCCCAGCCCTTCAGGGGTATTTCTGGACGAGCCTCTTTCCCTGTTTTGTAGGTGAGGAAACTGAGGCCCAGAGAAACGTCTTTCCCGAGATCCTTCAGGGTCTGGATTGCAACTGCAAATGACTGATTCTTAACCCAGACTCTTCCTAAGACAGGCCAGTGTTTTCATCCAGGACACTGTGGGTAGAGGTGGGGGGGATCAACGGAAGAAAGGTATCTTTCTAGACTGTTTAAAAGTTTCTGATCAGCTCGAGGGTAGTGTCTTCTAAGAAAGGGCACCCACATCTTCCCATCCCAGTGAGGGGAGGGGTTAATCAGGGAGGGCTTCCAGGAAGAGGCAGGTATCAGTGCAACCCTGACCCTTAAAGGAGGAGACACTGTGGCACAGGCTGCAAAACTTGGGTCTCCGTGTACCCCGTCTGTGCTGAGTTTCCCTCTGGCGGCAGAGGCAGGGCACAGGCCTGGCTCTCACAGGGTGAGGGGCCAGTGGATGGTTCCTTCCTCCCATCCTCGTCCACTTGAGCTGAAGGCGATTTGAGTGTGCTAACCCTACCACCTCAGGATGACCTTCCCACTACAATGTCAGTGCCAGGATTTTATTTTATTTCATTGTTGGTCTCTTTTACTGTGTTCCCAGTGCTTAGAACAGAGCCTGGCATATAGTAGGTGCTTAACAAATGCTTGGAGGAATGATTGCATCATCTCTGCCCTCCTGCCAATTGCGCATTCGCACCGGGTGTCTTTACGCCCGCCCTGCATGTCCCTGCCCGCAGTGCCCTCCCAAGGCCTTCGTCTGGCTGTATCTTGCCACCTCTTGCAGAGAGGCTTCCAGAACGACGTAGACCTGCGTACCCTCTCTGTCCTCAGCACAGCGCGGGTGGGGCCCAACCAAGTTGCTCTCCCCTTCTCTTAGCTCAGGTTGGTTTCAGAGGAGGAAGGTGGGTGGGCAGGCCAGCTGCCTGGGGCTCCGTAGGGACCGTGTGGATAGTCCAAGGCTTGGGAGAAGGGGCCTCCTGATACCTGCTGCCTCGCCCAGGGGCAGAAGAAGCAAGCAGCAGGGCCTTTTGCACAAGTTTGACCGACCCAGGCCTGAGGCAGCGGAGCACGCTGCTGAAGCAGGTGTGGCTGGTCAGCCCCAGGAAAGCCAGGGACCTGCAGCGAAGGCTTGCCTTGGGAGCTTCTAGTGAGCTGGGAGGTTCAGGGATCCCTTGACCTTGGGGTCCTTCCCCTAGAGCCCTTTGCAGAGGTTGTCAGCAAGCAGCCTGTGTGCATGTGTCCTTATCAGTGTGCAGAAGGGAGGGAGGGAACATTCTCTTCACAAGGTGGAAATCCAAACCAGGAGACAGGTGAGTAAGACCCAGAAAGCTAGAAAGCAAAGATGACTCAGGAGAAAGCTGTGGTCCTGACTGAAGTCGAAGACGGGGCAGGGCAGCAGGCAGAAGGGGGAGCCCGGGGGAGAGGGAGAGGTGGCCTACAGCTGGCTCTGCTACCGTCCCCCGCCCCCAGGGGAAGCACCCTGCTGCTCACCCTGGCCTGTGAGGTCCCGTGGGCCCAGGATCCCACCCTTGTCTTCCCTCTGTCCCCTCGAAGCACTGGGCCCGTGCCATCACCCCTCCGCAGCGAGCGGATGGTCCATGAACTAGAATGGCTGGCTTCCCTCAGCAGTAAAATTGTCTACTGCACAAGAACGAAATGGCATAAAACCCACCACATCTGACACACAACGACACTACATAATGTCAGGGCCTCCCTCTGTCCCCCACTCTGGCAGCATCCCTGCACACCTTCCTGGGGTCACCCCTCTGAGCTGGAGTCCCCAGGGGCCCTGCAGAGGAGGAGGAAGGGATGCAGAGGAGCCTGAGGCCTGCTCCGCTTGCCCTGCCCTGGGTGGGGCGGGGGTGAGCTCGCACCCCCTGTGCAGTCTGGAAGGTCCCTTTGCCTCCCTTGGCCCCTGTTCTCCTCCTGCTCCTTCTCCTCCCAGCTTCCTCCAGCCTGGACACCCCAGCACGGCCATGCCTTTCCATGGCAATCGCTGTCCTCCTGCTATTCCAGAACACAGATCCGGAACCAGCCTCATTGGGTCTGTTCCAGTTTTCCCACTTCCCAGCTGTGTGGCCTTGGGAAGGTTCCTCCATCTCTCTGTTACGTCCTGTTTCCTGGAGCTCCAAGTGGAAGCTTTGTTTCGTCAAATGGCCTCCAAATTCCAGAGGCTGCAGGAAGCCCATTCATTAGCCCACACCACCGTTTTGAAATCTCTACACCTTAAGAGAGGCTTACCCTTTACAGAGGCAGAAACTGAGTCAGAGAAAGTGCAAGCCTTGCCCAGAGCCACCAGGCCCCCTGCCTTCAGGCCCTCTCTGCCTGCATGGGGTTCATTGCAACTCTGATGTCTGGGCTTTGAGGCGGGCCAAGTGCTCTAATAACAGGGGGACCATGTAGAGGCCTGTTTGCAGGGGACCAGCCCCAGCACAGCACCTCTGTGAAATGGCCAATTCCACCTGGCCCAGGACTGGGCTGGGTCTGCCTGTGTTGATCAGAGGGCATGGAGGTTGTGAGGTCAAGTTGAAGGGCAAGGGAAGGTGTGTGTGTACAGCACACCCTCTCTTCTTGTGCATACTCTAACAGATGCACATGCATAGATAGGAGCTAGTGTGGGCATGGCCTTTTTTCTGGCAGGCTACACAAGAGGCTGTTAACTGCTTACCTTCAGACAGCGGTTGCCAAAGGGCGAAGGGGAGTAGGGGAGGAGTTTTACTTTTATTATTTTTTTAATGGCAGCAGATGTTATCTGAGCACTTGAGATTATGAGCTATTTATTCTGCTCTTTCTGCAGCGTCAAAAAAAGAAGGATGCGATGACAGTTGGTGGGAGAGGGGGTAGGGGTTTTTGTAGGATCTTGCTGTTGAGGGCAGGGCCTGGCTGGGGGGAGAGGCTAAAGGGCCCATGGACGCCACAGGGAATGGAGGTGGTGGTGGTGGTGGGGGGAGTGACGCTTGACTTGCTGATCCTTTCCCCCCGACCCCCAACTGGCTCTGGAAGCCTTGGAGGGGCCCAGGCCAGCCCCCGAGTTTCGGAGCCCTGCAGTTTTGGAGCCCTGCCTCCCGTTTGAACTAAGCCTCCCAGGGCGCAGGCTCCTTTCCGACGGGGACAAGAAGCAGGACCTCGGAGTGTTTGCCGGCAGTTTGCATGTCCCGCTGCTGCCTGAGCCGCTTTCTGAGCCTCTGGCCCATCTTCCCAGGGAAGTTGGTGGGACATGCTCTGTAGCCAGGTCCTGCCTTCCTGTCCTTTCACCTCCTAGACCCCCGTGGCAGATGTGTGGACAGACATAACCCCTGCTGGCCAGTCCTGGAGGGCCTGGGGATCTGCCGGGGTGCAGGGTCGGGGAGGTGATGCCTTGACTCTCCAGTCCTGGCCTGTAGGGCTCCCTAGTCTGCAGCCACTACTGGCCCAGCACCAGGTGAGGCAGCCTGTGGTCCCTAGCTTCACTCACCATCGACTGACCACCTTGCCAAGCCCTGACCGCATCCTAATGGACGGAGACCACCCCCCCAACACACACACACACACACACACACACACACACACCGCAGATGAGCTCTATGAGATGAGTACTATGAGCTCCATTTCACAGGCTGAGAAACTGAGGTCCAGGTTGGTATGTGACTTGCCAAAGCCAATGGTGAGCCAGTGATAGAACAGAGCCGAAGATTCAGGCATTTCTCTATCCTGGGTGCTCAGCCTTCAGGGTGGGCTGATAAGAAGTAGAGTGAGTATGATCTCAGAATTATTTAAAGAAAAACATGCCTTAAAAGTGACCCAGCTCAACCTCATATGTCATTATGGAATTGTGAATTAAAACAACAAGATACCGCCCTGGCTGGTTTGGCTCAGTGGTTGGAGCATCAGCCCACAGATTGAAGGGTCAAGGGTTCAATTCCAGTCAAGGGCATGTGCCTCAATTACAGGCTCTATCTCTGGCCCTGGTCAGGGTATGTACAGGAGGCAACCAATCAATGTTCTCTCTTGCATCAATGTTTCTCTCTCTCTTTCTCTCTCTGCTTCTCTCCCTCCCACTCTCTCTAAAAAATCAGTGGAAAAATATCCTCGGATAAAGATTAACAATAAACAACAAACAAACAAAAACAACAAGATACTAATGCATACCTTTTAGAATGGTGAAGATCCAAAATGTGGACACCACCAAACGCTGGAGAGGATGTAGATAAACGGTTACAACCATTCATTCCTGGTGGGAGCGCAGAATGGTTAAGCCACTTTGGAAGGCAGTTTGACAGGTTTTTACAAAACTAAACATACTACGATCTAGCAGTCATACTCTTTGGAGTTTACCCAAATTATTTGAAAACTTATGTCCACACAAAAACCTGCAGGCAGGTATTTACAGCAGCTTTATTCAAAATTGCCACAATTTGGAAGCAACCAAAATGTCCTTTAGTAGATGAATGGATAAATAAACTGTGGTATAGCCAGACAATATTTAGCGCTAAAAGGAAATGAGTTATCAAGCTCACTCAAGACATGAAGCAAACGTAAATGCATAATGCTATGTGAAAGAAGCCAATCTGAGAAACCTACAGACTATATGATTCCAACTACATGACATTCTGCAAAACTATGGGAGCAGGAAAAAGATAGTGGGTGCCAGGGGTTAAGGAGGAGAGATGGCCCACCCAGCGTGGCTCAGTGGTTGAGCATCAACCTATGAACCAGAAGGTCACTGTTTAATTTCTGGTCAGGGCACATGCCCAAGTTGCAGGCTCGATTCCCAGTGTGGGGCCTGCAGGAGGCAGCCGATTGATGATTCTCTCTCATCATCGATATTTCTATCTCTCTCTTTCTTCCTCTCTGAAATCAATAAAATTCTCTTTTTTTTTTAATAAAAAAGGAGAGATGGATGAATACACAGAGCATAGATTTGGGGGGCCGTAAAATTACTCTGTATGACACTACAGTAGTAGATACATGCCATTATACATTTGTCCAAACCCACAGAGTGAACCCTAAGGTGAACTATGGATTCCGGGTGAAAATGATATCAATATAGGTTCATCGGTTATAACAAATGTACCACTCTGGCGCTGGATGTTGGTAACCGGGGAGGCTGTGTGTGGTGGGCATCATGGGAAATATATGTACTTTCCGCTCAATGGTGCTGTGAACCTAAAACTGCTCAAAAACATAGTCTATGACAAGACAAAAGAAGGGACTCGGGCACAAGAGCTCAGAAGACCCAGTCTACAGTGCCTTCCCTAAAAGGACACTTTTCCCAGGGCCCTAGGGGTCCCCGCCAGCAGGGAGGTGGGGTGGGGACTCTCAGGGCCTGTGGTGGGCTCCCAGCCCCTCCCATCTCCCCACGCTTCCTGGAGGAGCCTCAGATCCCTGCCGACCGTTGGCCCCCCTCTCCCTGGCTTCCTGTTTGGGTTCCAGAGTCGTTTGGCCGTTTCTGCAGCTGAACTCCGAGCTGGCTGGGTTGGTGGAAGGGAGGACACTTGCCCTGCCAGGGGAGCTGTTTGCGGGGGGAGGGGAGGTTGGGGAAGGACTTCAAGTCATTGGAGCCTCAGCCTCTGGTCACCTGGATGCTCACATCCTGACCTGTAGGCCCTTGAGCGGTCAGTTAGCTCTGCCTGCTGCCTCCATGCTGGGCCAGGCCGCTGAGGTCTCGGACATCACTCAGGCCCCACAGAGCCCATGCAGGCAGATCTTCCTGGCCCGTGTGGCCTGAGCGGACCACTTCACCCAGGTGACCCCAGCCTCATCACTTGTGGGCAGGTGGGTTCACAAGGGCAGCGCTAATTCTCGTGGCAGATGGGACACACACCTCACACATGCCGGAAGGGAAGAGGCCCCACCCTGTCCCCCTGCCACCTGCCCCAGCACAGCCTCCACCCTCGGGCTTGACCCCGGCTGCAGACCTGCCAGGAGTCCTGGAGAGCAGAAACACAGCCCTGCCCTCAGCAAACCCCACGCTGAGCAGGCCAGGGGCTCACATGGGCAAGCACTTCCGGAGGGAACAGCGCTGGGAAAGGCCAGGGGACACTTAGGCAGCTCTGAAGGCTTTCTGGGGAAAGAATCTCCTGTCCGATGTTCAGGGATGGAAAAAGAGAAAGGTGTCCCATGATCAGAGGCTCAGAGGCAGGCCGGTACCTGATGTGGGCAGGGCTGTGGGTAAAGAAGGTGCTGGAAGATGAAGCCGCAGGTGATTGGGACTGTCTGGCCCACTCATCCTACCTCCCCTCCTCTAGTCCTTTGGGCCTAGAATTGGCCTAAACCCTCCACTGCCCTGGGGTTTCAGCCAGGTCACATTCCCTTCAGGCCTGGCTCAGTCCCGCCTCCCCACACAAGACCATCCGGATCTGCCAGGTGAGCCAGCCTCAGGCCACGGCCCCACCTGTGGCTCCAGGGTGGGGGTGAGGCCTAACGCACTAGGCCAGCGGTTCTCAACCTGTGGGTCGCGACCCCTTTGGCGGTCGAACGACCCTTTCACAGGGGTTGCCTAAGACCATCCTGCATATCAGATCTTTACATGACGATTCATAACAGTAGCAACATGACAGTTATGAAGTAGCAACGAACATAATTTTATGGTTGGGTCACAACATGAGGACCTGTATTTAAAGGGCCAGAAGGTTGAGAACCACTGCACTAGGCCCTGAGGAGGCCAGATCACATACCCCCACAGGGCCGGGGGAGGGGCGGCAGGAGGACAGGGCCCCCTGCAGGCCCTGCTGGGAAGGAGGCTACAGGGACTGCAGCTGCAAGGGAATGCCCAGCCCATTCAGTCGGCTGTTTGCAAACGAGAAAGGTGCTGCCTCAGCCCCCTCCGTGGGTGGGAGAGGCTTCCCTTTGGGCTTGCACAGAGGTGCTGTTGGGGTGAGAGCTCTGCAGGGGGCGGGTGGGAGCACAGGGGTTCCCAGCTTCTGCTTCTCCAGCTCCAGGAGCAGCCCACATGGCCTCTCTGTTCCAACTGTCCCCACCCACCCATTCAACCTTGTGTTCTGCCCCCTTTTGACTCCCTCGGGCACGCTGGGATCCTGAGACCCACCCCAAGCATTTGGAAACTTCACTGAGGCCTCAGTGCCCCCTGGGGCCTACCAATCCGTTACTTCTCTGCATTCTTTGGGAAAAGGAAGAGCTCCCAAAGCAGCCCATGCAAATATATGCAAAAGAGATGCAAATAAAAATTTGAGAGTCCTTCATTGAAAACCAGTCTGGGCATTGGATGCAGCTCCCCTTCTCCCTGCTCCACCGAATTCATCTAAATTTGTGAGTGACAATGGCTGTGTGCATATGTGAAATGCAGAGCAGGAGGACAGGTTGGGGGCCCAGCTGGAGGCCATGGGAGGAGGTTTGGCCTCTGAGTCTGAGTGAGCTGCAGGATCTGGCTTCTCAAAGATGGAAACACTGTTTATGGTTAAGAAGTACTGTTTCCTGGGTTTCCACGTGTCCTCTGGGGAACCACTGTCAAGGAAGGGGGCAGGCCAGCTTTGGGGAGCAGTGGCCGAGGGAGGGGTGCTGTGCAGCGGGGAGCGGGATGAGGCTGTCAGGGTGAGCTGGGGTGGGGTGTTCTGAGTGACCAGGGCTGTAGCCCCCAGGGACACCTCCCAGGTGTTAGCCTGGAAGCCCCCATTGGTGCCATTGCACTCAGTGCCACCGCTGCCCTGAAACAGTCACCTGGGAGCCGTCCAGCCAGCCAGGCCCTTGACCCCCGGGAGCCTCGGTTTCCTCATCGGCAAACACGGGCGATGGGGTGAGGAAACCACTGTGCAATGCTGATTCTAGGCAGGCCGGTCCGGTCAGATGATTTACAACCTGCAGAAAGGAGGAAGGCAGTGGGTCCTTCTAGAAGTCCCTGTAAGAAGCTTAACCACCCGACTTCAAGCGATGAGCCCTGTTATAGGAGGGACTTGGAAATCCCTGTCCAGAGCACCCGAGTCTCCATGTCACACGTCTCCGTGGCACTTAGCAAACAAGGAGCACCTTTGCTTGGGAGAGTCCCACGCAGGGTGCCCTACGGGTGAAGAGTACAAGCATCTATCCAGGCGGGAGAGCCCTGGCCGGGTCCTCAGCTGACTACAGAGTCATCCCCATACACCAAGGGTGTGGGTTCAATCCTGGGTCAGGGCACATACAGGAAGCAGCCAATGAATGCATAAATAAGTGTAACAAATCGATGTTTCTCTCTCTCCTACCCCCTTTCTCTCTCTCTCGCTCTCTCTCTCAAAAAAAGTAAAAATTAAAAAATTATATATGTAATTTGACATATATATATGACAGAAAGTTAAGGGGTAGAAAGAAAGCCAGTCAATGAGTAACTAGCTTGGAGAAGAGCTGAGTGGGGGGCTGAGACAGCTGTGGGAAGAACAGTCCTCGGCTCATTAACATTTTGTTGGCTTCAGGCCAGCCTCTGCCACTTTCTGGCTGTTTGAACCCAGCCAAGTCCTTCCAGCGAATAACCCATCTGTAAAATGGGGAGAGCAATGCCTGTCACCAGGCTTGCGATGCGAATGCAGTTCCTCAGGAAGCAGAGGTAGGGAAGTCCAAGCTCAAGGGGGTGCTGGGCAGGCGAACCCGTGGCTTCTCCACACGCAGACACAGAGCTCATCAGCAAGGTGGTGTGTCTTTTTGTTAATCCTTACCCGAGGAACTTTTTCCATTGATATTTCAGAGACACTGGGAGGAAGGTGGGGAGAGAGACATCGATGTGAGAGAGATACATCGATTGGTTGCCTCCCACACACACCCGGACGGGGGCCAGGGATTGAGCCTGCAACCGAGGTATGTGCCCTTAACCGGTCCGAGGGCTGGCGCTCTAACCGCTGAACCACACCGGCCGGGGCGGAAGGGTTGTTTCTTGAATAAAGAATTCACTTTTTCTGGAGAAAGACTGCGCGAGCCCTGTGTCATACAGTCCGTGGTTCCTGCAGTGGGGAGGCTGACCTTGGCTGGCTTGCTCCCTGGAGGGCAGGCCTGGGCTTGGGTGTGATCGAGCTGTCTCCACCCCCAGCCTTCGGAGGGCCACGTGGGCTGCACGGTTGAACTTCAAAGGACGGTTCCAACAGATGCAGCCAGTTTCCTGCAGCTGTGCAACAGCCCACGCCAGCCTGAATCACCCAGGGCAGGGGAAGCTGGGGGAGCAAGGCCCTGCAGTGCTTAGGGTCAGGCTAGTCAGAGAGGCTTCCTGGAGGTGATGGCCCCAGATCATCACTGCTGGAAGAAAGAAAGGAAAAGCCTGGCTGGGGAGGGTGCCGCTCCTTGTAACTCTGTGCTGTAGCCCATGGTGTTGGGGCCCGATATGTGTAGAGTCAGAGCTGTCTTTAGGTGGAGGAAGGAGTTGAGAGAGCCGATAAGAGCACTGATAAACTAGATCACACGTGGGACTGTAACCTACTGAACCAGGCTGCCCTCCAAGCCCTAGGAACACACAGCAGTTAGCTCCAGGCAAATCCTCCTCCTCCAGAGAGCCCACCAAGACTGCTTCCAGCAGTGTGGCTTGTGGCTGCCAGGCTGGAGGAAGATCTCTTGGGTCCCTGCTATGGTATGCAAGAGGCATGATGGGGTGAGCATGGGGGGAAGAAGGTGGGGTAAGGGAAGGCCAGGGTGGGTGCACAGGGAGGTGGTGGCCAGAAACACACACTTAGAGGCCCTGTGGGCTGGCCCTCCGAAGGTGGGAGGTATTTTTAGGAAGGCTCAGGTGCAGACAGACATTACACACGGTGGCCCGACAGGTGGTTAATATTTAATTTCTTCCTTAATCATTAACTCCCTGGCTGACTGAAGAGCAATGGAACTGTTGTCAAATCAGTAACCACAGACGGAGAACAATGTCCACAGATCTCATTGCCTCTCCTGTAGCTGGGAGTGTTGGCTGGGTGGGGCCAGCCCTGGCCTTGGGGGCCCTGGCTCGGCTCCTTCCCGGGGACCTCGGGACATAGAGAGGGTATGAGGTCATGATCACCTCTGACCCTGGAGACACTTGCTGGTAGGGAGCGGTTCGGGCTGGAGGTGGTGTCCATTCAGGCGAGGACTCCAGGCCCTGCTTTCAGGCCCTGACAGGCCATGTGACCTCGGGTGGGTCACGTAGCCTCCCTGAGCCTCAGTTTCCTCATCCGCACGCGGAGGATAAGTATTGCTATCTTGAAGGATTGCCGGGAGATTTGAATGAGATATGATGTACCAGGAAGTACTTTGTAAGCTGAAGACGGAGACAGGCAAACAAGTTAGAGAAAGTACAGATGGAAAGATACAGGGTGAAAGATTTCAAAGATGAGAGGGGAAAGCCAGTGTGCTCTGGCTTCTAGTCACTGAAACACAGCTCCGTTCAACGCAGTTGGTTTTGACTCAGGTCAGTGACTGGGCGTTGGCAAGGCTGCGTCCCCAGCTCTACATGGGGGTTTGGGTAAATTGAAAAGGAGTCCGCCTTGCACTCAGGAAGTAAAGGTGCCCAAACTCCAGGCTTGAACCTCAGTAAGACAGGCAGTGCTTGTGATGTAGGTCAGCAGGTCAGGGACCAGGGTTAGCAGGGAAGGGGTGGGGAGGGCAGTGTGAGCTGGAGGGTCAGAGCGAACCTCAGGGGTGAGGCCTGCAGCGGAGCATCCTGAGGGATGAGTAGGAGTTGGGGGTGCAGCCGGAGGGAGGACTCCTGTGTGCATGTGGGCAGGTACCCAGGAATTCAAGCACATAGCAGATTATACAAGGGAGTACATGAATCACACCTACACACTCACAGTCACCCATGGGCACATGGACACACACACACACACACACACAATTCACACACTCTCACACACACTCTTACACTCACACATCCACCCTCACACACACTCACACATTCACACACACTATCACACCCTCACACACTCTCTTACACACACACTCTCACACATACTCTCTTACACACACTCACACACACATTTTCTTACATACACACACACTCACACACAAACACACTCTCACACACACTCTCACATGCATACACTCTCTCCCACTCTTACATACACACACACACACACACACACACACACAGAGGCACCTCCTTGGGCATGTATGCACCTCCTCTCCCAGCCCAGCCCTGACACCCTCTGGGTAACTCCGTGTTTCTGAGCCTGGCGGGCACACCCATGAGAAGGCTGAAGTCTCCAGGTGCCTCAGGAACCACGGGGTCTGCCCCAAAGCAGGGTTCCTTTTCCTCTGCCCCCTCCTTTAGCGGAGGTGCAGCCAGAGTTTGAGGGAGCAGCAGGCAGAGTTTAGAGTCAGCAGGAGGATCCATCATACATTCTTCAGTTGGGACAGGAGACAGGCAGGAGGCGGTGGAGGGACCAGGCTGAGGCAGGCCTGGGGCAGCAGGCACATCTGCTTAGAGGAGGTAGGTGTGGAAATAGCCTTTAGGAGGGAAGGATTAGAGGAGCAGAGAGAGGCCCTGTGTGGGGGGCTACAGGGTCCCCAGGAGCCAAGCTCCCAGCCTCTCTCTGGCCACCCCACCCACATCCCATGCTCAGGCTGGGACCAGGCCCCCAGAGCCAAAAAGAAGCCAGGCAGAGAGACTCCTCAGAAATTGGCCTGAGCAGTAATAGAAATAGAATTCTGTGCTTCCCTCAGCGGTTCTCAACCTGTGGGTCGCGACCCCTTTGGGGGTTGAACGACCCTTTCACAGGGGTTGACTAAGACCATCGGAAAACACATATATAATTACATATAGTTTTTGTGATGAATCACTATGCTTTAATTATGTTCAATTTGTAACAATGAAATTGGGGGTCACCACAACATGAGGAACTGTATTAAAGGGTCACGGCATTAGGAAGGTTGAGAACCACTGTAGGGCCATAGAGGGGCCTGGGGGAAAGGTCCTCCTCTGAGCTCTCTAAGCAAATACTAAGACTCGTGAGGAAGCCAGTCCTGATCCCTGGCCCTGCCCTAAGGAGATTCTAGACCAGTGGAGCCAGGACAGGCTATAAAAGGCTCGCGGACCACCCAGCCTGTGAGGCGCCCTAGCAGATCAGGCTCTGGACCCAAACTGCCAGAGCCTAAATCCTGCCTCTGCCTGTTTGGATTATGTGACCTCAGGCCTGTTACTCCCCTACTCTGTGTATAACATGGAGATGATCGTGGTAAAGTACTTGCTGCCTCTCGTTGTTGTGTGTGTGTGTGTGGGGCGGGGGGGGGTAGGGTTAAATAGACACAGGGCCCAGCATAGTGTCTGGCACATGGTAAGTGCTAAAACTGTTGGAAGAAGAGCTTGCTTCCTGGAGGAGGAGGCCTGTGAGCAGGCCCTTGAAGGGCCAGCAGGTTCTCCCTAGATCCAGGTGAGGGAAGGTGTCCCTTCCCTGTGGGGGGTCAGGGTGAGCAAGAAAGGACTTGGCATGTTGGGGAGCATGGGGAATTCTGTGCGGCCACAGCTGCTGCCTGGAGGTCAGAGGGGGGTGGAGTTTGGGGTCTAGAGTGGTCAGGGAAGGTTAGGAATGCCCGGCTGTTCCGGAGCACTGGGAACCCAAGGGGACTTGTGAGTGGGGCCCTGACCACATTAAGACAGAGCTTGCACAGCAAAGAGCAGGCCTTAGCCGGGGGCGGGGGGGTGGGGTGGGGTGGGTGGGTCGTACAGAAGGCCTCAGAGGGACAGACAGGAGCCCTGATGCCCAAGCCCGGGGGGCTCTGGGCCGGGGTGGTAGGGTGGCCTGGGAGGCTGGCCTGTGACAAGCAGGGAGCTGGAGGTGCCGAATTGTCGCCTGTGGGTCTTTGTCCCCCGCTGGACTCAATGCACTGTCTCACAGCAGCTTTGGGTGTGCTGAGGGCCCCTCCAGCCCCAGCACTCTATGGGTCTGGCTGAGTGACTGTGGGCAGGCCACTCATTTCTCCTGTCTCCATGTCATCACCTGTCAGTGAGCATGGCATCCTGTCCACCTGGGGTGTGTGAGCCCCAAGAGGAGGCCCTGCTGCTTTTCTGGCCAAGGGTCAGGCAGGAGGTTCAGGGCGGGGAAGGACCCGGGCCATAGCTTCACCGCTGTTTTCCTGGGGTGGCCCCTCGCTTATCTGAGTCAGGGCAAGGCTGGGGTGGGTGAGGAGGAGATACTCCGTCAACGGTCAGACAGTGCGAGGGATGATAAAGGGCCCAGGCCCAGACACTGGCTCAGAGAGGGTGGGACAAGCAAGGCTGTCACTTCCCTGACCCCTTGCCCCACCCCCTTGTACTCTCCAGGCCAGCTGGGTGCAGCCCCAGCCTTCCACCGTGCCTGCCACCCAGGGGACAGGAGGAGGGAGAAGAGGGCACGGGGTCTGGTGTTTGAAGGTTGGTGGTGGCCTTTGTACACTGTCTCAGGGGACTGGTGGGGGCAGAGGCCAGGCTCCAGGGGAAAGGGAGGGTGACCACCTCGGCCCGGCGTTAACACGGAAAGCCTGTCCCAGGAAACCCCTTGGAGCAAATCAGGACAGTTTGCCTGGGAATGTGCAGGTGTTAAATCTGAAAGTCCCTTATCCTGGGCACCCTCTCAGTCCCAGGGAAACCTGGGCAGTTGGCCACCCTGAGAGCAAAGGAGTGAGTCTGGGGTGCAGGGGGGCTAGGACGGGGAGCAGACCGCTCCTTTCCAAGTGTGCATATCCCTGATTCTTAGCCATGTCCATTTGTCCTCAGCACACGCCCTGTGAGGGGCCCTCAGGTGCTATCTTGAGTGAAGGAACCTAGAAGTCTGCAGCCGCCTCACTCGAGGGTGGAGGCTGGCGAGTTTATGTGAAAATGATGTCTGCAGGCTGCTCTGCCCTCCAGGAGCCTTCAGGGGCTTGGGTGGGGGCTATGCCTCTGGTTACTGAGCCCATACAACATCACTGATATGGCCCGCAGCCAGATCTCTGGGATCAGAAATTGCTGAAAATCAAAGTCAGGGCGCCTGCCTGGTTTTGGGGTGCAGTCAGAAGGCTCTGCTCAGACTCTCTGCCCCGTCCCCCCCAGGGCCTCTGAGGACCAGGTTCTGAGGACAGGACAGGAAAGCCGTCAGGTGGGCAGGGACAGTGAAGGACACCTCCCGAGAGAGGACTCAGAACAGGTCAGGGTGTCACATGGAGAATCTCTGCAGCCTGGAGTTCAGGCCTAAGCCTCCCTGCCTCCCCGCGTCAGGGCTCGGTTTTATCCCACACTCCCCCTGGGAAAAGGATGTGGAAATCCTTACCTGGGATGTGGAAATCCCAGAGGCCCTTGGCCCCAGCATTCCTGTCCTCAGAGCAGCACTGGCTCCTCAATGTGGGTCCAAAGCCTGATGGGGGAGGTGAGGGCAGGGCCTGGGGCGGGCAGAGGGCCTCTGTTGGAGGATGGGCCTAGAGGGATGAGGGAGGAAAACAGCAACCCAAGCATCTCCTACGCCAGCTCCCAGAGATTGGCTCAGCCAGTGAAAGTATTTGAGAGTCTCCCCTGGGCTCTGGGGAAGCATCTGAACCCATGCC
Organism: Myotis nattereri; assembly: GCF_964212035.1. Lineage (NCBI taxonomy): Eukaryota > Metazoa > Chordata > Mammalia > Chiroptera > Vespertilionidae > Myotis > Myotis nattereri. The sequence goes on from NC_138085.1 coordinate 61,950,547, forward strand.
CCCAGCAACTGTTGCTACCCCCCTTCCCCTCCCAAGGATCCCCCAGTTGATTGGGTCGGCAGAGTCTGTTAGTGAAGCCAGCTGTGGTCTTGCTTTTAACATCAGGGTTGTCAAATGGGCTCCTGTTGCTTCCAGAAATTCTTCCCTGCCCCTCTGCTCTCCTAGCCCCACCCAAGGTAGGTGTCTGCTTGTGGCTCACATCATTTTACCTTGGGTCACGCCTTAATGCTTCCGCCTGCTCATGCCTCCCAATCGTGGTCCCTGTCTGGTCACTTTGAACCAGCAGGCAGTGTGCTCAGTAGATGTCTAGACAGTTATCGTGATAGGCCACGATGAACGTGTGAGAGGCCACAAGACCCAACAGTGACCGTGAAGTTCTGAACAGGACAGGGCCCTGGAGAGAGGGGCAGGTGAGGGGGCTCAAGGAGGGGCCCGGAGGCAGTCTAGGTGTCCTGGGGAAGAGATGGCAAGAGTGTTCCAGATGGGCTGATTCTGCAGCCCTTTGTGTCTCTAACTCAGCCTTCTGCCCTCCCACCCCAGACTCAGCCACGAGACCAAACTGTGTGAACAAATGGCGCTGATGGATCAGGGGCCAGGACGGAATCCTCCCAGACAGAGACTGGCCAAAGGGTCCCATCGCCAACTTCCTCGGTCTGCAGGGAGCCGCAGGGAAGAGGGGAGGAAAAAGACTGGGGGCAGGACTGCCATGTGGGGCATGGCCCAAGAGAAAGGTGCTGAGGGCAGGGGAGCCAGGCCTGGTTGGCCTTTGAAGGGCTGGCCTTCCTGGGGAGGACACTTTAATCGCCCCCAATTAAACCATTGCCGGAAGCCTTTAACAGCCCCATACAGCCTTTCAAGGACCGCCCTTTTGTTAGGCAGCCAAGCTGTTATGCAAAAAGACCGCCAGCCAGGCCTCTGACCGCTCACCCCAGGCCCCAAGGCCAGGCAGCCCCAAACTCCAGTCAGCTTCCAAAGAGGGTGCTTGTTTTCGAATCAAAGGCTGGGGACCCTGCTTTGATCTGGAGAAACCCACCCCTTCCCATGTCCCCGGCTTCAGTGCCCCTGCTGAGGGTGTGGGCCTTTCATTGGCGTTCACTCCCACCGCGTCCAGATCGGGCGGTGCCACCCGGCTGATCCCTGGGGTCCTGGGAGCCTGCCCCTGCCCCTTACTTCTCGAGGCAAGACTGCAGGGACAGCAGCAGCTTTCTCTGCTCCTACTGCCCACTCGGGGCAAGGACACCCTGGCCCCACCTCCTCAGGCCGTTCCGGGGTCTTCCAGGCCCTGTGACAGAGTGTGGTCCTTAGATGGGCATCCCTGGGACCCTGTTAGATGTGCAGGCTCTCGGACCCCACCCCAGACCTACTGGATCAGAATCTGCTTTTTAACAAACCCTGAAGTGAAGTTCTGGTGTCTCCCCTTACCCACACCCCCACCTCCCCCAAAAGCAAAATAAAGTATAGGATGATATTAGCCACGGAAGATTATGTGCGATAGAGCCCTCTGCTTTCCAAACTTTCTACAACACACAATGTCTAAAAAACGCCAACGACAACGCCCTTTCTGTGAAATAGCAGCGTCTGGAGGACCCCAAATGGCAGCTTCCATTTGGTCACTGGGTTAACATCAAAACCCTCCTCCCTGAATTCCCAGCTGCTCCCTCATTGCATCCTCAGAGCTGCCCCATTACACAGAAGCAGAAATGGGGGCCCAGGAGGGTTTGGGGACTGGCTGGAGTTAGGGGCCAAGTTGGGGGGGAAATTCAGGACACCCCATTCAGGGCCTCCATGCTCCCAGGCCCAGCACGGCTGCCACAGGTGCTGTGAAGTGCGCACACTGCACACAGGTGCCGGGTCTGAGGGTGGCCCCGGGGGCTGAAGGACAACTCCCACCCCGCTCACCCAGGGTGTCCTGGTGAGGACAGCGTGGTCTATGCTGGAGGAAGAGGAGCCTTTTTTTCCCCTTAAACTATTAAAAATATTTTTTATTGATTTCAGAGAGGAAGGGAGAGAGAGATAGAAACATCAATGATGAGAGAGAACCATTGATTGGCTGCCTCCTACACACCCCCTACTGGGGATCGAGCCTGCAACCTGGGCATGTGCCCTTGGCCAGAACCGAACCAGGGACCCTTCAGTCCGCAGGCAGAGGCTCTATCCACTGAGCCAAACCAGTTAGGGCAAGCCTACAACCTTGATATGTGCCCCCATCAGGAATCGAACTGTGACCTCCTGGTTCATAGGTCAACATTCAACCACTGAGCCATGCCGGCTGGGCAAAGAGGAGACTTTTTCTAATTTACACAAAAGCCCCTTCCCAAACAAGCAAAAGCCAGGAGCGTGCGGAATTTCCCATTTCCCATCTTCTCCTTCTCACAAAAGCTGTCCGTCAGCAAGCACCTGCTACACCAGCCTCCAGGCTGCTTCTTTCCTGATCCCACCTAGTCTCCAGGGACAGCTCGCAGACTCACGCTTCTGGACAAGACCCGTTCCTTCTGCTTCTTTCCTTGATGCTGGTTCCTGGGAAACCAAACAAGAGCCACTCATTCCAGATGAGTCAGGTCCTGTTGGGACAAAGGTCTCCCAGGCTGACCTGACTCAGGACAGCCTGACTCATCCAGGGGGACCCCAGCAGGGTTCGGTTTAGGAGCATTTTCTGGAAGTTCTCAGAAAGCTCTTGAACCGCCTGTCCCATCCAGGGCGTTAAAAAGGGGCTAAAACCCACCTTGCCTTCTCCACAAGGTTCCCCAGCAGGGTCAGCACTCAGAGAAAGGCAGTGCCCCTAGAGCAGTGATGGCGAACCTATGACACGCTTGTCAGAGGTGACACGCGAACTTATTTTTTTTGGTTGATTTTTCTTTGTTAAGTGGCATTTAAATATATAAAATAAATATCAAAACTATAAGTCTTTGTTTTACTATGGTTGCAAATATAAAAAAATTTCTATATGTGACTCGGAACCAGAGTTAAGTTAGGGTTTTTCAAAATGCTGACACGCCGAGCTCAAAAGGTTCGCCATCACTGCCCTAGAGACAGGTGGGGCATTTAGACTCCCTGGGGCTGCTGGGCAGCAAAGGGGAGGGAGACTGGTGGTCAGGCTTGGAGAGCTCAGGCTGGTCTCTGTCCCAGCAACTCAGCTCTGCCATTGTCATGGGAAACAGCCAGAGACAACATCTATTCTAAGTGAATGGGTGTGACTGTGTTCCAATTAAACTTTCTTTATGCACTCTGGGATTTTAAATTCATGTAACCCAAAATTTTATGTTTCTTTTGATTTCCCCACAACCATGTGAAAACCGATTGTAGCCCTTGGGTTGCCTTACAGCAGACCGTGGGCAGAATTTGGCTCTCGGGGCCCCGGTGTGCTGGCCCCTGGTTTAGAGCGAAGGTTTTGAGGGCAGTCATAAGTCTTGGGTTCAAGTGCTGATTACTTTGCTAACTGGGGATGTAATCAGGGAAAAGTTATTGAGCCTGTTTCTTCTCTGTCAAATGGTGGTGGCGGTGTGGGTCGCTCGGTGAGTGAGGTGAAGAACCCCAAAGCACTTTTTAACTTGGTGAGTGGCATGCAGTAGATAGTCCCTAATGTGAGCAAGGAACATTGCAGTGGGTCACTTGGAGGTCAGTGGGAGGGGTCATGAGGCTGGAGAGGTCAGGGGGTGTCCCTGGAGGAGGTATGGGGTCAACTGGGCCTTGACTGATATGAGGTATGGTGATAGAAGAAGGGAAAAGTTTGAGAGGTCAGTCCAAGGAAACTGACCTCAATCCTAGGATGGCCATTGAAGGCTCTGAAAAAGGGGGGGCCCAAAGGGGGCCCATGAAATAGATCAGATCTATTTCATTCATCACTGGACCCTTTAAAGTGGGGCCAAAAGGAGGTCCATCTGCAAGGACTACCTGGAGGGAGGGGGCTGGGGAAACACCATGGGCCTAGGAGACTTGTGTTGAGGTTATTGGTGAGGCCAGGAGATTGGGAGCTGGGGGTGAGGGGATGGGGCAGGGGGTTATTAAAGGTGTGTCAGGCATCAATAAATGACAACACAACCAGGTGTTGTGTTTTGATTTTAAGCAACTTGGTACTAAATTAGCCCTCCTTGATTGCAAGCATATTTCCAGGTGAATGATTTGAGGGGCCGCCTTTTGCTGACCTAGCAGACACCCACCCCCCCACCCACCCCCCGCCAATATGGCAATGCCACGTTACTGTAGATACCAGCTCCTTGGCTCCCTGTACTGAGTTGTGGAGGGGTAGGTTCTGAACAAAGCTGACCCATTCAGAGTCCTTCCCTGAGATTTTGTTAACTCGGTGTCAGAGAGAATATGAATATGAGAGAGGTCTGTTGGAAGGAACATCCAGATGTGAAATGCAAGCCTGGCAAGCAGCTGTGTCCCCTGTCACGTAGGGGAAGTCAGAGAATCAGCGAGAAAAAGACGTCAATCTCAACAGGAAGCAGAGATGAGAGGCTTAGTGAGAGTCTCCTGAAGGATGGAGTTCCTGCCCTTTGTGCTCGATTAGGTGATTCAGTTTTTCCTCTGATGGTAGGAGATATCCCAAAGCCTTCAAATACACTCATTTTCTAAAACGAGTTCTTATCACTTGCAAATGAAGAACATAGCAGACTAAATGAATCATCACAGCTTTCCTACCCATCATTAATTTGCAATTGTTTTGTGCTAGGCACTGGGCACATTCCTTACATCCATGACTTAATAGTATAATCTTCCCTTATGCTGTGGGCTGTGGGTACTCTCATTTCCATTTTACAGATGATAAAACAGAGGCTCCAATTTCACCTGACACTTAAATGGGGTGCTCTTCAGGTCTTGGGCCTGGTCCCCTTTGATTATTATTAATCACTTTCTCCCTGGCAATTTTGTCCATTCCCATGTTAATTCCGTTTCTACAGTTTCCGATTTTCATTGTAAACCTCCCTTTTAAACTCCAGGCGGATGTATCCAGCTGCCTGCTTGATATACATATTCCAAACACACACACATCTCTAAAACTAAACTCCTCCTCCCCCTCCTCCCAGAAAATCTGCCTTTCCCCTCGGGCTTCCTCTCTCAGTAACTGGCCCTACACTCCGCCCAGTTTCCACATCAGAAATCCAAGGGCTATATGTGATACCTTCTCCTTCACCTACATGACCACCCTATCACCAATTCCGATTGTACCCACTCCCTAAGTGTGTCTTGGCTCTGCCCCCTTCTCTCCAGCTCCACTGTCTCTTCTCCCTTGAAAGGTAGCCTACTCCCTGATCTCCGGGAATCCTTGCCAGGCCATTATCCACTCAGCTCTGGAGACATTTTTGAAAGAGCTCTCACCACATACCCCCACTCCTTAAAGCTACTCAGTGGCCCAAAGTCTTCCCGAAGGTCTTTGTGGTCTCTCAGATCTTGCCATTTATTCTCTCCAACCTCATTTTGAGTCTCCCTTTTGCTCACACTCTATGGACTTCTTTCAGTATGAGTTCCAAAGTCTTCTGACCTCAGGGCCTTTGTGCATGGTATTTCTGTTGTCTGTACAGAGTTCTCTCCCTGTGCTTATAATTCCTTCAGCTCTTATCATTCCTAGGTATCCTTCAGGTCCGGCATCAACCTCAGGATACCTTCTCTTGAGGCCTCCAGGGAATATTCTTTTCCCACAGCACCCTTCACTCTGTAGCACTCAATAATTATGCGTTTGGATATGCATTTAATATTTGTCTCTCTTGCTAGACTATAACTCTCTGAAGGCAGGGAGCAGATCTAGTTCGTTCATTACTGTGCCTGCAGCACCCTGCAGTGTCAGGCACAGAGTGGGTGCTCAGCAATAGTTGCTGAGTGAATGACTGAGTGACAGGGCTTGGAGAAGACCCATGACTTGAGACCCAGGGTCACACTGCTGGTGGGGGAAGAGCCTGAGGATCAACCCTAATCTCTTGGGTTCTGAAGGGCACTGTTAACTTCTGTGCAATATTGGCACTTTGGGGGGAACCAGGAGGGAAGGGACTGAGACTGGTCTCAGGTCCTCAGACTCATCAGAAAGGATACAGGAAGTCAGTGGGTAGGGATAGGGTGGGAACCAATACGCGGCCCAATGGAGTCAGGCTGGAGGTAAGGAGTCAGGCACCCAGGAACCGCTCTAAGAGCTTTGCCTGTGTTGGTTGCCTCACTTCATCCCCTGCCGGCCATGTAAGGCGGGCCGATTATCTCTTGTTACAGACAAAGAAAAGGAGCTGCAGAGAGAGAAAGCAACTTTCCCAGAGACTCACGGCTTTTAAGTGTCATAGCCAGGGCCCGAATCTGGGACTGGAGACTAAGAAACCAGCAATCTGTGGGAAATCAGGCCAGGAAACATGGCAGGACAGGTCCCAGGCCCCAGGAGGGCAAGCTTGCAGCACCGCCACTCTCCCTCCCCACATCACCCCTGCGGGCTGTCCAGTGCGATAGCTTTTTGAAATTCCAAAAGCTCTTGCAGCAACCGAAAGCCTCTCCATGCAATCCCTCAGGTGGCCAGATCCTCCCAGGCTGGCGCCTACCTCCCTGGAGGATTTCCCCTGCACAACTTCCATTTGAAAAGGAGCTTGGGGCCTTGGTGGCCTGTCCTGCTGAGGCCCATCAATGGCCTTAGCTCAGCGATGCAGAGTGAGAGAGCCCTGCCTGCGGGGGGTGGGGGGGGTGGGGGTGGGGTGGAGGAGAGGGGGGGGGGTGGTGGCGCTGGGGGGCTGGGAAATCCCCTGAGCCCGGCCGTGGCTGGTGGGTTTATTTTCTTTAACATTACTTATAGCCACCCCACCTCCCCCTTTTAACACCATTTAGATAGAGCTCTTAAAAAAAACAACACAAACATATATAGCCCTTTGTGAATATGAACTCATCAATGCCCAGAACAACTGTATGAGGTAGGTACTACGACCTAGACATTTTGCAGATGAGGAGGTTGGAGCAGAAGGGTAGGGTCAGTGACTTGCCCAAAGTCACTAGCAGTAAGAGGCAAAGCTGGGATTTGAACCCAGGCACCAGTCCCTGGCTGCTGTGCTTTGAAATCCCTCCTCTCCACTGGCAGAGCCTCTTGGCGGAAGAGGGATCTCTGAATGTCCGGCCCTGTCCATCCACAGGGGGCCCCAGGCCTCTGTGGGCCTAGGGAGATAACAGAGAACGGGGTTCCTTCTTTTCTCACATGCTCAGAGTTTGTTTACCGGGTGAAGCAAGGGGCCGCCCCAACAAAGGGGATGCAGGCACGGATAACCCAATCTTTCTGGGCCGGGCTGGGCCGCTGCGAGGGCCAGGATTGAACCCAGCCTGCTCCAAGGCTGGACTTGGGGAAGCTGCCTGGCCGCCTGCTGTTTGTTGCAAAACAATGAGTCAGCCTGGCGCAGAGGGGAGTGGGGGTGGAGAAGGATTAGAGGGGCCTCTGCCCCACCAGCCCTGCCTCCGGCCTTTCCCAGGGTGGGTTCTGCTCACCCCCGCCCGCCGGGCACTTAGAAAGCTCACCCATTTCCTTTTTTGTTGTTTGGCTGCGATAGGAAAAGTATTGAAAAATAGAAAGTGCCCTAGACAGGAAAACACTCTGAAAGCTGAAACCCGAAACCAGCCGGCCTTGGACCAACACCCCGGCGGGTGGGAGGGTGGGTCAGCCAGCCGGGACTCCATCCCTGGCAGCAGCCCAGGATGGCACCTGGAGCCCTGGTCAGTAGTGAGGAGAACTTGGAGGTCCAGAAATAAATGGTAACTGGTTCAAGGTCACTGGTGCTGATGGCCAGGAGGGTGGGGCAGGTCCTGTGGGAAGGCTGCCGGGACCAGGTTACTGGCCGCAAGAGCCTTGGAGACATACCCCTCCTTTTTAAAAACTGACCTTGCCCAGGGACCATGCCCTTCATCCCGTGTAGGACAGCTCCCCGCCAGGGGCACATCCGGGGATGAAGCAATTCTCTACCCTGGCGCTCCCTGGATGAGCCACTGTGGCTGCTCTGGATCCCATCTGGCCAACAGTGGGTATCACAAACCATTCCATTCCTTTCCTGTGTCTCTCCCCTCCACCTTCAGGACCCTTCCTTGCTTTATCGGAGAAATATAGTGCTTTCCCCCTAGTTAGAACCGGACAGAGGGAACTTGCTCAAGGTCACAGAGCAAATTCATTAATTCGTTCATCAAAGCCTCATTGGACTGCTGCTGAGCCAAACCCCACAGAGGAATGAGAAGGGGAGGGGGCACCGGCTCCTCAAAGTCAGTTGCCTAAACGGAGAACTGCTCTCTAATAGTGCATTATTCAAGACTTACCTGCCAGGAGTGCAGTGGGGACACCAAGGGGCCTGTTCCAACCTGAGCATCAGGGCAGGCTTCCTGGAGGAGGCGGACAGGGCAGGCTTCCTGGAGGAGGCGGACAGAGCAGCCTCTTAAAATCTGAGTAGGAGAGTGTGCAGGGTTGGGGAGTGGCAGGGGAGGGTGTTTAGGACTGGGGAGGAATCAAATCCACCACCTCTGGGTCCCCTTTCTGGGTTCTACCCTCTGGTCTACAGGCACTATTGAGCTAGTAACACCGTGGAAGAACCTATTTCCTCTGGTAACACTATCATGACACCACCGTGAGCTATGACCTGAGAGAGAATGCAGGGCAACGTTCACATGGTGCGTGCCCTCAAGAAGCCTCCTGTGCCAGTGGGAAGACAAAACTATTACCCCGAGGAAAAGGATTGCCCCGAGAAAAGCCACTGTGTGTCCCTACGCCGGATGTACCTCGTTTCATCCCGGCCAAACTTCTGTGACCGAATACTCTTAGCACCCCTTCTTTACAGAGAGGAAACAGAGGCTTGGGAAAGATCAGTAACTTATCCTGGTCGCCACCTGGTAAGGGGTAGATTCAGAATCGAAACCCAGGGGCCTGGCTGTAGAGCCTGAGCCCCCAACCACTGTTCTTACTTCAGTTGTGGGGAGGGAGGCAGCTGTCCTAGACTTTGTTTGGTGGGCAATAGGGTGTCAACAAAGGCTTCTGAGGGAGGGCAGTACACAATCTGACCTGTGTTTTGGCACAGTAACTCCTGAGGTCACTTGGAGAATGTATTAATGTTACCGGCAAGATGACGAGACCTCGTTTCTTGTCTTTTTCTTTTTTTATTAATACGTTTTTATTGATTTTTAGAGAGACAGGAAGGGAGAGGTATAGAAAGACAGAAACATCATCGATCGGCTGCCTCCTGCATGCCCCATACTGGGGATCAAGTCCGCAACCCAGATATTTGCCCTGATTGGAATCGAACCAATGACCTCTTGGTCATGGGTTGACACTCAACCACTGAGCAACACCGGCCTGGCAGTTCTTGCCTTCTTGAAGGAAAGATTTCAATCAAGAGACAAAGTGTAGTAAAGTAAGAATTTATTGGCCACATCACAAACATGTTTAGGACGGAGAAACAAGGAAGGGCACAGGAGAAGCAACAGGAGAGGCCAGGCTGGGCTGCTCTGGCTCACTGAGAAGTCAGAGAAAAGGGGGCCTTGAAGACGGGTTCAGGGGTGAGCCATGGATGAGCTGCCGCTGCCCATTGCTCCCCTGGTGGCAAGTCTCATAGGGCCCCGTAGAGGAAAGAAGGGGAACGGGGATGGCTCCCCTGGGGAAGAGCAGGCACCGGGTCCTTCATCCTGAGCGTATTTATCTCTCTTTCGGGTGTAAATCTTAGGGGAGGTCTCAGGAGAGGGTCTTAATAGAAGATTCACCAGCTTTCCAGGTGTGCTTTTTCAGATCATGACTGGTCCCCGTCAGGGCAGGGGGTCATTAGCCAATGCAGCTGGTCCTGAGGCGGCCATGGCGCCACTTGTCTGGTTTTGCTGCTTTTCTGGATCTGGAGCTGAAATACAACGGAGGCCTAGATGCTATCTTTTGGGAGGAAAAGGCCAGGGGCTCTGAGCCGAAGGAGCAGCGATATGAAAGCTCAGGGGTCCAAAACCACACGACAGGTTCTTGTTCCCAGTTTTGCCCCTTGCTAGGCAGCGGGGGCTTTCTGCCCTGGTGAGTTTATGTACCTGGCCCATCGTCCTTGCTCCGCTCGTGTCTGTCTAACTGCCTATAGCATTAAGGGCAGAAAGCAAAGGAAGATGAGTGCCTTAGTGATCAGATGAGAGAGGATAAAGCAGGGCATTGGGGGTGCTGAAGCAAAGGGGTTGCTCAGAGAGGTAGCAGCCCTGGCCCTATTCTCAGAAGACTAGTCCTTGCTTGACCTCTGACCATCTACTGCTAAGGAAGCTCAAACAGTGGCCGTTTATTAGACAACAACTGAATACCTACTAAGTGCAGGACATGTCAGCCCTGGAACACAAGAAACAGACAGTCTCTGTCCTCAGAGCTCAGGTTCCTGTGGTGCAGTCATTCTTAAACAGTTAGCAATAGAACTCATGCACTTTCCCCCTCTAACCTCCCACAATTCTGAGAGAAGTTTAGATTATTCTCTAATTATTTAGGTGCAATCATCTCTCTGCCACCATCTCTCCCAGGTCCCTGGGAGACTTCTCTGTCATTTCCCACAGGACCAAGTACAGTTCTGAATACATAACTAAGTACTCATTTAGTGTTTGCTGAGACTAATGAGTCTCAATGGGGAAAAACTATTTCCAGACTGACCTTGAATCCAGACCACAAATTCCTTAATCTATCCTGGCAATTTTTAAGGGGTGCTGCTTGTCTTTCATTCTCTGTCAAAGAATGAAGCTGACTGATGGGGCGGTTCTGTGAGGTCACATCCTGTTTCTGCATGCGCAGTGAGGATGACACTGCTGAGCCTTTAAGGCCGCCAAGCTGTATGGGGGGGAAGTGGGGGAGGGGGTGCAGATCTCTGCAGCTGCCAGTCACCCCCAAAGAACCAATCAGCACAAGATATCTGGAACTACAAGCTGATCTCTGTGATAAATGGGAGGGCTGTGACCAGCATTGGGGTGGGTGTTTTGTATTACCACAAGCCCAAGGCTAGCCCAGACTTTGATTGTTGTGGTTAAGTACAGACAAGCCTTATGTTGGGAAGGAAGGGACCCCTCACAGCTCTTCCTGAGGGCTCCGGTGCCTGTGGCTCAAGAGTGAGAAATGGGACAGGACCTGGGAGCCTTGAGTAGGAACTGGCCATGGGAGGTCATGGTGTACATATTGCGGGGACTGGTGTGCATTTTGGGGCTGTTTTTATTTCTGGGACCTGCATGTTTCTATTTCCTCTTTGCCCTTCCTTAGGATTTCCTACAGTCTTCTGGGAATTTGCAGCTGCATAAGGGTCTGGGATCTTGGGAGGGGAGGTGATGGACGAGCTAAGGACCACCAGGCAGAGCTCAGGACAGGACCAGGAGGTGGGGGATGCTGAAGCTTTGGGTTTTCATGAGGGGTTCTCTCTCTCCCTCTCCCAGACCCTGTCCCAGCAGCAGGGTGGCGCAGGGCATGACTGAAACTATTTCTTCCTTTTATTTCTGGCAAAGCTACAGGAGGGGAGTTCCCCTTCTCTGTTTGTTTTGATTCTGTTGTTTTCTTAAAGAGAGGAAGGAAAACCATCATCACTTTTTCGGTTTTATGAACAAAGGCAGGCCGAGAGGATGTTCGCTGGGGCTGGGGCTGGGGCTGGGGGGCTGGGCCTCACCTCTGTCTCCCCCTCAGCCTTCTCTCCGGCAGGTTGGAGCCCCCAGAACACAGATCAGGCCCCGTGGTGGGGAGTCAATATTAGGTGCTGGCTCTGCCTTTGAATAGCTTTGAACCTCTCTGAGGTGCATCTGTAAAAATGAGAGTTGTCAGATCTGCTTTATAGGATTGTTGAGACTAAAAACAAAAGGAAAACACTAACCTGTAGAACACAGTGTCAGGCATACAGTAAATGCTCCAGAAATGTCCTTCTTTTGCTTCCTTCCATTTGTGTGTGTGCATTTGTGTGTGTGCATTTGTGTGTGTTTGTGTGTGTGCACGCATGTGCTCCCACCACATGCTATCCTTTGGCCCAGTTGCATGGAGTGGGGGAAACTTCTCTACTGGGCAGTCACAGGCCCAGATGCCAAAGCTCATCAGTGACTGACAAGAATGCAAATAGTGGAGTGGCTTTTGTTCAACATGTGGACTCGGCCTGGGTTTGAATCCTTGCTCTGCTACTAACCAGCTCTGTGACATGGGCACATGTGACTTAACCTCTCTGGGCCCCAGTTTTGTAATCTGTAAAATGGGGGGGGGATGGTAATGGGGAGTTTCTGTGAGAATTCAATGAGATAAGGAATTCATGGGACTTACTTAGCACAGGTCCCAGTTGTTGCTTAATAAATGCTCCATTTAAAAACAAAAAAAGAAAAACAAGCCCACAGGTTACTCTGCTAGTGTTCTTGGAGTTGTGGGCTGGTGTGACCCTCCCCCCGCCCCACCCCACACCCCCGCTTCTGGAATCATCTCCGTGTCCTCCCCGGGACCCCCTCCTGGCTCCAGCAGCTGCCTGGACCTCCTTCAAGACAGAGCTCACCCTGCTGAGCACCCCCTCCAGAGTTTTTCCCTCCTGGGTCTTGTCTCCCCTCCTGTGGCTTGGCCGGGCCCAGCCCCCATGCCCAGCCCCAGCCTCCTCCACCCCAGGCCCAGCCTCTGCACAGGGGACCAGAGTGTTGGTTCCCAACCACATGAAGAAAGGCACACGGAAAAGCCATAAACCCGAAGGCTGAGAGGGATGTTTGTCAAAGCAGGACAGATCTGTGGCCAGGGACACGGAGGGAGTGTGCTGGGACTTGAGCGGAAGCGGGCATTACAGGGGCGAGGGGATGAGCACCAAGGAGCTGGCTGGGCCGGGCAGGAAGGAGGCCCATTAACACTTCGCCCCGACTGCGCTTCCTCCGGCACCTCGGCCAGGGCGCACACAGGCGCGTTTGTCCGGCGCTCACTGCGGCACTGTGTTCAGCGTGGCCCCTGCCCCCAGCCCCAGGTGGGCGGTGTTGCCTGGGCACAAGTGCCCTTTATGAATGGGCAGTGCAGGGGGAAGGCAGCACCTCCTTGGACCGGGACCACCCCCCAGAATTCAGAGTTGAACCTGGAGCTTCGTCCCTCCTGGCCAGGTAGGCACACAGGGAGCCCGGTCACATGGGGTGGAGGGGTGTGGCTTTGCCCCCAGGACTCCCCCCCCCCCCCCCCGCCATCCCTACCCCTCCAATCTTCCGGCTACATCCCAGGAGAAGGCAGCCAGGTTAGGAAGAGTCCCTCAAGTGACCTCTCCAGGGCCTAGTCTGGGGGATGGTCCCCTCACCTTGTCTGCTGCCACCTCCTGGGGCTGAAGTAGGGGATTTTCAACTCCTTGAGGGGCTCTAAGGGGTGAGTGTTGCCTTGGTGAGGACTACAGAGGAGAGAGAAAGCAGGTCCCCCATCGCCCTTCCTCCTCCATTCCAGGAGGAGTGGGGCCTTCGTCAAGCATCCAGGGGCAGCCTGACCACTCTCTCCGTGGGCCCAGTCCATGAGAGCCTGGGGTTGAATTCTTAGGGGGCCCCTGGAGCTCTTCCTAGGGCCAGTGGGTGACAGAAGTCACACATCTCACAGACAAACCCTCCTGTTCAGGTCCCACTGCACTTCAGTTCCCCCCCATCACACAGATCCTTAAGCCCCACTTCCTCTCCCCAGGCCTGCCTTATCTATTGCCCATTTAATCCGTTGACAGGTGCAGGCAGGTGCCGGCTGCCTGTCAGCGCCCCCTAGAGAGGGCCCAAGGACCTGCACTCCATTCCCCTCCCTCAAGGGGAGGGTCACACTAAAGGGTTTCTCACAGGAAGGAGAGGGGAGAAGGACAGGAGAACCGGACTGAGCTCCACTCCCTGTGGCCATGACTCCAGGCTCACCACGGGTACAGGTAACCCCTTTCTGTAGGTATCATTGTCCTCCTTTTACACACAGGATACAGGGAGAAAGAGGCCTTGCCTTCTAGGGTTTGCAGGGAGGGCTCCTCAGTGAGGGACAGACCCACAGGCTGGGTGGAGGGGCATCCTCTGGGGTGACTGAGCTGAGTCCTGCCTGGTGGTACCCCGCGGGCCCTGTGCCCCTGGCGCCCCTTCTCTCTGCCGGGCTCTGTGTGGTGGGTGGACTGGGTTAGGGTGGGTGGAAGGAGGGAGGAGGCTAGGCCCTAACTTCACCCCTTTTCTAGGCCAGGTGCTCAGTCTGATGAGCTTCCCTACCCCCTGGAGAAACCCTGTGAGTGTGACACTGCTCTTGACCACAGCCACCAATGTTTTTTTAAAAAATCCTCACCTGAGGATTTTTTTTATTGATTTGAGAGAGAAAGAGGAAGGAAGTGGGGGCTGGGGAGAGAGAGAGAGAGAGAGAGAGAGAGAGAGAGAGAGAGAGAGCGAAAGAGAAACACTGATGTGAGAGAGAAGCATCGATCGGTTGCCTCCCATATGCACCCCGACCGGTGATCAAACTCAGCCTAGGTATGTGCCCTGACTGGGAACTGAACCTGTGACCCTTCGGTGCACAGGACGACACTCCAACCACTGAGCCACATGGGCCAGGCCCACAGCCACCCATGTTGACTTGGGTTCATCTCCTACCTGACGGCCAGGCTGAAGGAAATGTAACTGGAGGGCACGACACAGGCCTCAGTCACAAATCCAAGTCCTTTCACAATCTGCAGAGTCAGAGGCAAGGCTGGCTGTCAGGCACAGACACCCCCAACGCCACACAAACACAGGCAGAAGCGCTTCCTCCACGCCCAGCACCCCCCTCCTCCACAACGCGGATATCCATGCAGACACGCCTCTGGCACAAACACACTCTCGCCACCCGCGCCCAGCCCTCTGCGGCACGGAGGGACGGACAGTACAGACACCCCCAGCTGATGAACGCACAGCGCCCCCCGCCCCGTGGAAACTTTCCTCCAACCACAACCTCACAGACGCGTAGATGCCGCCGCTCGCCTCACAGATACCTCCTCCTGACCTCAACCACACTGATGAGCTCAGAGATTCAAGACACCTGCATGTCAGAGAGCCTCCCACACCTGTGTGCGCGTGCCCACAGACACACGCTCGGCCCAGAACCCTGAGCCAAGCCCCTCTCCTCCCAGTGTATGCTGCTAGATCACTTATTTAGGATTCATGGACTTTGAAAGGTGTGTGTGTGTGTGTGTGTGTGTGTGTGTGTGTGTGTAAGAGGGGGGGGCGAGGGGGGGAGTATGAGAATATGCAGACAAGCAAAGTGGAGAGGAAGAGAAGGAAGGAAAAGCTCGGTGACTCACTTCCAGTTTAACAATGCCACATCTCAGCTCCCCAGCCAGGGGGAAGGGCCCACTTGTCAACACAGCCGGGGCCTGACTGTGGGATGGTAAGTGAGGTCCTGTCCCCAGGCCTATCAGACCAGGAGGTGAGGACCCCCTCCAGAGACAGTTGCCCTTCCCTGTGTGCACCCCGCTCCCCACACCTGTGTCCGGACCTATCTCTAGGTGCTCTGGCTGCATTCCCCGTTCCTGACCAAACAAGCCCCAGGGCCCTTGTGGATCCTCCCACAGTCCTGAGGCCAGGCATGCCCCCAGTACTCACAGCCGGGCCTGTGCTCCGGGTTCTAGGTCCCATATTTGCTACCCAACTGCTCACTGCTTGAGTGCCCTCCGGGCCCCCATCCTCCAGGCCAGGGGTGGGCAAACTTTTTGACTCGAGGGCCACAGTAGGTTCTTAAACTGGACCGGAGGGCTGGAACAAAAGCATGGCTGGAATGTTTGTGTGAACTAATATAAATTCAAAGTAAACATCATTACATAAAAGGGTATGGTCTTTTTTTTTTTTTTTTTTTTTAGTTTTATTCATTTCAAACGGGCCGGATCCGGCCCACAGGCCGTAGTTTGCCCACGGCTGCTCCAGGCTCTGCTTCTTACCTGATGCCTCTTCCAGCCCCAAACCATGGTTTCTATTCCTTACTAGGTGTACCTGTTAGTAATGCGGATTTTTTTCAATAGATGGAGTTACACATATGTTGATATATATATGCGATTTGATATGTATGCTATTTTGTTGCACTGACAAAAAGCTTCAAAACTTCATATGTCAAATTTTCTGAAGGTGTTAACGTCGTAGATATAGTTACCCTTAAAAATGTCCACTTTCATGCCAAAAAAAGAGCATTTGCAGGAAGTTGTTTTTTTTAAAAGGCATACAAATTTTTTTAAAAAACCTTTTTTATTTTAATATATTTTATTGGTTTTTTACAGAGAGGAAGGGAGAGGGATAGAGAGTTAGAAACATTGATGAGAGACAATGAGAGAGAGAAACATTGATCAGCTGCCTCCTGCACACCCCGTACTGGGGATGTGCCTGCAACCAAGGTACATGCGCTTGACCGGAGTCAAACCTGGGACCCTTCAGTCCGCAGGCTGACACTCTATCCACTGAGCCAAACCGGTTAGGGCTTCGGGAAGTTTTAATTCATTACTTTATTTTGAAGAAAAGTGCTGCTGAAAGTTATCGTATACTTCGGGAAGCTTATGGTGAACATGCTCCATCTCAAGATGCCTGTGAGCGCTGGTTTAAACGCTTTCAAAGTGATGGTTTCGATGTGAAAGACAAAGAACGTCCAGGTCAACCTGAAAAGTTTGAAGACCAACAGTGACAAGCATTATTGGGTGAAGGTGCGTGTCAAACTCAAACACAACTTGCAGAAAGATTGAACGCTGCTCAGCAAACAATTTCCGATCATTTACAAGCAATGGGAAAGATTTTAAAGGAAGGAAAATGGGTGCCACATCAACTGAACAAAAGACAAATGGAAAACCGAAAAGACGTCAGTAAAATGTTGCTTCAATGGCACGAAAGAAAGTCTTTTTTGCATGGAATTGTGACTGGTGATGAAAAGTGGATTTATTTTGAGAATCCCAAACTCACAAAATCATGGGTTGATCCAGGTCAACCATCAACATTGACTGCAAGACCAAATCACTTCAGAAAAAAGACAATGCTCTGAGTTTGGTGGGATCAGGAAGGTGTGGTATTATGAGCTTCTAAAACCAGGTGAGATCGTTAATACTGATCGCTACCGACAACAAATAATCAATGTGAACCACCATTTGATCATAAAACCACCAGAATGGGCCAGAAGACACAGCAAAGTAATTTTACTTCATGATGATGCACCATCACACACTTCAAAACCAGTTAAAGACATGTTAAAAGATCTTGCCTGGGAAGTATTAACCCATCCGCTGCATTCACCAGACCTTGTGCCTTCAGATGACCACCTGTTCCGATTGATAGCATATGCACTTTCTGAGCAGCACTTCAAAACGTATGAAGAAGTGGAAAATTGGGTCTCTGAATGGTCTGCCTCAAAACAAGAAAAGTTCTATTGATACAGTATCCACAAATTACCTGAAAGATGGGGGAAATATGTAGCTAGCGATGGACATTACTTTGAATAAAGCACTTTGGATGTTTCTCTTGAAATTATTGTGTTTTCTTTGATTACAAAGTCGACATTATTAACCAGTAAATGGTCAATCCGCATTTTTTAACCAGTATCCGCATTTTTAACTGGTAAAGGGTCAACCCGCATTATTAACCGGTACCCCTAGTATTTTCTGGGTAGTGAGCCTCCCAGTTAGAGTATGAGCTCCTGAAAGGCAGGTTCTGAAATTTCTTCTTATGCCTCCAGAACTCCAACTCCCCGTCTCCTACCTCTGCCAGCAGAGCCCTGGAAACTAGCAAGGTCTTGAGGGAAGGGCAATAAGGGAAGAGAAGGACCAAAAACAAGGGAGCTCTTCTTTGGTCTCTGCTCACTAGTAACTGGTTTCCCTCTGGACTTGAATGTCTGGGAGGCCCCTCCCCATCCTGCCGCTCCCACAGGCTGGGACAGCCAGGGAGGATTTCTCATTAGGTTCCCTCTTCCCTCTCCCCGATGAGGGCCCAGAGAACAGGGCAGGGCCAGGTCTACTGTACTCCTTCTTGGAGCCAGGCCTGTGCTGGCTTTTCTCATGAGCTCGCTTACCCCACCATAGCCCTATGTTACGGGGGCTCTCAGACTCAGTTTACAGTTGAGGAAACTCAGGCTTCCAGAGGCCGGGGAATTGCCCAGGTTACCCAGCTGGTAAGCAGCAGAGCCCCAGAGCCTGCACTCCCCACCTGGTACTGTCCTGTCCCCACCGCCCCTGCCCCTCAGCAAACCCTGCCTCTGTCCCCAGTTTGCCTCTGTATCCTGCTGGTCTCCCACCTTGAACGTTTACTCTGCTTTGCCTGCCTGAAACTCTGTCTATTTTTGCCCCCATTCTTCCCTCAAGCCCCTCACCCCTTTGTCTGACTGCATGTCCTTTAACTCGCCCCTGGAGCAGAGTGAAATTTGCCTGGAGTTGAGGACATTTCTGATTCTCATAGGGAGCCAGGCTTAGCACACACTTTTGCATGTGGAATCCGTCTTTTCTTAAATCTGGGATGAGAAGCTAGACAGGGACCTGTCCTTCCCTCTCCTCAACACCACCAGGGACTGTGCATACAAGAGATGTCCCTCTTTCTGACTCGCTGTCTCACACACTTACACAAATACACATACACATGCACACAGCAGACTTGCCTGCAGAGCCTACACAATCCCCGTTGCAAACGGTGATGGAAAAAACAGGCAATGGACTCTGAGAAATGCACAGGGCAGACGCTCCTTGTGGCACAAACTCGAGTGTGTGATCCCAGCCTGCAGATAGCTTGTAATTATTTGGTAATAAATCACATTCCAAACCCAAGCCAGCTGCCCCTGGCTTTTTCCCTCTCTCCCGTGCTCCTTGCCAGACCCACAATGTCTCGGCATTGGATGTGAAATATGGTTGTGATTTTCCTGCCTAACCAAAGTCAAGGCTGATTCCTCGATGAGTTCAGTTTTCCTGGAAGATAAAGACTGACCCAGATTCTTGTGTTTTGATGTTATGGAGGCATGGTTTCCAGGGAAGGGGGCAGATGGATGGTCTTTGGATAGAGGGGTCTACTCTATGCCACAAGGGGCCTTTGGGTGACCCAGTGGGGAGTGGCTAGCACAGTTGGGGGTGGACCTGACCCACCTTGTGTGGTCTTCATGACACAGAGTTGGGAATAGGCCTGGTAGGATTGTACTTCACTACCCCCTTGAAGTTAATGTGGTCTAGTGACTCGCTTTGGCCAATGGAATCTGAGTAAAACCGACACATGCCACTTCCAGGTAGCAACAACAAAAAAAGAGCTAATGTGTGAACTCCCACATCCCTTCTCGCTGCCATGGTGATGGTGAACAATGATGTTGATAGGAGCGTCCTTTAGCCTGGGTCCTGGAGTGAGGACAACGGAGCCCAGAACCCTCCAGGTGACCCGCACTGCTCATGTGGCATGAGAGAGAAGTAAGTATTGTTTCAAACCACTGACATGTTGGGATGTTTGTTACCACCACGGCATATCCTGCTTGGTGCGCGTACCTTATAAGGTAGATGAGAGGATTCATACAACAATGCATGTGACGAGCGTAACACAGTGCCTCTGAGTACGCCTCTTCCTCTTCCTCCTTCTCCCTCCTCTTTTCATGTTATTTCACTTTTTATGCAACTGTGAGCCGAGTCACAAACATTTACCCAGGTTCTCTAAGTGTCTGGTACAGGAGCACAGAAAGGGTCCGAGTGACAGACCTGCATGTCCGTCACTGTCACACGATGTGCTAAGCGCTACATGGTGGTGTGAGGCCAGAGCTAGCTCAGCCAGGGGAGCGAGAAGTAAGTCTATTGGGATTCTCTAAAGCAGCGGTTCTCAACCTGTGGGTCGAGACCCCTTTGGGGGTCGAAATGTCCTCAACTCCAGGTCGCCTAAGACCATCGGAAAACACATATGTAATTACATATTGTTTTTGTGGTGAATCACTATGCTTTAATTATGTTCAATTTGTAACAATGAAAATACATCCTGCATATCAGATATTTACATTACGATTCATCACAGTAGCAAAATTACAGTTATGAAGTAGCAACGAAAATAATTTTATGGTTGGGGGTCACAACATGAAGAACTGTATTAAAGGGTCGTGAGAACCACTGCTCTAAAGCAAGCATGTCAAACTCAAAGACTAACATGGGCCAAATAAACGAGGCAGGTGGCCTGTGGGCCGCAAGTTTGACATGCTTGCTCTAGAGTGAGGTCTGAACTAGGTTACTGGGGTGTTGGTTTGATTTTTTCAAGCAGGGCAAAGAGAAGGTGTGTTGTTGTTGTTGTTGTTGTTGTTCTTCTTCTTCATAAAGGGTGTTGTTGTTTTTTAAAAAATATATGTTTATTGATTTCAGAGAGGAAGGGAGAGGGAGAGAGAGATAGAAACATCAATGATGAGAGAGAATCATTGATTGGCTGCCTCCTGCACACCCCCTACTGGGGATCGAGCCTGCAACCCAGGCATATGCCCTTGACTGGAATCAAATCCGCGACCCTTCAGTCTACAGGCTGACGCTCTATCCACTGAGCCAAGCCGGCTAGGGTGAGAAGATGTGTTCTAATAATGAGCGCAGCAGCCATTTACAGGGCATCTACTCTGTGCCAGCCATTGAACCAGACATGCCAGCCAATTCTCCCTGCCAGAGTGACGATAGCCATGGTGTGAGTACTATTGTCAGCCCATTTTATAGATGAGAAAAACCAAGGCCAGGGAGGTTGCTGAACTCCCTCAAGGTTGGGCAGCTGGTAAATGGCAGAGTGTGTGTGAAGATACAGAAGTGTGGCAACTCCTAACTGGCCTCCAGCCTAGTGCCTCCGGAAGGGCCGTATGACTCCAGGGACATCAGTCTAAGAATGTATTCCTGCTTCACAGTGTGGCCTGAGGGGAGCTTCCCAAACACAGCCCTGTTCATGAACCTGCCGCGGCTCCCCACGGCATTCTAGACAAGATCTGGCAGTCGGGCTGGCTACTCTGGACCCCTCCCGGCCTTTCCAGCATTGTCTCTGGCTGCACTCATTCACATTCCCAGGGTTCTTGTCTGAGCCTGAACATTTCCTCCTATTTTCTGCCTCTTGGGTTTTGCTCAAGCATTTGTTTGGAATGCCCTTTCCCAATATACTCACCGTCCCTCTAGAGTTCAGCATTTCTACTTTCTCTCTCTGCCCCAGGTGTCCTTGCTGGAATCCAGTTTCGAGGAGATGCCTGTTGTGTTGATGTGCTCTGGTTTGAACGCTAGGATGTGCAGGTATTTGCTAATATTCGGCATAGAGGTTTTCAGTCATACATACGTATGATTTATGGGTACATATAAATAGATCAAAGGTGTGTGCTAAGAGCTGTTTTTACTGATAGCAATACACAAATCTGGAGACTGCTGCCATCTAGACAATGGAAAGTTAGTTGTTGAAGTTTGCCGTTTACTGGCTGTGTGACTTGGGCATGTTCCTCCACCTCTCTGAGACCATGTTTTCCTACACGTAAATGGGAATAATATTCGTTCCTACTCCCTGGGGCTAGTGACAGCTCAATGCAATGAAACTTGTGAAGGAAAGAACATCACCTCCATGTGTCCTGAGTCCCAGCCTGAGGAGGGGCCCTGCTGGGTTCGTCCGGGTGGCTGGCGGGGACTCTGTGGCTCAGGCTGGCGAGGCTGAGACCATCCCGGTGGTGTTTGATAAAAGGCGGGGACTCTTCCCCGGCCAAGTAAATATTACTATAAGAAAAGGCCGTCTCTAGGGAACGGCTCCCTCCCGCTCCCCCCTTGAGGGCCAAAGTCCCCAGGGGCCAGTCTGGAGGCTCCTTTTATGTGACTGTAAAATAATCCAGGGCCTGGCAGGGTCGAGCCTGGGCGGGCCCTGACGCGTAGGTCGGCATTGATGTGGTCAATGATTACCTTTTATGCCAGGCCATAAAGGCAACCGTCCAGCCCCCGGACAATGCCCCCTCCAGACAATGCCCTGGGAGGGTGGGTGGACACACACACACCTGCTGGGCAGGAACCTGTCCACCCTTGAGGTCTCTGAGGACATCCTCACCAGGTGTCTTCCTCTCCCCCAGGAGTTTCCTGGAGACTTGGCCCAGGAACTAAGGGGGTTTGGAGGACTGTAAGTAGAGTCCAATGAGGTGTGAGACACAAAGAGCTTCACCCCGGGCCCTGGATCCTATTCCAGGTGGATCTATGCAGAAGGGGGAGTGGCAGTCACCCGGACTCAGGCACCAAGTCCCAGTGGACAGGTGATACAGTTGAAGTCTGGGTGGGAAGTGAACTGCCCAGGGTCCTGAGGAAGATAACAGTGGCCAGAGCTGGGAGTCGGACCCATCCTCTCCAACATCATTGGATCAACAGGGTCCAGGTGGGAAGGTCAGGATCAGGAAGTTTAAGTCATTTCTCAGAGAACCTATCTCCCCTGAGGCTCAGAGGGGATCAGGAAGGACCTGAGGGCCTAGTTGTGAGGCCAACGTTGCCAACAGACCGAGAATGACCTCAGGTGGCCATAGAGGCCGTCTGCTGGGCCCGCGCTCTGCTCCCACAGGCCCATTTCTCTGTCCTAATGGGGATGGTGAGGCCTGCTGAGAGGGGCAGGGCTGCGGCATAGACAGCCAGATTACTATTCCACCCTCTAGGTCAGTGATGGTGAACCTATGACACGCGTGTTAGAGGTGACACACGAACTCATTTTTTTGGTTGATTTTTCTTTGTTAAATGGCATTTAAATATATAAAATAAACATCAAAAATATAAATCTTTGTTTTACTCTGGTTGCAAATATCAAAAAATTTCTATATGTGACACGGCACCAGAGTTAAGTTAAGGTTTTTCAAAACGCTGACACGCCGAGCTCAAAAGGTTCGCCATCACTGCTCTAGGTGGATAAGGCCCAGGAACCTTTGTTCAGCTGGAGAAGCTGGGGCTGAGGCCCCTGGCAGTGGTCCTGGCAGGTTCAGGTACCTGGGGCATGGCTGTGGGGTGCCTGAGGCTGGAGGTCAGGAGGCCTGCTCTGCCTGGGTATCACTTTCCTTCTGAGGAGAGAGCTCTACGCTCTCTTCTTGGTGGGCAGGGTGGGGATTGAACCCAAGACTCCAGGGGGCAGCTCTCAGACAAGCCAGGCTCTATCTGGAGGAAAGAGGGCTGTGACTTGCCGTGGCCGTAAACATTCCATGGAATCCTAGTGGAGTTGCTCTGAGACGGGCTGGAGTGGTCCAATCAACCTTTGGCTCTGATAAAGATAAGTGGACCCAAGGTGATAACACACAAACCAGAAACTGTCAACACCGGCTAATTAGGGTACTGGGTGCTGCACCACACCCGTTACGAACTGAACTGACGTGGGGAGAAATCTCAGGTGAGGGAGCTGGGTTTGACCTGGGTGGGGGAGGGTCTGGGCTCACTGCCTGTACCTTCGCCTTATGGCCTTTTTGTCACCTTCTCCTTGCAATGACTTCCCCACCTCCACCCTCAGCCCATTCCTCTGCCTACATGACATTACATAACAGAATATGAAAGAACAAAATCTATCCAAACATTGTGCAATATGACATGATTAGCATGATGTAACACAGTGGAAAGAGTCCTGAGCTGGGTGCCAAGAGACCTGATTTTGCCTTGCTGGGCATGACCTTGAACCAGTCATTTCTTTGGGAACGTCAGTCCTCCGCTCTGCAAAATGGGGGGTGGAGATGGGGTAGTGATACAGTGACCCCCCCACTGGGATCCTGCTAGGTCTAATGTTCATGTTCTTTTGCTACAAAACCCTGCAATCTTTGAAGCAAACAAACCATGTTGCTGATGCCACCAGCAATGCTGGGGTGTGCGTGACACTTGACAGAATCACAAGTCTGTCTGCAGGAGCGGGAGCCCATGGGGAGGGCCCCAGGGCGTGGACAGTTCTCAGGGCCCCTGGAATTCCTCTCCCCATCTGAGCCAGAAGTCAGTGCGCTTGCTGCTTGCTCTAGGGCACTCGGTCTATTTTTAACTCAGTGCCTCTTAAATGAATGTGGTATTGGCTCAATGGTCCATTTCCCTCCATCGTCTGCACCTCCACTCTTCCAAGTGTACACACACACTGAAGTGGCCACCCAGAGGTGACAGGGTGCTGTGCCCAGGCCAGTGTCCAGGCCCAGGCTGGGCTGCCTTCGAGCTGGTTCAGCCCCACACCTCTCCCAAGGTCAGCCCCCCACAGATTCCGCTTCCTGCAGTAACGCCCAACCTGAGAGCAGGCAGAAGCCCCCACTGTCCTGGGAACTGGTAGGAAAGGCGAGAATAGGGTTGGCCAGGGTGAACAGAGAGGAGGAGGGCTCTGATCATCCTCCTTGTGGCCACTTCTCCAGGCAGCGAAGAGTTGCCTGCAGGGCTAACTTGCCAGGCTAGGTGCCGGGCAGCAAGGCGGGGCGGGGACTCAGGCCCAGGCCCCGCACCAGCTCTCACAGAGCTCAGGAAGGAAGAGGGCCAATGCCAACACCTGGGGACTGAAGTAACAGGCTCAGCAGAAGCCACTGCAAGGGGCAGAGGCTCCAGGTTGGGACAGTTGCTCCTGTGGGGGCAGTGGTCAGGGGTGCAGTGAAGAAGAGAAGGGAGGGTCCCGGGAAGGTGGGCAGAAATGTATTATTCCATAGCCTCTCTCAGCTTCGGTTTCCTCATCTGAACAATGGGTACAATTAATGGTACTTGATTCATAGGCTTCTGTGGGGATCAAATGAATGGAGACATGTAAAGCTCTCAGTACGGGGCTCCGGTGTTGACCTGTGGACTGCTGGCTTCTGGTCGGGAAGGCAAGGAGGGAGGGCACTTGGGCTGAGCCATCAACAGCATGTACATGGGGCAAAACAAACCAAACCAAACCAAAACAAAAAACAACAAAGAACAGAAAATACTCTGACCCTAAGCCGTCTGCAGGTCCTGGGAAGTAGTACCGAGCCACCGTGTGTGCGGGCAGGTGCAGGGACAGGTACAGGCACAGGGGAGGTGTTCGGTGGGCCACTCAGCAATCGCTAAGCCTAGCCCAGGAACAGTGGGGCCCAATCGGGCAGACCCTATTGGGAAAGTCCCCAGAACTGGGCCACCAGGGCTGATCTCAGCTGCTAGGGGTTGTGTCAGGGCCCAGGGCTTTGTGGGGCTTTAATATTTTCTATGAGGCTAGAGTGGGGGTGGGGCAGAGACCTTGAGGGGTTGCCAAGGATGAGGAGTCTAGAGGTGAGTACAGTGTGTGTGTGTGTGTGTGTGTGTGTGTGTGTGTGTGTGAGAGAGAGAGAGAGAGAGAGAGAGGGAGAGAGAGAGAGAGAATTGTAAATTGGGGTTATATGCCAAGGAGCAGGGATCCTAAATCGCCAGGATTTGTGATTGGTGCCCATTTTGAGGAGGGGCCTCTCCCCCAGCCTGGGCAGGCTCTGCTCGTGCTCCAGTACCAGGAGGTGCCAGGGCCTCCTTAAGGAGAGGCCAGGAGGCCCCTCCCTGCCCTGCCTCAGCCCCACACCTGCACTGTTTCATCGCTGGTCAGAGCGTGGCTGGGTGTGAATGGGAGTGTGTGTGTGTGTGTGTGTGTGTGTGTGTGTGTGTGTGTACATGTGGCAATTCTAGATCAAAGAATGCTCAGAAGGTCCTGCTGAAGGTCAGTGAGCAGCGAGGGCTTGGCCCGCCTCCTCAGCCCCTGGCACCCAGACAGCTCCTTCCTTCCTACCCAAACCCGCCAGGCCTCGAGGGCAGGGGGAGCTGACTGGCCTCTGACTGGGGCTGGGCAGGAGGAGGGGTTGGAAGTGCCTGGGAGGAGCCCATTTAGTCGAGTGCTAAGAGGCAGGCCCCACACTAGGCCCCGGGCAGGGGGCAGTGTTGCTGGGGCTTTGCTGCCAGTGCCCAGGTCCGAGTTGGGAGCTGGGGCCTGGGGTCAGCAGGTAGGACACGCTCTTGGGCCACCTCAGCATCAGGTGGAGGTCCCCGAGGTGAATAGTTAGCAGATGGCTGCGCACAGGCCCGGAGGGTCTTGGGGGACTGGCTGCACAGTGTGGTGGGCAGCTCCCGGGAAGGCTGCAGGGCTCGTCCAGCGTGGGGAACCGTCAGGGGCAGGCCCCGTGGCACCCAGCCCAGGGCAGGACACACAGTGATGCAAGCTCTGGTAATGGGATGGGACTGAGGAGAGCTGGTGGGGGGAAAATGCTGGACCCTGAGAGTCCAGAAAAAGCCCCCAGGGACACACTGCGTGGGGAGGGGCCCCCTGTGGGTCTCACGCCTGCCAAGGCCCCGTCACAGAGAGGAGGATCGGCCTGTGTCAAGCTTTGTGGCCCCAGATGCTGCATCTGTGGGGCTGTGGGTGGGCCCTTCTTGTTTATCCCAGTTCCAGCCGTAGCAGCCCTGTGGAAAAGTCTCCCCTGAAAGAGGCCGCCTTTGAGCTTTCCAGGAATGCTGGCCTGGGCAGAGCCCGGGCGCGGGGAAGGGACGGGCATGGGGGTGGGGGGGGAGTGTGGTATATTTCAGAGCTCAGTGTTCCCACGGGCCTGGTGCCTGGCCTGGGAGGAACCAGGAGGTCACAGGGATGTGCCTGGCAGCATAAGGATAAGGCAAGTGTGTGTGTAGGGAGGATAGGGGACAGACACACAGACATGGGGTTGGAAATGACCTGGAATGTCACAAGTCTGTGCTCCTAAAGCCAAAGGCAGCTTAGACCAAGTAACTCACCTTTTCTTGCTTAAAAATATAAGTTTAAAGAGACAATAGTATAGCATAGTGGTTTATAATGGGGGCTCTGGTGGCACGCGGCCTGGGGTTGAATCCAGACTACACTGCCCACTCCTAGCGGCTGTGACTTCAGGTAAATTGCTCCATTCATATCCCTGTCTCGGTTTCCACAACTGTAAAATGGGCATCAGAGTAGTATTGACCTCACAGGGTCACTGCCAGGATTAAGTGAAGTGCTTCAAAATGGGCCTTACACAGAGTGAACGCTACACAGGTGTGATTGGCCCCGAAGGAATAAATGCCTTGCCAATCCATCAATCAACGCCAGGCTCAGGCCCAGGCCAATGCTGAGCCCACATGGGGTGTGGCATGGCTACCAGCGTCAGCACATCCAAAGTCCCTGGACCTGCTGAGTTGGCAGAGGGCCTGCCCTGGCACTCCCCAGCCCTGAAGAAAGCCCTAGAAAAGTGCTGGGGCTTTCCCAGGTGTCAGTGGGCGGAGGGAACAGGGGACTAGGAGACTGAATGTTCCTTCCATGGCCTGCTGACCTCCCTTGCCATGGCTGTGGGCTGGGCTGGGCTGACTAGTCGGTTGTGCATCTTTTCCATGGGAAGCTGAGGGTGAGAGAGGGTGCAGGACTCACTCCATGACGGCTGTAGGGACGAGTGTGTGCTTGTGGAAGCTCACCATCCTCCTTCCATGGGCTGAGGCCTGTTCTGGCTGGAACCCCATAGCAGCTAGTCCACACTGGTCCATCTGGCGCCAATTTTTAGCTGACTTACACTTCTAATGATTTCATCCAGCTATTCAGTTGGTTAAGTCTGCCAACAAACACATATTAGGCCTTACTGCAGTGGTTCTCAACCTTCCTAATGCCGCGACCCTTTAATACAGTTCCTCATGTTGTGGTGACCCCCAATTTCATTGTTACAAATTGAACATAATTAAAGCATAGTGATTCATCACAAAAACAATATGTAATTATATATGTGTTTTCCGATGGTCTTAGGCGACTCCTGTGAAAGGGTCATCCGACCCCTAAAGGGGTCGCGACCCACAGGTTGAGAACCGCTGCCTTACTGTGTGTCACGCTGTTAAACGTTAGGTATACAGAGGTCTCTGTCTTGAATGATGAGACCAGTACATGGGGTCCCGGACTGAGATGGGAAAGGGGTTCCTGGTGGTAGGAATAGTGTGGACCATGGTATATGGGGAGGGGATGCCTACCCCAAGGCATAAACTGTGGCTGGAGGGAGGAGGGAACCTGTCTCAGGGCAGGAGACAGGGCTGGATGGTGACATCTGGAAGGTGACTCAGGCTAAGGTTTTCCTTGGAAGGAGCCATCGAAGGTGAGACTTCAAATATCCGGAGGGGGTGTGAGGGAGGGGTGTGTGTGTGTGTGTGTGTGTGTGTGTCTGCTATAACTTGGGCACTCCCCAGTTACTTTGGGAGGGCTATCTTTCGAAGTCTTAGCCCATAGATATGGCCCCTACCTGCACCCCATCCTATGAACACCTGCTCAAGTGAGAACACCTGGAGGTGATTCCACATCTGGGCTTGTACCTGGCTGGAAGGTGCATCTCTGGGCATCAGGCCAAGCAGGTGCTGGCCTCCCTGGGAACCTGGCCTGGGGAGGAGCTGGGGAGTGGGATGGGGAAAGCGTCTGGGGTGGGAGTAGCTGGTCTTCAGGTGCTTGTGGGGCGTCAGAGAGTGACTGGGTGGAGCTGTTCAGTGGCCATCCACCCATTCCTGTCTATTTGCCCATCCATCCTCCTGTGCCTTTCAGTCCATCTGCCAGTCTGTCCACTGGCTCATCCATTTGCCACCTGTCTGTCCCTGCCCCCACCTCCATCAGGCTGCTCCCCTCGGGCAGCTCATTCTTCAGTCCTGTGATTGGGCTGTGATCACAGGCCTGGCCTTGGCCCTGGCCCTCAATCGCCCCTGGGTCCCAGTACACCTTCCTCATTACTGGTGGTCATTACCGTCGGCCTCCACTTCTCCCCACGGGCGTCTTGAGGTCCTAGCACAGACCTGGTGCTCACTTACCAGTCCTAGTGCCAAAGATGCTCAGATGCCAGCCCTCTTCCCAGTAGGCCCTCCCTTCTCTCACTGTATAAGGCTCCTCTCCACCCGCCAAGGGCTGCAGACTGCCCTGCCCTGCCCTGCCTTCTCAGGCTCGCTCTGTGCAGCCGCCTGCAGGCTGTGGGAGGCGCATCCCAGGCCCGTGAAAGCAGTGCCCAGCGCTCCTGGATGGGGAGCGGCTGCCTAAAACTCAGAGCAAACCAGGGGATTCCCTGGGACATGGCCCAGCCAGCCCTTGCCCGACTTGGAGCTCCAGCACAGTGCTGTGGCTCCCCAGGAAGGTTTTCCTATAGAAAACAGAGATCCCCACTCCGTCCCAAATAGGGGCTTCACTCTACTGCTTCCCTGGGACCCCCGCCCCCCCCCCCCCCGCCCGCCACTCAAGGCCTCTCCCTGGCCCGGACTCTGGGTGTGGGGATCGGCCAGGCCTCCTAGTTCTGCCCTCTCCAGGGCCTAATAGAACTTAACCCTGGTGTGGGGATGGGGGTAAGGATGTGTGTGTGTGTGTGTGTGTGTGTGTGCGTGCTCGTGCGCATGCGAGTGTATATGTGCATTTATTTATAGAGCAAATATGAACACTAGCTATATGCCAGACACTTCTAAAGGCGTTGAAGGAACAACAAACTGGACAAAACCAGCAGGCACTGCCCTCAGGAGGCTGATGTTCTATGTGGGGAGACTCAGGAGCCGCTGGGTGTGTGTCGGTGTGTATGGGGGAGTGTGAGTGTGGTGAGAGGGTGTGATGTGGATCAGGGGCCTGGACCAGGGTTGAGCCTCAGCAAGGATGTGTGCATGTAAACTTACGTGTGTGTCTTTGTGGGTGTCCGTGGGCCCCCTGGGTCTGTGCTCGGCAGTTGGAGTGTGTCTGTGCAGGCCCAGAACTGGCGCGTGCATGCATTGCAGCCAGTTTGGGAGGCTGTGTGGCAGCCACACCTGGCTGACTCCCAGGCTGTAAGCCTCTATTTTTAGAAATGACAGCCTGTCGATCCCCCAACACACCTGTTCAGGTGGCCAGCCGCTGGGGAGGGCCCAGCTGGCCTGCCGGGGGAGGGAACCTGCCTCAGCCAGTGCCACCCGCTCTCTGCAGCGCAGGCCCACACAGAGCAGCCTCTGGCCTCCGGTTAAGCAGGATGGGCTGTCCCCGGGGCCCCCATGGTCCATCCACGTGGGACTCCCAGACCCATATCTGCAGTCCTAACTCCTCTCCCCCGGGAATGCCCCTCCTCACCCCCCTTTGCAGGAGGCCCAGCTCTGGAACCCTCCAGGAGGCTGCTGGCCCACCATGTCCGGCTCTGTCACCCTGAGAGGTGGGTCAGGTGGGGCTGGAGATGGGAGGAGAGATGGGTCAGAGGTGTCTTCCTCTCTTACCAAGTGACTGGGCCCCTCCACCAACTCCACCAACTCCTCCTTGCAAGGGGCTTCTTTCCTGGCTGCAGGTGGACTGCCCAGAGAGGCAGAAGCTGGGCTGCCTTTTGTGTCGCCCTCCCCTGCCTCTAACCCCCCCTCATTTTCTCCCCTCTGTGTCCTGTCATTCTCATCTTCTCTCTCCCCGCCTTGGTCACCTTTCTAAAGAAAGTTAACAGCAAGGTGCACCGAGCTTCAGCGATAACCCAGGCACGGTGTCACGTGCTTTACATATATGATCTCCCTTAAACCTCCCAACAACCTGTGAGGTCACAGAGAGAAAGCTGCCGCTCAGAGGGATCCAAGTCACTCAGTGAGGAGGGCGCAGAGTAAGGGTTCAAGTCTAGGCTCAGGCAAGTCCTTGCTTATACGTTGTCCTTGGCCTACTATCCTCCCAGACACGGTCTTGGTGGGAGCTGAGCTGTGGCCCAAGAGCCCCTCCTTGGGCTGTGGAAGGGTGCGCAGAAGGAGGCGGGAATGACAGACACATTGAAGATCCAGGGAATGGCCATGGAAGCTATGCAGGGAGACCCCAGCTACCTCTCATACTCTAGCCCCTCCCCTGCTACAGAACCTTCAATGGCTCCCTACTAGCATTGACCATGGTGAGCTCAAAGCCATCCCCGGCTGGCCTGCAGCCTTTCCTGTGCTACCACCACCTCTTCCTCCCCGACAGCACCTTCTCAGCGGGGCCGGTACTTGCTCCTGCTCTGCCGCGGCCTCCGTGCAGCGGCTCTCCTTCCAGGGCTGCTGGAAGGTGGGAATGAAAAAGGCCGTGCCTGGAGCTAAGCACCCACGGACTTCATTTCATTTAATCTGCACAATGTCGCCACAAGCTAGGCTATCATGTACAATTTGTACCAACGAGGAAACTGTTCCGAGGAGGCAGCCAGTTGCCCACAGCTAGAAAGGGCACAAGCGCGATTCAACACTGTGCCGTCCAGTTCCATTGCGTTTAAGAGACAGCTCTTCACTGAACGCAGCAGCTCCAAGTCCTATGCCAGCAACCGGGGTAGAGAGAGTATTAGGGGAGGAGGCTCGCACACACACACACATTCACATGCGTGCACACACACATGCTTGCCTGTTTGAACACACACACTTAATAAGTGCACACACACACATGTCCATACTCCACACAGGGTCCTAATAGCACTTCCTGTAGGTTCCCTCTGCCCTTTCCCCTCTCAGTTTTAGGTGGGGAGGGAAGGTAGACAGGGAGGAGGGGAGGTGCAGAATTGCTCACCTCCCAGTCTTAAAACCTTCACACTTGTGACTCAGACCCCCAGATGGTCCCTTTCAAGGAATGATCTCTAGTTCCCTTTAAAAGAGGGATGAGTAGGAAAGAGAAAAACACATTTTGTTCTGATGTCTCACGATGTCATTTGGAGACAATTTGTCCCTTTTCCTCCCTATCTCTGCCCTCCCGCTCCCCACCCCAACGCCAGGCTGGTCCTTTCCAAAACCCCAGGGTCCAGCCCTGAGCCACTCGCTTGGGAGTGGGGTTGACCCATGAGAGGGTTTCTTCTCTGTGACTGCCAGGGGCTTGGGAGAGAAGCTGGGGGTCCTTGGCTAGCCCCAGGTTCAGATCCAATCCCTTTCACTGTCTCCCTCTTTTGCTGAGAGGGCCAGCTTGTTCTTGGACCAGAAGCTGAGAGTAGGACTGTCAGCCTGGGTCAGAGGTTTATAGACTTTTAAATAAAAACCACCATTGGCCCTGGACTCCCGCTTACTTTTGGAGGCCCCACCCAAATGACATGAGACACGTGAAAGCACACTCTGACCCCAAACCGAGTATCATTTTATAGTAAACCATTAAAAGGGGTTTCAAATCATTATGAGTGTGCGATTATTCAATTACAGCTCATTCATTTAACTTAAAATTGACTCTAATTTCCTTAAAAGCATCATGCATATTTGGGAATTCTTCAAAATGAGCACATCTAAACCAACAAATTGCTTTCAAATGTAATGTTCATGAGTTCCAGGTTTTCCAGTTAATGAACTTGCCATAAGATGGTGCTTGATTGACATGAAGTTACATCGTTTTCGTTTCAATTTTCTAGTCTTTTAAAAATATTTTAAAGTCAATACTTTCCCCCCCCCTAGGTCTCAAACTTTTGTTTTTGCAGAACCTCAAACATTTCATAGGTCCGAGATACTTTGCCTGTGTGACTGGAAGAATAAACAGTTGGGAGCACATGCTGTTGAAGAGAGAGAAATACAATAGGTTGCAAACGTGAAAAAGGTGCTAATATACCTCATAATAAAGACTGCACATTAAAACGAGAGAACCCGTCATCTTTCAGATTGGCAAAGACAAAAAAGTGGCTTTGGTATAATTTGGTGCAGTATTTTGAGGGCCTATTGGATAATATCCATCAAAATGCAAGTGTACATTCCCTTTGCCCAGTGGTCACCCTTCAGGAATGTAGACTCCCAGAAATGCACAAAGGTGGGTGGCGAAAGATGTTCATGGCCATGGAAGACTGGAGGCGGATTAGATGTCGACCAATAGAGGAGCGACATAAAAATGGCGGACACCCCCACATTGGGATAGTATGTGGCTGTGGAAGAATGTGTACACGTGTGGATGTGGGAAAAACACCTGGATACTGTGTTAAGTGAAAAAAAAAAACAAAACCCCAGGTACAGAACAATGTGTACTGCGTGATTTCTTTTGAGAAAAAGGAAAATGATAGACATGGCATACACTAGAAAATGCCTGGAAACAATGGGCAGGAGACGTAGAAACGGGAAAGAATGGTATCTCTGAGAAAGAAACTGGGAAGATGGAGGCAGAATTACTTTTCACTTTTGCTATGCTTAATTTTTAAAAATGTATTTTTATTGATTTTAGAGAGGAAGAGAGAGATAAAAACATCAATGATGAGAGAGAATCATTGATCGGCTGCCTCCTGCATACCCCACACTAGGGATCAAGCTCACAACCCCACCCAGGCATGTGCCCTGAACAGGAATTGAACCGTGACTCCTGGTACTTAAGTCAACACTCAATCACTGAGCCACACCAGCTGGGCTGCTTAATTAAAAAAAAAAATATCACTTAACAGATGCCTGTGGAATAAAAGCAGTAAAACAAATGAATGAATGAATGAATGAATGAATGAATGAATGAATGAATGAATTCTAGCTGCCACATGGAGGAATTGCCCTGTAGCCTGAAGTCTAGTGGCTCCCACCACCAATAGACTATTCACCTGGGAGAGGAGGAGAGGGGAGGATCCTGAGGCTTCCTCCAGGAGGGCCGGAAGGATGGAGAAAGCTGGGCAGAGGGAAAAGAGAAGTAGGGGAAAGTTTGTGGGTTTGTGTCCTGGGAGGACTGCCTCTCCGCATCTACCGCTACGCCCCGTCCTTCCCTAGAGGGTACATCTATTTCAAGCCTGGAAAGTCCCAGCGCTTAGCACGATGCTGGCATAGAATTTGTGGCAATAAATAGTGGTTGACTGAATAGATGGAATCAGTCACTGGTTAGGCCAGGCCACATGTTGGTCACTCCTGTGCCTTCCCCAGACACCTCTTCCCTACCCAACAGCAACAACAACAACAACAACAACAACAACGGCCTCAGGGCTGCCATGGACAGCTGTGCAGGCCGTGCACCGCCCAACCCAGGAGGTGCCATTTTCCTAGACTGCGTGTGGGTGATGCCTCCTGAAGTGTGGGACATGGCGCACCTGCAAAACCCCGTTCCTTCTTTCAGGCTCAGGGGAACTGAAGCCACGTGAGAGTGAGCGCGGTAAGGGAAGGGGATCTCCCAATCCGGACATTGCAGGCTTCCCCTCCTTTTCCCTCCAATTCCTAAGGCCCCTCCCTTTCTTTGTTCCTCTTTAACTTGGCCTGGAGGTGGCTTGGCCAAATCTGGCCAGTTATTCTGTCCCCGAACTACAGAGTCTGGAACTTGCAGTATGATCTTGGCAAGACCCCAAACCTCTCTGGGTGTCAGTTTCTGGGTCTCGGGTTCTGCATCTAAGGAATAAGTACATGTGTAGGGAGCAGTTCATGTTGATTCTCTTTCACTGGAAGAGACCTTATGGAGATAACGGAGGAAGGAATGCACCCTGATAGGGTGTGGCATCCTCTGAGGGGACACATCCTCACATCCTGTCCTGTTCTGCCAGGCCCTCGATGCACTCAGGCCCCCAATTCAAATTAGGGGGCAGCATCCCGGAACGGAAGGAACGTGTGTGAGGAGCAGGAGCCCCTGTGGAGCCCTGACTCTGATGATATCCCCTGTGTGCTACTGAGCAAGCCACGGCCCCGCCTGGGCTTCAGTTCTCGCCTCTGCCGAGTGGGTGCTTAGACCACACCAGCGCGTGCCAAATGCTGGGCTGAGTTTGAGATGGCCTCTTCTTTTTCTCTTTAATTTCTGTATTTTTTGTTTGATTCCTTCTTATTACAAACAGCACATATTTCCGTGAAAACTCAAACAGTACCAAAGTAGGTAATGTACTAATTGAAACGCAGCTCTTACTGAGAATCACTGCTAACTCACTACTAATTTTTTTGTGTGACTTTAAATTCTGATATAATTTCAAATTTATTAAAAAGTTAGAAGAATACTACAAAGACTCTGATATAGATCTTACTCAGATTTATCAATTGTTTACATTTTGTCATTTTTTACTTTATTTCTCTATCTCTATCGTGTGTGTGTGTGTGTGTGTGTGTGTGTATGTGTACAATTTATTCCCTAACTATTTGAGAGTAAGTGGCAGACATATGCCCTTTTACTTCCAAATGCTTCAGAGTTATTTCTAAGAAAGAGGACATTCTCTTACAATGTAAGGCTTACATAACCCCTGCAGTTAACAAAATCAGGAAACTTAGCATTGATACAATACTATTAACTAGTCCACAGTCCGTGTTCAAAGTTAGTTGTGTCATGACCTTTTCATAAGTTTCCAGCAAAAGTAGAAAAATATGAGTGATGGAGGGTTATGTTTTTTAAATCCAACATGTATTTAGCTTTAAGGATTGTGCTTGATTCTAAATCATACTCTCCCCTGTCCTTTTCTTCTTATTGGTGTTAAGATGTCCCTCCCCCCCCCCCCTTTTAAAAAATATATTTTTATTGATTTCAGAGAGGAAGGGAGAGGGAGAGAGAGGGATAGAAACATCAACGATTAGAGAGAATCATTGATCAGCTGCCTCCTGCACACACCCTGCTGGGGATCAAGCCCGCAACCAGGGCATGTGCCCTTGGCTGGAATCGAACCTGGGACCCCTCAGTCCGCAGGCCGACGCTCTATCCACTGAGCCAAATCAGCTACAGCAAGATGTCCCCTTTTAAATGAAACAATGGTGAGTGTAGAAAGTTGTTTATTTGTTTTTGATATTTTATTACTTGGCAAAGTGAAATGTGGCAGATTCTTTGTTAGTCCTTAAACTTCTTTTGCAGGGGTTCCAGGGTGAGGCTCCCACAGCACCAGTGTTCTCTGAGTCCAGGTGAGCCTGGTCACCAGAGACTTTCAAGAAGTCAAGTTGAGAGCACAGCTGCTCCTGATGCTGTGGTTGGGGGATGGGCCCCACCCCCCAGGGGCAAGGACCTCTCCCTCAGCAGAGGGCACCTTCATCCTTTTCCCAGCTCCCCAGCATCTGTTTGGAGCACCCCTTACCTTGTCAGTCTCTCGGGGAGGCAGAGCCCTCCTCCCACCCTAGAAGCCAGACCCTACTTTCCCAGCCTCCTTTGCAGCTGCAGTGCCGGCATGTGATCTGGCTCAGTCAATCAGACACTCACCCAGGAATTCTGAATCTTAAGCAGGTGACGCAAAGAAGCAGAGGTGGGATGTATCTGACAGAATTGCTGCTGGAGCAGCAGGAAGAGTTTTCAGGGCCAGTTGCACTGTTGCCCTCCCTGGTTTGGCCCTGAGGAGTGATTTGGGCCAGGGTTCTGGCTGCGGTCCAGTCCTCCCTGGTTCCTGAGCTTGGCTCTCCAGCCAGCCCGAGGAGTCCGTGAGCTTTCTGTTGCTTGCAACCAAGAATCCGGCCACATAAATCCAGAGAAGCCAGCACCATGGGAGTGGAGAGGAGCTGGGGCCTGGAGTGCACACATTGGGCCTTGGTGAGCAGTGACTCTGTGAGGTGGGCAGCCACAGGGGAACCTAATGTCCTGATCTGGAATGTGGATGGGACACCTGTCTAGGTGCTAGGCGGGGCAGCCCAGACAGGAAGTGCTGTGGGGGAGGGGGAGGAGGGGTATGAGAGGAGAGAGGCTGGAGCCCGAGGATGGGGATGGAGGGAGATGAACCCAAGAAAGGACCGGGTGGGGTGGGGCTTTGTAGGAGGAGACAGCCAAGCAGGGTGGCACAGTTCCATCTGCCCCCAAATATTTTTTGCCCGTTTTCTATCTGCCAGGCAGGGTATGGCTAATACAACAGTCTGGGTTGGGTACTGTTATCCTCGTTTTACGTGTAAAGGAAGGGTGATACA
Source organism: Myotis nattereri (assembly GCF_964212035.1). NCBI lineage: Eukaryota > Metazoa > Chordata > Mammalia > Chiroptera > Vespertilionidae > Myotis > Myotis nattereri. The sequence goes on from NC_138085.1 coordinate 61,987,014, forward strand.
AAGATGAAATAACTTCGACAAGATCAGGAAAGCAGAAAGGGCCAGGGCCAGGATTTAAGCCTGGGTTTGACTCCAACATTGATGCCCAGAAACCCAAACGCATGCTCGGATGAAGGACCAACATCCCTGACTCAATGCCTGAGTTTTTATACCCTTCCTGTGAGCACTTTAAGTAAAATATACTCCCTGTAAGTACTTAGTGAGGTGATTTAGTCAAGTAATAGAACATGGGTATTATCGTGTGACAGGGTAATGCCTGGGTCCTGGCTCGCTTTGGAAATATCAAGCCTCCACTCCCCTTCCCCAACCTGTGAAGAAGCTGGGTCCAAACAGATGCGCAGCAGCACACACAGTTGGCTGCCTGCCCAATGGCCTTGCTCCCTCCTGCGACCCGCCCCTCAGCACCCAGGTGTTTGTCCTTCTCCCTCTGGGCTCAGCCTTCATATTGTGGCGGTAATGGTGGCAGCATGACCCTGGCTGGGATAGACTCGGGCATGAGCTGTGGCTCAGTTCTGGCCAGTGGACAGTAAGGGACAGTCCCATGGGGACTTCTGTAAAACATTCTCCTTGATCTTAAAATGGGACACGAGGCGGAGTTCTTTCCTGTTTTTTTGTTTTGTTTTTCATTCTGCTGCTATGGATATTGTTGGGTGACAATGTAATGTCTGGGGTGACGGCAGCCGTGTTATGACCGTGGGGCAAGCTAGCCAAGGACTAGGCAATGCGGAGAAGGGCAGAGGGAAAGGAAAAGAAGTGACCTGGGTCCTTGATGATGAAGCTGAGTTGCAGGATTAACCTCTGCTGAAGCTACCCTTCCCCTGGACGGCTTATTCTGTGAGATAATACATTTTCCTTATTGTCTAAGCCAGTGGTCGGCAAACTGCGGCTCTCGAGCCACATGCGGCTCTTTGGCCCCTTGAGTGTGGCTCTTCCACAGAATACCACGTGTGGGCGTGCGTACAGTGCGATCGAAACTTCGTGGCCCACGCACAGAAGTCGGTATTTTGTGGAAGAGCCACACTCGAGGGGCCAAAGAGCCGCATGTGGCTCGCGAGCCGCAGTTTGCCGACCACTGGTCTAAGCCCATGGAATAGAAATTCTGTTTCTGGCTGCTGCAAACTGATGTATGAACCAAAAGAATAAACTCCCAACGTACTCGTTTGCTATGCTAATAGCTGACAGCAGAGAAAACCGCCATTGAGGAAAACCTGACTCCTTGACCAAGGGAGGCCCTAAGAATTCCTTTCTCTGCCGGTTCAGAGGGGAGGGAGCGCAGCAGTGTGAGGCCCTGCACCCCGCATCTTGTCCGGGCCTGCGGGAGGGCTCCTATCAGAAGAGAGGTCCACTCCTGGTCAGCTGAATTTCTGACACTCATTTCCTGTAGGGTCAGCAGAGGAAAGCAGCTTTATTTACTGAATCAGGATGGAAAACAGATGTCTAAGCACCCCGCTGGGCCCAGCCTCACCCTGCACAGAGGCCGGGCTTGTTCTCGGCCCTGACCTGCTCACCAACCCTCTGTTCCTCACATCGAATCCAGATGTGGCTTCTTCCAAGCTCTAATAATAATTTTGATTTGTTGTGGTTAAGTAACCTTTGCCCCCCCCAGCTCAACTGTAAACTCACCAACGCTCCAGGGAGAAGAATAGGAGTTACACCATGAAACATTTGTCAGGAAGCCCAGAGAGGACTGGACTTGAGGAGCAGATCAAAGTGGGTCCAGCAGCAGCCTGGTGGCTCTCAACCAGTGTCTCAGTCAGCAGCTGCTGTGTGAGAAGCCACCACACAGCTCAGTGGCTTAAGACAACAGCTCTTTGTTTGCTAATGGTTCTAAAATTTGGGCAGGGCTTGGCGGGAACGCGCATTTGTTCTCCACGTGGTTTTTGTGTGTTGTTAGTCAAGTCCATGGGACGATGGAGCGTGTGCAGGAGCAGAGGGGGTATGCGCAGTATGGGTGCCCACCGTGTTCCTGGCTGCCTGTCCCTAGACACATAGTTCTTTTTTCTTTCAGACCTTCCTTACCTGCCAGCGAGCCAGAGGTGGAGAGCGTTGGCAGAATGTGTGCAGGTCAAGAGAAGCTCTTCCCACGAGTGGCCTGAGGTGATTTTCTGAAAAGCCACCGAGTATCCGAAGGTCACCTTCCTGAAGCAATGTGTGCTGTTCCATCATGACAAGGTGGCGTTGGTAGGCGTGCCCAGCCTTGGGGAGTTGTGTCATGCACAATGTCCTGCGGTTGCTAAAGGGTGTCCCTCATGGGGATGGGAGGCTGTGGGGTCTAGGAAGGGGCCCGTGTGTGGCCTGCATGTGGCTGTGTCTGTGATGGGTCTTTCTCTGGGTCTCCTTATTTGTCACCCCATCTCCTTCTGTCCCTCCCCTACCTCCCATCTGCTAATGCTGTGCAGGCACGTCTCTATCTTCTCTACCCAGGCCCAGGGAACCAACCATGTCTATGAGAGCATGTGTGTGACGTGTGTGAATGTGTGTGTGCAAATGTGAGTGAACAGAGGTGTACCTCCACCCATTCAGATGTGCTCCCATCCTAAAAGGCCCCTGTCTAGTCAGCCTCTTCCCTTTCCTGACCGTCTACAGCCAGTCTGTCAGCCCACACACTGTGCTAACCCCCACCCTTTGGTGGTGATCTGACTGGTGTATAGGGGGGGTCTGTCTCCTAGGATGTCAGCCCCCACAAACTCTTGCCCACAGCAGTCTTCAGCCCCTGCCCTGTCTGCTCTGTGCTCCAGTGGCACCCCTCGCCCACTCACAAACTGCGGACTGAACTCATTCCGTCGGCTGCGTCTCCCCCCTGAGCACAGTGGCCGCACGAGGGCTGGGATCGGTGTGTCCCTGAGGCTGCCCGACTGCCTGGGACTGTGTGGGGCCATTTGGATGCTCCGCAGGCATGTGTTTTGGTTGTTGTTTGGACTGTGGCTGAGAAAAGAGGGAACGCGGGAGAAATGGCTGCTTCTCCAAGGGTGGGGGCAGTTGTGGGACCTCAGGGCCTGTGGTCAGAGGGGCTGGACTCTGTTCCCGCTGCCCCGGGGAAGGGAGTCCAGCTCCCTCTTATGCCGCAGGCCCTCCTCCCCTGGGGGTGGCCGGGGTGGGAACCACACCCCACGCTGGCCCTGCATGTGCATGTTGGCACACACCTGCACAGCCTGCCTCTGGGGCCCCCTCCCACCATGCCCTGTGCACACGCTGCTGACGTGGCTGTGGTTTCCAGGCCCCAAAGGTGCAGCTCAGAGTCAGGGCATCCTGTTCTCTGCGGCTACAGCAGCAGGACGGTGGGTGGGGGACAGCGTCCCCTGCAAACACGCACACGCAGAGGCCCCTTTCCATCGCCTTCTGGATGCTCACACGCATGCACTCAGGCAGGCGGGCACCAGGCTGGCTGCTCCGAGGCCTCAGGCACGAGAGCTGTGCACCCATCTGTACAGGCCCCGCTGCGGGCAGAGAGAAGGGGCGGAGGAAGTGGCTGTGGGCAACCTTCCCCACACCTGAGCTCACACCTTCAGTGCTTCACCCCTGAGCATGGCCACCAGCCTTGTTTCCCTCCTTTGGGGGAAGCGTTGCCCTCTTTTGCCTTCTCCTGTCAAAACGACATCCCCACGGGAGGGGTCGGCATTCAGCCCTTGGCAGGGCGGAGCTGCCTCTGCCTCTGATAGGTCCAGCCCAAACCCCGGCCCAGCGCCTTCCCTGCACCAGGAATCCCCTCTTTTAGGAGGAGGCGAGTGTGGCCCCTGGAACCAGGCCTCCTGGGTTGAATGCGGGCTCTGCGTGACCTTAGGCAAGTCACTTAACCTTTCTGTGCCCCAGTTTAGTGCGGATTAAATGGGTTCATATATGCAAAGCGCTTAGTGCAGCACCTGCTGTGCAGGCAGGTTGTCAATGAACAGTAGCTGTACTCAATAATAAAAAACAGTCAATAAATGCCACCATTGTTTCCTGCCTCAGAGCCAGGAGAGGCCTAAGCCATGGTCTGTCAGTGCTTGCAGCCCAGCTCCATCCTCTGGGACTGAGCCTGCTGCGTTCAGACACCTGGGGGCTTATTGGAGAGTCAGTGCCAGGCTGCCCCGGGGATTCTCATGCAGCAGGAAGGTGGCAGGAGGGGGGACTCACACCCTAGCCTGTGGCCCTCTGCAGCCAGGTCCCCCCTCCCAGCCTCAGTCTGGTCCCCTCACCTGCACCCTCCCACTTCCTCCATCCTCTCCAGGTCCCCTCCGTCCTGCAAGGCTCCTCTCAGGCAACTCATCGCCTGCAGGAGGATTGTCAACCCTGTCGCCTGAGCTCCTACTTCTTGGAGCCTCAGTTTCCTCAAGAACGAGAAGGGGATCAAAACTCCTACATCATGGGATTGGGGTCAAGTGAGGTCCTGCACCCCTGAGTGCATGGCCACGGCAGCCAGTCCGGGCTGACTACTGCCATTGTATGCAGCCCCGCCTGGCGGGCCCAGGGGGGCCTAGGAACCCAGACTCACACAGGCCCCGGGGAAGCCTTGCTGACCAGGGTGGGCTGGGATGAACATGGCACCTCCCTGTCTTGAGCTCCGAGTTGAGCAGGGAACACATACACTGGAGCTTGAGGGTGGATGGCACTCACCCCAAACGGCCTGAATGAAGGAGGAAGTAAGAGAGGAGGAGCTGAGCACAACTTGGGCCCCAGAGGAAGTTGAAAGCTGGGCCACAGTGGTGTGACAGTTCAAGGGCCTACAGGGCAGTCCCCACCCCACCCTCACCTGCTGACGTCAGCTGCAGGGTGCATGACCCTTGCACAATCCCCATCTCCCGGGCCCTGCATCTGTAGAGGCCTGGTCCCAGCCCGGGGGCGCCCCCCACCCCATATTCTCTGCACATCTGGGCAGCCAGCACAGCTTTGTGCCTTCAGGTTGGCATTGCTCTCCCCAGGCTCATTTTATGAAAGGGGACCAGTTAATAGCAGCTCTTCACCCCACCCCCTTCTCCTCACCTCTCCCAGCTGGGGCCCTAGAAGATATCTATGAAGCACCTACTATGTACCTGGTGGTTTCATGTCCACAAGCTCATTTAATCCTTCACAAAACCCCGAGGTGTAGGCATTTCACAGATAAGGAAACCAGCTCAGAGAGGCTGAGGAACCTGCCTGACGCCACACAGCATATAGGTGGCCGAGCTGGCCTTCCGACTCAGGTTCCTGTCAAGAAGTTCCTCAGGCCAGTGCCACTAGGTCTCTTGTTTGTCAAGGAGGAAGTGGATACCCAGAGCTGGGAAGCGAGTGCCTCAGGCCATGCCACGGGCTCCTGGCAGAGCGGGCAGGAATAGAGAGAGATCTTTCTCGGGGCACCGGGTGCCTGACAGGAAGGGCTCTGCTCGGAAGGCTCCTTTCTCTCCCGCCTCCAGGTCTCCACTCAGAGGCCACCTCCGCGGGAAGCCTTTCTGGGCCGTCCTAGCTGATGGGCCTGATCACCCTTCACCTCCTGGCCTGGCTCTATTGTGCTTCATGACACTGTCGCTTGCACTTTTATGTGTCAATTATGTATCACCCACTGGCCTGTGAGCTCCATGAGCTCAGGGAGGGTTTGTCTTGTTCCCTTGCCTAGAATAGTAGCTGGCACAAACGTAACTATATTCGTGTGAAATGAATGAATGAATGAATGAATGAATGAATGAAGTCGGTAAACGAAGACACTTAAGCGTATGAGGGAAAGTTTGGCGAGAAGATAAACTTATGAAGGGCAACCTAGATAGATCGCATGAGGTGGAGGTGGGGAGTGAGAAGGACCTTAGAATAGGGAAGGGGCAGGGCCAGATGCGCAGCCATGTGGTCTGACACACAGACTGTAAAGTGAACGGTGTTCCCTCCAGTTGTACAGTTTGGCCAAGAGCCCACGGCGCCCCGGGGATGGGGAAGCACACAACGGTTTGGGGCCCGTCGGCAGGGCCGCCGAGGGAGCGAGCGAGGGAGTGGAGGCAGCTCTGTGGTGCCTGCAGCAGCAGGGACAGGCTGTACCCTCCCCGAGGACAGGCAGCTCTGCAGGTGCCTGCAGCAGCAGCAGCAGAACAGGCTGTACCCTCCACGGGGGCTCCACGTGGTCGCGGTTAACAGCTCTCCACCCGCCATCCAGTGGCTGGTCTCCACAGACGGCCCTCCAACCAGGGGCAGCAACTGTGGTGCTGTTAGCAATCTAGTACCTGGACGCCCGGAGGGGGGCGGGTGGGGAAATCACCCTGACACACCCCACAAACACACGCATCAAACGCTGTAGATAAAGATAATCACAACAGTGGGAGGGAGGGCCGTTTCCTGAGCCACAGAGAGCTCTGAAGGCGGGGGACACTGTGTTCTGAGACCTCTCTGCGAGCAGGGCTCCTGAGGAACCTGTCCCAGCCCCTCCTCCTCCCCAGTCCCACAGACTGGGCACAACAACCACCACCCTGTGATCGTGGGGCTCGTCTTCGATGAGTCACCTTGCCCACAGCCAGCCTTGCTGGTTGATGTTATCAGTTCCTCTGCTTACTTAATTCCTTGGTTGACATCAGCACCACCTCTGCCGTCTCCTGCAGCCTGGCACAGGCTGGGAAAGCAGGCGGCTGAGGTCTCTTGCCAGAAGCTACCAGGGCAGGTCAATTGGGACCCCCAGTTACGTGGCCTTTAGCTTCAAGGAGCTTGGCCTAGTTTTTTGCTTTGCTGCCTGTGGCCCTCAGTGTACCTCCCAGGACGTGCAGCCTGGAGTCAGCCCTGAGAGCCTTCCCCCCTGCTCCATCCTGTCCCCTTTCTGCTTGTTCAGATGTGGGTCCAGCTGGGTGATCTCCCCACCCGCGACTGTCTGGGTGTCTAGGTACTAGATTGCTAACAGCACCACAGTTGCAGCCCCTGGCTGGAGGGACGTCTGTGGAGACCAGCCACCAGATGGTGAGCTGTTAACCACGACCACGTGGAGCCCTCGTGGACAGTTCAGCCTGTTCCTTGGGCTGCAGTCCCTAGTCTAGCCCTCTGATGGCTTCTGCTCCTAAGTTCTGTCTCGTGCAGGCCTTGCTGCCTCCCTGCCTCTGTGATGGGCCTCTGGGTTGCCAGGCTCAGACTGTGCTGCTCTGCTGGCTCTCTGCCTGAGGGCTGGCCACCCAGCCCTGGGGCCCAGCTCCCTCAGAGGTCCCCCAACTCCCTCCTCTGCCCCCTGCCTCCCATCTCTGGGGGCAGCCTCCTGAAAGCCCAAGCCAGTCCTTCTGCTTCACAGGCTAGCATTTCCTCGCTTCTCCCTTCACCTGGTCACCCTTCCCAGTGTGCTGTGGCACAGGGAAGATGCCCTGGGTCGGTAGAATGGTGACAGAGACATGGTGGAGAAGGGAGGAATTCAGTGCTTTTCCTCACACTGTCCTACTCTGCCTCCTTCCCACCACTTGAGATGGACAGCAAAGGAGTAGAGGCCGCAGGGACAGGTTCAGCCCAGGCCTTGGAGGCTGGACCTCGGGCCAGGATGGGAGGCTGCCCAAGCTTGGCATTCAAGGGAGACAGTGAGGGGAAGTGGGTGGGGCTGGGCAGGGAGGAGAGCCAACTCTTTGAACTACCCAAACAGCATCCTCTGTGGCCCCAGGAGACAGCTTCTCAAATGTCACTGCCTGGGGCCCAAGAAGGGGAAGGGGGAGGTTTCTCAACACCAGTCACTTTTACTCTAGTTATTTGACCAAAATGAATTGTTCTTAGAAGGAAAAAGCAAAAAAGCAAAAAAAAAAGCAAAACAAAAAGCAAAACCCACCTCTGAGGTCAGTCCTATTTCCCCCAGCAGCTTGACAATAGCACACCTGGGCCGGGCTACTTCTGCACCACTCGCCCCACCAGAAAGCCAGCAGACTTCTGCTCTCCCCTCTGCACCCCAAGGCCGGCTGCCGCCCCCGGGCACCCGGGAACACCCTGAAATGCTGTCCCAAGTAAGGAGGGGTGGGCCCACCGAGAGGCCTAGGGGAGCAAGCCGGCTGGGTTCCGCTCCACACACCCCGTCTTGCTGGGCCTCTGGTTTACCACCTACCAAACGGGGAAAACCTTTGAGGAACCAATGAGATAATGAGCGTGAAAGTGCTTGGCCGTGTTCACTGGCCAGCCAAGAGGCTGGGGTCCTGTAGAGGAGAGAAGGGGACGTTAGGGAAGGTTTCAGGGAAGAGGCCACATCTCAGTGATTTAAGAACAGATGCCAGTTGACTACCCCTGCTCCTGCCTCTTTAGGTTCCCTTTAAGCCCTGAAATGAGTTCCTATTAATGCTCCTCGTGAAGGACACGCCTTGGGAATAATGGGCACCTTGCTGAACTCAGCTTGTGGTCTGCTTAGACCCTGGGGTCCTTTTTCAAGCGTGAGAACACAGGATGTCCTAGTTTAATCAGGTGGGTGTTCCCTCCTTGGATGCAGACGAAGCTCAAAGTCTAGTCAACCCAGACTGCTTTCTTCAGTGAGAGAGGATCGCCTGATTTGGGTTATATTTTGAGCCCCTATCTCCCTCCCTTTAACCCTGAGCCCAAAGCTCACCTCCACTCACATAGCCCACACATTCCTCAAACTCATTTATCCCAGACTGAACTTATTTTTCATCACTAGCCCCTTCCTCCACTTTGGTGCTAGACCTTAGGGCATGGTAAGACTCCCTGTCACCCACGCCAGAGGCTGAGTCATCCTTGACCACCGCCTCCTGACCACCGCATCTGATTAGCCTTCTCATCTAGTGGATTCCAACACTTTGATATCTTGAGGCTTCATCCCCTCTTCCCCATCTCTCCTACCACTGCCCCTCCCCAGTTTCTATAATAGTTTATTTTATTTTTAAATATATTTTATTGATTTTTTACAGAGAGGAAGAGAGAGGGATAGAGAGTTAGAAACATCGATGAGAGAGAAATATAGACCAGCTGCCTCCTGCATACCCCCTATAGTAGGGATGTGCCCACAAGCAAGGTACATGCCCTTGACCGGAATCCAACCTGGGACCCTTCGGTCCACAGGCCAACACTCTATCCACTGAGCTAAACCGGTCAGGGCCTATGATAGTTTAGATCCCCCTCTCTTTAATTAAGAACGACCTATGGAACTAATCAGACTTCCACACAGCTGCCAGGGGGCTCCCTGCTGATGCGATGGCACCCTCTGCTCTTGGTGGCTCCTGCCTGCTTCTCCAGCCTCACACCCAGCACTGTGGACACGGACAAACCACGTGCATGCTGGCAATGTTTGGGCCGGAACAGCTTCCTGCCGTTTGCTTAGGCTGTTCCAAATGCCCTTCCCCTCCTTGTCAGCCTGGACAGTATCCGCCTCCTCCTCCAGGAGGCCTCCCAGACTGGATGTACATGTGGGTTGCTCCTTCCTAGGTGCCTTGCTCTACTCTGTCCACTCTACCCTGAGGGTGCCTCCCCAGCTATGGACTCAGCACTGACCCAGCCACAGACAGGGCCTTCTTCCTCTCACCACCTGGACCCGGACCCCTCCAAGAGCTTGGTTGGTAAACACCAGTGGTATCCAGTTTTCCCCCTTTCCCACTGGGGAAATCAGACAAGTTACTTTATCTCTCTGAGCTTTCCTTTCCTCATCTATCAAATGGGTTAATACCATCACCTGCTTCCCAGGGTGGGAAATTGAGCCAGTCAAGTGCTTGGCACAGAGCCTGGCTCACCATGAGAGTAAAGCAAGTGACACCCGTAGCTCCCACTGGTGTAAGCCATTACTAGAACCTGGGAGAAAGTGCAGGTAACGCAGGACGCTGAGACCTCAGCCCTCTGCTCCACTCCCCAGAGCTATCCAGCACAGCCCGCTGTCTCCTCTGCTCTTGTTCGGAACCCCCTGTTGGTCCCCTTTCTGGCCGCCTGCTCTTTCCATCTAGACAAGGGCTTGGGCAAGGTTGCCTCGTTCCCTTTTGCCAGCCTTTCTCCCAGGAGGCAGTGCTGACCACGCAGGGCTGCGATGATGCCCAGCCTCAGAATTGTTCTCAGCCTGAGGCAGTGCGGGCTTTAGCCACACTCCTCTCTCTTACCGCAAAGCAGTGGCTTGTTCAGCAAGACCCCAAAGTTTGCCCCCAACCACACAGGGAGTGACATGCTGAACTGGCGGACCAGGAAACCCGGGACACCTAGCTTCAAAGCCAGGCCTATCCATTCTACCTTGCTGTTTTCCCTTGGCCTTTTTTCCATGCATATGACTCTGTTTCCTCATCTGCAAAATGGACATGATCATTCCTTCTCTTTCTTTCTCTTCCAGAGGAGGGAAGAAAAAGGGGTTTCGGCAGGAGGAGGTGGAGACCCTGCTGTGTACAAGGCAGGCAAGCCTGGCTAGGGTAGGGGATGGAGCAGGAGGCCATGACCAGTTCGGTCTCCTCCCTTCCAGTAGCCTGTGCCTGAGTCCACAGCACCCCCTGCTGGCGAGTTCGCCCAGAAGCCTCCTGTGGGCAGCTCCAGCCCCACACTTTGCATTTCTCTACACTGACCAACAGGTAAGTGTGGTCCCTGACCTCAGGGAGCCTAGTCTGAGGGTGGCCTTGCACCTGTGGCTCAGAAAGCCAAGATTGAGGATGGGGAGCCAGGGCTTTTGTCTGAGAAGAGAGCTTCCTAGGCCAAGGAGTTCACCACTCTTTTCCACTGAACTTGCTGAAATCTTCAGGAGAAAAAGGTCTGCAGCCAGACAGGAACCTGGGTGGTCAGCTCCCAGCACAGCAGCTACCCCTTGATTAGGGCGGCCTCCCACCCCCATCCCACATGGACTGTGGCAGGAGCGGGTAGGGGTGGGTGGACCCTAAGAAGTAAAGGGAAGGGCCAGTAAGGTCTCCCTCATCCGCACCCTCACCATCCAGTGATGGTCCTCCCAGCCCTCCAGGCCCAGGCCTGCCTCCCTGCCTGTCAGCACTTCTCCCCGCACCACCAGCAGCTTCCTCATTTCAGTGTTTCCTTAGCCTCATTCTGTATTGGGGGATCCAGGGAGAAGCAAGCCCCTCACTGGCCCCACAGGGGCTCAGATGATGCCACTGTCCCCTCATGCCCCCTGTCCATTCATCCCCAACAGTTTCCCTGCTCTAGGCTCCAAGGCTCTTTTTGGGCCTCCCTGGGAAGTCCCCATCCTGGGCTCTGCTCCACTGTCCTTGAGACCTTTTCCTCAAACGGCATCCGTCCCAGACTGCCTCCATAAGGCCCAGATCACATTCCCCCTCCTCAGGAAGCCTTCCTCGGCGGATCCCAGCCTCAATGGCTTTTCTCTGCTTCAGCCTTTTGCCGGATCTCCTGGTACATACTGCTTTGTCCTGGGTACATTTGTTATCCCATCTGCCCCATAGAAGCCATGAGCCTCGGGAGGGAATATCCACGTCACCTCCTTTTGTGCATCCCTGGCAAGAAGCAGGACAATCCATACATGCTTCTTTAAGACCACTTGCACACATCAGTGGTCCTCACTGGGCATCTGGGAATGTTGGAGATTATTTTGGTTGCCACCACTGGGAGATGTTGCTGCTGCCATCGAGTCGGTAGCCTCCTGCCAACCATCCTACAATGCCCAGAACAGCTCCCACAATGAAGAAATAGCCAACCCCCAAAGCCAATCGTGTCGAGGTTAGGAAACTCTAATTTTAAAAAATCTACAGATTGGGTCTTAAGACAGCGGCCAGGGAGGAGGCAATGGCGCGTGAAGGAGAAGGAGACGGAGCGGGCGTCTCCGCGGACACCAGCTTCCCCTCCACGTGGCCTTCACACTCTTCCTTGGGCTGGTTGTGTCTTGTGTGCGTGGAGGCTGACATGACCCAGAGGAGGAGGAGGAGGAGGCAGGGGTGGTAGAATGGTTCCTCAGTCTAGAGAGTCTATGGGGAAGTTGGCTCTGTGTGGGGAACCCTTTGGGGGCAGGGGTGTTAGCCTCAGCTTAGTCATCTGTTAACTGGGGATGAGTGGCCCCTTTCAGTACTAACAGTCAAAGGTCCTAAACTGCGCCTCCCAGATGTGCACAGTCATTTCCCACTTTGCAGGCACCCTCTGCAGGAGTCCTCCTGCGGGCCTGGGAGTGGAGTACCAGCCTCCAGCCCCTTACACAGATGGGGGGTCATCGTGGCTCCAATTGCCCTCCCAGGAAACAGCTGTAGGAGCAGGAATGCTTTGACAGGCTTCATCAAAGCTGCCTCATGTCCCCTGGGGTCTGCCTGGGTGGGGGACATAAAGAGCCTCCAGCTGGGAGCAGCTGTTAGCCAGGCCCCACTGCAGAGGCGGACACCGTGAGGGGTGTCCCCCACGGGCTGGGGTTAGGAATGTCTCGGAGGCTGGTCGCCCAGAGACAGCCTCTCTAGGGCACCGCAGGGTCCTTCTCTGCATGCTCCCTGGGTGGGCTCGGTGGCCTCTCAGCAGCTGAGCAGGGGCCGCTCTGTCTCCTTGCAGAGCTCTGTCCACAAATCTACAGATTGTGGGGGGCCTGGCTCTCATTCCCGGGGCGGGGTCCACGAGAAGATCAGCCCCTTAAGCTGTAGGGTCCTTGGGTCTCTCGTTAGTGGAGGAGCCCTGAGCAGGCCTCCCCCCGGAGCTCACAGATCTGCTTCATAGAGACCAGACCTCTCTGGGAAAGAGCTGGTCCTTGGGGAGAATTAGCGGGGGGCAGAACCAGCTTGAAACCTCTCTATGGGCAGCGCCCCTTCAGCGCTCTCCACAGTGGAAATGTTGCCCCACAGCTCCTTCTGCGGGGTGGGGTGTGTGCGTGTGTGCAAGTGTGCACGCGTGTGTGCATGTGTGTGCTGTGTGCGCGCACGCACATCTGTGTACTCACACTGCACAGAGACTGAGCTGGAACATCTGAAGGCCTTGCACAGTGGTGTTGTGGGAAAGGGTATATTTTGGAGTAAAATAGCCCTGGAGCCAGGGGCTGAACTCTCTCCCAAAACATTCATTTAACTCCTCTGCACCTCCGTTTCCTCATCAGTTCAGGGGCATAACAACAGTTCCTCCCGGACAGTTGTTTCGAGGGTGGAATGAGATGATGCATGCAAAGCACCTACCATAGTTCCTGGGGTGTGGCCGGTGCTCAGGAAATGCTGGCAGTTTGGGTTGTTGCTTTATCATGGTCATTCCCTTTGGGGTGAGCTCTTTCCAGAACCCAGATTTTAGGTCACCTATTGCTTTAGCCCACTGTGAAAAGCAATGGTCTTTGGGAGCACTTTCAGGTGGTTGCTTTGTTTATTTATTTATTTATTTTTTTAGCAGCTTGAGGAGGCACAGTGGGGGGAAGCTTTAGCCCCAGAACTGCCTTGGACCCTTGGGGTTCAGGATGACAGCCCAGATGTGGGATGGCTGGGGATGCAGCTGAAATGGGCTGTGTCCCAGTGCCTTCAGTGAGTGCGTATGACTTGTGCTCAGTCTGGGTGTGAGTGTGGCATGTGGTGTGCACTCTGGGTGGGGGCGGGGTGCAGGGTGTGTGCCAAGTGGAACTTTGCCCCATCCTGTGCATGTGAGGGTTTGTCTGTGTGTCTGCTCCCTCTGGGTGTATCTGCTTCCCTCTTTCTTAAGTGAATGCGGCCATGTGACTCTTCGTGCTTTTGCTGCTGTGTGTTTTTGTGGGATCTGGTCATTGGACCCTCTCACTGTGTCCTTGTGGGTTTGATTTGTGGGAGCTGCAGGCCAGTGAGGGGCCCCTGGGCTGAGGTGAATGGAATGGGCTGCTGCCCAAGGAGGGCTGGGTTTGGAGGCCACGCTGGGTGTGGAAACATCAAGCAGAGGCTAAAGTTTCCTTTTTCTTAAAGTAAATAGTCCTGATTGACGCTAACTCTCAAGGTAGGAATCTAGAGTTCTACTCTGGACCAGCTCTCTCAGTTACTAGGATAGTTGGGAGAGGGTGGTCTGAGACTAAGGCCGTGATGGGGAATGACTTCTCGGAAACAGGCTTCCAGAGGGGAGATTTTCCTGATAAATAAGAAATAAAAATGTAGCATTAGCATATCCCAAATGGTCCATGGGATAAAATAGAGGGTCCTTTCTTTTTCTTAACTTCACATTTAACTGGGCGCCCTTATTTGTATTTGCTAGCCCTGGCAACTCCACTCCAGGGCCAATGGGTGGAGGGTGGGTGGAGAAGTTGGGAGGCTCCAGTCATGTCCACCGAGGCCCAGCCAGCTCAGGCCAACCCAAGGCAGCTAGTGCCCGTGGAGTGTTTCCTGGGCCAACCTTGTGCGGAGCAACCGGGGTGCCAGGCCCTGAGACTCCCACCCTCGCCTGGCAGATCCGCATGCTCTGACTCAGTGGACTGGAGTGTGGGGCACTGCACAGGGTCTGGGAACCAGGCTGGTCAGTGACAGCTCCCCTACAGATGTGGCCACTAATTTTCCGAAGTCCAAAGGTACTATCATGATCAATAAATGCACATTTGTTTAGAGGCAAGCGTTACATAATGGCTTTTGGCTATGAAAGCTTTTTCTCCATTAAAAGAATACCAAAGTGTAATTACTAGGGGAGAGGGACACTTTTGGGGTTTTCGTACTGGAAAAGTCTGAGGGCTCTAGGACTGTTGAATCCAATGAGCATCTGGTGAAAGCTATGGACTCCTTTTTGGAATAATGTTTTCAAATGTATAAAATTAAACCCACATGACTGCAAAAGAAACCAATGTGTAAGAATACATAACTCAAAACATTAGGGCAACAGCTTTATGATATAATAATGTATGTGCTTCTTTTTTAAAATATGTATTTTTATTGATTTCAGAGAGGACAGGAGAGGGAGTGAGAGATAGAACATCAATGATGAGAGAGAATCATTGATCGGCTGCTTCCTGCATGCCCCACACTGGGGATTGGGCCCACAACCTGGGCATGTGCCCTGACCGGGAATTGAACCCATGACCTCTTGGTTCATAGGCTGATGCTCAAACACTGAGCCACCCAAACTGGCTTATGTGTGCTTCTTTATTGACACTTTAGGGGTGATAGTTTTAAGGCAGTGATATATATAAATGATATTTCAAAAGATTTGCAACAACTGTAATGTGATCTGAAAATGTCTGTGATTTCTATTGATAACAAAGTCACAGTTTCTGCAAATACTACTGTAGATTGTTTCCTCCATTTAAAATGAAAGGAAATGCTACCTTTCAGTTAGGGGCTAGTGAAAACAAAGCTATATATTTTTTCTATCTGAAATCACGGACCCCTGAATTCTACCCACAGACCTCTGGTGGGGGAGGTGTCTGTGTACTCCAGGTTAAGGGTACCTGGTCTAGAGGAAAATCCCACAAGACGACTTAGAATGGAGTACATGCAACAGTCACCTGTACTTAGAAGTGGGGAGAAACCAGATGGAGACATTATGGGCAGCCTGGGAGTGTGGGTCATGGTGTAGGCACATGGTGTAGGACCCCTGGGAGGCCCCAGATGGTTCCCACCTGCACTGTCTGAGCCCTTGGGTTAAGCATTGCCCTCTGACATCCTTCTCCACCCGGGTGGGGTGTGGTCAGACCCAGGGGCCCTGAGGCACCGGGGCCTGGGGCATTCTGGAGAGAAGGCTGGGAGCCTCAGGTAGAACTGGTACCTGATTCTTCCTTTTTGGAGGGGATAAACTCAGAAATGCAGATGTGAATGTACATAAGCATAAACATGAGAATATTGTCACAGGAGTCAGGACATTATAATGATAACCTTTTAGGCTTCATAAATAGTGTCCTCTGTAGTGGTTCTCAACCTTCTGGCCCTTTAAATACAGTTCCTCATGATGTGACCTAACCATAAAATTATTTTCGTTGCTACTTCATCACTGTAATGTTGCTACTGTTATGAATCGCAATGTAAATATCTGATATGCAGGATGGTCTTAGGCGACCCCTGTGAAAGGGTCGTTCGACCGCCAAAGGGGTCGCGACCCACAGGTTGAGAACCACTATCTTATAGGATGTCAATTCTAACCCCAGTCTGAGTGATTGTTAAAACATTAGGCTGAGCTAATCCCAAATATCTGCATTCCAAATACTTGACCCTGGAATTAATCTTTAACTCACTGTTGATCAATGCCTCTTCCCCCTCTGGGTTTATTAGGATATAACTGACATATGATATTGTGTGAGTTTCAGGCGTATATGAATGATTTGACATATGTATAGGTTTAGAAATGATCCCACAATAAATTTAGTTAACATGTATCACCTCACATAGTTACAGGTTTTTTTTCTTTTGATGAACTTTTGAGATGTACTCTCTTGACAGCTTTCAAATGTACAATACAGTATTCTTAACTACAGTCCCTATCGCCGTGCATTACATTCCCAGAATTTATCAATCTTCTGACTGGGAGTTTGCATCTGTGGACCAACTTCACTCACCCCCCTCCCCACCCTGCCTCTGGAAACCACCAATCTGCTCTCTGTTTCTGAGTTCAGTTTTCCTGGATTCCACATATAAGTGAGATCAGACAGTAACACATATAAGTGAGATCAGCCTTTCTCTGCTTGACTGATTTCACCAGGCCGCTGGTTCTGAGAGGAGCTGTGGGCCCCTTTGGAGCGAGGAGGGAGGTGGGGAAGGAGCCAGGGTGCAACCAAGCGAGAGCCAGGTGTTGTGTTGGTGGGTGAGAGTGCACAGGGCAAACTACTAGGTGTTCAGGCAGATTTTTTTCAATAGATGGAGTTACACACATGTTGATATATATGCGATTTGATATGTATGCTATTTTGTTGTATTGACAACAGCTTCAAAACTTCATATGTCAAATTTTCTGAAGGTGTTCACATCATAGATATTTTTACGCTTAAAAATGTCCAATTTCCTGCCATAAAAGAGCATTTGTGGGAAGTTTTCATTCACTATTTTGAAGAAAAGTGCAGCTGAAAGTTATCGTATACTTCGGGAAGCTTATGGTGAACATGCTCCATCTCAAGATGCCTGTGAGCGCTGGTTTACACGCTTTAAAAGTGATGGTTTCGATGTGAAAGACAAAGAACGTCCAGGTCAACCGGAAAAGTTTGAAGTCCAACAGTTACAAGCATTATTGGGTGAAGGTGCATGTCAAACTCAAAAACAACTTGCAGAAAGATGAAACGCTGCTCAGCAATTTCCGATCCTTTACAAGCAATGGGAAAGATTTTAATGGAAGGAAAATGGGTGCCACATCAACTGAATGAAAGACAAATGAAAAACGGAAAGGTCATCAGTAAAATGTTGCTTCAACAGCACGAAACAGTCTTTTTTGCATGGAATTGTGACTGGCGATGAAAAGTGGATTTATTTTGAGAATCCCAAACGCACAAAATCATGGGTTGATCCAGGTCAACCATCAACATCGACTGCAAGGCAAAATCGCGTCAGAAAGAAGACAATGCTCTTTGTTTGGTGGGATCAGGAAGGTGTGGTGTATTATGAGCTTCTAAAACCAGGTGAGACCGTTAATACTGATCGCTATTGACAACAAATAATCAATGTGAACCACGCTTTGATTGTAAAACCACCAGAATGGGCCAGAAGACACAGCAAAGTAATTTTACTTCATGATGACGCACCATCACACACTTCAAAACCAGTTAAAGAAGTATTAACCCACCCGCCCGTATTCACCAGACCTTGCGCCTTCAGATTATGTCCGGATGGATGGCACACGCACTTTCTGAGCAGCACTTCAAAACGTACGAAGAAGTGGAAAACTGGGTCTCTGAATGGTCTGCCTCAAAACAAAAAAAGTTCTATTGGGATGGTATCCACAAATTACCTGAAAGATGGGGAAAATGTGTAGCTAGCGATGGACATTACTTTGAATAAAGCACTTTTGATGTTTCTCTTGAAATTATCGTGTTTTCTTTGATTACAAAATCCGCATTATTAACTGGCTAATGCTTAATCCACATTATTAACTGGTACACCTGGTATTGTGGAGTCTGATATTCAAGACAGAAGCAGCCAGATACAAGGCTACAGGGTAGATCAGGCCAGTTCTGAAGGGTCTTAGAAACCACACTTAGGAGAACGCTTACAGGCAAAGGAGGACTCCTGCCCCCTCACTTTCAGGATTCAGTACCTGCTCTGTGCTTGATCAGAAAATATCTAGGGGCTTTCAGGGTTGATCTATCCAGTAGTTCTCAACCTTCCTAATGCCGCGACGCTTCAATACAGTTCCTCATGTTGTGGTGACCCCCAACCATAAAATTATTTTAGTTGCTACTTCATAACTGTAATTTTGCTACTGTTATGAATCGTAATGTAAACATCTGATATGCAGGATGTATTTTCATTGTTCGCGACCCACAGGTTGAGAACTGCTGAATATCCTCAGAGTGAAAGTCACCAGCTCCCTACCCTTGCCCCTGCGTGCACATGTATCCACACCTACCTGGCCAAGCCCAGCCTCTCAACCCCAGAGAGACACAAATGCTGCTTGGGGGCAGGCAGGCAGGCAGGGACTCTTCAGAAGTGTCCTTCCAACTTCATTCTGAATGGTCCTGGGCAGAGCAAAACCCACTCTACACACACACACACACACACACACACACTCCAAGGCCCACACAGTGTAGGCTAAAGGGGCAGCATCATATCAAAGAGAGAGCACTTGTTGGGTAGTCAGGAGTCCTGTGTTCTCATCCTGTCTCTGTCAAACCAGCTGTGGGCCACAGGAAGGGCATTTGCCCTGCTGGGTCTTGCAGGTAAATGCAAGGATTGGGTGAGATGGGAGTTTTCTTGAAGTGTATCCATTGGAGCTCTGCAATTACAGTCACCTAGCCTGAGAACTACAGTAAGCTACTACCTCCTACCCATTAGCACGGCTAAAATGAAAAAAGATGGACAATACCAAGTGCTGACAAGGATGTAAAGCAACTGGAACTCTCATACTTTGCTGGTAGAGATGCAAAATTGGATACCCACTTTTTATTTATTTATTTTTGTTAATCTGCCGGAAGCCAGTCCATCCTTTCTGCTTGACACAGTTGCTGCAAGAAAGAAATATCTGTACAGCATATGTTTCAAGGGACCTGGCATATATGGCATACTGTTCTTAATATGTTTGCTCACCTTCTTGGCGCTATGTGTTTTAACCAAGGTCACCTCTCTGAGAAAGGTTGTTTCCCCAGGTAGGGATTTTTCCCTGAAGTTAGGGAGGGGATAAAACCCCTTAACTAAGTGCCAGGCGGGTAATTAATCACTTTAACTACGAACAATCATGCTTAAGCTACATAATCTTTACTCCCTGGAATGGAGATAAGAAACGCCCTAACCTTTGGAATAGAGATTGATAGGATTGGAATCAACTGGTATAAATACAGATGTAACAAGACAACAGGACACAGAATCTAGACACAGAACCTACAAAGAACCTAGAGACAGAAGAACTTCGCTGGAGAGAACATGGCAAAAGATCCTGGACAGAAACTGGACACAGAACCTAGAGACAGAACCTAGCAAGAGAACCTGGCTGAAGAACCTAGAGACAGAACCTGGCTACAGAACCTGGACAGAACATGGCAAGAGAACCTGACTAAAACCTGGTGACTGAACCTGGCTGGAGAACCTATCGAGGGAACATGGCTACAGAACCTGGCTGGAGAACCTAGCAAGAGAACATGGACACAGAACCTGGCTGGAGATCCTAACCAGAACTTCGCTGGAGATGCTGACCAGAACTTGGCTAGAGATCCTGGCTAGGCTGCTGATCAACTGAATGCTGTCTCTGTGTCATTCCTTCTTCGCCGACTCCGTCCACACCTTTGGGGACCCCTGGACCTGCTGGGGTGGAACCCCAGCATTAATCCTCACCTGAAGATATTTTTCCATTGATTTTTTTTTTTTAGAGACAGTGGAAGGGAGGGGGAGATACAGAGAGAGAAACATCAATGTCAGAGAGACACATTGATTGGTTGTCTCCTCCATGCCCCCAACCAGGGCTAGGGAGCGAGCCTGCAACCAAGGTACGCATCCTTGACCAGAATCGAACCCGAGACCCTTCAGCCCGAGGGCCATACTCTATCCACTGAGCCAAACAAGCTAGGGTGGATACCCATTTTAGAAAACAATTTGGCAGTATCCACTAAAGCTAAACACCTTCCCTATGACCCAGCAATTCCACTCCTAGATATTTACCCCAAAGACATAAAAACATATGCCCCTCCCCCAACATACACAAAAATACTTGTACAAAATGATTATAGCAGCTTTATTTGTAACAGCCAAAATTTGGAAATAGTCCAGGTGTCCCTCAATAGGTGAACAGATAAACTATTTAATAAAAAGAAACAAACTACTGATACCCACAACATGGGTGCAGCTCAAACACTGCGCTGAATGAGAGAACTCAGAAACAAGAGAATATATACTGTATAACTCTACTTATCGTGAGGTCCAAAAACAAACAGGCTAAACTGAACAGATAGACGATAGAAGTCAGAACAGTGGTTGCCTTGGGGGCGGGGGCGGGGTGGTGGAGACCCACGGGGCTTTCTGGAGTGATAGCATCGTTCTCACTGATGGAATGTAGGTAACAGATACATACATTTGTCAAATACGTAGAACTGCACGCTTAAGATCTGTCTGTACATTTCACTGCTATATTTTAATTTTAAAAAAATCATCTGGACTAACCTGTTAAAATGCAAATTCCCGGGCACCCTAGACCTACTGAGTCATGGAGCCTTCTGGAGCCAGGCCAGGGAGTCTGCACTCAGAACAGGCTCCGGCTTTGGCGAACGCGTTAGAATTGCGACCCACACCCCCAGGGGCTGTCCCCACGCACTGCTCCCCACCCCCCTTGTCCCCGCAGCGCAGCATCCCACCCGGCACCGGGCGCCTCCCTCTCTCCCCAAGCCCCAGCCCTCTGCCCAGTCGCCCCTGGTAACCAAGAAAGGCCTTGAAAACCCTCCAAGTGCGGTCGCCTAGGGAGGGGCCGTGCACAGTGTCAGTGAGACAAGGGCCAATACAGAATGCGGGGTAATTGGCGGTTTTCTAATTCGCGGCCCTTTGTGCGGTGGCGCGGAGCCCGCGGCCGCGCTCCCAGCCCGGCCTTTCAGCCGCGGGGCCGGGCCGCCGCTCCCGCGCTCCGCAGCGCATAATTAATCGGGCTCACAGGGCCCCGGACAAAGGCGCCCATTCACCCCGCCGCTCCTCCCCCCGGGGATATTGTTATTCCTGAAAACTGCAGCCAGCTGGGCCGCCGGGAAGCGTCGGCTCTGTGGGAGCAGGAGGGCCGGCGAGGAGAGAGGCGGCTCTGTCTCTGCGCTCCCTCCGCGCGCCCGCGGCCGGGTGGGCAGGGGGCCCGGGGTCTTTTCTGAAGGCTGCCCCGGGCTCCTCAGAAAGCCTCGTGATTTCCATGGGGCCCTGGAGAAGAGCGCCATGGAAATGGTAATGGAGGGCATTGAGGCTGGTGCTTAGGGAAGGAGAAGGGGGTGCATTCAGGCCGGCCTGACCGTGGCACTGCTCCCAGGTCGGGGGCGCTGATGAGTGGCGGGTTGTGGGGTGGGGAAAGCCAGGGTGTCCCCACCTGTACCAGGCCCTCCCGGACACCAGGAAAAATGCGTCAAGGAATAAAGGCATGAATCTGGGCCCGTGGAACCTATAGTGAAGTCAGGGGCTGGCGTGGGAAGACCCCACCGCCACCTGGCTTCTGCTCCAAGGACCGCCTGGGGAGCTTGTGCATAACACCTCTACAGGCCTGGGCTTCACCCCCAGAGAACGCGGCTCCCCGAGTCTGGGCTACGGCCAGGGCATCTGTATTCCATGGGCGCTCCAAACACCGCTGAAGCCCACCCATGTTGGGTTACCTCTCAGCACCGCCCAGGGAGATGGCTCACAGGCCCAAGGAGGTAAACCCATCGCCCCAGGTGACAGCATAGACCCTGGGTGTGCAGGTGATTGTGCAAGAGAAGGGATGGGCTGCTGAAAAGGGAGTCTTCACCTCTTTCCCAGAACATTTCTTGACTGCTCAGGCCTGCTCTGAGCTCTCCCCTCCCTGGCCTCTTCCTGCAGGAGATTGATCTGCCTCCTGGGTTCACTGGGGTTTCTCCTCCCCGCTCCCTCGGAGTGCAGACCCAGTGACCACCCTGACTAGTGCCTGGGCCAGTGCTGGGAGAGCTCCAACACCTCATGAGTCTGGGGTCCAGTCCTCTAGGCTTCGCTCCCCTTCAAGGCCAGTGTCCTCCCCAGGCCCAGCGGAGGGCGTGATCCCAGGTCAGCAGTACAGGGCTTCACCTTTGCCACTGAACCCAAGGAAACAGGCACCCGTTCATTCCTTCTCTCAAGCTGGGGGCAGTCATGAACAGCCAGCATAGATTTCCAAAACCTCAGCATCCTGAACACCTCCCAGAACAAGCAGGGGCCTTTCCAAAGCCCTGCCCATCCCAGCCCATCTCGCAGAGACATTCTGTCCCTCAGCTATACCCTGGAAAATGTTCCCTCAGCCCAAGCCTGCCCGTCCTGAGCAGGACCACAGCCCCGGCCGGAGCCAGACAGCCCCATGGAGCCTCGTTCCCCTGTGAGTCAGGAAAGGAAGCCTCCTGTATTTTCAGAGAAGCCCAGGCTGGCCTCCAAGGCCCAGAGAGGGTGCCCAACCACGCTCACTGCTTCCACCAGGCCGTGCCGGACACTGGAAAGCCAGCGTCATGCACCATTCATATCTGTGGGTGGGAGAATGTGCAGAAAACTCAAGAACAAAGTGAAGGGAAAGAGCAGAGAGTTCAGCCAGGGCTTGGCCAGGCCTCTCTAAAGAGGCAGATCAGCAGTCCAGGAACAAGCCTACTCAGACATAGCCACTGAAGCCAGCGGTTCCCCAGGGGGACCCTGCGACCTAAACAGCCCCCAACAACCAGGCCAGCAGCATGGTGTCCAGCAGGAAAAAAGGCCAGCTGTCTCCCACTAAATAAACTTGAGTGACCCTACACTGTCTCAACATGAGAGGAAGAAGGCTCAGCTATAAGGAGACCGGATGAAAGGGAACCATGTCCTTGGCACATAGACGCTGAGGTATTTGGGGGTAAAGAATGAACTGCCTCTAACTTGTTCTCAAATGATCCCATAAAATGTAAATTACTGCTGAATCTTAGAAAAGGCCTTATAGAAATTACTTGTAATATTCTTACAATTTTTCTGAAGTATGAGATTTTAAAAAAACAATAGTAGGAAGCACATACACACAATACAGCACTGATAGTCCAAATCCTATACCCAGGGATGGAACTCAACTCTCCTGCTGTCACCTCCTTCACACGTGCACACTCACAGCAGCTTCCACTTTCTTCTTCTCCTTCTCCTCCTCCTCCTTCTCCTCTTCTTCTCCTTCTCCTCCTCCTTCTTCTCCTTCTCCTTCCTCCTCCTCCTCCTCCTCCTCCTCCTCCTCCTCCTCCTCCTCCTCCTCCTCCTCCTTCTTCTTCTTCTTCTTCTTCTTCTTCTTCTTCTTCTTCTTCTTCTTCTTTAATGGGGAAAGTGTAATCAAAGGCAGTTTTGTTTATTTATTTATTTGTTAATCCTCACCTGAGGGTATTTTTCCATTGATTTTTATTTATTTATTTATTTTTAGGAGAGTGGAAGAGTGAGGGAAAGACAGAGAGAAGCATCGATGTGAAAGAAACACATCGATCGGTTGCCTCCTGCAGGAGCCCTGGGCCAGGGAGGAGCCTGCAACCAAGGTACGTGCCCTCAAACGGAATCAAATCCAGGACCTTTTGGTCCAAAGGCTGATGTTCTATCCATTGAGCCAAACCGGCTAGGGCTCACTATCTTCTATTATAGCAGTTTCTGAACCCAAGTTGCTTGGAAGTTCCTTAAGGGTAAGGCCAGTGTTGTTTATCTCTATAATCTTATCGAAGCTAGTGCTGTGCTTTGTAAGCAGCAGGCATTCAACCAAATCCGGCATCCAATCCTTCGCCATGGAAGGTTTCCAGCTCTGAGTGAAATGGAAGGAGGAAGAGAAGGGGAGTGGGAAGAAGGAACCAAGAAAAATGGCAGAGTCTGTATAGATTTTCCAGTCCAGTTCACTCATGTCAGAACAGGTAATTATTTTCAAGGTTAGTAGCCGGGCCCTTCCATTAATCAGATCCTTCCATTCTTCCACAAAGCTTGGAAAGTAACCCATCCCCAGTAGGGCTGCCCAACAGTAGATCCAGAACACTGACAGACATACACAGCCTGAACCTGATCACATTCACATCAACATGGTTGCCAGAGTCAATAATCTATTTATTTAAACATTGCCTGGTTCTCTTGAGTGTTTTATGTGTGTGAATCTTCTCTCTCCAAAGAGACCACAGGGTTAAGGGCCTTGCCTTCTCCCACTCTCCCCCATGGCCATCCTCCTGGGATTAATAGAGACACAGACCCACGATGAGCTATGAACGGCCTCCACCAGGACTATGTCTGATTCTCTCTCTTCTATATCTCCGGCACTTAACACAGTGGTTGGCACATCGGTGCTCAGTAGACTCATTGAATAATAAGCAAGCGGGAATCTTGAGTTGAGTTGAGTTGAATTGCCTTCTCTGCCAGGGCACACTGAGCCCTGGTGAGGGCAGGACCTTCTGTAAGAGAGCCCTGGGTCAAAGTTATGGTCTCCTCCATCTCTACTCTTTCCTCCATTGACACATACACTGAAAGGACAAGGCTCAGCATGGGGGCCAACAGAGGGTAGCACCCTGCAGATGCCAGAGACCAAGGGACAGCAGTGGGCTTGATGGAGGCAGGGAGAGGGTGACCAGAATGGTCTTCAGCAGCTCCATGTTCTTCCCTGGCCCCTGCGGTTGGGGCACTTGTTATAGAGCAATGGGACTGCTCCTCCTAGTTGCTAGCAGGAATGAGAAACGGAGGCATGGAGATTTTCTGTGAGGTCCTTGAAACCCCTTCTAGGCCTCCAACCTCCAGGACTAGGAGCTTTGGGTAGTATTCTTCCTGCTGCTCCCATAGGGCCTGAACCCCAGGTCTATGCAGGGAGGGGTTGGATGCATTTGTGGCCTTAGGAGAGGAACATTTTAAGATGCCCCGAGAAATCTATCCCCACATGGAGGGAGGGGGAATTTCCTCCTTTAACATCCCCTACCATGGGGCTGGGACATTTTGACAGAGCTTCGCCTTCCCTCTCAGCTCCTCTTGCCATCTCCCTGCATCCTTATAGAGAACCACTCACTGGGCCTTTGGGACAGGACTGCACATGCTCCCAGCACACTTCATGTTTGCTTCCAATTAAAAAAAAAAAAAGAAGAAGCCAGGCTCCCTGGCTGGGAACTCATTCTTCCCCCCACCTTCTCCCTTTCTTTTCTTTTCCCCTTCCCTTCACTTTCTCCCACCCTCACCCCCAACCCCAAGAGCTTCCAAAGTGACAACATGTGGGCCCAAATCAAACCCTTGTCCTTGGGCTCCTGCTGGCATCTCTCCCAGATCGCCCACCTTCCTCCTCCAGCTCCACAACCCAGCCACCCTCCTCACCCCCACCCCCGCCATTCCTCTTTGTGGACAACTTTCTAAATGCAGCCAAACTTCCCCTTTTGGTCCACAGGCTCCGCAAAACAGCTGCGACAAGTCAGCCGCTCTGCAAAGGTCCCTCTTGCAGAGTCTGGCCGAGAGCAACACCCTCTGGCTCTAGCCATTGTTCCCCATCCCAGGACCTAGAGGGCCAGTCTCCTCCAGTAAACAGTGGGGAGACCCCCAGAGACACAGTCTCCCCAACAATCCAATCTAGAGGGGGCTGGAGTGTAGTCAGTGGGAGGAGTGGTTGATTTTTCCGGTCCCTTCCAAGTCTGAAATTCTATAAATTCGTGATTTCTCCTTAGGGGGCTTCTGCTCAGCGACTGGACAGAAAATGGACTTTCTCAGGACACGTGGCCAGGTAAGGGCTGTTTAGACTCAAATGCAGTCCTCGAAACTGCACCCCATGTTCCCTCTGTGACATTTGGCTCTGAGTAAAACAGTGGCTCTCCTGCTGACTCCTGATCAGCAGCAGCACCAGGGGAGATTTTACAACCCACCTACCCCAAGCCCCACCCCAGACCAACAAAATCAGAATCTCAGGCTGGGCCTGGTCATCATTCTGTTTGGAAAGTCACCCAGGTGAGGCTGACTGAGCAGCCTGGGTTTACAATCACGTGGGAAAAGCTTCTAGAACCCAAAGGCGAAGCTCTAACTAAACGAGAGGAGCCTGCCTGCTCCCAGCCAGGCCCGAGCCTCCCCACGCACCTCCGAGGCAGATGGCCCTGGGACTTGCGTCCAGGAACTGGAAGCCACCTCACAAGGGACAGGAGGCTGTGGGCATCCCCAGCCCTCTGAGGGCTTTGTGAGCACTGCGAAAAGGAAAATGGAGAAGGGAAACTGAAGCTGGGTGAATGCAGCGAAGGAGAAAAAGACGAGAAAGGGGAAGGACTCTGAGGTCAGAGAGTCATGTGAATGGTGTTTAGGGAACAAAGCCCCTTCCACTGTGCCCTGAACTCCGGGTTGATCAATCACCCCCTGGGCCTGGTACACAGCACTTTTCCGCCAGGGCCCACGGCACAGAGAGTGCTACTGCCCATAGAGGCCCAGGACACACAGCCCACGTCCGTCCAGACATTTGCCAATTCTGAGCCTGAGCCCTGTACCTCCTTTCCTAGACAGAGCTAGCAAAGAGCCCTCACAGCACGACACGCTGAGACCCCCCACCTCCTCTGTCCAGTAAAGCCAGAATCTCCTACAGTCATTTCAGCAAAATCACTTCGCCATTCCTAGGCCACAGTGAAGGCTAAATCCACTTGGCATCACATCAAGGTGATTGAGGTGACGCTGTATGACCTTGAGCAAGCCGCCTCCCTCCCCTCTCTGGGCTCAGCGCCTGAGCTTGTCTGCCTTCCGGCGAAGGCATATGGAAGGAAGGGACGCCGCTGTAGCCCAGGGGTCAAGAGCTGGGCTCTGGGGACAGAGGCCTGGACGTAGGTCCTGGCTCTGCCACTTACTAGCTTTGTAAGCTCTGTGCCTCTGGGTCCTCAGCTGTGAGGTAAGAGTTCATTGATGGCAGAAAGGGGAAGACAACGCAAGTCCAAACCAGCGGGACTGATATCAGAATACACGAGGCCTGCCCTTTGCAAATCCAAAGAAGATGGTGACCCCAGTCGAAAACTGAACGACGATGCGAGCTGTGAGAACACCCACAGACTGAATGCCCAGTTAATGCGTCAGGAGGTTTCTCTCAGGGAGGGAGATACAAGTGGGGCAAAGGGATGGTGGTCCCCAATCTGGGTGCAGTGGTGCCTCCCAGCCGCCACCCACCAGGGGACATCTGGCAATGTCTGGAGCCACTTCTGGTTGGGGGAAGAAGGAGTACTTTCCGGCATTTAATAAGCAGAAGCCAGAAATGCTGCAAAACACCCTCCAATGCATAGGACAGGCCCCCACAGCAAAGACGTATCTGGCCCAAAATGCCAATAGTGCTGCCCAAGAAACCCTGGGCCAGACAGGTAGATGGCTGGACCTTGCTGGGACAAGGACGAAAATGTGCCATGAGGACCTGAGGCATGGGCTTCATTATAATAAATAAGATGGTGATAAGAGTGGTTCCTAAACGGTTGGCACACAGTAGAGTGTTCAGTTCATGTTCGCTGCTCTATTGTTACTCTTTCTTTGAGGGGTCCGAACTCCTCGGCCTCCTCTGCTCCAGCAGCGAAGCTGTGGGCCTCAAGTCAGAGAGACTCCGTGTCTCCCAGAGGTGGGTGGGCAGACAGAGTGCACAGCCCAGCCCTCACCTCTGACCCGGGCGGTGGGTTGGAGAGAAGCAGTAGCTATAGAGGGGCAAAGAAGCGGGGAGGGGAGATGGGTGGGGAGCAAAGAGGAAGAGAAAGGAGACGCTGCAAGTTTCAGTGTTTCACAACATCACAAAAATACCCAGAGAGCTGATGGGGGGGATGGGCACAAGGAGAAGTTCAAATTGAGCAATGGCTGCAGTTCTCGTCTCAAATTCATGGAAAATTCTCTTTTCACACCCTCTGGTTCAAATGAATCAGATCCTTCAGCACCTCCACAGTGGCCTGGACAGGACATGTCCCACAGCTTCGATGCCTTCCACCATCTCCTCCACCTTCCAGTCCTCCTCATTCTTCTCCCACTCACTCTAGCCAAGAGGTCCTCTAGGAGTCTTAAAGCTGAGTCCCAGATTTCGCTCTGAGCTTCCTGGCAGCCTGAGCAAAATGAGAATTGGGGTCAGCTTCATGGATCACATTGCTTATGATCAGAAATCTCTGAGGATGCAGAGTTTTGCCAGGAACTGGAGCATCACATCAAGGTGATCCAGGTAATGCTATGTGACCTTGAGCAAGCCACCCCCCTCCCCTCTCTGGGCTCAGTGAAGGCATACGGAAGGAAGATGTCACTGTAGTCCATGGACCAAGAGCCTGGGCTCTGGGGACAGAGGTCGTAGGCTCAGAGGGGTTATAGAGCGCACTGGCTGAGTGAGGCAGAGAGTCCTGGGGACGGCAGGATCCCACAATAAATGCTACAGCCGGACCCCCCCCCCCCCCCGGCCATTTTCCATAAAGTCCCATCATAAGGGAGGGACAGAATAAGGATCTTGTGGTGGCTCAACAGTGTGGTCCAAGAACAACTCAGCTTCATGAGAGCCTGACTCGGTTCAGGGATAAGTCTCATCTGGAAGAATGGCTGGAATGCATGGCCTTTAAATAACCTCCATGAACTTTATTTCTCTCAACTGAGCTTTTGATAAAACTTGGGCAGTGCGAGGCAGTTGGAAGTTGTAACCGCTGACAAGGGTCTGACAGGCAGCACTCCGGTGCTGGGCGAGTGTGGGGCTGTGGGGCCCTGGCATCTGCAGAGACATCATTCATGGATTCAGCAATGCACAGGCTCCCCCCCCCCCCGCCCCGCCCCCCAGGCCCGAGAACATGCAGGGCTTTCTCATTGTGCTCTGGCCTGAAGTGGAAGTAGGCAGAGAGGCTGGCGACATCGGAGCAGGGCTCAGAGCTGGTGGGGACCCTGGCCAGCCCTAAGGGTCCCACCCCACTTTGAGTTATTATTAAGGGTAATAGTAGCCTTCACTTATTGCAGGTCTACCCCACCTCTTCACGACCTCAGTTAATCCTCCCAACAAAGAAATCTTAGGTAGATACATTTGACAGATGGGTAAACTGAGGCTCAGAGGGCTGATGTAACACAGAAAGAGCAGAAGCGACGATGCCTAAGGAAATCTGTCCGATTCCCAAGCTCACACACTTCTAACGGCTACACCGTGATAGCCAGCCACAAAGAATGAGAGAGAAAATCTGTGGGAAAAGTGAAAAGGCAGTTAATTTACAGCATGAGAGCACAGGAAACACATAACTCTCAGAACATGATGGGGAGAAAGCGGGAAGCCTGCAGCAACGTTTTGAATTTAAGACCCTGGGGCTTCTCAAAGCCTCCTCAAGCCCCCAGAGCCTGCTGGGTTGTAAACATCGGTTGTACCGAAGTTTCTAGGAAAGCCAGGAGAGTTGCAGGAAAGGGCCCGGCTTAAACAAAGGCCGCAGGGCAGTGGATAAAGGACACCCCACGACCAAGCTCAAGATGCCTCCCAGGAGCTGTAGGAGATCCATCTGCATGTCAATGAACGAGCAATGCAGAGCCCCACACTCTGGACAGCTAGGCTGAGCTTGGGGCCGGCAATCCCTGCTGGGCCGGGCCATACACGCCCCCCTCCCCCCCACCCCGCATGCCTGGCTGGTGTGGCTCAGTGGTTGAGCGTCAACCTATGAACCAGGAGGTCATGGTTCAATTCCCTGTCCGGGTTTCAGGCTCATTCCCCAGTGTGGGGTGTGCAGGAGGCAGCTGTTCAGTGATTCTCTCTCATCATTGATGTTTCTATTTCTCTCTCCCTCTCCCTTCCTCTCTGAAATCAATAAAAAAATATTCTTTTTAAAAAATCAACTTGGTGAGCACCCTACATTTTCAAAGTTAGTTACTGTATGAATTTGATGTTTAACTTCCTGCCCCTCTAAGGACTCTGGGCCTGCTCTCACTCCAATGCTCCTCTCTCCCCACCTCAATTGCATTTCCCACCTGAACTTTGTCTCCTCTGCCTCACCCCACATCAGGCCTCCAATGATGAGGGGGCAGCTTATGAATGAATCCTTTCTGCTCCTGGGATGTCTGAGCTGATATTAAGGGCAAAGAGGAAAGGCTCTTCCCACTACCTCTCCATGAGCCTGGTTTCAAGAGTGTGTGACTCTGGGTGAGACTCCAGCCTTACAGAGACTCATCTTTCTCATCCTTAAAAAGGGAACCATAGTCTGCCCCTGCTATCTCCCAGAGGAAAAGATGAGAGACTTGACATACAGGAACAGCTGGTCTGAGCTGGACCCTCGATGAACATCAACTCACTTATAGCACTTAAATAGGGCAACTGAGGCAAGCGGAGGTTTAAAAGTACCTGCCACCTGGCCAATGTGGCTCAGTGGTTGAGCATCGATCTATGAACCAGGAGGTCATGGTTCGATTCCCGATTGGGGCACATGCTCAGGTTGCTGGCTCAATCTTCACTGTGGGGCATGTAGAGGCAGCAGATCAATGATTCTTTCTCATCATTGATGTTCATATCTCCCTCTCCCTCTCCCTTCCTCTCTGAAATCAATAGAAATGCATGAAAAGTACCTGCCAAGTTCACCCAATTAGTAAGTAGCTGCCCCCCGCCCCTGACTTGTCGCCCCATCTTCTTTCCTTTATCAAATGGCACTGCTACCCACCCAGGCGCTCAACTCAGAGACCTTATGTCACGCCTGAGTGGGCTTCACCCTCATCTTCCACATACAGTTCAGCACCAAAGCCCAGTTGTTTTACCTTATAAATAGCTCTCCAGTCTAGCCCTTCCCTCTAGCTCTGATGCCACCGTGGTGGTCTGCGTCCCTGCAGGTCTCTTCTGAACTCCTGCAGGAGCTTCCATACTGGTCCCCACACAGCTCTTCCTCCACTCAGCAGCATGGGCATCTTTTGGAAAATCAAATCCAACCATGCCAACTACCTGGTTAGGATTGCTCAGTGGCTTCCCACTGCTCTTCTTACAAAGCCCTGCCATGGTCTGCCCAGCTTGTGAGATCAGCCTCGCCTTGAGCCCCACCCCCTGTCCCTCCTCTCTTCATTTCAATCAGGGTGGCTTTCTTCCAGTCCCCTGAACGCCCACCAGCTCCCCCCTTGATGGAAGCATCCTTTGCACATGCTGTTCCCTCTGCATGGACCATCCTTCCTTTGCCTCTTCACTGGTTTACTCCTAATCACCCTTCATATCTCGGGTCCTGCATCCCTACCCATGGATACCATGAAGATTGTATTCTCCAAAGATGGCTGCACCAAAATATGTATCCCACCACTGAGACATGAGGTCTATGTTACCTCTCATTGAACCTGGGCAGGGGCTTATGACTGCTCTGCCCGAAATATGATTTTGGATGCTAAGTCATATAAAGAATATAACTTCCACCCGGCTCTCTCTTTTTGGGGGTACTCACCCGCTGCCATGCTGTGAAGATGTCCAAACTAGCCTTTATGGAGAGACCAATGGAAAGACCCGTGTGGAGAGGAACGGAGGCCCCTAGCCTACAGCTAGCACCAACCACCAGATTTATGAGTCAATGATTCCAGAGTTTAGTCTTCAATGCTTCTGGTTGAGGCTCCAGACAACACAGAGCAGAGACAAGCCCTGATCGCTATGCCCTGTCCAGATTCCTGACCCATAGAATCTGCAAACATAACAGTCATTTGATGCCAAAATTACAGCAATTTCTTACGCAGCCATAATAACTGAAATGCATACAATCCTAATAGTTCTTGCATCCTCTCAATCTTACTGCATAATTCCCTCATGTACTCCTAATTCTAAACTTAGCTCTTGTCCTGTCTGAGCACCTGGTCTGACTGGGTTCCCAGGTTCCTGTGGGAGCCCCCTTTGGCCTCCCTTTGTACTGAGCTGGAATTTCCTCCTCTGTACCCCAGGTATATGCTCAAGTCTTTGCCTTCTCTACATTGTCCTACAAATTCAGGTTTGGATGTGCTCATTCCCCATAACAGGCCCCTCTGAGAACTGGAACAGTGCATGTGTCCTCTCTGGATTTCTAAGAACCGTTTACATAAGTGTTTGTTGAAAGATGGCCTGTCCATAAAGCAGAGGGAGCAGAGCCGGAATGAAGCGAAATCACTATTCAACTTTCCACTCCCTGCCCTCATTTCCTCGGGCCAGGTCTTGAGCAAGAGAGACACAAAGGATAAGAGATTTCCTTTCCTTCGAGAGGATTTCATTCTGATTAGGGAGATAGTAACAGAAAGGCTAGAATAGATTAGGATATAATTAAATGGGAGTCACAATCACCAGAAAGGGGAGAGACCTGCATGGAATGGGGTGGTCAGGGCAGCTTCTTGAAGGAGGCAAGGACTTGGATTTAAAAGTACCAGAGCTCTAGGACGGTGTTCCTTTGATAGAACACCTAGCCTGCTTTCCCCCACCTACACTGCCAGGGTCCCAGCTGAAGGTGTGTGTGTGTGTGTGTGTGTGTGTGTGTGTGTGTGTGTGTGCGCGCGCGCGTGCGCACACATACATGGTTGGAGTGTGGGCATTGGTACATCTCTTTCCTGGGATAGAGTCTAAAGGACAAGCCTATTCCTAACCATTTCCTCAGTTTGCCCTTCTCTCCTCCACTTGACTGTGGGATTGGGATAAGAATGAGATAAGTCAAATGAGGTGGCTGCATAGCCAACTAGATGTACACGCAACAATATGTGTGGACCTTAAAAGCAGTGCTGATGGAAGAAGGCAAGAAACAACAAAACCTACAGTACAGTATCACTTACATAAACTAACGTACATCTACAAAGAAAGGCAATGTGTGTTTTATAGGGACACATACAAAAACGTGATGTCAACCATATTAATGTGGTTGCCTTTCTTTCTTGGTAGGGTTGGGGGGGTGGGGAACTGGGGCAGTGAACAAGGATCAAAGGAATAAAGAAATAAAACAAGACAGGGCCTTTGTGTGGAATGAATAGTGCTGAGAGTGTGCCACAGAGAATGTTGGACTCAATTCTGCACCCGAGGTCCAAACCAAAAGAAAAGTCAAAACCCAAATCACTCTTGGAAATGATACTACCAACTGTAGGACAGCACTCATATCTGTGTGGGAGGAATATGGGACAGGGACTTAGCTACAGCTGTAATATTTTGTCTTTTAAAAAGATAAGGAAATCCGAAGCAAAATGGCAAATTGTTAACATCTGTTGTATCTGGGGAGCTGGCTATGTGGGTTTCTGTTAGATTGTTTTTAAATGTATTATAATTTTAAAAAATATTTTAAAAGTTTGCCAATCAAGACACTGCAAAATAACTTTGTGAATTTACCAGAATTAATATTTTTCTTTTTTAAAAAAAATATTTTTATTGACTTCAGAGAGGAAGAGAGAGGGAGAGAGAGAGAAATATCAATGATGAGAGAGACTCATTGATCAGTTGCCTCCTGCACGCCCCACACTGGGGATCAAGCCTGCAACCCGGGCATGTGCCCTGACCGGGAATTGAACTGTGACCTCCTGGTTCATAGGTTGATGCTCAACCTCTGAGTAACGCCAGCCCAGCCAGAATTAATTTCTGATCATAGGTTGGCCTCTGAATAGCTCTACAGAGATGCATGGCTGCTCTAGGCTGTCAGAAACACAAGTCCCAAAAAGGAGAACATGAATAATTGACTTTCTATTGGTGGTAAAGAGTTCATAAATAAGACCTTGGTGAGAGTGCCATTGCCTGCTGCATATAGAGTGAAACTAAGTGGATGAATAGTTATAGGAATCTTTTTCCTGACTGGTTGGATCAGAGAGCCTCTCAGGACTTTGTGGGAAGGTCATTGAATATATTGGCCTTCCTGGGGATGACCAATCCTTGATAATTGTATGGAACTTCTTTTTTAAAAAATTTATTTTTATTGATTTCAGAGAGGAAGGGAGAGGGAGAGAGAGGTGGAAACATCAATAATGAGAGAGAATCATTGATTGTCTGCCTCCCACATGCCCCCTACCGGGGATCAAACTTGCAATCCTGGCATATGCCCTTGACCGGAATCAAACCCTGGACCCTTCAGTCCACAGGCCGATGCTCTATCCACTGAGTCAAACTGGCTAGGGCTGTATGGAACTTCTGTAGGCAGCTCTTGGAGGGCTGCACAGCTCACAATTAGGGGGTCTGGATTCTGAGAACCCCATGCTCTGGGAGCACTCTTCTTCCCTCTCCCCACTTCCATCATAGCTGGTGAGTATGGAGGGAATAGCTGAACCAAGTCGGGCCAATCAGATTCTTCCTTCTAAGAGTCTGGAATTCGGAACTGCAAGGCAGAGATTGGGAGCTGTTGGGATGGGGCTGCTTTAATGGAAGTGTTCTAAGGGGGAGGTTCATTGACTCCAGGTGCTTAGGTCCTTGGAACTGTCCGGCCACTTTGCATGAGCTGACTGGCACTGCTAGACGTGGCCTGGGGCTGATTCCGGGATGGGGACTGTGCTGCAGGATGTGCTAACCTGCCTCTCAGAGGGCAGAGTGTCGGGGCTGTGAGGTCTTAGATGCCTTAGGGGACTGGTGAGTGGGGAGGGGGTCTTACCACTGTCCACAGAGAGCACGGGACTTTTGGGGGCTGCAGGGTATTTGGAATAAGTGAGCAACAGGAGCATGATGTCCTTGGCACGACAAGACGGGCCTGGTTCCTGGAAGGAGAGCAGGGAGGGGTGGGCACGAAGGGCGTCGGGGCTGGGCTGCAATAATGAGCTTGCTCTGCTCACAACCCTGCTATTTGGGGACCTGGAGCCATGACGTCCCTGAGTTTCCATTCTGTGCGCTGCAGCTGCTGGTTAGTGTTTCATTCAAAACGCTTTGCAGGAAGCAGCAGGCTCCACATTCCAGGGGTTTTAGTCATCTTTTTCTCTCAGAGCGTTGGAGCTGGGATTAGAACGTTCTTCAAACCACACTGTCCTCGGCTGGACTCCCAAGAGGAAGTGGGTGGGTCCCTGGGGATGAGAACACAGGCCCAAATTCAGGAACGAAATGAAAAGAGATTGAGGCCGGCACACATGAACTCCTAGAGAGACCACTGAGCCGACGCCCAGGCTTGGAGAGGGGTGGAAGCCTGTGTGTGGTGACTCTTGCCCTCTCCAGCCATGGTCCAGAGGGGACACCGAGTCTTTCTCTCTCTCCCTCCCCGCCACCCCCCTGCATCCTGAGGGGCCCACACACTCAGCTCCTTGCTTGGGTCACTGCCCTCTGGCTGAGGGAGGGTGTGACATGGGGCTTTCCTTGCTACAGGGTGGGTGGTGACATATGTTTGGTTTGGGACAGGGGGAGAAGCACTTTAGTAAATGGACCCCACAGATACTCGAACCCAGAAAAGCCACACAAATGTCTGCTGAGTGTCCACTATGCTCCTGGCAATGGGCCAGGTGTTGGCAATATAATAGGGTATGTGCCAGGCCCCATCGCTGCTCTCCCCGTAAGGCCTGGGAAATATGGCCTAGAAGGCGTCCACTGGGATAAGGGGGAGAGAGCAGAGTAAGGGAGTGGGGAGCAGTAGAGACCAGATTCCGGTGGGCAGAGGGCAGGCCAGTATAGATGGCCACCATGGACCACGTGGGTGGTGCAGTGCTGAGAGTGTGAAGGGGAGGGAGGGGCCCGGCAGAGGCTTGGGTGTCGTGAGGTGGCTGAAGCTCTGGGAGGAAGAAGGTAATGGACAGCAGCAAAGTCCCAGAGGTCCTGACGCAGGACTCCCCCCTCAGGTCTTGAAAAGCCCAGAAGCTGGCCCAAGAGGAGGAGGGAACCCCCAAGGGCGGGGGGTTCCCAAGCAGCCACCGAGCACATGCCACCCTTTCCTCTGAGCACCTGGGCAGAGGGAAGGAAACCCCATGATAAGAGTTGAGTCCAGCACTTAGACAAGTAGGCAGGATTCTAGAGATGGCCCCCAAGTTTTCCCACCCTGATCCCTGAATATGATATCAAGTTTTGTGACGCACATTATATGGCAAAGGGGTTTAAAAACCTGATTAAGATTATGCATCAGTTGGTTTTGAGTTAATCAAAAGGGAGACTACCTTATAGTTCTTCCATCTTTTGCCAATATTGATCTAGCTATTGACTTTCAGGACTTTATAACTTAAATTGCTTGGGCTTGTGTCAAGGTTATTTCAGATGCCTGTTGTGGGGAACTGAAGTGGAATTTGTGATATGATACATAGAACAATTTATTTGCTTTGGCTTCAAGAAACAGAAAATTGAACTAAAATTGTCGTAAACAAATATACTGATTCACTTCAATAAAAATTTCAGCTGTAGATTGACTGCGGCCATAGCAAAAAAAAAAAAAAAAAAAATGTAGGGGCAGGGGGAGATTTCCTTGTAGGTGTGCCTCATGTGATCACATAAGCCCTTAAACAGCTGAGTTTTCTCTGGCTCGTGGCAGGAGAGGAAACCATCGATTTGAGGCACGGGACGGGCCTTTGATGACTTGAAGATGGAGAGGACCCGAGAGAGAGCAACTTTCAGGAACTGAGACAACCAGCAGGGAAACAGCACCTCAGTCCGACAACCACAGGGTCACAGTTCTGTGGCAGCCCACATGAACTTGGGAGCACTTTCCTTCCCAGAGCTTCTAGAGCAGTGGTTCTCAACCTTCTGGCCCTTTAAATACAGTTCCTCATGTTGTGACCCAACCATAAAATTATTTTCGTTGCTACTTCATAACTGTAATGTTGCTACTGTTATGAATCGTAATGTAAATATCTGATATGCAGGATGGTCTTAGGCGGCCCCTGTGAAAGGGTCGTTCGACCGCCAAAGGGGTCGCGACCCACAGGTTGAGAACCGCTGTCCTAGGCCGAAGCCCAGACAGCTGGCTCACACCTTGATTTTGGCCTTACAAGACAGAATCTGGCTGCACCCACCTGGACTTGTGACTACAAAACTGCCAGACAATAAAACGCGTGTTTTAGGCTAACTGTGTGGTAACCTGTTAGGCAGTAACAGGGAATGAATACACTCCCACTTTCTCTCCCACTTTCTCATTTCATCTCCGAGATCTGTGATGGCTCCCGCTTAGCGAATGGGACAGGATAAGTGCAGTGCCCAGTTTGCACGAGCCCCAGCTTAACAGCCACAAATGAACCAAGGGCCCTTGGCTCTTGGCCTAGGGTGTCTTGTCTTCCACTCAGGGGGAGGGCAGTGGGCTGCATCCTACTCTCCCCTCGGTAAGAACCCCCAGCAGCTCCTTGCATGCTGCAGCCTGCAGGCTGGGAAGCTGCCCCAGCCCTGCATTCCCCGCAGGGGAGCAGATCTCTGGGCGGAAACAAGAGAAGGCCAGTGACCTCGTCCTCCCCCTTCTTCTCAGATGACAAGTCTGGACTCTGTCAAGGCAAGAGGCAGGAGCTGGGATGCAAGGAGCAATCAAGTTCGGCGGCACCCAGTGAAAAGCACTCTCTGACGGGCTGGGATGGGGATTGTAGAACTTTATACTTGCTTCCTTAATAATTTGTTGGACACATAGCCAGGTATCCCGGGGGTCCAGAAATGTTGGCAAAGAGGAAGGTATGTTTCTGTTTTATTGATTTAAAAGCTCTAATAAAAGTTTCTTCAGATAGACAGTTTCTGAGATGCGTGAGCCACAAATACACGAGTACCTGCTGGGCAAGAAGGAAGAAATAAATATGGCCTTCCTTAGCACAATGCAACGGCCACCTTGGAAATATGTTTTTAACAAGCAGCAATAATTTTTATTCTGATGACAGGCGGGCCTGGTCCGTCAGCAGCAAAAGTCTTCAGTCAGCAAAGTTTGCCTTTGTGCTCCACCTTCTACAAGCCACTTCCTCTATCTGTATCCTGTTTCCCTCTTGGCCCTGCTTGGCCCGATCCCAGGGTGGATGCACTGGGGAGCCTCTGAAAGACTCTCCCAGTTCAATATCTGTGAGGGAGGGCAGACCCTCACCCTGGGGACAGAATGGTGGAACCCGGGCGCAGGACAGGCAGGCTGGGGGAAGCTTGGGGGTAGGACAGAGTATTGGGGCTGTCATGTGTTTGAGGGTTGAGTGGCCAGAGGAGCTTCAGCTCCAGGTCCTGGGACAGTCGCCCCCACAGCAAGGAGGAAGATGAAGGGATGGAGGAGGCCTTGGGGTTGGGAGCAAATCTGACTCCTTGCAGGGCTGCCTTTTGGGGCGGAAGCTAAAGGAAGTGCCAGGCGGGCATTGATGTGTGGGGCCCACTGCCCAGGCTGGGACATCGAAGCTGGGGCCAGGCACTGCCCTCAGCTGCCTCCACCCTCCTCCCTCGGGCTGTGGGCTCAAAGCTGAGCCAAGCCTAAAACAGACAGCCTCTCTGTGCCTCTCTCTGTTCCCACCTTCATCCTGACAGAGTCTGGTTTTCATCACCCATTAATCATCGAAGCTTCCCACAGCCTGTGTCTGTCTGTCTGCACTCACCAGTCTTCCCCTTCCTGGGCCCTGGGGAGATGGATAGACAGACAGATCGGCAGATGGTCTCTGACTTAGGGAAAGTTAGGGTCACACTGGGAGCCGCTTCCTGAGCTTGCTAGGGCACCCCCACCCCCAGCCCTGCCTGAAGCTGCCAGCCCGGCCATTAGCTGTCTTGTTCACCAGGAAGGAAATGGGTTGGAGGGCTGAGGAATTCTAATTAAGCTTCCCCAGCTGGCAGGCTGGCTGGTGGCTGAGAGCTGGCACCTCCAGCCCCCTGAGAATTGGTACCAGGCCTGTTTGGCCTGGCCTGCTGGATGCCCACCTGCTGCTGTGGGAACCCCGGCTTCGGGCTGCCTTGTAAACCCCCCTGAAGATTACCAGGCTCTGGGGCTCTCAGCAACTGCTGGCCCAGTCTGTCTCTCGTCACACCACCTCTCTGGCCCTATCCTCACTCCCTCCACACCGTGACTCACCCGAAGGAGAGGAACCTTTGGGGTTGGATTGCCATGTGGGACCCTACCCATTCAAACTGACTTGATACCCCTGTCCCCAACTCTGGAGACCTGGTTACTGATCTGGTCTACCCTGACCCACTGCGTAGCTTGGGGCCACTCACAGTCTTTCTGAGCCTCGGTGTCCTTGACTGTGACAGTCACAGTGCCTGGTCAGATAGGGTGCCCGTCAGTGTGGGGAAGCCCCAGTTACCATGGCGTGCCCACCCACTTGGGGTATGGGCTGAGGGTAGGTGGACAGCACAGCATAGGGCTGGGTGTGGTAGTGGCGAGTGGCAGGCAGCTAGAGCTTCCCCAATTGTGATCACAGCAGAGATCGGGGATAGAGTGTGAAAACCCGGAAATGACACCAGGTGTGGTCTTTCCTTCCTGGTCCAGCGCTCTGTGCTCCCCCATAGGTGTCCCCAGGGGTTCCCGGTTCTGGCTACACCCGAAGCCCTTCCCCAGAGCAGGCCTCTCTGTCTTTCCTCACTTCCCATCTGCCAGGCTGCCCTGGTGGGTGGGAGCAGATCCCCAGATGGCTTCCACCAGTACTACAGGGCCTGCTCCCAGCACTGAGGCAAAACCATCTCCAACGGACATGGAGCCACTCTGAGGCTGCCAGCACCAGGATTCTGAAGCCCTGGGACTCCTTCCCACAAATCCTGGATGCACATCTGCATATCATTGCACAGTGATTTGCATTTATTTGCATTCAAGTCCACATCCACCCACCCCAGACTGTTCCTTTTCCCATCTCTAGTTAGGCTCCGTATTTAACCAGCAACTCAAAGCTCCCAACCCATTTCCATCCATTTCAAGTGTGTATTGAGGACCTGGTGTCTGCACTGGCCTGTATCTGAGCCAATGGGAAGATGGGGAAAACACAGCCTTGCTCCTGGGGTGTTCAGAGCCTAGCTGAGGAAACAAAATCCAGGAAAAAGTCTTACACAGAGTACACCCCACGGAGCAGGAGATGCAGATGGTGGGGTGCTGGGGTGATGGGTAGGAGCTCAGAGGGGGGCGGAGGAGCATGGGCAGTGAGCTCCAAAGTCCCTGGCACAGAGCTTCATATGTGCTGGCCATTGTGCTGGGGAGGTCTGTGGTATCAGAGGGCTGGATTTTCTTACCCAGTCCCGGGTCTCATGGCCCTTTGGAGCAAGCCCTAGAAATAGTTGCCTTGCACTGTACCATTGCCCTGCTCTCAGCCTGGACAAATTGGAACAAGTTTGGGGCCAGAGCCAAAGTCAGCCTTCAGACAGGTGGCTGGATACAAGAACTCTGAGTGGTCCCAATTTGATCCCCATTCAGATGATAGGGATGAGGGGAATGAGCTACAGAGGAGTCAAGTGACCCGCCCCAGAGTCCACCCAGAAAGAGAAGGACCTGGGACATGAACCAGGCAACCTGGGTTCTAGGCCCGTGCCCTTGACCACCACCCTCTATAGTGTCTTGTGAAGTGACGAGCTGGACTGGGCTCCGAGTCAGGGGTTAGTAAGGCTGGGCTCTAGAATCTGGTGACCTGGGTTCAAATCCTGACTCCACCAATTACCAGCTGCCTGACTTCAGGGAAATCACTCAATTGCTCAACTGAGGTTTCCTCACCTTTCGAGTAACACCTACCTGGTAGGTACCTGACTCACTTTGCCCAGTGCCCGCCAGGCTCTGTAGTAAATGTGCACACATGTCAGCCATGGGGTGGGGATGGAGGGAAGAGGGATGAGAACATCGCTGTGGGCTATGTGAGGAAATCAGCTTGACAGTAGCAGGAGCTGCCCAGGGAAGGAAAAGGGGACAAGGCCGGGCCTGGGGGAACGGAGCCCCATGCCTGGGCCATTGGCCCCTGATGACCTCCATTATTCTAGAGAGGCAGATGTGTCCAGAGCTGCCCAAGGCTTGGCAGCCTCTCTTCACTGAACTCATCTGGTCACTCATGTAGATGCTGGGGCTCTAAGGATAAGGGTGTCCCATGCCCTTTAACTCCTAAGTCCTCAAAGTGCCACCAGCTACCAATGATCAGCCTTTCAGGCCCATAGTGTGAAGTGATTTTGAG
Organism: Myotis nattereri; assembly: GCF_964212035.1. NCBI lineage: Eukaryota > Metazoa > Chordata > Mammalia > Chiroptera > Vespertilionidae > Myotis > Myotis nattereri. The sequence goes on from NC_138085.1 coordinate 62,027,882, forward strand.
TTTCATGGTACTTGAAAACAATACTTGAGATTAAGTTTGCCTTCTCTGGGTTCCTTAAAAATAAAGCCCAAGAGGGATGAAGACTTAGTCTCTCTGCATCATTATGACAAGATAATCAGACCCCATTGTCAGGGCAGGAAGACCGGGTTCCCATGTCTGGGTGGGATAGGGGCTGCTGAAAAGGGCAAGAGTATAATGAGGAGGGACTGGAGTGTGTGAAGATAAAATCAGAGTACCCCATTATAATGAAACACAATATGCAGAGGCAGACACACCCCTAGACATACATTCCTGCCCACCCACAGGCCCACACCACCATCAAGAGGCCCAGAGGGTTGGTGGGCCAGTGCACAGGTGTCTAGAATGCTCTTTCTTATGAGAGATTCTGTTCAAGACTTTAAGATAAAGTAAGGCAGAATGAATTAGCTCGCTCTTTTCCACCTTTTATTTAAGCACTTTTGGGCAGATTGAGTTTGTCTATTAAATGGGGCTAAAAGAGAGACTTGGGGGCTCAGTCCCTTCTTTGCCCCAAAGCTATGGGCAGGAAAAAAAAGAGAGGGGCGGGGGAGACCGATGGACTGAGATCAGCCTCCACCATAGGTCCCAACCCCAATGCACCAGCCTGTGCAGGAGACCCACATGCAGGACCAGCCAGAGGATCAGGTCCCTACCCACTTCTTTATGGCAGTCCCTTCTTTGTCAAGTCTCCTCTTTTCCGCTAGTGTAATGGCTTCCTTCTTTTCCTGTCCCCTGGCCTTCCACTCCAAAAACATGTGAGTCCCCTTCAGAACTCCTCCTTTCTGCATGGGTTAGACCCCTGTGACTTGGATTGCCCCCCTAGTATAACCTACATACAATCGAGTTGACAAAAGCTTAAGGGTGCAGCTGGTTGGGTTACCACACATGTCCACAAACCACCAGATCAACATATGGAACATTTCAGCCCCACAGAAAGCCTCCATGTCCCTCTCTAGTAAATTTCGCCATAGATACATTCCCCCCATTCTTGACCTTTCCTATACATGGTATCACATGTTATCTTTGCGTCTGGCTTATTTTACTCAGTGTCATGCCTGGGAGAGTCATCCATGCTGTTGTGTGTAGCTGAAGCTTGTTGTTGTGTTTTATCGCTGTGTCTGTTACAATGATTACATCCCGGTTGGTGTAACCATTCTCCTCTTGATGAATATTTGGGGTGTCCCAGTTGGAGGTACTATGAATAAAGCATTCGTATATAATGGGAAGTAGAATTGCTGGGTGACTTAGAGTTTAAGAGGTCACAGTCCTTTCTTCTCACTGGCTAGGCCTTGGGACACAGAAATGTTAGGAAAGCAAGTTGTCCCCTCTCCCAGTGCCCTCTTACCTCCTGCATGCAGAGTCTGGGAAGGCCAGGCAGCTCTAACACACTGCGAGGTGTGAGGAACTGGACGACCCACCCTGAAGGGCTCTGCACCTTTAAATAGTCATTTGAAGAGACCTGAAAAGCTAGGGGAAGATGTGGGCTCTCCTTTGGGAGCTGGAAGCGAGGTCAGGAGAGGGTGGGACCTAGGGCATTGAGGCAGGAAAAATCTGATTGTCCAAGATGCTGGCTGAAAATTAAGCACCAGGGTTAATTGAGCTGATCAGAGTCAAATGGTTAGTATGTGGCCAGCAAGGATGTCAACTCAGGTGAGCCTCACTCTAGTCCAGAGCTCTTTCGACCATAGAAGACTTCCCTCTCTCTATGGGGGAGTCATTTAGGGACAGGTAGGGGTCAGGGTCAGGGTCCTGCCAAGTGCTCCACCCTGATATCAGACTCTAGGCCACCTTTCTGGGGCTCTCTACCTCTGCCTTTCCACCAGCCCTGCCTCTGGGTCAGTCACAGGCCTTGGACAGCCTGAGTCATGGTCATGATTGCCGGAGAGAGAGAGAGACAAGCCTGGGGGCTGGCATTGCCCAAGACACTATGCTGGGACCTGCTGCTGAGCCAGCCAGGGGTGGGTGGGGGCAGCTCCCAGAGAACATTCCTGGAAGACAGTTTGCCCTGCATAATCAGCTCAGGCTTTCTTGGCCAGACTCAGATTAGGTCTCAGGTTGCCAGGGCTGGTTGGCAAGGATGGCTTTGAGCATTTGGTGAGGCCTTTGCAGGTCAGGGGAAGTGCTGCCTTGGTCTCCTGGAACTGGTGAGAACATCTCCAGTGGAAGGTTCTAGAACAGGGGTGGGCAAACTTTTTGACTCGAGGGCCACAATGGGTTCTTAAACTGGACCGGAGGGCCGGAACAAAAGCATGGATGGAGTGTTTGTGTGAACTAATATAAATTCAAAGTAAGCATCATTACATAAAAGGGTACGGTCTTTTTTTTTTTTTTTAATTTTATTCATTTCAAACGGGCCAGATCTGGGCTGCGGGCCGTAGTTTGCCCACGGCTGTTCTAGAAAGTGCATTCTCAACTAATACCAGGTGTGGTTCATGGTATGAAGATTTCAGACTATGGAATTAGGGATCCTCTGACTTTGTTGTTCTCCAAGGAGAGAGAGTGGCTTGGTGTGGTTGCATACGTGTGTGTGTGTATCTGAGTAGTGTGTGTGTGCATCTACTTAGCTATTCATTCTGCAAATATTTACTGAGTGCCTCTTATGTGCCACTAGGGATTCTGCTGTGAGTAAAAGAGATAAGGTCTCCACCCTCAAAAGAGCATTTTAGACCCAGAACATGTGTCTCCATGTGATTGTGTGGGTACCTGAAGGAATGTCTCTGCGGAACATGTGGCTGTGCCTGTGTGTGTGTGTGTGTGTGTGTGTGAGAGAGAGAGAGAGAGAGAGAGAGAGAGAGAGAGAGAGAGAATTAGAGGCAGAAAATGAAGGGGAGAGAATTACTCATCCCTGAGAAGACTCTTCAAGAAAGACCTCTCCCAGAGCAGTTACATGTTCATAAATAAAAATAATCAGATAATGAGTTCATTTCCGATCTCAAGTTTGATGCCAACATTCCAGTGAAACAAGACCCGCTGGCGGGCTGGTTGCTCTCTGTGTGGCTTGGATTAGCTGGGGAAAGTGCAGGGGCAAGTCCCACCCTTTGCAGGCTGCAGGGGGTAGGAGGAGTGGGGGTGACCTACCACCAAAGAAGCAGCCGCATGTGCTTGGGGCCGAGAAGCCCCTAACCCTTACATGGGCCCCAGCAGACCACCCACCCCCCTAAGAGTCTGCACAAGGCCCGAATTTCCTCCATTCGTTCCTTTTTGTAAAGGTAGATGGCACCGAAGGGTGGCCTACCAGGCCGCCATGAATCATTGAAGGCACCCAGGCCAGAGCCCACAAATGCTTGCTGGGAGAACACATAGCAGGGTGCAGAGAGAGGCTGGGGTTGGGGTCTGGGGAGAGAGGGAGCGGGACCACACCCGATCACAGCTGCTGTTTCTGGCCGATTCATTTGAGGGGAGTCAAGTATACATCTCAGCTTGGCATTACACTGGCACCAACCTTTTCCAAACCAATCTTATAGCCTCAGTTCTCCTAATCCACCTCCCTCTCACCCACGCTCCTGTGAGACAGAACCATCCCCTACTCTGCCCTCTCTAGCCTCTGTGTAGATTGTTCCCACTTCTTAGAATGCTTTTCCCTGAAATCTGCATATCCAAGTTTATCCATCCCTTAGGATCCAAATGTTACCCCCTTCCTGAAGTCCTCCCTAATTCTGCTGGCTGGGAGCTCTTTCTTATACTCAGCACTTACCACCTGCTAACTGTCTCTTATTTTCCTCCTCAAGTCCAAGTTCTAGAAAGGCAGGATTGTGCCTCAGGGGTGGGCTATTCCCAGAGATTGGCCAGAAAGGTGAACTGAGCTGGATTCAGTAGCATGCTGCAGGCCTATACCGGGGAACCTGAGAAAGGTTGTGCCCTGAGATTTGCCCCTGCATGGAATTTGAGATGCAATGCCAGACAGGAATACCTTGGCAATTGGACAGTGGCTGGGACCAAGGGGAAGAGGGATGGGAAAGTGAGAGGGGTTTTTCCTAGGAGGCACAACTCGGACCCCAAATCAAGACATCTGTGAGATGTCAGAGAATCACACTGGGTGGGAAAACTATACATAATTCAGAAGCAGAGGCTGATTGTAAGAAAGAAAGAATTCACAGAGGCCATCAGTCTACTGTCTGTCCATCCATCCATCCATCCATCCATCCATCCACTTATCCACCTATCCTCCCATACACCCACCCATCCATTCATTATTTACCCATTCGTGCATTCTACAAGCAATGAATTGTGCACCTACTGTGTGCAAAAGCATCAGGGACCTTTATGTACATACAATAACACCCATTGTTGATCTACTCCTCAGAACAGCTGGGTTAGGAATGTGTCATCATCTCAGAGCGGGAATCTGAGCCTCAGAGAAGTCGAAGTCAATATTTGGGGTCACACAGCTGCGAAGGGCCTGAGCGGGATTTACACTCAGGTCAGGCTGCTGCTCCAAAGCCTGAGTGCTTCCCACGCCTGGGAAGAACAAATGGTTTATTTCTTAGTCTGTCCACGGCTTCAGGCTGAGCTGGATGGTGGCCCTGAGGCAGTATGATTAAGCCTTGTTCTTTGTCTGGGAAGTTCAGCCTGTGTCTCCGCCCCTTGCCCCCACCACAATTTTGCTCGAAGCCAGCTGTCTTTTAAAATCTTCACTGATGAGGCCATTAGGGGCAGGGTCCTAACCCAAAGGAGCAAAGTCCCACCAGGGGGATTTCTAGTGGAGAGGGAAGTTTTGCTGGGCAGGGAGTCAGTCCTCTTACTTTGCTAAGAGAAGAACAGTCCTGGCAAGAAGGCCCAGCATGGGCTGACGAGGGAGGTAGAACTGAAAATATTCTCAAAAACCACCTGGGCGGTGGTAGAAAATGCATATTTCGGGGTCCATCCCTATGGCGTCTGGTTGAACAATCAGGGGCAGGCCCAGAAATTTGCATTTTTAACAAGCCCCACAGGTTTTTGCTGCAAGTTGTCAATGGATCCACAGGAAAGCCCTCAATGAAATTAACAGAGCACAGGAATCCCATAAAACAGACTTTCCTTAATGCCCCTGAAGATCCCACCACTGTTTTGTTCAGATTCATCACACAGCTGCTTGGCACTAAGCTGACCACCCCAAACCCTTCAGGTTTTTACATGTGCTGAGGCAGTTGATTTCTTGGACCCCATAAGCAGAATCTGACATTGAACTCTCTTCAGACTCATCTCTTAAACGTGGCCTGTCCACCCTGAATGACCAAACCTTTCGGATTTTATTATTCAGCGTAGTTCCTACTCTGCAAATTTGAGAATTCTACTCCCCACATCTTCATCCAAAGGGGCAGGCCCCAGCTGTATAGGAAAGCTCTCCCCATGTAGCCGTGGGCCTCAAGGCCCATCCCCTGAGGACTCACAAGTCCTGGACATGGATCGCTGCCTCCTCCAAGTCTCTATGATGAAGGATGCTATGAATCCAGCCAAGGAGGCTGTGTATTCTTGTGTCCTCCCTCATCCCAGCAGAGGCTGCGGGGTCAGGCCCTGAGCCCACTGCTTACTGCATGTTGGAGGCACAAAGCCATCTTCCCGTGGTGCGTGTCCAGACTGTGATGTTAAGTTCACTGACGAATAGAGCAGGATTCTCTCTGTGCCCCCTCCCGAAACTCACCCTGCGTTGGCTCCACCTGCAGTCAGCCACCTCGGGTGCTCTAGGCTGGGAGGACTCTCTGTGATCCAGAATATGAGCTGGGATGGGGTGGAAAGCTGGGGGAGGGAGGAACGGTGGGAATTGGGTTTTCCTCAGGGTGGAGGCTTGCATAAGTGCTCAATGTAATTAGCCGTAAGCCTCGGAATGAAATTCCTCCTTTCCCACTGGTGGAAGGAACTGAGCTGCCACCTTGTGCTTCCTGAGAGAGAACCTGAGGCCCTCCCTGTCCCCCACATCCCCCCCCCCCAACTTGCCCCAGCTGGTTACATGCAAAGTGAGGAAAGAGGCGGAGAGAGGGGTTCTCTCTGTGACTTACATGTTCCGGGCCTGGCAGGGAACGAAGAGCTCAGAAACTTGATCTGGGACTGTAACAGCTCCAGACGGTTCCCACATTTCTCACAGGGCTTTCTCGCCAGAACTTGGGTTTCTTTTGAGTAAACCCCCCCCCCCCCGCCCCCAAGCATGTCCCCTACTCTAATGGGGTGGGGGGTGAGGGCAGGAAGCAAGCATTCACCATGCCTTAGGTATTCCGGACAGGTTGTCTCTAAAACCACCCTCAGGCCCTGGCTGGGTAGCTCAGTCCCCGCCCCGCTCATGCCTCATACCAGGCCCACCTGGCCACGTCTTCCATTCCCATCACCTGCCGGCGGCTGCGGCAGGAGGGTGTGCTCTCTGACCATCTCCTGTGAGCAGAACTGTTTATTCAGCTCCTGAGGCATGACACCCACAGTCCAGAGAATGCTCTTTATTTAAAACTAGAGGCCCGGTGCACAAAAATTTTTGCACCTGGCGGGGAGGGGGGTCCCTCAGCCCGGCCTGTGCCCTCTCGCAGTCTGGGACCCCTTGGGAGATAATGACCTGCTGGCTTAGGCCTGCTCCCGGGTGGCAGAGGGCAGGCCCAATCCCTAGGTGCAGCCCCTGGTCGGGCTCAGAGCAGGGCCAATTGGGGAGTTGGGGCGCCGCCCCCTCAGTCATGCGCAGGGTAGGGCCGATTGGGGGGTTGGGGCACCATCCCCTGTCACACTCAAGGCAGGGTCGATGGGGAGGTTGCGGCGCCACCCCCTGTCATGCACAGAGCAGGGCCAATCAGGGGGTTGGGGCATTTCCCCCTGTCAGTCACAGAGCAGGGCCCATCAGGGGGTTCGGGGCTCTGTACCCTGTCACGCACAGAGCAGGGCCAATCAGGGGGTTGGGGTGCAGCCCCTGTCACACACAGAGCAGGGCCCATCAGGGGGTTGGGGTGCCGCCACTCTCACACTCAGGGCAGGGCCGATGGGGAGGTTATGGCTCTACCCTGTCACACACAGAGCAGGGCCCGTGGTGGTGGGTGGGGGGATTGGGGCGCCGCACCCTGTCATGCTGATCCCGGTGCCGGGAGGCATATTACCCTTTTACTATATAGGGTAGAGGCCTGGTGCATGGGTGGGTGCCGGCTGGTTTGCCCTGAAGGGTGTTCTGGATCAGGGTGGGGGTCCCCACTGGGGTGCCTGGCCAGTCTGGGTGAGGAGCTGAGGGCTGTTTTCAGGCTGGGGGTGACTGAAGCTCCCAACCGCTCCTTTTTTTCTTTCTTTTTTTTTTTTATTCTGGGCCAGCTTTAGCTTTGAGGCTTGGCTCCAGCTCTTAGGCCTCCGCTGCTGAAAGTAGGTTTCTGGCCTTTGCTTACAATGTTGTGATCCTGCTGGCTGAAGCCCGGCAGGTTTCTGGGGTTTTGTTTAGCTTCTATGTTTGTTACATAGTTGCTTGCAGCTCAGAGGCCTGCAGCGGCAGGTGGGGAACGTTGGAGTCCTCCGTCACTGAAGCAAGCAAGCCTCATGTTAGTTTCAAGCTGCCTGGCTGCCGGCCGCCATCTTGGCTGACAGTTAATTTGCATATCGCCCTGATTAGCCAATGGGAAGGGTAGCGGTCGTATGCCAATTACCATGTTTCTCTTTTATTACATAGGATGGGAGCACCTTGACCTTCTGGAGTGGCTGGTGAGAGCCCTGTGGCTGGGGAAGATCCCAGGTCCTTCTCTTCCTACTCCCAGGGGTCACCATCAGCCCTTCCTGCAGCCCTGGGGGAGGTACGGTTCTGCGGGGGCTGTGGGAAAGAAAACCAAATGGTCACTTTCCTCATCCCTCAAACCCCTGACCCTAGTGGCGGAGTCCCCTGTCCTGACCAGGATGGGTGGGGTTATTAGTGCTGACACATCCCTGCGGATCGCTCAGGGAGTGGGCCTCTGTGTCAGGCTGGGAGCACCCCCTTCCCAAACCTCCCAGGCCATGGGTGACCACAGGGGTGAGGTCAGGGCCAACTTGTCATTCATTCATTCAACACATAATTGCCGTGTGCCTTCTCTAGGCCAGGGAATGTGTGAGGCACCGCCTCTGATTGTGTGACCTTGGGCAAGTCACAATCTCGGCACGCGCCTCTCAGCTGTAAAATCGGGGCATTAAAAGGAGCACCTCAGAAGGCGCTATGAGGATTAAATGAGCTGGTGCATGTCCTTGTCACCGATGCTATTACTAATCAGACCCTTCGGATCTCTGCCTCAGTGGTGTCTCACTGCCCCTGGCCTTTCTCTGTCTGCCTCTGACCTCTCTCCTCTTCCTCCCTGCTCCCCTCCTGTGCCCCCAAATCTGCACCCCAAAGCCAGCTCTGCCAGGTGCACAGAGGCTCCATTCTCCCGGACACACGTCCCCTCACCAGCTCCTGGGGGACCCTGCCCAGGGACCTCACGACCCTGCGGTTTGCACGGGCAAAAGAGGGGCCTTTTGTTCCAGGGCTGGTCCTCCTGGCCCGCAGCTCCCGCCCTAATCCGGCTAATTACCGTCCACACAGCGGGCGGGCGGCTTGCTCGCCCACCGCTTTCCCACGGCCTGCGAAGAAAGCCCCTCAGTGCGGCTGGGCCGCGAGAACAGAGCGGTGATTCAGCCGCCCGCCCGCTGCGGCCCCGCGGGGCCCGCTGCCACCCCTTTCTGCGTCGTCTTCTGCTCTCCCGTCCTCTGTCTCTCTCTGCCCGTGGGTCTCCAGGCCGCCTCCCGATTGTGTCTCTATCTCTGGTTCTTTTTCTGTCTTCCTCTGTGCGTGCCTCTTCCTCTCCGTCTCTCTCTGCCTCTCTGTTGCCCCTCCTCTGCCTGTCCACTCCGAGGCTTCCTGCCTTGTCTCTCCATTCCTGGCATCACTCCCATGGCCGGGGTTCATCTCATCTGCTCACTGTGGGTCCCCGTGTGCCTCAGACCCTCCCCCTCCTTCCTGGGGGACCTCAGGGTCTCTGCTCCTTCTAAGTGTAAGGAAACCAAGACACTCTGGGCCCGAGCCATGCCTCTGCCTGGTTTAGGGGGAAACTCTGGGCTCTCACATGAGAGGTCCAGTGCTGGGCCAGAGAAGGGCTGGGGGACCCCTACAGCAGTGTGACCCAGGGTGACTGAATGGACCCAGGGTGCTCAGCTCATGGAAAATTGTGGCCCGGCCAGAAAGGGGAGCAACTCTGAGGTGGTCCCAGCCTTGGGCGCAGCCACCAGCCCCAAAGGGGGCTCTTCTAGAATTCACTGGGAGTACATGTCCCACGGGTTCCAGGCAGGCCATGGAATGGGCCCTTTTGGCCACTTTGAGGCCCAAGAAATTTATTAATTAATTCACTCACTCACTTACTCATTCAACAAATATTTAAAGTGCTTCCTATATGCCAGAAGCCGTCCCAGGCCAGAAGGGAGAAAGCCAGGAACAAAACAAGGATCCTGCGCTACATTCTAGGAGGAGAGGCTACAGGCAAACAAATAAGAAAAGCAGGGAGCTGGTAGGGAGGGCTACGGGAAAATGCAAAACTCGGAGAGGTGTCAGGAGCTGGGTGAGGAGGGGATCAGAGACGGCCTCTCTGAGTTGGTGATACTTGAACGAACCCTGAAGTGAGGTCAAGGTGGGTGACTGCGGGAGGGTGCCTGGGCTTGCAGACAAGTTCCCATCACAGCTCCCGACTCTTCAGTGCCCTCAGGCCCCAGCCACTGGGAGACGCTGAGATCTACTGTGGCCTAGGGGACGTACCCACCTCACCAAGGGACAGTGGCCAGGAAGGGGCTGGCCGGAAGGCTTGTTCGGCAGGAAAATTCTGCCCGTCCCTCATTTTTCTTGCCTTTTCCTCACCACTGTCAGGGGTTTCCTGACCATGGTGAACTTTGAATGAATGATCACCAATAAGCCACACAGCCCTGCGGGAGGGGTCCTGGCCAGGGCCTGGTGGTGGTGGCTGAGGGAGAAGGAAGGCCCTCCTGTCTGCAGAGAAGCCAAAGGCTTCTTTACATCCAGGCGATTGAGGAAAGGCATTAGTGAGCTCATAAATCACAAGACAACACAGTGTTGTGGGTGTCCAGATGAGGGGGACAAGAAAGAAGAAAAGGAGCAAAGTATTCCCCCAGTGAGCTTGCGTTGGTGTCAGGCGAAGCGGGGGAACCTGGGGAATAGAGGCAGGACAGAAGGACGCACTGCAGGACCCACAGCTGCTCAGGGTTGGGATGTGGGGCCCTGCGGGAGTCTGGAGTCCCAGCCAGAGCGCGCTTTCATGAGTGTTTGCTAATGTGGTATGTGTGGTGTGTGGCATCTGGGTGGAGGGAGGAGGCCCATGTGACCTTTCTCAGCCTCTTCCACCAGCTCACTTCCCCACCCTCATTGCCCACCCTGGCAGAGCTGGTCCTGGCCAAGCTCCCCCTGAATGGGCTTCAGTTGGGACAATGGTGGGTGGACAGTGATCAGCCCCTCCCCCTGCCAAGCTGAAGTGGGACTGGCCAGGTTGAGGTGGCCAGACACCTTTCACCCTGGACCTCCTTCCCAGGGGGTGCACCGCTTGGGAGTTTGTGAGCTAGACAAGTGTCACAGTTCTGTCTGGGACCAAAAGCAGGAGACCCCAGCAGGGTCTGGGAGCCAGGAAATTTCTTCATAACCTGCCCCTCACTAATGGGAGACCTTGAGTACAGCATTGGGCCTCTCTGAGCCTCAGTTTCCTTCTGGAACACAGAGATAATAATAATAATCTCTCTTCCCAGGGTATTGTAAGCATAAAGTAAGTATGTAAAATGTGCTCTGTCAGCCAGCAACTTCCAGGCCAATACATTGTGCATTTTGACCCATTACCCACACACATATACAATCAAAACAAAAGTTTATACCTATCTTTATTATGTTGGATACATTGATATATTCTACCTTATTCTATTTCACTCCATTTTTTAAAAATATCAGGTCTTGACCCATTGGGTCTTGAACCCCAGTTTAAGAAACACTGTCATAAACCATGGAATGGAATACAGAAGCATCAGTGGCTTTACCATCTGTAGAACTTGCTGGGGCAGAACTGCAAAGTGGCCTTGGAGCTGCCACTCTGGGCACACCCACTCTGACTCCAACTCGACCCACCACTACTCCTTTTTAATTTTTATTTTTTAATATATTTGTATTGATTTCAGAGGGGAAGGGCGAGAGGGAGGCAGAGATAGAAACATCAATGATGAGAGAGAATCATTGATCGGCCACCTCCTGCACTCCCCACACTGGGGATCGAACCCACAACCTGGGCATGTGCCCTGACTAGGAATTGAACTGTGACCTCCTGGTTCATAGGTCGATGCTCAACTACTGAGCCACACCTGCTGAGCTCCCACCACTGCTCTTCTTTCTGTGGTTGACTTGAGCCTTACTTCTCAGCCATCTCCCTGGACCACCCCCCAAACTTCCCTGCTAACTGCAGCCAGCCTCATGCCCAAGGTCAGACATAGCCCACTGACTTGAATGCGACTTAGGAGCCAACTCACCTCATCCGTCACTTTACAGAAGAGGAAACTCTGAGGCCCAACCAAGGAAAGTGACTAGGTCGAGACCAACCACGGAGAGGTGGCAAAACCAGGACTAGAGCTCAGGTGTCCACTATCAGCCCACGGCTTGTTTTCACTTTTATGGCCCATGCTTCTGCCTGCGTGAAACCCAGCCCCTTGCCTCCTCCTCTGGGGTCTGGGAACCTGGCCTGGCCTGAGTCGCACAGGAGTAAAGCGTCAGGGTCCGTCTAGAGTCTGCACTCACTGGCCCAGTGGCCAAAGACGAGCCTGTTCATGCTTCCAAGCCTCAGTCTCCCCCTCCGTAAAGTGGGGGTGATTCTTCTGCTCTTCCCGGCTCACAGGCTTGCTTTGCAGATTAAATGAGGTAACGGGTATAAAAGGAACTTGGAAAAACATGTAAATATACTTTCACGCGGAAGGCTTCTTAAGGGTGTGAGAAAGGTTGAATAGGTGAAGCACAGGGTTTTTTGTGTGTTTTTTAAATCAGGGTGAAATTGTTCTGCATGATACTTCAATGATGCGTACATGAAACTGAATTTGTTAAAACCCATAGAACTTTACAGCACAGAGTGAAACTTAATGTATGCATATTTTAAAAAAATTGGAAGGGTGGGGGCGTTCCAGGATGGTACGCAGATTATGACAAACCTGTCTGTATTTCAAATGTATGAAACAACCTCAGTGAAGTGGGTGGGGGAGAAAGGTTTTGATTTAAGTAACTTTGGAAATGAGTAGAGTCTAGAAGACGAAAGGCAAATGAAGCTGCACAAACATTGTACCCTAGCTGATGAAATGGTTTCCCATGACTGACTATTCAAAACCACTCTGCATGTGTATTGGAACTGAACAATGAATGGATGGTGGGTCCTGGAGCCAGGTTTCCCAATGTGGGAGTGGCAGGTGGGAGGTTATGGACAAGCAAAGGGAGGAGGCTAGAATGATCCTTGTGATAATGGATTAGAGTCGGGAACATTTGTATGAACTCAGGTTAACCTTAATATAGACACAGATGGTTACATACCGAAATATTCATAGGTCTATATATATCTAGTTAGTGTGATCGACACACGGGTTAGTTTACACACATATTTTCCTGCCCTATCAGCCGAGGGGGCCTGGAAGCAGTGATACCAGAAGCAACAAGCACACTTAGTGTCCAGATCTCGGTTCCTAATACCATTTTCTGATAAAAAGAGCCAGGCTCCTTGGAGAAATGGCTGATTTCAGTAGTGGGACATGGAAAATACGAGCTGAGCCTGGGGCATCTAGTAGTGCCAGAAAATAAGGAAGTGCTAAAAAAAATTAATGAGAGTATGTCAAAAGGACACAGGAGCCAACCAAAAGAGCTCCAGTGACCAAAGCTGAAATAATTTGAACAACAAAATATAGTAGTATTGGATTATCACCCAAAGTGATAAATATAAAATATTCATGAGTCTGATTCAGCAATTAATTGATCAATTAAATTATGAAATGAAATGAAATAAATAAATGGGGGAGAAGAAGAAAAACTGTGCAGAGTCCCAAATGATTTATGTGGGTTTCACCTTCAAGGAGGAGCTTAGCTCCCACTCCTTTAATGTGGGCTGCGCAAAGCGACTCCCTTCAACAGTGCGGGAGAGGGGAGGGGAGGACAGAGTAAGTTGACAGTGGTGGTCAAGGTAGGTCAACATTGCGGTGATGAGTCATGCTGGGAGCATGTACCCTTGACAGCATGTGATGAAAACAGCACTTTGCCTCAGTGGTCTTCCTCCCCCAAACCCATAACTCCAGTGTAACCGAGAAAAAAACATCGGACCAGTCCCAACTAAGGAATAGTCTACAAAATCCCTGACCTGTACTCCTCAAAACTGTCCAAATGGTCAAAACAGGGAAAGTCTGAGAAACGGTCACTGACAAGCCTAAGGAGACGTGACGATGAAAGGGAATGTGATATTCTAGAAGAGAAAAGGGATAGCATGAAAAAAAAAACCAACTAAGGAAATCTGAAGAAAGTGTAGATTACTTTTAACATTATTAACAATAATAATGTTAATAATATTGCAAGGCCAGAAATAATGTACCTCTATATCTGTTTACTCATCGTGACAAATGTACCAGACTAACATAAGATGACTAGAGGCCCAGTGCATGAAAATTCGTGCACTGGGGTGGGCGGGGGGAGTGGTCCCTCAGCCCGACCTGCACCCTCTCACAGTCCGGGACCCCTTGGGGGATGTCCACCTACCGGGTTAGGCCTGCTTCTCCAGGCCTAAGCCGTTAGTCGGACATTCTTAGTGCTGCTGCAGAGGCGGGAGAGGTTCCCGCCACTGCCGCTACACTGGCCAGCCATGAGCTGGCTTCAGGCTGAGCAGTGCTCCCCCTGTGGAAGCTTCTGCATTGAGCATCTGCCCCCTGGTGGTCAGTGTGCATCATAGCGACCAGTCCTGGTAGTTCTGCTGTTAGGGTCAATTTGCATATTACCCTTTTATTATATAGGACTAGAGGCCCCATGCACAAAAATTTGTGCACTCGGGGGTAGGGGGTACCTCATCCCGGGCTGTGCCCTCTCGCAGTCTGGGACCCCTCAGGGGTGACCACTTGCTGGCTTAGGCCTGCTCCCTGGGGGATTGGGCCTAAGATGGCAATCAGACATCCCTCTGGCAGCCCAGCAACCCTCAGGGGATGTCCATTTGCCAGCGGGGAGCAGACCTAAGCTGCGGTCAGACATCCTTAGCGCTGCTGAGGAGACAGGAGAGGCTCCCACCACCACCGCTGTACTGGCAGCCATCAGCCTGGCTTGTGGCTGAGCAGAGCTCCTCCCATGTGAGAGCGCCCTGACCACCAGAGGGCAGCTCCTGCATTGAGCATCTGCCCCCTCGTGGTCAGTATGTGTCATAATGACCAGTCATTCCCAGTCTTTCTGCTGTTAGGGTCAGTTTGCATATTACCCTTTTACTATATAGGATAGAGGCCTGGTGCATGGGTGGGGGCCAGCTGGTTTGCCCTGAAGGGTGATCCGGATCAGGGTGGGGGTCCCGCTTGGGTGCCTGGTCAGCCTGGATGACAGACTGATGGCTGTTTGCAGCTGGTCACACCCCCTTCAGAGTGGGGGTCCCCACTGGGGTGCCTGGCCAGTCGGGTGAGGGGCTGAGAGCCGTTTTCAGGCTGGCAGGAGACTGAAGCTCCCAGCCTCTTTTTTTTTTTTTCTTTTTTTTTATTCTTGGATTTATTTATCTTCTATAGCTATCACTGGAGCTGAGAGCAGGCTCCAGCTCTGAGGCTGTGGCTGGCTGAAAGCAGGTATCTGGGTTTGTTTAGCTTCTATAATTGAAACTCTGTCGCCATCACTGGTGCTCTAAGCTCTGAGCCCGCTGGCGGCTGAAAGCAGGTTTCTGGTTTTTTTTAGCTTCTATAATTGCAACATTGTTCCATCTGGAGCTCAGAGCTGGGCTGCGGCAGGCGGGGAACCTTGGCTTCCTCCGTCACTGGAGCAAGCAAGCCTCCTGTTTGCTTCAGTTGCCTGGCTGCCGGCCGCCATCTTGGTTGGCAGTTAATTTGCATATCTTGCTGATTAGCCAATGGGAAGGGTAGCGAAGTTACGGTTAATTACCATGTTTCTCTATTATTAGATAGGAGGATAATAATAGGGGAAATTGGGAGAATTTGTGTGGAGAATATGGGAACTCTCTGTACCACCTTCATAATTTTTCTGTCAATATAAAACTATTCCAAAATAAAACTTGTATTAGAAATATTGAAGGCCCTATGCCTATAGTTATTCAGAGCTTATGGCTGAGAAAAGTGGTATTGGGAGAATGCCTCAGGGAAGGATTCAAGGAAGTAGAGAGAGGGGATTTCGGGAACTTCTCAGGATTGAGAAAAACAGATTGGGAGACAGGGCCCAGGAGAAAGGTCTGTACGTGCCCCAGCCTGAGCAGAGGCGCCAGAAGGAAAGGATGCCTTGGAACAGGGTGTTCCGAAGCCCTTCCCTGATCTGGGAGGACTTCTGGAGGAGGTGAGTGGGTGGGGAATGATAGCCTGGCTCCTTGTCCTTGTGCCTCTTCCCGGCTTCCCTGGTCAGACCTCTGGGGGCAGCCCACAGGAGGAGTTAAGGGTTCATCTCTGGAATTAGAAAAGCTCTGCCACTTCCCAGCTGTGTGTCCTTTGATGAGACTTACGCCCTCTCTGAGTTCTGTATAGATGTGCTCATCTGCACAGAGAAGTGAGAAAACCTGTGTCCAAGGGTTGTTGCAAAGGTAAATTGAGATAATGTCCATGAGGGCCAAGACCTGGCACTCACTGGAGACCTACTTGATTGGTGTGGCATGTTTCATTTGCCTTCTCCTGGTCTGGCCTGAACAAGAGCTAACAGTTGGCTGCCTCTCCCAGATTCCTGAGATCCAGTCCTTCCTCTGGATCCGAGGCCCTATGTGCAGGTTTAAAACACGGACCTCAAATTCTGACACTCCTGTTTGGAGGTGAGGTTTGCATCCCCTCCCCTTGAACCTGAAATATTTGACATTTTCAACCAGTAGAGTATGGCAAAGGTGACGGTGTGCCTAGTCTTTCAGAAACTGTCAGCTTCCACTTCCTGTTCTTGGGATTCTCAGTTTGGAACCAGCCACCATGCTGTGAGGAAGCCTGAGCTCAGTTTGGCTGAGCTCCCAGCGATAGTCAATTCTTGCTCACCCTGTGAGTGAGTCGTCTTGCAGTTCGTCCTGTTCTCAGACGAGCTGCCCAGCTACCACCTTGCAGAGTAGAACCTAACCTTTCCCACCATGCCCTGCCCAGACTGCAGATTCATGAACTAATGAGATGATGTTTTAAGCCACTGAGTGTTGGGGTTGTGCAGCCACAGTAACCTGTACACCCAATAACTGGATCCTCTTTCCTGTGCGTGAGCTGTGGTGTGGTGGTTTACTGCACAGGCTCTGGAGCTAGACTGCGTGGGTCCAAATCCTGATTCTATGTCATACCAGTTGGATGCCTCTAGGCAAGTTATCTGCTTTCTTTGTGCCTCAGTTACTTCATCTGTAAAATGGGGATAGTAACAGTAGGTATTGCCGAATTGATGGAAAGATTAAATAAGCTAATGAACATAAAGTACATAGAGGAGCCCTTGGCATGTGCACATTGAGGATTATCCCGGCCTGGGCTCTTGAAGCCCCAACCAGACTTTCCAGGTGCCATCAGCCTGCGTCTCTGGACTATCAGTTGTCACTCTGCCTGTGCCTTGCTCACTCTCATGGCAACTTCAGCCCAGCTCTCCTGGCCCCTCCTAAACCTCTCTGAGTCTGCCTGCCTGTCCTGCTTCCTTTCGGCTGGTCTGTTCAGGGGATAGGAAAGAGTTGTCAGGTGGATGTAGAGTCCCCTCTGGGGGTGGGGGGCAGGTGCCGATGGGGTGGATCTTCAGTTCACAAACATCACTGGGGAGCATAAGCTTATCATCCGCACATCTTGTGGGAAGACATTGATTTGTTGCTAGAACAAGTGTCCCCAGAGAACAGGACACAATATGAGTGAGTCTTGCCACAGGCCAGCCCGAGAGTGTTCACCAAGCCTTTCTCAGGAACTGCCTGGTGGCATGCGGCAGACTCCTGAGAAATGCAAGGTTTCGCCTTCATTAGTTTGAGCCTGAGAAAAGGAACCGGCTCGAGGAGACTTTCCCACACATGTCTTCGTGCAGGTTCTGAGAACTCAGACAGGCTCTGCGTCCAGGCCGCTCCCCGGGACTCAGGTTTCACCGGCTCTAGGAGCTCCTTTCTGCTGAAGGAGCGGCGACTTGGGGCGCAGGGGAATTTCTTTGACATTCTTTTGACAAGGGGGACCACCACCCCAGCCTGAGGAGCAGGGAGCAGGGACTCGGTGGGGGTCAGGAGAACAGCCTGAGTTTGGGCGTGTGCTGGGCCTACAGCCCCACTGCAGGGTGATCACACCACCTCCAGTGACTTCCTTCTGAGCCTCCCTGGTGCCTTCCCTGCCACCATTGCACCTGGAAGAATGAATGACTCACTTTTAAGTGTTGGGAAAGCAAGGTGGATGATGGATGTTGACGTGCAGAAATAGAATTCGGAAGCTGTACCGTCCCTTCCAGCCCTCAGAGGGGACAGAGAGCAGGGAGAATTGAGGGGTTGCACCCGACTGAGAGGATCTGGGCACATGGGGTCTCCGAGCACCCCCACAGTGAGGACAGTTTCTGCCAGCTCTGCTCTGCGAGGGGCTGGACAGGAAGCAGGAGGGTCCTGGCCCCCAGAATCCAGCTGGGAGAGGGAGCTGTGTGAAGCAGTCTACCACAGCCCCACCTGGCCAACTGACCCCCCGGAGGAGTCATGGAGACCCCCATTTCTGGAGGTGTTCGGGCGTGTTGAGTGTTGAGTGCGGATGATGTGTGAAGCAGAGAAAGCCCTGGGTCTGAGTCGGCTCTCTGCTGCGGACCACGTGACAACACCAGGCAAATTCCTTAACCTCTTGGAGGCCCATTTATAACATAGAGACAATATCACACACACACACACACACACACACACACACACACACACACACACAGAACCACCGCCACCACCAGTCTCCAGAGCAAAGACATTTTTGCTTGGGCAGGTCTCTGAGACGTCAGTGTGTCCTGTCACCAAGAGGAGCTAGAACAGAAGGTATTTTCCAAACCTAAGTGTCCTCGGCGCCCTTTCTGGAGTGAGGCGCTGCTCTTGGAGCTTATGATCACGTCACTGGTTCTTGACTCTGGCTGGCTGGACAGTAAAATCCCCCAGAGCCTAAAAATAGGTGAGTAAGTGATGCCTGACCCTCCTCCCGGGTGAGGGACTCCTAGGGCGGCCCAGAAGCTGTGTTGCTTTCAGGCCCAGGTGATTCTAATGAGCAGGAAGGATGGAGGGACTGAGGTCCCTGGAAATGACTTGGTGGAGGACTTCTCCCCTGGCACCTCTCCCAGTCCCCACAGGCAGGCTCTTGCTGAGGAACGGAAATATGGTAAGATACCCGCTCCCTCAGATGCACATCCCGACTCCACCAGCTCCTGGCAGGACTCAGTGGCTGTCAACTGTGCAGGCTCTCTGCCTTCCAGGACCCTCACGTCCCTCAGCCTCTGCAGGCTTGGGGGCACCTCCATGGCCACGGTGGCTGGGCAGCTGCTGTGTGCTCCCAGGCCCTGATTTCAACGGCCCCGCCAGGC
This sequence comes from Myotis nattereri, assembly GCF_964212035.1. Classification (NCBI taxonomy): domain Eukaryota; kingdom Metazoa; phylum Chordata; class Mammalia; order Chiroptera; family Vespertilionidae; genus Myotis; species Myotis nattereri. The sequence continues at coordinate 62,046,528 of NC_138085.1, forward strand.
TGGCACGGCCCCGGCCCCCTCACAGGTCTGCTGTGCAGCTGGCTCGAAGCCCAGAATCTGTCGGCAGCTTCATTGAGATGCTGCCCCATCGCTGCCCTAGTTCAAGATTTCAGAGTCCTAAGCACCCACCCGGCCTTTTCCCGCTCCTTCTCTCACCCTGGACACAGGCCTCAGCATCTGGGGGCCCAGGGAGGGTGGTGGGCTTGTTCCCTAGTCGGGAGAGGCGCTGCAGAACCAAGGTGGGGGGCAGCCATTGGGGGAGCCCGGACAGGCCGACCTGAAGAAGGGGTCCTTGCTGAAGCTCACTGGCTGAGGGGGTGTTGTTGGGGGTTTGCCTCTCCTCGCGAGGGTGTCTTTTCCCATCTTGTACAGAGGTGAGTGTGTGTAAGTGGCGGCCTTCAGGCAGCTGTGGGGTTTGGCCCTAGACTTCGGGTCCAGCCCCCCAAGATGGAATGGGGGGAGAAAGGAAGCACCTTCTCCTCCCACATGCAGGCCAGCCCGGGAGGGGGACAGAGTTCTCCAGCTATCTGTTGAGCCCAGAATTACTTTCACACCCACCTGGTCGGTGACGTGTCTGTGGCAATAACTAGGTGAGGACCAACAGTCATGCTTATTTTCCTTGTCTTTGAGATTCCATGGTACTCGTGGCTTTTCTCCCCCAAAATACCCACATGTGCATGTCCCACAGAAGCATGACGTTCTGTGGGGCGGGGAGGTCGTGACCCCAGCGAGAAGACCCTGTTCCAGAAGTCAGGAGGTGTGGCTTCGGGTCCGGCTGGGCCCTGCTGCTCTTTCATCACCTGTTCCTGGGACCTCGTGTGCTCATCTGGAGACAGGACTCCTGCACTTCCCACGTGGCACTACGGAGAATGGGCTGAAGCAAGTCTGTGGGCTGGGACCCAGCTAGCTGCCTGGGGGCTCCCCACCCAGAGGGCGTGGGTATAGTGGCTGCTGAGAGTGCTCCACCCAGACCCCTTTGCCAGCTGCATGCTCACTGCTCCTCTTCCCTGTCCTGGCTCAATGTGCGCAGATTAACCCTCCCAGGTGCCCACCTCCCAGCCCAGCCTGCAGCCAGTGCCTGACCCAGGACATCACGGGCTGAGCGAGTGCCCTGGTGCGATGGCTCCAGTGCTCCCTGGGTCAGCCATGTCCAGGGAGCTGGAGGCCATGTCCTTGCTTTGGTTCTCTCCCGCCCCATCCTGCTTCCCTCCTGGCTTGGCTCCAGAGAGCACTCTCCCGTTTACGTGTTCACAGGGATAGCCATCTCAGGCTCTGCTTCTAGGACCCTAATCCGAGATGCGGGCCTGGCCTACGAGCTCTCTGAGGCCCGTGGCTCCAGGAGCATGGCCATCGAGTGAGGGAAAGGTCAAGGCACCAGCTGTCCTTGGCTGCAAAAGCTCAGAGCAGACAGAGGGACAGGGGACGCTTGGAGGCCTGAGCTGGGGGGGTCAAGGCTGGGCAGAGGAGAAAGGCCCCCTCCCTTCCCTCGGCCCCCACCCTGAGCCCGGCCTCTGGGAACCACATATTGTCAGTCCTGTCTTACAGGTGGCAGAAGCCAGACCCTTGGCAGGAACACTTGGGAGAAACAGCCTGCTGAGTCTTCCCCGGGCGCGGAGAAAGAGCTCGGCTGTGCTGGAATGGAGGGAACAGCTGGCCTGCCCACTGCAGCTGGCAGCTGACTCGTGAAATTGGGGAAGCCGGCTTCCTGTGACCTTCCTTCCCCTTTCCTGTTAGGAGGAGGGGGTCCCACAACTTCCCTCCCTCATGCTGACTCTGCTGCTGATGCAAAGGCAGGGGTACGATGGGGGTGTTTCAAGCACTGCCATTGTCCAAGCGGGGACTTCCTGGGGCTCTTCACATCACATCACATCACATCAGGTAGACCTGCCCTGGTCTCAAAGAGAAGGGAAGGCCTCTGACACGTGGGTCCTTCCCAGTTCCTCCCCCACGCCCTGCACACACCACTGCCTGCCTGACACTGGGACACCCTCTGGGCATTTGGGGAAGGGAAATCTGGAAGAGGCTCAGAGAGACCCAGCGCCCCGCTGAAGGGCGGCGGAGGGGAAGTGCTGGGTGTGATGCTGGGCTGGCCCACGTCGGCAGTCCTGGGCCAGAGCAGCTGGCCACTCATGTGCTGCAGCCACCACTTCCCGTGCTCAGCCTCTGGGAGGCCACCAGCCCCAGCGGACACTCTGGCCCTAGCGCTGCTCTGATAAGCCCAGGCTCGGCAGCCGGAAGGAGGGTGCTGGCCCTGAGAACTGTAGCCATTGTGCTATCCAGCATGTTTACCCCCAACCTTCCTTCCTTTCACCACCAGGAGCCAGGAAAGCCAGGCCCTCTGGAATCCAGGGAGGGGGCAGGGCACATTGAAACAGGGAATCACTTCTGGGCTTGTGAAAGCATGGCAGTCACAGGCTCATGTGACCAGTGGGAGGGGAAACCAAGGCAACCCTCTGGGGACAGCCTAACGGTGTGGGTCTCAAACCCTAAAGATGTGCACGCATACCTTCTGATTCAGCCATCCACCTCTGGGAATGGGTCCTAAGGGAATCATAGGGAGTCCCTACAAGGCCCGTGTGTAAGAACACTGGACTCAGCCTGCTTTCGAACCGATGTCAGTCCATGGGAGGTACACTCACACAATGGAGAAGGTGGTAACCTGTACACAGTGATGGGATATCCGCGTAGCTGCCATGAACATTCTGCTATGTGTCTTTTGGCCGGCAGAGGCAGGTCTTTCTCTTGGGTACATACCCAAGATGGAATGGCTGGGTGGAAGGATATGGGCGTGTGCCATTTGAGCTGATGCTCCAACAAACACTGCCACCAACGATTTATGGACGCTCCACTTGCTCCCCAACCACCTTCTCCAACACTCAGTGCTGTCAGCCTGTTGCCTTTGGGCTTTTACAGTGAATGTGTAAAGGTGCTGCATTGTGGTTTTAATCTGCATTTCTACACAGACAAATGGATCAACTAGTTGTGCTATATTTATAACATGGACATTTACTCAGCAATGAAAAAGAATGAAGTACCGATTCATGCAACTACATGAATGAACCTCAAGAAACAGTACATTGAGTGAAAGAAGCCAGTCACAAAAGAGTACGTAGTGTATGACTCCATTTAGATGAAATTCCAAAACGGCCAAAACTAAGGCGATAGAGGTCAGAACAGCTGCCTAAGGGGACAGGGAGGTACTGACTAGGAAGAAGATGAGGGAACTTTCTGGAATGTTAGAAATGTTCAGCCCAGCCAGCGTGGCTCAGTAGTTGAGCTTCAACTTATAGACCAGGAGGTCATGGTTCGATTCCTGGTCAAGCACATACCCAGGGTTGCGGGCTCGGTCCCCAGTGCAGGGTGTGCAGGAGGCAGCTGATCAATGGTTCTCTCTCATCATTGATGTTTCTATCTCTCTCCCCCTGTCCCTTCCTCTCTGAAATCAATAAAAATATATTTTTAAAAATTAAATCAATATATATTTAAAAAGAAATGTTCAATACCTTGATCTGGGTAGTGGTTAAACAAGTGTATACATACATAAAAAATTTTTTTTATCAAACTTAGTATCTTTGCATTTTGGTGTATCTAATATATATATTGAAAAAATTTAAAATATTTACCCAAAAGAAAGAAAATAATGAAGACCCATATAGATTAATCTGAAAATTATTCAAAATACATGCAAAAAGCAGATTGCAAAATTTTATGGGGCTTTAGGCTTCCCTCATACACTCTTCCTTGGTGAAAATCTGGCGAATCTCATTTCAAGCTAACATAAAATGTGGGGTTATATGGAATAATAGCCTTTGAAAAAGATACAAAGTGCATAGAGATAAGAAATAACTCAATTGTCAATTATAGCTCTCACTACCACACTTTGAAGAACTGCAAAAAACATCCTGTGTCCAGAGGGCCATGATAAGGCAGGAACATCTGTAATTATATAAATGGAAACAGATACAGACATTTGGCAGAGGGAAGACGTATGTGATTTAAACTCAGGCTGGGGTCCCAGTCCCGATGCTGCCACTTCCTGGAAGGGGGACCTTGGGATAGTCACCCGTCCTCTCTGAATCTCAGTTTCACCAACTGCTGGGCTAGAAAGCTGGCCCAGCCAAGGGAGTGAGTGACTGGAGACATGTCTACAGATGGCAAAGAACCCCAATACCTCGGAAGTAGGATTGGCAATGCTGGGGTGGAGGCACAGAACAGACTCCCCTAGGTGGCCCTGGGATGAGTTCCAAGTACATCGCTCACTGTGGCCTAGGGCCCAGGTTTAACCTTTCTGAGCCTTGATGAGTTTGTCTTTAAAACAGGGATAAGACAGAGTCTAGCACAGAGTTCTGTGTCAGTGAAAACAGGCCGTGTTTGTAAACAAGGAGTGAAGCAGTGCTTGGCTGGAAGAAATGCTCAGAAAACAAAGCCATGGAAGCCCAGGAGCTGCTCCTAGGTCACTGATACCATGTCAGCCTTTCCCACACTCAGAACAGACTGCGCCCTCCCTGAGGGCGGGAGCTCATCTCTCCCCTCTGGGGTGTGAATGGTGCCCACCCTTGCCACTCGGGCTGCCCCCACACTAGTCCCCGCTCTGTAGTGAGTCCACCTGAGTCATCAGGCCTCATCCCCATGGGGGATAGGACAAGCATTTCATTGGGACTGAGGTTCCTGTGGGGCCAGAGATACCAGGAGGGTCTCTGGAATCCAAGCACAGAGAGTCTTTAGACTCTAAACCAGGGCTTAGGGCTCTAGGGGGACTGGTCCAGGAAAGGGGAGTCTGGGGCGGTCCCATCATCCTTGACTTGCCCACGGGGAGTGCCACAGGGAGTGGTGAGTGGTGAGTGGTGCGGTGGGGGTGCGGGGTGATGGTGGTGGGGACCCCAGGCAGAGAAGGGACTTGGAGAGAAAGAGACCCAACAACAGCGTGGAGGCCTCCCTCAGGACACCTCTGCCAAATGCAACTCCAGGCCAGCAGCCAACAGGAAGTTCTGTCTGCGACCTACTGTGTGCCCAGCACTGTGGCATTTAGAATAGAGCAATGGACAAAACAGATGCCATTCTGACCTCAGGACATTTTCAACCTTTGGCAGGGACAGTCAGTCCCTGGAAATAGAAGAGAGACGTGCAATGTTAGGTGTAAGGACAACAGTGATGATTACACGCCAGGTGCACACCTAAGCCCTTTCCACATATCATCTCACTGAATTGTCGTCACAAATCTCAGAGTCTGGTTCCCAGACGGGAATGCCTGCTGGAAGCAATGAGGGCCAGTCACCCAGGCGGGGTTTGTGTAGGTGGGTGGGGAAGGCTTGACACAGGAAGTGGCCTCTCAGCCCCGTGGAGGGAGGCCTGGCTCCTGACCTCTCTTCCAAACTTGTTATCTGAGACCACACTGCCCTCCCTGCACCCCAGCCTCTTTCTCCCTGGCTCCATCCACCTGTCCTTTCTTTTCTCTAGGAGGTCTTCAAGGGGTTGTCTTTGACATTCTACATAATTCCCAGACTCAACAGCCAGTGGGTCCCCCTTCTTAAGCTCCCACCTTCTAGAGTCCCCTCTACTCACCCTATCCAACCCCCTTTTACATAATTTCAAAGCCAAAGGGATATTGGAGCTTCACTTTGCACAGAGAGCAAACAGCTGAAAAGTTCAGGCGCTGGTTCAAGGTCACCCAGCTGGTCCTGCCGAGCCTAGAGACCGCCTGGGTGCAATCCAATGTTTTTCCCACCACATGCCTCCCGGGGCTGCTGGTGAGGCTGGGCTGAGCTTGGGGCTTTGGGCTCCGAGGTCCAAAGACGACAAAGACCATCCTTAAACCCCCTGGGTTGAGCTGGGATGGGAGCCATGGGATCTGAGGCCCTTTCCCCTTGGTAAAGGCACAGTTTTTCATGTTCTGTCTTTGGTTGCTGTGTTTTCTTTCTTCATTGTCTGAAACCATTTCAGCCTTTCCCCGTGTTGTTTTGGCCCAAACTCCTGGTGGGGGTGGCTGTGTTGTTTGTAATGGTGCGGGGGTATCTGTGTGAGTGTGTGATGAGCACCCGTGATGGCACATCTGCCTGTCTGTGTGAGCATCTGTCTGTCTGGGTATGATGTGACTCAAAGGCTGAGGTTCATGTTCCCTCGGCCTCCCTTCCCTCCCACCTCACAGCAGCTGTATCCCACCCCCAGGAAAAGAATGTCCCTGGCAGCCACAGTGCCCACCCCAGGGTGGACGCTACAGCACAGGTGGGGGCAGTGTGTCCAACTGGCTCTGTGACAGGGCCGCCCAGGAGGAGCCCCGCCCAGTGTCCCCCATTAGTGCTGCCTGCTGCAGCTGTCGCCCTGAGGAACAGGACTTTCCTGAGAGGAAGAGCCTGGAAACGAGGCAACCAGTCCATGGGCCCTCCTGGATCCTGCCTGGAGCCCAGTCCAGAGGAGTGGGATTGGCCAGGAACCCCTGGAGGGCAGGGCTTGTCAGCTATGCATCTCTTGGTGCCCTGTCAACAGATGTGTTCTCAGCACCTAGTGTGCCAGGAGCTGGGGCCTAGCCAGGGAGCGCTCATTGCAGGCGAGCGGGAGTTCCCACACCAGACCCGACTTGTCTGGAGGTTCCCGGGGTGGGAGGGGCTTCTCCTGTGGTCACCAGAAGTCCCAACATCGCTGCATTGAAGGGATAAAACCCAGACAGCATTCGCTCTCATGACAACAGTAAGCAGCATGTCACCAGGGTGTGAGCAAAGCCCAGAGACATAGTTCTGGTGATGCAGAGCGAGGCACACGTGTGCTTTGGGAAGGCAGGGTGAGGGCTGCGGGGGTAGGAGGCAGCGGGCAAGGTGAAAGGGTTGCCTGGCAGAGGCGCTGCAATGGCAAGGGCTTGGTGGTCAGATGGGGACAGCCTGCTTAGTCACAGTGTCCAGTTGAGAGGCTGGTAGATGCCAGCACGTGGATAAACATCTGTTGGTGAGGAGTGGAGGGCCCGGAAGGCTTCGGGTGGGAGGTCTGAGACAGGGGCGAGAAGGAAAGGGCACTGCAGGGATGATGTCCAGGAACTCTGAAGGCACTCCACTCCCCACCTTGATCCTGAAGGCCAGAGGCCCAGGGATAGAGGGCCAGGGCCGCTGTATCTGAGAGAGCAGGCACCCCCAGCTTGTCCCAGCGAGGCTGGGGAGGGCTGAGGCCAGGGAAATAGGGGCTCAGTACATCTAGGGAGACCCAGTACTTGTGACAAATCTTACGTGTATTCCCCCAAGGCAAAGCATCTAGACCAGCGGTTCTCAACCTGTGGGTCGCGACCCCTTCACAGGGGTCGCCTAAGACCATTGGAAAACACCTATATAATTACATATTGTTTTTGTGATTAATCACTATGCTTTAATTATGTTCAATTTGTAACAATGAAATTGGGGGTCACCTCAACATGAGGAACTGTATTAAAGGGTCGCGGCATTAGGAAGGTTGAGAACCACTGATCTAGAGGGAAGACAGGTGTCCCCAGGCCTTGTACAGACAAAGGCAGAGCCACTGCGTCATGAAGAGAATGGAGGGTAAGCACCTCCAAACCTGAGTTCTCGGTCCGTTCGTCTTTCTGGCATGCTGAGACATTTGTGCCCAGCTGCATTCATTCACAGGTGACAAGGAAGGTTTTGTTGTTATTGCTTTGTTTTTGCTGAAAGAGGAAAATGCATAAGCAGTGTCAAGAAAGAAAAGAACATACTAAGGCAGTGGTTCTCAACCTTCTGGCCCTTTAAATACAGTTCCTCATGTCGTGGCCCACCCATAAAATTATGTTCATTGCTTCTTCATCACTGTAATGTTGCTACTGTTATGAATCGTCATGTAAATATCTGATATGCAGGATGGTCTTAGGCGACCCCTGTGAAAGGGTCATTCGACCGCCAAAGGGGTCGCGACCCACAGGTTGAGAACCGCTGCACTAAAGGGAAGTTGATGACATATAATTGGGTTTAAGTAGAAACTAAAATCATGAGAAGTTTGATCAGAAGACAGTGTATGTTTATGAGATGTTTGTATTTGTGGGTGGTGTGTGTGTTAATGTGGTATGTGTATGTAGAGCATGCTGATCCATAGGATGTGTGTATGTTTGTGTCGTATCAATGTGGCATAAACATGTGTGTGTATTTAATGTGTGTGTATGAGAGAGAGAGGTACACAGTAGGGGTGGGGTGTCTGCAGAGCACAGAGGTATATGTGTTCTGTCAGAGGTGTGTGGGGCACATGCAGCGTGCATATTGCATATAGTATACACTGCGTAGGTATGGTGTGTCTGTGTCTGCATGCCTGGCCTGTGACGTGTGCATTCTGGGTAACCCTGTGGCATCCTTGGCCCCTGACGCACTGACCTTGAGCACAGCCTGGCAATGACGTGAAGTAGCATCAGCATTTGGGGAAGAAGAGCCCCGAGTCCTTTGGGGAAAGAAAAAAAAATCAGAAATTCCTGGGTCTGCTTTACACATGAAGTCCACACAAGCAGGAAAGAGACTGGAGTCCAATGGAAACCCCGCTGCCAGCTCGTGAAGGCTGATTAAAAGCCTCGCGACTTGCAGTGTCCAAGAAAAAATTGCTCATCAGACTTTTCAGACCTTTTCTCTACTTCAGCAAAGATGGAAAATGTTCCCACTGGTCTTTTACTGGGCAGTTGAGCAATTTCCATGATGGATTTGGGGCACTGCCCACCCTCCCACCCTGACCCTTTACAAAAAAGTTTGTCTATTTTAAGGAAGGGAAGATTGACAGACAGCTAGAGTTCTTTGTACAACTGTTCACAGGAAGGGTTGCTTCCCCACACAGTGAGGAGGCCACAAAATATGGCAAATCAGTCTCTTCTAGCTGCCTTCAGGGAAGATGTCCGGAGGGTTTCGTTCCCCAGGCCAGGGGGCAGGACGGGGGAGGGGGGGGGCGCGCGGGGGGGGGGGGGAGGTGAAGACTGCTCTGCAAAATTCATGGCACCTTCTTGAGCAGCCTCTGCTTTCTTAAGGAAGGTTGTCAATTCGAGCCCTTCCAGCTACACAGGACTGTGGTGTGAGCCCAGAAGTCATGGTCATGAATGTTTTTGCAGAGTTGAAGGGACAGTCCCGAGGGGCAAAGCTGTTCCTGGCACAGGGCCTGCTACCTAGTAGGTGTCCAGTAAATAGCTGGTGAATGAATGAGAGGACCAGGAGGGACCATCCAAGAGAAACAGCACGATTTCCACCCACCGCCAAGCAGGGCTTCCAGGGCAGGGCTGGGGGCGGACGCGTCTGCCTGCCAGCTGTCGGGTTTCCTTCTCTCTTTTCCGGTCCCTCTCCCCATCCCCTCGGCTAGTTCCCACGCCCTCACGCCCTCACACCCTCGCGCAGGGGCTTCTGCTGTCATTGTTCAGCTGTTATCAAGGCCCAGGCCTCCGCCGGCCTAGAGCCTTCATTGGACCAAGAAAGGGGAAGGAGCACTCAGATTGTAGGGAGGGGAAGTTTCAGGGACTGATGAGGAAAGAATCAAATGCAGCTGATTATTGCAGCCTCAGGTGAGGAAACCAAGGTTTAGAGAGAGAGAGAGGTGACATGGAAAAGTGGTAGAATAATAATGATTATGGAAATTATGGTAATACTAGTATCTACGATATTATTGGGATATGGGATAATGTTTTAAAAAATATTAATTAGTCTTTTCCCCCAATGTTTTCTTGCACTCTGTAGTTCCATACACTTCCTATAGCCAGTCTGCTTTGAGGCACATGCAGAAGATGTGAATGCTTGGGTGGCCCTGGGGTTACAGGAGGGGACCACGGTGGTGGTGGTGGTGGTGGGGGGGGGGGGAGTGCAAGGGGCTGGATGCAGCTGGCCAGGATGCTAGTTGGGAAGCCTAAGCTGGACCACTCCAGCATTTGTTGCCTCAGAGAACAGGCTAGAATTTTTGGATTTTGAATTTCAAAAGCCAGACACTAGAAACTCTAAAATAAAAAGTGATCAGTGAAATTTAAAACTCAGGGGGATAAACAGATGGAAAAGGAGACCTGAGACTTCACCCACAAGGCAGCACAGAGGTAAGTAAGCAGAGAATAGGGAAGAGTGAGAGGTATGGAGACGAGAATGAGAGTGCCTCTGTGCCAAGGAGAATTCCAGGAAGAGAGATTGGAAAGAATGAGAGGCAATATTCAGAGACACAATGGCTAAGAAATCTCTAGAATTGAAGACAGATGTCGGTTTTCATGTAGCAGAATCATGCCAGGCTCTGGGCTAGATCCTGGTGTCATTCCAGATCTCGAAGAGAAGCCTTCCTGGTCCCCTTGCTCCTAAACCTCTCCTCTGCCCTCCTACAGCCCTCGCTGTCACACCTTCGCTTCTGCACTGGGTCTTAGGCTGCTTCCATTCACCACTCTCTGGTGAGCAAGTTTTGCCTCCTCCACGAAATTGATAGCTTTGGGGGAGGGGAGGAGGGTAGAAGCCCTTCCGGTAACCCCAGATACCAGGGAAGGATGGCAAGATACCTGATCAGAGCACGGTGAGACCCACACATGGGCTGATTTCCTCAGAAACTATGTGCCTGTTCTGTTTAATCCATTGCATTTGAAATTTCACTGACTGTTTTTATTTTTAGATCCTCACCCCTGATTCTGCCTATTCTTCCCCCCCCCCTTCATATATTCATGAAGAACCATAAAACAATGGCTCTCAAGCTTAGTTTTAGCAACAGAGCCCTCTCATCAAATAAAAATGTGTTATTGGCAACCCAATTCAAGCAGAACACAGAACTGGCTGGTTGAATTGGGATGGGACGAAGACCCAGAATCCAACTGATCCATTTCCCCCTTCCCCCTGGGGCACCTTGGCTGGAAGCAAGTTAAAAAACCACCCATTAAGACCTTGAAGTCAGCTTTCCCCAAAGTGTGTTTCTGGGAACTCTACTTCATGGTGTCCCATGAAAATGGGGTTCCATGATCAAGTAAGTTTGAGAAACACTGGGTTAACCAAAGTGAATTCAGTCTCCAAGATTTCTTTGTGACTTGAATATTTAATATTTACATTGCACACTGGGAGTCTTTAAGAGGGTAGCTGATGTGCTGAGTTCTGCAAATCTACCTGTTTTGGGATTAGCCTGGAGGCCAGTGAGTGCGATGCAGAAGAGCGCACTAGGGAAATGCTATACTGGACAATTATAATAATAATAGGAATAGGAATAATAATAATCATTTTCCTATGTCTCTCTGTCAGGATCTAATATAGGGCTAGCCACTGAAGTGGGGGGAGGAGGGCAATAACTACTCTTGACTGAATGTAAGTGTTAGTCTTCCCCGACCCCAGAGCTCAGTGTGGAAAGCCCTGCGGTTTCCAGGTCTCCTTTCTTCCTGACTCTGTTCTGCAGCCGCAGACATGGCCTGGCAGGGCCCGAGCTTGGTGAGCCCCAGTTCTTCTTGCTCAGTTCTTTTGACACCTCTGGCTGGGGCCCACCCTTTGGCCCAGGCGGGAGGCCCCAGAGCTCAAGCCTGGCCCGTGAGAGCTCTGGGAAACCTGTTCCCCTTGGCCACCCCCTTCCCACAGCCCCAGGGAGGGCGGTAAGAATTTCTGGAAATGCAGCTGGGCCAGCGACAATGAGGCAGGATGCCCTCCCCCTTCAGGAGCCCAGCCCTGCCGCAGACCCACTGCCTCTCGGGCTGGGCCCACAGAGGTAACCCTCTCTGCGGTGCCTCCACAGGGGCAAGGAGGGCCAGCCCAACAGCCCAGCCCAGCCCAGCCCTGCCCTGGCTGCCCTTCCCCACCTCAGGCTCCAGGACCCGGACAGGCCCCTGCAGCCGGCCCGAAGGAAGGGCAAGCGCCCTGGGCTCTCTCCCCGCAGGCCAAATCCCATGCTGGGTTGGTCTGGTCTCTTCTTTTCCCCTCACTCAGTCATACTTTGAACAAGGAGTGAAGAGAGGGCACCCCCTTCGGTGCTCTGATGGACCCATGGACAAGGCTGGGGTCCAGGCTGGGTGGAGTGGAACAATATGCAACTCAAGAATGTCATCACCTAACAACAACGGACTTATCGCACCGAATGAAAAATCCGGAGGAAGCTGTAAGAGAAGCTGCTGCGCAGACTCTGACGGAATTGAATGAAGATGACAGTACAGGTTGTGAGGAGGATGTTCAAACAGAAAGAAATGGAGTGACTCAGGATACAGGGACAGCAGCTGAAGAATTTAATGAGGACACTGACTGGTGAAACAGCATTTACGAATCATTGAGGTTATTTGTTCCAAATTCAGTTCATCCAAAGTGGAGTTAATATGCTTCACTTCAGTGTGTAACCAAGCACAAATGTTGAATCTGTGAATGGGTTTCTGTTTACTGTGATGTCCCACTGTAAACATACCTCTTTAATTACTTCTGGTCTCTCTGGTGACCTATTTAAACTTGTGTACATTATTGTACATAGAATAAAATGTTTTCACGTTTTTATGACAGAAAAAAAATGTCAATATATAAATGTCAACTGTAATTGAAAATAAAAATTTTTTTTAATTTAGTTAAAAAAAAAACCTTCTCACTGCCCAGCTGGCGTGGCTCAGTGGTTGAGCATTGACCTAGGGACCAGGATGTCCCGGTTCATTCCTGGTCAGGGCCCATGCCCAGGTTGCGGGCTCAATTCCCAGTAGGGGGCGTGCGTGAGGCAGCCGGTCCATGATTCTCTCTCATCATGGATGTTTCTATCTCTCTCTCCCTCTCTGAAATCAATAAAAATATATTTTTTAAAAAATAAATAAAATACCCTCCCACCCATTCATAAAGTGCTTTTATAAACAATAAAATTAAACCAACCAACAATCAAACAAACAAGAAAGCGTGCCAGCATCCTGTTTCAGGGCGTTGACAGACGCGCACGCTGGGGCCACACGGTCCAGACGCGGAGAAAGGACGGCCTCCCCCAGGGACACTCGTTCATTAAGCAGCCAAGGAGCTGAGACCCAGTCCTGGCTTTCAAGGAATTTCCTCTCTGTGTCACTCTGTCGTTCCCTCTTTCTCCTTCTGTTTGTCCTGCTGGCTCCGTCCCTGTCTTATTCTGTCTCCAACCCCACCAGCCCCTGCCTCCCTGCCATGCGCTGTAGAACTGCTATTCCGGGGAAAGAGGAATAAATGCTAGAAACTCAGCAGCCTGCCCCCCCCCCCCCCCCGCCGTCACCCCCAGCTCCCTGGCTTGGCCGCCCCATCCCCAGGGCCTGGGGGCCTCAGGGCAGCTCCCCTATCCAACCCACCCCTTGGGTTAACGAAGCGACTCTGTTACTACAGCTGCAGTCCCATTGCCCAGCCCTTCTTCTTCCTGGGAGGAAGTCGGGGAGGAATTTTTATACTTTAAAAAGTTGTTATTATCTGAGGGGAAGTAGTGTCGTCCCCCCCCCGCCCCCCCCCCCCCCACAAAAGAGGTATTTTTTTTACCTGCAAACTGCTCTTGACTTTTCTTCACAGACTTATGGGGTTTTCAAGGAAGGGATTCAAGGGGGCCCAGGGCCCAGGGGAGAGAGTGGGGCCTGGGACATCCGTCTCCCCGTTAGACTGGGGGCTCCCTGATGCCATGCCCCTTGAGGCCAGGATGCTGCAGGCAGTGCTCCTTGGTGCTCACTGGTCAAGATTCATCTCTTTCCGGACTCATCTCCTCAACCATCGCTGGGCTGCCCCCACCCCTTCCCTATCCTCCCAGCCCCCAAGTCTCCAGCCCGGCCTGGGGCCTGACTTCCTGCCTCATCAGCCCCTGCTCCCCTGCCTGGCAACCCCTTCAGCCTGGTGACTCCCCAGCTCCCTCCCCGCCCCATCCCACAGACACACGGGCTCCTTTCTGCCTCCTTGCCTTTGCTCAGGCCATTCCCTGGGCCTGGAGCACTTTCCATCTCTCCACTTACCGGTTTCACCACCTTCCCAGCCCAGAAGAGTCCCACCTCCCAGCAGCCTTCCCCACTGCCCCACCCCACATTGGCCTCTCTTCCCTCCCCAGGGGCCCCTCCCCGGCCATGTGCCTGTCACTTTATGGGGACTGACACCTCCATGCTCAGCCCCTCACAAACGCACACGCTGGGGGAGGAGGCCAGGGAACAGGATGATGGATGAGGCTGCAGTGGCTCCCTTCCCTGCTGAGGCTGTGGTTAGGAAATCTCCCCTCCAAGAAGCCTGATATTTTCCAGGAATTTCCTGAGGGTAGGGGACCAAGTATTCCAGAATGAGAGCCAGCTGTGGGGCTGAGGCTTGGGGTGGTGAGGGGGGCTCTGGGCTTCCTGGCTGAGTCAGCGACCATCTCCAGGTAATTTATGGGCTGAGTCAGAGCTGGGGATAGTGGGGATGGGAATGGGGGAGGTGGGGTGCCTTTTAGGCAGTCTGTCAAGGGGAGGGTATCCCCTCACCCGTTACCCCACGCCCACCAGCCTCTGCTCCCTTGTCTGGAGCCTGTAAAAGCAGCAGCCAGGGGAGGGCAGAACGGAAGGGGGATGGACACAAGATTGCAGACGGGAGAAGCCTCTGGAGGGCCCTGTGGGTTCATGAAGACGGAGGGAGACCAGCTGGCAGGCATAGAGAAGCAGGCCTCAGGACTAAGCTGGGTGAGAAAAGCTGCTGGTCCCAGCACCCAGACTGGAAGCACCCCCCTCCCTCCCTCCCTGCCTCCCTTCTTCCTCCCTCCCTCCCTCCCTTCCTTCCTCCCTCCCTCCCTCCCTCCCTCTCTCCCTCCTTCCTTCTCTCCCTTCTTCCTTCCTTCCTTCCTTCCTTCCTTCTCTCCCTTCCTTCCTTCCTTCCTTCCTTCCTTCCTTCCTTCCTTCCTTCCTTCCTTCTTCCCTCCCTCCCTCCTTCCTCCCTCCCTCCCTCCCTCCCTCCCTCCCTTCCTTCCTTCCTTCCTTCCTTCCTTCCTTCCTTCCTTCCCCTACCCTTTTCTCATCAGGCCTGAGTGGCACTGAAAATCAGATCTGGCTTCTGATGCCCCTCCTGCTATGGACCTGCAGGCATCACAGACCTGGTGCCTCCTCCTTTCTGAGCCTCACTTCCTCAGTTGGAAAAGACAGCCTGGATCCCCCGAACCCTGATGTGTGGCTGCTCAGCTGGGGAGCCTGGTCCAATGGCAATGGCTTGGAACCAAGACGAAGCCGAAGCAAGCCTGGGAGGGCTGTCTGAGAGCTGTCCTCCGAGGCCTTGGCCTTGAATGCAGGCGGGGCTGGGGAAGCAGGGTGAGCTGGTTACTGTCCCCTCCAGGTTGGAGGAGCTGTGGGGAAGAGGGGGCAGTGTGTGTAATCTCTCACACACAAATGCCCCCGCACACCAGAGTCCCAGGAAAAACCCCTTTCTACCCAAATCACCCAGCACTGAGCCTGGCATCCTCCAGAAAGATGCGTCCCGATCTAAGCTCCTAGGAGGAGCCCTCTCCTGCTGACAGAGGTGGTGGAGGTGTCACCCGGGGGGCACGGGACCCAGCTTTCCCATGTCATTCCTGGACACCTGCTGCAGGATCTCATTTGTTGCAGAATCGCCCCATGGCATATTCCAGCGGGTGTTGCAGTGACGGGGCTCCACTGGCCCTGGTCTCAGCATCTGAGAGGGGCCCCCAGGTTGCTGAATATCTCACTGTGGCTCACGGCTCAGTGCCCCAAAAGTCAGAGAAAAGTGAGGATGATAGATTTCGTAAACCCCAAATTAGTACGCGAGCTCTACAGCAGCAGTGTGGGGATTTGCGATGCCCTGTGTAGTTCTATGAAAGGAATCATTTTCTAGATGACTAACGAACTGCTTTTCTTGTTAAAAACAGCCAAGATGAAATCTAATCTGGTCAGGAGGGACCTCTGGGTTCAGTGGCATAGCTTGACCCTGGACCAGCACCTCACCCACCATCAGCACCCGCTGGCAGGCCCTGGCTGCGCCACGGAGCAGGAACACCAGGGCGAAGGCTGTTGAAATTCTCCAGGCAAGAGGTGACGGAACAGAAGTGGTCGGAAGTGGTTGGGATCTGGAATAACTGGGGATCAGCTGACAGGGTTCTCTGATGGATTGGACGTGTGTCCCAACAGAAGAGACTCAAGGGCGACTCCCAGCTTTTGGCCTGAGCAACGGAAGGGACGAAGTTGCCCTTCACTGAGATTGAGAATGAGTTTCATTGTACATTTCATAAATTGCTTTTGTTGCCACAAGTCCAGAAATCAGGAATGGCTGGAACCAAGCAGGGCATCTGTGGGGTCCTTGCCCATTCTAGCATCCACCACAGTCCCTAAGGGTTCCCAAGAGAGGAAGGAGACAGGAGGAGGAAGGAGGCTTAGCTTCCGCCTCTGGTGTGGGGCAGGGGGCGCAGCAGGAAGTGGTCTGACCCGCTGAGTCCCCTGGGCTAACACAGCAGACAGGGGCCCGGGCAGTGGATGGTGTTAGAACAGGAGGGGCGGTGTCTGGTACTCTGTCTGCACCGACCCACCTCTGGCCCAGAGAAGCCCTTTCTCCTCAGACCGTGCGTGCTGTTTCCAGAACTTTCTAGAGGAAGTGCCTACCGGTGCCGAGGACGGCCGCTTTGATTCTCCTGGCCACAGACTCCGGCAGGCCAGGCTGGCCAGAGGTGTGCCTATACCCGGGCCAGCCAGCACCCGGGGACTCACAGCCAGAGAGGCTGTGAGGATGGCTTTGTGTGGCAGCTCAGGTTGCCCCTGGCCAAGTCCTCCTGCCAGGAGCGGCCAGCCTGGCTGCCCAAACTCCTGAACTTAGGTTACCTGAGCAAACAGGCCGCCTGTTTCTCATTACTTCACAAGCCTTGGGCCTGTCTGACCCAGAGGCCAGATGCCCTGCCCCCACACCAGCACAGATGAGGGGCAGGAAGGCTGCTCTGATTCTGGAGTAAGCTGGAATCCAGCTTCGGAATCGGAACAAGACAACCCAAAAAAAAAAAAAAAAATCCAAGCTTCTGATAGAAAGAACAGATTGGTGTTTGTAAAATGTGGAGGCGGGGAGAAATGGGTGAATTGCATTTTTGTTTTTAGTTTAAATAAGTTGAATAGAAAAGAAGAGGAGGAGGAGGAGGAAGGCACCACAGCTCCGTGGGAA
Source organism: Myotis nattereri (assembly GCF_964212035.1). NCBI lineage: Eukaryota > Metazoa > Chordata > Mammalia > Chiroptera > Vespertilionidae > Myotis > Myotis nattereri. The sequence continues at coordinate 62,063,528 of NC_138085.1, forward strand.
GAGCCAGGAGGCCTGTGTGAAAATACAGGTTCCTGGGTATCTCTCAGACCTTCGGCCTCTGGGTCTTGGGGGAGAGAGGCCTGGGGCCTGCATAGGCACACAGTTCCCTGGCGACCTGAGCAGGGTTGGACCCTGGCCTGGAGGACACATGCTCCTCACACTCTCTGGAGAAACATCACACTTGAGTCAAAGACATGACTCACAGGACAGGCGTCAGGGGGTGTGTCCTGGCTGTTCAGAACCCTGGGTCTTTGAGGAGGTCTCAGGGGGCATTTGCTGAGGTTGAGCCTAAACTAGGATAAAGCCTCAGAGAGGGGCTCGCTGTGGAGGCCTGAGCAGGACTCCAGGGGCCAGAAAGAGAGATGCCTTGTGGAGGTGTCCAAAGCCCCAAACTCGGAATCCGGAAGATTCCCCATCTCACGGGAGGAGAGATCAGAACACATCACTTGGCACCCAGCTCCTTCTCTGAGGAGCAGGGTCCTCTCTGTAGCCTCAAGTGTAAGATGAGAAAGGAATGAGCCTGCAAGTTTTCTGCTCCCGAGGTTGGGAGGTAGGACGTGGGAGGTTGGACATGGAACTGGCACGGGCCTGAGGAGGGGAAGTGACCCCCCGCCCCCCGCACCCCACCGGCCTGCCTGGGGTGAGACTTGGAGCTGGTTGCTCAGCACCCTGTGACCTGCTCCTCCTCCCTGTAAACTCTTAACCCCGATCTGGAGAAGGTGATCCCCAAGGGCCAGGGCTCACCCGCCCAGAAATACATTAAATAAATAACTGTGCTCTGCCCAGATTTTATCTCATCAGGATTCCAGGGCAGAAGACAAATGGCCTCATGTCCGGCAGGGTGGCGTAATTCATTCTCCCCGGTGAGCCTCAGCCTGGGCATGCGGAGGGGAGGGGAGGGGTTTGGAGTGTGCAGAACACGCAAACTGGGGGCTGGGTAGGCCCTTGAGCTTGGCGTGCAGGGCTCAGTGCCAAGACCTCCAGAAACATCCTGCTTTCCCCGGGGCCTGCTCAGGGATGGAAACAAAGCCTAGCATCCTTTAATTCAGGGAGTTTATTTCTGAGACTTCTTCGAGGGCAATACTCATAGGATGTGTAAAGATTTAGCTACAGAGTTGTTCTTCACCGTGTTATTTATAAGTCTGAAAAACTGGAAGCAACCTAAATGTCCAACAAGAGGGGATTGGTTAAATAAATTATGACTCAGCCAGAAAAATAAAACTCAATGCAGCCTTTAAAAAACGATACTGGTGAAGAACAGATAATGACATAGAAATGAACTTATAGCATAGTAAACAGGGAAAATGCTAATAAATATATAAAATAATCTAATTTTGAAAATACATCAATTTATTAAAAGTACTAGAAGGATATACGCCAAAACATTGATTGGTTGTAAGATAAAGGACAATTTTAGATTCCTTCATTTTTCTTTGCTTTTATTTTGGTTTTGCTTTCCTGGATTTTAAACTTTTTCTGCAATAGTCATGCACATATTTATACACGAAGGGCAAAAATAATAAAAGTTGTTATTGTTGTCATTATTTTACAAACCAGAGCTTCTGAGATTTGGCTTAGGAGGGAGGATGTCCAGGTGGGAGGGGCAGTGTGCTGGGTGCTGAGCGTCCAGGGTTCACCAGGCCAGGACTCTGCTTCTAAGGGGCGCACAGTCCTGTGGGGCCACAGATGGGCATCGTTGACAAGTACATGGCAAAGAAATCCCGTCATTTGTGACAACCCGGAGGACATTATGCTAACTGAAATAAGCCAGACATAGAAAGACAGATATTGCATGATCTCACTTAATATGGAATCTAAAAAATTCAACTCAGAAGCAGAGCCTAGAGTGGGGGTTACAAGGGGCTGGGGGGTGGGAAAAGTGGAGGAATGTTAGTCAAATGGTATAAAGTTTCAGACATATTTGAATGAATTCTGGAGGTCTACTATATAGCACAGTGACTATAATTAATCATACGTGCTTAAAATTGCTAAGAGTAGATCTTGTTTTTCACCAAAAAAAGGAACTATGTGAAGAATATGTTAATTAGTTGGAGTGTCCTAGTCATTTCATAATGTATACATATATCAAAGCATCATGTTGTACACCTTAAATATGTGTGCCTTTTATTGGTCAATTATACCTCAATAAAGCTGAACAAAAAAGAAAATCCATCCTATTTCATAGAGTTGTTGAGTAGAATAAATAAGAAACTCTGTACTTTCTACTCAATTTTGCTGTGAACCTAAAACTGCTCTAAAAATAAAGTTTCTAAAAATTTTTAAAAATTAAAAAACAAGCATATGGCATGACAGAGAGGGAAGACTTCCTGGAAGAAGTGACATTCACGCTGGACCTTGAGGAGTGAACAGGTAAACTAGATTTCAACAGGCAGGGAAGGAGGGAAACGTACTGTAGATGGAAATACTGGTTTGCTAAGGAGGGGGCAGGTGGACAATTCAGCAGTTGGGTACTAGGGTGTGGAGCACATGGCCTTGACTTGGGATTATCAATGGCATGCGACCACTCCTAGAGGGAAGAGAATGAGGACAGAAGTGCGTTCAGAAGAGAACCTTGGGGCAGAGGCTATGCTGGGAGGAGGCTGAGGAGGAGGATCTGAGAGGCAGGAGGATCACCAGGGCAATTAGCTGTCACAAGATTTAAGAATGAGCAGCGAGGAGAACATCAAACATTGTCAAGAGATCAAGAGAGAAAAGCATTGAGAAGGGCCCATAGTTGGCAAGAGTTTGGTCCCTGGAGACCTTGGTGAGGTTCAGGAGGGGTGGACAGGGCCAAGGTCAGGAGTATATGACTTTCTCTTGCTATGTAACAAATCACCACAAAGTGAGTGCCCTAAACAATATGACTTTATTCTCGTACAGTGCTGGAGGTCCAAAGTCCAAAATCAGTCTCACTGGGCTAACGTCAAGGTGTCGGCAGGGCCCGTTCCTCCTGGAGGCTCCAGGGGAGAATTCGTCCCCTTGCCTTTTTCAGCTTCTTGTGGCCGCCTGTATTCCTTGGCTTGTGGCCCCTTCCTCCACCGTCAAAGAGCCTCACTCCAATCTCTGCTTCTGTCATCACATGGCCTTCTCTGCTTTAATCTCCGGCCTCCCTCTTTAAGGACCCCTGTGATTACATTAGGCCCCACTGGAATAACCCAAGATAATCTTCCCATTGAAATATTTTTAATTTAATCACACATGCAAAGTCCTATAAAAGATTGGGACATGCCTATCTTGTGTGTGTGTGTGTGGGGGGGGGAGTGTCATTATTCAGCTTTCCACTACTCAGGTAGCAATGGGCTAATTATAGAAGAGAGAAGAGGAGGAAATGGAAAAGGTGAGTAGAGACAATTTACTCAGGAAACTTGAGTGAGAAAGGAAAGGGGATGGGACAGATGCATGTAGAGCAGTGGTTCTCAACCTTCTGGCCCTTTTAATACAGTTCCTCATGTTGTGACCCAACCATAAAATTATTTTCGTTGCTACTTCATAACTGTAATGTTAATACTGTTATGAATCGGAATGTAAATATCTGATACGCGGGATGGTCTTCAGTGACCCCTGTGAAAGGGTCGTTCGACCGCCAAAGGGGTCGCGACCCACAGGTTGAGAACCGCTGATGTAGAGGCAGACCCAGCCTGGCTGTGAAGAAATGGCTTTTAGACTTAGTATTATTTTTTTTCTGATTCTGTGTGTCCCCTTTTCTCCCTCCCTCCCCCAGCCCAGTTGGAAAATTAGAAACATAATCCATGTTGTTGATTCCATAAGGTATTGATTCCCCTCACCCCTGACACCCACCCACCCAGGGGTCTGCCAAGCTATGTGAGTTAAAATCTACACTTTTAGAAAGACTGGTTCTCATTTTATTTGCAAAGGCAATTTCTGCTCTAATGACAACACAAAACTTATTAATGATATTATTAATTTTTCAAGTTCAGATACTGATGTCCAGTTTAGAAAGGTAAAGATTGAATTCACATTCCTTACCTCCACTTCCCCTCAGTCCCTTCTGAAAATTTGCCTTGTCGGGCGACTGATTCTAATTCTTCTACTGCTTTTACCTGTAACTTAATTTCTCCCCAGCGGTATTGAGATATAATTGACAAGGGATTGACATTTTTTTAAACCACAAGGAAAAGAAACCTGGAGCTGTCAAGAATAATATTTTATTGACCTGGAATGAGTTTTGGAATCTGTATTTTTAACCAGCTACCCAGGTGATTTTGATGATCAGACAGTTTGAGGTGTTTTTTCCCCCCTCTTTCCTCTTTCTCTTCCCTTCAGTAAACTGTTTTTCAACTTTGTTTTTCAGTGAAAACTATTTCCTCCTCACGGTTAACTCGATCCAGAGGCTGCGCCCATCTCTCCCACGTCAACAGTCCTGTGTCCTTGGCGGAGGACAGTGCTCTCATTCTGGGCCTTTCCCTTGTTCCTCGGCCAAACCCCTGCTTCTGCACCTCCCTGCAGCTAGTCAGGCTCCCGATGCCGGGAAAGCCCCGCCCGCTGTCACTCACAGGGATGAGTGAAAGCTGACGAGGCCACACTTGTCCTAATCCTCAGCTCTCCTTGCCTCCTCCACTCCCATTTCCCCAGAGCAGCTACCTCTGTCCCAGGCCTCAGGGCTGTCCCTGGGCTGAAGTGGAATCCAGCCACAACCACCTTCCAAAGCCAACAGTCACCGTGAACCTGCAGAAAGGCAGGAGCTGGGCACGTCCTGACATAGGGTAAAGAAAGTCTCCCAGTGAAAAGACAGGAAGGCAGTATTTTGGGGAGCCCTGTGCTGAGTGGAGGTGGGTGGGGATATTTCCTTGGCTTCCAGAGCCTCTCGTCTGATGGGATCAGCCGCTCCAGCAGTAGCCACCTGGCCCAGCTTTGGGAGATGTAGAGATTGAATTTCACAGTGATTTCCACTGGGCCACGGCACCGGCACCGAGACAGCTGCAGGAGGGCACACAGCTGGCGCTGCCCCACCCCTTCCAGAGCTGCTCTAGAGATATGCCACCCTCCCCATGGGAAGCGAGAGGGTCCTACTTACTGTGGTTCCATGGGAAGGGACCTCTACGCTAAACCCTCATTTTGAGGGCACGAGCTGGCCTTCAATAGAGTAAAATCCCAACATCACTTATTCCAGTAGCTCCCCAACCTGGATAAACATCAGGATCACTCGGGATGTTTATTTTTAAAATGAAGATTAATAAAAGTAATGATTTTGTGAACCCATCTCCAGACCTAATGAATCAGAATCTCTGTGGTAGGACTAGGGCTGGAATGTGTGAGTCCATTTAATCAGACTGCCTTCCTGATTCCTGAAATTTGAGTCCATAGAATGAGAGCATGAAGAGGGTATGGTGGAGGCTCGGATAACAGAGAATAATCCTTAGAGTCACCATTCATAGAGGCATAGCCATGTGAATCGCAGCCAGAAAATCGCAGACTTCTCAGACATTATCTTATTTAGTCATCAAAACAAACCTGTGAGGTATGTCCAATTATTACCCACATTTTGCTGATGAGGAAATGGGAGCTCACAGAGGTCACACAGCTAGGAAGAGGCAGAGCCAGAACTCAGGTCCAGAGCCTTCTCTTCACATCTCTGCCATGGAAGCGATAATGTGAAACCAGGCCACCACCGCCAGAGTATGTGACCAAATTGTGACATTTAAAAAATATGTGCTTGAAAAAAATATACAGATAATTTTTTTTTTTTAGAGAGAGAGAGAAACATGGATGTGAGAGGGAAACATTGATCTGCTGCCTCCTGGACTCTCCATACCGGGGATCAAGCCTACAACCTGGGCATGTGCCCTGACTAGGAATCCAACCAGTAACCTTTCAGTGCATGGGACAACACCCAACCAACAGAGTCACACAGCCAGGGCAAAATGTGCTTCCTGTACACTTATCTCTGGTGGGTTCAGTTCCCCTTTCTGGATCTCCGGTGAAATCCGGTGGCAGGTGAGCTCACTCCTCTCATCGAGCACTTGTGGACACAGAGGCGATCAGGACATGGCCACCATCAAGACAGATGGTTCATGGAAAAGGCACTGGGCTGAAGTCGGGAGGGGAAACGCTGGTCCCAGCACCACCACCCAGAGCTGTTAAAGGAGCCTCAGTACCCTTTCTGTGCAGAGGGAGATGGACAGGGCAATCTGTAGGGGTCAATCAGCTCTTCCAAAGCAGAGCCCAGCTCCATCTCACCAGATACTCCCTCTTCCACTCTAGGTTCTTCCAAGGCAATGGCTTTCTCTAAAATCAGTTCCTCATCTGGACATGATGAGCCTCTCCGTGGGGGTGCTGGGAGCATCAAGGAGGAAATAGAGCCTCCTCAGGCTTCAGAGAAGAATTTCTGGAAGAGGTGATACCTGAGTCAGAGCTATCCAGGAGAGTTCAAACATCAAGCAGTGGGAAGAGCATGAGCCAAAGCATGGCTGCCTCTCCTCACATGGTATACACATCAGACTTAGGGTTTCAGTGTATTTTTAGGTGTAAAATGCAGTACCATCCACCCTAGAAAGCCCTCTTCACCCCTTTGGCTTCCACGGGGCTTTGGCTTCCCCGGGGCTTTGGGGAACTCCAGGGACCTGTGACCCGCACACTGCTGGGGAGAAGATGTTTGCATGCCTGTGTCCCCACAGGCTTCTCACAGGCCAGGGGACTGTGCCTGACATAGGACCAGGCACTGGGTCACACAGGAAGAAAGGGAAGGAAGGAAAGGCAGGGAAAGGAAGAAAGGGAGGAAGGAGGGAAGGAAGGTCTGGCTCTAAGGGGGCACTTCACTTGGGAGGCCTCCGAGGGTGCCCGTCTGTCCAATTGGGTTCCATGGGACTGCCCAGGCTGGGTTGGAATCGTCCCTCTCTGACTCTCCCTGGTGAGAGATGTTTAAGGTCACACTGTGTGTGACTGGGACAGCTAAGCTCTGAGAGGTTGAGCCAATGAGGACTACTGCGGGAAATGAGTCCCCATATCCCTGCCTCTCCTGTTCAAACATCTTGGATACCTACCCAACATCCTTGAATAAGGCCCAGGATTTTTAAAAAAATATATTTTATTGATTTTTTTACAGAGAGGAAGGGGGAGGGATAGAGAGTTAGAAACATTGATGAAAGAGAAACATCGATCAGCTGCCTCCCACACATCTCCTACTGGGGATGTGCCTGCAACCAAGGTACATGCCCTTGACTGGAATCGAACCTGGGACCCTTCAGTCCGCAGGCTGACGCTCTATCCACTGAGCCAAACCGCTTAGGGCAAGGCCCAGGATTCTTACCCCCAAATTGACAGTTGAGAACCTGCCTTGGAGAAAAGTATTATTCAGATCCTAAACTAAATTGTTCCTGGAGTGAGTTCTCCTCAGGTTGAAGATGCTCCTCAGGTATAGACTGAGGGGTGAGGGCCCCAGATTGGAGCATCAGACTCCTGGTGCTGGATGCAGCACAAACAAGGCCTCCCTCTGACCAAGGAGAGGAGACAATATGAGTCCCTGAGACCCAGCAATGAGCAGAAGGTGGGTGGGAGGCCAGGCCCATTTCACCGGAGATCCAGAAAGGCAGAGACTCAGATGTTTAGGGACAGAGCTGGAAGAGGCCATTGGAGACCGGCATCTGAAGCTACAGGTGAGGCCCAGAGAGGGACACTTGCTGTGGAAGACTGAATAGATGGCACTCAGATACTTTCAGGCAATCCCTAAAATCTGTAAATGTGGCAAAAGGAACTTCACAGATGTCATTAAATCAAGGATCTTGATGTAGGGAATAGCCAGGTGGCCCAATGTAATTAATCACAAAACACCCTTAGAAGAAGGATGCAGGAGGGTCAGAGAAGTCAATGTGATGACAGAAGCAGAAATTGGAGTGATGTTCTCTGAAGATGGAGGAAGGGGCCAGGAGCCAAGGAATACAGGTGGCCACTAGAAACTAAAAAAGGTAAGGAAATGGATTCTCTCCAGGAGGAACAGGCCCTACTAACACTTGAGTTTTCCCCAGAGAGACTGACTTTGGACTTCTGATGCCCAGAATTATAAGGGAATAAATTTGTGCCATTGTAAGCCATTCACTTTGTGATGATTTATTATAGCAGCAACAGGAAACTCATACACTTACCTAGAGACACAGAGCTAGTAAGTAGCTGAACCTGTTCTCTGATCCTCCAGGCCCTCTTCATGGAATCCGCATCAAACTGGATGGGTCTGGGGTAGAAAGGCAGGTGAGGCCCTGAAGGGCCCAGACAACATGGTTGGGGATGTCCCAGGCCTCTGAGATGTGTGTGCACGTGTGTGCGTGTTAGAGAGATGGGAACAGCGTGCCTTCTTCATGCATCAGGGGATATTTCTGGGAAGGCAATCCTCCAAAGGCTTGTCAACATTTTTCTCTCCAGGAAAAAATAACTCAATCCCTATAAAAAAAAAAATCATAGCTTCACACGCACACATGTGGACGCACTTGTGGGTCCTAGCAAGAAATGAACTACCCTGTCTACTCCAGGCCTCTTTAATTTTCACGGGTCAGGGTGCGGAGCTGAGCGGGTCGGAGGAACTATCAGCCAGAGGACCGTGGACACATCGTGACAACTGGATTTCCCCAAAGCATTCAAGTCCTGCAGAATCAGTTCCCCACCCCCTCATTGCTTCCTGCTTCCACTGAATCTCTGGGAAGATTTGACACATTTCTTAGCAGAGGAGAGCAATTGGAATTTCCAGCTTAATTCCAGATGTGGGCCTGACTGTGCTGGAGAGTTTGGCCTTGTCAAGCATCTGGGAGGCCAGTCGTCCCGCCAGACTCCCCAGCGCCGGCCTGCACGGTCATGTGTGACCCCCTCCCTGACTTTGGGTCTTGCGGTTGGGCTTTCTGTAGGGAGCTGGAGGGAGCCCATGTGTGTGGTTTTCACACGTGTGGAGAGGGCTGAGGGGGGTCTGCCTGACTGCCTCTGGGATGGGAAGAGGGGGCCTGGGACAGAAAAAAATCAAGTTGATGAAGAGCATTCTGGGAGTGTAGATGAGGCCAGAAACTAAGGCCAGAAACTAAATCTGGAGCAGGCTGAGGGTAGGGAGACTCAGAGCACCAACGGGTCAGTCTGAACCAAGGTCAATCCCTATCCAAAGGGTCTTAATAAGAGGGCGGCCAGGAAGGTCAAAGGCAATAGAAAAGTCGATATGACAGCAAAATGGAGGCAAGGGCCCACCTCAAGGAACATCAGAGGCCTCTAGAATCTGGAAAAGACGAGGAAACAGATTCTGCCCTGGAGCCTCCAGAAGGAACACAGCCCTGCCAATGCCTTGACTTGAGTCCAGACAAATAAAAGAATAAATATATGATGATTTGTTATAGCAGCAACAAGAAACTAATACACCCTCCCAGCATGTGGTGGATGCCAGATTCTGCCCCATTCCCTGCTGCAAGTATCTTTTCCACACGCACAGGGTGAGGGGAGTTTCCCCATCTGGCGTCCCTGACCACCTTGGCTGAGCACCAGCCCAGACCACAGCAAGGAGGGCAGAAGGGGCTGCTTCCTACCAACCAAGGCCTCCAGCTGGTGACGGAGCTGGACCCTGTCCATGTGGCCAGACTTCTGGGCCATGATCTTGCCCCCATGCCCACTGCCTTCCTTCACTCATGGATAAACCAGCCATGGGCCTATGTTCCTCCACCTCGGCCCTCTAATTCCCGCCCCCCCACCCACCACCCACCACCACCACACGCACACTCTGGGATTCCACTCCCTCCTCCCAACAAGGAGAACAACATTCTCAAGCTGCAAATGAGGGAATCAGAACACGGAGTGAGAGACACTCACAGAACTCGAGAAGGCCTTGCTTCCTGGGGAATAAACGTCAGCAACATCTGTGGTAAATGGGGTTTTAACAAACAAACTCAGGGGCCGTGTTGAGTGAGGGTAGGAAGCGGCCAGGCTGGGTCAGTGTGTGGATGTGGGACAACACAGGGCCCCACATCCCTGTCCTGAGAAATGTTGAGATTCCACAGCACACCCCTCACTTATTTTTCTCCTCTCTGGATACAAGCCAAGTATAGACACCTATGCACAAATCATCCAGGTACCCACATGTTTCCAAATATACACAGGTCCACTAGCAGTACCATCATGCCCACAGAGGAAACGGGCAAACACATATGCAAAGGGTCTTAATAAGACCTCCAACACATAAACAAGCAGTCAATGCATGTGCACTGCAGAGAACCATACTCCACAAATGCAGATATACCCACTTACACACTTGCACACATCTACATGGTGCACACAAGTACAGACATACCATGCACAACTAAAGACCACCCATTCATATGGACCCTGGGACACCTGGGAGCAGAGCCCATTCGCAGTGCTTCCTGCACCTCCCTGCAGGGAGGGAGGCCTAGATTTCCAACCCTACCCCAACCCTCCTGAGCTCTGCTCTGGAGCCCTCTGCTGGGGAGGCCAGGAACAGGCTAATGAGCCCTCCTTGGCTCTGGAGCTGAGCAGGCTGGACTGGGGATTTGGAGGGAAGATGAAGAGAAAAGCAAAACGGACCAGGGCCAGCTCCCAGGCATCCTGCCTCCTCTGGGTCCAAATGACTTTCTGCAGCCTCCAGCCTAGGCTGAAGGAGAGATTTCTCTTGCAAAGATCCCCATTGGGCTCTCCCTCTTTTTGCCAGAACCCAGGCCCACACTGTCTTAGCCTGCATGCAAAGGAAGGGGTCCTAACCTGGCTGCATCACATACCCGCCCCCGCCTTCCAGGACAGGACTTCTTCACCCTCCTTCACTCCAGGAGCTCAACCTGGCTCACCCTACTCACCCTCCCCACCTGGACTCTCTTGCAGCTGGGCGCCCAGTCCCATAGGTTTGCCCTCCTGCTCTCAATGACTTTTCTTTCTTTCCCTCCGCCCCACATTTCATTTCATTTCATTTATTTATTTATTTATTTATTTATTTATTTATTTATTTATCTATCTGTGGCTTTTCTTTCCATTTTCTCCCAGCAGAGGGGGAGGAAATGAAGATCTGGGTTTTAGAATAACATGGATATACCTGAATTCAGAGCTCAGCTCAAAAATGGTATTTACTCACATCATGGGCCTCTTGGGCAATGAACCTAACTGTCCTCAGTCCCAGTTTCTCGAAGTGGGATGGGGATCATGAGGCTCACAGGGAAAGGTGATTACATGAGAAGTCTCAGTGCCCAGCATCAGAGCTGGTCTAAGGGGTGAGCTAGCCAGGCAGCTCGCTGCCCAAGATGCCATCTTTACAAGGCACTCACACGTCACTGGACATGTAAGGAGATGAAGAAAACCATGTTTGGAAGTCCTCAAAGGGATAGTTGGATGCTCTACGTGAATGAGCTTACTTGCACTGGGGTGGCAGGGGCCCGCAGAAGAGCAGGCTAGAATAATACAGTTGGTCTCTTACTGTTTACTAAGGAGGGTGGGGCAGGGTCTCTACAGAGTTTTTGTTTATCTGATTCAGGGATGCAAGTTTGGGGTCAGAGCTGAACAGCTCAGAGAAGAGGGAGTATTGCCCACAGGGATCCTCTTCTCTATCCACTGCCCTGCCCTCCAAGCAGAGATCAGTTGCCACTACATTAAAATTGAGTAGAAGAACGTCAGCTTGATGGGACATGAAATTATTAGCCTGCCTGGGGTACCCACATGTTTCCAATGGGCCCTTTCTGACACGAGCAGGGTGCTTAATAAATGTTAGCTGGATCTGTCTCTCCAGTCCTTGGCTCTACGACTTCTCTCCAGCCCCCTTCACTCAGCTCAGCACTTGTCATATCCTCTCTACTTGGTCTTTGTGTCCACGGCTTCATTTAGTTCTTCACTCCAAACCCATACCCCCAACCTTAGCCCACTGGCCCAGCCCATTCTGGAAGCCTCAGGCTTCTAACAGGCTCATGGTTTCCATTTCTTGGGAAATCAGATAATTCTCATAGATTAGCCTGTTTAAAAAAACAGTAAACAGCCACCATCTTGTCCTGGAAAGTATCTCATTATCGTAAATACCTACAGTCAGGCAGTCCCAGTTTATCAATGAGTTGTATTTCAAACTTCGTTTCTGTGAAGTGAATTGGCATTCCAGACAATGAGCCAATAGGACACCGAGGACCTGGTGTTATGAATGGGGCTCAGTATTCCAGGCGGAGCCACAAATGCCCATTTCACCCACCACAAAGCTGGGCTGCCACACACCTACATGGGGGAAAAGAAAACCCTACTGTTGCAAGGCCTGTAGGTAGAAATGGAAAAATAATAATGCCAATCTAGACAAGGCTGTTTATTTTCTCCTGAAAGCTGGTGCTTGAGGGAAAGCAGGTTTCTTAACAGGAGTATGAGGAGATGGATGGGACGTTCTGAAGGAAACTTCGAGGTGCTGTTCAAGGGCTTTAGAAGCTGAGAGCCTTTGTTCTCCATCATTCTAATTAATCTTTCTGACATCCAGCCTGCCTTTTTCTTGACACAGGGTGGGCCTGGCTGCATCCTGACACTCAGTCAGTCAGGATTGTTTGCCTAGATAGAGTAAACTGTGGGGCAAGGACCTCCTGAGGTAATTAGGGTAGAGTCGTTAAAAAGGAGATGAAGGAAGGGTGTGTGATTTGGGTCTTAAAGATGTCCTGAGGAAGAATGAGCTGATCTGAACTGATCATGGTAAAAAACAAAGGACAAAAACAGAGAGCAAAAGGAGCTTATGGTACATTTGTAACCCTATCCCCCACCTGTGAAAGGAGGTGGAGGAGAAAAGAGGTTGGGGGGGCCAGACTGTTTCAAGGCTGGCCACCAGGTGCCATTGCAGGCCCGGAGCAGCTTGGTTGCTGTCTGTGGCAGGTTGAGGGGACCCAGGAGACCCCGGGGAAGTGGGGGAGTCATTGGTTCCGAAGTTCAGGACATTTTCAGATTTGATCCTCATTCTGACTGAGTTGGAGAGGGTATGCTCATGCACATGCCCTTTCTTTCCCAGCCACCACCCTTCTCCCCGAGGGGTTTATGCTGGTATATAAGGCGTGGTGGGGGTGGGATGGTGCCCAGAGGGTGGGGGCCCGGGAGAGGGGGCCAGTGAAGAGAATAGGAAGAGGAGCCTCAGGAAGGCCATGGACAGAACCTTGATAGCATGAAGGAACAGAAAACAATGAACCTTTATTGAAAGTCCGCCCCCACTCACAGGTCCTGACACAGGGAGGCCCAGGGGCAATCAAGCAGTCCCACCTACAGGGCTGCCCACGGATGCGGGTGATTCAGAGTTTAGGTTTGGCTGATAACAGCCTGGACCAGCTGAGAATGGGCCCTTTGTCAGGGTTGCCCATCCTCAGGCCCCCTCCTCACAGCTGGGCCGGCTAGAGCAGGCCTAAGAGGACGGCTGCCTTGCATGAAACAGGACTGACTGGAAAAATGCAAAGATACCCAGAAGCCTCTACTATGAGATGCTGTGTGGGAACTTGAGAAGCCTCGGGGCAAATGTTTAAGAGAAAGATTCAGCTTGGCTGGAACCCACATTCTTTTCTTGCAGGTTTTCAATCTCAGCTGTGTCTCCCCCACCACCATCCCACTGATTCCTTCAGGGAGAAAAAAAACATCACTTTCACTGCTGTGTAAGTCTGGGTTGCAGATGGCCAAAACCCAACTTGAATCAGCTTACCAAAAAGGGGGTATTGACTAACTGACTTGATCAGGGCAAGGACGGAATGGGCCCCAGGGGGGCCTTGGAATGACACCTATTCACCCTACTGGGATGCTCTTCTCTTTGCGTCTCTCAGAGGCTGGTGGCACCTGCTCTTCTGCACTCCTTGCCCACTCTGTCAGGGAAGATGACCATGGTTAGTTCAGGGTTGCATTCTCATAGTTTCATGATCAGAGAAGAAACTGCATTGTCTGCTACCAGATTTGGTTAGGAAAAAATCCTGAGGAAGAACTCTGATTGGCTCTACTTGAGTCATGTGCCCAGTTCTGGACCAATTGCTGTGGCCAGGTAGGGGGCTGAGGTTTGTGTTAGAGTGATTTTCCAAGGCCGAGCCACTTGTCCAACCCTGTGACTAAGGGGAATGAGGTACAGGGCAGACAAATATACAAACCTCTCTGTGCACTTGGGGTTTCACATGGCAAAACTGCTAGTTGGGCCCCCAATAGTAATTTTCACTTTTATCAAATAGAAAAAAAGTGTTTACTGGATACATGGCTGCCTGGAATAAAAACTATATTTCCCAAGCTCCCTTGCAGCTAATGATAGCCATAGGTGTAGTAGTTCTGACCAATGGAATATGAGCAAAAGGAAGGTGTGTAACTTCCAGATGGTGTCCTTAGGAGGGAAGCAACCTTTCTTGACCCTCTTTCCCCTACTTTGTGCCTCCTGGAAGCCCATGTCGTGGTGAACCACCTGGGATCTGATGGGTGAGAACATGATCATAGGGATGGCACCACAGCAACTTAATTAGTTAGAAGGAGCCTGAGTCCCTGATGCCATTTTGGCCCCAGACTGTTGATGCCTGGATGATTACACAAGAGGAAAGAAACACCTCTCTTGTTTGGGCCACTGCTATTTTGGGTCTCTGTTACATTCACCAAGTCTATATCCTAAATAACACATCCTGGAACCTTTTCTTGGGTTGAAAACTCTGGTATCCAGGACTGAATTTATTCCTGGACCATATATACCTCCAACCAAACCCAGAAAAATCCTGCCGGTGGCCAGCCCACCCTTTGCTGAGAAACATCACAGGGCCGTATCTGCTCTCCCTAACCTGCAAAGTTATTATCATTTCTCCCTACATACTGATTCCATTTTACTGGGCATGTTGCAAAGTGTTTTGCACATGGCTTAGACCAAACTCTGTGCTGGCTCAGGGGCTCCTAAAGAGTGGAGGCCATGGCTCCCTCATCAACCTGGGGGGTCCTGGGATTATTTCTGAGCATATATCTCCTGGAGAAATATATAAAGCACAGCAGACAGCCCATCTCCCCTTGAGGCAGGAACTGGGGGCACAGCGTTACTGGGAGCTGAGTGATGGAGGACTCAGGAGAGACGGATGATAGCTGGCTCTTGCCCTGTCACCTGGGAGTGTTCTGTCCCTAGGCCCCTACGCAGATCTTCCAAGGTCCCTGGTCCTGAGGGAGGGGAAAGAAAGTACTGGCCAGGCAGGTCTCGGGTTTCTGGGATGGGGAAGAGGCAGTGACTGGGTCAGGTTTGAAGTCAGCGTAGATGAGACACTGAAAATAATGGAAGGACTTTGTGTCTAACGATCCTCCACCCTCATTCCAAGCTTTCATAACTGAAGCATGATCACTGAGTTGTGCCCAATTGGGAAACATTGCCTCGGACCACAGCAGCACAGGCTGGGACAGGGCTGGGCTCCTCCTTTCCTTTTGTACTGACGGTATCTAAGAACAATGGAGGGACAGCCCACGCCTTTCTTAGAGCCACCCTTGGCTGCCAAGCAGCTGGCTTCACCTTTTCTTCTTCACCTCTAAACCTCCTCCCTTAGAACGTCCCTACCCTCAGATTGGGGCCAGAAAACTTCAAACAGGGCAAATCGGACTAGCCCAGGGCCATGGGAGCTGCAGGCTCCACCTGAATGGACTGAAAGACCAGACATTAAGTTGTATCCCTGGATCTCCTCAGAGACCTCTGGCCCCACCTCCAAGCAAGGCAATTCCCCACACTCAATTCCTCTGACTCCAGCACTGAACCCAAAGGAAGAGTATTGACTTTCTGCCTGACCCGCGCCCCTCGCCACTCCCCCTGCTCCTGCCCCATAATGTACATCAAGCCTGAGGGACACACAGGGCTGGTGACATGGTGGCATGGGGGCAAGATGCTGAGCGTGGCTCTTCCATAGACATGCCACGGCGAGGAGCAAGCACCTCTCTGCAGCCTTCTCCAGCGCAGGCTGTTGGGTCTCACATTCCCTGCACCTCAGGACTAAAAGGCGAAGTGTGTGTTCTTAGTATTCCTCATGGTCATCTCCAGCCCATTCTTCCCATCCTCTGCGCATTGACGCTCCTGCTCCACTAAATCATCCTCTCTCTGTGCCCCTGTCATCTCCCGGCCTCCCGGGCCTGCAACCTCACCCTCTAAAGACCTCAGCTCCAGATTCATCTTTTTCTCTCCCCCACCTCCTGCCACTGTCCTAGACAAACGGAATGACCTATGTCCATATGCCGACCTCTTGCTTCCTTCATCTTCCTCTCCAGTAATTCTGGTCTTAGCAGGGCATTCTTAACTGGAGCTGACTGGGAAAAGCTTTGGGACAACCTTATCTCCTGGAAAAGGGCCCCTTCGCATAACTGCTTCAGTTTGAGGTACACACGCAGTTGGCTTTCTCAGCAACTTAGATGACTGGCCACAGGCAGGACGAGTCTCCATTAGCCGAGCTCCATTCACTTTCATCTCTGCTTACAAACTGCTATCTCTAGTCTGAGTTTTTTTCTCTTTCAGGACCTTGCCACATGTGGGAAGAAGGCTATACCTACCAACATTTGCACCTTTTCTAACCACCTCCTCCAGCACTAGAGGCTCCCATAGGCATGTGAACTGTATTCCAAGATATCACAGGAGATGGTGTTACCAAATATTCTGCATACCATAGGTCACCCTCTTTCCAACCTAAAATCTCCACCCACCGTCTGACAATAGCACCATGCCTTGTGTTTAAAATTTTGCCACATCAACATTCCACTTCTTGCTGTCAAATTCTATGTTCATCAGAATATGGCTTAGACCGCTGTAACAAAGAGACCTCAAACTGCATCGGCTTAGACAAAATAAAAGTTTGTGTTTCTCTCTTGCAAGTTGATGGTTCGGGGCTTATATCGTGGTTTAGTGGTTTGAAGGGTTCGGGCTTCTTGTGTCTTTTTACTTCACTGTTTTCAACATGCTGCTTTCATCATTCAGTCTAAGATAGCTCTGTCATAGGTTGGGTTACTCAGGAAACAGACAGTGAGACAGAGGTGTGCAGACGGGTGTGTCATTGGGGAGCGCTCCTGGGATAGACCCTCTTGGAGGCAGCATGCTCCCTCTCCCTCTTACTGCCGTTTTTCACATGGCAGCCCGAGGCATTCTCTTGAAACAAACACAGGAGACGGCATGTAATGATGGCGAGGGGTGTACCTGGAACGCATGGACCTCGGTGCAAAGTATCCAGTTCTGATTTCCCATTCGGTGAGTCCCAAGCTAGAATTCACCTGTCACTTACCATAGCACTCACTACCTGAAGACTTGTTCGGCACCGTGTTCGCCCCTAACCTGGAGGGCAGGGGTCCGGCCAGTTACATATCCCAAGGCATCCCAGACACTATTTGGAGCACACAGCCCGGGGGCTTGGGGAAGCCAGGATGGTGTCCTTGGGGAGGGCCTTGGAGCCAGCTGTTTCCTCAGTGCGCCTCCGACTTCCCAGCGAGCTCAGAGGCCTGGTGGGGAGGAGACAGCAAGGCCCTTCTTCACCTCAGCTCCCCACATGGGACAAAACCAGGGAGAACGAGGAAGATGGGAGGAAAGGCGGGGCCTAAGGAAAGGCTGAGAAAGAAGGTAGGGAAACACAGAAGATCAGAAGAGTAAGCAGAACAGGAGGAGTGGAGAAATCCAGGGAAAGAGGGGGCTAAGGACAGCAGGAGGTGAGCTCAGGGTAGGGGGCGGGAAGAGAAACCATTTTTTTTTTAACTTGCTGGGGACATCCCTCACACACTGACTGAGGTGTGGGAAACTGAGACCATCTACTTTGTGCTGTGGCTTTCTCGGTCAGCCCAAGACCACTGGGAAGAGAGTGGGGAACACCCAGCCAGAGGCTCCCCCAATCAGCAGCCCCACAGTCTGTGGTGACTGCCCCCAGCACCCAAAGTCAATGTTTAACAGTGGCCCAAGCCCAGGAATGCTCTATCCGGACATGCAATTACAGGGGTTGGGTTACAGCCCCAGCACTGGCCAGGGCTCAGTGGCAGGAGATAAGAAGGTGGCACCAGGAAGGGCTGTGTGTGTGCTAAATTGCGGGCTCTCAGCACACCCTCAGGGCCGGCTCACAAGGCCTCCATTGTTGGGGTCTGGCTTCCAGCCCATCTCCAGCCAGATAGGAGCTGCTGTTCTGACAAGGCAAGAAAAGTACACCCCAAGTTCGTACAGATGCCATTACCCCATCCTTATCAGGTGGAGGGAAGGGAGCTAGCTAGCAAAGCTAATGTTGATTCAGAGAAAAAAGAAAAGGAATATTAGGGATCATGGTAAAAGTCAGTTCCGGCAGCTGGGGTGGGGGTCAAAGGCACTAGTCTATCCAGCTGGGGTTTTTATAATGCACAGCTGGAGGCAGGGTAGGACAGACAGGAGAGTGCAGTGGGTGAGAAGATGGGGGAGGAGAACCCGCCCCCCCGCCCCCCGCCCCTGCCCCTTGCAGTGTGCCCAGTCCTGGACCGCATGCTATTATGGGGCAGAAGCTAGGCTTGTACACTCTGTTTGCTAGGACTTGAGGTCTAGTTAGAAAAACATGGTTCATTTCTTCACCCAATATAGTCAAGAGCCCACCACACGCAGGCTTTGTTTGTAGGTGTTGGGGGCTCCCGGGGCTGAGATTCCAGTGGAATGTATCTGAACAGAGTCCCAAAGACTAGCACATGGTGGTGGCTCTGGGATGGCCGGTCAGGAAAGGCACCGAGGCTGGGGGCTGAGGGAGCAGGGCCGATGATTCCCGGGAGGCCAGAGTGAATCCCAGCTCCTCTGTCTGGCTGATTCTCAGCAAGAAATGTTATCACATGAGCCCCAGTGTCCTCATCCGTAACATGGGGGCTAACACTGAGGATGGAAAGAGAACACATGGAAGCACTGAGCACAGTGCCCAGCTCATAGGCACACAGTAGGCCTTTGGGGAATCAGTCTCACCAGGGTGAGCGAGAGGTAACCATCAACTGCAGGTGGCTGACTGCCAAACGTGGGAGGTAAAACTTGGGCAAGGCGAGATCGACCCAAGTGGGGTGGTGGTCAAATTGGTGAGGAGTGGGAAGGCAGCTCTGAGGAGAGGAGGAGTGTGGACAAAGGAATGGCAGCCCCATGGAACCCAGCTGGTGGTGGGAGTGGGGATGGGAGGGGGGTCATTCACGTGCCCCTCCTCTCTCCTGCCCCCCATCCCATTCACAGAGTGAACCATCTGAAGGCAGTACCTGTGATCACCACTTAAAAACTCTGCTGTTTTGATATGCCTTAAAGTATAGATTTGGAAGAAAAGAGCACTTTAAGGATAAAAAGTGCCAATGATGTGTCAGTTTGGAGAATCTCCTGCTCCCATAGCAGTGAGCAAAGAAGCCCATTCAATGAGGACTGGACATTTATTAAGGGAAAGGCAGTGGGCTGGGTGCAAGGCTGGTTGCTCGGACACCACTGATTAGAAAGGGACCATGGTGTGAACTCATGTGCTGTGCATGCTCGTCATGTGCCAGTGCGGGGCGGAAACAAAGCTGCCACAGGCAGAGAAGGCACAGAGCAACAGGGAGGCCCATTCGTCCACTCGGGCTGCCATAACAAATGACACAGGCTGGGTGGCTTAAACAATCGACTGTTATTTCTCACAGTTCTGGAGGGTAGAAGTCCAAGATCAAGGTACCGGCTCATTGAGTTCCTGATGAGGGCTCTCTTCATGGCTTGTAGACAGCCGTCTTTTCGCTGTGTCCTCACATGGCCTTCCCTCTGTGCAGGTGTGGAGAGAGAGAAATCTCTCCTGACTCCTCCTCTTCTTATAAGGACATCAGTCCTATTGGATTAGGGCCCACCCATATGACCTCATTTAACTTTACTAACTTCCTTAAAGGCCCCATTTCTAAATACAGCCACACTGGGTAGTTAGGGCTTTAATATATGATTTGGGGAAAAGCGGGGGGGGGGGGGAGCATGGGGGGACACGCAAACATTCAGCCTATAACAGAGGCCTTCTTTAACATGCAAGGAAATAAGGATTTCCTGGGAATAGTAGGACAGACTCACGGATTTAATCCTCCCGCTGGGGCAAATAATGCCGACAGCTAGGAAGAGCTACAGATGGCCCATTGCTCCCTGGGAGCTCCAAGAACAGTTCCCAGAGAAATTCTTGAATCAGAATAAGAAAAACAGTTAGCTTCTGCAATCATTTATTATCAGTAGAAACTTAATGATGGATATACCCACCTATGCCCAGTTCTTCATATTTCTTTAAACCTTAACCATTGGTGAGTAGCAAGTCTTGATGCTTTTAGTTAAAAAAAAAAAAAAAAAAAAGTTGTAATTACAAGGAAGGCTCACTAGGATAGAAAAGAGTCCCATGTTCTGTCTCTTAATTATGAATACCTTAGAACGTTTAACTGGTTGGTTCACATTATATAAATGTTGCTGCTGCGTTTCACGTGGTGATTGCCATGTGAACAGCAGGTGTGGTACTTGCAAGGGAAAAAAAAATAAACCTTAATGGAGCCTATGTTATTTTACATACGTAATCTCATTTATCTTCCTAACAACCCTGAAAAATTAGCACTAGTCCCATCTATTTGTTGATTTGTTTGTTTTAAGGAAAGTGTAGGAGGTGTTTTTCCCCCATTTTACAAAGCTGGAAACTGAAACTCAGAGAGGTTAAGTAGCTAAGTGGAGGCGATCCAGCTAGTAAGTGATAGAGCCAGGATTTGAATTCAGATACCCACGTCTGTTACACTCTTTGCTGCCCAAGTCTTGCATTCCCAAACCAATGCAACATAACAAATGTCACACATACAAGCATGGGGCCACTTCACCCAGTCATATGTACGCATGCTCATGCACACTCAGGTCTGTGCCTGGCCACAGCCCCCTCCCTCATGTCCAGCTACTATTGACCACTTTGGTCCCAGCTGTGGTAGTGGAAGGGAGAATGTCAAGATGACCCCCGGCACAAGGTCAAGGTGACACCTGCCTTTCCCCCTTCTGAGTACCGAGCACTCATTCTGTAATCACGGGTCCTCCTTTGCCTCAGCCTTTTATAGAAAGCAGAGGCTGCATACATAGTTTGAGTTTCCTTTGTCTTGATCTGCCCAATCTTGCATGCTGGCCTTTATTTCAGATAAGCAACGTACTACTAATAATGAAGAAAATATTGCATCATCTATCTGGTAACCTTATGCTCAATAAATATTTATTGCATTCATTAATATAGAATGAGCAAAAAGCACAGAGAAGGGAAGAGGCATTGTATTTGGAAGAAAAAAGAAAAATCAGTTTGCCTGGACACAGACCCGTGCAAATCTGTCACGGAGAATAAAAGGTGAAAATGCCCCTTACTCTGGTGCTCAGAGCAGGTCCTTGTAGCTAGTAAGTCACAAGAGTGGCCGAGAGACTGAATGAATGAACACATGTGGGAGGGAGGTGGTGTGGAATGCCAGAAATGGTAGTGAAGATGTCAAATCAGAAATGGAGGGTGCAGTGATGACATTGGCTTTGGTCATGGGGTAGTTGAGAGGGTCAAGTGGCCAGCAGGCTGCAGCCTTCACACTCTCAAAATTGAGTCTTACGGAGAGGCCACATCCTGATTTGATGAGGAATTTAAACTCCCCCCCGCCCCCCCCCCGCCCGGCCCCCAGCCCCATGCATTTAGGGGCCTCAGGCAGGGTTGGAACGCCAGCCCAGGAGGCCTTCACGGGCCAGCAGGCCCAGTCACCCCTCCGAGCAGGACTTTCCCCACAGGCCTCAGCCTGGTTTGATGCCCAAGGGGCAGGACAAGTGCAAACCCAGATAAACAGTGTACTACTAAGATTAGAGAGAGCCCCCAACTTCCCTGGGGTCCCCCTCTGAATAGGGTCCCCCCAGGACTCCTTACGCAGAGCCTCTGGGCAGTTTCTCTAACCCTCTGAAGCAGGCAGCT
This sequence comes from Myotis nattereri, assembly GCF_964212035.1. NCBI lineage: Eukaryota > Metazoa > Chordata > Mammalia > Chiroptera > Vespertilionidae > Myotis > Myotis nattereri. The sequence continues at coordinate 62,085,340 of NC_138085.1, forward strand.
GGGCTCCCAGCCCCAGGCTGCCAGGCAGTGTGGTGGGGAGAGGGAGGAAATAGGCCCCCATTGTACCCGGGGCCTGGTAGCACAATGGGAGCCTGTGTCGTGCCAGCAGCTGTATGTGGCTCTGGCTGTGGTGGACACCAGCCTTGGAGAAGCACACAGCTTGGGGACCTCCTCTGTTTCGTGTCGCTCCTGGTGGGACCCGTGGGCTGGCTCTCTGTGCCTGAGGGCTGGCATGTGTCTGGGGGTGCTGCCGATTTCTTGCGGTGTGTATGCATGTGTTCATGCCAGCAGGTCTGACCCAGCGCAGGCAAGTGTGTGCGCTTCTGTGTCTGCCTGTGGAGACACATGCGTGCCTGGGGCTGGTTGGGCGAGACTGCAAGTACATACACGCGGGCCTGTGTGTGTGCGTTGGGAGCCGGTCATGCAGCTGAGCACGTGGGGACACACGTGCCTAGGTCTTCTCCTTTACCAAAACAGGGAGTCTTCCCCCAAGCACCGGGCCAGGGGACACGCAGCTGGTGCTGAGGCTGCCTTTGGAGAAAAGTACCGGAGGATCGGACCAAGGCTCTATCCCATGGACACTCGGGCTCTGGTGTGGCTGCCAACTTCACTTGGTTCCTGCACCCTCCTGCGGCCCCCTGTATCCTGGATGCTCAGAGACCCTCATCTGGTTGGAAACCCTCAGACAAGTAGGGGCAGGTGGAAGGACAGGCATGGCTGAAGCTCTTCCAGGTTCAGAATGTTCCTCCAAGGGCTGAGCTGCCCACTTTGGCCTTATATCCCTCCCACCCAACCCCCACGAAGCAGAGCTCAGCCCACCCAGCTTGCCCTTCCAACCTTGCTGGAATCAGGAAATGAGATTTCAACTCCCTTCAATTAAATCCGGCAAATATTTACAAAGGATCTTCCAAGCATGAGGCTCTGTAACGCCAGGAGCAGTGGGGAGAGGCCCTTTGCCAGGTCCCGCCTCCCGGAGAACTTCAGGTTCCGGGAGGTGAGGCCCCCACTTTAGGGTTTTGCTCCCCACCAACACCCACTGCTGCTGCCTCCATCCCAGCCCCCATCTCCCTTCCACAGGCCATAAACGGAGGCCAGAGAGGGTGCCCCCCTGCCCTGGTGGCCCCTTACCACCTCTGGGGTTCTCTCCTCACCCTCCAGGGCTCAGAAGACCCCTCTGCGGGGCGGCTAATGGAGAGGGCAGAGGACCCCTGCCCTTTAGGGGATGGTATCAGGAGTTTGGGAGCCTGGGCTTGCCTTCTGATTAGAAGGAAAAGCTATGATTCTTCCAAAGGGGCCACTCTGCCTTCATAGTCCAACCCACAGGCAACCTCTCTCCACTTATCCCGGAAGCTCCCTCCCTGCAGAGAAACGTGCAATATGACCCTTTGGATGAGGCATAAAAATATTGAGTTGGGTTTTTGTTGTTTTAATCTAGAAATTGAAGAAGGACTTACCAAATAGTTAATAAATGAATTGACACGGTGCCTTTCCCTAGGCCCAGTTTCAGGCAGCCCAGAGCCCGGGATGGTTCTGTAGGACTCTTAGGAATCTTGGGGATCTTGGGGATGAGGGTGAACCCCTCTGTGTGGAATGTTGGGGGGCGGGGGTTGCCTTCCCACTTTGGCTAACATTCCGCAAATGGCTTCGTTTACTACTTACTAGGTGCTCCAGTGTGTCACCAGTGTGGTTGGTTTTATAACAAATGATGCCTTCACAGAAGAATATTTTCATAGTTTGTAAATGAGAGGGGTGTCACAGGAAACCCTTCCTCAGCCCACAGGTCCCCTGGGAATCAAATTTAAAGACGATTTGTGCGTTTTTCTCTTATAGAAAGATGAACGGGTTCTAGACTCCCTGCCCTTTGCTGCAAGTGGCTACTAGGAGTGAACCCCCCGGGACATTTCAGACAAAAATAGTCGGTTCTAGAAAAGTGTGGGGGACATTTCACAATAAGCGAGAGAGGAACAGCTTTTCCAATAAAAAATGTATGCTGAAGAGAGAGCATTTTCAAAATGGTTATTTGGAAATCTTTTCATCGCAAGGTGTTCTAATTACTGAAAACTACGTCAGCATGTCGCCCATGGCAAACTCCACTCTGTCTAAACAATCAGCTCAGAAAGTTTTTTAAATAAAGAGTTTAAGAGAATTTTGAATCTGATTGTTAAAACCGCAAAACCTTCCAAGTATTTTGTAAGAATGACTGAAATCAGGGAAAGTGGAAATTTACTAGCAAAATCTCAATTAAATGGCACAATGGAAGTGTGGAAGTGAAATATTAAGGTCAAGATAAAACTATTAACTATTTAATATTAAGGTCGTGTATGATGGAGGCCTGTCATTTGGCAAGGTATCTCTCATACCTGTGGCCATTATGAATGCTAAGAGTCAAAATAAATTGAATTAGATGTTCAGGTTGCTGCATCACAAAGTATTTTTAATTTTTTTAATGTAATGCATGCAACCACAGACAGAATAGTGAGCATTTAATAGAAAGAAACTTGACGGCATCCCTGAACGCGTGGATCAACCTGGCTAGAGTCTGTCCGACTCCCGGACCCCCTGTTACATGAGATAATAAATGTCCTTATTCTCGAATGCCTGATGAAAGAGGGAGTCTTTCTACTTTATTCTCTAAGCCAACTTGAGCCAGACTGTCTATCACTTGCAGCTGAAAGTTTCCACTTCAAATCGGCCTGTGAGTCCTCGGGTTGCTTCCAGCTGAGGCCTTCACTGGGACTGGGTCCTGGGGTCGGGCCCCAGAGGAGAACCCACGGGCAGTTGGTGAGATTGGGGGATCCTGTTAGCAGCAGCCAGGCAGTTTGGAGTCACCCTCCTTACCAGATCTGTGAGCAAACGGAAATCTTCTAAGACAGCTCTAGCCTGTGGACCAATGATAATGACTATAATAACATAAAATAGCTAATATTTATTGAGCATTTACTGTATGATAGGCTCTGTTTTAAATGCTTTGCACGCATCATTTCATTTCAGCTTCCTAACAATCCGATGAGGTAATGCTGTTGTTATCCCTGTTTCTATGGGGAGCAAATTTGTCCGAAGTCATAGAGCTTGCAACCCTCAGAGCTGGTATTTGGACCCAGGCTTTCTTGGTCTAGGGTTCTCCCCACATAGGCCCTGATCCCTGTGTTCTTGCTTGAAAGAGAGACTCCTTCTAACTCATGGTGATTCCCTGCTTAGAGGAATTTCTGTTTATTGAGCTTTACTCATGACAGCCCATAAAATTCATTCCATCTGGCAGTGACAACCATAACAACTCATCCACCCATATTTGCGGACATGAGTCCCAACCTTGGAATTTGGCTTGAAGAGAAAATACTCCTATTATACTTCTCAAGGACCATCAAAAAGCAAGTCAATGACTGCTCCAAAGTCTTTTCAAAGGGCCCCATGACAACCTCCCCAAAAGAGGACTTCCAAGTGATTCCTCTCCAATGTGAATGCACCTTGTGAACCATTGTCAAGATCACAGCAGAAACAAGCAAACAAACAGAAAACCACGCACACAGAGAGGCAGATAACAGGTAGCTCTGGGGATGGGCTGTCTGGGGCCAATCTTGGCTGGCCTCTCTCCAGCTGAGCAAACTTGGGCTCTTTAACCTTCTGGGCCTTAGCTTCCTCATCTGGAAAAAAAAAAAAATCAAAAAGAAAGCTTTCGTGACCAGGGGGTAGGCAAAATTTTTTTAAAATATAACACCAAAGCATGATCCATAAAATAACAGACTGATAAACTGAATTTCATCAAGATTAAAAACTTCTTCTCTTAGCCCTGTTACAAGGATGAAAAGAGGACCCACAGATATTTTCAAATCATATATCTAACAAAGGACTCATATCCAGAATATGTAAAGAATACTCAAAGAAATTATCTGATAAATAATGAATAAACATGTTGCGATACCACTCATGCCTATTAAAATGTCTTACATGAAGAAGACTGACCATACCAAGTTTGGGCAAGGATGTGGAGGAACTGGAACTTGCACACATAGCTGGTGAGAATGTAAAATGGTACAAAACCAACCATTTTGTAGGACTTTTTGGCAGTTTCTTACAAAGTTAAACGTCCACCAATCATGTGATCCAGCCATTCCACTCCTAGGTATTTACCCAGAGAAATGAAAGCATATGTCAGCACAGAGATTTATTCATGAATGCACACAGCAGCTTTATTTGTAATAGCCAAGTAGTGGAAACAAAGCAAATGTCCATGAAGTGAATGGATAAGCTGTGGTATATCTATACAAAAAAAATATTATTCAACATTAAAAAAGAAGTAACTATTGATACATGCTGCAACATGGATGAGTTTCAAAACCCATTATGCTGAAAGAAGTAACTCAGATTTTTTTTTTTAATATATTTTATTGATTTTTTACAGAGAGGAAGAGAGAGAGAGAGAGTTAGAAACATCGGATCAGCTGCCTCCTGCACATCCCCCACTGAGGAAGTGCCCACAACCCAGGTACATGCCCTTGACCGGAATCGAACCCGGGACCTTTCAGTCCGCAGGCCGATGCTCTATCCACTGAGCCAAACCGGTTTCGGCAACTCAGATTTTTTTAAAAAGAGCACATATAGTATGATTTCATTTATACAAAATTCTAGAAAATTCAATTTTCTAGGAATGGAAAGCAGAACAGTGATCGCCTAGGGATAGGGAAGATGGGGAAGAGGTGGGAGGAAGGAATTACACAGGAGGAAGCTTTTATGGTGATGAAAATGTATATTTTCTTGATTGTGGTGATGGTTTCAAGTGTGTATAAATATGTCAAAACGTATCACATTGTATATTTTAAATATGTGCAGTTTGTTATAGGTTAATTATACCTCAATAAAGCTATTAAAATAGATTACTTTTGTAACACAATAAATTTCTTAAAAGGCAGAAATATGAGACTAAAGACATTGTATATTTTACATACATATTTTTGTGGTTAGTTATTGTGTGGCCCTATTTAATTATTCATATACTATTTACAAACTTCGTAATGTACAGATTATGGGTCTACCATGATAACTGCTTGAGTTTGGTTTTGTGGTCAGTTCTCTAAAAATTTGTAAATCAGGCTCTCGGCCAGGAACATAATCCAGTATTATAATACTGTTTCTGTGGGAAAATCAGAATTGGCTTACATTACACTGACATGGTTTCTTCCCTCTGCCCCCAGGCTCCTTCTTCTCAAATCCATCTTACAAACTGTTGCCAGACTTACCTTTTTAAAAAACAACAACAACCACCTCAAATTAGATCACGTTGCTTCCCTGGTAAACCTCTCAGTGATTCCAAATGGTAAAGTCTAAACTCCAGAGCATGACATTCAAGGTCCCGCACAGCTGGCCCATCAACCTCACCTGTCCCCACACCCCATCCTTGATGCATCTGAACCATTTGTCAGATGTTTTCACCACTTTGAGTCTTTGCTCCACCTGTCCAACCATCAAGTACTACTATGTCCTTCCCTTTCACCTCACTTGTGCATCTGTAAAAGTGTCTCATCCTTCAGGACACATTTCAAATCTCACCCCGTCTTGAGAGTCTTCCCAGATATCCCCCAAACAGAAGGAGTTACCCTTTTCACTGCACTCCCATAGCACCTTACAGCTATGTCTACTAGCGCCCATATTTTGTTGTGCTGCATCTTTATTGGTCAGGTTAGAGGCTCCGCTGCCATAACAAAAACAGTGATACCCCCACTCCCAAACACCAGTGGTTTGAGCAAGTTTATTTCTCTCTCACATAGAAGTCCTGGGTCAGCTCTGGCATGTGGTCTGCTCTGGTCAGCTCTGGTCAGTGACTGGCATGCTGGGTCAGCTCTGCAATGTGGGGCTCCAACCTCCTTCTGTCTTGTTGCTCCATCACCCTTAGAGTTTTGCCCTCATATGCATGGACCAACATGGCTCTCCAGCAGCCACCGGGACAGGGGAAGGGGCAGGGGAGAGTGTCTCTGCCTTTTTAGGATATGATCCAGAGCTTGTATCATCACTTTGTTCACATGCCATTGGCCAGAACTTAGTTGCAGCCACGTAGAGCTTCAAGGGAGACCGGGAAATGCAGTTTTATCCTGGGCATTAAAGGTCGGGTGTTGTATTATTATGAAAGGGCAGGGGAAAATGGATCTGGGGCTAAGAGAGAACCTCTCAGTGATTCCAAATGGTAAAGTCTAAACTCCAGAGCATGACATTCAAGGTCCCTCACAGCTGGCCCATCAACTGCCAGTCCACCCCTTTCACCACCCAACTATCTGTGATCACCCTTCTTTTCACACATAAAACACAAGCACTGCCTTCCAAGGCCCATGACTTCAAGTACCATGCCATCCTGCACCCAGCACCTCCATCAGGACTGGTCACCTGTGGCCTGGAAGCCAACACACTAAAATACAAGTCATCTGCCTACCATCCTCCAACACACATTGATGGACTAAGAACCACATTCCACAATTAAAATACAGCAGCTCTTATTCAGAACATCAAACAATGGGAACTACCCAGATGGCCCCAGTCCATAGCAATTACCGAAGCTTGCCAGTTAGAAGTTATAAAGACTCCTTGCCCTTCTGTTTTCTAGAAGTAAAAGTAACTCCCTTGTCCACTGTCCTCGATGGCCCCTGGCTTTGCCCAATGGGAGGCTATGATGAGGTCACTATTCTCCACAACCACATCTGAAGTGGGCATGGAGGAAGATGCCTCTCTCGGGCTTCCACACTATGCGCTTCCAGTCAGTAACTCCAGCCAAAGGTCTTGTTCTGACAACGGCTGGAAACTCTGGCTGTATTTTTCACTGGCTTCTGTGCTCTGCCCAAACCCCTCTCTAGGCTTAATGGCTGTTATCTTCAGGCCATCGGAGACCATGGGCTTGCGTGTAAAGGGAACACCCTTAATCTGGTCTTGGCTGCTGGGCTGCCTCCCATTGTCTGGCAGAGAATTCTGAAGTAGGGGAGCTTGAGAAAGGCTCCGGGCCACAGTCATAACTCCTCCTAAGGCTGTCTTCTCAGAGCCAACTTAGGTCACTGTTTCCATTTGGGTACAGAAGCAGTTAGCTTTTAACTCTTCAAGTCTCCAAATTTCCAGACTCTCGGTCAATCTAGACTGTAGGCAGCAGCTAGGGGTGCCCCTTAGCAGAACTGCATTCCCTTCTTTCTCTGTTTGCACACGGGCTAGGTCTAACCTGGGTTCACCTCTCTAGGAACCTGCTGAATGCAGCAAGAAGCAGCCAGTACTCACCAGGTCCCAAGTTCTCCTAGAGATATAGGCTCGGGGAACATGTGATCTTCTGGTCCAGATGTCTATCACAGATTTTCTGCCAGAGCGTAAGGAGAGTCACCAGCTTCCCAGCCTGCATATCCCGGCTGCTCCACCCGGCTGCGAAGCCAATGCCACATATGTATTTTTATGGCAGCACTCCACCTCCATAGTCTAACTTAATTATGGAATTGATTTTGGCAGCTGTGACTGAGAGACCACACGTAACAGCAGCTTAAACAAGATGGAAGCTTCTTTTTCTCTCATGAGAGAGTCCAGGCTGGTATGGTGGTTCTGCTCTGCAAAGTCACCAGGGCTCTGGGCTTCTTGTTCTATCATTCCAGGAAGGTGTCACCCTCCACATGGTCCAGCATGGCTACCTCCAAACTCTCATTTCAGTGAACAGGAAGGGGGAGGGGCGGGGAGTGTGCAATCTAGAAGTTGTACACATCCTATCCACCTCTCTTGGCTATACTTAGTTGAAAGGGAGGCCATAGCCCAGCCGTTGTAGCTCAGTGGTTGAGTGTCTACCTATGAACCAAGAGGTCTGGGTTCAATTCCGGGTCAGGGCACATGCCCGGGTTGCGGTTCTGATCCCCAGTGGAGGACATGCAGGAAGCAGCCGATCAATGATTTTCTCTCATCATTGATGTTTCTATGTCTCTCTCCCTCTCCCTTCCTCTCTGAAATTAATTTTAAAAAGTATATATATATGTATACACACACACACACACACACACTGGTACACACACACACACTGGTACACACACACTAGGTGTACCAGTTAATAATGCAGATTTTTTTCAATAGATGAACACATATGTTGATATATATGCAATTTGATATGTATGCTATTTTGTTGTATTGCTCCTTCAGATTACCACTTGTTCCGATCGATGGCACATGCACTTTCTGAGCAGCATTTCAAAACGTACGAAGAAGTGGAAAATTGGGTCTCTGAAGGTCTGCCTCAAAATAAGAAAAGTTCTATTGGGATGGTATCCACAAATTACCTGAAAGATGGGGGAAATGTGTAGCTAGTGATGGGCATTACTTTGAATAAAATGAGGTTTCTCTTGAAATTATCTTGTTTTCTTTTATTACAAAATCGGCATTTTTAACCAGTAAATGGTCAATCCACATTTTTAACTGGTATCCGCATTATTAACCAGTAAAGGTCAATCTGCATTTTAAACCAGTACTGGTTAATAATACGGATACCAGTTAAAAATGTGGATTGACCCTTTACCGGTTAAAAATGTGGATACCAGACAGCAGACCAGAGGAGCGCAAGAATCAAGTCAATGATTTGAAATGCGAGGAAGCAAAAAACACCCAACCGGAAAAGCAAAATGAAAAAAGAATCCAAAAATGCGAGGATAGTGTAAGGAGCCTCTGGGACAGCTTCAAGCGTACCAACATCAGAATTATAGGGGTGCCAGAAGATGAGAGAGAGCAAGATATTGAAAACCTATTTGAAGAAATAATGACAGAAAACTTCCCCCACCTGGTGAAAGAAACGGACTTACAGGTCCAAGAAGCGCAGAGAACCCCAAACAAAAGGAATCCAAAAAGGACCACACCAAGACACATCATAATTAAAATGCCAAGAGCAAAAGACAAAGAGAGAATCTTAAAAACAGCAAGAGAAAGAAACTCAGTTACCTACAAGGGAATACCCATACGACTGTCAGCTGATTTCTCAACAGAAACTTTGCAGGCCAGAAGGGAGTGGCAAGAAATATTCAAAGTGATGAATACCAAGAACCTACAACCAAGATTACTTTATCCAGCAAAGCTATCATTCAGAATGGAAGGTCAGATAAAGAGCTTCACAGATAAGGAAAAGCTAAAGGAGTTCATCACCACCAAACCAAGATTATATGAAATGCTGAAAGGTATCCTTTAAGAAGAGGAAGAGGAAGAAAAAGGTAAAGATACAAATTATGAACAACAAATATGCATCTATCAACAAGTGAATCTAAGAATCAAGTGAATAAATAATCTGATGAACAGAATGAACTGGTGATTATAATAGAATCAGGGACATAGAAAGGGAATGGACTGACTATTCTTGGGGGGGAAAGGGATGTGGGAGATGCGGGAAGAGACTGGACAAAAATCGTGCACCTATGGATGAGGACAGTGGGTGGGGAGTGAGGGCGGAGGGTGTGGCGGGAACTGGGAGGAGGGGAGTTATGGGGGGAAAAAGAGGAACAAATGTAATAATCTGAACAATAAAGATTTAATTAAAAAAATGTGGATACCAGTTAATAATGCGGATTGACAATTTACTGGTTAATAATCCGGATTTCGTAATAAAAGAAAACAAGATAATTTCAAGAGAAACATCAAAAGTGCTATATTCAAAGTAATGTCCATCACTAGCTACACATTTCCCCCATCTTTCAGGTAACTTGTGGATACCGTCCCAATAAAACTTTTCTAGTTTTGAGGCACACCCAATTTTCCACTTCTTCATACGTTTGAAGTGCTGCTGAGAAAGTGCGTGTGCCATCGATCGGAACATAATCTGAAGGAGAAAGGTCTGGTGAATATGGCAGGTGGTTAATACTTCCCAGACAAGATCATTTACCGTGTCTTTAACTGGTTTTGAAGTGTGTGATGGTGCATCATCATGAAGCAAAATTACTTTGCTGTGTCTTCTGGCCCATTCTGGTGGTTTTACGATCAAAGTGTGGTTCAAATTGATTATTTGTTGTTGGTAGTGATCAGTATTAACGGTTTCACCTGGTTTTAGAAGCTCATAATACCACACCTTCCTGATCCCACCAAACTCAGAGCATTGTCTTCTTTCCAAAGCGATTTGATGGTTGACCTGGATCATGTTGATGGTTGACCTGGATCAACCTATGATTTTGTGCATTTGGGATTCTTAAAATAAATCTACTTTTCATCACCAGTCACAATTCCATGCAAAAAAAGACTCTCTTTCATACTGTTGAAGCAACATTTTACTGATGACTTTTCGGTTTTCCATTTGTCTTTCGTTCAGTTGATGTGGCCCCCATTTTCCTTCCATTAAAATCTTTCCCATTGCTTGTAAAAAATCAAAACTTGTTTGCTGAGCAGCGTTTCATCTTTCTGCAAGTTGTTTTTGAGTTTGACACGCATCTTCATCCAATAATGCTTGTAATGGTTGGTCTTCAAACTTTTCCGGTTGACCTGGACGTTCTTTGTCTTTCACATCGAAATCATCACTTTTAAAGCGTTTAAACCAGCACTCACAGGCATCTTGAGATGGAGCACGTTCACCATAAGCTTCCTGAAGTATACGATAACTTTCAGCAGCACTTTTCTTCAAAATAAAGTAATGAATTAAAACTTCCCGCTAAATGCTCTTTTTTGGGCATGAAATTCAACATTTTTAAGCATAAAAATATCTATGATGTCAACACCTTCAGAAACTTTGGCACATGAAGTTTTGAAGCTTCTTGTCAATACAACAAAATAGCATGCATATCAAGCCGCATATATATGTGTAACTCCATCTATTGAAAAAAATCCGCATTAGTAACCGGTACACCTTGTGTATGTATAACAGGGAGACCATGAAATACAGTCTTTATCTCAGGCTGTTCTATTGCAAAGGGAGAGAAAGGGAGAAAGCGATGGAGGGAGGTCATTAGTCACCTTTGCCACTGCCTGTCTCTACTTGAGAGAACTCTTTGAGGAGCAGGAACTCCGTCTTACCATCTTCAGCATCAGCAGGTGCAGCCACGTGTCCAGCACCGGGTCGGTGACTACACATGTCCAACTTCAATTCTCCCAGACCATAGCCAGTCCCATCCTAGTGGACATTTGTAGCATGCCTTGTGCTTAAAAGGCACCTGCACGGATGTAACCCGGGTGTTTCTAGCCTGCATGTCTTCAGGTTCTCCAGCCTTGTGGAGTGACCTCCCATGCCCAATATTCATGACCCTCAGCCCCGTGGCTGCTGTCCCTTCTCAGAACTGGCTCTTGCTAAGCGAATGCCAGCCTCCTCCTCCCTCCCTCATAATGCACCAAGAACATAAGGCTCACATGCAGATGTTTAATCAAGTTCAGGCATAATGGAGGGTGATTATAGGGGGGAAACCGACTTCAACTTCAAGGTCACATATCACATCTTTAACATGTGTTGGTCATTCCCCACCACAGGAGATTTCTCCTCTCTGGTGTTTCTGTTGGTCCCTACTCCACCCCACATGGTATTTTTCAAGCCTTGTCTCCAGACGCCCAACATCTCTCTGTTCTCACCTATTCCTGAGCCCCTCGAACACTCACATGAGCTGCCCTCACAGCCTCACAATCTCTCTCCCTCTTATCCTGCAGCCAGTTCAGCTCTTGCTTCATCCCAGCTGGACCGCTGCAGGTGGACAGGAGCTGTCTAATCCCCAAAGGCCCATCACTATGTCTCAATAAGCAAAAGGGCCGTCAACCCCACGGTGAAAGAGGCTACCACCATCTGAATCTTAAAGTCACTTTATTTTCTTCCCATTCCAAGTACAAAATCTAATTTGATCCTCAAAACCCTGCATGGAAGGAGTGGAGAGGCCACCCAGCAGGTGAGAGACAGGGCTGGCCCACAGGTTGGGCTCCAAAGCCCTTGCCTAGGGACTAGTGCATTGTCTTGAGTCATCACTGTGAGTTCTGTGACACGAGTCTCATTTCCCCTGGGTACGGCTTCCCAGGGACAGAGCTGGCTCCTTCTCCCCACCAGTGCCCACCTGTCCTGCCAACTGACTGAAACGGTCGTTGTGGTGAAAACCACCACGTGCAGGGCAAACTGCTTCAAGAAAGCTCTCCCTGAGTGCATCTTAACAGCCCCCCAAACACCGCCCCCGGGACTGCAGCCTCAGATTCCCAAAGCCTCCCCGCCCACTGGCAGGGCACCCCTGTGGCAGGGGAGATGGGGGAGGGGAGGAGCTGGGCGGAGGGGGTTGCATTGAATAGCTGCTTTCTTCTCAGAGGCTTCCTTACCCCCAAGTGGTCACTGATTAACCCTCCAGACTAGATAACCCCTCCATGGGAGGAAAAAAATGTGTGCTTAGCCTGAGTCATACAACATCAATATTGACTTCTCACAGGTGAAGCCAAAGGGGAAGGGGTGGGGGAGGGGGAGTTGAGAGGCTTGCCTTCCCCACCCCCACGCCCCCTGCAAAGACCTGAAACGCCCAAGTCAACCTGGTCTCCTTTCCTGGGCAGAACACTGGCTTCAGTATCTGAAAAAGCTGGGTTCCCACTGCCTCCACCCCAGAGGCACCCAGGGGCCAGGGGCCCAGGACCAGGACTATTCTATTCTCTGTTCTCCAGTGCCTCGGGGGGGGGGCCCTTTCCCCTTCCTGCACCCCTGCCCTCCACCCCGGCCCCACAGATAAGGGAGCGGTACAGGTCATAGGTCTGTCTGGAATCAGACTGCCTCTGCTCCGCGTTTCCCAGCTCTGGGACTTGAACAGGTGACCGGCTGGAGCCTCCGTTTCCTCACTGGTCAGATGGGAGTAGGAGCAGCACCTGGCTCACAGGGCTGCGCAGGATGATCAGCCAAGACCACTTACACACTTTATAAGAATCACCAGGAGCTGGTGTTCCCATAAATAGCGTAGCAGTGTCTCCCCTCCCCCGCTTCCCTCCCCCTCTCTTTCTCCCTTGCTCCTTCTCTCCTTTCCTCCTTCACCTCCCACCTCTTGATATGCACACCACTTTCAGGAAAGGTTTCAAGACCGAGGGAACAGCACAAGCAAAGGCCCTGAGTGACTCGCCCAGAGCCAGACAGCAGAGGTCCTGGGGCCATACATGGGGGTCTTCATCCCTCTTCCCTCCGGCCCAGAATGACTCAACCCCCAGTCTCTCTGGCTGGAAGGGGGGGGAGGGGGGGTCTGTGGTCACTTGCTGCTCAGGGTGAGGCCACTGAGTCTAAGATTCAGCTATGTCCCCTCAGGGAACCTCACACCTTCATCCCAGGGTCTTCTCTCCGTCCTCCATCTCCTTCCTCATGGGGGCAGAGGTGTCTCTCCTGCCTCTCCCCGTCTGTCTGGAGGGTCAGAATGAGGGCGTTCTCCAAAAAATGTGCAGCCACTCTGGGCTGGGGACTTCCTGTGCCTTGTCTAATACTGGGCTCAGGGAGCAGTGAGGAGGGGTTCAGGCTTCCTTGAGTCTCATCCAAGGCCAGGGCCCTCTCCGCCCCCTGCCCAGGTGAGCCCCACCTGATGCTATGGGAGGCCAAGACTCAGGTTGGGAGGGCCTCTAGCAGCATTTGGACCAGACAAAGGCCTTACTGTCTCACTAAGCTGCCATGCTGGTGGGAGAGGGGGTGTTACTGGCCGTTCAGTCACCCCAGAATGGCAAACACCCCCGCTCCCCCCCTGCAGCAGGGCTCTGGAGTGGCTGCGGGCTCAGCAAGGAATTGGGTGGAGAGAAGCCTGGAGGAGGAGGCCAGTGGGTAGGGTTTGGCCACATGCCTGTTTTCAAGCCTCAGCTTCGCGTTTGTGAGCAAGCAGGGATGGGGCTGTGGGACTCTGCCGCTGCGCGCCACAGGCTAATGGGGGTGGGTGACCTGCCTCTGAGAGAAGCTCTCAGCCCACTCCTTTCTCCCTCCTTTCTCTCTACCTAGCCTCACCTTCCTCTTTAGAAAATCCACTGAGCGCCCTCTGTGTGCCAGGCCCTTCCTTAGTGTCCCCCAGCCCTCCCCGGCCCCCCAAACTCCCGCCCCTTCTTGATACCTTTGCTTGTACTGTTTACACAGTCTTGGAAACCCTTCCTGAATCTCCTGCTTCCTCCAAGAAGTCCTCCCGGAGACCACCCTGATCCCATCCCCCCGGTTCCTCCTACACTGATGCTCCTCTGTGCTTCTGATCTCATCTCATTCTGTTCTTGCTGCCTCAGGGCCTGGTGATCACCTCGGAGGGTGGGAGCCATGGCTTGCCCCCCTCCCCCACCACGGGCAAGGAGCAATGGTAGTAGGTTTATTGGCAATGCCACCCTCAGCCACAAATCAGGCAAGAAGTTACTCTCTTGCAGAACAACAACTCGAGACAACTTCTTTATCAGACAGAAAATTCCAGATACCTCCCTCCAGCCAGCTGTGCAAGATGTCTGAGAACCCTTTATCATCATCCCCTCCTCCCTCACTTGCAGCCCAGTCAGTATGTTCGCGGGTTTTGGAGCAGACAGGACATTTCTGGCTGACCTTTATGGCTGCTTACCTGATCCAGCCCTAACTGCAGCCCCCACCACCTCCTGGCCCCTTCCTCCCTGTGGCAGCCCCAAGTTCAAGGCCAGACAGCTACCCTTGAGGAATCCATGATGGGGGGAATGGCAGTGGGGTGAAGAGGAGGCTGTGGGCCCTGGACACACACCTCTTCCCGCTGTTCTTCTCCTCGGAGGCCCTCCTGCCCCTCAGACCCCAGCCTAGGAAGTTTGCCTGGAGGACTCCCCTTGGGCTTCCGTCACAGGCATCCCTGCTTCCACGCCCCAGCGCCCTCCAGGGCCCACCCCCAGCTTCGTGCATGGCCTGGGCCAGCTCCACCTGCACCAGCAGGCACTGCCCTTTGCCCAGAGTGGGCCGGCCCACCCCAAGGACAGGAAAGGAAGAGGTTGGGAGGCAAGGGCCTCCTCAGGTTCTCCCTCTTGACTAAACCAGGCAAGTTCACCAGCAGAATGTTTCTCACCCTGCTGCGAGCTGTTGCAATGTATTTTGTCATCTATTCGTTCAGACACACTCTGTCCCCTGCCCCTCCTGCCACTAACGAATGTTCTTGGCAACCCCCTTTTCTGGCGAGGGGCACTGAGCAGGGACTGAGGCAGGCCCGCAGGTGAGGAGGCGTGAACAGAGCAGGTGGGCACGAGGGAGGCAGGACTGGGGTGGCCTCAAGCGCCTGGCTCCTCCAGGAGCCGTCCTGTCCGGCTCCATCGCCAATCCCAGCACGAGGGCGCCACCTGCTGTGTGGAGGGAGCAACACAGCTGACTCCATTGAGGGGCTTGAGAACTTGGGGTGATCCCTTTCTCAGGGATAGCCTGCTTGGGGCTATAGGAAACAGGCTTCTGAGTGGGGTCCTCTTCCGTCAGCCCCGGTGCCTCTCAGGTGGCCGCTGTGCTGGGCGGCCAGAGTGGTTCTTCTTCCCCACCTTCCAAGTCCCCAGACTGCCCTCGGCCACACGCAGGGTTCCATGAAGCCGCTCCCCAGACCCCCCCCCCCCTCAGTTATCTCCGATTTCCTCCTCGTCAGCACCGTATTGCATGGGCACCATTCTGAATCACTGGTTTGCTGGGGGGAGAGGGGGCGTTACTAACATGTCCCACAGCTGCAATCTGAGAGTCAAGCCCCACTCCCCCCCCTGCAGTGAGCTTCACCCTCAAACCTGACCGAGGTCTCCCCACACCGCCCACCCTCTGCGGCTCCCCTGGGGTGAAGGATAATGCTGCCTTTTTGCCTCTCGTGTTCTCTATGGTCCCACAGCTATCGGGCAGCAGCTTTTCTACATCTCGTCCACGTCATTCCCTACTTGATTCCTTGTTTTGCATCTGCCCTCCACTTCACAGGCAATGTGCCTTCACCAGGAAGGGCTGCCCAGGAATGAGAACCATGAGGAGGAGCAAATACATCACTTTACATGCGCACCCACGAAGCACGCCTCTGCATGCAGAGACCCACGTCCAGGCCAGTACCAAGACCCCTGCGTAGCTGGGCACTCACCAAAAACGCCCTAGGGGTGAGCTGGGACCCATTCAGGGGGCACACATGCATCTATGATTTCTCAACATTATCCCAGGAGCCCATCCCCTCCTGGATCCTTCCTCTTCACTCTCAGGTTATTTTTCTTTTCTTTTTTTAAATATGTTTTTATTGATTTTTATTTATTTATTTTTTTTTGAGAGAGAGAGAGGATGTAAGAGAGATAGAGAGAGAGAAACATGGATAAGAGAGGAACATCATCGATAGGCTGCCTCCTGCACAGGCCCCCACCAGGGATCGAGCCCACAACCTGGGCATATGC
Source organism: Myotis nattereri (assembly GCF_964212035.1). Taxonomy (NCBI): domain Eukaryota; kingdom Metazoa; phylum Chordata; class Mammalia; order Chiroptera; family Vespertilionidae; genus Myotis; species Myotis nattereri. The sequence continues at coordinate 62,101,600 of NC_138085.1, forward strand.
CCCAGCCGGGAATCAAACCCGAACCGGCAACCTCTTGGTTCCTGGGTCGACACTCAACTGTTGAGCCACACTGGATGGACTCAGATTATTTTTCTATCTCTGTCTCTCAAAGACCTTGGGAGGGAGGAAGGAGCTATACCTCTTTTCAGATCTTCCTAAAGACAAAAGTCTGGAGATGCTCCCAGCTGATGGACTTCCACAGCTTAAACTGCCTCTTGCTCCTTGAGAGATGGCCACCTGGACACAGGCCCTTTAAGTCCACCCGTCAGCGGCTCCAGGTCTTCTCTACACGATTTCCCACAGGCACCTCCAATGCAGCCTGCCCAAACTGACTCCTCCTCCGCCTCAAAGGGCCTGCTTCTCTTTCCCCAGCCCCACGGGCACTGGTTCCCTGTGCTCCCTAAATCTTTCCCATCCTTCCCCTCTCTCTTCCACTGTACTGGGTCAGGTCCTCCTTTTCTCCTTCCCATCTGGGTCTCTTCTCTTCACCTCCTTCCCACCCCTTTTTTAAGGAAAGACCACAGGACTTTCCTTAAATGGAAACTGGTCCTTAAGAATCCCCAGCCCCCAGTTTAAAATCCGTTGCAACCTCCCCAGTGCCCTCAGGATCACACCCTTTGGAAGACAGCCGCTCCTCCCGATGCGGCCTGGCCTGCCTTTCCCTTCCTGGCCCTTACACTCCAGCGGTGACGGCTACTTCACTGCTCCCCAAGCAGCCTGGCTCTCTCCCACTTCGGCCCTGTCACACGTGGTGTTGGAATGTTCTAACTCTCTGGAGTGCCCGCTGAACTGCTCATTTTTTAAGATCCTGCTTGAGTCACCTCCCCTGGGAAAGCGTTGTTAGTCAGAGTTCATCATTCCCTTCTCCGAGTTTCCATGGCATCTTATTCAGGTTTCTCCCAGGCGCTTCTCCCCTCCTCCACCTGCTACAGCACCATCACCCCTGCCCGGACAATTGTCGATGTCTCCGGACGGGCCCCCCTGCCCTTGCCTTTGCCCCCTTCCAGGCTATAGTGGACACAACAGCCCGAGTGGCCCTCCGAAAAGCCAGTCAATACACGTCTCTCTGTTCAAAGCCCTCCAGCACCTCCCATCTCACTTACCATAAAAATTAACACCCTACAGTGGTCTCTGAGATCCTCCTGGTCTGGCACCTCTTGACTTTGGACCTCCACTCCCTCTCCCTCTCCCTCTCCCTCTCCCTCTCCCTCTCCCTCTCCCTCTCCCTCTCCCTCTCCCTCCCCCTCTCCACCCCAGCCACACTGACCTCCTTGGGGCTCTCGAAATCCAGGCCCCTCCTGCCTCTGGGCCTTTGCAGGTCCCCGGATAATCATTCTCATCTCCCTCACCAGCTGCAAGTCTTCACTCCAGTCTCACCTTCTCAGAGAAGCCCACCCTCCCCGCCCTGGGACCACTGCAATTGGCCCCCACTCCCTGATCCCCTTCACTGGCTCCATTTTACTTTCTTTCCATAGAACTTACCACCTTCTAAACATCTCATTTAACTTATTATTTTATTTTCATAGTTTGTCTCCTCTTCTAAAAATATCTGTTTAGTACACTGATAGATCCTTTGAGACTAGAATAGTGCTGGCACATGCTTCATACTCAAGAATGAATGAATGAATGAATGAATGAGTGAATGAATCAGAGTTATTGATGAGCTCCTTCCGTGCTCAGTGATGTCCCAAAGACTGGATCCTCAGGGCGTAGCCCACTGTCCTGGCTACTTGGTGTACAAGGACCATTTATTGAATGAATGAATGAGGCCCTGCTCTTTCGGCCTAAACAGATCAGAAAACCCTCCACATGAATGCTCTCATTGCCGAATTGTTCCTGGGCTATCCCTGGGCCAAGACCTTACTTCCTCCAGAGTCCTGCCTCAGCCCTTCTCCTTGAGTCCAGGCCCTGCTAGCTGTTTGTTTGGAAGGAGTTGATAAATCAATCTCCACTCAGGTAAGGCTGCCTGAATACTGTATCAGACCTGATGCTTTCCAAGAAAAGGTGTGCATTGCAACGAGAGCCAATCCCTTAGTCCTAAGGATTGAAGCAGAGTGGTGGGACATCAGGGGTGGTGTGAGGCTGGAAGAGGTGTCTGGGGGCCTGCCTGGGCCACAAGCTACAGCCCGCCCTGAGTGGAGGCTGCTATGGCCCCTGTAGAGGGTGCCTTACCCTTCCTGGGCACCCTCCTAAGGACAGGGTCTTGGTTCAGGGGCTCAGTCTGAGCAGAGGAGCAGAAATTAAACTCCACACACAGAGTGGGAGCCAGAAGGCATTACAGCCAGAGACCTGCTGTCCCCCAGCCCCTCCCATCTAACCCGGCTCCTTTCAGAATCTCAGGGGCTACCAAGGAGGTGAGGGGTAAAGGGTGGAAGTGGGGCCTGGCTCCCCAACTGGGCTAGACACCCCCACCCCCAACAATGTGGGCCTTGGAGGTTTCAGGCTGTTTTTGTAACCACGATCACGTGTTCCTTCATGTAACCTGAGCCCCCTGACACGGCATGAGTCTGCACCCCAGCTCCGGAGCCACATCTGCTTCTCATTTCCGCCCCAGGAAAATGGCCCAATTTCCATGAGCCGCTGGCCCAAGCCAAGCCTGGAGCCTCTCAGTGGCCAACCCCACCCAGCTGGGTTCCATTACTGGGTGGGGGTGGGGACTGAGAGAGCTTCAGAGGCAATGAGGTGTGCTGTGGAGCTGGATGGCGGCCAGGAAGCCAGAACTCTTGGGCAGGCTCTGTCAAGACATCGCTGTGTGTCTCTGGGGGGCGTCCCTAACCTCTCAGAGCCTCGGCTTTCTCATGAGGAACACATGAAATGTGGTACTCTACTGATGGAGGAGGTATTAATAGGATTTGGGGACCAAGGTGGCTCTTTGAGTATAAAAACAACAGAATTTCCCCAAAAATTAGAACGGAGAAGGGTGTGGCCACTGGAAGTGGTCTATGTCAGGAAGATGGTGGGGACCTGGAACCCAAATTGTCCTTTCCTCCTTGAGAATTGGGTCAGGCCTTCCCCTTAGTGGTTTGGTTCTGATGCTGATGGGTCTAACCCCAGTTTCCAGCTCTCCATTACCAGCATTTATTAAACAAGCAGTATGTGATACGGGTCGGGAGACCAAAGTGATAAACACAACTTAAGTTCCCTGTGAATTGGGGTGGGGTGGGGGTGAGGATGGCACAAGTAAATAAATAATTACAGTCCAGCCAGCAGAGGGGAGGGGGATGTGGACAGAGAGAGGCCAGAGGCTGGAAGTAACACATTCTATTTCTAGTCTTTTAGTGGAGACCCTTACTTTTTAAGACATTCTTAACTTGATGTTTTTTCTAACAAAGTCGACAGCCAACTCGCTCCTCCTTTCAACCAAGAGAAGGGCCTTAGCATGTGCCCTCCAGACACCTTCTCCCATCGTCCGTGTTTCTAAATCTTAAATCAGTTTCCTCCTTTGGGAGCTTCTCTCCACAGGGGGATGGCCACACTTCAGGTGCCACCCTGGCACCTGGGCCCTGCACCCAGTGATTGGTCAGGGCCTGAGCTGAAATCCACAGGGGGCTGGCAGAGGAGAGAGGAGGGTGCTGGGTATGAGAGACTGCCCTTCAGCTTTGTCCCCAGTCCACAGTCATGAACAGCAGGACAAGAGCACCGCGTGCAGCTTCTGGGGACGTTGTAGGGTCTTCACCCCACTATCATGTCCCCAACAGCACTAAACACAATGGAGGCCCATTTTTCAGATGAGAACTTGAGGCTTATTGAGGCTCTATAACTTGGTCAAGAACAAAGAGTCAGCAGATCTGAAACCTGGTCTTTCCGACCCCATGATCTCAACCTTTGCACCAGTGTGGCACTACTCTTAAATACCTATATTAAAATCCTATTGCTGTCACTTACTAGAACAGAACTTGGGCAAGTTCTCACAGTCTCTGTTCCTCAGTTTGTAAAGTATACTTTTAAAATATATATATGTTTCTATTGATTTCAGAGAGAGGAAGGGAGAGGGAGAGGAGGATAGAAACATCAACGATGAGAGGGAATCATCGATCGGCTGCCTCCTGCATGCCCCCTACTGGGGTTCACGCTGGCAACCCAGGCATGTGCCCCAACTGGGAGTAGAACCATGGCCTCCTGGTTCATGGGGTCAATGCTCAACCACTGAGCCACTCCAGCAAGACTAAAGTATATTTTGTAATAAATAAACTTTATTGAGGGATAACTTACATGCAATAAATATACAGATTAAATGCTCAGCTGGATGAATTTTGAAAAATGTATTCATATGACAACCACACAACCAAGATATAGAACATTTCCCTCTCTCAGAAAGGCCCCTATTCTGCTGAGCTTTCCCATCTGCAAAAGGGGCACACCAGAATACTGCCTCTGGGTGTGTTAGGGAGGTCGAATGAGATAATATAGGCAAGATATTACAAGGCCCTGATATGAAGTAAGCACTCAGTCAACATGGATTGCTTGTATGACCTCATGCGGTATCTTGCCTCCCTGTCCCGCCCCTTGAGGCTGGGACGGGGATCAGGGCAGGTGCTGAGATGGTCTCGCTGAAGCCCCCTCTCCTAGCCTGAGGACACCAGCCTGCCTAGGAGAAGACTTGGGGAGATGTGATACACAAAAGGCTCAAGTCCTCTGCCTCCGGAGTCCCCATGGGGCTGGGGACGGAGCTTTTCCCTAAGCCTGGCCCAGAACATAGGTCCTCTGTTTTTCTGAGATCTGCCCAGGTCTCTCTCAGGCATTGGTGGCAGGGCCAGCTTCATGAGTGGGCGGCCTATGCAGTCCCTCAGGGCCCATGCTCAGAAGGGTCCCACACTGGGTTTAATGAGCTGGTGTCACCCTCATGAAAACCTTAATTTTTGAACAAAGAAGCCTGCATTTTCATTTTGCACTGAGCCTTGCAAATTATGTAGCCGGTGGTGATGGTGGGGAAGGTAGAGGGAGCTGGCTGGTCTCCTCCCTGGAAAACCTAGTACCATCACCAACACCCTTCTCTTCCACATACTCACTATACGTAGTCACACATACTCATCCATCACCTCCATTGTCCCCTCTCTGTCCCTTCCCATGGTCGGGCATCCAGGAGGACCTGGATCACACAGAGCCGTCAGCTGCCAGGAGGAACCAGCAGAATCTGGAAGCCTGCTTGGCCTGGAAACCCCCTTGGGGACAGCTCCTGCTCCCAGGGCCTGCTGGCCCGGCCACCCGAATTCCCATCCTCTGACGGTCCTCTCTAGCCGCCTCCGCCCAACTCTGCAGCTCAAGTGTGAAACCACAGCTGGGCGCCAGCCAAGGGGGCTTGGGTTTCATCACATTCAACTTCCCACACCTCGGCCAGAGGCCAGGGTCCGACGGGGCTGCTGGCCAAAGGCCTGGGCTAGAAGGCAGAGTAGGGGGTGGCTTCGTCTCCCCTAGTTTCCTCTGCATCCCAGAGTACCCTTTCTCTCTCGGGCCTCTATAGTTTACCCTCTATGTAGGACTGGAGCCGATGCCAAAGGTATAAGGAAGGTAGGCCTCAGAGACCAAAGTATTGAAGGAGATTCTAGAACTTCCCTATCCAGTACAGTAGCTGTCACATGTGGCTATTTAAATTTAAACTCATTTCAATGAAAGGAAATTAACATTTTAGTTCCTCGGCCATTCTAGCGACATTTCAAGGGCTCCACAGCAGCATGCCTCCTGTGGCCGTCATATTGGACAGTGCAGATACAGAGCAGTTTCGTCAACACAGACAGTTCTATTAAGACATGTCTGGCTCACACCTCGGCGTGGGGAGCACATGCATGGTCTAGAACAGCAGTCGCCAACCGGTGGTCCATGATCGCTGGTGGTCCGTGAGGTCCGAAAGGCTGGCGACCTCTGGTCTAGAACAGTGGTTCTCAAACATTACCTGCTGTAGAACCACCTGGAAGCGTGTGAAAGCACAGCTAACTCAGCAACAACTCTTTCCATATACACTTTTACTTGGTTTATGGGTCAGGTTGAAACAGCTGGGTTCTGTTCGCCTTCAGGTTCATTATCATTTGGGAAAGTCTAAATAAAGTGACTGAAAGATACTGGGTCCCTTTGATCTGGGCACATGATAAAGGATGCATAGGAGGGGTAATAAGCAGACCCCAGGCGAGAAGGAAGGGGGAGATGAGGAGAGGGGAGGGGAGGGTGGGGGGGGGGGGAGCAGCCATTCGTGCCTCCCCTACTGAAGTTGTTCTTATGCATTATCTCATCTGTTCCCCACAACGCCCTTATAAGTCGGTAACTGTGGCTCCAGGAGGTCATGCCACCCCCCGGCAGACGCAGGGTCACGAAGGCAATTGGGCTGGACTCTGCTTCCTTTTCCTCCCCTCTCTCCAACTCTGAATATTTTCAGATGAAATAAGCCTGGGAAGAGGGGAAGGCTCAGAGCTGTGAATACATTTTTTTGTTTTCTGGGCTCATTGGGCTTTGACAGGAAGCTTGGCTGAGTGCAGGCGCCCAAGCCCTTGCTTTCAATGGTGCTTTTTAGGCTTGCCTCGGCACAGAGTGGAAGGAGCCGAGGTTGTAAATATCGGCAGGCTTTGGTGGCCCACTCAGTCCCTGAGCCCCACGCCTGCCCTCCTGGGCCGCCCACCGCCAGCCAGCACCACCCTCTTTGCTTCTGGGAAGAGTGGGAAATGGTGGGTCCTGGGTTGGGGAATCAAGGATGAGGGACACCCCCCAAATTGCCCTCTTCTTTTTTTAGAAGAAGGACTGTTTTCAGCATCAGGGAAACTATAATCAGATAGCCAGCCGTGGAGATCCTAGAATGACCCTCATTCCTGGCCCTACTGGGAATGAAAGTTCCTCCCTTGACTTTGTCACTCCACCCTCCTAAGAGGCCCCCACAGTATGATCACCCTTTTGATATTCGGGGAGTGCCGCAGACTCTTTTCTCCACTCTCCCTCCCCACTGCCCTGTGGGGAAGGCAGGGCAAGACTTGGTCCCATTTTACAGATGGCCGAAGAGGTGACGTGACCACACAATCCGTCACTGGGGGAGCCGCCCGTCCCTGCCTCCTGATCGCCAACCTCTGCCACCACACCTCACACCGGTGGGCTTTGGCCGCCTGCTCCCCCCAACCCCCCTGTACTCCCTCCTATACACACCCCTGTCTCTGCACTGAGGCCCGGGAGCACAGTTGATTTAGAATTTCCTGCCCTTCTGACAATCTGTGTGCACAAAACGGGCTTTATTTAAACCACTTTGGAGGGCATCTCCTCTACCCCTTCCTCTGGCTTCATTAATCTGAAGCGAGATAAATCTTCGGCATTTAACTACCTGATTACAAACATGCTCCTGGTTCCTGTCCCGGCCCCGATGGGAAGCTCATTTCTCAAAGGGTTAATTAACAGCCTTCACACAGGCCGCATTTAGCAACGAGCACAAAGCTGCACACATAAATAACGTCTCGAGCGGAAGAAGAGGGTGCAGATGGTTTGTGACTTTGCCGTCCAGAGTTTTTTAAACCGGTGTGAACCACGTCCTGTCGGGACCCAGGACCATGAGTCAGGGTCAGGCTTCAAGGTGGGCCAGGCCAGAGACACTGGTGGCCAGCTCTCCGCTCTGTTGAAAGAAAGTCTTAAAGGAAAACAGAGTGTTGAGCCAAGATGTGGGGGAGAGAGGGAGGGTGAGGGGTGGGGGAATGGGCCTGCTGACTGACTGGGATTGAGAGGAGCCAGGGAGAGCCAGAAAAGTGAGCTGGAAGACAGCTGAGTCCCAGCTCCCTAGGCGGGGGAGGGGGGAGGGGGGTCCACTCAGAAAGACAGACCCGGGGTCTGCAATGTGTGAGGCCAGGAGGGCCCAGGCTGAGAGGAATTGTATGGAAGAGCTTGGCCTGAAGGACAGCTCCGAGGAAGCCAGGAACGTTCAGGAAAGGGACAATAGCACTGACAGTTTTCTGCCTCCTTCAGGGGTAAACTGTTTCTCTGCAAAGCCTTCAGCTCCCAATGGGGACTTGCAGGCCTACCAGCCATGGCCATGGGACACTTCCCCGCTTTTATAAGGGATGACAATGGCAACATAGGATTCCCTTTACAGAAATCAGCACCGTGGCAAGGTACAAAAATCAAGAAACAGACAGAACGATGTAAATACCCACTGGGCATCAATGAAAACGAGAAACAGGAGAAGGGAGAGGGAAGATCAGAACTTGAGCTTCTGGTGCTGTCTTTTACCATTCTCTTTGTTTTTCTGGTTCCTTCTTCAGCCCTTAAGTGGGTCTCCCTCGGCTTGGAGAGCACCCCCCCCCCCCCACTGTCCTCATTCAGACCCTCTCCCTATGGAAGCAGGAGGTGGGGGCTGGGGAGGAGGAAAGGGGCACCCAGAAGATTTCTACCCTGGAGATGAGCGTGCCCCCTGGTGGCCTAGAGGGGCCCTCTCTTGGGGACAACCTAGGCTGCCCCACCCTGACCCAGGGCTGAACCCCCAGGTGCTCAAGCCAGGGGCCGCCTCCCTACGCCAGGCCCTGCGCCCTGAGGGTGAGAGAGCAGAGAGAGAAATGGGGGCCAGATGACACCGGCCTCACAGCCGGGCTCTGTGTCCAGGAGCCGCGGTTTCTCCCCGAGTAATTTTCCACAGTTTGCCTTTCCCTCTGCACACAGTCTCGCTCAGAGTTCACATGGTGGCTGCCATGCTCCAGAGGGTTATTCTGGGCCAGTCACCTGCCCCGTGACCCTGCCCGCTTTGATTCCTGCCCTCTTTGCACTCCCAGTCCCTGCTCCCAGCGCCGGGACACGGCCCCTGTGGCCCCCCGAGGACCACGGTCTCGGGTGCTTCTGCAGAATCCCAAAGGCTCCATTGTGGCCGGGCTGGGGCCAACATTTCTGTTTTCTCAGAAGGATCAAAGCCCCATCCCAACCCTGCCAGGAGGAAGCAGTTTTGACTCGTGCAAATATCTGCAGTCCATTTGGGATTTGACTTTGGTGAGAAATAAATACACAGCCATCTGCCGATGATGGAAATATGACTTAAGTAACTTTTTGGTCGAGGCTCTTGGGCCAGAGCCCAGATGGAAATAAGACCTTGTATCTTAGTCTCCCCTGCACACTTTTGAAAAGGGAGAGAGAGAGAGAGAGAGAGAGAGAGAGAGAGAGAGAGAGAGCAGAGGGGGAAAACAGTTGCTGGAAACTGAAGTTCAAAATGGAGTTTGCTCTATTTCTTGACCTGGGAAAGTTAAAATAAACACCAAACAGCTAGTCCATTCAAGTGTGTGTTATCTCGCTCATCCTCGCCAAGACCTCCCTCTCCTCCCTATCCTCCCTCTCCTCCCGGCTCCCACCAGGAATTACTGGGCCTGCAAACAGCCCCCACGCCCACCCCTAGCCCAGGGCAGGCAGACAATGGGCCAGAAAACCCAGCCCAGCCAAGACCTCTCCCTGCAGCCCCCAGAGGCCGTAAGATTGGGAAACACAAAGCTATTTTTAATGTCTTATTTGTCTACCAACTGCGGCTCCAGGCCTGAGAAACAGTATCATTTGTGGGAGGTGGCACTGATTTTTTTTTAACTTGCTCAGACAAAGCCACATTTTCGCAACTTTCAGAAAAGCCAAAAAAGCAGCACTCTCCAAGGGTGACCTCTTCCCAGCGTGCCCTTCTGCCCTGCAGGAATGCGCTCTCGGGGGTGTCTGGGAAAGCAATCCCCACTGCTGGGCACTGGTCAGCAGCAAGCACAGGTCCCCTGGTCAGGGCCCAGGGAAATAAACTAAAGGCTCAGGGATCCCAAAAGAGAGCCAGGGAAAGAGGAAGGAGCAAGGGGGTGAGAGAAGGAGGATCAGAGAGGCGCAGGGCCTCCTCTTGTGAGGGAGGCCCAGCCCTGTCCTCAGGGGCCCCCTTAGGAAAGGGTGGAGGTCACACAGAGAAGAAATGTCTTTCTAATAACCATCCAGCTCCCCAAATCTATGGGTTGGAAGCATTGGGCAGTGGATGCGTCCAGGTGCTAAAAAGAGGCTGCCAGGTGGGTCGACCAGGCTGGGCAGAGCTTGGAAGACTCTCTGGGCTGAAAGAATCCAACTGTAATACTAGCACCATCTCTGTGCTTTAAGTCTCTTAGGGCTTTTGCTGTGAGTGTACAACCCCACCTGGGATCCAGAGGCCTTCCCCCACCGCCTACTGGGACAAAGAAACAGAAAGGTGGATGGATGGATGGATGGATGGAAAGAAAGAAAAGAGAGATCCAAGTGAGACAAAGAAATAGAGAGGAAAGAGAAGCATGAAGATGCAGAGAAATAGAAAGACATTGAGGTCAAAGAGTGAGAAGGTTGTTTTTATGGACTCCCACCCCAGCCCACAACTCAGCACAGACCGACGGAAGGGTGACCACTCAAGGATCAGAATAGAGGGACACCCACAGCAGGCTGTTCCCTTTCTCCATCAGCCCCATGGCCCATGGCCGGGTGGTGGGGTGGGGTGGGGTGGGGGGTGAGAGTGTGAGGGTCACCCAGCCCAGCAACCCACCAGGAAGCTGCTTTCCCCTATCCTTTTGTGCACCTGGGATGCCCTGCTCGGCCCACACCTAGAGAGCCCGACTTTGATTCACACTGACATTTCTCACACTCCCAGGCTGGGTGGCCTTGAATGGGTCTCTTCACTGCTCAGTTCTCTCATCTGTAAAAATGGAGATAATAACAGTACCTTCTTCATGTGGGTGTTGCAAGGACTAATTGTGTGTGTGTGTGTGTGTGTGTGTGTGTGTGTGTGTGTGTGTAAGACAAATAGCAGCTTTAATGTGTGGCGTGTGGTCAATACACGGTGGCTGTTGTTGCTACTATTCCCGGGGAGGCGTGGGGTTGGGATGTTGGGAAGGACAACAGAAGGGTAGAGGAGGCAGAGGCAGAGATGTCTGGTGAGAAGGGGCTGGAGGAGGACAGTGTGTAATTAATGGAACCATGTGTCCCAAAGCTGGATGGACCTTGTGACCTCCCCAACCCATCCATGGCAACATGGTGCTGTCCCCCATGGCCACGAAGGACCTGAGAGAGGGGGAGCAGGTCCTTGCTGCTGGTGGCTACACTTCCCTGCCCCCCACCCCCCGCCACACACACACACACACACACACACACACACACACACACACACACTGTGAGGGCAGGTCAGCCTCCCACCAAGGCCTACACCAACCAATGTCTTTCCTTTGATGGGGGTGGTTTGCAAAGCCCAGAGCCCAGAGGAACAGAAGGGCAGCCAGATAGGCTGGTAGGCTGGACTCAGGGCCTAGCCCAGCCCCAGCCCTTCACAAGGCGAGCAAGGAACAAAGGAGAGGCCATCATCCCAGCTGACTCAGGCAAGCCAGTTCCCTGTAAGAGCAGCTCTCAGCATACACTTCAGCTGCCCAGCATCTCCGTAAGGGGTTTGGGCCCTTCTGTCTTAGGAGGCCCAGGTTAGAAGGCAGGGACAGGCTTCATCCCTTTCCACCAGCCCTCAATCTCATCCACCTCCTCCCATCCACCTCCTCCCATCTACCTCCTCCCATCCACCTGGGCTGACCCAGCCCCTGCTCTGCCTCCACAGCTGCCATTTTGGGATGCAGGTCCAGTTCCATTTCCCTCCCAGGCAGAGATCCTGGCAGCCAACACCTCCCCCATCTCAGTAGGCAAGTAGAGGAAGGGGAGCTGCCTGCATGGCCTGCTGGGAGGACGTCCAGAGACCTGAGCCATAATCATTTTTTCTTCTTTTAAATATATTTTTATTGATTTCAGAGAGAGGAAGGGAGAGGGAGAGAGAGATAGAAACATTAATGATGAGAGAGAATCATTGATTGGCTGCTTCCTGCACACCCACTACTGGGGATCGAGCCCACAACCCGACATGTGCCCTGACTGGGAATCAAACTGTAACCTCCTGGTTTATAAGTTGATGCTCAACCACTGAGCCATGCCGGCCAGGCCTGAGCCATAATCTTGACTTGATCTCTATACCAAACATCTCTCAAGCTCTCAGAGCTTCATTTTCCTCATCCAGAAAATGGGAATGGGGATTTTTACAGGTTGGAGATTCAGTGAGACAATGGCCCATATGTAACCATTTAGATAACATTCTGACCATTCCTTTCGTGGATGGTGAAATAATGCAAGAGGGTGTGTGTGAGCTGGCAGACTGAAAGCTGGCTTTTAGCAGAACCTGGTGAGTGTGTGCATGCAAAATAGGTAAAATCAAGAGGCTGGCCCTTCCAGAACCTCGAGGAAGCACAGTGAATGAGACGGCTGTTCTGGAGAGGAGGGGAAGAAGTGCCTGGGACACCGAAGAAGGCTGGGATGACGGGATGATGATGAGGAGGAGGCAGAGTATAAAGAAGAGAAGGAAGCCCAGCCGCCATGGCTCAGTGGTTGAGTTTCGACCTATGAACCAGGAGGTCAAGATTCGATTCCCGGTCAGGGCACATGCCTGGGGTGTGAGCTCAATCCCCAGTGTGGGGCGTGCAGGAGGCAGCAGATCAATGATTCTCTCATCATCATTGATGTTTCTATCTCTCCCTCTCCCTTCCTCTCTGAAATCAATCATAAAAATAGATACTAAAAAAAGAGAGAAGGAGGAAGAGGAGGGAGGGAAAGGGGGATGGGTGGGGCGGCTCACAGACAGGGGCCCAGTGGAACTACAATCACGGAGCCAAAGTCCCAGGAGCTGAGCCTCAGTAAGGTTAGCTACACCAACTGGACACAATCTGCTCTGGCCTGTTTCCTCAAACACCCCCGGTCTAAAGAAGGCCCCTCGGCTGCAGATGGGTGGGGCTAGGGTGGGGCCCACGAGGACCTGCCTGTGACTTAGACACCAAGCCTGAGCTGCTGGGAGCAGAAAGGGGCCCTGAAACAGGGAGCTGTGAGATGGGTGAGATGTGGTGGAGGAAAAGGAGAGGTTCTGCTCAGCAAAGGCATGGGGTGGCCGGACCATGCCACGGAGTGGACGTGGCATGTGAGCTGGGCCTGGGCTCGGTGAAAGCAGATGGGGAGAGTAACCTCATTTATGCCCCTGCCCCTGACAACAACTCTATGGCATAGATTTGATTGCCATCCAGCTGAGGAAACTGAGGTTCAGAGAGTTTCAGTAGTTCTCTAGCTGGTTGCTAAGCAGCGAGGATCCAGACCCAGGCAGTGTGGCTCCATCTCAGCAGGATCCCAACCTATCTTGTCCCTCCAGAGCAGGGCAGGCCGCCTTCCAGTGGACTCTGTTCAGAGGAGCAGAACAGGATGACCACGGCGCACTTAGCTCAGAAACCTCAGCAGCAGCACCTTATGCGGCCGAAGAGGCCTTCTCCAGGACGTGTCCACACGAATTAGAGGCCCCGAGCCTGCGGGCAAAGCCTCGGAGGTTCTGCACCTGGAACTGCCCCGGGGTCCCGTGCCCCGGGATCTTCAGGGGCACCAGGCTGGAAGAATGAAAGCGCTTTTCATGGAATTCCAACAGGAAACCCACGAGAACATTCCTGCCCCGAGGATTCCAACAGGAAAACCACGAGAACATTCCTGCTCGTGGGGTTCCAACAGGAAAACCAAAAGAACATTTCTGCTCATGGAGATCCAGCTGGGAGCCGGAGTCTATACTCCCTGCTCAGGAGCTAGGCCGGTGGATGGGAGAGGAGGGCAGGGAGGAGAGGGCTTGTCCCACCTTCAGGAATGGGTTCAGTGTTCCAGACGGCCTCTCCAGGATAGGGGTGGCCATTTGGGAACTGGCCTGCCTGGCTCTCGGCCCTCCTAATATGCCACCAGCTTCCGCAGAGAGCACATGGCCCTCTGCCTCTCCAAGGGTCTTCATAGTCATGCTTTTTGTGAGCATGAAAGGAACTGTTCTCTTAAACTTGACTGCCTCTTGAGATGCCTCAGTCAACAGCTGGCTGTGCCCGAAGAAACACGAGGCAATACCTGATTCTGCGCTCCCCACCCCCACCCCCACTTGAGGATCTATTGTGCCCCAGCTGTAGGACCTGCTTGAAGCCACGTCATGGGAGGAGCCTTGAGGAACAAGACAGGTCACAAGAGAAATGACTGCAAGAGTCATCAAAGCAACCCATGTTTATAGGTACCTACCCAGTGCCAGGCACCGTGTTAGGCCTCAAGGCAGAGGGACATTGTTCCTTCTCTCCCCAAAACATTGCCTAAAGGGAGAGACCAGCAAGTAAATGGCTATGTCACAGTGGGAGGAGAGTTGTGCTGGGGATACAGAAAGATAGGACAGCCAGCCCTGAAGGAAGAGGGGAGGTGGTCAGGGAAGGCTTCTGGAGGAAGTAATACTCGAGCAGGGGAGCTGGGCTGGAAGTGCAGTAGGACTTCAGGAGTGGGACTGGGAGGGGCCCTAAGCTTCGGTAGTTGTGGTTAAGATTAGGTCTTGGAATAATGACAAACCTTCATAAAGGCAGGGAGAGAGCACGGAAGAGTGGGTTTTGAGATGGATCCAAAGGGCAGGGTGGACGAAGCTGTAGGTCCAAATGGAGGAGCCGTGGGTCCACTTGGGATGTTATTTTGCTCAGTGAAGGAGAGAGAGCAGCAAGCCAATGCAGGCAAGGGAGAGGGTCGCACTTAGGAAGACAAGTAGGAATCCGGGCTTTGGAGGGCTCTCAGGCTGTGAGGGAAGACTGTGACATGTGGGACATGAAAGACATGCAGAGCGAGCGCCCAGGGCTTTTTTATCTGCAACCATCTAGACAGCCCCCTCAAGGCAGAGGGCCCATCAGGCGGCCTGGCAATGACAAGGAGCAGCTGTGGCCGGAGGAAGGAGGGAAGAGGTCCCACAACAAGCCATCCAGCAAGTTACCAAGAGCGTCAGAGGCAGGAATGTGGGGTCAGGATGAGGGGAAGCAGAGGCAGCAAACCAGAGACGAGGTCAGGGACACAAAGCAGCATCGCGTTGTGAGGCCAAGAGCTGGAACGCCACAGCCCGGGTCAGGGCGGGGAAGGCACAGGCAGGCCTGCCACCAGAAGGAAGGAGGGGCCCGTGGGCCTGCACTGAGGCAGCGGGTGGGGGGCAGGGGCAGGGGCCATTGCCAGCAGGCCCCTACGGGTTCCAAGAGCCGACTGTTAATGTCAGCAATTTTGCAAGAAAGTTGTTTAAATGTTGGCAACATCAGCCATGGTGGAAGCATTTACACCATGGAAACCAACAAATGGTACAAATCTGGGCTACTTTTTCCCCCTCCCAGAGAGACAGCTGAGACCAGGGCCCATGAGACCAGGCTTCTTGCCTTTATTCCACTGTGTGGCTTTGTGCCGTGGTGGCCTCGCCTGTAAGGGAATGTTCTCACCCCTTCCAGACACGAAGGACTGCTGGGGGGTCACAAAGACACTGTGTAATTGGACGTGCCTCTGTAGGGCAAAGCGTTGCAGAAAGAGAGAGAGAGAGAGAAAATCTTGAGTGGATTTCCTAGCGTCTCCCTGGATGTCTGATCTAAACTTAGGTCCCTTCAGTCTACATTGACTCCCAGCCACTGCCTTTCCTTCCTTCCTGCAGGCGCCCTGGAGACCGCCACAAGGAAGTCCCTGCTGGAAGGAGGCGGCCCTTTGTTGTTTCGCCCGCCAGACCTTCCCTGGGCCTCTTCTGATGACCTCTCCCTCCTGCTCAGGACCTGGCAGGGGCTCCCCACTCCTCTCCCGGTGTTCCAGACGCCCCACTTCTGCCCCAGCCATTCCTTCCTATCCACAGCTAGGCCCACTCTTCGCTCAGCCACCCCCGGAGGTAGCATGTCCTTCCACATCAGGACACCTGGGGCAAGTCCCTAACCTCTCCAGGTCTCTGCATACTAAGGACAAGGCCCACCCCCCCCATTTTCACAGGGCCTATCACAGAGCCTGTGTGTTTCTCTGCAAGTAACAGGAATCCTGACTGAGATGGGCGGACACCATAAGGCATGTTGCTTACTAAGAAGTCTAGTGGAGGGCAGTTAGCACGCAGGCTTTGCCAGGGTCAGTGTCCAAATTCTCTCTATTTCCCCCTTACGGTCGCAATGTGGCTGCCACCGCTTCAGAGATCACATCTTCGTAAGGGTGATGGTCAACTTGGAAAGAGCTCTCTTCATGTGCTTTTCTTGCTTGATCGGGAATGAAAAATACCTTTCTTGGAAGCTTTCCCATCTCATTCCTCAAAACCCCCACAATCCAAACTACTCCCAGCAAACGTTTCAGACATCTCATCAGCCAAAGAACTGGGTTACATGACCATTTGGAGCTTGTCAGCCAGAATATGTGACGATTTCAAACCACAAAGGAGTCTGAGAAAGTGTCACTTTTTCAACCTTTGGGGTTGGAAAGGATCAGGGAGAAGGGAGTTGAGAATGGCTCTTGGGTGGTCAGTTAACAGGATGTGTTAGAAAGTAGTTGAGGATCAGACAAGGTGGCCAGGAATTGGTCGGATTCCCCATTGCGTAGGTGCATGGAGCTCCGTATTTACCCTCCACAGTTTGAAACAATTTGTAATTAAACATACACAGACATTAATCACTCCACTAAATTTAGGATTCAAGGAAGGTTATGTTTGAAAGTTTCCCAAGTTAAATGACATCTAGCTAAAACCTGCATTTGTCAAAGTTATAGAAAGTTGCTGAATAAAGTTGCAGAAGGACCCTAGGCCTTGCCCGATCCATGAAAATAGCTAGAAGAGGCTTATCTACCCACAGTTGTCCCTGGTGCTGCCCACAAGGTCTATGCAGAGGGGATCCCTCTAGTCTGAGCCAGGCTTGCCCTGGGGAGCTTTCTCAAGGTTCCTGAGCCTCGGCACCTGGGGTCCAGGTCTTAGGCCCAGAGCAGCCCCTGTGACCCTCCAGCAATTCTATGGGGACTGATGTTGGGTGTCCATGCCCTTAGTCCACAAAATCAACATTTCTCCTTTTCGGTCCCAGAGGTCCCACAACCGCTAAAGGCTGTGCCCCATTCCTGGCTCTTCTGACACAAACCCCACTTAACCACCAGATGGGCCCAGGCCCTCCAATCTCAGGGCAGCCCACTCCAGCCTGGCAACTTCTCCATTTGGCCGGAAACACAGACCAAAGACTGTTACTTCCCTCATGGTGATAAGGACAGCTCAAACCTCAAGAACGCCAAGGCCTGGTTTTCCAGAAGGGTAAAGGAAAAGGCACATATTTCCTTTTGCATCTTGATAAGCCGGCCACCGAAAAAGTGGAAAATGAGACCCGACTTTTGAACAGATTGTTCTGTTACCTGACGCTGGCCTCGAGCCCACCTGCCACATATATTTGTGTATGAGGACAGGAGGTCCTAGCCGGCTGCTAATTTGCTCACCATTTGATCCCCGTCTTTGGCTCAGAACATGAGCAGTCGGTCTCAATACATTTGAGTTCAATAATAACCTATTAATCAGAACTGTTTCGGTGCTAAGTGACAGAAATCCAAACTGGATCAATTTTTCTTCTAATTAAACAGATAATTGGCTCTTGTAACTAGGAAAACAGAAGGTAGGCCTGGCTGCAGGCATGATTGGAATGATGTGGTAGAGTCAGAGTTTCTCCCTGGGCAATGGCTCCAGCAGCTTCAGGCTCTCTTGGTCCTTCTCACTCAATATGTCAGAGGAGGAAAGTTCTCTTTCCAGCATCCATAGCCTGAACCTGAAGCAAGACTCTCATCATATTATGTATCTGCCCTTGAACCAGTCACTTGGCCAGGAAGGTTATGTACTCAGAATGGCCACTTGGATCACATGCCCCGCTCCGGGTGGTGGTGGAGAAGCCCTGTAAGAAACAGCTTCACCAAGAAGCTATGACCAAGCAAAGAGAGGGTTGTACACAGGCAGTCAGAAACAGCAGGTATCCCCTACACATGTGCTGGGAGCTAAGGCTGGTGGGACGTGTTCAGTTCAGTAAAAATTAGGATTAGCTGCTGTAACAAACAACCCCCAAATCATAATGACATAACACACCAGACTCGCTGTCGCAGCCCAAAGCAGGGTGATGGGGTGCTCTGCATCCAGGGACCCAGCCTCCCTCCTCTTAGTGACTTTCTCATTCTCTAGGGCTCTGAAGTCCTGTGCTTCTAGTCACCCAGATGGGGAGAGAGGGAGTGCATGGAAGATCATACAGGGAGTCTTTAGGGGCCACGCCTGGGATTGGTGTCTCTCACTCTCCTCAACATCCATTGGCCAGAATCCAGTAACTGCACGGTAAGCTGAAAAATGTGCCCAAGAAGAAAAGCAAGCAGCATTTGGTGAGTTCATAGTCTCTGCCAAACTGAAGGAGGGTCTCTGATAGGACCAAAGTGGGTTTGGTGAGGAGATGGGAACAGCAGGGACAGGTGGAGTGAACTGGAACTCAAGGCTGCCAGCCTCTGCCCTCCAGATGTTTCACCCTGGGTAGGTCACTGTCTCTCTTTCTCTGAGCTTTGGTCTTCCCATGTATTGAATATAACAACCCCATGTAAAGCCTTCTTCTAGGCACACATTTTCTGTTTCTATGGTTCACCCACTGCCTAAAGCCTCCATATAATTTCTATGATCTTATAATCTACTAGAGGCCTGGTGCACAAAATTTGTGTACAGGGGGCATGTGTGTCCCTGCACCCTCTCCAATCTCGGACCCCTCGAGAGATGTCTGACTGCCTGGTGGGATCAGGTTTAAACGGGCAGTCAGACATCCCTCTCACAATCCAAGACTGCTGGCTCCCAACGGCTCGCCTGCCTTCCTGCCTGATTGCCCCTTACCGCTTCTGCCTGCCAGCCTGATCACCCCCTAACCACTCCCCTGCCAGTCTGATCAACGCCTAACTGCTCCCCTGATGGCCTGATTGCCCCTAACTACCCTCCGCTGCCGCCCTGGTCACCCCTAACTGCCCTCCCCTGCTGGCCTGGTCACCCCCAACTTCCCTCCTCTGCAGGCCTGGACCCCCCTCCAGGTCCCCTCCCCTGCTGGCTATCTTGTGACAGCCATCTTGTGTCCACATGGGGGTGGCCATCTTGTGTATTGGAGTGATGGTCAATTTGCATATTACCTCTTTATTAAATAGGATGACCTGCCTTTTAATTTCACAACATCCCCATCCAAGCCCTTCTCTTTCTCTTCCTCTGCTTTATTTTTCTTTATTATCATCTGACATACTGAACGTTTTTCTCACTTATTATTCATCTCCCTACACAAGAGAGCACAGCTTTGTGTGTTTAGTTCACTACTATATCCCAAGTACCTAGAAAGTACTTGGCATCTTGTAAGCACTCAGCAAATACTTTCTGAATGACTGAATGAAGGAATGAATGAAATTTAAAACCTTTCTCAGAATAGTAAGTTGTCTAAAATTCATAATAGCACAACACTGCCATCTGGTGCCAGACACTTGAATTGCAAGCACAAAATCCTGGGGTTGGAGAGAGGAGGTAGACAGTCTTCTGGGACAAGCCTTGTCAAATCAACACTATTTCATTGCTTCAAACAGCACCGTCTGACTTTGGATGGGACAATGGGTCCATGGGGTCTAATTTTATATCCGATGGGTGTTCCCCTCCAGATCACTAGATGGAATTTGACTAACCATAAGATCCTCAGATGCAACAGGCACTCAAAGCTTGCTCTGATGCTGCTAAAATCAATAATGTGTGGAAAACGCTATCTCTTCAGAAGATGAAATACACACACACAAAAAGACCCTCACCCTCAGAGAGGACAAAAGAGAGAATATTTGATGTGAGACTAGTAAGAAGGACCATGAGAAGGGTGGAGAAGAAGAAATAACCTTTGAGGAGGAGCCAGGAAACTAGACCCTACCTCCAACCTGACCTGAATTCGCGTTGGTTTTCTCATCTATAAGATAATGGCATTGAACTAGATGGGCAATAGGCCATAAATTCAGCCTAGCCCTGAAGTCCTTAAGAAAGAAGAGAAAGGTCATAGGTACCTCCAATTTCTGGAGCTAATGCCTGGAAAGAGAGGTAAGTGGTCATCCATCATCTTGTGGACATCAAGCTGGTGTCCTCAGTTGGGGGTCTCCTCATTACTTGGCAGCTGTTCTAATGCTGCGGGGGTCCTCTCCCAGAGGACTTGGTGTTGACCTGAGTTTCCCTCTCAGAGCCTCATGGCTGTTTCAGATCAGCCTTGGTGAGTGTGGCCCATGCCCTTAGTGCCATGGCAACCAGGACCTTCCATACACACACACACACACACACACACTCACACACACACTCACACACACACACACTCACACACACACTCACACACACACACACTCACACACACACACACACTGTGTTTTACTCCTTTCAATAATCTGAAGATTGATTCCAATTGATCTCTGATTTCCTTCAGCAAAGTTTGCTCCTCCAGGTCCCTCATTCAGGTTGGTGGCCCTAGATGGACTTTTGCCTTTTCTTCCAGAGCTTTGCCTGTGGTGACAGGAACATCTTAGTGGCTTTGCTGATGCCTACAGATCTTTCCTTCTGGCCCCTTCTTCAGCTCTGTCCAGCCCAGATGTGGGGAGCGCCTTTCAGGGTTGTGTGGGATTTAGAAGACAAGTTTGGCCTCAGACTCCAAAGGGCTACATGGGGGGACACAGCACATGCAAAACAGTGAACAAGCCATGTATGTTTGGGCAAGTGTCAAAATAAAGGGGTCAGGTTGAAGGGAGTTGACTGGGAAGCCTTCCTGGAGGAGGCAGGATTCGTATGGCCTCTGAGTTCATAGATTATCTGAGACCTTGGGAGCAACCACCTTGTCCCAGCAAATCTTAGCACCCAGAGTCAGGGTGAGGGCCACCTGTGAGTACCTTCCCCTGCTGTGGGTGTCACTGAGGTGTAGGCCTGGCCACCTCATGACCCTGTGCATCTGGGTGCCCAGAACACTTTAGGGGCCCCACCAAGACCTATTGTTCTCCTCCCTCCATCTTCCTCCTTCTCTGATTCCCCTACCACCACCACAGATTCCCTTCCTCTTGGCTTATCAGGGTCTCTGCTGTTTACTGCTTTCTCTCCCTGTGTGAGCTCTGCTTCTACTGTTCCTCCCACATGGCAACTCCTCCCACTTACTCCTAGGAGCATTCATCCAAAAAATGATGGACACCTGATCATCTGTTGTCAACTCAACATCACACCACCCCTTTCCAAGGTTTCCTCTGTGGCACTGAAAGAAGCAGGGAACTAACTACAATTCCCAGAAATCCCTTGGTTGTTTGGTTCCATCTTGGAAATGCCAAGAAGAGGCTCTGGTCCAATATTTAGCAGATAGAGCAAAAGGAGAGGTCATTATTAAATGTAAACATAGTTTTCTATGAAATTTTAGCAGCCAAATTGACATGTGCTATAAGTGTAAAATACATACCAGATTTTGAAGACTTTGTACCCCCAAAATGTAAATTATCTCATTAATAATGTTTTTGTTTCATGTATTTGTGATATATTGGGTTCAATAAAATATATTATTAAAACTACTTTTGACTGTTTCTTTGTACTTTTTTAATGTGACTCCTGGGAAATTAAAAAATCCTTATGTAGCTCACATTACTAGTATATTTCTATTGGACAGAGCTGGTTTCAAGTGTGTGGAAAGTGGATGGAAAATGAACACACAAAACACTTCCTAGCCACATGAGACAATAAACAATATCACAATGTTGAATGTGGATTAATGCCACACAAGAGTGGTGCAGATGCCAAGAGTTAAGAGCTCAAAGGAGAAAAAGAGGTCCCTGAGGACCCTGTGGTAGGGAAGGGAGGTGGTGGGGGCAGGATTGAACCACACCTTGAAGGATGGGGAGGGCGTGAACGGGGTGAGGACATCAGGGACATGCCAGGCGGTGGATTCAATGTGCTCAGAAAGGAATAACTCAGGCTTGGCAAGATGCAAGGTCCATGGGGTCTCAAGGAAATGTAAAGAAAGGGGTCGTTGTTTCCTCCTGTGCCTTCAGTCTTCATTTTACCCTGTGGACCAGAGTGTTGGGGAAAGGAGAGAGGCAGACAGGAAGCTCCTGAGTTGAATGCTGGGAACATGGGTGCCATCCCCTGGGATAGCAGAGGGCCTTTGCACACCAGGTCACAGTACAAACCCAAACCCAGGTCCTAACACCTCCTCTTGCTTTGTCTAGAATTGGCTCCTTGAGTGGCCATGTTTTCCAGGGGTGTTGGGGCCAGGGGTCCAGGCTCCAGAGGGGCAGGATGCTCTCCATGGCCCCAACTCAAGGGCTGTACCTCCTTCTCCCAACCACATCCTAAAAGTTTCCTGGTGGCTGTAGACCTGAGTCCCCTGGTCACAGGGAGAAACATGTGTTCTATCTGGGCATCATGGAGTTCGGCGGAACAAGGACGTGGGGACAGGAGATGTGAAGCCACAGCTTGAAAGTGCTTGCGCTTGCATTTGGCAGACTTCCTGGCATGGCGTCCCCAGTCGGCAGCAGCACTTTTCTGAGAAAAGCTGGGAACTCTGTGGTCCTGGCCTGGTCCTGTGAGACTGGCCGCCTGGAGCCAGCTGGAGCTGAGTCCAAGTTGGATGTTGAGTCATTTCAGGAAGGGCCAGCTGTGGTTTCCAGCCCAGAGACTGGACCAGAGGATCATGGATGTGAACCAGGACAAAGGAGGCGCCAGGGCGTCCATTATAGCACAAGCAAGCGCAGGTAACATAGTGGCCTCAAAAAAGTGCCGCCCCCCAAACCCTGAAAGCACTTGGCCTCTTTGTTGGGAGATCTTTAAAAACAGGAGAGCTTTCCTACCATTGCCTCAATGGCCCTTCACACCTGCTTCCAAAGAGGGGAAGGCTTAGCTCAAGAAATCCTTCCTTAGCGCCTGCATTACCCAACACTGAGTCAGGAACCTTGGGGGAAATGAGAGAAAGTGGAGAAAAATCTTTAAATCTTAGGTCAGAAAGAGCCTTAAGAAGTCGTGGAGGCCAAAATGTCTTCCCAAAGTAGAAACTCCTGTAGCAACATTCCCGGCAATTCAATGTGGCCTTGGTCCTCTGAGAACACACACCTTAAGAAATCCAAAGACACAGGCAGCATTTGGGAAACTGGCCCAGTACATGAAGAGGTGCTAAAGCGTGCAGCCCAGGCTGGCAGTGCCATGAGAGCCCTGAGCCAGGGATGACCAGGTGACAGGATGGCCAACGTGTGAGATAATAATCAGAGAAAGCTTCTGGACCAGGGGACTGAAAGTGGGCCATGAAGGACACGCAGGGTCTGGGGTGGGGAAGAAGAGAAGTGGATACAAAATGGTTTAAAAAGAAAAAGGAGGAGGAGGAGAGAAGGAGGAAAGAGTAAGGGAGAAAAGGAGGGAAGGGAAAGGAAAAGTCGACAACAGTGATTTGAGAGGCAGCAGGACATTCTCCAACCCCAAAATCTTTGTTGCCTAAAATTTCACCATAAAATTTTCATTTGGGGGGGACGGGACTAAATTTTTCATTATTTTTATCTTTCAAAATGAAGCTTTCTTTGCTAAGATAACAAGTAAAGGCCCTTATAGAACATCAGATGCTTAACAGGCAGGTAAGAGTGAAACAAAGACAAACTCTGCTTCTGTCACCATTTTGCCAAAGATTAGCTAGTTCGATCAGCTGCTAGTCATGCCCACAAAAATGGCAGCACTGCGGAAAGAGATTGGGTTGGTCCAGGGGGCCAAGGCCTACGTGAATCTTCATCCCATTGACCTCAGGAATACCCTGACATTTCCCCTTCGGTCTACCTGAAGCTCAGCCCTTCAAACAAACCTCCAGAGTGAACAGAGAAGCAGGGTGTCCCTGCAGCGATGGGTTCTGGGCTGGCCTGAACAGGTTCTCTGTGATCTCAATCTCCTTTCCAAAGGGTCCACAGGAGACATCCCTGGAGAAAGCTTCATAGCAAAACTGTTAAAACCCCAGGCTCTGGAGTCAGACTGTCTGACCTTGAGTCCTGGCTCTACTGCCTGGATCTGAGACCTTAACCTCTACCTCTCTGAAGCCCAGTTTCCTCATTTGTAAAAAGAGACTGATGAGAGTACTTATTTCATAGGGTTGTTATGAGGGTTAAATATAATGCACTTGAAGTACTTCTTAGAGCATTAGGCATTGTGCTAGATAAACACTGTTCTATTATTATCACCAATTTTCTGAAACCTGTCAACACAAAGAATCCTTTGGATGTTTCAGAAGATGGATAGCGTCTACCTAACCAGAACAATTTTCAGCATCCTTCTTCCATTCATTCAATACTTACTTGCCGAGCCCCTACTGTGAGCAGGATTTTTTAAGAAATATGAAAGACAAAAGTGGAATGCTATTCTGTCTTTTTAAAAAATATACTTTTATTGATTTCAGAGAGGAAGGGAGAGGGAGAAAGAGATAGAAACATCAAGATGAGAGAGAATCATTGATCGGCTGCCTCCTGCATACCCCCTACTGGAGATTGCACCCGAAAACTGGGCATGTGTCCTGACTGGGAATGGAACCGTGACCTCCTGATTCACAGGTCAACGCTCAACCACTGAGCCATGCCAGCCGGGCTACCCTGTCTTGAAGGAATGTATAGCCTAATTAGGCACCAGAAGACATGGTCTTAAGGGACTACAACATGACACAGTGGACAGGGGTGCATGCTGGGCCTACAAGGCCTTGTATCATTTAGGATTAGGTTAGGCTGCAAGTAACTGAAAACCCCACATAACCAAGGCGGGAATTTATTTTTCTCTTCTATAAACAAAGTCAGGAGGCAGGCTGTGAGGCTGGTTTTAGCTCAACCATTAAGGGTCCAGGCCTCCTTTAACATATGGCTCTACCTCTTCACCCAACATGGCACTCAAACTCTAACATATACGTCCTCTTCTTCTTCATCATCACTATCTTTTTCACCAGAGCCATACTTAAGGAGCACACACCATGTCCCAGAAAACATTCTAATGACTCTCAAAATATTAAGCCATGGTATCCTCACAATAGCCCTACTATAGCAATATTACTTTTACTCCCATTTTATTGCTAAGAAAACTATGGCAAAAAAGGATTAAGTAATTTTCCCAAGCTCACATAACTAGGTGGCAAGGCCAGGATTTCAACTAAGTCTGGCTCCAGAGTTCAGCTACTAGGAAAAAGCAAAAAAGGGTATTCCCTACCCTTTAATAAGACCTTGGCAAGAATTTAGTCACATGGCCACATCCAGCTGCAATGGAGGTTGGGAAAGAGTAAGGGAGAGGAAGAGGAGAAGAGAAAGGACATTAGTATTTATTCAAGACAGCAAACACTGGGCGTTCTTTAACTAAGAAAGATGGGAAGACAGTGCCGTCCATGGTCCCAGATCTGTCTCTTGCTTCAACAGTGTAAGATGCAAAACCAGTGCGGTGGCAGCATCCTCTCCCAGGATGTGCTGAAGCCTTCTCAAGATGAATGGGGCAAAACTTAGGACACCATGGAAGCTGCCATGACCTTGGAGAGGAACCTGAACCAGGTCCTTTTGGAGCTGCATGCCCTGGGTTCTCATCTATTTGACTTCCTGGAGAACCACTTCCTGGATGAGGAGGTGAAAGTCAGCAAGAAAATGACTAACCTCCACTGGCTGGCTGGCCCCCAGGCTGGGCTGGGCGAGTATCTCTTCAACAGGCTCACCCTCAAGCACGACTAGGAGCTTTTAGAGCCCAGAGGCCTGTGAGGGGTCCCTCTGCATTCCCCTGGTATCTGCCTTTTGCCTGAGCCTCTCCCAGAAACCATTAGCCATTCCTTTAACCACCCTGGAGCCCTCTCCCATTCATTGGACCAAATAGAAATAATAAAGCTTTTTGCAGAGGGAAAAAGAAAGAAAGAAAGGTGGGGAAACAGATATTGGGGACCAACTTACATACAGTCTGTAGCATGGACCCCTACTAAATTCATATCCTCTCATAGCACCCCCAGCAATAATTCTGTATAACATGACCCCTGCCCTGCTCCTACCCCTACCCAAGAGAGGCTGGTCAGAGCTCCTGAACTGGGACCAACACGGAGATTTCATCTTTCCATTTGGACAGTGGCATGTACCCTCGGGTGCTGTGGGCAATGGATTTCAGCCAAGTCTTTAAGGCTATGGTCTACCAAGGAGAAGGAAGCAGCCAGCTCAATGGCCCAAAGATGATCAGGGAAGTGCTTGCCCCAGAAAACTGGATGAGGCTCAGGAGAAAGGCAGGACCCTCGGTGCCAAGCAGGTGAGGGTAGGAGGCAGGAGGTGGGTGAGGACGTATGGCCTCCACTGGGGGTTCAGCTCCTTGCAGACCCAGCTCCCACAACCTTGTTGCCTGGACGTGGCTCTTGCACTGGGGATCTGCAGAGTCAAACTGTTTGGTTTTATGATGGAAAATGGCCCCAGGAACTGGGGCGAGTTACTGCTCACGAACGTATTCCAACTTGTCCATTAAATGCCTCCTTCCGGTCCCAACACCCAGGCACGTTCACACCTCGGGTGAGGAGTCGGGCCTGCCCAGATGATTAGCGCATGGGCTGGGCTCTGTGGGAGCAGCATTGTGTCCTAAAGGAAGCCAGGGCGGCCTTCAGAGCCAGGGTCACCCCGTCCCACACGGCCTGAGAGAGAGCCAGGCAAGGCTCTGCGACAGTCCACCGTCCCAGCCCACCCTGGACAGGGACTCTATGGGGCAGGCCGCGCCCCGCTAGGGTCATGGCCAAGTTGGTAACCGGAATGAAGAGCAAGGCCCCTGCTCTGCCAGTTAAGAGCTGTGTGACCTTAAGCAAGCTCCTTAGCCTGAGATTGTGCCTCTTCTGCGGAAGGGGAACAATTCCCACCTTGGGAGGGTGTCTTGGTGATTAACTAAACCGTGAAGCATGGAGCCCAGTGCCTGGGGCCTGGCACTCACTCGGTAAACAGGAGTGGTTATTACCCACTGCCCCTGCCATCTGGCCTCTTCCCCCGAAGCATGGCGGGAGTCGGGAGGAGGCAGGAGGAGGGATCGTCTACTGAGGGTGAAGTCATATGACGAGAACTGCTGGGTCGCCTCCCCTCTTACATTTGTCTCCTTCTCAGGGGGAGAGAGGCCCAGAGTCCTCAGTCCCCTGTCCCTCTGTCCTCCACTCCCAGCTGCAGCCTCTACTCTCAGGCAGGCCTCCCTTATTTCCCCAAGGCCCTCAGCCAGCAACTTAGAAAAGCTCCCCAGTCTCCAGAAAGTGGGGCACGATGAGGGCCCAGCCGAGGAGAAAGGGCCTGCTCCCAGTCAGAACCTCCAAGCTGCCCAGGCAGGGGAGGAGGGGGTTGGCACGGGGAGCAGTCCTGAAGGGGACAGGCAGGGGGTAGGGAGGCCCTCTCACTGCCCTGAGCTGCGGGCCTAGCGGGCTGACAGGCAACCCATAGTCCTCCCCCGTTTTCTTCTCGGCTCTGCCATTATAATCCTATTTCCCCACCACATCGAGTCCCTGTTTCTCTACCAATCTGCATGAATATGGAAGCAATTGACCAGTTTTGAAGCAATGCAGAATTCTTCGTTCTGTTGTCTAATTTTCATCTCCCTGGACTGTTGACTTCCCCTACCCTCGGCTCAGCCCTAGGCAGGTTTATTTTCTTTGCTGCACTTCTTTTAAAATTGGAATTAGAGCCAGAATGGAGAAAGAGATTGGAAATTTGTTTCCATCCAGATTCCCATCCTCCACGGCCTTTGCTGGAACCCACACTGGGCAGTGTGAGAAGGTACTTCCCAAAGGGAGGCATCACCCTCTTGCCGCTCAAGTGCTTGGCCCCTGTACCCCATCCCCATGGTGGGGGGCTGGAGGGAGGAGGTGCATCCGAAGGTAACTGCTGAGGCAGATAAAGACAGGTCCGATGTGTTGCAGTGCCTTCCCCCCTTCCCCCCACAGTACCCCTCACCCCAACACACACCCTGTGACAAGGGTCATTAGCCAAGGTGGTGAATGCCCAAATCACTCATTAGACTCAACCCAGACCCCAGGTGGGTCATGGGGCAGAGGGCGGAGGAGAGCCTGTGATTGACAGAGGATATTCCTGCCCCAAGAAGTTTTCACAGCGTGAATCTAGGGGGATGAGATCGACAAATGTGAGTTACTTACAAACAGAGTAAGACACAGGATTTAAAAAGGTGAGGTTCTAGAAACAAGGCTACCAATGTTTGCAGAGACCCAGTGGGCACGTGGTGGGGCCCTGGAAGATTGCGAACAGGGCAGGCCTGCCGTGGGGGCTGTGGGTGAGGGAGAGCAGCTGGGGAGGGAGGCCATCGCGGCCCCTCCACACAGAGCCCTCAGGCATCCGGTCATGAGACCACATGTCTCAACACAGTGGCCAACCATGACCCGCTGTGGCCGAGGTGCACCGGCTCTTCCCAGAGCTACTGGGGGAGGCTTGGGTTTGTTTGGGGAAAACTTAAACTTCAAGGAGGGTTATAAGCAAATACCTGACTTATCTACCCATGAACCCCTCACTGTACTAGAGCCCCAAGAACCTCCAGGGCTGAGGACTGAAAGGGGGGCCGGGGAGTGTCAGAGCCAAGGTCCCCCTGGGGTGCTGGAGTCGGGGCGGGTGATGTGAGCTCACATGTTCCTTGGCTGGAGGAGGGCAAGGAGATCATTGGAGACAGTCATCTCTGATGTAGCAGAAGATGGTGCAGCAGATACCGCGCCTCATGCCAACTGCAGCAGAAGCCGCACCCTCACCTCAAGGAACCCCGAGGCCCTAGGCTCTCTGATTCAAGAGCTTGGGTCCCCTCCTAACACCCCCATTCCCATCCCTATCATCAGCATGAAAGACAACCAAGAAGGCTGGCTGGTCCCTCCTGAGCAAGGCCGCAGCCACTGGAATCACTTCCAGAACATCCGGTCCAACATGCCCCACTCGCCAGCCTGCAAGGGCAGAGGAGGAAACCAAGAGCCTGCCACCCAAGATAAAGGTTTCCGTCTGACTTTGTGGTTCAGCTGAAGTCGTGTTCTTAATTGTTCAAATAAACAGTTTTCAGCCCGGAGGCCAGAACACGCCAAAACATGCCACTCCATTTCCAGCACCAACTGGGTGCTACGGGCACAAACACATTTTCCAAGTCCCAGCCAGCACTCACGGGTGCCCAGTGGACTGGGGGCTCAGCCTTGCGCCCAGTTCCCATCTGGTCTGGGGTCGGCATCAGCAGAGCTCTGGGCTCTGCTGACTCAGCCCCTGGTCCTGCCGTGCTCTGGGGCATGTCCTGCTCTGGGGATTCTGGGTGTGGCCTGGGATGGAACAGCCCAGAGGAGCCGAGGCCAGGCAGCCATTCCCCCCCGCCCCCGCCCCCGCCCCCCATGGCTGTCACATGACAGCAGCACCTCATTCCAGACAGCTACTAGGTCAAATCCCCCAAAAATTTTTTGAGAAGCTAAAGGGCTAAAAAGAGGGCCATGCTGGCTCTAGGAAAGAAACACAATTGTATCCTTTACCCAGAAAACAAAAGGTCCCAGGAGAGCATCTCCTATAGGGATACAGGCTGTGAGTGTATGGTTTGCCTGCAAGGAACTTGTAAATGCAGATAAGGCCGCTGGGCCCACGCAGGAATGATGAGGCACCTCCTGACTTCTAGTCAAGCCCTGGACCTGTCCTCAGGGACATCCTCGGACGTCCCACTGTTCCTGCTTGGTGGCCTCAGCTGATTGGTCGTCAGGAGCTCCTTTCCCGGGAAACACCAGCTCTGGAACTGGAGCGGTAGGCTGACTGAGATGCAGGGTAGGCCCAGGCAAGGAGGGCCATGCTGCCCAGCCTGTCCCAGCCTGCAGGGGAGCCCTGGGAGCTGGGCCCAGAGGCGCAGGAGGAGCAGAAGGCTGGCAGGAACCTGAGACAGGACTGGACAGATTACAGACCATCACCTAATAGCCCCCACCCCCTTGACCCATCCAGCACAGGGTGGCCTCTGGGGGGCTGCTCTCTGGTGGGGGGAGGTGGGGTTGGCAAAGCCAAATCCTTGGTCCAGTCAGTAATTCCTCCCTCCTTGGGCCCAGGGTCACTGAACCACAGGGCTCACATTTCCCCTAAACGCCTGGGCCTGTGATTAAGGTAACAGTTGAGTTACCAGCACTCGGGGAAGAGATGGGGCCAGGAGAGGAGGAGGGTTGGCCCGTGGACACAGCTGTCACTAATCACAGGGAAGGTCTCAGACCAAAACTCATTTCGGACCCAGAGCCCCTGGGCCTGTTTTGGGAAAGCTGACTAATCCCGTAATCCTGCCCATCAGGCCTATTTTCTGCCTGGCTTCCAAGTTGAGTGGGAGAGAGCCTGGAGGCAACTGTCCCGCTGAGGAATGTCTTCTCCTAAAGGAGAAAAGCCACCTCACTGGTTGTGCCTGCTCCGCAGAGGCCTCTGGTGTAGGACCGCAGCACTTGTACCTCGATGATGGTGCCCGCACCCGGTGGAGGCCAGCCCTGGAAGCAGGGGCCGAGGAAAGGGCACAGGGGGTCCTGCCTCCACATGAGTTAGGAGACCAGGGCCACCTCTCTCAGGCCTGCTCCTCAGACACGGGCTGGGGGGCAGCAGCTCCGCCTCCTCAGGAAACTGTTACAAATGAAGAACCCCAACCCTGGCCTGGACACCTTCCTCCCTGGGCTGGGCCCCTTGGGGTGGAAATGAGAACAGCCTGCCCTCCAAGGACTGCCAGTCCTTCCATCCGGACCACTCAGGGGATAAGTGTCCTCCACTTGTCCACACACCCAGGGCTATGGAGACCCCGTCCAGGGCAGCACGCACACACGCAAACACACATGCACACTTACCCCCGCCCCACAGTGACTTCAGCGCACCAACCCAGCAATACACAATCGAGTCAAGTGAAGACCAGAACCTCTCCAAGTCACAAAGCAGCCAAGTGCAGGGAAGCTGTGTGCACACCCGATCTGGCCCTCCGATCATATTTTCCCACTTTGCCATTACCTCTTCAGAGATGGTTCACTTGGGGGTGGTACGGTGAAGGGGAGTTTGAGATGAATTTTTTTTTTTTAAAATCATGCTTGAAAAGAAAAGAATCCTTTTCAGATCATCTAGACCAGTGGTCGGCAAACCGCAGCTCGAGAGCCACATGCGGCTCTTTGGCCCCTTGAGTGTGGCTCTTCCTAAGCCTTAGAAGTACCCTAATTAAGTTAATAACAATGTACCTACCTATATTGTTTAAATTTAAAAAATTTGGCTCTCAAAAGAAATTTCAATTGTTGTACTGTTGATATTTGGCTCTGTTGACTAATGAGTTTGCTGACCACTGATGTAGACCAGTGGTTCTCAACCTTGGCTGCACATTAGAATCACCTGGGAATCTTTTTAAAATCCTGATTTCTGGGCCTCATCCTCCGGAAATTCTGTTTCTTTGTTACTAATGTTGTGGCCTCACCCCATAACAAAGAAACAGAATTTCTGGAGGATGAGGCCCAGAAATCAGGATTTTAAAAAGATTCCCAGGTGATTCTAATGTGCAGCCAAGGTTGAGAACCACGGATCTAGACAAAAGAAAATAATGGTCTCATTGTCCAACCCCACCAGTACCAGTCGGGGACTCTGCTATAGAGAACCCTCCGACTGGTCCCTCCTGTTCTGTGTCTTGCCGGGAGGTGTGGGGAAGGAGAGGCAAATTCAAAGGCACTTTTTGTTTAACAGCTTTAAACACCCCCAGCCATCACACCACCAGTCTCTCGCAGACAGTGAGCAGGAATGGGAGCTCGGCCTGTAATAAGCAAGCACGTGCTGTCTCTTTAAGAGTGTGGCCTGAACCTTTGTTTACAGCAGGTTTGTTTGGGTCTCAGTGGGAGGAAAGGAAGAAGATAAAAGCTGTTGGGATATAAGAAAGACAAAAAAAAAAAAAAAGCCAGAATGCAGGCAGAGAGAGCAAGAGATAGGTTCAGAGGGAAAATTTATTTTTGCAACAAGGATTCCAGTCTTCTGGGGACTGTTTCCACCGAGCAATTTAATCATCAAATGCGTAGGTTGGTGAAACGCAATTCACTGAGGGAGCCGGGGCTGACTGGCCTTGCTGAGGGCCACCTGCAGGCTCAGGCGCTGGGCGGAGGGACTGGCACTGCAGCTTCCTGGGGGAGGGGCTAGCCAGCCGTGGGCAAACTACGGGCCCGTTTGAAACGAATAAAACTAAAAAAAAAAAAAAAAAAAGACCGTACCCTTTTATGTAATGATGTTTACTTTGAATTTATATTAGTTCACACAAACACTCCATCCATGCTTTTGTTCCGGCCCTCCGGTCCAGTTTAAGAACCCATTGTGGCCCTCGAGTCAAAAAGTTTGCCCACCCCTGGCTAGACTGAGGTTGAGAGGAGGACAGGGTGGGGGTGGCCTAGAGACAAACCCTGGCAGTTGGGCTTGTGGGACAGAAAGTTCCCAGCCTGGACTCTGGGTATGGGCTTTGGGGTCCCTGCAGCTGTCTGCACCTTTGTGTGGTGGGCACATATGCACACTTAGGTTGACAGTACTCCTCGGAGAGAATCTATGGCTTTCATAGCGTCTCATAGCCCACCTCCGCCCCACCCCCCAACCCCCGTGTTTCCCATCAGCAGAAAGAGGCCAGTTGGGGTCAGGTTCAAATCAGCCCCCTGAGATGTGAGATGGGCTGTGGGGAACCATTGCTTCAGATGTGCCAGTAACTCGTTTTCCAGGAGTGGGAGCTGTGGCCGGTGACCAGGCAGAGAAGTGGCACGGTGAGAGCTGCCGCTGGAGAGGCAGTGACTGGAGAGGCAAGGCTGGGAGAGAGGGAGGTCAGGGGATGGCTTTGGCAGAGTCAAGAACGCTGATGATTGGTTCTGGGTGAGCTTGTAGAACAGGGGGAACCCGGTAGGTCTAGCCCCAGTCTCTGATACCAAAGCTGTCCTGGGTACAAAGTAAGCCCATCCACAAACAGGCCAGACACACGGCACACACAAGCGCACATACGTACACACGCCACCCCTCCTCCTTGCCCGGCCTACCTGCACGGGAAGCTCCCTGCAGAGACCATCTGCCCACGCTTGCTGCTCGAGAACAACTGAGGGCTGTGGGCCATGCTGAAGACACTGTCTAGCCTGCCCTGGGCACGCAGAGGCAGCCAGGCCTTCTCCAGGGCAGCTGGGCTCCAACATTCCTGGGGCTGGTTTCCATGATTTTCCATATTCTGAGGATAGGGGGGCAGCCTGTATGTGGGATTATCTCATCAGGGCCAATTCAAGCTCTAGCTGCACCGGCTCCAAAGCATGTCCTCTCTCCTGGCAGTGGGGACCGGGAGGAGGGCGGTCACCCTCAGGCCATGGGACTGGACAGTCACACCTCTGCCCCTCATGTTCCCACTCCCCAAAGACCCTACCCCGAGAGCCTGGCCCTGGAATGTCAGTGCACCTCGGGCCCCACAGTCACATGTCACAGGGAGCACCCCCTGGTTAGGGAAAGTAATTTGTGAAGTCAAACCACATTAGCCAGGAAACTCGACGTGAAATAGGCAGCTTGCACCCTGTGTGATTTCTTCAGGGTGAGCAAGGGCTGTTTGCTCAAGATTGTTAGACTTTGAATTTCTTGAGGGTAGGGGCTGGGCCGCAGGCCCCCACAGCACCCTTCAGGGTGGATGAAGGACTTTGTGTGGCTAGCACAGAATCGTGTGCAAGATAGCAACTTAGCACGTGTGCTGGAGAAAGGATGGGCAGAAGGACAGACTATATCCAAGCCTCCAACAAGTGCTCCCACTTTGGACTCTCCATGCCGGGCAGTTCAGAGGGAAGAGGCCTAAACAGAGTGGAGCTGTCTGAGGGAGGCAGGGGATCCTTGGGTGGGGGGCCCCTTGGGGGAGGAACAACAATAAAACATCCATTGGTCAAATCAAAACCTCAACGGCCCGCTCTCAACAGGACCCGGCAGGGACTGGGCTAAAGCGTCCACTTGCTAAAAACCTGCCCCAGCTCCCGTCCTCCCCCAGCTTCCAGGGTGCCCTAGTCAAGCCCGCTCTTGCTAAATAAACCAGCCTTTGTGTGTGTGTGTCCCGGAGCAGAAAGAATGGGCTGGGGGAGGGGAGGAGGATCTGTTTGTCAAAATAGACCTCCTGAATGCGTTCAAGGGCCTGCAGTTTGGATGAGTAAATATTTTCCCTTTCAGATGAAAGGTGCAATCATCGCCGTTTTTAAATTACTTTAATTAGAAAAGATTGCCTTAATCTTTTACTTATCTGTCCTATTGTGGGAACTGCCAGAAAATGAAGTGCAGGGAAAACAGGTGGAGTTTGACCTTTGCTCTAAGCATCTTGAATTTCTTCTAGGCTGGTAATTAAGAAGAATCAGGGGAAGTTCCTTGCAGAATCTAGGAAACACAAACACACACATAGTCATGGACACAAGGGCACGCTGGCGAGGGCTCCTCTCCCCCACCCCCACACGCCTGCGCACAGACATACTCTCACGCATGCGAGGGCACATGAGTGGAAGGGAAAATGGGCCCTGATGTGGCAGACCAGAAAGTTCCAACTCTGAGAGCAGCGTTCCTGCTCCCGGCCCTGAGAGGTGGCTTAATGAGTTTCCCAGGGTGGCCTGAGAATGATTAATTAAGCAGACAGCCCCTCACTCCCTCCCCAAACAACGGAAACCCGGTAACGGTCTGTTTGGGGAGCGAGCAGCAGGGGCCCCTGACTCCAGGGCCGTTGGGGACGTGGTGTAAGAGCCAGGAGCCCCAGATAAGGGGCGATAGCAACGGCCTGTAACTGCCACCGAGGCTCAGCCGACCCAAGCCGAGGCTGGCAGGGCAGGGCCTGGTGCACGGCCCTCTCTGCTCCTGGCCTCTGGCACTGCCCAGACCCTGGGGGACTCTTGACAAAATGGCAGAGCAGTCAGAGTTGTCTGGCCTCCCTCCCCACTGGGAGCGCCTCCCCCCCCCCCCCGCCCCGCCCATTTCTACTATATGTCAGTCCTGGGCTCGTCATTGGACACTAAATCGGAGAGGATCTGGAGGCTACCTGGGTGTCCAGACCCACAGGAATGGAGCACGAGGGGCAGGGAAAGAGGGGAAAGGGAGGGGCGTGGAGAGGGGGAACCTGCTTGTCTTTCAGAGCTATCAGGGGGCCCAGGGGCCAGCATGAACCATTCACTGAATAACAAACATGTATGAGCACTTCCAGTGCCCAAGGTACAATGGCGATCAGTGGTCTAAAAGACAGATTCCCCAGCCCAGCCGTGGGGTCCAGGCTGTGTTGCCCGAGGAGTCCTGGAATCTAGGCTCTTGGGTCCAGGCACCTCAGGCGTCTGCATCTGTAACTCGGACCGGCTCTTCCCAGAAGCCTGTGGGTGCTTCTCTGGGAAGGTGCCACAGAGATTCAGCCGGGTGCCAAGTGTCGGGCCCTCTTTTCCACAGACAAGAGCCTGGCCTTCCTTCCCAGACAGTCACTCCCCCGGGGCCTGGGACAAGAGCAGGACAAAGGCTTCTCAAGCATTCGGAACACCCAGTCGGGGGCCGAAATCTGTCCTGGGCCTTGTGAACAGGCTGTGTGCGGGGAGAGGGGTCCGAGGCAGGCCCGGCCCTGCTGGCCCTGAGGGACGGAGGAGGAAGAGGAGAAGGAGGAGGAGGAGGAGGAGGAGGAGGAGGAGGAGGAGGAGGGGGAGGAGGAGGGAGCTGGCGGAGCCAGGAACAATGTTTTCACCGCTCTGGGTGCTTGGGCTGGGTTTCCAGCCTGGTGTTTACAGCATCTGCGGCCACATCCACGAGGGCGCCTGCGCCTGTCTGTACACGTGCCTTTCTCTACAGGTGTCTTCTGCGTGCTCGCGTGTTCTATCCGGTGTGTGGTCACACCTGCGGCTGTCGTCTCGGCGTCGGCAGGAGGCCCTCTCAGGAAAGGGTTCTGGCCTTCGCTGTGGGAGCTGCTCCCCCTCAGAACAGGGCTGAAATGAACCTTGCTGAAAAAGCTGGAACAACGCATTTTTATTCTGTTCCTGGCATGGGCCATAACACCAGTGGGTCTCCACGGTCAATTAGGAAGCTTGAGAAAACACTGCTTGTAATTAAAAGTCTAGAAGGGCCTCAATTAGGGCAGTGTTTGCCCTGCCAGGCCCGTTCCCAAACCCCACTCGGCAGCACTCCTGTCCTGGCTGGGAAAAGCCTTTGATTTGCACCAAATGTTCAGTGGCCACACTGGACGGGGCCTGGCACTGCCTCCCCGACAGCTGCTCGGGGCACAGGCGGGCCTCTGCCCCAAGGCCCGTGACCCGCCCAAGTTGTGGGACAAACTGGTGGAGCAGGCCCCATGTTGGGGTCCAGCCCCAGCAGGTCCAGGGGTTCCCAAAGGTGTGGACGGAGTGGGCACACTCCCACCTCCTGACTTCCTACCCCCCTGGGATCCTGAGCGCACACTTGTGGGGGTGCAGTCCCAGTCCCCCCCACCCCCACCCCGTCCCTGTGCCCACTCCTATCCAGAATGGCAGTGCTCATTCTAAGAATTATAGTCTGCACGTCAGGCCTGTCTGAGGGTGAGGCAGCCGAGGTCCATCTGGACAGAGGGTGGCACTGAGTTGCCGTGAGGGGCACCCTGTGCTCCTTCTTACTCTGCAGGGGCCACCCCCATCTGAGCAGAAGCCTGGCCTTGAGCTACAGCCGCAGGCAATGCAGCCAGAGGGCTCCAGACTAGTCCCCCGGGACCAGAGCATGCAGGGCCTGACTGGGAAGGTCAAGAAACAGCACAAAACTCTGACCTCTTGAATCCCTATGGATTAAAGACAAGGAGCCAACTGGGACCTGGTCGAAGGGGCCACGTCTCCCACCTCTTGGTGATGGAGGTGGGGCAGCCACTGGTGGAAACATGGGGGCCAAGGGTGTTGCTTCCTGGGCAAAGGCTCAGGCACTGGACTGGGTGGGTGGGAAAGAGAAGTGCTGAGTCAGCTTAGGAGCAACCCTTTCTCCCTCACCCCCACCCCCAACACTCATGAGCTCGAGCACGCGTGTACACACACACACACACACACACACACACACACACACACCAAGGCCACAAGTGGGCCCTCCCTGTCCCAGATCAGAGCCACCCCCACAAACTCACATTTCAACAACCAGCTCATGCCAACACCCATTCACAATCACGGACACAGCAACAGTGGGATATACAGACACTGTAGCAGAGGCCGGCAGGCCCCGTGCAAGACCAGGCTGCATTCCAGGGTCCTCGAGTCCTTGGCAGCCCCCAGCCCCTCTTGCAAGAGCAGAGGCAGACAGGAGAGTTGGAAAGAATCACTGTGCAGACAGATGGTCTTTGCAGGCCAAGGTCAGGTCCTCAACCCCACTGGCCATGCTCTGGGGGAGATGGGCGGCAGAGCTTGGGGAAGCCTTGCACAGGGCAGCCTGGTTCCCCCCAGCTCTGCTGATGCCCTGAAGAGAGGTCCTCGCTCCAGCGGCAGGGAGATGGCAGGGGAAGGGTTACAGGCTCACCAGAAAAAACAATTACTAATGGGAAAGGCAGCACATTCCAGCCCTGCTTAGCAGGACCGCCAGGGCCCGTGGGTGGTTCTTGGATTATGCATTTCCTTGAAAACAAAAAGGAAAGTTCAGGGCAGTTCAGCTGTGCCCTGAATCTCACTCAGGAGCCTTTGTCTCCTCTCAGGCCCCTCACAGCCCCGCGCTCCCCCCCCCCCCCCCCCGCCCCACGCACACACGATCCCACTGGCCCGGCCAAATGTCCACAGGGAAAGTGAGAACGTGAATGCCACTGACAGCCTGCAAGAAAAGTGTGGGGAGAGTGGAAAGAAAAATGGAAGAAAGAGGGAAGGGAAAGGAATGGGGACCTTGGAGAACTTGCGTTGCCCAGAAGCCTCCATTCTGGGGATGAGGTTGTGGAAACATTTGTTGATTCACTCAGCAAACCTGCATGCAGCCCCCGCTCTGTGCCAGGCACTGGGGTGATCCGTGAAGTTCACTGTCAGAAAGACGTGGTCTCCCCACTTACCCCTCGTGCTGTCTTCTAGCCATTTCCGTCTCGGGTCTCAGCACTCTCTGAGCCCTGCCCCGTTCCCACTTTCCTCCTCTTTGGCTTCTTCATGAAAACCTAGCGTCTGTGAAAACCTGGTCTCCTGATTATAATATTCATGCTGAGAAGTGGGTGACTGACAGTGGCTGAAAGCAGGCCCACCTGGGTGACTGATCCACCTCCCCCAATGAGAAGCACTTCTTTATTTTTTCTAATCCTCACCTAGTAAGGATGAACAAACCCACAACATTTATTTGATGGATTTCTGTCTAGGAATTGAGAAATACCAATTATTTCAATGTAATCGCTGCTTTACTTGTATGAGGTTGTAGGGTGCTCTACTTTGTGAGGAGGAGGGGGATGGCGGTGCCTCCCTGTGAAGAACAGCGGGAAGGCGTCTGGCCGTAAGCGCAGGAACAGAATCAATGGCTCTGAGTCTGCCTGGCCACGTCCTTCTCCCACCAAAGCCCTGTGAGTAGGCAGCGGGAGTCTGTTGCTCCCTGCCACACATGGGGAAACTGAAGCTCAGAGAGAGCCATTAAGAGCTTCGTTCAAGCCATAGCACAGGCCGCCTCCTCCCTAGGCATCTCCTCTGCTCGGGCCTCTGGGTAGCTAGCTCATTCCCATAGTTGAGGTCTCAGCTTAAACCCTGGCCCTCAGAGAGGGCCTGTCCGACCATCTGTCTGCAGCCATCCGCCCCGCATCGCCTCTCTGTTCCTCTCCCTCCGGCATAAGCTGATTCCGTCTGTGTGTATGTGAGGTCTGCCTTCCTTACGCGACTGTCAACTCCATGAGGGGAGGGCTGTGTCTATTTTGTTTACCGTGTATGTCCAAGCACCTGCGATAAGCACACAGTAGGCATGCAATATTTGTGGACTGGATAAAGAAATGAGTGGCTAAAAGCTTGGGTATGTGGGACCAGCTGACCTTCCCGGCCTCCACTCAGATTTGTGCTGCTCTCCATCAAACTCGGTCCACACAGAGGTCAGCAGGACGCTCAGAGCCTCTGCATTACAGTCCCGGACTGCATTAAAACAGCCTACACTTTAAAAAAACCAGATTCCATAGCCGGGCTGCATGTTGCTTCTGCAAGGACCAGGTGCCTGGCACATAGGGTATCCCAGAGGCCTGTATCCAATGCCACCTCATCCAGAGGGAGGACGAGAGGGGGCTGGCCCATGCGTTCCATTCAGACACGCTGTTCACTCATCTGTTCCGCAGACAGATGGGCTCTCAGCTGGGTTCTTAGACGTGGTGCCTGCCCTCAGAATGCACCTAGACTTTTCAGAAAGACAAGCAAAGAACAATACTGGTGGATTGTGCTCAGAATCAGCATAGAGTGAGACACCCTGGGAGCCACAGGTCTGCTGGGGAGGTCAGGTGTGAGCTGAGAGAAGGTCTGACTAGGATGGGCATGCCCATCCCATCTCACCCCCGCCCGTCTCCCCCTCATTTCTGTTTCTGGTATTCTTTCCCCCTTCCCCCTCCTCATTCTGTGTACATGGGGTGGGGTGGGATGACCCAAGCCTCGATTCTGGCCAATGAGACCTGCCCATCGAGGTGGAAATCATTGGGATAATTAACAAGCCTCCTTGGTGGGGCGGGTGGGGATGGAGGGGTGGGGCAGGCAGACAACACACAGCATGACTAGTGGGTCCGTGAGGCCCCGGAGAAAGGACAGTGCTCCCCAAGCCAGAACAGAGAACTAGCCCCTTGTCTTTCAGAGGCATCACAAGGCCTGGGACCCAGCATTTCCTTGGGACAAAAGAAATGTATGTTAGGGGGACCCAGTGAGGAAGACTCAAACATGGGTCTAGCCAGGGAGGTGGGTGCCCGAGGGATGCCCCTGCAGGCCTTCTTAGTCACAACCATTCCTTCTAGGGCACTGGTCTCTCATCATTGATGTTTCTATTTCTCTCTCCCTCTCCCTTCCTCTCTGAAATCAATAAAAATATATTCTAAAAAAAAAAAGGAAGGATTTGGGATGAGATCTGTGGTTTTCACATTCTGCTCCCAGAACCCAGACATTCTAGCAGGAAAATCCAGGCCATAGCAGCTCTGGTCTTATCATCTACACCCTGGACTTCATCCTTAAGATTCATGTGCAGACCGAGCCCCTAGCTAAGAAACGTTTGGTAACCTCTGGGCTGGGTGAGACCTGTGCCCATCTGGCTTGAACCTTCCAGGGATGGGCAGCAGCACATCCACGCAGGAGGGGTGAGAGGATGACTCAGGAAGGGACCAACCCTCAGACCTCAGGTTGAGTCTAGTACTGGACACACAAGTACATATGGAACACACAGGGACAAGGCTGGCTGTGGAAGCGGGCTCTGGAGGTCCGGCCAGACTCAGAGGAGAATGGGTACACACGCAGCACACAGGTACACACGCAGCACACAGGTACACATGCAGCACACAGGTACACGCAGTTGCCCCTGCAGCTCCGCCTACATGAGAAGGCTTAGTTAGAGGAATTCCCTTGCGTCCCCCCCTGAGCCCTGCCCCATTCCCACTTACCTCCTCTTTGGCGTCTTCAAGTTGACCTAGCAGAGCTCTGTCTGGATATGAGGAAAGTGTCTCTATCTTTTTAAAAAATATTTGGGGCTTGCTAAAAACCAACACTTTTTTTTAAGTGTGTATAATTCGAGGGCAATTCCATCCATATGTTTCTGATTCTCTAGCACTTAAATCATCAAAATATTGATTTTTAAGAGCCATTTGATGTCTAAGAAACCTTTTTAATAAGCTTTAAAAGCTCTTTAAACCCAGAGCCTGGAGCCAGTGCCAGGGCCCAAGCTGGCCGCTGGCTGGCCACACCCCCTCCCCGGGTCTCACTTCTCTGCAGGCCTCACCTCTGCGTGGCCTCCTTGCCTCCCCCAGAACCACCAGGGGTCCCAGCTACAACTCTGGTTATCCTGACAGAGGAACTCACCCGCCTTTCCTTTTCACAGACCTTTCTCATCCTTCTTTAAGATACAAACCAGGAGAAACAAACTGGATTTTTAACTTTTAAAGGCTCCATAATGTTGGGTTGTACAAAAAATACTATAGTTATTTTAACCAATTGCTATTGAAGGACATTTTAGTCATTTTCCATTGTATACCTTTGTGTACGTTTCTGACGATTTCCTTTGGCTGTGTTTCTAGACGTGAAAACGCTGGGTCAAAGAGTATGCGTGCACGTTGCCACATAATCTTTCCTAAAGATTGCACTGATTTGTGCTTCCACAGGCCTCCCCTCCTGTACTCCTGAGAGGAAATCTCATCCTGTTTATTCAAACAATGCCATCCACTTGGGCACACAGGAGCTCTCTCGCACAGCAGCTCGGAGCAGCGGCTGGAGCCAGAGGCCTGGGTTTGAATCCCCGTTCTGTATTTACTAATTGGGAGAGTTACTTATTCCGTCTGTGCCTACTTTCCCTCCTATAACTGGGGGATAATAGTGGCACCTGCCACCTATGTTCATCATGGGGATTAAGTGAGTTTATCTGTAAGAGCTTAAACTACTTAGAATAGTGACTGGTGCATAGTTGGTGTT
The DNA here is from genome assembly GCF_964212035.1 of Myotis nattereri. Lineage (NCBI taxonomy): Eukaryota > Metazoa > Chordata > Mammalia > Chiroptera > Vespertilionidae > Myotis > Myotis nattereri. Next base: position 62,142,909 of record NC_138085.1, read on the forward strand.
CAATAAATGAGGCTAATGTTAATATCCTTCATGCTCTCCCTTCAATCTGACATTCTCCTTTTCCCTTCCCCTCTTTATCTGACCACCTCCTGTCCCACGTCAACTCTCGGCTCAAACGCCGGCCTCCTTGTCAGGAGTTTCCTCCGCGTCCGCCTTTCTGAACTCCTTCTACCGTGTCGGTACTTGTCTTTACAAGAGCCTCTATCTTCCCTGCCAGGCTGTCCGCTCCAAGGGGACAAAGGCGGGATTTATCTGATTCCAGAGCCTCGTACAGAGCCTCGCAGGCCGCAGACACTCAGTAAATATCTGTTGAATTGAACTAAATGGTCATCAAAGGACCCGCATTGGCTAGAGGGTGAGCCTGGGAATCAGCTCTGCATCTGAATGTGAAGGGCCCTGTGTGACGTGGGCAGGGCCTGCTCCCGCTCTGCTCCTCGGTGTCTGTCCCCACGCAGCACAGGGTTAACCAGCTGGCCTCCCCAGTTACTCCTGGCCCAGGAGCCATCCTGAGGTCTCCCTCCCCAACAGCCTGCTCCCAGCTCTCAGTGCCCTCAGCCACTCCAGACACAGACCTCATCAGACGCAGAAAGGCCCTAATCCCGCTTGGGGAGGGCCTTTTGCTCCCCTGCCTCTTGGGGCTCAGGGCTGTTTTGTCTAAATTCTCCAGGAACAGAGAAAAAGCACACAGGCTTTTGCTAAGCCAGCGGGCAGGTCTCTCTGAGGACAGGGATTAAGTTCCATCTCGGTTGATCTCCCCTCCAGTCAGCTCTCCGGTCTGGGAACCAGACTCAGATTCTCCAGGGTTTCGCCTCCCTCATGTTTCCATTCCCTTCCATTGCCCTCCTGCCACTGTCAGCGGGGCCTTCCGAGGCACTCTACAAAGCAGAATAGATCCCAAAGAACAAAGCAAATTTGGGTTCAAACTTGGGAAAGAAAAGAAACCTTCCTGCCTTCCCAGCCTGGGCCGCCTCTCACTCCAGACCTAAGAGACCATCTCTCCTGGCGAGGAGGGGGGCTGCCTCCAAGGGCTTCCCTTCCCCCAGCCCAGGGCACTTCAGGTGCTGATGGAGCTGCGGGTGATGGGCTTGTGGGTTGACTTTTGCAGGATGATCTGGATTTGGAAGGGTCACTCAGGGGTCAGCAAGTTTGGGAGGACGGAGCCTAACTCCACACAGAAGAGGTGGACAGAGGGGACTCTGTCCTGAGTGACCTTCGGTCTCAGAGCTGCCTGTGGCCTAGGGAAAGAGTCCTGAGGTTGTTTAAAAGGGTCTTACTCTCCCCACCCCGAAATCAGTTTTGGGCTATAAGGTGCCATTTCTATATCATTACAGTGATGGGAATGTGAGCTTTATGTAAAGAATGGATGTTTTGAGCAATTTATGTGATTTTTAAAAAAAATCCTAATGGTCCAAAACAGGGGAAACATTGATGCTTCATTAAAGAGTATTCTCTTATTTTTAAAAATAAGTCCTTGGAGCTCATAACCAATTGGGGTTCTCTCAGAAAGCCCATTTTTAATGACCTTGATTCTGACTCATTTTATTTAAAACATATGATTTTTATGCTTCTCTTTTACACACAATCTCATGTTCTCTCTCTCTCTCTCTCTCTCTCTCTCTCTCTCTCTCTCTCTCTCTCTCTCTCCCTCCCCCTAAACAAGTTTCTCAATATCTCTGGGCTTTAGTTTACTAATTTATATAATAAATATAATTTACATAGTAAAAGGTTGGATAACTATATCCAAGGTTCCTTCTGTGAAATCAAGGGAATTCTGGACACACAAACTTATTGCAACAGCTCTATAGGAAGGAGATGATTTTGTCCTGGATAATCCTCAAACCATCCCCCTCCCCAAAACCATGGACCATGGACCATGGACAGGGTAGAGCTGGCTGAACTACTGAGGGAAGCCAAATACTGCTCAAGCTTTCAAGAAACCCTTCTGCGAGCTACACGGGCAGCGCCACATCTGTTTTGCACACTGTTGCACTCCTGTCTCCCAGCACAGGGTCCTGCAACAGCAGGTACCCCAATAAGTGTTGAATAAATATGTGAATTAATTCATTAAATCATGCTTGGGTCTCTGTCCGGACTTAAACATCTCTTTTCCAAAGGATATTAAATTGTGTTTCTATGCAAAGAACACCTAATGGGAATTTTTTTCAGATGATACTAGGCCAGATGTTGAGTAAGATATTAAAACAGATCCAATGTAACTCCCATGAAAAGCCTCTTCACCCAAAAGTAACGTATTATGTCATGAACAAATTGAGTTGTACTGACCTTTTGCAATAGGGTAGAACTCTACACAGGGAATCCTAAAATGATGTCTCATTAGGATAAAGGAGGCCATAGTTTATATTGTTCTAAAACAGGAGTGGGGAACCTTTTTTCTGCCAGGGGCCATTTGGATGTTTATACCATCATTTGTGGGCCATACAAAATTATCTACTTAAAAATTAGCCTGCTCTATTTGGTCAAACATTTAATTAACTCACCCCTAATGCCTTCACAGGGCCAGACCAAATAATTTTGAGGGTCTTATGTGGCCCACAGGCCAGATGTTGCCCACCCCTGTTCTAGAAGAAGGTGGATATCAGGAGTGGAACCAGTATTGGGACTGATTAACTTCTTCCTTCCTTCCTTTTTTGTTTGTTTTTTTTTTTTGTTTAAAACAAAATTGGAAGTCCAAGATCAAGTTGTCTGCTGGTCATGTTCTTTCAGACATCTCCAAAGGACAATCCTTTCTTGCCTCTTCAGTCTTGACATGACCTCCTCTTAGAAGGGTTCTCTCCAGTTAGTCTTCATATGGTTATTCAGGATGATTTTTCTATATTTTAGTTGTAATTCCAGTTTGGTCCAGGGAGAAGGTCAATGTAGCTTCCACTTAATCTGCTGCCTTTATGCAATGTCATGACTGATTGTTTTCTTAAGGCAAAGATTGACTTAGGTGAAGTGATGAGTGAACACACAAAGTGTTATGGAAGTCACAGACCTTCTGTGATAATTACATAATTGATGGGGTGGGAGGCAGTACTGGTTCTGATCCTCCAGATGCTCCTCCCCTTTATGGCCATTCTCTGGCCAAAGAGAGTCTAGGTGACATTGTCTTCTTAGAAACAACAATTTGGAGCTGGACTGCTCTGGTCTCCCCATTCCACTTATCAAGTGATGTGTTGTTGAATCCTGTGATGTGATGATACCTGTTCATTCACAGTCAAGACACCGGAAAGTCCACACTTGGCAACCACTATGCACATGAAGACGAAAAGCAAGGTGATGAGATCCAACATTACTGAACCCAGCAAAAGTTAAAAATTATGTCCCAGCCCAGCTGGTGTGACATAGTGGTTGAGCATCAATCCATGAACCAGGAGGTCACAGCTCAATTCCTGATCAAGGCACATGCCTGGGTTTCGGGCTCAGTCATCAGTGGGGAGCATCTAGGAGGCAGCTGATCAATGAGTCTCTCTCATCATTGATGTTTCTATCCCTCCTTCCCTCTCCCTTCCTCTCTCTGAAATCAATAAAAATATTTTAAAAATTATGTCCCATAGTCCACTTAGGTGTACCTTAGAGAGAAAAGTGGCCTTCGAAATAGATTTTAGTTTCAAAATAGATTGTTATACCTGGTCAGTAATATTTACCCAAGAGTAACACAAAATGTTGGCAATTGTACAGATAACTCCCTGTCTGACTAATAGAAAAGGTAAAGCTGTTTGATTGTCCATTTCCAATTGGGCCAAAGAATTTATACTTGTCTGATGAACCTTAAAAGTTATGGAAAATTATTTATGACATCAGCCAAGGTTAATAATACATTTCTATCATCTTTTTCCAATGGTACGGTCATCACTATAGAAATCACCACTTGGATAGTGCACATAAAAAGTGAATCAATATTTTTCTGGGTAATTTCCTAGAATAGCCTCTGCGGCTTTATTTTGTCAGTCCCGGGAGGCATGTTTCGGTGAGACATGTTTCTCAGAAGATGTTAAGATCTTAAATACCTAAACATGTCTAACAAGTTAAGGCTTGACTTCCACATTTTTAAAAAAAAATTGTACCCTCGTGGGGCATAGACTGAGCTGAGGGTGTGGGCGCCTAGTGTGAGAGTTGGACAATCTCTTGAAGTCTCCTTTGGGAAGAGCAACAACAACATGACAATGGCCAGGAATGTTTTCTCAATATGACATATGTGACGGAGCAGCAGCTATGTTACCAGCAAACCATTACTGCACAACAGCAAAGTAAGAAACAGGCAAAACTAAATGAAGAGTGCTAGACAAAGCATGGTACATGAACCTGTGGCTCCAGGCATCTGGACAGTCTTGAAGTTTTGGAAGAACAAACTATTTCCTTCACGCTGTCATCTGCTTAATATGAAGGTCTCTGGTTAGTCTCCTTCTGAAGATTTTCTGCTTCTGAAGGATTCTTAAGAGTCCTCATCGGAAAGTTTCTGTTTGGGATGGCCTCCCAGGCATCAGGGATGATCTGTGTTTCTTTGTTTGGGAAGCACAGATTCAAAAATCAAACCCCTGACATTTCACTGCTGTATGAGGTGTTAGCAATAACTGCTAAGATCTTTTTCCATCAAGGTCCAAAGGCTGCCTTTCTGTGGTGTCTCTTCCAGAAAACCAAGGCTCAGGTTGTGCAGGATGAATCAGGAGGATGTTAATAATAAAACTGGCATATTGTATGGATCCCTTGCAGCATTTGGCTATCTCAGCTCCTGGTAGGGCAGGATCTAGGATTAGAGGTAATATTCCTGGGTGCTTGGGTAGGCTGGTTACCAACTAATGAGGAGAGAGTGATGTACTCTCAAAGGAGTTGATCTTATTGTCAGTAAGGTCAAGGGCAGGACTTTGGACCAGGGAAATTCAAGTGTTTATGAAAGCTGCGCTAAGTTCAATGTGAAAATTTCACTCATCCTTTCTACTTTGCCTGAAGATTGGAGATGGTATGGACAGGGGAAACTTTGAGTAAGCAGCAATGTCTTGTAGAGCAATTTTAATGATCTTCTCAGGAAAATATGGATAGTCATGACTAGAGCAGTGGATGGGGACCCCCTGCTAGTAGGAAACACAAAATGGAATGGCTTATTTCGATCCTCTCCCACAAGGGAAGGCTTCAACAAATCTCCAAACAAACATGCAAACGAAGCCAACAACAAACAAGAGCAAACCCAGCAGAACGTAGTCATATTCCCTCACAGGGGATAATTGTAGAACATTCATTTGGAGGTTTTCAAACGGGCCTCGAGGTCTTGATTCCCATCCATGCCACGCCTTTACTGTTTTGCCAAGATTGTGTTGTTGGCAGGTGAGGTATGCATTAGAGCAGGATTCAGTAAACTACAACCCAAAGGCTAATTTTTGCTCGTGGACGTTTTTGTTGTGTTGTGTGTGTTTTTTCAAATAAGGCTTTGCTGGAAGTCATGCCCATTTGTTTATGTGCTGTCTACTGGGCTGTTGCACCCTAAGGCCAGAGCTGAGGTGTGGCAACAGAGACCGTGTGGTACACAGAACCTAAAACATTGGCTGTCTGGCCTTTTACAGAAAACGTCTGTCAATCCCCCGTGTAATACATCATTAAGATAGGCCATTTGTATCATATTGGAAGTTCCCCAACCTGGTCACTGTAACTCCAGACTATCCTTGGTGGAGTTGTGCCGTTTGTAAAATATGCACAAGAATTTGGGTTACAGTGAGCATCCTACAGAGTGGGGTCCAGCCTCGGGGAGGGATAGGCTTGGACTGAGATGAGCCCATGCATGTTGATAACAGTTGGTTAAAGCGCTCCTTCCCTGCCTCCTGTCTTAGGCTCCCAACCAGAGGGTGGCTATCTCCAACTCAAGTCCTCAGCAAAAGGGGGTTTTTGAGATTGTGTCTCCCAAATCAACTGTCCAGGACACAAAGTCAGGCTCGGGGGAGGGGGCGGGGGTGGGGGGTGGTGGGTGGGGACAGAACTTGTAACGTTTTCAGATGATGATCCGAGATAAAGTTTATCATCTGAAGTCTACCAGCCAAGGAAGACCTTAGGCTTGTTGGTCCTTGGGGCTGTTTTTGGCTATCTGTTGACAATTCTTTGACCATTTCCCCCTTTAAAGACAAATAAAATTCGAGACAAAACAATATTAGACAGAGGCGAGATTAGCTGAATAACATCTAAATTGTGGAAAGCCCCCACTCAGTTAAAGAAAGCTGTTATGATTGAAGTACAATGGACTTTTATTAACTTAGAGCAGCAGGGAGAACACTAAACTGACAATTCTTAAATAACATCTTGGTAGGAGGAATGAGTGCATTTTATTTTACTCTTCCGTGGGGGGTTCAGAAGTTCTTAGGGCAGGATATCAGAAGAGCACAGGCACTTAGACTGGCTACTGTCTATGAGAGGCAAAGTTCTAAGCAAGAAAAGAAGTCCTGTATGAGTCACAAGGTCTGCTGCTGCTACCCAGTGGGGGGGGGGGGGGGGGGCGGGGCACGTGTTCTGGTTCTCCCTCCCCAATAATTCTGTACTGATGATGGCTGTCACTTATTAAGCCAGGCACTGCAGATAATTTATCTCTGTGTACCTCTGCTCCAGACACCGTCTGCATTTCACCTCATTTAAATCTTACAACAACACTATCCAGTTGGCATTATGCTTCTTTCCATTTGGCACAGGTGGAAATTGAGGCACTTGCCCAAAATGTGGCTGTTAGTACATGCCCAAGCCTAAGCCAGCTCTTTCCCTGCATCAGCATCTCATCACCTCTCCTGCCGGTGTGACTCCACGAACACTGAAGTCCTCATTCCCAGAATCCCCCTCTACTTGGTTCAAGCAGTAAAGAGGCACCTCTCAAACATTCCCACACTCAGCAGTCACCCACTTTCACACTCAGACAGCCTCTCCCCACTTCTCTTCCTCCTCACTCAAAGTTGAAAAATAAAGCCATGTGAGTGACCAATAATCCTATTAAAGTATGCTCAACTTCATTAGTTAATCAAGAAATACAAGTGAAAACCCAATTATAACGAGATACCACTACACACCCACCAGACAGAGTAGCTCACATTAAAAGCACTGATAATACCAAGTGTTGGTAAGAATATGGAGCAAGTGCAACTCATAATGGGGGAATCATAAATTCGTATAGCCACTTTGGACACTGTCTACCCTCCAATCACTCCTTCCCACCTCTTTGTTTCCATTACAGCAGAGCACAGCAGCTGTGTGACTCCCCAGCCTCTCCAGTTGCTAGATCTTAGGCATCTGACCCTTCGAAATGCAGAAGATGGGAGAGCAGAAGCATGAGAGGGCATTTGTGTTCTTGATGACACTGTCATACCAACTCTGGAGCCCTGATTCAGTACAACTGCAGGGAGAGAGACACCTATGGTGGCTTCTGCTGAAGGGCTTGATGGATTTAGCTCCTCAACTACCCCCATTAGCCCACAAGGTGAGTCCTGGGAGAGGATAAGGAATCAGGAATATTGGATCCGATTATGAGCTATTCACAAGTGCCTTTTTATGTCATTTTCAACAAGTACTTATTTAATGCCTACAAGGCCCAGGTACTATGCTGTGTGCTGGTGACACAGTGGATCCCTGCCCATCAAGCAGCGGCTTTGGTTAAAGCAAACTCAGACGCTGTCAACTTTCTAAGTCAGTGGGAGCATATTCTCAACTCTGGATTTTGAAAGCCATCAAGAACCCAGTGGCACTCCCAGAGCTCCTGGCTGGAGGTTGCTCAAGATGGATTGTTTGGAAGAAAAGCAAGTATTTATTGAGCATCTTCTATGTGTAAGACTTGGGTATTTAAACATGGGACCCATTTCACCCCTTAAATTCTGGGGTGGTTGCTATAGGAAAAATGTTCGATCTGAATAGCACATGTTACCATGCCCTAGGGAACCACAGGGAAGGTCCAGAGCATCTGAGTCAGCTTTAGGAGTGAGGTGACCCTGAAGGTGGTGGGAATCCATGAGGCAGGGTGGACAGGAGAAGACTCATGAGAACAAGGTAATAGGCAGTGCCCAAATGGGGAAGAACCCAAGCTGAGGATGAGCACAGGAGATGAATCGAGCCACAGAGGTGGTTTGTAGCCTGATCAGAGGACCTTTAAATACCAGGCCAAGGAATTTGGTCCACATCCTCTGGGCAAAGGGAGATGTCAGGCCAGGAAGTAATATGATGGAGAGGGTCTTGTGGGAAGACTACTTTGGCCTCTCTGGGCGAGATGATTAAGAGGGAGAAGAACCTGAAGCCAGCACATTGAGGCTTGCGCAGCTTCAGAGCTTTCAGAGAGGGGGTCACGCCCTCTGGGCCTTATTCCTGGCTCTGTTGCCTGCTGAGTAAGACTGCAGATCCTGCTATGGAAGGCCACCGGTGGCCTCCCAATACCCACTTCTCCTTCTCTCCTTTCTAACAAAATCCCGCGTTTGTCTGGGGCCACAAAATCCCCTGTCAAAAATATCTGCCTTCCCCAAGTCTAGCCAAAGATGTCCATGTAACCCATTTCTGGTCAATGAGATGTATAATGAATTTTATAGTGGGGCCTTCTTGATACAAGGACATCGTCTTAGCTGACAAAAGTTTTTTCCCTAAACCCTTCTTCCAGCCTGGAATTCAGATGTGATGCCTGGAACTGGAGCAGCTATTTGTGACCATGAAGACAAGTCAAAAATGACAGCAGAAAGAGAGCAGGAGTCTTGATTCTCAATGATGCCTTTGAACAGCTGTACCAACCTGGACTGCCTATGTCCAGATTCCCTATTATGCGAGAAAAATAACCCCTTACTTGTTTAAGGTTTATCCTAACGTAGTTATCCTAACTGATGTCCACGGCAACCCTGAATGGCTCAGTGTTTCCCTCTTTCCAAGTTCTCAGGTTCAGGAATGGGTTATGCATCTGCGTTGTGCTTTTCAGAAGCTATCTATAAGAACAGGTTAAGAGGCTCTCAGTGTGTGCTGCCTACTTCGTCCCAACCCTCTCAGACTGCAGGGCATCCCTGGCTTCCCTGGATCCTCCAGGGACCAGGAGACAATGGCAGCTGGGACCACCCCAGGATATCAGTTCTCTACCTGTGAATCCAAGGGAAGAGTCTTAGACCAGCAGACAAGAGTTCTGGACCACCTTTGCCACTAATCAGGGCATGACCTTGACCCAACCATTCCCCGCATGCCTGGGCCACAGTCACCCCGTCTTTGAAAGGTGGGGCCTGGCCTAGGTCAACCGTTTTCAAAGTCTATCAACTTGTTTGCATTTAGCTATAAATAACAAAAGCAAGCAAAGGAATAAACAACAAAAATGAAAAGCAAAACCAGCATATTCAAACTAGCTTCAACAATAAGAAAATGTCTCATCCGATAAAGTCCCGAGACAGGACCACTCCTGGGACCATATGGTCAGCTGCTCACCAGTATTACCAAGCACTCTGCAATTCTCCGTGGATTAACTTTGTCCTCATTCTGGCTTCCTTCAGGGTCACAGGATGGCAACCACAGTAACCAGGCACCACAAGCAGGCACACCACCAGCCAAGAAAGAAGAGAATCCATCTTTCTTGTGTTTCATTTTTAGGAACAAGAAACTTTTCCCACAAGCCCCTGTCAGACTTCCTTTTACCCCTTGTTGTCCAGAGGTGCAACCAATCACCAAGAAGGAAAGTGAGATCACCATCTTGCGTGAATGTGTGTTGGTAAGCCAACAATGACCAGTATAGCAAGGGAGCCCTCCTTCCTAAAGAAATACCACATGACCCCATGGTATAGAGCAGATAAAAGCAGAGCCCCTTGGACTGAAGTTAGAGATGGGGAGGAGGCCAGAGCCCACCCCTACTGTCCCCAGAGTCTCAGTCACAGATCCCTGGAGTTCTTCATTCCAGTTTGAAAACCACTGAACTTGACCTCTAAGGCAGCTCCCCACTCTCACACCCCATAGTTTCTTCTAAGATTAATGGCTCTGGCAGCATGGGGTCGATATGAAAGGAGAAACACATCTATTGAGGTTACCCTAAGGATGGGGCCAGTCACATGGCCTAGGGGCTCCCTCCAGGCTTGCTACAGCCAAGGAAATGATATGGATTGTTCTGCAGCCTACACTCCTAATAGCAACACACACCTATACAACACTTTTCTGTTTGTCAGGCTCTCGGGCACACATGATCTCTTCCTGTCTATGAAGCAGCACAATGAGTGGTCTAAGGCCCAGGTGGCTCTGTTTTCAAGATGGGGAGACCAACTCACAAAGCAAGGAGCCATTCGCTCTAGAAATCCAGAGCCTGGAAGAGCCCAGCCTGGATACAGGCTGCCAATTTGGCCCAAGGATGAGTGACACTCCAGGGAACCTGGAAAAAAGCGATCTGGTCCAGTGACTTGGATCTCTGTCTTTCTAAGCCCCCTCCCCACATCTGCAGAGTGCACTCAGGGTCATGGGGAGGACTAGAGAGCCCTCCCTGTAAGGCCCCCGGATGGTTTCAAGGGCTTTGGGGTCTTCCTGGCTGAGGCTGCAGGCAGCTTGGGGAGGGCAAGTTCTGTTTCCTCGTCTCCGGACTATCCTTGAAGGAAAACTGGGCCCTAAACACCGACTGACACAGGTAACAGGACTGCCTCTTGGTGCCTGGCCACCACCTCCTCCTGGGGCTGACGGGCTGTGGCCCTGGCTGGGCGCCTCCCCCACTCCCTCGAGGCAGGCGGCTGCTAATGGCTCTCCCCACAAGCTGGTTCATTAAAGATTTGTTCTGTCGAGTTGCAATCAAAATAAACAGACCAGCCTGAAAGCCAGGGAACTAAAAACCAATTAAGAGGGAATGGAGATGGAAGGTGGGGGTGGGGGTAGGAGAGGAAAAGAGGCCGGGGCTTTCCAAAGACTCAGTTCCCATGGCAGCCAGCTTCCAAAATAGTCTGGGAATGAAAAATAATGAAAACCACCGTGGAAAGTGGAAAGAAAAGCTAGCCCGGCAGGAGAGTCCCGACCTCAGGATCAGTCCTCAGGATCAGTTAAATCCCCTTTCTCCTGGCTCCCAAAGGGCATCTAGATGGGTCAGAGTGCTGGTGTCCTGTCCTTCCCCCCACCCCACCCACTCCTCTCTTTCTCCCAAAGTTTTGAATGGTGTCGACCCTCTGCTGGGCCGCTGCCAGGGCTTCAAGGTGAAGGAGCCACACATTCAACCCCTACCACATGCGGGCACATGGCTGGCGCTGGGTGTGTGTGTGTGTGTGTGGGTGTGTGTGTGTGCGCGCGCGCCATGCTAAGGACAAGACTAAAAGAGAAAGCCCAGGACACCATGAGCCCCTAGCCCAATTTCAGAGGCTTCCTGGAAGAGACTGAGATCTGAAGTAGGAGCTGGCCAAGAAATGAACAGAAGGACGGGTGCTTCAGAGAGAGAGAAAAGGAATTGCAAAGGCCCTGGGGTTGGGGGAGTGAGAGAGAGAGACCCAAAGTTCAATAGGGCTGACAGTTACTGAGCCAGGCATACTCTGTGCCAAGCTTGGTGCTTTTCTATGCACTGTATCCTGAGACTCCGGCTGAGACTCCCAGATCTGTGAAGGTGGATCGAGTACCCTGCACCAGCCTTCCTTCCCCTCTGCCTGGAGCCAGGCCTTCTGGGGAGCCCCAGTTCCCTGGCCCTTCCCTCACCCTGGTGACAGGGGACCCCGGCATGGCCTTCCTAGCAGTCATTTCCTAGTGATATCTCTGAGAAGGCTCTGCAGCCCCCCAGGAGGTATCACCCGTTAACCATCTCCAGACCCCCTTGTGGTCTGGTTTCTGTTTCATTGGTGAGGCAACAGGAAAGCTGAGATCCTATTAAGCTGACTTGCAGATGCCAAAAAGGAATAACAGCCAAAATGAAGTTAACCCTTTCATCCCCCACTCATTCACTCCTGCTTCCCCAGCCACAGAAATAAGAGCACTGAACCACATGGCCATCAAGGGAAGCAACACCTGGGCCCCCGGGGGACGGGCTCCCAGGTCCAGAGGGACACCTGGCCTCCCGGGGCAGGTGGGACAGGTCAGGAGCTGTCCTGCCAGGTGTAAGCACCGGCAAGATAATGGCACAGAACCTAGCCCCCCAGCACCTGCGAGTGGAAGGGCTCTGACGTGGGAAGCAGGGCTGTGCAAACTGAACCCGCTTCTTCCAAACAGGAAGAGGCAAGGTGAAGGTTGTGGAGTTCAGCTGCCCCAGGAGTAGCTCTCAGGGCAGATGACTTCTTACTGGCCTCTCTTTCCAAGAAGCCAAGCCAGCACCTGTGGGAACCCATTGAAATGAGACATCCCTGAGCAGCAAGAGCACAGCCATCGGCGCCTAACTTAGTGTCCTCTGGAGGCTCAGAGGAGAACAAGAGGGATGTGGCCAAGGAAGGAGCACTGGACTGGGAGTCCACAAGGCTGTCCTGTCCTCATGGAGGGGCAGAAGGGGGGTAGGATTTGTAATTGATTCCCTAGGTACCAATCCCAGTTTCACCAGCTGGGAGCTGTGTGACCATGGACCACTGACTCCTCTCTGAGCTTCAGTCTTCTCAGCAGTAAGTGGGTACAATAACACTCACCCCATGGGGTTTATATAACAGTAAAATAAGGCGCCAGAGTGCCCAAAGCAAGCTGGGCATGGGGAAGGGCCTCACGAGCAGTCCTCCCGCCTCTGGGCCTCAGCTTTGTCAACTGCGAGACGGGGTGCCAACTACCCTAGGTTAAGTGTGTAAAGCACTCAGAAACCTGCAAAGGCCTAGAGGGGTGCGCAAGAGATCTCTGGGTGAGGATGATGCTAAGAGGTGACTCCCTTTCCAGCCACCACTACCCTGACCATTTCTCTCACTTGTCATCAGCCGTAAGGCCTCCCTCAGAGCCTCTTCCTGGGGAGTGTCTGTGGCCACAGAGATAAAAGAACATTTTGGGGGCAGGTGTAAGAAACTCACAGTGAATGTTAGAAATTGGAAGGATTATGTCCCCTCTCTCGCAGCCCTCCCTTCCAGTTGAAGGAAATGAGCCCCAGGCACAGAAGGTGACCCACCTGAAGTCCTGGCTTGTAAGTGCCTGGGTTTGGATCCCCAGGACTGTTCCACTCCAAGGTTGGTGCTGCTGCCCATGCCCTATCCCCACCCCCCTTCACCCCCCATCTGCCCCAATTCACCAACAGAATGATCCCCAGGACAAAGGGGCCTGTCCAGGGCCAGCACGAGGAACCTTCTGGGACCAGGGGTGGGTCTCTCTCCTGTGGATGCTGAGAGTGGTCATCTCTCCACGACCAGGAAGACACAGTGGCACCCTGAACTACCACCAGCTTCTGGCTGGCCGAGGGCCTCCTGGAAGAAGCCAACAAGGTGGCAAAAGGGCCGCTGGCCCAGGACGCGGTGACACTCTGCCCTGGGTTTGAATCTGGGCTCAGCTGTGTAAACTTGGACAAGTTCCCTAACCTCTCTGGCTCTCAGTCACCTCATCCATAAATCCGTAAATCCAGGAAGAACACTTATCTCATCTCACAGGCTGTCGGGAGATTCAAATGATGTGACTGATAAGTGTTGAAAACTGTCAAACTTTGTTATCATTAGCAATTAGCACACTCGTTATTTGTTTGTGTTTCTAAGCAGCAGATTCTCTAAGTGGGTTAAACAGCTTCTCACTCCCCACTCCTTGGGCCTCCCCATCCTGTTGACACTAGTCCTGCTTTGTTCACAGTGGAAAGGTGAGGCCGGCCCGTCAGAACAGCCGCACAGTCTGGGCCGGCACCTGCAGGCACTGAGCGTGGACTGTTTATCACACGTGCTGGTCGTGTCGGCCTTAAGATGAACCAAGAGACGGGAAGCAAGTGTGGCAGGTATTTTCTCCCTTTGACTCTCAGACATGAACAAACCGACCAGGGGCTCAGTAGCCACCTATTGACACATTTCAGTGGAGCACTTGCTACATGTCAGGCACTGCTCACCTTTTACGGATCAAATCTGGGACCTCACACCACAGCCCATGATGGAACAGTGATGACCGACTTCCTTCCTTCCTTCCCCCAGATTTCCACCTTTGCTTCCAAAAGCCACACTTCCAGGCAGTCCCAGGGCAGTGCCAGGGGCGGGAGGACTGCTGGCCTCAGGACCCCTGACTTGGGCAGGAGGGGAGGGCCAGTGCAGAGATCCTAGGCCTGATCAGGGAAGCCCTTCTGCCTGGGTGTCCAAGAAGGAATGTTTCCCAACCAGCCCTAGATCTATAACCTCTAAAGCAGTGGTTCTCAACCTTCCTAATGCCGAGACCCTTTAATACAGCTCCTCATGTTGTGGTGACCCCCAATTTCATTGTTACAAATTGAACATAATTAAAGCATAGTGATTCATCACAAAAACTATATGTAATTATATATGTGTTTTCCGATGGTCTTAGTCAACCCCTGTGAAAGGGTCGTTCGACCCCCAAAGGGGTCGCGACCCACAGGTTGAGAACCGCTGCTATAACGTGAAGGCCAGTGATTCCCATGGCAAGGCCTGGGCCACCATGGGCTCACAGTCACGGAGTATCAAGTCAAACGAGCCAGGAAATCAGATGCAATGCACCGAGGAAGTAAGCAAGGCCCCTGGACAGCTGAGCCAGGTCTTGAGGAAAGAGCAGAGAGTCAGGGGGGAGGGATCTGGCTCCAGAGGAGCTGAGGCTTCAGGGGCTGGCGAGAAGCCCTCATCCTGGGGCTCTGAGTGGTGTCTCCTGAGCTGTAGGTGGCTGCATTCCCGTGTTCCCGGGGTGCACGGAGAGATGATTAGCCACTGGGTTCAAGGGGACAGTGTTTCTCACAGGTCATCCATTCAATCCTCGCAGCCACCCTGTGGAGCAGGAATTGAACCTGCAGCTCAGAGAGGTTAAATAACTCACTCTGGGTCACACAGTGTGCTTGTCAGGGTCATTTGGCTGCAAAGAACCTACACACTTACTAATGGGATAAACTCGTTAACAGTGATCGTTCCAAGGCTTTCCCTCCCCTCTCCTGCTAAGGGAACTGTGGCCACTTCTTCGCTTCTTCTTCCCACCCTTGAAGACATCCCTGCCCTGCAAAGTGGTTCTTTGGAACTCTGACAAGCAGAATTGGAAGGGGAAAGGGAGAGGCAGATCACAGAGGCCCTGGGCTAGCGCTGGGGTAGCTTTGAGGTGGGGTTATGGGGAGAGAAGAAAGAAGAATTGTGCCCTGGGGAGTCGCAGAGGCTGGCGGAGGCATGGAGGGTGGGCTAGGAAGTATCTCCTTTCATGATTGAGAAATGCGAGGAAAGAACTGAAGTTATAATGACATAACGTTTGGCTTCTGAACTCTGTTCTTTTGAACCAACACCAGACTGGACCACATGAGTCACTGCTTTGTAGGCATCGCATTTGTGCGGCTGGATGAGGAAAGAGATGGGAGTGAGACCGAGGCAAGGCGGCATCTTCGCTCTTCTTCGTGTGGTGTCTTCTTTCCCCTCTTCCGAGTGTCTGCTCCTTTCGAACGCTGGCCAGCACGTGGCCTCCGTGGCCACCGGCAGCCTTTTTCTAGAATAATGGCAATCCTGTTTGGGTTCAAAAAAATCACTTTCCCACAGTTAAGTCTCTCTTCAGAAACGTTGTTTATCTTTAAAGCCTAGCCATAAGTCGTCCTTGACTCTTCATTGTGGGTTCACCTTTGGGGCTCCATTTACTAAGTCTAGGGCTTATGAACCTATAGAACTGCATGGTCGTCCTTAAAGAATTCACAAGTATCAGAGGTTTATGGAAGAGTTTTGGCTTATTAGGAAACAAGCATAAAAATGCTTTGATTTCTTCGATTTTTCCTCTTTACTATAACAAACTCCTTTTCTCATTGGTTAGTGGCTCTCTAACTTTTACTTGATTGAATCCATACTTTTCAATTCCCTTGAGTTTCTAGGACAATCTGGTTCTGTTCATGAAGACTTGGCTCTGCTTGTTTGTTTGTTTCTTCTTTTCCCTTTCCCAGGGGAGACCAGAGCTGTGGTCCCGGTTACTTGAGATGAGAAGGGATCTGATCTGACCTTCCCTCACTTTCCCCAACTTCCTCCTGGGCCCATCTGGTGTTCATCCAGCTCTTACGTCCAGCTCATCCCCAAGAAGAGAGAGGGGGAGAAGGGCACACCCCTTTAACTTAGGGTGAAGTCCTTTCCAGGTTGTCCTGCTAGTTGTTTGGACACATGGGCTGGCTCTCCCACTGGATACTTGTCTGAGCTTCAGAAGGCCCTGCAGGGACCAAAGGCAGTCGACTCCAGTGGCTTTTGCTGCTGGTGCTTCTCACTCAACAGGCAGCCTGCTGGTGGAGGAGGAATAGGAGGGAGGGGGGAGGGAGGGGCAGGGAATAGGGAGTGATGGCAGGCGAGTCCAGCTGCCTTGTCTGGCAGTCACTCAACCCACGGGGAACTCAGGAACGCTGGCCTCGCCGCTCTGCCACCTCCCTAACCCTCCTCTCTCCCAGGTCACCCAGGGCAGGCCAGGAATTTCACTCTCCCACTCAAAATGTAAACAGCATTTGCAAGCACCTTCAAAAGATTTTTTAAAATTTATCTTTATTGTTGAGAGTATTACAGATGTCCCTTTGTTTGTTGTTTTTTCCCATTGATACCCTCCACCCCGTACCATCCTTCCCAGGCCTTCACCACACTCTTGTCTGTGTCCATGGGTTAAGCATATATGCGTATAAGTTCCCCGGTTAATCATTCCCCTCCCACCCCATACCCAAAATTTTTTTTTAAATTTTGAAATATATATATATATTACTTTTAATTGCCTTTATTGAGGTGACACTGGCTAACAAAAACTATACAGGTTTCAGGGGCACAAGTCCACAAAATATTTTCTTCTTTCTTTCTGAAGAGAGATTTAAATGTGGGTAAATGATTTTTGAACCAGGAAACATGGACAATGGGTCCTTTAAGAATGGGTCTCTTGGTGTCCCTGTCCTTTGGTTTTAAGAAAGAGAAAGCCGCCCAGTGGATGTGGCTCAGTGACTGAGCATTGACCTATGAAAATCAGGAGGTCACAGTTCTATTCCCCATCAGGGCACATGCCTGGGTTGTGGGCTCCATCCCTAGTAGGGTGTGTAGGAGGCAGTCAATCAATGATTCTCATCATTGATGTTTCTATGTCCCTCTCCTTTCCTCTCTGAAATCAATAAAAATGTTTTTCAAAGAAAGAAAGAGAAAGGGCTCCTTACCCCTCTCATTGGAAGAGGAGAACAGCTCATCTATATGAGAGCTACAAGCTCCCCACCACGGCCACCAACTCCCAGCTCTCCCCAATCCTGTTATGTGGACTGAGGAGGCGGGACTTCCAGCCAGGCACCCAGGCAAGGGCAGGCAGTTCCATTTGCACCCAAGGTGAATGTGGCTGCCTAGGGGGCGTGGTGCATGAGACAAAACTGTCCACCAAGTGGGCAGGGCGGATGGATCTGCCCAAGGAAGCATGCGCTGAACCCCGCTGACATGTTAAACTGGCAGGCCACTAATTTGTGTTCTGTCTGGACAGAATGTGCCTTCACGAGAGCCTGTGGATAACCGTGACCACATGAAGCTGTCAGACGAGCTGGTCTGGACAACCTCGGGGTAGGTCAGCGTGAATTATCATCTTCACCACTTTTGAAGAAAGGCAGTTTTACGCTCGCAAGGAGATACAGTAATGGGAACCAGGTGTGGCCGGGAGCGGTCCCCAGGGGACTGCTTCAAGGCCTGGCTAAGAATGAGTTGGACTGCAAAGCACTTGTTTATATGTGAAGAGGCAAACCTCAAATGTGATTTTATGTCTTGTTTGAATGACCCTCCTAGCATCATTTCTCACTATGTTTTTGTACTCCCGTGAAGAAAGGGTTGGCTAAGCAAGGCCAGTTTCCTCCCAACCATGTCCAAATCGTTCCTAACCTCAAATGACCCCTCCCCACAATCAAGGATGTTAGCCCTGAGTTGGCAGCTCGTGAGGAAGCTTGCATTTCACAGCAGGAAAAGGAGTTTAGTCAAAATTTCCACATGAAACAACCTTGACCCAGCCCTAACGTATCTCAAAGTGAGTGTCTCCGGACTTAGGTGCTCAAAAACACTGCGTGACATACTCAGGGGGAAGCAGGGAACGCTGAAGGCTCCCTGTGAGACTGGACCTGTGCCAGACCTAGAAAGCAGGTATTAAGACTATGAATAATTCAAGTCAGTGAGTGGACTTGATTCTGTAGAGCAGCGATTTTCAACCTTTTTCATCTCCTGGCACACATAAACTCATTACTAAAATTACTAAAATCCTGCAGCGTACCACTGGGCGGCCATTGTTGTGTTGGGTGTTGTCATTTTTTTATTTGACAATCTAAGGGAAAAGGGGTCAGTGCCCCCGACTAAATAGCGAGGTATTGCATGTTTTAAAAATTCTACAGCATAGCAGTTGAAAATCGCTGCGGTAGAAGGATGCTCTGATGAATAAGCCATGGTCCATGTCCTCCAAGAAAACTGAACCTCATAGTTGAGAAGGGACATCCATACTAATAATGGCAGGGCAAAGGGAAGAGAATTGCAACAAGACAGAAATATGCAGCGTTCCAAGGTGGGCAGGAGAACCACAAGAGGCTTGAATATGGAAAAGACTCACTTATATGCATGCATATTAGCATAACTGATGGACACAGACACTGGGGCGGTGGGGGCTTGCCCTCGGGGGTAGAAGTGGTGGGGGGTCCATCAGGAGAAAAAGGAGACATATGTAATACTTTCAACAATAAAAGAAGAAGAAGAAGGAGGAGGAGGAGGAGGAGGAGGAGGAGGAGGAGGAGGAGGAGGGAGGGGGAAGAAGAGGAGGAGGAGGAGGAGGAGGAGGAGGAGGAGGAGGAGGAGGAGGAGGAGGGAGGGGGAAGAAGAGGAGGAGGAGGAGGAGGAGGAGGAGGAAGGAGAAGAAGAAGGAGGAAAAGACTCCATAACTGAGAGATCAAGGGGACACTATCAGTAATGATTTAAATTAACAAGCTTACTCTAAGGCAGCGGTTCTCAACCTGTGGGTCGAGACCCCTTGGGTGGTCGAACGACCCTTTCACAGGGGTCGCCTAAGACCATCCTGCATATCAGATATTTACATTACGATTCATAACAGTAGCAACATTACAGTTATGAAGTAGCAACGAAAATAATTTTATGGTTGGATCACAACATGAGAAACTGTATTTAAAGGGCCAGAGGGTTGAGAACCACTGCAATGAATAAGTATGCAACCCTTCACTCAGTCATTGTATAATTCATATTTTTCCCTTGAAAGATTTATAACAACTGACCATGTATTATGCACAAATTGGAAATTGATAGCAAAAATAACATTTAGAAATTTTTTTTTGAATTTATAAACACATTCCTAAATAACTCAAGTGTTAAGAGATTAAAATGGAAATTATTAGAGCCTAATAATAATTAAAATAACAGCATTTCTAAATTTCTTGATGCAGCCCCAGGGATGTTAGGGGAAAACTGCATTTTCATTTATGTGTTAAGAAAAGAAGTAATGGCTACAGCTTAAAGAGTTAAGTATCCAGTTCAAGAAATGAGGGAAGAGAGAAACAATAAAGTAAACCCAAATACAGTAGAAGGAAAGAAATAATAAAGATGATGACAGAGATTAACGAACTTGAAAACAGACATAGCAAGCATCAATAAAACCAAACCAGGTTATTTGGAAAGGCTGATAAAGTAGACAAATCTCTGACAAAGCCAATCAATGTAGAGAGAGTGAAGGTGGGTACACAGGAGAACGCAGGTGGAGCCAAGTTGTCACACCAGTTGGGGACACCCCTCCCCCCTCCTTCTCCCGAATGTCAAGTAAGAAAGAAATAGCCTTCTATCATGTTTAAACTATTGTCACTTCCAGTATCTGTTTCTTGCAATCAGACCTAATATTAACCGATACAGAGGCCATAGCCAGGCTGGGCTGAGGTGGCAGTTGGGATAGGGGCCAGCAAGACAAGTGGGGACCGCCTAACCGGTTTGGCTCAGTGGATAGAGCATCAGCCTGCGGACTGACGGGTCCCAGGTTCAATTCTGGTCAAGGGCAAGTACCTTGGTTGCAGGCACATCCCCAGTAGGGGGTGTGCAGGAGACAGCTGATCGATGTTTCTCTCTCATCGATGTTTCTAATTCTCTATCCCTCTCCCTTCCTCTCTGTAAAAAATCAATAAAATATATTTTTTTTAAAAAAAGACAAGTGAGGACCACAGTAAGTGTTGGACTGCCATGAATGCTTTCAATACTCTCCTGGCTTCCCAGGTGAACTCACCCCAGGGCTGCCTTTTGGGGGCCAGACCCACTAGGCAGGCCTAGTTTCTCTGGGACAAAGGCTATGTATCCGTCTTTCATTTACAAGTGCTAGGAAGCCCAATTCAAAATGGTTTAAGCAACAAAGACACTGTATTCAACCATTTAGCTTAGCTCAATCCAACAGTTCAAACCGTGGTTCCAAAGACCCAACACATTGGCCCCACATGGTTTTATGCAACCCCTCCCTCCAATTGCTCCAGATTTTTCTCTGGTGAGAGGACTTCCTCACTTCCAGACCTCCCATCCTCACCTCCTACCATTTAGGGAGAAAGAGTTCCTTTCCCAGGACCTCCCTTAAAGTTTAGTGATTGATGCTTTCTCATTGGTCAAAATTAGGTCATGTGCCTATTTCTAAACCAATCAGCATGCTGACTGGCTGCAGCCAATCAGGATCACCCCCTTGGAGCTGCTGCTAAGTTAAGTTGAGTGACTTGGCTTAATTACTGAGCTTCGCTCTCCTCATGCATTATAGAGGATGCTAATAATACCTAACTTGCAGTATTTTCAGACAGTGTAAATAAAACCAGTGCCTAACACATTTAATCAGTGGTATCCCTTAATAGGTATTAGCATTAACACTAAAAACTGGGACTCCATTCCCACCCCAGGGTGAGAAAGTTGGGTTGATCCACTTAGTTTGAAATGAGAGTTATTCTGGGGCTAGTTCCTGAGAAGAGGGTGTGGTATCAACATAAAACTTGACCCCCAGCCCTAAGAGGTAAACTGAGGCAGTGTGTCGGTAGTATAGCTGAAAGCACGGGGATCCAGGGAGTCTACTGTCTCTCTTAATCTCCCAACAAGCGCAAGGATAAAGAGGCAGGGGTGACCCTATCCAGACATGACTTTCCTGGGGGGATCCTTTCCATTTTGTGAGCTCCCCACCAAAGTGCCTGTGCCCCTGGGGTGAGGCCGACCCACTAAATGTCCACATGCAAGAGGAGCAGTGAGGCTGCAGAGCCCTCTGGCTGGGCTCACAATGGGTGATGGGGTCATATGCCCTGACAAGCCTTTACCCAGGGAGAAAAATCTTTCTAATAGCCCAGAAGAATGCCCTAATCTGACATCTCGTTTAGCAGATTATTGGACCTGGCTTTGATCTCTACAGGGCATAATGAGTGTGCCTCTTGGGACAATCAGTAGTCATTAATTAGCAGAAAGGCCAGCAGCTGGGCCTGCCCAGGAATGTTGCCCGCTGCTTACACATTGAGAGTTGAGAGTGGAGATGTTTGTGAGCAAATCAGACCCAGAGCAAAACGATGGGATATAATAGAGTCACCGGGACCAACCCTGGGGTCTCTCTGGGAAAGTGCTCTAAACTGGGCCTTCACATGACATATGTGACACACGATGCCACCAAGGGACTGGGCAGCGAGCGGTAGCCCCCACTCCCTGTAACACATCACCCAATCATGAGAACACAGCACTGACTCAATGCATAGCAAACAGTGTGTGACACCAGGACACACAGCACACCAGGTGCAGGCAGGCGGCAGAAACCACCCATTTCTGCATCAGGCCTTCTCCCAGAAGACGGACACTGCCTCTCTGACTTACTGGCTCTTGACTCCCATTTTCCCCTCTTCTTGGTCCCTGGCATCCCTGTGGATCTCTGGGTGCCGATGGGCCAAAGAGAGTGCTATGGTTTCCTCATCTCTAAGAGCAGTCGGACCCAACCTTGTGGGCTGCGTTAGGGGTGGGGACAGGGGTGTGATCAGGGATACACGAGAAGACACTGAGCTGGTGGCCTGGTCAGAGGGGCCAGAGGCTGTGGGGAGGGAACACAGCTACAGACTTAGCTAGGAAGAGCCAGATTCCTACACCATTCATCCTCTGTGGCTCATTAAACAGCTGTGTGACCTTGGGCTAAGTCCTCTTAACGTCTCTGTGTAGCAGCTTTGTCCTAAGTAAAGGTTCTTTTCCACATGGAGACTGTAAATCAGACTGTCCTTAGTTTCTATATAACACCAAAACACAGAGTATATATATATACACACACACATACATACAGTGGGGCCTTGACTTACGAGTTTAATTCGTTCTGAGACCGAGCTCGTTAACTCAAATTACTCTATCAACTGAATGCAAAAAAATCGGCTGAGAGACAGCTGGTATCTCAAAAAAACTCGTTAGTCGGGACACTCGTAAGTCAAGGCCCCACTGTATATAAAATATAGTTTTATTGATTTCAGAGAGGAAAGGAGAGGGAGAGAGAGATAGAAACATCATTGATGGGAGAGAATCATTGACTGGCCACCTCCTGCATGCCCCCTACTGGGGATCGAGCCCGCAACCCCTGCATGTGCCCTTGGCTGGAATTGAAACCGGGACCCTTCAGTCCGCAGGCCGACACCCTATCCACTGAGCCAAACCAGCTAGGGCAATAGATATATTTTAAGTGTTCAAAACTACTAATACCTTTTTATATCGGTGAAACTAACATTTGATTTATTTTCATTTCAAAAATGAAGGAACAAATAAAACTTTAAGACATTCATTTACAGAAATATAAACGTTAAGCTTAATATCATATCAGAACAAATCACTAGGAGACTATTTTTAAAATAGATTATTATTCAAATATTCATATGAATTATTCAGGAGATAAGAAATTGTAATGAACTGTGAAAAATAAATATTACTTGATCTTTTTCAGTACAATAAAAAAAAATCAAAGGTGTCATCTTCAAGCACATTTGGCCTCACATTTTCCCCACTGCTATAAAAGCTCTTCCCACCTCTACTCGTCCAGGGGAACAGCACGGAAGTTTTTAAACCCCAATACCTTCTTTTGCTACTATCACCATGGGAAGAAATGTTTAATACATTTGAGAACACATTGTAATTTCCTCTTCTGGCAAAGTGAGTGGAGCCTGCGACCCTTTGATGGACGGTAAGCACTCGTTTCTGGTTGTGTCTGATGAGAGCCTTCTGACTCTCCTCGGTACAGGTGAGACTCCCGCGCCTGGCCGCATCGTGTCGATGCTCTGGTGTCTCTGAGTAGACCTGGATCTTCAGAAGCGTCTCTGTGTTGATTAGCATTCCTGACTCCTCTTGAGGATTATGGAAGTAGACCCCCCCCCCAAGCCCCTCCCCCCCCCACACACACACACACAAAAAGCTTTCTAAATGAGTGTTCCTCTGTTCTGGTCGGAATTTAATGTAGCATATACCTGTCTGGGTGGTTTCAAGACAAATTACTCTGGTTTTAGATTTTTAAAAATATGAACTAAGAGTATTACCCTAAAAAGCACTTGAAGTGTGATACTTTCAAAACACACAGAGAGACTAATAAAAACTGGCTTTGCAATGACTTGTTTTAAGTAGGTGGTTTCCAGATCTTTCTACAATCAGGACCCTTTATGGAGGAACCTGAATGTAGAAAACCAGAACAAGCAGGGGTCCCTGAACCAAGTGGGTGGGGGGACGCTCAGAGCCCTGGCCCCCTCCTCCTTCACGCCTTCCCTTACATTCACACACTCACACACATTAACATGGTGGGCGGTGGGGGGGAGTGATGCCCAAGATGCCCCAGTGGAGCGGCACCAGCATTTTAGGTGAACCAGGCCCTTTGCGGCCCTGCACTTTGATGAGTCAGGCGTGTCCAGGCTCATTCTCTCCAGCCAGATGGCTAATGCCATCTTCTTCAAGGCCTCACAGTTCCCCAGGTTTCCAGAGTTTGGGTTCAGAGTTTATGAGAATTCCTGGTTCTCTCATCATCCTCATCCCCTCCTCCTTCCTCCACCCCTATCACCTCCACCACTCCTCACCCCTCACCCCCACCCCTGCAGCCTTCCAGTTGACCTCAATGGCACAGCAGTCCCTAAGGACACATTCATGGATGGACACACACACACACACACACACACACACACACACACACACCATCTACAAGTCTGCAAAGGGGTTTCCTGGGCTTCATGACCTAGACATGAGAGAAGGGCCTGGCAGAAGTCACATCAACTCATTCATTTTTAAAAGCTGACAAATACACAAAAACCAGAAGAATACTATTTTAATAAGTTAACTTGCTGACACACCTTTCTAATACTCTTTAGATTTCTGGCTGTGTGTTCTCTCTGACTGTCTCATCATATGCCAATGATTTCATAACATCATTTCCTACAGAGAGGATAGAATGGTCTTTCCTACAACATAGCTAATCAAAATAGGCATGTGGTTATTCAGAGCTGAGATAAGTTTATTTCAGCTTCTCCACTTCTGTCACTTGAACTTTTAGGATTGTGGTCATTTGGGGGTAAGGATTTAACAAGTCTCATGTATGAACTGTAAGATTTGAAGAACTCTCCACAGACTAGCTTCTAGCTCTGTACATTTCAAATCTTTTTGCTACCACTTCCCACATGTTTCTTGTCCTGAGAGCCACAGGACACATTCACACCGCCTCACAGCAGGTGAGTCAACACCGTGGGTAGTAGGAGGATTCCTGGAAACCATGCCTCCCCAATAACTGTAAAGACATACTGAAGTGACCCAGAGCCACACTCATGAAATATAGGTATACTGCATCCCCCATAAATATATCCCATTTGCCTAGACTAAATGCATCCCAAACTCAAGTTCCCTAAGCTGAATCCCAAAAATGCCCCCAGTTATCCCAATACCACTGGGGATGGAGAGGGGGAGGTCGAAGGGGAAGTCAGGGTGAAAAGAAACAGCCGCCTTCAATGATTGTGGTTGAAATGCTACTTTTGCAAGTTTTACAAAAACATGAGACCATGTGAAAGCATTGCCAGGGCCCCTCCCGAGGCCTTGGAAGGACCCAGAAAGGCTCTGCGAAGGGGCACAGCCCTGAGAGATGAAAGAGGCCAGAGAAGGGTAATTACTGAAGCGGGGGCCCTAGGGCTGCGGCCTCTGGCACAATTATCTTAACAAGTTAAATTAGCCCCAGATAGACCTGCACCTAATAACCCAGAGCTGCTTGTGCCTGGAGCCCTGACGTGGAAGGAGGACTTCAAAGCCCCAAGGCCGGTCATCAGAGGCAGTTGTCTCCCCTCCGAACCTCAGGCCTGTCCGTGGGCTGCAGGCCAAGGTAGAGCCCGAATGGAATCTTACCTCTCACAAGCTCCAGGCCCTGGCTCCCACCGGAGCACCCACACTGACTCACATACCCAGATGCATCTCTGTCCCCCTCCCCCAGGTCCTTTTATACCCCACACCTTGCCTGACAGAACACACACACACCCCTAAGAACCATTCCCAAACACAGGCCCCGTGTCTCATGGGGCTGAGCAAGGCAGGCCCCTTCCCTGTGGGGGTGGGTGGGGCAGGGAGACATGGAGAAGGTCCTCCCCTCCTGTTCCCCACTCACAGGTTGGGAGTCACAGGGGGATGTGCTGGCCGTCACCTTTCTTCTTCTTTTTTAAAGCTTTATTGAGGAATAACTGACAAATATTAACTGTATATGTTTAAACTACGTGACATGATGACTTGATATCTATATGCATTGCGGAATTATTACCAACATCAACATAACACATCCGTCACCTCACATAGTTAACATGGTTGACTCTTCCGTGTGTGTAGTAAGAATGCTTAAGATCTATTCTCGGCAACTTCAAGTATATAGGACCGTATTGTGAATGATAGTCACCAGGCTGCACATTAGACCCGCTGACCTGATTCTTCTTATAACTGTAAGTTTATACCCTCTGACTGCCTCCACCCATCTCCCGCACCTCCCAGTAGAAAGGCAACCACCATTCTGTTCTCTATTTCACTGCAATCCTGCCTTTCTCCCTCAGTGCTCAGGCCAGCACTGGGGTCCAAGGCTCTGCAGACCTGGAATGCTCTCTTGCCCTTCCTCCTCTCCCAGCCCACACATCCCTCCCATCCAAGAAGCAGGGGAGAGCCCTGGACCAGACAGTGGGACAAGATGCTGACGCTGAGCTTTAGAGCAGAGTTATGCGCGGAGCCTCAAATCATGCCAAGCTCACATGATGCAGGCTGGAGATCTGGGTGATGTCACCACTGGTCCCAGCCTTCACCCCAGGACAAGCGGGAAACAGGAGGCGGAGGTGTGCGGGCTTGGAACCTCCCAAGGCTGCAGGGCTGGCCAAAGTCCTGGCCTTCCTTCCCAGGCCCTGGGGCCCAGAGACCTACCCCTCAGCCCTAGCTCCTAGGTTCCAGGGCGGCACAAACCCCCAGGTTTTGCCAAGGAGCTTGGCTGATAAGCACAGGTGGGAGTCGGGCTCTGGGTTCAAACTCCAGGTCAAGGGAGTTTGGGAAGAGTGAGGGGAGATAATGGCCACAAGATCCTTGGATGGGTGGGTGAGGGGTTCATTATCCTGAATAATAAGAGTTATGAACAGACGGATTTGCCAGAACTCGCTGGTCGTGAGCCAGGTCTTTGAGGCTCTTCCGCTCAGGAAAACCCTGTTCTCTGCCCTGAGCCAGAGGGGGAAGGAAAACAGGAAACACATGTTCTGTAGGGGAGGCTGAGCACCCGAGAAGCCCCCAGGGAACCCTGCTCCCTGGATGCGAGGTTCCCAGCCCCACCTGGGGACCTAGCCCTGACCAGCCTTGAGGGAGAAACATACTTATTGAGTTTATACCAGTACAAAGAATGCAGAGCTGGTAGGCCAAGATCTTTGTTCTCACTCAGAAACTCCTGTGCCACCTTGGGCCAGGAGCTTGACCTCCCTGCGCCTCTGCTTCTTCCCCTGTCAAATGAAGGTGATGTCCCTCACCCTCTGCTGGCCTGCCCAACGGCTTTGGAAATGATAAAGCACCACACACATGGGAACACCGTTGGGACTCACAAAGGGTTTCCTCCCTCCCCATCCTTCAAGCCTCATTCTCCAGGCCTCAGTCTCCCTGAGTACCCATAAGGGAAGGACTGACTTGCTCATGTGAGCCTCTCTGGTCTTCACCATTTACCCCTCTTTGAGGGGCCTTATACATACTCTACATCAAACACAAGTATAGACATCTAATCATCTTGTCTATAAAACTATGAGCAACTTGAGGCCTAGTTGGCCTTATTAATGTCATGTTCTCCCAGCAGCCAGCAAGTGTGTAAGAAACCTTGGGTGGAGGTAGGAGACTGGGGATTAGGTAATAAGTCATGCCCTGCCCTCAATCCCACTCACATCTCTGCTCCTTGATCCAGTCCTGACTGGTGGAGACTCACCAGAACAATGACGGGGGCCCCCTGGGAGAGTAGACCAGAAGACCCCAAGAGATCCCTCTGAGACCCCTCCCAGCAGCTGCCTTTGGCCAGGCCTGGGGCGGTTCCAGAAAGCCTTTGCTGGTCCTGGTTCATCTGACAGTGGCCTCCTCAGACCCAAACTTCAAGCCTGATGTGGCTCACTGAGCTCTATCTCTAAAGGCCAGAGCCTACGTGTGGTCTGAGGGCCTCTGAGAAGGAGGAGGCCTTTGGAAGCACCCTGCGCTGCCTGAAGTGTAAGCCCATGGTCTTTGAGTGTGTCTGCCTGGGTCATTCCCTAGGGAGTGTCGATGGTTTTTCCCTCCAGTCATTTTCAGGAGCCCTCTCAGAATCTGGCCTGGCTACAGTGACTGGCAGTTGGCTTAGGGAAGGTCGGGAGCCTGGTAGGGAGAAAGGCGGCCAGGTCGCTGGGTCAGCTCTCCCTACAGAGTGGGAACGGGCAGAGATGGCCACCAGAAACGAGAGCTCTCCCTTCCATCATGCAGAGTTGTCATTTCCCTGTCATCCTTGTATCTAGGAGGGGCTATATGACATTCTCACAGCTGGACTGTGTGAGAGTAAAAGCTGTCACATCCAGGCCAGGGTGGTTGTGCCTTCTCCACCCACTCTTCCATGTCTGCCCCCTGGAGGCAGAGAACTCTGAGCCCATAAGGGAGGGCGGTGCCACTAGATACAAGATACTAGAAGCTTGGGTCCCTGAGTCACCACATGGAAGGCCCCCTGCTGGCTGGGAACACCCACCTTAGACTGCTGTGAGTGAGAACTAAAGTTTATTGTGTTTAGCCACTGACATTTTGGAATTTATTTGTTTCATTTACAAACATTAGCCTAATTCGGTTGCCTCATAGGAACAAGACTGCAAGGTGAAAAAAGGGGTTCAACACCCCAGGTCTGCCTACCTAGAACCAATTTAGAACTTGGAATGTGACCGTGCCTCACCCCCTCGGCCTTGCCCATCAATTTGGCCCCAATTGGAGGGATGCTTTGAGTTCAAACAGCTGAGGACAGAATTGTCTATTCTCACTTACCTTCTGGCTCCCCACCATCAATCTGGCTACACGCCAGCCCACCTATGCCAGGCCCTCCAGGTTGGCATTCTGACTGGACACCTTTCTGGGTTCTACCCTTTGGCATTTTGTCCTAGCCAGCACAGGGTCTCTCCACTCTGCCTTGGAGCCTCCCAAGATCATGGTTCCCACACTTACTTGGTGCCCTCAGTCCTGCCTTTTCCTTCTTCAGAATTGCCAATCACTGCGAAAGTCCAGGGCCCAGATCAGGCACAGGGCTATCTACAGCAGGCTCATGGTGGAGCGAATGACTCTGTGCTAAGGGATTTCTGTGCCTCATCCTATCCGTCCTTGAAACAAGCCTGGGAGGCTGACATTACCATCCTGACCCTCTTCTTGGGTGTTAGAATTCCCATTTTACAGATGGGGAAACCAAGGCATGGAGTGGTCACTCATTCAAGGGCATGTAGCTCATAAGTGGTAAAGCCAAGCCTAGAATCCAGGTCACGAAGACTCTGGAGCCTATGTTCTGACATCGCTATGCTACATTGCCTCGCAACTGTAGGTGTTTGGTAACGTGTGCTGGATAGTTCACCAATGGCCAAATTCCTTTGGGCTGGTCATGTTAGGTGGCCCTGGGACATTCCAAAGTGTCATTCTGGAGAAGGTGGCATTTGGGGTCGAGACATATGATCTCACTGCTTTTGGTTTTCCTTCTGTCTGTTGTGTGCGTGCATGTGTGTGTGTGTGTGTGTGTGTGCGCGCACGCGTGTGAAATCCACAGAGGCTTGGACGACACAGAAAGACAACAAGGAAAGCCTTTGGAGGAGCTCTGGCCAATAGAAGTATGATGCAAGCCACAAGTGCAAGCCATATACTCCATTTTAAATGTTCTGGTAGCGACATTTAAAAGAGACAAGAAATGTGAAATTAACATCACAACATATTTTATTTTATTCATTCTGTAAGTAATACAATCCTGCATCACTTAATGACAGGGACATATTTTGAAAAATGTGTCTTTCGGTGACTTCGTCATTGTGTGACCATCAGAGTGCACTTACACAAACCTAGATGGTCTAGCCTGCTACACACCGAAGCTACATGGGATAGCCTATGGCCCCTAGGCCCACCCCTGTACAGCACGTTACTGTGCTGAGCACTGTAGGCAATTGCAACACAATGGTAAGTATTTGTGTATCTAAACATTAAAAAGGTGCAGTAAAAATCCTGTATAGAAGATAAATAATGGTACACCAGAATAGGGCACTTACCATGCATGGAGCCTGCAGGGCGGGAAGTTGCTCTGGGTGAGTCAGTAAGTGAGTGGCAAGAGAATGTGAAGGCCTAGGTCACAGGGATGGGCAAACTTTTTGACTCGAGGGCCACAATGGGTTCTTAAACTGGACCGGAGGGCCGGAACAAAAGCATGGATGGAGTGTTTGTGTGAACTAATATAAATTCAAAGTAAACATCATTACATAAAAGGGTACGGTCTTTTTTTTCAATAGTTTTATTCATTTCAAACGGGCAGGATCCGGCCCGCGGGCCGTAGTTTGCCCACGACTGGGGGACATTCCACAACTGCAGACTTTAGAAACACTGTTCGCCAGCATCACCACAAACATGTGAGTCATGCTTTGTGTCACAAGGTTACATCGACTACATCACGGTGATAGGAATTTTTCAGCACCATTATAATCTTACAGGACCACTGTCGCATAGCAGTCCATCATTAGCCGAAACGTCATTAGGAGCCACATGGCTGTATTATCATTTTGAAAGGTAATCAATGGAAAAATGGTTGAGATATCCGATCTTCCTTTTTGTTGTTGTTCTAAGCCTGGCGTGTACTCTACATGAGCAACACACCTCACTTCAGGCTGCCCACAGTTCAAGTGCTCATGAGCCACATGTGGCCAGTGGCCACCCTACTGGACAGTGAAAGTGTGGAGAGGGTCTGGGCTGGTGAGGTCAGGCTGACCTTGGGAACGTGGTGGGCCTCCCGGGCCCTGGAGGGGCACAAATGCATAGTCCTGGCTGAGCAGAGAACTACGCCGGCCTGTAAGGAGCCTGCAAGGTAATAAATGCTGCCTAAACAGAAACCTCTATGTGTTACGATTCGGGGGAAGCGGCGGATGGTTTTAATTTGCTGCGAAGGCGGCACGTGTTTGTACTTCCCTATTTACAGTAGGCCCGGTAAGGAGGCTTGTAAACAGCTCTCGGAGCGTCAAGGAGCCTCGCACTGCACGCAGCTGCGCTCTGTTCCCTGATTGCCCAGACGCAGGTTACAAGCAAGCCCAGATTAAACCCAGAATGTTTTCATGACCGAGGAGCACCGTCTCTGAAACGTGACGGGAAAGAAACCTGAGCGAAGAGCCAGGTTGGGAAATTGTTGCCAGATGTGGTATGTGGGAGCCGGGGCTGGGGGTGGGACCCCAGAAGGAAGCCCTGAGTGCTGCCCTGCATCTGGGGTCCGTGTCCAGCCCTTGGAGGTACCACCGCAGTGGTCGGCAAACTCATTAGTCAACAGAGCCAAATATCAACATTGAAATTCCTTTTGAGTGCCAAATTTTTTAAACTTAAACTATATAGGTAGGTTTCTTGTTATTAACTCAATTAGGTTACTCCTAAGGCTTAGGAAGAGCCACACTCAAGGGGCCAAAGAGCCGCAGTTTGCCGACCACGGATAAGGGAGAAGTTTCAAAATCCCCAGTTGGCCTGCACAATGAGAATGATTGGCCAGAGTCAAGTGGAGGCCAGGCCTGTGCCCGGTGTGGTCACACAGGGTCCCTCATTCAGAAGGGCCCGCACTCGGTGCTCTGCTCTCACCATCTTGAAAGTCTTAATCATTTTTGTGTGTGTTTTTTTAAATATATTTTTTATTGATTTCAGAGCGGAAGGTAGAGGAAAAAAGAGAGAGAGAGAAACACCAATGATGAGTGAGAATCATCGATCGGCTGCCTCCTGCACACCCAACACTGGGGTTCAAGCCCACCACCTGAGCATGTGCCCTGACCGGAAATCGAACCGTGACCTGGGTTCATAAGTCGACGCTCAACCACTGAGCCACATTGGCCGGGCAAAGTCTTAACAGTTTTTAAACTGGGGGCCTGTGTTTTCATTTTGCACTGGGCCCCACAAATTATGGAGCTGGTCCCGACCGGAGGCCCCTTCTGCTCGAGGTCCCCAACTGCGAGGACATGGCCCAACAGCATTTTCATGGCCCCTCTGGGGACCAGTCCCCTGGTGCAGTCCCTTCAGCTGTGCAAGGAGCAACCATGTGGAGGAAAGGCCTGAGACTGCCCTGGAGAACAGCACCAGGATGTCGCGTATTTTCCAAAGTTCGACTCACAATGGTCTCTTTTCATTTAAAGAAAATACCGCAGCCATTTCCTAGCAAAGGTTAAGTCTTTACACTTTAAAAAAATGTTTTTTAACCTGCCAAGGAATGTGTTTTTTAAAAGCTGGTTTCCTACCCTTCCTGAAGCCAAGCTTCCCTCCCCCTGCTCACGGGGTCCTATGAGAGAGGCGAGTGGCCAGCGGGCACTGGCCCCAGAAGTGGGTCAGGGATGGGCAGAGGAGCAGGGAGCCAGTGCTGGGTGACCATCCCAGAACCAGCCAGTCAGGACAGGAGTGTCGTCTGATGGCAAAAATCCACAGAAAAGCCCCAAAGCCTATTTTAGGCTGGGACCTCCACCTCCTGCCCAGCCATAAACTCCTCCATGCCTTGCCCAAAGAGCACAGGCCTGGCCACCAGCTCCTGTCTTTCTACCTTTCAGGAAACAGAAAGTCCATTTAACCCATGAACTAGATAGGAATGAGAGGGTGTGGGTGCAGGCACCCCAAAGGAGGCACGAGCAAGAGGAAAAATGGTGCCTATCAGAGCCTCTCCACACCTCGTGCTCTGCCTGCTCCCCTGGTGACTGTCCCTGGGGCCTGCCCGCATTCCTGTACTGCACCCCACTCCTTCACCCTTCTTATGCCACTCCAGCAGTTCTTGCCTCTCCCCACAGCATCACCAATTCTCCCCTCTTTATTAGAAATTTTCATCCATCCAAATAAGTCCTAATTATTTCTTTTAATTGACAAGGGGAAAAAAAACACTCTAGACCAGCCGTGGGCAAACTACGGCCCGCGGGCCGGATCCGGCCCGTTTGAAATGAATAAAACTAAAAAAAAAAAAGACCGTACCCTTTTATGTAATGATGTTTACTTTGAATTTATATTAGTTCACACAAACACTCCATCCATGCTTTTGTTCCGGCCCTCCGGTCCAGTTTAAGAACCCATTGTGGCCCTCGAGTCAAAAAGTTTGCCCACCCCTGCTCTAGACCACTCCCTCTCATTTTTTCCTTAGAGCAAACTTTCTGGAAAGAGTTATCTATTCTTGTTATTTCCATTAATTCTCTCTCTCTCTTTTTTAAAATATATTTTTATTGATTTCAGAGAGGAAGGGAATGGGAGAGAGAGATAGAAACATCAATGATGAGAGAGAATCATTGATCGGCTGCCTCCTGCATGCCCCACACCAGGGATTGAGCCTGCAATCCGGGCATGTGCTCTGACCAGGAATTGAACCGCGACCTTCTGGTTCACAGACTGTTGCTCAACCACTGAGCCAAGCCGGCTGGCTCATTATCTCTTTTAAATTAAATATACATTATATAATGTAAGTTTAGCCCTAGCTAGTTTGGCTCAGTGGATAGAGCGTCGGCCCGTGAACTGAAGGGTCCCTGGTTTGATTCTGGTCAAGGGCGTGGACACAGTTGCAGGCTCGATCCTGGTCCTGGTCAGGGCATGTGCGGGAGGCAAACAATCTATCTGTCTCACATGAATATTTCTCTCTCTGTCTCCCCCCCGCCCCCCCCCCCCCTTTCCATTCTCTCTAAAACTCAATGGAAAAATATCCTCAGGTGAGGATTAACAAAACAACCAAAAAAAAGTAAGTTTAATTAATTTCATGAAGTGGCTTACACGCGACAAACACTCAATAAATAAAATAAATAAATGTGAGCAGCGTCCCAGAAGCCCCCTCCAGGCCCTTTGCAACCACAACCCGCTTCCTCCTTCACTGACTGCTCCTCAGGCTTTATCTTTGTTGCTGGCTCTTCAGTATGCAGTCACTTTCTATGAAAGGGAGGAGAAGTCTGAGAGGTGGGTAGGCAGGGATGCGTAGGGACCTCAGGTCTAAAGGTCTCTCCATACAGGATGAGGGAAGTCCTGAGAGATGTCAACATACACCTGGGAGCTCTAGGGTGGTGGCCACCTGAACTAGGGGGGGAGGAGGGGCCATGAGTCTGATCACTGAAGAGCAGGACAGTAACTCCAGAGTGTGGAGAAGAGGATGGGGGAGAAAAGACACCATCTGAGCCAGACAACCCTAACGCTGAGGTTAGGACCTCAGCACCTGAAGCCCACAGCCGACGAATGGAGCCGCCCATGCCCAGCTCTAGGACCCAGTCCCACGAGGGCAGTGGTTTCTGCCTGCTTTGTTCACTGTTGCATTCCCAGCACCGAGAAGTGTGTCCGGTGTGCGGCAAGTGCTCGGTAAATACTTAGCAAATGAATTGAATGGAATGAATCCTGGGTTCTCCGCCCCCTTCCCGTGCCAGGCAGGTGATGTGTTTGCCAGCTGCTCTTCCCCGTCCCCTAATGCATTCCCAAGCCTCTCACACAAAACCCCTCCCTACATGGTGCTCCCTGGTAACCCTTTGCCCAGCCCTTATGACACGTGCTAAGAGAGATGTCTGTAGCCTCCAGTTTCATCGCATACCTGGCCTTTGGGTGAGTACCTCACAGTAACACAGGTGAGCGTGTGTACAGAGAGCTGATGGTAAACATACCGTAGTTAGTGTAGAAAATGATTTTATTATAAAGTAGAGGGAAAGCCCTTTGATACAATATTCAGCAGTTGGCCTTTCCTATCAGCATCCGAGGCTGCCAGTGGAACGACACCTACCGCAGCGGCGGCAGAGGGAAGGCTCTTGGCACAGCCGGCTCCTTTAGCAGAATGTCCTGGCCAAGAGCCCCGCCCACTGTGCTTCCAGTCCCCAGACAAGCCTGTGGTCCGGCACACAGCAGAGAAACAGAGCTATGAAAACACGCCCGCCGAGCCCAGTGTCTTAACCCTAAACCTGGGGAAGCTAGAGAGCCGAGGCCTTCCTGGGCTGCAAGCCCTCAGATGAAAGGCAGCCGCTGGCCTGGAACCACGTGGGCAAAT
Source organism: Myotis nattereri (assembly GCF_964212035.1). Classification (NCBI taxonomy): domain Eukaryota; kingdom Metazoa; phylum Chordata; class Mammalia; order Chiroptera; family Vespertilionidae; genus Myotis; species Myotis nattereri. Next base: position 62,177,595 of record NC_138085.1, read on the forward strand.
GGCTGGAACAAGGGCAAGGTCAGAGGAAAGGGCAGAGCCTGGACACTGTCAGAAACCCGGGCTGGAGCGTGAACTGGCGCGTCCCTCCCTCCGTCCCTGCGGAAGAGGAACTGGTCATTAGCACCAGACACATACCTTCCATTGTCTGAGGTTGCTGCGGACAGCACTGTGCCTGCCCGTCTGAAACCACACGGAGCTGTCTGTGCCGTGGGCTCCGTGCTTCTCCGTGAAGCCCTTGGGCCGTCGTGGCCAAGAGCTGAGTGAAGGCAGCCTCAGACACAGTTGAGGAGACACGGACGAACCAGTGGGCCCACCTGACCATCTCGGGGGCAGACCCTGGTGGGGCGTGGGGAGATGGGTCGGCAGCCACCACCCTGGGGCAGGGACCCGGCTGTGCCGCACAACACGTGTGCCGCGGGTTTTGTTTCCCCTCCGAAACTGGTCTCTGTCTCTTTCTAGACAAAGATAAACACGCCCTGGAAACTCATCTGCTGATCATTAGAGGGAAAAGACGCTCTCGGGACTCTCAACTCCACTGTGCAGATGGCCAGAAAGGTGTCAGTGGAAATGAATAAGTATTTCTGGGTAAGAGGGCAGATGCATTGCTCTGGGCGGATCCGGGTGGCTGGCTGGTGCTCCCAGGCAGCCTGGCCTGAAAGCGCGAGGCCCCTCGCCGCCCTGCCCCATCTCTCCAGGAAGCCCAGGGTCCCACACCTCAGAGCGGGACCAGCGTTGGCCTCTGGACAGATGACAAAGGCTGTCCAGGACTCTCCTGGTGGCTCTTACCGGACGGTGAGGACTCGCAAAGGCCCCAGCCGAGCCCAGGCCTCTGGCGACATCCTCTCCTCTTGGCCCCCGAGAGCAGAGGGCAGCCGAGGGGAAGCAGAAATGAGCTTTTGGTTTTTCTGCAACTGCTTTGATTTTTTTTGTTGTTTTTCAAGAAGAAAACTCTCAGCCCGATCCCGGCGGGAAAGGGGGCGGACAGAAGTGAAGGCTATTTCGGAGCCGGCTGCCTCCCCCAAAGGAAGGGTGTGAATAGTGGGAAGAAAGTCCAGCCCTCACTTCCTGGAATCGAGTGTGTGGGCAGCCTTTGCCGTTTGCAGCTATTCTTCAGTCACATTATCTCAGCTTTCAGCCTCACAATAACCCCGCTAAGTGAGCGGAAAGGGGCATAGTCCCCACTTTACTGGTGAGGAAACTGAGGCTCTGAGATGTCAGCTAACTTAGGAGAAAGGGATGGAGTTCGGCCCCTAAGGCAGGTCCTGTTATTCCGAGTCTCCCTCCTTCTCCACCACCCCCAGGGCCTCGCAGCTTTGCCGTGTCCTCCCTCCTGTGCTCAGGCTGCGCCTGTGTGTCCAGCATCACGGAAAAGCCCTGCCTTAGAGCGAGAAGAATCGACTCCCTGTCCCGGTTCTGCCACCATCAGGCTGTGTGGCCTTGGACGCATCCTTGACCTCTCTGGGCCTCAGTTGCTTTATTTGCCAGTGGTGAGAATCGTCCTTCCCCTGCCTGCCTCTCCCAGTGGATGGGAGACTCAAATCAGGTTCCCTCTGGAAAACAGCTTTGCCAACTCCAGCATCTTCCACCGATACGGGCCCGCTAGCAGTGATGGTGAACCTATGACCCACGTGTCAGAGATGACACGTGAACTCATTTTTACACTTGATCTTAGCCAAAAGGCCGAGAAGCGATGTGAACTCATTTTTTTGGTTGATTTTTCTTTGTTAAATGGCATTTAAATATATAAAAATAAGCCCTAACCGGTTTGGCTCAGTGGATAGAGCATCGGCCTGCGGACTGAGGGGTCCCAGGTTCAATTCTGGTCAAGGGCGTGTACCTTGGTTGCGGGCACATCCCCAGTAGGGGGCGTGCAGGAGGCAGCTGATCGATGTTTCTTTCTCATCGATGTTTCTAACTCTCTATCCCTCTCCCTTCCTCTCTGTAAAAAACCAATAAAAATATATTTTAAAATATATATAAAATAAATATCAAAAATATAAATCTTTGTTTTACTATGGCTGCAAATATCAAAAAATTTCTATATGTGACACGGCACCAGAGTTAAGTTAGGGTTTTTCAAAATGCTGACACGCCGAGCTCAAAAGGTTCGCCATCACTGGGCTAGTACCTTCGTGATGGGAGTGAGCAGAAAGGCTCCCTGCCTCCAATTCTCTCTCTCTCTCTCCTCCCTTCCACTGGCGATCCAGCTCCTAGTGGGCCTTTTCTCTTCACTACAGGCAGAGCCTTCTGGGCAAGGAGAAGGCTCCCACCATTATTAGTCACGAGTCCTCAGAGTAAATGAGCTTGTCGGCCACCCAGGGCTCAGGGGGAAGTTCCAGCAGAGCGTGTCCGGTGCTTACCTTGAGAAACCCGCATGACACATCACACCGGAGGTGGCCGAAGTGGTGTGTCCAGGCCCCGGGCACTTCCCTTTCCGTCCGGCACCCTGAGGGTCTGAGCGAGAGGCCAGCTGAGAACAGGAAAGCTCCTTCTCAACACCCACCCCCCTCACACCCCATAGAGATGCCCAGGCCTCAGACCAGGGCCCTCCTCCCAGACCACCCACCCCAACAGACACCGTGTGGAGGCTGGGCAGCGAGGGACCACTCAGACCCCTGCCTTCCACGGGCCCAGGTGGGAGGAAGGAGGCCCAGCTTGCCCCCCAGCTGCTCCCATTCCTTCCTCCATCCACCCAGGGACACAAGCACGACGGATGCATCCATGTGCCCATTCTGGCTGCACCCTTTTCTGCTCAACTGCAGGAGATGGTCAAGGCCAGCGAGAGCCCAAGGCAGCAGTTGTCAGAGCTGGTCTCCCACCTGGGTCACTCTCCCAGCCCCTCTTGGTCCCACTGTCCCACCTCCAAGAACCTCTCCCGCTTCTCCAAAGCCCCAGCACCTTCCTGCAGCCCTGGCTCTGGTCCTTCCCAACACCAATGCTAGGCTCAGAGGCACGGGGTTCTAATGGTGGAGCGCAGGCATCTGAAAGGGGGGCGGGGGGAGGGTGACTGATGGGCCTGAAGTGATGGGAAAAGAGGCCACCTGCACCTGTTGTAACATCAGCTCAGCCCGTAGCCCCGGGACCTGAGAACCTAGTGCTCTGAAGCCTGTAAATTCACAAAATGTGGCTGCGCAAGAATTTGCCTGAAGGGATGTGGGCTGGACTCCTCGGCACCTTGTCAGATGTCCCCTCACTAATTCCCAGCTCATTCACTGAGGTTCACCCACCCCAGCCCCAACTAAGCCCAGCGGAAAGAGGAAGAAATAAAAGAGGGCAAATGTGAGGAGATTGTTTTATAGCTCTTTAATAACTGTTTTGCCAGGTTCTGTTTATTCTGTTCAAAGTATGTTATAAAAATATTCTGCAATTAAGGAAAGGGGAAAAAAACACACACCAGGAGAATCCTTTTAAAAACAGGTTGGAGGTAAAGAACAGGTTGACCCCATTAGCTTGGGGGAAACACCTCCTGCACCAAGTGCTCTGTGAAGGTCTGTGTGTGCCCCTGGGGCGGGGTGGCAGGATAGGGAGCCGAGGGCAGTCCTCTGGGCCGCACCTTCGCTGCTGTAGCCGGGAGCCAGTCACTCACACCAGGTGACCCAGACGCGCAGCTTCTCTGCTGTTCTCCTGGAGGAGCCCATCTTCACCAGCACCTCGTCCCACATTTCGTCCAGCTTCGCAGACAGAGCCTCCATCCGTGGCCCGACCTGGCCTGGCAGGGACTTAGCCACTGCGGGTGAAATGCTCAGTCCTTCAGCTCCCACCGCTCTGCTCCAGGATGTCTGGGGACTAGAGCAGAGGGGAGGGGACCGCTGATAGGCACTCATGTCAGAGGAGAACTGGCACAGTCCCATGGTAGATTCTATTCTTATTTGCACCCCCTCTCTCCCACATCCTGAGAGAGGGTGATACGTCCCTGCTCATAGCAGGTGCCTCGCAATGACATCTGTGGCAGGAGTATCCTTCCCTACCCCATTGATATGGCCACTGTGTGGCATGTGAGAGCAGATGTGTTAAGAGCCAATGCTGGCTGCTGCCAGCTCTCTCTCTCTCTCTCTCTCTCTCTCTCTCTCTCTCTCTCCTCTCTCTCTCTCTCTCTCTTTGTGTTTTCCTTGCCCTGAGTAGGGCATGGCCTACATTTGGGCTTCACCTTCAGTCAGGGTCCAGAATGAGAAGACCTGTAGGGCAGAATTCAGCTGTCTGCGGTGACCAACACGGAACAGAAATGAGAAATGATTGCTATATTTTCAGAGGTAGAGATGTGGGGGCCTTTTGTTACTGCAGCCTTACCTAGCAAAAGCTGACTGACACAGGGCCTTGTCTTCCTCCAGATCCGCCAAAGACTTGTCTCTTGTCCGCTTGCCTGAAGTCCGTGCCAGAGAGTTCTGCTCTGCTTTCTGTGTCTTGGGCGGAGTCCTCACCTTCCTGTGGTCCCCTCAGGTCCCATTGTGCCTCTCATCTGATGCCCAGCACACGTGGCCTGCCCTGGGACCCTCAGCTACAGAGCACCTTAACCCTCTTTCCGCAGCCCTTCTGGTAAACTTCCCAGTCACACCCTCAGCTAATTTCCAGGCTCCCTTGGGCTCTTGAGGACATTTCTAGAGCCCGTCCACAGGGCAGCTGGAGAAGGTGACCCCAGGCCCACTCTGCCTACCCCTACTGTGCCTCTCATTGACTCTGATGTGGCCACCCAACGTTGGCGCAGAGGCAGACTTCCAGGTGACTTCCTCTAATCCCTCAGCATCCCCTCAGCCAGACCAGCACGGGGGCCTGGGTAGAGAAAATCAGAGCACACACCTCTCACCCAGGACTTAAAGGGAGCGACCCTCCCCTTCCTCATCATTGTTACCAAACTCCCTGCACTAGGGAGTGGTAAACCGTTATCTAATCCACCAAGCCTGACCCTGGATGTGCTCAAGGAGGGTCTGTTAACAATCCCTCTATTTCCACAAAGCCTGGATTTCCATACTATCATCTCAGTCAGGAGGTCAAGGAAGTGAGCCTAGAGCCCCAATGATGACAGCCCTCCTGCCCCTTCCCTGTGGCAATGGCTGATGGCCCAGCCTCTAAGGTGGAAACTACAAGAAAACATGATAGAAAGGGTGATGGTAAAAAGAAAGCAGTTCCAATGGTTAAGATGGTAATTTTTATGTTGTGTGTTTTTACCACAATTTAAAAAAATAATTTGATTCAAACTCAATCTACTTCACCACTGAATTTTCCTTTTATATCACCTACATCTATCTATATGCCGAAGAGAGATGAAGTAGGGTGGGCTGGTACCAGTCAGCACCAAATATCCTCTTCTCTTAAATGTTGCTCCTTGTGGCATTCCTGTTTCCTAGTTCTTTGGAAATCTTGGAGCTATGACTGCCTGAGGGGAGGGGGGGAAGAATACTTCACCCCCACCCAGCCTGCTGGCATAGAGCTTAAGAGTGGCCCTATCCTGTCCATCTCATGTGTCCTGGCCCCAGGCCCCAATACATTTTCTAGTGTGCTCCCTACCTACCACAGGCACATGGAACTCAAGAGCCTTGACATATGCACTAATATGATCAGTGTCGTTCAGGAATTGGGTTGGCTGCATAGAACAGAAACCCAAATAACAGTGGCCTAAACAAAACAGGGTATCATTTTTTATCACATAATGAGAAGATTCAACGTTGGAAATTCAGGGCAGCCTAGCATCTCCACAACGCTGCCCAGGTCCCAAGCTCATTCTAGCTCACTCCTCTGCTATTGTAAGGGGTGACTTTTAAACTCATGATCACAAAATGGCTTCTGGAATCACCACCATCATGCCCACAGTCCAAGCAAGAGAGAGGGCCAAGAGCTTTTGTGTGCAAACTGGCTGAATGCCCCCCTCCCTTCGCCCTGCTTTTAAGGTGTTTTCATGGATGCCCAATCCAACTTCTGCTTATATCTCATTGTCCAGAACTGCATTATGCAGCTACCCTTAGCTTCAAATGAGGCTGAGAAATGTAGCATTTTTTAGGTGGGCCAATTGCCAATCCCCAACAAAGTCAAGATTCTGTGAAGTAAGGAAGAAGAGGGAGGAGAGAGCTGGTTGGGAAGTGGCAGCTGCTGTCACTCATTCCTCCCACCCATGTTCCCCTCAGAAGTCCTGCTTCCATGCTCAGTCTTTACTCTTACTTACCATTGTGTCTGCTTCTCTCCCCTCAGGGGATATAACCTCTTGCAAATAGAGACAACATGTTATTTATTTTTGTTACTCTCTCTTTCCCCAGCCCAACCTTCCAATCTTATTGTCCCAGTACCATTAATACGTATTTTAAAAACGAAAAAGAAGTGGCTCTCACTACTAGCCATCTATGCCTTGTGATGAGGTTTCCATTGCTTCAATCACTCTTCCAGCCACGACTGTCATTTTACATTTCATTAGTGTCCGTAGTAACTCCTTCACTGGGCTGTAACCTCTTCAGAGTCTGGAAGTGCCCATTCAGTGACCTCCCCACATCGAGGGCGTTAATGAATTGTGAGACTGTGTGACCTGGGTTCCAGAGCTTATCAGTAACCACAACAATAGTAATCTGACCTCTTTGTGATGCTTCAGAGTTTACACAAGCTCCTTCAGCCACCTTATCTCACGTGATCTTTTAAGTAACTCTTTTAAGTAAGCAGGGCTGCTGTAATTATGCCTTTTTTCTTTACAGATGATGAAATGGAGGCGAAGTGAAGGCACACAACTTGCCCAAAGGCATATGCTGAGAGTGTTTGGACTGGAACTTCAATGAAGGTCTTTCCACTTCAAGTCTGGCCTTTTTCCATCAAACTGTAGACTTTTTCAAATCCATCCCTTTCAAAATGAAGAAATTATTGTAGGTGATTTCTAATGCAGTGCTGCCCAATAGAAATAGAATGCATGCTATGTATGTAAGTGTGCCATTGTCTATTATTCACTTTTAGAAAGTGAAAAGGAATAGGTAAAGTTCATTTTAATAATAACATTTTATTTTAACTCGGGATATTTTAATTTCAACACGTAATCATGATAAAAATTATTAATAAAAAGTTTACTTTTTTTGACTTTGAAATTCGGTGTGTTTATCACGTATTCAGCACATCTCAATTCAGACTAAGTACATTTTGAGTGCTCAAAAGCCACATCTGGCCAGTGACCACCGTATTGGAAAGTTCAGCTCTAATATTTGAAAGGTATATTTGAATTTAAAATTAACCTCTGACATTTTAGATCGCATGACTAATACTGTTAGAAATTATCTAAAATCGCTATTTTTCTATACATTTTTGCCATAAAGAACTGTCTGTAGCAGCCTGTCCCTAGAACGCTTTGCTTAGATTTATCACAAAACATTACTGCCATCGGGTGGCTGCTTCTTGAATTGCCAGGAAGAAACAGGCTCTAGGAACGCTTTTCAAAGCATAATCACATCTGATTTACCACGGAGCCCCATTAAATCAGAATCTCCAGGGCAGGGTGTATCCAAAACACCCACATTTTTAATAAGCTTCCTGAGTTATCTACATACAGACTAAAACCTGAGAATCTTTATGTCTACATAATGCAACCATAGAAAATTCAGTGACAGAAAATATCAAGGGCGGACTCATTTTTCCCTGATGCTCTGATATTTCTAAGAATGCTGCTTTTCCTTTTTATTCTGATGGGTTGTGAAATTTAGTTTCTAAACAAACAAACACCCATTCGCCCCCCACACACAGAAAATTGAAAAGAATCCATAATAAAAAGACTTAAAGAACTTCATATGCCTCCCATGCAACCCTGTTAACAGAAATAGAGATGCAGAGGGAAATCTCTCCAGACCACACATGACCAGCTTCTGCGGCCCCTCTAGCCTCTTCTCTCGCCCCTGCCCCCTCCACACTCTGATCCAGCTCTTAGCCCTCCCCTGTCGCTGAGATTTTGCAATGCTGTTCCCTCCATCTGGAACAGCACTCCCATCCTCCGCCCTCAGGGACAACTCCCTCTCAGGATGCAGCCCAGGCACCATCCAGGCAGGAACCCTGGGAAGCTCGCAAGCTGGTGTCCTTCGCTTTTCCTCCCCGAGCGCCCCATGTGTAATGGTAGTTGTCTGCATAGTGTCTGACTTCCCCCCACAACTATAAACTCCTAGAGAGCAAAGGTGTGTCTCTTGTGAAAGGCCTCTTTTCTCTGTGTCTCCCTGAACTCTGGCGCAAAGCAGGCATTTACAGATATTGGCTATGCTAGCTGGTTCTGCTCAGCAGATAGAACGTCGGCCCTCAGACTGAAGGGTCCCGAGTTCAATTTCGGTCCAGGGCATGTGCCTCAGTTGCAGGCTCGATCCACAGTCCTGGTCATATCCTCTGGTGAGGATTAACAAAAAATAAATCAGTAAAATAAAATAAAAAGATATGCTGAGTAAATAACGTTTTCTAAGGCAACAAGTAGTTCGTCTGATTTTTAACATAATAATAATAGTGCTAATGTGTCTGGAAGAGACTAACAAGTACCCCCCCCCCCCATGCATCTAACAGGCACCTTCAGCAGCCATGGCAACTTCACGTGACAGTGGTGCTGGTGGGCCTGGGGCCTTGGGCTGGCTGAGCAGGAGGGGCGATATAGACACCCGTGAGGGGAGTGAGACAGAGGTGCAGGGAGAGAGCAGGAACAGAGCAACCTGGGAATGTCCTCACCACCTCCCAGGAAGGGAGCCATTTCCCCAGAGGACAGGGGCCTGTCGCGTCTCGCCCAGCTAATCTGACAGAAGCCAGCTGCAGCTCTGGCGGGGCCTGCCCCTGGGGAGGCGTGCTCAGGCTGGGAACCACATGCCGCTGTTTGCCCCCAGGGACAGGGGCGCAGGGGGAGGGTAACCGACTCTTCTGCCAAATTCATTTATAAATTCCTAGCTGCACCATTTGATGTGGTTTCCAGGAGGCATGCCGTGGAAACCTGCCCCTCCCTCGGCCCCCGGCAAAGCGCAGCTCCTCAGAGGAGACTGGACCCAGCTCACAGCCAGCCCCAAAAGGACGCCCGCGTGCAGGCAGGGGGCTGAGTGAGGAGTGGGTCCTGCCGAGGGCTCGCTGCTCCGGCTCACGCAGTTGGTCCTGGGCAGGGGTGTGAGCAGCTGGTGGGACGGTGCACTCAGGAGGCCTGGGATGCGGTCCCAACCACCTCCTGGGACGATGCGGGGCACAGGTAAACAATGTCACCTTCCTGCTTCAGTGCCACAACTGTCAGGTGCAGAAGGTGACTGACTGCTGATGGCCTTTCTCGGGCTGTGAGACGATGGAATGTGAGGGGGGCAGGAAAGTGCAGTTACAAAGAAAGGGCACCCCTCACCCGCAGAACTCAAACATAGTGGGCGGTTCAAACAGGCAACCGTGTTGATCTCTAAGTGCCGGGCTTAAGCCACTTAGATCCTCTACTTGCCGCTTTCCGAATTTTCCATGTTTCCTACAATTAGCATAAACGAGCTTTATAACCAGGGAAACATTAGAATCAACAACAGACAGGAAGTTTGTGGACCAGGGGCAGAGCACGTGCCTAAACTTGCAGCCTGCGGGAGGCAAACCCCTTGGCTGCACCCCAACATGCAGGGTGGCTACAGGGTGGAGGGAGAAAGGGGGTCCTCCCTTTCCCTCTGGCACAGCCAGGAAGGAGCCCCCACACGGAGGGAGAGAGTGGAGACCTCAGGTGTAAGGGCTGGGGTGGTGGCTTGGATGAATGTGAGCCAGAGGGGGATGGGGGTCAGGCCCCTGGATGCTCCATGAACCGGCCTCCAGCCTTTGCAGGATCTGCACAGGCAACCTCTGTTTAGCTGGTTGCTGGGCTGGGAGCTGAGTGGCTCCCTGTGCCCTGGACCCCTCCAAAGAGAGGCTCCACCCCTTCCAAGATGGACAAGGAGAGAGGAAGGAGGGAGCAGACTGCAGAGGCCGGGTGTCCTCCAACCTCCTCACATACCCCCGGCCGTGGAGCTGAGGACCCACAGCGGCAGCAATCCGTCCAGGCCCAGCCAGCCGCTCTGCTCCTCACCACAACCTGTGGCTCCCCGCTCACGCCTGGTGGCCTCCTGGAGAAGGGGCTCATGAGGAAGAACTGTTCAGAGTGCTCAGAAAGTGGGCAGCCAGCCAGGGTCCTGGGATTCTCCAGCTCACGAGATGCGGATGCAGACGTGGAGGTGCCTGCCCTTGGAGATGCCGGGAGATCTGGCCCAGATTCTGTCGCTTACACTTTCCCCACGTCTTTGCCTCTGAGCACGGGCTTCCGCTGAGTAGCTCATGAGCAGATCGAATCGCTGCCCCATGTTCCCAGGCCCATGTCCCCGCGGACAGGCTCAAACCCCAGAATCCCTCACTCTCCCACCAAAGCATCGCTCACACAGGCCGCGCTGCGGGGTCAGGCTGATGGAGGGTGGCCGGTCCCCGTGGCTCTGCGGGGTCAGACTGATGGAGGGTGGCCGGTCCCCGTGGCTCTGTCACCTGCCCCCTTTCAAAGCCTCCCAGTTCCCATTCCCCCGCGAGCCCCGCTCCACAGGAAGGAACTCTTTTCGCTGTTCCACCGACTGCTGTTCTCTCCCTCCATCCCTGCTCTGCTCCCTGCTTCTCTTTCCACCTTCCAGACTCACTCACTCTCCTGCTCAGCTACACCATGGGCTTGACCCCCTCCTCCAGCCCCTGGCCCTCGGCTCGGCTCCATGGAAACATTAGCAGAAGCTCTGGAACTCAGGTCTTTCTCTCTCGCCTTCCCTGCCCCCTCCCAGCCTCACCCAGCAGACTCCAAAGCCACCCTTGCAGGGGAGAGTTCCCATTTATGCCCCACCCCAGGGCAATCCCGGGGCCCCTTTCTCTCTGCCTCTGCCTGGGGTGTAAAGTGTAAAACATCTGCCCTCAAAAGACCCTCAGTAGGCCAGGCAAATTGTATTTTAATGCAATGTTTTTAAAAATCAAAACTAATGCAAAATATCCAGGATGGAGGACTTCGATATCAAATTGTAGAATAAAGACAGGACCCACAGCACTGGTCTTTCCTTTGCTCGGGCTCCCACGTGCTGGAGCCCAGCACAGCATCGAGCCCTCTTCCGGTGAAGCAGTCACAAGCAGGAAGGGACTCCTCGAAAGGAGAGGCTGCAGGGATGTGAGAAGCCTCTGCAACAGCCAGGCCCAGGCGATGAGTTCTGCAGGGGCGTGAGCAGTCGGCACCTGGCCAGGCAGCGCCCAGGAAGGAAAAGAGCTCAGGCTCCCTGATGGGCCCAGAAAGCAGCTGGAACCTGGGAAAGGATGGGTCATGTGGCCAGACGAGGGCTGGACTCGGGCTTCCATGGGCACTGGGAAAGGAGAGGCAAAGGATGGGGGCGTGGAGATGGGGGCTGAGGAGGCAGAGAATCAAGAGGCAGACAGGCAGGCAGTGGCCGTCTTTCCCCCCTGTCCCCTCCCACCCCCCAACCACCACCCCCACCCCACACCCCCACCACCACCGCACACCCCCACCCCACACCCCCACCCCACCACCACCCCACCACCACCCCACACCCCCACCGCACACCCCCACCCCACCACCACCGCACACCCCCACCCCACCACCACCGCCACCCCCACCCCACCCCCACCGCACACCCCCACCCCACACCCCCACCCCACCACCACCCCACCCCCACCCCACACCCCCACCGCACACCCCCACCCCACCACCACCGCACACCCCCACCCCACCACCACCGCACACCCCCACCGCACCACCACCGCACACCCCCACCCCACCGCACACCCCCACCCCACCACCACCGCACACCCCCACCCCACCACCACCGCACACCCCCACCCCACCACCACCCCACACCCCCACCCCACCGCCACCCCACACCCCCACCCCACCGCCACCGCACACCCCCACCCCACCGCCACCGCACACCCCCACCCCACCGCCACCGCACACCCCCACCCCACCACCACCGCACACCCCCACCACCGCACACCCCCACCACCGCACACCCCCACCCCACCACCACTGCACTGCTCAGGCAGGTCTGCCTGCAAACACAAGCTTGGCTGGGCCCAACAAGATGCTAAGTGCTCGTGTCAAATGCCAATGCCATCTCCATGTCCTGCAGGGATGCCTGGCTCTGCAGACTCCTTTACTGAAGGGGAGGGCACCGGAGGCTGGGCAGGCCAACAGCCCAGGGAACCCTGACCAAGGATCCCCCCGCCCTCCCCCAGCCTGGCCCGTGTGGCAGGCCCGGGCCCAGGAGTGTAGGAGCCTGGCTCTGGCCCTCAGGCTTCAGGGCCCGCGGGTCTCCCAGGGACCCTGTGGTCATGCCTGCCAGAGGTGCGCCTTCCCCAGATGGAGGAGCTCAAGCCCGCGCACGACTCTGCCTCTCAGAGGCTGAAACCGCCTTCCGCTCCGGAAGGGAAGCCTGGGTCTGCTCAGCCTGCACTGCTGTGTGCCTGCACTCCTGCCCCATCACCCCAGGGCCTTCCTAAGGAACTGCCCCCCTCTCAGGCCAGGGCGCTTTCCCGGATGTTCTCTCTGCCTCACCTCACAATGGCAGGAAGCACTGAGCTCAGAATGGGTGAGGGAGGCCCGGGCGACAGCGGGGAGGGACAAGGTGGAGTCATGGCCCCAGTCCCAGCCAGGCACCTTCCATCCTGCACTGGGTATGTGTGTGTGTGTTGAGGGGGGCATAGGCCGAGCCAGCACGGAGCCAATGAGGAAGCCCAGGTCGCTGAGGTGATACTCCGTGAGGCTCTAAGGAAGGCACCATAGGCCTCTCTCACCCCCCAGTCCCCCTACCCCCCCACCCCCGCCCCGCCTACTCTGGCCCCACACATCTGTGTGACTGTCTGTCCCTGGAATGGTTTGTCCCTGACCAGCAAGCTCCCTGTTCCAAAGGCCACCCCTGCTGGCCGGTGCTCCCGGGCTCCTGGGCAGGCTGGGGCCTGCTCTGCTGGGCGGGAACCCGCACACATTCCTTCAGAATTAAACAAGGTTCGCGGCTCCAGCCTCGCCAGCATGATGATGGTCCTGTTTGCTTTTGGAAGTAGCTTCCCGCCCTCCTCAGGCAGCGAGGCCCACTTGGTTCCAAAAGAAAGTTCTCTGGTCTCCAGGGGCAAAGACCTCAACAGCCACAGGGGAGGGTGAAGGTCACATCTGGGCCATTTGGAAACCTCAGACAAGGCCTGAGACTCCACCCTCAGCCTCCTCTTGCCTAGAGTACATCCTGCCATATATCTGGAGTGCACACATGTGTGTCGACACAGACCTGCACACAAACACAGACGCATAAACATGCACACGTGTGCAAACACCCACGTACAGACATAAACACACAGCCACGCACATGCAAACATATGTGAGCACACACATATTCCCAGACTCAAACACACATGTTAACACATACCCACACAGAAACATGCATGTATGTGCATGGGCTCAGACACAAGTATACATGTGAACATTGAAAGATGTGCGCACATGAACACACACATGAGTACACATGTGCACAGACGCCAGTACACACCAGCAAGCGCACACACACCCTAACCTGCCACTTCAACCCACCCAGAGGTAGCCAGTCTTCTCTTCTCCCAGCCTCCCTTGCACTAACCACCCCTGATTTGGGGAATGTCAGGTCCTGTGCACAAGGCAGGAGATGGTCAAGGAGATAGAGCTGTGTGGCAGGGAAGGTTCTAGAAGCCTAGGGGCTGGGAGGAAGGCAGGTGCTTAGGCCAGTTTTGGCCAGAGGACTCCCACACTGTGTCCAGAGGGGTAGTTTAAGACCGCCCCTCATATTTCCTCCATGGACTGGGCAGGTTTTGAAAGCAGATCCCATCAAAGTTAGAAGGAACATGCTCATTGCAAGATCAAGAGAAGCCCGTCATATGACCAGCCCAGTTTACAAGGCTGCTGGAATCACATGACCTCCCTCCTTAAACTTAGTCCGCGAAACTGTGACAGTCACAGGACCCTGCTCAGACTTGGTCAATATGGTTAACTGAGGTCACTGGCCTCCTCCAAGCCGGCCCAGAGCCCTGGGCAGTCAGGGGCCTGCACACTGCCCGTTTAAAAAACAGGAAACCTGTGCAGAAAAAGACACTCCTTTCTCAATATACTTTCTTTCCATTGGTCAGGAAATTATCTTTTCCTGATAATGTTATAATAAGCACTTTACAGTCATCTGCAGGAAGTCTGCCATAAGAACTACACAAATTCCCCACCTTTGGAGTGAATAAAATTATTACACAAATAGGAAAAGGATTTCCAACTATTAAAAGTGTCTCTAATGTGACTAGCACCCCCTTAGGTGTGGTGCAACCCTGTGTCGGTCCTGCATGTGGCCTCATCACCCCTGTCATGGGCTGGGTTGTGGCCCCCCGCCCCCCCGCAAAGGTCGTACATGGAAGCCCTAAGCCCAACACCTCAGAATGTGGCTGACTTGGAGACAGGGCCTGTAAAGAGGTGGGTAAGGTAAAACGAGGCTGTTAGGATGGGCCCTCATCCAGTCTGACTGGTGTCCTTATTGGAAGAGGAGATTTGGACACACAGAGAAGTAGGGGTGCGTGCACAGAAGGACCCTGGAGGACACAGCAAGAGCCGGCCACCTGCAAGCCAAGGAGAGAGGCCTCAGAGGAAGCCGGCTCTGTTGGCACCTCGATCTTGGGCTTCCAGCCTCCAGAGCCGTGAGGAAATCCATTTCTCTTCTGCTGTCTCAGCCACCAGCCAGCGGCACTTTGTTGTGGCCTCCTGAGCCGACTAATACAGCCCCCTCCTGAGTTACTGTCATTGTCCCACCCGCCCTCCCCAAGACAGACCCAGGGCCTCCCTCAGAATAAAGTCCCTGGGGTGGGGGACACACCGATGGCTCTGAAAATGCACACGAACCAACGCTTGCCCTGCGCACAGAACACCACACCTCCACCCTGGACAAGCACAGGGTGGGTTCCCAGCACAGGCCAGTCCTCCAACAATCCTGAAACACGGACGGCTCCCCGCCACCCACTCAACTCCAAACAAAGGCCCCTCGAGCTGGGACAACTCAAATCAACTGACCAATAGACAACTCAGACCAGATCAACTCAGGCTTCCCTTCACCTCTACAAGCAACCCAAACACTCAAAGCCCTGTTCAGGAGGCAGCCAAGCAAAGATAGCGGAAGAAGCCTGGGGAGGCTGGGGCTAAAGGAAGCCATGCCCACCCACCCTCACCCCGCCCCACCTCTCCCCACCCCAATCCCCCACCACTCACCACCAATCAAACAGGGAAGGTGACCTCAAGGAGAGAAGAGTCAGTCATCATAAAGAGAGGGTGTTGTAGGCTCCCTGGCAGCCACCAGGGCCAGCAGGCACAGGGGCCAGGGCCCAGAATTCCTTTAGAAGTTCCCAAAAATATTTTCATATCTTGTAAAATCAGAAAGCACACACAAATATAATAATAATGAATACGTAATGAATCTGATTCCGCCTGGATAACATTCCTCTTTACACCATCACATTCATTAAGCCTAATTTTTAACATTTTTTTGTAAATATATTTTTGTTGACTTCAGAGAGATAGAGACATCAGTGGTGAGAGAGAATCATCGATCGGCTGCCTCCTGCACGCCCCACACTGGGGATCGAACCCGCAACCCGGGCATGGGCCCTGAATGAGAATTGAGCTGTGACCTCTTGGTTCATAGGTCGATGCTCAACCACTGAGCCACGCCAGCGGGGCTTAACATTTTTTTTAATGAAGGAAGAGTCCCACCAAAGCAAAACCCGGTAGGCCCTGGGACCTCTGGGTGCTGTGGGTGTCGAGTGCTGGGGTCTGGACTAGCATGAGGGCTTGCTGGCTCTCGCCTCTTAGTTTCCTGTTGCTCCTGTAACAAATTACTGCAAATATAGTGACTTAAAACAACACACTTATCATCTTACAGGTCTGGAGGTCCGCAGTCTGAAGTCCAAAATACAACTTACTTGGCTAAAACCAAGGTGTCAGCAGGAACGTGCTCCGCTGGGAGGCCCTGGCCAGACGTTTCGTGGCCTCTTCCAGCCTCCAGAGGCTGTGGCATTCCTGGATTCCTCTCCCCTTCCTCCGCCTCAAAGCCAGCCCCGGGGGGGTGGGGGTGGGGGTGAGTCCTCACGTGGGATCACTCTGACTGAGTCTCCTGCCCCAGTTTCCTCATGAAGACCTTGTGATCACATTGGGCTCACCTGGATAATCCAGAATAATCCCCCTTCCCCAGATCTTCACTTCACACACGCAATGTAAGTCACACACTCACAGGTCCCTGGGGGTGAGACATGGGCATCTTTGAGGGCCCGTATTCTGCCTACCAGAGTCGTTATAGCAAGGCACTCATAAAATGTAATTGTCAATATTTTGTATGGAGGAAGGGTCCATGAACGCAGAAGTACCCAGGCCCGTGGGAGCCATAATGGTGCCCTGGGAGCTGTGGGTGCTGTGGGTGTCGAGTGCTGGGATCTGAACTAGAGCTGCCCCTCTCCTTCTCAAGGGTCTAAAATGTAAGCCCCTCAGAACAGGCTGCCCCCAGCAGGTCCCAGAGCCTCTCCCCTTCCCCAGAGCTAGTACACCAGCAGCCTTACATCCATGCGGCAAAGCTCACCCTGGCGGCCGCTAGTAAGGAAGAGTGGTCAGGGCCGAAAGGGGAGTGGGCCTCAAGCCAGGGCCAGTGCAGGGGCTCCACCAGGGGCTGTGGTTGTGCAAAGTGTCTCCCCTTAGTGCTGGAGGAGGGCTTGGCAGCAGGTCCTTGGCAGACAAAGCCTCGTGCCCATGTGGAGCACATGACTCCCTCGATCCCGGCCAGGTTCACATCAGCCTGCCTGTCTGCAATCAGCTGCTTGCAGTTGCAGCCCCTTCTGCTGGGCTTTCACTTTCAATGTTGATTCATGGGAAACACAAGGTTGCCTGAAATCCACTCACATTCCTCTTCCATGAAGCAATGGCTCAGGGAGAGAGGGAAGGGCCCTGGCACCCTAGAGAGAGGCGTGGGGGAAGTGGAGGTAGGCAGCATCCACAGAACTGGAGCTCTCTGCACTAGGGCGCACCCCAGCGAGCACAGCCGCCCCTCAGGGGGCCACCGGGAGCCCTCCTTGGAGAAATGAGACAGTCATGCTGTGGAAGTCTATGCAGCATTGAAAACAATGAGCCAGATTTCCATACGCTGGAATCCCATAGACACACTGATAGAAAAAACATTAATTGCAAACAATACATGTTAGAACAGCACTTGATGCAAAGCACGCAGAACTCTGTAAATACTTCAAGAAAACTTGCATATGTAGTAAAGAAATTTGTGAGATTAAAAAATATCGAATACTAGAGGCCCGATGCACGAAATTCGTGCAAGGGGCTCAGCCCTTGCAGCTGCGGCATCATCCGGAACGTCGTTCGGCCGTCTGGACTAATTAGCATATTACACTTTCATTATTATAGATTACTAGAGGCCCATGCACAAAAATTTGTGCACTCGGTGGGGAGAGGAGGTCCCTCAGCCCAGCCTGTGCCCTCTTGCAGTCTGGGACCCCTCGGGAGATAACGACCTGCTGGCTTAGGCCTGCTCCCGGGTGGCAGAGGGCAGGCCCAATCCCTAGGTGCAGCCCCTGGTCAGGCTCAGAGCAGGGCCGATTGGGGAGTTGGGGCGCCACCCCCTGTCACACTCAAGGCAGGGTCGATAGGGAGGTTGCGGCGCCACCCAATGTCACACACAGAGCAGGGCCCATCAGGGGGTTGGGGAGCTCCCCACTGTCACGCACAGAGCAGGGCCGATCAGGGGGTTGAGGAGCTCCCCCGTGTCACTCACAGAGCAGGGCCGATAGGGGAGTTGGGGCACCGCCCCCTGTCACACACAGAGCAGGGCTGATCAGGGGGTTGAGGAGCTCCCCTGTCAGGAAAAGAGCAGGGCAGATAGGGAGGTTGTGGCCACGCCCTCTGTCACACACAGAGCTGCAGGGCGATCAGGGGGTTTGGTCGCTGCCCCCTGTCATGCTGATCCCGGTGCTGGGAGGCATATTACCCTTTTACTATATAGGATAGAGGCCTGGTGCACGGGTGGGGGCTGGCTGGTTTGCCTTGAAGGGTGTCCTGGATCAGGGTGGGGGTCCCGCTTGGGTGCCTGGCCAGCCTGGGTGAGGGGATGATGGCTGTTTGCATCTGGTCACACCCCCTTCAGGGTGGGGGTCCTGCTTGGGTGCCTGGCCAGCCTGGGTGAGGGGATGGTGGCTGTTTGCATCTGGTCACACCCCCTTCAGGGTGGGGGTCCCGCTTGGGTGCCTGGCCAACCTGGGTGAGGGAATGATGGCTGTTTGCAGCTGGTCACACACCCTTTAGGGTGGGGGTCCCCACTGGGGTGCCTGGCCAACCTGGGTGAGGGGCTGAGGGCCATTTTCAGGCTGGCGGGTGACTGAAGCTCCCAACCTGTCCTTTTTTCCTTTTTTTTTATTCTGGGCCAGCTTTAGCTCTGAGGCTCAGGTCCAGCTATGAGACCTCCGCTGCTGAAAGCAGGTTTCTGGCCTTTGTTTACCCTTCTGTATTTGAAACAATGTTGCAGTCCTGCTGGCTGAAGCCCGGGGTTTTGTTTAGCTTCTATATTTGTTACAATGTTGCTTAGAGTGCAGCTGAGAGGCCGGCAAGGCAGGCGGGGAAGCTTGGCTCCCTAAGTCACTGAAGCAAGCAAGCCTCCCTGTTCACATCAGCTGCCTGACTGCTGGCCGCCATCTTGGCTGGCAGTTAATTTGCATATCTCCCTGATTAGCCAATGGGAAGGGTAGCGGTCGTAAGCTAATTACCATGTTTCTCTTTTATTAGATAGGATATTTGGGCAGGGGAGGGGTGCCGTGGAAGGGAGGTCACTTGGGAGGTGCTCACAAGCATTTCAACTAAATAAGCAACTTTCTTCCTGAAACTGGTTTGTGACTCCCTGAATGTTCATTGCATCACTATTTGTTTGGGCACATCTGGATTGCTTTATAACAACAGCATATTTAGGAGAATGAAACTTGAGGTGGGTGGCAGATAAAAGAAACATTTTCCCGCTTCACACCCAGTATCCTCCAGACCCAAAGTCCCCCAGGAACTTTCCAGAAAGTTCTCGGTAACTCTTGAAGCAACACCCATGGGGAGAGAAAAGACACAGGCAGTCAAGCTGGGTCCCTCACTTCACACCTTTATCTCACAGGGATGAGGGTAGAAGGGACTGGTGAGGCACCCAGCGGGGGCTCAGGCACTCCATGGGGGTGAGAGCAAGCAACTAGGAAGCCCCCAGTGTGCTCAAGTCTGGGGTGAGGAAATGTACCCCAGGACTCCTGCCTGAGGTCCTTCTGTCATCCTATAAACTGATTCTCTCGGACAGCCCAGCCCTCACACTCCCTAGACCAGGCGTGGGCAAACTACGGCCCGCGGGCCGGATCCGGCCCGTTTGAAATGAATAAAACTATTCAAAAAAAAGACCGTACCCTTTTATGTAATGATGTTTACTTTGAATTTATATTAGTTCACACAAACACTCCATCCATGCTTTTGTTCCGGCTTTCCGGTCCAGTTTAAGAACCCATTGTGACCCTCAAGTAAAAAAGTTTGCCCACCCCTGCCCTAGACTCTCCTGCCTTGTACACAAGCCTTTCGTAGATAAACCAGGAGCCCTACATAGCTGTACTGGCCCAGAACCCAGGTCTGGGCATGGCTGATGCTGCAAACCCCAAAACTACCCAGAGTGGCTCAGATATGACCATCTCCTGCTTCCCCTCCATCTCCTCCAAGAACTAGGAATCGGGGCCTGGGGCCTGCTCCTCTCCTGCCTCCTGCAGCAGAACTGGCAACTCGGTGTGTCCTCGCCAAAGTCTCACTATCCAACACGTCAGCCTGGCCCAGCCTGGCCCGGAGCCCAGCTGCTCCTGTGACATCACCAAAGGTTTGCATCTTAAAAACCTGAAACATTCAGAGACATGGAAGGACTTGGAAAGGTAGTCACCGTGAAGCCATGTGGGGCACAGGAGAGCGGGGCCAAGGGTGGGGATGGGACTCCAACAGTCTAGCAAAGGCACCCACCAGCCCGGCTGCAGGAGATGCTGGGCAGGGAGACGGGCTCCAGCCTCAGGGCCTGAGTGGCCCTCAGCCTGCAGTACCCTTTGTCCCTCCTGCCAGCGGGAGCCTGGATGAAGAAGCAGCAAATGTCCCAGGGATCTCCTGCCTGCTCGTTCTCTGCGCACGTGGTCTTATCATTCATTCCACAAACACATCATAAGCACTGACCACACGCTTGTGCTTTGCTGGATACTGAGGAGCCATTGATGGAGCAACAGTCTCGTTCTTGCTCTGAGAGACGGGTCAAGCGTTCAGGATGCAGCAGCCAGCGGCAGGGCAGGGTCGTTGTCAGAGAACATGGAGCATGCTTGGGGGCTAGAGATCAGCTCACCAGACTCTTCTTCAGACGAAAGACTGAAACCCAGGAGGTGACATCATTGCCCACGGTCCCATGCTAATAGTTCAGATCAGGGACCCAAGCTCTTTCCATGCCACTAGTTCAGTGGTTCTCAACCTTCCTAATGCCGCGACCCTTTAATACAGTTCCTCATGTTGCAGTGACCCCCAACCATAAAATTATTTTCGTTGCTACTTCATAACTGTAATTTTGCTACTGTTATGAATCGTAATGTAAATATCTGATATGCAGGATGTATACAGGCGACCCCTGTGAAAGGGTCGTTTGACCCCCAAAGGGGTCGCGACACACAGGTTGAGAACCGCTGCACTAGATGATCCCAGAAGCCCCAGTGGCCCTGGGACCTAAGTGAGTGTCCCTCCTGAGGTGGTGGCCATTGCCAGGATGTTCTTGGGGAGCCAGGCTAAGTCCAGAACACCCCTCCACCTGGAGGCTACACATGGGGAGAAGCTAAGTCCACATCTCAGGCCAAAAGCTGCCCTTCCCTCCCTTCCAACCTAGGAAAACAGCAAAACCTGGAGATGTCCAGATCATCCCCCAAACCTAATGATTCTCTAGTGTCCCCTCTCTCTGGGGGCCCCACATCCCTCTATGGCACAAACCAGAAACCAAGAAGCTGTTGTAGACATTCCATCCACCACCTGCTGGATAAGGAGTCCTGACCCAGGGTGGTCACTACCTTGTCCCCAGAGGCCACGCCCAGAGGGGCCTTCAAGGGGACAATACTCAGTGAAAGAAGAGGGGTCTGGGTGCCTCCCTGGAGAACAAGCTAACCTATGCTACCTCAGGACAATTTAGGCTAAACAGACCTCTCTCGGGAAAGAAGCTATGTTCAACTTTTCACACAGGACGGGAGCTCTCATAGTACCTGATACAGAGATTCCACAATTAGTTCAGGCCGAGGGCCCGGACGTCACGGTGCACAACTCCCAACATCCGGAACGAAGCTCTACCACACTTCACAACAACCACCCCTGGCCAGCTTGGCCCACACCCTGTTTTAAATTGGAATTTATTGCCAACACATAACCTTAGGAGAGTGCACGTAAAAATCCAGATTTGAAAATAGAAGACCTGCTTCCATGGGCTAGCATGCCCCCCATGCCCACTGCTCCCCAACCTGGAGGCCCTGCTGCCCTCTGCTTGCGTTACACCTCCCGAGTCCCTGTGGGCAGTGGAGGCTGTGAGTCCTCATTCCAGGGCCTGAGAACAACTGTGCCAGTGGGAAGCCAGTGGGGACTGTGGCTTCATGACGTGTGTTCAGCAGCCCAGGTGGGGGGCGAGAGCCCGAAAGAGAAAGGAGAGCTTGGGTGTGGCGGCAACCTCAAGGCCACACAACTTTGTCCTACGGCCTACGGTCAAGGAGGGAGTAGAGGCTGAGTGAGCCTAACAGTCGGGCACCTGCTGGTTAGAGACGGGAAGTGGTTGATTGTTGAACCTGGCAGGGCTGGGGGCAGGCGGTTTTCCTTTTAGATTCTAAACTAAGCCTTTTTCCATAGTCCCAGATCATTGCCTCTATCCTTCTGCCCCCACCCCCAGACCCAAAGCTCTCTCCTTTGTCCCCTATTCAGGTGACATAGGAGAGGGCAGGAATGGCTGGGGCTTGGCCCCCACACTGGAGACCTGAGCCTGGGAAGCTCACTCACCGCACAGGGAAGGCCACCAGCCTAGGAACAAATTCAAGCACAAGAAGTTTAAAACCCCAGGGTGACGGGGAGGGGAGGGGAGAAAGCAGAGGCAGAAGGAAGGGAGAGGTCCTGAGGGTGGGGGCCAAGGAAAGCTGCTTGCCCAGGACACTGAGCCAGGGGCAAGCACTCGAAGGGGGTGTTAGATCAAAAGAGCAAATCCCAACTTTTTAAATGCCACCCACCCCCAACTCTGCCCAGTTTGAATTCCCTCACTGGAAACCAGAGTACAGAATTGATTGACATCCTTCTGGCTCCTCACCCTCCTCCTACCTATAGGCACACACCCCAGCCAAAAAGAAAAGCAGGCCCCTAAGTCAAACTCACTCAGGTCACAGGGAGACAAAGGAGTGACCATGAATGTTACCTGGCCTGGGAAACCGTGAGCCAGCCAGGCAGATTCTCCTGACTCCCCTCCGCACGGCCAGACCAGGGCGGAACAGCGCAGGTCCATAAAAAACAAGCCTTCGGACAACGCACAATGGTCTGTTTATCTGCGTTTACACAAATATTGACTGGCTTATCACGCGGCAGACACCAAAGGTTTAATGAAATGTTGCTGGAGGAAAACGCAAGGTGGAACCATTTCAAACTGTTAACTTAATTTCCTGCAAATTGGGACGAGGCAGCCAAGGTTTGCTGTGAGCTGTGAGAAGACAGCTTGCTTTAGCTAATGAGTGCCAAGGTCCCTCGACGTGTGGCTTAGGAACCACGGTCCTAAAACGCGGTTACGACTACTGGGCCGATTAGGTATGACATCAACGACATCTGCCATCACAGCCATCCCCTCCATGCCAGGTGGCCGGCACGGGAGCTGTCCCAGCAGTGGAAGGGGTCCGCGTGGAGCCTTCTGGACTCTCCTGCCCAGCCCGGATTGGTTCGCTGACTGGCCAGGGTCAGAGGCACCATCTACAGGATGAGACTGAGGACCACAGAGATCGCCAGGCCCTTCCCCTCCCCAAATTAGTGCCTCTTTTTCTTTCTGGCAGACCTCAAGCACTGAGCCTGACTCTTGGCACCCTGGTCACTGGCACAGCCCCACGCCCCTTCCCCCTCTCTCCCTCTCCCCGCTGCTTGGTTCCTTTCCCCAGAAATCTGGTTGTGCAGCAGGAAATAACTTCTCTGGCTCCCTCCTTTCTTATAGCATCCCAAAACAAGCCCATGGAGCATCCTTTTCACTCCAAAGGTTTACTGCCAATTCTGAAGCAAAACAGAGTGGGAGTGATGAAATTAACAACCGCGGGAAGGGAGGCGTGTGGGCAGCCTTCCTCCACAGTTTTATAGTCACAGTCCTAGCCCGGCCAGGGCTAATGCTCCTTTTGCCCTAAAGCCAATCGTCCTCCCTTTTAACCTTCGCCCTTCTTCCCTCCTTCCTCAAATATCCTCCTCCAGGCCCTTTAACTGCCAACCGCCTACTTTCCCAACTTTGATTTATCTCTACCAGCAGGAATGCAAAGTTAGATCCAGCCCCACCCCCAATACCTTTTGAAAAAGTAACCCAAACACACCCAGGCAGAACTCCTAGATGGTGAGGCACTCAAACCCACCCAGTCCCAGGCAACAGGCACAGAGATACACATCCATATACTCAGAGACAAAGCAAGGGCCCACGCCAGACACCCTGCAGGTCCTCACACTCAGGACAGACCCGCGGGCACGGTCAGGCACACAGGCCAGAAGCCTGCCGCGCTGCGAGCCATTTGGAGGTTCTTTTGAGAAAAAACACTTGGCTCCAAAGAAGGCTCCTGACAGGGCTGTTTTTTTCAGAGCGGCTGGATAAATTGCTTTTGAGCAAAAATAAACACAAGTGAGCTGCATTAGCTGAGCGAGTGACACATTAGTTACAGATGCGGGGCCTGTCAGAACATCGAGGGAACAGCTTTTATTGGGGAAGGGCCGGGGGACTCATAAATAACCTCTTGGCAATCTCGCATAAACATTTGTGCGTTCGCATAAACACCGCCTACCACAAATGCTGGCCCTGCTGCCGCTCGGCCTGGGAGACCCCTTTCTCTGTCCCCTGAGAAGACCGCGTGGGGGGAAGGTCACAGGCGCCTTTTCTCCCATCGTCCCAACTCCTTGGAGTCATGCTCTGTGAGCTGTAGGACGGAGGGAGAGATCCAAGCTCCATCCAGAATGACTGACAGAGAAGGGAATCGGGGCCCAGCCCCAGTGGGACAACTGGTCGACTTTCCTCCCTCTACACAGAATAGAAAAATAGGAGAGAATAAGGTATGTCCTTGCAATGGGGGCTGGTTACTAAAGAAAGCCAAGTGAAGAATTTTAAAAGAGCTTGGAAATGCCTCCTTGGATACAGCTCCAGTGGGAACATGGCATGAGGGCAGCGCCACCCTCACTCCAAGGACAAAGGCCACAGAAGGCGGTACCAGCTTTGCCCATCCATCCAAGGCATGAGGAGCCTAGGCTTCCTCCCATTGGTTCTTGGAGATGCCCTTGCCTTGGTCCTGGGGTTCTCTCCTCTGAGTCGAACCTTCCAGAAACACGTTGTCAAGTTGATCCCAGAAAGAATGGCAAAACAGATGGTGTGAACTGACACTCTGTCCTCTCTCTCTCTGTGGCTCCTGCCAACCAGCCAGCACTGGTACCCTCATCCTGCACCCTCTCCCACATAACATTCACTCTGTAGAAGGTATGAAAAATAGTTAATGGCTGTGTGCGCTTCATTCTCATCCCTCTCCCTCCTCCCCATCACAAATGTTTAAGGAAAGGGACAAAGTATGAAGTGGTTAAGATTTCAAGCAAATGGCTAACACTCAACATTTTTGTTGAATTTTTGAGGCAGCTAAGAGAAGGGAAGAGTTGGGTCCCTTTCAGGAAAGGGAATATGGAGAGAAAGACAATGTTCTCTGGCTCCAGATCACATTACCGTGATTAGCTTCAAAGCCAGCTCTGTCCTCCCTCAGCTCAATTAACTACCCATTGGTCCTCCCCTTTCCACCATATAAAAAGCCAAAAGCCCTAGACTGAGTGGCCTTGTCCTTTGTCCGTCATATTTCTTTTTTTTTTTAATGGTAAATACTACTTTTATTCTTTTTTTATTATTATTGATTTTTTACAGAGAGGAAGGGAGAGGGATAGAGAGTTAGAAACATCGATGAGAGAGAAACATCAGTTGCCTCCTGCACACCCCCTACTGGGAATGTGCCCGCAACCAAGGTACGTGCCCGCAACCAAGGTACATGCCCTTGACCAGAATCGAACCCGGGACCCTTCAGTCCGCAAGCCAATGCTCTATCCACTGAACCAAACCGGTCAGGGCCGTCATATTTCTTGATCTAGCCTCACCCATCCTTCAACCAGATTTCCCACTCTGCCCCTCATGAACCTAACGGTCCAGCCCAACTGGACTCACTCCATGTGTCACAATTTTGCGCTTCCTCTTACCATCAATTTCTCTTCTGAGAAGGCCTTTTCCTTCCAGTTCTGCAGGTCCAGATCCAACCCATCCTTTCAGACTCAGTTCAAAAGCCATCTCATTTTTCTCTCCTTTGAACTCTGGGTGAACTTTTCAGTATCTTGTTGCCAACTTCCCTTCTTGTTCTAAGTTATTTCTTTATCTGGCCTATTAGCTCTCAGATCTGTGCCATACTAATCTTTCAGGTTTCCCTCCCTCCCAAGCCCTAGCCCCTGCCTGGGAAATGGTAGGTGTGTTGAATCGATGAAGGAATTTGATGGTGGTGTCTGGATTCATGGCCGTGATAGGGGTGGGGATGTGGTGGTGGGGTTGTGAGGAGGGAGACAGTGTCATGGTGGAAACTAGTCAACAAGTCTCCCCTCCCCCCACCCCAGAAGCCACACGCTTGGCTTTCACTGTGCAGTCCCACCACAAGCAGAGCTGTGCTGCTTTGGAAGAGAAATTAAAATGCCAGGCAGGTACCGACAGCCAAGCACCATAGCTCTATTGAATAAATCTCCGCCGTCTCGGCCCCTTCTTCCCGTCAGCAAATGGAATGCTTTATGAGGAAATACTACAAAGCACAGCCCTAGATAAAAATATTGAAGGCTCTTTGGCCAGGACATCCCTCAGGAGGGAACACAGTGTAGCCATAATTTATTGCTTTCAATATTTTCGTTTCCAATCTTATTTTTATAGACATTATTTCATAGGCTGAAGCTTAAACACAGATGGAAAAGATTCTGGCTTTGTAATAAGAGCTGGTTTATGGCAGGCCAGCCCACTGCTCTCTGTTTGTGTGTGAATAAACGCATATTATCGTGTCCTTAGGTGGGACCCGGAGGTGCCTGTATTATGTGCTTGGACTTTGATCCAACAGTTCTGCCTTCCTCTCTCCCCTTGGCCAGGCCCTCCGGATGCTCCCAAGGGAAGGAAGTGACAAACACCCTTGTGGGGCAAGGCCAGGGGGGGATGGGCAGCCTTTGAAATGCATTCCTGGCTCTGGCTGGATCCGCCATTCTTTGGGTCTTCAAAGGGTCTTGACCCAGGGACTCAGGCCTAGACCCCAAAGAGCTTAGTTGAAAGGAAGTGGGCATTACACTGTTATATACATGACTCTGTGTTGTGTGATTTGCGTTGTCTTTTTGTGTGTGGGGGGGGGAAAGGTTAGAGCTCATACTGCCTACGATGCCTTATGAGCTCTCTTTCCTCCACAACATATCACAGGGAATTTCATGTCAATGAACATTCTTAAAAACGTGATCTGGCTTTTATGTTCCTAGTGTGTATCTACCAAGGTTTGTTTAATTGACCTCATTTAGGCTGGGGAGAGAGAGCACAGGAGGGGAGAGAGAAATAGAGATCTAAGGAGGAAAAAGGAGAAAAGGCGAGGGAGAGACAGAGAAGAAAGTGGGAGGAAGCATCACTCAGAGCAGAGCAGGGGGTTGAGCCCCCAGGAGGACTCCCTGCCCATGGCGAGTGTCTTGGTTCAAGGTGTGGCCCCCACACATCCATAGACGCACTGCTGGCGGGCAGCAGGCTTCCTGGAGCTTGGGCAAGCAACCTTGAGGACATATTGTCCAGACCTCCCTTCTCTCCTCATATGGTTAGTTTCCAGCCAACTCTAAAACTCCCAGGGAATGTGTGTCACGAAACACGGAACTCTGGGCTGATGAGGGGAGTAGGAGGAAGGAGCAGCAGCTCCATTCAGCCGGGAGGGTCAGTGGAAAGGGAATGCAGGGAGGGCCCCTGTGGGATCTCTGGGAGGGCAATCTGTCCAACCTGCCGGTGAAGGAGTAGCTGTGTGAAGGGAAATGTTACGATGGGCCAACCACAGGGATCTCCACCCATAGCCAGCCTGTCAGGAGAGCTGGGAGTGGGGGTGGGGAAATGGCCCTCCTCGCTCCCTGGCAGAAGTGATGTCTTCGGTGTTCATTGTAGTAGACTTCTACAATTCTAGGGGAGACCTGAAGAAATGGTGATCCACACCTGGAAAGCCTCCCACCTTCACGGGGCCCAGGGTTCGCCCACATTTCTGCTCTGCAGGTGGCAGGTCACACCTGCACCAGGGGCTTGGCGAGGGACTGCAAGCTCTGAAACAGGAGTGGGTGCAAAATCTGCTCAGGCAGCAACAGGTTCAGGAAGATAGTGCCTACCAGCTGGGCTGCTTGAGAAATCCGGCCCAGGTGCCCAGCACAATAGACTAAGTAACTGAATTTCGCAAAAGGTTTTAGCCGGGTGTGGAGGGCGGGCTACCTTCTGGCTCCCTCCCTTCCTTAAGGAACCACACACTCTTCCCTCCACCTCAACTCTAGAAGTCCTGGTGGGCCATCTGTCCATCCCAGAACTCCCCAACCCTTACCCCTAAAACAGTTTGAGCCCTATATCTCTGCCCTTGGACTTTCCAGTTGTGGAGCCCAATACAGCTTTCCCCCCCTATCCGAAAGCAGTGTTCCTATGAAGTCTTTCCCAAGCTGAAATGGCCGGATGCGAAGCAATTACCACTAACTTATGTCTTTATTTCACCCCCCACGATCAAAACACTTATGTCCAGTTTTATACTGGACATTCATTACACCCTTATGAGCTCTTTGGCTTTTCTGATAACTTAGGACACATCTTGTTAAGGGATGTGCGCAAAATAAATCGAGACGCAGTTTAAAGCGACGGGGCTAGACGCCGAGATGCTGAGTGTAGTTCCCCGGTAAGGAATTTGGTGGGGCCACTCTCGCTGCTCTGGGTGGGCGCTGCCCCTTTAATGGCTGTTGCAAAACAAAAGTTGAATGCTTTTCGCCTTTTTTCATGAAAGCAAAAATCCCCTTCAAATTTCTTTTGGTTATCAAAAAGAGGTACTAACCAGTAATAGCTACGTGTGGTGTCAGATGGGTACTAGATTTATCAGGGTGATCACTTGGTAAGATATAAAAATGTCTAGTCCCTGGGTTGTAGTATACCTGAAGTGAATATAATACTGTACATCAACTGTAATCGAAAAATTATTTAAAGAAAACAGGTACTAACACAGATCTTTCGTAAAAGCAAAGTGTGTAACGCAAACTTTCGAAAACTGGGGGATCCCTGTATAGGCTTTTTGCTTAAACCTGTTTGCATTGGCTAGTCACTTGCAGCTGACAATGACTCAATTGCTACACCAGGCTAATAACTGACCATGAAATGTGCTGCAAACCAAAGAACTAAATCAGAGTGAGAATGAGTCTTCCAAGGGGCCGACTTCCACCGACCTTCAGGAAAGAGGCACAAGAGGCCTTGGCCAGGCCGGTACCAGGCACCAGGAAGCAGTAATGCCCTGAGAGGTAGGCAAGAGGGGCCCCGCCAAGTTCCTTCCCGGGAACTACACTCAGCTCTGAGGCCCACACTTCAGAAGGCCCTCATTGCACACACATGCGCTGCACAGTTAAAGAACACGTGGATGCCTCCGCCCCCGGGGATCCAGCACTCAGCACTAGCACACGATGGTCACTAACTCTGGACATCCACTCCGATGTGTAACACCATTCCGGCCCCAGGGAATGCTCCTCCACATCCTTGGTGTTCTGTCCTTGAATCGAAAGGAGACTGTGTCTGAACGCTGTCAGAACGCATGGGTCATGCTGCTACCGACCTCAGAGATGGGCCTTGCTCTGGAGTGTGGGAGGGATTGGATGGTGGAAGCACTGAGGGAAGAGAAAAGAGATTAATTGATCAAATCCTTCCTCTCAGACAGCAAGAATGCAGTGGAAGTAGCATGTCCCAACAGTGGCAAGCGTGAATTGTCTTGCTTCTCTTAGTGGTTCCAGAGGTACTCGCAGATAAGCACAGCATTTGCTACAGTTGCACGTGGCAGCTAAGGAACATTTTCCAATATAAATAATTCATAATTCTCCTACGTTTGCGCAAATGCAGATCAAGATGTGACATGCATGAGGTATGATACCAATTCTTTACATTGGCAATTAGACATGGAACAGTGGTAGAACTGTGAATGACATTATTTTCAGAAAAATAATGAGATTTCATTAAATTTTCAAAACCTGAGGTACAATAGGGGTGAGGTCTAGAGTCAAATGCAGGTTCACCTGGCTGGGGCCTCAGCGGGGATGACTGGAACACGTGCAGTCTGGCTGGTCGTATTGTTTTCCCCAGGTGACCTTTCCACATGGCTAGCTTGGCTCCCACATAGCACGGCAGTCTCATGCTGAGAAATCGGACTGCTCACATGCTGGCTGGCCCATCCCAAAGCGAGCACGCTAAGACCCAGGCAGAAGCCAAAGGCTCCCTAGGACCTGTCCTCAGAAATCATGAAGCATCACTGTCACTGCTTTCTATCGGCCAAAAGTAAGTCACAAGGACAGCAGGGTTCAAGGCCATGAATACCAGGAGATGTGGTTCTCTGGGTGCTAGCTTTGAAGACTAGCTACCACTGTCTGCCTGCTGGTCCCCAGTGAATCATGACCCTCACACATTCAAAAATACACTTACCCTCCAAGACCCCCAAAGTCCATCTGCAAAGTCACCAGGCTTCGGCTCCGAATCCAGGACCTCGACGTCTAAATCAGATCTGGTGCAGAGGAGGCCCCTCAGGTGTGGTCCCTTGGAGAATGGTTCCGCTAGATCTCAAGATCTGGGAACTCAAGACACCAGTTATCTTCCCCCAAACCCAACACACAACAAGGAGGTAGGCACCGGATAACAGCAGATATTCCCACTCAAAAAGGAAGAAAAAGGTGTGCAAAGCAATTCTAAAAGCATGCCGGTCCCTTCCTGGGGACCTGGTTCTGCGCTCTGGGAGTGGTTGTCCATGGCTCTTGGCTTCAGACTCTAAGTTACCCTTCTTTTTCCAGATGAAAGGGTCAGTATTAGCAACCAAAGAGACTTGTCGGCCTGCTCTCTGCCCATAAAATAGGTCTCTTTTCATTTTGAATTCTCTTAATCCAAGCTGATATAATTCTGTTAAAAACTTGTGGGTTTCTAATATGTCATATTATAATCTACTCCATAGACAAAAGTCGCACCTGCATTTGTTCCAGAAAGGCCCTTCCCACCTTGCGCCACCTGTGAGGTTGCTGTGGGATTCTTAGTCCTGTTGTCCAGCAGGGAGGATCTAAGAAGTATGCCCTAACCTTCTTAGAAGCCCTGTGTCTATCCAAAGGATCTAAAGAAAGCATGTCAAACTCAAAGGCTAACACGGGCCAAATAAAAAAGGTTTAAGTTTATGTGGGCCCCAAAAGAACAAAAGCTTCAATTCCCAATGTCTAACTTTGGTACACTAATAGCATTATTACATATCAAGCAGATTATTTTATTTTTTTACTTCACAGCAAAAATACTCCAATTCCCACTTTTCTTGGAAATTTCGATGTTCATCAGCAATTTTTTGTTTATTTTCACTACCATTGATTTCAATAGAGACATGCTGAATACAAAGGGCTGAAATAAATGAGTAATCGTTAACATAAAATAACAGAACATTTTAATAAAAATTGATATTTTTTCTTGAACATTCACTTACCAGACACTGAATAACTGCACAAATTAATAAGCGTAATGCAAATGAACCTATCTTTCTTGTTCTCCAAAAGCGAAACATTTCCTGTTGCGCACACCAAAAAGGTCAGTCCAAGATTAATGGTGTGGCAATTGGCTGCTAAAATATTCGATGCTGGTATTAGTGGAGAGAAATGGTGCACCTGAGCATAAGGCACATAAGGTACGTAAGGGAAATGAATGCAACACGATTATAGTAATCAGTCATTAGTGAACATTGTAGTTCATTAATAATCCTATATAATAAAAGGGTAATATGCAAATAGACCAAACGACAGAACCACCGAACCAATCAAAATGTAATATGCTAATGCTATGCTAAGGCTGCTCAACCACTCGCTATGACATGCACTGACCACCATGGGGCAGATGCTCCAACCCATAGGTTAGCTTGCTGCTGGGGTCCGACGGATCGGGACTGAGCGAGATGGGCCAGACACACCCTGGAGCCCTCCTGCAGTCTCTCCTTGGCCCGATTGTGCACCGATGGGCTCCCTCAGCTTGGCCTGTGCCCTCTTGCAATCCGAGACCCCTCGGGGGATGTCGGAGAACCGGTTTCAGCCCAATCCCACAGGCCACTCCTCTTGGGAGGGCACCAGAAGCAGGGCTCATGGCTGGTGAGCGCTGCTGTGGTAGCAAGAGCCTCTCCTGATGGGGACTGATTGGGCACGAGCCTGGTGGCAGGCACAGTGGGGTTGGGATGAGCGGGAGCGGCAGGTAGGAGCTGCAGGTGGCATTGGACTGCGGGTTTTGGCCCGATCCCTGCAGGCCACACAGAGGGACCCCACTCGTGCACAAATTCGTGCACCAGGCTTCTAGTTATGTATAACAGGATACTGTAAAAATTAAGTTATGAAATTTTTTATTAAAATGTTTCTTACATGCTGTTATATTGGCTGGGCCGCAAAAATATTCATTGTGGGCTGCATGCAGCCCGCGGGCCATGAGTTTGACATGCTTGGTCTAAAGGCATGCCCTTCAATTTTCCTGAGGCCTGACCAAAGGGTCCTACAGCCACATCTTGACCTTATATTTAACTGAGACAACATTTTACTGGAAAGACCGTGGGTGTCTGTGAAGAAGATGCAGAATAGTGGGTGATTACGTGTGCAGGCTCTGAGGCCAGACTGCCCAAGTTCACCAATTACCAGCTTTGCGACCTTGAGCTGTCACTTCTCTGTGACTCAATTCACCCATCCGTTAATTGGGATACATTACAATACATACTTCATGAAGGTGTTGTAAGGATTCAATTGCTTAATCCTCTTGTATAGTGTTAGAACAATATCTACTGTGTAGTAAATTTCCAGTGGGTGTTAGTTACAATTTCTATGTGTGACTGGATACCCACATCTACAAGGGTAGGTTCAAGTGTTTCTATGGAAAGACTGACGGGTGTCTGTCTGTCTCTGAGTTTGAGAATGTACACATCTGAGTGTCTGTGTCTCTGTGTGTGTTTGGATGTAGGAGACCTTTCTGTGCATCCAATGACAACAACAGCTGGCACTCATATCATGTTTACCATGTCAGGCACTATTCTAAGAGTTCTACAGGTATTCATGTGGACACACACGTGAATGTGAACAGCTGAGCACGTGTCCAGATATGTGCCGGCGAGTGCCTGTAAGTGGGGCGTGTTGGCCCTGTGTGGTGAGAACCCCCTTCCTTAGTGAGCTGTGAGCGAGATGAAGACTCACACCACAGCCTGCCTGACCACAGCACTGAATGGGGCAGGGAATACCCACGACCCACCGCCTTTCCCAGGCTCCCAGGCAGCTGGAATCACCTGGGTCTCTTTTCTTTCAACAGGAGAGGGCAAACGAGGAGCCTGAAGAGGAGCCCAATCACAGCCTTGCCTTCCTTCTATGACAGCCCTGGTCTTGCCTTGGCCCCAGGGAGCTCAGGCAGGATTCCCGGGCTGGGCCATCTTTTCACAGTGCGTGCCATTTTTTGCCAAGTGGCATCTGTTTCTGACTCACTGCTTATCCTCCCTGGAAGGACAGAGCCTAACAGGAGCCAGATAGTGAATGTCCCTTGCGGATAAAGCCTTCACATTTTACCTGTTATGTTTCCTTTGCTTCCATTATCCGATGTTGGTAACATTTCAAGCATAAAAGAATATTTGAAATTTTATGAATGTGCGTTTCTTTCTCACCTTTTTGAGTACATGGCCTTCGTCTCCCTGGGCCCCAGGCATCCCTTTCTGCCTGAGGAGAGACTAGGATGAGGTTTGACTCGGGCAGAATGCGCAGAAGAAAAAAAATGCAGAAAAGCTTAGCATCTGACGTGCAAAAGAGGACTGTGTGGCATCAGAGTCTCTAGACCAGCTATTCTGTAGGGAGCACGTTTTCTGGATCCCTGCATCTCTCCTTGGGCGTGACCCTGGAGTTTCATGCAGTGGATGCCCCGGCAAGAAGAGGACATGCTTCAGTTCACTCCCTCCTGCCCAGAGGATGATGGGAAGGGACTTGAAGGAGAGCAACAAAGAGAACCAAGCAGTCAGATCGGGCTTTGCTCCAGGAAGGAGCCCGAGAGGGAGGGCTCTGCCCCAGTTTGGGAGGAAACAGCGTCTCAGGCTGCTCTGGGCCAACAGAACCCACCCAGCCTCTGCTGCCAACACCAGGGCTCCCGGGTAAGGCAGAGAAGTCTCAGAAACTCAGCCTCACAAGCCAACTGCAGTTCCCACAGGCGTGGCTGCCAGGTTGTGAGACAGCAGGCCAGCCAGGGCCACAGGCACCGCGAGAAGACCCGCAGGACAGGAGGGGGCGCTGTGGGAGGCAGCCAGGAAGCACCCAGGAACAGAGAGCTGGTCAGCTGGAGCATCTCAGGGCTCTGGCCAGACCAGGAGGGACCGTACCATGAGTTACACAACTCAGCTTCAAGGGCAGTTCATGGCCAGCAGGGACGAGGGATTTGCCTGGAAACACGAGGACACCACACCCCAGGATCCCACCTCCTCGCTCCTGCCAGATGTCGCAAAGGCTGCCCATGTCTGCCCACATAACTCAGCACCATCTTGGTGGGAGAAGCTGGAAAGGCAATCTGAGAACTGAGCACTTTTATCCAAGAGAAACAAAACATCACTTAACAGGACAGGCTATATTGCGGGTCTCACGACATTCACATGTAGTTGAACACTTCATTGTTTTGCTCACTGCTCACCCAGTAGGGACTGGGAGAATCGAAGCGTGAGTTAAATTTCTGCACAGATGAATCGAAGTGTGAATTAAATTTTCATTCTTGTCAAGAGGACCCCTTTGCCACCCCCCCCCCTTGAAATGTATTTCCAACTAAAGACGATGACCCTAGCAGAGGACAAGTCCTGGCCTCTGGACCCCAAATTGCCTCCTCCAGGTGGTGTGGGACAGGTCATGGCAGAACGGGAGAAGGTTTGTGTTCAGCCGAGTGCTCACTCAGCCTTGTGGGGCTCATGCACATTGGGTCCCCTCCCCCTGGCTTATCTGTGCTTTGTTGAGGGAAAGAACAAGATTTTAATTCTCCTGCTGGGCTCTTCCCATCCAGGTCATTGAGGTTCCCAGTCCTGGCTACCGTCTCAGAGGCCATTGAGATCCCTCCTTCCACCGGGAAGTAAGAATGTGGGAAATGAATTGAGTGAGGCTCAAGATCCTCCACGGTGTCTCTGGGAGTGGGGTCGGGGGCGATGCCGTCACCTCAAGAAGAGGCAGCCCAGCTGGGAAACCGTACTCCACAGGCCTTGGGTGCAACCTCTTCAGAATCTTACACTCAGATGACTCACTTTCTTTATCCCAAAACAGCACCTCACCTATTCCTTCACCTGCTCCTCTGGTTTGCTGGTTGGAGCAAGATCATCGTCCCATTTTGTGGATGAGAAAACTGATACCCAAGAAAAGAGCAGGATGCTATCTGAGGCCATGTGACTGGGGATCACTTGAAGGCAACATTTAGTCTCTTGCCTCCCAGACAAGAGCTGTTATCGCTGTCTCCTCGGTGCTCAGATTAGGGTGTCTTGGGAAATCAGAGGGGCCCCTTTATAAACAAGGTGGATAGGGCTATCCCCAACATCTAGGGAGATGGTATGAGGGGAGGAGGGGGCATCTCCCTCCTCCTGCTGGGACTGAGGCGACTAAGGCACCAGGCAGTAATAATGGTGCTGTAGTTGACTCAAGAATTCACACACACACACACACACACACACACACACTACCACACAGGCCATTTCAGCCTCTTGGGTACCTTTTCTAAAATGCCACAGGGGCAGGCTGGCTGCCAGGGGGACCTGGCTAATGCCTGTCCTGATTCCCGGGG
This sequence comes from Myotis nattereri, assembly GCF_964212035.1. Taxonomy (NCBI): domain Eukaryota; kingdom Metazoa; phylum Chordata; class Mammalia; order Chiroptera; family Vespertilionidae; genus Myotis; species Myotis nattereri. The sequence goes on from NC_138085.1 coordinate 62,212,919, forward strand.
TTCCTCCATGTTCCAGAGGGCCCACCCCACCCAGACCCTGCTCAGGAGTTCTCATCGTCCGGCCTGCCGAGTTCCCCGGGCCATGGCGTCTGGGCTCCAGCTCTGCCTGCCACCCAGGGAGCAGGCCGTCCTCCGGAACTGCCCAGATTGCCCACATTCGGCTCACCTCTGCTTGGGGACGCCTGCCTCTTGGACCAGCTGACAAGAACACCCAGACAGTGGCCAGAGTCTGCCCCACTCCCATCCCAGTTCCCACGGTAGGCTCAGCTCGCCCAGGCCTTCTTCTCGAGATGGGAAGGTCCCATGCCAGAGGCCCCTCAGCCTGCCTGTCCTGCCTGGAAAACTGCCCAGTGGAGAGACGGTCAGAGCTGGGGCTGAGGACGGAGGCTGGCTGGCCTCCAAAGGCATGGCCCTCGGGTAGCCACACCAGCGCTCGGCTCCTCTGGAATCACATCACTAACAGACACGTCTCTGAGGTGCACTGGAGAGCAAACTATGAAGCCATGAAAAGGCAACTGAAGAAAAAGACTGTTTAACTGATCTCAGGATGAGCAATGACCTCCCAGGCAAAGAAGAGATCAGATCAGACAGGGGAAGACATGGTTTCATAAACGCTGAGACTTCTGCACATGAAAAATATCTCAAAATTAAAGGCAAACCAGCCTCAGGAGAGTTTTTGCAACACTAAGGGTGACGCTCTTAACACATTTTTTTCCAAGAATTGTCTTTTACTGTTCTTGCTGCTTCTCTGTTGGGAGAATTGGGTTGGCTGTTTGTTTAGATCAGTGATGGCGAACCTATGACACACGTGTCAGAGGTGACACGGGAACTCATTTTTTTGGTTGATTTTTCTTTGTTAAATGGCATTTAAATATATAAAATAAATATCAAAAATATAAGTCTTTGTTTTACTATGGTTGCAAATATCAAAAAATTTCTATATGTGACACGGCACCAGTGTTAAGTTAGGGTTTTTCAAAATGCTGACACGCCGAGCTCAAAAGGTTCGCCATCACTGGTTTAGATCATAAATAGAACAGGTTACTTATTTTGAACCCCCTGAATTTGGAACCTGTGAATGTATTGCTTACTGAACTTTTAAAAAATGACATTTTAAATATAAATCAAAATATTTTAATAGATTCTATATAAATGATGAATGAAAATTTAATATAAAAAGCATTCCTAAAGGGAATTTTTGCTTCAGCCCTCTCAGCCCAGAGATCAGGGAAAGACAGCGTAAAGTTGACTAAATTTGCCTCCAGCAACCCCACCCTCTGCTTTCTGCTTCCCTGTCCCACATCCAAGCACCCTCCCTTTCTAAAGCTGCCCTCTCCTCCCTCTTCCCCCACGTGGGGCACCCAGGACTCCCATTTCCTCTTTGTCTCCCCACTTTCCAGCCCCAGACCTTCACTTGGCCAAAACAGTCTGCAGCCTCTTCTCTGCCCAAGCCCCTCCGGACCCACACCCACCCTGGGGGAGCAGGTCCGATTTCTCTGAAGTGTTCTGCACAAGCTGGGAGAGGACTGGGCCCCCGTTATGAGCCCTGTTAGTTCCAGAACAGCCTCCCTGCCCCTCCTCCTGACAGCTGTGCTCCGCAGTCACCCTCACTGCTAGGACTCTGCACTGGCTCAAGCCTACTCATCTCCAGGCCTCCTGCCCATCTCTGCCCTCTCACCTTGGCCTGGGAGAGTCAGGGAAAGGCAGAAAGCTATGGACAGGCCCAGGTTGCCCTACAGGCTGCTGGTAAAATAAGGCTTACTGGCTGGTCCCTGCATGGGATCCAGTGCAAGGGGGGCCTCCTAAGGCAGAGCTACAGCACCACCTTGTGGTAGACTGCCATCTGTGCAGCCAGCCAGAACGAATCCAAGAAACTTCCTGGGTGCCTCTTCCTCAACTGTTTCACTAGCCTCAGGGTTCTTCCCTAGATCCCAGGAGAGCCCCAGCGCAGGGGCCTGAAGGACCACTGTCAGGCTGAGGTCCCTGCCATATCTCTGGCCTTCCCTGCAGCAAAACACCTAGAAAAGGCCTGGCCTTCTGTGTCAGGTCGACTTTGTCACTCCCGTCTCCTCTGAGCCTGCGCAATTACACAACCTCAGTGCCCTGCCTCTAAAATGGGAGCAATAAAAAGGCTGCAGAGGAAGAGATTGGGTAACAAAGCCCTAGAGCAGCGCTGGCTCATTGCACGTGTTCAAGGACCTGTGGTTTCCTTTCCCTTTTGTCTGGACTAGTTGTCTGGGAGACCTAGACTTGCTCAAAGGTAGGGCCGAGAGGACAGCCAAACCCAAGGCCGAGGAGGAGAAGCATTTCCACCTCGGCTCCTCCAAGAAACCATTCTGAGCTCCTGCATCCTACTATCTGCCTCTCTGAACCCCTTGGGTTGGATGACCAACTCACCTGGTTTGCCAGGGACTGAGGGATTTCCAGGGAGTGAGGGATCTTCAGTGCTAGAACTGGTGACGTCCCAGGCCAACCTGGATGAGGGGGTCACCTATCCTCCCCTTTCCTACAGTCCAGCTCTAGAACTTCACAATCACTGGGCATTAGCCCAGGAAGCTGCACCGTAACATCCCCAGGTGATTCTTATCAACACCACGTCACTGCCCCGGCACCCTCCCCGTTTTCTCTTAGGCTTCTGGTGGGGGCACTACTCTTCAACTAGGCCGGAAGCCAGCCGGGGCAACGCACACACTCAGTGACGTGACCTTGGAAAGACTTTGAAGCACTTTCTGAACACCAGGCACCAGGCATCTACCTGCAAAGTGAACCAGCAGCAAAGGGACCCATGTTCTCTACTCAGTTTTAGAGTTTGTGCCCATGTGTTGCTCCTCTATTATTCTTCCATGCATTCACTGAATATTTGTTGAACACCTATTGACTTGGCACAGTTGGAATTTATGTCCTAACTAGAGGCTGGTGCACGACATTCGTGCACTTGGCAGGGAGGGCGTCCCTCAGCCCAGCCTGTGCCCTCTCACAGTCCGGGATCCCTCGGGGGATGTCTGCCTGCCGGCTTAGGTCCACTCCCTGCAGGCAGACATCCCCCGAGAGGTCCTTAGCACTGCCACAGAGGTGGGAGAGGCTCCCACCACCACCACTGCGCTCACCAGCTGTGAGCCTGGCTTGTGGCTGAGCGGAGCTCCCCCTGTGGGAGCACACTAACCACCAGGGGGCAGCTCCTGTGTTGAGCATCTGCCCCCTGGTGGTCAGTGTGCATCATAGTGACCAGTTGTTTGGCCATTTGGTCGATTTGCATATTAGCCTTTTATTATATAGGATGATGGGACATAAACAATTACCACTTATATACACACTAATTTTAGATAGTAGTAAACACTACTATACTGAGGCATCTCTGAGGGGGTAATAGTCGAACCCTGAAAGTTGAAGAGCCGGCAACACTAAGATTTGGGCAAAGGTATTTCTGGAGAAGGAATGGCCATTGCAAAGGCTCTGAGGCAGAAATAAGGACCAGAAAGACTGGAGTGGCTGGAGTATAGGAAGTTAGGACAGCGTAACAGGAGCTGAGGTTGGAGAGATGGGAAGGGGCCAGTTCAGATACATGGGGCCTTCTGGACCACTGTAGACCTTTGCATTTTATTCTGTAGGCAATGGAAAGCTATCAATGGTTTTAAGCAAGGAAATGACAGGAACTGATTTGTGTTATTAAAAGCTCGTTTGGGGATTCTGTGTGGAGAAGGAACTGGAGAAAGACAAGGAGTGGAAGTGGGAATCTGTTAAGAGGCTACTGCAATAGTCCAAGCAGGAGATGACAGGACCTGCAGAAGGGCAAGGATGCAGGATACATGCTGGAGGGAGACACAGGGCTTGCTGATGGATTAGCCATATTGGGAGCAAAGGGGCACAGTCAGGGCTGCCTCCCAGGCTTTTCACTTAGGAAGGGGAAAATCAAGTTTTAATGCTTCGAATGAGTCTTCCGAGTGGCGATGGCAAATGTGCTCATGGAGACGGCTGGGCTTTGAACAAAGGCACAGGGGAGTACCCGTTGCCTTTATCCTCAGGCCAGTTTAATACTTGGAAAAGTTACAGTAACTTTTAGTTTAGCCAGAAATGGACGCTGCCTTTTCTTTCTGAAAGGAATTTTCAGTAAGGAATTTGGAAAACTGGTCATCAGTGTCAAGTGATGTTTTGTACAAAAACAATTGCATCAGTCAAGACTCCTTTTGATCACAAGTGACAGAAACCCGAGTCTAACTGGCTAATGCAGGAGGGTACTCTTGGATCCCACAATCAGACCACAGAAAGAGACTTGGTAGAGACCAGTCTTTAGAATCAGACACTCAGATGCTTTCAGACCTCTCAACCTCTTGACCCGGCTTCTCATTAAGCGTAGCCTTCATTCTCCCGGTCCAGGGAGAAAAAGTTAAAGGAAGACCAAGAGGAAATAAATGAAAAGACTAAGGACATAGTGGAATTTTAAAAGGAAAGAATATACTTGTTAACAAGAGTGGTCAAAGGAACGAAATGGCTAAGACAGAACAAAAAAATTGAAGATAAGAAGAATTAGTCAATATTCGGTTAATAAAATAATAACCACTTAAACAAAATAAAAATATTTTTAAATGACTTTAAACATTATAAGACTAATAGATAAAATGGAAACAGGTTAAGCCAAAGTCAGCAGGACAGAGTCCAAGGGCCAGAGGGACCAGGCTGGGAGGGGGGGCGGGGTCTCATGGGCCTTTTCTAAGCCTGGGGTTCTCTTCAAGGCACCCCTGCAAGCTGAGATCTTTGACCAGCTAGGCCTTAAGTCAGAGCCTCGGGAAGTGCCTCTTTCTTAACTACCTGCGTGCCAGCCCTGGAATTGGAGGACATGCGTGTACCCCATCTGGCATCCGTCAGCCAGGCCCTTCAACCAGTGCTCCTATGAGCACACTTGCCATCTCCACTTGGATGACTCATTCAAAGCCTAACACTTGATTGTTTCCCCTTCCCAACCCTGCTCCTCCCCGAGTCTTTCCCATCCCACAAAATGGTCCTTTCCTCCCTTCACCTGGATTCCTTCTAAGGGAAAAGCCTAGGAGGCAGCCTTCATTGTGCCCTTTTGCTCCCAATGTATCTAATCCATCAGAAACCCTCTTTAAAGATGACTCTGCACATCTGGAAAATTATATATATATGTATATGTTATATTTTATACATAACCTTATATAACATTATATTTGGTATAATATAAATTATTATAGACATAGTTATATATAATTTTACATTATATATAATAGATATCCAACCCTTGGACCAGTAATCCCACATCTAGAATCTATCTCAAAGATATACAGGCAAATATTGCTACTCAACTTTATTAATGCCGTTCACTGTATGTCAAATATAACTAAAAAAAAAAGGTGTAAAATAAAAACGAATTCATCCCCTCTGGGAGTTATTAGGATATTAACTCATTATTTTAAAGGTTAGTAGAAAAAGGAAAAGAGTCAAGCAATATTATCTAGTCTTTTTTATATGAATTATGCTTTAGGAAAATCAAATAGCCAATTGTTCAGTCATAAATTCAGAAGGAATAATAGAATTAGAAAACCACTATTGTGTAATCATGAATAAAATAATAAATCTGGACAAAGAGCACCAGTGGCTGCTAAAACTATTAGGTTAGAAGCTAATGTGGAATTTTGTAAGGATGGATTTGTCTGACCACATCTGAAATCACCAATAAAATTAGCATCACGGAATGTGGAACTAGAACCTCCTAGAACATATTTTGCAAAAAGAAAAGAATCTGAGTATTATCAAGCTTAGGAATCTAAGTGTGTGTGAGTGACTGTGTGTGTGTGTGTGTGTGTGTGTGTGTGTGTGTGCAGGGAGGTTTGAAGAACTCATTAAAGAATGCCTTAAGGATGCAATTAGTCAAATTCTGTAGGAAATTCTATAGGTCAACAAATAAATACCATAAAAGGGAGTAGGAAGAGAAGCTGTTGGTATTCATTAAAAGAGACTTAAAAAATAGATTGATCAGCCCAGCCAGCTCGATTCCTGGCCAGGCACATGCCTGGGTTTTGGGTTTGATCCCCAGTAGGGGGAGTGCAGGAGGCAGACGATGGATGTTTCTCTCCCATCGATGTTTCTATCTCTCTCCCTCTCCCTCCCTCTCTTAAAAAGAAATCAATAAAAACATTTTTAAAACAAAAAATTTTAATGGATTTATCAACTGCAATGTGTGAACCTTGTTTTGGATCTTGATTCAAACAAACAAGTGTAAAAATACCTTTCAGAGCTGAGTAGAAATTTGAAAAGACTAGGTATTAGATGATGTAGAGGTATTATTATTCATCTTGTTAGGTGTCATGATGACACTGGGGTCATGCTTTTTTAAAAAGTGGTTACCTGTTGGGCATACATACTACTGAAGTATTTACAAGCTAAATTAAACCATACCTGAGGTTTCCTTTAAATATTCCAGTGATGGTGCAGGGGGAGGGAAGGAGATGGATGAACAACATTTGCAATTCTTAAAGGTCAAGATGGATGGTTACATAGGGGTTTACATATATATAGATAGATAGATAGATAGATAGATAGATAGATAGATAGATATAGATATAGATATATAGATATAGATATATATTATAGATATATAGATATATAGATATATATAGATATATATAGTTTTCTCTACTTATGGGTACATTTGAAATTTTCCATAATAAAGAACTGGGGCTTTGTTTGTTGAATTTTAAACGGGCTGTGTTCATACAGATCACAGCCCTGAGGCTGTGTTCTGACCTACTGAGAGTTCAGCAGCGCCCCCTCCCTGTATCCACACTCAGGCCACATGCTCGGCGTCTGTAGGGCAAACATGAGAGGAGTGAGTCAGGGGTTGAAAACCACAAAGCAAGCCACGGGGGAGAGGGAGGGAAGCAGTGGCTCCTGGCACCCACCTCTGTGCTGGCAAACGGAAGAGCACATGCCCAGCCCAAGGGGAAGGCCAATGTTGCCATATGGGAATAAGGGCCCCAGAGAGCCAAGTCTGATTTTTCATTAGAAAGTTAAATCTGGGCATTTCAGTAAAATCTCCCAGCTTGCAGGCAAAAGAAAAAAAAAAATCTGAACCCTTTGCCAGTCAGTGCTAGAAAGCCAAACAAAACCTGTCTGGAGGCTAGATTTGTTCCACAGACTGCTGTTTTCTGATCCCTGACACCAGACCATGTCATGCATTATACAGTAATGCATTAATAACGGGTTGACATTCTTAGCCGTTGGGTCACAAGGCTGGGACCACTGAGACGGCACACATCTGAAATCCCCAGATCCTTTACACGCAAACAGCTGTCAAGCCAGGCGTGTTCCCCGCACTGAACTCTGAACCGAACATAGGCTTACAATTGTGTCTATCAGATTGCATCTTGTCATTTGTCAGAAACATGTGTCTCTGGACTGGCTCTCTGTTCCTCCACATTCTACTGAATTTGCTCTCCCTCTGGCTTCATATCACATACAGTTTTAATAAGCCTGTTTTCATCCAAGCCGTCTACAAAGCTAATGTCAGCCTGGGTTATGTCAGGCTTCTCCCCTGCTAGAAATCAGCTATAACTTCAACCTACGCTCAAGTTTGTCTATCTCATATTTACCCATCTTCCATTGAAGCTACCATGCATTATATACACACCGATCTCGTGGTAATAATAATATCACCTCCTTAGACCTGTATAGGACATGATGATTTTTAAAGCATTTTCCCATAATTTTGACTTGATCTTTATCACCCATTACAACTTTGAAAAATCCTATCACTAGCACATTAAGATGTTAGACTACAAATTTGCCTGTGGTCTGTTTGTCACCCACCAATAATTTCCTAGCAGGGGATTTTTAGATTAAATAGAGGAAGGGCAACTAATTTGTCTTCCTGCCTTCCCACCTCACCAGAAAAACTGGTCCCCAAACCACCGCCATTCCAGCAATAACCAATAGGGACAGAAACTATATTGAAGAGGACGAAGGTTCTAGCCATGAGAGTTGACAGAAAATGGAATGAGTTGCCTCGCGAAGAAATGACATATTGATGCCAGAAGCTTCCAAATAGGGAGCTGGGGTTTTGCAGAAGGGGTTTCAATGTGGGTAGAGTGGGGCAGAATGATCTTTCAGTCATTTATTTCTGTCCAGGTGGAGAACCTGCCCTGTGCTCAGCTCTCAATAGTACCTGACCAGTTCTTGCAATAAGTAACCTCTGAAGGTCAGAAACGTACCCTTGGCAAGTCTGATCGTTTTTATGCTTCCTACATTTTAAAAACTAATTCTCTTTTTTAAAAGCAGTTTTCAGCAAATTTTCTCTTTAAAATGCCGACCTTTTCTCCATTGTTCAAAAATGAAGAGAATCCATCCCTTAGAGTATTATTCAGCCATAAAAAGAAAGTACTTGATAGAGGGTAGAATGGATGACTCGTGAAAACGTTAGGCAAACTGAAAGAAGCCAGTCACAAAAGACCACGTATTATATTATTCCATTTATATGAGAGTCCACCATAGGGAAATTTATAGAGACTGAAAGTAGATTAGTGATTACTTCATGCTGGGATGGGGGTGGCTAAAGGGTTTCTTACTGAAGTAATGAAAATGTTCCAAAATTGTGGTGATGGTACAAACAAGGCGTCTAAGTTGAAAGCAAGATAATGAAGTAAACCAGAGATCAATAAGGCTCTTAAGTGCTCTCTTTGGTCATTTGCAGAATCACCTGGAAGAAAAAACTAGCGCAATAAAAGGTGCTTTGATGACTCCCTAAGCTGTGGAGTTAAATCTATTTTTGGACTAAAAAAAATAAATTTTGAATATCTATTTAGTAACCAAACTAAGCACAGGGATTCTTAGTGCCTTAATGGATGATGTAAACAATATGGACCTAGACATCTGTGAGAGATATCAGTGCAATAACAGTAGATTGGCTGAATCTAACACAGTGTTTTGTTGGATCTTGTTTTATATATTTATCATGATGATGTCTGAGAAAAATACCTTACGAAATGCTTAATAGTTAATAATTTAATTAATTACAATTCATATTAAATCACAGAATTTACTACTAGTAAATAGCCTTTCAGAAATCAGAATATTCCTTCAAACAATTTCTAAAACATGTAGTTGTTTAAGAGATATTTGCTGAGTTGATTTTTTAACAAACAGAAAAAAGAGTATACAATCAATGAATTAACGTATATAAAATAAAATGTGGTGATGGTTGCACATATCTGTGAATATACCAAAATCCATTTAATTGTATACTTTAAATGGGTGAATTGTGTGGTGTGTGAATTATATATCAACAAAGCTTTTTAAAAAATTAAGCAAGCTTCTTTTTTTTTTTTAATGGACAGATACTTGTTTCCAGGCCTGGGCTAGATTTTTTAAAGGGCGCTCTCGCCCCGCTGAGGGTGAGCCTGTGAAAGGCCCTGGCTGGGTGAGGAGCGGGTGCGGCGGGTGGGCTTTCTCACACTCGGATGGCTGAGCCTCCCGGTTCTGAATCCGGGGCTGGGGTAGTAGGACCAGGATTCAAACAGGAGCTCCACCACCACCGACTTCCTTCTCACCGCTCCAGGTCCTATTTCCATCCCAAGCTTTAACTCCCATCACGTCCATACAAACAGCTGAAACCACTCTGGGGAGAACGCGTGCAGGAGGCCTCTCACCCCAACCTAACTTGTTCCCTCTCGCCCACACCTGGGAATACGGGCATCCATCCGACCCGGACACCCACCCCTCGGCTGCGCGAGCCCCTGTGCCTCAGGGCAGTGTTTGGTGCTGGCTTCAAACGCCAGCTGGCCACTGCGGGGGTGGGGGGCCATTTCCTGCCCCACCGCGCACCCCAGGACCCCGAGCCTGGGGTTTGTGGCCCGCATGGAAGGGCACCAGCCCCTCGGAGAGCACTAGAAAACATCTGCTGCCCGGTTTACCGGCCACCCCACCCCTCCTGACTCACCCCGGGGAGAAGGGGCACAGACGGGGGAGAGAGGGACGGCCAGGCACACTCCCCAAACCCCGCCAACCCGCCTAGGGAGGAGGGGGAGGGACGGCCTCAGGGCCCGCAGATGGGGGATGGCCAGTTATTACTATTGAAGAGGAAGGGGGTGGGCTGCTCCACTTGCGCCCCGCGGGGGCCTCAGCCCCAACTCCCGGGAGCGGTCGCCCGGCCCCCGCTCCGGCCGCGCCACCCAAAGGGCACCGCGCCGCGCCGCACCGGGCCCAGGACGAGGAGCAGCGGCCGGGAACCGGGCTGGCTGGTCCCGGCGCCGAGAGCTCGGCACGCCCGGTGGAGTGGGGCGCCGGGGATTTTCTAACTCGATGCCTAGGCGTGGCCCCATCACGGGTGCTGCGCCCCGGGACCTCCGGGCCACACACCCGGGGCTGTAGCCGGGACGGGGTGCCATGAAAGGAAACGCCTAGGGGGAGAACTAGGAGGGAGCAGTAAGTAACCCGGGTCCGAGCAGCTGGGCGGTGCGCCGGGCGAACAAGTAGCTCGGAAAGCAGGTTAGAAGCGCCATTGCGATCGGCTTCCTGCCAACGACTGAGCTGTACGTGCGCTCGGAGCCGAGACAGGAACTGGGAGGGCTAAAGAGAGACTAACTTGTTCTCCTGGGCAGGGATAAAAGGGGGCCCTCCGACACCCAAAAGGGACGTGCTCCAGGTGAGGCTCGAACTCACAACCTCGGCATCGCTCTGCAAGCACTGCTGTATAAGTACCGCGCGCTAACCGATTGCGCCACTGGAGCTCCGCTTAGCCCGCCTCGCGATGGCTCTATCAGGGTTCACCCGGCGGCGGCGGCACCGCGGAGCATGCGCACTCGCGGCCGGCGGCTCGGCGGGAAGGGACGGGGCCGGAGTCCCCCCGCACCTTCAGGCCCGGCCGCCCCCGGAAGAGTAAACGGGGAACGCCCGCGAAGGTCTCTCTCTCTCTCGGGAATGAAGGGGCCGGTTGGCAGGGCCGTGACGGACGGACCGCGGGGGCCTAGAAAGGCGCGCCGCTCGCCTCCCGCCTCCCGGGGCGGTGCGGGAGGAGGAGTCCGGCCGCTGAGCTCTGAAACCCCTCCGCGCCCGCCGTGGATCTGGGCCCCCCCCGGAGCGGGCCCGCGAGTCCGAGTGTCCGGAGCGGCCGTCCGGGCGGCCGGCGGCGGGCCGAGGGGTGGGGCCGAGCGGCGGACCCGACCCGGGAAGTCGTGAGAGCGGAAAGCCTTGGACCGCGCGAACCCCGCGCCCGCCGGCGGGGCAGCCGGGGAGCCTGAAGACCCGACCGCGCGAGGGGCTTCGCATCGGAGCCTCGAACCCCGAACCCCGAAGGTTCTCGCTGCCTCTTCTCCCCCCTGAGCGGGTTGCTGGGGGCGCGCCGGGCAGAAGGCGGGTCCCCCCAATCTAATCGAGCGGCCGGCATTCCGGGGGCGCGATGGCAGCCCGGGCCTGCGGGAGGTGCAGGCGGAGCCGCGCGGGGCTCGGCCGGGCCGCAGCGAGTTTTTTGTTTAATTTTTAAACTGGTTCCTAATATTTAAAATCAAGAGTTCGCGTACAAATATCTGGATATCATTTCTTTTTTTAAAAAAAAACCAGAAAATGTGAACACTGCCCCCAAGGCTGAATTAATGACTATCTGTGCTTTTTTTTTTTTTTTTTTGGTCTATGTGGGCCACTTCTTACATTTTTTTAAATTATATTTTATTACAACAAAATAAAGACAAGCATAATCCAGGCTGTATTGATGGGATTTATTGTTACATTCATTATTATTTTTCTTGAGTCAAATGTGTAGAAGCTTCATTGTATGGTCTTTATTTCAGTAAACTTATGTTTTATATTTTTAACCAGTAGAAAAGAGACTCCCAAAGTGGTCTTAGTAGCATAGGCCAAGAGGTTGTCTAAATAATTACTTTAATTATTGTTTTTCTAAGTAGAAATTTGAAAGAAGTCACTGCCACCTGTAACAAGGCCAACCATCCTGAATGCCTTGCAGAACCCCTGGGGCTGGGCAGCACCTAAGATCCCTTCCTACCCCGTTCCCACCAGCACCACCTGGGAGGTGACCTTTATCTTCCCTCGGGAGAGCGGAACGTGCAGGTCCCTCGGGCCACGCTCTCAGGAATTGTGATGCAGATCTGAATCACACACAAGAGTGAAGCATGATGACAATGTGGGGAGGCACGCATCTTTTTCGTTCTGAATTGAAGCTTAAATGAAGACTTGGTGAGAGCCTATCAGATAAGGAAAAATTTAAAAGATCAAAAAAATTGGTAACATCAATGTTCTTAAGAATGTGCAGAAAAGGTCACGATTCAGTTTTGTTTCAATGACATTTTAGCAGAATCTACCAAATGCATATGACCTTTCTCCTGTGAGACACTGATACATGTGAACAAATATACCATATTTCATCAAACCTAAGATGCCCTAAACCAGTGGTTCTCAACCTTCCTAATGCTGCGACCCTTTAATACAGTTCCTCATGTTGTGGTGACCCCCAATTTCACTGTTACAAATTGAACATAATTAAAGCATAGTGGGTCATCACAAAAGCAATATGTAATTATATATGTGTTTTCTGATGGTCTTAGGCGACCCCTGTGAAAGGGTCGTTCGCCCCCAAAGGGTAACGACTCGCAGGCTGAGAACCGCTGCCCTAAACTGTAACATGTACCACTAAGAAGAAAAAGCTGCTGCCCAGCTGGCGTGCGTGGCTCAGCAGTTGAGCATCAACCTATGAACCAGGAGGTCACGGCTCAATTCCCAGTCAGGGTCAGGGGGTCAGGGCACATCCCTGGGTTGGGGGCTCAATCCCCAGTGGGGGATGAGCAGGCCTGCAGGAGGCAGCCAATCAATGATTCTCTCTCATCATTGAGGATTCACTCCTCCATTTCCTCTCTGAAATAAATAAAAATATATTTTTAAAAAGGGAATAAAAAATTGCCACTTTTACTATGCTACCGTGCTTTCATATCACTTAGGCTTTTTCTTTTATACTTACTAAAAGACTCCACTGTATATATATTTTAAATAATATATTCCTTTGGAGAACTATCGTTTTCTGTTCAGCCTTTCAGCCCTTTTGTTTCTTCCACTTACAAACCAGCCAACACTTCAAAGAGGAAAGAAAGCAGCTTGGGGTGTCCCACTCACCTTCCGGCATTTCTCTTCTCCCTGAAATCTTGGACCCTCAGTCCCTGGACTGTCTTAGTAGCTCTTTGTTGCTTTCCAACAGGTGTGTGTGTGTGTGCACGCGCACACACCTGTACTTACTGGATTTCTCGCTACTGTCAGTGGGAGTAGTTTGATAGACACTGAATTGTCAAGATCTTGTGTGACCATATAGTTTATCCTCCAAACAAGGACATTTCTGAAAGTGAAAGGGGGCACGATTAATAACACTGGATCACCGAGCCTGCCTTGTGACTGTCTCAGACAACCAGGAACACATGGCCGCCCTAATCACAGCCCCCTTTGTACTGCTGTAAATACATACAACAAAAACAGGAAAGATTCCCTATTAATTTTTTTTTTTTACTGTAGAAACTATCATTTATTGAATACCGGTTATTTCATAAACTGTACTAAGTGTTTTACATTCGTTTTCTCATTTCAATCCTCACAACAACCCATTTACAAAGAAGAAAACAAACTCAGAAAAGTTAGGTCACTTGCCCAAGGTCACACAGCTGGTCGGTGGTGGAGCAGGGGTTGTCTGTGGCCCAAAGCCCCTGCTCTTTCAGTGACCCATCTAGGTCAGCTTTGGGCAAAAGGCGACTTCACTGCTCAGCTCAGCAGAGAGCACCTGGGAGTGGATGGAGGCTGCTGGCCACACTCGCCGCAGGTCGGGAGGCACTGAAGCAGACTTGGTGTTGGTTTTTATTCCACTCGGCATTTCCCCTGGTTGACCTGCGTGGGCCATTTGCACCCCACTGAGCACTGACTGCTGCCGGCTGGGAGCACCTGAGCACATGGATGGGTGTGTGCCTGTTACCAACTTCGTGCCTCCCTGCTCCAAACGCATCCTTCTCTGCCCGGCTCTGGGATCCTTCAGCCAGTGCCGCGCGTAGGCCTCGTCAGTCCCAACACCAGGAAGGTGCTAGAGGAACACAGGCTTCTCTTCCTCGTTCCAGAACTTTCTTCCGGTTTCTACAGCACAGCTGCCAGGGGGCGGCTTCCCGATGAGATTTTGCCATCACCCAGCACACAGTTTCCTGCTTGCCAACCGCAGCCTGCAGCACCTCAGCAAACTCCTCTGCCGTGCCGTTCCGTGGGCCACCACCACGCCCTCGCCAATGGGTGCTGGCGGGGAGGGAGGGCCACTTCCAAGTTTATTCCTTCCGTGGGTTTTCCATGTCATCGCTGGAGGTTGTGGCTGCCCCCTGTGTGTGTGCTCTCTGTATTCTTTAGAGCCCTATTTACCCCGTTCAGCGGTTAATTTTCGTTGACTAATTAACAATTCTTTATATTGCATGCTCCCTGTTCAAAGGGCTGGTGTGGTTTCTGCCTCCCGACTGGATCCTGGCTGATACAGAATGCATTAATTACTTCCTTCACTTCTCATTTGAGAACAAGGTCTTTCAAAGAAAATGGAGAACATAGTGGTCGGCAGGTAAAAATAACACATTATTCACTGTTTGCCATCTACTGGGCCGTGTTTCAAGAACTTTACACCTTTTTAACTAGCTTCATCCTCACGCCAAGCCTATGAAGTAAGTGGCATTTTATTTCCCTTTACAGATGAGGAAACAGGCACAGTGGGGTGACCTAAGTAAGTGGTCGAGCTGGGATTCAAATACAAATTCTGTGACTTCAAGGTCCATGCCCTCACCACTAGAGAGTAGAGCGCTCAGTCTGCCATTGACAAGAGAGGGAGCGAGACCTGTGGCAGTGCCTGGCATTTAAAACTGTGCCTCTTGGGGGTTACCCTCAAGAGAGGCGCTAATCGGGGCTCACAGGGTGACGGTGGCCAAAGGGTCCTACCTTGAAATATGGGAAAGACAAAGTAGAACTAGGACCACTGGAGAGATGAAAACGGGGACCGGCTATGCTGGGGTTCCCAAATGCCCCAGGCACGCCTACTGAGAAAATGGGGTGGTTCCTCTGTCAGTTATGGCAACAGTTGAACCCAAACCTACTGGACCAGGGACAGGGTAGCAGATATTAGAGACGAGGCATAGATAATGACGGAGTCTTCCCTTGGACAGGAGGACAGAAGAGGGAGCCATGGGCCTCAAGGGTTTCAGGAACACACAGGGCTGTCCTTAGGTCAAATTTTGGGGTGAGTAGGAAAGCTCACCCTGTGGGGTTGAAGAAAGATGAGGAACAAGTAAAAACACCTTCGTTCATATCTGTTTAGCCAACAACTGACTGAGTGGCTTTGATTATATTTCTTTACACTATACATCACAGTTGGTTTAGCCATTCTATTAATGAACATCGGGTTATTTCCTGTTTGGAGCTGTTATAAATAAAGCTGCTAAAAACATTCTGGTACAAGTCTTTCATTCCTTTTAGGTAAATGCAGAAGTGAAATTTCTGGGTCATAAGGTAAGTTTATGCAGAGTTTTTTTAATTTTTATTGTGGTAAAATATACATAATTAAAAGTCAGTAACTTTTAAGTTTATTGTGAACAGTATTACCAAGGTCCCTCCCCCATCTCCCTCCTCCTTCAACCCCCACCCCACCTCAGGCCTTCCTTACACTATTGTCTATGTCCATGGGCTATGCATATATGCATATGTTATTTGGTTAATCTCTTCCCATCCCCCCATCTCCCTCCCCTCTGAGATCTGTCAGTCTGTTCCAGCCATCCATGCCTCTGGACCTATTTTGTTTGTCAGTTTATTTTGTTCATTCGATTCCACATATTAATGAGATCATGTGATATTTATCTTTCTCTGACTGGTTTATTTCAACCTAGCATAATAATCTCCAGGTCCATCCATGGGGTCACGAAGGGTAAGAGATCCATCTTTATTACAGCTGCATAGTATTCCATTGTGTAAATGTACCACAGATTTTTTTTTAATTTTTTATATATATTTTTATTGATTTTTTTACAGAGAGGAAAGGAGAGAGATAGAGAGTCAGAAACATCGATGAGAGAGAAACATCGATCAGCTGCCTCCTGCACATCTCCTACTGGGGGTGTGCCTGCAACCTAGGTACATGCCCTTGACCGGAATCAAACCCGGGACCTTTCAGTCCGCAGGCCGACGCTCTATTCACTGAGCCAAACCGGCTTCGGCACCACAGATTTTTATCCACTCATCTACTGATGGGCATTTGGGCTGTTTCCAGGTAACTTTAACCATTTTGAAGTGCACATTTAAGCGGCATCATGTACATTTACATTGTTATGCAACCATCACCACTATCCATCTCCTGAACTTTTTCACCATCCCAAACTAAAAATCTGTACCCATTAAAAAATAACTCTCCAAGGGGCTTGGAGGAGGGTAGGAAAGGGGGGAAATGGGAGATACCTGTAATACTATCAACAATAAAAAACATGTTTTAAAAAAATAACTCCAGTTCTGGCCAGTGTGGTTCATTTGGTTGGAGTATTGTCCCATACACTGAAAGGTCACAGCATTGATTTCTGGCCAGAGCGCATACCCAGGTTTGGGGTTTAATCCCCAGTTGGAGTGCGTGTAGGAGGCAACCAATCAATGTTTTTCTCATCTCTCTCTCTTTCTCTAAAATTAATGATAACAATAATAATAACTCTCCATAATAATAATAACTTTCTCCCCTCGGCACCTGGTAACCACTCCTCTACTGTCTGTCTCTATAAATTGACTATTGTAGGTACTTCAAACAAGTGGACTCATACAACATCTGCCTTTTGGGTCTGCTTGCATCAGTTAGCATACTCTTTTCAAGGTTTATTCGTGTTAGAGCTTGTGTCAAAATTTCCTTTCTTTTCAAGATTGAATGGCATTAAATTGTATTACATATCACGTTTTATTTACCCATTCATCAGTCATTGACACTTCGGTTGCTTCCACCTTCTGGGTATTGTGAATAGTAGTACTTCTATGAACGTGGGTGTACAGATACCTGTTCAAGTTCCTGCTTTCACTTCTCTTGGATATATACTCAGAAGTGGAATTGCTGGGTCATATGATAATTCTGTTTAATTTTTTGAGGAAACATCACACTGTTTTCATGGAAGTTGTATCATTTTATATCCCCACCACGAATGTCTCCATATCCTCGCCTACACTTGTTTTATGTTTGGGAGTTTTTTAGTAATAGTCATCCTAATGGTGTGGGGTGGTATCTCATTGTGGTTCTGATTGGCACTTTCCTAATAGTTTGTGATATTTAGCATCTTTTCATGTGCTTATCGGCTGTTTGTGTATATTCTTTGGAGAAGTGTCTATTCAAATCTTTAACCTATTTTGAAATTAGGTTGTTTGTTTTTTTGTTGTTGAGTATTTTGTATATGCTGGATATTAATCCCTCATTACCTATATAATTTCCAAATATTTCCCCCCATTTTTGAGGGGTTGCCTTTTTACTCTTTTGAGTGGGTCCTTTGATGCACATGTTTTTAATTTTGATGAAGTCCTATGTTTAGTTTTTTTTAGGAAACTGCCAGACCTTATTTCCAAAGTAGTTGTACCATTTTATACTGCCACCAGTGATACTGAGTGTTCCAATTGCTCTACATCTTTGTCAACACTTGCTGTTGTCAGTCTTTTTTATTTTAGCCATTCTACTGAGTGCATAATAGTATCTCATTGTAGACTTAATATCTTCCTGATGACTAATAGTGTTGAGCATCGACTATTTGTATATCTTGGTGAAATATTTGTTCCAATCTTTAGCCCACTGTTTCATTGGTGTGTGCTTTTTCAGTTTGTTTTATCAGTTTTTTGGTTTTTGTTTATTTTTATTATTAAACTGTAGGGTTGGCTGATATTCTTCACTTTCTTCATCTGTAGGTAGCAGTTATGAATTCCACCATGACCCCTGGACTACAAGAAATGCCAAGCTCAGCCCTAAACTTCATTGTCAGTTTCCTAATCTGTAAATGGGATTAAATGAGAGAACCTATGGTGATTAGCACAGGGTCTGCCGTGTAGTAATCATTCAGTAAGTGGTAACCAGAGAGGGTGTTACTGCTGCTGCTGTAGTTAGTTAGGTTCCTCACACCACACTCTGATCCCAGGGAGAACATGTTCTCCGTGATTGCTTGAAGAGGGAACTGGCTAAGGAAAGTAGCGGTAAGTAGCAACACGTCCAAATGCCAAGAATTTCTCATTGAGTTCCCAGAGAAGTGAGTATGGGAGCGCTGGGGCCAAAAAGGCAGACAATAGCAAACCAGAGTGAGGATGTGGAGAAATCAGGATCTTCACACACTGCTGATGGGGAGCTAAAATGGTGCAGCCACTTTGGGGAACAGTCTGGCCGTTTTTTGAACAAAACCCAATAAATAAAAGATATAAATATGAAATAAACAAATACACCGAAACACAGGAAGAGGAGGTCTCAACAGGCCTGGGACTGAACCTACAAGGAGTGGTTAAAAGAAGGCAAAGTTAGATTGAAGAAGGAAATCTCAGCCCACAATGTGTAGAGGAGCCAAGAAGAGAGTCTTTCCAAAGGTACTGGGAGCAGCCCTTAGGATGCTTCAGATGCAAGTGGGGTGAAGATGTGGGAGGAGATCCAGGGATCACTGGGAGGGTACTTAGTTGGGGCACTGAGGTAGGAGCAGGTAGCACCCCCATCGTAACCCAGGCAGCTGTGGTGGGATGTGGGAGTTTAGAGCAGGGAGACAAGGCAGTACTGAGGTGGCAAGGATCACCCAGGAGAAACTGGCAGTGCCCAAACCCAGACCAGCTGCTGAGATACCCTACTCCAGGGGTGGGTAACCCATGGCACGCCAGTAACTTTTGCTGGCACGTGAAACCCTCTCTTATAATCTTCCATTTACAATTGTGAATCTTTGTTCTCAGTGATGAATTCTGTTAAGTCTTGTAATAGGAGTAGCCTGACAGATGAAAGTAGTAGCTCGTGCATATCTCTGAAGGTCACGAAATAGAAACCTGATGTAAAATCTCTGTCATCAGTGATGCAGCAGCAAAAGTCCCACTGATAATATCAAACGGAGTCATAAAGTTTTCTGTCGGACTATCAGTGTACGTGTATACATTAAAAAATAAATGTATTTTTCATCATCATATACTGTGTTTTTGTCGCTCAAATGAATTTTATTATTTCTTCAAGGTTCTTCACATACATACACCTTAAGAGATATCAAGTAAGCGTAACATGTTCTCAAAAAATTAGGGTTGGCATGCAGAAGAATTTCGAGTCAGAGATTTTGCTGGTTTTGGCACGCACTCACAAAAAGTTTGCCCACCCCTGCCCTACTCGGTGGCAGGTCTTGCTGTCCCCTGCCCCCCCCCCCCCCACACACACACACTCTAAAAATAACAGAGTGCAACTCTTGCCTCTTCCCCCTCAGTGGACTGTGCAAAGATTGTCAACCATAAAAGTGAATTTGCACAAGGATCATTAAACATTTGAGGGAAATCAATATCATCAAAGAGAGATAAGCCAGAACTTTCCCCAGACTCCCTTGAGGTTAGATGAGACCATTGATTGAGCTTCAGCCAGTGGAAAGTGACCGGAAGTATGTACACCACTTCTGGCCAGGTGTGGCCTTTAAGTACCTCCACTCTCTCTCTTCCTCGTTCTGCCAGCCAGATTTCAGTGTCCAGGGTGATGTTGGAAGTTACAAGATGAAGGAGACAAGATCCTATGTCAACTTTGTCAAATGAGGGCCCGAAATGTGCAGGGCACTGCTGCCTCCCACTGCACTTCATAGGAATGAGAAGTGGACTTCCATGTGCTAAATCACTGAGTTTGCATTGATATTTTTTTCCGTTACAGCAGCTAATATTATCTTTACTGATAAGAGATTACACTTTAAAACATCTTCTTTGGCCCTGGCAGGGTTGCTCAGTTGATTGGAGTATCATCCAGGACACCAAAAGGTTGCGGGTTCGATTTCTAGTCATACCTAGGTTACGGGTTCGAACACCAGTTGGGGCCCATATGGGAGGCAACTGATCCATGCTTTTCTCTCTCTCTTTCTCCTTCCCTCCCTCCCTTCCACTCGCTAAAAAAAAAATAATAATAATAAATAATAATTTAAAAAGCAATGGAAAAATATCCACGGGTGAGGATTAACAAAAAAAGAAAGAGCACTCAGTAGATGAGCTGAACTATAGAGGACATCAGCTCAATTTAAAACAAACAGTGAACTGGGCGATTAGGTTGAAGAACATTTCTAGAATGCAGTCAAATGGTGCCCAACACCCAAGTTAGAAGGCTACCAATTGAACAGACCTGGTAATTTATTTACTCGGCACAAACCAGAGGGCAGTCTGACAGGGGCTTATACAGCCAAGTTATGTAGTCTGTGTTTAAGATTCACCTGGATAATTCAGACCCCTAACATTCACCTGTAGCATCAACGATTCACATTATTTGACTAGGTAGATTAAAATGCGGGGCAACGATCCTTCTCTCCTTTGTACTATGTAACAGAACATCTGTTGGTC
Organism: Myotis nattereri; assembly: GCF_964212035.1. Lineage (NCBI taxonomy): Eukaryota > Metazoa > Chordata > Mammalia > Chiroptera > Vespertilionidae > Myotis > Myotis nattereri. Next base: position 62,233,475 of record NC_138085.1, read on the forward strand.
TGAAATCATTTGTTTTCCCTTTTAATGTGAATTCATTCACGCCTTTGTCCACCCGCCATCCCATCCATCCTTTTAACAAATGTCCAACCTAACAATTATCCTAGACCCTTGCTGTCTCACTGCCACTCATTACTTGTAGATGAGAAAGGTAAATATGGTTTCAGTTATTTTGGTGCCAATCAATATTCTAGAAAGAAATGCTCAGCTAAAGAGTTTTAAGTAAATAACTAAAAACAGAAAGGGGAAAGGGGGGCGAGGGGGGCGTGGCGAGGAAACAGGAGGGTCCCTCCCGGCGGAGGTGGGTGGGAAACTTGTTTCCTTGTCTGGGTTTTGATTTGCGCGGGACAGTCTCCGCGTCTGGGGGTGCTGAGAACCCCAGCCAACCCAGACGGAAGGGAGGGGACAAGATGGGCTTGGGGGAGGGTGCAGAGTTGGAGGAGTTTCGAATTTTTGAACCCTAGTCTGGATTCTGGTGTCAGAGCCTGAGTTTTTCCCTTCTCCCCACCCTCCTCCAACACGCGCGCAATTTCCCTAAGAATTCGGAGCGCAGAAGAAAGAGGAGCAAGCAGGTGTCAAGTACCCTTCTCCCCTCCGCCGGGCTCACCTGGTGCCAGGTGTCTCCTGGGCCCCAGGGGAACTGCGTTAGGGCGTCTCTCAACCTCAGCACAGGAGAGTCCCCTCCCAGCCCGGGACCCGCGAGCCCGGTTCTTCACCTGGAAAACTCCTCGTTCAACCGCCGTGGGTCCTATGTCCCTAAGACGTGGGAGGAGCTCAGAACAGGCACCTTGTCGGTGCCTGCCTCCTCTGACCAATGTAGGTGAGGGGACCGTGCCCTCAGATGGGGCCCAGGAGTCCCCGTGGTGCGCCGGGGGCCCCGCACCCAGCCCGAGGAGGGCCGCCAGCGGCACCCTGTAAACCCGTGGACTCTGGCCTGACTCCGCGCTCGTGACCGGACAGAGGGTAGCATGAACGGGGCCGTGCTGGCCGCTCTGTGACCCTTGGAAGGCAGGGGAGACGTTGACGTTTTTCAGACGAGAAACTGAGGCTTCCATCCAGTGCCAGCACCCGTGCACTCAGTCCCTGGGTCTGCCAGCCGCCTGCGCCCCATCACAGCATTTCTTTGGGGCCCAGGCGGAAAGTCTGGGGGCAAAGGACCAGGATGGTGCTGGGATCTGTGCCTTTCGCCTGTCTCAGCTCCAACCCCCGCGCAGTGTGCTGGGCGACCCCCGACGTGCGTGCGGCGGGCCAGCGGTGTCTGGCAGGAACCTGGGACGTGGTGGTGCGAGGGCTCTTTGACGAGAGGTGGACAGGGGCCACCGCGGGGGTCCCCACCACTGCACTCGGTGCCCTGGGGGTTGCCCCGCCCTTTGCCCCACGGGATGCTGATTAACCAGGCGGCCAATAGGCGGCTGGGCGGAACCGCGCCCCTCCGACGGCCGCAGGACACCGCTGCGAGCAGCGCTGCTCCGGGAGGCATGGAGCGGCCGGTGCGAGTGCGGACTTGGGTGGAGGAGAACCGGGACTCCTTCCTGCCCCCCGTCTGCAACAAGCTCCTGTGAGTGCCAGGCAGCCCTTCTCCCGCTCTCTGTCCTCACCCCCTCCTTCTCCATCCGCACCCTCACCCCTCGCCCCTCATCCCTCACCCCCAGCTCCCAGTTCTTGACCCGGAGCCTGTGGACAGGGGCTGCCATCCTAACGGTGTCTTCAGGGCAGGGGGAGGGCGGGCTGTTCCGGGTTCCACCACCCTTGTCTGTTCCTCTTTCTGGCGACTCAGAGACAGAGATTGTGACCCTGCCACCTGAGGATGGTGGGGCGAGCTGAGGCCAGGGGAGATGCGGAGGGCAGGGGGCAGCCCTTCCCCTCCAGGCCCGAGACAGCTCTCCAACCCCCAGTGACTCTCAGAAGATGGACCCCAGAATGACAGTAGAAGCCAGGCCTGGGGACAGCCCAGTCTTACACCAACTCTATCAGGAAGCCACAGGCAGAGGGTGGAGGATCAGCCCTCTGGGAGGATTGTGATTTATTGCTCTTCCCATTCCCCTCTTGCTGGCAGGCGTGAGCGCTCGCACACACATGCTTACACACAAACACATGCACACACACGCATACACACGCGCGCATACACACACACACACTCTCCCAGGCCCTCCCTAGCTACCTCTGCCCGTACCACCCAAGGGGGCCATCCCCTCCAGCCAGTCCTTCTCCAACAAACCTCTCAGGCCCTCCCCGGAAGCCCCTTCCCCTCCCGGGGCTCCCAGCTCCAGGCTCACAACCCCATCCTTGTTGTGTCCACAGAACATCTCCGACACCTCAAAGCACACACTCACAACCACCAATACTTTGACAGGCCAGAGACTGCCGAGTGCTTTAACATCATCTCTTTTCACGGTCACAGTAGCCCCGGAAGGTGGGATTTTAATGGGGAATTTTCCCAATGTCACGGAGCTAGTGTGGGGCAGGGTCCTGCCTCACGCCCATGGAAGAGTTTGACTCCAAAGTGCACACTCGTGGCCGCTGTGCAGCATCCCCCCAAAGCCTCATGGCCCCCACTCTTCCCCCACTTCATCCCTGACCACAGTCTCATCTCAGTTCCGCAGTTTCTCCCCTAGTGGTGTCTCAGATCCACCTGCTCCTCTCCAGCCCCCCTCTTGTCACCTCCAGCCTGTAGTGTGGGCTGCCCCGTCTCCAGGCACCCCTCTCCCACCCAGCCCTCCAGCACTGCCCCAACCTCAGTGATCACAAAACGCAGGCCCTGCCTGTAGTCACTCAGCAGCTGTTCGCTGAGCACCTGCTACTTGCCAGGCACTGTCCCAGACACTAGAGACACAGCAGGAAACCAACGGACAAGAGTCCCTCCCTCCGGGAACTGAGGAGGCCGCCACTAAATAGGAACCACATCGGGTGGAGGCCCAGGCAGACCTGGGGCCACAGGGCAGGGTAGGGCTGTGGCTGTACCCCGTGTTGGTGAGGGCTGTGAGGAGACTCTGGCCTGGGCCTCTTCTGACTGCTTCCTGGTGGGTTAGTGGTGATCTTTGCACTCTTGGCTTCTGCAGCATCAGCCCCTTCTCTGCCCTCACCTTCACGTGGCGCTCCCCTGTGTGTCTGTGTCTAAATCTCCCTTTCTGTAAGGACTCCGGCAGAGAGGATTAGGTGTCCACCTGATCCCAGGACGACCTCCTCATAGCTTAACTAACTCCACCTGCAATGACCCTATTTCCCACTTGGGGCACCTTCTGAGGTGCTGAGGCTTAGGACTCTAGCCCAGAGCTTGGCAAACTGTGGCTCGCGAGCCACATGCAGCTCTTTGGCCCCTTGAGTGTGGCTCTTCCACAAAATACCACGTGCGGGCGCGCACGTACAGTGCGATTGAAACTTCGTGGCCCGTGCGCAGAAGTCGGTATTTTGTGGAAGAGCCACACTCAAGGGGCCAAAGAGCCGCATGTGGCTCGCCAGCCGCAGTTTGCCGACCACTGCTCTAGCCTATGAATTTGGGGTGGTGGGAGGCAGGACATATGAAGCTGCTGGAAGGTTTTGAGCAGAGGAAGGACATGATCTTGGCTTCTGCATTCTGACCGATGGGTTAGAGTAGTTCTTGAGTGGGCTCATTCAAGAACTTTCCATATGTACCTAGATCAGCGATTTTCAACCGGTGCGCCGCAAGAATTGTTAAAACATGCAGTACCTGACTATTTAGTCAGGGGCACTGACCTCTTTTCCCTTAGATTATCAAATAGAAAAAAGAAAAACATCAATAGCCATCCAGTGTGAATGAATCAAAAGTATACCTATTTTTTGTCAGATCAGCAAAAAAATATATATGTTTTGGTGTGCCACAGAATTTTAGTAATTAATTTATTTGTGCCATGAGATGAAAAAGATTGAAAATTGCTGTCCTAGATTATATCTCAGAAAAGATGACTAAAAAAGAAAAAAAAAATTCCTGGGCTGTCTGGCACCCTTTGGGCCAAGGCCAAACTCTTTGGCTGACCAAGAGTGCCTTGGTCCCCCATCCTGACCCAGTCTTCGCTCCATCGCTCCCCAAGACCACTCCCAGGGAACCAGGACCTGGTCGCAGGGCCCTGTACCAGTTTCCCCTCCACGTCTTACAGCAGGTGCCTCACAGCGTTAGCCCAGCAGTTTTGGGGGAAGAGAGAGTCTCCTAATCAGACAACTCAGGGGAGGGGAGGTAGATAAGGGTCATTTTACCCCTACAGGAAGCGGGGCCTCCAGTTTGCTCGCCTGTACTTAGAGATCTTGAATACAGCCCAGTCATCCTGATTGAAGAGAAGAAGAGATAGATCCACCACCACACCACTCCCCATCCTGGGTCAGAGGATGTGGGGGACGCACACAGAGGGACATGCCCCCACACACTAATATCCCAAGCCACAGATACAGCAAGACACATATACTGTCTCAGACACACACGGGCACCCTGGGATGAGAGTAGATGGGGACAAACCTCAAAAACTGACAGGGACAGCCCTAGCTGGTTTGGTTCAGTGGATAGAGTGTTGGCCTGTGGACTGAAGGGTCCCTGGTTGGATTCCTGTCAAGGGCATGTGCCCGGGTTGCAGGCTCGTTCCCTGGTGAAGGGTGTGCAGGGGGCAGCCAATCAGTGATTCTCTCTCATCATTGATATTTCTCTCTCCCTCTCCCTTCCTCTCTGAAATTAATAAAATAATAATAATTTTTTAAAAAACTGACAGAGACAATGATGCAGAACAGCTCTGTTACCGTGCCCAGGTGTGCCCAGGCTCCCTCCAGGCCCCTCCCGTCCTCTCCCAGGAGCTGGTTCAGCACCTTTCCCTTCTCCTCCACTGCAGGCATAAGGAGCAGCTCAAAGTCATGTTCATCGGGGGCCCCAACATCAGGAAGGACTACCACATCGAGGAGGGTGAGGAGGTAGGTCTGCAGACTGCCCCTCCCCTGACCCAGCCCCGGGGCAAGGGGACATTTCCCAAGCCAGGACCAGAGCCTATGGACAGGAGACGGGGTGGTCAGATGGCTGAGGGTGAAGGGGGCTCAAAGGAAACCACAGTGCAATACTGCTGCCTGGGAGGTGTGGGCACCCAGGGACCCCTGTGACAGCGCCATCCTCAGAAAGAGCCCACCCTCTGCAGATATGAGAGGCTCCAGCTGTTGGCATCACCCCCTGGACACAGGGCCTGATGAGATGCCCTGAACTCCTCCCTCCAAGCCCGAATATGCAAGATTAGCTTCCAAAATGAGACCCACGTGCTGAGAAGGACCTGGGTGCTCCACTCTGGCCCCAGGAGCCAAGTTCTCTGGGAAGGGTTGGGCTGGGAGGCCCCTCATAATCTAGGACCTACATCAGTTGCTAGTAGGGGGAAGGGGAGGATTTGCAATTTGCCCTGAACACCCTTTTGTACCTTGAATTTTGGACTGTTTCTGTGTTGCCTTCCCCAAAGTAAATAAACAACAGTAAAAAATTAAGAGAAAAAGATGGGGCCTCTTAAGGAAGGACACAGATGGGACCCCAGTTATCAGAATGTCTGCTGGCAAAGGATCACTATGGGGCCCCCTACCTATCATTTGGGGTTCAAGATCCAGAGTCCAGCTTAGTCTCCAGCCTTCACCCCCACTGCTGGCAGCTCTGCCACAGCTCGGGGCTGAAGGGAACATAGGAGAATCACTCACTGGGCAAATATTTGCTGAGCACCGAATGTGTGGGGGGCAGTGGGGTGAGGATCCAGCAGGCAGAGCCGGCCAGCCCCTCACCTCTCACACTTCCAGGTCCTGCACCTCCCCCGGACACAACTTCTCACATCACACCTCACTGGAGACCATTTTCTTCTGTAGAAAAAAAACAGCAGGAAAATCCAAAACTGCAGAGAGAAGACGGGATTGGGTAGGAGTGGCCATGGTAGCCAAGGTCTCTCCTGCCCACCTCAGCCCCCCCCCCCCCATCTTGTCTTCCAGAGGCTTCCACTCCGTTAACCCTGGTCTCAGGGCCCACCTCTCTGTCTCCCTCCCTTCTTGCCCCCTATCACCTCTGCACCACACCCCACCTTGGGGTCTCCCTGAGCTGCTCTGATGGATGGGTGCCCACTTAGGGACCAGGCCACGACCTGACTTAGCTGGGAGACTGACAGATGAGGAGGACTGGCCTGAGCAGGTGTCCCCACTCTGGGTTTGTGACAGCTTGACTTAGGGTCCAGACTCCTTCTTGGTGAGAGAAGGGGAGTCACCGAGCCAAACTTTCCTCCACGCTGAGCTCAGGCCTCAGCAACAGCCCCTCAGGGGCCCAGGCTCACCCACCAGTCATATTCCTCTTACCCCAGGCCTTCTCTTCCGGCTCAGGTGCCAAGGGGCCTGGGCTGGGAATGAGCCAACCTGGGTGGGAATCTGAGTCCCCCTAACCATGTGATCTTGGACAGGCCACATCACATCACTGTCTGAGCCTGTTTCCTTGTGGCTCCTGGGGACACTGCCCCTGCCTGGTGGAGAGAGTCAGTGTCTGTGGAGTGTATGCATAGAGCCCGGCACAGTAGGTGCTTAGGATGCATCGGTTCTCTGCACCCTCGGCCGCTCTCCCGCCTATTCTGCCTGTAAGGCCTTTCCAGGCACCAGAGGCCTGATTCAATTCAGTATCTGCCCACAGGGATCGTTAATCCTCCAGCCAGCACCAGGCCCCAAACATCATTTACTTCCAATGAAGCATAATTCCTTTTGGATCGCCCAGGGCTGTGTGAGATTTTCTGCTGTTCTGGATCTGCACCTCTGCTCCAGGCCAGGCCTGTCCCTCATCACAAGGCAGCTTCTGGGCAGAGAGACAAGACTGAGGAAAATTCCACTTCCTTTCTGGGTTTTGGTTTGATGGCTACTAATACCTTTCACCTGCCTGCACAGGGTTTGAATGTGGCCCAGACCGGACCCCTACCCCACCCCAGCTGCCCCTGATATTCGCAGGGCCTAAGGGCTATGGCCACTCTCTGAGCCCTTACTTCCTCCTCCCTACCATGAAAGGACCCCCCTACACACACACACACACACACACACACACACACACACACACAAACACACACACACACACAAGGGCTTCCTCCCAGCTGGGGGGTGGGATGAGGGGGAGTTGCAAAATTTCCCCTAACAGACCTTGGGAAGTTTTTTCTTATTTGTTTTAAATAACTTGCATGGGTTATTTTTAATATAAAAGTAAATATTGTTTATTGTAAGAAAACATGGGGGGGGGGAATATGAAATGTATACGTCATTCATAATCCCACCACTCAGGGAATCCCTACATCAGTCCCTACACTGCCTGCATTTACGCATGTATGGTCACATAGCTAGGATCCTGCTGGGTGTAATTTTGAATCTTGCTTTAACATGATAACTTTAGCATTTGCTATTTTTCCACCTTACTAACAGTTACTTAAAAATAGTTTCTTGTGGTTTTTAAAAATGTTTCCTGATTTTTGTTTTAGAGAGAGGAAGAGAGAGAGAGAGAGAGAGAGAGAGAGAGAGAGAGAGATTGGTTGCCTCCTGCACATTCCATGACTGGGGATCTAACCCACAACCCTGGGTATGTGCCCTGACTGGGAATTGAACCCGCCACCTTTTGATGTATGGAAGGATGCTCCAACCAACTGAGCCACATTGGCCAGGGCTCAAAAATAGTTTTTAATGGCTGCATAATGTCCGTATTTTGACTCTATCATAAAATAGTGACATTTCCCCTGTTACTACTGCTCACATTATTTTCCTGTTCCCGCCATCGCTGGAGGTCTGTGAGTGCTGACTCCGTGGTTTGTACATTGTGTGCAGCGTCCCAGGCAGCAACATTCTGAGTCGATGCCGTCATTTTATAGATGAGGAAACAGAGGCACAGGAAGGCAAACTGAGCGGACCAAGGGCACGAGGTGACCTGGCTGAGCTGAGGGCCAGGTGACGATGGAATCCATGCTTTTAACTACCATGTGCTGTGATGACGCAGCCATGTATGCCCAACGTGAACAAGGTGCATTACTGACCGACTGCAGCCACCTGCCTAGAGATGCAATTACTTGCTCAGGAGGTGACCACTGTCCTGGTTCATCCTGGGCATCATTGGTTTCAGCACTGAAGGTCCTACATCCTAAGATCCCCCTCTGGCACCCTACAGGGGTGTGAGCTGAGAAGGCTCTTCCTGCCCGTTGCCAAATGTCCTTCAGAGGCGTGTGTCAACTTGTCCCGCATGACAGACTGCCAAGCCACATCTCTCTAGTTTCATTTCTCTACTTTCCCTGAGTGTGGCTTGATTTCACTCTCTCTTTATTTTTTTTTTGCTTTTTTTTTTTTTGTTAATCCTCATCTGAGGATTGATTTTTCCCATTGATTTTAGAGAGAGTAAAAGGAAAGAGAAGAGAGAGAGAGAAAAAAACATCAATGTGAGAGAGACACATGGATTGGTTGCCTCCCGCACTCGCCCCAACCCGGGACTGGGGATCAAGTCTGCACTTAGATATGAGCCCTCAACCGAATCAAACCCATGACCCTTCAGGCCTCGGGCTGAAACTCTGACCATTGAGCAAAACCAGCTAAGGCTGATTTCTCTTAGTAGATGCTGTGACAAGGACCTCTATCTCCTCTAACTCCTTACATCATCATCATCATCATTCTTATTATTAATACCCCTAAACTATTTGACAGGGGCCTTTAACACCCATACAATGTGTGACTGGTAGAGAAAAAATGTGTCTGCCTCCTCCTCCCAGCTCCATGGGGTGATCTCAGTAAACACATTAATTAGGGACTTAGGATAGACTAGGGAAGATGCAGTAGGAGCCCCCTAGCTCCATCCCGGGGAGCTAGCAGGAGGTGAATACTGCCATCCCCCACAACCTTCAACCCACCCCAGCGTCCAGCATCATTGAGTCCACCAATTACACAGGCAACTTCCTGAGGGACTTGAACAGGCACAGCCCTGCCCCGTGCCAGGGCATCACGGTGGCCAGAGGAGCCAGCTCCGGCTCCAGAACTACTAGTCTATGCAGACTCGGCTCCAAATTGTGGCTCCAGGGCTAACTGTGATCTTGGACGAGTTGCTTTACTCTCTGAGCCTCAGCCTTCTTTTTCCTTTTCTGTACAATGGGGCTAATACCAGTTTTGGAGGTTGTAGAGATTTCTGATCATGTACAGGAAAGTGCTTGCACAGCCCCTGGGGCACAGCCAGGGGGTCCTCCTTACCTGGCTGAAGGTCATTGAATACTCCAGCGAGCATCTCAGCCAGCCTCTTGCCCCAAGCCACACACCAGCTGTTGCATCCTGGGTACTCTGGTCATCACTGCATGTCAAGATGTGATCCCTGTGTCACTAGCACTATTGTCTGTGGCCTGTGTCAGGGGAGACTGGGGCCTCCGGGCAGCAGTGACAGAGCTGCTCATAAACTCCAAGGACTTCAGGAACTTTCTCAGGGTTCCCAGTGAGAAATCAGGCCAAAGCCCTGGAAGAAGTGATGGGAGGGTCTGAGCCTATCTGCTGTCCTGTTCCACAGGTGTTTTACCAGCTGCAGGGCGACATGGTTCTCCAGGTCCTGGAGCGAGGGAAACACCGGGATGTGGTCATCCGGCAGGGAGAGGTGAGGCGGAGCCCCAGGGACTGGGAGCTGAAGGGACACCGGAACAGGAACCTATGGGGTCCACTCATTCTGGCTTTGGTCAAGGTCTTGTCCTCCTGCCCTCCTACCCACTGGACCTGCCCCGACCCCCTCTCCTCTCTGGGCTGCCCTATCCGCAGCACAGCCCATTTCCTCCCCTTCCCTATGGGCTGGGCCGGAACCTGTGGGTCAGTCGGAGGCCCCGGATGCTGCAGGCACTGACTGAGGACTCTGTGGGGGGATTGCAGCCTTACTGACACCTTTCCCCGCCACTGCAGATATTCCTCCTGCCCGCTGGGATCCCCCACTCTCCACAGAGGTTTGCCAACACGGTGGGGCTGGTGATTGAGCGGAGGCGGCTGAAAACCGAGCTAGATGGGCTCAGGTAAATGGGGGTCTGAGGCAGACATGGGGCGGGAGGATAGGCAAGCAGCTGGGAAAGGATCGGATAGCTCAGGACAGCTCTTCCTGGCCATCGAGCAGGAATGAGGAGGCAGTGGGGATCCTGTATTTGCCGGTTGGTAGGGAGAGATTAGGGTAGGTGCTGGGGTGGGTTTGATGATGGAGCTGGTAGGATGTTCTCTGGGACCCTCTGGTTGCCCAGGCAGCCCAGACCTCCGGCTGGGACCAGAGCCTGTGCTTTCTGTGGGGGTGGGGTGGCTGCCAAAGTCAGGCCCGCCTGGCCCAGGGCAGCTGGGAACACTGCTGCTTCTCCAGCCTCTGTCCCCAGAGGCACCCGCCAGGCCAGCGCACTCCTCTGCTGGTGTCTCTGCCCTGACGCACTCCACAACCAGCACTAACATTTGTGTAACTCTTGCTATGGGCCGGGCGCCCGCCTAAGCGCTTTATGTGTATTTATTCATTTCGTTCACACAATGATCCTCCGGGGCAGGTGCCGTTACCAGCTGTACTTTACAGGTGACGAGACTGGGCCCGGGGAAGTTGCGTTACTGGGAGATGGCAGAGCTGGCATGATAAATACAAAGTCAGGGCCAGGACAGTCAAGATAGGGTGGGAGTCAACACCGGAGCGGGGACCAGCTCGGTGCAGAGACGGGCAGTTTCCAGAGCTGAGTTCCAGTTTGGTCCTGACAGTCACCCAGTCATTATCCTCTGAAAGGAGGGTGCAGCCTGTGGCTCAGGGGACACAGATTGTTTTTTTTTTTGGGGGGGGGGGGACACAGATTTTGGGAGGGGGCACAGATTTTTACAAAAGCTAAACTACGTTTTGTATGTTTTAACTAAGAAAATTTAAAATTCCCAACAAGTTACTAACATCTGCTATAATGCACATTTTTTTGTTTTTGCTAATCCTCACCTGAGGATATTTTTCCCCATTGATTTTTAGCGAGAGTGGAAGGGAGAGGGAGAGAAAGATGGTGTGAGACACATCGATTTGTTGCCTTCCACACGCGCCCCAACTGGGGCCGGAGACTGAGCCTGCAACCGAGGAACGTGCCCTTGACCAGAATCGACCCCCAAACCCCTAGGTCCACAAGCCAAACTGGCTAGGCCATAGTGCACATTTTTTAAATGCTCCCCTTTTTTTCTAATTACCAAAATCATACACATTCGTTCTGGGAATCAGGAAAAGTACACGAAATCATGAACAAAATTAAAATGACCTGTCAGGGACAGGGTGAATGTTATGGTGTGTGAATGATATCTCAAAACAAACAAACAAGCAACAATAATAAAGAAAACACACACAAAAATTGTCATCCCACCAATTAAACCTAACTAAGTGCTTAACTTTCCACCTTGACTTTTTTTTCTCTGCGTATCTGCACCTCTCAACATCAAAGTCTTATTGAGAGCATGCGTTTGAATTTTGCTTTTTATACAAAATCTCATGAGTATTTCTTATACTTTTAAATTCTTTTTTAAAAACACCATGTTAATGACTGCACACTGATCATATTAACAGTCTGTGGTAGAAGCAGATGCCTGGCCTTAAGCTCTAAAAGAAATTTTCCCCTCGGGGATTGATCGAGGGAGTCTTTAGTGATGGGGAGGACGGTTTCCTCAATAACATTTTTACAGCAAATTCAATAACAGATTTCATCTGGCTGCTTTGACCTTTAATAAAAGGCAGGGACTCCACATTAAAATTCCACTCTGAAGGCAATTTCTGGATGACATCACGGGCCCATTATGAAGCTTTGTGGTGGCCAACTCCATCCCAGGATAGAACTTAGGGTGCCGGGTCGGGGGGTGCACTGTGTGTCTGTAAGCAGGACCACTGCCCTTTGGGGGAAGAGCAGGCAGAGCTGGCCTGGCCCCGGGAGCTGAGCCTGGGGATTAGGCATTCGGTCAACAGACCTGCTGTACACACAGGGGCCTAAGGCACGGCCCTGTCTGCCGGGTGCTCCTCAGGCTAGCTCCCCAGGCCGCGCTGGGGCTGGGTGGGATTCAGGGAGAGGTCCAGCCCTTTGCTCCAGCTCTCAAAGGCATCCATAAAAGGAGAAGGATTTCAGTCTGGGGGGCATCTTCCACATGTTGGTTCCTTAAGGTCCCATGAGCTCTGACCTAGAGCGCCAGCAGGCAGGCCCCGGATTCAGCTCTGCCTCAGCTTCGGCTTTGGGAAACATGAAGACACTTGTCATTGATGCTCTCTGTGCTTCGAAGTCTGTCTCTAGTCTGTCCTGCTTCTGCCGTGTAATCCCTGCCGAACTTCCAGCTTCTCTGAGCCTCAGAGCTCTGTCCACTTTGTAACTTGTCAAGTTTGGGGAAGTAGGAAGAGCTATGTGAATGGGGTGGGTAACAGCCCTGTCACATTGGGGTGCACACTGCTGCTGGGAGAGCCAGCTGTGGCCACTGGGTTGCACTAACAGGGTGAATGCAGCAGAGCCAGGCAGGCCCAGAAGTCAGCACGCAGAGCTGGGCCCGAGGGAGGCGACCCTGAGGCTGCCCAGATGGGAAACTGGTTGCCCATCATTTGCTCTGGCAGGTACTACGTAGGAAACACCACGGATGTCCTGTTTGAGAAGTGGTTCTACTGCGAGGACCTCGGCACACAGCTGGCCCCCATCATCCAGGAGTGAGGCCTGGCCCAGCCCAGCCCCGCATTCTCCTGAGGCCCCGTGCTCTGTCTGGGGGTGGGGGGGGGGGGGCAGCCCCTCTGAGAAGTGCTTCACGGAGCACCTGCCAGCCTGGAGCAGTCGGATTCAGGGAGAAAGTTTACCTCTCATAGGGAGGAGACCCCCTTGGGGAGGAAAGGAGGCTGCTCCGTGGGCCTGGAAGGGAGCAGGGGTGGATATGAGTTGTATGAGGGATCCACATGTATGTGTGGCCTAGAGTGTATGTGTGTGTGTGTGTGCGCGCGCATGTGTCTCACTGACTCTCAGCTGGGAAAGCTGGTCCCTCTCCCCGCTCCCTTATGTCCCTGCAGGTTCTTCAGCTCTGAGCAGCACAGGACAGGAAAGCCCATCCCTGGTGAGGCCACAGGAACTGCCTTCCTCTCCCCTCCCTCCCCCCTTTCCCAGAGCAGGGTGGGGTTCGGCCCAGGGTGCTAGGGAGTTCCCTTTTGAGTCCTCTGCCCAGTATTCAAGGTACAGGAAGATGGCACCAAATGGTACCCCCCATACGGCTACTGGGTCCTTGGGCCCATTCCTGCAATTGAGAGCTGGGGGCCCCTGGGAACTGGGTCTGTTGGGCTGGGAGGGCTGGGCCAGAGGACACTGACCACAGCTGTGCTGTGGTGCAGACCAGCTGCTCATGGACACGCCGTTCCCCCTGAGCACACGATCCGTCATGGAGCCCATGTCCTTGGAGGCCTGGCTGGCTGGCCACCGCAGGGAGCTGCAGGGGGGCGCATCCCTCAACCTGTTTGGGGACACCTATGAGACCCAGGTAATGTAGCCCTGGGCCAGCCAGGGCATCTACCCAGCAGCTCGGGAAATGGGAAACACACACACACACACACACACACACACACACACACACACACACTTCGGAGGTTGTAGACATGGGCATTGGCCTTCCTGTTTCTTCCCTGACTCCAAAAATGATGTTTTTGCTATGAGTAGAGGCCTGCAGAGGCTATGTGGTCCCAAGCAATTCTTTCTTTGCCTTCAGAGTGGGGTGTGGCCTCATCCAGTGATAGGTTTCTAGGATCTGGGGTTACACCCCTGCTTGGAATTCCTGAGCCTTTGGCCAGTCACAGAATTGGGAGTTGGAAGGGAGAAAGGTGTTTGGAGGTAAGGGTCAGGTGGAAAGGCACACAGAGACCCAAACAAAGCTAGGGCAGGGGAGTGGGGGCCACAGGCATGATTGCTAGCTGGTCAGAGTAGCAGGCAGTGCTCGGGTCCTGGCGGTCTCCTGGGGCAGGCAACGTGCAGGGACTTATCCTGGGGACAACAGAGCTTCACCCAAACATTGAAGACGGGGGATGATGAGGCCAGGGTGCTGCTTTAGAAAGACCACTGTACCCTGTGTGGGGCGGGATCAGGAGGGCGAGTGTGGAGGCAAGGAGACCTGCCAGAAGGCTTGTGTTTGCTTGTGCTTTACAATTTCTACTGGCACATCCTTGCAGTTTGAATTAGAGCACTCACCCACCCCCGCCTCCCAGAGAGACGCTCACTGGATACAGACCTGCCTTAGTTTAGCAGGGCTGTGAGAGCAGGCACACCACAAAGCCCCTGCCACCATCACGGCAGCGTCATTCCGTGCTGAGCTGGCCGCATGGCCTTGCCTTCCACCTTTCTCACCCCTACTCCCACCTGCTTCAGTTTATACCAACAAATACCTACCGAGTCCCCCGTGGGCCCACGGGAGCACAGCCCGCACACTAGCTGCGGGCTTCCAGGCTGATGCAGATCGCAGAGGCTCAGCCTCCCTCTCGCTCATCCCCTCCCACCTCCCTCCTGCTCCCTAGGCCAGAATTTCAGAGTAAGGGAGGTGGGCGCCTCTTGGGGAACTGTATATGTGGGCTACGTGGGTCTGCACTATGCCGTGCACATGTGTGTATTCCTGTGTGCCAGCAATAGTTGTGATGGGCTACAGAGGGACCCGAAGTGCATGTGTGTATGGAGGGCAGACATGTGTGGTCCCGAAGGGCAGGTGGGCAGCTCCCATCATGATGGAGGCAGCAGGGAGGCCTGCAACCTGGGCAGCCTTCTCTCCAAGTCCTGGTCTTTGCATCGCACAGGGGGAGATGAGGCTGTACTGCAGGCCCCACCCCTGGCCCACACAGGCCTGGTGTCTGGGGGCCAGGTTTAAGGGGGCAGGAAGCACCAAAAAGATCTGTGTCACTTCCCACCAGGTGATCGTCCATGGACAAGGCAGCAGCAAAGGCTGGAAGCAGAACGTGGACACGTGGCTGTGGCAGCTGGCAAGTGGGGTCCACAGGAGAGGGTGGCACAACCTCTTGCCTGTGGGGGCCAGGCTGCTCCTGGGCCTTGTGCTCCCCGGGCCTCCTTGCCAAGGCTGACTCAGGACTCTCGGACAGCTGTTGGGGCTGGGTAGCCTCCATTTGATTCTCCTGCTCTTCTCCCCCAGGAGGGCTCCTCTGTGGTGACCATGGGGGGACAGCACCTGAGCCTGACCCCCGATGAAAGCCTCCTGGTGCCAGCCAGGACTGAGTGAGTCTGCTGGGAGGCCTTTCCCCAGCTGTGGGACTCCCTCCTCCCCTGGGATCCGTAGGGCCCAGCCTTGCCTCACCCCTGCCCACCTGTGTCTCCACAGGTACTCCTGGGAGCGAGGGCAAGGCTCTGTGGCCTTGGCTGTGACTCAAGACCCCGCCCGCAAGAAGCCCCTGGGGTGATCGTCCTGCTGCATGTGCACAGCCTCACCCCTGCCGAAACTACTACTTCCCCAGCCCCCACTGCTCCTCGGTCTACTGCTGCTGAGTGCCTCAGCGCCTTCCCCCCCTCCCCCCGCCCGCCGGGTCCTGGACATCATGGTCGTCCATCCTCCTCCCGTCCTCATCCTCTCCTCTACAGCCCTCAGCCCCCTGCCCCACACAGTTCGGTCCGGTGGTCTGTCCCTGAGTCTGGGCTGCCTCTCCGTCTCTCTGTCCTCACAGCCTCAGTTCACTACTTGTCTGCCGCCCAGAAGGCCCTCAATAAAGGCTTCCTGGTGGATGAGCGCCCGTGGGTCTGCAAGGACACAGGCTGTGGTCGATGGCTGACCCCATGTGCTCACGTGACTGTAATCTGCAGTGTCCATGCACCGGGTGACTGTGAAGGTGTGGAGGGTCTATTAGGGGGTGCCCCTGCTTGTAGAGGGGCTTTCATCACTGTGCCTGTGGCCTGGTCCACACGGGCCAGGTGGTTGTCCTGGGGGCACAGAGAATGTTGTCTCTCTGTCTCTTTCTCACGTATTTTTTTAACATAACTTTTAAAATAGCATCTGTTAGGTTTTTCCTCCCAATAACAGGAGTGATTTCTGCTAGTTGTAGAAAATACAGAAATACATAAAATTCCACCCCCAGAGTTAACCCTTCTTAATACATGAAGACTGTGATGAGCCCATAGAGGGCAGGAAGCTCTAAGAGGAGCTTGGCAGGCCTTCCCCCCTGCTCCCCTGCTGTTTACAGGTGCCCTCTCCAAAGACAAGGCTCCTGGGCCTGCTCTGGGGTCAGGAGTGATGGCAGCTCCAGAAGCAGCAGTGAGTAGAAATGAAACAGGAAACCTGTAGGGGGAGATCTTGTCTTCCTGAGGCTTCAATGAGATGTCGATGAGGGGTCTCAGGTGGGGGAAACTGAAGGTGGCGCTGGACGGAGCACGGAGCACGTCCCTGGTTAGAGTCAAAGCTTCCTGTGGAAAACCGGGGGTCTGAGCCCTGCCTTCTCCACGCCAGCCCGGTGGCTCACTGCTTTGGTTCACTTCATGGAAGAGCAGAGAAGAGCCTGGCTTCACAGAAGGGGCTTCTGGCCCTGAGGGATAGAAGGACCTTTACCCACCTCTCTATTCCCAAGGGCTTTCCTCTCCTGAAAGCAAAGAAAAAATATCCCCAGCCTCCCCAACACTTGCAAGCAGCCCACGGCAGTGAGGGCAGAGGCCTGGCACACGCCGGGGCTGCAGCCATGCGTGGCTCCGTGCGAAGCCAGGGAAACACAGGAATGTGTCGGGAGGCCCCCTGGGAGGATACAGGTGGCCAGGAGAAGAGGGAGTTCTCCCTAGTGCCTAATCCAAAACAAAAAATAATGAAAATTAGATGTTCTGTTTTTCTGAACACTAGCTCTGTGCCAGGGAATTCCCTAGAAGTTTTTACATACATTGTCTTACTTAATCCTCACAACTCCCTAGGAAGGCGGTAGCACTGCTTTAAAGATGAGGCTCAGAGAAGTTTAGAAAGCAGGCAGCTCTGTTTCCAGCCATGGCCTGTCTGCATTCAGAATTCAGGCTGGTGGTCTCACCACCCTGCATCCTGCAGTGGCACGCAGCCTGACTGCCCTTGGCCTTGGCCAGGCAGAAGTCCAGGTCAGGGGGATCTGTGGGAGAGGAGCCAGTGGCCACGATGCCTAAAACACAGAGGCTGAGGCAGAGTTGGCGCACATGGCACACCGCTGACCACAGTCCGTTGGCAAGGGTGGGTGCCAGGGCCTGGAACCTGCAACCACAGCCTCCCATGGTGCTGTCCCAGGTTATCAGGAGCCCTAGGCTCTCGTCTCTGCCCTCAGGCCTGGCCACATGGGCTCATGAGAACACCTGACAGTGGGATAGCAGGACCTGTACCTGGTCCAAAGCCAGCCGCAGCCTCACTCCCCTCTCCTCTGGGGATGCTGGGTGGAGGCAGAGTGGAGTAGACAGTGGACAGGGAGACTCCAGGATTCCCAGGATTGTTCTGCTCGGGGGAGGAGCCCCCAGGTCCCCACGTCACGGCAGGGGAGCCTTCTGCCTGCGGGATGTGCTTCATCGTGTACTTGGACGTGGGACCATCACAGACTTTGGAGTCATCAGGAATCTGGAAGTAACTACAGCAGCTGGCAGGGCATAAGCGGGCTGGTTCCCACAGGCCATGCTCACTTCACTGTCAGGTGTATGGGAGCCCCACCTCCCTCTCCCAGCACAACATCCTGATGGGCCCTAGTCCCTCCACCAGAGCTGTGGGGGCAGGGAGACCGCTGCCCAGCCTGTAATTGTGATGGAGGGTGGGGGTTGTCCAGGTCGGTCTGCATGATCCTGAGAGCTATGGGTTTCCAGGACCAGCTTCTGCCTTCAGCAAGCAGGTGTCTGACCACCCAGAGCCATATACACTCTCCCCACCTCACCCCAGGTGGGACTTCCTCCCACTTCAGGGTCTCCCTGGGCCTCCATCTCACCCCTGCTGAGCCTTGTTTCCTCCTCTGCCAGGGACAGCACAGACGCCCCCTCCAGGCTAGGTTCAGAGACCCGGGGAGGGGCATCAGCCAGTGTGGGAAGGGGAGGGAGGGAGGGCCGGGGGTTCCTCTTTGCTATCAAACAGGAACACTGGGTGTTTCTCAGTAGCTTCGAGGATACCGACGAAAACCCCAGAATACTGAATCATTGTGGTGGCAGCTGATGGAGAGCACTCATCCCTGCACCCTCCTCGAAGCAGAAAGACCGGACACTTCTCTCAGCTCCGCGGCCCAAGCAGCACATGGAATTTCAGAACCTGAGCGCTCCCTCGCCCCGCTGCCTCGTAGCCTCTTCCCCAAAGATGGCCGCGTTCCTGGCACCAGTCCTGGGCGTGGAGTTCATCCTGGGCCTGCTGGTGAACAGCCTGGCCTTCTTCATCTTCTGCGTGCACACGCGGCCCTGGTCCTCCAACGTGGTGTTCTTGGTCAGCCTGGTGGCGGCGGACTTCCTCCTGATCGTCAGCCTGCCCCTGCGCGTGGACTACTACCTCCACCGGGAGACCTGGCGCTTCGGGGCCGCGGCCTGCAAGGCCAACCTCTTCATGCTGTCGGCCAACCGCTCGGCCAGCGTCGTCTTCCTCACGGCCATCGCGCTCAACCGCTACCTGAAGGTGGTGTGGCCGCACCACGCGCTGAGCCGGGCCTCGGGGCGCGCAGCCGCCGGGGTGGCCGCGGGGCTCTGGGGGGGCATCCTGTTGCTCAACGGGCACCTGTTCCTGGTCACCTCTCCCGGACAGTCCTGCATCAGCTACCAGCTGGGCACGAGCTCTTGGCCCGGGCGCGACTGGCACCAAGCGCTGTACATTTTGGAATTCTTCCTGACATTTGCGCTCATCCTCTTCGCCATCGTGAGCATCGGGCTGACCATCCGGCGCCGGGGCCTGGGCGGGCAGGCGGGCCCGCAGCGGGCCCTGCGCATGCTGGCCGCGGTGGTGGCCGTCTACACCATCTGCTTCCTGCCCAGCGTCCTCTTTGGCCTGGCGTCCATCGTGGCCTTCCGCCTGCACGCCTGCCGCGCCCTGGACCTCTGCTCGCAGCTCTTCCACGGCTCCCTGGCCTTCACCTACCTCAACAGCGTCCTGGACCCCGTGCTCTACTGCTTCTCCAGCCCCAGCTTCTTCCGCCAGTGCCGGGCCCTGCTGGGCCTCGGCCAGGGCTCACAGGATCCAGCCAGCGATGAGAGCTCCAGCCAGCCCCCCGCCCGCCTCCAGGAGGCCTCCAGAAGGTAGAGGCCCCGGGGAAGGGGCAGGCGCAGGGCTCCCTGGAGGTCTCGTTGGAGTGAGGGACTAGGGTCTGCGGCAGTGGGGAGCCTGGCTTGGAGGGACAAGGTCACTCCTGGACTGTTGCCAGCAGAGACTGTCACAGCCAACTGGACAAGGGACATCTGCAGGAGCCAGGTGGGTGGCAGGGAGAGAAACAGGCTTGGCCTCACTGAGACGTGTGTCCCTGGTGCCATCCCGAGGGCAGGAGGAGTCTGATGGCAGGTGGGGACGGCAGGGGCTGCAGGAGCTGCCCAATCCCGCCGGGTCGGATCTGATGGCCGATAGCAGCTGCGTTTTCTCGCTTGTCCCTTTCAATAAGAATAAACTTCCTTTTGAAAATGCAAGCCTATCTTGGCTGTTCTAAAGAAACCTGAATAAATGTCTTGGGGTCCATCCAGTCCTGGCATCAGTAAGATTCAAAGGGAATGCCCCCAAGGTGAAGGGAAACTCTGGAGACAGTGTGGGGAAGCCATCCAGGGTGCCATGCTTCTACACAACTCAGAAGTGTCTTCAGGATCATGGGAGGGCACCCCTGCTGAACCCCTGGGAGGCCCTACAGTCCTGCTGGGCCCCCAGGATGTCCCACAGCCATGCTAGGCCCCTGAGAGGTCTCTGGTCCTCTCTGGCCTTCAGCTTCCCTTCTACAATCCCTGAGGTCTTGCCCAAAGCAGCAAGGACCAGGCCCTGCCCTGTCTCCCCTGAGACCATGTGGAGGTCACCACCTCCACCCAGTCCAGGCTCCTGGCTCACTTCCAGCCCCCCCCCTCCTCCCGCCCCCCAGGCTTTCTTCAGCCCCAAGTACACAACCATGGCCCTGACCCTGGCCCTATGGGACAGGACTGGGGTGAGGGCCGGGGCCTCAGGCTCACCAGCGCTGGCTCACAGCTCTCTCCGAAGATCATCTTGCCCACCTCTACCCCTTTCTGTCCTATTCAATATGCCAGTGGTGTCTGAGACCATCTGGGCTACTTCACCTGGCGGCCTGGGTTTCTCAGGTACAGGTGTGTAACCTGGCATGAATCAGGGTTTTGCTCTTTTTTGGAGGAGGGGATAATGGTTGTCCCTAGTGTCCAAAGGGGAAGTCACAGGGTGGGGACATAGCCTTCAAGGCTCCCAAAGGACTACTTACAGGTCATTAAAGCCCCAAAGATGTATCTCCCGGCCCCTTCCATCTTCCCATGTGTCCCCAGCCCTGACCACCTCAGAACAACCAACACCTCCCGCAACACACACGTGCCTTCCTGCTGGGGAGATGGAAGGGGCCGGGACTGGTTCTCCACTTATCACCCCAGACACGGGCCTCTAGGCCTCGAGTACGGGGACCAAATCCTCTCTCCCTGTTTCCTTAGGAGTTTAA
Source organism: Myotis nattereri (assembly GCF_964212035.1). NCBI lineage: Eukaryota > Metazoa > Chordata > Mammalia > Chiroptera > Vespertilionidae > Myotis > Myotis nattereri. The sequence continues at coordinate 62,254,020 of NC_138085.1, forward strand.
TCCACTCAGTCCAACCCTCTCATATCATGAACAGGGATGCTTTTCCACCTCAGGAATGGAGGCCAAAGCACCAGGCTGTCCCCCACGCCCCAGGAGGGAGGCATCCAGGAACAGTGTGGATGTTGGGGTGGGAGATGGAGAGAACGTGTCCAGAGGAGGGCGGGGGCCGAGGGACAACAGGTGGAATCGATATTGGAACCCATTTCCTCAATGTATAGCTAATCCTCTTACCCTTTCTGAAAAGTTACCAGGAGCTCTTAGAACCTCACAGATATAAGAACCCAGCCCAAGCGATAGAAAGGGGTGTGCCACCTGGGCCCTCCAAGCTGTCTCCTCGTGTTTCTCTGTCCCCCAGGGCCTCCTGCTCCACTCCTCCACTCTTGTTGCTGCCTTTTTCTCCCTGGTAGAGCCTCTCCCAGGGATGCCTCTCCTCTCCATCCTCTGCCACCACGGGGACAAGCGGGACAAGCCTGGACCAGCTCAGTTTCCGCCTGAGGTTTGGAATTTCCAAGTCAGACACTTTTATGAACGGCTCGAATGCTCCTGGAGGCTGGGGACTGAGCACTTTCTTGTGAGCCCCACCCTGGGGCATACTGTCAGAGCCTGAGTGAGGGAGGCAGTTATGGGGGGCGGGGGGAGGGGGGTGGTGGAGTGAGAAAAGATGGGGGAGGAAGCAGGCTGTTGAAGTGCAGGATTTTCTACAAATGGGAGGGCAATGCCCGAGGTAGTATAAAGTGAGCTGAAGGCAGGGTGAATACAGACCCCATGTCTACATTCGGGTTCCAAATAGCACAAGGTCCCTGGGTGGGCTGTCTACTCGGAGTGGATTTTGAACAGTGCCTTCTCTCTCCTCTTGCTCTGAATGTAACCTGCTGTCACTCTGAAGGACAAGCAAATGGCATCCATGACTCTGCTCCTGGGACTCCTGTGCGGGGGGGATAGCAGGCGGATGGGTTGATGGGCCTGTGGCCACTAGTCATCCAGCATTTACCGGGCACCCACCAGTAGCCAGACACTAAGCCACAAAGGCAGACAGTAAACTCTGACCTTGAGCCTTCCAGGCCAAGCCTGGGAGAGGCAGACCTGCAAATAGATCAAATGCAACCCAAGCCAGGATAATCCAGGGCATCTGAGGGAGCAATACCCCTGAGAGCACAGATAGCTAACTCTGCCCAGGTGTCAATGAGGTAATGCGTGGGGGGCTGAATCCTGGAGGATGAGGACAACAGTGAAGGGAACAGCATCCCTGACGTGGGGAAGAGCATGAACAAGGGCACAGAGCTGTGAGGAGACTCAGTGTGCAGAGAGGGGTGAAGAGATCACTGAGGCAAGAAAGGAGGAGGCCAAGGCGCAGAGTTAGGAGACGGGACAGGCAGGCTGGGCCCTGCAAGCCCAGGAGCCTGGGTTGGCCCCAAGACGATCAATATGGCAGGAAGGAGAATATGTATGAGGTTTTTAGAAAGCGAAGAGGACCATTTGGCATCTTGATCAGTCAGCTCTGGTAACACTGTGCACAGACTGGTGAGGGGGTGTGGGAGTCGACCTAAGTAGGAAACAGTCTGTATTCCAAGCAAGGACCTGAGTAAAGGCAGTGAGGGAGACCGTGAAGGGGCAACCATGAGGCGCAGTCTAGGTGAGGAAGACAAGTTGGAGGGGCTTGGAGGACCTCCAGGTAAACATGTTCCATAACCACTCAGGCTGGAAGTAGGATTTCAGAATCTTCCTCTTACTAATTCGGAATTGAGCTTAAGGGGATGGATGGGGTCACCTGGGAAAAGAGCAAAAAAGACTATAAGAATCATCCTTTTTAAAAAATCCCCACAAGTAAGACACATAGAGGAAGACCCATAAAATGCCCAGAAGAAACCTCTAATTGGAAGAAAACCAGGGATTTTGCAGTAAGAACATAAACAGGGCAAGGCAATCTCTCTGCTCAAGTATAGAGATTACCCATTAAAAAGAACAGAATGGAGACACTCTTTATGAGGGTAAAAGCCAAACATAAAATACCCAGACAGGCTGCAAAGTGCTTCGTGAAAGAATAAAGCATTTTCCGAAACTCCTAATTGCAGGCTGAAGAAAGCTGATCTGAGAACAAAAGGATGTGTCCCGGCTGGCGTGGCTCAGTGGTTGAGCATCGACCTATAAACCAGAAGGTCATGGTTCAAGTCCAGTCAGGGCACATGCCCAGGTTGCGGGCTTGATCCCCAGTAGGAGGTATGCAGGAGGCAGCTGATCAATGACGCTTTCTTATCATTGATGTTTCTGTCTCTCATCCCCTCTCCCTTCCTCTCTGAAATCAATAAAGATATATTTTTAAAAAATGAAAACAAAAGCGTGTGTCTGACAGTCTGCTCAAGCATCTTGGATTGAAAACCTGGGTTAACAACCTGTTGTCTGGTACTATTAACATAAGCTTTTTAAGAAGTGATAGACTGGCCCTAACTGGTTTGGCTCAGTGGACAGAGCATCAGCTCTCAGACTGAAGGTTCGATTCCAGTCAAGGGCACATACCTTGGTTGCAGGTTCCCTGGCCCTAGTCACGGTGGGTGCAGGAGGCAACCAATTGATGTGTCTCTCTCACACTGATATTTCTGTCAGACTCTCCCTCTCCCTTCCATTCTCTAAAAATCAATGGGAAAATATCCTCCGGTGAGGATTAACAAAGTGATAGACTGTCTTTTGTGTAAAATTTAATAATATGTAAAACATGTCCTGTATTGATTATAGCTTCATAGATATGTATTGTGTAAAATCATGCATTGGGATGATAAACAGCAAATTAGAGAGGGTGCTTGCGTGTGAGATGGGGGAACATGGGAAGGGGGCTCACAGGTGACTACCACTGTACCTGAAATTATCTTTGTAGAAAAATCTGGAAAAAGTAACTATGAGCAGTATCTGAATGTTACTTAGCTTTTCTCTGGGTAGAGAATGAAGGGGTCGGTGTCATGAACAAAGAAAAGTAATATGATGACAACAGCTTCAAATGCTCAAGAAAGTTCAAGTGCGATGACTGAAAACAGTGTTGGGTTTGGCAATTAGGTCACTAATGCCTTTATCGACAGCAATTTCAGTGAGTGGCTGGGAGTAGGGGCAGAATGGAAGCCATAAAGTACGATAATGGGTTGAGATATTAATGAGATTTGAAGCAATGGAGACAACTCTCCCCTTTTCCAAATGTGCCTGCCAGCAAACGGAGATATGCCAACAGCTCAGGCAAAGCTAAGTAGAGGACAGAAGTTGTGGTGGTTTGATTGTTCTGTTGTTGTGTTGACTAGATGGAGAAATTTAAATCCAGTGATGGAAGAAGGGAGAGAAGGTGAAAATGAGGGGAGAGGGAAGAAAATGATAGAACAAAAACACTCTGTCCCAGGCCCTGTACTAAGCACTGTACGATTTATTTAGTCCTATGAGGTAGATACCATTATCCTAACTTACAGATGGAAAGACTGAGGTACAGAGAGGTTGAATAACTTGCCCAAGGTCATATAGCTAATGAGTGACAGTCTGGTCTGAGTCAGGACATTCTACTGCAAGGGGGGTCAGGAAGGGATGGATTCAGCATGTGGGTGCCAGAAGGGTCCTCTAGAGGCCCAGGGGTGCCTCCTTGGGTTGTTGGAAAGGCACTATTACATACAGAGGGCCTTGGGGCGGAGGGGAAGACAGGTGAAGGGATTCTTAGACGGCTTGGCTCTCGGCGTGTGAGGGCTTAGGGAGTGACAAAGGACTGGAATAGCTGGTTCTGAAAATAAGAGCACAAGCTCCCGACCCGCTAGCCTGCGTGGCTCAGTGGTTGAGTGTCGATGTATGAACCAGGTCACAGTTTGATTCCTGGTCAGGGCACATGCCCAGGTTGCAGGCTCGATCCCCAGTGTGGGGTGTACAGGAGACAGCCGATCAGTGATTCTCTCTCATCATTGATGTTTCTCTCTCTCCCCCTCTTCCTTCCTCTCTGAAATCAGTAAAAACATTTTTTTAAAAGATAACAAGCTCCTAGCATACATATAAAAGGGCCACTAAGCAAGCAGCGCAAAGGTACCTGGGGAGTCAGCGCCCACAGCTATGGGGCAGCAACAGCCCCTGCAGGTCGCACGGTTTCCCCCAGTGACCCCTGCAGTTCAGGAGCAAGGGTGGCACAAGCAGGAGGCAAAGCTTAGCCAGAAGAAACCTCCTGAGGAAGTCTGACCATAACAAAGCCAGGCTCGGCAATGGAACTTAAGGTTGGTACCCCTTGGCAGGGAGGGCATGGGACACTCTGAGCTCTACAGATCAGCTTCCAGAAAGAAGGAAGTATTCAAGTCAGGATAAAAAGTCTAAATAAAAAGACACCAAGAACCACGGGCACCTTAGGGATTCCATGGAGGAGGGGGGGCTGCTGTGTTCGACCTTGAGGGCTCCCTCTGCTTCACAGAGCCTTTCCTGACCACTGGTCCAGCCTCACTGAGCCCTCAGTCCCGGAACTCCTCCAAGTACTGGCACAGCCCAAGGTACAGCTTCTCTGTTCTCCAGTAACCTCACGTGCTTATGTCTGGCTTCTCCGGAAACTCCGGAAAGAAACTTGGACTGACAATCTCTCTCTCCCTCTCTTGCATTTCTGTCTCTCTCTATCTCTATCTCGCAATCTCTCAGTCTCTCACAAATGCCAGCAAACGAGTCACAAACAGGTGATCCTCCCAGACATGGGCTGGAGCAGTCCCGAGTGAGCCTGCAATGGCCCCGCACAGCAACTGAGGCAGAGTCCACCCAGCCGGCAGACAGGCTGGAACCAATGAGATACGCACCAGAGAAAACGTTTCCAGGCAGGCGCCAGCACTCGGCCTGGGAAAGAAAGGGAGAATGCAGGGCATTTGGGTCAGGCTCCCTTTGCCTTTTAAGTCACCTCAGACATTTTTATTTCTGCCTTTCAGGAGGACGGTATGAGGAGAGGGTGCTGGGCTTCTGTCTGTGGAACATGTAGTTCCTGCGTCCACTTGTTTTGCACAGGAGCTTTCCCCATGCACAGGGCACAGCACACGCCCTCAGCTCACACCCCCCAGCTGGCATTGGGCAGAGCAGTGCAAAGTGGATGATGGGCAAACGTCTGCCTGTTGTCCTCATACCTCCAGGTTTGGGGGACACAGGGTCAAAGGCCACCTATCAGAGTGAACTGGCCTCACAAAACCTCCATTTGGCTTATGAGACAGAAGAAGATGCAAACCCTGAGAGTCTTGACATGTGGGGACATCAGGTCACTGGCCTGGCCTATGACTCCCCAAGGCCCTCAGAGCTACGCAGGGGATGCAGCACCCGAGACCAGGAGCGCCTGATGCCAGGGCTGTGTGCACCCAGCCAGACAGCTGAGCCACTGCCCCAGCGAAGGACAGCATAAACCAGGCATCATTTCCCAAAATTGATTGGAAACACGATGATTGATTAGTAGATGGCAGCTACCTACAGATAGACAGTGCACACTAATGTCGCTCTCTGAATGAATGGTCCTGGGGAAACACTCCTGACCACTGATGCATGTTCGGGGTCACTGTTCTCTGGCAGGGAAACCAGAGATCGGGGGAGAGACATGGGCAGGGGGGACAGATACCTGGGTCACAGCTTTCCCGAGGGCCATGGTGAGGTGGGGCTGCTACCTGGGTAAGTTCCCCCAAAGGAAAACAGGGACAACTGCTAAGAATAAAGGCTTTCTTCCTCCCTCCCAAACGCACGTTCCTCTCTGGGTAGAGTGAAAGAAAATCTATAAAAACCCAGGGGCAGTTCCTCTGTCTCCCCTCACCGGGACCTCAGGACAGCATGGGGCATGAACACCAGGCTCAGACATGATACAGAGCACATGTCCTGGCCTGGTTACCCTCAGACCTGCTCCTCGCCCTTCCCAGCTCTGCTGAGTGGTGGGGAGCTGACCGCTGAGCTTGCCTGTCCCAGGCCCCCAGGTCGGCTCGCTTCCAGCTGGGTGTAGCTAACAAGAGGCGCCTGCAGGAATCGGGAAGCTACATGCTAGGACAGTGATGGCGAACCTTTTGAGCTCGGCGTGTCAGCATTTTGAAAAACCCTAACTTAACTCTGGTGCTGTGTCACATATAGAAATTTTTGATATTTGCAACCATAGTAAAACAAAGACTTATATTTTTGATATTTATTTTATATATTTAAATGCCATTTAACAAAGAAAAATCAACCAAACAAATGAGTTTGCGTGTCACCTCTGACACGCGTGTCATAGGTTCGCCATCACTGCGCTAGGGAGAATCAGGCCATTTCTCCCGTCTCTGCCTGGGGGATTGTTTCTGGCAAGGACCGTGCTTCCTGTGGCTGCAGCCCCTGCATGACAGGCCCCCTATGGTCCCAGGTTCCTCCCAGTGTTCCTGCGCCCTGGCTCTAGTAACACGGCCTCTCCCCCATGTCCCATCAGCCTTTCAACTCACCTCTGGATTGCCCCCCCCCTCCCATTTGGCCTCGCAGCGTTCCTTGTTTCTGTGCTACAATTACCTGGATTAAAACCCCTCTGTTTTAATACTCAGAGAGGCTTCTGTTTTCCTGGTTGGACACTGACACAGAAACTGGGCTGTGGGCAAGGTGGACTTGTGAGAGGCGAGCTAAAGAGCCAGTCTGGTGTCCTCCTCTTTTGCACCCCATCTAGGATAGGAAATTGGGGGTTCGGAGGGGTATGCTAGAGGAGAGGGGAGATGACTTGCAGAGCTTCTGGGATCTCATCCAAGGGAGCACAGACCAGGCTCAGCAGAGCACCCACTGCGCATGTCGTCTGTGGGCCATGCAGACAGACCTACATCCACCCACAAGCTCATTGCACAACACTGCACCACTGACACATACAATGGTGACGCGGTGGCCGCAGGAAGGGGGTGGCAGGGAAACCCTGTCAGCACCAAGTGCTCAGACCGGCAAAGGCCAACGTCGGAGGCTCCTTGGCGTCCTTCCGCTTCCCTGGAGTGTTCACTCGAATGCTCCGGGGCTTTCCAGAGGCGAAGTGAGAGCATGAGACCTTACTCGACATCCTCGTCGTAGGAGGATGGGGCTGCAGAGCCAGCTCTGACTACAAGGCGGAGGAAGAGCTTTCTTGGTACACGTGGCTCACACGGAGCTGCACCTGTGCCAGAGCCACATGTGCCCCGGAACGGGGTGGGCCTCCCCGTTCCTCCCTCAGGCCTGGCCTGGCCCCGTCTCCACCTCTCCTGGGCCTGGTAACCAGGCAGAGAGAATGAAGCTGGAGCAACGTCACGGGCAGCTCACTGCTTCTCTCACAGACAGGGCATGGAGAGACAGCTTTCCCGTGTCTCTCAAGAATACACCACGTGTGTGCTGTGGAGCCTGTCCCTGCCCCCACCCCCCCCCCTCCCGCCCCCACCAGGTCTTTCTGAAGGGGCTTCTCTTGGGAAACCCTAAGGACAAGACCTGCCACCTCTTCCCGCTCACTGAGCTCCTCTGACACGGGCCCACCCGCGGAGCCCCAAGCCAAGACCCAGAATAGCCCAAGAGTTGGCAGTGGTGAGAATGTCCCCGGGTCACCCCCGCAAGAGCCTAAGATGAGAGCCAACTCCTCCTAGGAGAGAAGCCACTGTGACTGCAAAACCAGAAAAGGAAAAGGCAGCTCAACTCCAAGCCTCGCCGTCAGCAGCATGCATCATCACATCCTCTCTGCAGGCGGCACCCAGCTCTGAGGATCTGGACATCGAGAATGTCATGGTCATTTTAGTGATACTTCACTCTGCCGGGGGACTGAGGGGGTGGGATCAACTCAATGGCAGCCACTCTGTCCTGCAACCGCCTGGCTGTTTGGGGCACCTACCATCAGCCGCCCAGCTGCCTCCCAGCTGCAGACCCCATGGTCAGCTGGGAGGCCAGACTCCAGCTTTCTCCTGGTGCTGTGACCAGGTGCTCTGCAGGCTGTCCCTGCAAACGGAGGGCAGGGGAGTAGCCAGACTTCACATCTGCTCGGGGAGCTGGGGAGGGGGGGGGGGGGCACCAAGTTCCTGGCCCTGCAGCTGTATGCACAGAGCGCGGAGCACAGTCTGTGGTGCCACCGAGGGCTGGTGCTGACAGCAGACAGGAGCCCAAGCCAGTGGAAACCAGGCTGCAGGCAGGTCTCCTGGGGGCCAGGCACAGGTGCTCACAGAAGCGTTTGGGCCGGAAGGGTGGGGACTCATGGTGTCCTATTCACAGACCCACCTGCGAACCCAGCTCTCTCACTTCACCTTCCGTGATCAAATAATTCCATCTGCTTAAAATAGAGCTGGGTGATCTGTAACTTGTTGAAAGAGCAACCTGGCTGCAATGCCCCGTCGGCTGGTCTGGCTGTATGCGAATGGGACAGCACGCAAGTGGCTTGTCACAGTGATATACATGCTTGGCTCAGTGTAAACACTTGCTCCAGCGGGAGCTGTCAGGGACCAAGCAGAACCAAGTAGAACACCAACTTCTCTTCAGTGACAAAATACAGACAATATGAAGAGTCACGGGCTTCCCAAAGACACTTTTCTTATCATTTGTCAGGACCTCGGGTAAGTCTGTACCTTGGAGGGGTAGGGAAGGGATCAAATATAGGATGCAGGAGGTAAAGAGGAAAATTTCCCCATTAAAAAAAAAATTACTATGAGGCCGATTGAGAAAAAGCCAGTGACAGTAACAGCGGGGACAAGGGAAATGTTGTGAATTGCATAAACACTGGCACATCTGTTAAGAAACATCCATTCAGAAAGATGCCATGTCCCTCCTGTACACGGTCACACAGCTTACAACAGAGCTGAGCTGGCGCATGCAGGGCAGCAGTGGCTCGGAGCTCTCAGCCGCCCTCCTGCCCCAAGAGCTGCTGTGCAGGGATGCAGGGTGCGGAGAAGGGAGGAAGCGGAGTGGCTCCCTCTTGCCCTTAATTCTCAGGCAGGTCTCTCGGGGACAGCGAGGTCTCTGAGGAAAGCGAGGTGACACTGATTCACACAGGGAGACTCAGCTTTTGGGACGTGCGCTCCTACAGTTTCTTCCCCCTCCCCCCTCATCCAGTCTCCATGGGGTGCGCATGGAGGTCTCCCACTGAAAGTACGGGGGGATGGGGCTGCCTCCTTCCCAGGCACGGCCATGAACAGCAGCAGGGCAGTGGAGCAAGTCTTGGATTATAGGATGAAACAGGGGTAGCTCAGTCTGACACGCAGCATGTGAGTTCTGGAAAAGGAAAGAAAAAGGGTCAGAGTTAAATGAGTTCCGACGGCAGACGCAAAGTGAGGAGGGATGGAATCAGCCCTCCCACCAACATGGCAACCTTCGAGGGAAGGAGGCTGGGCATGAAGTCAAATGAAAGCTCACAATGCAGTATAAGGCTGGACCAAAGGAAACTTTAATTGAGGCCAAGAAAATATGTGAATAACACTGAAGTGTTAAAAGCTGGGTTTTGGATGGGCAGATTTAGTCATCACTGCAGGTGCAACCCCTCACCTGGCCAGTGCTTATCTGCTGATCAGACTGCCATCATGGAACTTCTGTGACCAGAGGCTAAGGGACGGGGAACACACTAAGGGCGGGAGGAGGCACCACCGGATCTGAGGTAAGCATAATTAATCATAAGATGTGGGCACTCAGATGCTAGAAACACAATTTTTTTGTAGGAGGGGAATAAACCTCAAACATCCACAGGACCCCTCATTCTCACCCTCTCCACTTCCCCCAAAGACCTTCAACTCTCCTGTCCCAGAACTGGGCACCTACAGACTCTCAGGAGAAATGAGTAAATGAAAAGCAGAAGTGGCTGAAAACCACATCATCACCATCTGGCATTATCAGTGGGTTGTGAAACCTTTGGCTTGGTTATTAGGAAAGTGGCGGGGAGGGAAGTGGGACTTGTTTGCTGAGATGGGGATCAGGGGGTCCGGCCAAGGTGGCACTCGGCTGTCCTTGCCTATCATGCATGCCACCTGCAGCCAGCAGAGGACACGGGGACGCTCACCTTCACAGCCTCCCGCCCTCCTGAGGAAGGTCTGCAGGCCGGAGCAGAGCTGCGCCTTCACTTCAGGAGCCTTTCTAGAACAGGGGAGATATATGTGCACAGCCTGGTATTTGGTAGGGCTCAGCAAATACGTGTTCAATAAAAACCCAGGTAATTCAGTTAGGACTCAGGCTAACCTTTGTTTTATGGAGCCTACTGACAATGTAACGGACTTATTTAACTTTCATCAGAACCTTGTCTAGGTGAGAAAGGTTAGGAAACCTCTCAAGGTCACACAGCAAGTAAGTTGAGAAATCAAGATTTGAACCCAGATCTTAATTCAGATCAAGTTTTTCCTACTACACCAAGCTGCCTATTCTATATCCAGCACAGTAAGAGCATACTATCCTCTTCAGTGTCTGAATTAATGGCTATATATATGTGTTCATTACATTTCAGAAGCCCCCCCCCCCTCTCTCTCTTTCTTTTATTTAGGAGGGGGGTGAGTTCTGTCATTCATTTATTTGTCCAAACCCCAATGGAATTAAGCCATCTGCCAGAAGAGCTACTTGTAATAGTTTCCCAAGTGTCTGGTCTGCCATGGTAAACTGTGCTTTCATCTCTTTATACTCAACTATCTGCTCCCATTTCCAAAGCAACCCTCTCCCCGCAGCATCTCGGGATCCGGCATCCAGGTTCACATCAGCCTTCACCACACTGGCCATGGCTTTATGTTGGGATATGTCACCTCTCTGCATTCCAGGCTGAAGAAGTCCAATGCTTATCACCTGCCCTCCAAAGGCTATCACTTCACTCCCGGCTGCTCAGAAGTTCCCTGGCCTCACTGCTTTTCCTTGAAGCAAGAATGAGAGCCACATGCAGCAGACACAGAGGTCCCCAGCAGGGCAGCCCTGGCAGAGGCCCTAGGAAAAGACCTACCGGGGGCAGAAAACAAACCCACAACCCAAGTACGTGCCCTTGACCTGGAATCAAACCTGAGATCTTTGAGTGTGTGGGCCAACACTAACCACTGAGAACACCAGCCAGGGCTGGCTGAGTTTTGAACTACCGTGGGCAGGTGAGACTGCAAGAAGCCCAGTGGGAAACATCTGCTGGAAGGCTAAAGGAGACCAAGCAGCAACCTCACAGCTGTCCAGTGCTGAGAAGACAGAGTTTAGAACTCAAGCTCTGCAAAGTTAGAGGGATGGGCAAACAACTTGGTTTTTCTATTGAAATCTCATGGGACTAAGAAAAAAAACTAAAATAAACCAGATCTAATACAGCTTTAAACCAAGCCCCCACATAGTTGAGATGATCTGCCAACTTAATTGCTTTCCAGAATAAAATTCAATACTCTGCAGAGGAAAATAACAGAAGCCAGAGTCTCTACAACTTTATATCCACACTGACTGATTCATTAAAAATTATTAGACCTGAGAAGCAGGAAAATGCAACCCATAACCAAGATAAAAGTCACTGGAGGATGACTAATGGATAATTCAGATGTTAGAATTAGCAGATATGGACTTAAACTATTTACTATATATTTATGTTAAAGAATCTATAGCTCTTGCAGCTCGGCCACCGACATGCCATCCAGGATGCAGCCACAGCCACATCGGCAAGCACAGGAAGCACCTGGGGCAGGGGTAGGGTGCGGTAATGCTGGTGGCTTGCATCATCACAGGATCAACTTTGACAAATATCACCCAGGTTACTTTAGGAAAGTCGGTATGAGGCATTACCACTTAAAGAGGAACCAGAGCTTCTGCCCAACTGTCAACCTTGATAAACTGTGGACTCTGGTCAGTGAGCAGACACAGGTAAATGCTGCAAAAGCAAGACTGGAGCTGCTCCTATCACTGATGTGGTGCGATTGGGCTACTACAAAGTTCTGGGGAAGGGAAAGCTCCCAAAGCAGCCTGTCATTGTGAAGGCCAAGTTCTTCAGCAGAGGAGCTGAGGAGAAGATTAAGGGTGTTGGTAGGGCCTGTGTCTTGGTAGCTTGAAGCTACATGGAGGGAAGTTCATTAAAATGTCCACAAGTAAAAAATAAAAATAAAAAGAACCTATAGAAAAGTCTGGATATAATGGGTGACAAGATGATGTATCTTAGAAGCAATATAAAAGAACTAAATGAAAATTCTAAAACTGAAAAATATAAAAATCTGAAATAAACCATTTGTTGGATGGAATTAAAAGCAGATTTAATACTATGTAAGAAATGAGTGAACTTGAAGATAAATCTCTAAAAATTATTCAAACTGACAAAGGGTACATATCATATGACTCCATTATATAAAATCCTAGAAAGTGTAAACTAATCTGTGGCAACCAAAAGCAAATCCGTGGTCAACTGGGAGGGGTGGGGGAGATGGGGAGGAAGGGCGACTAGAAAGGTTAGAAAGGGTGCAAGAAAATGTCTGAGGGTGATGGATAAGTTTATTATCTTGATTGTGGTGATGGTGTCTATATATGTCAAACTTGTCAAATTGTATATTTAAAAATGTGTATAGTTTACTGAAGGTCAATTATGCTTTAATAAAGCTATTTTAAAAAGAAATGATAATGGAAAATGGCTCTTCAGGGTTTTTAAAAAATCTGTGCTGGAACAGCATGCGCTGCCTTTAGAGATACTATAAGAATCATTCTACTTTGAGTTTAATAAAACTAAAAAAAAAATCATTTAAAAAAACGAAAATAAGAGGAGGTACTAGCTGGTTTGGCTCAGTGGATAGAGTGTCGGCCTGCAGACTGAAGGGTCACAGGTTTTATTCTAGTCAAGGGCACATGCCTGGGTTGCAGGCTCAATCCCCAGTAGGGGGCATGAAGGAGGCAGCTGGTCAATGATTCTCTTTCATCGTTGATGTTTCTAGCTCTCTCTCCCTCTCCCTTCCTCTCTGAAATAAATAAAAAATATATTTTTTAAAAATTTTTAATAAAATAAATAAAAACAAGAGGAAAAGAAAACTGGTGTGGCCATATTAACATCAGACAAAATAGACTTCAAGACAAGTAGTATTAACAGAGAGAAAGATCATTTCATAATGATAAAATAGTAAAAAAGACAAAAATTCCAAATACATACATATATTCAATAACAGAACTTCAAAATACATGAAGCAAAATTTGACAAACTAAATAGACAAGTCTGGTTGGAGTATAACATTTAGAAAGTCTCCAGAAAGTAGAGTAAAAAGACACAGAGAAAGAAAACTGGAGAAACAAGAAGAAAACCAGAGAACCAGTGCAGGAGGTCCAGTATCTACTGTCTTAATGATTTTTCTGCTGACTGCTCTCAGGTGCCTTCAGGTGGTCGGCCCTGCTTCCCAGGACTTATTCTCGCCGTGCGCACTGACCGCCCCGAGAGGCTCCTACAGGCACTCAGGGAAGCTGCCACAGGACTGTCAGGAAAATAGTCTTCTCAGATATCCTCTTTAGGAACCGCCATCTGACAAAGCTGCCTTCAAGCCTGCTCATTTTACATTAATTATTTTTCATATTCATTAATATGTAAATAGTTGCTAATAAAAAATATTTGGTTGAGTGAGAAGAATACATAGATTATAACTCAGATGGTTTCTGAGCTTAAAGAGTGCTCAACCATCTGGAAGGGGGGAAAAGAAACAGGGAAAGAGCAAGGTTGAGAAGCTCAAAATGAACCCAGTGGGGGACCCAAATCAACGAGAGTGCGACGAATTTTTCCATTTCCATTGCCCTGGGGACTCTGCAGTTCCAGAAGACTTCTCACTCCTTCACTGGGACCCAAAGAGACTGCTCAGGGGGTGCCTAAATCAGGTTGCTTGGGGGATTGGTCTTTACTGCCCCGGGGCGTCTAATACTGATGTCCCAGTGGCTTGCTCAGACATTTGTGCCTGCTCTTTTGATGGATGAGTTGAATCTATTCCAAAGAAGAGTGTTTTTCAGGGACCAAATCCCCTCCCTCTGCTGTTTCTTCCCTTTCGTTTCCCAAGCATCTAAAAAACCCTGGGACCTGGCTTTCAAGTCAAAGGTTCACTTTCTTTCTCAAAGGTTCACCTTCTACGTGTCACTGAGAATGGAAGTACATAGGGATAGACTGGCTTAAAAGGTTTCCTGTAATGACCCTTGCAGGTAAACAGAGATACTTTTCGAGGAGGCAGACCTGGCCCTCAAGCTGAGGACCCTTGCGTAACTACCATGGACTTCTGTCACCCTTCTAAGACCTCCACAATACTGGGAGGGTCACCTCTTACAGCTCACACGCTAGTACTTCCCTCAGGGACAGGAAAGAGGTATTTGATTATTAGTAAACCCAGGCATGGTCCCAGGGGTGGCTAACTGGGCATCCTACCAGAATATACCAAAACACCAAGTTGTCGATTACTCATGCCTAACGTACCTGAGTCTGTCTTCCTCTACAAACCCCATCTCAAAGCTTCACACAGTATGAGGGAACATCCTTCCACTGCTCTCAGATAATGCTTCAACTTTCCTGACCTCTCTAGATACATTAGGTACTCTGCTATAATTGCTTCAAATTCAGTAAACCCTGCAGCCATAAGGATCCATTTAAAAAAATACTGGGGAAGGGGGAGTGCGCCTTGAAGGTACTTTTATGTACTTAACCAGGTTATATAACATTACACCTTGAGACAAGCAGACCAGAGGTGAGTCTAGGGTACTCAATGTTCTTCCATAAACAATGTTTTGGAAAATTCAAAAATATTATAATCTTTGGAAATGGCATAAAAATTTTGACAGAAGGCAGGCTAGGCTGAAGCATGCCTAGGAGAGCCATCAGCTGTTCCTGGCCGTCTATTTTTACTGGGATTTGTGAAGACAGCAGATGCAGTCCCTGAGCTCTCTCACTGGTACCATGGTCCTCACCACCACCCATCTCCCAGGGTTGGAATGCAAACAGTTGGAACTGTTGAGTCACTGATTTCAGAAACAAGTCATCAAAAGGACAGTCTTCACACCCCAGATCATAATATTGTACTTAGAGACATCCATGAGATATTCTCTCTACATGGGAGATTGAGAGAAATAATATTACTCAATGTAGAAAACAAATAAGAAAAAAATTAGATTTACAGTGGACTCACATACCCCAGGGGAAATAAGCCAGAGGAGAGCAGATTAAAAGAAGCTTATTGTACAATTCATCAATTTCCTAGGCTCAGATGCCCTGACTCTGTCCCACTGAAATTACCTCTCTTCTGAGCCTGTCGCTTTAGTTTTCCTGACACACTGAGTAGTACCCCTGGGATCAAAGCTGTCGTCTCAGAAAAGGCTTAAGGACAACTCCAGTTGATACTCCCTTGGTCTAGGTCACTATACAGCACAATCTGTTCTCAGCGGTCCACCCCCCCCCCCCCCCCATGGAGACATGGTAACAGTCCTCTTGTCCCTGCGCAGCAGAATGAAAGCTCGGCTGATTGACCACAACTCAAGCATCTGACAGCAGGGGGCAACCAAGGACATCTTCTTAGCGGTCAGGAGAGGATGAGAGATGCCTGCACAGCTCATGTGTCCCTCTCCTCTCTGGTTGTTTTTCCTGACTCAGCCTTCACTCTGAAAAAGACTCCACTGTCTCAGGATCATGATGCCCCACCCCCTCTGCTGTAGGGTCTCTAATTACAGGGGCCTGCAGGAAGCTAGGTGAGTCTTCTCTATAATCCTAATTTCCAGTCTTCAATAAGCCTCTAGATAACTTAATCAAGGGCACTTTCTCTTTATAGATACTGGCCTCCTCTGATGTGCAATCATTTACCTTCAAGCAAGTACATGAGTCATTTTTGAGAACCATACTCTTAGGTAAGGAAGCGATGTAGTTTTTTTGTTTTTTGGGTTTTTTTAAAATATATTTTATTGATTTTTTACAGAGAGGAAGGGAGAGAGATAGTTAGAAACATCGATGAGAGAGAAACATCGATCAGCTGCCTCCTGCACATCTCCTACTGGGGATGTGCCCGCAACCAAGGTACATGCCCTTGACCGGAATTGAACCTGGGACCCTTCAGTCCGCAGGCCAACGCTCTATCCACTGAGCCAAACCGGTTTCGGCAGAAGCAATGTAGTTTTAAGGAAAGAACTGACACTATTTTTATATAACTCACATATGACTACGAAAACTTTGGTTGATATCCTAAAATTTCCCAAAATAGTAACAGTCCTCCTTTAAAGGAGGGGATGGAATCTTAACACTTAATGAGCATCTACTACAAATTAGAGTTGGTGCTGGGAATAGCATATACTTTAAACACATTTCACCTAAAGGTGATTCTATGAATTTTCTCTTCCTTTTTTCTTTCCTCTCTCTGAAACTAATATAGCTTCTATGCCCTAAGTTCCAAAAAAAGGAGGGGGTATAATATGGGCAGAGGAGTTTCAGAGAGGCAGGAAAAGAAGGTGAAGGCTTTTATTAGACAACTAGAGGCCCAGTGCTCAAAATTTGTGCACTTGGAGGGGTCCCCTTAGCCCAAACTGTGCCCTCTCACAGTCCGGGAGCCCTCACGGTATGCGACTGCCGGCTTAGGCCTGCTCTCCACTCCCTGGGGAGAGTGTGCCTAAGCCAGCAGTTGGACATCCTTAGCACCGCTGTGGAGGCGGGAGAGGCTCCTGCCACTGCCACTGCACTTGCCAGCCATGAGCCTGGCTTCTGGCTGAGTGGTACTCCCCGTGTGGGAGCGCACTGACCACCAGGGTGAAGCTCCTGCATTGAGCGTCTGCTCCCTGGTGGTCAGTGTGTGTCATAGCAACCGGTCGTTCCACTGTTCAGTTGATTTGCACATTAGCCTTTTATTATATAAGATGATGGCTTATACTTTACAATCTGAACAAAGAAAAACACCTTCTAATTTCCTCTCTATATTCACAAACACACCCATCTCCTACACACAGAAAACTAAACACCTCTCAGGTACATGCTGCACTCGACACACCAATCTGGGTCCTTATTGGCCAAGGGGAAACAACACCGGCCTTGAAGTCTCAATCTCATCTCTGCTACTGGCTAGCCGTGTGACTTTGGGCAAATCCCTTAATTTCTCTGAGCCTTTTTCAGTTTTTTCATGATTAAAATGCCAGTTCCAGATGGGTACTAGACCTATAAGGGTGATCACTTCACAAGTTAGGCTTAAAAGTCTAATCACTAGTGTAACTAAAAAATAAAAAATTTTAAAATAACAAATAGACTTAACTGGTTTGGCTTAGTGGATAGAGCACGGGCCTGTGGTCTGAAGGGTCCTGGGTTTGATTGCGGTCCAGGGCATAAACCCAGTTTGCGGGCTCGATCCCCAGTGTGGGGTGTGCAGGAGGCAGTCAATCAATGATTCTCTTTCATCATTGATGTTTCTACCTCTCTCTCCCTCTTCTTTCCTCTTTGAAATCAATAAAAAATACTTTTTAAAAAATAAAATAACAAATAAAAAAAATGCAGGTTATAACACTTAGCTCATGAAGTGTTTACAAAATCAAGTCATATAAAAGTAAGTGAAGAATTTTTAATCATTATAACACTTCCCTAAGGCAAACAAATTCTGTGCTTCACAGAGGAAAAAACAGGTTTAAAGAAACCAAGTGATTCATCCAAGGCCACACAGGACATAATCAGAGATGTCAGCAATGAATCCCATCTGACTGCAAACGCTCGGATGTCCAGGCACCGCCTCCTTCCACTGCTGCCCTTTCTTTGGGCTCCTGGACACAGAAAGGCTTTCCAGTTACGTCTCCTCCATCCTGCTCTCAGGACCTTCTCCACTCACAGCCACTTGGAGCTAACCAAGGAGGCAGGTGGGTTGGTTTGCTGGCAATAAAAATGTCACCAAAGCATCTGTAAGTCTGAAAAGGAGGGACAGGATTTGGAAAGCACCGTGACTGCATGTGGCACACCACTGGACCAACAGCTGGGGGGGTGGGGGGGTGGGGGGGATGGAGGGGGCGGTGCACTGAAGTGTAGGGACTGACAAGGTACTAGGTAGGTCTATATTTTGAAATTTCACACTTTTTATCATTACTGACCCCCAGCAAGGGGCTTCTTATGCGCACAGATTTTGTCTTCACCCTCCGAGCTGAAGTCTGTGAGGTAGGCACCGAGTCTGCGTGCGCCCGGTGCCGTGGTTAAGCTTGCAGGGCACACCGAGTGCTGGCTCCCAGCCACCTGTACACCAGGGCCTTTAAAGGGCCGGGCCAGGGCAGGTGGAAGACAGTGACTTTCAGGAAGACAATGAGACGCTGAACATCATTTTCTTTTAAAATGTCAGGTAAATCCTTTCTGCCAGCAGAAATCCAGACTCTTCCCATCATCTAGAACCTCTACCTAAAGACAGTGGGCGAGTGAAGGAGGCAAGCCACTGAGAAGGGGCCAGGAAGCCCTGAGGCGGAGAGACATGGATATTTCAGTACGATCAGGTTTCGTTTCATCAAGTTAGTTCTTCCCATCAAAATCCTGTTTGGTGTGATCATCTGTCTGACTTGCTGATCATTAAGTGGCAATGCTAATTGACTTTATTATTGGATCACACAGGGCCTGGCTTCCCCATGAGTTTGTATCTATCAACTCTAGTATATGACAGTATCAACTATCCCATGAAAACGCACTATTAGCCTAACATTTGTTCTGGTATTTTGAGGTCACCTTGTAAATTCAGGTTAGTCAGCATTCCATATCCCAAAGAAATAAGAAACAGACCCATTATCCCAAGAAAAAGGTCCACCGGAAATACAAAAATGAGGACATTTTCCAAAATGTGTATTTCTGCTACACTCGTCTCTCAGCTCCACATCCATCCATCTAAACTCACTTCTGTTCAATTAACATCTATTGAGCTCCTACTAAGTTCCAGGCACTGTGCTAGGCAGTAGTGATGCTGGGGCTGGGACTCTGCAAACACATTTCTCCTCAACCACCAGGTTCCCTGTCACACCAGTAGGGGGTGCTAGAGGGAGCATGAAAGGCTTAAGGATGGAGAAGAGACTGGTTTTTACTTTTACCTCTTCCTGTCTGCATCACCCCAATAGCAGCTCCAGTTCCTAGCTTTACTTCACATGCCCAGAACCAGCCTCATACACCTGGCAGATGCCAGCGCCGACAGAACAGCGTCCTCTAGAGGGCTCTGAGTTCCAGCTCCTCATGGCCCTCTTGAGCTTCTTTCTACCTTGTGATAACCCCAGCTTCTTCCTTCTACTTTCCTAACCTTGGGGATGGTGGCTGCTTCCTATGCTACCACCACCAACACCATGTTCCCCATTTACCTCTTTTGTCCCTCCGTACCTGTCATATTGATTTTTGTATTAGCTGCTAAAATAACTTATGTAGTTTCTATTTTGCTGACAAATACAGTGCAGTTGGGAGCCACAACTTTATTTTATAACAGTGGTCAAAAGAACAGACTCTGATACCAGCCACACCTGCAGGGAAATCCCAATCTATTTATGTAGTACCTGGTAATTGTGAAAACTTTAACTCATCTCTCTAGGTCTCGTTTTCTCAATCGCTTTCATTTATTCAATTAACCTTTATTGAGTGCCTACCACTTTCCAGGCACTGTGCTAGGCAGAGAGAGTTAAATGTTATGCAAAACAGTAAAACTCCCTGACGTCCTGGCACCTTCTGTTGTGTGAATCAAAGGAGACAGCACAGGTAAAGCACGTCCTCAGCCTTCCTCTCTGTACCAGGACAGGAGAGCAAAGACCAACGGGTCTTAAAGAAAAGTGTCTCAACAGCTAGGTCTCTCAGAAAACGCAGCAAGTGTCCCTTCCTCCATAAGGCTGAAGGTCTCAGTCAACATAACACCCGGGCTTCATCATATGCCCTGTCCATTCCTCCTGTTGAAAGAAACAATGACCTGTAGCAGCATTCACTCAGAAGGAAATGGGATCACAGCCACAGAGAGGTAACACTACAAGTAGTTTTGTTTTTTCTAGAATTCCCACAGAGACAGTTACCTGTGATTCAAAGAAGGAGCAAATGCAGGACTGAGACCCAAATGACCATGACCAACGGGTATATGACCAAGAGATACTTTTCTCCATAAAGAAAATATGTATATATGTATATACACTCATTGATATGTACATATCAAATAACCAGAACTTACTTTTTGCTTTCTGCAGTAAGACTATAAGCCTAGAGAGGCCAGGGAAGTGGTGAGATGAAAAGGAAAGATTCCTGATTCCATTTAAGCCTGAATGCAAGGGTCCCAGGCTGTGGGCAAGGAAACGCTGGAAAGAAATCCCATCTCCACATTTTGACATAATCATTCCCTGGTCTTCCGGTGTCTAGACATTAGGCCTATTGTAGCAATGATGGCCAGTGCTCTCATTAGCGAGGAAGTTGTTTCTGCAAGATTCCTGTGTAGCTAAATTCTTGAAAGCCATATCTATAACAACTGATAAGCCTATAAATGCAAACTAAACTCCTCACCCTCAAATTTTTATTCATTTTGACATCATTATGACCATCAAAAGTCATGCTGGGGGAAAAAAGAAAACCATGGAAAATTATTACTAGAAGGTCAATTTTGCATCCTTGATCTAGTGCCTCATTATAAAAAATGTATTGTCACTGAAGGAAATTAGTGTTCCATAAGACATGCAAAGCCTGAAAAGGGTTTAATTCATAAATAAATGCCAACATGTAAACAAACAAGACAGTTTCAAACTCCAGGACTATTGAAATGAACACTACATATGGCCTGGATGCTCTATAGTTCTACTGGGAACATAATTCAATTCCACCTGAAATCATATGGCCAGGCCCAGGAGAAGTGCTTTGGATAAGAGGGGATAGTTCTGTTTTTCCATTAGAAACAAATGATTACTTCTGTATTTAGGGCATCACTCAGGCAATTCCTTTCATGACTTCTAGCACTCTGGAGCAATTCAAAACAATTACAAGATGAAAGAAGTAGGGGACAAATGTCAAATTCCGAACAACCCACGGAAGGCTGAAGAACCCCAGAGAGCACGCTGTCTCAGACAGAAGGCGAAACCATCCCTTCTGCTCACGGAAATATAAATGAGCAGTGAGTGTGCATCCCAGCAAGAACATTATTACCCAGCAGAGGCAACCTGCTAAATACACACTTCATCTCCGAACAAGCCTCCTAAGAGGACGTGGGAGCAAAAATGTTCCTCCCGAAGAGGAGAAATAGCACCTGGGAAATGTCTTCACCAGGGCACGTGGCCGCCTTCCCTCTTACTCCCCTCACACTTGCAGTTATACATTCTTAGACTTGGCAGATGATGCCTAGCAGTGGCCAGGGGCCCTGGCATATCAGAACAGCCCCTGCATTTCTGGGCTTACTTACCACCCAGGCCATTGTGATGACTGTAGTTTCTTTTCCCCAAAATGCTCAGAGTCGTGTGATTGGGGGTGGTCAGCATCCGCTTGGTAGTGGGGGTTTGAAGAGTTGGTGTAGATCGAATTACATTAGGTTTCTTCGAAGGATGGATCTCTGACAGAGGGAAAAAAAGGTTTCTCAACTCAGAACATGGTATTAAAAAATCTCTGTGTGTCAACAGGTCATGGTGTTAGCAGGCATAGTATGTTTCTGGTTTTTGACTTTCAGAGTGTTCACTAGGGAATCATAATCATTTGGAATACCTTCCTTTTAGTTAACCCATATGTTACCTGGAAACAGTTGTTTCTCTTTAGATATTACTGTTAATTTCTCACACTGTTGTATAAGTCAACAACCTTTTTTTGGGGGGGCGGGGGCGGGAATTCTCTGAACAATTCCTCCTCTGTCTTTCCCTTCTCTTACTAGTTATCCTTTTATGCCATTTTCCATATTTTAGACTGTGACTGAAATGCTCCCAAATATTATTAAAGCATTTCTACATTAAAAAAAAAAATCTCTGTGTGGAACTTCCCTGGTTAATAGGCACACATCTTATTTCTTAATGAGCTGAGAGTCAGTTCTTTAGGAGCCAGCCTGTTTTCCCAAGGACTTGCATAATTAATCAGCTTCAAGTGCTGTTACCATGACTGCTTTCCTTATCAAAAGTGAGCTGGTTCTTTCCTGCTAACTGGAGCTCTATCTTCATGTTGTCAGTACAGCAAGAAAAAGAAAGAAAAGGGAAAAAAAAACACCATAGAAGGTCACTTAAATACAAGCTCTACTAAGGGGATAATAAGGCATCTGACTCTTCGAGGTATTAGCAATCCAAAAACTATCTGGAGAGGTAGCCTCAGAGAAAAACCACCTCCGTGTTCTATCAAACCAGAACTTAGCAAGCACCCATATCTGGTGCATAGAGCTTTCTGAAAAACAGGGTTCCTCCTCTAGTTCTTCACCCAGGATATGGGAACCAGGGCCAAGCACTCCCAGCCCAGAACATATTGATATACATGAAATCTGACACCAAACTCCAAATACTCGAGTCAAAAAGCAGCAGAAGAAAAGAGGATGTATCACAAAACTATAATGTGCACGTGGTATATGTGTGTTTAAGTGAAGCATGTTGTTGTCAGGCACACAGCCCAGAACCACTCATTTACTTTTTGGACAGAGTAGAGGGACAGCAATTGCAATACTGTAGGAATTGGAATTTAAGGACCTCAGTCTATTACTGATACTGAACAACCTCTTCTCCAAAGCTAAATTTGCTCACTGGTCTGGGTTAACACCCAGTGTGCCAACCAGGGTGAAAAGCCACCCTTCTTTTCAGGTGAGGGCCAGGATTACAGCCTCATTTACTGAAATTTGGGAAGAGCCTTTAGCATTATTAGAATTACTGTATCTTGTTCTGGTCAAAATCCTACACTTGTCAAAACTGAATCAAGTGATAACCAAAATATGGCGCTGATTTTTTTTCCAAAATAGCACTGAAGGTCTGCTAACCTCATTTTAAAAATATGTATTTCTTATTGATTTTTAGAAAGAGAGGAAGGGAGAGGGAGAGAGAGAGAAAAACATCGATGTGAGAGCAAAACATCCATCAGCTGCCTCCAGCACACCCCCTATGGGAGATGGAGCCCGCAACCCAGGCAATGCGTCCTAACCGGGAATCAAACTGGCAACCTTCTGGTGCAGGGGATAACACCCAACCAGCCACACCGGCCAGGGCTGCTAACCTATTTTTTTTATTGCAACCTCCACACTCTATGCTCCATCCAGACCAGACAAACCTGCATTCCCTGAGCTTTTCAAGTCCTTGACTCATTGAGGCCTTTGTTTACCTGGTTCTCTTAGCCTAATAAGGGAAAAAATATTACTTTCCTGTTTTTCAAATCCTATATATCTTTCAAGGCTGAGATCAAATATCGTTTTCTTCATGTAGGCTGCCTTAACACTCATCAGAAATAGCTACTCCTTCCTCCAAGTGCCCCATGCATACTACCTGTAATTCCTTTACAGAATCTTTAACTGTCTTAACCTGTATACTTCCCCAGTAGACTAAGATTTTTTGAAGGCAAGGTCTTACTCATCTGGGTGTTCCCAAACCACTTAGTATAGTGTCTTGAACATAGTAAATATGAGCATATCTGGGAGAAACCCACACCAGTTTACCCACAGAGGGATACACAATTACCTGTGGAAAGGCCAACTAATGTGCAATGCTATATTCTATTTTCTATGATCAGAAACTTTGCCTTACAAGTGAGAAGGGGCTTCTAAGATTAGGTCTTGCAAGGAAAGACAGAAAGCAAACCTCAAGGATTTAACCACCATGACCTAGGCCAGGGATGGCGAACCTTTGACATGCATATCAAAGGTGACAAGAGAACTCATTTTTTTGGTTGATTTTTCTTTGTTAAATGGCATTTAAATATATAAAATAAATATCAAAAATATAAATCTTTGTTTTACTATGGCTGCAAATATCAAAAAATTTCTATATGTGACACGGCACCAGAGTTAAGTTAGGGTTTTTCAAAATGCTGACACACCGAGCTCAAAAGGTTCGCCATTACTGACCTAGGCTATGCCTATGATAACCATGTGATATGCTCAGGGGCTATCAAAGCAACTCTTTAGCCCCCGAGGAATAAAACAAGAAATAAGGTGGCAGACTAACATCAAAGAGGGAGTTGTGAGCTTCTGACTGCTAGCGTGCTCAGTGAGGACCAGATAATATGCCAGGCTCAAGGCTACACTTTGATTTAAACGACTGGCTATCTAAAGTTTGGACACTTCCTAACTACAAATTCTGACAGAGCAATAAGGTTCAGTGCAACTCTGACTACATATTTCACTTTTACTGAGAAAATGAAAAGGCAAGAATATTAGAAATATGCCATTATAGCTTCTAAGTATATTAGGAACCATTATTTTGCAAATTATCTTAAACCTTTGCCAAAAAGAAAAAAGGTCATTGCCCAGTAATTTTTTATACTATTGTTAATTGTGATATTTCAACATGTAAATGGAACCATCATCTTTGGCAACTTTCAGAAAGCAATACAAACGCTCCTCTTTCAAAGTAACCTTAATTGGCATATCAAAACTATAATTTTTTTAAGGTAGCTTAAAAATCAGTTTTATCTTTTTTTAAAAAAGGTAAATAAACCAATCCATTTCTCTCTGTTTAAGGGAAGGAGGTGGACTGAAGTACTAGAAGGGTCGAAATCATAATATTAAGACCAGCCAATGTTGCTCAGTGATTGAGCATCGACCTGTGAACCAGGAGGTCAAGGTTCAATTCCTGGTCAGGGCACATGCCCAGGTTGCAGGCTTGATCCCCAGTAGGGGGAGTACAGGGGGTGGCAGAGCAATGATTCTCTCTCATTGATGTTTCTATTTCTCTCTCCCTCTCCCTTCCTCTCTGAAATCAATAAAAATATATTTTTAAAAAATAAATCTACAATCTTAAGACGATTCATTCATTAATAATTTAATGGCTCTTATTTTCATTTTGTTGCTTAATCTGTATTTATATACTTAAGTGTACACTGCATTTTTATTCAATGACTTTTTTGGAAAAAGTAAACAAATCCATAATTGTGTCTGTTGTGTATATTTTGGCAATAAAAAAAGTTTCTAAAACAAGATAAATGGACTCTACATACAAAGGAATCCAATTTCAGCTATTCAAAAGGCTTGAATTTAGTTGAGGTATGTCAATTTAGGATAGCCAAATATTTATAAGATACAGAAATTGTTGAGGTTTTCCCCTCTGTTAGAAAGTACCCACCTAAATACCCAATGATACATGCCAAAGGTTTCCTGGTGCTTTTGCTTTTCTGGGGACTTCCAGAGAGTTCAGCATGTCTGTCTGCATCTGAGGAGAGAAAGAAACATGGAAACAACCCATGAGGCCGTTTTCTCTTCCTACACTACATACACCACAGAAACAACAGGTGCAAGTGCAAAACAGTGCCAAACATCCCCCAGATTCCTGTCATTTCCTTTCGGGTTTCACAAAAACATTTGAGATTCTGTGCGTGCCCATCTGAAAGGCAGTGGGAATATGCTTCCTTTCTAGCCATGGCTCTTCAACATTAAAGAAGAAAATTTTCCATGAAGTACGAGGCCGAGTCCATCCTGATGGAAGATTAATCTGGCTTGGAAGGCAGAAGTGACAGCTGACAAAGGTAACTACCCCCTTGGCCACCCCTGACTCACATGGAGTGGTTTTCCACTGAGGAGCACTTGGTCTAGCTTGGTGACACTCAATTCCGTGAGATGACAGCCTCACAAGGACGAAAATGGGTCATTTGGTTTTATCACTGGTTTCCTATCCTTCGTATCCCACCCTGATGACATTCGTGCTGAGATTTAAAAGGTCACCTGTATGCAGAGTATTTTATCTGCTAATCAGAATCAGTAAGGTTCTGTGAGGACGGATAATAGTGGATAAGAGCTCACAGCACACTCCTCATTCCCTGCCGCAGACATTTCAGACAGAGAAAAATAAAGCATACACCATGAACACTCTGCATTTTAATGAGCTGTCATTAGGACAGAAGAATAGATGTGGAACCCGGCTGCCTCTCATACCAGAATTGTTGTAAAAATAGAGTTTGAAGGGACAAAAAAGTGTATTGAAGTTGTTTAAATTTGCATATATTGTCATAAAGCTTAACAGAGTGGCTCTGGCAGGTATGATTCTATATCTATGCCTTTTCCCCACCTTCAAATATTGGACAAAAATGTCCTACAGGCTTTCTGACTCAACTTAGAGAATTTGCTCTTTCACAGGCTGAGGCCACATTTCTAGGCATACATACAAGACATTTCCTTTGACATCCATAGGAATTCTCTGCACTATTAAAACATACAATTCTATCTGGAACCTCAAGTAATTTAAAGGTAAAAAATTAACTTTTTTATAAGCTCTGGCCCTCTCTTTCACTAAGGAAACTCTTTTTCTAATAACAAACAGTAAAAGGTGGGAAAATAGCATTTTAAAAATATGAAAATAGACAAAGTACATACTACGGAGATCCTCAAGTAGGAATCTGAATATGTATCCCAAACACTGGCTAATTATGAAACCACTGACAACTATGAAGATTTCATTTCTTTTCCTACTATTCAGCTGATTTCCTTTGGGGGGAGACTTACTAAGCTTCGCTTTTCACCCATCGTTAATAGCGAAGATACAGGTGGAAATATAATCACCATGCTTTGGAAGAGTAATCTAAATAAACATTAAAAAGCAGCCCAAATCCTACAAGGATCAAACACCTGTCAAATCACTGTGAACTAAGACTAAATAATAATTCCTTCCTAATATTATTAATTCTTCTGAAGTTCTATTTGGGATGAGGACAAGAGAAAAATTTCTCCTATTAATAAAGCTTGAATGAATCCCCTTGTTTCTCAGTGCACTAGACAAAGGCAATCGCTATATCACTATTACTAGCGATTAGACTAACTTTGCTCTATTCCAGTCTATAAGGCCCAAAGGAAAACTATGGACTCCCCTATAACCATCACCCTGACAAGAATCAACAAATCCATCAAAGGGGTCACCAACACAATACCCAAAGATATTTCACTTTAATGTTTTTAATTCCTCATTAAATTAGTTGGAGTAATTATGTGATGTTCCAAGTGACAATTTACAGAGCACCTGAATGGGGGGTCAAAGCTCTTAAGAAGGATCCATATTTCACTAATCCCACACGAATTACCAGTCTCAACTATAAAGAAATTGGGAAGGTGCTAAGACAACGAGTTGCTGTTTAACATAAAAATGGCAGCCATTCAGTGATATGTAAATGGGAAAAATACATTCCACCCTGAGGGAATCATAAACATAGGATTATCAGGTTCGCACTTGAGTTGTTTAAGTAAAATCTAATTCCAAGTTGAATTAGCATCTTCGAATAAGAACAGGCCAGTGTGGGTCAGTCCTCACTCCCAAATTATTCTCTTAACTATTTAAACAGAGATCATTCATTAGTGTGCAGTAAAAGTGCACAGATAAAGAAAGCGATCTGACAAATGCCCAAAGAACCCAGAAGGAATCAGAATCTGCCCAGAGACAGGGCAAACTCCACGTCTCACTCAAGTTCCTGGACTGAACACAAGGCACCTGTCACTGGCTTTCAAGAGGATGCTCTACAGCTTCTTGAGGTAAACCTGGAAAAACACTGTTACTTTTATTGCAACTGATGGCCATTTTTAAAAACTGCTTTGGAAAGATTAGGGGGATAAATGAAATGGAAAAACTGCAAAAAGTAAACATCAAATTAAAATTCACAAAAACATCTCACATGAGCTTTCGAGATCGCTGTCAAAATAAAACCATCCACAGAATTGCCTTTTAGGAACTGTAGAGGCATTTCTAACCAAGATACAAAATATAGGTGCCATTTTAAAAAAAGATAAACTCAACTATGTTTAAAAAATCTATTTGGCAAATACATCATAAACAAAGTCAAAGACAAAATGGGGAAATATTTGCATCACATACCACAGATGAGCTAATTTCCTTAAAATATAAAAAGTTCCCACAAATCGAGACTTTTATCCAACAGAAAATAGGCGAGGGGCAAAAACAGTTGACAGAAAAGGAATGTACAAATATATGCAAATATTTCCATCTCGCTCAAAAAGAGAAATGCAAGCTCACATGTCACCCGTCAACTAGCCAAGTGTTTGAAAGATGAGTAACACCGCTGGTGAGGTCCGAGAAACAGGCATCTCTAGACACCGTGGGTGGTAGTGTAAATTGCACTTTTCTAAGGGCAACTGGGTAGCAACTATCAAAATTCAAAATGCATGTTCATCAGTTTGAAATATCTATGTAGGGATATTTGTTGCAACATTACTTCTAATAGAAAATGGTTGGAAATAGCCTAGGAATTCTTAGGCTAATTAACCTAATTAAATTTTTTTTAAAAAGTAATCCAGAATACCTCTGGATACTTTAAATACTGGTAACAGCAGTTACCTCTGTAGAGTAGGATGAGATTTGTAACCACTTTTGAATCTTTAGAAAGATTTGAAGTATCCATTCAGAAACAAATTTTATTACCAAAAATACCAAAATAAACCCAACTCTTCTTTCCTAATGTTAGAGCTTAACATTTCACAAAAGTTTATACAAGTAATAACTTTTGCTGAGCCATCTCTAGAAAAAAACCAGAAAATATGTTACAAATTTCTTATGAGTATGGGCCCTTGGGATAATTCCAAGTTGAATTAGCAACTTTGAACAGGAAAAAAAAAATATGGCTCCAGGTGCCTCTTGAACTTCATTGTGGGTATACCTGCTGTCATTCAAGTCTGTCAACTCAGAAACCACTTACTGACCCATGCAAGCTACAAAGGTGGCAGGTAAATCCTTTGGATCCACTTCTCTAAGACCCAGCTTCATTCAACTACAGGATGCTGCTAATGCACCTACTTCTTTCTCAGTCTCCGAGGATCCTGAATCTCAAGTAGTAACCCTGTGCTCAGCTGGTGTCAGGTGATTTTACTGAGCTTTGACAAGTCATCTGATAACTTAATGTCTGATGGCAGTATCAAGGGAGGGACCCCATCATCACATCGTGGCTTTTTTACTGAGGGGAGGGGCATCAAAGGGGAGAAGGGACAGGCTAGTCTGTCTGAAACTTGATGCTGTTACAACCATGACATCAGTCTGTAAATCTCATCAAAGAAACAGTACTTTTATGCAATGCTTGGTTTGGGGTTTAGCAATGCATTTTTTAAAAATGTTTTTATTGATTTTAGAGAGGGAGGAAAAAGAATAGAAAGATAGGAACATCAATGAGAAACATCATCGACTAGCTGCTTCCTGCACCCTCCCTACTGGGGATCAAGCCTGCAACCTGGGCATGTGCCCTGACCAGAAATTGAACCAGGGACCTCTTGGTTCATGGGTCAATGCTCAACCACTGAGCCACACTGCCTGGGCTAGCAATGCATTTTTAATAAGCACTATCTATATGGTAGAACTGGCTCAGGTATTCTACTAATTTTAGTAATTTGGGGCATGGACTTATATATTCACACATAAAAGTATATTATTAAAATGAATAGATATGTGGAGAAACTGGTTTTAAAAAATCATTTTCCATATATTATATATAAACATGTTGGTCATATAATATACTTATTTGCTTTTAAATTATTTAAAACAGAAACTATATTCCTATGGTTCAAAATTGAAAGTCTGGAAGAATGAAGTGAGTGGTGAAGTCTCCTTCCCATCACCTTTCTCTCAGCTTTCCAATTCCCCTCCCCACTCTACTCCTTACGTTTTCCTTGGGATGTTTTACACATATGCAAACAAAGATTCCCCTTTAAGAACTCGCAATTAAGAGTATGGTCTCCCCCATCTAATTTAGAGTTTAGCTCCCCTTTTTTTCAGTCATATGCAGTCTGTAACCCCATAAATTCTGGTTCTGATGGTGCTAAAGAAGAGGTCAACCTTTATAGTGCTTATAAGAGGAAGATGCTCAAGTTCTCAGGGAAAACTATTTCCCTTTTCCAATATTATGATGAAGTATTCTAAAATGCATTAATTAGAGCTCTTAATTTATCAATACCTTTAGAATTACAACCTTTTACCTGATCTGAAAGAACATTCATATTGCACCACAGTAATTAACTTTGTGAGGGGAGTAACAGGGTCACCATTGCCTTTGAGAAACCAAGAAAAGCTTACACCCCCAAAATACACATACATTCTCACTGGACCAGAGACATGGTTGCTTACAGACACCAGGTTATTAACACCTGATCTTCTCACTAACAAGCCAACATCAAGGGGCCTGCTGAAGAGGATGCAATAAGGTGCACATAAGGGAGATGATGCAAGAATCAATTATATGCTAAAATTACTGAGCAGATGCCTGCTGAAGCTTTATCATTTTAAATCTCAAGGTAAAATCAATTATTCTGAGAATCTAATTCTATATGTAACCCAATGAAGCTAAATACAAAATAAAATGTTCCTTGAATCTCATCACAAGTGACTATACTCTTATTATTACTATACATCTATGTTTGTAGACATAAAATACAGGTAATTTAATCTTGACTTTTTAAAAGCACTATGGCCTTTCAATTGGGAGGGGGAGGGGATAAAATGAGGCAGCAGAAAAATATACTTCATTTAAGAATAATCAAAATAAACACAATTTGCAAATTCACTGAGTAATGAACAGAAAAGCCACAGGAAACAGAAGCTTCCTCAAGCAGCCAATTTAGTTGGTGATGGTTTCTTTTCCATTCATAGGAACAAAGATGATAATGGATCCCAGTCAACTTTAATGAAAGAATTTCATTCATTTTCTTTCTCAAATGTTTTTCCTCTTACTTAAGAAATTATATATGTGTTTTAAATCAACTAAGCACTTTAGATGAATATAAATATTCCAGTTCCTTAAAATTGATTGTAAAAAGTGAAAATAGCATAAATCCCTCAACTCTGAAATGCTAGCAATGAAACCTCAACATAAGCCTAAATTCTCAAATACATATGAATCTAATGTAGCTAAATTTCCCCTCCATGGGACTCAGAGATTACTATCAATTTCCACTCCCTTTACAAAGCACTTTTCCTCTTATAAAGCTTTTACCTGTACATTTTTAAAGCCTTTCAACTATCCTGCTGAAAATTATCTTTAGGAACAAAATGTTTTTCAATCATTATTCCTTTTATGGATAACCTCTTTAAATCAAAATGGGAACATCCTGTAGTAAGAACTTTCTTATCTCAAGGACAAAGAAAAAAACATCTACTGAATATCTTTTCTATTTCCCATGTTAAGCCAGACAGCAAGTTTTCTTCTCATCCTTTAGGGAAAGTTGCATGGCCCTGGCATGCTAGCCAGGAACATGACCGAAAGGAGCATGACTAGAATCAGAGTTAACACATAACTTATGGACACATTTATGGGTACATGGTAATAACAGAACAATCCATGATTCATTGGTACATATGACCTTTGTTCTAACAAAAAAATGAAACATAAGCAAGAATGAACGCATTGCAAATGAGAGTAATTAAGTCATGTAAATGTCTGTGGAAATATATATGATATATGATTATGAAATGGAAACCAAATTGGACAATAGAAAGAATGCTCAACAACAAATTCAGACATCAG
Source organism: Myotis nattereri (assembly GCF_964212035.1). Classification (NCBI taxonomy): domain Eukaryota; kingdom Metazoa; phylum Chordata; class Mammalia; order Chiroptera; family Vespertilionidae; genus Myotis; species Myotis nattereri. The sequence continues at coordinate 62,285,446 of NC_138085.1, forward strand.
TTTGTAAAAACTAAATGTGTATTTTCAGAAAATTCACCCAGGACTTTAAAATTCATTTGTAATTTGCTAAATCTTCTAATAAATCTAGTGTTTATTATAAAGCACTGTGAATTTCCAAAATATTGTATGATAATTGTAAAAGGTTCATGGGAAAACAATACAATTTATAATGACATACAATTTTTCATTAGTGTAAATTGGCAAATTTTATTCAAACCTAATGAATTCATGTAAGACTGGACTGCATGTCTCAGTTATGGAGTTTCACTGTACCACCACCCTGGGGGATTACATTGTGACACTACCTTCCAGGTAAAAGTGCCTCAATAAGACCTATGTAGACAATTCCATCACAAAGCCCCACTGGACAGGACCACCTCCCATCATCTTTTGCTGAACACTATGCAAAAAACTGCAGAGGTGGCAATGTTTTCTTTTCAGGTTGGCATAATGCAAATGGCAGCAGACAAAAACAATGTAAAAAAAAATAAACCAAATAAAAGGCTGTACACAAGAACTTATGTTTATTGCAAATAAAAACAAAACAAAAAAGAGAGCGGGAAAGAGAGAAAATGGTCAGAAGCACAACACATAAGGTTAAGAATTCAAAAGCATCTTACATTCTGCCCTAATGGCAGCATAATTAATAGGAACAAACGGCCGTCTCGCTGCCTGCCGCAGCCGGAGGGTATTTTTGCAGACCTGACGAGCAAATTTTGTGAAATATGTAGTGTGAAGGAAGAAAGCTTGGCGGGTCTTCACTGCAGACTTTGGGCTCCCAGTGTTGCGGACGGGCATCCCCTGCATGGCTTGGCGAGACATGTGGCTTCTGACACGGGGGTCCTGTAGAATCAGACACCAACACACAGGTGAAGAACAGGGCTGGTTAAAGTGCAGTACTACTGGCAGCATGCTCAAACAACAGTGCAGTTTTTAAATCTCCCACTGAAGCATCTATAACTCAATAGCCTACCCCAGTGGTCGGCAAACTCATTAGTCAACAGAGTCAAATAGCAACAGTACGACGATTGAAATTTCTTTTGAGAGCCAAATTTTTTAAACTTAAACTATATAGGTAGGTACATTGTTATTAACTTAATTAGGGTACTCCTAAGCTGGCCTTTGCTAAAAACATCCTCAATCTGATTGAGGTACGTTCGCTGAGGTCGACCCCTTCCAACTCTTCCATCCACACTCGTCTGGTATACTTATTTCCTCTATCTTTTGTCACCTGCGCGTGATTTGCGGACATGACTAGCACTAACCACTGAACAATGAGACTGCTGACTGATTGGCTCACTCCACTCATGCATGAATCGCCCACGCCTTCCCTGCGCTGCGTCTCCCGTCGCCTGACCGCCCGAGCCCCGCCACTTCTTCTAACGCCACTTCTTCAAACGCCACTTCTTCAAAATAGACTCGCCCAGGCTGAAAACCGACTTCTGCGCATGGGCCACGAAGTTCCAATCACACTGTACGAGTGCGCCCGCACGTGGTATTGTGTGGAAGAGCCACACTCAAGGGGCCAAAGAGCCGCATGTGGTTCGCGAGCCGCAGTTTGCCGACCACTGCCCTACTCCAAAGGACAAGATTAAAAAGTTTGTACTTTTGGAAAGAAGCTGGGGAAGTAGAGAAGAAAACTGGGTTTGGGGTGGGGGAGTATGTATGTGTTTTTAAATTAACCCTAACAACCCCAAACTATATTCATAATAAGTTTTTAAAAATATGCCAAGGGATTAGATTATTTTGAGTGTTGTTTAAAAAAATATTAAAGGACTCCAAGATCCTGTTAGTCCTCAAATATAATAGTCTCCCTCTAGTAGACCAGGGTGCTTGATATCTGCTATGAGAATTTTTCCAAAATTCTATTTCAACTGTTGTTCACCTCAAGATTAAGTCCACACGTTCTTGTGCCTCCTATGATAGCCAAGGAGTGGGGAAAAAGTGTTCAAGTTGTTATTTTATGTAATAAGATACAATTTCAATAGTATCTAAAGGCTGCAAACTGTTTTCCCAAAAAAGCAATTAAAACAAACATTTAATCAGTAAGCTTTCTACTTATGCTAAGGCCTCCCACACATATTGTTCTTTTGCCTCGGTAATCTTCTCACAAAACAAATACTAAATACCTGTGAAGATTGGATTTGTTCCTGCCCTTCTCTCCACCCTCACCCTGAATATTATGGTGCTATGTTTAGCTATAAAAATAGCTTTGTTTGCTTTTAAATCACCTAACACTGACTGATCCAGCCATTGAAAAATATGACCATCCTCAAGGCTATAAGGAATATTGCTCATGTACCTCTGTAGGTGGGCTGGGAGATAACTTCTCTTCTTCTGACTGAGTGGGCATTTTCAGGCCGCCATATTTTTTCCAATAGAGCCAACAGGTTGCACATAATCTACACTGCATATTAGGTGGACCCCAAGAATACCACTGATGAGACTGTGTAGCTAAAGATGGAGGAAAAAGAAAAACAAAGATGCTATAGAATTTGTAACATCAATATATAATCAAACATTTCAAAAACTATTCCAAAGCCACTTTCCGTTTACGTTATTTTTCTTCCCCCAACTTACAAACCATATATGAAAGCCTAATATCCTATATAATAAAAGGCTAATATGCAAATCGACCGGTGGAATGACCAGTTGCTATGATGCACACTGACCACGAGGGGGCAGACGCTCAATGCAGGAGCTGCCCCCTGGTGGTCAGTGTGCTCCCACAGTGGGAGCACCGCTCAGCCAGAAGCTGGGCTCACGGCTGGCAAGTGCAGCGGCGGTGGCGGGTCCCGCCTCCACTGCAGTGCTAAGGATGTCCAACTGCGGGCCTAAGCTATCAGCCGGACATCCTCCAAGGGCTCCTGGACTGCGAGAGGACGCAGGCTAGGCTGAGGGACACCCCCCACCTCCGCCCGAGTGCACAAATTTCGTGCACCAGGCTTCTAGTATACATATAGTTTTCAAGACTCAGAATTCATTAAAAACTTCATATATATATATACCAAGTGCCTGTGACATCTGTCTAAGAGAAGCTATTAGATGACGTATCCTACATAGTATGTTGTGCTGCTGGGGGAGTTTTTGTTAATTACAAATATTTTCTATTGTGTATATTTCTGGAAATAAGCTATCAGAAAATTATCACTGCTATTAGTGTTTAAAAGTTTAAAGCCAGTTTTCCAAACCTATAGTTCGGTTAAGGTACTCAGAGGGGCCCCACTGACAGAGGTAGGAATGTGACAGAAGCAGGTATCTGTTTTCATTCCTTAATCAATAGATAAAATAATTATTTTAAATTTCTTCCTTTAAAAAACAAATTCCTTCAAGACTGTAAGTATATATTCAGTGAGCATATGTGGCCGACATCACAGCATGCTTAAGACCTAGTAACTTGGTTGATTTACCACATAGCTAAACACTGCAAGCCTGTGTGTTAGTCTTATTCTGCAGTTTAAATTACTGCCATATAACATTCAAAGTATCCCCATCTGAAGTTTGAAAACATTGACACTGACACATTTAAGTTAATGAGGTGCATAAAAATCATTATTATAATTCTGTAAGTTTGCGTTGGAATATTCCTCCCAATCTATAGCACATAATGTTCAAGCAGCACAGTCAGGAGTCAGCTAACACTTCACAGCCAATGTCAAAAAAAGAAGATATGGTGGTCGTTATAATCAAATTGCCTTTTTAGTTCATTGAGAATTATACTGTGCACCTCATCATGTATTACTTTTGGAGGACTCCTTGCAAGCAGCAGCCCCAAAATCTTGCTCTTAAAATTTAAAAACAAATCATAAGTTGATTTTTTACAAACACAAATGATAAGAATTTTACGTATTAGGCATGAACTTATTTTAGATTCTGAAAACAAAATTTTTACCCAAACTAAGACCTGTCATTTAATATTTGTCAACAAATGCTTTTCTCCACACATAATTAATTCGTGTTCAATTGAAAAATGACAAATAGAAAAGAGCAATTTTTCTACAATGATAAATCTTATAAACATATTATTTTGATAGAAATTATTTTAAAATATGAACCAAAAATAAATATTATAAAATTAAGAGTGCTTATTTGTCATGCACATAGAAAAATGACAGAATAATTATTTAAAGGTATATGTGAGATTATTTATTTCTAAAGGGGTTATAAATAAAAGACAGATTAAGTCACTACCATTTATCTCCAGGATTCTTTTTTTAAAATTTTATTTAAATATAAATGTACTTCGAAATCTAAGAATTCCCAATTCAAAAGCATTTGTGATGCAGTTCATGTAAAATCTTGACCAAAAGAAGCTAATTTTCCACAAACTGTTTCCCCTTGTGCTCCCATGGTGCAGAAAATGGGTAGATATGTACCATTTCTATGAAGTCACAATTTGTCTGGCTCACACCTTCCTTGGTTTCAGAAGAGAAATTTTATGATTTGGTTTTAAGAGCCTTTTTAATGCTGAAACGCCCTCATTCGAATGTCCTTAGGGCAGCCGGCTGCATCTACCCTCAAAGAGCTGCTGACAGACAAACACTAGGGACCAAGTAGACGTTTCATAAATACTCCTTTTCTTCCGTCTCCCACCCAAGCATACTTTGGTTGGTAGAAAACATAGACGATAATGTCACCGATACTCCATTAAGAGATGATATTGTTGTATGAGATTTTAAATAAACATAAAAAGTATATCAACTATGTAACAATTCATCTCACCAACCCAATAAATATAATATTACCAGCCTCTGGTAGAGATTTTTGACAGGAATGAATAAATTGGGATCCTGAGACCAAAAACAAATATCATAGAACTGCATCTCCCAAACCAGTGCTCTGAGGGAATCTGGTCTGAGGACTATAAATAAGCAGCAGTTTACCCCCACACAGGTGTTTCCTACAGAATTATTTGGAGCCTTTAATTTGTCAAAGTATACTGAAAAACTCCAAAAGGGGATTTGGAATATTTCATGGGACCATGGTTTGCACCAAGCTAGTAACAGCTCTGAATCCAACTCAGCTAACAATGCTGTATCAACAAACACAGGACCCCACAAAAGCAAATCAAAGGAAACTCAAGACTTAAATACTCAGTGTCCAGGCAGAAGGTAAGGATGGGCATCTATTCACTCTAAGGCTGCATTATTCTGCCCTCTGCGCAGTACTGACCTCATGTACCTTCCTCCCACAGTGCCAGCACAGTTCCACGCACTTCAGAGACAGGCCTCAAAGGAGAAAAGAAAGCCCCGCTGGAGAAAACTTACCGTAGCAGCTCTCACAGGCTCGCCCTAAGAGGGGATTCTGCGGCTGGAATGTGGTTCCCACGGCCCCATTCACAGTACCAGGTTTGCCATTGCTGGTGGATATTTGGTTGGGATTCGGTTTGCTGCTTCCAATGAAATGTAAAGTAAGGTCATAAAAATGACTTGTACAAGAAAGGCAAAGGCTCTACACTTCATTACTGATTTATCTGAATTACACATAAATAAATTTGAATGCTTGGTGAAGAAGAAATACACTGGTAAAAGTGAACCCAAACCATTCATCTTTACAAAACAAGGTTATGTACAAACCGATCTCTTATGCCTGACACTCACAAAATAAATACAGCCATCTCTCTTCTCCACACAAATACAATTTCCTTAGGACACCCTCTGATTATTTTGAAAAATACAAGTTATTACGCTGTATTAGCTATCACAAATTCTCCTGAGAACATAAAATACTTTTATGAATCATATAAATGAAGCCGAAGGCGATGTGCTGTGTTCAGAGGAAGGCACTGTCCTGGTTCTGCTGACTCCTGAGGGAACTTACAAAAGACCATGATCAACACAAACACTGGCTGTTAATGGGGCATATCCAGAGTTAAGCCAGCATTTCAGGAGACTTTGTTCATGGTAGTAATTTCTATTATGTTTGAACTTTTATGAAGATTACATAGCATTGAAAAGTAGAGGTTTTTCTCTTCAAGAAAAAATTTTAGGAGGAAAAGAGTGACATCATCAGAAGTGTTCGTGCACATTTCCCAGAGGCTGTAATTCCCCAGAAACATGTACCCCAGATTACCTTCTACTTGCTGTGCAAACATGGCTAACTTATCCCCATCTAGGGTAGGCTAACTCCCCAGCTTATAAACCATGACCGAAGATACTGCACAGGTATATATAGTATGTCCTCAATAAACTCATAATTCACTTAACATGTATTTATTCAGTACCTGACTTCAAGGAACTTTCACATCTATTTGGGAGAAATAAATGCTGAATGACTGTATCTCCCATGATTACTAAAGTAACAAGTGGTCACAACTACCAAGACACTTGGCGTTTCCACACAGAGTTGGCTCAGGAGTTTCCTCTTTGCTGTTTTTCATTCCCCACAGTTCCAATTACCAGCAAAAGCCTAGTATGTAAACTTGGCCTGACAGCAAATTAAGATTTCTTCCTGGCATTGTTACTGTAACTCTTGGTGACACCCATCACCACCCCCAGATGAAATCATTGAACCTCTGAGTGCTCTGAAGTCCCCATTCCATATACAGGGCTATTATTTACACTTTAACCTGTGCCAGCAATGTGTTTGGAAGACAAATTGGTTTTAAAAAACACATTTTAAGCCAGAAAGAATGTATTTCTCTTCTTATAGTTTTCATGTGGAAATGTACAAAATGAAAAGTGGTAATTTAGAATGATTAAGAGGTCCAAGAAATATAATATTTCTGATTTTTAAAAATCTATTATAGCTAATAGACATGATGGCCCCTTGAAATTAAATGACTTCCCCAAAATATGAAAATTTTATTATATTTAACCCTGGGCTAAAATATATGTGTTGAAAAAGAGCTAATATAAATTTACAGTTGAACTGCCTAAAAAAAAGAACAAGAGTACATACAACTTTAGTTCTTCACCTGAATCTAGAACGTTATTTGACTGAATAAACTACTGACCTTAATATAATAATAATTACAAAAGGAAAACAAGTGTTCAAAGGCTGAATATACTTAAACATGTGAATCACTTAAACTATGTTTTGCAAAACCAAGTACCTGCAGGTTAATTCAGGGCACAAATGACTGAGGTCAATGTGACCATCCAAATAAACTTTTACTCTAAGAAAAACATGAAAGATGTTTTAAAGTCACATTATATGAAACTGTCCTTTTACCTGATGCCCAAACCTTTCCTCCCCCATCAGTGCTCCAGATTCTACCCCTCCACCCTCTTGAGAACTTTGTTCCCTTCATTCTCCTTCCTGGACCCTCTCATTAACATGTTATGTATTTCTCCTATTTTAAAAACTCTCCCATTTCTCTATCCCAACCTACTCCCCAAAGCTGAGAACTTTCTCTCGACTGCCCTTTGCAGTCAGGTTTCTTGAGAGCTGCAATCTTCAGTGTCTGCAGCACCGAGTCCTCACCACAGCATTAAAGATCACCGATAACTTCTGTGATGCTAAGTTCCCTGGCTATTTCTCACCAGCATCTGACACTGATGATCTCTTTCCCTCCTTGAAACCCACTCCTCTCTCAGCTTTAATGATAATAATGCACTCACCTTGCTATTCTTTTTTAGCTTTCATTCTCTATCTGTATCTGACATATAAATACTGGATTTCCTCAAGCTTGGTCCAAGGCAATTTTTTTCTTATTGATTCTCCTATGAAATCTCATACATAGTTTTAAACACAATGATATATGCTGATGAAGCTTAAATTTGTATCTCTAGCCCAGAACTTTCCCCTCCAATATATCCAACAATATATTCAACACCTCTGTGGACACAACAAACTCAAAATGACCTAGACCTAACCTGGTTCTCCACCACAGTTTCTTAGCTTGGTGAATGCCCTTTTCCTTTGATATAACAAACATTGTAAAGTTCAAGAAAGTTGGTATGCCTGCTTTTGAAAATCTGAGACAGATGAATCACAACAGATTTCCTTTGGGGAGTTATTCTTTTGTAAATAACTCAAACTATATAAAATTTAAAAATATTAGAAACCACTCTGCAGAAGGGACATTATATCTCTGAATAAAAATTATGGGCCCCATAAATTACATATTATCTGTCTTGAGATAAAAGATTAGTAAGATGCCTGGCCAGTGTAGCTCAGTGGTTTGGAGTGTTGTCCCTACACCAGAAGGTTATGGGTTTGATTCTCAGTCAGGGCACATACCCGGGTTGTAGGTTCGATCTCCTCTTTCACATCACTGTGTGTGTGCATGTGTGTGTCTCCACCCAACCACACCCTGGCTTCTGTCTCAAATATCAATAAAGGCATACCCTTGGGTGAGGATTTTTAAGAAAAGATTAGTAAGAAATACTACAATTCATTTCCTATGAGGCCTCTTATACTAGTATATAAAACTGTCTTAATGTATCAAAATTCAGTAAACAAAAGGCTAAGTATAAAGGCAACTGTACTGAGCTCACAGAGTAAGAAAAATCTTGGAGCAGTACATAGAACTTTGTAGTAAATTTCATTTTTATCCCCAAAGAACTTAGGATAGCACTATATATGTGGTGCTCAATAAACTGAATTTTTCTGAACAAATGAATGATTGAAATCCAAAGATCTCAAGAAAAAGATTATAATTCATTTAAAACATAGCATATGAAAAGAATATTGGCATCCATGTTGATATAACAATGTTTTCTAACTCCAAAGGAAAACAATGATAGAATGCTAGGCCAAAACAATAAAAAGTTATTCACTATTTATCCAACATATACAAAGTATGATTCCAATTACTTTCCCTAACCCTAGCCCTAAGCAAATAATATAAAATTATCAACTAGATAAACAACATGCCTCAAAAGGGCAGTGTGCATTAACCAAAAAAATCCATTCTACCACATACAAGTTTCATGAGTTGGTAGCTTTCTGAAATATATTTGCTTCAAATAACAGTTTCATAGGTTAGTTGCCTAACACTTTCCCCACAGCTGTGACAGAAGTACAATTTAGGGACATTCTTTCTCTAGTCCTTTTGTTGTCTACGTGGTGTTTTTCCTACCACCCATTTTTTCTCTCTAAAAATATTATTATAGTGATATAATGGGAAGCAAGTCTCATGCTTTGTAGTGGAAGAAAATAAGATACACAATGAATTCAAATTTGACTAGAACTGACCAAAATGACATATTTTGTTTTGATAGAATTAATACCATGACAAATATTTTAAAAGATTTCCATTACTTACTAAGTTGGGATATACACTTGTTTCAGTTTACTCTCTGCTTCTGCTGCTTTTAGACGTTTCTAATTCAAAAGATACATAAAATATTTTACATACAATGCTTAGCAACTATTACCACTTCATTGTTTTAAAAAATCCACAAGAAAATGAATTTAAAGCATAATTCAAAAGTTGCCATTTTAAAATGTGCATATAAGCTGCAGTAATTTCTAAGAAAAGTCACTAGATTCTGAGAAACAGAACTGTAAGTATTAATAACGCTTTAGACATAGATTTTAAAAGTAAAGCAATGAACAACTCCGTCCCCCACATGAGTGAATAAACAGGACTTGTAAGTAACCGTTTTTACTTTTCAAATTTATTTTCTACCGTATTTCTTCTTTTGGTTTTCTGGGAGAAAAAAACACACACATCATCTTTACTTTTAGAAAAATATTCAGAGGTGATTAGTTTTCAAAGTCCATGCAAAAGAAAGAGATAGTAACTATTCTAAGTACAATTAAATAAGCATTTACCCTCAAATGTTGGGAGGTATGCAGTATACTTTATAGCTTGGCTGAACTCACATCAGATTTTAGGAACCAATTAGGAGCCAAATGCAGGAAAAGGAATGGGAAAAAGATTATGTAGTCAAATCCAGAAACTGATCAACACAACATGAATGCAAATAGGGAAGGAAAATAATATATGGTAGATATAAAAAATAAGATAAACCAAATTATTTCTCATTTTCTCAATGAGAAGTAAACAAAAACATTTAGGGGGACAACTTAAAACTTTTAGGGACGGAGTTGAAATTTCTGAAAAGAATTTTATACAAATATTTTCAACCATCCTTGAGCGATCATCTCCACCATCTTTGGGGACTCTTTCTGCTTTGAGAAACAGTTTTCAGGACACCTGGTCTTCATTTCTATCTACCTAAATTGTTTCAAATAAGCACTTTTTAAATTATACATGATGTTGATTCTGGAAATGTTTCAATAAGCCATGGGTGGCTGGCTATTCACTATTCATGATCTGAACAACTTACTATGGCAATTTTTAAAGTGATCCTTAAAACGTATTTTTATAGCACCCAACACTTGCCACTGTGCAATCACATACTTAGGAAAAATAATGTCTATGATAAATATATTTGCACCTTTCCTTACCAGTTCTGACATGAGACTAGAAGAATATAAAAACAAGTACTGACTGGGGTCACTTCGGGAAAATGTGCCTTTTCCCAGGAAATAGTGCTCGAAATAAGTAACGGAGAGAGTTACCTCAATTTGGGACATGTGGGAAGGAGTCAGAAACAAATCATTCCCTGCTTCTAGAAATAACTTCGGATAAAAATTTATGTACAGTACACCAAGGCATCAAACTAGTAAGACTAACTTTACAGTTAAGATAAAAGATTTAGGAGATATATCCACACAAATGGCATTGGTCTAAATTTTCAATATGTAAAAATAAGTTGCTCAAAAGGTGTACGCTAACATCACATCTTAGGGCATTCCCTCCAAGTATACTCACAAAGAGATGAGGCACCAGGCACCTGCAAGGAAAACACTGCCTCTCTAGCGGTACCTTCCCTGTTGTCCTTCCAAAATATCTATCATAATAAATTCTGAAGTAAAAAAAAATATATTAAGACTAAAATCTTAAAATAATATCTTAAGGATATGAAATCATGCAGTTTAAAATAGTCTAGAAAAGATAAAGCAAACAAGACAAATTTTAAATTAAGTATATTGCTAAGAAATATTAAAATGTAAACAGAAAGTTCACTTTAATGCAATCATATTGTAGTGATATAAAAAAAATTACCTGCTGCACGTATCTGTCAGTAGTTTTCCACATGTAATAATATTCAATGATGCTAGTCAATGATTTCCAAGGGAGCTGAAAATATATTTAGTATGACAATAAAAACAAGCTACTATAGCAACTGCTTTCCTTTAAAACTACTACTTTAAAATAATGAGACAAATATCCAGATAGAAGATTCATCCAGTTTATGAAAACTGAAATTAATTCTTAGCAAAGGGTATCCCAAACAAGTTATATTCAGTTAGGACTAATATAACACATTTCCTTTCTACTTCCCGTTTTGCTAAAAATTATAAACTTTATGATTGATACTATTTTATGACTTACCCAGGAATACAAATTTTAGAAATGATATTGAAATAGATCTAGCCAGTTACTTAAACTTCCAGTTACTTAAACTACCATTGGGTGGCGTGTGGTCTCTGACATACTTCCCATCCTTTAAAAAACTGCTCTATTTTGACTTATTTTTGTTGTAAAATAAATTAAAACAAATCTCAGAAGAAAAACATGGCATAGTGTGGTTCATACTAGAAAAACAGAAAGCTTGTCTTTGATATTTTTCATTATTCAAAAATAGTCACATGAGCTCCCACACAGAGACGCACAACCAAAGAATATATTCAATATGTCCTTTTGTAAAGGGAGATTTGTTAGTCATTCAATATGCAAATCAGGGCAGATCAAATTTCAAACAAAATGACTGATAACATTCACAACTTTTAACTGTAGCAGCAGACTTTTACAGATAGGTGACTCAGCACTCCCTCTGACTCCCATCTTGCTGTCCCTAATGCACTATCGGGTTAGAGAATTAAAACAGTACTTCCTAAACTCAGTGAGTTATATAATGTCTAATTACTGGGTTGTATACCTGAAACCAACATAATATTGTATGTCAACTGTAACTGAAAAGGAAAAAATTATTTAGTCAAAGAAAAAATAATAGTACTTCCCAGACAGCACTGCAGCTTGTGTCCCACATGTACTAGTAAAACATCTTTGCCATTCCTGTCACCTGCACTTAATTCACCTATCTGATCTCAAGTAAAAACAGATGGAGTTTAGGGAAAGGAACTTATTTTCAGTTTAATTGGGTGGCAATTATAACAGCAATTACAAATATGGTCTCCTTGCAGGACCAAATCTGCTCAGTCACTGGCATTTGCATTACAACTAAAGCAGTTTTCTCCAATCCAACAAACAATCTAATGAATTTGAAAGGGTCTGAGGGATGGTTTAAGGAGCTTATGACATGACCAAATAGGGTGAGATGTATAACAGTTATTGGCAGAGTCCCCTAAGGTTTTACGCAAGCTAAAAACTCTTCATCTGCTAATTATTATTCTTTTGAGAAATCACCCCCTGACATACAATTACCTGGAAACCTGGAAATCAAGGGACCATGTAACCTGAGCTCATCATGAGCCAGACTTTACCTAACGGTAAGCCATGAAATCCTAATCAGGCATGTTCAGCACCACCACTCCCTTATCAAGAAGAGGAGGTCATGAACACATGAGAAACAGGCCCTAGTGTGTCTACTCCTAATGCAGTATCATTTCTTCCTCAACTCTCACTTATGGCTTCATGGGAGTTCCTAGGACATGTCAATTTAAGAGGAAAGAAATCTGACTGTGGCAGATGGCTTTGCACGATATACTGGCAACAAGTAGAACTAGCCTACTCCTGCATTCCAGTCCCAAGCAGGAGTGGCTCTAAAGCACAGTAAAGAAGGTAGATCCTTTTGGAGTGTGGAATATTAGAGTAAACATCTGGTTTTCTACTTTGAGTTGAAGGAGAGATGGCCAGAATTACTAATCCATACCCATTTGTGGGCAGTGGTTATTCACTTGTTACAATGATCAGAGATTTGAAAGAAATCAGATTAGAATATTGGTAACAATAAGGCTTAGAAAAGAGGTTTATGGGACAGACCTGAGTGTGAGGATATTTGTGTCCTCATGCTTACTCATAAGTTCCCTTTGCAGAAAAATTATCATTAATATCAGGTGGATAAAGTTATCTCCTCTATGATGATCAACCAGACTCTTTTCCTAACCACACCAATACTCAACGGATACAAAAACAAGTGGACACAGAGGCAAGGAGACAAAGATTACACATGAGTGCTACACGGGATGTCCTCTTACCAAATCTGATCCAATTACTCCAGGTGTCCAATCTGCAAGGAATGGAGTACACTGGGCCTCCCATTCCTGGTAACATGTCAGTTACATTAAACTCTCAGCATCATAGAATAGCAGCCATCTGTTCTCATTGAACAGACTATTATTCTAAATATGATTTGCCTTTTCTGCCTATAATGCATTAGCTAGCAAACCACCCACAGACTTATGAAAGACTTATTCCCACAAAATACTGCTTCTAACCAGGGCCCAGAACCCTCAAAAATGAAGTTTGGGTCACCCTACCAGATTAAGAACTGTGATTATTAAAAGTACTGAGGGGAAAAGAAGAGTGAGGGGAGTCGATTTTAAATGCCAATGAAGTCCTCAGAATGAGTTTCAAAAACAGAGAAAAAGAAGACTAAAGAAGTCATCCATATTTTCCTCCTTGCTTGGTATAATTATTTCCCTCCTACACCCCAATTCCCTTTCTATTTTTTATAAGGTCTTTTGTTGATGATTTTACCATTATAATTTAATGTAGAAGCTACAAGCTGGGTTGTGACTAAAATCAGAGGAAAACTAAACATCAACCAGAGATGCTATGACAGTAAATTTGTGCCTCCCCATTTGAAGAAATGGTACCACATTTTCCAATGATTCAGGAATAATTACTACTGTTTAAAAGTTGATATATGGAAGGAAGCAGGTACAGAAAGCAAGTATGAATGATTAGTCAAAGGTGGCAGATACTATACATCCACTTCCAAACCACATCTAGCTCATTTTCCTTGAAACCCTAAACTATATTTTCCCCAGATATCCTTGAACAAAGGTTCAGACGAATCGGCCATGTTAGCCAAACTGACAAACCTGAATGACATTTAGATACAGAAGTGAGCAACATCAAAATGAGGCTGCATGCAGGGAGATTGGATTGTGGCAAGAACAATGGTTGAGATATCATGTTCTTCTGGGCCATCTCTGTTGACCTTTCTCAATTGAAGCTTGAAATCATGGGTGCCAAGCAGCAGTGTTTCCAATGTTCCTGAAAAGTATGGCAGCCAAGCCTGGTTCTACAGTCCTCCAGAGATTCTATGAGAACTTACTATCCTACCTTCCTTTCTGCTGATATTAGATATAGTGAATTCTGAACTTAGCAACTAAGAACTCTAATATAACCCATACCTTTATTCTTTATTCTAAACTAGGTGAGGATGAGTTTCCCTCACCCATAATCAAAAGCACTCTAATACAAAAATTGGTAAGAAGTGAAGTGCTTGAAGAATAGACCCTAGAGATGTGGCATTTATTGACAGAATCAAAGTGGAAGCAGAGATTGAGCAAGACTGGTGGCAGAGGCAGCAGTCTTTGTAGCGAGGTTCCTGGCAGAACACTGCCATTGTGGGGTGCTCTTGGCTTCATAAGTCCTGGCTGTGAAACATCTAAACTTGAATCCCTGGAAACTCCTAGAGCCGTGGTTCTCAACCTTCCTAATGCTGCGACCCTTTAATACAGTTCCTCATGTTGTGGTGACCCCCAACCATAAAATTATTTTCATTGCTACTTCATAACTGTAATTTTGCTACTGTTAAGAATCGTAATGTAAATATCTGATATGCAGGATGTATTTTTATTGTTACAAATTGAACATAATTAAAGCATAGTGATTAATCACAAAAACAATATGTAATTATATGTGTGTTTTCCGATGGTCTTAGGCGACCCCTGTGAAAGGGTCGTTCGACTCCCAAAGGGGTCGCGACCCACAGGTTGAGAATCACTGTCCTAGAGGTTTTGTAAGCCTTCTAACACCCTATAATAAATTTCTTTCTCCTTAAACTAGCTCACTCAAATGGATTCTGTCATTTCCAATTACAGTTTGTTCAGTATCCTTTCCAACTTCCTTGTAGCTTCACTTTCCTATAATGTAAAGATCAGAAATCCAAACATATTTCCAAGCCTCCCTTGTGATTTATTTCTTCCAATCAGATGTACTATATGTGTATAAGACCCAAATTCCGAAGTGAAGTAAGCAGGGTTAGGAGAGGATGGTGCACCAGGCAATTACTAGTATTCTTCTGCATCGAAGAAGCACAAAATGGTTCTAGAGCCCAAAGCTCTGCTAGTGGTTTCCTGATCCCAACATCAAGGTGAAGTAGTGTGATCCTGGAGCAGAAGTTAACCCAGCAGCTTCCCAGTTTCCATATGGGGCAGAGGTAGGAGCTCACCCGCTGGGCCATTTCTGTGGGATTGTTTTGAAACCTAGCCTGGGGCCTACTTCTCCAACCCTCTCAATGATTTTAGCAACAAATTTCCGAATTTACATCCCATTCTGTTCATAATAGCTACTGTGTTTTTGTTATCTGGACCAGCTAGGAAATATTTTTGTTAAACTGACTTGATTGCATGAAGAAAGAAAGACCTGGCTATTTTGAACTTTGAACTTTATAGTTACTTTACATATTTCAGGTTCTGTTTCTGTTTAGGTTTAGGATATAGAAATCCACAGGAGAATGCCATTCCTACCCTAAAAATTAGGGGGGGGGGGGTGTGTGGGGGAGGTAATCTACAAAAACTTCAACAATTTGTGAGTCTATCTAAAAGCTAAGGTTACAAGACAATCAACTGAATTCCAAAATCATTCTGAAGAGACACAGGACTCATGAACTACCTTTACTTTGGCAGAGCATAAAAGAAACAGGTGACCATAAAAATTAAAGTAAGAAGAACACAAAAAATTTACCAAAGGTCAACAGTGGGCTACAACAACTGTTTAACAGAAGAAAGCTCTAGACACAAGGGGAATCCACACACGCTTGCCACAGACCTCCATCAGTGCTCAGAAAGAACTGGGCCAGAGCCGGAAGCCCGCAAAAGCCCCTGCTGCTGATAAAATTTTGAATCTACATAAAGAAATGAACAGGGGCAGAAATGGTAAAAAATAATAAGTAAATATATTTTATATAGTTATAGTTATGGAAAAAGATATCTTTTAAAATCTCTTTAAAAGATCACTTATTATCTAAAGCAAAAAATAGTGATCACAGAGTGTACGGCAGCAAAAGCACAGCAAGAGGAAGGAGGAACTGGAAGTGCATTGTTATATAATTCTTATAATCTATGTAATCTAAGTGGTATTTGGTTGAAAGGTAGACTGTGGTACTTTGAAGATGCATATTGTAAACCACTAAACAAATAAAACAAAAGTTTAATTAGTAAGCCACTAGTGAAGGTTAAAGGGAATCATAAAAAGTTGATCAATAAGGAGGAAAGGACAAAAAACAATGGGACAAATGGAAAATTAGTGCTCAGATGATGGATTTAAACTCATAATTATATTATGATATTATATCAGTTTTAAAAACTACAACTAAAAAGCAGAGCTTGTCATATTATTTATGTTTTTAAAATACAACTGTATTCTGTCCACAAAAAGCCCACTTTGGACATAAATAAGATAAAAATAAAAGAATGAAAACACGATATATCATGTAAAAAAATAAAGTTTGAGTAATTATATTAATAGAAAATAAAGTAGACTTCGCCATAGAGAGTATTACCATGAATAGAGAAGCATGACTTAAAGATAAAATGGTCAATTCACCATGAGAACATAATGATCCTAAGTGTGCATGTACCTAATAATAGAGTTTAACATAATTAAAAGCAAAAACCTAATTATAATTGAAAGGAATAATAGAAATTCCACAATTATAGCTAGAGACTTTTAATGCTGCTCTCTCAATAAGTAATAGCTCTCTCAATAAGTAATAGAACAAGTAGACAGAAAATCAATAAGGCTTCAGAAGACTTGAACAACACTATCAATAAACTTGACCTAAGTAGCATTTACAGAACATTCCACCTAACAGCAAAATATCTATTCTTTCCAAGAGCACACAGAACATTCACCATAACAGGCCGTACACTGGGTCAGAAGCAATCAAATCACAAAAATGTAAAATTTGGTTTTTATAGAGTATGTTTTCTGATCACAACAAAATTAAACTAGAATTTAGTAACAGAAAAATATATGGGAAAAACAAAACATCAAGCCCACACAGTGTGGTTCAGTGGTCAAGCGCCGACCCGAAAACCAGGAGGTCATGGTTTGGGATGCATGTGGGAGGCAACCATTCGATGTCTCTCTCACATTGATGTTTCTCCCTCCCTCCTTCCCTCTCCCTCCCTTCCTCTTCCTGCCTCCTTCCTTCCTCCCTCCCTCCCTCCTTTCCACTTTCTTTAAAAGAACAGGAAAACCCAAACCTGGCCCACTATTAACCAGACAGACTCAATCCCCTACAATAATGACCTAGATGAAGAGGCATGCTCATTTCAGAATACAAATACTGCTTAACTCAGCCTATGTTGTTTACATAGGATGTTCCATATCCAGTCAAAGATAGAAGACATTAAAAAACAGCATGAAAATAAATGTCCCATTTTCAAGAAATAAATCAGGCAACAGATATAGACTCCAATATGACCCAAATATTGGAAGTATCAGATATTAAACTATGATAATTATAACAAAGGATCCAGTTGAAAAGGTGGACAACACAAACAGATGGTGATTTAAACACAGATAGAAAGCATAAAAAAGAATAAAGTATACATGTGAGAAAAAACATGCTATCATATTTGAAGAATTCCTTTAACAAGTTAATCAGTTTGCTGGATATAGCCGGGAAAAGCATTAGTGTACTAGAAGATGAATCGATACAAATTATGCAAACTAACACACAAACAGAAAATCTCAGCTCTAGGAAACTAAGTGAACTACAGGTAGAATGATTACAAAGAAAAACACACCCAGGCAAAATGTAGTAGCTACTGAAAACCGAGAGTAAAGAAAAATCTTGAACACAAAGAAAAAGAAACATTTACATACAGAGGAACTTTCTCATCAGAAACTGAATAAGCCAAATAAACATCTTTAGGGTATTGAAAAAGAAAATAAATGAATTCTAGAAAGAATGAAATATCTTTTTAGAGGAAGTATCTTTTTCAGGCAAAGCTGAAATAAATCATTACTAGCCAAACATATGCTACCAATAAATGATTGCATTACAAGAAATGTTTCAAATAAATGATTTAAGATTCAACCTTAAAAAGACACTAGGAGCTGAAACCGGTTTGGCTCAGTGGATAGAGCGTCGGCCTGCGGACAGAAAGGTCCCAGGTTCGATTCCGGTCAAGGGCATGTACCTGGGTTGCGGGCATATCCCCAGTAGGAGATGTGCAGGAGGCAGCTGATCGATGTTTCTCTCTCATCGATGTTTCTAACTCTCTCTCTCTCTCCCTTCCTCTCCGTAAAAAAATCAATAAACTATATTTAAAAAAAAAAAAAAGACACTAGGAAAAGACAAAGCACATTAGTCCAAAGCAAGCTGAAGGAAGGAAATAATTAACATAAAAGCAGAAGTTAATGAAACAGAAAGTCAATCAAACCAAAAGCTGGTTCTTTGCAAAGATCAATAAAACTGAGAAAGCCTTAAGGCCAGACTGATGAAGGAAAAAGAGAGAAGAGCTAAATCATCAGCATCAGGAGTGTGAGAGGAAACATTAGCACATGTGTCCATATAAGGCCTTATAAAAGGGTAATAGGACTATTATGAACAACCTTATGACAGTAAACTAGACAACTTAAAGTGGATGGGAACAAGACAGAGGAATAGGAGCTACCAGTCTTGGTCTGCCCCTAACACACACACACACACACACACACACACACACACAAAAAAAAAACCACCACCACCAATCAGTAAATAGACTGATATCAACAAACAAAAATAGCCCTGGGAGGGCACAAGACTCAAATTAAGAACCTATAGCAACACAGTAGAGCAATTAATGAATTACCACACAGAAAGGATCACTGTGGAGACGGCTTCGCTGAGACATCTTAAAATGGCTAAGAACCAAGAAGAAGGGTGGAGGCTATCAATATAAGCCATGAGGTGTGTGCCACTGGGGTCCCCAGTGACCTGCTCTACAGAGGGCCCGGCAGCCTTTGCCACTCATACAGCCCTCAGGACAGAATTCCTGCAGCTTTCCCAGCACAGGGCTCTGCAGTGTATGCTGGCATGGACCACAGCAGCCTGCTCTGCAGAGAAAGCTAGCACCTTTTGACACTGAGGTAACCAATAGCTATTGCTGCCGCTAGGAGATGCTGCTGGGTCACTCCCAGAAGACATTGCTGTGCCCCCTGGAACAGGGCTGCCAGCCCCTACCTCCAACTCTGTGCATACCCTGGACCCCAAAGTCCTGGCTGCTCCACATGTACCTGTGCTTCAGACCTCAGCTCCACAGCTGTTCCACATGTGCACACATCTCAGGTACCAGAGCCATGGAAACTGGCCAGCAGCCTAGACCCTACACTCAGCCACTCAAGAAGCATACATGATCCACTCCTGGCTCCATGACGGATCCAAGTATGTCCATGCCTCACACGAATACCACCACAGGTCCCTCCAAAGCCAGACCCATTGCCAAGAGGGATCCCTTGGCTATGATCAGGAAGTTCCCCAGCAGCCGTTGTCACTGAAGAGTGTAACAGTCCTCACTACCACTGCACCATGGAGGACCCTTGCAATCTTTAGCAACATTGACTTCAGCTGATGGAGCTGAATGTGTCTATGCCACCTGACCTACCTGGGAGCTGGAAACAGAAGGCCCCAATAAGCCAGTGTCCTTGCACCACCTGCTGGTGAAGGCCTTTCCCCACCAAAAGCATCTGTAAACTATGGAAGAGGTGACTGCTCTATCACATCCACAGACATCAACACAAGCCCGTGAGAAACATGAAAAGCTAAGGAAACATGGCACCAAAGAAACACAATATTTTCTAGTTACTGACCCCAAAGACCTGGGTATCTACTACCTGCCTGAAAGAGAATTTAAAAAACATTGCATTAAGGAAGTTCAATAAGTTACAAGAAAGTACAGAAAGACAATGCAGTAAAATCAGTAAAACAATATACAAACAAAATGAGTCCAACAAAGACAGAATAATGAAAAGGAACCTAACAAATTCTAAAGCTGAAAAATACAATTAATTAAATAAAAAATACAATATAGAACAGTGATGGCGAACCTATGACACGCGTGTCAGAGGTGACAAGAGAACTCACTTTTTAAATTTTTCTTTGTTAAATGGCATTTAAATATATAAAATAAATATCAAAAATATAAATCTTGGTTTTACTATGGTAGCGAATATCAAAAAATTTCTATATGTGACACAGCACCAGAGTTAAGTTAGGGTTTTTTAAAATGCTGACACACCGAGCTCAAAAGGTTCACCATCACTGATATAGAACATCAACAACAGACTTGATTAAGCAGAAAAACAGAATGTGTGAACTAAAAGACAGGTCATTAGGAATTAGGGGGGGGGCGGGGGGGAGAGGGGGGGAAGAGAGTGGATCCAATTAGCAGAAGGAAGGAAATAACAAAGATCAGAGCAGAAGTAAATGAAGTGAAAACTATAAAAATAGAAAAGATCAATGTAACTAGGGGCTATTTTTTAGAAAAGATAAAACAAAACTAACAAAACTTTTAGCTAGACTAAGAAAAAAAAAGAAGACCCAAATACAAAGGCTTATGTTAAGAGACTATTATGAACAAATATATGCCAACAAATTAGATAACCTAGAAAAAATGGATAAATTCCTAGAAACATAAAACCTACCCAGACTGAATCGTGAAGAAATAGAAAATCGGAATAAATTATAACTAAGAAGGAGAGCTAATCAGGGATCAAAAACCTCTGATCAAGCCGGAACCGGTTTGGCTCAGTGGATAGAGCGTCGGCCTGCGGACTGAAAGGTCCCAGGTTCGATTCCGGTCAAGGGCATGTACCTGGGTTGCGGGCACATCCCCAGTAGGAGATGTGCAGGAGGCAGCTGATCGATGTTTCTAACTCTCTATCTCTCTCCCTTCCTCTCTGTAAAAAATCAATAAAATATATTAAAAAACAAACAAACAAAAAAAAAAAAACCTCTGATCAAAGAAAATCCTAGGACCAGATGTCTTTGCTGATGAATTCCATCAAACATTTAATGAATAATTAATGCCAAGCCTTTTTTACATTCTCGCCAACACTTGTTATCTCTTGTCTTTTTTATATTACTTGTCTTAACAGGTATGAGGTGATATTTCATTGTCGTTTTGATTTGTATTTCCCTAATGATTAGTGGTGTTGAGTACTTTTCATGTACCTATCTTTCACCACCGCATATGATATTAGTTGTGGGCTTGTCATATATGGTCTTCAGGTTTATGTATTACTTTTACTAGTATTAGGGGATGGAGGTGATTAATTAGTTTAAAAACACTCCCAACTACACGAAAACTTAAACCCTTTGGGCAGTCAGCCTCCTGGTATCATATATTCTTTAAGGTTTTTGACACTGGTGGAAAATTTCAGTCTCCAAAATACTACAAACCTAATGTGACTGGCGAATCAACAAGCAATCTAACTACCCTCAGCAAAAACTAATATATACCACAATGCGAATTTACAAGAATTTTATTAGATCTTAAAGGTAACAAAAACCATCTAACAGCATTATTACTGTCACACTCATTTTCATACAGTTCTTTTATCTCATATCAATGTCAGCCTCTGTGTCTGAGTATATTGCACCAAGCTACTCTTCAGAGAGTTACTTCCTAGTCCTGTGTTAGGTGCCTGGGAGTGCAAGTTTCATACCTCATGGATACCTTTCAATTTGCTGTTTTCTCCCTTTACCGTAAGAGATCCAGCTGAAATGCCAGATAACTCTGTGGAGCCATTTCTGATTTGACTGGCACAACTGATAGTTCCCTTCCCAATACCCCATAATACTTGTTGATACTGCTGACAGAAATAACTACATTTTATATTAATTGGTGTATGTGCTTCAATCACTTGATGTTGACTGTGAACTAATTCCCTGAAGTAACGTTATGTTTCTGTTGCATGCCTAGTGGCTACCTGAAGGCCTGGCATGCTGCAGGTGCTCAACAGACATTTGTTGAATTGAAATGGGTCCAGAAGAATTACTAGAACATAAAATGAGCATGTCACACTCAGTGCAGGGAAAGTAGTTTCACTTTAATGTTTCTCCCTCCATTCCTTTGTCAGACCTGTGGATTTTGTACTTTAGGGGCCTTTTTTTTGTGGTTTCTATTTAGTGGTATGGTACATTAATATATCATAGTAATAACATCACATTGGTGCGTTATTCTGACCATCTGAAGCTAAATGCCACCAATGCATTTTAAATCCTCACCTGCACCTCCTATAAATTGAAATCATGACATATAACAATCTGGGTATGAGTGAAGTTTTGCCAGAAGAACAAATGTTAGTGACACTAATTAATTAATTATCATGTTTGGAATTTAATGTATCCATATTGATAGTAATAATTTTTTTCAGGAATAATTCAAACAAAAATTCAACAACATAAAAGGCAGGATATTAACTTGCATCAAATACTTCATAGTCTATAAATATTCTATTTTCATAATTTTTTATAAAGAATAGCTGCTATAGAAATCTATTTATAGACTTCTCAAATGGAAATTTCTCCATTTCAAAGTGAGTATAAACTTAATTAGAGCAATTCCACAAAGACAAAAGGAAGTTCATAATAGGAGGAAAGACTATCTAATATTTAAAAGGCAAATTAGATACTGCATATCATTAAGAGGAGTCAAAGATAGAAAGCCTATAAAGCAAATTCTCCTAAACTGCTTTACAGGTTATTTCCACATTAAAAGTCCACATCAAAATTTTAGGCTCAACCATTAGACAACTAGAAAAACACTGAAGGTCTAAAGGAGGGCAACGAGCTTAAGAGGCAGGAATTAGAT
The DNA here is from genome assembly GCF_964212035.1 of Myotis nattereri. NCBI lineage: Eukaryota > Metazoa > Chordata > Mammalia > Chiroptera > Vespertilionidae > Myotis > Myotis nattereri. Next base: position 62,308,468 of record NC_138085.1, read on the forward strand.
ATATTAGATATATTTACTGCAAATGGTTAGACAATCTGTCCATATTTTAAACTTAGACCTCAGAAAGGTGAAGAGGATGAATTCATACTGCCAAGGTTTATAGCAAGAAGTCAAGGCCTCCTGGCCCTGGGTCTTATTCACAATTAATTCTGAGAATAAATGTCAATTTCTCCCTTTATAATACTGGCCTTCATTCTATGTTGAGCAGATAAAAATTACTAAGCCACAGATTTCTAAAACAAACAAAATATCCCCAACCTCAACGTTTTATATCATTCACAATTTTCTACTTACAAAGTCTTGACGTATATCATTGAAGTCTTTGCCATATTTTTCCAGTGCCTCTTCAAATAAAGTAGCTTCAGAGGCTGACCATTCTTCCATTTCATCTCTGCATAAAACAGGTCCTCCAAGTGGCACTAAGACGCTTATTGCACTGCTCAAGTCATAGCTGTGTCTATATAATGTATCCATAGCATGAAACTAAAGAAAACAAACAAAATGGAGAGAAAAGATCAGCCATAAATGCAAATGTCCTAGATTATTTAAGAACAGATACTCAAGTGCATAATGCAGTTAATTAACAACCATATACTGAGGTAGTTATTTTCTCACAAACTTAAAGAAAAATTTGAATAACAGATTACTTAACAATTATTTAAAATATCATTTACTGCTTTAAGAAAATGTTGATTTTTGCCTTTTAAGGTGTGTATTTTTTTTAAATGATTCATTCGTTATAGCAACCTAACTATGGATATCCAGGACCTCCAGGCATTAAATTGGAAACCTGTATGTTTCATCATTCTTTCTGTTAAAAATGCTAAAGTCACTTCAGCTACTATAGAAGGCTGGCACAGCCTTCCTGAACAAGATCCTAAAAAATAGATCATGTTGCCCGGCCAGCATGGCTCAGTGGTTGAGCGTCTACGTATGAACCAGGAGTTCACGGTTTGATTCCCAGTCAGGGCACATGCCCGGCATGCAGGTTCTATCCCCAGTGTGGGATGTGCAGGAGGCAGCTGATCAATGATTCTCTTTCACCATTGATGTTTCTACCTCTCTCTGAAATCAATAAAAAATATATCAAGGAGGGAAAAAACATCATGTGTCAGAGAGTGAGAAAAAAATTTCTCAGATTGGATTAAGAAAATGATGTACTAAGAAAGGAGAAATAGAAAAAAATAAATGGAACTGAGAATGAATGGTAGTAAGACAAAACAAAATTACACATCTGTATAAAACAAACCAAACAAAATTACCTATCCATGTTAAAAATTAACTTGGTTGACATTTTTAAGACCAAGAATGACCAGGCAGGGCTTGGAACAGCTAGGTTGGTGAGGTTGGTGGGGGTTTCCTATAAATTTCAAGGAGGAGTGATTTGAAGAATAATTTGAAAGGAGAAAAGATAGATTACAATAATAAAAGTGGCTTTTTGCAAAAGTACCTTGAGTGTAACATTTTCCTCCCATCAGGAGAGAATAAACTAGGTTCCAAACTTTTAAGTTTTGAAAAACTTGGTGGTATTTTTACTGGCGAGAAAGAAATTTATCTATAACATGTATGCCCATTTGTATACAGGAAAACTGCAAAATAGGACAACTGGTTCTACTTCTGGATAAGCATGTAGGTGTGGTGAAGGTTTGGCAGACAAGGTGATCAAATCTTGTCAAGTTAAGAACTAGTTCTGTTTTAACTTTCTGACACATGAAAGCCAAGTCTTGCACCTTTTTTTTTTTACATGAAATATCTGTACTCAGAAAATTATAAGACACTGAAGAAAGAAACTGAAGAACATACAAATAAGTGGAAGCATATACTGTGCTCATGCACTGGAAGAATTAACATTGTTAAAATGACCATACTTACCCAAGCAATTAATAAATTCAACGCAATTCCTATCAAAATACCAATGACATAGTCACAGAACTAGAACAAATAATCCAAAATTGTATATGGAACCACAAAAGATCCTGGATAGCCACATCAATCTTGATAAAAATGAACAAAGTTGGAGAAATCACACTACCTCATATCAAACTACACTACAAGGCTACATATAATCAAAACAGCATGATTCGGGCATAAAAGACAGATCAATGGAACAGAATAAAAAGCCAGACATAATTATTTAATCAATTAATATTTTATAAAGGCGGCAATAACATACAATGGAATCAAGACAGTCTATTCAATAAATGGTGTTGGGAAAAGTGGACAGATACATGTGAAAAAATTAAACTAGAAACCACCTTCTTACACCATATACAAGAATAAACTCAAAATGGATTAAAGACTTGAATGTAAGACTCAATACCATAAAAATCCTACAAGAAAACAGAGGCAGTAAAATCTCTGACATTTCTCTTAGTAATATTTTTTTCTGATATATTTCCTTGGGCAAAGGAAAAAAAAGAAAAAAATAAACAAATGGGACTATGTCAAATAAAAAGTTTTTGCACAGCAAAGGAAACCACCAACAAAATGAAAAGACAACCCACTGAATAGGAGAACATATTCACCCATGATACATCTGGTAACGGGTTAATATCCAAAATTATAGAGAATTCAAAAAACTCAATACCCAAAACAACAACAATCCAATTAAAAAACTGGACAGAGGACCTCAATAGACATTTCTCCAAAAAGGACATACAGATGATCAATAGGAATATGAAAACCTGCTTGATGTCACTAATCATCAGAGAAATGCAAATTAAAATCAGAATGAAATATCACCTCACACCTGTTAGAATGACTATTATCAATAATTCAACAAATAACAAGTGTTGGCTAGGATGTGGAGAAAAGGGAATCCTCGTGCACTGTTTGTGGGAATGTCATTCACACGGCTATTTCGGAAAACAGTATGAAGGCTCCTAAAAAAATTAAAAATAGGACAAACTTATGACCCAGCTATTTCACTTCTGGATATTTATCTGAAGAAATCCAAAACACCAATTCAAAAATATATATGCATCCCTATGTTCATTGCAGCATTATTTACAATAGCCAAAATATGTAAGCAGCACAAGTCATCAATGGACAACTGGAAAAGATGTGGTACATGCCCAGACAATATGGCTCAGTGGTTGAGAATCAACCCATGAACCAAGAGGTCACTAGTTTGATTCCAATCAGGATACATGCCTGAGTTGTGGGCTCAATCCCCAGTAGGGTAGGCACAGGAGCTAGCTGATCAATGTTTCTCTCTCATTGATGTTTCTATCTCTCTATCCCTCTTCCTTTCCTCGCTCTCTAATAATCAATAAAAAGTTTTTTGTTTTTTGTTTTTAAAAGAGAGAGAGGCCCTGGCTGGTTTGGCTCAGTGGATGGAGCGTCGGCCTGCGGACTGAAGGGTCCCAGGTTCGATTCTGGTCAGGGGCATGTGCCTTGGTTGCGGGCGCATCCCCAGTGGGGTGTGTGCAGGAGGCAGCTGGTCGATGTTTCTCTCTCATCGATGTTTCTAACTCTCTATCCCTGTCCCTTCCTCTCTGTAAAAATCAATAAAATATATTTTTAAAAAAAAGAGAGAGAGAGAGAGAGAGAAGATGCGGTACATATATTTAATAGAATATTACTCAGACAGAAAAAAAGAATGAAATCTTACCATTTATGACAAGATGGATGGACCTAGAGAGTATTATGCTAAGTGAAGTTAAGGCAAATAAGAACAAATACCATATGATTTCACTTATATGTGAAATCTAAAAAAATAAATGAACAAAACAGAAACAAACTCATAGATACAGAGAACAAACTGATAGTTGCCAGGTATGTGGAGGTTTGGGGGAGGTGGGTGAAAAGGTGAAGGGATTAAGAAGTACAAATTGGTAGTTATGAAATAGTCATGTGGATGTAAAGTATAGCATAGGGAATACAGTCAATAATATTGTAATAACTGTGTTTGGTACCAGGTGGGTACTAGACTTATTGGGGGGATCACTTCATAAATTATATACATATCTAATCACTATGATGTACGCCTGAAACCATCAATTTCCTAGTTATAATCACAGCTAAGACCGCTGACCATGTATAGTCTTTTGCTATATGTGTCACAATCGTAGAATAATAACCTCAACTTTTAAGTAAATTTCTTCTCATTCTTCTGTAGCAGGGCTTACAAAAAATGTTAGAATTAATTTTTATTTTTTTCTTGTGCTCCTCAAACTCCAGCATCCATGAAACTAAATGATTATTGTTTCTGGATATATGACTTATGAAAATGAAAAGAAAGTTCAATAGCACTTATTGATCCCTTCAATTAATAATGTATTTTCATAAATGATTGTTATTTTTTTAATCCTCACCAGAGGATATGTTTAGAGAAAGGAAGTGGGGAGGTGGGGGGGGGGGGGGAGAGAGAGAGAGAGAGAGAGAGGTCAATTTGACAACGACACATCGATTGGTTGTCTCCCATACGGCCACCACCAGGAACGGAACCTCAACCTAGATATGTTCCTGACTGGGAATCAAACCTTCAACCTTTTTGTTTAAAGGATAATGATCCAACCAAGAAGGGACGACGATCCAACCAAACAAACCACCCAGCCAGGGCCATTAATGATTATTTTTAAAACTCCTATATAATAAAAGGCTAATATGCAAATCGATTGAAGGGCGGAATGACCAGTCGCCATGATGCACACTGACCACCAGGGGGCAGACGCTCAACGCAGGAGCTGTCCCCTGGTGGTCAGTGTGCTCCCACAGGAGGAGCTCTGCTCAGCCAGAAGCCGGGCTCATGGCTGGTGAGCGCAGCAGCGGTGGTAGGAGCCTCTCCCGCATCCATGGCAGCACTAAGGAGCCATCTGTCAGACATCCCCTGAGGGCTCCCAGACTGCAAGAAGGCACAGGCTGGGCTGAGAGACAACCACCCCCCCCCCCACCCCAGTGCACAGATTTCGTGCACTGGGCGTCTAGTATTTATAATGAACAACAAAACTAAAAAAGATTAAATGGTACTCAAAATCAATAATTATACAAATTAACTATGTTGCTGAGATTCCTTAGGAGGTAGAAGTAATTTTTATAATTAACGAGTGCTATGAAACCAGAAGTGACAGAATTAAATGAGTTTTTCTCAACTGATATTATACTAACCACTCAAAGCATAAATGGATTTTCTGTCTTTTGTTTACATTAGATGAATGAAAATACTCTTCTTATAGTCACTCTTAAAATTGATAATGAGCTATTATCTAATAAGACTTCAAAGAACCAAAGTACTTTCTCAACCTTTATAAGTTGTTATGACCAAAATCTCAAGTGATTACAGAGTGTGTGTGTTACTGAACAGCGAAGTAAGCATTTGCCTTTGGAAGACTAGCTCCTGTATTGTGCCACAACTCAAATGGAAAGAATGGGGCAGACTCATGGCTTACCAGGAGCTATGAAACCTCCAAAGCCCACATTTATTCCATAGCCTAGAAGAGAGTGCAGTAATAATCACTATATGTACAAAATAAACATTCCCATCAGGCACATGCACTGTGGAATTCCTAGGGAACAATTCTGTTGAAATCGATAACTAACTTCACAAAGGAAACCAGATCACATTATTTGCTTGGAGCTCCTATTATTAACTCCATCTTTCTAGCATAGATAGCAGTTTCTTGTTTCTTTTTATAAATTTATCTTTATTGTTGAAAGTATTACAAGTGTCCCCCCCCTTTTTTTTCCCATCAACCCCCTCTACTCCAGACCCTCCCCTCCAGCATAGCAGTTTCTTTTGAATAGACTTTTATTGTCTAATGTTACCCTGAAAATGTATCAGTAAAACATGGAAGACACTTTCTATAATAGAAGAGACAACACCCATTAGTAGAGATTCACAGAAGCTAAAAAAGATTGGAGTTTGACATATAACCAATGACTATGGTTTATCAGTAAGATAACAAAAAGCTAGACATACATACTAGAGAACATACTGGCTGATTCCATTTATATGGACTTTGAGAAAAGTAACAATTGATGGTGAGATAAGTCTGACAGTTGTTACCTCAGAAGGGAAGCGGGGGACACTGATAGGAGAGGGGCATGAGAAACCTTTTTGGGATTCAGGATGGTTTTTTTTGTTTTGTTTTTTAATCTAGACCTGGGTGGTGCTTACATGTATATATATGTAAAAATGTATAAGCAGTGTATTTAAAATATAGGATACTTAATACGCTTAACTGTATATATAGCTTAGTTTAAAATAAAAGAACTTAAAAACTAAACATAAAAAACTGAGTCTTTCCTCCAGATAAATACAAAGTTGTCATCTTTTCAATAGCTTTACAAATAACATACAAGATCCATTCAAATATAAATTTTAAAAATCATAAGAACAAGCTGTTTTCTTTGCCAAATAGCACTGAAGGTGTTGTCACATTTCATCTCATTCATAACAGATGGAGATGACAAATAGAAATATTTTAAGAGAAAGACTGACAATTAAATCCTGGCAGTGAAATTCTCATCTTTTGTTCATTAAGCAGAATCGCACTATGGGAGACTGGGTTATTCTTTAGCAAATATTCACTTTCTCCCCTGGACCTCCATAGAAGGGTATTCTTCTACTCCATTAATGTTGGACCTGGACATGTGACTTGACTGGCCAATAGGATGTTTAGACATGTGAGTTAACAGAGCCCTGAATGTTTTTGCATTTGGACTTGCCCTCTTGTGCTACTGACTTTTGTCAACAGAAGAGACACATGAAGGAGATCTGGTCACAACCTGTAGCGTGGCACCTATATCAGCCCAGTCTAGTTCAGCAGAATCCTAGACAAAGAGCGTACAAAAAAAATCAATGCTTGTTGTTATAAGCCACTGAAATTCTGGACAGACTCTGGACAGTATAATGAATACAGTGGGGCCTTGACTTACGAGTGTCCCGACTAACGAGTTTTTCGAGATACGAGCCATGTCTCGGCCGATTTTTTGCTTTGAGTTGCGAGCTAAAATTTGGGTTATGAGCCAGCTTCAGATACCCCACCGCTAGTTGGCGCAGTGAACGTCACAGTGAACGCCACATCAGCCCAGTATCACGTGTCTCACTCATTCACTTTTGATTTAACATACGAGTGATTTGAGTTACGAGCTCTGTCATGGAATGAATTAAACTCGTAAGTCAAGGCCCCACTGTACTGTGTTTTCCCTCTGAAAATAAAGAACTTATTTAGCCAGTGCTAAAAGTGCTGTGAACAGACAGCCCTCAGCTGTTGATCCTCTTTGAAATAATCTCAATTTAAGAAAGATTCATCACCCAAGGCCATGCTCTCTTCTTAGGGCAGCCTGCCACCAATGACTCAGGAGTGTCAAGGCCCAGCCTTCCACACTGATTTGGGACAACTCTTCAGAGCAACCCATGGAGTCACCTGAGGCCTTCATTCAGAATGCACCATATGGTCCACCTTCTCCCTCTAGTCAATCCTGCCAAGTACTTATCCCAGGGGTCCTCCCTAATAAATTTCCTGCATGCAAATCTCTATCTCAAGGTCTGTTTCCCAGGAATCCAACCTGTATCATGTAGCATTATTTCAACGACAGCTAACTGATATACATATATAGTCAATCAGTTGATTTTGATTTTCTGTATTGTGTTTTTCTATTTATTTTTGTTCTTTACTATTTTCTTTGTTTTATATTTCTCTGGGTTTACTCTGGTATTCTTATTCCAGTCTTTTAAGACCAGTTTTTAACCCACATATTTTATTAGTCTACTTAATCAATATTTAAGATTATAAATACTATAACCACAGGACAATAGTCAGATTCAGGAAATGAATATTGCTATAGTACCATTATGTAATCTAAAGGCTTTAGTCAGGTTTACTAGTTGTCTCAGTAATGTCCTTTATAACGAAAGAAAAATTTTTTTTCTGGTTTAAGGTTTACTTGAGAATCATTTATTGCATTTAGTAGTCATATCTCTTCAATTTATTTCAATCCTGAATGAACAGTTCCTTGTTCTTTCTGTCTTTCATAATCATGGTATTTTGAAAGTACAGGCCATTATTATTGTTGTTGTTATTGTTATTATTATTATTGAATGTTCCTCGATTTGGGTTGTGGATGTAATTAAAATAAGATTTTATCCAACTTAAGATCATTTTGGTCAGTTATGTCAGTCTAAGAGATTTTTCCTAAGTTTCAAATTTATCAACAGTTATTGGGTGATTGATTGATTGATTTCAGAGAGGAAGGGGGAAGAGAGATAGAAACATCAGTGATGAGAGAGAATAACTGATCTGCTACCTCTTGCATCCCCCATACTGAGGACTGAGGCCACAACCTAGGCATGTGCCCTGACCGGTAATCGAACCAGGCCATGCTCCCCACCAGTGCACGAATCCAGAGAGAGAGAGAGAGAGAGAGAGAGAGAGAGAGAGAGAGAGAGAGAGAGAGAGAGAGAGAGAGAGAATGATAAAGGAAATGTACCAAATGTTAACATTTGGGGAGCTGGGTGAAGGAAATATAGGAAATCTTATATTTTATATTATCTCAAAATACAAAGATAAGTTTTAAAAACGATAAACCCACACCTTCATTTACTCACACCTATAAATCCACATCTCTTAACCCTAACCCTAGACAAAGAACTTCAAACAATTTTCATTATATTTCTCCATAGTTCAGATCTACAGTGATTTTTCTGATGCTTCTTAAATTCATGGGAGAAAAAGTAGAGTGAAAGGCTACATATACCAAAAAGAAAAACTAATTTAAGCTTAAATTTGAAAGAAAAAGATGGATAAATATACCTTAACACACACAAACAATTCTCTGAGGACAATTTACAGCATTTCTAAGCTCATTTAATATCATTTTAACAATCATCAGACAAAAAGTGTGTGTAATGTAGAATATTATTGCCTTAATAAAGTATTTAGAAGGAAAATTTCACGTTGCATATTTTTTACTGCAATGATAGTCCATTAGTTCTAATTGTACAGCTTTGCTTATGAGATAGTACTCATAAGCAAATTGACTTTTTAAAAAATTATATGAATTCTCATTTTATCAATTTTATATTCATTTTGAAGACTAGATTTCTGGTGTACTAGTAAGTTAATGCCTAAAATGTTAACCAAAAGATTTATATATTCTGCTGAGTACAATTTCTTTAAATAATGTGACTGATTTGCAAGCTCTCTTCAAATCTCCAGTATCCTCAAGGTCCTAAATGAAAAGTGTGATTTGACTAGGACTCACAAATAGAGTCACTCGCAAGATTGATGGCTACCATTTTTATAAAGAGTTAATATCTGATAACTGAAATTATTATTGGTTAAATCAACTTCCCCTTTTTTCTAAGTTTTTCTTGATGGGAAAATTTTTACTATAAAAATTATACCTTGTTGTAAGGAGAAATTATAGAGTGATATTCTTGTAACAATCATACTAAAATGTGTGGTTAATCATGGCCTAACAACCATATTCAAATGTGATAATCTACAATGACAATAAAAATAGCACCACAAAGCCCCTTATAATGCTACAAAATCAGAATTAATGAGACTCAACAAAGATTGTGGGGGAAATGCATCATTGTCATCGTCATCATCATCATCATCATCATCATCTCAACATTAATAACTAATTGTGAATATTTATTGTGCTCTTATATGGCACCAGACGCTGTTCTAAATTATTTACAAGCATTATCTCATTTAATCCTCAAGCTGATGCTGCATAGTAACTCAGAGACAGACCCTTCTGGAAGCTGGAGAGAGGGTGCCAAAGGTCTTAGTTCAGGGCATTGAGACATAGCGACATAGCCCGCTTTCTCTCCCAGTGAGAACAGGGCCTTAAATGGGGTTTCAAGAGGCTAAAAGCCCAGTGTTTGTGAACATTACCTTAAACGAAGGATATAAGCTGTTGATTCGAATTTCTTCTGGAATGTTGATGGAAGCTCGAAAAGACTTGTGACAGCTATAAATCAGATGTCTTCCATCCAGTCTGGACAGCCAATGTCACAGAGAGTTCTATGCCCCTCAGAGAACCCAGGTCCCAGGAAAATCAGCCCTAAGGCATGTTCTGGAGAGCTACTCCAGTTCCATCAAGTTCCATGTGCTTGGATACACTAATTAGCAACTTACAGAGGTATGTCTATAATACTTCTTCTTGTCAGACCATAACCCCTGAAGCAGGGTGGATAGGTTGTATTACTATTTCCACTGCAGATGATGAAACAGACACAGGGAGGTTAAGTCACTTGCATAAGACTATATGGATCATAAGCTACAGTTCCAGGGGAGGAAAACCATAGAATCATAAAAGTGTATCCATTTGCATAAGTCATACCATTATTCACAAAAGCCAAAGGTAGAAGCAATCCAAGTTTTTATTGATGGGTGAATGGATAAACAAAATGTGATGCACACATACAGTGCAATATTATTATTTAGCCTTAAAAAGGAAAGAAATGCTGACACATACTACAAAATGGATGAAACTTAACTAAATGACATTAACTAAGTGAAATAAGCAAGTCACGAAAGGGCAAAGAATGTATGGTTCCACTTATATGAGGTATCTAAAATAGTCAAATTCAAAGAGACAAGAAGTAAAATTACGGCTGCCAAGGGCTAGGGAACAGGCAATGGGGAGTTACTATTTAATGTATATAGAGTTTTAGCTGGAAATGAAAAGTTCTGTAGATGGCTGGTGCTAACGGCTGGCTGTACAATAATGTGGCTACTTAATGCCAGAGAACAGTATACTTACAAATGGTTAAAGTGATGAATTTCACTGCTATGTTGTATATATTTTACTACAATTTTTAATCAAGTTTTTCCTACTTAAATCTTTGTATGACTCCTGGCCTTCAGATGGTATGTATAGCTCTGATGATACAATATTAGAATTCAAATAGTTCATCTTAGTGATGAGATGTACTCAGTAAAAGATTAAAACAATAAAATAGAAATAATATACTCCAATGACCTATTTTTTTTAAATGTGTCCCAGAAATAGAAATTAAGTTGTTCATTCTCAAATATTTACTGAAGTCTTCTTCCTTGTTAGTATAGTGGTGAGTATCCCGCCTGTCAAATATTTACTGAACACCTATGTTTGTTGTTAGGGATTCAACAATGAGGAAAAACAGATATAATCATACATTAATGAATATTACAAGCTGACATGTGGGGAATGGGAAGGCGAAAAACAGACATTAAGCAGATAATCACAAAAATGAGTGTTTAATTATAAACAACTAACATGGAGGAACATAGTTGGTTCTCTGCATGAGCACATCACAAAGTAGCCTGCCCCAGACTGATGGATTAGACAAGATTTTAAAAAAGACTGGAGTTACCTTGGTGGGGCTGTGAGAGTATTCAGGCAAATGGAACTGGACATGCAAAGGTCCTGTAGCAGGAGGCAAACCATGGAACCAAAGGAAGGATACAGCCTGGCTAGAGCCCAGAGGACACAGAGGAAAGTGTGGGCAAGGGACTGGAGAAACAGGCCAGGCAAAATCCCCTAGTCTTGTTGACTGGTGTGGGTGTTGTTGTTTTTTACCCTAAATGCAATCAAAAGCCACTGAAAGGATATAAGATAGGAAACAGCAAAATCAAAGTTGCATTTTTTTTTTATTTTTATTTTTTTAAATATATTTTATTGATTTTTTACAGAGAGGAAGGGAGAGAGACAGAGAGTTAGAAACAACGATGAGAGAGAAACATCGATCAGCTGCCTCCTGCACATCTCCCACTGGGGATATGCCCGCAACCCAGGTACATGCCCTTGACCGGAATCGAACCTGAGACCCTTCAGTCCACAGGCCGACGCTCTATCCACTGAGCCAAACCGGTTTCGGCTAAAGTTGCATTTTTAAAAGATCACACATAATATAGGAATTAGAGAGGTTTCAGGATAAAATTTCCTCTCTACTAAATCAACACATCCTGACCTTTCCCAGAATCAGACTTAGCACTGGGAGGCCTAAGTTTCTAGTCCTGATTCTGTCACTAATTAAATGTGAATCTTTATATAACTTACCTCACCATTCTCTCTAATACGGTCTATCCTAGACGACTGCTTAAGCCCCAAACAACTCAAAAAATTCTTTTCCTGGTATCCTACCTTCCAAATTTAGTCCTCAGAGCCCAGGCAAAAGAGAAATCCAGTGTCTACACAATTACCTATTCTCTGAGACTGAGGCTTTGCCCCAGCCATACCTCCCTAACAATGCACATTGCACTCCACCCTCCTCCAGCCATGTGGGTGTAGACAACAAACATGAAGTAACAGGCTAGAACATCCACCAACTACTACTTACTAACCACCTCAAGGTTTACTTTGTTCTAAGGAATTTTGTTTCCTCAAAGGGGTGGAGGAAAGGTCAATGTAGTTATTGTTGTAAACTGATGATTTTTTTCCTTTGCATATTATACAAAATACACTTTACTTTCTTTCTTTTTTTGTTACACTTCACTTTTTTTTTAAAATATATTTTATTGATTTTTTACCGAGAGGAAGTGAGAGGGATAGAGAGTTGGAAACATCGATGAGAGAGAAACATCGATCAGCTGCCTCCTGCACACCCCCTACTGGGAATGTGCCCGCAACCAAGGCACATGCCCTTGACCGGAATCGAACCTGGGATCCTTTAGTCCCCAGGCCGACACTCTATCCACTGAGCCGGGCTCCACTTCACTTTTTAATGAAACAAGGGTGAAATCTATGAAGCCTCCATGGCTTCAATACTCTAATAATTATAAATCTTATTATATACCTTAGACTAGCAGTGTTTGAAATTCACAGTCTAGCTATGAGAAAGTTAGACCTAGCAATCTGCTGGTAGATTAAGTACCTGCTCCTAAAAAATTACTGGTGATTTCACAAGTGGCATACATTGATTGTCTTGGATAAATGGATGTATCAGATTAGGAGTGCTGAAAGCCCAGCTGCAGTCCTCACAGGAAAAACCACAAGAAAACCACTTGATAGGCTACCCAGGTTCTTGCAGTTCGCCAGCCCTGCCCTCTCTGCACTGGGAGGTCTGGTCACCTGAAGGAGAAAGGTACTACCTGATCTCTTACAGGCCTGCAAACACTGAAAGAAAAGAAAGAACTTGACTCTCCAGATTCAGCTGAATGATAAATCAATTCTCATTTAAAGGCACAAAACAACTTAGCCTTTCACATGTTCTTTTTGGAAAACAATCAGCAAAACTCGTCATCAACATATTAATAATCAATTTTTAACCAGTCCCACTCGTTTTTCTAGAAATGCCTCAGGATCTTATATTTTAACATCAAAGTGGAAGGCCTGACACAGCTAGGCAAACAGTATTAAAGATGCAGATCATAGCATCTGAATAACAAAAGGCGATTTCTTCCTGCTTTTGCAACTTCTAAAAGATGTCAATTTCATGGAACCAAAAACATAATTTCAACACAAGAACAACATATAGAAAGAGTCCAAGTAAAGCTGAACTTAGAGTAGGTAAAGCAGGAAACCAAGGCATTTAAATGTTGCAGATTTTCTTCAGTGCTGCCTAATCCAAGATAGATAACAATAATATTTAAATCCAAACCATTTTAGTGAGAATGAAAAAGAAGACTAATCTGGTAGCGAGAACTCCTCAGTAGGAATCAAGAACAGATCCAAATCCTATCTCTGAAACCAGTTGTATAAACAGACCAAAACAGAATTTCCTGAGCCTCTGAGTATACTTCTGCTAAAAAAAAAATTAACAATTATAGTAATAAATAATTTAGGATATTAGATGTAATATAAAAGTGACCTCCAGACTGCTAAATACTAAAGAAAACAAGAGATGGAAACACTGGAGGATCTGAAAGTACCTGCCTAGAAGGAACATAATAGCCAAGATATGCTCTCATGTCCACAACACTGCTATTTTGGCTTTAAAATTAAACAAGCAGCAGCAGGAAGAACCCTAAAATTTCAAAAAGCATCTTACCAGAGTGATGTCTCGGGAAGCTGCAGCTGCGCTCATATGCAAACTAGGCTGCCGTACAGAACTGCTGCAATCAAGAGCTCGAGCGAATGTCCCAACAGCACTAAATAAACCACAAAAACAAAGAGGGAAAATCAAGAATCTGTTATTTTTTTTATATTTAAAGAAACACATTTTGGTGGTGAATGAAAAATCAAGTTCTTGGATGTTTGAAAATCAAGTACCAAATAAAAATAGTATTTTCTATAAAATTTAAGAATTGACAAGCCAATTTACCATATGAGTCATTACCATTAAATTAAAAGAAAAAGTAGGTTGTGAGGCATAAAGGAGGGAAAGATCTATTTTGAAATGCCACAGGGTAAACAATTTGGCATTCAAATGTGCTAAAAAATGAGAATTAAATTAGCTAGAATTCAACTATTACTGCAAAGCAAGTTCTGACCCCCTTTTTTTTAGCCCAAATTGTGAAATCCCAGTAACATTTTTTTCTTGAAATATAGTCAACCTCTTCTTATGAGGCCTCAATATATATTTCCATTTTTAAGAATTACCACACTGATTATCATATGATTTAAAAAGACTTCCCACATGTAACGAACCCTAACTTCAAGAAATAAAGCATGAAACGACAATGACTTGCTCCTTGTCTATCTCTCTTTTAAACACGTTAGCTAAGAAAAAGCTTTTAAAATGTTGTAATTAAACTATAACATGTGAACAAAAAAGTACACATAGTACACATTGTACAGCTATGCAGTTCTGGCAAAGTGAATGCATCCATGTCACCAATATCCAGGGTCAAGAAACAGAAGATGACAGCACCCTACACTACCCCCTCTCTCCCTCTTCCTCTAAAAGAACCACTATCCTGGATTCTAACACTACACACAGGTTCATTTTCCTCATTTGGGAACTTAAATAGAACCAAATACTATGTACTCTTTTCGTGTCCATCTTTTTTTGTTCCGAGTTATGTTTGTGGATTCTCACAGGCTGCTAGCTATAGCTGTGTTCATTCATTCTCCTTGCTGTGGCGCATCCTCTGCATGATGCTCCCGCCCCCCCCTCCCGCCCCTATACTGATGATGGATATTTGTTTCCAGTTTGGATAGTGATATTCATGCCATCTGCATATGGGTCTTCTGGTTAGATGATAACAGTTTACCAAAGCAGCTATACCAACTCATACTCCCACCAGTAGGATGAGGGAAGGAGGGAGAAAGGAAGGGAGGGAGGTAGACAGTGATGTGAGAGAAAAACATTGATTGGTTGCCCTCACTACCCTCCCCAAAAGGGATCAAACCTACAACCCAGGTATGTGTCCTGACCAGGAATCAAACTGGCAACCTTTTGGTACACTGGATGACGCTCAACCAACTGAGCCACTCTGGCCAGGCTCAACTTTATTTTTGAGATTTCTCTCTTTGCTACATATAACTCTAATTCATTCATTTTAATTGTTGTAAAGTAATATTCCATTTAAGTATTATTGCTTGCTGATGTACTCTTAGTTTTTTTCTAATTTTTCTATTACAATGCTATGATAATCTCATTTCCCTTCTGCTTTGCAGGAGGAATTTAACCAGGGACCTCTTGATTCATGGGTTGACACTCAACCACTGAGCCACACCAGCCAGGCAAACATCATTTGCTTTTATAAGTAAAACCATAAAAATAAATTTCTATCTCATTCATTTTATCAAGAAAACAGGAAAAAGAGGTCAGGTGGAGAGGAAGGAAGCCAGTTTGGCAGCCAGGCTTAGAGCTCTCAAAGGAAAGCCATATGCTCAGCAGTAGGCCTTCCCCATGCATGGGTGCAAGTAAGAGGAATTTGAGGCATGAATTATTCTTGACACATGACTAATCATGCTTTAAATTAAAGACATGGGATTCTAGGAGTTGAATTTCCTCTTTATACTTTTGTGCAGTGCTTACATTTTTACAAGGTGTGTTTATTTTTTAATCTATGAAACTTAATAAATCTATTTCATTTTTAAAACAGAAACTAATGATAATAAACCATTTTATTTAGGAAGTGGTGTGACATATATTAGGCTTTCTTACATAATTTTTAAAAAATACACCAATGAAAAAAGCAGAATACAAAGAAAGGAAAATATGTATAAATTATTTTATAGAAAGAAAAGATGTTTTCACGCAATGTGTCATACTCACCGTGCTACAACTAAAAACTGGTCAATCTGTCGATCTGTAAGTGGGCTATTTGGGTCCCAAACTTTAACTTCCAATTTTGACTGTTCCCTCTCATCTGATTCTCCTGTCCGAGAGCAAGGAAAATGGAGTCTTATTACCCATAAGGCACATACACGGTCACATCTGACTGATGACTGCGGTAACCACAGCATTAAAAATGTAGGGTAAATGTTCATGGTTTTTTGGTACATTCTTTCAGAAAGCAAATGTAGAACACTCTGTAAAGTGAACACTGATAAAAATGCAACCACACCATATGGTATTTTCATTTGTCATTAACACGTATTTCCTGAATACTTGTATGGGTGAGGCACTAAGCCTCATGCTAAGGGATATAAAAACAAAAAGAAAGCACTCCTGCAGAAAGACGCTTAAACTATAATAAAACTTATACATAAATAACTACGCTACAAATGAAAAAAAACACCAAAAGCCCTAGATGTCATAAGAGACATACAGATATGGCTGTAGAGAAATCATTTCAGGCTAGTTAGGGAGTGAGGTCATGCAGGAGGTGGCATTTCTGCTAAGAACTGAAAGGTAAAGGAGTCCACTGGCAGAAGAACAGGACGTAAGACTCAGAAAGGAACATGAGCAAAGTCAGGGGCTCCCAAATGTGATTAGAAAAGTAGTTTGTTTCGTCAGGAGTACCATTAAGGGGAATCAGGGGAGATAGCTAAGGAAGTGGACTATGAACATGTTACTGAAGATGCCACATAGATTTTCTGAAAAGGGAGGTAATGAGAAGCTCTTGCCTTTTTAGTACGGGGGTGACAAGACCAGAATCAAACTTCTCATCTCACACTTAACAATGGTATGTAATTTGCTCTATGGACATACCTGATGAAGACAGAAACGACATGACACTGACAATGACAACAGACAGCAAAGGGAGATTTAGGAATGTCAGGGACAGACTGGAGGCAGCGGGTAGATTTCAAGCCTCGAAAACTACAGGGATGGTGCTGGCATTATCAGAAAGAAGACTGAGATAATGCAGGAAACTTTGTTTCAGGAATAGCTCACAAAGAGACATAACCATCAGGCAGGACTCAATATGAGGACAAAGGATAATGGGAAACAGATTTGGGAGTTGACTGAAATTTTGATTTACAGCTATGGATTTCCTATCAGGCTAGGAACTGGTTTTGGCTTTGTTTTGCTTTTGAATCACTCCAACTACAAAATCAGGCAGTGCCTTGCACTGACTGACATACTATGAAGCTAAACATCCCTGACAAGCTCAGGCTATGGGCTTCTAATGTGTTCAGTCCTGGTATAGGAACAAGCAAGCATCAATGGCTCAAACAGAGAAAGAGGGAGGACAGAATCAGCCATTCTACCTGTAGTCTCCTAAGCCGGCCACTGCTGTCAGGTTGGGGACTTGCCCATCCTGCCCCTTGTTCAAAGGCAGATAACCAGAGAGCCAATCGCCACCCCTAACACACAGAAACGCACGCAGAGTAGAAAGAGTACTGGGCCAAACAGATCTAAAGTGTTGGAAAGGATTTCATTTTTCACTGTTTACAATCCTCAGCATGCTGAGCCAAGACATTCAACATTAGGTTCATAGTTAAAAACAAAAAATTTGCAAACTGTGTAAAACTTGAGAAAGGAGAATGTCACATTTACACTTCCCTATATCTTCCAGTAATATATTTTAAACAAGTTAAATAGTAATGGTAAAAAAAAAAAAAAAAAAAAGATAGTAATGATGAAAATAAAAATTTGATATCTTAATTTTTAAATAATACCAGATAAAATGACAATGTTACTCAGTATTGCGCCCCTCTCTGTTATATACTCCAGAACGAAAGGGTAAAACTGATATTTAATTTTCAAATTCTAGTAAAATTGCTATTTCAATCCCACCTATTCATTCTGCAGCACACAGCACAAAGAGAATCCCATATAAGAATTCTAAAATAAATTTGCTGCAAACAATAAGAAAACACTCCTGGATGCACTTATACTAACACCTAAGATACAGATTAATACCCATGAAATGAGAACAAAAATAGCAACAACAAAATGAAGATAGAAATATCAAACAGTCACTCTAAACTATTAAATAAGGATTCCCCATTTTGGATTCAACATATAATAACATTTATATAACAGTTTGATCACTTCTTTACAATTAAAAAAAAACTTTTAAGAAGCTCTTGAGTAACCTTATTTGGAATCTATATAACTAAATTCTTAGCTAAGTGTAAGGAGTACTCTTTGGAATGGTCTTGGTAACTGTAGTATGAGCCAGAAGACTAGAGCAGTGGTTCTCAACCTGTGGGTCGCGACCCCTTTGGCGGTCGAACAACCCTTTCACAGGGGTCGCCTAAGACCATCCTGCATATCAGATATTTACATTACGATTCATCACAGTAGCAACATTACAGTTATGAAGTAGCAACAAAAATAATTTTATGGTTGGGTCACAACATGAGGAACTGTATTTAAAGGGCCATAAGGTTGAGAACCACTGGACTAGACCAAGATTAATTCCATTCTCTACTCCTGTTCATTCCAATCATCGCAATAATCTTACTTTCCTCCTCCATTTATGATAATCTGCTCAAGTCCCACATCATCAAATCATCCAGTTCATGAAGAGCTCCCTAATACCTGAATTCCCATGAAATGTAATTACCAACTAACTGTATGAATTGTATATTAGCATCCTATTTTGGCACCAAGCACAAAGGTCAATCAATCCTTTGTCCCCTTAAACCCTGGACTAATGCTTCCTCCACTGAGATATAAGTCATGTGTACAGTTTCAATAAAATAAAAAATGGAATTCAGGTTGCAAATGTTTTTGAACACAGGGAGATATCTTCATAAGCCCCTTCATCTATAATTCCAAGCTTCCCCATAGTTGGGTGTTGTTTTTTTTCAATTACAATTTACTTTTAGTATTTTGCATTGGCTTCAGTTGTGTAATATAGTGTTTAGACAGCCATATAGTTTTAACACAGTAGAAAGTGCCACAGATTTTGAGGCCACTAAATCAGCCACTACTTACACTAGAGGAAGACATTTCTGTAGAATGTCCATCTTTTTTTTTTTCTTAAGCTCTCTGTGAGAATACATGCTTTAGATGAACTAACCCAACTTCCACACCATAATGACATTTTCCTACTTACCTACTGCACATGAGCTAATTCAAGGTCTTAAAGCATATGTTGCAGCAGGGAGACTATATTAATGTAACTCTTTAACTCTCAAAGATGGAGCCTCCTGAAGTTCTCAAACACTGACAAGAGTATTGAACTAGTAGCAACAGACAGTGGTGACCAGGGGAAAGCAACTGCAGTAGCTAACAATGTGTTGAGAGCTGTGCTAAATAAATTACTTCATTTGGTCATCACAACACTATTATACAGGGTGGAGCAAACATAGGTTTACAATTATTCGTATGGAAAATAATACAATAATTAATAAATAATAAGAATAAGCTCTTTCACATACAACTGTAGACCTACTTTTGCCCCCTCTATATGTACATACATTATCCCCTTTTTAAAGGGGAAGAAATGGGAACTTAGAGGCGTTGAACAGTTTTTCCAAGGTTATTCAGCTAAAA
Source organism: Myotis nattereri (assembly GCF_964212035.1). Classification (NCBI taxonomy): domain Eukaryota; kingdom Metazoa; phylum Chordata; class Mammalia; order Chiroptera; family Vespertilionidae; genus Myotis; species Myotis nattereri. The sequence continues at coordinate 62,328,194 of NC_138085.1, forward strand.
CAGCATAGCCAGGTTTTACCCAAACCTGTGAGTCCACTCATTATAGTTTAATAATTTAATGTTATTATACTTTTTAGCAGCCACAATTTTAATTTAATATGTAAATAGATTTCTTTCTTAAATGTTCAGTGTTACAACACAGTGAATTAATAACTCAAAAATTTGCACATTATAATATCTTTTTGTACAGAAAATTCTCTAGGTGCTTTATTCAAACTCAATAAAAGGTTTAAAATCTCAAAGAACCCTTTACCTTCCTTTGCAAACTACATACCAATCCAGATATTCAAGAGTTTGTTAGATAGTGAGCAGTCATAAATGAAACTCTAAAGTCACAAAAAGATTTATTCCCTAGCAAGACAAATGCCACAACAATATCTTAGAATCCATCAAGATATGTACACAAAGAATGTTAAGCCTATAATATATTCTGACATGGTGCTGATGTTGCCACCTCCTCAGGATATTAATTCTAGTTCTGCAACCCATGCCAGTGCAAACTGGAATCTGGCCACTGATCAAATGTACCCACTTAAGAGCATCAAAGTAAATATCTGTTCTTTTTCTAAAAACTGTTTTTATTGATTTTAGAGAGAGGGGAAGGGAGAAGAGAAAGAGAAACATCAATGACATCAATCAGCTGCCTCCCACGTGCACCCCAACCAGAAATGGAGCCCACAACCTGGGCAAGTGCCCTGACCAGCAATCGAACCAGTGACCTTTTAGTGCACAAGTTGGCGCTCAACCAACCAAATGAGCCACACCGGCCAGGGCCATAAATATCCTTTCTTGAATATGATGTTTCCTACTATTTAATTTCCCTGCAAACAGGTACTAGCTATATACGGAAGTTGCTATGATGACAATGTCCATGTTTTTCAAGTGTGGTTTAACCACTGGCATACCTATTTGCAGCCCAACACCCTCTCCCTTGACAAAAATATCAATTAGAAAAAAGGAGTTCTTTAAATCTTGTATCTACTAGTAATTGACTACCTATTTATAACTGAAAAGAAACATTTAGTATATGCTAAATGCTTTAAGCTGAAATAAGAATCTAAAGTGACTTCTTCAATTATATGAAAAACTAGGGGCCCGGTGCACGAAATTCGTGCACTGGGTGGGGGGGGGGGTGGGGGGGAGAGTGTCCCTCAGCCCAGCCTGCCCCCTCTCACATACTGGGAGCCCTCAGGCGTAGACCCCCATCACCCTCCGATCGCCTGATCGGGCCCTTGCCCAGGCCTGAAGCCTCTGCCAGAGGTGTCAGACTTGGACAGGGGACCCCATCTCCCCCCGATCACTGGCTCTGGCCCCCGCCCAGGCCTGAGGCCTCTGGCCCAGGCTTCAGGCCTGGGCAAGGGGACCATCATATCCCCCCAATCCCCGGCTCCGCCCCCCACCCAGGCCTGATGCCTCAGCCAGAGGAGTTGACCCTCATCACCCTCCGATCACCAATCACCGGATCGGCCCCTTGACCAGGCGTGAGGCCTCTGGCAGAGGTGTCAGGCCTGGGCAGGGGACCCCCAGCTCCCCTCGGTTGCAGGCTCTGCCCCTGCCCAGGCCTAACGCCTCTGGCCTAGGCTTCCGGCCCGGGCAGCAGGGACCTGCAGTGGCAGCGGGGGGCGCCGCGATCATGGGCTTCGCTTTAGGCCTAGGCAAGGGACCCCTAGCTCCTGGGACTGCCAGCTTTGACCGTGCCCAGCTCCCATCACTGGCTCCACCCCTACTTCCTGCTATCACTGGCCAGGGCGGCAAAGGCACCTGATTCTCCGATCATGGCTGGGGGGCAGGGCAAAGGCGGCCCCAGGGCCGCCTTTGCCCTGCCCCCCAGCTCTTAGCTCCCCCCTGGGTTTCCGATCACTGTCAGTGGCAGGGGGCTTCTTCCTGCTTTCCCTTTCACCTCCCTGCATTGTGCCTACATATGCAAATTAGCCGCCATCTTGTTGGCAGTTAATTTGCATATAGCCCTGATTAGCCAATGAAAACGGTATCGCCGTACGCCAATTACCATTTTTCTCTTTTATTAGTGTAGATATGGTGTTTCTCTTTGTTAAAGTTGAATACTTACAAATAAAGCCAATAAATTATAGACTTAAAAATAAGCTTACCTAGTAATACACAAAACTACATGACTAAATCTTTTTTTTTTTTAACTCCCACATACCCAAAAATGGCCTGAACAAAGGGCAAGACATCCCTTGTTTCTGGTTAAGATGTTTTAACCTCATCAAAATGTCTGTTCTCCTTAAAATAATTTAAAAATTAATGGCAAACCCCAATAAAAATAGGAAGATTGTTATTTTTCCTCTCTGGGGTTAGTCAAGCTGATAATAAAACTCATTTCGAAAAATGATACAGTGACTATCCTCACCAGATATTAACACATATCTCAAAGTCTCTATAATTAAAACAGTGAGTTACTAGAGCAGGAACAAATAGAACAGAACAGAAATCTCAAAAGCAGACCCACATACTGCTCAATATTATGAAATGATCAATCACCTTCCAACGTAACATATAATGTTAATACAATTTCAATCAGAATCCCAATAAATCTGGAAGAGAAGAAATTGACAAATTGTTGATAAACTACCATAGTAAGGGGGGGAAAATCTTAAGAGATGCGATCTCTCCACTAAGAAATTTTAAAAAAACAGTAAGGGAAAACTTGCCCTGTCATAAAACATATAAGAGATAGATAAAGTAAAGTTGGATCTCTAACACATGAAACTTTGCTTAGAATATACTTTTATGGGTCTCTATAGAATATTTATGTAACAGTCTGGGAGAATATGTTAAATTAATAACAGTGGTTAACAGTGACTTAGAAGGGATGATATGAGGTACTACTACTTTTATTTCCAGTATAATTGCATCATTATCTTCCACGATTCCTATTATTTGCAATAAAATAATTTTAAGATTTAAAAAAAATGGACAGAAGCAAAGAGAATACAGTGGAGCCCTTTTGTTATGCTATGTTACAAAGGGATTTCATCCTAAGTATTTCTAACTGTGCAAATTTAATTTGGGTATTTTGACTAAGTGTTGAAAAGGTGAGATTCTAAGAAATGTGAAGTACCGAACAGCAGCTTTCAACTTGTAGCGAAATCCCAAGGTTCCCTAGGACACCTTAAGAGATTTAATAGGGCCTTCTCCCCCCACCTCACCCATAATTACCTAATTTTTCTTATATTATTTAAGGTCATGTTGTGTAATATTTCATTTAAAGAAAAGGTTTTAGTGCCTAAATAAAGTTTGTAACAAGACTATCAGGAGAAACATTATATTAAAGGCAATTAATATTTGTTAATGAGCTCTAAGATCTATTTTATTAGTGAACATTGAGTCACATTTTCTAAATACAAAGAATGCCTTTGTCAGATAACTGGTGTAACTCTCCCAATGACACAGCTGTCTAGAATCATTCCTCTTACTTAGAAGAACCTCAAGTCCATTTTGAGGACTACAGAGTAAATTATTGCATTTTATGTATTATTGTTTCCTAAAATAATTTTTTGAAATTCTAATCTAGGTGGACATGTTTTGCAAATTATATCACTCTGACTAGACTTTTTGGATTTTTAGGGACAAATATTATATTTAAATGGTTTTTGGATAAATGGGAACTCGTGAGATTGCATGACCTGATTTTTCTGCCCACTGTTACGTGAAACATCCCAGCTTCATTACTTTGTTCAGCAGGTATGTTTGCATGAGCAATACACAAAATTTCTAGACTTTTTATATACCTAGGCTTATGCTCAGTCCTCAAGGGAGAACCACACAATCAATGACTCAGGCAGTACAAAATGGTAAAAGTCAAATAATAAGAATAGCATTAAGGATTACATGAGCATCAGGTCTGCACAGTTTGAAGAAGGGGGAGATCAGAGTTCAGGGAGGAGTAATAAAGGGCAGCACAGGATATATAGGACTTGGGCTGGGTGCCTGTACACGCATGAGCACCAGGGATGTTCCTGGCTTTTGGCCTGTGCACAGATGGACTTACTAAACTATCTCACTAGGAGCATACACATTTGTCAAAAACTCATAGAACTGTACACTAAAAAGGGTGAAATGTACTTACAACATATAAATTATACCTTAATTACAACAAGGAAAAAGCCCACCTATAAATGACTACCTGGAAGACAAGTTGACATTTTGTAAAAATTTCAAACACATGTGCCCTATGATTTAGCAATTGCACTTTTAGGAACATATTTTCCAGTTATATCCAGAGTACAAAATTATTCATTATACCATTACAGCACTATTGGTAACATTTTAAAATCAAGTGTTTTTTAATAATAATTTAGTGTACACTAAATGATACAAGTCTAATATCAAACATTAAGGACTATAAATATCCAAAAATTGTTTCTGGAAGACAAGCCGGTTTGCACCAATCAGAATGTGAGTAAATGCAATCTCCCAGCCTATAGTAAATTGATATAGTCCAGTTAAAAAAAAACATGTCCCAACACAGTTGAATACAGACATAGCATTCTGTTTGCCAGGCTTAATCATTACTGACTGACCTTTCCTGGTACTGAAGTTCATGAAAATGCAAAAGTCTGCAGACTGCATTATTCACAGCCATCCCACCTACCCACGACTGACATCAGTGTGTCCTACGGTTCACAAACTCTATCCTGAGTACCTGTTGATCTACCTTTTCTGCATACATATTCTAGAAGGAAAGCAAGGTAGAGAGAAGAACCTATGGAAGAGCTCATACGCTTTAATAATCCGAGGGCAGAAATAAACGTGGAGGCCTTTCTGTGAATAATGCAAACCACACAGATCTTAAAGAAAAAGATTAATAAATTCTAAACTTCTATATGACAAAAAATTAAATAAAATATATTTACATCACTGTTAAAATGTCTTAAAAATAAAATAATGAAGTAGGGGAGGTGTGCTTTAATAGTTGTAGACAAAGGGCAAATACTTTGTATTTGTTTACCTTTAATATTCAAAGAACTCCTGCCAGTACATAAAAAGGTAAATAGCCAAGGAGAAAATGCACAAGGTATTTACAGAAGGGCTAAAGATAACTAAGACAAGCATAATCTCAAATTCTAAATCTTTTTTTAAATTAAAATAATGAGAATTCAAAATGTGAAGGGGAAAATATCCCTCATAATCACAGTGTTGCTGAAGGCATCTGGTTCTTTCGTTTATAACAATACAGTATTTTGGAATGGCAAAGAAGCATTTTAGATATCTAAAATGTACATACCATTTCACTTCTAAGGAGTTATGCTTGAAAACTATTTACACAGCATAAATATATGTATAGATTTTCTAACAGCATCATTTGTAATGACCAAAAAAAAAAAAAAAAAAAATCCTAAACATCTAAAAGTCTATCAACAGAAAACTGGAAAAGGAAATTACCATACCTCTATGCAAACATAAGAACTGTACAGTCACTAAAAAGAATAGTTACTCTACACACGGGAAAAGATGCTGAAGATACACTGCTAACTGAAAGAAGCAGTTGCAAAAATAACGTGCAACCTGCCACTGCACATGGACCATTCCTGGGTGAAGTATAAGCCAAAGTGGGAACAAAATAAACATGCCCTTTTGATCAGAGTAATTGAACATGGGTTTGAAATGAAGGAAAGGGGATGACATTCATTTCCTATGTTATACATTTCTCTATTTTGTGTTTCATTTTTTAATGTAAGAATGTTTTACTTTTGAAATCACAAAATAAAAGTTTTGAGTATGCAGTTATAATATATGTTTTTCTAGGAAGATGTTTTTAAAATACAAAGCTTGGAATCTCTTTGTTACATTAAGCTCCCCAGATCAGCCAAAATCTCCATCAAATGTAACTGCTCACTAGAGTTCATGGCCTCTTCCTCTAGAAGGCTTACGGGCATTCAGGATCTCAAGGCACGAGCATGCCACATTAAAACACAAATTCAACAATATGAACATTCTTAAGTTTGCCCTTTAAAAACAAAAGAGAAAACAGCCAAAACACTCATAAAAATGTAAAATCAAAAATGAATAATTGATGAAATAAATTATTATCCCTTGCTTTTTTCTGCAATTCTAAAATTGGGAGAACCGTTTAAACTTTAGCCTAAAAGTTGTTTCTCCCAACTGAGAAAACCAATGTTTGAGTTTTCAGATACAGTATATGTTCTCATAGTACTTGAAACCCAAAGTAAGTCATACCTTCTGAGAGCATTTCTGGAATGTCTGCTTGATATCTAGGTCCCACTCTGATCTCACCTTTGTCAGCTAATAGTGTTTTCACAGAGGGGTCATAGACCAATGAGTAGAAAAAGGTATCCTGGAAAAAAAAAAACACAAAAAACAGAAAATACCTAGGTAAACGTTTTATAAAACAAAAAATCCAATGTCATGATCATGAAACCACAAAACTCCAGAGTGTATAAAATTTCACTTTGGTGAACAAATTCATAAATGTTTAAGGAGAACACAAAGTTATTATCATTATGTAATACAGTATAATATTAAATCAAGCCAAAAGAAATAGCTTAGAAAAATATATTATAAAGATTTATTATTTGTTCTAGTCTAAAAGAAAACCATTTCACTGCTCTAAAACAGGATTTTGAAAAGTTAGCAAAGTTAAGCCATGTACGTCAAAGGTAAGATACCTAAAATCAAGTAATCATTTAAACGTCCAAAGCCCACACTAAACAGTATGGATGCTTACATAGATAATAGGCACTCTTACTTTTTGAGTGTCCATCCGCATTTTATTAAAATGTACACACACCCACATTAATCAAACTATTGAAGAGCTGAGCTTTTATACAGTTTACTGATTAAAGTGTCACACTGTAAACATTTAATTAAACATTTATTACTTATCCTAGCTAATAAAAGAGAAACATGGTAATTGGCGTATGACCGCTACCCTTCCCACTGGCTAACCAGGGCGATATGCAAATTAACTGCCAGCCAAGATGGCGGCCGGCAGCCAGGCAGCTTGAAACTAACATGAGGCTTGCTTGCTTCAGTGACGGAGGAAACCAACGTTCCCCGCCTGCCGCTGCAGGCCTCTGAGCTGCAACTCTAAGCAACTATGTTACAAATATAGAAGCTAAACAAAACCCCAGAAACCTGCTTTAGTCCGCCGGGCTTCAGCCAGCAGGATCGCAACACTGTAAGCAAAGGTCAGAAACCTCTTTCAGCAGCGGAGGCCTAAGAGCTGGAGCCAAGCCTCAGAGCTAAAGCTGGCCCAGAATAAAAAAAAAGAAAAAGAAAAAAAGGAGCGGTTGGGAGCTTCCATCACCCCCAGCCTGAAAACAGCCCTCAGCCCCTCACCCAGACTGGCCAGGCACCCCAGTGGGGACCCCCACCCTGAAGGGTGTGTGACCAGCTGCAAACAGCCATCATCCCCTCACCCAGGCTGGCCAGGCACCCCAGTGGGGACCCCCACCCTGATCCAGGACACCCTTCAGGGCAAACCAGCCAGCACCCACCCGTGCACCAGGCCTCTACCCTATATAGTAAAAGGGTAATATGCCTCCCAGCACCGGGATCAGCGGAGCCACAAGGCCTCCCACCGGGATCAGCGTGACAGGGGGCAGTGCCCCAAACCCCTGATCGGCCCTGCTCTGTATGTGACAGGGGGCAGGGCCACAACCTCCCTATCCACCCTGCTCTGTTCGTGACAGGGGAAGGCGCCCCAACCCCCTGATCAGCCCTGCTCTGTGCCTGATAGGGGGGAGCTCCCCAACCCCCTGATCGCCCTGCGGCTGTGTGTGTGACAGGGTGCAGCGCCCCAACCCCCTGATCGGCCCTGCTCTGTGGGTGACAGGGTGAGGTGCCCCAACCCCCCCTCCCACAGGCCCTGCTCTGTGTGTGACGGGGTAGAGCCATAACCTCCTCATCGGCCCTGCCCTGAGTGTGAGAGTGGCGGCGCCCCAACCCCCTGATTGGCCCTGCTCTGTGGGTGATAGAGGGAGGCACCCCAACCCCCTGATGGGCCCTGCTCTGTGCATGACAGGGGGCAGCGCCCCAACCCCCTGATTGGCCCTGCTCTGTGCGTGACAGGGGGTGGCGCCGCAACCTCCCTATCGACCCTGCCTTGAGTGTGACAGGCGACGGTGCCCCAACCCCCCAATCGGCCCTACCCTGAGCGTGACTGAGGGTGGCATTGCAATCTCCCAATCGCCCTGCTCTGTGCATGACAGGGGGCGGCGCCCCAACTCCCCAATCGGCCCTGCTCTGAGCCCGACCAGGGGCTGCACCTAGGGGTTGGGCCTGCCCTCTGCCACCCGGGAGCAGGCCTAAGCCAGCGGGTCATTATCTCCCGAGGGGTCCCAGACTGTGAGAGGGCACAGGCCGGGCTGAGGGACCCCCCCCCCCCGCCGAGTGCACAAATTTTTGTGCACCGGGCCTCTAGTAATTCTATAGTTCTCCTTTAAATTCTGAAGCATTCATATGTATACATAGGTAGGTATATTAATATTCATACATACCACCACGATCAGCACACCCACCTGACTATCCATGGTCCCATAAAATGCAACAGAGCCCTAGTTACTGAGCCTAATGGATAAGAAGACCCAGCCACCAGTCCTTTGCTGAATTCTGGGTAACCAATGGAGGCCATCTGAACAGGTAAAGTCTTGTCCTTGCTTTTGGCTATGATTCTGAGGGTCACCTACTGCATGAACCTCTCTATTACATCCTGGAAGGCCGGGCCCATCATTACCATCAGCACTTTACCAAGACCCAGCCAAGCAAACTGCAAATAAGAATTAGATTATAAAGCTTTCTCCTTTCAAGGTCTTACAGGCTGTGATAATGGGAAAGGAGAAAACCAAAAAGGAGATACTAAGAAATTCTGCAGTGTTTTAATCATGGTTCACTGTCAGAAAAATTAAACAGGAGAACTGTTCAAAAGTCACACCATTATGTGACAATCTATGCATGTAAAAAAATGCTATCTAAGGAAAAGAAAAAAAATCTGCAGATTATATAAACCTGCTTAATAGATTGGGGGGGGGGGGGGCAGGGGGTAAGGACAGTCAGTACATAATCAGAGTTGTTGTTTCTTTATTTTTTAAGACAGGAGCAACAAAGAATGTTACCAGGTAACTAAAGCTGTTACCACTGGCTCACTATCAGCTTTAAAAGTAGAGGCACTTTAGGTCACTTTCAGTCTGTAAAATGTTAGTATAGTATTCCATAAAACAAGATTTTGCGCCCTGGCCAGTGTGACTCAGATAGTTGGGTGTCATCCTGTACACGGCAAGGTTACTGGTTCCATTTCCAGTCAGGGTGTGTATGGGAGACAACCAATCGATGTTTCTCTCTCACGTTGATGTTTCTCTCTCTCTCTCTCCCTCTCCCTCTCTCTCTCTCTCTAAAATCAATGAAATTGAGTGAAGATTTTTTTGAAAAAAATTTTTTGTTAAAGTTTCCTTAAACACACTGCCACAGGTCAGTTCCTATCTCAAAGATTGATAAAAGGCTAAGTGGTGAAAAAAACAAACACCTTTGCAAATTTTCACCTATTACAGTCCTTAGCATATCCAAATTGCTAACAATAACATAGAAGGCAAAAAATACCATTTTTTAAAAATCCACTCAACAGTCAAATATTTGAATAAAATACACTGGAACATATTGAATGTTCCCTCCTTTTATTTCTGCTTCTGTGCTAATTTATAGCATTATCAATATCCATGTTATTATCAACCATTCTGCTGGACAGACTGATGTGAGTACCTTCTTTTCTAAATTTCACAAGCATAAGTTATAAGGACTATTAGTCTTTTTTTCTGCCTTGAATATTTATTTCCTTTTAGTTTTCTTTATTAGAGTTCCTAATACGTAGTAGATCCACATATTTTAGCTATCCTTTTATTTATGTTTTCTTCATTTGAAATATGAGGACAATACTTGAGTATGATAAGAAATATGTCCCTTTAATTCTTTTTTAAAAATACACACACGCATACACACACACACACACACGTATATAAAATAAAGATTTAGGGAAAACAAAAACACCATGAAACTATATACAAAGGTAAACATAGTTAAAATTTTTCTTGAAGTTTACAGAAAGAAATATTTTTAGTTGACAAAGTTTATTAGGGTTCCAGGAAAGAAAGCACACCACCAATGGTAAAATCTCATCTAAAAGAGTCTAAAAGAAAAGCTATTTATTAAAAACAATGATGGCAACAAAACAAACAAAAACCAGGAAAGAGGACCAATTACAGTAAAATCATGTCTTCATAAGCCAAAATATTTCTTCTACCAGCTAATCATGTGCTGTACTTTATACAGTTTTTCATTACCAAATGAAAAGAGAGAGACAGACACAGGGGTTTTGTCAACTCTTGCCTCAACCAGAAAAATCAAATTATCCAAATACATTTTAGTGATTATATTTTTACTATAATACTGCTATGGTTGTGCAATAATTTGGTACAAAAAGAAATTAATTCAAAAGATATGGCTTCATGCAAAAAATGGAAAAACACACAGAAAACAAGTATAATTGTGAATTACCTCTTTATCGAGATATGACAATACTGACTCTGTCTCATTCAGAAGGGCAACACTGCATTTCCCCCTGTTGAAAGAGGGGAAAAGTGAATGAACAAATAAGCGTTTAAGAAAGGCTACTCCACCTTCACAGTGGTGACGTATGCAAAATACGGAATATTCAAAATGTAAAGTTGGCATTAAAAATCCAAATGGCAGTTAGGAATATACATAAATGTAAGACTGGCTTTACAATCCTGGTGTTGCATAATCTAAAACATAAGACAGTTTTTGTAGACATTTATAGAGAAGCTAACCTCTATAAATGGAAAGAGCTGTTAGGCGGTCAACGCTTATATCATAAAGCATTTTATAGTTATTTCTGAATTATTCAAGGAAAAAGTACAATGAAAAACCTTCAGATTAAGTCAGTTTCTGAGTCTATAATGAGTAAATATGAGGTGGTTTTATATTTTTCAAGCAAAAATATAAACAATGAAAACAATTATATAAACAATGAAAACCAGTATCTAATATAACCTCGATTTTTAAAGAAGCCACTGCATATGATAACCTAAAAATAATACACACTCATATCAGGATTAACTAACTTACTTTTATTGAAACTGCTCTAAAAACTAGTTAAAATTTAAACACTAGCAACTTCTACAGAGCAAGGGGCAAAATAACGATCTATAGGCTTGTGCGGACCTTGAAGTTTGATAGCAATTACCTTTGATCCTAAGTCTGTGCATGAGTTTGGAAATTATGTCAATTTAAAAAGGCTGGTCTAGACTTGAGAAAAAGTAAGGTTATCCAGGTAGAGGCATAAATTATGAGCACTTTTAAAATTATCCTCACTAGCTTGAAAAATTCAATATAGCTATATATGTGACAGGAGGATTTTTAAAAATATATTTTTATTGATTTCAGAGAGGAAGGGAGAGAGATAGGAACATCAACGATGCCCTAGCCCAGTGGTCGGCAAACCACAGCTCGCAAGCCACATGCGGCTCTTTGGCCCCTTGAGTGTGGCCCTTACACAAAATACCACATGCGATTGAAACTTTGTGGCCCATACGCAGAAGTCGGTTTTTGGAAAGATAGACGAAACAAGTATACAAGACGAGTGTGGATGGGAGAGTTGGAAGGGGTCGACCTCAGCGAACGTACCTCAATCAGACTGAGGACATTTTTAGCAAAGGCCAGCTTAGGAGTACCCTAAATTAATAACAATATACCTACCTATATAGTTTAAGTTTAAAAAATTTGGCTCTCAAAAGAAATTTCAATCGTTGTACTATTGATATTTGGCTCTATTGACTAATGAGTTTGCCGACCACTGCCCTAGACGGTTTGGCTCAGTGGACAGAGCGTCGGCCTGCGGACTGAAGGGTCCTGGGTTCGATTCCAGTCAAGGGCACATGCCTGGGTTGCAGGCTTGATCCCCAGTAGGGGGAGTACAGGAGGCAGCCAATCAATGATTCTCTCTCATCATTGATGTTTCTATCTCTCTCTCCCTCTCCCTTCCTCTCTGAAATTAATAAAAATATTTTTTTAAAAAACACACATCAATGATGAGAATCATCAATTGGCTGCCTCCTCCAGGACCACCACTGGGCAACATGACCTCCTTATTCATAGACTGATGCTCAACCACTGACCCATGCTGGCAGGTCTTGACAGAAGAATTTTGACTGCTCAAGTTATAGATATTCGTCAGGGCTCAGAAATATTTTCTAAATATGATGTATTTAATTTTCTAAACAAAAGTCACTACTTGCTCCCCACAAAATAACAAGCAAAAATAAACACATTACAGGGAATACAGTCCATAGTCTATACGTATAAAAGGCTAAGTGACTGTCCGACCTCTGGTACCTATGTTGCGCACTGACCACCAGGGGGCAGACGCTCAATGCAGGAGCTGCCGAGCTGCAGTGACTTGGCAGCAGTGGTTCTTGGGTTAAGGACCCTGAAACCAGAGAGGAGGGAACCTGATTCCTTGTGGGGCTGCATGATTCCACCTTCAGCCTGATTCCACCTTCAGCCATGGGTTATGTTGTTGCTGGGGCACTGTCGTCCCGAATCTGGTTTACTGCACACTTGTGTTTGCGTTCCACACCTTGTAGGACAGCAACTTTGCAGAGTGCCCTCTCATACTCTGGGACCCCTCGGGGGATGTCCGAGAGCCAGTTTCATCTGATCCCCACAGGCCAGGCCAAGGGACCCCACCTGCTCACTCTGCAGATGCCCACGAGCTGCAGCACCGCCCCAGGTGCAGCCGGCTGGGAAGGAACCAAAGGAGGTTGGCTCCAGGGTGTGTGTCCGGCCTGTCTCACCCAGTCCCTCCCATTGGCCACCACCCGGGACCACCTGCATTAGTCCCTGCACCAGAGCCAGCACCTTGAGCCAGCTCCGCAAGCCAGCATCTCGAGCCCAAAGACCTGAGCGTGAGTTTTCTTTCTTTTTCTCCCCGTCTCACTCTGCAGATGCCCTTCGAGCCGCGGAGCCATCCCAGGAATTCTAATTAATTTCCTTTCAATGTGTACGAATCCGTGCACCGGGCCACTAGTATTATAATAACTATGCATGTCACCAGGTGAGTGGGGGTGGGGGTGGGAGTATCACTTTGTAGTAAAGTATATGCCCTGGCCAGTGTGACTTGGTTGGTTGAAGCATTATCACATACACCAAGGGGTGGCAAGTTCAATTCCCAAATTGAGGGTTCAATCCCTGGTTAGGGCACCTGTGGGTTTCTCATCTCTCTCTCTCTCTCTCTCTCTCTCTCTCTCTCTCTCTCTCCCCCCACACCCCCTCTTTCTGTCAAAAAAAAATCAATTAAAAATTTTTTAAGTATATGATTGTCTAATCACTATGGTATACACCTGAAACCAATACAAAATAATACTGTTGTAAACTGTATTAGAAAAAATTAAATTAAAATAAGAAAAACAATTCAAAGGAAAAAATACCACAAGAAAAGTAAAATACTAGCACATAGGTTAAAAAAAATTAGTTTTCTAAACATTTTGCAATACTTCTATATTCCTCAAATTTAAGATCATTTTCTCATAAAAACATCTTTATCTGGTAATCACCTTAGGTTAATTAACATCACTTCAAAAGATATCTCTGAGAGCATATGGTATCTCCATAATATCCAATCTCTATTTTGGTTACCAAGAGTTACAAAGGTTTTCTATTTTTCTAATATATTTTATTCATGCATATTACTGAAGCAGAAAAATTAACATTATTACTTCAGTACACATAACACTCAAAAGTCAACAATTACCTGACATGCTTTCACAAGGGACAAAATGAGTGGGAAATTGCTCTGTTGCTGTGAGCACATCTATAGCAGCCACAAAACTTCTCTGACCTGTGGCTATGTGCTCCCCCATGCAGCATGCTTAAATAATAAATGGGCTTCCTAAAAGTAAGCTCCATTTTATTTTGCCTCATTTAACAGTTAACAAAGCAATATTTATAACAATTAATACATTACCTAGAAGAAATAAACTCATTTTTGTTAAGTTCTCAAAAGTTGGGTATTTTTGCCGGAACCGGTTTGGCTCGGTGGATAGAGCGTCGGCCTGCGGACTGAAGGGTCCCGGGTTCGATTCCGGTCAAGGGCATGTACCTGGGTTGCGGGCACATCCCCAGTAGGAGATGTGCAGGAGGCAGCTGATCGATGTTTCTCTCCCATCGATGTTTCTAACTCTCTGTCTCTCTCCCTTCCTCTCTGTAAAAAATCAATAAAATATATTTAAAAAAAAAAAAAAAAGTTGGGTATTTTTTAATGGGAGGAGCAAAATCTACTAAATGTTGTTTCAATAGATACCACTTTCTTTAATAGTCACTTGAATTTTAAGGGTTAACAGTCACTGGAAATTCATATAAACAATATAGCATACTTAAAGTCTCCTCCATACTGTCTGAAAGGACAAGAGAATTTAAACTGAATAATTAAACCATTTTCATAATTATATTAGGAGATAGAAAACACTGGTTATACTGTTTTATAGGCACATGATTAAAAAACACCAATAGGATACCTCAGCCAATCTAAAATATAAATTATTTGGGGCAATATAGCTTTTATGCAAAAATGAAAGGATAAGAGGTGATTTTAGTTTTTAAATTTTCTTTACTATACCTATATTATACTTTTCCCAAATTAAAAATGAAAATCCGCCCTGACTGGTTTGGCTCAGTGGATAGAGCGTCGGCCGGCGGACTGAGGGGTCCCGGGTTCGATTCCAGTCGGGGGCGTGTGCCTTGGTTGCGGGCACATCCCTGGTGGGAGGTGTGCAGGAGGCAGCTGATCGATGTTTCTCTCTCATCGATGTTTCTGGCTCTGTCCCTCTCCCTTCCACTCTGTAAAAAATCAATAAAATATATTTTAAAAAAAAAATGAAAATCCAACACAAAAATATTCATGTACACGTATTAACAGCTAACAAAGCAGGATGTTGAGTCAGAATTATTTTATGAAGTATGATTATGTAATAAACACGTGCTACATGCCAAGAGTTGCCAATAAAAGTAGTTTAAATGAGATTTAAAGTGTTGTCTTCCTTTATGCTGAACAAATATTGGCACATAGATAAACACATGCTAAATTTTAAGCAAACCCCAAACTAAAGGAATTATTATCAAACTCTAAATATGATTTATGCTAAATCTCAAGCAATGATCCTCATTGTTCTCTCCCATAATACTTCAATCCTTAAGGAATAAAGATACCCAAACATGATGATAAAATATATCAAAGACCATACACAAAGAAAGAACACTCCAGGCCCATATAATTATTCATACTGCTTTTCTACAGGGAACCATGCAAGAGCAAGGAATTTCCATGGAGATAACATACTACCCCACAGATCATTCAAAAAGTTCTTTAAAATATACTGTTTCAGAGACCGTGCTGGGATAGAGAGACATGTGAATAAACATAACACAACATGGTCCCATGTTTAATGGCAGGTGCTGATCAGCCTACTGTTTGCTTATCAGGATGTCCTGTATAATCCAAGAAATTCAAAAACCATATGTAAAAATGTGCATACAGGTAATATACTTCTTTTACCTAAAGATGTTACCAATCTGGATAAGTGAAAAAGAGAAAGTTTAAATTAGCATCCATTTCCATACTGCCTGAAGAATTCCATTCCATTTCATACAACTGCAGTTTGTGGAATGGTTCAGAATTTACCATCCCTGCTTGGAAAAAAGTCCAGATTTCTTAGGCACACCAGATTGAATGAATCCAAGTATCTTGGGGAAGGATCAGGAATCTACCTGATCAACAAGCATCACCAGTGATGTTAAGGCACACTGAACCTGGGATACCACTACGACAGATGCAAGGTCTGCTTTAACCTTAGTCCTTGTTCAATGAAAGCCATTATTTCTTCATTTTTAAAAAAAGGCATTTTTCTCGCTGGCCTTATGAGCTTACATTTGCTCTGAAGACTTTTTCATATTAAAAAAACCATGCTAGGTTCTGTGAGTGGAAATTCAGCAAATAGACAGTTTTATACAGCATCGTATCCATTAAATACAATGAACAACCAAATAAAATAATGAAGCTCAAAGATCCAACATGCATTCAGAAAGATTACAAATTCTGAAGGAAATTATTTCTAAACTAGAATTCTATGCTTAAACAAATCTCCATTAACAGTGAAGAACATTTTCAAGTAAGTAAACACTAAAAACTTTTTACATTTTAGAAGACTAATGGAAAGGAAAAAGCAAAACAATTATCATACTCTAAGGAAAACAAAAGGTTGTACGAGAAAGAGTACCAGTATGTAAGGAATATTTACAAGTCATAAAATACAAAGATTGATCATTAAGTTAAATAAAAGTTGTGATATATTGGAAACACAAGGGAAAGAGAAGCGAAGGAAGAGGAAGTAAAGAGAGATTTCTAAAACTGAAAAATTTAACATTAGCAGTGTCAGAGTGGTAAACGTGCAGAGAAGTTGAAAATGACTGCAGTGGGGGAACTCATTGATTTGATTTTTAAAATAATAAAATTTAAATTTAAAGCAAAATGGGGAATCCTCATTAGATAAAGTGCATAAATTTGTATGACTACAATATATACTAAGGGAGCAAATTTTCCTCAACCTTTGTGTTACTGACATATGTTGCAAGGGCTATCCTGGTAGGGTAATATTTAAGTAGCATCGCTGGCCTCTACCCCACTGGATGATAGTAGCACCCTCACAGCGAGTTGTGACGACCAGAACTGTCCAGACCTTGCCAAAAGTCCCCGAGGACATAAAACTGCTTAAGAACTGGTTAAAAACCAGTGCTCTAAATTATTAAATAAATCTCAGCAACAAACATTCAAGGACTGCCTATGTTAACTGAAGGAATATGATTTTATAGATTATAAAAAGGAGGAGGACAAAGAAGACAAAGGAATCTGGAAACCTTTAAGCATTCCTATTCAAAGATATATTTTTGTTGTTAATATTGCTTTAACAGATGTTAAGAAATAAAAATAAAAGAAGGATCAAAAAAAAAGAAAACCCCACAAAATTGGAACATCTGTTTGAGTAAGGTAGGGGAATAAAAACCAAGAAGAGAAGTTAGGGCTTACTGCGGACTTTATGAAGAAAAATGACAAGCAATGTTTTAGAAAGACCATTCTGCCTGTGGCATGTGAAGAGTACTGAAGATTAAGACTTTAATCCACAATTCAGGAGATTGGATAAAAATGTGAAAGAAACTGTCCACAAGTAAATTCAAGGGAGGGGGTTATCCCTTCCTTGGTGCCACCTTCCCCTTGTACAGCTAGGAGCCAGTGAAATGTCCAAAAGGTAGGGTACTAGAAAGTTCCCCTGCTCCAGAACAGGATGACAATTGGTTTTGATTGCCAGGAAAATCACAGGCATTTCCACAACTGTGTGGAACACCCGTACTAGGGACAATATGCAGTATGTACTTCCATCTAGCCCAGGGCCTTTCTGCATTGTGGTTTTGGTTAGAGAAGGAAACACTTCAACCCATAGGGAATAAATTGATCATTTCAAAGGGAAGATTATACAGTGTAACCACCACATTTTTTTAAAGTGTGTATAAAAATATTAACTTTAAAATGTTAAATTGGGATATGGTTTTTCCCCACTTACTATATTTTCCCTCTAGTTGTGCTACTAGCAACCCTATGAGCCTAAGCACACTAAGTAATTAAAGTATCAGTAGATGAGCTAAAAGATAAAAGTCAGACTTAGCTCAGAACCAAAATCAGAAAATTTAAGAAAAGACAAAGAGCCCTGCTGGCCAGTGTGGTGCATTGGTTGAGCCTCGACATATGAACCAGGAGATCACGGTTCAATTCCTGGTCAGGGCACATGCTTGGTTTAGAGGGACACTCCAGAGTACATGAACCATGCTTTTAAAACTCCTTATTTTCACCTTTCTTGATCCTTTACATTCCCATACATTTTAAAATCAGCTTAATTTACACACACTTACACTTCACACACACGCAAACACTGCTGAGCTTTTCTTTGAAACTGTATTCAATCTTTGGAATAATGTGGAGAAAACTGACATATTGTCATGCATTTACTTATCCTGCATTTACTTAAGTCTTTTCATTCCTTCAGCAATACTTTATAACATTAGTTTTTACACATCTTTTCCCTTTTTCAAACATCTTGAGATTTATTTCTAGGTGTTCAGTGTTCTTTGATGATATTGTAAATGGTTATTTTTTTAAACTTAGTTTTCTAACTGATCCTCTTCACACCATATACATAAAACAAACTTCAATACAAAAGATGAAATAGTAAAACATCAAGAAAACATAAGACTCTCTTCACAATCTTAAAAATCTTTGCCTATTCCAAGACAGTGACACTTGGATTCTTTCTTGAATGAATACCCTTCCTGTATTTAACTGTCATCCCCTCCTCCTGCTGTTCCATCACTCATTTTCCAACCATATTTCTCACATATTTAAAAACAAATCAACGAAGCTGGAAAGAGCAAAGATGACATAGTGGTGCAGAAGAATAAGCACTATTCAGCAAGAGAAGAAGCTACACATTGTCATTCCAAGTAAATTCCAGCAACGTGTGGCCAAAGTCCAACAAATACACTTAAGATTAGAAAAGGTATTAACGATACACCAAAATATTGGTGCTGTTGGGTGGAGGAATTATAGGGTGAGCCTACCTAGTCAACAAGTTATGAATAGCTTCTTTCCATGCCTGATGTCATGTACACATCATAATGCTGTACGTCTGCAACCAGGCAGTCCGGGTTCAATTTCTGAATCTGCCATTTAAAAGCTGTGAGTCCAGCCCTGGCTGGTTTGGCTCAGTGGATAGAGTGTTGGCCTGCGGACTAAACGATCCTGGGTTCAATTCCAGTCAAGGGCACATGCCTGATTGCAGGCTCAATCCCTGGTAGGGGGCGTGCAGGAGGCAGCCAATCAATGATTCTCTTTCATCATTGATGTTTCTATCTCTCCCTTCCACTCTGAAATGAATAAAAATATTTTTTTTTAAAGCTGTGAGTCTGACAATTACTTAACCTTTTTGTACTTCAGTCTCCTCATCTGTAAAATTGGGGTTATAACAGGACCTACTTCATCAAGTCATTGTGAGGATTAAATAAGATATATGTAAAGCAAGTGGGATAACAGTGATCATAAAGATTCAATAAATGTTAGATACTTTAAAAGCCAAGTTCAATAAACATGGGCTATATATGACTGAATATAGTATTATATATACTTACAACAGGTCTCGTAGCTGGCATTAACAATCCATTTTATAGTGCTTTATAAAATGGATGCAGCATATATAATTTATTATTAATGGCTTAAGACACTGTGTGTGAAGCATGCTGCCTCTTCCCTTTGTCTAAACAAAAAAGTTCCCAAAGCATTCTCATTGCTCAAGTCCTATGTATTTCACAACAAGAGCTGAATCACTAACCCTACCCAGAACTGTCCGGATCTCTCTCTTCCAGTGGAATCAGGGAATCAGGAGGAACAAAGAGTTGCTTCCCTGTCATTCTGAGAAGCTCATAGCATCTCAAACTACAGTATTATAGCTCACAAATTACAAAGAACCTCAGGAATACCTCAGTCAGGTTTTCTCCTATGCTCCACATGGCACAAGGAAAATCTGGGCACATATAATGTCCCTGAGACTAAAAAGCCAGTATTCACCCAATGAGCCCTCTTTGCTGCCAAACAACAATGGGGCTCCAGTAATTTCCTCTTGTTATAGCAGAAATAGATAGGGCATGACTTCAACAGGAGCAAAATGTCAGATCGCATTCAACGTGCACTTGTTCCACATCAGCATGAGGGCTGGGCAGCACGACTCCATGCTTTGGCCAGAGACTGCCCCGAACCCCATTCAGCTGTTCAAAGATGAAAGCTACAGATGTCCCTTTTAATTTGGGGAAGAAAACAAAGTCCCAAATGCCTGTCTCCATCATAATTCAAAAGAATTGCCACCTGATAAACTCCTTCTTGAGTTTATGAGCTAGGGACCTTGTCTTACTTACCAAGCACCTAGTAAACTACCCAATCTGGAATATTCTCAGGAAATGTGTTCAACAGTGACTGATCACATATACCGTGTAATTTCTATGTTCAACACAGGGTGTCTTGATAATTATATTTCAATATACTCTCTCAGTCCTTATGAAAGATGAAAAACACATCACTTTTTCCCTTCCAAGCAATCTGTTAAAGGAAACTAGCATTACTTGTAAACAGATTCTAAGCTATCAGGAGGGTAAATTAAAAATATACTTGTGTGTTTTGGTTACATTTTAAAAACCATTTGTCACATTCTTGTACTGGCAAGATTTTTAAAACTGGCCACGTTAACTTCTTGAGCTTAAAATGAATTTTTACATTCTAGCTTCTTCTAATTAAATAATCAATTCATATGGCTCTTTAGCATTTATTAGTTACATACATCTGTAAGAAAATGATTAAAGGTTTTCACATTTTATCTTTTTGAGCAAAAATTAACTTACTCTCCTAATTCCTGAAATACCCCTAATTGGTGGGTAAAATGACTATCCAACTTATTTGGCCTAATTATCTTTTTCAGAAAAGGACCTAATTCACACAGAATATACTAACTGTAGCCGATCTAAACACAGTATTCCTTTAAAAAAAAGAACTAAATAAAGCAACAGTATAATGTTAACTTATATTGAGGGGGTTATCAAAACATTTCTTAAAAGAACTGGGGGAAAAAGAATTACAGTATCTTTGTCATACATTTCGTACCTTAGAAGATCTCTATGTCTACTCTGAAAAGAGGTCCTTGGAGTTGAGGTGCATGCGTGCGAGCGTGTGTGTGTGCGCGCGCGCGCACGCGCGCATGTGCACACGCACACGTGTGTGGTTACAAGGGCCAAATCAAACTTGTTTAATCCCAAAAAGGCAGATTTAAATACAATACTGAATTGAAGGCTAAAGAGGAGGGAGGGGCAATTATTGAAATAAATAAATAGTTAACATATAACATAGTTTACTCCTTATATTAATAGTTTTTAAGAGAACTGAATAAAATAAATAAAGATTGTGAACAAGAGTTGAAGGAATTTCTTTACCTCAAGAGACAGAAACACTGCATTTTCTCACACCTATCACCCTGGACACATTCTGCTCCCTGCACATCTAAGCTCACCTGTTTCCCTCTACCTGAAACATGTCTCATAGTATCTCAAAGGCTGAGTAAATGCCAACTCCCCAAGTTTTCCTGATCCTAAAGGTGTGTAACTACCTGTTTTTTTAGTTCACACATTTTGTTACACCTCCAAGATGCACCTATTATAAACCACAGTGAGAAACAGCTTAACCGTGTGTGCTTAAATGATACCACTATCAGCAGATCATATAAAACCACCATCACTCCTCCACAACTTCCCAAACTACAAACCAAGACTGAATTTTCCCACTTTTACAACCTATTAATGCACAAAGCAAATGCAAGTAAGTAATAAAGAATATAAAGTTTTTAGCCCAGAGATCCTCAAAAGAAAAATAAAAGGCCATATACTCTATAGGATCAAAGGTCACCTGCCCTAGGAACCAGATCTTGGGTCCTAGTTCTTGGACTCTAATCCTATTCTATATAATAAAAGCCTAATATGCAAACTGTCCCCTCCACCGGGAGTTCAACTGCTTGCTATGACGTGCACTGACCACAAGGGAGTGGCACGGAACATGGTGGTGGTCGGCAACTCGATGCTGGCAGCAGTGTAGGCACTGCTGGCCTCAATGGGCCCCAACGAGAGCGGGACCATGGCGGGATGGTGGAGCAGGTGAGCAGGCGGCACCAGGCCAAGGCAGGTGCAAGCGGGGCCCGATCGCCCTGCCAATCACAGCGACCAGTGGCGGCAGCAGGGGGCAGGGCTGCCACCTGGCTCCCAGGCACTGAGGGAGCCGGGCGGGGTCCCGATGACTCAGGTGGAGGGGGGCGCACTGGGGCCTGGGGGCCCAGGTGCTGCCCAGGGCCCAGAGGTCAGCTGGGACCTGCCTTTCCATGCTAGACACTCACGCTTCAATCTCTGGCAAGGCCTAGGGACCACACCTGTGCACGAATTTCATGCACTGGGCCTCCAGTGACTCTATAATGTTCTAGAACTCTGGAAAAGACCAGCATTTCCCAAAATGCAGGATGTCTCCTGGACACTTTTATAGAGGATGCTAACAGATACCCAAATAAGTTGGGAAAGTCAGGATTAAAATAAAGCTACGTGGTTACTTTACTGCAGAACATTCTCAGGGCTTTAATATGCAAAGGCACACTATAAATTTTCAAGGTAAGATTCCATTATGAAGTATTTAGTAAACTAATTTGAGCAAGATCGTGAGCAGAGTTTGGAAAATGCTTCAAAGAAGGTTGCTTGGTGTGTTTTTTAATTGTCATGATATTACTGAATACTATCGACTTCTTAAAAAGTTCTTACCTGATATGTGTTGCAGGCAGAGATTCATATTGGCGAGACAAAAAGAGTTCCCTATGTTTCAACTGATGTTTCTGTTTATCAGTCAAGTCAGCCTCAATGGTTGTTTCAGATTCTTCCTCAATTTCTTCTACACAAATAAAATTCAAAGAATTCATTATTACAAAGCACAATATCTATCTGGATATTAAGAGAGACAAAAAACTTTCATTCAATATTTTCTTCATATAATTAATGTTAAATTTACATATTTAGCTTTTCATCTGAATTACAATCATAAAATTAAGTTACATAGCTTCAAAGGAAGAAGAAGAACTGCAATTTAAAAATGGCAGATGGGCCCTGGCAGAGTAGCTCAGAAAAGATGCCAAGTGTTGGGAGAAACAGGAGTGGGGCAAAAGCTAAATAACAAGAGGGAAGGGTTGGAAGTCTATCTACAAAACAGTAACAACAGGATACTCCATTTAAAAAGAGAATAGTCAGCCCTGGCTGGGGTGGCTCGGTTGATTGGAGCATTTTTCCATGCACCAAAGGCTCGCGGGGTTTCATTCCTGGTCAGGGTACATACCAAGGTTGCAGATTTGGACCCATACAGGAGGCAGCAGATCAATGTTTATCTCTCACACTGATGTCTGTCTCTGTCTCTCTCTCTCTCTCTCTCTCTCTCTCTCTCTCTCTCTCCCTCCCTCCCTCCCTTCCCCCCCTCCTCTCCCTCTCTCTCTCTCCCCCCCTTCCTCTCTCTCTAAAAATCAACAGAAACGCCAAAACCGGTTTGGCTCAGTGGATAGAGCTGGATAGAGCGTCGGCCTGCGGACTGAAGTGTCCCGGGTTCGATTCCGGTCAAGGGCATGTGCCTGGGTTGCGGGCACATCTCCGGTGGGGGATGTGCAGGAGGCAGCTGATGTTTCTAGCTCTCTGTCTCTCTCCCTTCCTCTCTGTAATAAATCAATAAAATATATTTTTTTTTAAAAATCAACAGAAACATATCTGCAAGTGAGGATTTTTTAAAAAGAGAGACTAATCAGAAAACAAGAAATAGGATAACACATTTCAAATTAGAAAACACAAATAAAAAACTAATAGAAGGATTAGAAGGTAACACTAAGAAAATCTCCCAGAAATTACAACATTAAGACAAAGTGATAAATAACTAAATTTTTTTTTTAAATAAAGAACACTGCCTGAGCCGTTTGGCTCAGTGGATAAAGCGTTGGCCTGCGGACCAAAGGGTCCCTCCCGGGTTCAATTCCAGCAAAGGCATGTACCTCAGCTGCAGGCTCCTCCCTGGTCCAAACCCTAATCAGGGCACAGGCAGGAGGCAACCAATCGATGTGTTTCTCTCACATCAATGTTTCTCTCTGTCTTTCCCTCTCTTCCACTCTCTCTAAAAAAAAAAAAAAAAAAAATCAATGGAAAAATATCCTCGGGTGAGGATTAAAAATAAATTAATTAATAATAATAATAAAGTTTTAAAAAATAAAATAAAGAACATTCATGAAGTTCAACATCCCAGTAATAAAATTCCAGAAAGAACCAACAGAGAAAACATATTTCTTTACCTTTCTTAGGGGGTCAGGGGAGAGGGAAGACCTCTCAAAGAAATGATTCAAGAAAATTTCCCCTTACTGAGCAAGATGATTGTCTAGATTTAATTCCCAGCATAATTAATGTTTTAAGTGCTAATATGAGAAGATCACAAAAATTTGCAGAAAGGAAACATAGGTCATGTGCAAAAAAACTAGACTTAGTGGAATCACATGTGAACAGCAACACTGTATGATAAAATGGTAGAGCAATGCCATCTAAGAGGAAAACTGATATTCAACCCACAATCCTATATAATAAAGAGGGAATGTGCAAATTGACCGCCACTCCACCACAAAGATGGCGGCGCCCACGGGGGGGGGGGGGGGGGGGGTGGCGCGGGGTGGTGGTGGTTCCATAACACAAGATGACTGCGCCCACATCGGAGGCAGGGGGTGGGGGGGTGGGGCTGTGTGTGTGGTTCCATAACACAAGATGACTGCGCCCACAGCGGAGGCAGGGTTTCCGTAACACAAGATGGCTGCACCCACAGCAGAGGCCCAGTTCCCGTAAAGAGCCTTAACGAGCAATCAGCAGGGACCTGAGGCTGCGCCCCCACCCCCTGCCCCTGTGGGGCTTGACAGGGGACTTCAGGCCACACCACCCACCTGGCAGGGCTTGATGGGGAACCTCAGGCCACACCCCACGCCCAGCAGGGCTTGACGGGGGGCCTCAGGCCGCACCTCCCGCCTTGACACTAGGCTGGGGGACCTCAGGCCATGCCCCCCACCCAGCAGGGCTTGATGGGGAATCTCAGGCCATGCCCCACACCCAGCAGGGCTTGACGGGTGACCTCAGGCCACGCCCTCCGCCTCGGCGCCAGACCAGGGGACCTGAGGCTGCGACCCCCTGCCTGGCGGGGCTTGACAAGGGTGGGACCAGCTGGGTCTGGATCTAGCCCAATGGGGGACGGAGGGCAGCCAGGTCTGGGTCTCGAGTGATTTTGAGGTGGGTGGGCGGGGACTTGACTCTAGGTCCCGTGGTGCGCCCCAGACTCTGACAGGAGGAAGATTTTCATATACATTTTACTAATTTTCTTTCATCTCTGACACTTCTATTATAGAGAATGGGCAAATAGCAATATTAAAATATTTCCTCTAATTAATCCCCTTTTAATGTGCACGAATTTCATGCACCAGGCCACTAGTTGCATAATAAACTATCATGATGGAAACAAAGAAAGGACAACCTTTCATTCATTCAACCAAGAGATATTAGGTGTCCAAACAGGCACTATTCAAGGTATTGGAGACAAGCAATGAGCAAAACATTAATAAGAAGAAACAATTCAAAGTGTTTGCCTTTGGGAAGCAGGGTTGGAAGGAAGTGATGGAAGACAGAAGACAAAGTTTTACATCAGATTTTTAAAAAGCACTATTTAATACTTTCTTTTATTTTACTGAGGAAGGGAGAGGGAGAGAGAGATAGAAAGAAACATCAGTGATGAGAGAGAATCGTTGATCAGCTGTCTTCTACAGGCCCACACCAGGAATCCAGCCCACAACCCCAGCATGTGCCACCACTGGGAATCGAACCATGACCTCCTGGCTCATAGGTCAACGCTCAATCACTGAGCCTCACCAGCCAGGCTAATACTCTTTTTAAAGGAAAAAAAAAATGACCAAATGTCATTTACAGATATAATCACAAATAATTTTAGATACAAAAATGTTTTAAATACAATTATCTCTTAGGGGCTCACAGATTCTCTGCAACCTTACCTAGATCAGACGTGTACATCCATGGGAATAGTAGGAGCATTGAGGCGCAGAGTGTGAGCCAAGGTGGGGAGGAGGGATCAATCTTCACACAGAAAGTAGAACTCAAGTTCAGGCCTCTAATGCCTTAATTTTGGGTCACTGGCAACAAACACACAACACTTTTCTCTTCCTCACAATTCTTAATAGTTCTTATTTATGGACCCTGGACCATAAAAAGATTTTTATCACATATAATCCCCTAGTGTGGCCGTTCTTTTGAAATGTGTGAGGGGAATGAATGGGCTAAGTGTCAGATCTTTTCTACTTCCAAATTTTTAAAGCTCTGAATGGAAAATGAACCTGAAAAACTGATTTAGAAAGATTCACCTAGCTCAAAAAAAATAAAATAAAATTATTTAAAATTCTTAAATTTTCTTTTTAATGAGCTACTCAAAGAAAAATACAGCACGAAAAGAGCCATTTACTTTCAAGTGTAACAACATTTCACCAATAGAAAACGATGTGCACTGGCATTATTAGCACCAGCAAAGATCACACACAAAATTATACTTTACTAGCAAGAAGGCA
Source organism: Myotis nattereri (assembly GCF_964212035.1). Taxonomy (NCBI): domain Eukaryota; kingdom Metazoa; phylum Chordata; class Mammalia; order Chiroptera; family Vespertilionidae; genus Myotis; species Myotis nattereri. Next base: position 62,354,551 of record NC_138085.1, read on the forward strand.
CTGGGGCAAGGAGGGGAGACAGAGTACAGGAGAAACCTGCACAAAAGGGATTGTATGAAGTTTTAAGGGGCATATAAATATCACTATTCTTAACAATGCATGTGCCATATAACTGCATGACCCATCAAGGCTCCACAAATTCCAAAGTTTTAGACTGCAGGATGAGAAAGAAAGCATGGCCAAAAGCTCACTAACACTAATTACACTTGCAAGCTGAGAGGGGATGGGATAAGGCCAGCACAAATAATGTCTAAGAGGCACCATCAGAGAAGAAATAAAACTAGCTGAGTATCGTCCAGAACACCAAAGCATCAGCCATGGGATATGGGAGATCAATCTCAGCAGCAGGTTACCATCAAGGGCTCAGGCAAAGCTTTAGAGATTGGGCATGTGACATGTGTAAGACCAGAGTAGGCGACTAAGCAATGTATTAACTGAACAACGAGGGACAGAACGTAAGCAAGAGGAGTAAGTACTGGACCAGAAACTGGGTGTTTTTCAGAACAGATCAGAATTGTAATTCCTATCTATTAGTTGGGAGGGATGAAGCAGAGAACTGGCAGGAGGAGAATTCTCCACAGGTTATTCTCCAGCTTCCTAGATCTCTATTTTAATGAAATATCTGCCCACAGTGATAAGATATTAGCTCATACAGACCACACAGAAAAGCAGGTGGTTAACAATTTGTTTACAGAGGCATTTAACAAGTACCCAAATGTTTGAAGACATATTACTGGACTGAAAATAGCTTGGTAACTCAAGCCTGCCTGTTAAGAAAAAAAAAATCCTCAAAAAAGGAATAAGCAAGTTGAATAAATTAGAAGAATTTTCATGACAGCTGCGATTTCAGGGAACTACCTGAATGAAGAGAAAAAATGTTTGGCAGTCTAGAGGCAAATGATCAATAAACAAAAATCAATTCTATTTCTATCAGTAGCAATGAACAATCTAAAACTTAAATTAAGAAAACAATTTCATTTACAATAGCACCAAAAGGAAAAATATGCTTAGGAATATTTTTGACAAAAGACAAATTTTGTATACTAAAAACTATAAATATCATTAAAATAAATTAAAGAAGACCCAAATAAATGGAAAGATTTTATTCACAGACTGGAAGACTTAATATTGCTAAGGTGGCAATACTCCCCAAATTGATCTACAGATTCAATGCAATCCTACCAAAATTCAAACTGCCTTTTTTCCAAAAACTGACAAAGTAATCCTAAATTTCTTATGAACATGTAAGCAACCCCAGAATAGCCAAAATAACTTTTGGGGGGAAAAACTTAAGAGAACTCACACTTTCAGATTTCAATGTTTACTTTAAAGCTGCAACAACCAAGACCATGTGGTATTGGTATCAGTCTAGACATACAGTATAGATCAGCCGTGGGCAAACTACGGCCCGCGGGCCGGATCCGGCCCGTTTGAAATGAATAAAACTAAAAAAAAAAAAAAAAAAGACCGTACCCCTTTAGGTAATGATGTTTACTTTGAATTTATATTAGTTCACACAAACACTCCATCCATGCTTTTGTTCCGGCCCTCCGGTCCAGTTTAAGAACCCATTGTGGCCCTCGAGTCAGAAAGTTTGCCCACCCCTGGTATAGATCAATGAACAGGACTGAGTCCAGAAATAAGTCCATACATTTATGGTTAATTTTGGACAAGAGATAATTCACTGGGGGAGTGAATAATGTTTTCTACAGAAATGGTGCTAAGAACAACTGGATATTCACATGCAAAGAATAAAGTTGGACCTTCACACCATATATAAAAATTAAGTCAAACTGAATCAAAGGCCTGAATGTAAGAGCTAAAACTAGAAAATTCTTACAATGAAACACAGGTATAAATCTTTATGACCTTAGACTAGGCAATGGTTTATTCACTGTGGACCCTAAAGCATAAGCAACCAAAGAAAAAATAGATAAACTGAAATTAATATTAAAATCTTTATGCTTAAATGGACACTATCAAGAAAGCAAAGAAATACAGGAGAAAATATTTACAAATTATGTATTTGATAAGTGTCGAGTACCCAGAATATATAGAGAACTCTTATATAATTCAAGAATAAAAAGACAACCCAATCAAATAATGGGCAAAGGATGAGAATAAATATTTCTCCAAGATGTACAAATGGCAAATAAATACATGAAAAAATGTTCAACATCATCAGTTACTAGCGAAATGCAAATCGAAACTTTAGATACTTCACACCAACTAGAATGACTATAATAAAAAAGATAATAAGAAGCATTTGCAGCCGAAACCGGTTTGGCTCAGTGGATAGAGCGTCGGCCTGCGGACTGAAAGGTCCCAGGTTCGATTCCGGTCAAGGGCATGTACCTGGGTTGCGGGCACATCCCCAGGAGGAGATGTGCAGGAGGCAGCTGATCGATGTTTCTCGATGTTTCTAACTCTCTATCTCTCTCCCTTCCTCTCTGTAAAAAATATTTAAAAAATAAATAAATAAATAAATAAAATAAAAAAAAGCATTTGCAAAATAGAGAAATTAAAAATCTCTGTACATTATTTGTGGGAATGTAAAATGGTGTAGCTGCATTGTAAAACAGTTTAGCAGTTACAGTTACTGTATGTCCAAGCAATTCCATTCCTAGGTATATACCCAAAAGTGAAAACATACATCAACACAAAAACTTGTAAATGAATGTTCACAGCATTATTCATAAGAGCCAAAAAGTAGAAACAACCCAAATTGATAAAATGGATAAACTGATATAGTACATCCATATAATGGGATATTATTCAGCCATAAAAGGAATGAAGTGCTGATTTATGCTTTAACATGGATGAACCTTGAGACATACTAAAGAAACATTACGAAAGTGAAAGTTACAAAGGACTACATATTTTATGATTCCATTTATATGAGAAGTCCAAAATAGGCAAATGTACAGAGATAGGAAGCAGATTTGTTGCTGATAGAGGACGGATGGAGGGAGAAATGGGGGAGTGGACTGCTAATGGGTATGGGTTTCTTTTTGGAGTGGTGAAATGTCCTGGAATTAAATAATGGCTATGGTTACACAAATCTGTGATTATAGTAATAACCATTAATTGGACACCTTTTTAAAGGGTGAATAATATGATATGTGAATTACATCAAAAAGAAAAAAGCTAAACCTGAAAAAGGGGGTGGGAGGGCAAATGAAATGCCGAGTCAAAGAAGAACGAGTGAGTTTCAGTGCAGTAGTGCCCCCTCATCAATGGGGAGATGTTCCAAGGCCTCCAGTGGATGCCTGAAGCCACAGACAGTACCAAGCCCTATCTACACTGTTTCCTTTCCTACATATACATACCCATGATAAAATTTAATTTACAAATGAGGCACAATAAGAGACTAACACAAGTAACTAACTATAAGATAGAGCAATTATAACAATATGCTATAATAAAAGTTATGTGGCATGCAGGGGTTATTTGAATAAAAACACTGCAATATAGTCGATTTGATAACCAAGACAGCTGCTAAGTGACTAACGGACAGGTGGCATATGCAGCGTCGATACACTACACAAAAGGGATGATTCACATCCTGGGGGGGACGGAGCAGGACAGTGTGACATTTCATCATGCTACCCAGAACTGTGCGCAATTTACAATTTATTAACTGTTTATTTCTGGATTTTCCATTTAATATTTTCGAACCATGATTAACTGCAGGTAACTGAATCTTCGAAAAGAGAAACCATGGATAAGGGGGGACTACTGTATAGTCATGTAATGGAATTCCACTCAGTAGCTTACAATGAATAAGTGAATTCACACACTAACATAGATCTCAAAACTTGATACTAAGCAATAAACGGCAATCTGCGGAAGGACATATATACACAATAACATTTTTTAATGCAAAAACAATGCTCTATATAAATACTACATATATGTAGCAAAAGTATAAAAACATGAATAGGGAAAAAACCACCAAAGGTAAGACAGCAATTCACCTATGGGGAAACTAGGAGGGGAATGGAGTTGGGGAGGGACACACAGCACTATAAGAATATGAAATAAATATGTCAAAATACTAAGAAGACAAAGCTAACTAGTAGGTTCATAATTAATAATTCATTATTCTCTTTTCTGCTTACTAAAAATACTTTAAAATAAAAAGTGAGTAGGACCCAACAGAAAGATAACACCTCTAATCCACATTAAATTGTGGATTTCCTTCTTTTTTTTTTTTTTTAAAAATATATTTTATTGATTTTTTACAGAGAGGAAGGGAGAGAGATAGAGAGTTAGAAACATCGATGAGAGAGAAACATCGATCAGCCGCCTCCTGCACATCTCCTACTGGGGATGTGCCCGCAACCCAGGTACATGCCCTTGACCGGAATCGAACCTAGGACCCCTCAGTCCGCAGGCCGACGCTCTATCCACTGAGCCAAACCGGTTTCGGCGGATTTCCTTCTTTAATGGGGATAATCACCACAGCTGATAATCATTTCTTTACTATATCTCCCTTCTCTTCATCTCTTTCTATCATCACAAAACATAAATTTCAACTGGCATTCTGTATAACATTAATCAATTTCTAAACTAAATACCAATAAATTTACATATTTATAAATACACAAATAAATGTTGGTTTCCAAGAGGAAAAAAAATCTAGCTAGCTAGCTAGCTATCTATACACACACACACACATACACACACACACACACAGTATAAAATAGAGAAATATGCTAATTAACCGGGACGCCATAACGGGTTGACAGGACAGGAGGAGATTGCACACCAGCGTTGGGGGCGGGGCGGCAGGGGCCTCCACGCACCTGCGCTGGGGGAGGGCCTGATCAGCAGCAGCCATGGCTGCTTCACAGGCCAGAGAGGGAGTGGGCGGCACCGCGCGATTTCGAATCATGCGCTGGGCTCCTACTGTATTTATAAAAGCCTAAGCGACCACTATGACCAAACAACAAGAATGACCGGTCGACCAGTCGCTATGATGCACACTGACCACCAGGGGGCAGACACGCAACGCAGGAGCTGCCCCCTGGTAGTCAGTGCACTCCCACAGCCAACCTCCCGCGGCCAGCCAACAGCCCACGGTCCCTCCCCGCAGCCAGCCGCCCACCATCAGCCCCTGGCACTAAACCATTCATAGACAACCTGCTTCTGGGTCAGGGTTTCTTAGGTAGCAGAGCAGTTCCCTCACTACAATCTATTGAAAGTCAGCCCTCAAACCAAGGGTTTGTCTCGCTCCTGTCCTCTCCCTCCCCGGGGGCCACCTGCCCCCCACGGTGGCAGCACGGCAGTGAGGGAATTGGGGGGGCAGGGGGGGAGGCAGGGAACCGCATGGTGGCAGGGCGGCGTCGATGTCCAGCATCCATTCCTTCTGCGCCTGGCCAGACGACCATAGCCTCCTCTCCCGACCCCACCCAGGGCCTTCAGGCCCCATGCTAGGACAGGGAACCGGAGTGGGTGGCGGCAGACGCAGCCCCTTTCCCAAGGGCCAGCTCCCTCCTTTGGAGCCGGCAGCCAACCTCCCATGATTCCTTCCCCCCGGCCAACCTCCTGCAGTCCCTCCCACCCTCCCTCCCTTCGCCTCCCCCCTCCCCCATGCACGAATTCATGCACTGGGCCTCTAGTAGAATATTAAAGTGGTTCATCTTGGGAGATCAAAAACAGGAAACAGCCCTAGCAGGTTTGGCTCAATGGATACAGCATGAGCCCCCAGACTGAAGGGTCCTGGGTTCAATTCTGGTCAGGGGCACATACCTTGGTTGCAGACATGTGCAAGAGGCAACCAATCAATGTTTCTCTCTCATACTGATGTTTCTCTCTTCCTCTCCCTTCCACTCCCTCTAAAAATCAATGAAAAAATATCCTCGGGTGAGGATTACCAAAAACACAAACAGGAAACAACTAAGAGTCAACTATTTCTATAAAGAAATGCCTGAGATAAACAGGGAGAATATTTAAATGGATGAGAAGTTAACAATAGTAAGGAGATCAATTGTAAAGCTGGAAGAAGCCTCTGAGATTTCATTTCAGTGCCTGATCCACGAGGCTCCTGTCAATCTCCAGCTGGAGGAGGCCTCTCCTCTCTGCTACAAAGCAGCACTCAACAAAGCTTAAGGTGCTTAAGGCACAATACGCCTTGCACTACAGTCATCTGATTCACTGAATCCCTTGAAAACAAAGATGGGTCATTTATCTTTGCATCCATGCTGTTTACTTGTGAGGTAACAGAGATGGAACCTCAAGAAACGTTCACTGCAGACTATCAAGAACTATCAGCTAATGCTCAAGTCGGTGGGTACAAGGACAGACTCACAAAGTTATGGCATAAAACACTGAACAAAGTAACCATCAAAAAGTTACTGTTCAGCCCTAACCAGTTTGGCTCAGGTTTGGCTCAGTGGATAGAGCGTTGGCCTACGGACTGAAGGGTCCCAGGTTCAATTCCGGTCAATAACCAGTTTGGCTCAGGTTTGGCTCAGTGGATAGAGCGTTGGCCTACGGACTGAAGGGTCCCAGGTTCAATTCCGGTCAAGGGCATGTATCTTGGTTGTGGGCACTCCCCAGTAGGAGGTGTACAGGAGGCAGCTGATCAATGTTTCTCTCTCATCGATGTTTCTAACTCTATATCCCTCTCCCTTCCTCTCTGTAAAAAAATCAATAAAATGTGTGTGTGTGTGTGTGTGTGTGTGTGTGTGTGTGTGTGTATATATATATATATATATATATATATATATATATATATATATATATATAAAGTTACTGTTCAAAGGGGTTCTACTTTTCACATTTCATTCTGATGCTTTCCCCAATTCTTTCAAAATCTAACAGGGTGGATGGGAGACTAGGCTTTGGAGTCACACTTGAATTCAAAGTCTAGCACCACACATGCCTAGCTGGGTGACATTGGGCAAAGTATTTATTCTTTTTAATCCTCAGTTTCTTCATCTATGAAATGTGTACTTAATTCCTCCCTCATATATAAATTGCTTAGCACAGTGACTAACAGTGCTACAGAAAAAAAACTGCTATTACTTTTTATAAGTAAAATTTAATATCATTTTCTTTGACATTTGGATAACTATTTCTATCTCCTAAAACAATGGCTCCTAATTTAAAAGGCAAATCATATTAAAATTAAAACAAATCAAAAATGTTTTCACTTTTTGTAAACAAACAAAAACAGATATCCAGATCCCTCCATGGAGATCCTGATTTAGAAACTCTGGGGTAGAGTCAGGCCAGTTAAGCGTTAAGAATCCTATATAATAAAAGGCTAATATGCAAATTGACCAAACAGCAGAACGACCGGTCACTATGACACGCACTGACCACCAGGGGGCAGACGCTCAATGCAGGAGCTGCCCCCTGGTGGTCAGTGCACCAGAAGCCAGGCTCAGGGCTGGCGAGCACAGTGGCGGTGGCGGAAGCTTTTCCCGCAGGGAGCGGGCCTAAGCCAGCAGTCGGACATCCCCTAAGGGCTCCCAGGCTGCAAGAAGGTGCAGGCTGGGCTCCCCCGAGAAAGGTGCACCCCCCTCATCCGAGTGTATGAATTTCGTGCACGGAGCCTCTAGTCATTTTATAAAACACTAATTTTAAAACTTTTTTTGGCAGAACACCTATACCAATTATTGTCAAGCTTTTTAATATCAGGACCCTTTATACTCTCAAATCCTATCAAAGACCTCAAAGAACCTTTGTTTATATGAGTTATATCTACCAATACCATATTAGAAATTAAAATGGAGAAATATTTGAAACACAAGAAATCACAATCACACAGTCCATTATCATGAGGGTAATGATGTCATCATGTGTCATAGAGCCTCTGGACAAACTCTGCTATTGTACTCAGGAGAAAACCGACGAAGAAATTAAATGGCAACTTAATATTATTATGAAAATTATTTTGTCCTCACAGACCCCCTAAAACGTATTCAGGAACTTATGCAAAAGATGTATTAACTGAAAGTCTAACATGAAATTAAAAACAAACTGGCTAAAGCAAGGGTTTTTTTCACTTTATTGGGTTTAAGAAACCTGGCTCAGAAATTTTATCTTCACAGTGTGAGATCCAATGACTCATATCTTGTTCTCTAGCAAATTAGGATCCCATCAGAAATTTAAGCTATTTCTGCTTTACATTTATGTATTCAAAGAATACTGCATCTGGCAAAGGCTGCCCAATCTTGTAATATCGTCAAATTCCATCTGGAATTTTATACAGGCTTAACATGTCACCATGCATTTTTCCATTTGCTATCAATTTTAAAACTTAAGAAACAAAATAAAAGGATTAGAAATAACCAAATTTTACAGCACCACCAGACCATCATCCTCTCCAATTCATATGGACACAACTCACATTTCTCCCCTGCTTTGATTTAAAAAAAACAACACTCAAGAACTTTCAACCACTATTTGGATCAAAACTTTCATGGCTGAAGAACATCTCCCAGTAACTTGCCCTGCCATTTTTTTCACCTATTTCCTCCCCCAACCCCATCCCACTCCCAAAAGAAGAAAAAAATTTATTGAAGTGCCTACCAATGTGTTCTGGGGATATTCTGTGAGGAAGACAAAAAGTCCTGCCCTGATAAAAACTGCACTTGACCCAGGATTATAAACAAGAATATACATTTCCAAGTGTCATAAATATTGTAAATTATGTAAGGCGCTCCAGAAGTATGACAGAGGAGACTACTGTATCCTGAGGGGCCAACAGAGCCTTCCTAAAGAAACACAGTTTAAGGCGAGACCTGAAGGGAAAGGGGTGGAGTGGGTGGGTCCCTGTCTTTTTAAACAAGAAAATACAAGAGTGGGTACAGCTTGCCCAGCTCCTTATCAGTACTTGGGCTTGGCTTGACTATGAATTTCCTGCTTTTACCTTCACATCCTGCTGACTAAATCAGCAGAGAACCTATTCAGGGTGACTGGAACTGTCCTGGTTTTAAAACTGAAATTCCTAAGGTCAGAAAACCCCTCAGTACCAGGCAAACTAGTACAGCTGGTCACCTAGCCCTCATATTACTCAACCTAAGCGTTATGCTTTGGCCTACTAAAAGAAAACCTGTGGTCTCATAATGGCTAAAATTTCAAAGACTGAAACTACCAATCTTATCAAGAACATAAACTGAATGGAATTTCCATACATTCAAACAGAGGCAGTGAAAATGGGTTTAACCATTTTGGAAAACTTTTTGGCAATAATGCTGAAGTCAATTTGACATGTTAAGCCTGTTATAAACCAGCAATTTCACTCCTACATATTTATTAGGGGGAATGAGAGCTTAAGTACACCAAAAGACTTTCACAAGAATGTTCATAGCAGCTTTTTTTCATAGAAGCCAAAAACTAGAAATCATTCAATGCCCATTAATAGGAGAATGAATACTACTGGGCCAGAAAAAATAACAACTAATAACAAGCAATAAATAGCATAGAGAGATGCCACGAGTATGGTGCTGAATGAAAATAGTCAGGGAGCTCTGGCCTGTGTGGCTAAGTTGCTTGAGTGTTGTCCCGTGCACAGAAAGGTCACTGGTTCGATTCCCAGTCAGGGCACATGCCCAGGTTGTGGGTCTGATCCCCCATCTGGGTGCCTGAGGGAGACAACCAATCGATGTTTCCCTACCAGTAACTGCTGCATGTACAAAGTAAAACAACTCTTCCAGCTCACCCGTACCTATTCACCCCTTGCCAATATGCGGATGGTGATAGCGGTGGAGGCAGGTGACAGAGAAAGATGTTCCAGGAAAGGCAGATGGTGCGGACTCGTTATTCCCCACAGGAGAGAAGCACGAGACAGCACCAACTACTGGTCTTGTGGGGCTGTGCTTCCCAAAGGCACATGGGGCATTCTTTGCCCTTTGTAGTACACCTCCCGCCCTGATTTTTGTCTTAATACTTTTTCTGATATAATGGGACCTAAGTATTATGACCTTAAAATGGGGAACGTAAGTATGAAAAGAGGGAAGTCTTTTAAGCCAAATGGCTCTCTACATGAAGTGATGGGAGAGGTACCAACATATATAAAGCAATGCAACTTATTTCATTTATTTGTACATTATTACTAAAGGTTGGCCATCTACATTCTAGGATTCAGCCTGGATGTCAATATCAAGCCCTCAAAGTCTATATCCCCAACAGTCCGGGGGTCCCAGTCCATGGCTCCAACTTTGTGCACACTGAGAGCCATGTCATATGGTAAAAAGTGTAGCATCTGCAAGGTTGTGTAAGCAAAAGAAGTGAGGTTGCTGACCCAGATGAATCCTCTGGAGGAAAACTGTGATGCTGAAGATCTATGACTGAAGACAAAATGACATCCAGTCAGCCTCCCTGCCTCCTGCCAAAGAGAGAAATGACGCAGCCAGGCCTGCTTTTCCCAGAGAGGAGTTTTAACTCTCTTAGTAGCACTCAGATTCCTGGTGGTAGACAAAGCAGGCAGATATGGGGCTGCACTTGTAAATGGAGGTATCCTATTATATCTTTTTTTATTATTAAAGAGGACTCTGAACTTGGGGAAGAGGGAAATTAGAAAAGAAAATATTACTAAAGGTTGAACTGATAGAAAAGGCTCCTCCCTGTATTAGAAAGGCAGGAGCTTTTGAGACATTCATTAGCAAATATTAAGTCCCCACAATGTAAAGAAAATGGCGACAGATGATAAGAAGACTGGGGGCACCACCGTCAAAAAGTTCAATTCTAGCCGAAACCGGTTTGGCTCAGTGGATAGAGCGTTGGCCTGCAGACTGAAAGGTCCCAGGTTCGATTCCGGTCAAGGGCATGTACCTGGGTTGCGGGCACATCCCCAGTAGGAGATGTGCAGGAGGCAGCTGATCGATGTTTCTCTCTCATCGATGTTTCTAACTCTCTATCTCTCTCCCTTCCTCTCTGTGAAAAATCAATAAAATATATTTAAAAAAAAAAAAAAAAGTTCAATTCTAATTCCACTTAACATTGCTATGGTTTTTGGTAAGTTACCGACTTCTCTTTGGGCCACTATAGAAACAGCAGTAATAACATAAATCAACGAATTTTAACTGTAAACATTAAAACGACAAAAAGAGTATGTGAGTACCTGGTATAGCACCTCAAACATAGAGATCATAATGTTAGTTTTCTTCCTTATCCAAGATAAACTATTTGTAGTGTGAAAGTGTAGAATCTCTTTTGATAGACAATGTTACTATGACATTTACTAAAATGCAAAGCCTATGAACAAGGCCAGAAAAAATTATACTGATCTATAACCAACACACAGAGCAAATACATCTGAATTAAGCTTAAAGACTGCCCCAAATTAAAATCATACAAAATGTCGGTATAATCTTACAAAATGTATAATCTTACAAAATGTATTATACAAAATGTATAATGGATATCTTACAATATCCCAGGATATTATTTGTAAGTATATTTTTTTTAAATTATTTCTATCTGTTGTCTAATGCAGAGGCAATTTTGACACGAGCTATGATTTTTTTCCCCATCTTTGTCCTCTAGAACTGAAGAAAACCACACCTAGATGTCAAGAAAAATGGAAGAAAAATAACCCTCTTCAGTGCCTTAAAATTTTGTTTATTGCACACATGGGATAAGAGTAAGAAGCCCCTTTCTACATCTTAGATGAAAAAAACAAAGATAATAGGAAAAAGAAGAGAGAACCTCTGGACATTACGCCTAGAATTTGCCTTATGCCACGGATGCCTGCCTGGCTTTTTAGGAAAGGAATATGTATGGAAGCCTTATAGGTGATGGTAAATGGGCAATGGCAGAAGCCATTAAAGATACCTCCTACCTCCACTCAACAAGAGAACTGGCCAGATCTAAGAGGATTTTCTCCTTTTATGTATCTCTCCATCTCTCTGAAGAAAGAATCTTCCATCTGTACTGTCGTGTTATGAGAAACTGTCATGAAACAATTCTCTTTACTCTTTTATAAAATGAAAAGGCAACTGAGATACTCAAACTTGTGAATGATCATTTCCTAAAAGCACTTGGTGTCACTTTAAAAGTCTCCTCTCGGGTTTTCTGAGAGCAGGGACAGTGTCTAGTCACTGCTAACATCCCCAGCACCCAGAAAAGACATTTGCTCATACTGAAATGAATTATATTTTGAATGACTAAAGAATAAGCTACTGGAAGGAGCATGGAATGACCACTGAAAATGACTGGGTTTGGGTTTTCCAGTTCTAGTTCCAGTTCCCAAGTTGTGCATGGAAACTGGCATGAGGTGTACTGGGAGGCTATGACGCAGGGGCCATCTTCCTGAGACTCTTAGCCATTAGCAAGCAAACTTAAAAGGGTGAGGCATTCATGCAGCAATGTATCCATTCTCTAAGTTCCTAGGTATCAAGAAAGCATGTCAGCAGCTTCTGGATACCACTTCTAAAGCCTTGGACTGAAGCTTCCAGGTGACCATTTTCCAACTTGAGGCTTTCAGGTGATCATTTTCCAACATCCTGGCTGTGAGGGGCAACTGAAAAAGCATGCTGCTAGCTTAGCTCCAAAAAAGGTTTCAGAGGAACCAGCTTCCCCTGTGGGTTAGTTCTCTGTATGGTTCTGGGAGTCCTCCAAAGGCCCAGCCTTGGATGTTTCCTCAACCATTCCATCATTTTGTAAGCACCTAATTAATTCTCAGTAATAGATCAAATCCAGATTGGTTTCTGTTTCTCTCACTCACTGACATTTCTCATAACAACATTTTCTCTGTCTCCTCGGGGCAAGGGGAAATAAAAGAAAAAATATACAAATGGGACTACATCAAACTAAAAAGCTTTTGCACAGCAAAGAAAACCATCCTATATAATAAAAGGCTAATATGCAAATCGACCGAATGGCGCAATGACCAATCGCTATGACGTGCACTGACCACCAGGGGGGCAGATGCTCAATGCAGGAGTTGCCCCCTGGTGGTCAGTGCACTCCCACAGGGGGAGCGCCGCTCAGCCAGAAGCCGGACTCATGGCTGGCGAGCACAGCAGCGGTGGTAGGAGCCTCTCCCACCTCCGCTGAAGACAGGTGGTAAGAAGTGAGGGGTCCCAGACTGTGAGAGGGATGTCTGACTGCAGGCTTAGGCCCGATCCCAGTAGTCAGACATCCCCCGAGGAGTCCTGGACTGGGAGAAGGTGCAGGCCGGTCTAAGGGATTCCCCCCAGCAGTGCACGAATGTCGTGCACCAGGCCTCTAGTTAATAAAATAAAAAGACAACCCACTGAATGGGGGAACATATTTGCCAATGATACATCTGATAAAGGCTTAATATCCAAAATTTATAAAAAATTCATAAAACTCAACACCAAAACCATAGATAATTCAATTAAAAAATGGACAAAGGACCTGACTAGACACTTCTCCAAAGAGGACATACAGATGGCCAATAGAGATACGAAAAGATGCTCAACATCGCTAATCATCAGAGAAATGCAAATTAACACCACAATGAGATATCACTTCAGGCCTGTCAGAATGGCTATCATCAATAAATCAACAAACAAGTGTTGGCAAAGATGTGGGAAAAAGTGACCCTTGTGCACTGTTGGTGGCAATGTAGATTGGTGCAGCCACTGTGGAAGAAAGTATGAAGTTTCCTCAAAAATTTAAAAATGAAATTGCCTTATGACTCAGCAATTCCACTTTTGGAAATATACCCGAAGAAACCCAAAACACTAATTTGAAAGAATATATATACCCCTACTTTCATTGGCTATCCTATCTAATAATAGACAAACATGGTAATTGACTGTACCTTCGCTACACCTCCCATTGGCTAATCAGAGTGATATGCAAATTAACGGCCAACAAAGATGGAGGCTAATTTGCATATGCAGGCAGGGCGGGACAGCAGGAGCTGCCATCCAGGCCCCCGTGCACAGCCCGGGTGGCACGGGGCTCAGGAGGGGCGTGGGGATCATGGGGGCCCCGCCCCAGGCGGCACGGGGCTCAGGAGGCGCGATCAGCAAAGCGGGACTGGGGACTGGCGAATGGGTGCAAGGCAGACCTCCTGGTCCTTCCCCTCAGCCGGCAGGTTCCTATCAATCTTCAGTTTCTAATGAAAGGAATGTGGCGCCTCCACTGCACAGCCTCCCAGGACTCGAACTCGCAGGCTCCGGAGTGGAGACTTCAACAAGGACTTCAGCGCCTGCTCTGGGGAAAAACCGCCACCTCCCTACTCCACAGCTGCTTCTGTGTCTGCAAGAAACTGTGCATGCTCCTCCCCGTGACATGGGCGGGGCCAGAGCCTGAGTTGAGCGGTTCCACGATAGCGATAGCAGCTTGGCCAGTGCAGGGATGGAGGGAGGGAGGGCAGGGAAGGAGCAAGGAGGAAGCCCTGGTTCCCTGCTCCTCCTCCCACAGGCATGGCCCTTGCTGCTGTTATGATAAAAAAAAGTTGTGTTTTTCTTTTTTCTTTTTTTTAATATATTTTATTGAGTTTTTACAGAGAGGAAAGGAGAGAGATAAAGAGTTAGAAACATCGATGAGAGAGAAACATCGATCAGCTGCCTCCTGCACACTCCCCACTGGGGATGTGCCCGCAACCAAGGTACATGCCCTTGACCGGAATCGAACCTGGGACCCTTCAGTCCACAGGCCGACGCTTTATCCACTGAGCCAAACTGGTTTTGGCTGTTTTTCTAACTCTGTCTGGGTAAAGGAAACAAGTGTCTGTTGACTTCTGATCTTACTCTCAGAGATGCCAGTTAATCCCTCTGGATGCATCATATCCAACCTCCAAAAGATTCGAGGGGCAGGATCAACCTTCATTCCATAGTTGAGGAAACTGACCAATAAACACATGTGTCTCATGCCTCAGTGTCAACTCCCGCAGAAATCTCCGGGTAATGACTCAGATTCTATATCTAAGGGTATATTTTCTTCTGTTTTCATGTTTAATTCAGCCCTAGGAATCAAATAATACAATAAAGAATAAAATGACTTCAGAGGGCTCAGCATTGTATTCCCAGGGCCTTTGCTCCCACACAAACCACAGAGCTCAGTTATCCTGAGATGAAAGGAAAGGAAAGAGAAACGTGAAAAGTTTCCCAGCTCAGTCACAGAGACATCTCATAACCACATATTAAGGACACGACATTAACTTAGGGGTGGAAAGGACACAAATTAAATAGAAGATGGAGCCATTTGGAGTGAGCAGGCCAGCAGGGGGGCAGTTGGGGGCAAGCAGGCCAGCAGGGGGGGGGGGGCAGTTAGGGGTGAGCAGGCCGGCAGCAGGGGTAGTTGGGGTGAGCAGACTGGTACAGGGGGCAGTTGAGGGTGATCAGGCTGGTGGGGGGGCATTTGGGGGCGAGTAGGCTGGCGGCGGGGGGAAGTTGGGGGCAAACAGGCTGGCAGGCAGAGTGGTTAGGGGCAATCAGGCAGGCAGGCAGGTGAGTGGTTAGGAGCCAGCAGCCCCAGATTGTGAGAGGGATGTCCGACTGCCAGTTTAGGCCCGATCCCTGTAAACCGGCAGTAGGACATCTTTCCAGGGGTCCCAGATTGGAGAGGGTGCAGGCCAGGCTGAGGGACACTCCCCACCCCCCTCCACCCCCAGTGCACAAATTTTTGTGCAGCGGGCCACTAGTGTTATTTATAATAGCCAAGCAATGGAAGCAACCCGAGTGCCCATGAGTAGATGAGTAGATAAAACAGCTGTGATATATTTACACAATGGAGTACTACTCAACCATAAAAAAGGAAATCTTACCCTTTGCATGGATGGACCAAGAGTATTATGCTAAATGAAATAAACCAGAGAAACACAAGTACCGTATGATTTCACTTATATGTGGAATCTAATAAATAAAATAACAAATTAGAAACAGACTCATAGATACAGAGAACAGACTGACAGCTGTCAGAGGGAAGTGGGGGCTGGTATAAAAAGGTAAAGAAATTTTTAAAAAAACCAAAAAACTCATAGACCCAAAAACAATAGTATGGTGATTACCAGGAGGAAAGGGGGTTGGGAGGAGGTAGACTTGCCTTGGGCTAGTGAACACACAATACTATATGAAGACGTATTATAGAATTATACATCTGAACTCTATATAATTTTATTAACCAAAGTCACCCCAATAAATTCAATTTAAATAATAGATATGTCTAAAAAAATTTAATGAAAAACAAACAAAAAAAGAAGTTATCATTTTCTGCACATCTCATGATTAACTGGATACTTTACTTATGTACTTCCTACAATAACCCTCAAGACAGAGAGGGTAATAAGGTAGAAAGTGTTAGCAAGCCCTTGTGAACATGAAGAAACCAAGGATCAGCAAGGTTAATCTATCTGCCCAAGGCCACAGGGCAGACAGAACCAGCATTAATACCCAGGTCTGGCTCCAAAACCTCTGTTTTTCCACAATGCCAAATTGGACAAACAGAAAAGGGAGTCTATTCATATTTTACTTCTCCAAATATATTTTAAAGAGATAAATAAACAAAACTCAGAAAATATCAATCAAAGGACAGAATATTAGTCCATCTAGATAACCTTGGGTCAAGGACTCAGCTATAAAATACAGAGGGTTTAGCCGAAACCGGTTTGGCTCAGTGGATAGAGCGTCGGCCTGCGGACTGAAAGGTCCCAGGTTCAATTCCGCTCAAGGGCATGTACCTGGGTTGCGGGCACATCCCCAGTGGGGAATGTGCAGGAGGCGGCTGATCAATGTTTCTCTCTCATCGATGTTTCTGACTTTCTATCTCTCTCCCTTCCTCTCTGTAAAAAAATCAATAAAATATATTTTTAAAAAAATAAAATAAAATACAGAGGGTTTAAACAGACTTCATTCATATATATACATATATATGATTTTTTTACAGAGAAGAAGGGAGAGGGATAGAGAGTTAGAAACATCGATGAGAGAGAAACATCAACCAGCTGCCTCCTGCACACCCCCCACTGGGGATGTGCCTGCAACCAAGGTACAGGCCCTTGACCAGAATCGAACCTGGGACCCTTCAATCCGCAGGCCAACGCTCTATCCACTGAGCCAAACCTGGTTAGGGCTAAACAGACTTTTTATAAGGTCCTTCCAGACCTTTCTAAATAAAGGCAATACAAAAAAATAAATGCACTAGTGGAAATAGAAATGGCAGGAAGAAGCTACAGAAGTCTATTTATACTGCACTTCAATTAAAAGATTTTTTTTTAAAGAAATCAGCTGGAGGATAGTGGGGTGCAGGTAGAAAAGGACATGGAGGGGATAAATGGTGATGGAAAGCCCAGCCAGTGTGACTCAGTGGTTGAGCGTCGACCTATGAGCCAGGATGTGATGGTTTGATTCTGTCAGGGCACATGCCCAGGTTGCAGACTCAATTCCCAGTGGGGGGTGTGTAGGAGGCAGCTGATCAATGATTCTCTCTCATCATTGATGTTTCTCTCTCCCTCTCTCCCTTCCTCTCTGAAATCAATAAAAACATATTTAAAAAATTAAAAATTTTAAAAATGGTGATGGAAAAAATAAAATTATATTTAAAAAGAAAAAAGAGATAACCTCTGGAAAACTTTAGATAGATACTCTGACTACAAAAATTATTTTCATTCAACTAGTCAAACATACATCAGTTTAGCCCAGTGATGGCGAACCTTTTGAGCTCGGCATGTCAGCATTTTGAAAAACCCTAACTTAACTCTGCTGCCGTGTCACATATAGAAATTCTTTGATATTTGCAACCATAGTAAAACAAAGACTTATATTTTTGATACTTATTTTATATATTTAAATGCCATTTAACAAAGAAAAATCAACCAAAAAAATGAGTTCGCATGTCACCTCTGACACGTATGTCGTAGGTTCGCCATCACTGGTCTAACCCTAACCAGTTTGGCTCAGTGGATAGAGTGTCGGCCTGTGAACTAAAGGGTCCCAGGTTCGATTCTGGTCAAGGGCATGTACCTTGGTTGCGGGCACATTCTGTGCAAGAGGCAGCTGATCGATGTTTCTCTCTCATCGATGTTTCCAACTCTCTATCCCTCTCCCTTCCTCTCTGTAAAAAATCAATAAAGTATATTTAAAAAACAAAACAAAAAAACATCAGTCTAAAACTTTCCAACCCATAAATTAAGTAAAACTAATAAAAGCCCTTTAAAGAAGCTATCTAATGACTGAAATGCCTCATTTAATAATCAATAAACAATGTGACATCAATTTTAAAGTAATAATATAGTACTTGCTTTGTTTAAAAAGATAATAGCACTCATTAACACTCCAAGTAACAGATTAATAAGAAAATGTGTATCATAAAACATAATTAACTTGTCAAATAATAAACCTTTTTATATTTACAGTAGATAATAATCTGGTTAATGAGACACAAACTTGCCATAACTGTTAATTACAAAATGTCATTCACAAAAATAAAAACATTATAAAATAGCAAGAGAAAAGTGTCCTTATAAATAAATGTTTATTTCTTTGAATGGTGTTGACAGAGAGTAGTTTTTTGTACCAACTCCAATCAACTGATAGTAATTGCGTGGAAAGGATGGAGATGGGTCTCCAGGGGCAGAGTTAGGCCTCAGTGTCTCAGATTAGCCAGGTGTGTCCCTGGATTCAGAAAAGGAGCATGTCAGGCTTAGATCTATGTACCTATATACTTTATAAACTGAGACACAGAATTATGGGCTATGTTCTAATAATGTCAAACTTCCTAAGAAAAATACAACGGACATCTAGAAATTGAGTATGTTTAACCTTATCCTGCTAATAAAATCTGTGGTCAAAGTACAAAAATTAGAAATAAGAAAAAGTTATTTATTTTCCCTTCTCTCTGTAGTATTCCTCTTGGAAGTAATAACATTTCAACAAATGGGCTAAATAAATCTCAGAGTAGATAAGATGCTGATCACATAAGTAAGTTAGAGTATTATATCAAAGAATTCTCCCAGTAAGTCCCATAAAGTTCTAAGAAATTAAAGAATGAGACCAAGTTAACAGAAGTCACAAAGTTTTGTTACTAGGAATTCCATAAAGAGAACAGAGGACAGAGGGAAAACATAGAAACAGAAATCTTAGAAGAAAACATCTCTGAGCTGAAAACTAATTAAAGGTCCTCCCTCACACTAACGTATTCACCAAAACTGCATAGAATGATTACTGAAATAAATCCAACAATTAAACATGTTATGATAATTTCAGAATGCCAATTCTAAAAGAGAAAAACTTTCAGAGAAAAAAAATGTGTTACTTACAAAAGAGTAAAATGAGACTAACATCAGACTTCTGAATTCCAGAAGACAATGATAGAATATCTTCAAAATTCTGAGACAAACTCGCAGTGCAGTATGATGGTAAAGTAAACACAGTTTTAAGACATGTAAAGATTTAATAAGTTCACCACCCACAGGTGCTTTCTGAAAAAATAATTTAGATGAGAACATATTTCAGCAAGGCAAAACACAAATGTTATTAAAAATGAAGATGAGTTGGATACAAGAAACAGTGGAGAGGCAACAAACAAGTAAAACTATAAATCTTAAAGAATAGCTACGTAATGAACATATATGTAAAAGCACTTAGAACAGTGTCTGGTGCTATGTGTTGTTATTATTAAGTCATTACTGTTATTTAGTAAAAATCTGGAGCTAAACACTGCTTAGTTTCAACAAGGGAAGGGAGAGAGCAAGGAAGGAAGAAAATGTGACCTACATTTATTTCCTTACTACTGGCCCAGTGCACGGATTCACGAACATTGAAAGGAAATTAATTAGAAGAAATATTTTAATATCGCTATCCACCCTTTCTCTACAATAGAAGTGTCAGAGATGAAAGAAAATTAGTAAAATGTATGTGAAAAGTATATAAATTAATAAGTAAACAATAACATGATAAAACAACAAAGACATGATATAAAAACATTGATAAAAACAATGACTGGTAAATTGATTAAACTTACGCTAACATCTCCCTGTATACCACAATAAGAGTAAAAACACTTTCAAATTAGTGCTTGACTAATTTCCTTTGTGATGAAGTATTTACAACTTTAATGTCACACGCTCTTCAAACTCAAAAGAAAGCAACATATACCTGACCATGTCTGAAAACAGGTTCAGGTAGGAATATTGCTACTCTGCCTAGAGTTTGTCCTTGTGATTTATTAATAGTCATCGCAAATGATGGCATCACAGGAAACTCTTTGAATTAATTTAAATGGGAGGCCAGTGTCAGACGGGGATAGTTGTGCCAATAGTTGGTCTTCAGACATATTCTGTCGACTACGACACTGCTTTCTTTCAGCTTCAGAATGTCAACAAAAACAACCAAATTCATGATTGACAATGACAGATCGAAACACGTGCGATTGGAGCCAGTGAGAGCTTTATATATATCGCGCTAAGTCGACGTTTACTTTTAGATTGCCAGTATGCATCATCTGTACCAGAGGAGACGGTCGGTCACTCAGCCTTTTATATATATATAAGATGTTAAGGGGAGAGGAAAAAATATAAGTTTAAACATGTCTGTTTAAATGTAAGGATATTTGCTTTTCTTTATTCCCTACTGAGTTAACTAAAGATTTTCTCCCTACAAATTAATTTAGCCAAAGTTAAAACTCAATATAAAAAAAAATAAAAATAAATAAAAAAAAACAAAACTCAATATAAAATAGGAAAAGAATATAAATAGTTCACAGAAAAAAATATATAAATGAATTTTATAAGAAAGCCACATTTTCATAAGAAACGTACAAATAAAACTATATCAACGTATCATGTCCCACCTATTAAATTAGTAAAGACCAAAAACGTGATAGTAAACTATATTGGTTAGGGTGGGAGAGAATAAGCACTCATTCATTACTGGTAGGTATAAACTGTACCCAGTCTGAGGCCGGCAATTTTGCAATATCTATCAAAATTACAACGCACTACATTTTGGCCCCACAACTACAATTCTAGGAATCTATGCTAAATATAAATGCTGTACCCATACCTGTGTCTACATGGTAAGTACTCTGAAGAACTGCTTGAGAACAAAAGATAAAAAACAGAACCCTTCACCAGTACAGAATGGTTAAATTACTACAGTACATAAACTGTGGACTATCATGCAGCCATTAAAAAGAAAGTACTGATATGAAAGAATCTCCAAGATAAGGAAAAAAGGCCCAGGAAAAGTGGTACAGTGTATTTGAAGTCTTTAAAAGAACCAGAACCCCTCTAAGGACACATGAAGGGGCACACAGAAACACAGTTTTAAGGAGGTCCATTTTTAGACCATCTTCCACATGCACTAGTTCTTCTGATCTTCCCTGAGAATTAGCACAGGCTCACGGCATCAGGCTGATTGATCCTTCTATTCTCACCCCACTGCCCCTCTCTCACCCACCTCTCATCCACCCATATCTTAGAGTGGAACACAACTCAAAGGAGTAAAAACCTGCAGGGCACCACACAGGGATCACCAGTGACAAAATCAAAGCTTCTTTAACCAAGATATCAGAAACCCACACAAAGCGTTTTGCATCTTATACATATTTCAGTTACAGAGAAGTGTGGTGTTAGAATTGAGGCATTTTGCCCAATGTTAGAATGTTATAAATTCAAAAATATTTGACTATGACATCAGATATCTACCTACCAATCAATCAACAGGGAGATATATGAACAATTTCACTTAAAGACTTCACTGTTTCCAAATAGTGAATGGTGGTCAAAAATAAATGCATAGCTCCCGAAAAAAAAGTCCCAAGAAAACAAAAAAACAAAGAGCATCTGTAAAAAAACAACAGAAGGCCTTAGTCCATCACAGTGAGGCTTTGAGCATTATCCAGGAGACTATCTTAGAATTCAGAAGACGGTTGCCTTGGAAATGCATAGTACTCATTTTAATAAAATTGGCAAAAGGAATCAGACTTTCTGACAAAAAATCAGTGTGATTTAGCTGCCTGCTTGGTCAATAAGGACTAGGTTTGCCATTAAGGTTTACTGGTGGTCATTTTCTACAAATGAATAAATAAAATCTACAGTTCCAATAATCTGATGAAAATACAAATACTTTATGTATTAGTCTTAATTTACATATCACATATTTAAATTCATTTTAAGGACATACATAATATAAGATTTGAACATTTTATCAGACATGAATTTAAAATATAAAGGTATACTTACTGAACATTACTTCAACTTTTCCAAACCTTTCTAACTATATTGGTTTAAATAAGATCCCTATGATGGTTAATTCTGATGAATTGGCTAGGTAGGCTATTCAAACTCTAATCTAGGTGTTGCTGTGAAAATATTTTATAGATGCAATTAACATCAGCCTGCTTTAAGTAAACAGTATTATCCTTAGTAATCTGGGTGGGCTTTATCCAATCAGTTGAAAGACCTCACCATCAGATTTCAGACTTGCCTGGCCAACCCCCACAATCTTAGTCTATTACGTGCACTAAATCTCTTTACATCCTATATAAAAAAAGCCTAATATGCAAATTGATCGAACAGCAGAGCGACTGGTGGAGTGACTGGTTGCTATGTTGTGCACTGACCACCAGGGGGCAGATGCTCAATGCAGGAGCTGCCCCCAGCCCGCAGGCCCCAGGCCAGCCAAGGCAGGTGCCAGCAGGGGGCCCCCGAATGCCCTACCAGTAGCCCCACAGAGGGAGGCAACCAGTGGCAACTTCCGGCACCGGGCCAGTGAACAGGAAACGCCAGGCTGGCCAAGGCAGGTGCCCCCGATCACCCTGCCAGTTGGTCCACAGATCGGCCTTGATCATTGGCCAGGCCGACGGACCCTACCTGTGCATGAATTTCATGCACCGGGCCGCTAGTATTTATATAAACCAGTTGGTGATCCTGTGGATGCATAGGAGAGTATACGTATATGTAAGAAAGACATATATCTTTCTCTGGTAGAACCATAGGTAATACAATCCCTATGTGTGAAAGTAAAAAGTATAATTAACAGTCATTTGTTAGGTCTTGCTAAAGCCTTTTTATTGTGCTTCTCAGAAAATGAAACCATGAATGACTCTAATGACTGGTTAACAAACCTCTTCCAAGCTTGATGGTTTCAAATTCTCTGCTCTCAGCAAAACTGAAGGAGGTTCTAATTGAATTGTCAGCTGCTAACTCATTTCAAAAATCACTTTTGATGAAAAACTGCTACATCATTTTTTCACATACAACTCAGAAGAACAAACAATGAGATAATATGTAAGCTCTGAGATCAGGGATTTCTGCTGCTTTGTTCACTGCTCACCACCAGAACATACAAGAGTGTCCAGAACACACCAGGAGCTCAAAATATACCTGATAAATCAATAAATGAGCAAAACTCCACCATTCTCATCTACTTACTGAAATTAAAAAGTTTGTCAGAACCTACATCTATAAACACAAAAATCAGGAACGGAATCAATGCCAAACCCTGCCTCATTCTAGCAATGAGTTATAGTATTGCAAGGACGCATTATTTTGGATGAAAGTAAGCTCCATCCATCTCGTTAAGAGATGATTTCCAGTAAAAATGTATTTTTATGTTGAGTAATTATCAAACATTCTATAGTATTTGTACTATAATTATAATAAGTCCAAAAGAAAGCAAGACCGAGCCTTATGGACACAGGAAATATAAACAGGTTTTACATTTTAATTTATACATTCATTTCTGTTACTGAGAATGACATGATGATGATGAAACCCATCAAACATAAAACTACATCAGGCTAAAATTCTGTGGAGAAAACAAACGGAAAGGAGCTCAAGGAAAAAAAGGGATCACATAAGATTTCAAACTGTTAAAACAGAGCTTGTTCATACATTTTTTTAACCTATGACGGTGGGCAAATGGTTGCAAAGTTTCTTTTTTAACAGAATCAACAATTTTTAAATGTCAGTATTTATAACACACTAGAAATATTTCTGCAACTATTTAAATTTTGAAGAAAAATTTTTGATGTCAACCTTAAAATGTATAACGGAGTACATTCTCTCTCATCATTGATGTTTCTACCTCTCCCTTTCTCTCTGAAATTAATAAAATATAAAGAAAGAAAAAAAAATAGAGAATCATTGATCGGCTGCCCCCTACATGCCCCACCCTGGGGATCAAGCCCACAACCCGAGCATGTGCCCTGACCAGATATCGAATCATGACGTCCTGGTTCACAGGTCAACACTCAACCACTGAACTGTGCTGGCCAGGCAAAAATATATTTTTTTAAAAAAGAAGTGCTCAGAGTTGTTACCTATAGGAATGAGTATCTAAACATCACTTTGTATTTTCTCCTAGCAATTTTTAATACGTGCCTAATAAACATAATATTCAGAATTTTTAAAAATGTAAATATTAACCAGCTATTTAGGGGGCAGGGGGAAGTCCTCCAAGAAAATATCAGAGAAGTATAAATTTCCTCCTATTTGTACACTCAAACCACAATCAAAAATGAGAGATGGCAAAACACTGCCCTGATTGTCTGCTGAAGCCTACTTGCAAAGACTTCTATTTCAACATTTTGACTAATTAAGAAACATATGATACAACCTAAAAAAATATACTAAAACCAAGCACCACCCAAAAAAATTACTCCCATCTAAACTAAGAGGAAGACAAATTAGAAAGCAAAAACCTACAGGTAACAAAAAAGGTTTTTCCTCGCATCATGGATAATGAAAGACTTAAAACATTTTTTTATTAATCCAAGAAAAAAACAACTTACTAGCATGCTTATCTGCAAGCATTATAAGCGTGTTGGAAATATCTCGTCGTCTATAGAAGCATACTACTTTTGCTTCCACGTTGCCAGTTGCAGTCTAAGAAATAAGAAAAACAAAAGTCATCTGTACTGAGTATTAGATTCAAGTAGTTTATAAAACAAAACTAGATACAGCACAATTATAAGATCACTCTCATTTACACTGTGCCAACCACTTCTGCAGAATAATCAGAGAGCTAAAACACTCAAATAAGGATGAGCAACATTTGTTCCAGTTGCAAGTAGAACTAATATGTCAAACATAAAATAACTTTCTGGCATCAATTAAACTAAAGTAATCAGACCGTTTTAACAAATAAAGCCAGACACAGTTAAATCTGATTAGCCTTAGGAAACTAATCCCAAAAACATCAAAAGCCACAATAGGATTTATTTAAGACAGTTAAACATATCTCCTCTAAAACTACTCCCAGAAGCACAGGCTAAGAGTAGAATCACCCAGCCTTCTCCTGCACATCCCCACAATGGACTGACGAGGAAGCTCTGTAGGTACAGGACAGCCACCATGTAGAATGGGCCGGGTGACTTGGAAAAGCATTCTCCAGCCTAAGGGAGTCTATGAACCCATAATAGTCAATAATCTTAGCAGTACTTACTTTACCTTCCCACAGGAAAGTATTAAAAACCTTGAGTTATGAACACTGAAGCTCTTATTTCTTTCTGACTACAGTCTAGAATACAATCAATATTCAGTTAAGTTGTAATTTACTGCAGCTGGGGCCCAGGCTTCAACACTCTTATTCTTTATGAATTCTGAGAGCTTTCAAGAAGGTCAATCATTCATTACAAAGTGTCTTGTAAAAACATATAGAGAACAATAAAAAGCTATTGTGATTTCCAATTTCAAACACGTTTAAAAACAAATTTTCAGAATTTCTCTGGGCTTACAGATATATTCAAACATAAAGAAATAAGAATATATATAGGCTGCAGTAAATTTGTCAATTTTATGAAGTTCAGCAGCAATTTTAGAGTGAAAAATAGTCTTAGAGAAATACTGCCCCTTAAAATTGAAATCATATTAAGTCCTAACCAAAGTGTTTCTATATTTCACAATATTGTGATCGGATATATCCTCCAGCAATAATGATCCAGCAATCTGCTAAAAGAGCAAGCCAATATTCCCACGTAAATAAAATCTATCAATGACTTCAATTATAAGCTCTTTATCATTTTTGTCTTCTTGACCTAAAAGTATATTAAAAACCCAAAACAAGAGTTTCAAGGAATAGTTTTTCTGCCTCACCAGTGAGTTCCTTCCATAGGAATACTCTATGAAGCTAATTAAATTCTTATTTAAACATGCTTGGGATGGAGAGGCATAGTTCAAAATAAATATTCTCTTCTGGACTATGTACACACTTGGCTATTAGGTAGTTTAAGACTACAGTATTTCTCTACAATACACACACATACACACCCTCAAGCATCCCTCTAAAGCTGATCTACCAAAATGTGGTCCAAGAATCAGTCCACACTGTATGTACTATGTAATAAAATGAGTACAGGATTGAGAGTATGTGTATTATAGCATTTGAGAGTTAATTTTATAGCTACTGAATCTAACAATGAAAAATGGGACTTCGTATTGTTTTTTAAACATATTTTATTGATTTTTTACAGAGAGGAAGGGAGAGGATTAGAGAGTTAGAAACATCGATGAAAGAGAAACATCGATCAGCTGCCTCCTGCACACCCCCCACTGGGGATGTGCCCACAACCAAGGTACATGCCCTTGACCCGAACCGAACCTGGGACCCTACAGTCCGCAGGCCGACGCTCTATCCACTGAGCCAAACCAGTCAGGGCAGGACCTTGTATTTTTATAAGCCTATTTCAAATTTAACTTTTCTGCCTTTTTAATTTTACAAAAGCAATCTGAGATAGTGAAAACTCTTTACCACAAATAGCTTGAAAAGCACTGCTGTGAGCTAGGTTAAATAAAGCCTGGAGACATATATATATATATTCTTTGGTTATTCACCAAAATTTTTTAACTTTATTGATTGTTGAGAGAGAGGAAGGAAAAAAGGAGAAGGGAGAGGGGGAAAGAGAGAGATAGATATGAGAGAGAGAGAGAGAGAGAGAGAGAGAGAGAGAGAGAGAGAAATCAATTTGTTGTTCCACTTATTTAATGCATTCATTGGTTGATTCTTATATGTGCCCTGACCAGGGATTGAACCTGTAACCTCAGGGTATTGGGGACGATGCTCTAATGGGGATGATGCTCTAACTAGTTGAGCTACCAGGCCAGGGCTCACCAAAATTTTTTGAGTCCTTCCTATGTGCCCAAGCACTGAGGTAAGCACTGCAGATACATGGTGCCTGCCCTCACTAAGCCTCCACTCCAGCAAGGATGCCTGGTCACATGTCATCTCCTCTCCAAATCTTTCAAAACCCAGTTATCTTGTCCCTCACCTGATTAGACACCTTCACTGGTTCCCCACAACTAACATAAAGGTAAAACATCCCTGACAATATTCCCAGCACAATTTTCCTTTACTTCCTCCTCTCCCCTCCAGACTCCACTTCTCACTCATGGAGGCAGGAAGTACTAGTCCAACCTGTTGGGGAAAGGACAGAAAAAGCTTCATGGAGGAAATGAGGTGGAGGATACCTTAGCATGCTAGGAAAGAAGGAAAGGAGTCCCAACAGCTGAAGCCTGGGGGACTGAACTGTCAAAGAAAAAGAAAAAGGCCTAGAGCAGCGGTTCTCAACCTGAGGGTCACGACCCCTTTGGGGTAGGGTAGAACGACCCTTTCACAGGGGTCGCCTAAGACCATCGGAAAACACACATATAATTACATATTGTTTTTGTGATTAATCACTATGCTTTAATTATGTTCAATTTGTAACAATGAAAATACATCCTGCATATCAGATATTTACATTACGATTCATAACAGTAGCAAAATTACAGTTATGAAGTAGCAACGAAAATAAGTTTATGGTTGGGGGTCACCACAACATGAGGAACTGTATTAAAGGGTCGCGGCATTAGGAAGGCTGAGAACCACTGGCCTAGAGCAAAAACCCACAGGTGGGAAAAGTGGGGACATGTATAAAGAACCCATAATGTACATCAATTTCTTTTCTGGGTTTTTTGTTGTTGTTGTTTGTTTTTAATTCTCAAGGATATTTTTCCATTGATTTTTAGAGAGAGTGACGAGAGAAGGAAAGACAGAGAAACATTGAGGTGAGAGAAACATCAATTGGTTGCCTCCTGCAGAAGTCCCCGACCAGGGCCCAGACCAGGGCCCAGCCCGGGAGGAGCCTGCAACCAAGGTACGTGCCCTTGACCGGAATCAAACCCAGGACCTTTCAATCCGCAGGCCGATGCTCTCCTATCCACTGAGCCAAAGTGGCTAGGGCTCTTTTCTGGGTTCTTTTTTCCATTTAGGTTGCAGCATCTTAAACTCTCTATTCTGTCAAACATGTTTACTAAAGTATCCCCTACCTAGCGATAGGAGGCTTTCTTAAGCTCTAAAATAATTTCAGTCAACCTCGTACTCATGTTTGTTTCTATATCATACTTATAAAGTACTTTTTTAAATTAAAAAAAACACTTCCCATTTCAGAAAATTCATGATATAACCAAAGTAAAGAACAAGTGGAAAGTGACTTTCCTTTCCCAATTTCTGTGCTTAGTCCCAAAAGATCCCAAATGACAGGATGGGTATTAACTTGCATTCCATAAAAAGGGCTTTGAGAGTATCTTCTGAAATTATGTGCAAATGTAGATGGGGGTGGGGGGCGTCATCAGATGCTTAAAGACATATGACTCCCCTCCCCCCACCAAAAAATTTTAAGACCCTAAACATTCAAATGAATCTCAGAGCAAGTTTGCAGATTAATAAAATGTGCAGAATGTGAAGATACATAAGTTATACAATAACAAAAAAAACACAATAGTAAATAACACGTTAATTTATCCACAAGCATAGCTTCCAAAAGTCTCTGCGACTACATCCTCACTATTATGTGCAGAAAGATTTCTTCCAACATGTATATAGACTCAATCTTTAGAAGCAAGACCAACACCCAACATAGGTAGTGACTAAATAAAATTTACCAAAAAGTTTCTTCTATTTTAACCTTATATTCTTTCTCCAAAAAATCATCTTCACTATATCTGGGTACAAATTAGGAGAGAAGAAAAGAGGGAACATATGATAACCAATGTTGAACTATGCTCATCAAATGATACGTATTTAGTTTTGCACATAAAAGTTCCCAAAACTTTTCCAGAAAAATTGAGACTAAAATATGTTACTGTAATTAAAAAACAAACAAAAAACCCTATAGTCCAGCTTTCAACCTAAGCAAGCAACATTTTATTTTTTTTTTAAATATATTTTATTGATTTTTTACAGAGAGGAAGGGAGAGAGATAGAGAGTTAGAAACATCGATGAGAGAGAAACATCGATCAGCCGCCTCCTGCACATCTCCCACTGGGGATGTGCCCGCAACCAAGACACATGCCCTTGACTGGAATCGAACCCAGCCCTTTCAGTCCGCAGGCTGACGCTCTATCCACTGAGCCAAACCGGTTTTGGCAGCAAGTAACATTTTAAATAGGATCTTTTTAAAAAACCAGGAACCAGCATATAAAAGTGCATTTTCGATTACAATGGTGATTGACAGTTTATTCTAGAAATTTGACTTTTTAAAAATTCTATTTAGAAGATAAGATAGTTAATAAAATAGGTTAATGTCTTTTCTTCTTCTGGCTTATCAATTATATATCAAGTGTTCTTAAAATCATTATTTGGATTGTCCAATCATGTTAACTTTCCCCACTTTGCAAACTTGGCCTCTGAATAGGCAAGGCCTTTCTGGAATACTCTGTGGCCTCACCCTCACAGCTGCCTCTTTCTCATCCTCTAGGCCTCAACTTCAATGTCCTTAATATCCTTCTTTCTCTGTCCAAAGGAAGTGACCTCTATTATTCCTTACGCAAGGTTTATTTCCCTATTAGAAATTAACAGTTTATCACTATTTTTTTTCCCAATATATTTGTATTGATTTCGGAGAGGATGGGAGAGGGAGAGAGAGAGAAACATTGATGATGAGAGAATCATTGATTGGCTCCCTCCTGGATTGGGCCCACAACCCAGGCATGTGGCCTGACCAGGAATCGAACCATGACCTCCTGGTTCATAAGTCAATGCTCGACCTCTAAGCCACACTGGCTGGGCTATCACTATTTTCTTTATGCCTGTTAACATCTTTTCATGTATCTCCCTCATCTCCTTCATGAGAACACAGACTTTATGTAAGCAGGGACTATGTCCATACTGTTCAATATTGTATCTGAGCCTAGCATAGCCCCTAGTACATAATAGGTGCTCAAGAAATATTTGTTTAATGAATTATTTAAAGTGAGATATCTTTACCCTTCACCCATTCCTCTTGGTGTGGATCCCATTACAATAAATTAAAAAAACAAAAGTATCTTTTTCATACCCCTTCAGAAATAAAGGCCCTACATATATATTTAGTACTTAACTAACCAATCTCAGTTCCTGTTTACCAACACTTCATCCAATCAAATTGCCATTCTTGACATTAAAGAGAATCCCATTCCTCAATTCTGTCTTCCCCAGCTCCCAAAAGACAATTATTATTTTTTTTATTTTTTTAAATATATTTTATTGATTTTTTTACAGAGAGGAAGGGAGAGAGACAGAGAGAGCTAGAAACATCAACGAGAGAGAAACATCGATCAGCTGCCTCCTGCACATCTCCCACTGGGGATGTGCCCGCAACCCAGGCACATGCCCTTGACTGGAATCGAACCTGGGACCCCTCAGTCCGCAAGCCGACGCTCCATCCACTGAGCCAAACCGGCTTCGGCAAAAAACAATTATTATATTAATGAATCTTTGTTGAAAGCAGAGAGGCAGGGAGAAGGTGAGGACTGTGGGGGGCAGGTGGGGTACTTTTGAAATGCACGGTAATATAAAGGAGTGCAAAATGATCTATGTTCAAGCTCGATGTATAACCCACTCATTTAACCACTGTGTGCCTCATGACCACAATTCATAACACATCTACCTTAAAGGTTTAAGGTTACCATTGTGAGGTTCAACAGAGGTAACGAATGTGAATCCCCAGATTATATGCTTCCAGACAATCACGCTCTGATTTTTATAAATTTAGCAAAGCTCCAATTTCCTTCATGTGGGATTATTTGGCTGATGTCTGTTTTTACTTTTTTTTGTTCATCCCTGAATTCCTAAAAGTGCCTATCTAAAAGTGACTGGCAAGTAGCAGGTTCTCAGAAATATCTGTAAAACAAATGAATCGAAATACTTTGTAAACAGTAAAACTATGTACAATTATTAACAGCAGACATTTGAGAAATCCATTAATTCAACAAATATTTATTAATGTCATAATCATGGGCCAGCCACTATTCTAAGACACTTGGGATGCACTAGTGAACAGAGAAAATCATTACACACGCTGAGCTTACATTCTAGTTTGGGGAAACAGCAATGAAAATAGAACAATAATCACGTATATTAAAAGGTGATAAAAGATATGGAAACAAGAGCAAAGTACAAGAGAATGGTAACAACTAAACTGTCACCTGTGAGAAGCAGTGAAATAGCATTGTCTACCATGCTAGGAGCCAAATGAGGGAGGTGCAGAGCAGCAAGAGTGGAGGTTCCCACTCACAGACTGATCCAGTCCTGAAGCCATTGTCGTCATTTGGCGGTGGTCACAAACGCTACAGAAGCTTTAAAAATGCAAGGCCCGCCCTAACCGGTTTGGCTCAGTGGGTAGAGCATCAGCCTGTGGACTCAAGGGTCCCAGGTTCAGTTCCGGTCAAGGGCATGTACCTTGGTTGCCGGCACATCCCCAGTAGGGGGTGTGCAAGAGGCAGCTGATCGATGTTTCTCTCTCATGGATGTTTCTAAATCTCTATCCCTCTCCCTTCCTCTCTGTAAAAAATCAATAAAATATATATTTTTTTAAAAAAATGCAAGGCCCCTGCTATAATCCCAGAAGCATACCAAGATCTCAAGGTTTGTAAGACAGGCATGTCCCTGATTAGACCTGGCTTCCTGAGATTCAGAACTGGATCAGTCTCCAGATGGTATTTTGGGGTAAAGTTATCAACTAGAAAGCCCCAAGCATTTTAACACTATGCCTTCTCATAAGCTACACAAATAACCCTCAAAGGGGTGTGGAGGAAACCAGAGCATCATTAGAAATCTATGGTTCCTGCCCTAACCGGTTTGGCTCAGTGGATAGAGAATCGGCCTGCGGACTGAAGGGTCCCGGGTTTGATTCTGGTCAAGGGCATGTACCTAGGTTGCAGGCACATCCCTAGTAGGGGGTATGCAGGAGGCAGCTGATCGATGTTTCTCTCTCATCGATGTTTCTAACTCTCTCTCCCTCTCCCTTCCTCTCTGTAAAAAATCAATAAAAATATATTAAAAAAAAAAAAAGAAAGAAATCTATGGTTCCTGCAGTTGATGGCCATGTTTTCATGTGCCTCCTTTGTAAACGCTCATCTACTATAGTCATAATGCTTCTGATGTCCTTGGACACCTGTGATCAGAGAAAGTTTTATTTACTTGGACCTAAGCTACACAGCCACTTTATATTATACTAGTTAGCCTAGGGCAGAATTTTACAAGTTCCCTTCAACATTATCTTTGCTAGCTTCCTCCTTCTAAAGGTGGAAGAGGAAAAAATTAACTCCCTAAAAATTATGACTCTAAGTATAAAAAGGGACTGAATTACAGGAATGACCTGCTCTGAGAAGCTCTTAGCAATTTGAAGAAATCTGCAGATGTTAAATATTCAATAACATTTAATATCAGAAGTAATTATAAAAAGGCAAAGAATATTCAGAATCCTGCATAATTCTCTAATCTGAAGTCTCTAATTCCAGAAAGTCTGAGACAAAGTAAAATCACCTCTTATGCTCTTTACCCAATTATCTTTAATAGAAACAATTATTTTTTAATGTAAGAATCAAGAACACGCAAGTGTATACCTTGTTGAGTTCTTCTATCCTCCTGATTAGGTACGGGTTGCTGGAGGAATTCTCAAAGTAGACATAATCTGTAATTAAAGAAAGTAAAGAGCTTAATCTTTTCAAGAGAAAGTTCACATCTGTGAATCTGTGACTTTGCCTATTAGGCGATTCACATTCAAAAATGAAGCATGTACTTCATTCCCTGGCAAAAGCAACTTCTGTGATGCAACTTTAATATATTCTCTCCTGTGCCTACTATTCACAGACCCTCATTTTCCTGGCACTTTCATTTCAATTCATGTTTTATGGAGTTCTCCTAGACTCCTGTTCCACACGTGTCATTTCTTTAATAACAACGACACCTCTTGTCATCACTGAGTCGTCAGGGCTGACTCAACATGTGTGTCTTTCATACTATAACTGCTTCCACATCTTTTCCCCTCCAATCCACTGTGCCCTGGAGGAGGCTTTTCACATAAAACTATTGACCTAAGACCAACTCGGAGCATCTTGAGCGGCTTGGCAGCTCAAAGTGCATTGCAATCATCAACTTGGAAGAAAAAAAAAAAATCAGGTGAGCGGGGCAGGTAAGAGGAAACACATTGACAAACTTTCCCACAGTTCTATCTAGATAGGTAGGAAGATGCGGGGAAGGGGGGCTGTCTGAGACGGCATCATTCTTTTTTTAATATTGTTTACCCTATGTATTCCAGATCCACTTAGGATCTTGATATTTATTAAAAAAAAAAAAGCTGCTGCAGGTTCTCAACAAAAAGGATAACGAAATTGTTCACGCGTGGCTTTGGCCCTGGAAACTTCCCACTGCAGGACGTGCGGGGCCGGTGCGCGGGGAAGGTGCATCTCTCCGCGAAGCGGCCGCGCTCGCAGGCCGTTCCCCGCACGG
Organism: Myotis nattereri; assembly: GCF_964212035.1. Lineage (NCBI taxonomy): Eukaryota > Metazoa > Chordata > Mammalia > Chiroptera > Vespertilionidae > Myotis > Myotis nattereri. The sequence continues at coordinate 62,388,175 of NC_138085.1, forward strand.
CCACCGGCAGCCCGCCGACGAGCAGGGGAGCCGGAGCGCCGCGCGCAAACACGCCGCTCATCTGAATTATTATTTCCCCGGCGGAGAGGGGGACGGGCGTCGCGAGCAGGAGAAAGTTTGTTTGACCTTATTTCTCGCTCCGGAGGGAGGCGGGGAAGGAGGCGGCCGGGAGAGCCCGTCCAGGCGGCGCCCGCCTCCCCCCTCCGGCGGCGGCGCCCCCGACCCCACGCCGCCCCGCGCTCGGGGGACGGGACGGGAAGCGGAGGGGGTGGAGGGCGGAGAGGTGCCGGGCCCTGCGCCCCGCCAGCAGGCCGGCCGGGCCGGGCCCCCGTCGCCCGCACCCCCACCGCGCCCTGCCGCTGGGGGAAGTGGAGATGGGGTGCTGTCCCCCATCCCCGGCCACCCCCGCTGCCCAGCAGCCACCCCAGGGGGCGCCACCCTGGCCGGGGGCTCGACGGCCCCGGCCCCCCGGGAGTTCCGTGGAGGGGGCGTCGGGTCACTCGCACCCCAGGTGCAGGCCGGGCCGGAGCCGCGGGGCGGGGTGGGGGTGGGCCCGGGCCCGGGCCCGCACGGACCCGGCGGGGGGAGGGGAGGGAGGTGCGGGGAGGGGGGCGCACCGGCCCCTGGGCCGCCCCCGCCCCCGCGCCCTCAGCCCGGGCGCCCGCGGCTCCCAGCGGTTGGGGTGAGCTCGCCCCGGCCCCCCACTCCCGGAGCCCGCTCCCAAACGGGCCGGGTCGGGCCGAGCCTTCCTACCTCCGACCCGGTACATGTTGGCCGCCATGTCCGCCCGCCCGCCCGCGGAGCCCGAGCCGAGCCCCGCCCGCCGCCGCCGCCGCCGCCTCAGCCTCGGCCGCCGCCGCCTCCGCTGCCGCCTCGCCGCGGGGGGGAGGGGAGGGAGGGCGGCCGCGAGGGGAGGGGGAAGCGGAGGGGAGGGCGCGCCGAGGGGTGGGGGCAGGTGCCCGCCCCCCGCCTCGGGCGAGCAGGCCAAGCGGGCGGGCCGCTGGGGGTGGGAGCGCGGCGGGGCGGCGGCGGATTGGGGACGCGCCGGTGGGGGGCCTGGCCGGAGGGGGCGGCCCCTGGGCGGGGGTCCTGCCCCCGGGGGAGGCCGGCACTCGCCCACGTGGGCCAGGGGCCCTTAGAGGATTAGGGTGGGGCCACGGGGTCAGCCTCTGCGGCGCCCCCATAGCCCCACCCGGGACCCCCTGTCACCTGCCACACGAGGCAGGTCTGCCCCCTGGGAGCCCCAGGAAAGGTGACCTCTAGCACGTAGGTACCTGCCTCCGGGCAAACCCTTGGCTGCAAAAAGGTGCACGCACAGGGCGCCCTCCTGGTGAAGACGGGGGGAGGCCCAGGAGCCAGGAGGCACCCCCCCCCCCACGCCCCCAGGTGCCTCCAGCTCCCCCAAGCCCCGGCCCCGCTGAGGACCCGGGAGAAACGGGCTCCCTTCCAAGTCCACCCTCTCTGCATTGGCAGGCCTACCAGCGTTCACCCCAAAACTGGGCGGCACGGAACCCACTCCCCCACCCCGGGAGGTCTTGCCTCTAAACAGGCCTAATACACTGCGGGCCCTGCTGGGAGAAGAGGGTGGGGGAGGGTGTCCTTTGTTCGCTGGGGGCCTGGGCTCCACAGTTCATCGCCACTGCCACCCCCAAAGGAGGGCATGCTGTCAATCAGCTTGCTGTTGATTGTGGGACTGTTAACTTCTTTGTGTGCCTAAAGCTTTTATATGGTTATTATTTTCCTGTACTAATTCTCTAGACAATCCCTGTTTGCTCAGCCTTCATACCCTCACAGAAATAAAAAATTTTTAAAAATAAAAATAAAAAAGTTGAATCTTAGCTGGCTATCCCTCAACTGAACACAAACAACTTTCTTGAGAGAAGCCAACCCATTCCAAACGACGCCCAGACATTGTTGTATAATAAACATGAAGATGATCCCTTACTGTTATGGATTGTTTGGAGTTTCTAATGATTTACAGCTACGTGTTGTGGACTCTGGCTCTGTGTTTTCGTTTGCCTGTTGATGGTATCTGTGTTGTGCACTATTACAAATTATTGAGGTCAAAAAATAATTTTCTAAATAACAGAGGCACGCTGAAAAATAAAATAAGGTTAAACACCTCTGCCTGAATTACCTTGATTGACTGTGCGACCCCCAGATTCCTCCTCTATTAAAATGAGGACATTGATTCCACTTCACAGGTGGGGTGAGGAATCAGTGGTGAAGATACCTGAAAACGCTTTGTAGAGCACCATGCAAATAACTGATGTCTGTTGCTTTTTTTAAAAAAAAAAAACAACTTCAGGAAGTTTCAGATTCCCACGAGTTTTATACCATGTGTCAAATTGTGAGCCTGCATCACCTCTTTGACCCAGAGAAAAAAATAAGTGTTCTGTTATGCACATTGCATAGCTGACGATACCACCAAAAGTATACTGTGCTTACCTGATATCACTCCATTTCTGATCTCTGACATGTAAGTAGGTTGAATAATTCACCTGAAGTCACCCAGTAAACTGGCAGCAGGCAAGGACTTTGTCTATGAAACGTCTATACCTCTTACTATCAAAGAGGAATGGACATAAGGGAGTTCAGCAAATGTTTTTAGGCTGAAAGAATCCCTCTAACCAGGCAAATAAGGTGGGAAAGCCTGCACATTCAAAGAAAACAAGGGCACCTCAACCTCCTTACGATCACAAACATCATCAACCAGCCCAAACTTCATTCTTAGTGTAGCCGTTTAGCTTCAAAATCTTGAACAAGTTACTTAACCCTCTGAGTTCCAAGTTCTACAAAATACAACTACTGATTGACACCTACAGCAAAGGTCCGTGCTAAAAATTAAATATGTCAAGTGCCCATGTTAAGAGCTTCATAATTATCAGGTCTCTTCTCCCGGCTCCAGCTACCCTCATTACAAAGAAGTGTTTCTCAGACCATGCCAGGAGCCCCAGGGCCAATCCAGCTCTCCCAGGGGTAAAATTTCCTAACATGGCTGTTGTGATTAAAAGACTAGATAAGGGATTGCCTAAAAGCCCGGAACATTCTGGAACATTCTCTGAGTCAATCTCCAAGCGTCCCACCATTTAGCTGAACAGAAATGGACCGCAAGAGAGCTATAGACAAGACGGCAAGTTGGGGGGGTGGGGTTCAACTTTACGGTGACGTTTTTATTTTTTTTTTTTTTTTTTTTTTTTTTTTTTTTTTTTTTTTTTTTTAAAAATATATTTTATTGATTTTTTACAGAGAGGAAGGGAGAGAGATAGAGAGTTAGAAACATCGATGAGAGAGAAACATCGATCAGCTGCCTCCTGCACATCCCCCGCTGGGGATATGCCCGCAACCCAGGTACATGCCCTTGACCGGAATCGAACCTGGGACCTTTCAGTCCGCAGGCCGACGCTCTATCCACTGAGCCAAACCGGTTTCGGCTACGGTGACGTTTTTATAAATGCCAAGTCTAGGAGCTTGGTGGCCAGCCTCACTGAAGGAGCATGGAGGTCTAAAATGTAATTACAGTAATCTTAAACCCGATGCTTGTGTGTTCTATGATTTCTCTTTTTTTTCTCTCTCATTAGCTCATTTTGTTATTTAGTAAAATTTTTTTGGAAAAGAAGTTAGCCTGTTGCAGCTATTCTAAGGAGGTCCTGGTTTTTTAAAGGAGGAGGATTTTGTCACAGGGAGAAAGGCAGGTATGTGACAGCAAGAATCAAAGCAAGGGAGCCCCTACAGCAGTGGCTCTCAACCTTCCTAATGCCTCGACCCTTTAATACAGTTCCTCATGTTGTGGTGACCCCCAATTTCATTGTTACAAATTGAACATAATTAAAGCATAGTGATTAATCACAAAAACAATATGTACTTATATATGTGTTTTCCGATGGTCTTAGGTGACCCCTGTGAAAGGGTTGTTCGACCCCCAAAGGGGTCGTGACCCACAGGTTGAGAACCACTGCCCTACAAGAAAGGAAACCGGAGTCTGGAGAAGCTTCTCCAGGCATGGAGCTTCTCTTCCACATACTAGTATCTCTGTGCTAAACACAGGAAAATCAGGATCAATCCCAGAATGTCCTGCTTTTTAAAAGTGTGAGTTTTAGGGTTCTCTGGTTTCCTCATACCCTCAAAGGGGAGCTAGCTCAGCTCTTTGGTTGCATCCACACAGTTTCCTTCTCTAGTGACACTGTCTCTAGGTAGTGGAAAAGGAACTAGAAGTCATAATGGGGCATGGACAAGCCCCTAGAAGTTTAACCTAACTGGCACTTCCCTTTTTTAATGTTTGGAGAGCTGTGCATTTAAGTGAGAGATGGCTGAGCAGTATAGGGTGTGGGACCGACAGGAAAAATAATCCTAATGGGCAATGGGAAGCACTGAAGGGGTATCTCAGGGAGTGTTTATGGAAATGACTTAGGCTTCAGCAAAGAGAGTGAGTGGAGATGAAGCAGGATAGTAAGAAGGTAGGAAAATTCCTTGTCAAATAGAATGGAGAAACTGAGACAGATAGCTGATGCAAATTGGCCACATCCAGCACCCTGACCTACCTTCCTCCTCCTCCCTTGCATGACCACTCCCTTAAGAATTAAGCCCTCAGGACAATGAGCATCAAAGAACCTGATCAGCATCAAAGAACCTTAGGAACAAAGCCTCCGGTCTGTTGACCACGGAGACAGAGTTTTGGTCAAACTAGAGGTAATATCTAGGCCTCAGTTGTGTTTCTGCTCCAGGCCCAGAAGAGCAGCAAAAGCAGATGAAGCAATGCCATGGCTGGCAGCAGGACCAGATGCAATAACCAATGACCCCCCTTCCCTACCGCCAACCAACTAGTAGAGACCACGACCCTGACTCTGTATGCTCATTTGTAAAAAATATATATATATATGCTTTTATTGATTTCAGAGAAAGGAAGGGAGAGAGGTATAGAAACATCAATGATGAGAGAGATTCATTGATTGGCTGCCTTCTGCACACCCCCTACTGGGGACTGAGCCTACAACCTGAGCATGTGCCCTGACAGGAAATCAAACCATGACTTCCTGGTTCAGGGATCTATGCTCAACCACTTAGCCACACAGGCCAGGCTTCGAATGGGATCCATGTAGTGGGATGGTTCTGAGGGCAGTTTACTGAACGTTACAAGTTTACCTTCTGCTGGAGTAATTGTGGGTAATGTCAATAGTCTTTCATTTACATGAATATAGATACCTGTGTAGGCTATGTTTCCATTTTAAAAAACAACTTTTTAAAGCATCACGTTCTTCAGATGCTGAGAAATAAACCAGTGTAAACACAAACACTTGGAAATATGAGTTAAGAGCAGAATGAGGGCTTTCTAAAGAGCTGATAAGCTGCAAGGAACGGCAGTGCCCACAGGGTATTTCCATGTATAAAACTTCCGGGCAGGGTCCCTGACCACATCTAGCTGTGCAATGCAAAGTGATAGAGGAGTCTGTGTTCAGTCCAGAGTCAGCAGCATAAGGTTCACAACTTTACACTGAAATTTTTTCTGCTCAACCACTGAGCCACAGTGGCCAGGCTCTATACACTCATTTGATGAATCAGCATATTGAAGAACACACCTGGAAAAATTATGAATATGCGATTGAGATCCTCCCCTGAGACCTCCCCTAAAATTCTTGCCTTTAGATAACAAAAACCCTTAAGACAAAAGACCCAGAGCAGGTGCTCTCTCTCTAGAGCACACCTTATGCCTTCTTTCTTCAGGCATATATTTTGCTTTTTTTTCTCTAAGGGTCCCCACAAGACTTGTAACCAGGGGAGCAGTAGGCAGCAGCAGCTTGACCCTGGTTAGCCCCCTGAAACTATCTCCAAGGGCCGGCCCTTCTTTTGCTTCTGTAACTTGTTTCCTGAGTCCATGGAGTGCAGCTGGCTCATTTTTTCTGCTTCTGTTTTCTTTCTAAAAGACCAAGGCAATATTCTAGCTGGTTTGGCTCAATGGATAGTGTCAGCCTGCAAAATGAAGGGTCCCAGGTTCATTTCCAGTCAAGGGCACATGCCCGGGTTGTGGGTTCAATCCCCAGTAGGGCACATGCAGGAGGCAGCCAATCAATGATTCTCTCTCATCATTGATGTTTCTATCTCTCTCTCCCTCTCCCTTCCTCTCTGAAATCAATAAAAAATATATTTAAAAATATATTTAATCTACACTAATAAAAGACAAACATGCAAATTGACCATACCTTTGCTACACCTTAAGCCATGCCCACCAGCCAATCAGAGCGACTATATGCAAATTAACCCAACCAAGATGGCGGCCAGCAGCCACGGAGCTGGAGCAAGCAGGAGGCTTGGTTGCCCCAGTGATGGAGGAAGCCAAGCTTCCCACCTGCTGCAGCGGGCTCTGAGCTCCACTCAAGGCAACAAAGTTTCAATTATAGAAGATAAATAAACCCCAGATACCTGCTTTCAGCCGGCCGTGGCCATGGAGCTGGAGTGAGCAGGAGGCTTAGGTTGCCCCTGGCAATGGAGGAAGCCAAGCTTCCCGCCATCGCTGGCTGGCTCTGAGCTCTACTCAAGGCTACGAAGTTTCAATTATAGAAGGTAAATAAATCCCAGAATAAAATAAAAGAAAAAAAGGAGAGGCTGGGAGCTTCCGTCGCCAGGGGGCTTGGCCAGCCTGAAAACGGCCATCAGCCCCTCACCCAGACTGGCCAGACACCCCAGTGGGGACCCCCCCACCCTAAAGGGGGTGTGGCCAGCCTGAAAACAGCCATCAGCCCCTCACCCAGGATGGCCACACCCCCATGGGATAAGGGTCCCCACTGGGGAGGTGGGGGGGCTTGACCAGCCTGCAAACAGCCATCAGCCCCTCACCCAGGCTACCCAGGCACCCCAGCGGGACTCCCTCCCTGATCCGGGACACCCTTCAGGGCAAACCAGCTGGCCCCCACCAGTGCACCAGGCCTCTATCCTATATAATAAAAGAGTAATATGCAAATTGACCCTAACAGCAGAATGACTGGGAATGACTGGTCACTATGACACACACTGGGGGTCAGTGCGCCCCCACAGGGGGAGCTCTGCTCAGCCACAAGCCAGGCTGATGGCTGCCAGCACAGCGGTGGTGACGGGAGCCTCTCCTGCCTCCTCAGCAGCACTAAGGATGTCCGACTGCAGCTTAGGTCTTCTCCCTGCTGGTAGGTGGACATGCCCCAAGGGCTGCCGGGCTGCCAGAGGGCTGTCTGACTGCCAGCTTGGGCCCAATCCCCCAGGGAGCGGGCCTAAGCCAGCAGGTGGACATCCTCCGAGGGGTCCCAGACTGCAAGAGGGCATAGGCTGGGCTGAGGGACCCCCCCTGAGTGCACAAATTTTTGTGCACCAGGCCCCTAGTAAATAATAAAAGGCCAAGGCAACTCTCTGAACAGCCCTCTCAAATCTTCTCTTGAGGATATTTTCTCTTTCCATGCTAAATAAACTTCTTCAACTTCTTGTGCTAGAGTTTTTGGCTCTGAATTTTCTTTGCTGAACTCAAGAACCAGGAGCTGACATCGCTGGTAACATAGAGAGCAGAGAGTCCAGGCCAGATCAGTTGAGAGGTTGGTGAGAAAGGATGATGGCTTGACCTAGGATACAGTCAGTGGGAATGTGAGAGAAGTAAATGGGTTTGAGAGATATTTAAGAAGTAGGAGCTACAGGATCTGGTGAATTTGGAGAGGGATGGAGTGAAAGGGTAATATCAAGTTAAAAGCAATTGGGTGGAAAGAGGTTCAATTCGGTGAGTACAGAATACAGAAAGGGAAGCAAGTTGGGGGAAAAGAAATAGTCGATAGGGTCAGTGTTAGATGAGTTGCATTCAAGATGCTTTTGAGAACTTCCAGGTAGATATTTCCTCTTTAGGAAAGAGATGGATGAACAGGCCTGAAGTTTAGGAGAGAGACCTGGGCTGGAAATATCCTCTTCTGAGTTACCATCAGCACAGAGACGCAGCCGGTCTTGTCTAAAGGAGTAAGCCAAACCCTGGCCCCAGGGGAAGAAGCAGGTTCCCTGAGTCCTTCAGCTTGGTGAAAACAGGTTTAGCAGGTCCCGGTTCAGAAGATCAGAGTCCAGGTCCAAATGCGCAAACATGCAGGGCATGGGCAGAGAGGCATACAAGTCATTGACCAAGACAGATGGTGAAGACAAGGGAGAATGCCCCAGGCTGACCATCCTACAAAGGCCGGCAGATTTCTCAGATAAAGACAGTTTTGCTCCCAGTTCTAGAAAAGCAGCCAAGGTGGGGTGGAGGAGGGAAGACAGGAAGAACAGGAGAATGGATTTAACACAGCCTGAAAAAGCAAATTTATTTTCTACCTCTCCCTTTTGCCTCTAAGATGGTAGTGGGTTGAATGGTGGACTCCCAAAAGATATGCCCACCTGGAACCTATGAATGTGACCTTACTTAGAAAAAGGGTATTTGCAGGCAAAATTAAGGATCTGGATATAATTTCATCCTGGATTAGGCTGAACCCTGAATCCAATGACAAGTGTACTGATAAGAGACAGAAGAAAAGATGCAGAGTGAAGAGAAGGCCATGTGAAGGTTGAGGTGGAGACTGAAGTTATCTATATATATAAAAGGCTTGCCGTAACCGGTTTGGCTCAGTGGATAGAGCGTCGGCCTGCGGACTGAAAGGTCCCAGGTTCGATTCCGGTCAAGGGCATGTACCTGGGTTGCAGGCACTTCCCCAGTGGGGGATGTGCAGGAGGCAGCTGATCGATGTTTCTCTCTCATTGATGTTTCTAACTCTCTCTCTCCCTTCCTCTCTGTAAAAAATCAATAAAATATATTTTTAAAAAAATAATTAAAAAAAAAAAGGCTAATATGCTAAGTGTCCAACCGTCCGACCAGTCACTATGACACGCACTGACCACCAAGGGTAGATGCTCAACGCAGGAACTGCCAAGCTGCAATGACTTGTCAGCGGCGGTTCTCAGGTGATGCACCCTGGAACCAGAGAGGAGGGAGCTTGATTCCCCAGGGAACTGTGCGATTCCACCTTAGGCTGTGGGTTATGTTGTTGCTGGGGCACTGTTGGCCCCGAATCTGGTTTACTGCACACTTGCATTTGTGTTCCACACCCTATAAGATAGTAACTTTGCAGAGTGCCCTTTTGCACTCTGGGACCCCTTGGGGGATGCCGGAGAGCTGGTTTTGGCCCTGATCCCCGCAGGCAGATGGAGGGACTCCACCTGCCAGAGGGACCCTGCTCACTCTACAGACGCTGGGGAGGGACCACAGGAGGTTGGCTCCAAGGCATGTCTGGCTCATCTTGCCCAGTCCTGCCCTGCCGGCCACCTTCTAATTAATTTCCTTTCAATGTGCACAAATCCATGCACCAGGTCACTAGTGAATCTATCAGTAAGGACAGACAAAGATCATAACAACCACCAGATAAAGGGGAGAGACATAGAATCCTCAGAGCTCCCCAGAAGGAACATTCCTGATTTCTGACACCTTGATTTCTGACTTCTCGCCTTCAAAACTGAGAGAATAAATTTCTGTTGTTTGAAGTCACCTCCTTTGTGGTAATTTGTTACAGCAGCCCTAGGAAACTAGTATGGATGGTATTCTCCACTCAATTTTAAATAAACATAGCACTTTATGCAGAGACTAAGCACTTTATGCAGAGACTAAGGGACACTGAAACAGAATAAGAGAATAAAAGAGAGGCTCTGGCCATTGTTTCTCAGTAGTTTTGGTTCGCACACCAAGGGATCAAGAGTTCAATTCCCAGTCAAAGGCATGTACCTGGGTTGCAGATTTGATCTTCAATGTGTATCTCTCTCATATCGATGTTTGTTTCTCTCTCTCTCTCTCTCCCACTCTCTCTAAAAAAAAAATAAATGGAAAAAATATCCTCAGATATGAATTAACCAAAAAAACTAAAAAACAAAAACAAAGGTTTCCAATAGAATGGTAGCTGTCATGGCCAATGGAGATATATTTTGAAGATAGAGCCAACAGTTCTTGCAGAAGAATTGGATGTAGAAGATGAGAGGACAAATTTAAATGTTTCTAAATATCTGTTTGAAGACTGACAGCTATCAGAGGGGGGATTTGGGGCTGGGTGAAAAAGGTGAAGAGATTAAGCAAAAACAAAATAAAACAAAACTCACCCAACAGCAGTATGGTGATTACCAGAAGAAAGGGTGGTAGGAGAAGGTAGAAGAGGGTATAGGGGAGATAAATCATGATGAAAGGATACTTGGGCTGGTTAACACACAATACATACAGAGATAATGTATTATAGAATTGTACACCTGAGACCTATATAATTTTATTAACCAATGTCACCCCAATAAATTCAATGAAATAATATAAATAAATTAAATTTAAAATCCTATATAATAAAATCCTAATATGCAAATCGACTGAACAGCGGAATGACCGTTTGCTATGACGTGATCTGACCACCAGGGGGCAGACACTCAATGCAGGAGCTGCCCCCTGGTGGTAAATACGCTCCCACAGGGGAGCATCACTCAGCCAGAAGCCAGGCTCACAGCTGGCGAGCACAGCGGTGGTGGCGGAAGCCTCTCCTGCCTCCAGGGCAGTGCTGAGGACCCCTTGAGGGGTCCAGGACTGCAGGAGGGGGCAGGCCCGGCTGAGGGACCTCCCCTCCCCCCCACCCCACCCCCAGTGCACAAATCTCATGCTCTGGGCCTCTAGTAAGTAAGTAAATAAATAAATAAATAAATATCTGTTTGGAGGTGTTAGACAACTGGATCTGGGTTCCGGAGCTCAGCACGGAGGCCCAAGCTTTAAAAAAAAAATTGAAAAATGCAAATTTGGGAGTTACCATTGTGTAAGCAATCTATGAAGCTGTGGACGTGTCAGATCACCAGGGATATAGTGTAGAGGAGAGACAAGCCAGTACTGAGAACAGAGGTTGGCTCTGTACCCTGACTACACCAGAGCTATTACAAAACTGAGCCCTACCCCCAGAGATTCCCATTTAATTAGTATGGAGTGGACCCCACTCTCAGTTTTAAAAGAAAACCCTCAGGCAATTCTAATGTGCAGCCAAGGTTGAGAGCTACTCATGTAGTGATCAGAAAGAGGAGAGCCACAAGGGGGGAATATGGGAGCAATGAGGGAGATAGAGAAAATCCAGAGGAATACAGGCCCCGGAAGCCAAGCAAAATTGGATATGGCAAAGTGCTGGTCATTGTAGACCAACTCCCCTGCCATCTTTCCTGACTGTTCAGGTCCTAGGCAGCTTGAAATGAATTGATAGGGTTCTGGCCATAGATATTCTATTGTGTAGATGAGCACAAGGGCAGGCAGGTGGGCTCCTGACACTCCCCAGACTGAGGGCTGGAGACCAGAATCTGCTCCTTTCATCAGCTCCTTTTATCTCTTATCTGTAGGTTTGTAGCAGCTGTGCTTTCCAAAAGGGACTGAGAGGGAAGTTTATTTGCACTCTTGATTTCAAAAAGGACAGAAAATATTGGAGGACTCAAAGATAAACTTTGAACTACTGGATAAATAAATGGTTGTTTATGTCTCCTTTTACCCCTGCCAAGTTTTGGAAGAAAAAAAGCATGACTATTAAAGAGCTGCCCCAAGGAGCTTCTTTTATAAAGCCAGGCCAGGACCATATCATTAGTGGTAACCAACACAATATTTCCATTTATTTGCACAGATCAGAGAGCTGAGGAGCCTGCTCCAAGGAGAGGGCACCTGGAAGCAGTTTAACCTTTTTGAGGTTTTGGCAAAGGACACCCAGGACCTGTCCAGTCAAATCCCATCGTCATCGTCGTCATCATTTCTTTTCTTTAAGAGGAGACAAAGTGTCCACCTCCTGGAAGCCCCAACGTCCATGCCCACCCCCACCCCCACCCCCAGGCTTCTAGTGTAATGGGATGAAATCTGAACTATGTTCTTGGACTAGAGGGCAGAGCCCGTGTTAGGGCCAGAATTCTGGAGGAAGAGGGAGAAGAGAAGGCTCCAGCATTTCATGGAGTCTCCTTATTTCTCTGCCCTCGAACTCCGCGGCCTCCTCCTACCTGGTGTCCTTGTCCTCTGCCGCACACTCACATGCAGTCTAGACCAGACCTTTCGAGGTGGCCTTGACGTCTCTCCACCAGGCCAGGGCAACTTAGGAGCCAGAGCTTGAACTTTCTGTGGCCTTGGTGTTTCCCACCAACACATCCACCCTCACACCCCTCCCACGGCCCCTGGGATCTGGGCTGGAGTGGGGACTGCTTGCCCGTTGCTATGGCTCCCTCCAGGAGTGGGTTTGAGGCAGAGCCTTCAAACCTCAAGACTGACTTTTCTGTTTTAGTCCAGCCTCTCCCAGAGCAGCTGCAGCAGAGGGCAGGCCCCCAGACTGGAGGGATGGAGTGGCTCCCAGCCGGCGGCATGCGGATGCATTATTTATGATGCTGGTGTCAGCATGGCTCCCAGGCACCAGGGGAAATGGAAAAGGCACTTGGGCCTGTGCTGATTAAACTAAATATTTAAACAGGAATCAGGAATTGAGGCAAAATCCGTTTTTCTTCAGTAAGGCAGAGAGCGCCACAAATGTCTTCAAGGCTGGGGACGTGGTAAACACCACGCAGATGACGAGGAAAGGCTGGGAGCCTTGGTCTATGGCTCTCCTGCACGGCTCCCACCCAGCTCCCTCTCTCTAGCAGATCTAAAAGGTTTGCAGGCTGCAATGGAGTCAGAACAGGGGAGGGGAGAAGGGAAGGAAGAGGAATGGTCATAGCCACTGTGGGAATGAGATTAGGAGACACCAGAACAAAGTCAGGTTGGATTCATGCCTCTGGCTGTTATTTCTCCAGTGGCTGCCATTTCCTTGTCTTACAAGATCTGTTCTATTGCATTCACCCACATTATCACTCTTACCTTTAGATTAGCTGGAAGGAGGGAGGTGGGATGTTGGGCAACCATGAACTAAAACTCTTGTCTTGATTCTTCTTATTTTTTATTTTATTATTTTGGTGTTTTTTCTTTTTTAAAAAATATGTTTTTATTGATTTTAGAAAAAGAGGAAGGGAGAGGGAGAGAAACATCAGTCAGCTGCCTCCTGTATGCCCCCTACTGGGGATCGAGCCCACAACTGGGCCTGTGCCCTGACCGGGAATCAAACCAGAGACCTCTCAGGGCATGGGTCTAAAGTCAACCAACTAAGCCACACCAACCAGCGCTGTCCTGAGTCTTCGTATCCCACCTGAGACAAGTCTCAATCACGAAAACTACCTCCACCCTCTGCACACAAACACGGAGGAGACCCTACACAGAGGACACAAGGGAGCCTGGCCCTTATTTACAGAGACGAGAAATCCCTCGATTTGAGGAAAGACAAGATCCCAAAAGGAAATTCCCTGGTGGAAAGAAACAGCTGTCCTTTGCTCTAGCTTTTCCCACTGCATTTTCTCCTCCCTGTGGGGTTCCTCGCTTGCATTTTCACAGTAGTCACCTTCCCTGGCCCCCCAGAGATGTGCGTTTTCTCAGTCCCAGCATGAACAAGTGCCCTTTTCCTCCTTTCCTCTAAAGATAGCTGAGACCGGCTCCCATTTTCAAAATTAATTTTTATAAGGAACTTGGGAGAGAAAAGAAAAGAATTGCAGAAAATACAAATGGATAAGTTCAGTGCAACATTTTTGAGATTCTTGTACTTAGTCAATGTGCTGTACTCTGGGTTACCTTGGATGAAATAGCATTCTCATTCTCAAGGGGTTCACTATCTAATGGGAGAGGCAGGCATGAGGATATATAAGTTATAATCTAATAAGGACCATAATACCCTTGAATTGGAAGCAATTAATATAGTTGCTGTAATGGCAGGGTTTGTCAGAGAAGGATGGAAAAAAGGTAATATTTGATCTGAACCTTCAATTAAAATATGGGTTTTGTCTGGGAAAGTGTCAGAAAGGACATTCCAGACAAAGGGAACTGCATATAGGTAGTACATGCATGACATATGAGAACCAATAGCAAGTTGGTTCAAGGCCAGATTGTAAAGGCCTTGAATGCCAAGCTAAGGAGTTTCCAGTGGTTCTCAACCTTCCTAATGCTGCGACCCTTTAATACAGTTCCTCATGTTGTTGTGGTGACCCCCAACCATAAAATTATTTTCGTTGCTACTTCATAACTGTAATTTTGCTACTGTGATGAATCGTAATGTAAATACCTGATATGCAAGATGTATTTTTCAGGGGTCGCGACCCACAGGTTGAGAACCGCTGACTGCCCTAAACCAACATGAGTATACAGGGTGTCCCAAAAAATGTATATACACTGTAACAGCTGATAGCTCACTTGATAGGTCTTTCTTTGCAGATTTAACCCATTGGAATTAATTATTCAAAGTGTTTATACATACTTTGGGGACACCCTGTATTTGTATTTAAGAAGTATACTAGTGGCCTGGCCAGGTAGCTCAGCTGGTTAGAGTGTCACTCCAGTACACCAAGGTTGCGGATGCGCTCTCCAATCAGGACATACACAAGAAGCAACCAATGAATGCATAAATAAGCGGAACAACAGATCTCTCTCTCTCTCTCTCCCTCCCTCCCTCCCTTTCTCTCTCTAAAAATCAATCAATAAATTAAAAATTTTAAAAGAAGTATAGTCACCCTGGCCAGTGTGGCTCAGTTGGTTGAGTGTTATCTCATGTACCGTGAGGTCTCCAGTTGGATTCCCAGTCAGGTGCACATGCCTGAGTTGCAGGCTCAATCCTGGAGGGGGTGTGCAGGAGGCAGCAGATCAATGTTTCTCTCTTTCAGTGTTTCTCTTTCTATCCCTGTCCCTAGCTCTCTCTCTAAAATCGATTTAAAAAGAAAAAAAGTATAGTGGCTAAAGTGTAATACATTGGCATTTTGGTTTATGTAACAGTCTCCTGTGAGTTGGCATAAATATATCACGCTTCTAGACCTGCAGAGCTGACAATACAACACCCTTTTCCCAGCTGGTAAGGTGCTCGGTTCTCTGATGAAGCTAAGGCCACGTTGGGATGAGGCCCTCACTTCATCTGGCAACCAGCACCGCTCAGGGCGGCACTTGCCCACACCTTGGCCTCTGTCTAGGAGCTCACCTGTATCCACTCAGCCTTATCCTGCGCAAGGATGAGGTGACGGTTACGGAGGATAAGATCAGTATCCTCATTATAAAGCAGCCGGTGTAAATGTTGAATATTTCTAGCCAGGCTTATTTGCAAAGGCTCTGGCCAATGTCAACAGTGGGAGCCTCATCTGCCCGGTAGGGGCTGGTGGACCTGCCTCTGCAGCTAGTGCTGCAGCAGCAGGAGGTCCTACCCACCCCCACCCCCACTGCTGAGGAGAAGAAAATGGAAGAAAAAATACTCTGAGGAGTCTGATGAGGACATGGGCTTTGGTCTTATTTACTAAACCTCTTTTGTAACACATTCAATAAAAAGCTGAACTCTGAAAAGATGAAATAAAATACTGCCACCCTGTAAAACAGGTAGGCTCCCTACAAGACAATTTCAACAGAGAAAAGTATTCGAGAAGACAAGGGAGCAATTAGAGCTAATAGCTGAAGTTCCTTTCTTTTATTTTGGTGTTATGGACTGAATGTTTGTGTTTCCCCATAATTTGTATGTTGGAATTCTAATGTGAAGCTCTAATACTATTGTGATGGTATTAGGAGGTGGTGGTGGTGGGGGGGGTATCTTTGGGAGGTGATTCCATTAGGGTGAAGCCTTCAGGAATAGGGTTATTGCCTTTATAAAAAAAACTCCAGCGAGCTCTCTTACACTCTTTCCTCCATGTGAGGGTACAACAAGAAGTTGGCACTCTGCAACCCAGTAGTGGGCTGTCACCAGAATCTGACCATGCTGTCATCCTGATCGGGGACTTCCAGCCTCCAAACTGTGAGAAATAAATTTCTGCTGTTTATAAGTCACCCAGTCTATGGGAAAGGCAAAAATGACTCAAATATGAGAAGTGGTATTTATTCTCTGAGGACCCCTCCTGGGGGTTGGCCCCCACTTCAGATACCCCAGATGTCTGAAGTCTCAGGAGTCCCGGAGGATGAGACCAACCCAGGCCCTAGAGAATTCTATCAATGGGAAACAGATGAAGATATGGGGGCTCCTGAGAGAGGGGATTATTTAAGCTGAAGAACCTGAGAGAGGTGGTTGCTCAGGCTTGTGAGACTTCCAGATACGGGAGCTTGGAGCTTTATAGGAACCTGGAATCATCCACATTTGAAAAATCTGAAGATTGAAGTTGTCCAGGCCTTTGAAAAATTAAATGAAGAGATAACAGATAGCAATTTTTTTAAAAAGGAGCTTGGCTGGCATGGCTCAGTGGTTGAGCATCAACCTATGAACCAAGAGTCATGGTTCGATTCCGATCTGGACACTTGCTGGGGTTGAGGGCTCCATCCCCAGTGGGGGGCGTGCAGGAGGCAGCCAATCAATGATTTCCTCTCATTGATGTTTCTCTCTCTCTCTCCTTCTCCTTACCTCTCTGAAATTAATTAAAAAAATATTTTTTAAAAAGGAAACATTAAGCAACTTGAGAAGAAATAAGGGGTAATGGTTGACCAAAATTTATAATAGTCTCAAGGATGTGGTTCTATGTTCCCTCTGCTATCTCTCTGTGGGCACTGAAGATAGATGAGTTTGCAATTCCAGGTAGCGGCGCTCTGATCCACTTTCCTGAATCAAGTACAGAAACACACAAGGCTTAACATTTGCAAAATAACTTAAATGTCTGAGAAATTTAGAAGACTGACAAAAAGAAAAAGCTACAAAATATATTAAGTAGTATAAACAGGTAGGCATATAGAGGTGAGAAGATTGGCTATAATCTTGGCACCCAACAGTATTTAACTCTCAGGGCAGGAAGTGGAAGGCGTATGAAAAATTAATTTTCTGCCCTGGCTGGTGTGACTGAGCTGGTTGAACATCCTCCCATGCACCCAAAGGTTCCGGTTCAATTTCCAGGCAGGGCACATACCCAGGTTGTGGGTTGGCACGTACGAAGGCAACCAATGGATGTTTTTCTCTCACATCGATGTTTCTTTTTTACTCTCCCCCTCTTCCTCTAAAATCAATAAAAACCTATTTCTAAAAAATTTAGTTTTCTTCTGTGTACTTACACATTGTTTGAAATTTTTTCCAATGAGAATGTGTTAGATATTCATCAAAAACATTTTTTTATTTATGGGGGAATAAACAACAGACAGAGACACAAAATTATAGAGTAGAACTTTCTGAAGCCAAGTTTATCAGTGCAGGGATTTTCACCTTCTCTTGGGTGTCCTGCTTGACCTTTTGCTTACAGCAATCCCAGAGCCAACCAGGCTGTCTGCCGGGCAGAAAGAAAATATGGAGGAAGGCACTGAGGCAGAGGGAAAGGCAGAAAACTTCGCCAACTTTGCTGTGTACCTCCTATTCCTGTGCCTTTCTGAGATATAGCCCCATTGCACCTCCAGGTTCATGAGACACTCCTCTCCTCAACAATAATAACAAACCCCACTGCCCCTGCCCCTGCCCCTCTTGTTTGGTTAAAATAACTTAAATTAGCTTACATAAACCAAAAGAAAACAAAACACCTACAATAAGAAGATACCACCAGACCATGAATGCTTGTGTCCTATGTCACCAGAATCCCCTGAGTCCCCAGGCTAACAGGAAAGTTTATTGTGTGGAGACCACAGAGGGCCACTGGAGGGTTTAAGCAAGGATGTGACAAGCTTTTTAGAAATAGTACCTTTCCGAAGCAGCAAGGAGGACCAATCTGAGACAGACAAGTCTGAAGCAAGGCGTCCAATTACAAAAAGCTATTTCAACAGGCCAAGGGAGAGGTTGTTTTAAGACATGCTTCCTCCTATTCTGCTCTAAATTTGCTGATTGAAATTCACTTGCATTCTTAATTATTCATTAATACAAGAGAGAGAGAGGGAAGAGACAACCAAATCCCTACAATAACTACAAGACCTTATATTATTCTATCAAGGTTATCATGAGCATAAAAATAACCTTGGCTGGTTCTCCGGTATCTCCACAATCTAGTCCATACTCCTTAGCATAATAATCAAGGCTAGTCTTTACAAGCTGTCCTCAAGTTCCCCTTCTCAAAGTCTCATGTCCTACCTTTCTCTGTCTACTCCGCCAGCTCAGAACCACTCTTGCTCGTTGAGCAGGACATGGCCTTTTTCTGGCCTTGGCCTCTACAATCACATCCTCAGGATCTGGCCCCCCCTCCTTCCTCATTGGGTGAACCTCTCAGCTTATACACCAACCTCCTCCCCAGAGCACTAACACCCCTCAATGGTTCTATTGAAATACCATGATTATTTGGGCCTGTCCACCCACTGCACCAACAGACTCCAAAACTGGCTGTTTCACAGGAGCACCGGGCAGGCAGGGCACTTTGTATTCTAATTGCTGGGTTTGTTTGTTTTTACTAGACACCCCCAGGCCCTACCCTAGACCTACAAAATCTGTGTCTCTGGGGCAGGGGCCCAGGAATCTGTATGTATAGAGTCCTCCATTGATTTGTAGTCATCAGCCAGGAGTGGGAGGCCTCTGTAGCTCATAGACCACATCGTTGTGAAGCTTCCCAGACCAGCCCCACTGGCTCCCTTAGGGCTTTGTTCCCACCTCCGTGCCTCTCTTGTGATGGGGAGGCAGGAGAGGAAGAAGCTAGGGAAATTCCTTGGCAAGTAGAATGGGAAAACTGAGACAAATAGCTGAACAAACTGGCCGAGGAATTTACAGCCAGATACAGAAGGTCGCCTCCTTAGAAATAACACCTACGCCTCAGCTGTATTTCAGCACCTGCCTCAGAAAAGCAGCAAAGCCAGGCTGGCGATGCCAGGACCAGCTGCAAAGACCAATCAGTGGAGACCCGGACCATGAAAGGGCACACCTGGAGAAGCTGACGAATACTCGATTGAATTCTCCCCTAAGACCTCCCCTAAATTCCCAGCCTTTAAAAACCCTCAAAATTGAGGACCTAGTTCACACTCCCCCTCCCAGGAGCACTCCTGACCCTTCAGCCTCTGCCTCTCTTCCCCCACAGATGTGCAACTCCTAAACCCTAAGGGACCTCAGAGACTTGCAGCCTGAGGAGGAATAAGCAGTGGCAGCTTGTCCTGGGCTAACTCCCCGAACCTGTCTCCAAGGCCCCTTTTCTCTGACTTCTCTGAACCAAATCAGCCTGCCTGGGCTCATATCTTCCCTATAGTATTTCTAAAGAGCCAAAGCAGGCTCTCCTGTTCCCTTTTCTCTCCCAGCCCCTCCCTGTTTCACTGTCCTCAGCTTTAATAAACGCACCCTCAAAGTCATTTGGAAACCTGCTGTGAAATCTTTCCTGCACAGAGTCAAGAACCCACACACTCTAGGCCGGCCTGAGGCCGACCCACTCGGGCTCAGCCCATTTTCCGGTAACAATGGAGTCTGTGTGACATGGGTTCCATTCTAACATGTTGTATAGTTTACTTGTCTACGTGTCCCACCCAGCTTTCTGTCTACCCACGTGTCCTGTCTCCTATCCAAATGTCAGTCGTTGAGGGCAGGGACCCCATCAGGTACCACTACAGATTCCAAGAACATGGATCCTTGGGAAGGATTTGCAACATGCATAAAGCAGAAAAAGCTTCAGTGTGGTGCTCATAAGTTTCCTGCAACCACCACTCTATTTAGAGGCTTTTAGTTCCTGGCTGATTTGACTAGCAAAAAAGATGATTTATGACCTGGTTGCCAAGTTGGACGGTAGGCAGCAGCTACCCCTAGATTTGATTATATATATTTTACTAAAAAACAGAGGTCCCCGGGAGCTCAGGGTCTTGCTCGGTCACAAGGCCAAGTAGGGCAGAGGAACACATCCTAATTCCGGGTCCGGGACTGCCAGCCCCGTGTGGGAACAGGCAACACACTCCTCTAATCTCCCTTCAGCCTTTGTTTGAGCAGAGCCTCTTCATTAGCATATAACAAAGGACCGGTAGGTGCCTTCCTGTTTGCCATTTACAAGTTAAGTGTCCACAATCACCAGGGGCCCCCACTGTCTTTGCTATTAGCTGAAGTTAATGGTTTTTTATTCAACTCTAAGAGCCTCCCTCCCCGACCCAACCAGCTTACCTACCGATTGAATTCCCGAATCAGCCAATCGCGGCTTCAGGATCGTCACAGTGTACCATTAAAATTGTGATTACCGTCCTTTCATTTCTGGGAATCTTTCTGGGGAGGAGAATTAAGATACCCTGCTTAAAAGATGTCAGCCACCATAATATCAGGCTGTACATTCTTACAATGGCCTCCAGGCATTGTGGGAGGCTGGGGTCTTAGGTCAAAGGCCTGGTCTGGAATCTCAACTCCATCCCCCACTGACTTGAAGAGCTGGAAGCCCTGGGCCTTGGTTGTCAGGCTGGTAAGTAGTCTGCCCTTGTATCCCACATTTCTGAGATCGTATCATGTATTAAAAACGGTTTGTAATCTTTAAACCCTCTTGAAAACCTGCCATGCTCCAGGCACAAAAACTAGAGGCTTTGCACACTTTTTTTCCAGTGGGGTAGGCATTTGATTGTTAAAAAGAACATCGCAGGCCCAAAATAGTGTCCCTTATGCCCATGATACCAAACCTAGACTTAATGCCTCACTTAACTGCAGTTTCAATCCTTACCAGAAATATAATCTTAACCAACCAGTCTAAAATTTTCTGGCCAACACTGATGAGGTAATCTGTCATGTGAGTCCTCTCCATCCTCCCCGCCCTCCCTCCTCCCTTTAGGATGAAGAGGCAATCTGCATGATAAAACCCTTACTGTTCCCTCCCCACCACACACCTGGACTAAAAAATAATCTGCTAACTGTAACCTTGCCCCACCCATCTGCCTGTAAAGAACCTTCCATTTTGTACAGCCCCTTGGAGTGCCTATTTATTTATTTATTTATTTATTTATTTATTTATTTAAATATATTTTTATTGATTTCAGAGAGGAAGGAAGAGGGAGAGAGAGATAGAAACATCCTTGATGAGAGAGAATCATGGATCAGCTGCCTCCTGCAAGTCCCCCACTGGGGATCGAGCCCACAACCTGGACTTGTGCCCCTGACTGGAACTGAACCTAGGACCTTTCAGTTCGCAGGCCGATCTTCTATCCACTGAGCCAAACCGGCTAGGGCTGGAGTGCCCATTTAGTTGCTCCATGGAATGCTCCTGATTCATAATATGCTTAACAAAGTCAACTGGATCTTCAAATGTACCCTGTTGAATTTTGTTTTTAAAATAGAGCCAGAGGCACAGACAATTTGAACAGACTGACAAATGCCAGAGGGGAGAGGGGTGGAGGGACTGGATAAAGGAGGTGAAGGGATTAGCTAAACAACATGTATGCATAGCCCAGGGACACAGACAACAGTGTGGTGAGGGTCAAGGGGGAAGAGGGCGGGAGCTGGGTGGAGGTAGGCAAAGGGGGAGGGGAGGGGGACATCTGCAATAGTGTCAACAATAAAAACTTTAAATAAAAACATTATATTCTTTCATATTTAGGTAACCAGATACCTCCTTGACACCTCTCCCTGTGCAAGAGTGCCACGTCCCTCCATTTTTTATTAAATCCAACTCATTGACTCTCTCAGGGAGACCACGGCCTTCCCTGCCCTGGTTCTCGCCCGCAGCATTTCTCTTCTGAATTACTGGCAAGGCTTTGCATTTTGCTAGGTTCTTTCTATATTCCAGAGGGATCTCTTTGTCCTGCAAATCTCTTGAAGCTGCTCCCCTAAGATGCTGTACTGGCCCCTCTACAGTTTAGCTGGGCCAGAACTGCCAGTCCCCTGCCTCCCTCCCCCACCACACACACTCTGCTCCAGTGAAATGCTAAACACTCTGAAAGCTGCTCCTGTGCTCCTTCCGTCTCCTAGCCTTTTATTCTGCTGATCCTTTCCCCTTAGATTCCACCTGGCAATTCCTACTCAGGACTTAAAATTCCTCTTCCCCTAGCACGTAGACTGATGGATGCTCCTCCTCTGGGCTCCCTTAGCACTTGCGCATAGCTCCATTATGGCACATTGCATTCCTATGCCTTGCTCTGGAATATACACTCTGGCATCTAGGTTGGAAAATACTTGTTTCAAGAAGGGTGAGAGATTGACATTAATAGGGTGTAAAGAGGAGGTGAGGTGTAATGCCTGGAACATAATGGGGGATGCAGCTGGACAAGTAAAAGCTAGAAAAATCTTAAGAGCTTTGATTGCTAAGCAGCTTTTCATGTGGAGAGCAACACTGGACTTATTATTTTTTTTTAATGTTTTTTATTGATTTTAGAGAGAGAAAGGGAGAGGGGGAGAGAGAGAAACATTAACCCCTACTGGGGATCAAGCCTGAAATCCCTATACCGAGCATGTGCCCTGATCAGGAATCGAACCAGTGACCTCTCAGTGCATGGAAAACTCTCAACCAACTGAGCCACAACGGCCAGAGTCTGGACTTACGTTTTTAAAAAGATAATCTGATTCTAGCATGGAAAATGGACTGGAGGACAGAGAGAGAAAATGTAAGATAGTGAGGAGTTCATTGCAGTTGTCCAGATAAGACATGAATGTTTACCCAAAAGGGACAGATGGAGAGGATGCAGGGAGGCGTCTAGCTTGGCAGTAGTTATAAGGAAATGCCATTGAGTGCTTGTTTGGTAATGTGGTAAGAGCAAATTTGTGGGGAAAGATAGTTTTGTTTTAGTCACAATGAATTTTGAATATTTATAACAATACATAGTGCAGTTGGAAATACATATAGAGCTGAGTCTAGAGGGGACGACTACAGTATAGATTTATGCGTCTTTTCTAGAGATGGCAGTTAAAACCATAGAATTGGATAGGATCACCGAAGGGAAAATTGTAGAGTGAGATAATACTAACATTTTTTCACATGTCTCTTCTTGTTATGATGTCACAAAATCCGTAAGTGACATTAGTTCATCTACTTGAGAATTCACTTTGAGGACAGCGTTCTTTGGGATTAAAAATATTGGTGGCCCTAGTTGGTGTGTCTCAGTGGATAAAGCATTGGCCCGTGGACTGAAGGGTCCCGGGTTTGATTCTGGTCAAGGGCATGTACCTCGGTTGCAGACTCGATCCCTGGCCCCAGTTGGGTGCATGTGGGAGGCAACTAATTAATGTGTGATTGATGTGTCTCTCTCACATCTATGTTTCTCCCACTTTCTAAAAATCAATGGAAAAATATCCTACAGTGAGGATTAACAAAAACAAAAAATCTAGATGATCTCATGACCAAGCTGTTTTCTGCTTCTGTCATCACCCGGACTCTAAGCGTTAGAGGCCTCTGCTCTCTGTAGGACCAAAACAAACCATTACGTTGATCAAAGAATGGGTTGTTCAAGGTAAGATATTCATTGATTGTCGACTGCCAACTGTTGCCAAGTATGCAGGCAAGAAATAAAAAGGGTGGTCCTGGCTGTTCATTACCCCTCTCTTCCCACTTGGGGATCTGTCTCAGGAAGTTCTCAGAAAGATTCTAACAACAAGCATTCTCTGAGAACTCACCCACCCCCTGCACAGGTGGGTCTAGGGGCATGGTTATCATTTGAGACTCTATTCCCCTGACTGTAGCTGACTGGAGTAGGGGAAGACCCTTTAGAAGAAAAATAATTTAATAATAAATAAACATTTTATAATTTTAAAAATAAATTCAGTGAAGTTAAAAAAAACATAGAGGAAGACCCCTGGCTCAAGTGGGTCAGTTATTCAAGAATCTGGGGGTGGGACAGGCACTTGGGAGGCTGTGTACTTGATGTAGGAGTATATACTCATTTTGGAATGGTGGGGGTGTGAGGCAGCTATCTTCCCCATGAACACAAAGAAAGCTAATCTGCAGAGAAAGTACATTAAAGCAGGGATAATCAGCATAGCCCCAGGTGGGGGGGGGGGGAGGGTGGCAGGTGGAAACACTGAAAAACTGAGAAAATGGCTACCTAGCTACCTTACAGCCTTTCATGTCCAGATTTTAATCTCTCCAATGCCCATAGGTTCTGTCATCCTTTTTGCCTAAGCTGACCTAAGCAGACTTCTTTTTTTAAAATATATTTTATTGACTTTTTTACAGATAGGAAGGGAGAGGGATAGAGAGTTAGAAACATCAATGAGAGAAACATCAACTGGCTGCCTCCTGCACACCCCTGCTGGGGATGTGCCCGCAATCAAGGTACATGCCCTTGACTGGAATCGAACCCGGGACCCTTCAGCCCGAAGGCTGTCGCTCTACCCACTGAGTCAAACCGGTCAGGGCTAAGCAGACTTCTATTATTTACCAGCAAGGACCCCTAACTAATTGGGAGTAGCCATCTGGGTAAGGGAACCAAGGAAAGAATCAGTTAGAATAGACATTATTGAGAGGACTCGGGAGATACCTAAATCCTATCAATAGGCTGAGGATATCTTTAGGACTGAAATGGGTTTAGTAAAAATTGTAACTTAATCAACTGCTACCATGACTGAAAGATACCAAAGGGTACAGGAATCTAGTACAAAATGAGTGCTTTGCAGTGTTTATTGAATGGATAAAGCTAAAATGCAAACATCAAATTGGGGAGAAATTTACAACAAAGGGCAAAACTTTTTCTCTGTATTTTCATCTCTCATTTTAATAAAGGTTTCTACAAAGCATTATCTTGTCCGTCCACAGTCAGGCTTCTCCTTCCCCTCACCCCACTCAATGTTAATGTCTGGACAGGGTTGTGATGCACACTGGATCAATCAGAACTCTCCCCTGGGCATTTTAAAAATTTCTATCCAGAGGGAGGAAGATGCAGCTCCTTTTTGGGGGTAGATGTGAGGCTGATTTGGCAGACAAATTCCCAGCTGAGCGGAAGCCAGTCTGCAGCAGGAAGGAAAGTTGCAGATGATGCAGGGAGACGGTGCCGCTTAAGTGACTCCAGTTGTCCCTGAGGCCAACTGCACCTGCCCTTCTTGCAGTTTGGTTATAAGAATCAATAAAGCCACCAACTGGGACACCTGTCAAACATGGGACACAAGTGATCACTACTACACACTCCTAATCACCCAATTGCTACCGACGCAGGATTGCTTTAGAGATGGTCTTCAACCTGTCCTTGTGCACAGACTTGATTTGCTCTATGCTCCCTTCATTTGTGAGAACCAGGGGGAGATGGGAGGGTCAATGCTCTATGGCTTATCTTTTATCCACATGCCCATGCTGGAAGCTGCAGAACCATTCTGAGGGTCCTTTCAGAGTGATCCAGGTCATCAACATGTACCCAAGGGGTACAAATGTATTGCCCACTCCAACATTCATTTTCCTCTTTCTTCTCAGTGGTAGAATCTTGATTTTATTCAAGGCATCCATTCACCTATCTAAATACCATTTCCTATCCCCTGTACTAAGTTCTGGCCAATGAAATATAGAGCATTGTGCCCTAACCGGTTTGGCTCAGTGGATAGAGCATTGGCCTGCGAACTGAAGGGTTCCGGTCAAGGGCATGTACCTTGGTTGTGGGCACATCCCCAGTAGGGGGTGTGCAGTAGGCAGCTGATCGATGTTTCTCTCTCATCGATGTTTCTAACTCTCTATCCCTCTCCCTTCCTCTCTGTAAAAAATCAATAAAATATATCTTTTTAAAAAAGGAAAAGAAATATAGAGCATTGTATGGTACTACTGGGAGTCTCTTAAAAAGAAGGAAATGGTCTTACTCCTGCACTTTTCACTTTTATTCTACCAGGAATGTGGAACTCTAATGGCCTTCCTGCATCATGAGACAATAAACCAATGATAGCTCCTCTGTAATCCAGGACCCAAGTTCCCTCTATCTTGCTTCTTTGTCCTCATTAGCTCATTTCTCATGGTTCACGATGGCTGTTAGAAATCCGTGCGTCCCTTTCTCATTAGGCCCAGTTGCATATAATAGACTAAGATAAAAAAACCAGTAGCAAAACAAAACAGAAGATTATTTCTCTCAAATTTTTTTTCTCCTTAAGAAATGAAGTTCTCTCTTGTTTATGCGACCTTTATTTTGGGCTGTTGACCTTAAACAAATAGACCGCCATATATTTCTCCAGCAAAATGTGTTTATTCAGAAACAACAAAGAATTGCAATACGCAACATGCAGGTCTAATGGCAAACCCCGCCCAAGTCCAGAGAAGCTGCTCTTTTGTGGACTTGGGAGGAGCTGTTGTAAAAGGTCTCGAGTCCTTTGAAGGAAACTGAAAGGTCAAAGTATAGTGACTTGTCATTGACGTGAGCTGTGTAAGTCTCCCATTGGCTGAGCTGTTACTGGGCAGGGAGGAATCTCTTCTTCCTCCTGCTGAGGTAGACAAGTAGTATCACTTTCTGTCAGAGATGCAAGGTGCCTCTCCCTGTTGGGGTCAATAGTGTATGTTGAGTGATATGTGCCTGAAAATGGTCTTCTCGAGGCCCTTCCTCCACATACACCATTTTAAATGAGGTTTCTGCTTATTAATTTTCACAAGGCTTTGTCTGTTTTACGTAACTGAACCTAATTAAGTAACCTAGGGCACTGGAGTGTATATTGGAGTCCGTGATGGGGCCGGTTCCAGGCCCACGTACAGGAAAGGGTACGGCCCTGAGGGAATCTGCGCCCACCTTCAGCATCCTCCCAAACTTGTTAAACCTTTCACCGAGCAAACTGGGCAGAGAGACTCCGTCTCAGCTACTTGTGAGAGGAGGAAGTCTGAGAGGGTGTGCTCTTTACCTTTGCCTCTTCATTGAAGGTAAGGCTTCAGGTTTGGCAATGTCCCTGCTTCTTTGCTTCCTTGTCTTAGGACGTCTCTCCAGTCTAGAGCCAGAGCCTAGAGCACCACTGCCCAAAAATGTGAGCTGTAAAGGCGATTTAAAATGTTCTAGTAGCCACATCCAAAAAAGTAAAAAGGGTGCTCACTTTGGCAGCACATATACTAAAATTGAAACAATCGAGAGAAGATTAGCATGGCCCTGTGCATGGATGACACACAAATTCATGAAGTACTCCATATTTTAAAATAAATAAAAAAATGAATACATAAATAACTAAAAAGATAGGTGAGATGAATTTTAATAATACAGTTTACTTAACCCAAATATATACGAAATATTATCATTTTCAATATCAATAGAAACAGAATCATTATAAATTCGATTGGATCAAACATAATATCAAAATTATAAATGAGGTATTTTACATTCCTTTTTTGTTCTAAGTCTTTGACATCCAGTGTATATTATACACGTACAGGGCATCTCAATACTTCCATGTGACTAGTGGCATACTGTACAGAGCAAGTTTAGACTCTGCTTCTTTTCTCCTCCCAAGCCAGCCAGCCCATCTTCCTGTCTCTCGTTGTAATCTCATTGTAAGGTTTTGCCTCTCCGCCTGACCCTTTTGGATTGATGCATTTTTCTGGAGTGCTCTTGGACCTTTCAGATCCTTTTCTCCTGGTGCACAATGATGGACCAGCCCATCTCCATTCCGTGCCTAGCCCTGATGACTTCAGTGGTCTAAAAGGAAAGGTCAGGTGGGTGAAGTTCCTTAGGTGCTTCTCAAGTACGCGGATACTCCGTTTACAGAGGCAGTTTCACATCACTGCTTCCCAAGAGTGAAGGTCTTGCGAAGAAAACAGAGTGGGAGGGAGAATCACCTACTGAGTAAGATTATTCCTGATTGCCAATCACTTGGGAAATTGGCAAGTCTTCCAATTGGAAATGAAAATTGGGGAATAGGGCAAAAGCAAGTGCAGAAGGACTTTCTCTTGCATGGCTGTTGGCACCTAAAGAAATGCGAGGATCTGGAGCATGAGGGATCAAGACTAGGGCCTGGTAAAGTTGGGCTAATTCCTGTGGGTAGAGCAGTGATCTTCAAACAGTGCCCTGTGAAGTTCCTAGTTTGTGGAGATCCTGTAGGGCAGTGGTTCTCAACCTTCCTAATGCCACAACCCTTTAATACAGTTCCTCAAGTTGTGGTGACCCCCAATTTCATCGTTACAAATTGAACATAATTAAAGCATAGTGATTAATCACAAAAACAATACGTAATTATATATGTGTTTTCCGATGGTCTTAGGTGAGCCCTGTGAAAGGGTCGTTCGACCCCCAAAGGGGTCGCAACCCACAGGTGGAGAACCGCTGCTCTAGGGGCTGCCTGAAATAGGATGGAGGGGGAACAAAAAGGAGGCACAGTGGATAGAAATCTGAGCTCCCCAAGCTCCCCTTCAACCTGAGCAGGGTATCTTTTATATATTTATACATTGAGGTTTTGCATATTATTTCTTATTTATTTATTTACTAAGGCCCAGTGCACGCCATTCATGTACTAGGGGGTGGAGGGGGTGGTCTCTCAGCCTGGCCTGCATCCTTTCACAGTCTGGGAGCCCGTGGGGGATGTCTGACTGACAGCTTAGGCCCATTTCCTGCGCTGCTGTGTAGGCGGGCTGCTGTGCTTGCCAGCCGTCAGCCCAGCTTGTAGCTGAGTGGTGCTCCCCCTGTGGGAGTGCACTGACCACCATGGGGAAGCTCCTGTGTTGAGCGTCTGCCCCCTGGTGGTCAGTGTGTGTCATAGCAACTGGTCGTTCTGCTGTTTAGTTGATTTGCATATTGCCCTTTTATTATATAGGATTTTTAAATCCTTGCCCAAGGATATTTTTTTCCATTGATTTTTAGAGGAGGAAGAGGAGAAGGAGAGAAACATCCATGTGAGAGAGACACATGGATTGGTTGCCTCTCGCATGCACCCAGATGAGGGCTGGGAATTGAACCTGCAACCAAGTTGTACCTTTGACCAGGAATCAAACCTGAGACCCTTCAGTCTGACACTCTAACCCAGCCGTGGGCAAACTACGGCCCGCGGGCTGGATCCGGCCCGTTTGAAATGAATAAAACTAAAAAAAAAAAAAAGACCGTACCCTTTTATGTAATGATGTTTACTTTGAATTTATATTAGTTCACACAAACACTCCATCCATGCTTTTGTTAAGGCCCTCCGGTCCAGTTTAAGAACCCATTGTGGCCCTCGAGTCAAAAAGTTTGCCCACCCCTGCGAGTCTAACCCCAGGGCACTATTTAATTTTTTAAATGCATTTTTCATCTTTAAAAAAATGTATTTTTATTCAGAGAGGAATGGAAAGGGAGAGATAGAAATATCAATGATTAGATAATTGATAAGCTGCCTTCTGCATGCCCCCACTGGGATCGAGCCAGCAACCTGGGCATGTACCCTGACTGGGAATTGAACTGTGACCTCTTGGTTCATAGGTTGAAGCTCAACCACTGAGCCACGCTGGCCAGGCACTATTTATTTTTTAAGTGGCTCTACCTAAAATAAACAAAAACCTGAACATCGCTGAGATAGATGAAAAAAACTGATGCTAATAGAGGGTAGGTGATTTTCCTAATCACACAGCTAAGCAGTGGTAAAGCCAGGATTCAAATGACCAGTTATATTTCCTAAAGCGAAGGCCCTTTTAGAAGAGAAAAAGCTAATTCCCTTGGCCCCTACAAAAACAAGTGCTGCCTAGAGAGTCATGAGACCAAGAAGAGAGCTTATGGTATCTGATGGGAGAATGAATCTTTAACATTCAGTGATAATATCTGGGTGTAACGAACTCTCCTTAAGAATGTGGCCCTAACAAGCAGAGAAGTCTTAGGACTCTACAAAAGATTTTTGACATTTTTATATATCAAGAAACAGCTCTTTGGACATTCAGCTGGTTGTCCGAGGCCACAGACTTTCCATCCTAGAACCATGGCCCAGTTTGTCCGTAACCTCATGGAAAAGGCATCTGCACTGGTAAATGCTGTTGTGATTTACTTGAAATGTAGATTGGCCACATTTTGGCACTATGCCAAGGTTGAGCTGGTTCCTCCAGCTCTTGCTGAGATCCCTAAAGCTATTCAGAGCTTGAAAAAAAAAAAAAAAAAAAAAAGTAGTATTCTTGCCCTGATTGGTTTGGCTCAGTGAATGGAGCATCAGCCTGGGGACTGAAGGGCTGAAGGGTCCCGGGTTCGATTCTGGTCAAGGGCATGTACCTGGGTTGCGGGCATATCCCCAGTGGGAGATGTGCAGGAGGCAGCTGATCGATGTTTCTCTCTCATCGATGTTTCTAACTCTCTATCTCTCTCCCTTCCTCTCTATAAAAAATCAATAAAATATATTTTTAAAAAATAGTAGTATTCTAACTGGTAGCTTCCAATGCTCAAAGTTAAGGAAGCTCTGCTGAATGGTTTGGTAACCACTGAGGTGTGGTTGTGGTTTTATGTCGGCAAGATCATAGAAAAGCGTGGCATCATTTGCTATAATGTTTCAAGACCAATCTTTTTAAAAAAATGTTTATATTGATTTGAGAGAGAGAGAAAGGGAGAGGGAGAAGCATCAACTTGCTGCCTGTTATTGGGGATCAAACCCCCTATTGGGGTTCAAGCCCACAACCCGGGTAAGGGCCCTAACCAGGAATTGAACCTGTGACCTTTTGGTGCACAGGATGATGCTCAACCAACTGAGCCAGGGCTGAAGACCAATCTTTAATAACTGTTTCCTTTTGGTTTATTATCTTACTGTTCTTCAACCATGGGTGATCAGAAGGGTATTTGAATTTTTTTTTTTAATATATTTTATTGATTTTTTACAGAGAGGAAGGGAGAGAGATAGAGAGTTAGAAACATCGATGAGAGAGAAACATCGATCAGCTGCCTCCTGCACATCTCCCACTGGGGATATGCCCGCAACCCAGGTACATGCCCTTGATCGGAATCGAACCTGGGACCTTTCAGTCCACAGGCCGACGCTCTATCCACTGAGCCAAACCGGTTTCGGCGGTATTTGAATTTTTTAAAAAATATTTTTTAATTGATTTCAGAGAGGAAGGGAGAGGGAGAGAGAGATAGAAACATCAATGATGAGAGAGAATCATTGATTGGCTGCCTCCTGCACAACCCCCACTCGGGATTGAGCCTGCAACTGGGCATGTGCCCCCGACCAGAATCGAACCCGGGACCCCTCAGTCCCCAGTTCGATGCTCCATCCACTGAGCCAAACCAGTCAGGGTGGGTATTTGAATTTTTAAAAAAGATACCAAAAAAAAGAAATAAAAATAAAAAGCTCTTTTTTTATGAAAAAGAAAAATGTTTCAGTCAAAATACCTTCCCCAGGCTCTCCAAGCCTGTATTATGTCCCTCTGCCTATAACACCATGGAAGTCAAAAGGGCTCTGTCTTAAAGGTCTCACTCCTGCTTATGAGCATCATCTCAGGACCACATCCAGCCATTCTCCCTCTAGACCAGTGGTTCTCAACCTGTGGGTCGCGACCCCTTCAGGGGTTGAACGAGCCTTTCACAGGGGTCGCCTAAGACCATCGGAAAACACATGTATAATTACATATTGTTTTTGTGATTAATCACTATGCTTTAATTATGTTCAATTTGTAACAATGAAAATACATCCTGCATATCAGATATTTACATTATGATTCACAACAGTAGCAAAGTTACAGTTATGACGTAGCAACAAAAATAATCTTATGGTTGGGGGTCACCACAACATGAGGAACTGTATTAAAGGGTCACGGCATTAGGAAGGTTGAGAACCACTGCTCTAAACTGAACATTAAAACATTTTTTTCAGTAAAGAAGGGAAGGAAGAAAGGGAGGAAGAGAGAGAAGAGAGGAAGGGAGGGAGGAAGAAAAGAGGGAAGAGGGGGAAAAAAAGGGGAAAAATGGAGGTAGGGAGGGAGACAAAGCCAAGCAGGCCTCAGTATTGCTCCAACACACTAGGCATGTAGCTGCCTCAGGGCCTTTGCACTCCTCCTGTTCTGTTCTCCAGAAATCCCCACACCTTACTCCTTTCCTTCACTGAGGTCTTTGCTGAATGCAGAGGCCTTCCTTGACTATCCTATCTAAAAGAGAACCCTATCAGCCTGGCCAGCATGGCTCAGTGGTTGAGAGTTGACCTATGAATCAGAAGGTCAAGGTTTGATTCCCCATCAGGGCACATGTCTAGGTTGTGAACTTGATTCCCAGTGGGGGCTGTGCAGAAGGTAGCCCATCAGTGATTCTCTCTCATCAATGATGTTTCTATCTTTCTCTCCCTCTCCCTTCCACTCTGAAATCAATAAAAATATATTTTAAAAAATAAAAATAAAAGAGCACCCCATCATTCTGATCAGCTTTTTCTTCATAGCATTCATCAGCATCTAACATATTATATTTTTACTTTGTAAACAATTGTCATTACTGTGTGTGTGTTTTTTAATCTTCACTCTAGGATATGTTTTCACTAATTTTAAAGAGAGTGCAAGGGAGAGGAAGAGAAACATTGATGTGAAGGTAGAACATCGATCAGCTGCCTCCTATACACCCCCTACTGGGGATTGAACCATCAACTTTTGGCCCAAACAACTGAGCCACACCAGCTGGCGCTCCTCCACTCAATTTTTTGGTGGTTCTGGGTCTGGGTGGGGTTATCTGGCTGTAGACTTCTTCAGGTGGTATTTGGAATCCCTATGTATCCTGGCTCCCGGGGAAAACATTGATTGACATGACATGGCCATTCTTTTTCTGTGGCAAAGGAGAGGTTTCAATGGAAATTCAGAAGTAAAAGGATGCAATTCACCTGCCATATCTCACCCTTAAGAGACCCAAGAGGATTCAGGTTTGGTAACCCAATTGTATGTCATGGAATATTCCGTCTCTCCAGTTTGGCTGTCAGGCCTGGAGGGTAGCCTTACTGCAGGTGCCCTTTAAGAAACACACACTTTTTTTCTCTTCCACCAGTGCCAACATACAAGGTGGTAGGGCCTTAGCACTACCACATTCTGAGACAACATAGGACCACTCCAAGACTGGAGGCCTCTGCCTCCCTATTTACTTATTCATTCATTCATTCATTCAATCAATCATTTATTTATATTATTATAGACTAATGGATATGTATTTTGTACTTTGGTAATAATTCAATACCACTTCATTATTTTTGCTGAAATTGGTCCAGCTTTGGCCATTGGGAGCTCTTGCAGTTGGCTCCTCTGTTGCCTGGACATACTGCCATCACTGTGGTGGCTTTGTTTCATTGGCAGTTCCTTACTTTCTGGCACTGTATGATACTCTGGATTCAGTGTGCCCCAGTCCTAGAATCAGCCACTTCTCTAAGGAGCCCTGCTTCCTTTCTTGGAGAATGATATTAGAAGCCAAGATCTGGCCACTAGGTGTGCTCAAGTATAGTTTCATTCTCTACTACAGTGGTTCTCAACCTTGGCTGCACATTAGAATCACCTGGGAATCTTTTTAAAATCCTGATTTCTGGGCCTCATCCTCCGGAAATTCTGCTTCTTTGTTATGGGGTGGGGCCACAACATGAGTAACAAAGAAACAGAATTTCCGGAGGATGAGGCCCAGAAATCAGGATTTTAAAAAGATTACCAGGTGCCGAAACCGGTTTGGCTCAGTGGATAGAGCGTCGGCCTGCGGACTGAAGGGTCCCAGGTTCGATTCCGGTCAAGGGCATGTACCTGGGTTGCGGGCACATCCCCAGTGGGAGATGTGCGGGAGGCGGCTGATCGATGTTTCTCTCTCATCGATGTTTCTGACTCTCTATCTCTCTCCCTTCCTCTCTGTAAAAAATCAATAAAATATATTTAAAAAAAAAATATTCCCAGGTGATACTAATGTGCAGCCAAGGTTGAGAACCACTGCTCTACTATTTCCTGACCTAAGGTAAAGTGTGCTATACTTTTGCTTCCATTTTGGTTTCCTAATTTCTTTGTATACTTTGATACTCATTCTCTCTTTTGCTTTCTCTATATAATTAAAGCTGCTTAAATAAGCTTTGGTTGGGGATGTCCATGGGTTTTCACCACTAGATTACCCAATCACATTTCTTGTCTCAAGTCTAGATTTGAGCATCTGCATCCATTTCTTTCCTTCTGAATGTAGGGTATCAACATTTTGTAAAATAAAACTATGACACTTGCCTTGAGTTTGTAACCCTGTTAAAAATTAGAATTCTATAAAATCATTTCTGGGGTAGGAAAGAGGGAGTCACCTGGGCACCTATGAAACTGGAGCCAGTGTGATCCTAATCAGAAAAGACTTGAATCTCATGAAGATATGTCAATTTTCTGTGCACAATAAAAAGCCTATTTTTTTTAAAGAGGGAGGAAAAGACAGGGAGATAGAGAAACATTGATGTGAGAGCATAACTTCAACTGGCTGCCTCTTACACGCCCCCCTACTGGGGATGAAGCTGACAACCCAGGCATGTGCCCTGACAGAATCCAACAGGCAATCTTTTGGTGCTCAGGACAACGCCCAACCAACTGAACCACATGGCCAGGGCATATTTATGGTTTTTAAAATCGTTTTATATCTGCTGCTGCCACCCCGAAACCCAAGTATGGCCCCGAGTCCTTCTCTTTTCAGTTTAACAAACATAGACTGAACTTTGTATATAAACATCTTTAAAAGCACGCACACACACACACAAATGAAGAAGTAAAATATAGATTTTTTTTATAAGCAGCTTAGAAATGGTGAGCTAACAGAGCACAGTATTCTTGTCCTAAGATAACCATGATTTGCCCAGTTGTCTTTATTGCAGACATGGGATGCTTCATGCTCTCACTTCTGTCTCTCAACCTGCAGTGGGGGAGAGGGCCAGCATTGCTGGGTCTGATAGGAGTCTGAGATCATTCCTGGGCCTTCCTGGCATGAGCCTCCATTTGCCCCTCAAACTAGCCTGGGATGTGTACCCACCCTGGTGGTTCTCTGGCCCTCTCAGGTTCTCCCCAATTCCCACCTCACTGCCTCCAGCACTCATCTTCTGGGCTTCAAGCCAGGTGAGCTTAATTTTCCAAATGTCCCTCCTGGGATCCCTCTTTCTCTGCCCTGGAAGTTCTCCCCTTTCTCTGTCCTATCTGACTATCCAAGGAATGTTTCTGAAGATCTTGAAAAGCCTGGTTATACCCTTTCATGAAGCTGGGCCTCTTGCTAGCTTTAGGTATAGTGTCACCATTGAATGCCACGTGGCTGTCTTCTTAGAGTCCATCCCCTTTCTTGGATGCAGTCACTGCTCTTTCCTCCATATGCCTCCTAGTGGCCCTCTCAGGAAGGTTCTTTTTTTTTTTTTTAAACCCTAAAATGTTCAGTTCTAAGGGTATTTTTGCACCAAGAAGATTGACCTACTCAAGCTCAATGATGGCAAGATCCTTTCTCAGTCAAATTCTGAAGAGGAACCAAGTTATTCCAAGCAGTTCTCATTTTTTTAAAAAAATATATTTTATTGATTTTTTACAGAGAGGAAGGGAGAGAGATAGAGAGTTAGAAACATCGATGAGAGAGAAACATCGATCAGCTGCCTCCTGCACATCTCCTACTGGGGATGTGCCCGCAACCCAGGTACATGCCCTTGACCGGAATCGAACCTGGGACCTCTCAGTCCGCAGGCCGACGCTCTATCCACTGAGCCAAACCGGTTTCGGCAAGCAGTTCTCATTTTATCCCATAAAATCCCTCTGACCCCAATTGGTTTTGCAATATAAATCACTACAGTTTGACCTCCAAAAAAATACATTAAACAAGGTGCTTGCTAAGGCAGAGATGAAATTGGGTGACCACTGCAGGAATGAAAAATGCCAGCCTCTCCTATATGTCTACTTGATTATTTAGAAAGTTAGAAGTAAGGGCAGAGTGCACATTCTTCTAGGGGATGCCATAGTGATGGAATCAAATGAATTGGCACTATTACTAGTATATCTCACAAAATTTCACAGTATGAGAAAACTGTTTGTTTGAGTGACACCATTAAAACTGGAGTTTCCTTAAGGGTCCTCCTATATGTAAGTCTCAGCAATGTTTAATTTATATAGAATGCAAATAACACTCTTGAGGTGGTGACTACTGTGAAATCACAGTGACTATACATGGAATGTCTTGACTAATGTTGAATTAATGAAAATTATATTCGCTATGTCTTCCTTTCTGTAAGTATCTGTGGCTATTGAGATAGACCGGTGGTACAGTCATTGAGTGTCTGCTAATCCCCTGACACTAAGTTAAAAACACACTGTATCTAGGGAAGAGAATGCCTTGTCATCCTCAAAGGAAACTTGGTAAGCCTATTTTCTCCTTTCTTTGGAGATTTACACTGACATCTGCTCTAATTGTTCTTGCAGTTTCCGACATCACCACAGAAGCTAGTGAAAGGATAAGAAGCTTCTCAGAGTCCTTTGCTATAAAGATTTTTATTTGTGATGACTTTCCCGCGGGAAGGGAAAAAAAATCTTACTTGGAAAACCTAAAGTACTGGTGATGCTGTTGTAATAATCTGGTTGGTTATTATATAACAAGAAAGGAGCAAAGAGAAGACTAGATAATACAGGC
The DNA here is from genome assembly GCF_964212035.1 of Myotis nattereri. NCBI lineage: Eukaryota > Metazoa > Chordata > Mammalia > Chiroptera > Vespertilionidae > Myotis > Myotis nattereri. The sequence goes on from NC_138085.1 coordinate 62,424,485, forward strand.
ATGCCATTTATACAGCTTTGCCAGAAAGCTGTAGTTAACACTCTCCGAGTCTGTTCCCTGATGATTGATGGGGACTAGACAATAGATGCATGTCCAGTAAGGTCTGGGTGAGGTAGGTAGGTGTTTACCTGTCAGTCACACCTGGGAACAAGTCAGTGGCCAGAAGAGGTGTGGCCACTGCATGGACACGAAACCTGAATATTTAAACTCCTAGACAAAGGGAGTTCTTGATCTTGGCTCTCGGTCCTCTGGCTCTCTTGGGACTCCAGTTGCAGGGGGGCCCATTCCCTTGCATTCACCCACGTGACTCACAGCCATGTGGGACTTACACAGTGGACTGATGGACTGAATCTAGCCTGATGCTCTGCCAGGCCCAGCTCCAACATGGAAAGGACACTTTGGACACTGGCCTTGCTTTGGGCTCTCCTGGAACCCCAGCTGCGCCTTTTCCAAGACTGGATTAAGGGACATGGGACTTTGGAACCCGAGGAATGTAACTCCATGCAAACAAAGTCTTTACCACATCTCATGCTCATGTCAGCAGTGCCTCAAGAACCCCACTCCCGTGAGCGACAGGGAAATCTGGCCCATTACTTCTCCCGCAACACTCGCAAATGGGAAGCAGAGGGCAATGTTCCTTGAAGACACAGGAAGGTCCTATCTGGGGACAGGATGTTCCTGGGCCGTGCGGCCACATGGAGTTACAGTGGGTACTCATCTTAGCATTTAGTTGTTGTTGTTGTTGTTAATCCTCACCCGAGGATATTTTCCCATTGTTTTTTAGAGAGAGTGGAAGGGAGGGCAACAGAGAGATAGAGAGACACATAGGAATTGGCTGTCTCCTGCACGCACCCTGACCCAGGCCAGGGATCCAGCCCACAACTGAAGTACATGCCCTTGACCGGAGTTGAACCCGGGACCCTTCCGTCCACATGCTGATGCTCTATTCACCGAGCCAAACTGGCTAGGGCTCAGCATTATTTTTGCTGAGCCACTGACTCTGTTCTCTGACCCAGGCCTGAGACAGACTTTTACCAACCTAACTGCTTCTGCTTCCAACCTCCTTTAAAAACTACAAATCTTCCAAATTGCTGTACCTCTCAGCTTTCTACTGAAAGCATATTTTGTACTTTATTTTTTCTAACCTGTAAGAACATGTGTTGCAGGAAAAACAGAAAAATGCCTGGAATTTTTGCCATAGAAGGGTAATGGGATCACACACACCAGAATTGGATTATTTTATCTCCAGTTGAGAACTGGAGAAAAAAAGCTCTGTACTTTAAATTCTGTACACCTTGGAGAAAAATGCAATTGCTGTTGAAAAGTATATCAATTATTAAGTGTGGAGCCAGTGCTATTTTGGTTGTATCTACAATGAGAAGATCATTTCCAGGAATACCCTATGCTTCATTTCAGTCAACCCCAGCCCCAATCTTTCCTCAGACAGAAATAATAGCACTGGGGATGGGGGGTAGGGTGGAGCTGGGACTGTGGGTCAGGGAAATTGATTGTGATTGGGACAGAAGGATAAGAACAGCAGGTGTTTTTTTTAAACTGACTCCTAAAGTAGTTAATTTTGGTTCATTATATTGATAAGGCAGCTGTCCTCTGCAGAATGGATAGAACAGAGTTGGCAACTTCCATCATTTAGAAAATGTCTTTGATTTTTCTTGTGAGTAGAATCCTCCCGCAGGCTGACTGTGCCCTGCGATGTGATAAGGAGCAGAGTGGGGGAATCCCTGTCTCTCTGCTTGGCTCTCCCACTTCCTTCCTGCCTGGGCTCAAGACCTACTTCGCTGGAAAGCTTCTCTTCTTGATCTGGAGCACCCAGTCAGGCTGTTGGGTCTCTGAGATGTCCATCTACCACCGGAACAATGACCTTTTACATTTCTGTCCTTATTTCCTGTAGTTCCTGATCTAAGACACACAGAGCCTTCTGGATCCACATCCAATCCTTTCTGGACAGTTTCATTATTTTTTGGAAATAATTTGATTTAATAGTGGACAGTTCTTTCCTTGCAGCCCCTGGTCTGTCTCCACGTTGTCTCTTTCCTCCAGGGACAAGTAGGAGAGGATGATGGGACCCAGACACCACTGGAGCTGATTCTAAGAACTTTTCTAACTAAAGCACCTGCTAGATAAGGAATATAGGGGTGCTCACTGATCCAGGGTAGGGGCCCCCTCTATGAGTAGGGCCCTGCAGTGCCTTTAAATGCCAGGAGGCTGGCATATACTGCAAGTACAGAGGGAAAGCAGTGCCAAGGTCTCTCCTGCCAACCATTTAACAAAACTGAGGTGGTTTTTTCAGAAGAGCCTGGATTTCCCAAGGTGATCAATTCCTGCCTCACTATACATATACACTGATACTGTTAGTTCAGCACTCAGAGAACTTTACTTTAATCAACAGTGATAGTCATTCATCCCTTCAACAAATAGTTACTGAGCTTCAACAAGGAGCCTGGCACTGCTCCGGGAGCTGGGGACACCACTGTGAACGAGATCCAGGATTCTTGTTCTCCAATGGAGTGAGCAGAGTAATGAATGATAAACAAGAAGCAGGTGCATGAGCAAGATGATGTTTTATAGTGAGAAGGGAGTAAAGAAAACAGGTTGATATGCTAGAACGAATGGTTGGGGAAGGCCTCTCTGAGGAAGTGACATTTGAATTGAGACTTGACTGACAAGGAGTCAACCACAGTGCTCTGGGTCAGAGTGTTCCAGGCAAAGGGAGCAGCAGGTGCACGGCGCCCAATGTAACGGAGCAGAGAAGGAGGCAGGCCACAGCAAGGATGGGCGGAGAAAAAGGAGAGAAAGAGAATTTGGGAGGAGGGTATGTGCTGTGACATTAAAAAAACAAACAAACTAGTTTTTTCAAAACTGAAAACATAATTTTTACATTTGGTAAAATAATAAAATAAATAATAGGACAAGAGGTTTACAGTAACCAATAACAAGTAGGTCTCCTATCTACTCCAACCTTCCCAGTCCCTCAATGAAGAAACAGACACCCATAACTGTATTTTTAAAAAAATATATTTTATTGATTTTTTACAGAGAGGAAGGGAGAGGAATAGAGAGTTAGAAATATCGATGAGAGAGAAACATCGATCAGCTGCCTCCTGCACACCCCCCACTGGAGATGTGCCCACAACCAAGGTACATGCTCCTGACCGGAATCAAACCCGGGACCCTTCAGTCCGCAGGCCGACGCTCTGTCCACTGAGCCAAACCGGTGCTGGCCCATAACTGTATTTTATGTATCCTTTCAGAAATCTTATTATATACCTATTAGAGGCCTGGTGCACGACATTCCTCTCACAGTCCAGGACCCCTTGGGGGATGTCCACCTTCCCTGAGGGGTCCTTAGCGCTGCCCAGGAAGCGGAGGCGGTGGGAGAGGCTCCCACCACCTCCACTGCACTCACCAGCCATGAGCCCAGCTCCTGGCTGAGTGGTGCTCCGCCTGTGGAAGCGCACTGACCAGCAGGGGGCAGCTCCTGCGGTATCTGCCCCCTGGTGGTCAGTGCGCATCATAGCGACTGGTTGTTCCGCCATTTGGTCGATTTGCATATTAGCCTTTTATTATATAGGATATTCATATATCTTTATTATGAAGAAGGAATAATTTAGCCCACAGCTCAGGACCTAGGCTCTTTCTGCTTAGCAATGTGTGCTGACCACCCTGGCCAGGTGCATATGGGAGACAGCCGATTATGGATATTTCTCTCTCACTTCGATTTCTCTCTTTCTCTCTCTCTTCCTTCCTCTCTCTAAAGATGAATAAATAAACATATCCTCAGGTTAGGATAAAAAAAGAAGTGTGCTGACCTTTCTTACACTCTGAAGGGGCTCTTCATTATAGATATGGTAAAAGAGTGCGTTTTGGTCTAGTCTGGAGGAATAACTGTCAACATTTAAAAATAAGCTTAAATGAAGCTCAAGGTTTGAAATTTTTATTTTTACTCTTTTATTATGGACAACCTAAATTAAATAAAAGGGGGAGATATTAATATCACCCAGCTTCAACAATTATCAACTCATGGCCAATTTTGTTTCACCTATGTCCCTCCCTCTCCACTTGCCCCTATCTTTGACTATTTTTTAAAAATATATTTATATTGATTTCAGAGAGGAGAGGGAGAGAGATAGAAACATCAATGGTGAGAGAGAATCATTGATCAGCTGCCTCCTGCACACCCCCTACTGGGGATGGAGCCCACAACCTGGGCATGTGCCCTTGACTGGAATCAAACCTGGGACCTTTCGGTCCACAGGCTGACGCTCTATCTACTGAGACAAACCAGCTAGGGCTGCCTTTGATTATTTTGAAGCAAGTATCAGATATTATATCATCTCCTCAAATATTTCAGGATATGAAAGTGGCTTTTTGAAGATTAGTTATCTTGTAGAATGACCCACATCCAAGAGTTGCCAGATGGCTTCCTCTGGTATTACCTAACCTGTTCCTCCCTCCCCAGGGGTGTTCGATGTTTGATAGAGAGGCCAGTTGGCAGTGAACCTGCATGGGAGGCTAGAGGGCCTATGTGCACTTTGGGTTTCAGTACTGGGTCCAGCACTTACTAGGTGGCTGTCGGACCTTGAGCAAGTCTAACCTCTTGAAGCCTCATTTCCTCATCTGGAAAATGGGGTTATAATAAGATTGCTTTTGTGGAAAGCTGAGGGTCTCTTAGTCACTGTAAGGAGCAAGGGACATGTAGTGGTGGTGGAGGGAAGGGCCATCTCAATCCAACAGAGCAGCAGGACAGGAGTGAGGTTTGGGTAAAGATGACAAAGAAGAGGGGCCATTCTGTAATGGCCCCAAAAATGTTTTTGCTCTTAATGAATGATGAAGGGTAGCAGAAGCCGTCACAACGTGACAGAACATGTCACTTTGGCATGAGGATTATTTTGAGCTACAATCACTTACAAGAACTTCATCAGGCATAAGAAAGGTACTTTGGTCCTTCCCTTCTTCTTCCTGAAAGCAGGAAGTAAAAGTCTCATATGGAAGATGTCCTATCATCAAGGATGGGAAGTTCAGCCCCAGCCAGTTTGGCTCAGCGGTTAGAGCATGAGCCCTCAGATTGAAAGGTCCCGGGTTTGATTCCAATCACGGGCACATACTTCGGTTGCAGGCTGGCCCCTGCGGGAGGCAGCCAATTGATGTGTCTCTCTCACATCAATGTTTCTCTCTCTCTCTCTCCCTCTCCCTCCCACTCTCTCTAAAAATCAATGGAAAAAATATCCTTGGGTGAGGATAAAAAAACCAAAAAGATATGGGAAGTTGAAGCAAAGAGAATTCTACACAAAAACACCTTGCTAAAATATTTATCAAAAAATAAAAATAAAATAAAATATTTATCTTCCTTTAGCGTCCCACCTATTTTACTTTTCTACAATTGCCCCTCTTTCTTCAACCTAGTATAAAACCATTTAGGTTTTGCCACTTCTTTGGGCCTTCATTTCCTTATGAGGGCGCCATGTCACGTAAACCTTATATTAAATGCACTTTTATGCTTTTCTCCTACTAATATTTTTTGTTTGCTTGTTTGTATTTTTGTTTTTGTTTTGTTTCTTTTTGCTAATATGTTTTATGTCAATCTAATTCTGAGGCCCAGTTGAAAACGTTAAGGGAGTAGAGGTAAAATTTTGCCTCCCCTATAATGATTTCACAGTGACCCTTTCAAAGTTGGAAATGTAAGGAAGATAGTGCTCCTTTTGCTTGAGCGAGAGCATAAAGCAGTGGTTCTCAACCTTCTGGCCCTTTAAATACAGTTCCTCGTGTTGTGACCCAACCATAAAATTATTTCGTTGCTACTTCATCACTGTAATGTTGCTGCTGTTATGAATCGTCATGTAAATATCTGATATGCAGGATGGTCTTAGGCGGCCCCTGTGAAAGGGTCGTTCGACTGCCAAAAGGGGCCGCGACCCACAGGTTGAGAACCGCTGGCATAAAGTGTCCTGGAGCTGAGAAAAAGGCAGGGGCATTGTGTTGGGATGGGGTGACATAACTCTCTGGAGTCTTCTCATTTTTAAGAATGGGGTCCATGTGGTGGGATGGTTCTGAGGGCAGTTTATTGAAAGTTACAAGTTTACCTTCTACAGGGGTAATGGCAGATGATGTTCAATAGAGTCTTTCATACATGAAAATAGAGACGTGTGCAGGTTACATTTCCATTCAAAAAGCCAACTTTTTGGCCCTGGCCGGGTAGCTCAGTTGGTTAGTGTTGTCCTGACACACCAAGGTTGTGGATTCGATCCCCAGTCAGGGCACATACAAGAAGCAACCAATGAATGCACAAATAAGTGGAACAACAAATGGATGTTTCTCTCTCTCTCTCTCTCAAATCAATAAAAATTTTTTTAAAAAATCCAACTTTTTAACGCATCTATTGTTGCTGCAGATGCTGAGAAACAAACTGGTTTAACACAAATACTTGGAAATACAAATTAACAGCAGAGTGAAGGCTTTCTAAAGCAAAGTTGATAAGCAAGCTGCAAGGACCAGCAGTGCCCACAGGGTACAATTTATAAAGCTTCTGGGCAGGTGTTCAGAGTCCCTGACCACATCTAGTTGTGCAATGCAAAGTGATAGAGGAGTCTGTGTTCAATCCAGAGTCAGCTGTATAAGGTTCACAACTTTACACTGAACATTTTTTAAAATATATTTTTTATTGATTTCAGAGTGGAAGGGAGGAGAGACAGAAACATCAATGATGAGAGTGAATCATTGATTGGCTGTCTCCTGCACTATTGGGGATCGAGCTCGCAACCCGGTCATGTGCCCTTGACCAGAATCAAACTTGGGACCCTTCAGTCCGCAGGCTGACACTCGATCCATTGAGCCAGACCAGCTAGGGCATTACACTGAATTTTTGATGGTTCAGGTTACTGATTTGCGGTTGGTCACATTTTTAGATGAATCAATTCACTTGTCCAATTTGTATTTATTTAGAACCCAGTAATGAGAATAAGCATGGCCTATTTGGGCTTGTGGAAGCATACATGAAGTGAGATTTTTTTTCGTGTCATGCACTGAGCTATAGCCCACCCTCACATCATCTCATTTAATCCTCACATCACCTCTTTGATGTAGCTATCATTATCTCTGCTACATGGAGGAGAAAATGGAGGCTTAAGGAGATTAAGGACCTCGATCCAGGTCACTAAGCAAACAAGTTATGCAGCCAAGATTTCAATCTAGGGAGGGCCCCTAATAACCAGTTTGAACTTTATTGTAATACTAGAGGCCCAATGCACAAAATTCGTGCAAGGGGCTCAGCCCCTGCCACCGAGGCCGAAGGACGTCCGGTCTAATTAGCATATTACACTTCTATTATTATAGACTAGAGGCCCGGTGCATGAAATTCATGTGTGTGTGTGGGGGTGTCCCTCAGCCCAGCCTGCACCCTCTCCAATCCAGGACCCCTTGGGGGATATCTGACTGCCGGTTTAGGCCCGATCCCTCTCCCAGTCTGGGAACACTGGCTCCTAACTGTTCACCTGCCTGCCGGCCTGATCGCCCCTAACTGCCTCTGCCTCGCTCCCTGCCACTGTGGCTTTGTCTGAAAGGAGGACCGGACAACCGGAAGATATCCGGCCGATCTGGGCTAATTAGCATATTAACCTTTTATTAGTATAGATAATATTGTAATTCTGTAGATCTACAGACCTTTTTGGTTCTCCAACTCGGGAATGACTTGATTAAAATGAACAGAAGGAAGAGCTGTCTGGTGGCATATTACAGGATTCACAGGAGGAGGAAAGACCTGGATTGCAGGGAGATCAGATAGAAGGTTGTGGCAGCAATGCAGGCCCTAAAGATGGAGTGATTAGAGTTTGGAACTAGAAAACCTGGTTCCAGCCCATCTCTACCATGATGCTGCTGACTGGGGTACCTCAGGCAAGTTACAGCCACCACATCTCTGGAGCTTTCTTACTCCTCCCTAAATAATGGGTTGATAAATTGAGATGCCAAAATCTCTTGGTTCTTTCAAATTCTAAAATTCTGCCTGATGCCTTTAAATTTTAATGCATTCTAAAGATTTATATATGAAGGCCCTAAATATCATCTGGAATCCAAGAAAGAATTTAGATGTCATAATTCTTAACATAGTTTTCAAAGTACAAAAGAGTAAAATTGTTTTTAAGAAGGTTTTCTAAACCAGACAAGCCAATTGTTTCTGCACCTTACTGTTTCCTTTGTTTAAGAAAATGATTTGGGTATTGCTGCTACAGCAGTGGTTGATGAATCAAATAGGAATATTACTCTGGAAACAAATGAAATGATTTAAATCCATCTCTAAGAAATGTTGGAGGCACAAATTGTATTGCCATCATATTAATTTGTTTTCTGAGCTCATATTTAATTCAAAATGTGATATTCCTTTAACTGGTCCAATCAACAGAGTTTAGAGCGATTTTAGATGGAGAACACAGGAAATAAATACAGTAATGTTGGAGCAAATAATCAACAAAATAATTGGTCTGTATTCTGTGGCTTGTGATGCTTCTAGAAAGTATTTTTAACAATTCCCTGAGGAATTGGCTCTTGTTGAAGCCAGGCTCTTCTCTCAACTCATATCTGCAAACTTTTCTCCATCCTCATCTGCTATAACAAACCAGTGTCCAGGCTCTGCTGAGCCCTCGGCCTCCGTGTTTCCTTTCTCATCTACGAAGACTTGGGGATGGGGTTTTCATTCCTGGGTTGCAGAAATGGACTTCTCCTTAGACTAACCCAACAGGCAAAGGAATCTTCCTTTAATAAAGGCCATTTATATGATTAAAACCTTCTAGGATGAAATCTAAATTCTGCAGTTGAGATCCCCATCCTTACAGCCAAGCGAATGTATTCATTCGCTTTCTCTAGACTTGAATCCTTCACATCTGAGAGTTTTCTCCTTGGAATGCTCCGTTCTTTCAGCCAGCTCATGATCATCACCTCCTTTGATTCTATCCTGAAATTCACTTCCTTCAGGATGTTTTCCTGGTTTAGTGGCTACTTAGCAAAGAAACAACTCCTACTTTTGAGCTTTCAATCATATTAAATACTTTTAAGATAAATTATTCGCACCTAGGGGTACATAACTTACAGATTTCCATTCTTTAAGAAACCACCCACCAATAAACTAAAAAATAAATAAACAAGTAAATAAATAAATAAACGTAAAAAGGAAAGAAACCATCCAAACAAAATAGAAACAGCAGAATCATAGATACATAGAACTGACTGACAGCTGGGGGGGGGGGGGGGGAGTTGGAGGCCTGGATGAAAAAGGTAAGGGATTAGACAAAAAAAAACAAAACCCCAAACCCACAGACACAGACAACAGTATGGTGATCGTCAGAATGGAAGGGGGCGCAGGGGGATGTGGAAGAGGGCAAAAGGGGGATAAACGGTGGTGGAAAGAGACTTACTTTGGGTGGTGAGCACAGGATGCAGTACGTAGATGGTGTCATTGAGTTGTACACTTTTATTAACCAATGTCATCCCAATAATTTAATTTAAAAAAAGAAAAGCAAAGAAACCACGTAGTGATTTTTTTTTTTTTTTACTTTCTGAAAGAACACTCCCAATTTTCAGGTGTCTTCTCCGCCCTCCCCCGCCCCCCCTTCAGGAATCCATACTAGACCTAGAGCAAAATGACTCTTTTTGGTGACCTCTAGTGGGCACGAGACAATCCTACAAAATTACGAAAAGTGAAGGGCAAAGTAGAACCCTTCTTAGTAACCAGCTGGGTTACTCTCAGGTCAGATGACCGCACATCCCATCCAGCTCCACCCTTATTTTTTCTTCCAGTATTTGTTTTGCATTTAACATCGTTTGCCTTACGACTCACCTGTTTCAGCTCTGCGCGGGCTGGACTGCCGGTGTCAGATGTCGCGTGAATTGCTGGGAGCAGTTTAAAACAATCCCGGCCAAGCGGAACCCATTGTCTAGGCATGGACCAGAGCAGAGCACAGGGCAGTTCGCCCTGCGGAGTCTTCAGGGGTTCTTAGAGCTCCAAAGGCCGGTGCTGCAGCCAGCTTTGGGGTGCGCGGGGGCAATCAGGACTTTATGAAAAGGAGGGTGCAGACGAAGGCAACGAGCAACTCTGTTCTTGCCGGTGGCAAGGCGATTCTCCCCAGACTTTCACCCCACTCTACAGCAAGAGTCATGATGGGGTCCGGGCGCTCTACCTGTAGGCGCCCTCTTAGGACCGGTGCCCCAGAAAGCGGGGGCCGGGGCCGTTCTCCTCCGCGGGAGAGTGGCACCGAGGTTGGGCGTTGGGGTGTGTGGCCGCCCTCGGAGCACGCGGTACGTGATCTCCGCGCCGGGAGAGGAAGAGCAAAGTCGGCAAGGAAAGCAATTGCTGGGGTATCTTCTCTGAGAAATCAGAAACCGAGCTGGGTTCTGGATAGTTTCTGGAAAAAGCTCTCGTTTCAAACGCCGTCTGTCCCCGCCCCTCCAATCCCGCACCCCAGTCCTCACCCGTGCTTACCACGTTCCCTCCCTTTGGGGGCTGATAACGGGCTCTTGGGTACTGTCCAAGCCATCCCGATGGCCCCGGGCGGGACGCGGGAGCAGGTATCCCAGCCGCGGGGCTTGGCTCCCCCCTCCACCCGGGGGCTCCCCGCTCCTCACCTCCCCGCCCCGCGGACCCCTCCCGGCCACTGCGGGAGCGGAGAGGGAGGACGGCGTCACGAGGCGGGGAGCCCGAGGTCCAGGGCGGGGCGCCGGGGAATCCCAGCCGGAGCGAGCCCGGGAGGTGCGGGCGCGGGTGGGAAGAGGAGGGAGGCGCGCGTCGGGAGGTGAGCCGAGCGGAGCCGGGAGCCGAGGAGGCCCCGCCCCCGCCTCTCCGAGCCGGCTCCTCGCCGCCTCCGAAACCGCTCACTTTGCTTCTCGCCTCTGGACGGCGGCGGGGCGGTTGCCACATCCGCGATCGGAGGGAGCGCCGAGGACCTGGAGCCATCCCGCGCCAGCTTCCCCTCTCGGCGCCCGCGCCCCTCCGGGGGGAACAGCGACCCCGCCTTGGAGAGGACACCCGGCCTCTGCGGGGGGACCTCCCGGTCGCGAGGGGCGGCGGCTCTGAGCCTCGGTCGCCGCCAGCGGGGTGCAGAGCTGACGCCGGAGGGGACTCCCGGGACACCTGCAGGTACCGCGGCGCGGAGGGAGTGTCTCTAGGAGCGACGCTGGGCAGCCGGGGAGGCGAGAGCCCAGGGGTCCCCGGGTCGGCGTAGAGCAGAAGAGGAGCGCGAGGCAGAGCGGGCCAGACCGCGCGCGGGCCCCGACGGCGCGCTCCTGGGTCGGCCCGCGGCCGGCAGACCCTGCGCAGCGGCGAGGGGGCGGCGGCGGCGCCCTCGGGCCTCGGGGCTTCGGGGCGGCCAGCCATGACCTTCGGGCGCAGCGGGGCGGCCTCCGTGGTGCTGAACGTGGGTGGCGCCCGGTACTCGCTGTCCCGGGATTTGCTGAAGGACTTCCCGCTGCGCCGCGTGAGCCGGCTGCACGGCTGCCGCTCGGAGCGCGACGTGCTCGAGGTGTGCGACGACTACGACCGCGAGCGCAACGAGTACTTCTTCGACCGGCACTCGGAGGCCTTCGGCTTCATCCTGCTCTACGTGCGCGGCCACGGCAAGCTGCGCTTCGCGCCGCGGATGTGCGAACTCTCCTTCTACAACGAGATGATCTACTGGGGCCTGGAGGGCGCGCACCTCGAGTACTGCTGCCAGCGCCGCCTGGACGACCGCATGTCCGACACCTACACCTTCTACTCCGCCGACGAGCCGGGCCGCGAGGAGCCGCGAGCCGGCGGCGCCGAGGCGGCCCCCTCCAGGCGCTGGCTGGAGCGCATGCGGCTGACCTTCGAGGAGCCCACCTCGTCGCTGGCCGCCCAGATCCTGGCCAGCGTGTCGGTGGTGTTCGTGATCGTGTCCATGGTGGTGCTGTGCGCCAGCACACTGCCCGATTGGCGCGCCGCCGCGGCCGACAACCGCAGCCTGGATGACCGGAGCAGGTACTCCGCCGTCCCTGGGAGGGAGCCCTCCGGGTAGGACGCACTGCTTCTTTGCCCGTTGCGTCCGTCCTGTCACGTCTGTCCGTCCCGGTCCTCGTCGGTCGCGTCTCTGTCCTGTATGCCTCGGGGCGGCCGAGCCAGTCTAGGTTTGGGGCCCAGCGAAGCCCCGGGCGCGGCCAGCAAGGGACGGGTTGGTGCTCACTCCCCACCCCCATTTCCCCGGCACGAGGGAGCGGCTCCGGTACTTATCAGACGCCCCTCTCTTGGGTGACTCGCCAGGCATGGAGAGGGGTCGGTAGAGACAAGCCTCCCACCTTTGTAGTTTACTTTTGAGCAGTTCCCAACCGGTTAGTTAGGTTTCTGCAAACTTTTATTGGTAGGATTCGACAATTTAAAATTGAACCGAGAGCAGTTTGAATTATTTGCCGATTTGGGGTGGTCTTTGAAAAGACGGTCTTGTTATTGTGAATGAGGTCTGCTCTACACTGTGCACACATTCTATGCACGCTGCTTAAAATGCCCTGTAATGGAATTGTTATATTTTAAAGGAGATTGACTTAACTATAGACTCAGTCTAAGTAATGGATGTCATGCTCTTCTCTCTCCTTCTTCCCTACAAAGTATGGAGTTCACAGAGCGCCTGCCCACCATTGGGTACCAAAGATTTCACACTGTGACACGCAGAGGGATCTTCAGTGTGGAGAGGGGAAAAAACATCACCTTGGGAGAGGAGAAACATCTAAACTGCTCCAAATCCAGAACCAGTATTTGAGTAGTTAATTTTTTTTTAACTTTACTAGGATGAAAGGAAAATATTGAAATCTTTCCTTAGATCATCCTTGGCTGAGTAAAGTTGGACTTTTAGGGGAGACTGCCTGTTTGGGCACAAATACAGAATTGCTTGTTTGTTTTACCTTTGATACTGTTTTAAGATACCCCTCAACCCTTTTTTAAATTAGGTTGCGCCAGTTAATCTTTTCCTGATAGGCATGTGCATGTTTCTAATGGTGTTATTTCTCTGCCTTGATATTGCAGTGGGTGTTTTCCACATAATATTCTTCCTTTGGAGAGGAAAGATTTTTTTTCCTTATAAATCTGAGAAGTAAATAAAATTGTCTAGTACCATGGAGTGCATTACTGATATCTTGGCATGAAATCCAAGAAACATGCTTTGGAAGGAAATTCATTAGAAAACTAATTTTGTTTAATGTATTAGGTTTTGAGTTTTCAATTTATCAATAAGAATTACTTATTTGGTACTACAACAGTACAGTTAAATTAATTTAGATACCTAAATACGTAAGTGCCTTTGATTCTTTTAGAGGGCCATAGGAAAATGATTGGTCTTGAAACGATTCAGTAGTAATTGTAGAATTCTACAGTTAGTGAAGGTTTAAGCTACATTAGCAAAGGAAGCAGGAGAAATGAGTTAACTACGAATGTTTAGGGGAGTTGGCTAAACCAGTATATAAGCAAAAACAGTCAAATAAGCTGAATAATAATTTTTGGGGGGCGGGGGTGCTTGGGGAGAAGGGAAGGGCAGTCTGGAGAGCTTAATGTAAAGCATTTGGAAAGAAATAGGAGACAAGGATAATAATGGGAGGGAGAGAAAGAAAGGGGGGAGAGAGAGAGAAAGAGAGAGAGAGAGAGAGAGAGAGAGAGAGAGAGAGAGAGAGAGAGAGACAGAGAGAGACCAAAAAGGGAAGAGACAGATGGAAAAGAAGAAGACTGCAAAAGAAGTGAAGAAAGAAGATAAGAGTACTGCTTAATTTGTGTATATGTATTTCATGTATGTATATAATTATTCAAGTCAGAACTGTTTCCTAGATACGCAGATATTTCAGGCAAAAGCATCTTTTTCTTGGCTTAATGGCCCAGTTTTAAGCTTCACTTTGATGGTAGGTATATGGAAATCAGTATCTGTAATGCCAAACAGGTCAACTGAAGGATGACTAGATGACTGAGGAGGTTGCACATTACAGAGGGACCCTCCACAGGCCTCCTCCAACCCCGAGGGCCCTAAACTGGCACTTTGAGTATAACCTCTCAACGCCTGCTTGCTTATGGTTGCTGAAATTAATCTTTCTAAAACAACATTCTGATCATTGGTTATATTTGACATCTACCAAGTAAAGTCAGAACTTCTGTCTTGGCCTTCAGGGCTAATGTCACAATATGTCTTCTTCTTTTTTTCTTTCTTTAACAGCCCATTGTAATTTTTTAAAAAATATATATATTTCATTGATATTTTACAGTAAGTAAGGAAGAGGGATAGAGAGTTAGAAACATTTAGCCCATTGTAATTTGCAAGAATCTTTTGAGTATCTGCTGTGTTCAAGGCACAGTTGGTGTTTCAAATATTGTAACTTTTTTTTTTTTTTTAAAGAAAAGGTGTCAAGTTGGTGATGTAGGAATCAGAGAGTTGACCAACAGTTGAGTTGTTCAGAGAAGGCCTTCAAGGTGTGGGAGGATGGAAACAAGCCATCTTTGGAAGGTTGCAGAGGTTGTGCACTGCCCAACATAGGACAAGGTATTATTTATATAAACTACAGTGTTCGCAACCTGTACAGCCATGTGTGCCACCTGGGAACAAAATAAGGAGAATTTTCCAGGTGAAAGAAACAGCATGGACATAGGCTTGAAATTTGTATATTATGTCCAGTGGGTATGAATCCAGTGAAGGAGTGAGAGGTAGATGAGAGCAGATGCTAGAAGGGCTGTAATGAGAGGGTGAATAGTTTTGTTTTACAGGCAGTGGTTAGTCTTTGATGGGTTTGGGGTGACTGGGTTATGTGTGTAAAATGACATCAGGAGTTTTGCACTGTTGATTGGAGATGGGGGAGATTGAAAACAGGAGGATGAGTTTGGAGATCTACCTAGAGGAGGGAATGAGAGCTTGGATTGCTTTGAGGTAGTGAGAATGGAGAAGAAATGACAACTCTGGGAGATATTAGGAAGAATCAAAATTAATCTAGGGCATTGGAAGGATACAGGCTCAGGGACTGATTAAATGGGCTTCCAGGAGCTAGGAGTACTTCCGCCACCTGCAGGCTCCATTTGTCCAGACTGGCCTGCTCCCTTGTTCCCAGACCATACTGTGCATTTCCTTGCCTATTGAAACTGGATCATACATCAAGCCCAGCTCAGATGCTATTTCTCTTTTGAAGCCTTTTCTGATTACCCTAGTAAATGTGATTTTCCTTCTGAATTTCTTGAGGGATTGCTTACTTGTGCTACTTATTTGGCATCTATAATATCCTTTCTAGCATGGTCATTATTTTTTCAAATAAACATGTCCTAGCTCCTAAACTAGATGAGTTGAAAATCCCTAGGAGGCAGCTAAATTCTCTTATACTATTTATTATGAGAGCATCTTTTAGGGAAAAAAATGTTTATCCCAGCACAATAAATACTACTGTTTATATTACATTTCAGAATATAACCTTCCAGGAATATATCTTCTCTTGCAGAGATTGAAGAGCTGTGTGGAATAGGGCTGTGGCCTTTGGATGGCCCACGTCTTAGTTGAGGACAGTGGGATCCTGTGCTAGAGTGAGAAAAGTCTATTAAATCAAAGAACAGTTATTTATGATGTACTTACTGTGCAAAAGAAGTAACAATATGATTTCTTTTTATCGGCTTTTTGAAATTGTGGAATGGCACACAAGCTGAAGTTTGGAAGAAATCTTGAGAGGTTTTTCAAATCAGTAATTTAAAAAATCTGTGGATGGATATGGTCTTTTAAATTGATTGGGTTTAGATGATTAATAATCATATAAATGATAGTTTAAAGCCCATAAGCTACCAAAGCAAGCCTTTCTCCATTACTCACCCATTCAGTTCTTTCATGCAACCAAAGTTATTTTCTGTCATTTCAAAGACATTTTATACATTTACAAAGCATATCATATATATTTTCAAAATAAACAAACAAACAAAAAATCCACAGGATGATAACACTGCCCTGAAACTTGCTTTATTAACTAACCAACATGTCATGGAAATTGTTCCATCTACATATATAAAAGCCTAAGTGACCGTTCGACCTTTCAACTGGTAGCTGTGACATGCACTGACCACCAGGGAGCAGATGCTCAATGCCCAGGCATGGAAACATGGAACAGACTGATGAATCTCAGAGGGAAGGGGGGAAGGGGAGGATGAGAAGAGATTAACCAAAGATCTTATATGTATACTAGAGGCCCGGTGCATGAATGATTTGTGCACCTGTGGGGTCTCTAGGCCTGGCCTGTGGGGATCGGGCTGAAACCGGCAGTCTGACATCCCTTGAGGAGTCCCGGATTATGAGAGGGCCTTTAGCATGAGTATAAAGAGCTGTCTGATTCTCTTATACAGCTGCATAATATTCCTTTGTATAGAATAATTTCTAGATATTTGTATTGTTTCTTGTGTGTAGGATATGCTGTAGTGAATATCCTTGTGCATGTGCATTATTTTGCTTTTATGAAAGTATATCCATAGGCTAACTTCCTGAAAGTTAAGTCATAGGGCATGTACACTTTTAATTTTCATAGATAATTCCAAATTGCTCTAAAAAATATTATATCAGTTTATATATACTTCCACCAGCAATATGTGAGAGAGTATATTTCTTCATAATCTACAAAATGTCAATTGTGCTTTTATTCTTTATCATGCTGAAAGGTGAAAAATGATATCTAGTAGCTATAATTTATTTTTGCCTTATTTTGAGTAAAAAGTACATCTTTTTAAAAAATACTTTTATTGATTTCTTTTAGAGAGAGAGGAAGGGATGTGAGAGCAAAACATCGATCAGCTGCCTCCCACATGCTCCCCACTGGGGATCGAGCCAGAAACCCTGACATGTGCCCTGACCTGGAATTGAACCAGCCACCTCTCTATTTCCAAACAACTGAGCCACACTGGCTAGGGCAAATTGTGCATCTTAACATTTATTTCGGGGGTCCTTTATCTTACTTTTTGGTGAGCTATTTTACCTCTTGCTCATTTTTGTCAATGGCTTTCATAGTTAGAAGATTTAAAAAAAGAAAAAAAAGAAATTAGCCCTTTGTTTATGATATGAATTGCAAATATTTTGTTCTCTCATTTAGGATCCCATTAAAAGCAAACCATATTTGCCTAGAACATAGTAGCTGTACTTGTAATATCTTTTTACTGAGAAAAAAATACATAAATGATTTTTAAGAACTGTGAATTGTAATCATCTGTCAATCATTTCTTGACTGCTGGCACTGTACCAGACACTGTGGATACAGAGGTACATAGACAGGGTTTCTGCTCTCATGGAGCTGGTGGGCTCTGAGAGGGGAGATAGACAACAAAGTCAACAAATAAATAAGAATTTCAGATAGTGCCCTGGCTGGTGTGGCTCAGTTGTTTGAGCATCATCCTGTGTACCAAAAGGTCACTGGTTTGATTCCTGGTCAGGGCAAATTACCAGATTGCAGTCTTGATCCAGTTGGGGAGGCAGCCTGATTAATGTTTCTCTTTCATGTTGATGTTTCTTTCTCTAAAACAATCCATAAAACATATTTTAAAAAAAGAAGTTCAGATAGTAAAAGAAAATGAGTCTAGAATGCATAGGATGTGAGGAGGCAGCGTGGCCTGAGACCTGAATGATGAGAAAGACTGGCCTTGGAAAAGGCAGGGAGAGTGTTCGGGACACAGGGAGCAGCAAATGCACAGGCTCTGAGAAAGCAATGAGCTTGCTTCTCAACAGAATAGAAAAGGAAGGCCCATGTGGGCCAGCATGTAGTCCTAAGGATGGGAGAGGGGTAGATGAGATTTGAAGGAGGCAGGACCTATCAGGCAGGGCCTGTGTGCCCTGGGAAGGAGTTTGGCTTTTATTCCAAGCGTGACAGCTAAGACTTTGGAAGGTTTTAAAGTAGAAGGAAGATAGGATCTGATGTATTTTAAAAACACTAGTGACCCCTGGGTCGAGAATGCCCCGAGGGGGCAACAGTAGAGGTGGCAATACCTGGCAGGTGGGATAATGTGGGGCTCGATATAGGGGAGTAGTACTCCCCTGAAGATGGTGAGAAGTGATTGGATTTAGGTAAAAATATGGATGCTGCTATTGATGACTCATTTGCCAGTGCTAGACAGTATGTGAGGTATCATTTATTGGATGAAGGGGTGTTAGGACCCACAGACATTAGGGTCCCTCTTGCTTAACTGCCTTGGCCCACATGTAGTGAGCTGGGAATCCAGTTCTTTTCTCTGTAGGATCTGCTTCCCATTTGGGGTATTGTGAGGAGAAGGCGCTAGAGGAGGGATCTCCTGAGGGTGGATGGGAGAGGGATCATGTACCATTTTCCTTTTTGTACAACCAAAAGCATCTCATTGAGAAAACTGCCCGCCCCTTCTGTTAAAGATCTTTGGTGAAAACATTCACAACTTCCCTTCGTGTACAATTCTGATAACTAATCTTAGAATGATGATGCTCTTAATGTAATATCTGATTGATAAGGCAAACTGAAGATTTTTCAGGCAATTTGACTTCTAGTAACATTTGAGTAATCATTTCAACACAGCCAGAGAGATTAATGTTCTTTTGGTATTTGAACATATACACCAGTAGTCATCTTTTAAAGTTACTAAGCATTGCTGCCTGTTTCACAAAAAGATGCTGCTTGCTTGTCAGAACTCTGAGAAAGAGGGTGAGATGTAAAGTAGCTGTCCTTTTTACTTTTTGGTCCCTTTTGCCCCTGAACTTCTGTCCCCTCAGTCAGTCTCAGCAGCGGTGTTCTCTTTTGAGTTTTAAATCTCTGTAGCATGCAAGGTCTTGCTGTGGTTTTAATCTGTTTTTTTTTAGAAATTATTTCCAACAGTTGCTTCGTGTTGGAACTTTGATCTTTAATTTGTATTGCTTTATGTTGTGGTGGTGAGAATTTGAGGAGATGTAAAGATGTTAAGATTTCTTGTAATGATATTTTAAGCCCAAGTTTAAAAAATGAAATCATCACAATGAAACACCAGCTGATGGAAATTTAAAAACCAATCATATTATTTATGTTGCCTTGTCGGCTAGTATTACATAAATCCAATAGGTTTTTAAGTACTTCAAAAATAAAAAGCAGTCTTTGAAACTGAAGATGGAAGTCTCAGTGATTTTACTTTGCAGATAAGGTGGATATTTTCAGAAGCCATTAATTAAAAGATCTCTGATAGTATTGAACATAACCCAGACCTCAGTTAAATTCTGTTCTTTCATAGTGGATTGTTTCTTTTAATATGTCGATAGAGTTTTTCTATCTGCTGCCAATTTTAGAGTTCAGTGGTAGCTTTCTTTTGTCAATACCTTTTCTTTAATCAAGGTGCTTTCCCCCCCTCCCCCTCTCTTTTAGTAAGCAAGTCATCATCAACATTTTTTCTCTTGATTTTTAAAAAAAATGAAAACTTTGCTCATTGGGAAAAAAGTATGGTTCTAAGGGTTATGAAGTGAAGAGTAATCATGCCCCTTTCTTCTCACTCCCATTACCTAGTTTCTGAGTATTCTTCCAGAAATTTTCTATACACGTACAAACATACACACTCTTTCACACATATGCATATCTATACTAATAAAAGGGTAATATGCTAATTAGACCAGACATCTTCCAGACATCCATCTGGATGTCCTTCTGGACAAAGCCACGGTGGCAGGGGTTGAGGCAGAGGCGGTTAGGGGCGACCAGGCCAGCAGGGGAGGGCAGTTAGGGGTGACCAGGCCAGCAGGCAGAGGCTTTTAGGGGCTATCAGGCTGGCAGGGGAGGGCAGTTAGGGGCATCAGGCAGTCAGGCAGAGTGGTTAGGGGTGATCAGGCAGGCAGGCAGGTGAGCCGTTAGGAGCCAGCGGTCCCAGATTGTGAGAGGCATATCCCCTGAGGGGTCCTGGATTGGAGAGTGTACAGGCTGGGCTGAGGGCCCCCCACCGGTGCATGAATTTCATGCACCAGGCCTGTCTCTATATATAAAAGGCTAATATGCTAAGTGTCCATCTGGGTAATGATGTAACATAGCACTGCTTGGCTTCCTCTTTCTAGCAGCTAGCCTCCTTACAGTTTCTTCAGTCCAGGAACACGGCTTCCTTTATAGCCAGGTGGAAACATTTCACATTTCACAAATGTCTGTGAAGTGTTTTCACGTGCCTCATCTCATCTGATCTTCACAGAAGTCCTGGAGTAGGTAGATAGGAGACTCGGTAGAATCCTATTTTCTTTTCATTAGCTGGAAAACAGAGATTTAGAAACTTGACCCTACTGAAAAGAAGTAAGAAATGTTGGACCTTGAAAATGACTTCGGGTTTTCTCACTGCACAGAATACAATCAAACACTGCTGCAGTTAAATATTTTACCCTTTGTTCTCCCTGCATGATCTACAATAATAATCTGCTTCGTGTTGATATTTACTGCCGTGTTGCTGACAATTACCTGAGAGAGAAGTTGGGGTGCCAAACTGGGCTGGAAAATGTTTAGCTACATCAGAAAACAGGTCTAATTAAGCAAGTTTATTCTACATCTATAAAAGGCTAAGTTGACTCGTGCATGCGTGATACATATAAAGCTCTTGCTGGCACCAATTGCACACATGTGTTTCTATCTGTCATTGTCGATAGTGAATTTGGTTGACACTCTATTATAAATAGAGAAAGGGTGAATAGCGATATTAAAATATTTCTTCTAATTAATTTCCTTTCAATGTGCACGAATTTGTGCACCGGGCCGCTAGTATAATTACATTTACACATTATATAGATGTAAAAGAATTTATAACTGGGATCATTCTATAATCTCATTTATCAGTTTAAAAATATGTTTTTATTGGTTTTTAGAGAGAGAGGAAGGGAGAGGGATAGAGCAATAGAAACATTGATGAGAGAGGAACATCATTGATTGGTTGCCTACTGCATGCCCCCTACCAGGGGTTGAGCTTCAACCTCTTGGTTCTTGAGTCAGTGCTCAACCACACCTGCTGGGAAGCAGTTTCGTTTTTCACTTAATATCTTGGAAATCTTTCCATATCAGTTTGCATAAATCTTCCTCATTCTTTGAAAATCTGTATAGTATGTATACTATACTATAGTATGGATAGGTCATAATTCATTCAACAAGTGTCTGTCCAGTCAATAATAGTAATGGCTTTAATAGGCAATATTTAATGAGTAGTACTTAACCTATGCTAGTCACCTGTTAAGTTTTCACGTGTATTTAGTCATCTAAGTCTCATAGCAGGCTTGTAAAGTAGTACTGTTATTATCCCCATTTTATGACTGAGTTTAGATAGATGAAGTAATATGTCCAAACTCACATATTAAGTGGTGACCTGGTATTTGATATACACGTCCCTGCTTTACTCTGCTGTGAAATGGTTAGTTTGACTCTAGTTTTTAAAAAATGCAAACAGGGGTGCAGAACACAATCTTTTTCACAGATCTTTGCAAATTGATGTGTAAGTATAAATTGTATAAATTCCAAAGGAGGAAAATGGCTGGGTTAAAAGGATGAATGAAATCTAGCACTACTCTTTATGAATAATAATAGCTATTATAAAAATGCAATTAATACTGAATAGAGTACTAATATTACTAATATTTTAATGGCAAACACTTGGAAATAGCCTTTTAAAAATACAACAGCTTTTTGAGATGTAATTCACATACCATCGAGCTCACCTTTTATTTTTTTTTTTTTTTAATATATTTTATTGATTTTTTACAGAGAGGAAGAGAGAGAGATAGAGAGCCAGAAACATCGATGAGAGAGAAACATCGACCAGCCGCCTCCTGCACATCCCCCACCGGGGATGTGCCCGCAACCCAGGCACATGCCCTTGACCGGAATCGAACCTGGGACCTTTCAGTCCGCAGGCCGACGCTCTATCCACTGAGCCAAACCGGTTTCGGCGAGCTCACCTTTTAAAGTGCACAAGTCAGTGGCTTTTAGTATATTCATGGAGTTGTATAGCCATCACCACCCATACTGTTTTAAACATAATGGTTTGGTGGTGTATTTGAAGGAGTATATAATGTTTACATGAATGGCTAAGAAAGGGTGTGGGCATTTTGGCTGGGCAGGTGAATCAGACAAAGCAACAGGCAAAATATTTGTGTTTGAATTAATTAATTTGTGAGCTAGTTGGTTTTGTTGGAGTGTTTGGAATAGTTATGCATATTTCTATTTTCTTAGCTTGAGAGTTGCAAGAACTCCTCAACTTTTGCTTTTACTTGCAAAGGGAGGTACTAGTATGTAATTGAGGCAACTGTCTAACTTATCAGACAAAAAATATGTCAAAGGAAAGGGATCTGATGGAAAGAACCTAGAAATTGAAGTTTGGAGATTTCCCTGGACAGTTAATTCACTGCCCTACTCTGGGCCTGTCCTGTCACCTGTGAAGTGGAGGTAGCATACAGAGGGTCAAATGAAAGAATGAAGACTGAACCCTCAACAGTAAGCTAAATTTCCTTAGGTCTTTATCTTTCCCTGTTTCACTGTTTATCTTTTTTTCAGATTGCATATGATTATGTCTTAGCTCCCTTTTAGTATAGAAGTTCTTGAGAATGGAAATTCTGTGCTTCACAACACATAGTTCAATACCTTGAACATGGATAGGCACTTATTTATTTAGATTTCAGAGAGGAAGGGAGAGGAAGAGAGAGATGGAAACATCAATATTGAGAGAGAATCATTGATCAGCTGCCTCCTGCACACCCCACACTGGGGATTGAGCCCACAACCCAGGCATGTGCCCTGATCCAGAATCGAACCATGACCTCCTGGTTCATAGGTCGACACTTAACCATTGGCTCAGTATATATTTTTAAATGAGTTATACATGTGAAAGACCATGCAAATACAGCAGCATCTTAATTTTTGATAGGAGACAACTCATAAATTGTCTTCAACCTAAGAAATCCATTGCAAATTGGTTTTATTGCCCCCAGTCATTTATTCATTAAGTTCAACAAACATTTATTGAGTGATTACCAAGTATCTGAGACTTTTTTTAAAGTAAACTTTTATTGAAATGTAAATTACAGGAGCATGCACACATAAGTGTACAGCTGAATGAATTTTGGTAAACACATCCATGTAACCAGGACTCAAACACAGAACTAGATCCCTACCAGCACCCAGAGGCCTCTTTCATGCCCCTTTCTGAGTCACTAACCCCTCAAGTGTATCCTGATCTCACACTATAAATGAATCTACTTGTTTTTGAACTTTACACATAGAATTATGTAGTATATCTTCTTTATTTTTAAATTAAATTTTATCAGGGTGACATTGGTCAACATGAACATATAGGTTTCATGTGTGGATTTGTAAGTTACAAAATCTGTATATAGCACCATATGTCTACCACCCAAAGTCAAGGCTTCTCCTGTTGCCTCATATTAGGACTCCCTTCTCCCCCCCATCCCCTGGCAACCACCTCACTGCTGTTTGTGTTCATATGTTTCAGTTTTATATCCCACCTGTGAGTGAAATTGTATGGCTCTTAGCTTTTTCTATCTGACTTATTTCACTTAGCACAATGTTCTCAAAGTCCATCCATGTTGTTGTAAATGACGCTATTTCATCCTTTCTCAGGGCTGAGCAGTATTCCATTATGCATAGATACCACGTCTTCTTTTTCAGGTGCTAGGGATATGGCAGTGAACAAAACAGAGCCCCTGCCCTAAAGAACCAGCTATTCTAATAAATAAATATGTCATATGTGGAGGTAAATACCATGAAGAAATAAAGCAGAATAAGGCATTTACAGAGTAAGTATGAGCCATGGTCAGGAAAGGCCTGTCTGATAAGGTGATACAAGGGCCAGAGGGATGCCGGAGGTGCCCGGGAAGATATCTGGGCGAGAGAGTTCCAGGCACAGAGTGTAACCCCCTGAGTTGGGCGTGCCGTTGATCTAATAGCAAGGAAGCAAGTGGTAGGGAATTGGGGGCAAGGTAGGGGAAAGTAGATCTTGTACAGCCTTAGAGATGCACCAACTAAAAGGATGTATTTTTGATAGTCTTCTTTGTTAAAAGAGAAAATGGTAAGTACTTTGGATTTGCATATGAATGTGGGTTTTAAGCAGAAGACATAATTTGACTTAATTTTAAAAGATCACTGTGGCCTGGTGTGGAGGCAAGAGGGGAACCAGTGATGTCTTTAGGACACCCTTTCACCTTGACACTCCCAGGGCTGCCTTGGGTCCTGGGTACAGGCAGCTAATGGCCATGTTGATCCAGGTTGTGGTGGCAGTTCCCCCCCCCCCCCCCATTCCCCCTTCATTTTTTGGGTAAAGATACTATTGTAATTGGCCAAGTTTGCCTCTGACATTCTTTTTTTTTTTTTTGATATCATTCTATGACACGGATTTCTACTTGTCCTTCACACCCTGTTGCAGGACTGGTGGGTGGTCCAGAGACTGTGGTCTGCATACAGTTCAGAGGCTCAGCCTGTTTTTGTACAGCCCCTGAGCTAAGAACGTAAAAAACATTTTTAAATGGTGAAAACACACACACACACCCAAGAAACAAAAGAAGAATACTGTTTTATGACTTGTGAAAATTATCTGACATTCAAATTTTAGTGTCCATAAATAGAGTTTTATGGGAGCATAGCCACGCTAATTCCTTTACATACTGTCTATGGCAGCTTTCCCGCTACTTCAGCAGAGACGGAATGGCCTGCAAAGCTTACAACATCTGGTGCTTTGCAGGATAGGAGTGTCACCCCTCCCTGGTCTATAATGGTCTGTCACAAGGCCCTGGCCTTCCCAGCTGTGCTTCCTCAGGCACATTCTTTTCTAAGCCTGAGTTTCTTTATGTGTAAAATAAGGATAATGATAGTACCTCTGTTTTGAGAATTGAGGATCCAGGATTTGATTACTAATTCTTGTCTTCTAACCAGCTTGATGCCCCACACTCTGCCTTTGGGTCTCAGTGAGGCCCACCCTGACTCAGATTGTTCTATTTTCCCAAAGAACTTTCCCTAACCACATTGTACTATTCAATCATGGCAGTTCTGGTGAGTGGAGGCTTTTATTAATATTTATGGTTGGTATGGGAAATCAAGTACTTATAAATTAGGGACGGTCTGTATTGATTTCAGATTACAGGTTTAGAGTTACCTGTTTACTCTGCATTGTTAAATGTGAGAGGTGGGTGGGAAGGGATGGATGATCAAAACTAGGATTCATCAGATAGGTCCCATTAAATTGGGGACTGTGTTTTTGTAACATGTTAAGCGTTTATGATTTTATAGGAAATAAAATGGGAAGTTCATTTAAAAATAGGAAGTGAGTCATATTTACTAATATACGAATAACGCCTTGAGGTTATATAACCAGGATGGCCTTTGCCCTCCCTCCCTAGCAGCTTCCTGTACATTCGGAGGAAGAGCTAGCATCCCGAATGAGGATAAGGTGAGATGATGCGGCTGTACCGAGAGCACAGGTGTGGGAGCAGGGCAACCTTGGGTGTCATGGAAGGGCTTCTGGTGCATAGCCTCATTTAGGTCTACGCTGCTTTCCCGAGTGCCAGGCACAGGAACACCATGGAAGTGGCAGAGGCACTAACCCGTGTTAGGAGTTGTATTCTCCGCCACCACTTACAGTTTAAAAAAAAAAGTTTCGCCTAAGAATGCCCTTGACAAAGCAATCAAAACTGTTAATTGTATTACACCCTGACTTCTAACTACATATTGTAAAATCTTCTGTGTGATGAAGTGGGAAGTTGCAGAAAGCACTCTGCTACAGACAGAAATACTGAGGCTGCCTCGAGGGAAGGCTCTGGTGCAGTTGGCTGAGTTGCAAGCTAAACTAGCAGCTTTTTCATGAGACACCATTTTTATTTGAAAGAATGATAGACAAACTGTGGTTATTTAGACCTGAGTATATAGCAGACATTTTCTCATAAGTGAATTAGGTGAGTCTGTCACTTTAAGAAAAACAACAGACAGTATTTGCTGCCAATGATAAAATTTGAGATTTCAAGTAAAAAATAGACATTTAAAAACTTGAATCTGCCATTGCATGCTTGCCAGCTTCCCAGTACTTAACAACTTTTCTTCTGTGATTGGTGATGATATTAATCAGTGTGATTTGTAAAATATCACAAAATGAAATGTGTTAACATTGGAAGGTCTGCATCCATCATTCAATAATCATCCTGAATGACTAATACTTGATGTTACAAAACAATGTGAGGGCAAAAGATCCACTCTGAGTGTCAGAGGACCCATGGACTTTAACCAAATACCAAAAGTTCAGTTATATGATTTGTTTCCACATGGCTACTAACCTTTAAGAAACTGCCACTTTATGCATTTTGGTGTAGTGTAAAACAGTATATCCACATTTATCAGAAAAGGCTATTAAAGTGTTTTTCCCTTTTTCAATTACCTTGTTTTTGTGAGGCTAAATTCTCTTCATATACTTTAAAATATCATAGCACAACATATTTTTTTTTCAATTAAATCATACTGTTCATCAGATTATTTATTCATTTGATTTTTAGATTCACTTGTTGATAGATGTGTATTTGTTGTTCATAATTTGTATCTTTACTTTTATCTTCTTCTTCCTCTTCTTAAAGGATACCTTTCAGCATTTCATATAATACTGGTTTGGTGGTGATGAACTCCTTTAGCTTTTTCTTATCTGTGAAGCTCTTTATCTGGCCTTCACTTCTGAATGATAGCTTTGCTGGATAAAGTAGTCTTGGTTGTAGGTTCTTGGTATTCATCACTTTGAATATTTCTTGCCACTCCCTTCTGGCCTTCAGAGTTTCTGTTGAGATATCAGCTGACAGTCGTATGGGTATTCCCTTGTAGGTAACTGAGTTTCTTTCTCTTGCTGCTTTTAGGATTCTCTCTTTGTCTTTTGCTCTTGGCATTTTAATTATGATGTGTCTTGGTGTGGTCCTCTTTGGATTCCTTTTGTTTGGGGTTCTCTGCGCTTCCTGGACTTGTAAGTCTATTTCTTTCACCAGGTAGAGGAAGTTTTCTGTCATTATTTCTTCAAATAGGTTTTCAGTATCTTGCTCTCTCTCATCTTCTGGCACCCCTATAATTCTGATGTTGGTACACTTGAAGCTGTCCCAGAGCCTCCTTACACTATCTTCGTATTTTTGGATTCTTTTTTCATTTTGCTTTTCCGGTTGGGTGTTTTTTGCTTCTTCGTATTTCAAATCTTTGCCTTGATTCTTGCGCTCCTCTGGTCTGCTGTTGGGAGTCTGTATAATATTCTTTATTTCAGTCAGTGTATGCTTAATTTCTAGTTGGTTCTTTATCACAACATCGAGGGTCTCATTAGATTTCTTGAGGATCTCACTACATTTATCGGCGGTCTCACCAGTCTTTTCGAGGGCCTTATTAAATTTATCGGCGGCTTCTAGACAGTTCTTTAAAGACCTTAAAAGTGTGGTTTTGAACTCTATATCCAACAGTTTGCTTTCCTCCAATTCTGTTGTTTGTGTCCTGTTTCTTTGTCTTGGCATTTTTTATGCTTCGCTGTGTCGATAGAGTGCCTTTCTGTACTAAGTGTCCCAATTACCTGAGGTAGACACTCTTGGTGCACCCCCTTGTGGGCTTTGTGCACAGTCTTGTTGTAGTTAAGCCTTGATTGTTGTAGTTATCACTGTGAGGAATTGACCTCCAGGCCAATTGGCTGTGAGAATCAGCTGTGTCTGCAGTGGGAGAACTTCTGTGCTGGAGATACCCCTCTGGGGCTAGACTTGCTTAGATGGGGCTTTGGTGCTCACTGAGTCTGTACCCTGAGTGTGTCTTTTATGGTTCCACGGAGCTGCAAACTGGATGGTCCCACTCTGACCTCTGGGCCTCCTGGCTCCTGGATCTCTAGGGAGGTGCTAATCTAGCTTTTGCCTGAGGCTATCCAGCAAAAGTCTCCCTGCAGGGCTTGGGCGGGGCGGGTCCCACGGGATCAACAGGGCAGGGTTAGCAATTATGGCTGCTCTCAGTCTTGCCCTCAGAGGCTCTGCTTCTCAGTGTCCCAGTAATCGCTGCAAGCCCCATGGAGAGAAAGCTGCCCTAGGATTCTGAGCGATGCCAGACAGTCCCGTATGAGTCTGGGTCCCTAGAGACTCGCCCGGAACTAGAGCTCAGAGCCTAAGACTCCCTCCCAATTGAAAACGACAACCTCGCCCTCAGCCGCCAGCTCACTCCGCATGCACTCCGCACCTTACTATTTTACTTCAGCACTGCGCCTCCTCTGAGTCTCGGTATGTTTTTCTCTTTCCTCCTAGTTGTAGAACTTCCACTCAGCCAGCCTTCCTGTGGTTCTGGATGATGTCCGTTCCGTCTTTTAGTTGTACTTTTGAAGTGGTTGTTCGAGGCAGCAAACTCCAGTGTTTACCTATGCCGCCATCTTGGTTTCTCAGCACAACATATTTAATGTGGAAACAGATAGGATAATTCAGCTTCCTATATGAAGCCAGACAGTAATGAGAATTGCAGAAAGGTAAAAGACTATCTTTACTCACTCTTTTGGTGTGTGGAAAATATACTTATTTCTCATAAAAATATGGCATGTATATGTAATATATTTGTTGTTTTAAGTTGAATAAATAAATAAATTTTTTTTAAAAATTGCTAGTATATATGTATTTTTTTAAATTTCAGAGAGGAAGGAGGAGAGAGAGAGAGAGAGAGAGAGAGAGAGAGAGAGAGAGAGAGAAACATCAATGATGAGAATCATTGATTGGCTGCCTCCTGCATGCCCCTCTCTGGGGATCAAGCCCGAAACCCAGGCATGAGCTCTTGACTGGAATTGAACTCGGGACCCTACAACCTGCAGGCCAGTGCTCTGTCCACTAAGCCTAACCAGCTAGGGCTAAATTGCTAGTTTTAATATCTAACGTGGTAAATATTGATAAAGATAACCTACCTAAAACAAAAGCTCTTTGGGGACCTCAGTAATGTTTAAGTGTAAAGGGATCATCTGAGAGCAAAAAATCTGAGAACCATGATTTTAAAGGCACCAGTTTCCAAGCCCTCAACTTCAATATGTTCACTTTCATAAAACCAGTCTGCCTGAGAACATGCCTGAGGTGAGGCAGTGTTCTTTCACAATTCCTTGTAACATTTTAAAAAGAGCATTCCTCTTACCATCCTGAGTCTTATTAAGTCAAAACCTATAGATACCACCAAAAGAGACCACTCAGAATATTAAAAATAATAATGCCTTTGCCATTCTCTGAAACAGAGTCATTTGACAGCAAAACAAAGAGAACTTTGGTAAGAAATATTGAGAGAATCAGTAAGATCCGTGAGAAAGTTCCCAGAAGTACCTTATTTCACTCAGGCAGCAGTGTCATGACAATGCTCAATCATCTCTTCTTTCTTTTCAAAATTATAATCCAATACTGCCTTCTTGTCTTTTTTCCTTTTTTCTATCAATCATCTTTTCTTTTTTTTTTCTTTTCAGTTCTCTCTTCTTTCCCTACCCCTGTCGCCTGCTCTTTCCCTCTCTGTGGTACAATTCAAAAGTGAGAAGGTTTGTCTTAGGAAAATGTACTACTTACACATCATTTGAATTGAAAAAAATAAATCAGTCTATTCCTTAAGAAAGTACATCAATTTGAATGATTGGTTTGACAGTAAGGATTGACTTTGCATAATTACATGGTGAGCATTTTCCATAAGCTGAATAAGCTAGATGTGCAGTTCCAAGGTTTTGATGAAAATATATTGAAAGCACATGATAAGATACACATATTTAATTTAAAATGTTGTGTTGACAAAGATGTACTGAAATATTTTAATATCCCAACCTTTTCTAATATTATCAGATTTAGAACTGGTGCCTCAAAGTAGAAGAGTAACTGGTATATTTAGCAGTCACTGGGTAAGTCTTGGCCTAAGTGCTGTTGTTTTCATGCGGTACCTCCTAGGAAGTGAGAAAGTGGACGATTCTAATTATGGGCAACAAATTTGATTGCAAGTTATGTGATTGTCAATTTGTCCTTTTAACAAGTTTGAAGAACATAATTGATTTCACAGTAGATAAATCATTAAAAGTAATTTCCCCCCAATTTTTAATTGTATAAATATCAAACCTATGGGAAAGTTGCAAGAAAAATGCAATGAACAGCCTTATATCTTTCACCCAGATTCATCAGTTGTGAAGATTTTGCCTCATTTGTTCTATCATCTATCTATCATAATCTCTCTATATAAAAGGCTAAGTGACTGACCATCCATCTGTCCAACCTCCGTCTGTCCAACTGTCCAACCAGTACATATGACATGCACTGGCAATTTAAAAATAAACGTTGACTTGCGCATGCATGATATATATAAAGCTCTTGCTGGTGTCAATCACACACGTGTGTTTCGATCTGTCATTGCTGAGCAGGAATTTGGTTGTTTTTGTTGACATTCTGAAGCTGAAAGAAAGCGGTGTTGTCAACAGAATATGTCTGAAGACCAACTGTTGGCACAATGTACCTCTGAAGCCAAAAGAAGCTGCCGTCATCAATAGAATGTATTTGAAGACCAACTAAATATTAAATTATTTCTTCTAATTAATTTCCTTTCAGTGTGCATGAATCTGTGCCCCGGGCCACTAGTATAATCATAATTATTATTCATTTGTTCTATTTGTCTATCTATAATTATTATTACACTGCTGAAAAATTTAGGAGTTGGTTACAAGCATCTTGACTCTTCATCTCTAAATACGTAATTAAGCATTTCTAAAACTCAGGACATTTTCCCATCTAACAACACAGTGATCACACTCAGGGGTCACATGAGCCAAAAGTTTGGGGGACCACTGTGTTCAAGTGGGCTAGAGGCAGAAACAGCTGCTAGGATGGGTTTGGGGGACTGAACTGCTATAGTGTCATGAAGTGTCAGCAGATGCGCAGGAAGGGGGTGTCAGGCAGGGCAACAGCCACCCAAGTGACACAGTAACTTTACCTTTACATGAAGGGGACAGGGTGCCAAGGAAGCATTTAAACCCTGAATAACAATACTGAAATGCCTGGAAGACAACATTAAGTTTGGATTTTATCCACCCATTTATTTATTTACTATTAATGTGCATTAATTTTATGGTCACCAAGAATACAGTTGTATGATATGATGTAAGATGTTTTGAAGGAAAACAAACATTTTAATTTGTGTCACTGTAAAGGAAACTGAAGCAGTGTGACTAGTCTGCATGTCATCTCGTGAGCACCTTTGCATATGTGCTTATTTCCTTGTGTGCAGGAGATGGGAGTAGGTGAAATAAATATTACAGAGCTCTCCTCTATATAACCAACAACACATGAATTGCCTTCTTGAAACAAAGCACTCTGAGGTTATTAGTATGTCAGGTTACAGGGAAGGCAATGGAGAAGTCAGGTGACATACTGTGGGTCACAGAACAGCAGAGCTGGGAATCTGCCTGGGGCTATTTCCGGAGCTTATGTGCTTGTCTGAAACTCCATTGCTTTCTGTGCGGCAGTAACTGCCTTTGGGCATGGAGATGATGTGTGGGGGACTTTGACTCGCATCCCAAGAACTAAATTAAGGATCACATTGGATTTAATTGATAGTTATTTTTACACATGTCATTGAAGAACAAGTAAATGAAAGAGAATTTTTCAGTCTCTATAAAGATAAAAATAAAGTTTTACTGGGTAACAGTACAATATGCAAAAGGCTTTTAAGATAATTTGTCCCTCTTTCTCAATTAATCTGTATAATTTATTTAAATTTTGGTGTTTTAAGACATTACAGCTAATATTCTGAGGAAATTTTTTTCAACTATGAGACTATTAAAAATAAAGTACCCCCCCCCCCCCCAAATAAAACAAAACGTAAGCATTAGAAAAAATAGAATTCCTGGCCGAAACCAGTTTGGCTCAGTGGATAGAGCGTCGGCCTGTGGATTGGGGAGTCCCGGGTTCGATTCCGGTCAGGGGCATGTGCCTGGGTTGCGGGCCCATCCCCAGTGGGAGATGTGCAGGAGGCGGCTGATTGATGTTTCTCTCTCATCAATGTTTCTGGCTCTCTGTCTCTCTCCCTTCCTCTCTGTAAAAAATCAATAAAATATATTTTTTAAAAAAAGAAAAATAGAATTCCTTATGCCACTCAAAATGTGTTTTCCTTGATTACAACTACCAAAAACCTAAGAAGCAGAACAAATCAATCTGTGAAATAAAAGAAACACATTTCTACAAAGGTAGGAGAGGAAATTTTGCATAAAACCATCACAAAGTCTTTCAGGCATGTAAAAACTGTAGATTCTGGTATAATGAACACCTGTGTGCTTACTACACAACTTAAGGAATCCTATATAATAAAAGGCTAATATGCAAATTGATCGAATGGCAGAATGACAGGTCACTATGACGTGCACTGATGACCAGGGGGCAGATGCTCAACGCAGGAGCTGCCCCCTGGTGGTCAGTGTGCTCCCGCAGGGGGAGCACTGCTCAGCCAGAAGCTGGGCTCACAGCTGGTGAGTGCAGCGGCAGTGGCGGGAGCCTCTCCCGCCTCATGGCAGCACTAAGGATGTCCAATAAGCCGTCAGTTGGACATCCCCCAAGGGCTCCCAGACTGTGAGAGGGTGCAGGCCGGGCAGAGTGACTTCCCCGAGCGGACGAATCTTGTGCACTGGGCCTCTAGTAAGAGATAAAAAATATATAGTTTAGTCCACTGGGTGCTTCTCTCCCAATGAAATCTCTTCCTTTTCCACAGAAATAACCACCTTCATGACTTTGATGTTATTTCTGCATATTTCACAATACTTTTATGTATGCTTGCATATACATGTACGTATCTACACATAAATTATAGGGTTGTTTTGTTAGTTAAAACCAGTTTTGTAAAATGGTATCATCAATGGAATTTTAGCTCAACTTTATGTTTTTGAGATTTGTGCATGTTTGTATCTATAGCCCTTTCATTTGAACTATAATGTAATAAGCATTGATTTATTCTTCTGTCAGTGGAAATTTTGCTATTATGTAGTGCTGCAATGATTAGTTTTGTTCATGTCTCGCTGCACATATAGGAAAATGTCTTTAATGTATCTCCTATCACTGGAGGTGCTCTGTTGAAAGATATGAGCATCTCTCCTAAATGTTGCTAATAGCCAAGACCATCTGCAGAGTAATTGTACTGATTTCTTTTCTCACCGGTAGTGAATAAGAGTACTGTTGCCCAATCCTTGCCATTTCTTTCTCTTTTTTCTTTTTTTGAGGGAGGAAAGTTTAACCTTTATTTCGCAGATCTGCTAGTCCAGGGAAATTCCGGATCCAAAGCCTGAAATCTCTTTCTTTCTCTCTCTTTTTTAAAGTCTTTAAAAAAAAAAATGTATGTACTAATGGGAGATATCTGTAATATTATCAACAATAAAAAATATATTTAACAAAAATAAAATAAATATGTTTGTACTGATTTTAGACAGAGAGGAAAAGAAGGGGAGAGGGACATAGGGAGGAAGGGAGGGAGAGAGGAAGAGAGAGAGAGGAGAGAGAGAGGGAGAGAGAGAGAGAGAGAGAGAGAGAGAGAGAAACATCGATCAGTTGGAGCCTGTACACACTCTGACCAGGGGTTGAACCTATAACCCAGGCATGTGCCCTGAATGGGAATTGAACAGGCAACCTGTCGGTGCACGAATGATGCTCCAGCAACTGAGCAACACCAGCCAGAGCTGGAAGATGGTCTATTGATTTTCCTTCTAGTTTCTTGATTCTTCTACTAACGAATTGCAATTAAATGACAGGGATTAGAACCCATCTGATAGTTATACATGGGAATAGATTAATTCTCACACAGAGATTGATTTCCTTGTAGCATTATTTACATGAATTTGTGTCTATTTGGGTCAGTGCTGAAGGTGCTGGGAGAGATTACTGCACCTGCAGGATGAAGGGGGCTCACCTGGAGTGGAGATTGCAGGTGGCCTGGGCAGGCAGATGCTGATGGGTCTGGGTTTCTGTTGCTCTCATCTCTGGGAAGTTTTTAGAAGTGACCATCAGAGCCACAGATTTGGGGGTTCATCACTCATATGTATGTGTGTGTCCACCTAGAAGATGGTGGTCTTCTAGAAACAAATTTCTTAACATCTGGTGAAGAGAAGCTACCCTGATGGCTTGGACTTTGAGAGCCTCATGTGAGTCACACACAGAACCACGCATGGTTTCCCCACAGTCATCCCAGAGTCAAAGTCCTCGATTAGAGGGGAATGAACACGAACACTGACGTATGGTGCTGCTGAAATTCTTTATGTAATTTCACTCTGAAAAGATGCTGCTAAGAAAAGAGAATGGTTCAGAGTGGCCATCTCCTGTAATAAGATTTTTCTAAATGGTTTTCCTTTCTTCACTTGCCTTTTGATTTAGGGACAGCCTCAGGGGTTTTGTCTGGTCACATCTCTCCAGGAGGTTTGGGGTAGTGAGGAATGTCTGCTGAGTGCTGGAAGTCTGCCCGCATCCTTGTACCCATGGCTCTGTGCCTCTCACAGCCAGCGGCAGGATCTTGTTGAAGGCTTCTGGCATCTGTGCGTCACCATTTCATTTCATTCCACTCCACCAGTTCGGACCTCCCACTTTTGTTGCCTGTGTCAGAGCCTCCTGACTGTGCACACCTTCCAGTCATCCCACAAACTCCTGCCTGATGGCTATTCCCCACAGTACACTTGGCCTCTTCACTGCTGGCTGGCCTGGCAGTATGCCTGGCACATAGTAACCTCTTAAGAAACGCTTATTGAATAAGTGAATCCACCTGTCACCAAATTTAATGGGTTCCCTTTGCTTTTAAGTGGTGACTTGACTTTCAAAACCCATCAGCTTTGCCATAAGACTTCAGTGTTCACACCCAACCGTAATTCCTACAATCACTCCCTCTTCCCACTGCACCCTCACTTTGCAGCCAAGCGAGGCTCCATGTTCTCTGAGCACCATGATGCTTTTCTGCCAGTGTCGCTTTTCTGACCTGGCCCCTCTTCTCCTTTTCCCATCATCACTGCTTTGTGCTGTCTTTTATTTTTATGTTTGAATATTTTAGTAGTCCCCTAACCAGACCTGTTTACAGATTCTTCCCCAGCAGAAACGTTCATACTGCCAACCCAGCACCCCAGCTATGCTACTGACTTAGCCTGGAGCTTGTTTATAAAATAGGGGGTAATAGTGATGACCAACTTGTGGGCCCTGAAGAGTAATAATAATATATACTTAAAGCTTATTTTTTGCCGTGGTTAGTGTGACTCAGTTGGCTGGGTGTTGTCCCATTCACCTGGGGATTGCTGGTTCGATTCCCAGTCAGGGCACAAGCCCAGGTTGCAGGCTTGATTGCAGTAAGGTCCCTATAGGAGGCAGCTGATCAATGTTACGCTCTCACATCGATGTTTCTCTCTCCCTTTCCCTTCATCTCTCTGTAAAAAGCAATTTTAAAAATTGAAAAAGTTATTTTAAAAACCACATAGTTAATACTTGAATACATTCCAATTATGAAAAAAATCAACTATTCATAGATGCTTATCCTTAAAAAAAAAAGTATTCCTACCTTTACAATTCTCTACCTACTAATCTCCTTCTTTCTCCTTGAACAACCACTGTTAACAATAACCTGGTTTCTCTTCAGGGTATATATGTGCCTATAAATATGACACAGTATATTTAAAGCATCAGCCTCAAAGCAGTAATTTCAATAAATGGTACCCATGATTATTGCCATCAAATCAACTTCAGGCTCCAATTTACCTTTCTATCTTTATTATCTTTATCATCTGCTACCTCCTTTAGGCTTTTTTTTTTTTAACTTTTAAAATGTAATTGCTTTCACTACCTCAGATTTACCCAGCACTTTCATGACTTTACTTGTGCTGGTCTTTCCAATTTTTTAATTGTTTTTTCCTTTTTGGTTCTCTGAGTGATATTTTCAACTCTGTCTTCTAATTCACTGAATTGATCCTCAGCTTCCCCTAATCTGCTGTGTATTCCTTCCAATGTGTTCTTTGTTTGTGTTATGTCATTCTTTACCTCAGACTGTTCTTTTTTCATAGTTACTGTATCTTTTTTTATGCTGTTGAGCATCTTTACCCTCATTACTCTGAACTCTGTTTCAGGTAAATTTCTTATCTCTGCTTCATTTATCTCTTCTTCTTCTGGAGAATTCTCTAGTTCTTTCATTGGGTGGTGTTTTTTTTTTGCTTTTTTTTTGGTCTCCTCATTTTGGCTGTCTGAGTTTGACTATGTATTAGGTAGATCCTCTACTCCTCTCACTCTCTAGTGCAGGACAGTGTTAAAGGCTGTTTCTGACTAATTAGATCAGGTAAAGACTCAAAGCCTCCAGAGACCACCTCTGCCTTGGTAGGATTTCAGCTTGAATTGTCCCGGCCCCCTCTCCCCCCCCTTCCCCTGCCCCTTCCCCCAGGCAATTGTCCTCAGGTGTGGCAGAGATTTTTTTTAATAGGTGGGGCAGTTGCTTCTGCTGGAGGCTAATTGTCATTTTTAATCTTTTGAGTGGCCTCAGAGCAAGGTATTTTCCAATAGGGTGTGTCAACTGTCTTCCCCCCAGGCAAGGCAAATGTCTGTGTGTGAAAGATGTTCTCCGCTGTGTGAGGGAATGATTCAGCCCAAGAAACTTGGGGTGTCTGCCTTCTGAGCTCTATCCCCTCAATTCCCTAATCCTGGCTTCTGCTCTCACAGCTCCAGTCCACTTCACCCTCCCTCTGCTGGAGCACAGGTGGGTGGCTCCACAGGGAATTTTGTGCATTGGCCCTTTAAGAGGGTGCCTGAATTTTCAGCTCTCTTTCCCTGACATACAGCCCCCCGCTGCTTTCAAAGCCAGATGTTATGTGAGTACCCTCCTTAGTTTGGTGCTCTCTGCTGTGGGGCCCAGCGTGGGGATTCGAACCCAGAGTTCTCAGTGGTAGCCCTCCACTGCTGAGATATCTCTCAGGGACTTGCCTGCCGGGGTCCAACCCCAGCAGGTCCAGGGGTTCCCAAAGGCGTAGACGGAGTTGGCGAAGAAGGAAGGACACGGAGACAGTGTTCAGTTGATCAGCAGCCTATCCAGGATCTCCAGCCAGGATCTCCAGCCAAGTTCTGGTCTTGATCTCCAGAGAGGTTCTGCTGTTTATTGTCTTGTTACATCCGTATTTATACCAGTTGATTTTAATCCTGTCAATTTCTATTACAAAGGTTAGGGCGTTTCTTATCTCCATTCCAGGGAGTAAAGATTATGTAGCTTAAGCATGATTGTTTGTAGTTAAAGTGATTAACTACCCGCCTGGCACTTAGTTAAGGAGTTTCATCCCCTCCCTAACTTCAGGGAAAAATCCCTACCTGGGGAAACAACCTTTCTCGGAGAGGTGACCTTGGTTAAAACACACAGCGCTAAGGGGAGCAAACATATTAAGAACAGTATGCTGTATACGCCAGGTCCCTTGAAACATATGCTGTGCAGATGTTTCTATCCTGCAGCGACTGTGTCAAGCAGCAAGGATGGACCGGCTTCCGGCACTTGCCATCTGTGAGTGCCCGGCCAGCAGGTTCGCACCTCTGCTCCTCCTACCAGCCTCTATGCAGCCTCCACTTTGCGTCCTCTGGTAGCAGGGTTCTCTCCTGCAAGTTTTCCGTTGATTATTCAGGAAGTTTTTCTGTATTTTAGTTGTAATTCCAGTTTGTTCCTGGGAGCATGTCGGTACAGCATCCACTTACTCTGCTGCCATTTTTAATCCTCCTCCTGGTCTTTCCAAAAGACAGGGTGAGGCAGAAGTCAGTTTCAGTGGTGAGTGCATGGAACACAGGGTTTATTCTTGTATTACTTATTAATTATTGTATTATATTCCATATGAACAACTGTAAGCCTACTTTTGCCCCACCCTGTAATTGCCATTTTATCAAAGAAGCTTTCCATCATCCCCCAGAGGAAGGAAAACTCACCTTTTTCTGAAGTTCGTGTACATTGATCACCGTCTGCATTTTATATTAGAGATGAGGTGAGTAAGGTTGTTGTAAAGGAGGGCGTATCTTGCCTTTCACTAAGTTGTAAAATTGTTAAAGCTAAAGTGTAACTTTTGTGGTTGTTTTAAAGTTGTTTTTTTTTTTAAGATATATTTTATTGATTTTTTACAGAGAGGAAGGGAGAGAGATAGTCAGAAACATCGATGAGAGAGAAACATCGATCAGCTGCCTCCTGCACATCTCCCACTGGGGATGTGGCCGCAACCCAGGTACATGCCCTTGGCCGGAATCGAACCTGGGGCCCCTCAGTCCGCAGGCCGACGCTCTATCCACTGAGCCAAACCGGCTTCGGCTAAAGTTTTTATTTTCAAAAAAAACTTTATCCTCACAAGAGGTTGCAAAAATAGTACAGAGAGTTCCAGTGTGCCCTTAAATTCAGCTTCCCCCAATAATAACATCTTACATAACTATAGTTAAGTTCTATCTTTACCCCATCTTCAAAGGCCTCCTGGTGGCTCTGTAGAGCCTGGCATTCAGTAGGCACTGGCAAGCTTTATTGCTTGATGAATGAATTAGTGTGCTCCACAAGCTTAGAACACATCCACATCAATGGACTGTCATCCCATCCTTACTCCAGGGCCGGCTAGCACTGGCCCGTCTCACAAGACCCAGACTGAAGTCAGGGACTTTTCATGCCTCCCTTTGTGAACACTTGGTTGACCTACCAGGCAGGAAGGATAAAAAAAAAAAAAGCGTTCTGGAATAAAAGCCCACATTTGAGGTTTATTTCAAAATAATGCTGGAGGAGGGAAGTGGATGCAGGTGTGGAATTGGCTGATGGTTGATGGGGGCTGCGTACTTGTTGGCTCATAATATCGTTCTGTCTTCTTTTGTATGCTGAATGGTCGCAGTTCGCCATCTCAGAAGCTAAAAAATACTGCCACATTGAGAAAGCATCATAATCATTTCGTTCTTAGGTTTTAGAATTCATCGCCACTGAGTCACACTAGCAAGGCAGTGTTCCCAGCAGGAATATGCTGTGGGCATAGCTCATTTTCTTGTGCTTCACTTGATTGTGCTTCACAGGTATTGCATATTTTTTACAAACTGAAGGCAAGACCCTCCACCAGCAAAAGGATTACAACTGGCTTGGTTGTGATACTCGCTTTGTTTTGGTGGTCTGGGACCAAGCCCCCAATAACTCTGAGGTATGTCTGTACCTCAGGTTCTACCAAAATGCACTTAATGCGTGTTTTAGGGTTGAAAATGGAATTGATTATGCTAGAAAGAGTCAGAGAAGGTAAGGATTATTTGTAGTAATTG
The DNA here is from genome assembly GCF_964212035.1 of Myotis nattereri. NCBI lineage: Eukaryota > Metazoa > Chordata > Mammalia > Chiroptera > Vespertilionidae > Myotis > Myotis nattereri. Next base: position 62,463,700 of record NC_138085.1, read on the forward strand.
CCTGTGAGTTTTCATGGAAACACACACATTTTTTTTTTTCCTCACAGAGATATTTATTTATTTTGTTGGCTCTATTAAAATGTCCTCCATTTTTACCCTTTTTTGCCTCCCTCTACCCTGCCTCCACCCCCCTAACCACCAGGCTTTTACCACATTAGTGTCTGTGTCCATGGGTTATGCATATGTGCATAAATATTCTTTTGTTGATCTCTTTCTGTCCTCTCCATCCTCTTCCCCTCCACACTCTGATTTTTTAAAAAATATACTTTTATTGATTTTAGAGAGGAAGGGAGAAGGATAGAGAGATAGAAACATCAATGATGAGAGAGAATCATTGATCGGCTGCCTCCTGCATGCCCCCTACCGGGGATCAAGCCCGCAACCCAGGCATGCACCCTTGGCCAGAATCGAACCTGGGACCCTTCATTCTGCAGGCCACCGCTCTATCTACTGAGCCAAACCGGCTAGGCCACACTCTGATTTTTGGTGGAGATTGATATACTATCAGTAGCCCCTGCCTTAGCAGAGCAAGTGTTATGGTCCTTGGATATACAGTCAAGAACTAGGTAGTTTCGTTGTGGAGGGTCACTGGTCCCTGTTTATTCATTAGGAAAGCATATGGATCTGGCGCCTGTGTTGCTGAAACAGAGGTCAGAAGAGACGCTGCTGTGCAGTCAGGAGGTAGAGCCCCCGTTTACCCAGGCAAGGGGGAGAGCTACATGTTCCTGTCTGCTAAGTGAGAAAAGCAAGGAGAGCCGCGTGGAGGTGGTTATAGGGAGGAGAGATCCTGCAGAAGAATAGCAGCCCCATAAAAACTCCCGAGGCCTCCGCAGCCAGTCCTCAGTGGTGGAGGAGTGACCTTTCTGTTTCTCAGTGTCCTTATCCTGCACAGATCCTTAAGAAATGGCCATCCAAATAGGGGCATGAATAAACCACATATATCAAGCAAGGAACATAAAGTAAGTATACCTTGATCACAACTACGAGGAAGACATAAATCCCAGCCAGGGTTTCATGTATTATGTAACCAATGAGTATCTATTATTAATCTGCCATGTATTTATTAGCTGGGTGCCTCGAGCAAGTGACTTCTCTTTGCTGGGGTTTCCTCATGTGAAAGGGGGGAACATAGCAAAGCCTATTCATTTCAGTTGTTGTGAGAGTTGAATTAATGCATGTAAACTTATAGGAAGATGCTTGGTGCTGGAGTAAATGCTTCATGTGTGTTTTTATTCTCATCAGTGATCCAGATTGGAAGACGCGTGGTATGGCTTCTTTCTGTAAGGTCATTAAAGTGCATTAAGAAAAAAAGTCAACAAAACTTGCCTTTCCCTCCATTTAATTTACAGTTGTGGAGAAAACACATTTGTGGACATGAAAGAGACTGTAGGTAATGTGGTGGACACTGATGTGCAATTGGTAGGCTGTTTTAAAAAATGTTTTTATTTCGGAGCGAGGAAGGGAGAGGGAGAGAGAGAGAGAAACATCCATGATGAGAAAGAGCATCATTAATCGGCTGCCTCCTGCACACCCTCCCTACTGGGATCAAGCCTGGAAGCCGGGCATGTGCCCTGACTGGGAACCGTGACTCCTGATTCATGGGTTGATGCTCAACCGCTCAACCACTGAGCTACACCGGCTGGGCCTGTTGGACATTTTTATTACACCATCTATTACCACACTGTATGTGCCTGTTAGAACTGTGATGGAAGTGCCTTGTACGTTTAAGTCTGAAAGCTTGGGGTAGGAAGGGTGTAACTTTTCCTGAGGTGGCACTTCTGGGGTTGAGCTGGTTGATTCAAGCTGCTGACAACTCCATCATGGTGATTGCTCTTCTAGTTGATCATGCTTTTCACTTTTTCTCAAAAACATTTTTTTAATTAGAAAAATAATATGTGACCTGGTAAAGCATTTAACACAGTGATTCTCAACCTTCTGGCCCTTTACAGTTCCTCATGTTGTGACCCAACCATAAAATTATTTTTGTTGCTATTTCATAACTGTAATGTTGCTACTGTTATGAATCGGAATGTAAATATCTGATATGCAGGATGGTCTTAGGCGACCCCTGTGAAAGGGTTGTTTGACCACCAAAGGGGTCGCGACCCACAGGTTGAGAACCGCTGCCTTAGAGGTCCCAGAAGAACAAAGAGGCTTCTTGTGGCCGTGGTTATACCAGGGCTTAAGGTTCTATCAAAGTCACTTACATTGTGCTGGACAAACACCTATTAAGCACTTGCTAAGTGTCTGATGGGTTTGGGAAATAAGGGCAGGAGATACAAAGATGACTAAGGCAGAGAACTCTCTGAGGTGATGTGAATGCTTCATATCTTAATAGGAGTTTGGGTTTTAGAGGTTATGCATTTTTCAAAACTCAGTGAATGTACATGAAGGTTTGTGCTTTCATTGCATGTAAGGTTTACATCAAAAGAATATAGAAACAATTGAATTCTAGTCAATGATATGTACTCTGAAGTTTTTAAAGGAAAGTACACTGATGTTTGCAATTTACTTTAAAATGCACCCAAAATATAGATTAAACCAGCCAGCATGGATCAGTGGTTGAGCGTTTGACCTATGAACCAGGAGGCCACAGTTCAATTCCCGATCAGGCCACATGCCTGGGTTGCAGGCTCGATCCCTAGTGCAAGGTGTGTGGAAGCCAGCCGATCAATGATTCTCTCTCACCATGGATGTTTCTGTCTCTCTCTCCCTTTCCCTTCCTCTCTGAAATCAATTAAAAAAAATATATAAAATAGATTAATAGATGGAGAGAGATGAATAGGTGATAGGCAAGTATATTTAAAATATGAATGAATTTGCTTCATGTTTGAAATTTTTCATAATAAAATGTTGATGGAAAAAGATGAGAAGATAGCATCTAGGGAGACTGACCCTCGCACAGCACAGTTAATGGCCTCTTATATCCTGTCCTACTCTTTTTTTTGGAGGTTGTTAGGTTGTGGGAGTAGATCTGGTTAGCAATAAAAGCATTGTTCTCCTTTGGAGCCCGTTTGTAAACCTCTGAGTCATTCCCAGATGTACCTTCAGTCATGACGGATCAGAGTAATTCCAATAACTGATGATGGCCATTGTTGAGGTCCTCCAGAACTACAGAAGGGAATACATTTTACATCATAACTTAGTATAGTTACAGCTAAATGAAACAAAGCTCCATGAAACTATACTTGGATGCACTTAATATTTTCTCTGTAATTTCTGAAAATTGTCAGTTTTGATCCATCAACGGGTTAAGAACAGACAGTTGAAAATTGCTGCTGTTTGACATACATCATTTAGTATTAACAGTGCACACTGTCATAAAATCATGAGCGTTTTCAAATGTTCCTTAGAATTTCAAAGCTCAACAGAGTCAAGTTTTATTACAGGTGCCACTGTAATTTCTTAGTTGTGTGACCTTGGGAAAGGTGTTGAACTTTTCAGCCTCAGTTGTGTCATCTGTAAAATGGAGATGGTAGGGGAAATACGCACTTCATAGACTTCTCGAAAAGGATTAAACGAGATGGTGTCTGTGAAGTGCTTATTAGCACAGTGGCCAACTGAAAGGCCTCAATAAGTGGTAAATATTTTTATTAGCGATGAATCCATGAACTTCTATGTTTGGGCCTCAAAGGAATCAGAATGGGCTTCAAAAAATATGTTGTCCCCTAGTAGCTTCTTTTAGCTCTTTTTACCTATTTGTTTTTTATGGAAGTGACCTTTGGGAAGGCCCAATTGTTGGCTCTAGTGCTCAGTAAAAAGTACTCATTTTTCCAACAGTTATTGGTGGTGGCATTGGCAAGAGTGTTATTCGGAAACATGGGGAATGTTGGCAGGTTTAGTGGTGTTTGCTGTTGGCGTCTGCCTTGGCATAATCCTAGGTGAGAGAGGGATGCCTGGGGTTTCTCATTGATTCATCTCCTTAGCATGGAATTCTGGCTAAACTGCATCTGACTTGGGAGGTGGGCAAGAGGAGCCCAGAGGGCCTCATTATGGAGGAGTTTACCTCTTTGAAATCCCCTCTACTGAGGAATTATTCTGCACCATTTGAATTTCATCCTTTTTCATCTGAACAACTTTGGCTGCTGGTAGAAATAATTAAACAGAAAGTGTTCTGGTATTTCTGGCACAATTTAAAGTTTTTTACTCTTCTTAATTTAATAGAATCCTAGGATTTTATTGCTGGGAGAGCCCTTAGGAGATCGGTGCAACTCTGCCACTGGATAGGTGGGAGTCCTCCTTCATAGCGGGAGCCAGCGCTCCTGCCCACGTGAGCTGGAGAACTGGAGATGTCTTAACCATAGGCACTCGGAGAAAACCATTCCTGTTACTACTCTATGCGGACCTGACTGCATGCATCACTTTATTACCTAGGATTGCACCCCATTTAGAGTTCTCAGTGGCTTAACACAACGAAGATTTATCTGTTGCTCACATATCATGTTCAATCCGAGTCGGGCTCTTCTCTGTGCAGACCCTCAGGGACTTGGGCCGCATCTTGTAGCCAGTTAGGACACATGCCTTCCAGTTGCCATGGTGGGGGATCCGCACTCACTCCTCTGTGCTTCTGCCCAGAGGTGATAGAGTCGTTTTGCTCACGGCTCATCTGTCAGAACTGGTCATATAACCCTGCCTAATTGCAGAGGGGTGGAAATATGGGGGAGAAGGGGCATATGGAGTATTTGATGACTTACCAGGGAGAGTGATACTATGGTAATATATATGTTAAAACTATAGATTGAAAAAAAAATGTAGCTTCTTATTCTCTAGATCGGCCACGTTTCATCACTCTCCCAGTTTTCTAAGCCTCCAGGTTCATAGAGGTCATCATGGCAGCAGCTTTTACTGATAGTCTGGTGGGGACAGGGAAGCGGCTGCCAACCACAGGGTCATGGGGTCCGTGAGCAGAGCGGCAGAGAATACAGAAGAGAAATAGTGGGGGCAGCTGTGACTTCATCTGCTGACACTGTGTGTTTACTTTGTGTGGTAGGTTGAAAAGTACCCCTCCTCTGCCCCCAAAGATATCAGCTCTTAATCCCTGGAACTAGTGGATGTTACCATACTGTACCTGGCAGAAGGACTGGTACAGATGGGATTAAATGAAGGATCTTGAGATGGTGGGATTATCCTGGGTTATCCCAGCGGGCTCTCAATGCTGTCACATCTTCAGAAGAAGGATGCAGAGGGACATTTGACACAGTGACAGACGAGGAGGAGGCAGTGGAACCACCGAGGCAGAGACTGAAATGAGATGGCTGTGAACCAAGGAATGCCGACAGCCACCGGAAGCTGGAAGAGGCAAGGCGTGGATTCTCTCCTAGAGCCCCAAAGGGAGTGTGGCCCTCCTAACACTTGATTTTGGCCCAGTGGTATCGATTTTTCACATCTGGCCTCTAGAACGAGGGAGAAATAATTTTCTGTTGTTTTATGCCACCAAGTGTGTGGTAATTTTAAAAAAATATATTTTTTAATTGATTTCAGAGAGGAAAGGTGAGGGAGAGAGAGATAGAAACATCAGTGATGAGAATCATTGATCAGCTGCCTCCTGCATGCCCCACCCCGGGGCTCAGTCCTGGGACCCGAACTGTGACCGCCTGGTTCATAGATCAATGCTCAATCTCTGAGCCATGCTGGCTGGGCTGTGGTAATTTTTTATAGCTGCCATAGGAAACATATACTTGGGTGCCCAGTTTCTTGGTGAGCAGTGGCTATTGCTGTTATAACCAGTGCCCGGAGGATTTGGTGGCTGGAGTGAAGACTGGGGAACGGTGGTTGGAGAATGGGGTTGGAGTGAGGATTTTTTTATATCCCCCGTTTTTACCTTTAAAATTTGAACTATGTGAATGCACTACCTATTCAAACAATAAATAAAAGCAACCTTTACAGCCCTGTGAATCATGGTTACTTTTGTGTGTCTGTTTCCCTGACTAACAACCGGTGTAACTTGTGCTCTGTGACATGCATTTTGAGGACTTCTTCTCAAAACGTTGCCCACGGACCTTACCATCTCGCCTCCTCTAATGTCTTCTCTTTCCATTGTACTTCTGATGATTGGGTCTGAGCCAATGATGGGAAAGAATTATGTGAAGGAAAATGAATGACGGTGTAATAATTGTAACTTTTAATTAGAATCTAAAAATGCAATTTAATTAAAAATTACCTCCGAATTACCTCTCATTCTGGATCTAGGCTTCCTGACCGGTGTGCTGAGGTTTCATTTTCTCAGCCTTGGTGACTGTGGTCAGGGGCGAGAGTGGCCAGAGCCCCCAGGCTGGTGGCTTCTGCTTCAAGAATAGAACCCCTTGATGCCACTGTGTTGTGTAAATACTAGTATCTTCGGTTTAGTGTGTGCAGTGATGTGGAAAGGTTGGGAAATACTGCTCTGGCTAAAATGTGGCCTTATATTTTTAAAATGTCTATTGCATATAAAATAGCTATAAAAAACAAACAAACCAGTTGGGTCTTTGGGAAAACCCCAGTGATGGTTTGGCTCCAGTGCAGGCGTCCTCAGCCCCTTTCCCACTGCGACACGCGGCATGGATGGTGGCTCTGTGCTGGGGAGGCTGCTGGCACTCCTTCCTGCAAAGCCCCAGAAGCAGGCTCAGCTTCAGTGTCTCCCACACAAAGCCAGAAAAGAAGGCAGAGTCACATTTTAGGAGATGATCCTGAGTTCACTCTAATTTACCGAGAAATGCATGATTGAAAACCCGGGTGTGTCTGTTCTATAGGAGCAGAGTTTTCTGACCCATCTCATAACTGACGTCACATTTCGTATTGTGGCTAGCTGAGTCCAAGTTCATTTCCAGTTCGCCAAGTAAGAGATTTTAAGTATTAGTGACAAGCGAAAAACAATGCAGTGGTATTACATGCAGTATACAAATAAGAGCTTTATCAAGTTCAATTGTCATTTGAACTGTAATATTTGTTGTTCCGTTACGTCCTGGTGGGTCTGATGATGTTGGTAATGCTGTCCTTTATGTTTTCTGGAATCAGTAACTGAATTAATATGTCAGTGTAGTACTATCTGAAGAACTCAAAGAGCTATTAAAATGCTTAAAAATAAAATGATCAATTCTTCTTTTGTTCTCTTGACAGGATAATTGAAGCTATCTGCATAGGTTGGTTCACGGCAGAGTGCATCGTGAGGTTCATCATCTCCAAAAACAAGTGTGAGTTTGTCAAGAGACCCCTGAACATCATTGACTTACTGGCAATCACGCCGTATTACATCTCCGTGTTGATGACAGTATTTACAGGCGAGAACTCTCAGCTCCAGAGGGCCGGGGTCACCTTGAGGGTGCTTAGAATGATGCGGATTTTTTGGGTGATTAAACTTGCCCGTCACTTCATTGGTCTTCAGACACTTGGTTTGACTCTCAAACGATGCTACCGAGAGATGGTTATGCTACTTGTCTTCATTTGTGTTGCCATGGCAATCTTCAGTGCACTTTCTCAGCTTCTTGAACATGGGTTGGACCTGGAAGCATCCAACAAGGACTTCGCCAGCATCCCTGCTGCCTGCTGGTGGGTGATTATCTCTATGACTACAGTTGGCTATGGAGATATGTATCCTATCACAATGCCTGGAAGAATTCTTGGAGGAGTTTGTGTTGTCAGTGGAATTGTTCTGTTGGCATTGCCTATCACTTTCATCTACCATAGCTTTGTGCAGTGTTATCATGAGCTCAAATTTAGATCAGCTAGATATAGTAGGAGCCTCTCCACGGAGTTCCTAAATTAATGCATTGCAAATCAAGTCTTGCATACACCTTGTTTGTTAGAAAGACTTACTGCTACTTCATATTCATGTGTTTCTTGCTCGGTGAGCACTGCAGTGTGGTACTGTCATCAACTTGGTAGGGTAAGAATTATCCTTCCCAGCTGAAGGGATAAAGCAATTTACTTATTATGGAGTAAACAAGATTGAGACTGCAAAGGAAAAGTAATGATTTCTAGAGTTAATTTTAATACCTTATTTTATTTAGACTTGTTTCCTCCTCCTTGCCTTGAACAATGACACTTTTTTTTTGTTTTGAAGTATATTATTTGAACATTTTAAAATGGAAAGCTACTATTGTCCAAATGTTTTTCTATCTTAAGAATTTAGAAGAGTCTTGGAAGTTATGGTGTTTTTTGTTGGAGAGTAACATTTTCGTTTCTAAATGTTTTATAATCTCTCATATCAATGTCAGAAGTATCCTGGAAACATATGTCACATGCAAGAACTGTTTAACAAATACTTACAAAATTTGGCTGAATTTAAACTGTATCACGGAGCTAGATACAAGCAAGAATAGTATTTGGAAAACTTTTCCAGCATTTCTCAATTCTCAGATTTATTTTTGTTCCTATTATTCACTTTATCATGCAGCTTCATGGAAGCTTGAGTATGCCCTTACTTTTTCATTCCGGGTTTCTTTTATCTCTTTGCTGAAAGGACTCAAACAAGTATTTTAGAATGAAGAGAGCTTGTATTATTTAGTATTTTATTGGAGTTTATTGTATTTGAATTCATTGCTGTTACTAGGTGATAATTGTCTTAACATTCAGATGTCCAAACCAGATTTCCACATAAGAAATAATAGAAGTGGTTTGATATTACAACCCATTTTTTTCTTCTTCTGCTTTTTCCCCCACCTAAACAACATGGGTTTAAGTCTTACCAGGCGAAAGGGTTTTTATATATACCAAAGTCATACTTAGATGTTATCACTGGATTAACATAAAAAAGAGAAATGAAATATTTTCTTACTCTTGGTTGCTGTGTAGCTAAGCCATTTTAAGCCAGCTGAGAGCAATGAATACATACTCATTTGATCTGATCTTCACCATCATAAATTATGACCACACCAAAGCTTCTTGCAATAATACTGAATAATATGCCACATTAATTTGGCTAGATTATTAGGCCTAGATGTAAAACTGATGACTGTTTAGTGCTAAACTCTAGCAAAGTGAATTAAGATTTTTGCTTTGTTAACTAGCTGCCATGAAGAAGTCAGTGTATATACACAAAAAGTTAAAGTCGTTGATTATTGAATAATTTAATGTTGTACACTGTAATTTAGTCGGCGGGGCGGGGGGGCCGGAGGGAAGGGCTGGGAGGGGTGGGACCTTGATACATTTATCCAAGAAAGGATTACCAGAAGTGTTCATTAAAGGAATATCAGCCATCGTCTGGTTTAGGTAGAAAACCTGGGCAAGAGAGGCTATGACTGTGAAGGAGTTAGGGCTAACACCTGGATCTCTAGAAATCGAGTCCAGCTGCTTATTTTTAACAAATTCTGGGTTTTGAGAAGCCACACTTCTTTGCCAGTGCCATTGCTGAGATAATAATAGCAAAACTGTTCCTTTCCCCCTATTTCCTTTCCTGAGTTTATGTGATATTTTGGCCATTAAGAATCTCAACCCACCCAGCCTAGCCGATTTGGCTCAATGGGATAGAGTGTCAGCCTGTGGGCTAAAGGGTCCCAGGTTCTATTTTTGCCGAGGGCACATGCCTGGGTTGCGGGCTCCATCCGCCCTCCCTCCCCCCAAGTAGGGGGCATACAGGAGGCAGCCAATCAATGATTCTCTCTCATCATTAATGTTTCTATCTCTCTATCTCTCTCCCTTCCTCTCTGAAATCAATGGGAAAAAAAATTTTAAGAATCTCACCCCACCCAGACAGTATGGCTCAGTGGTTGAGCATCAACCTATGAACCAGAAGGTCAAGGTTTGAATCCCAGTTAGGGCACATGCCCAGGTTGTGGGCTCAGTCCCCAGTAGGGGGAGTACAGGAGGCAGTCAGTCAATGATTCTCTCTCATCATTGATGTTTCTCTCTTTCTCCCTCTCTTCCTCTCTGAAATTAATAAAAATATATTTTTTTAAAAAAGAATCTCACTCCATCTTCCCTACTACTAGTGGTATGCTACTTGTCACTACTCAAAATAAATTCTGTTATTTATTGTATTTTAATATATTTGAAATAAATGGCATGGATTTAATTTTCCTTACCTATTTGGATTAAGGCTTTGTGAGCCATACAAACAATATGCAGATGACAGCGTCCCAACATTATTAATTAAGATATGATCGCCATCCATTTTGCTGGCACAGGGAACTCGTTGTGGGACTACTATGTCTTATCTTCCCCAAGTAAATGAGAAGTGTCTTGAGGACTGGGATCCTCTTTCTTGCACACAATTTCATATTCCCGCAGTGTCGATGACAGATTTGGGCCGAAACTGTGCACTGATGTGGGGGGAGAAGCTTCTGTGTGAAGAGGCAAGGAGAAGCAAACTCCTATGCATGTGCTTGAGAATACCCACATAGACCTTGAGGCTGCTCTTAAATAACAAGTCAGAAATCTCTTGTTGGTGCTGCCAGACTCCTCATAACGGAGCATGTGGGAAAAATTCTAAAGACAGTTCAGCTACCTATTTACTAAGAACGATGACGGGACATGGGAGAGTAGTTCACTTATGAGTAATATATATAATGGATACTGTAATTTTTTTTAGGACAGAGGCATTTTATAACAACTTCCCTTAAATGTTACTGCCTTTAAAAAATCATTCAATAGGACTTCTTTCTGGGTTGTGCTTTTAGACATTTCTCCTAACTCAGTCTTCCTGGCACAAATGCTTTCATTTAGGATCTTTATTCGTAGCAAGAAGTCAGATAGTATCCTAATTAGAACGCCCAACGAGGAAAGAGGAATGGTTCTGATTTTATGTAGGGCTTGTTTTTTATTCTCTAAAATAGGATTTTTTTCAGGATTAAAGCTAAAATTAGAGAACACATTTGAAAGTATTCAAGGCCTTATTTATCTTTTGCTTTTATGACTACTGTTATTGTGGGTTGCTGGTGAAACAGTTGCATTTGCTTTGCTTTTGGGTTTTGCAGTTACTTGTGGCCACACTTTTGTAAGTTTTTACTTTCTTTAAAAGTGTAGAAATATATTCTTTCACAGTGGCTGTCAGTAAATTAAAGTAATATTTCCTGTTTTTAAGCTTTTGTCCTGATGTCTTGCCCAGGTCTCCCATGAGCTGGGAAGCTAGGAGGTGAGGGAGGATGGATTAAATTGAATGTTGGTGTTGGAAGGATTTTCTTTGTTGGCTTGATATTTTCTAGAAGCAGCTTATTTCCTCTTTGCTATAGAAATGAAAAATAAAAAACTGAAAACTCCTAGCTCTGTTTACTGTTAAGCTTACATAACGCCAGACAATGCATAACTTCCCAAAATATTTCCAGAGTCCCCTGACCCTCCATAAAGCTCTATTCACTTATGGTATACAATGTATAATACAATCAGATATGGTGTAAATAGTGCTCAGGGTCATAGGAAATTAGAACTGAAGGGCCCTGGAAACCTCTGGTCCCATCCAGATGTTAGCAACGAGGGCACCGTGTTCCCAATGGGTTGTGACTTAGCCATTGTCACCCATAGGGAGACCAGCTTGTCCCTATTTGCCTGTGACTTTCTTGGGTTTAGCACTGAAAGTGCCCCACCCTGGGAAACCCCTTAGTCTAAGGTGAGTTGGCATCCTAATGTCAGGGCAGGACCCAGAAACCTTGCTTATAGACTTTTGGTGCAGTGCTCTCTGGGCATATTTCTATTTTATTTTATTACATATTAGAGACCTGGTGCATGAATTCATGCACGGGTGGAGTCCGGCTAGCCTGCCCCGATCAGGCAATGGGGCCACAGGCAGATGGAGGGCCAGCCCACTCCTGATGGGGGGTGGGGGGCAATCAGGGGCAGGGCCAGCCAGGGGAGGGGCCACAAGCAGTTGGCCACCCCTGGTCAAACTCCAGGTTGAACTCCTGGTCAAACTCCCAGTGGAGGGGACAATTTGCATATTAGCCTTTTATTATATAGGATTATTTTATTTCTCTTTTGTTTTTTATTCTGTGACTAACAATTTAAAATATTTTCTTTGGGACACCTTGTTATAGGTCAAATAAAAAGCAAATGTTGCTTTTAGACACCCTAGAAGTCAGGAAGGAGGGCTTGGGACCAGTGTATAGGGAAGCCAAATTTTCAGTAGAGTTTTTAAATTGCAAAAATTCTCAGTTATGTACCCATTTACATATATACAAACAAGTGCAGTTCCTGGTTACCATTGCAGTATTTAGAAGGTACAGGTTGAGCAATGTCATAGCTGAATGGGAAGTAATATGGATTGAAGCTTGAATGGAATGTTCTGGAAAAGTTCCATTTTGGTCAGGATGCATGCACTTCTCTGTTTGTTCAGCATGTTTCATATGGTGTTTTGCTTCCTGCCTTTCTAGTCCCATCTGCACTCAGAGCACGGCATATCAGTTCTGCCCCTGAAAGTAAATTAATGATTTACTGCTCTATGCTGTGGAGCCTTCCAAAGACTTGTGGAAATGCCATTGGCAAGCACGATTATATTGCCCCATTCTGTGACTAACGTTTTTTCTTTTAGCAATTCCCCACTTACGTCTAAACATTTAGATTTTTCCAATTCTATCTCAATAAGCACTTCAACTTTTGACCATTAGTGTAAGTGCAGTTGTCAGTTTATTATTTATTTAGGGGATTGAACTTGATTATCTGCATCTATGCTGTAATTTAAGCAAATTAATTTTAAGTAACTTTGGTGAGAATCCTTTGATTTATATTAAATATCAATACTGTACCAAGTACAGTGAAAGCATAAATGACATTTAGTGGATTCTGGAAGCCAGGGGGAATAAATAGAATTTGGGTTTCACTGACCAGGACTAATTAATGCTATGTCATTTATATCTAAAGTGTTGCTCTTGCTTTATTTATGCAACCTTGTATTAAAACTAAAACTAAAATTTCCCATAATTTTGTATTAGGTAGGTGTTTTTTTTTTCTCCCATAGGTTTAATTTGTTCTGAAATAATTCTGTGACCATGCCCATGATCCAGTAGAGGCCATCTGTAGGGTGTATTGTTATAAAGTGCTTTGTTTTTTTAAAGAAAGGAAGCATAAGTAATGACAAGTGTTTTTCCTGTATTACAAAGGATTTGTTTAGCTTACATATTGCTTTTTACCGTATGTTAACAAGCTTGACCTTGCAGCTGTGATGGACTTACATGCTTTCCTTCTCTGTGGACAGAGGGCAGGAGACCTTCACTTCCTTAGTGGAGAGCAGTATTTGAGTTACTGAAACTCTGATACCAGAGAAATGTGTGTGTTCGTAGCTATGCATATATTTATTTTGTCTTAGGTGTTTAGCCACTGCTCCTCTTTCATATGAAACGCTTGGAAGTAAAATGCAACATTATGGAATCACTGTGAGGCTTCGCTTTCAGGGCCATGTGAAAGCTGTTTGTTTTGGTTCATAGGACAGAAATGGAAAGTTCACATTTTTTTTATTTCTAGATAAATTGTCTAATATCTGTATCTTTAGTCAGAAAATTTTACCATTTGGAAGTTTTTTTTAAAAACACACAAATAATATAAGTAGTATAGTTGTAAAGTTAGGATAGTGGGTCATAGTCCCCTTCTTGGTAAGATATGGCTTGTAATCTTGTAATTAAGGGAAATCACCATTTATTACCTTCCAGTCAACTCAGTTTAAAAGGTCAGATAGAAATTGAATATAAGTATATTTGTGTCTTTTTCTTAACATTTTAAAATGTATTATTTTTTCTGTGCTGCAATACAAGGCAGAGATAGGAACGATGTGGCATGCAAGAAGTAATTAGGTGCATCCCACTTTTTAATAGGTTTCCAAAAGTGTATAAAAAAAAAGGTTTGGAAACATTATACTTTAAATACAGGAACTTAGTTAGGGAATCCTTTTAATCTGTGAGTCATCCTTCTGTTGTGTTACTATCCCCTAAAGTATATGATTTTAGATTTGATTTTTCAAGTACATAAGAATGAGATGTCTTCTTGAGAAGGGCATACCTGCACGGGGGATCAGATTTAGATCAAATTATTGAAAAGCTTCTATGTATCAAATCAGATTTGAGAAATTATCATAACACTTGTCTTAATAACGAGGCTGTTTTCAACTAATAAAAAGGTGTGGTTTTCTGGTCCTCACAAAAGTTTTCTAAGGGGTAGCTGGGGATGGTAGATGGATACCTTCTTTCTAATACCTGTTCTAGATCTTTGCTGCTTTTCTTTATCTCAAATTAGTGACCCACATTCCTATTCTGTTGAAAACCACACAAGTGAGGTTAGGTATGTCTTCACTATGCCAAAAGGCAAGTGAGTGGCTAGGGAAGGGAGTGAGAAATAGTTACTGGATATTTAGCTAAATTGACCAATCAATTGGTTAGCATTGTGATTTTGTTGATAAGTTTTAGGCTATTTTGGAAGACTACTAGTATTTAGGGAAGTTAAAAATATGAAACTAATTAAATAAGAGGCAGTCCTAACAATGCATTAAAAAGAGAGAGAGAGAGAGAGAGAGCCCGGCTGTCGTGGCTCAGTGGTTGAGCATCGACCTATGAACCAGGAGGTCACGGTTTGATTCCCAGCCAGAGGACATGCCTGGGTTGTGGGCTCGATCCCCAGTGTGGGGTGTGCAGGAGGCCACCGATCAGTGATTCTCTCTCATCATTGATGTTTCTATCTCTCTCCCTTCCTCTCTGAAATCAATAAAAAAAAATTTTTTTTAAAGAGAGAGATGTAATTCACATACCATAACATTTATCATTTTGAAGTGTACAATTCTGTGATTGTTTGGTATATACTAGTACACAGAGCTTTGCAGTTATCACCACTGTCTAACTCCAGAAGGCTTCGTGTACCTCATACTCATTAGTAGTCACTCCCTACTTCCCCCTCACCCATCACCCTGGTAACCACTAATCGACTTTCTGCCTCTATGGATTTGCCTGTAGACATAGCATATAAATGGAAACAAATGGTCTTTTGTGTCTGGCTTCTTTCACTTAACATGTTTTCAGGGTTCATTCATATTGTAGCACGTATCAGTACTTCATTTTACTGCTAAATAATATTCTGTTGTATGGATATACCACATTTTGTTTATTTCTCTTCTGTTGGACATTTGGGTTATTTCCCCTCTTTGAATGTTATGAACAATGCTGCTATAAACATTCACATACAAGTTTTTGTGTGAACATATGTTTTTCATTCTCTTGTGTATATATCTAGGAATGGAATTACTAGGTTACTGGTAACAATAAGTTTAATTTTTGAGGAAGGTCATATCATATTGCAAAGTAGCTGCTGAACATTCCCATTAGCAGTATGTGAGGGTTTCAGTTTCTCCATGCCCTCCCTAATGCTTATTTTTCTTTTTTGGGGGTATAATGCCCATCCTAGTGGGTATGAAGTATTATCTCATTTGATTTGTATTTTCCTAATGACTGATGATATTGAACATTTTTTATGTATTTATTGATTATTTGTATATATCTTTGGGTAAAATGTCTATTCAAATCCTTTGCCCATTAAAAAAAAGGGTTATTTGTGTTTTCATTGTTGAATTCTAGGAGTGCTTTATATATTCCGGAGATTAGACCTTAGCAGATACTTGATTTCCAAATATTTTTCTCTCAGTTTGAGGGTTATTTTTTTCATTTTCTTTTTTTTAAAATATATTTTATTGATTTTTTACAGAGAGGAAGGGAGAGAGACAGAGAGTTAGAAACATCGATGAGAGAGAAACATCGATCAGCTGCCTCCTGCACATCTCCCACTGGGGATATGCCCGCAACCCAGGTACATGCCCCTGACCGGAATCAAACCTGGGACCCTTCAGTCCGCAGGCCGATGCTCTATCCACTGAGCCAAACTGGTTTCGGCTCATTTTCTTAATGATATCATTTACAGTACACAAGTTTTACTTTTTTATGTAGTCCAATATATTTTTTTCTCTTGTGCTTTTGGTGTTGTATCTAAGAAATTCAAAATTTACTCCTCTATTTTCTTATAAAGAATTTATAGTATTAGCTCTTTCAGGTTGGTGATATGATGTGAGGTAGGGGTCCAGAAAGTGTGAGTTGCTCTTATTTTACGAGATTGTTTTGACTATTCTGGGTCCCTTGCATTTTTATGTGAATTTTTATATCAGCTTGTTTATTTCTATTTTTTTTCTCACCTGAGGATTTTTTCCATTGATTTTTAGAGAGAGTGGAAGAGAGAGGGAAAGACAGAGAGAAATATCAATGTGAGAGAAACACATCAGTTGGTTGCCACCTACACAAGCCCCGACCAGGAGCCTGCAACCGAGATACGTACCCTTAACTGGAATGGAACCCGGGACCCTTTGGTCAGCAGGCTGTCGCTCTGTTCACTGAGCCAAACCAGCTAGGGTAGGTTGTCCATTTCTACAAGAAAAAGGCACTTTGAATTTTGATAGCGATTGTAGATCAATTAGGGAAGTATTACCATCTTAACAACATTAAGCTTTCCAATCCTTGGACCCACTGTTTTTCCATTTACTTAAGCCTTCTTTAATTTCTTCCAGTGTTTCATAGTTTTCAGTGTATAAGCCTTTCACTTCTTGGGTTTAATTTATTCTTAAGTATTTATAATTTTTTATGCTATTATAAATGGAATTGTTTTCTTAATTTTATTTTCAGATTGTTTATTGCTAGTGTACCAGGCATTTGTATATTGATCCTGTATCCAGTGACCTTGTTGAACTTGGTTATTAGCTCTAAAAGTAGTTTTGAGAATTTTTTACAGTTTTCTATGTATAAGGTCATATCGTTTACAAAGAGAGATAGTTTTACTTATTCCTCCCTTTTATTTTTTTACCTTCTCTGATTACCCTGGCTGGAACTTCTAGTACAATGTCAAATAGAAGTGGTGAGAGGAGACATCCTTGTCTTATTCCTGATCTTAGGGGTACGACTTCCAGTCTTCACCATTAAGCATGAGGTTAGCTGTGGGTTTTTCATGGATACCCTTGGTCATGTTGAAGAAGTTCCTTATATTTCTAGTTTGTTGAGTGTTTTCATCATGAAAGGATGTTGAACTCTAATGATATGTTTCAATGAAGAGATGGACAGATTTTTCTGTGAGTTGAGTTGTTGTACTGTCTGTGTCAGGAAATAAACTTGGTTGCCCTAACTGGTTTGGCTCAGTGGATAGAGCGTCAGCCTGGGGACTGAAGGGTCCCAGGTTCGATTCCAATCAAGGGCATGTACCTTAGTTGCAGGCTCATCCCCAGTAAGGGGTGTGCAGGAGGCAGCTGATCGATGCTTCTCTCTCATCGACGTTTCTAACTCTCTATCCCTCTCCCTTCCTCTCTGTAAAAAATCAATAAATATATTTTTTTTAAAAAGAAATAACCTTGGTTGAAATGAGTTTCTAAATCTAGACAGGATACTAATCAGCTCGAAGCCATAGAAGTGCTCACTGCTGGTTTTTGCAGTTTGTCAGCTGGTGGACATCTAATGGATTCTAAGACTATTAAACGGATCCTCTTTATTAACCCAAGTTCATTTAAGTTTGTATTCACTTGCCTAAAGATACAGAGACACACAGACACAAAAGAGATAAGATGCTTTGTTTCCGTTTGTTGGCTTATTTTAATTCCTCATTATTCCCTGACCTTGTGCTTCTCATACTCAGATGCTCCAGGAGCACTAGGAGGATGCCAGACTGTGGAGAAACGCAGGCTGTCTCCCTGGACAGTCAGTGGTCGAGCTCCTTCAGCTCTCTGCCTCTGTCTGTCTTGGAGATGGCCTTGGGAGAAAAACTGGAGAAACACAGGACCTGTCAGAGCTTCCTGGAATTGGGTTTCCTAGTGTTTTAAAGTTTGCATTTTCTAGAAAGTGCAAGTATCACTGAATTTCTGGGGGAAGAAGCCATTCATTTAAAAAACAAGACTTGGTAGTTGATTAACCTAGTATTGCTATAGGAAAAAAAATCCTTCGTGTGCACATAGTAGGAGCCTTTACCTAATACAGGTCAGTGCTGTGCTGCACCCTATGGGGTGCACAGAGATGGCCACCAGCCGGTCTCACCCTGACAGATGCCCTTTGAAAAACCCCTTAAGTTCTGGGCAGAAGATCCATTCTGTGATTTAACCTGAGGCAGCTTTGTACAAATACTAAGCCCAGATTTTTTTTTATGTAATCCCTCTCCATGAAAGGAATCATTCTGCAATTCCCCCAGGAAATTATGTCAGTTAAAATAATTGGAGAAAAATCCGGTGTTATTTATAAACAACACTTCCTCAAATGGCTTAGATTAGAAGATCACCTTGCAAGATCGAGTTTTTCAGTCTGACTAACTTCTAATGGATAGAGCCCCACTGGCATTTTTTTCATGATTAGTATTGCTAATATAGTGTTTGCCTGAATACTTACTGTTCTTTAATTTTGTACCTATACCCCAAAGGTCTTGGCTAATGGCTACATTTTAAATAAATCACATGAATATGCTGGGTGGATGTTAATAAGCTTGAATGCAAATGTTCATAATCTTCAAGCCTAAAGGAGTTATGATCCAAGATTTGGGGTATGCTACATTTTTTTTTGCTAAAATATTAGGAATGAAAGGTTTCAAAGAGAGGTATGCTTTGTTACAAATATAAAATAAATGTGTATTCAGTAATACTCATAGCAACCATTCAGTGAATGCTTGGAAAATGGTTCCAATTCCCAAAGTTTATAGAGTAATGAAAATTATGGCAACTTTTTAATTAAAATGAATGTCCTAATGTTCTATAATTATTTTATTTTTGTTTAATACTTTTATCAAGTATTCTGAAAATAAATCTGACCCTAGTTGGTTATCCTTAAAAAATAAAATTTGCTGAGAAAAAAAAAAGTATAGCCAGCAGTAACTCAAAAATACATCATTCTTACTGTATTTATAGGTTCATTTGTTACAGGGAACATGTAGGTCCCCAGAGGCAATGGGTGTTTATTGTAAAGCACAGCAGCTGCCTGACTGAGCCTGTGGGTCTGATGGTCTCTCCTGCCTCTCAGGGTTGGCAGTGGGCGTCTCTGCTCCCTGCACATCTTCCAGGGTCTTCTCCACTTGGTATCCACTGGTGGATTCTCCTTCTTCTTGGCCTATTCAAATCCCAGACTAGTCTTACCATCTCCCGGGTTGGGGGACAATCTTTTGGAGGTGGGGAGATTGAGGGCATTTGTCTGTAGAAGGAAATGTTGGGACTGCCATAATGTGGTCTGCAGAGACATTGCACAGAACCACACCCTGGGCCACTAAGTTTGTGGCATTTTGCTGATTAGACATGATGTGCAGGCAGAAGCAAGTACTTGGCCTTGTCTGGTGTACTCCAAGCAGAAAACTGATTTTACCCAACTGCTGTTGTGATGAGTCACAGTCACCACAAGAGCGACTCATTCTGTGGGCAGAAGCCGTGGCTGATTTGTGGCTGTCTCTAGAAGTGCAGGTATGTGAGGTCAGTAAATAAACAGATGTCTAGATCCCTTGAAAGGAAGGAGCACTTCAGGTATTTACTCTTACAGGTCCTCTGTCCCCACCTCCACTATTAACCAGTACATTCGGACATTTTTGCAAAGGAGCAACTATCTGAGTTTGGTGCCAGTGAAAACTTGTCAGGCTTCGTGCCTGTTCTGTAGGCGTCAGGAGGAACTCCCACAACCCACGAGCGCATGATGCCTGACATCACCGTGGAAGTGGAATTCGGGTTGTGGATCTTTCTGGTTATTCTGTGTGCAGCTATTTTAATGGGAACTTTCATTTCTCCATCTACAACCTTGAATTCCTTTTCATCATGTGCAAGCACAAGAATAAAGTTACCAAAATGTTTGCTCTGGAGTTTTCCAAATTTTGTATATCATTTGTCTCTGTAGTTATAATGTATTCAGTTACATAGTCTAATTTTTTTTTAAATATATTTTTATTGATTAAGATATTACATATGTGTCCTTGTCCCCACGTTACCCTCTACCCCGCCCCCCTGCTCATGCCCTCCCCCCCCCCCCCCCCCGTTGTCCGTGTCCATTGGTTAGGCCTATATACCTGCATGTAAGTCCTTTGGTTGATCTTTCCCCCTTACCCCCACCCTCCCTTACCCTCCCTCCAAAGCCCGACAGTCCAATCAATGCCTCGCCATCTCTGGATCAGTCCTTGTTCATCAGTTTATGTTGTTCATTATATTCCACAAATGAGTGAGATCATGTGGTATTTATCCGCTCTCCAGTTCCATCCATGCTGTGGCAAATGGTAAGAGTTCCTTTTTCTTCTTCCTCTTCTTAAAGAATACCTTTCAGCATTTCATATAATGCTGGTTTGGTGGTGATGAACTCCTTTAGCTTTTTCTTATCCGTGAAGCTCTTTCTCTGACCTTCTATTCTGAATGATAGCTTTGCTGGATAAAGTAATCTTGGTTGCAGGTTCATGCTATTCATCACTTTGAATATTTCTTGCCACTCCCTTCTGGCCTGCATGGTTTCTGTTTTTTGAATCCCTTACTTTGCTTCAATTTGGAAATTTAATGAGAAATTCCTGCTTAACTTCTCCTCAGAGCAATAGTTTTCTAGAGTGCTTAAATTATTAGGTGAACAAAATTAGATTTTTTTTCTCCTAATGATACTGGGAGTTTGGCAAAGGAAACGAGTGCAGTAATTTTCATACTTAAGAAAATCTATCCCTGGCTTGTTGGCTCAGTTGGTTGAAGTGTCATCCCATACACCAAAAGGTTTCGGATTCCATTCCCAGTCAGGGCACATATCTAGGTTGTGGGTTCGATCCTTGGTGGGCACGGGGCATGCACAGGAGGCAACTGATTGATGTTTCTCTTCTACATCGATGTTTCTCCCCCCCGCAACGCCTCTTCTTCCATCTAAACATATCCTTGGGTGAAGATTTAAAAAAAAAAATCTACCTTGTCATTAGTTTACCTTTGTATTTAGGCATAATGAATACTGTCTACCTTCATTTTAAGGACAACATTTTTAACATGAATATAATCAGTAATCCAATTTTTTCACTGAGTGTCATTGCATCAAACTATTCAATAATTAAAAATATATAGTGACTATAAGTTTCTGGATGAGAGCAGAAATCTGGGGTTTATATTTTTCCACTTTATGTAGTATCAATAATTTTTCACTTTCAGGGCCCAAAACTGATGATGGCTTACATATTAATGCACCTAATGGTGGTGATGACTTAGATTTGTATTATCTTTCATTTTATATAGCTATTGAGTGGACATATCCAAAGATCAACTATTAAACTATCTCTAACTTGAAAGTAAAGAACAGATCTACTTTTATAAAAGTCATAGAATGTAGATTTTTAAATATATTATACATACCAAGTTATCTATTTTTTTTTAAAATATATTTTATTGATTTTTTACAGAGAGGAAGGGAGAAAGAGAGTTAGAAACATCGATGAGAGAGAAACATCGATCAGCTGCCTCCTGCACATCTCCCACTGGGGATGTGCCCGCAACCCAGGTACATGCCCTTGACCGGAATCGAACCCGGGACCCTTCAGTCCACAGGCCGACGCTCTATCCACTGAGCCAAACCAGTTCCAGCACCAAGTTATCTATTTAAGCCACTTAAATTATTTAGGTAGAGGTAAATGTATGTCTGCTTTACACTAAAAAGTACCTTACATATTCAACCATGTTTTTAGCACAGTAGGTCAGTTTTATGGTGAAATATGATAGGAAACATTTTTATTTGATGTATTTTAAACTTTGCTTATTGCCTAAGTTTAATTTTGCTCAATAAACTTATCAGTTCATCATCTCTCATGAGACTAATTCCTCTTACGTTAGTTCAGGATAGCTTGAATTTTGCACACATTTGTGCTATTTTCAGGAACCAAGTTGACATAGCCTTATATCGAAGGTTAGCCTTATGTGGAGCGCCTTATTGCACAGATTTTAGAGTATTTAATTTCTAGTGTTATTTTTAGAATACAGAATCTCGGGTATTTCTGGACATAATAAGAACTTTGAGAAAAGTTCTCTAGTTATGGGTAAAATATGTGAAGTAAATTGAGAATGTCTTAACACTTCTGACATTTGTATTTATGTTAACTAAAGTTATACCTCAGTTTTTTTGTTGAATTTTGTACTGTTATGTGATAAAGTTTACCACTGGAGAAATTGCTGTGTATGTATGTGATAAAGATACTTGCCTTAAAATAGAGCATTTCTGTTTTGCAAACATTCTATGGTCAAATTGTCTGTCCAGTTACTCGTCTTTCTATGTATCTGGTGAATGAGGGGCAGATAGTCAGTCCATGGAGGTAAGAAAGAAGATGAACGTTTTTTCATTGTTAATAATCTGAACCTGGACTAGAAAGTATTTTCGACATGTAAAAGATTTTATGCAACAAATAATATGCCGGTTGTGTGGGATTTACTGCTAAAGATTGCAAGTGATTGGGTAGACCAAATGTGTAATGCTTTTAACCATTATTTTTATTGACCCTATTCTCAGTGGAAGTAGTGATTCAACTGTGTATATGATCAGTTCTACTACTTCCACTGTATATACAAAACTACTGCTAATTGTCCTCATCAGTTGCCACTGCATATGTCATGGAGGGATCAGATGTCCTGTATCAACCAATAGGGAAGGTAATTAGAACAGTCAAGATTGTATTGTAGTTTGGGATTTAAGGTAATAATTTTATTGTTTGGTAGCTCTTTTAAGAATGATGGTTTAAATGGACATAATGGTGGTTTATCTTCTAATAAAAAGGTTATTAAAATCAGCTCAATTTATGTGGCATAATTTTGTTTTCTGCTTTAATATGGGGTAGGTCAAAAGTGCAATCATATGAGTCATAGCTCTTCTTTTTCATCTGTGTGACTTATGTATTTATGTCAGATCTTTAATAGTACCTGTAAATGTATATCAAATATTTAATTAATTGGTGATTGAAGCTTTCTAGCATCTTTAGTCCTTACGGAAATATTTTATAGAAATTTAACTTTGTTATAATATAAATATGTTGTATGTATATCTGGAAAAAATCTGTACAGCTTGAACATTTGAATAGTTAATAAATTTTGACTTTGCGAACCACCTACAGCTGATACTAAATACAAGTACTATCTGTTGAGTTGACTTCATTCATTAGTGTAATTCATTCTTAGTGGACTTACTTGCCCTTTGTTCTGCGAGAACTTCACTTTGCAATAAACTAATGGTGGATGAAGCACAACAGGTGTCTCCTGGCGGTGACAGTGCCTCTGATGGTCACGTGGCTTTGAATCAATCATTTCATCTTCCTCTGACCTGTTTTCACATTCTCTTTTTCTCCCTTTTAACTGCTCCTCTTCTCTGTCATAAGAACATAAACAATCTCTGTGAGGTAAGTTCCCAGGCAGTGATCATGGGTACCTATAGGCACGTAATGTGTGTGGAGTTAAATCAAAACCTTGGAAAGTATATATTCTAAATGCGGCTGCCTGTTCATGGTGTGTTCTCAGTGAAAAGGCCACGTGACCCCCCTCCTCCCCTCCACCCCTCATCTTTCTCCACACCCCTGACTTCCTGCAGGCAGTGAGCTCAGATTTGACATTCTTGTACCTCGGTGGCCCTTTAATTTGGACGGTGTTTCATTCTTGCTGCCAGAAATGCCTTGCTCTGGCACCACCAGCAGTGGTGGAGTCATCCCCAGGATGGAGGCCAGCAGTGCCTCAGGCAGGGCCTTCTGAGGGCAGAGACCCTGCTTGTCCTGGTGATCTCGGGAGACCCTGACAATGGCTTCACTGGGAAAAGCACCCCTCCTGGCGTAGATGCCAGGACTTCTGAGGGTAGGAGGTAGGTACCTTCTGGGACAGCTGTTGAGCCAGGATCCAACATTTCAGTTGAGGGTCTCTGCTGACTGAGGTGGAAAACAGTGTACTCTGCCCAAGTGCCCTAGGTGAGGTTCCCTTTGATTTATTGCTATTAAAGTCATCGCTTCCAGAGCTGGGCCCAAGTTCTAAACACAGTGGGGAATCACAAGAAATGTGTGTTAATTGCATTTATGATAGGAGTCCATTCGTCAGGCAACACTTATGTGCTGTTAACGAGAGTGATGATTGCTAAGCCACAGGGTTTGCTTCTCAACTGGGGTTTCTTTGGGTTTGTTTTTTTAACTAATCATTAGGTTTTTGTTTTCTTTTAAGGAAAAATAATAGCAAATGTCAGCCTGAACAATAATATGTGGTTGGATTGTTTTTCACAAATTTAAAAGAATTACAAGCCATTGTGTATGATTGAAAATGTCGATACCTAAGAAGATAATGTTTTGGTAAACAACAACCACCCCAAAAATGGGAAGAATTTTCAGACCTCCCCCCTGTTCTTTCATTGATGTCTCAAGCTGACATGGTGAAAGATCTGTCACTCAGAAGTTGCATCATCGCCAAGCTCTCTAAGTCTTAGGCAGGTGCTGCGAATCTACCTCATCCTTTGTGTTAGGCTGTGAATACCGTGAGGTTCTGACGAATGTTTGGCCAAAAATGGGTTTGGCACTCAGCTACTAGAGCAATGTAACCTTTCCAAGGCCAAGGAATTTTTTGGTGTGTGGGTGGTCCTTCTGTCTGCTAAAAGTGGTGAAGGAAGTGTTTCTACTTTGCTAAGTTCTGAAGAATTCGTGGAGGGTGAGGTGGGGGGTTTTGAGGAGCTAGAGAGGTCTAGGAGAGAGGAACTTGACTTTACCGAGGCAGTGAATTCTTTTATTAGAGTTATGTAGGAGAGACTGGACACATCTTGAAAATGAACCGAGTTTTAAAAATGTGTGAACATGGTGGAGTCCACATACTGGAGAATATAGAAAACAGGAAGGGAAAAATAAGCACATATTCCCCCATCAGTGTAACAAGGTACTGTCACCGCTTGGCTTTATTTTCTTCCTCTTGCCTCATTTCTCTCTGGGCTGGGCTCTAGACACACATGTGGAAGACACACTCTGTCCTTGAGGAGCTCCTGGTGGAGAAAAAACCCACAGTAATAAAACATGAAAGTGGTCCAGGGGTGGGGTACAGGTGAGGAAAGGCTGCTGTGACTCCCAGAGGGCACTCACCTCATTTAGCTCAGGAGTCAAGGAAGGCATCCTGGCGGGGTGATGCTCCATTTCAGTTTAGGGGGACAGACAGGGATTTGCGACACTTAACAGGGTTCGGCAGGTACCAGAGCAGCAGGACGTGGCTTGTTCTGGCTATTGCACATGGTCGGGCAAGGACACAGAGAAGCGTGTGTGAGCGGTGCTCTTGGGGGTGCAGAGGCCAGATTAGGAAAGGCCTCGTGTGCCAGCCAAGGAGGCGGGCCCTCTGCTGCCGACAGAGCGAGCCATTGAAGGACTAAGTGAGGGGAATGGCCTGGCAGGGATTTGTCCTGAAGGGGGAATCATTCGTTCAACTAAGTTAAGGGTGGAGAGAGACTGGGGACAGTGAGATCATTTAAGAAAACTTTTGAACAATAATAGATACAGAGGCAGAGCTGCCTCAAACAGATTGTCAAACTGCAGCGGGAAGGCCGGGGAGGGCTGGGGGGCAGGAGGGAGGGGGGTAAGAGATCAACCGAAGGACTTGTATGCATGCATATAAGCATAACCAATGGACATAAGACACTGGCGGGTAGGGGAGGCCAGGGGATTGTCAAGGGCGGGGGAAAAAAAAAGGACACATATGTAATACCCTTTGTAATACTTTAAGCAATAAAACAAAATTAAAAAAAAAAAAAGAAATTGTTGTGGTTGTCCTCCTGGTAGGAGGGAGTGATGAGAGAGGATCCGGTAGCAAAGAGGAAAGACATGGGGAGAGTGAGCAGCTTTTGGTGGGGAAGTTAGTTCCATTTGAGACTTACTAAATTTCAGGAGCCTGGGCAGCATCCACATGAAAATATGCAGCAGGCTAGTGACGCCGTGCCTTGAGGCCAGGGAGAGTACCATCTAGTTATCCAAATGGTCAGGATTTGGGAATCCTTGGCACATAGATGGAACTAGAAGCTAGATTGGAATAGGATATGAAGGAAGTTCCTCTGAAAGAGAAAAGCTGAGGGAATAGATGAAGTAGTTGAGCTCGGCTTCAGGAGACTACCCAATGGGGAAAGAGGAGGAAAAGAAGCTGTAGGGCCCAGCAGGGAGGTGGGGTGTTAACTACCTTCCAACACTCCGGTGAGTGGAAGACTGAAACGTAGTCATTGCATTCAGCAACTAGGAATTTTAGGGGACTTTGGAGAAAGCTACTCTGGTGGCTTAGGGCACAGATGCAGGCTATAGGCTTCTTCATAAATATGTTTATAAATATAGTGGATATTTAGAATGGCTTCAAAATTAGTTTGTAAACTTTCCCCTGTTCTTGTTGGCTCTCTATAGGCATTACTTTAAATATATATATTTATATATATTGATTTTAGAGAGGAAGAGAGAAGGAGAGAGGGATAGAAACATCAGTGATGAGAGAGAATCATTGATCGGCTGCCTCCTGCATGCCCCACACTGGGGATTGAGCCCACAACCCCGGCATGTGCCCTGACCGGGAATGGAGCCATGTCCTCCTGTTTTGTAGGTTGACGCTCAACCACTGAGCCATGACAGCCGAGCCATAGCCATTACTTTTCATATTTCCTTATGGATGTACCAGAACTTACTTCCTTAGGGTACAAATGGAATTACTGGGCCCAAGAATCCTGTTTTTATGGCTTTTGAAGTACACTGTCATGCTGATTTTCACTTGGGGGTGGTAACAAGTTGCAGTGTCATCATCATCAATGGACTGATGGCGTCAGGTTCACCTTACCCTCACCAGTATTATTGTCCCAGTGCGGCCAATGAGCAGTGACTTCTCACGGTGTCAGCTGCAGTAATACCTTGGTTACCAATGGCATGTCTCAGAGTCAGTCTCTAGCCAGTCAGGTAAAAAATCACACATTGGAGGACTGGGGATTTTAAAATGCAACAAAAACGAACGTCAAGTCCTGCTGACCATTGCCATGGGGCTGGCAGCAGCCCTTGCAGTGTGGTCCTGGCTAAATGCTTAATGTTGCTGGGCCTGTTTCTGGACTCAGACAATTAATCGATGTTTTCCAAAGTTCTTTCCAATTCTAAGGTTCTGGGCGATTTAGCTTTGTTCTCCCGTTGCCTCTTCCAGTGCCTAAGAGTGTAGGGCCTATCGCTGGCCCCAAATACCAGGAAATTGACCAACACTGGGTATGAGCAGAAAACATT
Source organism: Myotis nattereri (assembly GCF_964212035.1). Taxonomy (NCBI): domain Eukaryota; kingdom Metazoa; phylum Chordata; class Mammalia; order Chiroptera; family Vespertilionidae; genus Myotis; species Myotis nattereri. The sequence goes on from NC_138085.1 coordinate 62,490,805, forward strand.
CTGCTTGGAGTGTGATGATATGACCAATAGAACAATAAGAACTCTAAGTATGATGTTCATTTTAAAAAATCAGAAAGATGAACATGATCTATATTGCTGTTGCTATACTTCTACCCTACTTTCCAGCTAACTTCCACTTATCCTTCAGGGCTTAGTGTACATGTCCCTTTCTCAGAGGGCCTTGTGGAACCTGTAATTGAGTAGGTTCATTAGATCTCCTGTCATCTCATTGGCTTCCTTTATTATAATCACTCCTGAACTGTATATACTTCATTAGAGCAGTCCCCTTATATGGATAATTAATGACTGTATCACCAATACATAGCACAGAGGCCAGTACATAATGGGTGCTCAATAGTTGAGTGCATAAACTCAGATAATCCCTTTTTAAAAATATTGTGGCATTATTTTTTTTATGGTTTTGTTCTGTGTATACATCTGTATACCAAAATGACTTTTCCTTCCAAAAGTGAGATCAGTTTATACTACCGTTTTGTTGTTTGTTTTTCACTCTCATTGAGTCATTTTTGCCTGGCAGCCTAGAGTTTTGTGATGATCCACTATTATTCATACAACAGTCCCCTTTGTTTCTAACAACACGCATATGAATAATAGCTGGTCTGGGTTAAAGATACAAGTTGGGACTTAGAGGATTTAAATAGTTGGTCATTCAGGTTTTGTTTTTCTTAAAAAGTCAAATTTTCTAAATGGATCAGTTGTTGGAAAGGTCAGAATGATTTGTCACTTGGATGGTGGCCCCCTGGGAACCCAAATCAAATGATGGAGGAAGGACAATGACAACCAGCCTTTCCAGTGCCCTTTTACACACATGATGTTGCTTAGTCTTTGCCGTGATCCTGGAAGTTGGGCATTGTTAACCCCCTTTTTACAGATACAGAAACTGTCTCGGAGTAGTTAGATAATTTGTCCAAAAGCACACGAGCTCTCTGTGGCTCAGAACTAGGCCTTCTAACACTGAATCCTCATTGTATATGCACTGCCCCAGAGTAGGGTGGGAATCTCTGTTTGCGATGACCTGCAGCCTGGGCTCTGGGAGTCATGCTGGCCTGGAAATCAGCTCTGGATGTAGCTGAGACAACGCTCACGACTGTTGTCTCCTCGGTGCTGCTGTTGGTTATTCGTGAGCAGTTATTTACATTAGGTCCTCAGGTTACATCGGAGATCCGTTCCTACGGTGCAACCCACCTACATAAGCACCTACGGCACTCACATGGAGCACAGACACAGCAGTGATGAAGTGAAACAATAAAAAAAAATTAAAAGAAAGATAACAATTCCTGACCTTTACTTGTGGTCAATAAATAATAAAAAACAAAAAGCACATATGTACATACGTCGAAATGTCGGAACTTTTTTTATATATAAATAAATGGAAGATGGCGATGAAACCACGAAACGACGTACGTTGAGTGCGACGTAGCCCAAGGTATATTGTGGCAGCTATGTCCAACAAGCCCCGAACATGAACTAAATGGGTGATCCTTCTCATCAAAGGGCCGAAAGTTCAAGTTGTATTGAATGAAAGATGAAGGTAGCTCGGGCCAGGCTTTTCCACTCTGATGTAGCAAACCTTTGACGCAGAGTTCCCATTTCCTTGAGTCTAACCTTTTCCAAGGATATGAAGAAGCACCATTTGAACTTTATTCTAATCACCTGGGAACGTCCCATGGGCCCATCAGGAATAATGTTACAGCGTTTGCACAGCTGAAACCACAGTGGCACTTTCAGTTAAAAACCAGGGGCAGTTTACCCAAGGGTAGCATTTTACTACAAACGATGAGGCTGAAGCTGAGTGCATTCTTAATCACATTTAGACTCAGGGAATGTGGCACTCTAATAAGCTTAAGTTTTGTTCAAAAAGGACTGTTTTACTAATAATCATTAATCATTATGAGCCATAACATCTGATACAGAAGAATAGGAAAATTAAAGGAGATAAAAGGGATAGTATTATGTGCAAGAGTCTTCATTTAGTTGTATCTAGCTTCCCGCAGTGTGTTTAATTTTTTAACAAATGCTCTTCATTTATGGAGAATCTGCGGCTGGCTGATTAGGGTAGCCACCCTAAGCTTTTACTAATAATTGTTAAAAACATATTTGCATCGATTTATTATCTCATGTTTATCCCCCTTCTTATCAAAAGGAAGCATTTTTTTCCCATTGATTTTTTTAAGAGAGAGTGGAAAGGAGGGGGAGAGACACACACAGAGAGAGAGAAACATCAATGTGAGAGACATCGATTGGTTGCCTCCTATAGATGAGAATGAATGTCAAGTGCCAGTTGACCCTTGTCAAGCAAAATTCCTAAGAACAAACTTAATAAGAAATGTATAATACCCACATAGAGCAAGCTAAAATATTGCTGAAGAACATTGTAGGAGACCTGAACAAATGAAAAACATTCCATGTTCTTGGATCAGAAGACTCAGCAGCGTAAAGAGGTCAAGTCTCTAAGTGAATTTATAAAAGTAATGCACAAGCAATAAAAATGCAAACTCTTATTTAGGGCCAGAAGTTGCTGATGCTGTGATTCATATGGAAAAATAAATAAGAATAGTGTGGAGAACAGAAAAAGTATGCTCTAGCGGGTTTGACTCAGTGGATAGAATGTTGGCCTGCAGACTGAAAGGTCCCGGATTCGATTCTGGTCAAGGACACATACCTTGGTTGCAGGCTTGATCCAGGCCCTGGTCTGGGAGTGTGCAGGAGGCAACCAATTAACGTGTCTCTCTCACATCTGTGTTTCTTTCTGTCTTCTTCCTCTCCCTTCCACTCTCTCTGAAAATCAGTGGAAAAATATCCTTGGATGAGGATTAACAACAACAACAAAAAAAGAAAAGAAAATGGAAAAAGTAGATGGATGAATGGGAACTAGCCCTCCAGACCTTAAACTCTCAAAAACACACATACTCTCAAAAATGAAATCAATGGAGTATTGATGACTGACTAGACACAAAGCAATGAAATAGGATTAAAAAATAAAAAAATTAAAATACAAAAAAAAAATTTATGTATGTTAAAGAGATTGTCACAGATCAGTGGGGGGGAAAAGATAGGTTATTCAATAAATTGTAGTGAGACAATCAGGGAGCCATCTGGAAAAAAAGCTGAATCTCTACCACAAAGCATATACTGCAAGCTTCAAAGTGGTTAAAGACTGAAGATGAATGTACAACACAAAAGCATAAAACTGCTAGAAGGAAACATGAAAATTCTTTCGTAACTGTAGAGTGAAGAAGGTCTTTCCAAATTTGACCACAAAGTTCTGCACAACAGAGAGAGAGAGAGAGAGAGAGAGAGAGAGAGAGAGGCCACCATAAGCAAATCAAAGCCAAAAGACAAAGGAGAAACCAGGAAAAAACACTGAATAACAACAAAACCCTGTAAAACACACCAAACATTGAGGGATGCAGGTAGAGCAGTGCATTTAGTTGGAAATAGGATAGATTGAAAACATCCTTTAGTGTTCACCTTAAGGCTAGAGACTGAAGCCAACGAATGCAGAAGGGATGAAAGGATAAAGTTAAAGGCACAAATTGAAACAGAAAATAAAAAAGAAAGGATTGATGAAATCCAAAGCAATATTTTTGGAGAGATAAAATAGGCAGATATCTGGCAAACCAATTGAAAAAGGAGAGGAGGCAGAGATAAATACTAGTAGGATAACAGAGTGCCCATAAATGCATGGATAGTAGAGATTTTTTAAAATCATGGGATGTATTAGAGATAGTTGATTGGCACTCAGCAGTCAGTTCTACCTTCTTCAAGTGTTATCTTTCTGACTACAGCGGCTGGAAAGCTGAAAACTATATTTCAGGATAATATTAGAAAGTATATTAAATTAGTTAATATATTAAAATAAATAAATTAATAAAACATTAAAATCAACAGATTTTTTTGGTGCCAATTTTTAATATAAGGCATTGCATTCCCCACTTACAGCACAGTGCTTATAAGGAGTGCTTTATTATTCTGTACACATAGCCCACAGTCAAGTACAGTATCAGGAATCTGATTTACTATATTTACCCGTTATTTTCCAGAACAGCTCAGCTTTAAAACTGCCATGGAATTTGCTACAAATTTATTGTGTGGAGCAAAGCTAAACCTGTGCTCAGGTTGGCGTAGTCAGCCTCTTCGATGGTGGCCCAGCGGAGGCACCACCAGATGGAGGAGCTCCGCCCGCGGGGAAGCCTGGAGGCATTCCCCCTGGCATGCCTCCTGCTCGCACTCTGCTCCGAGCAGCTTGGTCCTGATGGGGCTGCAGACTCTCTCCGGCTCTTGCTGCAGATGTGCAGCTTCTTCCTTCCCTGCAGTCTGGTTCTCGTCAAGCCAGTTGATAATTTCATTACACTTGTCAAGAGTCTTCCGTCTGGCCTCATCGTTGATCTTGCCTTGAAGTGTTTCATCTTCAACAGCTGCTTTCATGTCGAATATAGAGGATTAGGCGGATTCTTGGAAGACACTTGGCCCCGCTGCTTCTCATCTTCGGCTTTGTACTTCTCAACTTCCTGGACCCTACGCTTGATGTCTTCCTTATGGAGGAACCTTATGATTTAAATAGGTTCCGAAAAGGCATTTAGCAAACCTCAACGCCCATTTGTGATAACATTTCTCGGCAAACTAGGAATCAAAGGGGCCTTCTTAACTTGATAAAAAGATATCTACCAAAGCTGACAGCCAACGTCATTCTCAGTGGTTAAGTTTTAGAAGCGTTTCCACTAAAGTCAGGATCAGGACAAGGACGGGTGATTATTACTAGTATACAGCACTGTGCCGGCGGTCCCAGTCACACAGTATTGCCAGAAAATCTACAGAGTAGTAGAACTATAACATGGGTATTTTCGAGGTGGCTGCATTCAAGCTCAATATTAAAAAAAAAAAGCAATACCATTTCTTTGCATGAGAAGTAACCAATTAGAACACATGTAGAAACATAAGAGAGAATGTGGAAACAGTCACCATTAACATTAGCAAGATAAATAAGATACTTAGACATGAAATGCAAACTCCTATTATAAAACAATATGAGTTCTTTTAAAGGACTTGTAAGAATAACCGAATAAATCATGTTTATGGAAGGGAAGACTCTAGTAATCTTGAAATAGCAACTCTGCCCAAATTGATCTATAAATTCAAGGTGACCCTCACAAAAATTCCCAATAGATTTTTGTGTGGCCCTTTGACAGATAGTTCTTAAATTCATATAGAAGATTAATGTCTAGCGTAATTTAAATGGTGGATATGGTGCAGGAATAAGCAAGCAGATGAGTGGACCAGAACGAAGAGACCATAAACAGAGAACCCAGGTAGTCTGAGATCGGTATATGATGGGTGTGGTCTCACTAATCAGCGGTAAAGTGTGGGTGTTTAATAAATGGTAGTAGGCCCTGACCGGTTTGGCTCAGTGGATAGAGCGTTAGCCTGCAGACCGAAAGGTCCCAGGTTCGATTCCAGTCAAGGGCATGTACCTTGGTTGAGGGCACCTCCCCAGTAGGAGGTGTGCAGGAGGCAGCTGATCGATGTTTCTAACTCTCTATCCCTCTCCCTTCCTTTCTGTAAAAAATCAATAAAATATATTTAAAAAAAAAATAAATGGCTGAAACCGGTTTGGCTCAGTGGATAGAGCGTCGGCTTGCGGACTGAGGGGTCCCGGGTTCGATTCCGGTCAAGGGCATGTATCTGGGTTGCAGGCACATCCCCAGTGGGAGATGTGCAGGAGGCAGCTGATCGATGTTTCTCTCTCATCGATGTTTCTAACTCTCTCTCTCCCTTCCTCTCTGTAAAAAATCAATAAAATATATTTTAAAAAGAAAAAAAAATAAATGTTAACTATCATTATCTTTATAAAAGTAAATAAATAAATAAATAGTAGTAGGAAAATTGGTTTTCTGTAAAAAGTTAAAAAAAAAAAATTTCCATTCCATACCACACACAAAAAGTAAATTCCAGATGATTTCAAGATCTGAGCACGAAAACAAAACTTCAAAACTATTCAAAAGAAAGGCGTTTCTTTTAAAAATACAGAAAAGGATATAGGTAACATCGAAATGTAAAGCTTGTAAAACAAAAAAAAAGTTTCTGCCCAGAGTTCCCAGAGCACAGGAAAGCCTTTGTCTGTCTTCTTTGGGCGAGTATTGTCCTCGGTGCCAGGTGTGAGAAGTTCCTTTCCCATTTCTCCGAGTAGCTCCGGGATCCTAGCACTAGCAGGACTCCTGAGGGTCTGTCCCTCTTCTGCCCCAGGTCCCATGGGAACCCTTCCCCCCATTTCCCACCTCTGTGCGCACGTCTGCAGCCTATTGGCATCGAGTGAGGCCCCTCACTGGCAGAGCAGAAGGGGTAGCCCTGCTACCAACTGTGGTGTTCCAGGGCCATTTCAGAATTAATCCCCAGGTTCCGTGTGTCAAAAATCCCCCGCGCTTTACATTGCCACGGGGCTTCCTTTGGGAGCAGATGCTACGTTTCTCGGCCTCCTTTTCTGTGTTCTGTCCCTAAAGGATTGACTTCTGCTGGAAGATTGTTTATTTAAGTTGGAAGGTCATAATAATTATCAAAGCCATTCTGAGTCTTTCGTGACGTTGTGTGTCTCAAAAACTCATGGTAGAACTTAAGATTTTTCTTGGGTGGCAGAAGCAAATCCCAGTTCCCTGGCTTTTCCTGGGGTGGAGATGGACCCTCCAAGACTGGGCTGAGCAAAAGGAAGGCCGCCAGAATGATGCAGGCAGCCATGGCAAAGAGCACTGATCGCAGAGCCCAAGTCCAAGAGTTATTGTCTTGTCTTCATTTTATTTTTATTTTTATTTTTTATTATTATTTTTTTTAAATATATTTTATTGATTTTTTACAGAGAGGAAGGGAGAGAGATAGAGAGTTAGAAACATCGATCAGCTGCCTCCTGCACATCTCCTACTGGGGATATGCCCACAACCCAGGTACATGCCCTTGACCGGAATCGAACCTGGGACCTTTCAGTCCGCAGGCCGACACTCTATCCACTGAGCCAAACCGGTTTCGGCGTCTTGTCTTCATTTTAAAGACAAAATCTGCCCGTTAGAGGTGTCCTGAGAATTAAATGATGAAATATGCACGCGAGTGAACCGTAGGTGCTAAAAGGGCCGTACAAATGCAAGGCTTTCTAACACCCAGCACAGTTGGTCATGTCTTCTTCTTCATCTTTTTTAAAAATATGTTTTTATTGGTGTTTTGGAGAGAGAGGAAGAGAGAGGAATAGAAAGATAGAAACATCGATCTCTCAATCGGCTGCCTCCTGCATGCGTGGGGTTTGGTTGGTTAAGGGGTCATTGTCACCTCTTCACACTGCTTGGACCTTGCTTCTTTTCATTGAACAGTATATTCTGGCAACCAGCCCATACCAGCCATTACAGTTTTTCCTCGTTGCTTTTTATGGCTGCCCAGTACTCCACTGTGTGATTGTACTTTAGTGTATTCAACCAGTTCCCTAAACAATGGACATTTAGGTTCCTTTAAATTTCATGGTATCACAAACAATGCCTCAATGAAAGACCTTGTGTAAATGTCATTTTGAATGGTTACAGGATGTGCTCACCTGTCCATCAGTTTCCAAAGCAGTTGCTTTTCCATCAATCCTCCTGCTTTTGGCTCCACCTTCACCATTATTACCCACAGTACCTGCTCTGCCAATTCCTGACCTTGGGGTGCACTGTAATAGGGATGCCTGTTTGTTTGTTTTTTTGCCTGCTGGCTTGTAGTTCGGTTTTTGTTGTTGTTGTTAATCCTCACCTGAGGATATTTTACCATTGATTGGACTTTTCTTTTTTTTTTTTAATGTAAAAGAGAAATAAAATTCTCCAGGTACCGCCTGCCTGGCATGGCTCAGCGGTTGAGTGTCAACCTATGTCCCAAAAGGTCATGGTTCGATTCCAGGTCAGGGCACATGCCCAGGTTGTGGGCTTGATCCCTGTTGGGGGGCAGGCAGGAGGCAACCAATCAATGATTCTCTCTCATAGATGTTTCTATCTTTCTTTCCCTCTCCCTTCCTCTTTGAAATCAATAAAATATATATTTTTAAAAATTCTTCTGGTACCCTTCGCCCTCCTACCCCCCTCATTTTATAATAATCATTTATCACATGCCAAGTAATGTTCAAAGTGCTTGGCATATATACTAATTTAATCTTTACACCACCTACCGAATGAGGTAGGTATTATTAGTATCTCTGTTTTACAGATGAGCAATGAGGCACAGAGAGATTAACTAACTTGCTTAAAGTCACATAGCTAGTAAAGGCTAGCAAACTAGTCAGTCTGGGCTTGTAAGCACTGTGCTATACTGCGTGGAAGTGGCCAAGGCCACTCCTCACTGATACAGTTGTGCCCTGCCACCTCAGAATCTGCCACCCACCACAGTCATGTGTGATCGGTGAATCTCAGTATTTCTGGTGAATGATGTACAGGACACAAGGCAGTCTCCCGCCCACTTCCTCAACCTCCCCAGTCACCTGTCCCTTGACACTGGTTGATGTGAAGGAAGGAGATCCTGGAGTTTCAGGTCGTGACTAGTGGGGGTGTGAGTAAAGGCCCAAGGAGAAGCAGAGACTGCAGGAAGGAACCAGGTGACTGGGAAGGGCAGGGAAATGTGGGCTGCAACATGGACCAAGAGCAGACCTCCCTAAGTGCATTAGAGCAGCGGTTCTCAACCTGTGGGTCGCGACCCTTTCACAGGGTCGCCTAAGACCATCAGAAAACACATATATAATTACATATTGTTTTTGTGATGAATCACTATGCTTTAATTATGTTCAATTTGTAACAATGAAATTGGGGGTCACCACAACATGAGGAACTGTATTAAAGGGTCGCAACATTAGGAAGGTTGAGAACCACTGCAGTAGAGGAAGGCGGCACAGAGAGACACTGGCGTTCATGTTTATAAAGCATTTTTCAAAAACATTCTTTTACTGATTTCAGAGAGGAAGGGAGATGGGAAAGAGAGATAGAAACATCAGTGATGAGAGAGAATCATTGATCGGCTGCCTCCTGTACACCCCCTACTGGGGGGTCGAGATCTTAACCAGGGCATGTGCCCTGACTGGAGTTAAACTCGGGACCCTTCAGTCCACAGGCCAACGCTCTGTCCACTGAGCCAAACCAGCGAGGGCTATAAAGCATTTTCAACATTTAGCATCATTTCCTGAGGACTGATTCCCAGGCTTGGGCTTTGGTACATCTTGTCTTCATTTGAATTAAGTCAATGAAAGAATTCTTTAGCCAATTTCAGATGCTCTACTCATTCTGCATTAAGCGATCCCCACAGATGCTATATTACCCCTGGTAGGTAAAATTAGGAGCCAAATTTACTAGTATGAGTGCTTGGCTTCATAAAGCCATCTTTATTGATTCAGTTAATCAAAGGCATGAGATATAAAGTGTTAAAAAGAGACGTTCGCTCCTTTGATTAACAAGGAGGCCCAGGGTGCAGCTTTCTTAGGAAGCTGTAGCTAGAAATTTGGCCCATTCCTGTTGCTGCCTTATCTCTCTGAACCTTCAATACTTGGGCATAAGTTCCAGTCCTGGATCCCTAAGCCAGTGATGGCGAACCTATGACACGCGTGTCAGAGATGACATGCGAACTCATTTTTTTGGTTGATTTTTCTTTGTTAAATGGCATTTAAATATATAAAATAAATATCAAAAATATAAGTCTTGTTTTACTATGGTTGCAAATATCAAAACATTTCTATATGTGATACAGCACCAGGGTTAAGTTAGGGTTTTTCAAAATGCTGACATGCCGAGCTCAAAAGGTTCGCCATCACTGCCTAAGCTGATTCCTTAAGGACACCTTTGCGAGCTAGAAGTGCTTGGGGCTGAGTGTGAGCTTAGCCTAATGCCTAATTAGCTGTGAGTTATAGGGATTGAGCCAGGTGAGTCAGTTTGCCTCAGGTCCTTGGGCAGCTCTCAGGGCTGACCTCCTGTTCACAGAGGAGAGTGGAGTTGGGAAGGCTCCTTGGTGCGGGGTGGGGGGGAGGGGGGGCGCTGGGGGGAGTGCAGGGGGTGCAGGGGTGCGGGGGGAGGAGTGGAGGGTGAGGGGGTGCCATGAGGAGGGTCTGAACAACACTATCTTAGAGATGCTTTTCTGCTCTGACTTCCCCCTCATTTTTAATAAAAACACAAAATATGGTGAAGCAAATGAGCCCTACATTTGGAACGCAGATCTGGCCTGCAGAGCCACCTCTGGTATAGCTGCCATGGGAGAAAACAGCTCCTAGGAGCTCTCACCAGAAGAGTCCTTCTAGAAGATTCCCCAGGAGAATCAGGAGCTTGGGGCCCACAATACGTCTTTGGTGCCAATGAGGGGGATGGTGACAGCCTGGGGAAAATCCTAACCCTGAACTGCACTGCCCAGAGAAACACACAGGGGTCCCCAAGGAGCCTTGCTGAACCTGCTGAAAAGAGCCCAAATTGGACTCTCAGAGAAAATGAGCAGATAAGTGAATCAGTCATGGTTTCAGACAGATAACTAGGCCTACAAATGCTGGTCTGAGAACTGTGCTAATAACTCACTGCATACTCGTTAAGTTTTTAATCACCTAAGAGCAGAGGGCCTTCCTAAGGAAGGATCCACGATTTTCAAATAGACGGTTCCGAGGAAGGCGCGTAGCTGCGCCCCCAGTCAGAACAGCCTTATTCAGGGGAGCATGACAAATAGCCCAGCAGCCTGTTCCCAGCTTTTATTTTCTCCCTCCTGGTCATTCTGTATTTCATGACTTCTCTTTCCTTCCTGCACTTTGCCCCCGGGGACAGGGTCACGGAGCAATCAGACCTCTATCCAGGAACAGAGCCTTGTTCCGCATTAAGGAGAGGACATCGTAGAGCCGTGGAAAATGAAGCAGATCATTCACCGAAGACGGCTCAGAACACATCATTCCCTGAGCTCTGCACCCGCCATTCATAAATGAGTCCAGAGCCTTTCGACAGGAGCTTAAAAGATTTTATTCCTAATCCATTTTTTTCCCCTAGAGCTTTGGAAATATGGCCCTATAATTTAATGATTACAGGAGATGAGCAAAAGAATGAACTAAATAAGAGAGCATCAGCCTGCTTTGTAATGAAGGGCCAAATTTTCCAAATATAGAGCAAAATCCAATTGTGGGGCTGTTCATGTTCCTGCATAACACTGGCACGAGAGGCCCTGCGGGAACACACGCGTGTCCTTCCTTTCCCACATAAAGACCTTCCTCTTGGCGCTTCACGAAGTTTGGGGAAATAAACCACAATGGCCAATTTCTCTAAATTGCCCTCACCGCCCTGTACAACAGTAACTGTGCTGGTGGAACAAGTCGTACCCTGAAGCAATGAGCAATAACCGCTGGTTAGCATTAGATTGGCAAGCCCCCAAAACACAAGGGACCCTTCTGCAGTCAATAAAAAGTAAGATTTAAAAAGTGATGCCACACAAAACACAATGTGGTGTCCTGGATTGAATCCTGGACTAGTAAGAGGAGCCTAGTGGGAAAAGTGGTGATACGCGAATAAAGTCTGCAGGTTAGTTAGTAGTAATATGCTAATGTCAATTTCTTAGTTTTGACAAATGCACCATGGTGGGGTATGATTATTGTTAACATTAGGAGAAACTGGGTGATATAGACACTCTCTGTGTTCGGTACTGGCATTGCAGCTTTTCTGTAGATATACTTTTGCTCTAAACTAAAATGTTTATTTTATTTTTTTTAAGCGAGGCCACATTTTCCTTTGGGTACAAATGGGTACAAATGTTCAGGCACGACTCATAAAGGGCTTTAGAAGTATGACTGCCCACTGACCTGTACTTTCATTCCCAGGAATTTGTCCTGAGGAACTAATCAAGGGTGCTCACCCCAGCTCTCTGTACCAGGGAAAGTTGGCTATGAACTACAAGGCCAAAATTAGAGACCATAGGGACCATGATGTAGCCACACCATTACTACAAGCAAAGTCGGTGAAGTAAATTTGATGATGTGGAAAGACGTCACAATATGTTGTTGAGTGAAGCCGAAACCGGTTTGGCTCAGTGGATAGAGCGTCGGCCTTCGGACTGAAAGGTCCCGGGTTCGATTCCGGTCAAGGGCATGTACCTGGGTTGCGGGCACTTCCCCAGTGGGGGGTGTGCAGGAGGCAGCTGATCGATGTTTCTAACTCTCTATCTCTCTCCCTTCCTCTCTGTAAAAAATCAATAAAATATATTAAAAAAATAGTTATTATATTGTTGAGTGAAAAAATCAGCTTGCAAAATATGCCACACGGTATGATCTCTTCCCCTCCCCAACCCTCCCCCCCCCCTTAAATCTGTGTGCTTAGACAAAAGTATAATGAGTGGTTTTCTCTAGTTGGGTGAGATTGTGGGTGCTATGACTGAATTGTGTCCCCCTCAAATTCATATGTTGAAGCCCTCATTCCCACGATGACCATCCATTTAGAGACAGGGCCTTTAGGAAGGTAATTAAGGTTAATGAGGTTGTAAGGATAGGATCCTAATCCTAAAGGATAGGTGACCTTTTAAACAGAGGAAGAGAGAGCTCTCTCTCCACTCATACGTATCAAGGAAGGGCCAAGTGAGCCATAATTAGAAGACGGCCGTCTGCAAGCCAAGAAGAGAGCTTGCACCAGAACCCGACCATGCTGGCGCTCTGACCTCAGACTTTCAGCCTCCAGAACTGTGAGAATAAATGCATTTCTGTTGTTGCAGCCACCCAGTCTAGAGTATTTTGTAACGACAGCCTGAGCTGACTAAGACAGTGGATATTCTAAATTTTATTGTTTTTGCTGTCTTGCTTTCCTGTAGTGAATATGAATTGCTTTATTATTTGAAGAACAATAAATGTCAACATTTTATTCATAGAGTTTCCCTTTACTGTTGACAGAAAGAAACACAACTTCCTAGGTCTCCTTCAGGAACAGTCTTTGAGAGGGGGACAGTAAAATCATCCAGAGATCTTGTCCCTCATGGGGTCAGCCTGCTATCAGGCTCCTTATACCCCAGGTCCTCAGGGAGGCAATGGGCTCCTTCATTCCTGTCATAGTCAGTAATTTATAGTTAACTTTGTACATGACTTAGAGTTTAAAATGCACATCTGGCCTGGCTGGTGTGGTGTGTCTCAGTGGTTGAGTGTCGACCCATGCATGAACCAGGAGGTCACAGTTTGATTACCGGTCAGGGCACATGCCCGGCTTGCGGGCTTGATCCCTAGTAGCGGGCATGCAAGAGGCAGCTGCTCAGTGATTCTCTCTCATCATTGATGTTTCTATCTCTCCTTCCCTCTCCCTTCCTCTCTGCAATCAATAAAAATATATTTAAAAATAAACAAATTAAATGCACCTCTGTATACGTTATTTAGTTGGCTGCCATAGGTACTAAGCGAGGTAGGCAATATCGCTCCTCATGATCAAGGTATGGGGAGGTGTGAGACTTGTCCAAGGTCTCACATGCCTAATGGTGGTGGAGCCACGACCAGAAACCATGCCCCTGGACTTCAAGACCAGTGCTCGTCTCTGCGAGCAGTGACTGCCTGTCTAGCTCTTTCCTTGGCAGCAGTCCTGGGCCACATCATGAGTAAGATTCAGAGAGCTTCCCCTCCCCCTGCCCCCTGCCCCCTAATTGAGGTTCCCACCCAAGCAAATTGAGGTCCTCATACATTCCATGTGGGAAATAGAAAGGTGTCGCCTTCTCCCGCGTCCATGCCCACCACGAACTATTTCCGGGTCATGTGTTTTCTGGAACTTCAAAGGCCGGCAGGTTTTGATGGTCTTGAGCAGCCATCCTTGCTCCTCTCTACATGCCCTGCTGCCTTCCTTGAACCCTCCTGCACGTTGCTGACCCTGGGACTTTCTGCATCATGTTCCTGTGTCACCTCTTCGCCTGCGGAGACCATGTGTGTCTTTCCAGTCCAGCTCAGATGCCTCAGCCTCCATGAAGCTTTCCTGCATCCCCGCCTTGGGAAGGGCGCCCTCTGCTGCCTCACAGCACTGGGCCATGGCCCTGCCTCCTCCGCCTTGTGTCTTGTGGGTTGACTCGCATCCACCATTTGCATGTTCCCTTAGGGTAAGGACTGTGTCTTTGGTCGGCATCTCAAAGGTAGCTCTCGTGACATTCATTTTGGCATCCTTGGGGCCTACCTGGTGCATATCCTTGGCAAAGAGGATTTCCTCACTGGGGTTAAATTTGTCCCCCCCACCCACCCCCCTCCGCTGTGTGACACTTAGGAACTGGCCAACAAACCTTTGTTGAATTGAGTTGAGGAAGGAATGAAGGAAGACAAGCATTAGGGGAGTATTTGTTCCCTCAGTTATTTACAAGGAATAACAGAGGCCTGACATTATAAATGACAACTGGCAGCCCAGCTGATGGCCCATGTGTCCCAGCTTTGGAGGGGCAGCAGCAGCCTTGCTCAGGACCACAGTCCCGAAGCTCCCACACTGGCGAGGCTGGCGCCCTGCAGAGCTGGGAGGGCAGGGGGCAGGGGGAGGGGAAGGCCTGGAGGAGCACCCGGCTGCTGTATTTTTGGAAGGGAAGCTTTTCAGTGTAAGGTTTATGACACACTCCTCCAACATTTCCTCTCGTAAAGCCAGTAATAGAATCGTTAATGATGGTTTTTCATTTAGACAGTCCCTTTCACCTGAACTGTTCTGAGGTTTAATGGCCAGTGAGCTGATGGCTGGAGAGGTTGCTCTAATAACTATTTTTTATTTTTATATTTTGTTGATCCTCACCCTGCAACCCAGGTACGTGCCCTTGACCGGGAATTGAACCTATGACCCTTGGGTACCCAGACTGACCCTCTAACCACTGAGCACACCGGCCAGGGCTCTAATGACTTTATTTTTGTAAAATGAAAGAAAACAGCCCTCAAGATCTAGGTGGTGTTTAGACAACTGCAGAGTAGGTTGAGTCGAACCAGAACTGGATTCAACTCCAACGCGAAGTTCTAGGAAACCCTCAAGGCTGCTGTGGGCTGGAGGTCTAAAAGCTGGTGTCATATATTTAGGAACTAAGAAGCACTGTGGTGTGCCTTAGCCTGGCTTCGTAGCTCAGTTGGTTAGAGCATTGTCCCAATACACCAAGGTTGCAGGTTTGCTCCCCGCTCAGGGCACATACAAGACACAACCAATGAATGCATAAATAGTGGGGCACCAAATCTCTCTCTCTCTCTCTCTCTCTCTCTCTCTCTCTCTCTCTCTCTCTCTCACACACACACACACACACAAGAAGCAACCAAGGAATGCATGAATAAGTGGGGCACCAAATCTCTCTCTCTCCCTCTCTTCCTTTCTCCCTTTCTCTCTCTCAAATCAATAAATCAAAATTAAAAAAGAAAAAGAAGCATTGTGGTGTGCCTTAAACCAAATCCTCAGGCCTGTGCCCGTCCTTGGGGCTGTCTCCGGAGAGGAAAGTCCAGGAGGGCAGCTCACTAGTTGGCAGTGGGACTCCGTGGGACACCTTACCCCATGGCACAGGCACTCTGGGTGGCATTTCCATTGGTGTAAAAGCAAAGTCCATTCCCAGCCCTTTATTGGTTTCCCCTGAACGACCGGCTTGGTGGCCGGGATTCTGGGTTTATGAAACCAGGCGAGCTAACCAAGACTCGGGGGTTTCAGACTCCGTTTATCTGACCAACGGGCTCCCCGATGGCCGTGGAGAAGACAAAGGGGCTTAGGTCTCGAAACTGGCTCAGGTCACCAAGAGGTGACCAGAGTCACCAGAGACCGGGGGAGGGGCTTGAGGCCGGGAAGAGGGCTTGGGGGTGGCTTCCAGCCTGCTTCCTCCGAGGACAGACACAGGGCGATGACAGACCCATCGGAGTCCACCTCTAACACCACCTCTTGATTTCCAGCCAACCTGCCCACTTTCCTTCTCAGAGCTTGCCACCGACTATAGCTGCACACCTCAAGGCTGTAGGAAAAAGTCATTTGTTCTAAAAATATAAAGATTCTTTTTTGAAGACAGTAGTGCATCCTCCCCTCCCCCTCCCCCCGCCTCGCCCAGGGTGCTTGTCATAGAACAAAGGCGGGTCTTTGGGCTTTATTCCAGGCTATTAATCTGGTTCTCAGAAGCTCCGCTGAGGACAAGAGTTACCGGTCACAAGAGCATACTCATCTGGCCGAAAAAACGTGTGCTTTTGTTTTCTGAGTAAAGGTCGTTTGAAGTAATGAGTGTGTTTTCTCCCTTTGGATGGTTGTGAACATTATGTAGGTTCCTTTGGGAAAATGGTAAGGGCCCAAGCAGCTCACAGAATGACAGACTTTCCTCTCGCCCAATCAAATCAGGTAAAATAATCATCCTGCACTAGTTGCGGACTGGTACCCGGCCATCGCTGCTGAGAAGATAATTAGGAGATAATGTCAGTGGCAGAGAAAGTTGTCAGAGTGAGTGGTCTCCCACTGCTCACCGAGGCTGAGTGTTGATGCTGGGAGGGGGAAAGGGAGCAAAATCCTCAGTGGAAGTGAATGTCCTTGCCGCTGAGGAGATCATCCTGCAGCGATATTCTGCCAACAGCGAATCCCACCAAATGTCCATCTGCCCCCCCCCCCCGCCCCTTATAGAGGAATTGGCAGAGGGGAGCATTGCTGTTTATTACAATGCACAGCTAAGATAAGGAGGCAGCTAATTGAATTGAATTCACTGAGGAGGCAACCGATTTTGTGCCGAAGTTTAACTTCTGGGTGGTAAATATTTTGCACTTGGTGTCCATCCCCTGAAAACTGAATGCCCATTGTTTTTGCAAAGACAGACTGTGCAGTTGAAGGGCAGAATGGTGGGCGGTCCGAGGACAGCTGGCTCGGGACCCCAGGCCTGGGCTCTAGACCGTGCTAGTGGGTTGGCCTGCTCCCCCCACTGCCAGGGCCGGGTACATGAGGGACACACACATGACAAGGACCAGGTTTTGTGATGATGAGATTCTAGAGCAGTGGTTCTCAACCTCCCTAATGCTGCGACCCTTTAATACAGTTCCTCATGTTGTGGTGACACCCAACCATAAAATTATTTTCGTTGCTACTTCATAACTGTAATTTTGCTACTGTTATGAATCGTAATGTAAATATCTGATATGCAGGATGTATTTTCATTGTTACAAATTGAACATAATTAAAGCATAGTGATTCATCACAAAAACAATATGTAATTATATATGTGTTTTCCGATGGTCTTAGGCGACCCCTGTGAAAGGGTCGTGCGACCCCCAAAGGGGTCGCGATCCACAGGTTGAGAACCGCTGCTCTAGAGCTAAATTCAGATCTGCCAAAGTAAAGAAAAATGCAACCCTCCTTCTCTACTGCATGCGGCAGGCTAGTAGAGCATACTGGACTGTGTGTGTGCATGTGTGTGTCTCTGTGTGTGTGGTTGTGTGATGCTTATTTATGGAAACACGTAAGGTTTTAGATAGTATGCAGTGCAGCCTATTTCTAAACTTTGTCAGTCACCAGCGGTTAGCAGTCAGCGCCGCTCTGACTCCGGTGTTTCTCTACTGCGGGGATCACTTCTCCCTCGCTCCTTTTCTCTCTGTTTCCTCCCCGCCCTTGTTCGTTCCATTTCCGAGCTCACCAGATAACATCCCAGGCATCACACATTTTATTCCTCCTGGGAAAAGCAATGCACATTCAGTCTTTGATTGAATGCTTAGCACAGTGCCTGGCCCATCGTAGTTGCTCCACAAGAATTTCTGGGATGAAACAAGAGGAAAAAAAGTGTTCCGTATCCTTTTATACTTTCTCTTCAGGAAACTAGACAGGAGATGTGACTCCAGTGCCTTCGGTTTGCCCACCCAAACGGGGGTGTCTCAGGAAGAGCTGTTCTTCTGCATTTGCCCCTGGGAACAGGGACTGCTGGGAGCGCCCGGGTATCTCGTCTTCAACCCCGAGGGGTGGCATTCCACTGGCACAGAGCCTGGTGGTTCGCGCGAGTCCTCCACACTCTGAAGGGTCCTGTCACTTACGACAGCTAGGCTTTATTCATGGGTGCCATCAAGGAGTGAATTCAGATGCTCAAATACACAAGTCCCAGTGTGGCGTATGTATTGTCTGAAAATAGGCAGATTAAAAAATTTTTAATTATAACGAGAAAAAAAAAGAGTTTGCCCTAACAGAATGAACTCTGTGAATGTGTAATTACTGAGACGTCTTTTCTTTTGAGCAGAGACAACTCGTTATCAGAGTGGGACTCTGATGAACTGTGACCGGAAACTGAAAAACGGTACAGAGATCGAGGCCAGCGAGGGGCGGGGGACAAAGAGGAGAATTTTAGTTCACCACAGGCATCACACATTTTATTTTCCTGGACCAATATCAGCCTAGGAGAATCAAGGTGGCAGCTGCCTCGGAGGCTGAAAACCAGTCCTTCTCAAGGATGGCAGAGTAGGAGAATGTTTATTTTCTATAATTATACTTATTACAAAATAGAAATATTTCTCTCTTGTGTAAAACTTCATAACATTTTAGAATATTACAAAAGTAAATAAAATGGAAGGTATGCACCCCTGTAACCCCACCTCATAATAACGCTGAGCAGACAACGTTGGTGCCCATCAAATGCCCCTGGGCCCTTGCTCAGTCACCTCTAACAGGTCTCATGTGCACGGCACAAACAAGGGGCAATGCATGTGCCCGTAGATCCATCTCTGTGAGGCAATTCTGAGGGGCCCCCAGGAGGCTGAGCCCTAGGCGCCCATCGATACACCCTTAATTGGCTTTCTCCCTTCCAATCTCATTATACTATTCCTTCTCTGTGCTTCCTGGCTCATCTCCCAAATTCTTGCCTCTGGGTATGCTTGGGGAACCCTACCACACTCCTAACCACCTCCTAGATTTACACTGCCTGCACCTGGGACCCAGGGAGGGGCCAGGGTTTGGGGTACACCTGCCCTTCCGCCTCATTCTTTCCCCCCCTCCCCAGGCCTCTCTGATCAATGTGCTCCATTTGCTGCTCAGCTCTCTGGTCCAGAGCCCATTTCTCTTCCCGGCGAGTCCCATTCCCACCCAACACAGCTTCTTGTTGATTTCCATAATATAAATGCGTTTTAGAGGCACACCCTAGTGTACAATGCGATACGTATTCAATCAGCATCTGCTCACGAACAGGTGTCAGTCATCGTTGTGTCAAGCACAGGGCAGACTGAAACGAATAGCTCTTGTCTCTGGCCTCAAAGCAAGGGAGTAGGGAGACAGAGACAGACATTTGTGAAATAGTTACAATATACAGGGTGTCCCCCCAAAATGTATACACACTTTAACAGCCGATAGCTCGATTGATGTGTCTTCCTTGTCAGATTTAACCCTTTGGAATATATACTTATTCAAAGTGTTGTATACATTTTTCGGGGGACACCCCGTAGTATGCCAAGTGCTATTACACAGACTGGGGAAGAAGGTTGGTGTTGGAGTTTGGGACTCAGGATCCCTTTTGTAATAGAAATAATGAAACGTAGGATGGTTGCCAGGCAGGTGTAATAGGTTGACTATGGCCCCCCAGAAATGTCCATGTCCTAATTCCAGAACCTGTGGATACGTTACTCCACATGATACAAGAGACAGTAGATACGCTTAAACTACAGGTTTTGGAATGGGGAGATTTTCCATTTATTATGGTATACTATTATACCATAACAGTATAATATCATTTTTTTTTGGCTCAAGATAATCTCAAGAGTCCTTATAAGAGGGAGGCAGAATGTCAGAGTAGTGAGAGAGATTTAAGGAAGCTACTATGCTGCTAGCTTTGAAGACAGAGGAAGGGGCCAGGAGGCGAAGAATGAAGGCGTCCTTGAGAACCTGGAAAAGGAACCAGCCCTGCCAATACCTTGACTGTAGTCCAGTGAAGCTGATTTTGGACTTCTGACCACCAGAATTATGAAAGAGTAAATTTATATGGTCTGAAGCCACTAAGTTTCTGGTAATCTGCTATAGTAGCAATAGGAAACTAATACAGAAGGTTAATTTTAAAACCCCAAAAAACCTATTACCAGATAAAATACAGAACACCCAGCTAAATTAGAATTTCAGAAAAACAAAAAAATTAAAATTTTGTTTTTGGTATTATTGGTTGTTTATCTGTATTTCAAATTTAACAGTATCCTGGATTACTATTTGCTAAACTTGACAACCCGCTAGTATCTGGGGGTGCCCCCATCAAGGGTCCCCAGGCCTCCTGAGACCCTCTCTCAGGTGCCCAGTCCCTTGGAAAACAGCCCCTCTGATCATCAGGTACCTCAAGTATCCCAGGCCTCTAAGCCCAGCCCCAGGGCATCCCTGAGGATGAAGAAGGGGAGGTCTAAATAGTAGCAGGGCTCTCCAGGGGCACAGCTGTGGCAGGTACAGGTCCTTCCCAAGTCAGCTCTGGGGAGCAGGCAACTGTGACTAGATTGGCATGTGGCTTTCCCCATCCAGAGACCATATGAAGACATCACTGGGAAGCCAACAACACTCTTAGGAGAAGTTGTCATACTCACCTTCGTGGTTAAGAAATGCAAATTAAAACAAAAGTTTTTTGCCTATCAGATTAGCTAAAATTTGAAAGATAATAATGGCAGCTGACTTTGTTGGGGTGCTTATAACGTCTCAGCCACTGTGGTAGTGACTTGGTGATGGATTCTCTGGCATCGCACTCATAGCAACTTTTGATGTCAGTTTTGTCATCCTTATTCCTGACAGGGGATGAGGTTTAGTGAGATCAAGCAGGGGGCAGCCACTACGTTGGGGGGAGAGGCTTGAGCTCCATGCTGAAGCCTGCATTTCTCCCACACAACCTGGGGGTGCAGGTGGGGGATGGTCACAACCTTTCTGGAGAGTAACTTGGCAACAAAATATAAATGTGCCTGGTCATCAGTTCAGCAACTTCACTTCTCCTATGAGTGTGTAAAGGCATGTGTGCAAAGATACTTTTTCATAGCACTCTTTATAATGATATATAATAATAAAAGGTAGGCAATTATTCATCAATAGGGTTAAAATAAATCGCCACATTCATACAAATGGAGTATATTGATAAGGGTTTGTGTGGGCATGCATGCATATGCATACAGAAAGAGAAAGGTCTTGACATATATCATTTAGAAAATAGAAAGTTGTATAACATCGTTTTGTTTTGGTAAAAAAAAGTATCTACCTATAATCTATATATATCACAAATTCTTTAAAGAACGGACATTATTTTTGAAGTCAAGACACAAACGTTACCTTATTTCCTGTTTATTTGAGTCCTTTTTTTATTGTCTAAAGTTTTACATATGTCTGCTTTTCCCCTGATTGACATCCCCCCCCCCCGCCCCCCATTTGAGTCTTCTATATTTCTGTCTCATTTCCTGCCAGGCAGTGTCCCCACAGCCCTAACATTTCACCTCAGGGCCTGTAACCACACTATCCCAGAGCCCGACATTCTGCCCGACTTCCTCCCCCAACATCCCCATTTAATTCTCCTCATCTGTCAAGGTCAGCTCAGCAGACCCACCCACCACCGCTGCCACTACTGCAAGAGAGACTGCAAAACTGTGGCAACCTTGTCTCCAAAGTACCCAGATCCCACCCACATACATAATGCCACCCTTCCGTTAATCCCTCTGTGGCACCCTCACCATGTGTTGTGTGAGCTGAGCTGCAACAAGACGGCAAGCATCTTACACTCCTGTGGTCTTCCCTTGGGCTTCTTAGCAGACCCTGCGGCAGGTGCTGGCTGCTTCTGAACAGAAAGGCAGACATGCTCGATTCATTTCTGCTGGGCCCCTGTCACACAGGAAGCAACAGAACCGTAGGAAGGTTTCAGTTCAAACATATATGGATGCACCTCTTGGACCTGGTTCCTTGAACCTATGAAACTTAGGAAGTTAAATGTTAGAAATGTTGCTTAAATTTTTTTATTTTTTATTTTACAAAAGCAACACATTTGTTATAAAAATACAGAAGAATACAATATGTGCTAGGCACTTAAGTAAGTAGTTTATATGCATTATTTTATTTTCTCCTCTACCAACCCTCAGGTAGGTACTACTATTATTCTCATTGCACAGAGCAGGAAACTGAGGCACAAAGAGGCTTCAGAGTCTAATCTGTAGCCCTCATGCTACACCCTCTTTCTACTAAAAGACAAATCCATTGGCCAAGCAGGCCACAACTCTTGGTAAGGGGCTAAATAAAGGTTCTGAGAAAGTGAGCACCAGTGAGTCTTGCATTCATGGGGTTTGGGTAAATCCCCTGCATTTTGACCAGTTCTGCGTTCCTAGTACCTGCACAGAGGATTTTTTTGGGCAGAGACGACGGTGGTTTCCTGTACTTTTCCCAGCACAGAGAAGACGGGGTTCCCTGTACTTTCCCAGCAACTGCATCACTACTGCTGCCGTCACGGCCCCTCCCTCCTCTGAGAACCCACTGCCTTTCTGACATGAAAAATGTACTATAATGACTCTGCTGGCTAATTAATTAAAAGGGAAAAAAAATCCCAATCTTCAAATATGAAATGATTAATTACATAAGCATTAACGCCTCTGCAGACTCAGAACGGCACGTCTTCAATTTAAAACTTTTCCAGCACATTATTTTCTGCCAACGTGTGTGTTTTCTGCTCATACGAGGCCGATTTCTCATACACCCCAGTCCATTTCACAGCAAATGGTCCCAAATGGTGTTTATCCTGCTCATTAGGAGCCGGTATCAATTAAGCAGGCCTGGCTGAGCTGCCTGTCCAGACCCACATCGCGTGGGCTGGCCTGTCTGTGCTCTTCCCACTGCAGAGCTGGCTGGGACATCCCTCGCCCCTCCCCACCACTTAGGGGCCCGGGCACTTATCACAGGACTGGGCAGAGCCCTGACATCAGAGAGTGTTGTTGTGCGATGTTTGCCCTTCATGGATTTTTAAAAGCGTCTTGTCTGGCTCAGACGCAAGGCTCCAAGCTGCTAGCTTTACTGGATCTTTCAATAGTTTGTTTTTAACCAGAGGAGCCTCACCCCCGCTTCCTCTCCTGCCTCCCAGCCTGTGCCCTGTTTGAGACACCCCCCCCCCCACCACCACCCGCCCCACTTCTTGTTCCACCTCAATCATGTCCCCTCTTCTCAACCTTTGCCCCTGGCAAAGGGTGAGGCCAGGGCTTCAGGGTCTACTCCACCGGGGCTGCTGGGGGCTTGGGCCATGCGGGGGAGAGGGAATCTGGAGGCCCATGTACTGTTTTTTCCCTGGTGCCAGCTGTCTGTGGGCAGTGGCCACTTCATCCTCAGGGGACTGGCCCAGGCCCAGGGGTGGCGCTCAAATCTGGGGCACGAGTTGGTTACGGAGCCACAATCAGCAGTACGGGAAGGTTTCTCAGAGGAGTAAGTTGTCACCTGGAGAAATGTTGAAGTGCAGTGAACTATCGGGTGGAATAGTTGTCTAACTCAAGGCAGGAAAGCTGACCTGTCATTAGCAATGGGAGAACTCTATGCTTCAGGCTGTAAAAATAATGTTAGAAGCCTACAGAGGCAAAGCTCTACATGGCTGGAAGATGGAGATATTAATGGTGGGCACATACCAAGAAGGACATTGCTGTTTTTCAAAAGCATAAAATGGTGCTTTCCCCACTGAAATTATGAAAAAGAAAAGCAATTATGGTTCAACATTTAGACAGGCATTAAAGCACTTTCAGTGCAAATTGAAATTATTTTTTTACTCCTGTGGCCTGAATTGATTAGCAAATGAGTTGGATTTCCTTCTCTCAGGACTTGGACAAAAAGGGAAGTTGTTGCCCTAATCGCTTGGCTCAGTGGATAGAGCGTCGGCCTGTGGACTGAAGGGTCGTGGGTTTGATTCCCCTCAAGGACATGTGCCTGGGTTGCAAGCTCGATCCCCAGTAGGGGGCATGCAGGAAGCAGCTGGTCAATGATTCTCTCTCATCATTGATGTTTCTATCTCTCCCTCTCCCTTCCTCTCTGAAATCAATAAAAATATGTTTTTTAAAAAAAGGAAAGTTGTTCTTGTGTCTCCTTTCTCTTTCCCACCTTGGTTCCCTTAAACCTGTGCTACGCAATATCAAGGCCACTAGCCATAGGTGGCTATCTCAATTAAAGTTAAAATGTTTTAAAATTACAAATTAAGGCCTTCAGCTGTGATAGCCATGTTTCAAGTGCTCAGTGACGACATGTGGCCGGCACAGACATCGGACATTACCGTCACCTCAGTGCTATCGGATTGCTAACCCACGTTTATGGTCAAAGTTAATTTGTGCATTTTGGGGTAATATTTATTGAACAGCATTTTTGTATTCTTTAAGTAACTTAAATAACAAGTCCATGAAACACTTTGTATTTTTCCCCCTTAATCTCCTCTTTCCCAAACCCTACCATTTACAGACCCCACCACCCAATGTTTCAGCTACATGGTGACATGAAGTTCTTTTTTTTTCTTTTTTAAAAATATATTTTTATGGATTTCAGGGAGCGAGAGATAGAAATATCGATGATGAGAGAGAATCATGGATCAGCTGCCTCCTGCAGGGCCGCACACCAGGGATCGAGCCCGCAACCTGGGCATGTGCCCCGACCAAGAATCAAACAGTGACCTCCCGGTTCATAGGTCAACGCTCAACCACTGAGCCACGCCGGCCGGGCAGTGGTTTCTTTCTTAAGGGGCCCTTCTTAGAAATGACAAGTTCCCCATGACTTTCTAAATCAGAGGCCTGCAAGCCCAGGAGGGGTGTGTAAATGTCCGAGGGCAGCAGATGAGCATTTGGGCCTCCCTGTGTCAGGCTGCCGCTGCTGTCCTTCCAACTGCCCCAGGAGCCACCGCAGAGCCTTCTCAGCCTCACTCCACCCCTATTCCCTGGGGCCCCCCTTATGGGTGGGATAGTGTTGAAGTGGCTAAAACTTGGCCTGAGCAGCCTGCCAGGTCCTAAGAGTGAAGCTCCATTTGCGCCCACGAGGTGCTGCTAAATGGCTGCTGGCCTCCAGCGGCCCACTCAGGTTACACGAGGCTTCATCATGGAAATTTAATGGACGCAGAGTCCTTTGCTGCAATATTTGCAATCAATATAAAAGTAGATTTAGTCTCTCTTTTTTTGCTTTGTTTTTAATTCTGATGCACAAAATCCTCCCTGAGAGTAGTTACTCTTGCATCGTTTAACTTAGAACCCGACCGGGCTGCCGGCCCCGAAGCTCACAGGATAAATGGCACTTTTACAACCCACCGGAAATTAAGTGCTAGTTGACGGACAGCATTACAGCTCTCTTGGAAAAGTCGGTGGCTGCTGCTCTCAGTCCTCGAATTTGATCGGCTCCTGGAGCGAGCTTGGCTGGGGATGGACAGCCCCCAGGCTCCCAGAGCTTGAAGGAAGTCGGCCTGCTGGCCCGGTTAGCATTCCCGCGGTGGGACACTGAGTGCTGGCTGGACATGCTTTCAGTCAAAAGGCAAAGTGCCTCTTTGAATTCTCCCAGGGAGGGGAGGGTTTGGAGGCTCACAGCCCCCAGCGGCCTCCTAAGCCGTTTCCAGGCCTGGCCTTGTTCTCGCTTTGCCCCCACCTGTGTGTGTCCCTCCCGGCCCCCTCCAGCGCCTGGCTGGGAGGCTTCCCTGGACCTGTTTATGTTGTGGGTAAAGCCTGCAAAGCCCTCCCCTGGATGAAAGCACTCTGACAGTGTGGTCTCGTTAGCCTCCTGAAAAGCAGTCATAGCTTATTGTTTCTGAAAGGATCCTTGCAAGTAGCGCAGAGGAGAAATGATTATGAAACGAAGTGATTAGATCCGTTCCAGGGAACATTTTTTAAAAACCAAGCTCATTTTCCTGAGAGAACATTTAATGCCATCGCTCCCTCCCTCTTTTAAAGCACCTGATGCCACCACGATCTTCCCTCTAGCAGCAAGCCAGCTGCCCCAAACAAGGGGACGCATGGTGATGTGCCACAGGGACCGTGTCTGGGGCCAAGTGCCCGAAAGCACCATGCCCAGAGGACAGAAACAAGGAGAGAAACATGCAATAAAGTAAGATGCACCCAGATGGCAAATACAGCATCAGAGCTGGCCAAACACACACACACCCCTTTTATTTTATTTTTTAAATTTTTATTGATTTTTTACAGAGAGGAAGGGAGAGGGAGAGGGATAGAGAGTTAGAAACATCGATGAGAGAGAAACATCGATCAGCTGCCTCCTGCACACTCCCTACTGGGGACGTGCCCGCAACCAAGGTACATGCCCTTGACCAGAACTGAACCTGGGACTCTTCAGTCCGCAGGCTGACGCCCTATCCACTGAGCCAAACCGGTTAGGGCCACACACCCCTTTTAGGGTGGAGAGAGTCAGGGTGGGGGGTGGGGTGGAGCAAGCTGGGCAGGTCAGTCTAGACATGGGCAGAAACTGCTGGAGATTCTGAGAGCCTGGGGCATGAATTGGGGTTATTATTGCCATGGTAAGTCTGAGAACCGTCATTTTTTGGGTGTTGCCTTTGTGCCAAGGCTGAGGGAGGGGTATATCAGAAGAAAGGATTCATAGGATTTGGCAAAAGACTACTCCATCCTGTCTGCCCAGTTGCTACAACTGTTACTGTCCAATGAGGCACTCAATCGTGACCAAGTGGATATGATGGCCATTTTATAGATAAAGAAACAGAGTCACAGTGAAGTTAAGGGAAGCATCCTGCGGCAGGTGCATAAACCACTCCTTAAATCCTGCTGATACTTAGCACCACAGAATTTGCTTTATTTTTTTTTTCATTTACAGCTGATATTCAATATTATCTTACTTTCAGGTGTTTAGCACAATGGTTAGGCATGTCTATGACTTACCAAGTGATTCCCGCCGAGAAGCCAAATACCCACCAGACACTACACACAGTTGCTATAGTATTATTGGCTCTATTCCCTATGCTGCCCTTCACATCCCCAGCACCACTGAACTTGCAATTCACTGGGTTAACAAGGCCCTCATTGCCCAATGAGGGAAAAAGGAAAGCAATTTTTATGATTTGGGAGCTGGTGTTATGAGCTTTTTAAACAATACACAATGTTCAAGGCCACTTGTTCCCTGTGTTACTCATAGTACTAAATCATTCATTTCTGTTGAGTACATGGCATTGGTTTAGAGCAGTGGTTCTCAACCTTCTGGCCCTTTACAGTTCCTCATGTTGTGACCCAACCATAAAATTATTTCGTTGCTACTTCATCACTGTAATGTTGCTACTGTTATGAATCGTAATGTAAATATCTGATATGCAGGATCGTCTTAGGCGACCCCTGTGAAAGGGCCGTTCGACCGCCAAAGGGGTCGCGACCCACAGGTTGAGAACCGCTGGTTTAGAGAGACAGTTAATGCCACCCGTTCTTTAAACTTGCAGGCATTATTTTTCTTTCTTGCAGACATTTTTGTAAAGCTTTCCATGTTTCCTTTTATTGGGTGTGGGAGAGCCGGAGACAGGAAGGAAGGTGGGGTGTTAAAAGGCAAACATAGAAAAGATGCTTCTTAAAAAAAGAAAACACACGTAGAAATGACTGCTTCATAAACAAAACATGAGTGCACACAGCAATTTCATATTCTTGTTCCACCCACTAGGTTGTTCTTGATGATTCAAGAACAGAACTGCCTGGGCAGATTTACAGGCTCCACGTTCCTGACATCTGTGCTGAAACAAGGCTACGTGTGTTTGCAGAGCGGTTGCTTTTGCTCAGGGAAGCAAACACACCTTGGTTTGATTCTTACCTTTGTCATAGTAGAGGCAGCCATTCTCCCATATGCATCCGTGGGCCGCTAAGATCTGAGAGCAGGCAACAGGAGAGAGGACAAGGTAGCCTGGAAGTGTGGGGTGGAATGAGATGTGCAGATCGCACCAACACCTACAAGAACGTCCTCTTCCAGCCCCCCCCCCCCCCCCCCAGTTACGCAGCTGGGCTTCAATGTGAGTCTCTTACTGGAAACCTTTGGGGTTTTGGGATTGGTGGTCTGGCTATTCCTCTCCTGGGTCTGAGCCAGTGGAGGGCAGGGGCTCTGCTGGGGGTTGCCAGGCTCCCAGAAATTTCTGAATTTCTCAGCTGTGGTTTGGGGAATGTTATACTCTTTCCAGTCCCCTTTCTTTTAAGTGGAGAGGAGATTTTGTCTTCTATTAGACACTCCCCCATATTTATAACATCCTCCTACTCCTTTTCCCAAGCCCTTGCTTCCCAGACTATGATGGTGATAGTCCTAGGACTGTTCGATTTTTGGAAGAAGACCCAGGCTGACCTTGCCATCCCTCCTCCCCAAGTCAGCCATTCGGCAACCACCTGGCAGGCTGATCCCAGGTACCTATGGACACAGGCTGGTACCTTTGCTACCTGGCAATACACTGATAATCCTGTGATTTAGAACTTTCATTTCACCTCTAAGAAGCTGAGTGGGGAAGGAACTTTCCAAAGGTGACTGAGCTTATCAGTATGAAGCACTGCGATTCAAATTCTGGCCGGTCTGGTGTTACAGCCTATGGACCTGTCACCCACTTCAGAAGGTGATCTGAAGTTAGGGCTATGACTTTGGGTTTCTAGGTGGCAGAACTAAAGAAATGTCAAATCTCCACTGTTTAAGAATCTGAGGCAGAAGGGGAGTCCAGTAAAATTATGGATTTGGCATTTGAAAATGATGACATTTTTTATTTTAAAGTGGATGCTAAAAGGTTGGCTATTATTTTAGTGGGACACTCAACTCTGCTGCTCTCTGGCCTTCAAGCTTGCAAGATAGAAGCCAAGTCTTTGGGGGCTGTTTTCATACGGGGTTCCACTTGACAGCTCTCACCTTAACTCATGTTTACTACTCTTGCGAAAGGAGACAGGAAGAGGGAAAAACAAAAGGGACAAAGGGTTGGGGACAGAGGATGTGGAAAGATTTTTAGGTTACAATCTATCTATATATATAAAATAGAGAAATATGCTAATTAACCAGGACGCTGTAACGGGTTGACCAGACAGGAGGAGGTTGTGCGTGCAGCGTCAGGAGTGGGGCGGCAGGAGCCTCCACGAGCCTGCACTGGGGGAGGGCCTGATCAGCAGCGGCTGCAGCTGCTTCAAGGGCAAGAGAGGGAGGCAGGGCCAGAACGGAGTGTGGGCAGTGCCTTGTGATTTTGAATCATGCTCTGGGCTCCTAGTATATATATAAAAGGCTAATATGCTAATTATCCATCCAGGTAATGACATCACGTAGTAACACCCGGCTTCCTCTCCCTAGTGATGGTAGCCTCCTTGCAGTTTCTTCAGCCCAGGAACATGACTTGCTGTATAGCCAGGTAGAAACATTTTACGCTTTAACCAAATGTCTATGAAGCGTTTTCCCATGCCTCATCTTAACTGATCCTCACAGAAGTCCTGGAGTAGGTAGATAGGAGACTCGGTGGAATCCTATTTTCTTTTCATTAGCTGGAAAACGGAGATTTAGAAAGTTTAGAAACTTGACCCGACTGAAAAGAATTAAGAAATGGTGGACCTTGACAATGACTTCAGGTTTTCTCACTGCAGAGAATACAATCAAACACTGCTACAGTTAAATATTTTACCCTTTGTCTCCTTATGTGATCTACAATAATAATCTGCTTCATGTTGATGTTTACTGCTGCGTTGCTGACAATTACCTGAAAGAGAAGTTGGGGTGCTTCACTGGGCTGGAAAAAGTTTATCTAAATCAGAAAGCAGGTCTAATTAAGCAAGTTTATTCTATATCTATAAAAGGCTCAGTTGACTCGTGCACACACATACATATAAAGCTCTCGCTGGCACCAATCACACGTGTGTGTTTTGATCTGTCATTGTCGATCATGAATTTGGTTGACACTTCTATTATAGAGAAAGGGTGAGTAGCGATTATTTCTTCTAATCAAATTCCTTTCAATGTGCATGAATTCATGCACCAGGCCACTCGTTTTTATTATGAACAGTTAACATTACAAAAACACAAAATTGAATAGACTTGAAATTCTAACGCCTTTTATCAGGCTAAATTAATTTTTGGTTTCTGTCAGTGACTATAGATCTAGTTTTTAAAATTAAATTTATTGGGATGACAGTTAATAAGATTATATAGGTTTCAAGTGTACATTTCTATGATACATGATCTGTACATTGCATTGTGTGTCCACCTCCCAAAGTCAAATCATCTTCCATCATCTTATATTGGACCCCCTTTACCATTTTATTGAATATTATCTCCCATGTAGACATTCATATATTTACATATTTCTTTTGTCTCATTTAATACTTGCAATCACCCTGTTAAGTTGAAATTTTTATTCTGTGGACAAGAGAGGTTAAAAAAAAACTAATCTAAGGTCAGACATCTAGTGCAGGCCTGGGATCTGGACATATTGACTTTCAATGGCTATGGAGCATCCCACATTTTAATAGAGGTAGATTTTTTTCAAAAGACAAAAAGGTCTAATACCTCAGAATAAAATGATCTAGCAACATTCACCTTCTTAAGACCCAGGTGTACGGTTCTTAATTTCCTTTCCCACTTGATTATCTAATTTCATGTAATTAGAGGACTCATGTAAATAACTACCCAAGATGGTAGCTCATTGCTCACAGCAATATGTAGAGATGATGTTCCTTTGTCATTTGTTCATTAGTTCATTCATTCATGCACTCACTTCTTCAACAGCCTGGTGAAGAACCACTATAATGTTAACTCTAATGGCTGAAGGGCCCTTGAGTGACTCTACTGTGGTTTAACACTTGGACACTATCACTCAGTAGTCTCCTTACAACTGCACCGGGGGTGATTTAAAAATATTCTAAATTAATTGGTAATTTGGGTTGTAAGTACGTGGAAACATTTCTAAAATTCTAATTTTTATGCCTTTTGGGGATCCTATATTATTTGTTTATGTATATATGGGCTTACGAAAGTCATACATGCTCATTGTACAACATTCTAATTCTTCAAACATATGTGATGCAGAAAATGAGAATCTCCAGTAATGGGGGCACCACCCTCTGACCCAAAACTGGAGAAGGCCACTGCTAATCCTTTCATTCTATGTATAGGAAAACATTGTGTGTACTATATTTTTATAGACGATGTTCATGTAAAATTGCATGACTCTTGTTCTGGTTCTCAAAAAATTTTAAGTATAATTAAGTGTATTTGAAACGATTTAAAATAAATTATGAGTCATACCCCAGTCTTTCTTAACCAGTGAAATGAAATGTGATGTGTCAAAATTGAGTTAAATCCATAATCTCTGTGGATGTGCTTTTGACTTGCACATAATGAAAAGCAGGCAGGCAAAAGTGAGGCAGCTTCACACATCATATTGACATTCAACAATGAGAAGGTCAGAGAGGGAGTTGATGTCAATATGCTCATCCCGCACTGCAACAAAGCTGTCCCAGAAACTGCAGCCTCAGCTGCCACTTCCCTTCTTTTGGGTGAGAATGCACGATCAGACCCTCAACTCCTTTGCTATGAAAATACCATGCTTTATCAAAGGTTTAATTGTTTTTCAATAATATTGATATAATCTAAATTGCAGGTTTCAAAGACAAACTTACAATTTACACACCAGATAGGGCTTATTTGGTACAAAGAATACGAGATGACAGCTGAGATTTCTAATTCTGCCGCATGAAAATTACCGAATAATTGCACGACAGGTGTCATTGTTCTGAGAATCATAAAGTGCGTGTAGCTTTCCATTTTGTTTCCCAATATGTTATTGGAGATGCTTTTCTTGGGAATATCACTAGCAATTTTAAATGTTGGGGAAAATGTTTTCCCTCTACCTTTCTTTTTGCCAAAGAGAGGGTAGATACAAGCCACAATTTTAAAAAAAGGTAATACCGCACTGTAACATGACAGCATTATAGTCTGTTTTCCATCGGGGAAATCTACCTTAGAATGGGCAAAATCCACGTGCATAAACGTTTCCCCAGATTAGAGAGGATCTTCAGTTTGCAGACTTGGCAGCAAAGAAACAGTAAAGAGGGGGAAAGCAGGACCCCCTGGGAGCCTATACCCCAGAGATGCCTGCCGCATGGTAAATCAGCACAGAACAAAGGCTCGTCACTCATATTTCTGCTCCAAAGCCAGGGGACATATGAGCCCTCTGACGACAATGAAGGATTGAAGGAAACACAACGGCCTCAACTATTACAGAGCCTACAGGCTTTAACTCTGCCAGACCCACCAAACGTCAATTTTTTAAAAAGTCAATTCTGAGAAAATTGGAGAATTAAAAAAAAAATTAAAAATTATTTCACAAGGAGGCAGGTCCTATCTACATTCAGTACAACCCAATTTAAAATTTATATTGGTCTTCCATCCTTCCCAGCTTTCACAGAGCTGCCAGCCAGAGGCCATTAGCACCAGCCCTCACAAATGGAGCAGCCGCAGCGGGCAGATTCACCCAAGCCAGGCTGCCATTTGCACTCACTCAAATCTCTTGGCGACTGGCAAGCTTCTCGGCACTGTGAACTGTGGGCACTTCCCCTGAGGATGGAATCAAGGGGACAACCTGAAGAATCATGGTATAAAGGAAGATCAGGCTTCGATGTTGGGTGGGATATGCAAATCAGAATGAGAATAGGGTGCTTTCGTGCTGTCAGAGTGTGCTGCGTTTTATTTGGGAAGTGAGACAGAATCTTCCTCTGATCAGCCACTCCATGTGACATCCCATCCCACACTCTGCTACTGACATTTTATCTCCCACTGAACAGCCCGGCTGTTGTAACATTTTCAGGATTCTTAATTTATGTCTTGCAGGATCTAAAATCAGATGGCAGAAACTTTAAGAAAATAACCAGTAGTTGACAGGCACCTTTAATACCAAAAGAAGCTGGTACACCTTAGTGCTGGGAAGAGTTGAGTACCGCTCTCTACTTTCTTCCTCCAAAATATGTTTAGAAGACAGTGGTGGCCGGGTTTGCTCAGTGGTTAGAGTGTTGGCCCAGGGACGGAAGGGTCAGGGCTCATTCCCAGTCAAGGGCATGTAGCTGGGTCACAGACCCAATCCCATGTGCAGGAGGCAACTGATCGATGTGTCTCTCTGACATCATTGTTTCTCTCTCTCTCTCTCTCTCTCTCTCTCTTTCTCCCCACTCAAAAAAAAAAAAAAAAAAAACCATTGGGAGGGAGATAGAGAGCTGTCCTAAATCACTTAATTTCTCTTTTCAATCTAACCTTTCTTGGTATGAGTGATTCTGACATTTAATTAATTAATTAATTAATTAATAGCCAAGAACTATGAAAAAGTAAAATGCCTCAAAGGTAAGCTCAGCAAGGTAAAATCTGTGAAGCTTTAAAAGCTACTGACCTATTGGTTTTCAGAACACTAGGGAGGGACGCTTATAGGACGGGGATTAGTACTTACAGAGGAGACAAGCAAGGCTCCAGAAACACGAGGAGTTGCAAATCACTCAGCCTTGAAGAAATGGTGACTCAAACTCAAGTGGCATTTCCTTTTTCCATTCGATCACAGTGCTGCGTTGTGAAAGCAGCGACTTCGGACTGGCTGACCATAGGAAGACGCTGGCACCTTTGGTCTTCCGAGCATTGGCATTGCCGAACACGGGGGCCCTTCGGCTTCACACCTGCCAAACGGGGATGCTGGTGCACACCCTCGCTCTGGAGTGCTCAGCCTTCCTCCTCCTCTTCTCAGGATGGATTGATACCACCTATTGATCTATCTATAATGTAGTGCTTAAGAGTACAGACTCTTGAGGCAGATGACTAGCTCTGCCACTAACTAAAGCTGACCTGGGCGAGATTCTGGGCTTTCCTGGGCCTCATTTTCCTGCCCTGTAAGACGGAGATGGTAATAGCACCTACCTCCTAGGATTGTTGTGAAGGGTAAGTGAGTTCATTTACGGAAAATGTTATGTGGGGGTCTCACCCATCCGTCTGCCACATGCTTTCATAAGTGCACTATAAGTGAACCTGTAATACGCTTGTGGAAGCCCCTGGCTAGAGGATAAAGCTAAGAGAAGCCTTGCTCCACCCCTGTAGGTAGGAAACTAGTCTACTCCTCTTATATACTACCTTGCACATAGTGGAGGCTAAAAAAAAAAAAAAAAAAAAAAAAATCCTTAAATTGAACAAAAGTGAATTCTACCGGAACTGAAAGTTGTCGTCCCGAATCTTTCAGGCTCGAGGTCTAGATTTTTCAAGTGTTTCTAGTCCACTTCCTTCCACTCCCCACCTCATTTATCTCAAAGGGCAGAGGTCAGGAAAAGGATGAGTAAACAGTTCGCACGGAACTCAGGTGACACGTCCTGGTGCCTGAAGGTTACGTCACTACGCATTTTTTTTTTCTACACAAAGCCCAGGAGGCTGTCTTTATGTTACTGGGGTGAGATCCCTAACAGCCCTCTGGACTAACAGCTCCCAGCAGGTGCTTCCAAATTTTATTTGCGTCTCATTCCAGGTTGTCGGAGAAGCCCGGCCGATGAGTATCTACTCCTGGGCCGACTGCCGCAGAGCGAGGCGGCAGATACGGGAGGAAAGACATGAGACTACGAGCAGGTTAATCTGGTAAAGAAAGAGAAACCTTCAGTCTGACGAGGGCCCAGGTGGCAGCCCCGCAGTACCGCTCCCTTCAAGAGAGTAGTTGCCCCGCCCCATCCCGCCCCTCTCGCGCAAGCCCCCGCCCCCTCCAGCCCTAGGCCCCGCCCCTCCAGCCCTAGGCCCCGCCCAGAGTCCACCCTACTTTCACCCTGGCAGGTCCCTCTGCCTCCGGCCTCGACAGCGGGGCGCTTGCGCACTTCTTCGAGCCTCTTAGCAGTGCCCGAATCAAAATTTGGGGAAAGAGGAAAACTCGTATTTTCTACAAACCCTGATATAGCAGCTCTCCGCGCTCTCCGAGAGATGATTATGCCTTTCTTGGCCTTTAAAACCAGGCTTCTTCCTTTATGTGGCTTAAAAGGGCATATTTTAAATTAGGCGATCTCTGGGCAGCCCGTCCCTTGGCGCAGGGTCCTTGGGCTGAGCCTTGGGGCCGACTCCCGGAAGGCAGGGTCCTTCCTTGTGGCGGTCGCGCAGGCAGCGGCTGCGAGTAGCGGGACACTGGGCGTCATGTACTACAAGTTCAGCGGCTTCACGCAGAATCTGGTGGGAGCATGGGCTTCCCATGCGTATAACCCGCAGGTACGGGTAGCACCGCGCCGGCCCGGACAGGAGAAATGGCCGTCTGAGCCTGTGCGCCTGTCAGTCGCGGCGCCGGAGCCGGGCATGGCTTCTGTCAACGCTTTGGTTTAGTTCACCCCGTAACTCCCGGCGCCGCTCCGCACCTGCTTGCGGCGGCCATGGAGGCTTCCTAGTTATGTAGATGCTCCCCTGGCGGAGCTGGCCTGGCCAGAAGTTGGGCCTGGCACTCTGCAGGGGTCAAGGTGACCCCGGACTCGTTGCTTGTGACTCGTGGGGTGTCTCGTGGGGTCGGCGGAACCCAGAATGTGACCCTGCCGAATCCGAAGTTCGGCCCTGTCTTTTTAAAGGTGTCCCAGTGGTGACTCCTGCCGCAGCCTCATCCCCGCAGGGACTGGAGAGGTGGCATGACGGCGTTGAGAGAATCTATAGGGCCAGGGCCAGGGCCAGGGCCAGGGCCAGGAGAGGCTGTGTGATCAGAATTGGGAGACTCCCTAGAAATCTTTGGGTGAGTCGGGGTAGTTACATGCAACCGCCTCCAACTGTAAAGATGGTTGACAGATGCCTATTATTTGAGCGGTCTGATTTCATTCAGATTTTGTCGATTGGACTTTCAGTCTCCAGCTCGTGTTGTAGAAATGAGGGGCTTTATAGAGTCCCGTATTCTTAAGCTGTGCTAAAATCCTGGCTTTGCTGCTTTATTTTATGACTAGTGGCCCAGTGAGCGAAATTCGTAGGGGGCGGGTGAAGAGGGGAGTGCCCCTTAGCCCGGCCTGCACCCTCTCGAAATCCGGGATCCTGGCTCCTAACTGCTCTCCTGCCTGCCTGATCAACCCCAATTGCCCCCACCCTTCCACCTAATCACCCCTAAATGCCTGCCCTTCCCTCTTCCCCCCACCAGCCTGCTCCCCCCAACTGCCATCCCCTACCGGCCTGCTTGCCCCCAACTGCCCCCCGCCCCCCCGTTTGCCCCAACCGCCTCTGCCTCGCCCCACTACCATGGCTTTGTCAGGAAAGACGCCCAGAAGGTCTCCCGGAAGGTCTCAGGGTCTAATTAGCATATTACCCTTTTATTAGTGTAGATCACGTTCCTTTGTTGTGAGCTCAGTTTCGTCTAGGGCAGCTGCAGTACAGATTACATGGGGCGTGTTCCGGGTGACTGGAGTCTTTGGCAGGTGGTAGGTACTGGGTAAGCGGTAGCTATTCCCCAAAAGCTGAGTCTGAGCTACCGTCACATTCATTTCTATCCTCATAGAGTGGTGTGGGAAGAATCGGTAAGATATGCTGCTGGCAAACGACTGGAATAGTAAGGGGCCCAGGTAGGGTGTAAAAGATGCTCCACTGTGAACCTCCTCCTTTTCCTGTGGGACACTGCAACTTGCCCAAAGTGTGCGTGTGGGGTGTTACAGGATGATTACAATCTAAGATTAGATGTGCTGTTATTACCTAGGATAGGGAGGGCAAGAAGGGCAAGTCCTGGGAGGGGTTGGGGAAGGGTCTAGAATAGGGGTGGGCAAACTTTTTGACTCGAGGGCCACAATGGGTTCTTAAACTGGACCAGAGGGCCGGAACAAAAGCGTGGATGGAGCGTTTGTGTGAACTAATATAAATTCAAAGTAAACATCATTACATAAAAGGGTACAGTCTTTTTTTTTTCAATAGTTTTATTCATTTCAAACGGACCGGATCCGGCCCGCGGGCCGTAGTTTGCCCACGGCTGGTCTAGAATCTAGATTTATAAATGAGCTTGTGATATGTCTGGTAGCAGCTGGATTTGTGGGTTATGGAATTTAATAGATTGGAGTATCTTCAGTCCATAGGCGGTAGTAGTGTCTGATGGTGGTGATCACCCAGGGATTATCTAGGGAAGAAAAGGGAATATAGCCAGACTACAGAAACACGAAGGGAGGGTGGAGAAGGAAAATTTATCAAAGGAGCAAGCCAGGATTATAAGGGAGACCAGTGTGCTGTCACTGAAACCAAATTGGTAAAGAGGTCTAAAGCAGGAGTTGTTCACCGTGATTTCTTTTACAGATTATAGGCAGACAGCCATTTCTATCATATCTGTTTCTAGTATAAATTCTGTTTTTCAGTGTACGCATCTTAAATGTTAGTTTAAACACACCACCCCTAAGAAGGTTCCCTCTTACTCTTGCCCTGCCAATCTCTGTCCACCTCCCTATTCTGACATTTATCACTATAAATAGATAGTTTTGCCTATTTTTGAATTTTATGTAAGTGGAGCCACACAGTACCCTTTTGTGTAAGTTTTCTTTTTCTCTGTTTTTGCAGTTCATGTTACATATGTTAGTAGTCAGTTCCTTTTATTGCTGTGTAGGATTTGTTGTATGAATATATCACAGTTGACCTATTCTGTTGGTTGTAGATGTTCTTTTAGTAGAGTTTTAGCATAACCACGGTTTTGTTAACTATAACTACTAAGGAAAAAGGGCAGTTTTAGAGTAAAATGAACATATATTGAAATTGAATTGACCCTCAGAGCAGAGATTACCCTGAGATGACTTTGCAGCTAGGGCTTCAGGTTTCTAGCACTTCTTGAATTGTGTTTCTCTTGAGAATTTGAACGTCCTAGTTACGTATGGATTTCTTAAGTTATGTTGAAAAAAGTGTACATGTAAGCTTTGTATGATTTGTAGATTTCAGAGTGATTGTGACAGGCATTCGCAAACCAGGTGTTCTGACTTCGGTAATTAGAGGAGTACTTAACTTTTTCCTTTCTTGGAGATAGTGGCACAATGGGAGATGTAGACGTTTGTCACTGTCAGTATTATGGAAAGTGCATTGAATAACTGTACAAGCATTGAGCAACCTAATGTGGAAAAGCTGGTTCTCTTAACAACAGTGCTCGTCGAGATTTATAAATCAACTTGATGGCAAGCAATTGTGGGGAGGATATTTTCCAGGGGTTGATTGAATAACATTTGCCTTACTTTCACATGTGGTGCCATTAAATTGGGGCCAATAAACATGTGAAAAGATCGTCAACATCATTAGTCATTAGGGAACTGCAAATACGACTCCATTTTACACCTGCTAGCATCAAGAAACCAGACAGCAGGAGTTGGTGAGAATGTGGAGAAACTGGAGCCCCCTACATTGCTGGTGGGAATGTAAAATGGTGTAGGCACTTTGGAAAACAGTTTGGCAATTTGTTACAAAGTAAACTTAATTTTACCATACGATTTAGCAATTCCTCTCCTATTTAAGCTGGCAGAATGATGTTTTAGGTAAAGGTAACAGAGTGATGGAGGGGAGGGGGGCAACTGGGGAATCATTGAGTAAGTTTGGCCGTGGTGGATGGAGGTAGGTCATGAAGGGTCTAGGATGGTAGGACTTAATTTTGTGAGAAATGAGTAGACATTTGCAAAGCAACTTACTGCACAAAGTTGTAGTAGAGTCTTGGCCAGAGGTTGAAACAAAGACATGCTTCTTACCCTTAGTTTCATGAAAGGTTAACGGAGGAGCAAGTATGACCAGAGCTATGCTTTGAAAACAATCTGACTGGGAGAGACCAGTGCCAAGGATGCCTGTTAGATCCACAAAATAGTTCAAGGTCTTCTGAATAGGAATGGAGAAGTCAGAGGTCTGGATGATAAGGATTTAGCGACCAATGAGGGAGATTTTAGGGATGAGGAAAGAGGAATCTAAGGTGATTGGGAAATTGGCGAATGGTGATGCTTTCCACAGAAGTGGGGCTCCTAATTAGACTTGTGAGAAACCAATTTTGGACAAATGGAGTGTGAGGTGTCAGGGAAACATGGAGGTAGTGATATCTGGCTTGAAGTTAGAAAGAAAGGACTTGAGGCACTGGATTGAAACTTGTTTATAGTCCTAAATCACAGGAAAACATTTCAAAATATGCCTATGAAAAGAGATTAGAGAATATACAATTATAATAATTGATGGGATAAGATAATGGGATGACAGACAACTTTAAAACTCAATATTTTAAACTTTTACAGTATTATAAATGGAAATATGAAATTATTTAAAATTGTTAAGATGATTAGTACTATTTTCAGATGATATTGCTCAAAAACTTTGCTGTAGTTTTGAATCACTTGAGTGAACAAACAAAGCAATTAGGTATTAAAGTGCTTTCACATTAGTCCTGTCAAAACATGAATTTAATTTAAAACCATATTTGAAGATGCTTGGTAGGAAGGGTTTTTTTAATTTTTTTCATTCAGGGGGAAATGATCATTAGGAGAAAATACAAATTGCTTACAGAATAAAGGGAGTGTGTAAAATTCTCCTGTTCAAAGAAAGACCCTTTTAAGCCTTGTGGGTAGGATCCCTTTCCCAGCCCAGACTCCTGAGCCTCTCTGTTTGAGTGTGTTATATACCAAACGTAGGCTAATAGCGTATGGACCAAACTTTCTCTTTAAATGGATCGTTGTTGAGGGGCAGTGACTGGGGCAGGTAGTGAAATACTTAAAATCCAGGGCTCTGTACTTGAGAGAGGCTTGAGTGTTGACACTTGGCTCTGTGACCTCAGGCAGGTTACCCTCTCCGATGCAGTTTTCTCCTCTGCAAAAAAAGGGAATAGTAACATCTCCCTAGGGTTGCTGTCAGGATTAAATGAGATGATGCATATGAAATGTTTAAATTAACATGATGCTGGGCACATAACAAGGGCTCAGATATTAGCTGCTGTTACTCCATAACATGAATATTCATAATAGCAGAGATTGTATCTGTCTTATTCATTGTGTATTTTTAGTAAGTGCTCAGTAATATATGTAAATGAGTAAATGGAATACAGAATAAAGGCCGTGATTCAGCCCCATTTATAGAAGCCAAGTTTATTCTAATACTGTTTTGTTGCCCTGTTGATCCTACTGCCTGCCTGGTGGGAGTAACATTGAGGTTTTCAATATTTGCTTTTTAAAATAGGTTCTGTCAATTATAGGCAAACTTAGGTTTTTTTGTTTTGTTTTGTTTTTTAAATATATTGATTTTTTACAGAGAGGAAGGGAGGGGGATAGAGAGTTATAAACATCGATGAGAGAGAAACATGGATCAGCTGCCTCCTGTACACCTCCCACTGGGGATGTGCCCGCAACCAAGGTACATGACCTTGACCAGAATCGAATCTGGGACCCTTCAGTCCGCAGGCTGACGCTCTATCCACTGAGCCACTGAGCCAAAACGGCTAGGACAAACTTAGGTTTTTTTGAAGAGAACAGGAACCAGGGGTCTAACAACTGTATTTATTAATTTTGGGCAAAGAGTTTCCATTTTCATCTGTAAAAAAGGAAGAGGCTGAACTTGAACTCTACTTTCTAACTTTAAAATTTTATTTTTCCTGGTTAGAATTTAATATAAAAGGAAGTGATTTTTATTGATTTGGAATCTAACTTCCTCATTTTAATCTGCAGGTTATTTTGGAGAACCATCTATATATCTGCCACTGTAGATTTACTTCTTCAGATGGAAAACCAGAGTTCCCTTTAGGCTCCTTCGTCCGTCTATATCTGTCTATCTTAGTTATCTAAAGTTGTATTGCTTTTCCCAATGTTTCTTTTTTTGTGTGTGTGTGAGGGAAACTGCAGGCCTCCTCTAAATTGTAGTCCGGCAGTGCTAAAAAGGGTTTGCAGGAGTAGGGGTGTTCTGGGGAAAAGGGGGTTGGAGCTCTTCTTGTGAGGTCCATATCCATGACTGTTCGAAGTGTGCTAAGGGCCTTGGGTTCCTTTTAAAGTAACAGCTTTATTGAGATATGATTCACATACCATACACTTACTAATTTAAAATGTACCATTGAAGTTTATTTTAGTGTATTCACAGATAATGTGTAACCATCGCCATATCAGTTTCAGAGTATTCCCATTACCTCAAAAAGAAACCTGTACCCTTCAGCTCTGATCCCCTTACTCCTCACCTCCCAGCCCTAAGCAACCACTAGTCTCTATTCTGTCTCTTAGATTTTCCTAGTTTGGACTGTTATATGAATGGGATCATAATGTGGGCTTTTATGACTGGCTCCTTTTACTCGGTGCAGTATTTTCAAGGTTAATTGGTGTTATAGCATGAATCAGTACTTTAGTTTTCTTTCCCCTTAGGTTTTTTTTTAAGCCTGTGGGTTTGTCCTTCCTTTATCAATGTGGCTGAGGTTACAAATAGTAACCTGTACTAACCCCCAAATCTCATTCAGTTTATATTTGTTGAATACCTGTGAGTGCAGGTACACTACTTTAGGCATATATTTACTATGTCACGCAGTCCTTTCAGTGGTAGATACTGTAACTATCATACACATGTCACACATGAGGACACTGAGGTTTCCTTTTTGTTTTTATAAAATTAAAGTTTTTAAAAAACTTACGGGCTTATTAATGCTGGAAAATTTAGTTACTCTAATTATTTTGTGTTTGTTTTCTGGCTCTGAAAGACATCTCTTACCATTAAAGTTTCTTCCAGATGGAGGTATTTTTGTACTGTGTGCCTGAAAAGAATCTGAAGTCCTTTCTGGGGTTAGAGAGTCCATATTGGTATATCAGCTCACCAGGAGAAGGAAAGGGACCGCCAGCTCTTTCTTGAAACCAGAGTTTGTACAGATTATAAATGTTTTACTGGTTTGACAAGATAGACACAATAGTATTTCTAGAATGGGCCTTTGTTGTTTGTCCTTGCTCCCTGTGCCCCCCTCGCTTCTCCCCCCTCTTCATGGCCGGGGGTGCTTGACAGGTTGCTCTGGTAAAGTGGACTAGGGTATTTTGTTGAAAGTTTAAGGACTTTAAACCTTAAACTTAAAAAATTAAAGGCCTTGTAATGCAGAGTTAGAGAGGCTTTCCTTCCCTCTCATGGTGGAATGACTGCCTCCACTATTCCAGACAGCCTGCTCCTTGAAAGGCTTGTTCAGATGCCCAGACATACTTTCTTCCTTTTTTCCTGCAGGGATTAAAGCCTGTGGTTTCCACAGAAGCACCGCCTATCATATTTGCCACAC
Source organism: Myotis nattereri (assembly GCF_964212035.1). Taxonomy (NCBI): domain Eukaryota; kingdom Metazoa; phylum Chordata; class Mammalia; order Chiroptera; family Vespertilionidae; genus Myotis; species Myotis nattereri. The sequence goes on from NC_138085.1 coordinate 62,532,844, forward strand.
CAACTAAACTGACTTCCGATTATCCTATATATGATTATGCTGGGAAAAACAAAGTTCCAGAGCTGCAGAAGTTTTTCCAGGTGAGAGGAGGCACTCGGGAACAAAGAAGCCTGTGAAATAAATAGGTTTAAAAACAAACACTATGAAACCGAATGTTAATCTAGTTTACTACCCCCTTCTCTCTTTTTCCTTAAATAGAATTCTTTTGATATTATTTGAGCCATAAACTAGTAGAACTCATTGTAGGGAGAAACTGATGAGAGAGAGAGGGTGATTAATTTTCTTATCAGTATTTGAGGGTATGCAGATTTTTAAATTGCATATATTAGATGGAGGAAACAGTAGCATGTATTATGTATAAACATTATGAATAATCCAATATATATTTGGGTTTGTGACACATGCAATGACTTTTGGCATTGAGTTTTCTTCTAATTGTTTTTTTTGCCTCCTTGATATTAAAATTCACTGAGCTGTTGCTAGAAGTGGAGGAGGCTCTCTTGGGTTTGCTGATCAACAGAGAGAAGCTAAAACTGGATTTAAAATTTTATAAACATTAATCTATATACAGATAATGTCTCAGATGCCATGGGAGTGGTAGTGCCTGTTACTGCTGTTGCTGGGAGGTAGCTTCTCCCTCCTCAAAAATACTATGTCCAGATTCAGGACTGGCCTGGGGACTTTTGATCAGTTTAATCCATTTTAATCTGCTAAGTAAAATTTTTTTTTTAAAATATATTTTATTGATTTTTTACAGAGAGGGAGAGAGATAGAGAGTTAGAAACATCGATGAGAGAGAAACATCGATGAGAGAGAAACATCGATCAGCTGCCTCCCGCACACCTCCCACTGGGGATGTGCCCGCAACCCAGGTACATGCCCCCGACCAGAATCGAACCTGGGACCCCTCAGTCCGCAAGCCGACACTCTATCCACTGAGCCAAACCGGCCTCGGCTGCTAAGTAAAATTTTTGTGTGTATGTGTGTTTTTGTTAATCTTCACCAGAGGATATTTTTTTTTATTGATATTTTTAGAGAGCGTGGAAGGGAGGGAGTATCAGGAGAGAGAGAGAAACATCCTTGTGAGACACATCTATTGATTGCCTCCGGTGCCAGGGACTTGAATCTGAGACCCTTCGGTTCTCAGGCCAATGCTCTAACCACTGAGCAAGCTGGCAAGGGCTGATAAGTCCATCTTGAGCAGGGTGGGGGTCTTGGCGTTGCAGTGGGGAGGGATTTTGGAGACTTCAAAATAATGGATTAAACGTTTTATGGATTGTCGTTATTAAATGGATTTGACACACCTTAATGGAAAGAAGGTGGCTGAATAAAAAAAATGGAATTGAACCTATTAACTGACCTGGTGTGCTCAGACTCCATCCACCAGTGATCAGGAAGTCAAAGTAAATATAGAGCATTTCTTGTGCCTACATAGCTCTTAAGTTAGCTGCTGGTTACCTTTATGTTTTAAAAAAATTCACCAATGCGTCTTTCTTAGTTAAGCAATATGATAAATTCCTTAGAAACTTGGAATTTGTTGCATGCACGTTCTTGAGGCTGTATTATGGAGAATTATTTTGGATTTACAAACTTTAGTTACATTTATAAGAAAATATACTAGTATTTCAATTAGCATTTTAATGGATTAGGGCTTTTCCTACTATAATGGGTTAGTCATAGAGTAGAGACATTTGTTCTTTACTAGCCTAAATTATAAATCTTTTTCTTATCAACCATGTCCTTGATAATTCTTTCTTTCAAGAAATCTGATGGTGTGCCCATCCACCTGAAACGAGGCCTGCCTGACCAAATGCTTTACCGGACCACCATGGCACTGACGTTGGGAGGGACCATCTACTGCCTCATCGCCCTCTACATGGCTTCACAGCCCAGAAACAAATGAATTAGGCTGCAAAAGACTGGTTTGCTTTTTGGCATAAACCCTTTGAATTTTTGTTTCTGTAAAAAAAAATTATTTTTTACTTGAATGGTCTTACTATTTTGTAAGAAAAAAATAGAAGATAATAAGACATTATTTTGGTTTGTTCATGAAATGCACATGGCCTGTCAGAGCTCATTTGACAGTTAAAACTATTGCTCAAAGAAGTGCTGCTGCTCTCCGAATTTGAGCTCTTGATTTCCCTGGAGGCTCTGGATGGAGGCTGCACACAGACTCATTAACGGCGGTCTGTGCTCAGGTCCTTGGGGACCCATGGTCGCCTTTTTGAGCATGTGGGGCAGAAACCTTTCTGGGTTTGGACATGTCTGAGGAAGGAAGACAAAAGCCAAGGCCAGGTGCATGAAATGAAGTATTGTGGCTGTAGTTACCTTGGGGATTTTCCATCTTGCAGTAAAATGTTAATAGAAATTATTTGCAGCACGCCTCTATTCATTGGGCAGTTTGTTTCAAAGGGTTATTTGCCTCATCCCAGATCTTTAGTGAAATTTTATGTGTAATTATTATGTATTTATTCCACTATGGGAATAGAACACCTGTTTAGTGTTGCATTTTAGACCGATGTCTGTTTTATTAATGAAACTGTGACACAAAGTCTCCTTTACCTTTTAAAAGCATTATGATTTTTAAGTTATGATTTATTTTGATTGTGGAATAAATACATGAATGAAAAATCTGAAGTTTGAAGTTTTTTAAATGATCTTTCAGAAAAATTTCAGAACACCAGAGGCATCTTAAACCTGAGTCTTAATTTCTTTCTTTTTAATTTGGTACCAGATAATCTTTACAAAATAGTTCCTCAAAGTCTAGTAATAGAAGGCTAATGGTATACTGATGATTACCATATGCTTCCTAGGAAACCTGCTTGCCTCGTAGTGAAATGTGCCTGTTACACACAGTTCATTTAGACATTAATTTCCTGTGCCATCACACTTGGTAGACTCACACATCCTACATTAATGCTGAAAAAAGGTGGAATTTTATTATATACTAGAGGCCAGGTGCACAAAATTTGTGTACAGGAGGGGGGGTGTCCCCTCAGCCCGGCCTGCATCCTCTCGCAATCCTGAACCGCTGGCTCCTAACCATTCTCCTGCCTGCCTGATCACCCCTAACCACTCTGCTTGCCTGCCTGCCTGATCGCCCCTAACCACTCTGCTTGCCTGCCTGCCTGATCGCCCCTAACTGCTCGTCTGCCTGCCTGATTGCCTCTAACTGCCTCTGCCTCAGCCTCAGCCTCAGCCCCCGCTGCCGCGGCTTCGTCTAGAACAGTGATGGCGAACCTATGACACACGTGTCAGAGGTGACATGCAAACTCATTTTTTTGGTTGATTTTTCTTTGTTAAATGGCATTTAAATATATAAAATAAATATCAAAAATATAAATCTTTGTTTTACTATGGTTGCAAATATCAAAAAATTTCTATATGTGACACGGCACCAGAGTTAAGTTAGAGTTTTTCAAAATGCTGACACGCCGAGCTCAAAAGGTTCGCCATCACTGGTCTAGAAGGATGTCCGAAATGACGTCTGGAAGGTCATTCAGCTGTCTGGTCTAATTAGCATATTATGCTTTTACTAGTGGCCCAGTGCACAAAATTCGTGCATGAAGGGGGGGGGTGTGTCCCTCAGCCCGGCCTGCACCCTCTCCAATCTGGGACCCCTGGAAGAATGTCCTACTGCTGGTTTACAGGGATTGGGTCTAAACCGGCAGTCGGACATCCCTCTCAAAATCCGGGACTGCTGGCTCCTAACCGCTCACCTGCCTGCCTGCCTGATTGCCCCAGCCACTCTGCCTGCCAGCCTGCTCACCCCCAACTGCTCCCCGCCGCTGGCCTGCTTGCCCCCAAATGCCCCCCCACCAGCCTGATCACCCCCAACTGCCCCTTGTGCCAGTGTACTTACCCCCAACTACCCCCCGTGCCAGTGTGCTCACCCCCAACTGCCCCCCCTGCTGGCCTATTTGTCCCCACCTTCCCTCCCCACTGCCCCCCTGCTGGCCTGCTCACTCCAAACTGCCCCCCCCCACAGTCCTGATCACCCCCAACTGACTCCCACTGATGGCCTGCTCACCCCCCACCGGCCCCCCCCACCGGCCTGATCACCCACAACTGCCGTCCCCTCTTGGCCTCTAACCGCCTCTACCTTGGCCCCGCCACCATGGCTTTGTCCAGAAGAACGTCCAGAAGGTCTCCTGGAAGGTCTCCCAGTCTAATTAGCATATTACCCTTTTATTAGTATAGAGGCCTGGTGCACAGGTGGGGGTAGGCTGGTTTGCCCTGAAGGGTGTCCCGGATCAGGGTAGGGGTTCCCTTGGGGCATGGGGTGGCCTGAGCGAGGGTCCTGTGGTGGTTTGCAGGCTGGCCATGCCCCCATGGGGTGAGGGTCCCTGCTGGGGGGGGGCGTGGCCAGCCTGGGAGGGGCTGAGGGCTGTTTTCAAGCTGGCCACACCTCCTTCAGGGTGGGGGTTCCCACTGGGGTGCCTGGCTAACCTGGGTGAGGGGCTGAGGGCCATTTTCAGGCTGGCCACGACCCCTGGAGACCCAGGTCCCCAGCCTCTCCTTCAGCAGCAGCCAGGGCAGGAGGGAAGCTTGGCTTCCTCTGTCACCAGGGGCAACCCAAGCCTCCAGCTCCATGGCCACCGCCATCTTTGTTGGGTTAATTTGCATACTCGCCCTGATTGGCTGGTGGGTGTAGCAGAGGGATGGTCAATTTGCATGTTTCCCTTTTATTAGTGTAGATTATTATAGATGAAGTGGTGGTCTGTATCTTGTCATAACAAAGGACAGTGATTTCTTACGGAGGGTAAAATACTGTTTTTATAAACAATAGCATTCCCAAAGGCTAGGTAGTTGTTATTTGTCTGTATAAGTCTAAACTTTATTCTTCGATATTTCTCCCAAGTTTTTATTTTGAAAAATTTCAGATGACAGAAACATTGCAAGAATAGTACAAAATACACCTGTACATCCTTCACTTGGATCACTTGTTATCAATATATAGCCACTTTTCCTTTTTCTTGCTTTCCCAAAGCACAGGCACACAATGAATGTATGTACATAAACATTTGGTTTTTGCTAAATCATTTAGGATTAAGCTATAGAATTATGATGATTCAGCCATAAATACTTTAGACAGTATCTCCTAAGAGTAAGGATATAACTCATTTGTCACACCCCATTTAACATTGATAACAATACTGATACCTAATATAGAGTCTCTCTTTAATTTTCCCCAGGTATCCTAATAATGTGTCCTTTGTAGTTATGTTTTTTAAAATAACAGCTTTATTATGATATAATTCACATACCATACAATTCACCTTTTAAAGTGTACAATTCAGCCCTGAGCAGTGGTTAGAGTGTGGGCCCATTCACCAAAGGGTTGTGGGTTTGATTCCGGGTCCCAGTAGGGGTGTATGTGGGAGGCAACCAATCGATGTTTCTCACATCAATGTTTCTCCCCTGCTTCCTACCTGCCACTCTCTAAAAGGCAATGGAAAAAATATCCTCTGGTGAGGATTGACAGCAACAACAAAAGGTGTACAATTCAGTGGGTTTTCCTAAATTCAGAGTTGTGCTACCATTGCCACAAATCAGTTTTAAAACAGTTTTATTACCCTAAGAGGAAACTCTATGTGCCATTAGCAGTCACTTCCCTTCCCTACCGTAACTTCTAGCCCTGGGCAACCACTAATCTATTTTCTGTCTCTCTAGGTTTTTTTCTTTCTGGCCATTTCAATAAATACAGTAAAACCTCAACGTAACGGACTAATTCAGACGCGGGGTATCTGTTAAAACTGAAAGTTCGTTATATAATAGAGTAGGTTTTCCGAATGCATGTTAACAAAACTGACAAATTAGTTTACCTGTTTTTACTGATGTAGATAATTTGTGAATTTAAAATTATGTATGAAAATTTTAATTTCATGTAGAAGTTTTCTATATGTATTACAGCAATTAAAAATTTATATTGAATAGATCACTGCGAGTAAATAGATGCTAGAACATTGGCTAGCATGCATTAAAACTGCTGCAGAAAGTCATGCCATGCAACAACAGAACCAATTACCACTTGCAATGTGGTGCGATCATGTGCTAATCATTTGCTGAACATTGTTTACTAGCGGTGACTCTTGGATATAAATATGTAGACTGTAGTTGTAGATGTGTAATATTTAATTATGTGAAATTGCTACAGTTTTTCCCAACATTTGGCCTATCTGCCTAAATTTGTTGAAAATAACAGTGAATTAATAACAAATGAGAATGACCTGTTACTTTAATTATAAGCAAATATAGGTTAAAAGTATTTTCAAATTAACAGGGCATTAAGTTTTGCATATGACATGTGGACCAGAAATTTTGTTTGTTAAATTGAAAGTCTGTTAAATTGAAGTCTGCAAAATCGAGGGTTTACTCTATAATCAATCATACAATATATGATCTTTTGTAACTGATTTCTCTCACTGTAATGATTTCGAGGTTCATCTATATTGTATTATGTATCAGTACTTCATTCCTTTTATGGCTGAATAATATTATATGGATATACCACATTTTCTTTATCTCTTCATCAGTTGATGGATATTTAGGTTATTGCCACTTTTGGCTATTATGAATAATGAATGTTTTTATGAATGTTGGTATACAAGTATTTTTTTATTTTTAGATTTATTGGGTCAACACTGGTTAACACAGTTACACAGGTTTCAGGTGCACAGATCTACATCAGGTATTTGATGGACATAGGGCATATAATGAGTGAAATGCTGAGTCCTATGGTAACTCCATATTTAACCTTTTTTAAAAATTGATTTTTAGCCGAAACCGGTTTGGCTCAGTGGATAGAGCGTCGGCCTGCGGACTGAAAGGTCCCAGGTTCGATTCCGGTCAAGGGCATGTACCTGGGTTGCGGGCACATCCCCAGTGGGAGATGTGAAGGAGGCAGCTGATAGATGTTTCTCTCTCATCGATGTTTCTAACTCTCTATCCCTCTCCCTTCCTCTCTGTGAAAAATCAATAAAATATATTTTAAAAAAATTGATTTTTAGAGAGAGGGAGGAAGAAACAGAGAGAAACTGATGAGAGAGAGAAACATTGATTGACTGCCAGTATTTTGCAGAATATCCTTTAACTTGGATTTGTCTAATGGTCTCCTTATAATTGGATCCAGGTAAAACATTTTTGTCAGGAATTCTTTATATATAGTGCGTTTTCCTTATTATATCAGTGGTATAATAAGGTACTCAAAACCAGTTTGTCCCATTATTGATGATTTGAATTAGATAATTAAAATGTGAGATTTCTCCCTTGTAAAGATACCCTTTCCCCTTTGTAATTAACAAGTAATCTGTGGGGTGATATTTGAGACTGGGAATATCCTATTTTCAATAGTTTCGCATCCAGTGTTAGTGTTCATTGATGATTCTTTGAATAATTTATTTTCATTTTTTGGGGGATATGTTCTTTGTTATTGATTTTAGAGAGACGGGAAGAGAGGGAGAGGGAGAGAAACATCCATTGGCTATCTCCTGCATGCCCCTGACCAGAGTTCGAACCTGCACCCAGGCATGTGGCCCGACCGGAAATTGAACTGGCCACCCCTTGGTACGTGGGACGATGTTCAACCAACTGAGCCACAGCGGCTGGGCTCAGTCTTTTTTATTTTATTTTATTGTTGACAGGATTACAGATGTCTCCCATCCCCCACTTTACCTCCCCCTTCTGCCCAGTCCTTCCCTACCCCCCAGGTCTTCACCAACCTATTGTTGTCTTTGGGTTATGCATAGAAGTATACAAGTTCTTTGGTTTATCTCTCCTTGTCCCCTGACCTGAGTCATTTATTTTTAAGATGGTATTAAAAAGTGACTTTCTATTCTGTCATTTCTTCTGCAATGTTGATATTTTTCTGTGAAGATGAGTACTCCCCTTTTAAAAAGTTTTAATGTGATTTTCTCATTCAATGTAATAACCATCTCTGTAGTTATCATTCTGATGCTCAAATTCAGCTCAAATGTGGTTTCTATGTCCTGTTGACATGCCCCTGTCAGTCTCTGAGCATTTCTTCACTTCCTGACACACAAGATGCTTTCCATGCTGACCTTACATTGTCTCCAGCCCCGTTGCCTCTGTTTACGTTCAGGTGTGTTCTATTCACAGATGAGATGCATTTTCCTTCGCTGCCTGTTTTGTTTTTGACCAAGTGGCATTGCACATTCTTAATACTCACAGTGGAGATTGTTCTCTGCTTTATTTTTCTGCATTGTGTTCCATTTTATGAACATACCATAGTTTATTTAACTAGTCTCATTTTGATGGTTAGCCATGAGGGGAGTGCCTGCTCGCCCTCTTCTTTGCCAACCTGGTAAGTGATAACATTCCTTTGGTTTAAAGTGCCTTCCTATTGAAATTAGTGATGTTGAATATCTTTCTTTTATTTAAAATTTATTCTTACTTTAAAAAATCTTATTTTTAAAGGTAAGTTTTATTTCTTTTTTTTGTCAACTGTCTACTCATGTACTTTTCCCACTTGTGTCCAGGTCCTTTTGATAGTGCCATTAATGTCTTTGGTCCATCTGCTGCCTTCCTCAGGAACAGTCTCTGCTGACTTCTCTGAGCCAAACGTCTTCTGTTTGCAGGTTCCAGAAACTCATTAGAACCAGCCTGTGCAGAAAGGGGGATGTCCCAGAACCCAAGCGCAGTTGGGCCTCACAAGGATTACCTTTGGGACAAGGTGATTGTGACTTAATAGTTTAAGCCCTTATCTATAATACACCAGAAATTACTTCGTGCAACTATTTCAACTTGCAGTGAAAGGTTTTAGTAGATAAACTTGCATATGCAAAAGGCATCACAAAGATTTTCAAAATTCTTTAGGGTGCACAAAAGCAAGAAAGGGTGCAAATGGCTACTTTGACGTTCTTTCTTATTTATCATTTGTTTTCTCTGTCAGCAGATGCCCTTTCAGGTTCCAACTTTCCTTCTCCTTCCAGGCCCCTCTTCTAGTGTGACTTTGGTGTGACGCTATCAATGTCAGGGTGAGGGTGGGAGTGACTCTTGTAATACTGGCTGGCTGGCTTTGATTTATATACTTTTTCTCCTCTTTGTGAGTGTGGCTCTGGGCAGGCTGCCCGGCTTTCTGGCTCATTGATCTTCCATAGCTAGCGGATACACCAGGGGCAATGGTGATTGATTGCTTAGAAATTGAGATACTATCTGGTCCGAGTGATTTAGTACATTTGTTGGACATTTGACTGCACCTATCCTGGGTCGGATCACTCTCATCTGTCACCAAGCACTGCCCACGGCGGGCTGGCTGAGAAGTGGGCTCTGTCCTTAGTGCTCCTCTCGCAGGCGCGTTGGCTGCCATCCTTGGTTGTCTGGGGCCCCTCTGACTCATGGGTGAAGGCGGCCCCTAATGCTCTGCTGCTTTCAGATATTTAGTTAGTGCAAAAACACACACTACCAGGTGCCGGGGACCCAAAGATGAGTCAGATACCTTTGCCCTATAAGCAAGCACTCTATTTCAACATTAAATATTATTTTTAAAAGTTAAAAAAATATCTTTAGGTCCTTTTTAGGGTGGCTCTTGTCTCTTAGGATTAGTAAATCATTTGGTTAAGAACCTTTCTTTTTTTTTTTTTTTAAATATATATTTTATTGGTTTTTCACAGAGAGGAAGGGAGAGGGATAGAGAGTTAGAAACATCGATGAGAGAGATAGAAACATCGGTCAGCTGCCTCCTGCACACTCCCCACTGGGGATGTGCCCGCAACCAAGGTACATGCCCTTGACCGGAATCGAACCTGGGACCCTTGAGTCCGCAGGCCGACACTCTATCCACTCAGCCAATCGGTTAGGGCAAGAACCTTTCTTGTTATAGAGCAATTTCACTGTTATCCCTTGCCCTTCCCTTTGGGGAGCTCCTTGGGATGGATGGGGTTTGGTTACCTTAGGACAGGCTGCCTCTGGGTAGATGTGGGTGGCGGAGTGTGGCTGTGGATTCTCTTCTGGGAAACGTGCACCTTGGCTGTAGGGGGCGTACCCTCATGGTTGTGAGGGCAGCATCAGCTGACCTTGCTCTCATGACTTGAGCAACTGGGGTGAGTCGGCCACCTTGCAAGAGAGTGTTGGAGCAGATGGCCATCCGCAGTCTCCTCTGCCGCCAGCAGCCGTCACTCGCGTGAGTTTCATTAGGACTCTTGACTGGGGCAGCGCCAGGTGCACAGGTGCTGCAGGATGTCTTGGGTAGACCGAGACCGGATGCTGCTTATTGCTCAGGGTCCAGAGTGTTAGAGCTGATTTCCAGGAAAGCTGCTGCAGGTACTACTGGAAAAGGTCAGGCAGAGTGGCTGGGAATAGCATTCTTTAGATAATACTTCTTTCCTCGAGTGCTAACAGCCCTCCCGGGACGTCATGCGTTTTCTTGCCTTTGACACGAAGCTTTGTCATGGTCACGTGGCTGTACCTCAGGGCCAAAGTACAGGTCCTTCACATTGCCCAGTATGTACTGGGTAGATTAGACTCTTTGCCAACTTCAAATATCACATTCTGATGGAAGTTGGCTGAAGCTGCCCCAAGCTGTGGGAAATGTTAGGGCAGCCTCCCAGTCAGCAGGAAAAAAGTTTTAGAAGCAGAAACTCATTGCAAAAGGGCCTTGGTACGGCTACGAAATGCAACTGACAAAAGCAGGAACCTTGGTTTTCAAAGGCAGAAAAGGAGTGAGGCAGATACCTGGGGCCTGGGTGAAGTGCCAGAGTCAGCTCAGAAAATAGGGGTCTTTCCTGAGGGCACCTAGCCAGGCAGGATGGCTGAGCCAGGGCTCTTGACACATTCCAGCACTGTGAAGGGGAGGGAGAGAAGGCGAAGAGGGCAGGTAGGCAAGAGTAGAGTGGAGGCGCGGGGGCAGGGGTCTGCTGGCCCTGGGCTCACTTGGAGGGCCTGGTTGCACCTGGCTTACGCCGAAGTTGTTGGAGAGAATGGAGCCAGAGCCCAGGACTACGGGAAAGGCCAAGGAAGGAGTCAGCTTGGTGGCCCGGCTCAGCCTCGGCCTCTGTCTTTAGAGAGGCTTGCGACAGGTTACAGAAATTCCTGGCCACTGGCGAGGGTGGGGGAAAGATGGAAAATGTTCTAGAATTGGTGAATACCTGTCAGGCCCCATGCCCATCTTCCCCTCCCCCACCACACCCCTGCTCAGGCCACAAAACCCTCATGTTAGATAGCAGGTTAATTTGAAAATTGAGTTGCAGCTGGATGAGTTGATGTTAACTTAAAGTTCAGTGGTGTTTAATTAAAGCCATCCAGAGACTAAAACTGCTCTCGGGAAATTATTCTGACCGAATAATTAAAGAGAATGAAGGTTAGAAATGTGTTTCTGGCTATATCCGTGTTGCATTCTGCATCTTCAAAACATGAATTTCATTAACCTTTCATGAACCAACATTAAATTGTTTTCAATTGGTTGTCATTCTAATTAGAGTCACACAGAAGGGCCTTTGTTTGTACTTGGTGTCTGTTCCCTTTTCTCCTGGATTCATGTCCTCTTGAAGCAACGTCATTTGGAAAATCGGTTTATATATGTATGTGTCTGCCCATGTATATGTATGTGTCTCCCTTAGTCGGACCCTGTTCATTGAGTATCAGGAAGTGCCGTGCCAGAGGAAGTAGGCCGCAACTGCAGCAGGAAGGCTGAGGTAAGCAGTCACTGCTGATGGTTAGGGCAGGGTGTGTAACTTGCAAAAACATGTCCTATGGCCATGGGAGCTCAGGAGTGGTCACCAGCCAGCCCAGGCCAGCGTGGGCAGGTCTTAGGAAGCTGAGGACCTGGTGGGTCAGGAGGTGAGTGTGCTGCCCTTTGCGATATCATGATCTAGCTGCCTGAGCCTTAGGCTGCCCCTGAGCCTTATGCCTTGAGATTGGTTGGCCTTACTTCTGCCGGGCGAGGGATCAGCGTCCTCATCTGGGCCTGTCTGCAGCCTCAGTCTCCTGAGAGTCAGCATTCCCAGGCTTCTGTCTAGCGGCCATAGCAGGAGGTGTGGGGAGAACGGTGGGATAAAGTTCAGTATCCCTGCTGTAGGATTTACTATACCTTGTCATCCAGCATATTTTTTCTATTTATTTTCCTGAGTGATTATGGGTGGGGTGTGTTGCAACCGAGAAGTCAACCCAGGGTTCGTCAAGGTGGACCGTCCCAGCCCCGGGAACTGGGGAGGTAGGGAGGGGAGACGGGCTTTCTTCAGCTCCAGGTCTGGACAGAGGTCAGAGGTGCTGACTCCACCCTTATTTATGTATCTTGGGAATGTGAGTGTGTGGTGGGGACACTTGCTGGTCTTTGCAGAGCTCTGTGCTGTGCTCTGGGCCCAGAAGAATCTCACTGGGATCTGGGGTCGGGCCAGATGCCACTGAAGACAGAAGGGCAGACCGACTCCCCTGGTGAAGACGGTCGTGCCTTAAGCTTCATCCCCAAGAGCAGTCTGGGCCTGGGGTTGCCTAGTGCTGTCGGCCAACCTGGCCACTTTTGAGCTGGGTCTTAAAGTCTCCTGAGTACCCTGGGCCATCTCTGGCTTCCCACAAGTTCTGCTTCCTTCCCTTATGGACTACCAGGTGCCCTGTTGTCCTTTCCACAGGGCTTTTCCATGGACAGATCTGGGTTACTTGAGACAGGGACTTGCCCCATTTTTACCACCAGTAACCCTGTGGCACTAACCATTCATTCTGTAATCGCTGTGTCAGATTCTGTGTCAGGGACCAGAGAGAGGTGATACTATCCCTGGCCTTCAGAGCTCAGAATGATGAGTGCCCTCCCAGACAAATCCCCGTGTTTAACTTTGATAATGTTTAATGAAAATGTAATTACTGTAATTTAAAAGAACTTCCTTCTATTTTAATGTGAGGGTTTCCCATAGAAACTACTTCAGCTTTGGCAGCTGTGAATGGCAGCTTTATTAATGGAGCCATCTGCAGGCTTTCCTAACAGTTTGTTGCACTGCTCATCGCTTCCAGAGCAAACATTGTTTATTGGGTTGGAGGCCCCAGCCAGTCATCGGGAGGGGCAGCCTTCCCTGTGCCCTGATGCAGGAACAGCTAATGTCTTCTCTCATGCTGGGCCTTCACAGACAGGGCCAGGCGGAGCCCATGAGCTCACCAGGATGTCTCCCATGTGGATCAAATGCCCTTGGTAACAAGGGCCTTATTCCCTTCTTTCAGACCGTGATCAGGGAGATGGGGCCTGGGGATAGCACAGATGGTGCCTAAGCCCACAGAGAAAAATACCTTTTTCGTTGCAGCTGCTTAGTTCATGTCAGATTCCTCACTTGCCCCCCAGGAAGGCTGACCCATCATCATGTGAGAAAGGGATAGGGTCTCATGGATGCTCGTGTCCTGCGAGGGCCTGGGTCTTAACACATCTTCCAAAAGAGGACACTTGGCTCAGCTCAGAATTAATTCATCTTCTAAATGGAAATGTCAAAGCCTGGCAAACAGTAGGCCACGCAAAAATAGATTCTGCCGGTGAAGCCCGAGGGCCTGTCACTCTCACGGGAGAAAGCCTGATCACCTAATCTCAACTCTGCAGCAATTTCATGAGGGCTGTGCTAAAGAGTGGAATTCTTTTTCTTGTCATTTTATAAATTCTGGATAAGGGGAGGTGATTCAGCCCAAGCATCCAAGGAAAGGCAGCAGAGGGTGGCTTCTGGAGGGGTTTCCAAGAAAGGGAGTGATACCAATGACACTGACCAGTCAGAAAGAGGGAGAAGGGTTGATCTCTTACCCCTCCCCCAAACCCTTCCCTGCCATCCCGCTGTAGTTTGACAGTCTGTTCGATGCTTCTTTGTCTCTTACCTATTTTTGTTCATCAGTTGATGCATGCATATAGGCATAACCAATGGACACAGACCCTGGGAGGGGGGGTGAGGGCATGTGCTAGGGGCTAGGGGAATAGGGGGGAGGTCAGTGAGGGAAAAAGGAGACATATGTACTATTTATAATACTTTAAACAATAAAAAAATAGCAGAAAAATAAAGAGGGAGAAGGGGACAGTGCCTGAGCAAAGGGAGAGGATACACAGAGGCCATCTCCCATGTGAGTTATGCAGCAGGTGCCTCAAGGGGAGGGGGACTAGCAGGTGAGTTCTCCGTGCCTCCAGGCTGGCTCTTGCCCTGCTCTCAAGCTGAACTTAACAACCACACCTCTGGCCAGCACCCCTCCCTTGCCTGGGCTTCTTCATGCCCACTCCAGCCAGGAATTCTCTCACAGACACCCATGGCAGCAGAGTGGCAGCTGGAAAAGCTGTGGAGAGCACCCACTTTCACAATTTGTACCTGAAGTGCACATGGATAGAAATTGTATTAAAATTTTGTTGTATTAAGACCCATTTTCTTTTCCACTTTCCCTTCAAAAACATAAAGGGAAGGTTAAAGTGTTTATATCTTTATAAATTTGTCATTTTGAAATAATTATAGATTCATAGGAAGTTTGAAAAATAGTAGAGTCTGGTGAACCCCCTCCCTCAAGGGGCTTCTCTCCCCCCAAATATAGTCACGTTATATAATGTGTAAAATTAAAATTGATGTTGATATAATACACTAATCTACACTACAGACCTTTCTGAATTTTCATCCTTTTTACGTTCATGTGTGTAGTTCTGTGCAATTTAATCCCATGTATATATTCATGTAACCACCCTCCTAACCAAGAGACAGACTTCATCACCACAAAGAAACCCCCTTGTGCTTCCCCTTAATAGTGACATCCCCTCCCCGCTGTACCGTCCCCTGGCAATCACTAGCCTGTTCTATATAGTTTTGTCATGTTGAGAAACTATAATAAAAGCAAAATATGCTAATTAGACCAGACAGCCGAACGACCTTCCAGACGAAGCCGGGGCTTCAAGGGCCCAGCCCCTTGCACGAATTTTGTGCATCGGGCTTCTAGTGTTATGTAAACTTTCAAAATTGACTTTCTATACCCTGAGCTTTATCCAAGTTTGCATATATCAATAGTTTGTTCGTTTTCATTAGGCAGTAGTATTCCATTGTATGGGTTCCACACTATTTTTTAAATATCAAAATTTAACCTTTTGGATTTATCTGTTATAGAATTTAAGCAGTGGATGGGTGGTTCCAATAGATGACCAATCCATGATTCCTCAATAGGAATATTTACTTTTCACATTTCAAATGATACACTATTTATTATCACGTAGTGATAATTTTCGAATTTTGAGAGAAATTAGAAAGGTTGTTTTTCCCACCTTTCTAGGTTACATGCTCCCTGAAGGCAGGGGCTGTATCTTAGTCATCATTGGATTGCCTGTGGGGCCCAGCATGGTTCCTTGCACGGGATAGGTTTGTATATGCCTCATCAATGGATGACTTACTCCCCAGGATTCAGACTGGCTGCCACTTTGAAACTGTTGGCAGCACTATACATTTTTATTGTAGAGACTGAAGTCTGCAGGAGGAGGAGGACCTGCCTTACCTGGGCATCTGAATGACAGTTTGTTAAGTGAAGTAGTTCTACCATTGATCTGGTAAGAGAATGTCAGCTTCTGTTCCCTGGCTTCCGCCCAGGCTGCCAAGGCCCCCACCCAGTGTCGGCTACAGGGACAGCCTGTGCAGAGGCAGGCTGCAGGACCCTGTGACCTCTCCCGGAAGCATTATGGCTGGGTGTGACCATCAAGAATGAAACGGGATGACCAGGTATGAGGGTTTTGCTTCTTATTGAAAAGTTATTTTTCCTCTTGGAGGTCATTTTTAACAACCCCCCCCCCCCTTTTTTTTAGCGACCCTTTTGTTTTCAGTTCCTCTAGTGAGAACTGGTGAAAGTAAACTGTGATGTCATCAGCACAGCAATTATCCATATTCATGTGTCAATGGATGGCTCCCTAGTGAAATCTATTTTTAGGACTCTGTGTTTACATTGCTGAGGGGGAGGAGGTGCAAGATCAAAGCCAAGTGGCCTAGCGTGGGGCTGGGAGAACCTCCAGGCTTGCCACTGGCAGTGAGAGATGGGGAATGAGGCAGTGTGGGAAAAGCACTTGGTCACTGACAGAAGCTGCCATGCTTTTTTTGTGAAATGGAAATTGCTCAAAAGTTGGAAAATAAGGAAGCAGAATCTCTGTACAAATAGGTTTAAATGGAGCAGTAAGGACTTGGTACTCATGTGCAACTCTGGCCAACAAAAGCAGGAAGAGCAGGCAGTCACTGGCAGCAGGTGTCAGAATGTGAGGTTAGGCTGGGAGCTCCTCTGCTCTGCACTTGGCTGAAGGGGTGGAAGGAGGGGACTTGTGCACAAGCAGGTCCCTTCAATTTTGTGACACTGTTCAGAGCCCCAAACTGCCTTTTGCAAAGTCTAATCACTTTCTGTAGTTCTTCTTTTATGCTGGTCTTAAATTCTTCCTACCAGGAGCGGAATCATTCTAGTCTCTTTCCTGTAGTAATCACTAGCTTATTGTCTTACAGCAAATGTCTTTAGTGCACTAGCAGGACCTGGCTGCAAATCTTGGTGCAGCTACTTGCTTATAGTGTAACCTGGCTTCTCTGTAAAATGGAGATAATGGGGCTGCACGTAAAGCACGTGTTAGCTCTTATCATTGAATAGCATTTAGTTATATGGATATACCATATTTTAATTATTGAGTACTTTGGTTGTTTTTTGGTTTTGCCCATTTTTTCATGTTTTTGTCCTTTGAGATATAGAAGTGGTAATTGAGATTTTCTGCCAGACTCTGGATTGGTGAAGTACAAAAAAAAAAAGGACCCAATAATAATGTGTTCAGTGAGCCCTGGTCTCCTGAGGACGCCACCCATAGGTACAGAAACAAAACACACTGACATTTCTAGGCGACAGGCTTTCTTTACTCCATTTGGGATTACTTCTTTTTCCCCCTTTATCTTCTTTACCAGAGCATTTAGGATTATTGTACAGGCCTGTTAATGCGGGCAGAGTAGAAATTCAGGTTTCCTTTGGAAAAGGTGAACCTGAGGCTTGAGACTGACAGACACTCTGCTGTTTCGCTTATCTTCCCCAAATCTGTGAATTTGTACTCTCATCCATTCCCGCTTGCTACCTGTTTCTAAAGAAAGTCTTCCTCCCAGTATGAGTGGAAGAAGAGTGAGCTTTAAAGCTATAAAACATGAAGTCCTGGCGTGGCCCTTATCTGGGTAAATGAACACGGTCAGTTACGAAATCTTCCCAACAACCTCCCGGCCTACAGGGTAACTAACCCCCCCGCACCCCCATCACTAAATGAACCAGGGTGCTTGGGCATGCTTGGCCGCACAGGGGCTGCTCTTCAGCCTGTCTTCTTTGTCCCAAACATGTTCTCTTTACTCCTCTTCCTTTTAGTTCCAGCTTTAAGCTGGAAACCTAATTTCTTCTAGCAGTATCGCCAGCACCTCAGTCACACTGTTTAAGTGGGTTTGTCTGGTGTCCATCGGCCATTTTGTTTCAGAATTGGTGAAAGAGAAACTCCTACTCCAGGACAGCTCTCATGGGTTAGTTCGTATGGGCATACCGTGGAGGTACTGAAGGTCTGGTTCCAGACCACTGCAGTAAAGCGAGGCACATGAATTTTTTGGTTCCCCAGTACATACAAAAGTTATGTTTACACTATACTGTAGTCTAAGTGTACAACAGCAATACATATAAAAAGATACCTAATTAAAAAATGCTAAGCATCACCTGAACCTATTGGAATATTGTGCTGATAGATCTGTTTGATGCAGGGCTGCCAAACCTTCCATTTGTAAAGAAAACAAAAAACATCTGCAATGTGCAATAAAGCGAGGTATGCCTGTATATGTGAGTGGCTCTGTCAGTCACCAAAGGTGAATAAGGTAATGATGAATACCGTCATTTCCTTGATTATAAAGCTGGGGAATAGATGGAATACTCTCAATCTAACTCTTCAAAAAGAAAGTATGTAGCAGCCAATTTATGGTTGTGGTGTACACGGGATCCTTGTCACTAAGCAACATGGGAGAGATGGAAAAATCGGGATACAGGGTCCTACAGAGCTCAAGGATTTAACAAAGGCTAATACTGGGAGGCAGTGGAATCAGGATCACTAGGATTATCCAATGGTAAACATTAGAGAAAGTATAGACATGAAGTAAATTAAAATGAAGCTATTTCCTTATTAAATGGAAGCATCAATCAGAAGTAATTTCCTATAATATTATGAGATGGAGTTTACTACTACCAGAATGGTTGTATCCGTAATAGCAACTGTGATCAACTAATAATTGTCATGTTTTCTAAAAAGGGGACAGTCATGGCAACTAGCAATATAAGTGAAGAAAGAGTTTAAGGTACATTTAGAGAGACAAATGAAACATTTTGATTATTTTATTTTTTAATCTTCAAAATTTTCTGCCATGAGACAGGAATGCATGATAGAAATGGCTCAACATCTTCACATGAAACACTTGGATTCATTTTCATTCACAAGTTTTTCTAAAAACTACAATTTCATAATCCCACCCACTTCCAACCATTATCACAGATTTGATTGACTGTTAAACAGTAGTTGCCAGCAAGAGCTGGAACGCTTTCTGCGTATTAGTAGTGTCTTAAAACTACCACCCAAGAGTATCACGATTATAAATTTCATTGTACACAGCAACCCCAAAGGTGACTGATGTGCCCACATAAACTCCCTGGTTATCACTGAGAGCTTGAAGAAATGCTTTTCTACTTGTTCATCTTATAGTATTTTTCTTGTAGGGAAAAGCACATGCTGACCTGATAATTTAGTCACCACTGCTAATAGGCAAGTATATATGCCTTACATATGCCTGATACTGATGCTCTCTGATAATTATGTACAGAACACACTAAAAAAAAATGGGTTGCTTGGAAACTACCTCTCTTCTGTTGAAGAGAGCTACTTTGAGGTTTCTTTTGAACAGTTGTAAACAAAAGGAAAGAGATACACACGAACATATATCTATACACCTAGAGATATACATTGAATATTTTCAATGTGGTGTATATCTGCTTATATAGAGATACACACAAACACAGAGTAAGTGTCAAGACTTACCCCTTCACACATACCCACACCCTTACATACAGCACGTGAATATACATGTTATGAGTGTCCTTGGGAGTTCACTGGAGTTTGTATATTACCAAATGATGATGAAATACCTGATCTGTATTACTCCTGAGAAGATACTAGAAGGGAATGACAGTTCTGATGCACTTTGGAATGGCACAATCACGTAAACACTTGCATACTTAAGACTTCTGAACTCATCCAAAGTTTCTAAACATATTCTAACAAAAAAAAAAGATATCAAAACTTGCAGCAAGCTAAAAAATAAAAGTTTTTTTTATAATCCAAGTATAAACAAACATAGGAAATGAGTATTTGTCAGTAATTATTTTTAAAGTAGGGAAACACATACTTAAAAACAAAGTCATCTGACAAAACTTAAAAACAAAAACTACTATCCAATGCATAATAATACATGCATTGCCTAAACTAGCAGAAGATAACCACATTATAATTGCAAGGCTTATAGCAACTTCCACCAGAGAAAAATGACCATATATAGCAAGTCTGTTAAGTACGCAATTTATAAAAAGAATTATGACTGTTTATTCACACTTCTGTAAAAAAGAATTTGCAATTTGCTGAGTAACTTATCTCTCATATCATTAATCTGTGTAAAAATTACAGCTAAGCCAATAAACTTCAAGCACCAATTCAATAATTTAAACTTACTGTATTTATATTTCTGCTGTTGAGGGAACAAATTATGTTGAAGTCTAAGCTAAAATTAGCCTAGTAATTACAATTTAGTTTTATAGGCATACGGTTTCTTTTTCCTTCCATCCCCACAAATGCCTAACATTTAAAAATGTTCAGGCCAGTAAAGGAATCCTTGGAGGAATCCATTATTTCTGCGTATCAATGGTTTAATATACATTAAAAGCTCTGTAACAAACCACTGCTTTCTTAGTTCTAGGATAAAATAGACTCGCACACAAGAAACTAACAGACTGCTCCTCATTCTGACTTAGGAAAGGCAGCACCTATACAGTAGACTAACAAGCAGACCTGGATATCTACCGTAGTGTAGGAAATGGCATTATTATTCAAGAAGGCAACTCCACTGCCAGTGGCAATACTGAGTTTTTCTTAACTGACAAATTTCCACTACACATTTGGGGTAGGAGGATATCTCAGTTAAGGAGCTTTTTTTTCCTTTTTTCTTTTCTGATTTCTTTTTCTGCATCAGGAGAAAAGTAGCAGTCTGAGCCAGTAGATGAGTAATAGTATTTGTGATGCCTCTGGTTGTTCCTCAAGAAAACATGTTCAGATAACAAGGGGTTTGTTTTAAATCAATACAACTGCTGTTTTGCTTCCAGTATTGACATCACACCACTCACACACACAATTTCTGAGACATAACGTTTCACTCTTTCCTACTATTAAGTTTGGTTCATCTTCAATGCACACCAAAACGGACCTTTAGGTCGGTTCCATTTGATCGAAGATAATTCTACTGAAGAACACTGATCACATGGAAACCAAAATCTTGGTCAGTAGCGATCCTCCATCACTTCCTGTCCTGTTATCTGAACTCTAGCTCAATATCACATACACTCAAGCCCTGGTGTTAGGACAGAGGTGCAGGGTCTTGCTGGTCCTCAGTAGGAGGGGCTTCACTCTGCTCCTGGCTCATCTCATTGGATGGCTCTTCATCAACAGGCTCACTGAGGTCTTCACTGCCCCCTTCGCTCTGCTCCTCACCGTGGTCTTCGCTGGGCTCCACAGTCTGTTCCAGGTTGTTCTCCAGAAGTGTGGGAGAATTGCTTATTCTACTTGCTGCTTCAGCTGTCTCACTTAAGGGCTGGGAAGGAGGCGGTGTGGGAGTGCCAGATTGCATGACACTTTCAATGGAAGAGATGGGGGCTTTGGTTAAAGTAGTATCCACTACAATCTCATTTTGAGGCAAAGACAACTTTTCCACAAGTTTCCACTGAATGATGCTCATATCTTTTCCACCAGTTGAAATCAGGTG
Source organism: Myotis nattereri (assembly GCF_964212035.1). Taxonomy (NCBI): domain Eukaryota; kingdom Metazoa; phylum Chordata; class Mammalia; order Chiroptera; family Vespertilionidae; genus Myotis; species Myotis nattereri. The sequence goes on from NC_138085.1 coordinate 62,553,837, forward strand.
ACTGTCATTATGAGTGAAACTGACATTGGTGACATGGCTGCTGTGGGCACTGTACTTGTGACTGGGAGCCTATATGAAATAAATCAGACAGGAAAGTTAAATTCATTCTTACATGCCTGCTTACAGCAATGGAGGTGACAAGGTAAAGGGGTAATTCAGCTCATAAAACAGGAAATCAAAGCCACGAGTCATCAAATCTGAGGAATAAAACTAGCAGTAATTTCCCTTTAATACTGTTTATTTAGAAGAAATAAAGCATAATAATTAGACATGTATACTTTAGACTATACAGCTAAAATAATAAAAGCCCATCTCTTTTGGAGAAAAAGTTGGTATAATTAGTAACTATTCTACTGGATGGCCAGGGAAGAATTTACTAGGTTGACAGGATTGTAGGTGATTTAGGAAGTAGCTCTCAGGAGTTTTATAATGCTGATCATAGATGTAACAAAATATGTTTATGAGAAATTTAAAATTGCCAATATGTAAACAAATGCACAATAAACAAAAATGAATAAACCGTCATCAGCTGCCTTCTATAATTATCTTCTTGTCCTTATTGAGGAAAGAGAAGACAAGCAATGCCTGGACACTGACAACAGGTGGCCCTGCTCTCCCCCTGTGCATCTCAGTATCATGGACAGTGATTAGTAACCCTACAAATACTTTTGTGCCACTGACACAAAATTATCATCAAACAAAAGGCACCATAATGCTAATTTTTATTAAATTAATTTTACCTTTGCTTTGGAGCAGGGATATTGAAACAGATGGACTTTGCAAAAGTCATCAGCAACAGCTATCACCTTCCTATTGTGGGATCGCACCAGTGCATTGATATCTGTCCCATCAGATCCTTCTGGCCAGACACCTTTGATATGGGAACATAGGGGTGCAGAAGAATTAGCCTGAAAAATATAACTGATAACTGTGATGCTACATAGGTTTATTTAATTTCAGGATCTTACTAATTTTCATCTGTGTTCAAACTCTTAGCTGCTAACATCTTCCCCTTACAATTTCTTAGTGGCTCAACACTTTATTCAAATATTTTACCCAAAGTCTAACTAATAATAAAATTATAAATCTAAATAGCTTTATGATGGAAAATTTAATGATGCAAAAGTACTCACTAGTAACCAGCAGGTGGTGCTAAAGTAATTTTAGTTTTAAGTTTAACTCACCAATAAGCTCTTCCTTTTTCAGGTTTCTAGTTAGAGTTCATGACGTTCTCAGTGACTCGTATAGCAAGGTGCAGAAACAAAGCTGTGGGACTCACTAATTCTTCGAAGTGGAATCTGGGTAAGCTGTGTAAAATTTACATCCTCTCTCACAGAGAGGCACTTCAAAGAAAACCTCACGGAGAGCTAGTCTATCTGATATCCCATAGAATTTTCTGGTAACTATTATTGATGTCCAAAGATAAGACATAGAAAATTTAATTTTAACCTTTATCAGGCATTGGTGGTTATGTTCAACATACCACAGAATTTTATTAGACTAGATTAAAACTATGGAATACATAGGGTTGAAGTGCTGGCCTTTTGTGGTTCAATGCTACTCTAGAGAACACTTATGTTTGATAAATTTGGCAAAATAAATTGAAACACTTCTGAACTAATAATAATTACATATTGCTTCATTAAAATAACTAGGTAAGTTATTAGTTATTGGCCACTGCCTTCGTTTCATCCAGAATAATGAAATTGTTTATGGAATAGTCAGGGTTATTTTGTTTTTCATTTCTTCCTAGCCTAGTAGGCTTCTCCATCTCTACAGCAGCTGTATTTAGAACAAGCAGCTACAATGGATTATTTTTCCAATGCACACAGCACAAAGAAGTGTTCAGATCTATACTTATGCTGGATCTGAGAGCCGTTTTCAGAAGGCAGAGATAGACTTGTTAAAAGGAAAAGTATTAATATTTTGGGTATTGCTTTAGGTATTTGTGCTACAACCTTTTTATTCTATTTACTGAGTATAACATTTATTTTTAATTTTCTGCAAACACAGCTTTATTATTTTAACTTTTCCATTTACCATCTAACTTTTTCAGAAGGACCCCTACAGACTGGGAAAGGCTTAGTTAGAAAACTATCAGGACAGATTTCTAGGAATGTCCAAACATCAGATAAGGATCTCCAAATTTTATCTTTAAATAATAGCTACTAATACTGCCTTTTTATTTCAGCAAATGGTGCTTGGACAACTGGACATTCACATACAAAAATTAACAATAACAACTGCTGACAAGATGTGGAGAAGCCAAACCCCAACTGCTGGTGCGAATGTAAATGGTGCAGACACTTTGGGAAACAGTCCCGCAGTTCCTCAAAAGGTTAAACACAGTTACCATTTGACCTTGCAATTCCACTTCAAGGTACATACCCAAGAGAAAAGAAAACATGCTTACTCAAAAACTTACACATGCTTGTTTATAGCAACATTATTTATAATAGCTGAAAAGTGGAAACAACTCAAATGTCCATCAACTGATAAATGGAAAAACAAAATGTGGTATATCCATACAACAGCTCTTATTCAGCCATAAAATGAAGAACTGATCCATGCTACAGTACAGATGAAACTTGAAATATGCTAAATGAAAAAGCCAGTCTCAATGGATCACATATTACATGATTCCATTTATAAGTACTATCCAGAATAGACCATTACAGGAAGTATAGATTTTAGTGGTTGCTATGGGGTGGAGGTGGGAGTGACTACGAATGGGTGGAGGGTTTATTTTTGGGGTGATGAAACTGTTCTGAAATTAGTGATGACAGAAGCACAACTGTGAATATACTAAAACCACTGAATTGTGCACTTTAGGTGCACTTTTAAAGTGAGTGATACCTCAATAAAGCTGTTATAAAAATGCCTTTACAAATTTAAAAGTTTCAGTTTTCACTTAGAGAAAAAAAATGGACAGGCACTCTGTCTATTATGTAAAACTAGAGGCCTGGTGCACGAAATTTGTGCATGGGGCAGTGGGGTGGGGGTGGGGGTGTCAGCCTGCACCCTCTCCAATCTGGGACCCCTGAGGGGATCCTGGGGATCGGGCCTAAACCAGCAGTCGGACACACCTCTCACAATCCAGGACCACTGGCTCCTAACTGCTCACCTGCCTGCCTGCCTGATCGCCCCTAACTGGCCCCCCTGCAGGCCTGGTTGCCCCTCACTGCCCGTCCTGCCGGCCTGGTCGCCCCCACACAGCCTGCTGCTTAGTCGTTTGGTTGTCCCTTACCCCCTGCCGGCCTTGTTGCCCCACTAGCCGGTTCAGTCATCCGTTTGGTTGTTTTGGATGTGATGGCCCCTGGCTTTTTATATATATCTATATCTATATCTATATCTATATCTATATCTATATCTATATCTATATCTATATATCTATATCTATATCTATCTATATATATATATATACACACATATATATATATAGATAGATATAGATATAGATATAGATAGATTCCTTTCTCTTATTTATCAAGGGCCAGAATTCTGGATTCTGCAGAGAACAAACCTTGTATCGGTTTAATTTCTCTGAATCTGGCATTCATAGTGATAACACTAAAGAACAGATATAGACTATTTCATTTAGGAATTCAGGCAAATAATTATCTACAAAACTCCACAGCCTTTTTCCATCAGGTATCACGTCCTTACCAAAGACTTGAAAGCCTAGTACACAGGTATATGTCGTCCAATCGATGTCTTTACACTCTGATCGATTCCTGATTAGTTTGCAGCTGTCTGTAATGTTCCCTTTAAATTTAGAAACAGGAAGTATAATCAGTGCTTGTGTATAAATGTATATGATTCAAACTAGCCACATTTACTTGGATTTATAACCCATACAGTGAAAAACATTAAGATACATTTAAAAAGGAAAAGAGTTTAAAGCATGGTTTCTGGAAGTACAAATTGTTTCCCACTGAAGGTTCTTTTTCTTTAAAAAAGCCTACATGTCCATCCATTATACTTTTTCCCATCACCAGAAAGAGTAAATACAAAACCATTCAGAGCAGCATCAATCTTGCCAAGTTAATTTCTTATGACATGTCTGCACATTTAAATTAACTCATTACCTTTTTGGAGAAGTGAAGCACATTTGAGATTGTCATTCCTTAGCTCAGAATAACATATGCTGCCAGGCTAGAGAGGCCAACATGCATGCTCCGCACAATTCAGATTGCATACAGCCCACTCATTAGTGCCCCTGGCAGACACCCTCAGCCATACATGATCATTCATACTTACAGTACAATATTTCATAGTCTCCCGAGTTAGACATTATATACTCGTTGTCTGGGGACCAGTCAAGGTGTGTGATATAGCTGGAATGTCCCTAGGAAACAGTAGATAGATCACCTATTAGAAAGCACGTAGAATTTGAATAATAAAAAGTTCAATAATTAGCCAATACTGTTTTGTGAGTAGCCGTTCACCTGGAATTCCTAATGTATAGACAGCAGTATCACAACCTATAGAACTGAACAGGGCTCACAGCAACCCTTTAGTCCCTTTTCACTCTATCTCACTGGGAGTCAAAGATGCAGGTATGCGAAGATGCCAGTGATACATGAGGAGTTCAGGCAGAATTCCAGCTAAAGAGGCCTCACCACAGGGGAAAGGGTAACGAACACGGGGAACTTGGGAGCATCCTGTTGGCCTCCCCTCTTAGATACAGCAACTATTTATCTGTCAAGAACTTCCAAGAAAGACAGTCTTGAAAACTTGTGTCTTAAAGGACACTGTGACAGGTACCAAACCCTTAGGCCAGATTTCAGATCACTGGTGTCCCTGTTTTAGAGTCACTTCATTTTTGAGAATGAAGTATTGGTCTCAGGGTGTTCACAGAGTACAGTTTTCCTGGACTGCTTCTTGAGTATCCAAGGCACATCCCAGAGGCACACATACAACAGTCTCCTAGAATAGTGGTCGCCAACCAGTGGTCCGTGAGGTCTGAAAGGTTGGCGACTGCTGTCCTAGATCACTATCTCCAAAGAATATTCTGGAAGTCACCCAACACTGTACTCCTTCGGAACAGCTGGATCTGATATAATCACCTGACTCCTTACAACATTCCTTAAACAGGAAGACAGTGATCTTTTTCTGCTTAGGTTTTACTAATACTGTGGGAATTCAACACCTCCTAAATGGTGTTATTTTGTTGGCATCACATATACGCAGCCGATTTCCAATAAACTACTTCAGATAAATCACAGGTCTTATTGGTTTACCAAAGTCGATGGAGACTCAAAATCACTTTTCATCTCTTACAGTCTATGGTAAAACATACTTAATTTCTAATATACTTTTTAAATTACTAGCTTTCTGTGCATGTGGTTTTATTTTTTAAGTTAATAAATTCAAAATACTTTAGGCATAGTTTTTAATGATTTATACAAAGTATTCTAATTATTCTCTTACCCTTCTGAAATCTAATGACATGTCCCAAAACCTCTCTGGAGCTACGATCTCCCCACAGCACTGCATGGCAAATACATATATTTATACATTTAAATAAATTTAAATTATATGAATTTGAAAGCTAAAGAAGTTTCCTGAAGTCACTGGAGATTAGGTGGTATACTGGAAAACAGATTGGGAATCCCTTGCTAGGCACACAGGCCTACCAACTTAGTAAGAAATCAGTTTTCAAAACCAGAAAGACATGTGATTACTGGGTATTTTCTGAATACAGCAGAAGGACAGGTTCACACATATCCTTTTCTTTTTTTTTTTTTTTTTTTTAAATATAGTTTATTGATTTTTTTACAGAGAGGAAGGGAAAGGGATAGAGAGTTAGAAACATCGATGAGAGAGAAGCATTGATCAGCTGCCTCCTGCACACCCCCTACTGGGGATGTGCCTGCAACCAAGGTATATGCCCTTGACCGGAATCGAACCTGGGACCCTTTAATCCCCAGTCCGACGCTCTATCCAATGAGCCAAACCGGCTAGGGCCACACATATCCTTTTCATAGTTCACATGAATCTGATGCCTTGCTCTGGCATCTGTAGAAGCCGTGCTTCTAAGAGAAGAAAACTTCTGCTACACGAGTGAAGGATTTAAACAGATCAGTCATGACGAAGTACAGTTGCCCAAGAACTACTCATCCTAATGCAGAAGTATATAAAAATTATCTGAATCTCTTTAATAGCATTACTTAGAAGATCAAAAGCGTTGTATGTATACATAATATTCATGTAACATCTGTGTTGGACACAACATATTTAGAAGGCAAATCAATGTAAAGTATTCGCAAAAGATTCAAGTAGAAAAAACAGCAAAGACCTTGGGGAAGTTATCAGTTCATATTGGACAATATTTTCCCTCTGATATGGATTCCAGTATATAAGCGAAAAAAAGCTGGAATGCAGCGGCTGGGGGTCTGTAATGCAACCTTCCCAGACACCACCTCAGCATGTCCCTGCCCACTCAACTCACAGGCCATGGAAGGTACATGCACAGCTTGTGGGCAAAGAGCCTCAGACATCACCGCAAGGCCAGAGACACAGTTGGGAGCAAGACCCTGCATACCTCCTTAAAAAGAAACAGTATTTTCTAAGCTGGCACCTTCATTTCTGCCATTAACTAGCTGAATGATGTGACTACAATAATAATCACATATGATGAAGCCCAAAATACTACTACAGAAAAATCAAATATTTTAGCTAAATCTTTGTTAATGGCATGGAGGATCACCTACTCAGTGGTTGCAACCGTACCAAAGCCCAGAGTTAGGGATCTATTTTCCTTAGTAGGTATCCAGGTGTCCCCTCACCATCTATAACGATGTGTCCAATGGAACTTTCCACAGTGATGAAAATGTTTCTGTGCAGTCTAATGCAGTGGCAACTAGCCATCTGTAGCTTCTGAGTGCTCACAATGTGGCCAGTACTCCAGGGAACTGAACTTAATAAGCAGAAAGTTGTGGTTAGTAGCTGTGATGCTAGATAATACAGGTAGAGAACAGTTCATTCTTTCTCTACTGATTTCAGGTATCTTTTTAATTACCTAGCAAATTTCCACATAGCAGAGATCTGTTTCTGGATTCTTTCTGTTCCATTAGTCTATTTGCCTACTCTCAGCCAACTGTGATAGTTTCGTGGTATGTGGAAAGTTTCAGATGACTTTCAGGACCATTTTATCAAGCTCATAAATATCATGCTGAAAACCTAAGAGTGCATCAAATTTAGAGGATAATTTGCAGAGAAAGATATTTTTATCAAGTGTTTTCATCTAGAAACATGTCTCTATTTTTATAGTTCCGTTTTGTCTTTTAGCCATGTTTTACTTAGCTTCCTGTGCTTTTCTTGCTACATTTATCTACAAAGCACCTAAGGCAGTGGTTCTCAACCTTCTGGCCCTTTAAATACAGTTCCTCATGTTGTGACCCAACCATAAAATTATTTTCGTTGCTACTTCATAACTGTAATGTTGCTACTGTTATGAATTGTAATGTAAATACCTGATATGAAGGATGGTCTTAGGCGACCCCTGTGAAAGGGTCGTTCGACCGCCAAAGGGGTCGTGACCCACAAGTTGAGAACCGCTGATCTAAGGTTTCTGTTGCTCTTTCGAATAGGGTTTTCCTCCACTGTAGTTTTGATGTGCTTTTGTTGGTTTGAGAGAAAGCGGATCTTTAGAGTGTAGACACTAGTTGTTTATTTAATCCAGGCTGCCCCTTCCTTACATGCCCAGCTAAGGCACTATTTCCTAAACTCTTTTGCAGCCAGAGGTGGCAGAAGTCATTCAGTGGGGCTCCCAGAACAATTTCAGGGAACTGACTTAGGAGGAGGAGGGCCTTTTCCTCCTGCAACTGGGATGTGATGACTGGAGTCCCAGCAGCATCTTACTGAGGATGATGGAGTAGAAAGAAAGAAGGATCCCGAGTCCCTGACAACTTTATAATTCCTGTTATTAGTAATACTGAATCCTACTGCCTTACTGAAATACTGCATCAGTGTTATGGATTATTTTCTTGAAGATTTCTAGGTAGACAGTTAAAATGTCTTCTTTGCTTATATGTATTTTCAATTACCACAGTCCTGGCATTAAGAACACTTATTTTTACCAGCACTACTTGCCTACCTAACAGACTTTATAATGCTTTTGATTTTTAGTACATCACTGCAACTTCGATACACTGTATCTGCTAGGTTCAGATCTTTGAGCAGCCGTGTTAAAAAATACACAGGAATTTGAGGCAAACAGAAAGCCAATGTTGCACTGAGGTGCACAATAAAATAATCTTAATTCTACTGCACACAGAATAGGACCTTTAGGTAAGTCAGAACAACTAAACTATTTCAAGGTAAATACACAATTGTCCATAACTAGAAAATAATTTTGAACTTTCATAGATTTATGTTAAATTCATGTTAAAAACACCCCTAGGTACAACCCAGGGCTCATCTAGTTACCGAGAATAATGCTACCTGAGATTTACTTTCTATGTATAGGGCATTAAGTTTAAGTTCCTTACATACACTATCAGCTCTAAATCTCATAGCAACCTTGATTAAAGTATAGGAGGCAGATAGGTGAAGTAACTTCTGAAGTCACATAAAGAAATGGAGGCTGGCTGGCGTGGCTCAGTGGTTGAGCGTCAACCTATGAACCTGGAGGTCATGGTTTGATTCCTGGTCAGGGCATATGCCCAGGCTACAGGCTCGATCCTCAGTAGGGAGCACGCAGGAGGCAGCTGATCAATAATTCTCATCTTTTTTGTTGTTGTTAATCCTCGCCCGAGGGTATTTTTCCATTGATTTTTAGGGAAAGTGGGGGAGAGAGGGAAAGACAGAAACATCGATGTGAGAGAAACACATCGATTGGTTGCCTCCTGCACAAGCCCTGACCAGGGCACAGGCTGGGGAGGAGCCTGCAACCACGGTACGTGCCCTTGACCGGAATTGAATGCGCCCACACTCTGTCCACTGAGCCAAACCGGCTGGGGCCTCTCTCATCATTGATGTTTCTATCTCTCTCTCCCTTCTTCTCTGAAATCAATAAAAATATATTAAAAAACAAAACAATGCTACCTGAGATTTACTTTCTATGTATAGGGCATTAAGTTCAAATCCAGAGTTCAAATCCAGATCAGATGATTCTGGACCAAATTAAACCCAGCACTGAAATCATGCTGATCTCTCACTCATTTCTTTTAACACTGACAACGACCAAAAAGCAATGTAAAAGTAGCATTTAAAAAAAGAAATTTATAAGTAATTAAGGACCTTTTCAGTACATTTTCAAAACAGTACAGGAAAGGCTGAGGTCAAGAAACACTGTATGGAAAGGAATAGAACTAAAACCTCCCAAAACTCAAAGCGCAAAAGACTCAGGGATCTTTGAGAACATTAACCAGCAGTCTTTAAGTTCTTGTTAGCGCTAACACCCTTTTGTCATATTAAATCGTACTTGAGAAGCCCAGTATGTAAAGCAAATAAAATCAGATCCATTTGAGCCCCACCCCCCAGCCCCAACCCCAAATCCTAGGGCTTTGCAGGAGACAAAGTAAAAACAGCTTCTGAATCCAAAGCCTTAAAAGGATTTCTATAGCAGCAGTTACACAATCAAACTGCTTACACAGTGAATTTAGGATACAATCACAGATTCATGAATCCTGTAATTTAGTCAAACCACTTTTTAAAATATTTACTAAACACTATGAAGATGGAAGTTCTCATGGGAAGTGAAATTAAAAAGGTCCTTCTAAACTACAGGATGTAATGAGAGGAACAAAATGCCGCAGAGGAGGCCACGGAGGTTTGGAGTGTGTGCTGGAGGGAGGTTTGAAGATAGTGTGCTCCCAGGGACACCTCGGAAGTGACAGGGCAGAGGCAGCCACCAGGCCAGAAGTGAAAGGCTGGCATGGAGGAAGAGTACACGGGATGGCTCCACTCACCTCTCTTCCCTTCAACTCCTCAGCCGGCCCACAGAGGCCAGGTTCATGAAGAGCAAATTATTTCTTGGAAGATCACTGGGCCAGGCCCAGTCACGTACTAGTACAGTAAACAAACCTGATGTGTGTGCTTGTGAGAAGGCATCATTTGCCAGTAACAGCAAGTACGAGAGCAGCTTCAGCAGAAAATCTGTTCATTCACTCTTAACATAAACCTTTGAGGCAGCACATGGGAGCACTAATCTGTAAAGGCAAATACTGAGCCATGCTCTATCTAAAAGAGGAATGTCCTTGTTTCTACTGCTCCTGTTTTTTGATTTGCTCCTAACAAGACAAAGATTGTCTTAGAACTAAATGCAAGGGTTTAGAAATGGGAGAGAGAAAAGGCAAGTGGCATGATATGTGAAAAAGATTAAACCAAAGGTGTGTTCATCTAGACTCTCCTAGCTGAGGTTTTCCAGAGTCCCAAGGATTGAACAGAGACACATCGAAGTTTTAACTCAGTCTGTATCACTTTTAGAAACTACTTAGTTTACGCAGGTACTTATACTACAAGGTAATTGTATTAATTCAGACTGGCTTGCTCAGAAGGATTAGGACACAAAGCCAAGGACTGTGATCAATGAGCTCCTGCTACAGCTGCCTCACTTTTCTTATTCACCAAATGAGGATGTCGACAAGATAATGCTTTCTGCCCTTTATATGCTTAACAACTTATGATTCTAAATGAGGTCATACAACGTTTCTAAAGAACACATAGAAGAGGGAATACACAACAAATCTCTAGATTTTGAGTTCATGGTAAGTTTTTCTAAATACTGAAATTTTAAGTGGGTAAGGATAAACTTCAGGAAGATTATGAAAGATATCTGGGGTCAGTAGAAAATGGAAATACATTTCAATGAATGAAGAGCAAGTTTTGTGTGTTTATGGAAACTACAACTGGGTTTCTCCCCTAAATCTCTCATAAACTTTAGGATCAACATAAATCAAATCAGAAAAAAAAGCAAAGAAGTAAGAGTCATAAAGCTCCAAAGTGAGGTACAATCTGACTGCATGTATCAGTCTATCCAAAGACGGTATTATTCAATAGGGGTGTGGGGACGGTGGTCTGCAACGAAAGAGGAGCCACAGAGGCAAATGTGAGCAGTACCCACCTAATGTCCAGAGCAGAGGGACCGCAACCAAGACCAGCCCCGTGGCAGCTCTCACCCTACTGTGAGCTCACTCACCTTCTGATTATACTCGGATTTCATATGCACTCTTTTGCTTGCAGGGGTGGGAACCTTTTTTCTGCCAAGGGTCATTTGGATATTTATGACATCATTTGCGGGCCATTCAAAATTATCAACTTAAACATTAGCCTGCTATATTTGGTCAACATTTAATTAACTCACCCCTAATGCCTTGGCAGGGGCAGACCAAATAATTTGGCTTAAAGGGAAGTGCTGTCTAGAGGATCCTCACATCCTGTCCCCTTGGCAATTATATATCTTACTTTAAATGAATAAACTAGCATTCTGATTATGACCTGAAGTCCTGAGGCTTGCTTATAGAAAGAAAATTTGATCAGAGGAAACTAGGATTCAGTTCCTTGCCAGTTACAGTTCCTGTTATAAACTGATGTTTTAGACACCAGCTTTGGAGAACTTGGATGATATAAGTCCATCTTTCTAAAATGATCTTGTCTTGTTTCTCAGCTTGAGACTGCAAGCAAGGTCTTGGCCTATAATGACCTCCTCAAGCACACCGACTGACCAACTGCCCTCCTCTACCAACTGCTTCTTCATGTGCTTGGGTGCTGGTCATCTTCCCAACTGACATTCCCATGGAACGTGATGCTGTGAAGAGGGACAAGCTCCAACTGCCTGGTTATAATTTATCAGAGGGACATATTCTGAAATTCTAAATATGTTTCTGTGGCTATGGTGGTCACTGAAATGCTGACTCCTAACAGAAAAATATTGGAAATAAAACAGAGAACAGCATTTGTACTTGGAACTCTGAGAGTAGCTCCAGCAGCCACATTTTAGCAAAGACCTAATCTTCGCAACAATCCCATAAAGTAGGAACTATTATAATCTCCAATTTTAAGATAATGGTATTAATACTCATAGAGGTTAATTAACTTTCCTAAAGTCATAAATTAATAAGTGGCAGAGCCAGCATTAGCCCAGTTTTGTCTGTCTTATAGCAGACAACAGATAAGAGAAGTAAACATGAAACTGTAAGACCAGCTGGTGGAAACAGTAAGAAGTGACAGCTGGGAGCAAAGACAAAACAGATAATTAGAAAAGCGGAGTAACTGACCCTTCCATTACAGCCTCAAACAGTACTACAAACTTTAACAGTTCCTAGGGATATCTCAAAATAATCCTTTGAAATGCTCAAAAGATAAAAGCTGCCCAATCAGAAAAGGCCAAGTCTCATGCAACTGATAAGCTTGCCATTTTTTAACACTTCCAAGGTCATTCTCATCCAATGTCACACATTGCTGCTCCCTTTCTGAATCAGTTGTGATGTAAGAGCACAGTCCAATATACATAGTGATAAATCCAGGCATTATCATACATGAGAAAGTTTACTCTACTACGATGAGAATAGGATTCAGGTCCCATATCTACCACTATGTCAGCATGTGACCAACAGCAAGTCATTTATCTCCTCTGAAACTCGGTCTCTTCATCCATAAAATTAATGCTGAGTACGTGCTACCTGTAAAATTTTATACCATAATATTAAATTATACTTGATACAGTCTATTAAAGACATGGACTTTATAAAAAGGCTGAGGTAAAAATTAATTAAGGTAAACTTTGGTAATCTGAAAATTTCTTTCAGTGGAACATTTTATTTAATCATGTTGCATAATGAAATGTTATTATATTACCCTATATCACAAATATTAAAATAATAAATTGAGCCTGGCTGGCTTGGCTCAGTGGTTGACCTATGAACCAGGAGGTCACAGTTGGATTCCCAGTCAGAGCATATGCCCTGTTTGCAGGCTTGATCCCCAGTGTGGGGCATGCAGGAGGCAGCCAATCAATGATTCTCTTATGTTTCTATGTCTCTCTCCCTCTCTGAAATCAATTAAAAAAAAATCCTATCTAATAAAAGAGTAATATGCAAATTAACTGTCACTCTAACAGAAAGCCAGCGGCGCCCATAGCCACAAGATGGCAGCGCCAGTCCTCTCAGCCCTGCTGGAGTCCTCCAGTCCCAAGGGTGGCTGCTGAGAGCAGGGCCCACTTGGCCATTGCCTGTGGCAATCCAGAAGCGGCCAAGCAGGCCCCGCAGACAGCAGAGAACCACAGGGAGCGGGCCTAAGCCATCAGTAGGACATCCCCTGAGGGCTCCTGGATTGGAGAGGGTGCAGGTCAGGCTGAGGGACCCCCCCACGCCCCCGTGCACGAATTTCGTGCACCGAGCCTCTAGTATATAAATAAAAATAGACTAAAAGATAGATTTAAATAAATTAATAAATGATTCATAATTGCTGTCAAGGCAAACAAAAATATTTTGGATGAAGTCTAAAACTTTGAGGTTGCTTGTAGACCAGATTATAGGTTGATTTTTAGCACATGATACAAAATATACAAAAATATAAATGTTTCTTCTCCAAAAAGTAAATGGCCTAGGTATTGCTTATTAAGAAAAGAAAAATGAATTCTTTTATTACCCTGAAACTATTTTGCGATAAAGGCTGCTAAAGAATCTGTGCCAATAATCGCTAATTCAAGTGATTTGCTAATCCTAAATTAATCTCCTGACATCATACATATCAAGCTACCTCATTTTCTATAAAAATAATAGTTAACATATAACAACATATATGTGCCAAGCACTATTCTAAGTATTTTATATGGATTAACAAGTTTTAACCAGTGAAGCAGAAACTATTATCCTCATCTTATAGGTGAGAAGACCGAATACTAGCTGCCTTTCTCGTCGTGTCCTCAGCTCAAATGTCCTTTTTTAAGACAAGGAACAAATCTTTCATATATTCCCAGTGCCTAGAACATTTATCTCATTAGCAGAGTACCTGCCATAAGGTAAGTAGTCAGTATATTTAAAGAATTGAATCTAATCTTCATTGTAAAGTGATAAACTTGTCAATCTGAAATGGCAACAAATTAAAGAAAATGTTAATTTTCTTAATGCAGACAAATATTTATATAAATTATTTTAGCAGCAGAGAGGCGATACAGGATGCCAAGGTGGGCAGGAACATGGGACATTTGGGTTAAAAGTGAGTGACTGTTTCATTTCTGACTCATTCCATTTTCAAAATGTGTTATTCTAAGGGTTTCTGATAAAAAGTTTTAAGAAACCACCTTAAAATTAGTCCGAGACAAACAAGTATTAAACTCCCATCAAAAGGAGAAAGCTGCGGCACAGTGAAAACAGTCCGGAGAGGGAAGTTCATAGCACTACAGGCCTACCTCAAAAAAACAAGAAAAATTATTAATAAACTATTTTAACCCTACAACTTAAATAATTAGAAAGAGAACAAGAAAAGCACAAAGTAAAAGGAAGGAAACAATAAGGATCAGAGCAGAAATAAATGAGATAGTGGCTAAAAAAAAAAAATCCATGAAACCAAGAGCTGGTTCTTTGAAAAGATAAACAAGATTGATGAACTGTTAGCCAGACTCATCAAGAAACAAAGAGGACCCAAATAAAAAAAATCAAAAATGAAAGTGGTGAAGTAACAACTGACACCACAGAAATGCAAAGGGTTGTAAAAGAAAATATTATGAACAACTATATGTCAACAAGCTAGACAATGTAGATGAAATGGACAAATTCCTAAAAACACCCCACAAAAATTTCCCAAAACTGAATCAGGGAAGAATCAGAAAACATGTAGTAATAATAATAATAATAATAATAATAATAATAATAATAAAACAACTCTGAGCAAACAAAAGCCCTGGTCTGGATGGCTTCATAGGGGAGTTTTACCAAACCTTCAAAGAACAACTAACCCCTATCCTCCTCAAACTATTCCAAAAAATTCAAGAGGAAGGAACACTTCCAAACTCTTTTTATGAGGCCAGCATTATCCTAATTCTAAAGCCAGATAAAGGCACTATAAGCCAATATTCCCAATGAACGTAGATGCTAAAATCCTCAACAAAATATTAGCAAATCAGATCCAGCAATATATTAAAAAGATCATACACCATGTCCAAGTGGAATTTATTCCAGGGATGCAAGGCTGGCTCAATATTCACAGATCAATAAACATGACACATCACAAACTGAAAGACAAAAATCATGATCATATCAATAGATGCAAAAAAAGCATTCGAAAAAACACAACGCCCATTTTTGATAAAAACTCTCAGCAAAGTGGGAATAGAGGGAGCATATCTCAACATAATAAAGGCCATATATGACAAACCTACAGCCAACATCATAGGTAATGGGCAAAAACTAAAACCATTTCCCCTACAGGAACAAGATAGGGATGTCCGCTTTCGCCACTGTTATTCAACACAGTACTAGAAGTCCTATCCACAGAGATCAGACAAAAGAAGAAATAATAGGTATCCAAATTGGAAAGGAGGAAGTAAAACTCTCATTATTCACAAATGACATGATATTGTACACAGAAAACCCTAAAGATTCCAACAAAAACGACAAGATTTAATAAAAGAATCCGGCAATGTAGCAGGATACAAAACTAACACCCAGATATCGATGGCATTTTTATACACCAATAATGAATTGTCAGAAAGAGAAACGAAACAATCTCATTTACCATTGTAACAAAAAAATTAAGATACTTAGTGAATAAAGTTAGCCAAGGAGTTTTACCTCCTTGTACTTGGAAAACTATAGGACATTGAAAAAAAGAGATAGAGGAAGACATAAACAAGTGGGAGAATATACTATGTTCATGGATTGGTAGAATTACATCATTAAAATGCCCATACAACCCAAAGCAATCTACAGATTCAATGCAATCCCTATTGAAATACCAAAGGCATATTTCATAGATCTAGAACATATACTCCAAATATAGAACCAGAAAAGACCCTGAATAATTGCACCAATCCTGAGAAAGAATAAAGTTGGAGGAATTACAATACCAGATATCAAGTTATACTACAAAGCCACTGTAATCCAAACAGCTTGGTAATGGCACAAGAACAGACATATAATTCAATGGAACAGAACAGAGACCGCAGAAATCAATCCAAGCCATTACACTCAAATTAATATTCGACAAAGGAGGCAAGAGTATACAATGGACTCAAGACAATCTCTTCAATAAATGGTGTTGGGATAATTGGACAGATACTTGCAAAAAAATGAAACTAGACCACTAACTTACACCATACACAAGAATAAACTCAAAATGGATAAAAGACTTAGTAAGTAGTCATGAAACCATAAAAATCCTAGAAGAAATCATAGGTAGCAAACTCTTAGACATCTCTCATAGCAGTATGTTTATGGATACATCTCACAGGGCAAAGCAAACTAACAAGAAAATAAACAAATGGGACTATATCAAAATAAAAAACTTCTGTACAGCAAAAGAAACCAACAAAATAAAAAGGAAGCCCACTGTATGGGAGAACATATTTGACAATGATACATCTGATAAAGGGGTAATATCCAAAATATATAAGGAACTTAACAAAGGAAGACAAAACAATCCAATTAAAAAATGGGCAAAGGACCTAAATAGACATTTCTCCAAAGCAGACATACAGATGTCCAGGAATCATACGAAAAAATACTCAAAGTCACTGACATCACAGATATGCAAATTAAAATGACAATGAGGTATCACCTCACACCTGTCAGAATGGCTACCATCAATAAATCAACAAACAACAAGTGTTGACAAGGATGTGAAGAAAAGGGAACCCTAGTACACTGCTGGTGGGAATGCAGACTGGTGCAGCCATTATAGAAAACAGTATGGACTTTCCTAAAAAAATTAAATACGGAACTGTCATATGACCCAGTGACCCCACTTCTAGGAATATATTCTAAGAGATCTGAAACACCAATCAGAAAGAATGTAAGCACCCCTATATTCATAGCGCAATTTATAATGCCTAAGATCTGGAAAGAGACCAAGTGTCCATTAGTAGACAAGTGGATAAAAAAGTTGTGGTACATTTACACCATGGAATACTATGCAGCAGTAAAAAAGGATCTCTTACTCTTTGAGACAGCAAGGAGGGGCCTGGAGAGCATTATGCTAAGTGAAATAAGCCAGTCAGAGAAAGACAAATATCACACGATCTCACTCATATGTAGAATCGTATGAACAAAATAAACTGATGAACAAAATAGATCCAGAGACATAGGAGCATGGAACAAACTGTAGAGTCTCTGAGGAAAGGTGGTGGTGGATGGGAAGAGATCAACCAAAGAACTCGTATGCATATATGCATAACCCATGGACACAGACAAAAGGGTGGTGAAGGCCTTGGGCGGGGAATGAGGACAGGCTAGAGGGGTCAATGGGGGGAAAAGAGGGACACGTAATATTTTCAACAATAAAGATTTAATTTTAAACAAAGGAGAAAGCTTTCTATAGTACACAGGGAACTGCAATATTCTGCTGTCAGGTAAATTCAGTTTTCAAAGACGGAGATTAAAGTTTAAAGGGCAGAAAACAACAGGTACATCAATGTAAACATTTAACTCTTTTTAACAAAAGTAAAAATTTCCAACAGTCTCACAATTTATCTTACTTCTCTACTTACAGTGCACTTTCCATGTCTGCTATATTTCCTTCCATTTTCTGAGACTATATAGAGGTAAATAAAGTTGTCATGAGATCCTACAGCCAGGCGGGTGCCATCTAGAATGAAGCAAGAAAGAGTGTTGACTAGAGAAATAGCTACACTGATATAACTACAATCTGGCCCCGTGGAGGTTAACCAGCTTTTACGGGTCTAAATCACAGTATTCATATGGCAAGCTGAGCATATAATTGCTCACTTCAGCTGAACACATAGGACCTCTCCAAATACAGGGTTGGTTCTCCTGGGAAGGAGCTATGTTCTCTTCTCTATGGTCTCCTCTATTGTACTTACTATGCAGCACAGCGGTTCTCAACCTGTGGTCGCGACCCCTTTAGGGGTTGAACAACCCTTTCACAGGGGTCACCTAAGACCATGGGAAAACACATATATAATTACATATTGTTTTTGTGATTAATCACTATGCTTTAATTATGTTCAATTTGTAACAATGAAATTGGGGGTCACCACAACATGAGGAACTGTATTAAAGGGTCGTGGCATTAGGAAGGTTGAGAACCACTGATGTAACAGATGGTCAATAAAGTCCAACTGGTTTGTGTATATTAACTGCTACATTTGCAGTAGTTACTTGTTACTACAATATTGAAAAAAGCCAATCCAAAACTTTTTCTGCTTCTACTCTTGTCAGGCTTATAGACAGAAGCAAATACTTTTCCTTCCTTTCTCAAGAGAATAGTATTCAGTCCTTCCTATGAAGCAACTTAGAAAACTAAGAAGCAATCAAAAGATCATCTGAACCCCACACTAATCCAACAACTATTGGAATATATTTTTGAATATATGTGAATGTCACTCTAACTCCAGGAAAGAAAGTTATGAATCAAAATCATAATAATAAGAGGAAAAGAAAATTGGAATACTATGGAAACTTAACATTTTAAATAAAGTATAAAGATTAATTCAAACAAGGCTAAACAAACTTATCAAATTCTTGGGTTGCTGAGTATCCTATATAATAAAAGCCTAACATGCTAAATGTCCAGTCAACCGGTTGGCTGTTCAAAACCAATCAAAGCATAATATGCTAATGATATGCTAAGGCTGCTCAATTGCTCGCTATGACATGCACTAACTACCAGGGGGCAAACAGTCAACCAGTCACTATGACATGCACTGACCACCGGGGATAGATGCTCTGATCCGTAGGTTAGCTTGCTGCTGGGGTCCAGCCAGTCGGGACTGAGGGAGACAGGCCAGACATGCCCTGGAGCCCTCCTGCGGTCCCTCCCCAGCTGGCCAACCTCTCATGTTTCCCCCCCGCCCTGATAGTGCACTGGTAGGGTCTCTCAGCCTGGCCTACACCCTCTCACAATCCGGGAACCCTTGGGGGATGTAGGACAGCCAGTTTCGGCCCGATCCCACAGGGGGAGCACCGCTCAGCCAGAAGCTGGGTTCACAGCTGGCGAGCGCAGTGGCAGTGGCAGGAGCCTCTCCCACCTCTGCAGAAGCGCTAAGGACAGGGGGAGCAGGCCTAAGCCAGCAGTTGGACATCCCCTGAGGGCTCCCAGACTGTGAGAGGGCGCAGGCCAGGATGAGGCACACTCCCCCCGCCCCCGAGTGCATGAATTTCATGCACCAGGCCTCTAGTTTCATATAATTAATAAAACAATCATTACTATGTAATCCAGAATAATGCCACTAGATTTTAAAGAACTTGAAGGGCCTATAAAATTTGTATATTTTTAATATTCTATAATTTCTTTTATATTCTCTTATATACAAAGAAAAGGTTGCTAAATAGATGTAACATTCAACCTAGTACCTATTCAAAATTCTAAGCACATTGTATGTTTAGTGCCAAAACAGAAAGTGTGTCTGTGTCGGGGTGGGGGTGGGATGGGGTAATTGCACTATTTTCTGCTTTCAACTGTGAATGCAGTCTAACAATTCATTATAAATTTGTTTCCTTGATTTAGAATGTTGTTTAACTTTAGCCGATTTTTTGCATTTTCTCGCAGCAGAGTTTAATTGGAAACTCTGGGGAAAACATATTCAATACTTTACAACTCTAGACAGAGAATATAGTAATCAGTTTCAATGAAAGTAAAAAAAGCAGATATAGAGAAATGCTGTGAATGCCAGGGTGGGGGTAAATCTACTCACCTACTGAGTAGCGCATCACAGAGAGCTGTTCATTCCCATCTGTATGGATAGAAACTAGATCTCTGGTTTCTGCATCCAGAACAAACCACCTATTAAGAAGTAAAAATAAAAAACCTTCAGATATTAGCATTTATAGAAAAAATGGTTGCTGATCATTTCTCCCTTTTTAAAAATTAAGAAATTTTAATATTACTCTTAAGTATGACATGTTTCCCTCTTCCAATGAAGGATGAGTTCATTTTGCAAAATGTTGCTAGATACAATATAAATATACTTATATGGGCCTAGGCATGTTCATTTCTATTTAGGTATTCACTGAATGCCCACAGCGTTTCTTTGCTAATTAGTCTAAATAGAATAAGATGACAGGATCAGTGTTTCTGAAGATTATACTAGAAGTGGGGAAAAGGAAATGAGCCAATTAAAACAAAACAATCAAGTGCCAATCTTAGTGATGCTGACTATGAACGTCTAGTAGAGGAACTCTCATAAGGAAAATGAATGGTAGCAGGAGGATAGGATGTAGGATATGGGTTGAGCTGAACCCTGAGGGAAAGAAGTACAGCAGTCCAGGCAGGAGGAGTGAAAGCTGCACAGCTATGGAGGTGGGAGGGAGCATGCACAGTGTGAAGGTGGGAGGGAAAGGCAGCCAGCCATTCATTTGGTGTGATTTCAAAGGAACCAGCAGGGGGCACTCTGCCTCTCCAATACCTTAACATATGCACAGAGAAACTAAATTTGATAGTTCTTCATTCACATTTATAGGAAAAGTAAAAATGTAAAAGCCTCTTGAGAAGTAAAACAATGACTTAAATCCAACTACATCATAAATGACTTATCTAAAAGCACTAAAGGAAGAAATGGTGTTTCAGAAGAGTATGGCAAGATATGAGCTATAAGAAAAGGCTGGGAACTAAGGATAGACAACCAAAGGCTGGATAAGTGAGAGAAGGCAGGTTATAGACCAGTGATGGCGAACCTTTTGAGCTCGGCGTGTCAGCATTTTGAAAAACCCTAACTTAACTCTGGTGCCGTGTCACATATAGAAATTTTTTGATATTTGCAACCATAGTAAAACAAAGACATATTTTTGATATTTATTTTATATATTTAAATGCCATTTAACAAAGAAAAATCAACCAAAAAAATGAGTTTGCGTGTCACCTCTGAGACGTGTGTCATAGGTTCGCCATCACTGTTATAGACAGTATGTAGAGCTGGTTGGAGTTCAAAATTGAGCATTGCCTAGCTCAGATCAGGCATTAAAAATATTTGTAAAATGAATAATGAACTAATATAAAATGTCTTGAACATGATAAAACCTATATTTTAGCAAGAATTACTTAGTAGTAGTGCAGTGTGCAGGAAGAAATGGTTAGGGTGGAGAAAATGGGACAATACTAGAAAAATAAAATTACTATCTAAATCTCATGTAATAGGATGGGACAAAAGCAGCAAGTTTTGTTTTAAATTATTCAGATGGGAAAATTCTATCACTAAAATAAGCCAGTAACAGAAATCAGAATGACAGTTCCTTTCAATTTTGAAACTAATTATATAACTAATATCTGGAAAGAGATCATTTATCTTTCAGATTAAAATAAATACTATTTATGAGAGGATAGTGCTTTAAAGAATTTAAAAAACACAAGTTTAGTGATGCTGTTTCATATGCCTTAATGAATTCAAGGTAGGAGATGAAAGACGAAAAGATCCCAACTATTCTACATAATATACTAGTATATGATAAAGCCTAAAATGCTAAGTGTCCGACTGATCATTCAACCGTTTGACCAGTTGCTACAACACACACTGACCACCAAGGGCAGATGCTCCGACTGGTAGGTTAGCTTGCTGCTGGGGTCCGCCAAGATTGGGATTGGGCGAGATGGGCCGGACACGCCCTGGAGCCCTCCTGTGGTCCCTCCCTGGCCCTGACCATGCACTGGTGGGGTCCCTTGGCCTGGCCTGCACCCTCTCGCAATCCGGGACCCCTTGGGAGATGTCAGAGAGCTGGTTTCAGCCCGATCCCCGCAGGCCAGGCTGAGGGACCCCACTGGTGCACGAACCCGTGCACCAGGCCTCTAGTTTACCTATAAAATTGCTCTCTAAACATGTTCATGAATGAATTTTAGTAACTTGTGAGCCATAGGTTGAAACTTCCAGGTAGCTAACTTAATTCACAAATTCTGTCTTCTATCCAGGTAACAGAAATAGCTTCTATTTGTAAATACTGGAGTTTAAAAGTAGGAAACTCGCATTTGAAGCCTATGCTACAAGTTTACTGGTCATTTCAATTTCAAAGGTATATAAGAAACACACTTTATTGCAATTGGACAGTTCCCATAGATTAAAGGTTTCTTCTGAGAATGTATTTCATTAATCAACTTTTATGGCTTCCACTGTGATGCTCCTCTAAGCCAAGAAGTGCCAAAGCTGATGCCAAGTGAATTGCCCTCTCACAGTAAGGGAACAAAATATTCCAACTCAGATTAAACAGACATACCTAAAGAACAATGAGATACAGCTCCACTCTGCAGGTGTCAGGTTTCCAGTTTTTAACGAATTTATGTAAACTTTACCATAACTTCTTAGGCATTCAAAAATTATCCATTTTTATTTTGGAGAAGCCCAACTGATACTGTTTCCAAATTAGTTTAATTTTACTAGGAAAACTGCAAACAATTTTATCGTTTTGGAAACCCCTCAAAAAGTTATATTTAAAAAACCACCCCCGAGCCCTGGCCAGTGTTGCTCAATGGTTACAGTGTTGCCCGCACACTGAAGGTTTGATTCCTGGTCAAGAGCATGTACCTGGGTTGCAGGTTCATTCCTTGGCTCCAGTCTGGATGTGTGCGGGAGGCAACCAATCAATGTGTCTCTCTTACATCAATGTTTCTCTCCCCCCCTCCTTCCTTCCCTTCCACACTCTCTGGAAATCAATAGAAAAATATCCTCGGGCGAGGATTAAAAAAACAAAACAAAAAACACCAGAATGTCTTATTGGTATAACATGTAGGAAACAAAAACTCTGAGTCATTTACTAGAGATGGTAGTTATTTAAAAAAAAAACAAAAGAGACCTCTGCCTCCTTTTTCTATTTCTTCAGTCACATATAAGAGATTAATTCTACTTTTGTTAAGCAATTTTTAGTAATAATCCAACAACTTTGTTATTGAAAATAAACAACTTCCATATGGACCCCAAGAAATAATTTTAAAGCTCCCACTCTTTTCACGGCATGAATTATGTTCTATCTTCAGAAAGATTTTTTGGACTCAGGATCTCTGTCCCTAATAAAGGTATGGAGAACATAACACATTCTCTACCAATGGGAATTTTATAGAAATAAATATTTAAGTTTTCACTGTGTTGAATTTATTCTTATTCTAGTGTAGAGTATATGAATTGTAACCAAGCTTCTGCTTTAAGGTAATCTGGAATCATTATGGGGCTCTATATTGCCCCTAAGATAAATGATGGTACTACATTTTGGTATTTGACTCACATGTCAGATCACTTTAAATATATAACCAAAGATTTCTCATCTTGAATACATTTAGAAAGATCCATTAGGTCCTTGTTTGTGATCTAATGCAAGAACAGGAATGTGGCTTTTATAATCAGAAAAATGTATAAAGTCAAAAACAGGAAAAGAGTAGCCCATTTCAACTTTCTTATTTTACAAATAAGAACAATGAAATCCTATGATGCCAAAACCCCCAACCAGTCATCAACCAAGTAGTTAGTGGCAGAACTAGGATAGAGCTCTGGCCTGTGCTTTTCACTGTCTCACAACAGGGAAGGGTGTGATCTCTCTCTGCCTGTGATGCGCTAACATTTAGGGATTCAGAGAAGAAAAGAGTCGGGAAAGGACGCAAAACAGGAGTTTATAATCAGACTGGGGAGAGTGAGTTAATAAAGTAAAATGAAATATACAAGGATTATGAAATTTCAGGCAGGGAGGATGTAGGTGACCTGGGATTTCATCTCATCAAATGTGGCACGGATAGGCGGGACATAAACAGGTGGAGAGGAGTAGATAGAAAAGTTTTGGTCCAATGGATAGAGTGTGCCTGCAGACCGAAGGGTCCTGGGTTCAATTCTGGTCAAGGGCATGTACTACAGTTGCAGGATCCTCCCCGGCCCAGTCCCTGGGCTTGAGCAGGAGGCAACCAATCGATGTGCTTCTCTCACACCACTGTTTCTGTCTTTCCCTCTGTCTTCCACTCTCTCTAAAATTCAATGGAAAAATATCCTTGGGTGAGGATTAAAAAAAAGAGAGAGAAGCACAAAGGGGTTGGACAGGACAACAACTTGACCATTCTATTCTTCGGGGGGGTAGGCAGTAGGGGGGAGGTGGAGTGAGTAGAGGGAGGCAGGAAGAGATTAACCAAAGAGCTTGTAGACACAGACAATCCTGTGGTGAAGGCCTGGGATGTATGTGTGTGGAGGAGGAGACCTCTGTAATACTTTCAACAATAAATGTAAACTTAAAAACAAGCATTAGTGGGCTTTACAGGCCAAGCTAACAAGTTTAGGTATCAAAAAGCCTTTAGAAACGTTCTTGACCTGAATTTGCTCCATCTATTTCCTCCTGCCTGATATGACTCCTCACTCTTCACTGCCTCTTCAAGATCCAAGGACTCCTCCAAGGCAGGACCAATCTCAGCTCCTCTGTGAAGTGTTCTCTGACAACTCAGGCTCACAGTAATTCTCTGTTGAACTCCAAGCACTGCTGCCTGTTTATTCAAGTAATGCTAAACCTAATAAAAGCTCTTTATTTTCTTATGGACATACATAATCTACTTGGGGAAAGGGACCATGTCTCATATTCCTCTGTGCCACTCCATGCACCGAGATCAGTGCCTTACAGTTGTAGGAGTTCAATAAGCATTGGAAGAGCAACTCAGAACTGGTTTTGTAACAAGGCAGAACTCAGGGAGATTCATGCTGATAGAGTTCAAAGACACTGTCACCTGGGAAATGAGCGCAGGAATACCCAAGGACCATGTTAAGTAACACCAAATTGTAGAGGGAAAAAGCTGTTCTTTTCTAATTAGAAATCTTCTCTTTTAATTATGTCAAAGAAGAAAGTCTCAGCTAGCGCTAATATCACTTGAATATCTCCCTTTTGAGGAGCATTTATGCCTAGAACCTCTATCGTCAACAGTATCTGGCTGAATTTTGATAACAGTACTTTAGCTACATTGCTGGCTTGCCAAGGTACATTCACCATCAAAATTGGAAGGTTCAGCTGGATTGCTTAAGCATCTCCAGGTCTAGTGTTCTGTTGCTGTGATTCTGCATCAAAACTAAATTAAATTCTTTACCCAGCCATCTGCCAGGCTCACTGTCCCTGACATGTACTGTAATGCGGGCTGCACAGGGCAGGGATTTTTGTTTTGTTTTGCACTCTGGTGTTAAATCCCCACAACAGTGTCTAACCAAGAGCAGGTGCTCAGTAAATAATTACTAATGATTGAAAGAGTATATGTAACAGATAAGAGCAACATGAATATTAGTGTGCCACCTAAAAATAAATCTTTAGATCATATTGACAACATTCCTAACAATGGTTAAACATTCCACCACTTCAAATCACTCAGCTCACATTCCCTTAAAGACCCTACCTGCCTGAGTGCGTTCCTATGGCCACCACTGTGCCACTTGGATGAAAATCTGCACAGTGTCCTGGTTCCTAGAAGAAAGACAGAAAGCTGTTGGGGAGTACATGAGAAAGACTCACTAGATCTATAGGAACAGTAGCAAAAACTATTTGAAAATAACTTGTTTCATATAAACATCGAATTCTAATCAACATCCTTTTAGCTATGTGGATATGAGAGGAAAAAAGAATTTCAGAGCAGGAAGGGGTACGCTGGCAGAGTGGTGAGGAGAAAGGACAACCAGCTTGTGGCTAGGCAGTGGAATAATAATAGACAACAAACATTTGTATAGTTCTTTAGAGTCTGCAAAGAAAATGTATACACCTTTTGGGCTAGACAAGATGGGTATCTCAGTGGGGTTGGGAGAAAATACAGTAAGAGACCAATTCAAAAAGAAGACAGTCTGTTAGTGAGCAGCACTTGCTGAATCCAACTGCACCACCACCAGAGGCCCAAACATGTCTGAACAGTGCTCCATGTACATGTGAAATCTTTTTACTATGGAAACTGATGGAAAAATTGAGCTTTTGCACTGCTAATTTGCTTCTTCAGAGTGGGTTCATGGAATATTTTTGACTAAACACTCTTCCCTTTACTAAACACTTCGTTTTAACCAATGCTGAGTTCTTTCACTTTTGCTGCTTCCAAATGCTAGTCTGGGGCATTTCTGTGGGGAGATTATAATCCAATTTTGTTTTACTCACATCTACGAGTCTGGTCCATTCCAGCCTGTGTTCCATTGAGTTCCACATGCACACCTGTCTGTCCTGAGCACACGTCAAGAGCAAATCTTTGAAGGGATGTGTGGCAAGACCCCAAAGTTCATCTGTATGACCCTGAAATAAAATACACCTATTATTATGTTAAAAGAAACAAAATATCATAAAAATATTCAGTTAATGGTTAAAATTACAGTTACCTGGACTTCTATTTGGAAGCCATCATTAAATGTTCCCCGTAAAATAAAATTTCGTGATGTGCCTACTAAAAATTGATCTGCCTTTCCTTCTGCAACAGCTCTGATTGTTCCATACTGATCAGGAACCTAAAAAAAAAACACAATCCACACTGTAATGTCACCATGCACATACTAACATGCATTAATTACAACCCAAAAACAGCACTAATAGCTAAAAACAATTATGGGGTAATGAGTGACAAAATTCCAAATTTGAAAGTAATATGGTAATCTTATGCTAATGATAATTTATTTATTCAATTCGTTTTATTACACAGAAGTTATAATGTATTATTATTATTGACATTCTTTGTTTCAGTACATTTTAAATATATATTTTACATGATTTTAAGAGTTAAGGCTTAGGAGGAGAGGAAGGTCTGGTTTTGTTACTTAATAGTTATGTTATTTTGGTCAAGTCATTTGGCCTAAGACAAGTTTCTTTATATATAATATGGGAATAATAATAATAATAATAATAATAATACAGACGCTACTTACCCTGTAAACTAAAAAGCAGTATATTATAAAGTGTTATAACTCTTTAATAGGACTCCTTGAGATCAATCTCATTTAATCCATTACATGGGAAACTCTCAGTGAATGTTATCTAGATACTATAAGCCTAAGTGACTGTTACAGAAGGACCAGAACAACCAGTCGCTGGATGCGCACTGACTACCAGGGGGCAGACACTCAAGGCAGGAGTGCCACTCTGCCAGAAGCCAGGCTCACATCTGGCGAACACAGCAGTGGTGGCGGAAGCCTCTCCCACCTCCACACAGCGCTAAGGAAGGAGCAGTGAGCAGGAAGGCAGTAAGGGGCGAGGGGTCCCAGACTGCAAGAGGGCACAGGTTGGGCTGAGGGACCCCGCCCCGCCCCGTGCACGAATTTCGTGCACTGGACCTCTAGTATCTATACTAATAAAAGGGTATTATGCTAATTAGACTGGGAGACCTTCTGGACGTCCTTCTGGACAAAGGCATGGTGGTGGGGCTGAGGCAGAGGTGGTTAGGGGCAATCAGGCCAGGAAGGGAGGGCAGTTTAGGGTGATCAGGCCGGCAGGGGGGCAGTTGGGGGCAATCAGGCCAGCAGGGGGGGCAGTTGGGGGCGAGCAGGCCAGCGGGGGGTGGGGGGGTAGTGGGGGGCGAGCAGGCCAGCAGGGTGGGGGCAGTTGGGGGCGAGCAGGCTGGTGGGGAGGGCAGTTGGGGGCGAGCAGGCTGGCAGGCAGAGTGGTTAGGGGCAATCAGGCAGGCACATGAGCTGGTTAGGAGTCAGCGGTCCTGGACTGTGAGAGGGATGTCTGACTGCCGGCAGTCGGACATCCCCTGAGGGGTCCCAGATTGGAGAGGGTGCAGGCCAGGCTGAGGGACAAGCCTCCCCCCCCCCCACCCGCACGAATTTTGTGCACCAGGCTACTAGTTAATATAATAAGTAGTGTTATAACTCATTAATAGGACTCCTTGGTAGATCAATCTCATTTAAACCAAAAAATGACTCCTTCTTTATGAAGTATGACCCCAAAATTATTCCTGAAAGCACAAAGAACTGAATTCTAAAAGTAATCCAAATTTACATTAGAAATGGCAAAAGGAGGATAAACTAGATGGTATAGCTTGACTACAGAGGGTATGAGTTATCTGTGAAGAAAAGAAACAGCATGAATTTAAGGCTGAGATAAAGCAATTCTTTCTTATCTATCTTCTTGAAGATAAAACCCAAGAGCAGTACTATCAGGATCCTCTTTTTAGAGATTTTGTCTGGAAAACATGTTTAGAATACAATGAGCATAAGTTCAAAATTTAAGTCACTCAAAAAGAGTCAATATCAAAGCAAGAAATTTGCCCATGCTTTGAGATTTATTGATCTAAAATACAATTCTTAACTGTTCTACCATCTGAGACCTCAATTCAATTAGCATTTAATACCTTTCACAGTACACATAATACCTGTCAGGTTTTATAAATACACCTGGGTCCACACCATGAAGAAGAAAGAAGCATAGATAATTATCTACTATCATTAAGCTCACTGTTGAAATGATTATTTTCAGTATTAAAGTTAAATTGGTTATTTTGCATACCCTGGTTATATTTTGGATCACTAAGAAAAAAAAGCCTTAGAAATAAACAAGTAAGTTAATTATTCTGCCCAATCTTTTTTTTTTTAAATGCTTTCAAATTATTTTGTTTAATGATTGGTTTCTTTTTTCTTTTCATTCTGAGGAAATGAAATGACAAGGATATGCACCAACTTCCCAGAAAGTGTAAGTTATCTTAAAGTGGGACAGAAGACATTAGTTTAGAGGGTTTAACATTATAATTTTTATGTTCCCATCCTTACCTCAATTTCTCTTTCGGGATTCAAATCATGATCCCACAGAATTATTTTTCTGTCTTTTCCTCCTCCGGTTAATAACATCCCATTTCTCATCTGACAAAGTGTAAATACACTGCCATCATGAGCTTTGATTTGTTTGCTGATCTGATAAACACCTAATAAGATTAGGAAAAAATAAAAACACTAGTGATAACATTTCCCCTCAAACTTTAGTGGCTTTCTGGAAGAAAATAGATGCTTTATGACTTAAGATGGGATTACATCATGATAAACCCATTGTATGATGAAAACGCACTTAATACACCTAATCCACCAAACATCATAGCTTAGCCTAGTTGGTTTCTACCAAAGTGCATATCACGTCTGCACCACAGTCAAGTTGAAAAACTGTAAGTCAAACCACAGTAAGCTGGGGACCATTTGTATAAAGCAGTGGTTCTCAACCTTCTTTCTGGCCCTTTAAATACAGTTCCTCATGTTGTAACCCAACCATAAAATTATTTTATTTTATTTTTTTAAAATATATTTTATTGATTTTTCACAGAGAGGAAGGGAGAGAGACAGAGAGCTAGAAACATCGATGAGAGAGAAACATCGATCAGCCACCTCCAGCACATCTCCTACTGGGGATGAGCCCGCAACCCAGGCACATGCCCTCGACCAGAATCGAACCTGGGACCTCTCAGTCCGCAGGCCGACGCTCTATACACTGAGCCAAACCGGTTTTGGCCATAAAATTATTTTTGTTGCTACTTCATAACTGTAATGTTGCTACTGTTATGAATCGTAATGTAAGTATCTGATATGCAGGATGGTCTTAGGCAACCCCTGTGAAAGGGTCGTTTGACTGCCAAAGGGGTCGCGACCCACAGGTTGAGAACCACTGGTATAGAGTGATTACTCAAAAGTGCCTACAACTCAACAATCAAACACCTATTTTCAGCAAGTTATGCAAGGCTGGTAGTGTAGCTTAATACAACCTTTTGTATTTATGTTAATATTGCTACTCTGAAAATATTTCAAAACACGTTCTTACAAAAGGGTAGAGTAGTGACAATTCTATAGACAACAGGGGATACTCAGAACTTTACAATCTCTTATAATCATCTTATTATGGTAGTTAGCATAGTATCAGTTTTCTGATCTTAGAGTTGAGGACACACAGCTATAGAAATGGCTTAACCAATACCACTTAGTTAGCTAGTGACAAAGCTGTGAATAGAGCTCAAGGCTCTTCACTCAATGTACCCTTAAGTTTGCAAAAAGCTTTAATTTCCTGCTGAGGTAACAGTATTTAACATTTAGCAAAGACTGTTGACCTACCAGCTCTGGCAAGGACTACCCCCTTTATTTGCTGAGATATGGAGACTGGGAAAGGCACTGGGCAGAAGTGGGCACTGGAGGCCTGGAGTAGTGGGTTTTGACCAACCAGAGAAGTATTTTAAATTAAAGCTGTATCAATGTGATAGTTGAATGACAGGCCAGCTTTCTTGTATGCTCACAGAATTTTACAAATAGCCAGGGAGGGACAAGGCAGGTACATAAAAGGGGATTACATATGTACATACATACACACATGAGCACACACACAATCATCAGATTCTCTTTTTTAAAGGTGAGGATAAGATTTTAGTACCCAAACCTTTTCCTTTGGTATTTATCAGACCTTATTCAGAGAAGCTCTTTATCTGGCTAGTGAGGCTGGTAGAGCAAGAGGTTAAGCTTTTTGGAAGACAATTATTTTGCAGAATTGGTTACCAGGCTCAAAATGGGAAGGTAGAGCCTTGTTTAAATTTGGCCAAAGTTAAGTCAATAAATAGACCTTAGATCCTTTAGAAAAGTAAAGAAGTTACAAGTTTAAAAATTGTTCAGTGGGGGAAATTAGTGAAGGTGGACAAAAGGTACGTACTTCCAGTTATAAGGTAAATAAGGTCTGGGAATTTAATGACCACAGTAAACAATACTGTATTGTATACTTGAAAGTTGCAGAGAAAGCAGATCATAAAAGTTCTCATCAGGAGAAAAAATTTTAACTATGTGAGGTGATGGATGCTAACTAAACTTGTGGTCAAATCATTATTTGGTATACCTTAAACTTATACAATGGTATATGTCAATTATATATCAATAAAACTAGGGAAATGTTCATTTTCTAAAATCATTCATCAACCGATGAATGGATAAACAAAACGTGGCATGTCCATATCATGGAATATTATTCAGCCATAAAAAGGGATTAAGTACTGACACATGCCACAACATGGATGAACTGTGAAAACATTAAGGTTGAAGTGAAAGAAGCTAAACACAAAAGGGCATATAATGTATTATTCCACTGATATGAAATGTCCCAAAACAGGTAAATCCAGAGAGCAAAAGTAGACAAATGGTTGTTAGAGGCTGGGGGGGGGGGGGGGGGGGGGAGGGGGGGGGCGCAGAGGAGAATAAAATGTTCCAAAGTTAAACAGTGGTGATAACTGCACAACTCTGTGAGTATAGTAAAAACCACTGAATTGTATATTTTAAAAGGGGGAATTTTATGGTATATATGTTATATCTCAATGAATCTGTTATTGAGAATTGTTTATTTTTATTCATTTTTCTATTTGAGCTGACATTATATTTTTAAAATTAACTAGCCCTGGCCAGTGTGGCTCAGTTGGTTGAGTGTTGTCCTGTGCACCAAAGGGTTGCTGGTTCAATCCCAGCAACTGATCAATGCTTCTCTCCTGCTCCCACCCTAAAATCAATAATAAATAAGTAAATAAAAATTAATTAAAATTTGTAGGGCTTTGGTATCCTGAAAAAAAGAAAGAAAGAAATGCTATAGTTGACTCTAAAAATTACTCAGTGTAAGGGGGCTAGTGGTACAAATAACAGATGGGCATGTCTGGTAGAGAGAAAGGAAAGGACTTGACTGATTGGGAGTAAAGCTTGTCTGATTTAGCGGAATTAAAGCAGAACTCCAACAACTTTATTATTAAGATCAAGTGCGTCAGTTCACATCAACATTCATCACTTAAAAATACTTTAAACACTGAACAATATAATTTTGTCCAAGTAGAACAGTTAGCCAATTACCAAAAGAGAAAGGACATGTGAGGCATATGAATTTTCTGAGAGTATTGTTGGCTTTATTTGAGCATTTAAAAGGGGGGTGGGATGGAGAGTTATTTTCTCATGCACGGTTAAATTAACAAGAGCAGTCTTAAAGTACCATAAAAGAAATTACGAAAAGCAGAGGTGTGGAGATTCATAGATCTCCATCAGAACGTATAAAAATGAAATAGTTTATAATTTATTGATTTCAGAGAAGAAGGGAGAGGGAGAATTAGAAACATCAATGAGAGAGAAAAATTGATTGGCTGCTTCCTGCATGCCCCCCACCACTGGGGATCGAGCCTGCAACCCGGGCATGTGCCCTTGACTGGAGTCAAACCTGGGACCCTTCAGTCTGCAGGGTGACGCTCTATCCATTGTGCCAAACCAGCTAGGGCTAGTTTTTCTATTTTTAATTCAGTTTTCCATACCTTCGAACATGACAAAACCTTGTCAAACATATAAGGTATTCCTAGAATGATGGAATGTTACAAAATAGAAAATAAAACTGAAGAACAAATGCTTCATTGAGCCTATATTTGACATTCTAATTCAAGCCAAATAATGTTTGAAATACTAGCCAAGAAAAATAATTATCCTTGAATTTAAAAACCTATTGTACCTCCAGGTGTAATCACTGCCACATCTATCCAAGCTTAACTGCAAATCCCCTTGTTTCTCTAATCTCTTACAGAACAAAGCTTTCATAAAAAGCAAGTTTACCTTGACTGCCAAATAAAGATGTTTGGAGGGCTTCCCGTGCCTGTTTAACTATAGAATCAAATGTCAGAGACTTTAAAATTTATGTTATATTCTAAAAAAATGGACAAATGGGCCCATATTAATTATTTGGAGCAGGTAAAATGGTGGTGTGCTGCCTTGGCCTACACACCAAAGGGCTGTGGGTTCTATTCTCGGCCAAGGGCACATACCTGGGTTGCGGTTTCAATCCCCAGCCCCGGTTGGGGTGCATGCGGGAGGCAACCAATTGATCTGTCTCTCTCATATCGATTTCTCTCTTCCTTCTCTCTCCTCTCTCTCTCCCTCCATTCCACTCCCTCTAAAAATCAATGGAAAAAATAACCTTGGGTGAGGATTAACAAACAAACCAAAATATGGTGGTTTGTTACTTAGTCCCTAAAAGGAACTTAGATTTAAGAACTATGAACATTTTAATGGTGGTGGGGATACAATCAACTTCCCCTCCCTCTCTTAAAAATTATGAATTACTTCATATAAGAAAAATTGAACTATTTCATACCCCGTAAGAAAGAAAAAATACTGAAACAACCTAAGTGTCCAATGACAGAGAAATGAATAAAGAAAATGTAGTGTATATGTATATACACACAAATATTACACACATAAATACATACACACAATGGAATAAAAAAGAAGGAAATCCTACCATTTGTAACAATATAAAGTCCTGAGAACATGATGTTAAATGAAACAGGACAGAGAAATACAAATGCTATATACAATCTCACTTACATGTGGAATGTGTGTGTTTTGAAACAGTTCTACCTTTCCCGCTTTTTCTCTTTCCTTTTCCTGGGCACATGTGTTCGTATCTGAAATGCCCAGAACAGCATTGTATATCACAACTGTGACTTACTGACAGGTTATCCTCTGGCACTGAACAGAGTTTGGGTGTAAATGTATGCACTCTTCATTAGTTTAATGCATGTTGAGGTGGGAGAGGCAGGGAAAGGTTCAGAGGTTGTTTTTATTTTGGTTTTTGTCTGAAAAACTTGTGCAAAGAAAATCTACACATGCAAACACAGGAAATTGGAAGTCTAATCTTGTAAACTGCCAGGCACATGAAATGGTCTATATTGTGCTCTGCTTACATGACTGTTACAGGCAAACTTGATGAGAATTTTGTTTCTTCCTTTATATTTGGGATTACAATTCTGTAGGTGTGGCTCGGAAGGATTTCATGTATGGAGTGAAATAAATGTGTGAACCCAGATCACAACAGAGATCAAAGTTCCATACCTTTTGTAGTCTTGCGCACTCATTATGGCTTAACCTTAAATAACACTTCTTCTGTGAAGTCTTCAAAAAACTCAGCAGATCAGATGATCTCTCTCTTAATTTTACACTGTTTAAATTAACATATCTATATCACCTCTCTAATTATTTCTTAACTAGAGGCCTGATGCACGAAATTTGTGCAACAGTAGGCCTTCCTTCCTCTGGCTGCTGGCACTGGCTTCCCTCTGGCACCCAGGACCCAGGCTTCGCCGCAGCCTCGGCTTTGTTCAGAAGGTCAACTGGAAGGACGCCTGGTCTAATTAGCATATTATGCTTTTATTATTATAGATTAACCTCCTAGAAGGAAATGTTCAGGAGGATCAAATGTAGGTTACATATGCTTAATAATTAGTAAATATTTTAATTTTAAAAAGATTATGAAGAACCTTAAAACATAAGGTATGGCAGTGGTTCTCCTACACTACAGCCTTTCCTGGTCTGGGTAAAGATGAAAGTGCAATAGCAATATGTGCAAATTAAAAAGGAGTGACAATATGAGAATACTGTACCTTTCGGACCTTTCCCAGGTGTGGGTTCTACAGTAGTTTTGCTCCATATAAGTATAACTCCACCTGAGTCTCCAGTAAGAACATCTCCATTCCCCAAAAATGCTAAACACTGCACAAATTTTGGTTTTTCATATTTCTACAAAAAAAAAAAAAAAAAGAGAATTTTCAGTTTTCCCTTTGGCATGATGACTCCATGCTCACTCAACAATTAAATATTAAAGTTTTATAATGGTGCCGAAACCGGTTTGGCTCAGTGGATAGAGCATCGGCCTGCGGACTGAAGGGTCCCAGGTTCGATTCCGGTCGGGGGCATGTACCTGGGTTGCGGGCACATCCCCAGTAGGAGATGTGCAGGAGGCAGCTGATCGATGTTTCTCTCTCATCGATGTTTCTAACTCTCTATCTCTCTCCCTTCCTCTCTGTAAAAAAAATCAATAAAATATATTAAAAAAAAAAGTTTTATAATGAAATTTATAATATTCTGGTCCTTACCCCAAAAATTCCCTGTTTTCTTGTTAGTGAATTGCCACTCCAGGTCCAGAAAAAAATATGAGATTTACCACATGTTATTATGGTATTTGCATCTGTTGGATGGAACTCCACAGCCAAAACAACTTCATTTGTTGTCTGTGGAAAGAGAAATAAAGCTTTAGATGAATGTATACTCTTATCTCCATCAAGAACCAATTACAGCTATGGATAAAGACAGGAAAAAATTTTAGGATCTATTTTCTTGACCATTTGTAACAATAAATTTTTATAATAATGATTTAAATTTGATGTCTTCATATTATTATATCATTTTTTATACTATTTATATATAACTAGAGGCCCGGTGCACGAAATTTGTGCGGGGGGTGGGAGGGGCCCTCAGCCCAGCCTGCACCCTCTCCAATCCAGGACCCCTAACCGCCTCTGCCTGCCAACCTGATCACCCCTGTCCCCCCACCAGCATGATTGGCCCTTACTGCACCCCCTGTTGGCCTGGTCACCCCTTACTGCCCCCCGCCAGCCTGGTCACCCCCAACTGCCCCTCTTGGCCAGCTGGTCGCCCCCAACTGCCCCCGCTGGCCTGGTCGCCCCATGCAGTCTGCTATTCGGTCATTTGGTCACCTTTCACAGCCCCTCGCTGCCGGCCTGGTTGCCCCACACAAAATGCTGTTCAGTCATTTGGTCTTTCCTCACTAACCCCTCTGCCGGCCTGGTCGCCCCAAACAACATGCTGTTCAGT
This sequence comes from Myotis nattereri, assembly GCF_964212035.1. Taxonomy (NCBI): domain Eukaryota; kingdom Metazoa; phylum Chordata; class Mammalia; order Chiroptera; family Vespertilionidae; genus Myotis; species Myotis nattereri. Next base: position 62,589,502 of record NC_138085.1, read on the forward strand.
CATTTGGTTGTCCCTCACTAACCCCCCTGCCGGCCTGGTTGCCCCACTCAGCCTATTCGGTCGTCTGTTCGGTTGTTTCGGATGTGACGGCCCCTGGATCTTTATATATATAGATAACTGCATTAGAAAGACATTTAAATGAATTAGTTTTAGATTATTTTAGCTTGTTACACATTTAGGGAAAAGTACACTAAAAGTATCAAATATAAGAACAATATACATTTGTCTTTAAGATACTGCCATTTCGATTTTTAAAAAGTCTTATCTTTCTCTGTACTATTATTATTGACCACTCATTCATTTAAGAAAATTTATTACTGATTTAGAGATTCACCCTTAGTCTAAAAGTATATAGAATGGTCACTACTGAGTCATACAGAAATGAAAAACAAAAAACCCCCAAGAGCTTTTATGCCATTTCCCCAAAAAGAAAACTTAGAAAAGATAGAAGTTTAACACATTGTTTGCAGGTAGTTTTTATCACGCGCTAACAGGTGGCGCGGGCCATTTTTGCTAATTTTTTGCGCAAATGGCAACGTTCAGTAAAATTACGATAACTTTAGTTTACGTATTTATACGTTACTCGCATTCTACCGCTAGTCTATAAAAAACGTATTAATACGTGTCCCGCGCTCTACTACCAGTCAACGCTACCAGTCAACGTAAAATGTATAAATATGTTTCCCGCATACAATGTGTTAAAACAACTAGGAGAAAAAAGGAATAGGCACAAGCGTCCAAAGGAATTACAAGTAGTTTTTTCACTGAAATTATTGAACTGAGAATGTCTTAAAAACCCTACCTTTCAATATGTTCAGTCAGTCATAACTGAGTTCTTACTAAATTGATGTTTTATGATAAAAGCAGCTACTCAAACTTAATGGTGAGGTGAAATCTATATGCTTGTGCAGCTGTTTGTTGGTAGCTGGTGCTCACCTACAAGGGTGATCACTAAGGTGTGTTTTATGTGTATGGAAGCATTTCTTCACTGCAAACCAATATGGTAAACATGGTAATCTTGTAAACAAAGTGAATTAAATAAAATACCTTTTACATTCTTATACTAATAAAATGACACTTGAAACAACTGAGCTAATTAAAAAAAAAATTCCCCCATGGCTTCAATTTTACATTTCTACTACCAACAGTTGGACGCTACAGCTTGTACAGGCACATGAATAAAACTCAAACAATCTAATCTGAATGCTTTCTCCCCCTAGGAGGGAAAAGGACAGTACCCTTTTTTGTTATATAGTTTCCACAATGTTTGGTTGGAATTAGTAAGTCAAAGTAAATTTTAAAGACAATGTGTTAATTAACAACGAAAAAATTCGTCATCTTTCTTCCAGGATGATGTTGCCTTTTATTTTAATTAATTAATTTATTTTTAAATCTTTATTCTGACCAAAATCTCTGCCTGTCTCCCTAATTTCTTTTCTTTTAGTTGTTAATCCTCACATGAGGATATTTTTCTATTAATTTTTAGAGAGTGGAAGGGAGGGGAAGTGACAGAGAAACATCCATGTGAGAGAGACACATCAATTGGTTGCCTCCCGATCAGGGTTGGGTTTCGAGCCTTCAACCAAGGTACGTGCCCTTAACTAAAATCAAACCGGAGACCCGCCCTAGCTGGTTTAGCTCAGTGGATAGAGCATTGGCCTGTGGACTGAGGGGTCCTAGGTTCAACTCCGGTCAAGGGCATATGCCCAGGTTGTGGGCTAGATCACCATTAGGGGGCGTGCAGGAGGCAGCCAATCAATGGATTCTCTCTCATTATTGATGTTTCTATCTCTCCCTCTCCCTTCCTCTCTCTGAAATCTATAAAAATATATTTAAAACAAACAAAAAACCAACAACCCCCCCCCCCCCCAGACTGATTGGGCATGAGAAACTAGGGAAAGGAGTCATATCTATCTTTGGCAACTAAGTGGAATGTGGTGTTAATCACTGAAAGGTGAAACTGGTTGGGAGTTAAGGAAGATGATTAGTACAGATTTGGTTCTGTTCATTATGACTTGTGGGTTAGGATATTCAATTAAAGATGCCTGGCAGGCAACAAGAAATATGTTTAAATCTGTGAGAGATCTGGGCTACAGGTAAATGATGGAGAACAGAACAGATAGTAACTAAGGCTATGGCAGCTGTATGCTGTCAATGGAGGGCATAAGATATAATTCTGAATAACAACAATATTTAAAGACCTAGAAAGGAGATCTGCTAACCTTTCCTACAAAGGATCAAAATTCACATACTGCACTTTGGTATAACTTCCCTATGTTTCAATGTTAAATTACCCTGAATGATGGCTGAAAGACTATCTGTATCTTCATTTATATTTTTTAAAGTTTGAGGTTTCTTATACTCTTTTTAAGTACAATAAAAAAGTTATGCTATTTGAAAACATAACCTCTTTTCGACCAAGCTGAAAGCTTGAAGCTTATACAGGACAAAACTGCCGAGACAGAGTGCGGGCGTGCGACTGAAGAGGAATGTGATGTTATTTAAGAGTACAGCAAACATGTCATAGGCTTTTTTTAGTCATCCTGTCACTTTGAATCCTTCTGAAAGCCGGTCAGGAGGAGGCCATTTCTGACCCATGTGAATGCTGTTGTAATGCTAACTTTACATTCCTCTTTTACAAGTTAGGACCGATCCACACTAAGGACCAACACTATTCTATACCAATTATAAAATACCAGAGGCCCAGCGCACGATGAAATCGTGCGCGGTTAGGTTAGGATCTAGGCCTAGTTGCAATCAGGGCCATGTCCACCGCCCAGCATTGCGCCTCCACCTCTGTGGCCCCTGCCCCAGAAACCTCCACGCTCACAGCCCCCACCCTGCAAGGCTCCTTGGTGACACTCCTCCATCACCCGGGGAAGCTCAACGCTACCAGACTCCACCCCGCTACCAGTCTCCGCCCCGCAAGGCTCCTTGGCCTCACTGCTGCCCACGCCCTGCGATGCTCTTCTGCCTCAGCAGCCCTGAAGCTCCAGCTCACAGCCCCCACCCCGCGAGGCTCCTTGGCCTCACTGCTGCCCACGCCCTGCGATGCTGCGATGCTCTTCTGCCTCAGCAGCCCTGAAGCTCCAGCTCACAGCCCCCACCCCGCGAGGCTCCTCGGCCTCAGGCCCCCGCTGCAAGGCTCCTTTGCCTCACCGCCCTGAGCAGCTCCACGCTCACAGCCCCTGCCCTGCTCCTCCACCTCGTGTCCACGGCCCCTGCCCCGGGATGCTCCGCCTCAGCCACCCTGGGAAGCTCCATGCTCACAGCCCCTGGCCCCACCCCGCCACGCCGTGAGAGCCGGACCGGTCCTTTGGTCCCACAGCTCCCTCCTCCCGCCGCTGCATTACGGGCGGCCAAGGGCCCACAGCTCCCACTCCCTCAGCTCCCTAGCAAGCTGTCTGGTTGTCGGTCCAGTCGTGATGGCACCTGGCTTTTTATATATATTAGGATGCTGCATTTTATGTAACACGAGTGGCCTGGTGAACGGATTCGCGCACATTGAAAGGAAATTAATTATAAGACATTTTATTATTGCTATTTGCCCTTTCTCTATAATACAGTGGTTCTCAACCTGTGGGTCGCGACCCCTTTGGGGGTTGAACGACCCTTTCACAGGGGTCGCCTAAGACCATCGGAAAACACATAATTACATATTGTTTTTGTGATTAATCACTATGCTTTAATTACGTTCAATTTGTAACAATGAAATTGGGGGGTCACAACATGAGGAACTGTATTAAAGGGTCATGGCACTAGGAAGGTTGAGAACCACTGCTATAATAGAAGTGTCAGAGATGAAAAAAATTAGTAACATGTATATGAAAATAATATATAGAGTAATAAACAATAACAACAAAAAACATGATATAAAAACAAAAAAATAATATAAAAAACATGATATAAAAACAAAAACATGATATAAAAACAGCATTGATAAAAACAATGACTGAAAAATTGATTAAACTTATTCTGATATCTCCCTGTATACCACATTAGGAGGAAAAAGCACTTTCAGAGTGCTTGACCAATTTTCCTTGTGATAAAGTATTTACAACTTTAACATCACATACTCTTCGAACTCAAGAGAAAACAACATATAATTGACCATGTCCAAAAACATTACAAGAAGGCACTTCTTGTTCAGGTAGGAATATTCCTATTCCATCTAGAGTGTGCCCCTGTGATTTATTAATAGTCATCACAAATGCTGGCATCACGGGAAACTGTCTTTGAATTAGTTTAAATGGGAGGCCAGTGTCAGACGGGGACAAATCAATTCTTGGAATCAGAACAACCTCTCCTTCCATAGATCCTGTTAATACTTCAGAGCTTTATATGTATTGCGCATGCATGAGTCAACATTTTTAAACTAGAGGCCAGTTGGGGAGGGGGAGATACGTGGGAGGTTGGGCGGCTGGCCCTGACCCCATTGGGCAGGTTGGCTGGCCGCAGTGCACATCATGGTGACTGGTCGTTCAGGTTGCTTGGCTTTTTTATATATATAGAGAGAGTGCCAGTGCGCATCATATGTACTGGCCAGTCGGTCGGACAGTCAGACGGACATATGGTCAGTCACTTAGCCTTTTATATATACAGAAGATTATAACAATGCATATCATTACATATGCTTTTCAGTTATGTCACCCATACTCCTACGATTGAATTTTTCCTTTAAAATTTTTAAAGCTTAAATGAAATAATAGATTTTGTTTAAAAAGCAGCAGTAGTCGCCCTAGACCAGCTGTGGGCAAACTACGACCCGCTTGAAATGAATAAAACTAAAAAAACAAACAAACAAACAAACAAACAAACAAAAAAACCGTACCCTTTTATGTAATGATGTTTACTTTGAATTTATATTAGTTCACACACTCCATCCATGCTTTTGTTCCGGCCCTCCGGTCCAGTTTAAGAACCCATTGTGGCCCTCGAGTCAAAAAGTTTGCCCACCCCTGCCCTAGACGGTGTGGCTCGGTTGGGTGTCATCCCATGCACTGAAAGGTTGCCAGCTCAATTCCTGGTCAGAGCACATGTATGGGTTTCAGGTTTAATCCCTGGAAGGGGGCATAGAGGAGACAGCCATTGATGTTTTGCTCTCACATCAATGTTTCTCTCTCTGCCTTGCTCTCAAAATATCAATTAAAAAAATCTTAAAAAAAAAAAAAAGGCAGCAGTAGCCAAGTAGAGTACTGTCTTAATTTTGAGATTAAACATCCATCTACTTTGTCATTTCAGTAGCATAATGTGTTTGAAATATCACTAACATTGGTTGAAGTTGCTTAAATATTTTATCTTAAGATACCATAAGAATGGTATTCTTAATAGCATAAAATGACAACTTAATAAAGCTGATAATTTGGGCCAGTTAGTGTGCTCCTGCACATTAAGGATATACAATATACTTCCAAGGATCTGCAAAACAAATAATGTATTCTAAAAGATAACAACTGAAACTTTTTTGGACTTACCTTTATTTCTGCTCCTTTTGACTTTTTCTGCCAATCCCACACAGTAAGCATATGCTCATTGGAGTCATCAATAACACATAAGTGAACACCTGAATCCTAAAGAAAAGTCAATTATAGGCATTTAAAATTTTTCAGATAAGGCTGACTTTCTAGGAACAAGTACTATATTATTAAAACAGTCAACATTAAGATAATCCAAAATCCTTTAAATGTATAATTCCTTGAAATATAGTGAATATACTACTAAAACTGATTTTCTTCAGAAATATAAAAGATTCTTTTAAAAAATATTTTCCAGTTTTAATTTTTTCCCCTAAGTTGATTTCTACTTGCCATCTAGCCACTTTTATTCAGAGATAGCAAATAATTCATTTTGAGGATGTCCCCTAGTCCCCTCTTGCCTTCTTGTATTTAAAGTATAGTCCCTAGCCAGTGGATAGAGCGTCGGCTTGCGAACTGAAGGGTTCCAGGTTCAATTCTGGTCAAGGTTACATGCCTGGGCTGCAGGCTCGATCCTGCAGTAGGGGGCATGAGGAGGCAGCCGATCAAGATCAATGATTCTTTCCCATCACTGATGTTTCTCTCTCTCTCTCTCTCTCTCTCTCTCTCTCTCTCTCTCTCTCTCTCTCTCTCTCCCCCCCCCTTCCTCTCTGAAATCAATAAAAATATATTAAAAAAATAAAAAATAAATTATAGTCCCTTGAGGTAGGCATGAACTGTATATAATTTTATAACTTTGTTCCTAAGTTTTTGTAGTAGATGAAACAAGCTAAAATTAATGGCCTGTTTTAAAGTTTGCCAATTTCAACTTTCCATGATATACATTAATATGAACAAACAAAATAAATAAAAGCATAATTAAATTCCTTTCTATTTATTTTTCCAACGTGATTTTCATTCACATAATTTAAGTCTCCCAGTTTAAGAAAAAAGAACTGAGGACATTAAAAAATTGTTTTTTCACCCAGCTGGTGTGGCTCAGAGATTGAGCGTTGACCTATGAACCAGAGGGTCACAGTTCGATTCCCAGTCAAGGTTCATGCCCAGGTTTCGGACTCAGTCCCCAGTAGGGGGTGTGCAGGAGGCAGCCAGTCAATGATTCACTCTCATCATTGATGTCTTTATCTCTCCCTCTTTCCTGCCTCTCTGAAGTCAATAAAAATATGTTTAAAAAAATTTTTTTTCTCTACTAGCATTTGCAGCATATACTTTAAATGTCTATGAAACACCCTGACCGGTTTGGCTCAGTGGATAGAGCGTCAGCCTGCAGACTGGGGGGTCCCGGGTTCGATTCCGGCCAAGGGCATGGACCTTGGTTGTGGGCACATCCCCAGTAGGAGGTGTGCAAGAGGCAGGTGATCAATGTTTCTCTCTCATCGATGTTTCTAACTCTCTATCCCTCTCCCTTCCTCTCTGTAAAAAATCAATAAAATATATTTAAAAAAAAAAAAATGTCTATGAAACAAAGAAATACTGTGATGAAGAGGAGAGGTACTGAGAAAGGTCAGAGTTTATTCTCTTCTCTTTATCTTTCTTTTAACCTGTACCAGAATGATTATCTAAACCAGGAAAAGTTAGAGTAGGAGGCAATCCAAGATAGTCTTAATATTTTAACAATATCAACAAGATGACAAAAGTTTCTGCTACAGAAATTTAAGTGGGGGAAAAAGGTAGCAAAAGTATTTCCTTTCTGTCCTGTCCTTTTATCTACTTTTCTAAATGCCTTTCTCCCAATTCCTGACTCATTTGACCCTTGACACTCAGTGCTTTCAAGGTAGCAAAATTCCCATATCCACCCAAATTTATCTTTTTGTTCTAAAAATGTCCCTTCCTCTTCATATCGCACAAAACTCCCATAATCCAGAATATAGCTGCTGATACCTAGGAACTGAAGAGATTATATGAATACATTAATATATTCTAAAGTATGAATGAGACCCAATAAAACATGGAGGGATATTTATATTTGAAACCAAAAATTATGGATCCTGCTCTAGTTAGTGTGGCTCAGCTGGTTGGAGTGTCATCCCATACACCGAAAGGTTGCAGGTTCAATTCCTGGTCAGGGCACATATCTAGGTTGTGGGTTTGATTCCTAGCCGAGGTAAGTATGAGAGGCAACCCATTGATGTTTTTCTCTCTCTCTGTAAAACAAACAAAAAAAAGATGGAGCCTAAAATGTAGCTCTGCTACATTTAAATTAATATGAGCCCTAACTGGTTTGGCTCAGTGGATAGAGCGTCGGCCTGCGGACTACAAGGTCCCAGGTTCGATTCCGGTCAAGGGCATGTACCTTGGTTACGGGCACATCCCCAGTAGGGGGTGTGCAGGAGGCAGCTGGTCGATGTTTCTCTCTCATCGATGTTTCTAACTCTCTGTCTCTCTCCCTTCCTCTCTGTAAAAAATCAATAAAATATATTAAAAAAAATTAATATGAAAGTTGAAATGAACAATTACATATAATTTAAGAGTGAAGAGATTGTTTAAATTAGTAACATCCTGTTTTAGTTCCCCTCAGAATAAAGCTTCAAGGCTTAGGTAAGATTGTTAGATACTGAATTTTATTTATTTATTTATTTTTTTATTTATTTATTTATAAATATATTTTATTGATTTTTTACAGTGAGGAAGGGAGAGAGATAGAGAGTTAGAAACATCGATAAGAGAGAAACATTGATCAGCTGCCTCCTGCACATCTCCTACTGGGGATATGCCCGCAACCCAGGTACATGCCCTTGACTGGAATCGAACCTGGGACCTTTCAGTCCACAGGCCGACGCTCTATCCACTGAGCCAAACCAGTTTCAGCTAGATACTGAATTTTAAACTCATGTTGTCATTAATTCAGAGCCATGATAATTCATGATATTAGTGAATACAAAGTTCTGACTTTTGCTCCAACATTACATTAAGAAAAGACAGTATTTGTGTATAATCAACATTTTTAAACTAGAGGCCAGTTGGGGAGGGGGAGGTACGTGGGAGTTTAATGACAACATGAGTTTAAAATTCAGTATCTAACAATTTGTGCAAGTTTTAGGTCTGTGAATTTTCTAAATAAAATAGAGCTCTGTTATCCAAGCTAAACAAAAGCACAACTTACTGCTTGTTTTACTTTTACTATGCCAACCATGTATTCCTCCAACATTTCCCAATACTACACAGGAATTTTATTTTAGGACAGAAAAAAATTAATTATAACTAAGTGTAATATTCTGGATCCTAGCTAAACCAAAGTACTTTAGTATTTAGGTTAAAATGCTGGCTATAGCTAATATCCCATATTTCAATTCAGAGTTATCACTTTCTATGAACGCACAGACACAAAAATGAGCTTAACTTCTTTTTGGCTTCTTTGTACCGCTTGCTTACTCCTTTAAAAATTAATACTTACAGCTTTTGAAAAATCCAGGCACCCTACTCCACGCTCAAAAGTTCCAAGTCCAATAATCTGCAGTGTGGATAGACTAACTGAATCCCACACTCTGACATGGGGTTGCAGAGGCTGCAAAAACAAGGGGAAAAACACAAGATAGGACTCACTGGTATATAGGTGGATGCCAATGAATACCACTACAACACAAAACTGTTTACTGTCTTTAAAAAGTAATAGAGATGGATAAATATCTAATAAAAAATAGCTACTACATTTAGACATGTCCTCAAAGAATCTTGAGCAGGTATTTTCTTCTCATACCATAAAAATAAGGATATAACAACAGTGATAATAGTTGTAGCAGCAAATGATTTGAATATTTCTCAAGTGCCATATACTATTCTAAGTATATCACATGTATTAATCAGTTTAATCTTCATAATTCTATGAGCTATTTACTATTATAATCACCATTTCATAAATGAGGAAACTGAGATATGAAGATTTAAATAACTTGTCCAAAGTTACACAACTATTAAAAGGTGGAGTTAGGATTCAGACCCAGGAAAATTTGCTCTGGATACCCTGCTTTTAGCATTACCTTTATTCCTGGGAAAAGAATACTTTTTAAAATCAGTGCTCAATAAACTGCTAAGCAAACAGTTCTTAAAACAGAATCTGGAAGTGGAAGGGCTCTTATAATTCTTCAAATATAATCCCTCCAAGTCCTTTTCATGAAAGAAACAAGCCAGAGAATGCCATGAGTACAGTCATATATTTCTAATTAATCATCATTAATATTCACTGTTGATCCTTACAAATAAGGGATTTGTTATTTAAGCCTATTTAGTAATACTAAATAGCAACTAAAAATTTTAAAGTGTTATCAGTGCTACTCATATATAAAATCAATTTAGGGAAATTGCAGTACCTATAGCAAACACTGATAACTTATTCTATGCTAAAATATATATATATAACGCCCAGCCACCATGACTCAGTGGTTGAGCCTTAACCTATGAACACAGGAGGTCCTGGTTTGATTCCTGGTCAGGGCACATGCCTAGGATGTGGGTTTGGTCCCTGGTAGGGGGTGTGCAGGAGGCAGCCAATTAATGATTCTCTCTCATCATTTATGTTTCTCTCTCTTCCCTCTGAAATCAATAAAAATATATATAAGTTAACAATCTTATCAGTATTCCCATTTTTAAAAATAAGTAGTTTCCTTGAGCACACTTGTTTGTGTGTGTTTTTTTTTATTTAAAAAAAGTATGTTTTTATTGATTTAGGAGAGGAAGAGAGAGAGAGAGAGAACTTCAATGATTAGAAAATCATTGATTGGCTGCCTCCTGAACATCCCACACTGGGAATCGAGCCCATAACCCAGGCATATGTCCTGACCAGGAATCGAACCATGACCTCCTGGTTCACACATAAGTCAATGCTCAACCACTGAGCAACACCAGCTGGGTGAGAACACTTGGTTTTTAGAAAAAAATATTTAAGTAGTATAATTCTCTTTTGGTTTTTAGAATGTTTTTACATTCTAATATTTTTCCTTGCTTATACTAGAAATCATAGTTAAATTTTAGAAGAATAAATTGAGATATAAAAGTTATCACCAATTCCATTCTAATAGTAATGTCACTAGGCACAGAAGGCATAAAACTGTGACACTCACCCTCCCATCTTTATCCACTCCAGCTATCTGTCCAGTTGCAATCCTAATTTTGTCAGGATGTACAGCAAGGCTAAAAAGCAGTATTAACAGCAATTTTAAATACAGGAATCGTAAGAAACAGCAGAAATATGCCTTAGTATCAACATTTTTCAAACAGTTTTTTAATCATTAAAAAATCTCCCAGTGACCTATTTCTTTTTCTTTAACAAATCAAATAAACATCAAGTATAAAAAGATTTCTAAGTTTTCAGTTGTACTTCTTTATTAAACTTGACAAATTAACAAAACACTAAATCTAAAGAAAATATTTATTCACAATTGTGCCTTAATAAATTAAAGTTTTCTTTTTTCCTTCTACCTACCCACCCTTCTTTCCCCTCTAGTAATCACCATGCTGTTGTGTTGCCTGTGACTATGAGTTTTGTTTTTTGCTTAATTTCTTCACCTAAACTGTTTTCATATGTCCAAGTTCCTTTCTAGTTCTGCACCTATGTACATATACATATTTCACATGTTTTTATTACAGTGAAGATGCATAAGGCATTGTAATTTTAATCTAGTATTAAAACATGAGCATTAAAGGGTTTCAAGATGGTGGCAGAGTAGGTGGATCTTTCTTGCACCAAACTGGAAATAAAGCTAAACTGGGGAACATTCACCCTGAATTACCAACTAAAGAACAGCTGAAGAGGAGGCTTTTAAACAAGGAAGGGTAGAAACCACCTTGAGACTGAGAGGGAGGAAGGGAGAGAGAGAGAGAGAAACATTGATGTGAGAGAGAAATATCAATTGGTTGCCTCCTGTACGCGCCCTGAGTGAAGAGCAAACCCGCAACCTAGTACCTGTTCAACAGCTCGCAGGATATAGGTGGGATTTAGCCTCATAGTCAGCCAGCCTGAGGGGAGATCCCACACACAAATGGGACAATAACAATCAAGACCCAATTACAAAAGGAGAACCAAAATAACCCATACAAGTCAATACATGTGATACATCACATAAACAAAATGAAAGATAAGAATCACTGATCATATCAACAGATACAAAAAAAGCATTTGATAAAATCCAGGACCCCTTTATGATAAAAACTCTCAGTAGGTGGGAATACAGGGATCACACCTCAACATAATAAAAGCCCTGTATAAAAACTCTACAGCCAATATAATGCTCAATGGGCAAAAACTAAAAGCATTTCTCTCAATATCAGAAACAAGACAAGGATGTCCACTTTCACTACTCTTATTCAACATAGTGCTGGAAGTCCTAGCCACAGCACTCAGATAAGAAGAAGAAATAAAAGGCGTCCAAATTAGAAAGGAGGTACTAAAATTGTCATTATTCACAGATGACATATTATACATAGAAAACCCTAAATAACCCACCAAAAAACTACTACATCTAATAAATGAAGTTGGCAAAGTAGCAGGATACAAAATTAATATTCAGAAATCGGTGGCATTTTTATACACCAATAACAAACTCTCAGAAACTAAAAAACAATCCAATTTACAACTGCAACAACAAAAAAGAAAGTACCTAGGAATAAACTTAACCAATGAGGTAAAAGACCTGTCTGTACTCAGAAAACTAAAGGATACTAAAGAAAGAAATAGAGGAAAATGCAACAAGTAGAAGCATATACTATATTCATGGATCGGAAAAATTAACATCATTAAAATGTTCATATTACTCAAAGCAATCTATATAGATTCAACATAATTCCTATTAATATACCAATGACATATTTCACAGATCTATAACAAATATTCCAAAAATTTATTTGGAACCATAAAAGCCCCAAATAGCCTCAGCAATCTTGAGTAGCAAGAACAAAGTTGGAGGGTCACAATACCAGATATCAAACTATACTATAAAGCCACCGTAACCTAAATAGCCCAGTACTGGCGCAAGAACAGGCATATAGATAAACTAAACAGAACACAGAGAGCCCACAAATCAACCCACGCCTTTATGGTTAATTAATATTTGACAAAGGAGGCAAGAGCATTCAGTGGAGTACAAACAGTCTCTTCAATAAATGATGTTGAGAAAACTGGACAGTTAACATGCAAAAAAAGTGCAACTAGACCATCAACTTACACCATACACAAGAAAAAATAAAAATGGATAAAAGATGTAAGTTGAGAAACCATAAAATTCCTGAAGAAAACACAGGCAATAACATTTCAGACATCCCTCAGAGCATTATTTTTGCTGATATGTTTCTGAGGGAAATATAGGAAAAAATAAATAAATGGGACTACATCAAACTAAAAAGCTTCTGCACAGGAAAATAAACCCTCAACAAAACAAAAAGGGAACCCACAATATGGGAGAAGATATTCACCAATGATTCATCTCATAAGGAGTTAATTTCAATATATATAAAAGAACCAATACAGATCAACACCAAGAAGACAGACAATACAATTAAAAATGGGCAAAGGACCTGAACAGACACTTCTCCGAAGAGTACATATAGATGGCCAATAGACATCTGAAAAAATACTCAAGGTCACTAACCATCAGAGAAATGCAAATTAAAGCTACAATGAGGTATCACCTAACACCTGTCAGAATGGCTACTATCAAGAAATCAGCAAATGACAGGAGCTGGAAGAATTGTGGAAAAAGGGAACCCTAGTGCACTGTTGGTGGGAATGCAGACTGGTGCAGCCACTGTGGAAAACAGTATGGAGTTTCCTCAAAAAACTAACAATGGGACTGCTTTTTAAAATATATTTTTTTATTGATTTTTAGAGAGGAAGGGCATGAACCTGGGGGTTGCAGTTTGATCCCTGGCCCAGTCAGGGCTCGTTCAGGAGGCAACCAATCGATATTTCTCTCTCACATTGATGTTTCTCTCTCTCGCCCCTTCTCTCCCTTCTTTCCACTCTCTAAAAGGCAATGCCCATAATATCATTAAATTCTGAGGTGTCCACAATAAATCATTTCCAATAAAACCAAGATTTTTAAAACCCCCAAAAATAAAAATGAGAGCATGAAATTAAAGAATGAACAATGTTAAATGATACCAACCATTTTACACAGTCTGTATGACCCAGATAGTGCCGTTGAGTTCTCTCCTCATAATTAAATAGTACTACTACTGATGCTATGAAATAAACTATTTCCCCGGTAGGAAGAAGGTAAACATTAGCTCGACAGTCCTTTCCTCTATAACCATATCTTAAAAGAAAGAGTCAAGGTTTTAAACAAGCAAAATATTCAAGGTGTTAAATTAACAATTTTTTCAAGGATACTTAAAGATATCAGAAAGGTATAATGTAAGAGGACTGGCCTGGAATTTGAAAACTCATGTTTGCCAGTGTACTTGAATCTTAATTTCCCCCATTTAACAGACAAATAAATATAGATTGAGTTCCTGATGTGTCCGGCACAGAGCTAAACATACAAACCAATGTGAGACCTATGTCTCTGGAGCTTAGGCTCTGGCAAAAATGACAAAAACAAACACCAATTATATCATTAGAAATTGTGGGGGGAAAATAACAGCATGGTAGAAGAATAAAAGGACCTAAATGGAGAGAAAAAGAGAGATCAAAAGAAGGGCTATCTGAGAAAGTTACATTTATGCTTGACCTAAATGATAAAGCAGAGATTGCCAGGCACAGTTCGGTAGGCAGAGTATATGTTAAACAGTTGTACAGAATTACAGGATTGGAGAGATTTCCAAGCTAATTTCTGCCAAAAGGAGGGAATGGTTCAAGGGGTGGGGAAAGGGGATGTAGGAGAACAGAGACAGAAAGCAGAGTTCAAGCTATTAGCTCCCTTCCCCTTCACTGTGAATTTCTTAGATGTTCTAAGAAAAGGGAGAATTTCTAAGTGAAATTAGGAGAACACTGTTTCATATAGTCAGTTTTTTTTAAAAGTCTGGCTAAGAACACAAGTTAATTCTGGAATTAAAAGAACCTTGTTAAGTTGAGCTCTTAATTCATATTTCCTAGGTTACAAAATACTTAACTGACGTTTTCTTATTTAATTCTCACAACAGACCCGTGAGGTAGGAGTTATTAACCTCTATTTCAAGTGAAGAAAGTAAGTTTTCCTGGGGGTAAGTGGTAGAGCCAAGACTCAGACACTAGTCTTCCAATTTCAGTCCAATGCCTTTGCTATCACATCACAAGTACCTACTGTAATGATCTTAAAATATCGCTTGCCCTATCAAAGACATTAATTTTGGTGATTTTAAATTGCTAATAGCAAAATATATAAAATATATGATAGGATCAGAGGCTGGTGTGCTTATTACATTTACTTTCTGATGTAAAAATCATTTTGATGGAGGTTAGGTAAACTAATTTTCTTAAATGAAGCCAGCGAATTTGCTGTCATGGTAGAAAAAAGGATACACCCACTCCAGTCTGAGCTTCTCAGGGGGCAGTTCTGCTCTGATGTCATCATAGTTGTCAACATCAGAAGGAATAAACATTGTAATTGGCCGACCTCGCATAAACATTTTAATATAGTCTCCTTCTGTTGAAACACAAGAGAAAAATTAAGTCAGAGATGTCTTTTCTGAATAACCACAGAAAAGTGATTAATGTAATGTGATAAAAATAGCTACTTTAGAGTTCTAGTCTTATTATATATCATTGTTTTTGTGTATAAAAATCTAGACCAAAACATTGTAAGAAAAAACTTTTTTTTTCCTTAAATGAGAGTAACTATTTTCGTAATTAAAATATTTATGTACATAAGTTGACACATTTCAACAAGGCCAGGAAGGCTGAGGTAGAAAAATGCAAAGAAAATAATTTTGTCATGGAAGTTTACCTAACAGCTGAAAAGAAGAAAGAGATTATCAGGGTAGACAACAACCATGTCTATCACACCATTTGATTAACCTACTGATGATTTAATGACTTACAAAAAATATAGTCTCAGAACATTCCAGAAGGAGGGGAGTCAAATACCCTCATAAGTCAGGATGGGGAGAGAGACTCAGAGCTCTGCTATACAAGGCTGTGAGAAGAGCTGGGAGGGAAAAGATGACCAATGTCCCTCACTTTACAATTGGGCCTACAATCAGCCTTGGGTCTAAGCAATTAAATTCAATTATAATACAATAATATTTTAAAGACAATGCTAGGAAACAGTTTCTATTTAACAGGCTAGGTCCTAAAACATCTTTTATTTCATAAACCAATGGCTGTTTATAAGATCTACAATAGCCTAAAACTAAAAATATCAAAAAGACAACTCTAGAATCAAATCAATCTTTATTGTACACCTTTTACAAGTGGGACAATATTTCACTTAACTAAACAAATGAAATTATTACTTATGCCTTAAAAAAAAAAAAAGACACCAAAAAGCCCCAGTATTCCCGCCTACATACAGATAGGTTTAATAAATGTTGTAGTGGGTGCAAACTAGTTACAAAAGAACCTAAAGAGAAGGAGAAAATAAGAAACCGAGTACAAAGCATAGGAAGTGTCTATCACTTGCCAACTTGTCTGGTAATATGAAAACATACTAGACCAGGGGTGGGTAACCTTTTTGTGAGTGCGTGCCAAAACCAGCAAAATCTGACTCAAAATTCTTCTGCGTGCCAACCCTAATTTTTGAGAACATGTTACACCTACTTGATATCTCTTAAGGTGTACGTATGTGAAGAATCTTGAAGAAATAAAATTCATTCGAGCGACAAAAACACAGTATATGATGATGAAAAATACATTTATTTTTTAATGTATACATGTACACTGATAGTCCAACAGAAAACTTTATGACTCCATTTGATATTATCAGTGAGACTTTTGCTGCTGCATCACTGATGACAGAGATTTTACATCAGGCTACTCCTATTACGAGACTTAACAAAGGCCATCACTGAGAACAAAGATTCACAAGCGTATGTGGATGAAAACATGGAGAGTAACGCTGTTGCAAAGTTTTTTAAACAGAAAAAATTTTCTGGAATGGCATTCCAAGTCCTCAATAGTTCGTTTTCGACACTTCTCTCTGGTACTCCTGTCTCTAATCGCTTTTTTTCAATGTTTTCCAAGTCAACTCTAAGGTCAATAAATTTCTGCTTCTAAATTGAGCTACTATGAAATTCAATCAACTGCATTTCAAAATCAGCCATGTCTATCCATGAAAAAACTTGTAAGTTTAGTTCCTCCAGTTTCATGCTGACTGGAAACCTCATGAATTTTGCTGTCTCTTCCAGTTCTCTGAATTTCGCAAATCTTGAGAAGAACTGCTCAATAGTTGTCTTGATGATGTTTAAAAAAGCTTTTGAAGGCTTTGACAGTCTGTTCTGTCATCTTTTGGGAGGTCTTTGATGTGCCTCTTGAAGTTTGGGAAATATCTAAATCTCTCACCATTCACATCCCTCTTAAAGACTTCCAGTTTCTTTTCAAAAGCCTTTATATAATCAAACATAACATCAAGTGTCTTGCCAGTTCCTTGTAATTTAACATTTAAGTCATTCAAATGTTCACAAAAATTGTAAATGGAAGATTATAGAGAGGGTTTCGAGTGCCAGCAAAAGTTACTGGTGTGCCATGTTTGGCATGCGTGCCAGGGGTTGCCCACCCCTGGACTAGACACAGACTGAAAATGTGGTCATCAACCAGAGGTTGATACAACCTTAGGACCTCTAATAATGACCTACACTGCTAAGGAGAAGAGTACATAATACCTCAATACTTTATACAATGCAAACCGAAGAAGGAAAGATACATTACTTTGCTGAATATCTACAAGTATTTCTTCAGAGTTGGACTGAAAAAATTATGCTTGTTATGGGTGAGAAGTTCAAGTTATTTTTATTATTATTACTCACAGTGTGCTCAGCCTCTCAAACCTAAGAACAGGCTAACACCTCCCACGCCACGATTTGAACACCACATGATATATGTCTTTATTACTTCTGAATCTGAGAGTGGGCTCTGCTTCCTGGTGATTTTTAGCAGAGCTGAACTTTGATAACTAAATGATTACCAGCTGCAACTATTTCCCTTCTGCAATCATCCTTATCTGTATTTCCTTGTCCTCCCCCACCCCCCAAGTTTGCTTTCTTATCAATGTGAATTTGTTATGTAATTTGCAATTGTTTTTAAATTCTTAAAGGCAGATATCCTGTCCTTTGGAATTTCTCCCAGAATCTTTGATCACATATATATATCATAAATGCTTTCTGAATAAAAAATAAAGCATTTAATAGATGCTTCTATCACCTCTTAGAGTAGATTGTATGTCCAGCAAAGGGAATAGGTTTAGGATAGTATAAAAGAAAAAAACAAAACAAAAATGCTCACCTTTGCCAACAGAATACCATACTGATTTCTTTACCAACTTCTCATCCTAATTACTGTAATAAGCCAACTTGCAGTTAACTACTTTCTTAAATCTAAACCTCCTTTAATCAGATTTCTATTTGGTGTTTTGTTTACAACTGTGATTATCATAAAAATTACTTGAAAATATCAGATATGGGAGCTTGTTTAAGCATTTTAGATTATTTTTACTGCCTGGAAAAGTCTTTCTTTGAGAAAAGATAGAAAAAAAGTTTATTCCAACAATATAAACACATAAAACTTTTAAACACTGGCTAAACTGCTGAAAACTTCTCTGAACTAAGCAAAATATGGTTGTATTTTAAAAACTCTCTCAGATCACACATTTAAATGCTCAAAAAAAGTTATGTTAAGCACTAAATGGAAAAAATGTTCATTACATCTGCATATACCAAGTTGTATTCAATTTTTCAAAAGAAATTAAAAAAAATAAACTTTAGATTTCAAAACATTTTTTTATGTTAAAAACTATTGTTCAGTCTTATTTATTAACATTCTCTTTGTCTCATAATATAAAGGTAACTAATAACAGTTACATGGACATGAAAGGGGAGAACCTTTCCACCTTGGTGGTGTTTCTGCTGTAGGCAAGGTCACTGTTTTCCTCCTTGAGGTTGGATTCAGTTTACCAAGCGCTCAGCATTCTGCACAGTCAGCCCTCTGCGTCCTGCACATTCTTTTCACTTGTTACAGAAAACCAGGGCTTGCTGGACCACTGCTGTGGTGAAAACGCCCTGAGAACTTCCTGGCAATGGTATCAGTGCTCATTGATAAATCCATCACTTGTGTACATGCCGATTCTCGTTTTTCAAAAAGTCAATTGAAAAAGTGGTTTTAAAAACAGAAAGATGTGTCCTTGACTTTTTTGTTTCCTCTCACAAAAGATTCCCTGGGATTTTCAAGAGGCTAGAATTACGATATTCTTTTTTTTATTCTTTTTTAATAATTTAAGTTCATTATTGTTTAAAGTATTACGTAGTCTCCTTTTCCCCCCATTGACCTCTCCTAGATGTCAAAACATTTATTCTTCTAGCTCTTTCTCAATTCAGTACAGTAGAAAGAGAATCAGAAGCCCACAGGGGGATAATAAAAACCTGTATATGGAATTCTAATGAAAAAGGATTAAGGAGAGGCTTCAACTTCACCTTAAATGCTTTATTTCTAAAAAAACAAACATAACAAAACACAAAAAACAACAAACAAATCCCTACAGTCTGAGTCAAACAAAGCAAAATATAAAGATCTAATAGATCTGGGTGGCCACTATACAGGGGTTAGCTATATATTATTTGCATACATTTTCAGTAAGATTAAAATATTTCACAATCCTTAAAACATTTAAAAAGCATTATTAAAAGAAATACTCAAAATAATATTTTTGGTGAAACAGTTCCTGAGGAGCCAATTATAAGTATAGTTCAGGAATGTGCAACATGATTTATTTTACTTTGCCTTTTCTCCCAATCTTGGTATATGTCACTGATCAACTGTACCTCTTTTCTACTAACCCTAATCACAAGTTTCAAAATTATTTTCAAAGTGCTTCAGGAAAATAGTTAATTGTGACAGTGAGCAACACATCATAAAGTCTAATTGCCATTTCTGGACAAAATGGATTTTTAACTATGTTATCTTAGTTAATTGATATGCTTTAGGAATGAAGATTTTTCTGGTTAATTAGATTTTTAGTTTAGATTTTTTTTAAACTTATGTTTATAGTTGTGAAAATATGATATGGGTGAAAAGTTTTCAACCACAATAAAATAAATATGCGTAAGACTAGGATGTTCTCTTATGACAAGTCATTATTTCCCATGTCCAAAGGGAGCAGTTGGGGCTTTTTTTCAGTTAAAAATAAGGAAAAAAGATCTTAAGAACATATATTATTAAAAGTGGGGGCAGTTTATATATATAAAAAATTAGAGAGCCTTTAAACATATTTTAATCTATAAGATTGTTACCAACATCATCAAGAAATCAGATCTTTGCTTTTACAGGGCTTTAAAAAAAATCTCCAATGGAGAAAACGTGTTCTTTTTTATCTCCTTTTAAAATATAGAGAATACCTGGACAAGCCCAGACCTAGGGATCTAAGTAATGTTTATTTAGCCCATTTTAAGAGGTCCAATATCTAAGTTTTAGAAGTATTTTTTTTAAATGCAATATTTGGTTTCCTGTCCTTCCTGCTATTCAAACTAAAACAGACTTAAAGCGAGCACCCTTTTTCCTTAATTCTGAAATTGCAAAATTGTGGATACCATCTCAGTAACAGCAAGGAAAGATACTACCTGCAGCTCAGTTAAGGGCTTTTTGACTTTTTGTTTGTTTGTTTCTTTCAAACTGTACACCCTCGTAGCAGGTGAGAATATACTCTCTCTCAATAGGTAACAATATAGAGACAGTGTCATGTAGGACTATTAGCCTATATACCAGTGATGGCAAACCTATGACACGCGTGTCAGAAGTGACGTGTGAACTCATTTTTTTGGTTGATTTTTCTTTGTTAAATGGCATTTAAATATATAAAATAAATATCAAAAATACAAGTCTTTGTTTTACTATGGTTGCAAATATCAAAAAGTTTCTACAAGTGACACGGCACCAGAGTTAAGTTAGGGTTTTTCAAAATGCTGACACCCCAAGCTCAAAAGGTTCGCCATCACTGCTCTATACTTTATAGGTAAGTTTTAGTTATTTTTTCAGATACAATGCTCAATTTACACAGGTATGATCAGGTTTTTGGACAGAATGCCTGGAGCCAACAGGTCAGAAAACCATGTAAGGCACTGAACAAAAGCACCTGCATTCAAATTCTTTAAACAGTAGATTAAAACAAGTTAGTGAAGGAATGGGGGTGGGGGGAGATGATTCTCCATTTTCTATTTGCTGCAAGAACGAACTTGCAAAAGTTATTAGAGACCCTTAGTGCTGTCTAGAATAGAGGGAAATGAGGTCCGAAGTCTCAGTTACAAGAAAAAATTATCAGATGAACAATGTTTCATGTTTTTAAATAATTTCTTTTGGCAAATTGAATTTTGAGCTTCTCTTCAACTTACACTCATAATTTTAATCATTATAGGATTCTGATTCTTTAAACTTCAGTGGTACAAGTCGCTTTACCACTAACTAGGTCTCATGCTTACGTTCTTTCCTCTATACCACTTTGCTGCCCTTTCCTAAATGAGGTCTTAATGAAGCTTCTGTTCCTTAGAATCAATCAGAATTTTATAAATGTAATGAGTAACAAGTACAAAACTGTATGCACACTACAACCAATGATCTCCTTGCTGATTCTTAACAGCAAGAAAGATCTTGTCTTAGGGCTCATGTACTTCCAGATTTCTCTGCTCATGAAATTCTTTTCTCCAGATAAACACATATTTTATACTAAGTATTTATTATCTGCTTCTTATATGCAGAATATAAGTTTCACAAAGTTCAGACATTATAGCTGATGAATCCTGGAGTGCCTAGGATAGGTCTTGATAAAATAAGCACTTGTTAAGTAAGTATTTGTTAAATGAATGTTTAAAACGTGTATCTGATTTCACTTAGCATGATACCTGTGAAATAAGTCAGTCAGAGAAAGACAAGTATCACATGATTGCACTCATATGTGGAATCTAAGTAACAAAATAAATGGATAAATGGAGTGGATCCAGAGACATGGAAGCATACTAGAACAGAGTGTGGAATCTCAGAGGGAAGGTGGGGAAGGATGGTTGGGTGGGAGGTAATCAACCAAAAACCTCGTATGCATATATACATAACCCATGGACACAGACAATAGGGTGCTGAAGGCCTGGGGTGCGAAGGGCAGAGGCGGGCTGGGGAAGGTCAATGGGGGAAAAGGGAGAACATATGTAATACTTTCAACAATAAAAAATTATTTTAGCCCTAACTGGTTGGCTCAGTGGATAGAGTGTCGGCCTGAGGACTGAAGGGTCCCAGGTTCGATTCCGGTCAAGGGCATGTACCTTGGTTGCGGGCACATCTCCAGTAGGGGATGTGCAGGAGGCAGCTGATCGATGTTTCTCTCTCATTGATGTTTCTAACTCTCTATCCCTCTCCCTTCCTCTCTGTAAAAAGTTAATTAAATATATTAAAAAAGTGTATCTAATAAAAAATAAAGAAATACATCAGAACTGGACTAGCTTTTAAAATTATAAGATTACTTAAGAGTTTTCTTTTTTCAATTTTATAAATGATTTTATATTTTTAGATTATTTGAACTGTGTGGCTACAACAAATTACCGAAGGCATTTAGACAGTTATGTATTTCAAAATGACTTGTACTTTTCATCTGAAGCCATTTTTAGACAGGTAGCTTAGTAGCTAATAAATTGTCAATTACGTCTCAATTTTCTAAACTATAATAACTATTTTTCCCGCTAAATACACCTGTAACTAGGATGTTACTGCATGATTTGACAATTAAGCAAGAATGAATCTAATCTTAGAGCAATGAAACCCACTATAAGAGGAAGAGTGTGACTTGGTGGTTGATGAGTTTCCTTTTCCTCAATTAAGCAGATTTCTCTCCAATAGGAATCTGAGTCATTCAGGTTCTTAATATGATCAGACAATTATTTGCTAAGACACTATACAGAAAAAGTGACGAAAGATTATCCAAGCCTGAAAAAAAACCCACAGTAATACGCAATAACTTGAGGGCATTCATGTGAAACTTATTTTCCATATCTAAAAAATATGGATATCATTATAAGGATATATGGATAACCATTATAAGGATGAGCTTATAGGCTGTATTCATTTTGCTTATTACAAAATTTGTCAGATTATCTATTTCCCCCAATAAATAATTTTATAAAAGTTAGCTCAAAAAGCTTTCTAATTAATAACTTACTAAATGAGTAGTATTGTACTAGAAACCTAACTGCTACATCTAACAATAAACAGTCCTACAGGAAAATTTCTTCAGTTTAACTTGATGTGCTAAGTCTTTATTTCTTTTGCGATGGTAGCAGAATGTGCCAGAAATAGAAAGAAGAGTAATGAAAGTGTTTAGGCTTCTGGGATTTGAGTGTAGATAAAGATCTAAGTCAGTAAGAGCCTCTTTTCAGTGGTCTAACCTGTCCTTCCACCCACACCTAGCTTCAGAGATTGCCCTGTATACATCCAATTCCACCTTCAAGTGCTTTCACGCACGGAATCCTTCCTTCTGCCTGAGTGCTGATCAGAACATGCAGCTTACATACAGCTCTTCTCCTACTACTCTGCTGTGGCTGAAGGACGCAGGCCTTTGAAGTAAAATTTTCCCTGCTACCACTCACCTAAATGTATCAAATGTAAATAGGCTTCTTCCCAAATCAAAACAGATGGCTTGGAGCAAGTCACACTTGTCATTGTCAAAAAGAGCTAAAGAAATCAATAAATCATATTTTAAAGAGTGTCTAAAAATAACACATGTTTTGGATTAATACCTAAGGTGTAAGTAAATGTGCTGTGAAATACACTATCCAAAATGAATACCAAACTTTAAAAATATATCTACAATTTTATCAAATGAAGGTTATCTATTTAATGGTCATCTTTTCATCTTACAACACATTTCAGTACAAGGATGTAACAACTAAAACTTACTTGATTCGATGTGCCAGGTACTATGTTTAAACATTTTATTATCTTTATTTTTATAATAATCATTTAGAATTTATTATTGTCTCATGAGAAAACAAATAACTCAAGAAAATGGCTTACTAGATAGAGCATTGGCCTGTGGACTAAAGGGTCCTGGGTTCAATTTCGGTCAAGGGCATGTACCTTGGTTGCAGGCTCCATCCCTGGCCTCAGCTGGGGTGCGGGCAAGAGGCAACCAATCTATGTGTCTCTCTGCCTCTCCACCTTCCTTTCACTTTCTCTAAAAATCAATGGGGAAAAATATCCTCAGGTGAGGATAAACACCCCTCCCCACACAAAAAAGAAGTAGTAATCTTAAGTCACAAAGCTAAATAATGGTGAATCCATTCTCTGGACTCCAAAATACATGTGTTTAAACATTTACAGTCAAGCATGTCAAACTCGTGTTTATTTAAATGAGGCATGAGGCCCGCTGGCTGCGAGTATGACATGCTTGGTACACTATGTGGCTTGCTACACAGCAGATTAAGTCTTACAGACAATTTAAGTGTATCTGTTCAAAACCAAACTCTCATTCTTTTCTATACATCTACTCTTCCTCAAATGTCACTTTAGTAGATGCCTCTGATCTAGTTGCTCAAGCTAGCCTTCACAGATTCCCCTCTGTTCCTTATCTCTTCTACCCCACCTATTAAACTATCTAGAATCCATCTACTTCTTTCTAAAGATTCTTACAGATTCTGTCTCAATCTCAGTCAGGCCTGTACTGCCTAACAAGCTGAAATACAAGACTTCTCCCTAAAGATACACTCTAGTGTTAAGAGTACACTGCAGATAGAATATAACTCATTAAAGTGCAAAGGAATTGACTCAAATTCCAAAAAAATAAAAATCTAAATGCAAGCAACAATTGATATTCAATTCCAACATCTGGGACAATCTTTTTGAGGTAAAGAATTCTTATAACAGAATTTATTTTTCTATTATCTTTTCCAGCTTTCCATTCCATCAATCTTTCTAGACACAGGCATTAAAACCCTGTTTAGTGATGCTTTTATAGCAAAAATCTTCCCTTTTAAATACATTTATTTACTTACATAACTGAAGAGTATTGAAAACTGTCACCAATTCAAACCATTCACTTATTACAATACTAATCTTAAGTTCCTTTTTCCTTCCAAAGAACATACTTCAACATGAGAAAAAGGCAGCTAGCCCTTTCTCATTTATCCTACAGGATTTTACAAAATTTAAGCTCTTTAGCAAAACATGTAATAATAACAGCACCTTTATAGTTATGGTGTCTTCTATTTTTAAAGTACTTTCATATATAGAGGGGAATAAGCAAAAGTAGGTTTACAGTTGTGAGTACACAAAATAGTTTATAAAACTACTGTAATAATCATAATCTGCATATCTAGTTCCATATGAACTGTAAACCTACTTTTGTTCACCCCTGTATATTATTTCATCCTTCAGCAGCCATGTGATGTAAACTTTATAGTTATTATTCTCAGATTAGAAAACTCTAAGAGACATTGTCATTTTGCCTAGGTCACAAGGCTAGAAGAACCAGGACTAAACACCCAACACAGAGATTTTCCATTCACAGCTCTTTCCACTACATATCACTACTTCTATTTTTTTAAAAAAATAGATAAACAGAAATAAAAACTGTCTTTGTAAATAAAAATCTTATTATTTCCTTCAACTATTTCAATCATTGCTTAGTCTATACTTAAATTATAAAAGAGGGAGAAAGTAAGCCCTAACTAAAGGTGAGGAATGCCAGCTAAAATCAACTTCATTTAAAATCTCTAAGAAAAAGAAATAATCCAAAGAAGATTACAAATAAATATTTCTCCTGTTATTGAAACTAGAGAAGGTAAAAATTCATAGAAATCAAGTTAAATCTCAGCAAAAATGTTAACCATAATGTATCTGGTTAATGTAAGTCAGAAAATAAAAATAACTACAACACACAGAAACGAACTGTAAAAAGCATGCACAAAAAGGACATGCTTTCATTTAGAGAGCATGCTTCAATTAAATCTGCAGGCAATCTAAGGGGGATGTAAAACTGATGTATAAAACATACCTACTTTGCAATTAAATTAAATACACATTTACAAAAGTCTCTCATTTTTCGGTCAGAACAAGTCAACAGCAGCAAGTAGCCAGAAATTATAATTAATATAAAAACATTTAAGAAAAAATGGATTTTCTAGATTCATATTTTCAGTCTGAGTTTCAAAAAATAAGTGAGCCCTGGCCGCTTTGGCTCAGTGGATAGAGCGTCGGCCTGCAGACTGGAGGATCCTGGGTTTGATTCTGGTCAAGGGTACATGCCTGGGTTGCGGACTTGATCCCCAGTAGGGGGCATGTGGGAGGCAGCCAATCAATGATTCTCTGTCATCATTGATATTTCTCTCTTTTCCTCTCCCTTCCTCTATGAAAGCAATAAAAACATAAAAAAAAAATAAGTGATTATTTGCAATTAAGTTGGCGAGACAGGAAATTGAGTTAAAATTTATCAATCTTTTAAATGGCTTTTCTAAGTATAACTTAGGTTTTTAAAGAGAGAAATTCCCTTTAGCATTTTATACCTCTTTGTAATGATGTATTTATTTCTACTGTTGACCTTGAATCTTCAGAGCTCACAGAAACAAGATAGATTTTTAGAAAATTAGTTGAATTCATTAGTTCAAATTAGTTCAAATATAGTAATTTGAGGAAAGTCAGGTAGTATAAATAAATGAAAAGCCAAATTAAGAGATATAGGAAGAAATTAACTTAGAAGGTGACCAACTGCATAACTTATTCTTACCTTGGCTGTTTTTTTCACGGGTTGACATTTTTGCTGGTTGAGACAAAAATGATATCTTATAATAATTGGGCATTTTCTTAAATGACTATAATAATGCACTTCTCTTTAATTACTATGAGCTAATAAAGTACACTGCATGAAAATAGTCAGTATACTGATCAATTAGCAAAAATTTAACTGATATAGAAAAGCAAAGATTTTAAAAAATAATTTTTACCTTGGTTGATGATGACGTCTTTATGCCTACAAAAGAAATTCAAAGGCATTTATTTTATAATTTTATTTGGCTCACCATTATTACGAACCACCTGAAAAAACTGTAAAAGCTTCAATGCCTAGGCCAATGATGGCGAACCTTTTGAGCTTGGGGTGTCAGCATTTTGAAAAACCCTAACTTAACTCTGGTGCCGTGTCACATATAGAAATTTTTTGATATCTGCAACCATAGTAAAACAAAGACTTGTATTTTTGATACTTATTTTATATATTTAAATGCCATTTAACAAAGAAAAATCAACCAAAAAAATGAGTTCGCGTGTCAAAGGGTCGCCATCACTGGCCTAGGCCATACCCCAAGTAAATCTCTAGAAATGAAATTCAGGCATCTATATTTTAAAAAGCTTCTCACTGGTTTCAACTACTAACCTATTATTTTATAAAATAATGAATATTTCATAAGATCAACTAAAGAGTGAAAGCATAGAAACAATTTATAAAAAAACACTCAAATCTTATGGGATCACTGAGGTTTACTATTTGAGTTGAGGTGCATTAATAGGAAAACATAGTCTTTTTAAGAACATTTAAAAGAAAAAGATATACTTAGGGAAAAAAAAGATAAATTATAATATAGGTTTTTATTTTATTTTTAATTGAATTTATTGGGGTGACATTGGTTAATAAAATTATATAGGTTGCAGGTGTACAATTCTATAATACATCATCTGTATATTGTCTTGTGTATTCAACACCCCAAGTCAAGTCTCCTTCTATCACCAGTTATCCTCCTTATACCCTCTTCTACCTCCTCCTACTCCGGTGATGGCGAACCTTTTGAGCTCAGTGTGTCAGCATTTTGAAAAACCCTAACTTAACTCTGGTGCCGTGTCACATATAGAAATTTTTTGATATTTGCAACCATAGTAAAACAAAGGCTTATATTTTTTATGTTTATTTTATATATTAAAATGCCATTTAACAAGAAAAATCAACCAAAAAAATGAGTTCGCGTGTCACCTCTGACACACGTGTCATAGGTTCGCCATCACTGTCCTACTCACTCCTCTTTCCTTCTGGTAATCACCATGCTGATATCTGTGTCTATGTTACAGGTTTAAAAAAAAAAAAAAAATTCAAACCAGGCACTTAATTGTACATGCAAACATGACAGTCACATATTTACTAATTTTCAGATATAACTGAGAAAGTATAATACTTACTTGTCTGTATTTTTTATAACTTTTGATATTAATTTTGATGTTGAAACTGCCTTCAATAATTTATTACGACTATCATCTGAATTTTCCCAGGAATTATGTGACTTCTCAGCTGTTGATGGTCGTTTTATGCTGGAAGAAACATATTAATTTCTTAGAGAAAAATTCTATAAATAGCAATGATATATAATTGACAGTTTATATAGAATATAAAAGCAGTAATTAACATTTCCTTAAAACTAATTCAGAAAAGAAAAGGAAGCATTAGTTGAAAGGTTCTGCCTGGATGAGTAAAGGAGTTAAGCAAGGCAATTACCAAATCTATTTTATAGTTTTCACTATTATTCAGAAGACTCATTAGAATAAGTTTTACTTGATTTTTTAAAATCTGTACTTTTTTTGTTAATAGGAAAAATCTATTTGCTTAAATCTCCAAGTAGCACTATTTCTCATAATTGGTGGAACTGTATGAATTTGTGAAAAACCCTGTAATGTTTCCTAAGTTGTTATAAAGCTGCTATTTCATTTTTTATGTCATTATATATGGTACACATGGTACTTTCTAAATAAATTGTGGGACTAAAAGTAAAACTTTTGTTTATATCTTTTAGAGACAATTTTACCCATGACTAGAAATAAACACAATTTAACCTAAGAATGTTGTATTATCAACACTGATTCATTTATTTATAACTGAAAATTTCCTGACTTCTATATAAATTTTTGGCTGCATTGCTAAGCATCCTATAACTCATCCAAGTCTTCAAGACTTCTCACAATAGTATACCAAAGAGCAATTTAGAATGGCAAGCACATTTCCAAGAGACCTTAATAAGCTGGAAAGAAGGCCTGGGACAAAGAAGACATCAGATCAAATCAGAACCTTTAAGAGATTGATTATAAAAATAAGTTACCTTTAACCACATACACTTCAAAAGTGTGTAACATTAATAAGCTGTATCTAAGAAAAGCTCCACATGAGACCAGGCAGAAAAATTTGCATGAGACACACAGACCAAGCATTTTTAAAAATGTTAAACATGCATCAATAAAGTGAAGGATTTTTTGTTTTCCCAAATTTCCCATTAGTGATTTAAGGCAAAATATTAAACTGATCAAGTAAAAATATATTATAAATCTTTTAGAAATGGTTATTTATTTTACTAGAATCCTAGCCAGTTCTGAGAATGGTTTAATATTTTCCTAAGATTTCCAAGTGGAAGTATGCTGATAAAAAGAGGAGTGGGTAAAAGTGGGTTTATAGTTGTTGAGTATGCAAAACAGAGTTTACTTTAGTATTATTATTAATTATTGTATTATTTTCCACAAGAACACCTGTAAATCTACTTTTTCCCACCCCGTATAACTATACCTAATCATATAGCTAAAATCAGCATTTCTAAAGCAGGCATTATTTCATTAAGTTGGTCTAAATATTTGCTTATAAGGTAGCTGTAGCACTGAACTCCCAGCATGCAGGTTTAGATCCCCAATTTAGGCTTACACACATTGTTAGAATGTCTCTCCTTTCTCCCCCTCTCACAACTTTAAAATATTAATTATTACAGACACAGAGAGAAGCCCTCAAGCAAGCCTTTAGCATAGAAAAGACCAAGTGAAATGGATTCATTTCTCTACTCAAGCAAGAACTTATTCTCCTAAAACTGAGAGGCAGTAACAATAAAGAGCCATTTGTTGAGAGGGGCCCTTGAAAGCTAAAGGTTGTAATGATGCCAAAATATGAAGAGGATAATTACAAATGGCAATTTTCTATCCATGGCTATAAATTTATGCATAGTTATATAAATTTAAAATATTCTATAATTTTATTAGAAAATTAATGTCTTGGTTTTAGAGTAGGTTATTTCTGCTTTCCGTTCATCAAACTGTTCATAGCTTAGTTCCTCCCCACCCCCCCGTTTTAAATGAGAAATTTTTATCTTAAATTCTTCATTTTCCAATGTCTAAAGTATAGATTATAGCAATAAAGGAAAAACAAAAGCCACTAGGCTTTCTCTTGGAATCCATGGATAGCCAACTTTTTCCTATGTCATAGAATTTAGGTATCATTACAACCATTCCCTAGCTCTGAACTCAGGGACAGTTAAAACCTTTTGGTGGGAGTAGAATTCTTGCTTTCTTGAGTTTGTCTGTGTATTTGGAGAGGCTGTGAAGAGGGCTGGGGAGAAGGTGATGCTCGAATTTGTGGACTTTGATCATTAGAATGAGATTCCTCTTTTTTTTCTCTCTGTCCTTGTGGTTTTTCTTTCTTTTTTTCTGTACCACTGTAAAATAAAGTATAACATGGAACAACACAAATTTAAACAAAAAAAAATTTAAATGACGGGAAAAGTGATTATTATATAATTCAATCCTAAAACACATATGAATACAATTTACACTGCTTTCATTGGAATGAAGATGTTTCTTTGAAAATTCTGGAAGCTACTATTAAAATCTTCAGTGAAAAATTTAAGAATAATAAGGTAATATATCTATTGCCCCTTTAGACCCAAAACCATCTTGGCAGGTTTGGAAGGACAACAGAAGATCTCATTTCAGCTTACCCAAATGAGAGCATTAGTGACACTTTCCATTACTTTTGTAACACATACTGACACCCAAAGCATGCTGACCATGTTTAGAAGATTATTCTCTAATTCCCATTTCTTCTGTATACTTCTGCTCCTGCCAGTTGAGTTTTAAATTTACCAAGAGTTCACTGTGCTTCCCACCTGAATCTGTTTACACCAGCTGTACTTATTTTAATTGTAATTAAATACAAAGAAAACTGACAAAATATACAAAGAAAAGAGAATTGTAATCTTTATGAACACTAAGTTAAATGCCCCAGAAAGACTCCATATAAATGAGTTACTAAAAAAATTATTGTTACATTTTATGTAGGTGAGACAACTATAAAAGTTTAAGGGGGGAAAATCATAGAGAAAGATACGGGTTCTAATTCATATTGTTTTGCAAGAGTTTTAAAATTTCTCACTCTGTTTTAAAAACTACAACTAAAAATTATAAAAAATAATTTATGGGTATATTTTATGCAAGATCATCAATAAGGCATCTAATCAGAGATGCATACTTAGAAAGGGATGAGAGGCTCATTTAATTGACAAATGAATATATGTGAATACTAGAGGCCCGGTGCATGAAAATTCATGCACTTGGTGGGGGAGAGGGGTCCCTCAGCCCAGCGTGCGACCCCTCGGGGAATGTCCACCTGCCAGCTTAGGCCCGCTCCCTGGGGATCAGGCCTAGGCTGGCAGTCAGACATCCCTCTGGCAGCCCGGGAGCCCTCGGGGGATGTCCCACTGACAGCTTAGGCACTCCTCATAGGGAGTGGGCCTAAGCCACAGTTGACAACCTTAGCGCTGCTGAGATGGCCAGAGAGGCTCCCGTCACCACAGCTGTGCTTGCAGCCCTTAGCCTGGCTTGTGGTTGAGTGGAGCTCCCCCTGTGGGAGCGCACTGATCACCAGGGGGCAGCTCCTATGTTGAGCATCTGCCCCTGGTGGTCAGTGCGCGTCACAGTGACTGGCCAGTCTTTCCTGGTCGTTCTGCCATCAGGGTCAATTTGCATATTACCCATTTATTATATAAGATATTTTGTGTTAAATAAAACATTTTTGGCCCTAGCTGGTTTGGCTTAGTGGTTGGAGTGTTGTTTCATGGACTGAAGAGTGCTGGGTTTGGTTCCTGTCAAGGGCATGTACCTCAGTTGCAGGCTCTATTCCCACCCAGGTTGGGGTGCTTGCAGGAGGCAACCAATTGATATGTCTCACAAGGATGTTCTCTCCCTATCTCTCCCCTTCCCTTCCACTCTCTAAAAATAAAATAATCAATGAAGAAAATATTCTCAGGGGAGGATTAACCAAAACAAACATTTATGTATAAATTCTTGTGATTCAACACTTTGACTTTTATTTTTATTGTTGACAGTATTCACACCTTGACTCTTGATTAATGACGCACCTGCCATGCCTAACCACATGATGTAAGAATCCTTACACTGCATAAACTACAAAGCAGATAGAATCAAGACTTGAATTCCAGAGTTGAAAAGGTAGAAAACTATCAACTGTTTAAACTTAATCAAAGACATTTTGTAATTAGACTATATGGTGTATAAATCTACAAGGGAGTAGGTTTATAAACATTTTAAACAAATATGCATACTATATACAATTTATCGCATTATAATAGTTTAAAATGTTAACATATAATTTTGACAGTGACATTTCTTAATCTGATTAATTCTGATACCTTCAGACTGTTCCTTAACTCTCTACTTCATGTTCAGTTTTTTGTGTGTGTTTTTTTAAAGTATGTGCTGACATATAATTTTACCTCAAAAATATCAGATTAACTTTGAAATTTATATCTGAGTTAGAAATTGCTTTTTTCCTTGTTCTTCAAACTATCCTGAATGGACAAGCCACTACTCTTATGTGGGGTCCAGCACAACCTAAGAGATTTTCCTTTTGATTTATTAAAAGCAAAATACTACCAAGCCCCTGAATCATAAAGTAACAAACTCAGTTGGTCTTAGACTGCTGAGTCATTATCATGCATAATATTGATCATTGCACAGAACTATAGCTTGGTAAAAATCTAAACTATTACTGGATACAAGGAAGTTAATTAAAAACTGTATGAAAAATTTCCACTCTGCATTTGTCTTCTTATAATTTGTCATTTTCTTTCCTGAGAGTAGAGCACAGGTAATAAATTTTTGCATACCTTGGAGAAGAAAGTCTAGATTCTGTAATGACAATGACTTCAAAGACTGAATTCTAGAAGGGGCTTTTAAAAGGCCTAAAGATCTTGTTATTTCTTCACCATTCCTGGTTAACATTCAGTCACTAGCATTAGTTTATCGAGGCAACCATTTTCTATCAGTACATTTTAAAATATTATTCTATTACTTAAGGTCCTCAATTATTCTTTGAAGAAAACAGCTCTAAGACTATGTAGTTGATCTCTTGTGGTCTCTCCAAACTCCATATGGAATAATTTGTTAGGAATTACACAAAAGCAATTTTGTTGAAACAAAAGATTAAATTAATTGATGAAAAGTAGAGAATATAAATCTGTAATCCACTGAAACTTTTATATTGCAGTATTTCCACTGTCTTCCATCCCTGACACACATACATAATACACATACCATACAGTACTATATTTTAAACTAAGCCTTAATTTTGTAGTCATGGTTAAAGAATAAAAGTTATAATAGTGTTTAACATCCCACTAATGTAGATATTTATCAAAGACTCTATTTCTCCTTTAAAAAGCTGCATTAGAAGATGACAAATACTGTATATCACTTTTATGTGGAACCTAAAAAAAAACAAAATAAAGACTCAGATACAGAGAACAAACTGATGGTTGCTAGAAGGAAGGGAAGGGAAGGGTTAAGTGAAAAAAGTGAAGGTGAATAAGAGGTACAAACTTACAGTTCTAAAATAAGTCACAGGAATGTAATGTACAGCAAAGGAAATATAGCCATTAATATCTTAATAACTTTGTATGGTCACAGATATTTACTAGATTTATTGTGGTGATCACATCATAGGGTACATAAAAATGCTGAATCACTATGTTGTACACCTGAAATTGTATGCCCACTACTTTATAAACTAGAGGCCTGATGCATGAAATTCGTGCAAAGGGCTCGGCCACTGCCTGCCACCTGCCTGCCTCTGCCCACACCACCGCGGCTTCGTCCAGAAGGATGTCCAGTCTAATTAGCATATTACGCTTTTATTATTATAGATAGGCAAGCATGTTATAGCAAATGTATCACTTTCTATGGAAAATTCACTTGTGTAATTACATTAAACATAGTGACACTTAACTTATCAACAAATGCTTGTTAAAAAGAAACCAAAAAAACTCCCCAGAAAATGCAAATGTTTTTTTAAATCTACAACCAAAACTGCCTCACACAACTCAATAGGTATGATGATTATAAACTGAGTGAGTACAGGCTGAGATATCTCTATGTTCAAAGGACATACTTCAATTCCATAAGCTCTACTTCACATTTGTTTCAGAAGTGGACTGTTATCACATTCGACCATTTTACAATGTTTCTCTCTCTCTCTCTCTCTCTCTCTCTCTCTCTCTCTCTCTCTCTCTCTCTCACACACACACACACACACACACACACACACACACACCCCTTACAAATGGATACCTTTTAGCAGCAGATGAAAAAGTGTCTTTTCTGGCAACTGAGACAGAGCTGGTATGACTCGGTTTTCTGTTTGTGCCACTCCCATTGGTTATACAGGACATGGAAATAGCTTCTCGAATGCCTGTTTGACCTAAAGGTGATTAAGAAAAAAATTTTCACTAAATTTAAAAATATTTCTCAAAGATTGGAGTTTAAAAAAGTAAAACATTAGTGTTTGGAACTAGTAAGCACATTTTTCTCCCTGGTATACAGCATACAACAGTCTTGTCTCAAGAGTTAATCTCATCAGAATAAATTTATAGGGAAGTCATGCTAAATTGCTAAATTGCAGCTAGATCATTCGTTACCTAAATGGTTTGCTTGTCACACATAGCAGCTTTGAAGTACATGATTTTAGGTTGTGCTTCAAATTAAACCACAAATTCCCCACATGTCACTAATTTTCAGAAATAGCTCAGGTTCTGTTGAAATTTAATTAGAAATACTAAATGTTAAATCTTAGCATGTTATTTCATATTAATAAATTATAAGTATACAAAGTAACCTCTGCTTTTTAAATTTACACAGTAGAAGGACTGGAATAAATATGTGATGCCTACGCTGGTGTGGTCAGAAGACTCAAAGTCACAAATAAAGCAGCCACATACACTTAAGGGGTAAGTTTATTTAAAGGTTTGGGAATAGAGAAGTTTTGAATTATTGGACTCAGTTTTCTCACATGCACAAAAGAAAATCTAACTTTTAAATCTGGCCAATCTCACATTTGCTTGTTTGCTTCTCTTCATAAAAGCACAGAGTAAAACACTTTTACGTAAAGCACTCTAAAGCAGCGGTCGCCAGCCTTTCGGACCTCACAGACCACCAGTCGTCCGCAGACCACCGGTTGGCGATCGCTGCTCTAAAGTGTCCCATATATGATGGTATAACACTGCATTTTTACCTGAGTAAGCAGATAGGCACACCTACATCATAAGCATCTAAAATGTTTCCTTAATAAACAGATTCCTAGACCCTACCTCAGACCAAATGACTCAGAAGAGAGGAAGGGGGAGATCTACTGTATTTTATTTTTTAAAATTTCCTAGGAAATGTTTCACAAATTATAAGGTACAACCCTTCCAATTTATGCTAATATCATTGGTCATCAGCTCTAGTGCTAGTCTGTGAAACAGGAGACTGATGTATTACAATATTTAATTTTTTAAAATTTATTTTTTTATCCTCACCTGAGAATATGTTTACTGATTTTAAGAGAGACAGGAGAGAGAAACAAATATTGATCAGTTGCCTTCTGCATGCACCCCGACTAGGACTCGAACCCATGACCTTTTGGTGTACAGGATGCTGCTGCAAACAACCAAGCCATCTGGCCAGGGTTGTACTACAGCTTTAAAAAAAAAAAAAATTGTGGTAAATACTCATAATGTAAAATCTGCAACTTTAACCATTTATAAAGGTACAATTCAGTAGCAATCAGTGTATTTACAATGTTGTGCAACCGTCACTATTTCTCAATTCAAGAACATTTTCATCACCTCCAACAGAAACTCTTTACTATTATGCAGTCCCTACTGCACCTCCCCCCAGCCATTGTCAACCATTAACCTGCATTATCTCTATAGATTTGCCTATTCCAAATATTTCATATACAAAGAATCATACTATGTATGCTCTTTTTGTGTCCAGCTTCTTTCACTTAGCACTATGTTTTCAAGGTTCCTCCATGTGGCAGCATATATGAGCACTTCATTCTTTTATATGGCTGAATAATATGCCATTGTATAAATATACCACATTTTGTTTATTCATCCATCCGTCATAGATATCTGGTTGTTTCCATCTTTTGGCTATTTTGACTAGTGTTGCTATAAACATTTGTGTACAAGTTTTCATGTGAACATCGCATCATTTATTTAGGTATATAACTAGGAGAATCGCTGGTTCACATGGTAATTTTATGTTTAATTTACTGAGAAACCCCAACAAACACAGCAGTTGTACCATTTTACTATCCACCAGCAATGTATGAGGGTTCCAATTTTACCACATCCTTGCCAACACTTATTTTCAGTTTTTTAAAAAACTTATAGCCTTCTCTGTGAGTATTAAGTGCTATCTCACTATGATTTTGAATTACATTTCCCTAATGAAGATGAAAATCTTCTACTGGGCTTGTTAGCCATTTGTATATCCTCTTTGGAGTAATATCTATTGAAATCCTTTGGCCATTTTTTCAATAGAACTATATGATGTAAATTGTTGTCTTCCTTCTTTTTTCTTAGTAATTTTAGAGCTAAAAGTTTGTCAAGTTTGTTCATCTTTTTTTTTTTTTTTAAGCTTTGGTTTCATTAACTCTATTATTTTCCTATATTCTACTTCATTTATCTCTAATCTTTATTATTCCCTTCCCTCTGCTGGTTTTAGATTTGATTTTTTGTTTTTCTATTTCCTTAAGGTTAAAGTTAGTTACTGATTTGAGTTTTTTTTTTAAATATTTTTTATTGATTAAGATATTACATATGTGTACCCTCTACTCCCCCCCCCCCCCCCCCCCCGCTCATCCCCTCACCCCCCTGTTGTCCGTGTCCATTGGTTAGGCCTATATGCTTGCATATAAGTCCTTTGGTTGATCTTTCCCCCTTGCCCCCACCCTCCCCTACCTTCCCTCCAAGGCCCGACAGTCCAATCAAAGCCTCTCCGTCTCTGGATCAGTCCTTGTTCATCAGTTTATGTTGTTCATTATATTCCACAAATAAGTGAGATCTTGTGGTATTTATCTGCTCTCCAGTTCCATCCATGCTGTGGCAAATGGTAAGAGTTCCTTTTTCTTCTTCCTCTTCTTAAAGAATACCTTTCAGCATTTCATATAATGCTGGTTTGGTGGTGATGAACTCCTTTAGCTTTTTCTTATCCGTGAAGCTCTTTATCTGACCTTCCATTCTGAATGATAGCTTTGCTGGATAAAGTAATCTTGGTTGCAGGTTCTTGCTATTCATCTCTTTGAATATTTCTTGCCACTCTCTTCTGGCCTGCATGGTTTCTGTTGAGAAATCAGCTGACAGTCGGATGGGTACTCCTTTGTAGGTAACTGACTGTCTTTCTCTTGCTGCTTTTAAGATTCTCTCTTTATCTTTTGCTCTTGGCATTTTAATTATGATGTGTCTTGGTGTGGTCCTCTTTGGATTCCTTTTGTTTGGGGTTCTCTGCGCTTCCTGGACTTGTAAGTCCATTTCTTTCACCAGGTGGGGGAAGTTTTCTGTCATTATTTCTTCAAAAAGGTTTTCAATATCTTGCCCTCTCTCTCCTTCTGGTACCCCTATAATTCTGATGTTGGTACGCTTGAAGTTGTCCCAGAGGTTCCTTACACTATCTTCATACTTTTTGAATCTCTTTTCTTTTTTCTTTTTCGGTTGGGTATTTTTTGTTTCTTTGTATTTCAAATCTTTGACTTGATTCTTGGGATCCTCTTGTCTGCTGTTGGATCTCTGTAAATTATTCTTTATTTCAGTCAGTGTATGCTTAATTTCTAGTTGGTCCTTTTTCATGTCCTCCATGGTCTCACTATACTCCTTGAGGGATTCATTAAATTTATCGGCGGTTTCCATAAAATTCTTGACAAACCTTATAAACGTGGCCTTGAACTCTATATCCAGTCGTCTGCCCTCCTCCGTTTCTGCCAATTGTGACCTGTTTCTTTGTCTCCGCATTTTGGCTGCTTCCCTGTGTTGAAAGAGTGGCCCTGCGCGCCAGGTGTCCTGTAGGGCCCAGTGGCTCAGCCTCCCCAGTTACCTGGGGTGGACACTCTTGGTGCACTCTTGGTGCCTTGGTTGTTGTAGGATCACTGGGAGGAATTGACCTCCAGGCCAATTGGCTGTGGGAAGCAGCTGTGTCTGAAGTGGGAGAATGGTCCCCCTCTGACCACTGGGTACAGTGGCTCCTGGATCTAAGGAGGTGCTAATTCAGCCCCTGCCTGAGGCCACACAGCCGGAGCCACGAAGAGGCTCAGCTGTGAAGCAATGCAAGCCGCTGCGGGGCCTTGGGCCTTCTCTTGGAAGTTCCGGGTCTGCCTGGCTGGACTGTAGTTAGGTACATTCACATGCAAAAGCCTCTGCCGCAGCCTGGGTGGGGCGGGGTCTCAGGGAGTCAAAAGGGCGGAGAAAGAAGCTATGGCTGATTCTCCGCGCCCGGAGTCGCGCGTCTCAGTGTCCCGGTAATGGCTGCAAGCACCTCTGAGGGAAATCCGCCCTCAAGTTCGCCCGCTGCCGCCTGACAGAGCAGCCTCTCCCCGTATGAGTCCTGGGTCCCCAGAGACTTCCCGGAACCGGAGTTCAGAGCAGTCGGGAGCTTGTGATTCAAAAAGACAGCCGCGTCCTCAGGTGCCACCCCCTTTCCGCGCGTGCGAGCCGCCGCCGTACCTCTGCACTCAGCCTCCGCAGCTCCTCTGGCTCTCAGCGTGCTTTTCTTTTCTTCTAGTTGTAGAAATTACACTCAGCCAGCCTTCCTGTTGTTCTGGACGATGTTTGCTCCGTCCTTTGGGATATTTTTCAATTGTTGTGTGAGGCGACTATTTCCCGGTGTTTATCTATGCCGCCATCTTAGTTTCTCTCCCCAGACTTAGTCCTTTTTTTTTTTTTTAACATAGGCATTTACAACTATAAATTTTCCTGAGCACTGCTTTTCCTATATTTTTTGAAATGTAAATTAGTTTTTTTTAGATTTTTTTGTTATACACACACAATAAAACATTAAACACTATGTAAAGCCATATTTAGTCTGCAATTCACTTCCCATGCTTTCTTTCAAAGTCCCAAACCTCATCTCAAAAAAAAGATCACTCACACTCATTAAGACAGCTATTATTAAAAACAACACCCCCCCCCCCCCCCCCCCGCCACACACACACAAATAACAAGTCTTGGGAAGTATTTAGAGAAATTGGAATCCTTGTATATTTTTGGCAGGAATTTAAAATGGTGCAGGTGTTGTGGAAAACAGTATTGGCTACTTCTCAAAAATTAAACATGGAATTACCATATAATCTAGCAATTCTACATCTGGGTATATATACCCAAAAGAATTGAAAGCAGGGAGTTGTCTGGGTTGGGTATCTTGGTTGGAGTGTCATCCCAATGCACCAAGGTTGTGGGGTTATATACCTGGGTTGGGGCACATATAGGAATCAACGAATGGGTGTGTGAATGAGACAACAAATTGATATTTCTCTCTCTTTCTGAAAATCAATTTTTAAAAAAGCAGGGAGTCAAGCAAATATTCGTACACCCATGTTCATAGCTACAGTATTCACAATACGCAAAAGGTAGAAGCCACCCAAATGTCACTGAATGGATATCCAATTGTTATATATACATACAATGCATATTATTCAGCGTAAAAAACAAATGAAGTTGTGAAACATACTATCACATGGATGGACCTTGAAGATGTTATTCTAAGTCAGGGGTGGGGAATCTTTTTTTTTGCCAAGGGCCATTTGGATTTTTATAATATTCTCAGGCCATACAAAATTATCAATTTAAAATTAGCCTGCTGTATATGGTTAAACATTTAATTAACTCTCACCCCTAATGCCTTGGCAGGGCCAGACCAAATTATTTCACAGGCCTTAGACGGCCCTCGGGCCGAACGATCCCCACCAGTGTCCTAAGTGAAATAAGACAGACACAAAATAACAAATATTGTATGATTTCAATTATACTAAGTATTTAGAGTAGTGAAATTCATAGAAATAGAATGGTGGTGGTTAAGGATTGAGAGAGTATGGATGGAACAAATGTGGAGTTATTGTTTAGTGGGTACATAGTTCCAGTTTGGGAAGAGGGAAGAGTTCTGAATATGCATGGATGGTTGCACAACAATATGAATGTATTTAATGCCACTGAACTGTACACATAAAAATAGTTAAAGTGGTAAATTTCATGTTATGTATATTTTATCACAATAAAAATATTCAATACACCACCAATGTTTCTAAGTCCTATAGTTTACTCTTCAATTCTTCAAATGCTTTCAAGGTAGCTGTAGAATTATCATTCATCTTTACATGAATAGATGGCAGTGTATGTTTCAGAGTTTTGATCAGTTTCAGGGGCTCTCTATTCACATCCTAAATATTTACTCCTAAAAGGCCATCTTCTAATGTCCATTTCAAAGCCTATATATAATGGCTTCCAACTACTGAGCCAGTTATTAAGTTTATTCCATAAAGTAGTAACAATAAAAAGTGGAAATGTTTGTGTAATTATTTCAATATTTTATTACTTTATGTAATAAAATGAAAAAACTGAAAAACGAAGGTGCTGATGTGAATAAAAAAGGTCTCAAAAACATAATATATGATTGAAAATTTTCTAGTACTATGTTAAAAAGAACAAATCTTTGGCCTAAACTGAATGCTCACCGGATTTGTTAATTGTATAGTCACTAGTGAAAGAAAACAAAATTTTAAAAAAGTAAAAAACCTGAAGAAATTTTGGAGCCACACCAAAGACTGAAGTACAAGTGATAATTTTACTATATTTATAATATCTTTATCAGAATCTCCCTCTCACACATATATACATGATGTAAGCATTTCAGAGATGAATTATGTATGAATATTCTATTTTAGAATATCTCATTAAAAGCAATTGTGAGATAGGGCCATGGACCAATAGTTATTTCTGAATTTCCTGTGTTAAATTATGTCTAATCCTCTCTGATAAAAAATACATAACGAAGTTTCTTCATGTTCTTTTACCTCAAGAAGAAAGAAGAGCTTGTATTTCATACACATTAAGCTAACAATTATTTCCAACAGAAAAACATTATACTCCCAAAGTATAAATGGAATAATCTCTTCAATTTCAAAATAATCTGATTAGGGCCACAATTTGCATGAGGACTATTAAGTACTCTGTAACTCATTTAGAATTTAACGTCTAGGTGTTTTATTCACTAAACACCAACAAATTACAGGCACTGTTCAAAATATATACATAAGTCTGTATATATGTGTAACTCATAAATATATAATACTAGGGGCCTGGTGCACGAAATTCGTGCACTGGGTGTATGGGGGGGGGGGGGGGAGAGTGTCCCTCAGCCCAGCCTGCCCCCTCTCACATACTGGGAGCCCTCAGGCGTTGACCCCCATCACCCTCCGATCGCCTGATAGGCCCCTTGCCCAGGCCTGACGCCTCCGCCAGAGGTGTCAGGCTCGGACAGGGGACCTCCATCTCCCCCCGATCACTGGTTCTGGCCCCCGCCCAGGCCTGATGCCTCAGCCAGAGGAGTTGACACTCATCACCCTCCGATCACCAATCACCGGATCGGCCCCTTGACCAGGCCTGAGGCCTCCGGCAGAGGTGTCAGGCCTGGGCAGGGGACCCCCAGCTCCCCGCGGTTGCAGGCTCCGCCCCTGCCCAGGCCTAACGCCTCTGGCCTAGGCGTCCGGCCCAGGCAGCGGGGACCTGCAGTGGCAGCGGGGGGCGCCGCGATCGTGGGCTCCGCTTTAGGCCCAGGCAAGGGACCCCTAGCTCCTGGGACTGCCAGCTTCGACCGTGCCCAGCTCCCATCGATGGCTCCACCCCTACTTCCTGCTATCACTGGCCAGGGCGGCAAAGGCGCCTGATTCTCCGATCATGGCTGGGGGGCAGGGCAAAGGCGGTCCCAGGGCCGCCTTTGCCCTGCCCCCCAGCTCTTAGCTCCCCCCTGGGTTTCAGATCACTGTCAGTGGCAGGGGGCTTCTTCCTGCTTTCCCTTTCGCCTCCCTGCATTGTGCCTACATATGCAAATTAGCCGCCATCTTGTTGGCAGTTAACTGCCAATCTTAGTTGGCAGTTAATTTGCATATAGCCCTGATTAGCCAATGAAAAAGGTATCGCCGTACGCCAATTACCATTTTTCTCTTTTATTAGTGTAGATAATCTCTGAGTTTCACATGTAATGGAATTGTTTCAGTTGCATTTTCTACATTCTCTTGAATATCACTTAAAAAAACAACTACCATTCTTTTACCAATGTCTCATGGCATATCTACTTCAACTTAGTGTTTCTGAAATTTCTAACCTAAATTGACATTTTATGTTGATACTGATGTGACTATTTATTCTTTTCTCAGCAATTACACTATGGTGAAATTTTAGTTACTGATTATGAAATATACTCTTCTGAATATTAATATATTTATAAGATGGAGTCACCCTATAATCCATAACTGAATATTACTTAAAATACTACTGTGCAGAAAAAAATAAAAAACTGACCACTAAAACATTGCAGAAATCTTCTAACCCTGTTCAAATTACCTCATCCTGTAAGAACTGCTGTTAAGTTTATAATGAAAGGAAAACAAAGGAGCTTATTCTGACATTATCAGAAGCAAAACCTTGTTTTTGACTTTTTGTAAAATGTAAACATATATGCCATTAGAGCTGAAGTGTCTGCACACCCATCTCTGAGCACATATCCCCAACTTCCTCTCTCCTAGAAGTTACCATTTAGTTTAGGTATTTCTGATTTGCAGTAATAAAACAACCAAACATAAGATAATAACTTTCTGAATACCGCTTAGCTACAGTAAACAAACTGTTATAGCCATTGAAGAGGAAGACTCTGAAAAATGGTTAGAAGAAAAAAAGAATAGTTGGTAAAACTAGGTGTTTTTTTTAAAAAAGTGTATTTTATTGATTTTTTACAGAGAGGAAGGGAGAGGGATAGAGAGTTAGAAACATTGATGAGAGAGAAATATCGATGAGCTGCTTCCTGCACATCTCCCACTGGGGATGTGCCCACAACCAAGGTACATGCCCTTGACTGGAATCAAACCTGGGACCTTTCAGTCCGCAGGCCGACGCTCTATCCACTGAGCCAAAACGGTTAGGGCAGAAACTAGTTTTTATTTTATTTTATTTTTTTTTATTGCTTAAAGGACTACAAAGGGTATTACATATGTGTCCATTTTTTTCCCCTCGCCCTAGACAGTCCCCTAGCCTCCCTTATCCCCCAGTGTCTTATGTCCATTGGTTATGCTTATATGCATGCATACAAGTCCTTTGGTTGATCTCTTACCCCCCTACCTCCTGCCCCCCAACCCTCCCCGGCCTTCCTGCTACAGTTTGACAATCTGTTTGAGGCAGCTCTAGAGACCATTATAAACTTTTGAACAATAATAGATACAGGGGCAGAAACTAGTTTTTTTTTTTAAGAGGCAGGTAGGAGGTGGGCCTAGGCAGTCCTAAGGTACAAAGGTGGGTTAGGATGAGATGAACATTGATTAGTTGCATCACTTTACAAGTAAATTGCATCTAATTACCTGCCATTCAAGTTATAAACCAACTAGAGGGCCTGGTACACAAATTCGTGCACCAGTGGGGTCCCTCGGCCTGGCCTGTGGGATCAGGCCAAAACCGGCTCTCTGACATCTCTCAAGGGGTCTTGGATTGTGAGAGGGCACAGGCCATGCCGAGGGACACCACCAGTACACAATCGGGGCTGGGAAGCGATGTGGGAGGTTGGCCAGCCGAGGAGGGACTGTGGGAGGGCTCCAGGGCTTGTCGGGCCCTTCTCGCTCAGTCCTGATCGGCCAGATCCCAGAAGCAAGCTTACTTACCAGTCAGAGCGTCTGCCCCCAGGTGGTCAGTGCACGTCACAGCAACTGGTTGACAGGTCGACTATCTGCCCCCTGGTGGTCAGTGCACGTTACAGTGAGCGTTTAAGTGGCCTTAGCATATCATTACCATATTATGCTTTGTTTGGTTGAATGGACGACCAAACACTTAGCATACTAGGCTTTTATTATATAGGACTAGGGGCCCGGTGCACAAAAATTTGTGCCCCCGGGAAAGGGGGGGTCCCGCAGACCGGCCTGTGCCATCTTGCAGTCTGGGACCGCTTGAGAGATAATGACCTGCTGGCTTAGGCCTGCTCCCGGGTGGCAGAGGGCAGGCCCAATCCCTAGTGCAGCTCCTGGTCGGGCTCAGAGCAGGCCCGATTGGGGAGTTGGGGCG
Source organism: Myotis nattereri (assembly GCF_964212035.1). Classification (NCBI taxonomy): domain Eukaryota; kingdom Metazoa; phylum Chordata; class Mammalia; order Chiroptera; family Vespertilionidae; genus Myotis; species Myotis nattereri. The sequence goes on from NC_138085.1 coordinate 62,633,445, forward strand.
CCGCCCCCCTGTCATGCACAGAGCAGGGCGGATCGGGAGGTTGCGATGCCACCCTCAGTCACGCTCAGGGTAGGGCCGATTGGGGGGTTGGGGCACCGCCCCCTGTCACACTCAAGGCAGGGTCGATGGGGAGGTTGCGGCGCCATCCCGTCACGCACGGAGCAGGGCCAATCAGGGGGTTGGGGGACTGCCCCGTCACTCACAGAGCAGGGCCCATCAGGGGGGTTGGGGTTCCGTACCCTGTCACGCACAGAGCAGGGTCGATCAGGGGGTTGGGGAGCTCCCCCCTGTCATGCACAGAGCAGGGCCCATCAGGGGGTTGGGGAGCTCCCCCCTGTCACATACAGAGCAGGGCAGATCAGGGGGTTGGGGCGCCGCAAACTGTCACACTCAGGGCAGGGCCAATGGGGAGGTTATGGCTCTACCCCGTCATACACAGAGCAGGGCCTGTTGTGGGGGGGGAGGGGGTTGGGGCGCCACACCCTGTCACACAAAGACCAGGGCCGATCAGGGGGTTGGGGCACTGCACCCTGTCACACACAGATCCGCAGGGTGATCAGGGGGTTGGGGAGCTCCCCCCTATCAGGCACAGAGCAGGGCTGATCAGGGGGTTGGGGCACCTTCCCGTCACGAACAGAGCAGGGCGGATAGGGAGGTTGTGGCCCTGCCCCCTGTCACACACAGAGCCGCAGGGCGATCAGGGGGTTTGGGCGCTGCCCGTCACGCTGATCCCGGTGCCGGGAGGCATATTACCCTTTTACTATATAGAATAGAGGCCTGGTGCACGGGTGGGGGCCGGGTGGTTTGCCCTGAAGGGTGTCCTGGATCGGGGGGGTGGGGGGGGTTCCCACTGGGGTGCCTGGCCAGTCTGGGTGAGGGGATGATAGCTGTTTGCAGCTGGTCACACACCCTTCAGGGTGGGGGTCCCCACTGGGGTGCCTGGCCAGTCTGGGTGAGGCGCTGAGGGCTGTTTTCAGGCTGGGAGTGATGGAAGCTCCCAACCGCTCCTTTTTTTCTTTTTTCTTTTATTCTGGGCCAGCTTTAGCTCTGAGGCTTGGCTCCAGCTCTTAGGTCTTCGCTGCTGAAAGCAGGTATCTGGTTTGTTTGGGTTCTATAATCGAAACACTGTATCAACTCCAGCTCTGAGATCCCGGCTGGCTGAAAGCAGGTTTCTGGGGTTTTGTTTAGCTTCTATATTTGTAACAATGTTTCAAACTGCAAGCTCAGAGGCCGGCGGGGAACGCTGGAGTCCTCCATCACTGAAGCAAGCAAGCCTCCTGTTCGCTTCAAGCTGCCTGGCTGCCGGCCGCCATCTTGGCTGGCAGTTAATTTGCATATCGCCCTGATTTTCAATGGGAAGGGTAGCGGAGGTATGGCTAATTACCATGTTTCTCTTTTATTAGATAGGATTGTTTCTGATTCTCTCTCTGATATCCCCAAATTTGGTGGTTCCTGTTCCTCGATCTCCATCTTTCCAATTGTCACAAGCTGGTTCACCTTCATTCAGAACCCTTGCCTTGCTCTTCTAGCCACCTGTCAAATTTATCTTTCTGCGACACTGACCTGATCATGTGTACTCCCTTCAACCTTTGATAAAAGTGGGAAAAACAGAAACCTACATTATTATGGTAAAATTGTGGGTCACTTTTTCTTTTTAACGCTTTGCAGTCGTATTAAATTTGGACATGGGTGTCGTACTGGTCGGAATTAATTTCCATTGAAAGAGCAGTGATACATAACATGCAAGATTATGAAGGATAAACAAGATTTATTAATTCTTTTTTGGAACTACATCACTACTAGTAGAATCACTACAAACGTTATCACTTTCTACATCAGAGTCAGTATTCAAGGTGCCAAAATAAAACTCTTCATCGTTACTTTCAGATTCACAGTACACTTCTTTCGGTAACTTTCTTTTTGCCATTTTGGAGTATTATTTTGAAATATCTTAACAAGCGAGAATGCTTAATTACAATTAAACGTAATTTGTAAAGCTTTATTTGAAATTCTGCGAAGTATCTCCAAAGCTTGTCGATTTCTTCACTCTCAAAAGGCGACTGACTCGCCACAGTGTTTTGCATAGCGAGTGTGGAACAACCGCGTTTATTTATATTGAGTTTCGATATCTCCGATTTGTCGGGGCAATGTTTGGGTTCGTGACAAGGTCGCTTAGACACTTAAGAGCTTTCAGAGAAATTATGAACTGATACATGAATGAATACAGTTAAGATTCGTACGGTTCCTTGCTGTGGTGGCTGAGAGCAGACATACGACCGGAACGGTAAAAAAGCTTTGGTGGCTGAGAGTAGACAAACGACCGCAAAGGGTTAAAACTCCTTCAATGTTGTTAAATTACCTGATTAATATTAAAAATCTGACTATTTTAAAAATTAAATCAAACATCCTTGGTAATTCCTGTAGAACCTTTACAACTTTGTTGTATCTCTATCTTCTTTGTTGAAGATCAGTCTTGCCTCGTACTGTCAAGACAGACCCCAACTATCTATTATATAAATATACCACCATGTCTTTATTCATTTACCTTTTGACATCTGGGTTGTTTCCAGTTTTGTACTATTGTAAATAATGCTACAATGAACTAAGTGTATAAGTCTTTATATTGATATAGGCTTTCATTCTTAAAGGTAAATAACCTGGGTTCTATAGGTGAATTTTTAACTTAAGAAACTGCCAGGTTTTTTTCCAAAGAGGCAGTAGCATTTTACATTCCCACCTGCACTGAGTTTCTAATTGCTCCACATCCTTGAACATACTTGGAATGACCAATCTTGTTACTTTTAGCTATCCTGGTGAGCATGTAGTGGTATCTCACTATGTTTTTAATTTGCATTTCTTTAATGTCTAAAGGTGTTAAATATTTTTTTCATGGGGAATATTAAGTCCTCTGTAACTCATTTAGAATTTAACCTGAGGGTGTTCTATTCACTTATTTGATACTAGGGGCCCATTGCATGAATTCACGCATCTTGAAAGGAACTGTGGGCCGAGAAGCTGCGGTGAGCACAGGGGCAGGTCTCGGCCCATCCTCCGTGCCCCTGCTCAGCCCCTCCTGCTGTGGCCTGCCCCCTGCCGCTGCTGCTCCCAGGCGCTGATAGCACCGCCCCATCAATGGGTGCGAGTGGTGGCTGCCAGCCCCAATCGCCCCTTAGGAGCAGGGGGAGGTAGAGAAGGACTCAGGGACGATCGGGGCCAGCAGCTGCCACTCGCACCCACTGACAGTGCGGAGCAATTGGGGCCAGCAGCAGGTGCAAGCGCTGGCAGGCCCGTGGTACACAAGGAGCAAAGAATTTTCAGTAACCACCAGAGGCTCGCCCCAATGACAGCAACCGGTGCCACACCTTGGTCTGGCGCCCCCGCTCAACTGCTTCACCATCCCGCTGCAGCCTACACCCACCATGTTCCGTGCTCTGCCACCTGCTGCCCGCCATGTTCCGCGTGCACTCCCTGGTGGTCAGTGCACATCATAGCAACTGGCTGTTAGGTTGTTTGGTTGTTCTAGCATTCGGTCTATTTGCATATTAGGGTTTTATATATAGAGATCATATATCGTCTTTGGTAATGTGTCCGTTCAAACCTTTTCTCTATTTTTAAAATGGGCTGTCTTCCTAATTATTGAGTTGTAAGAGTTGTTCATATATTCTAGATCAGTGGTTCTTAACCTTGGCTGCACATTAGAACCACCTGGGAATCTTTTTAAAAATCCTGATTTCTGGGCCTCATCCTCTGGAAATTCTGTTTCTTTGTTATGGGGGGGGGGGGGGCCACAACATTAGTAACAAAGAAACAGAATTTCTGGAGGATGAGGCCCAGAAATCAGGATTTTAAAAAGATTCCCAGGTGATTCTAATGTGCAGCCAAGGTTGAGAACCACTGTTCTAGATAAAAAAATTTTGACAAATACATGTTTTGCACATATTTTCTCCTGTTCTGTAGCTTATTTTCAAAACAGTTTTGAAAGAATAAGGTTTTTTAATTTTAATGAAGGTCAATTAATTGACTGTTCTGTTACTATTTGTACTCATGTCCTGTTTAAGCACTTTGGCCAAACCCAAGGTCTCACAAATTTTCTCCTATATTTTTTGTAATAGTGTTATTGGTTTTAACCCTTACAATGCGGTCTATGACCCATTTTGACCAATTTTTGTTCCTAGCCTTGTGAAATAAGAGTCCAGGTAGATTTGTTTCTGAGCTTATGACCAAAATCTTGAATTCAATTTTTCCTCCCTATCCTTTCTTGCATCAACACTTTTGCATTTGCTCCTCTATTTTAGAAAGTTCTTCACCTGGAAGGTTCATTCTCATCTTTTAAATTTCAACTCAATACCACTTCCTCAAAGAAGGCTTCTTTGATCCCCTTATCTAAAGTGCCTCTCTAGTTTACTCTCTCACTACCCCCTTTACTTCCTTCACAGTCCTTATCACCATTGATAATGATTCTTAACTCTACCTGGAAACCTTACTTCCTTGATGATTCTTGTATATATTTCCCCATGCTTAGCACTGTGCTTGGTACACATACAAAGCACTTAATATCTAAATGACTGAATGCATCTTCACCACTACTGCCTCAAATTTCTCTTCTGGATTATGTTCATCAGTTTATTTCTATATTCCCTTTTTGCAGTATTATCTTGCTCTTAAGGTATTCTCTACACTATGCCAGAATGATGTTTCTAAAACATGCTGTATGTCTTTAAATTTAATATATCATCAATTGTAATATGCAACATTATCTTGAATACCACTAGAAAGAAGTGTTGCCTATGAGAACTATAAGACACAATCAATTGCAAGATGCATTACAATTTCAGAAATGTTAAAATGCAAGAAATATAGGTCTTAGAATTAATGGATTACTGTAAATCTACCTGCTACCCTGCAGATTAAAATCCTTAAAGTTTAATGGCTCTCAGTGCCCTCAGGATAAAAACTAAATTCCTTAGCAAGGCATAAGAAAACCTTTCACTATGGGTTCTACCTACCAGTCTAGGCTCATTTCTTGACACTCCCAATCTTATACCTTATGCTTCAGTTTATTTTGTACTCCTAAACTAAGTACTTTTACTGCTCTGTGCCTAAATTAACATGTATTCATCATGCACCTACACATCAAATATTTACTCAGGGTCTATTATGATCCTAGCCTTGTGTTTACAAAAGAATACCTGGCATCAAGGAATTTCAAATCTTTCAAAAGAATCACACTGGCAATGAAAACGTAGTAAGTACAGTAACAGAGTATTGTGAAAGTACAAAGAAAAGACATAATTCTGTATGATTACAGACACAGAGCTCAAGAAAGGCTTAGAAGAAGAAATGCAGAACAAAGTCTTAAAGAATAAGAGGCAGCCAGGTAACATGGAGGTAATAAGATACTGAGATCTTATTCCAGTATGTATAAAGGAACAGAAAGAATGTAACTGTGAAGTGGGGTGTGCATGTGTGTGTAGCATGAGCAGGGGTGGGAGTAGACAAAAAAAGCTCTTTATGTGGTAAGAATGTGGAATAAGAGAGGGCAGAGTCCAAATAGGAAGGGTGAGTCCAGATGGGAGAGGTAAACAGGAGTTAGATGATAAAGACTTTATCTATAGAGGATAGAGACTACTAAAGGGTTTTAAACTGGGGGGATGGGAGGGGAAGGACTTAGGTCAATTTACATTTTAGAGAAAATGATCTAGAGCAGTGGTTCTCAACCTTCCTAATGCTGCAACCCTTTAATAAAGTTCCTCATGTTGTGGTGACCCCCAATCATAAAATTATTTTCATTGCTACTTCATAACTGTAATTTTGCTACTGTTATGAATCGTAATGTAAATATCTGATATGCAGGATTTATTTTCATTGTTACAAATTGAACATAATTAAAGCATAGTGGTTAATCATAAAAACAATATGTAATTATATATGTTTTCCGATGGTCTTAGGCGACCCCTGTGAAAGGGTCGTTTGACCCCCAAAGGGGTCGCGACCCACTGGTTGAGAACTGCTGATCTAGAGGCTATAGCAGATTTCAGGACAATGGTCTAAGCATGAGACCATGGAGACCTGAAACAAGCGCTAAGTAGCATGAATGGAAAGGAGGAAGTAGTTTTATGGAATGTTAATCAAGTCAGTTTGGGGACATGAATTCTGAGGGACATACAAGCAGAACACTCTAATACAGCTGTTGCCAACCTTTCGGACCTCACGGACCACCAGTTGGTGATCGCTGGGTTAGAAAGAGAATTCTGAAGTACTCAATTCAGATAACAATATGTAAACTGGCACCAATTTAAGACCATGAAGGTAGATGAGTACTAATGCTACCTCCTGCAAGAAACCTTCAACTCCAGTTTGAGTTAGGTATTTATCCTAGGTGCTCCCACAGCACCCTAAATTTACCTTTTTAATACTAATTATGCCGAAACCGGTTTGGCTCAGTGGATAGAGCGTCGGCCTGCGGACTGAAAGGTCCCAGGTTCGATTCCGGTCAAGGGCATGTACCTGGGTTGCGGGCACATCCCCAGTGGGAGATGTGCAGGAGGCAGCTGATCGATGTTTCTCTCTCATCGATGTTTCTAACTCTCTATCTCTCTCCTTTCCTCTCTGTAAAAAATCAATAAAATATATATTTAAAAAAAATACTAATTATCATATTAATATTGTATTTATTGACATACCTGTTTTCTCACTTTATTTGAAGCCTTTTAGGGGCAAATACAAAGTCTTTTATTTCTTTAATCTCCAGCACTAAAACAGTGCCTAGTACACTGAAAAGATGTAGGAAACAGAAAAATGCCATACAGTTAATGGTGTGGAGTAATATTAATCATCAAGCACATGCAATTTGCTGGGTATTGTCCTAAATAATTTATAATTTTTATATCCTTTAACCTTCACCATAATCCTAAAAGGGATTTCCTATTATCATCCCAATTTTGCTGATGAATAAACTGAAGCTTAGAGAGATTATTAAGGTGCTCAAGGTTATTATAATAGGCAGTGGAAACAAGATTTGAGTCCAGGCAGAAGAAAGGTAGGTAAATAAGTAGAAAGGAATAATTCTACCCAGGAGAGAGTGACATTTTGAGCTGTACCAGGGTAACAGAAAGCAATTCATCAGAGGGAGTAGGGAGAAAGAAAATATCTAAGCAGACAATAGTACTAAATATCAAGGTCCCCCAGATACTTATGTAAAGAGCAAGAAAAGACCAGAAGATTCTCATGGCCACTTTCAACCCTACAGCTTAATTTGAGATAACTCTCAGTGCTGGGAATCCTTAGTATTTGAATAAAAGAGTGATTGATTGTCTAAGGTTAAGTACAGCACATGCAGAAAACAAAAAGGGTCTGTGAGTGAATACTTGTTTTTCAACAGAGAAGTCTAAAGTGTATTCTTTGAAATTTAGAATATTAGAAATTTAACTGTAATGCCTCATTAGGTGTATATATGCCATTTGCATATATATGCATCCTTCTCCTCCAGTGCTTGAGCATTATAAAGGTCATAACCCTCTCAAAGGCTAGCCGGCAAGACTAGAAGCAACAGTGGCCTCTAGTACCCAAAGGTACAGTAGTTCTATTTCTGAGCAGCAACCCAGCTGAAATAAGAGAAATTTAGCTAAAAGCTATAAACCAAGGTTTCAACCACAGTGGAAACCATCATAATCCCAGGGTTGAAAGCCAATGATAATTTTTATTCTTTATATTATTTTACCATGACGTGACATGAATAGTTTATATTCCTTGATGACAGTCCTAAGCAGATGACCTTTGATACCTTAGCCCAATGGTTGGCAAACTGCGGCTCGCGAGCCACATGCGGCTATTTGGCCCCTTGAGTGTGGCTCTTCCACAAAATACCAACTTCTGCGCATGGGTCATGAAGTTTCAATCGCACTGTACATGCGCGCCCGCACGTGGTATTTTGTGGAAGAGCCACACTCAAGGGGCCAAATAGCCGCATGTGGCTCGCGAGCCGCAGTTTGCTGACCACTGTCTTAGCCTGACAGTTCGTAAATACTAATGAACCTCAGTGTACTCTAAGACTCACACAGTAAAGTTATCACTAAGAACTATTGCATATTCAAAATCTAAAATCCTTGCTACCCTCATCCACAATATCCTCTTATTCTTGCATCTATGCCAATCCCTCCCTCCAAAGCAATAATTTTTTAAATCACAACTTTCTATTTCAATAACTTTTTTCTTCCCACATTCAACTTAACAAGTATGTATTGAGTCATTACTAGGCCAGCTATATTAGTAGGAAACTGTCCCTACCTTCAAATAGTTTATAATCTAGCAGGAACACCAAATAAAATATACAAAAAGAGACATACAAAAAATTTTTTAAATGATTTCAATAAAAGACAAAAAATGGAAATAGTTTGAGGCCATGAAGGATGGGAACATTTTTTGATTAGGAGAATGATAAATATGGTCCATGGAGAAAGAACTCTAGTTAATAATCAAAATCTTTCATTTATCTCAGATTCTCTATCCATATGCTCCACAGCTCCAATAGCAGACCTCTTCCACTCTCTTCATATTTTCAAATTCCCTGCCACCTTTTGTTTCAATCTCTTCATTCTTTGAGGAGACTGAAGACTATTTATAATGCATCAAAGTTTATCTTTCCACTTAGAACTTTATCTGTACACTTCTCTTTTATCTCCCAGGAAGGTGTATTTTGGTTCTGTTAACTCCTGGCCACTAATTTTTTTAAAAGTATATTTTGAGTAGAAATGACCAAAGAAGGATTTGACTCACAGAGAAATGGAATTCTATGAATGGTAATTGCTGCCTGGTCTCGGGTAATATCCACCCAATGGCTTCTGCATACAAAGAGCAGCTTCGAAGTCTTTGATCTGTTGTCAAAATAATAAGACACTCTCCCATCCTCTACCACAATTATGAGTCATTTTAGCCTAAGGGCCCCATCAAGGAAATTCACACCTTCCAACCTGATTAATATATTTACTTATTAACAACATTTACAGAAAACCCATGGCAATCCCTATCTTCTCCCAGATGTTATTTGGAATAAGAGCCAAATGATACAGGATCTGTGCTGGTACACACCATCCCAGATTCTACATAATTATGAATGTTTCTTTTGGAGAACTGACATCCTCTATGGTCCAATTATGCCTCTGGGTTCTTTCATTTTTCAAGAAGCAGTTACAATGCTTGATACTTTTGGTTTACCAACAGTTTCCCTCAGATAAATTTTTACTCCTTTGCTTTTACACCATTGTGTACTAACAGCTTATCTTCACCTAATGCCACTGGGCTGTGTTCTCAAATTACATTCATTTGGTCACCCCAAAAGGTCTTAATAAGTTTCCCAGGCACCAGCTGTGACATAATTTGTCTTCCTAGCAGTTAAAACTTCCAAAGTGTTCCCTGGGCTACAAAGTACAGGTAACTTTTTTTTCTTTTGGCAGGGATTCAGTTGCAACTGGTGCATATATTATGAGCCTATGCCGTCAAAAGGAAAGAATTCTCCAACAGAATAGAGGTATATGAGAAATTTAAATGACTGGCACCTTAAAAACTACTGGGAAAACTTTCTATCTCAGTTAAGTTTCTGGCATAACATACTAAAAAAAAAAAAAATGAAGCTTAGCTTTTAATAAGCCCTCCTTATCTGTGGTTTTGATTTCTAAGATTTCAGTAACACATGGTTAACCATGGTCCAAAAATAACAGAAAATTTCAGAAATAAAGAACTTTCAATTTGCATGCTGTTCTGAGTACCTCACTTCATCTCATCACATAGGCATTATATCATCTCGTATCTTCACAAGAGTGAGTACAGTACAATAAGATATTTTGGGAGAAAGAAAAAGCCCACAGTCACATGAACTTTATTACAATATATTGTTATAGTTGTTTATTATTAGTTATTGTTGTTAATCCCTTACTGTGCCTAATGTATAAATTACACTTTATCATATGTATATGTGTATGTATGCACAGGGGAAAAAACAATATATACACAGGGTTTTTGGTTCTATCTTCAGTTTTAGGACAACTAGAAAAAGTTTAGAAGGGGTGACTTACAAAAAGTATGTTCCTAAGAAATAGAAACTACAGATATTTACTTGAATTTATATTTTGTGACACTTAAACAGGTAAGTGCTAAGTAACTGATGTGTTATACAAAATATTATCCATCTACCAAATTTTAAAAGCAGCCTTTAGTTTTTCTTATATTCCTTTACTGAAAGACCTCAATAAGTAAAAAACAAGTGAAAACATTTAAAATTTTTCAACAGATTACAATGTACTGCTGTCCTAACATAATAAAAAAATCAATTTTTTTAGACTCATAAACTATTTAAAATAAGCTTTTAGAAATACTGTGGGATGTGAGGATGATCTGGCTGCAACATCTGTCACCCCATTGATCGCCAGGGTTGATTCGGCTGATCTGGCTGGCTAGGCGGGTGTCCCCCTCCTCCCTCACCGATCCATGTGCGTCCCTCCCGAAGTTGCGCACTCGAAGAGGACAACCTTCCCCCCAGAGGAGAAGACCGGTCTTCGGTCAAGGGTATACGAGTAGCTGCGCTCCCCTGCTAGAACCTCCAAAAAATACTGTGGCCCTGCTGGTGTTTCTCAGTGGTTAAGAGTGTTGGCCCTCCTACCACAGGGTCATGGGTTCAATTCCCAGTCAAGGGAGTGTACCTGAGTTGCAGGTTTGATCCCCAGCCCTAGTCAGGGCATGTGTGAGAGGCAACCAACTGCTGTGTCTCTCTCACATCAATGTCTGTCTGTCTGTCTCTCTCTCTCTCTCTCCCGCTACTCCCGCCCCATTCTCTCTAAAACTCAATGGAAAAAATATCCTCGGGTGAGGATTAACAACACAAAACATATATGTATAGTGGACACTAACCTAGCATTATCTTGGCAATATTCAAGTTTGACTCTAAAAAATGTAAACATCAGCCCTAACCAGTTTGGCTCAGTGGATAGAGCGTCGGCCTGCGGACTGAAGGGTCCCAGGTTTGATTCCAGTCAAGGGCATGTACCTGGGTTGCAGGCACATCCCCAGTTGGGGGTGTGCAGGAGGCAGCTGATCGACGTTTCTCTCTCATCAATGTTTCTAACTCTCTATCCCTCTCCCTTCCTCTCTGTAAAAAATCAATTAAATGTATATATTTTTAAAAAGTAAAAATCACAATATAACATTATTAACTAAAGTGGTTTCTACCAAGTTGTTTGCCGAACTCTCAAGTCCCTTGTCATTTATCTTACTAACTGCTAATAGAAAAGATGAATTCTGCCATTTCTAAGTCTCCACTCCTAGCCCCAGGATGTGTAAGGGTGGGAGGGATAAGAATGAGAACCACAAAACCAGGCAGGATCCCCCTCCCCCAAAGTTTCCCACCTCCATGCTCTCAAGGTCATTCAGCATTTTTATGGAGAGAAATGCTGAATGACCTTGAGAGCATGGAGGTGGGAAGTTAATGTTTGTAACCATTCAAAACATTTTTTAATATATTTTTTTATTCATTTCAGAGAGAAAGGGAGAGGGAGGGAGGGAGGGAGGGAGGGAAGAAGGGAGAGGGAAAGAGAGAGAGAGAGAGAGAGAGAGAGAGAGAGAGAGAGAGAGAGAGAAACATCAACGATGAGAGGGAATCACTGATTGGCTGCCTCCTGCACCAATGTGCCCTTGACGGGAATCGAACCCGGGACCCTTCAGTCTGCAGGCCAATGCTCTATCCACTGAGCCAAACCAGCTAGGGCACCATTCCAAATATTAACTCCTCTTTTTTCACCATCCAGGAACTGTCTTTTTTTTTTTTTTTTTTTTTTTTTAATATATTTTATTGATTTTTTACAGAGAGGAAGGGAGAGAGATAGAGAGTTAGAAACATTGATGGGAGAGAAACATCGATCAGCCGCCTCCTGCACATCTCCCACTGGGGATGTGCCCGCAGCCCAGGTACATGCCCTTGACCGGAATCGAACCTGGGACCCCTCAGTCCGCAGGCCGATGCTCTATCCACTGAGCCAAACCGGTCTTGGCCTGTCTTACTTTCTTAAAGGACATCACTGTCTCCTAAGGAGAAAGTGATAAGGAAGAGAAGTTCCACCCTGACAACTGTGATATATAGCAAAGTTCACTTGCTATCTCATGGAAAGAGATAAATCTTTTTTCTGTCTAAGACTAGTTTTTTACCTGCTCTAAGACCCTTTTTTAAACTAACAGGAAACTTGCTTCATCAATTACCATCACCGCTCACCACCAATATCACCTTCTCTGCTGCACTTTTATCCTCAAGATATCTTTGTGCTCAAGTCGAAACATCTTAAAAAATAAAAATTAAAATTGGCCTTTAATTTAGCATCTTCTTCTAGGTACTACCTTCCCCTCTCAGGCAAATTTTTTGAAAGAGTGGCTATAGTTACTGCTCTCAATTCCTGCTCAGAATTTTCCTGAGCCTCGTTCTCATTTTACATCCCCTTTCTATGGCTTCAACTATCATCCATAAGGTGAACATTTTCCAAAATCTTATTCTAGCCAAGACTAATATGAGCACTAGACTCCAGCCATCTATAATATCATCTATATACTATATGTACCTCAAAGTCAACATCCAGAAACTGAATTCATAATCTTTCTAACAAATTTACTCGTCATATCCTGGTTAACTATCTTTTATCTAGCCTAGATTCTGTAAGTTATGTAAGCCTCCTCCATAGGTTAATCAATAGAGAAGTAATCAGTAGAGAAGTAATGAGCCAATGACTACCCTCACTTTTCCGGTTGCCAAAATGGGAATAATCATGCCTATGTTCACTTACACTACTAAGAAATCAGTAAGATCTATGAAAGTGAATGTTCAATTGTTTGATTAATGTGAAAGAATTATAAATTCTTTCTGAGTGATTGGAGAAAGGGAAAGGCCACACTTCATTTGCTCCAAACTCTCTCAACATGTGAAAACTCCCCATGACTGGAAGTTAAAATTCCCATTGTACTGTGGAGATTATGCTGACTAATGACCACAGAAGGCTCAGAATGAAGCTAGCCTATTTAACAATAGGCAAACATGGTAATTGACCGTACCTTCGCTACACCTCACATTGGCTAATCAGTGAGATATGCAAATTAACCACCAATAAAGACGGCAGTTAATTAGCATACGTAGGCTCAAAGCAGCGGAGCGAAGACTGAAGGTGGCTCCAGCTGGAGCGAAGGCCTGGGTCCCGGGTGCCAGAGGAAAACCGGTGCCAGCAGCCAGGGGAAGAGAAGGCCTATTGCACGAATCTTTTCGTGCAACAGGCCTCTAGTTTAAACTACAATAATTTAAATCATTTCTGTAATGATAAGGGCATTGATTCAAAAGTACCCGCCCTCAGTGAATTTGTTATTTACTTGGAAAATACTAAATGCACACAAATATTATGACATAAAAGCCTATAAATACAATTAGTGTTATTATACAACAATTCCCAATTTAAAAATAAATAAAAAAATTTCAGAATTTCTTGGGAATAAAGAAAAAGGAACAAGTAACCCAAAAGAGAAACTATAGTTTTATATCGCCAATTTTAATGTCACTGATAAAATACACAAGTTTTATATAATACTGCAAAGAAAGTGTTGCAAAAAGCAAGACACTTTCTGCTATACAACACAATTAATTACCTTTACTTGGGACTGATTTCTTGACTGAGGCTACATGATCTTCAGAGCTTGCAAGACGCCTCAAAACATCAGCCAAAGCTGCCTTTAGCACAGTGATTTCATCTTCTTGTTGTTGAACTCGTAATTCAAGAGCTGAGAGGCGATCTTGAACATCAGAAGTACTTGCAGCAGATATACTATCATCTATAAAATAAGGGAAATATGGAATATTTTTAAGTAAACTGCTTAAGAATCTAATGACAAGAACTACATGTCTTTTAAAAGATAAGAAAAATTAAAGGAAAAAACCTTATTTTTATACAGATTAACTTATAGAAAAATTTTATAGCTATTTGAACTAATTTAAAATAGTTAAAGTTAATATGTCAAACATAATTAAAATTATGAAACATTTCCCCAAGGTCAAATTCCCTTAATATTTTACCACTTTTTAAATAAAATGTTCCCTAAATATATCACTTTGTAGACTTTTGGAAACTTACAATACAAATCACTTCAGTTTTGCTTTACATATCAGATTGAGAACGACTCACCTTCAGCATCAATGACCAGAAAGCATGCTTTAATATTATATTGAAAAACCCTACAAAACACTGCTATGTAATTAGTGAAAGACTCTCTGTTGTTCCTTCTTTCCACCTAACACTTCAACTTTATGAAGAAAGGGTATGGTCTCCATAAGCACATAGCTGTATTTGCGTTAAGTATGTAAAAATAACAAAAAGACTATTTAAATAAAGTTTAGCTATAACATAGCAATTACAAAATACTTCCAAAGCTATGTAACTTTAGAGTTTATTTCTTTGAACCTTTCTCCATCTTTAAATAAGATTATAATGAGGAATGTATCCAGTACATGTTTGACATTCAACAAATGACAGCAAAATACAGAAGGTAAAATTTAAGAGCTTTAGGCACACTGGTTACATAAAAGATATTTGTCAAACTCTGAGATGCTTGAGAAAAAGGACTAGTAAGAGCAATTCAGTCTCTCACTTTAGAAATTTTTATATTTGAGGTCCTTTTCATTCCCATAGTGATCTAATTTAGCTGACCCCGTAAAACTCTTTGTAAGTATGTTATAGTATGGTCACTGTTTTTTTTTTTTGGGGGGGGGGGGTGGGTGGGAGGGGCGTCTGCCCAGAATGCTTTCCCATTTTCCTTCTTCTGGTGGGAAGAGCAACAGATCTTCTCTTTTGTGGAACTACACCATTTTGTGAGGTCCTGTTAGGGCTGTCAATCTATGATGCCTCATTCTCCCCTTTACCATCGCGTACTATTAATAGGTTGAACCATATGAAATGGATGTTTAGTTGGTAAAAATATGATTGACTATTAGTAATTTCACGGGGTTCAATCTAATACTACTACAATATAGGGGTGGTTGTGAGATATGGGCTAGGCCAAATGGAATTCTCCCTAATTTGTCAGAAAGAAAGGTGTAGCCCATCCTTCTTAGTTTGCCAGGCCTAGAGCTGTAAGAGATAAAAGGAGTCTTGTCTACACCCAGCTCCTTTGAAGGTCCTCTAAAGGCCTGGACCGTCAATACTGAGAGTTGCTCCAATACTGTTCCTAGCTAATTATGTAACCCAATAAATTCCCTTTTTGCAAGCCATCACTTGTAAGCCAAAGGTCTTAAGTCAGTAAATTATTCAAATATGCTTTTCTAAATTGTTCTCAATTTACAAAGATTAGTTATATACTTAAAGTAGAATAACCACTTATGCAATTTAATAAACAAATAATCTTAATTATTTTGGGAAGGTCGCAGGGCCTGGTAGAAAGATTATTAGGTTATAATGCCAAGGTTATAGCCCTGGGTTTTAGAATTGACATGGTAATTAGTCTTCACTTTTGGCAAGTCACTTAACTTTTATAAAATATGATTTTTTAAAAAAAAATAATGTTTTCACTTTGTGAAACTTGGATAGTTACATGAAAGGTGGTTCAGCTTGTAAAAATCCTACCATTTACCTGGTGGATACTGTGATAAGGGTAATTTTTCAAAGGGCAAAATAAGCATGAAGTTAACTATTAACAATGTCCTGCATTTATATTGTACCTTTCATATTTATTATCTCACCCCCCTCCTCATAGTATCTATATTTTATATTTGAAACAATTTGAGTTAAATAGCTTGCCTCAGGTCACCAAACTAGTCTTGATATCTGAGACCCAAACACACACCTCAACTTACAATTTAAGTGCCCTTTACTCTTTCTGACACAGCATTCTAATCACAGGACTACGTGTGTGTGTGTGTGTGTGTGTGTGTGTGTGTGTTTGTGTGTGTGTGTTTTTCCACAAAGCCAACGAAGGGGTTTAAACTATTAAGTGACTTAACCAGGTTTTTGTTTGAAAAGATCATTTTGGCTGCCATGTGAGAATGGATTGAAACAGGATAAGCGTAAATCTTAGGAGACCAAGCAGGATGCCGCTATTGCAGTAACCCGTATAAAAGAAGATGGGGACCTAGGCTATGGTTAAAGTGTCCATGTGCTTCAATTTGTCCAGGAAAATATGTCTGCTATTTCAATATAAATATTATCATAATGCTCCTTCTTTCACTCTCAAGTTTCCCAGTTTGTATATCAATTACAGGGTCACAACAGAGATGCAAAGGAGTATAATAGTTGATTTTTTCAGTTCTTATAGCTCTAAAATTCTATAACCCCTTCCTGTCTAAAATCTTGGCTCTTCACCTTTTCAGGTGAAGCAAGAATCTCATTGGGAACCCAATAAAAGCTGTGGTAGAATAGTACATGAGCTCTGGTGTTACATTGCTTGTGTAAATGTTTGCTACTTAGCAGCTCTGTGACTGGTTTCCTCATGTGTAATGTCTTCATGCTAATTAGTACTTATCTCAAGCTTGGGGATAATTTGATGAAATAATGCACTGCACTGCCATATAATGAGGGTTCAATAAGTTATTATCACGTACAGTGGTGGTCTTTACTATACTGTTTATTATTGCACAAAATTGAAAATGACATAAAGTCCATGAATGGGGTTTATAAGCTATGATATGTTGACACCAAACAACATTTAAAAACAATGTGGTAGGAGTATAAGCTAAAACTTTGAAAGAGCCACAAGACAAGTGGAATAAGCAATTGCAATACAATATACACTGAATAATTAAAACACCCCCCCCAATACTTATAAAAAATAAGTAAAGACTTCATATTTATATATGTATGTAATGTAGACACAGAAAAAAGTCTAGGTGATTGGGTTACTTCTGACTAGAAGAGTGAGATTAGAAGGAGAGGGGATAAAGGGAAAGTTTTGCTTTTTCGTATAAGTACTTCCATATCATATGAATTTCACAATAAAAACATATCATATGCTGCTTAAACATACATTTAAGCTAAAATGCATTGCTTCTGAAGCTTGAGTTTTTTAAAAGCAAGTTTCCTCTAGACAGTGTTCCAATTTTATAAACGACTGTTACAAGTGAAAAACAATTAACTTTGCACTCATAGATTACTAAAGCTAGAAAAAAGAGACTATCCCTAAAGACCAACAACCCATCCTGCCATCTATATATATAAAGAGCCAGGGGCCATCGCAACCGAGCGGACGATCAAACGACTAAAGGACTAAACAGCAGGCTGCGTGGGGCGACCAGGCCAGCAGTAGGGTTAGTGAGAGACAACCAAACGAATGAACAGCAGGCTGTGTGGGGCGACCAGGCTGGCAGGGGGCAGTGAGGGGCGACCAGACCAGCAGGGGGGGGGGGGCAGTTGTGGGCAACCAGGCCAGCAGGGGGGACCATGAGGTGCAACCAAGCTCGCGGGGGTGGGGGCAGTTGGTGGCAACCAGGCCAGCAGTGGGGGAAGTTAGGGGCGACCAGGCTGTCAGAGGGGGGCAGAGAGGGAACTAGGCCAGCAGAGGGGAGCAGTGAGGGGCGACCAGGATGGCGGGGGGTGGGGGGCAGTTGGAGGTGACCAGGTCAGCAGAGGGGTGCAGTTGTGGGCAACCAGGCCGGCAGAGGGGGGCAGTGAGGGGCAACCAGGACGGCGGGGGTGGGCAGTTGGGGGTAACCAGGTTGGCAGAGGGTAGAAGTTGGGGACTACCAGGCCAGCAGGCAGAGGCAGTTAGGGGTGATCAGGATGGCAGAGGGGCCAGTAGGGGCGATCAGGCAGGCAGTTGAGCAGTTAGGAGCCAGTGGTCCCAGATTGTGAGAGGGATGTCTGCCGGTTAAGCGTAAACCAGCAGTTGAACATCCCCCAAGGGGTTCCGGATTGGAGACGGTGCAGGCTGGGCTGAGAGGACCCCCTCCCCCCATACACACACACACACACACACACACACACACATAAATTTCGTGCACCAGGCTTCTAGTTTATAGATAAGTAAACTAAGACTCTGGGAAATGAGGTGAGTTACTCGTGGTCACACAGCAAATTGTAATTAGAGTTCCATCCTCAGACTATAGAATTCATCACTCTTGCCCTTTCAGTTTGAAAACTTTGTTTTTATTTTTTATCTTCCAATCTTTAAGGTACCACATTCTCATTCACAATACATTTTTAAGGAATACATCTATTCAATAAAGAGAATATCTATTTTCTGGGGGCTTTTTACCATTCTTTTTCTTAATTCAAGTACATTTTCCTCTTCTTTCTTAGCTCCTTCTAAAAATAGTTTCTAGCCCTAACCGGTTTGGCTCAGTGGATAGAGTGTCAGCCTGTGGACTGAAGGGTCCCAGGTTCGATTCCGGTCAAGGGCATGTACCTTGGTTACGGGCACATACCCAGTAGGGGGTGTGCAGGAGGCAGCTGATCGATGTTTCTCTCTCATTGATGTTTCTAGCTCTCTATCCGTCTCCCTTCCTCTCTGTAAAAATTCAATAAAATATATTTTTAAAAAAATGGTTTCTAGCCTTGAGTGTTAAAATATAAACTACAAGTGAATTTTCAAGCATTCTTTTTTTTTAAAAAATATATATTTTATAGATTTTTTACAGAGAGGAAGGGAGAGAGAGATAGAGAGTTAGAAACATCGATGGGAGAGAAACATCGATCAGCCGCCTCCTGCACATCTCCTACTGGGGATGTGCCCGCAACCGAGGTACATGCCCTTGACTGGAATCGAACCTGGGACCTTTCAGTCTGCAGGCCGACGCTCTATCCACTGAGCCAAACCGGTTTCGGCGTCAAGCATTCTTAAATTCATGTGAGTGTGTGGGGCAGGCAGGGGAGGGAGGGTGGTGGTGGTGGAGAAAGTAGGTCCATAAACCTTTATCCATCAATCTATTCTATTTATTGGCATAACTAAATTTCTTACTAGAGGTGCAAGCAAATTTGTATGTAACTAGTAAACTTTAATATTCAATATAGTTTTAAAACAGCTGTTTATTATACTTTCACTAAAGTGAATCATAGCTAATTTGTCTTCTGAATTGTCAAGAAATATGTTACCTTTGCAGTGATAAATATATTGTATTCTAAATATCCAAAAGTTGGCAATCCAGTATATTAGAATGAGATATTCCCATAACATTCTAGCAATTTTGAATGTCAATGATTTTCTGTCAATTGTTCTAAAATGAAGTATTTCCTTTCTTGTCTTCCTAACAAGGGCACAAACTAATAATATAGTCATTTCTAGATAACTCAGTTTTCACTGAAAATATGAATTACCTTGTGCTACAAGCACTGTGATAAAATAATGCCCTAGAGGCTATCATATTTCTAATTAAATAACTGAAAGCACTACATTTTCAAATTTCTAATCTTTCATGATACCTTTCCTGCTTCCCTCTTTGCAGTTAGGGTTAACTATGCTAGTCTAGAGCAACAATCCTTTCCAGTCTCACTGCCTACATTATAGGAAATAGGCTAAGCTTTTTAAATTGTTTGCAAGAAGAGAAAATAACCTCTGAAATTAGGACTTTTTCTATTTAAAAAATTATATTTTGTATGTATATTACATACATACATCACATACATGACTCGCACAATTTAAACAGGGCAAAAAATGAAAACAGCCCGAGGCCTAATATTTGTGTCATTAGAGTCCCAGAGGAAAAAGAGAGAAATATTCTAGCTGAAAAATAATATGTGAAGTAATATCTGAACTTCGCAAGTTAAATTAAAATTTACAAATTCATTAAAATTAAGTATATATTGAAGTCCCTAGCTCCACCCACATAAAAATCAAATCCAAGTATATTAAAGAACTAAAGAAAAAATTATAAAACCTTTAGAAAATAACAGAGAATATCTTTATATCCTACAAGTACAGAGAAGGTTCCTATAAATAAGATATAGAAGAATTTAGAGTGTATGCTCACTAAAAGACACAATAATAAAGAGAAAAATCAATTCATAAACTGGGAAAAGATAGTGGTAACACCTAAAACTGGTAAATGATTAGTATCCTGAATAAAAGAATCCCTAGACTATCTCATTGAAAAGCAAAAATAAATGGCCAATGAACATAAGTAATGAGGCTCAAGTACCTAATTAATAACCTCAGAAAGAAAAATTAGAACCATATGAAATATCATTTTTACTCAACAAACTGGTAAAAAATTATAATTAAAATTAAAGCCTGACAATATCAAGTGTTCCCAAGGACACAGAGTAACATGGAATCACTCCCATACATTACTGGTAGAAAGTAAACTATTTCAATGATTTTAGGGGGAAAAAACCCACTCTTAGCATTATCCGGTAAAACTGAAAATACATCCTAAGACCCAGCAATTACATTCCTAGGTATATATACCCTGATCTTACAGCAGGACAGGCAAACTTCCGTAATGGACAAGATAGTAAATATTTTAGGCTATGCAGACCATATAGTCTCCGTAGCAACTACTAAGATGCCTTTGTAAAACAAAAACAGCTACAGATAAATATGTAAATGATTGGGTGTGGCTATATTCCAATAAAACTTTATTTACAAAACAGGTGGCCTGCCAGTCCCCCAACCTGGGCTCTGGCACACACACACAATTCAAGAGAAATGCTCAAGACTGTTCACAACAGCATAATTCATAACAGAAACGAAGCGGAAGCAACCTTTCTGTCCACCAACTGTAAACTGCACAAATAAATTGATAGCAACATTCAATAGAATATTACAGTGATAAAAAATAAACTATGTCCATGTGTAACCTCATGTATGAATCTTAGGAATATAATGATGAGTGTAAAAAGCAAGTCAGGTGGGCTTTATATAAAAGTAAATACCATTGTTTACAGAATAACACTACAAAGCAAGGAAATAATATACCCAAAATTTATGACAACAGTTATTTCTGATAGTATAGGACGGGGACAGTATATGGAGACATCCACAGACTATGAAACATCTATGCCATAAATATTAAAACATGTATATTACACTTTTATGGGGGAGAGAAGTTGAGTGATTTTTCTTTTTTTGAAAAAGGTTGGGTCAGGCTATCAATCCCCAGAAGGAAAGTAGGGGAGGGCGGGGGTAAGGGGAAGAGATCAACAGAAGGACTTGTATACATGTATATAAGCCAAACCAATGGACATGGACAACGGGGGGATGGGAGCATGAGTTTGTGTGTGGGGGGGAGGTTGGGGGTTAAAGGGGGGGATGAGGACACATTTGTAATACCTTAACTAATAATAATAATTAAAAAAATATATATATATATATATATATATATATTTTAAAAAAAAAAAGAAAGAAAAAGGTTGGGGACAAGGATTACTAGATTGCATATATGACTTGCTTACTTTATTTTTTGAAAAAATGAAACCATTTTTGCAAAGTAAATTCCAAAACAGATAAAAATGGAGTTGCGCTTCCAAAAAATCCTGAGGTTTTGTGTCATAAAAACAACTAAACTAGATGGATTTTATGATAGATTTGAGGGTTAATAGTATGATCCTAAAGTAAGTTTTTACCGATTAACCTTTGGGGGGAAAAAGTCCATTTCAAAAAAGTACCTGATACAAAATACCACCCAAAAAACAAATATTAAAATTTTTTTTAAATGGTCTCTGATCTCCCCTTCATAAAGCACTTATGTTAAGACACTGGGCAGACCTTACTGTATATAGAATGGTAATGGCAGAGGATCAGATTAGTGGAGCTAATATGGGTAGAGCACCATGAGAAAACAGTAACAATACCATGCCTTTATAGTTTAAATAAATAAATAAAAAGCACTAGCCCAAAGGTCTATTAATAGGCAACTGATTAAATAAATGGTTGTACTATGATATACTATGTAGGTCTTTAAAAGGATGGTGTATATTTATAATCATAAATAAGTCTGGTAGGCGTGACAACATACTCCGGAAAGAAAAAAATTTGCAGGGCAAGATTTATAGTGTATTCTATATATGAGTAGAACTGTATATCCATGGCCATACACATATGTACAGATGTAAAAACTCAAGGTATATCTCTTGAAAGTGGGATTTCAGGGGATTTTTTTCCTTCCTTATAGTTTTCTACAAAATAAAATTCTTTGTAAACAAAATTTAATTATTTTCTCAGTAAAAAACATAACAGAACTTAGTCTATGATGTGAACCTATTTAGTACTGAACCCAAAATTTCAATACAAGTTTGGTTAATTTGTAGATTTTGATGCATAGTGAATGAAAACATTTCTGCAAAAATATTAATATAAGCATAATGTTCAAAAGGCATATTCTCAGGCTAGTAAGAGACATAAAAATCAATATAATGCAGCCAAATGAAGACACAGTCTATAATTACTTCTTCAAAACACAAAAAACAAAATTACAACTGATTTATCACATTAGTAAATTATAACAAATTAAAATTAAATGATTTTTTGTTTTGTTCTAAAATGGAATTTGTCTTCAAATATTTTCATATAAAGACAGAAATAAATTGAGTACTATATCAAGAAGTCATGCACTATGTATTCTATAACAGCTAAAATTTATTTTTGAAAATAAACCATAATAAAATATATTAATAAAACCACAGCAGCTAATATGAATATATATTTATAATTATGTAATAATTAGTGTTTTCTAATCAAATTTTTCTCTCAAAGAAGTTGTAATTAAATAAGGCATTTTAACTATTAAAGCTTACATATCTTATTTCTTTAGTAAATGACAATATTCATTACCTCCTGTTAACAATATGATTATATGACAATAAGACTAATTTCTGGTTTCAATGAAATTAACATGAATTATGTTGTTGGCTTATTTTCTATTTTTAAAAACTAAGTTTGTGTTTTCCTTGTAGGTTATTCTTATTAAAAACTTACCTACTAGCATAAATTAAAAGAGAAATTGTGTTAAGAAAATTTTAAAAACATTTTGCTACAGTACTCTGAGAACAATGGCGAGTCCCAGGAAAGGATTTCACTTCCTTCTATCTCCAAATTTCATTCACAATTAAAATGGTCTTTTTTCAAAATCTTACTTAATTTAACACAGAATTAAAAACAGATATTCAGATAACTGACTGCTTTTGATGAAGTTTTTTTTGGTTAGACTTTATAGAAGCAAACATTCAGCTTAACTACAGAATTTCCTATTTGTTATTATTTAAGAAATACTCTTTTATTGTTTTCCATTAAAATCTGCTGTTTTAATCGCATTCCCCGCACCCCCGCCCCCAAGAATAATATAATGACCATCTTTTTGGGGGCAGCAGGGAAAGAACAAGTTGAGCAAAGTCCACTATGCCTTCACAACAGAAATATATTTGTTTATACAGTGGTTACAGTCTTAAATACTTTATGCCATTATTGACACATATTTTTAAAGGGAGCAGGGATTTTAAAAAAAGGAAGGGATCTAGATTTATTTTAAACTCCTCAGACTTCTTTTGTCACAAGTAGTAAAGTTTGTGGGACAGGTCTGAATTCCCAGGAAAGGAGAGGTACGTTACCAGTGCAGAAGTTCGTAAGTGCAGAGGAACCATATACTGAAGCGAGACCAGGCAAGCTGTCTTCCATTCTTGCCACCTACTTCACAAGCAACATAAACCAGTTCTGTCTGCGTTTCCTGCTGCCTTCCCAGATAGTCCAGGGCAAATCCCAGCTTTCTAAATCTCACGACATATTTTACATTCTGAGGAAATCTTCCAGTCCAGATGGCCTACCACAAAGCACTTCTAGTTGGCACAAATAAAAACTTCTTAAGATAGCTTTTCTCCTGGACCTTTGCAGCTCTTCTCCTGGACCTTTGCTCTCTGAACTAAAGAAAGGTTTTCTACTTATTTATAAAGAGAGACAAAGAAACTGAAGGAGAGAGAACAGACAGAGCACGCAGACAAAAAGGAGGTAGTTTTCAGACAAAAAACTTGGGCTGCTTTGAGGAGTGGCTAAACTCCAGGCGTAGGAAGAAGCACATGAATTAATGCACCACATGAAGATTCTCTACAATAATTTGGTTGTCCTCGGGTACTACTTTTCTAATCATCTTTTACTCGGTTAAGAGTAAGGTACAAAAAGGTTTTGCCTTCTGAAACTGAAACACAAATATACTAAATAGTTTCTATAAATAACAGAAGTAAAGCCCCCAAAGTGAGTATTTTCTCTACTAGGAAATAAACAATGTGTGGACAAAGTGGCAAGTCACATTTCCTTTTTCCTTTTGCTTTTGTTTAAAGTAAAATGAAATTTACATAAACTGTAAAGAAAATGAAAGAATTATCACTTTTCATTGATTTTTGAAACCTAAGTGTTAAGATTAACATGGCTGTTTTATTATCACTATTTCACTAAATATAATGAATGTAATTAACAATGAGGACAGTCATTTTTCTTAATTTGCTAACTTTTCAAATTATTTTAAACTAATACAACTGCACTAGTAAATGACCTATAATAATAAACAATTTATATCTGGTCAGATATTCCAATTTTAAACCACTCATGCTTACAATAGGTAAATGTATAAAGTAATCCAAATTATAAATATCTTCAGTCTGCCTTACAAAACCATGTAAACCAGGTAAAAGTTAATGAATGCAGTATGTATTTATTCTTCTGATAACTACTTGTAAACCTAAGGCTAATCAATGAGCAAATACAAGGAAGTAAGTGTCCAAAGAAACTACTGGCAGTTTATCTCTTAAATTTGTTGCTTTTAAGCTTTATATTTATAAATGACAAAAGGATATTTAAACCAACCTAAGGTAAAACAGAAACAACATGACTGCTATAAATACACACCAAAGAAATAGTGTGCAATGGATAAAACCTAAACATTTAAGAGTTGCACTATAAAAGTTGAGATAAGAATAAATTAACAACAAAGCTAATAAAAGACAGAAGAATGAAGCAAAATGATCTAGATTAATAATAACAAAAAGCCTTTGTGACAAAAGAGTGTTTCCTCAAGTGAGACTTGGGAAAACACTTCTCTTTTGATTAATACCTGGTAAAGATTCATCAAAATCTAGGAGCCATTTAAAAGATAAATAGAAGTAGGCTGGGGAGTGTGCAATGTGTTGGAAATAAAGGACATTCAGGTGAGACCACATCCTATATAATAAAAGCCTAATATGCAAATCGACCAAACTGTGGAACGACCGGCAGAACGACTGGTTGCTATGACACGCACTGACTACCAGGGGGCAGATGCTCATCCCAGGAGCTGTCCCCTGGTGGTCAGTGCCCTCCCATGGTGTGTGTGTGGGGGGGGAGGGGGGAATGGGGGGAGCACTGCTCAGCCAGAGCCTCTCCCGCCTCTGCAGCAGTGCTAAGGAACAGTGAGCCAAGAGGTAAGGAGCAGCAGGCAGGTGGGTGGTTAGGAACGAGGGGTCCTGGACTGAGAGAGGGCACAGGCCAGGCTGAGGGACCCTCCCTGCCAGTGCACGATTTTCGTGCACCGGGTCTCCAGTAGGTAAAATAAAAGCAGACAAAATGGGAAATATAATGGTACAAAAGAAATGTGGTATGCCAGGTACAGATTAGGAAATATGTCAAATTCTGGATATACATCCAAGAAAAATAAAAACATATGCCCACATAAAATCTTGCGCTTGAATGTTCATAGCAACAGTATTAAGAGCCAGAGTGGGATTTGGCCCCTACCCTCAAGGAGCTTTCAAAGATGCAAAAATCCTCAAAAATAAATAAATAAATAAAGTATTAGCAAACCAAATGTGTTAATATATTAAAAAAAGATAATAATCATGACCAAGTTGAATTTATTAATTTATTACAATTAACAAAATTAATCACATTAACGGAAAATAAAATCATTTTCATTTCAACAGAGAAAAGGCATTTTATAAAGTTTAATATCCATTCAAAACAAAACCGTTAAATTCATATTATGAAGAAATGGGAACATTCTTAATCTGATAAAAATTCACGGCAGATCCTATTCTGTGCATTTCTCTAACTAAATACACACGTATACAAATATATATGTATGTGTGCCATCCCAAGTGCTCTTCTTACAATGTGTCTAACAGACACTCCTTTCACCAAAAAGCAGGATCTATGTTCCCTCCTTTTATATATGGATGGGGACTTCTGACTGTTCCAATCAGGGTATAGCAAAAATGAGACATATGACTTCTGTGACTAGGTTGTAAAAAGATACAGCTTCTACCTGGTTTTCTCTCTTTGGGAATGCTTGCTTTAGGAGAAACCAGCTACAATGCTGTGAAGAAGCTCATACTAGCCTACATGAAGAGACCACATGGAAGGATTGAGGTAGAGAGGACCTATAAATAAATGAGCCTTCAGATCATTCCTTCCCTGTGCCCTTTCCATCTTGCAGCCAACCCCTCAGACAACAAGTAGATAAACCTTTATGATGTGCCCTATGTAAATCCCTAATCCACAGAATCCATGATCATAATAAATGGATGCTTCATGCCACTGAATTCTTAATTGGTTATGAACCCACAGTAAATGGAACAGGCATATACAAAAAAATACATTATATTTAATGTTGAAATACTGAAAGCTTTCCTTTTGAGATAAGGAGGGGAAAAAACCTCCTACCACTTCAATTCTGTGTTGCAATCCTACTCAGTTCAATAAGTCAAGAGAAATAAAGATTAGAAAAGAAGACTATGACTATCATTCACAGGCAAAAAATATATAGGTAGCTTATTAGAATTAACAGCAAGTTTAGCAAGGTTGATGAACATAGGTCAACACACAAAATCAACTGTATCTTAGCAATGAACAGAAAAAGAAAATGTTTTAAAATATCATTCATAATAGTAATAAATAACAAATAGGAATAAAAATAATAAATGAAGTTCAAGACCTGAACATAAAACTAGTAAATTTTGGGCTCTGGCCAGTGTGGTTTAGTTAGTTGAGTGTTGTCCTAGGCCAGTGGTCGGCAAACTCATTAGTCAACAGAGCCAAATATCAACAGTACAACGATTGAAATTTCTTTTGAGAGCTAAAATTTTTAAACTTAAACTATATAGGTAGGTACATTGTTATTAACTTAATTAGGGCACTGCTAAGGCTTAGGAAGAGCCACACTCAAGGGGCCAAAGAGCCACATGTGGCTCGCGAGCCACAGTTTGCCGACCACGGTCCTACGCACCTAAAGGCTGCTGGTTCAATTCCCTGTCAGGGCACACACCCAGATTGTGGGCTTGATCCCCAGTAGGGGGTGTGCAGGAGGCAGCCTATTGATGTTCCACCCTCATATCGATGTTTCTCCATCTCCCTTTCTCTCTCTAAAATTCAATAAAAAAGTATTTTTTTAAAACTAGTAAATTTTGTTAAGAGAAACAAAAGGCCTAAATAATCATATAAATATACTATGCTCATGGGTTAAAGACTCAATGAAAATATGCCACTTTTACCCAAACTGATCTGGAAATTTAATACAATATGTAAAAAAATTCCAACAGTTTTGTGTGTGCATGCATACATGTGTGTACATGCATATGCATTAAATTTGATAAGCTTATTTGAAAGTTTATATGGAAAAGCAAAGGGTCAAGAATAACAAACCCTCTTGAAGAAAAGGAAAAAAAGAGGAGCACTTGCTCTATTAGATATCAAGACTTATTATGAAACTATAACTTAAGAGAAAGGTAAATTTACAAATGGACTCATGGAACTGAAAAGAGAACCCAAAAATAAAAACAGCCATAGAAAGACCAAAGGTGGCACTTTAGAGATCTGAGGAAACAAGAGTCACGCCAATATATAATGATGGGTCAAATGGATTTCCATATGGAGAAAAAAAAAACAAAAACAAAATTGACTCAACTCACAGCATATACAAAAGTCAATTCCAGGTGGATTGTAGATCGAAATGTGAAAGATAAATACTAAAGCTTTTAGAATATAAACAAGACACAGAAGTCACTGCTGAAGAAGGATAAGATAACAGAACCAATCTTAAAACTGGGAATGTCTATTCATAAAAAGATACCATTAAGAGTGAAAAGGAAAGTCAGAATAGGGGAAAGTAGTTGAAACATATAACTGACAAAGGGCTCACATCCTGAATATACAAGGAATACCTACAAATCAATTAGAAAGACAGACTGATTGAAAAATGAGTTGACCAATAAATACACACAAAGGTGCTCAACCTTATTAATAATCAAGAAAATATAATTAGAAACCACAATAAAAAAATCACTAAACATTCACCAGATAGCTTAAAATGAGAAAATTAACAATATCTAGTGTTGGTGCTGGGGTTGGACCCCAGCATTGGTGAAGATGTGGAACAACAGAAACTCCTGAAACTGTTGGTGAGTGGGACTACAAACTGGTACAACCACTATGTAAAACTATTTGGTATTATCCATTACAGTGGAATAAACACTTGCCTATAACCCAGCAATTTCAGTCCTATGATTAAACCCAACAGAAATGTGTACACATGTGTACTAAGAGATATGTACATGAATCATCCTATATAATAAAAGGGTAAAAAAAAGGGGGGGGGGAAATATGCAAATTGACCCTAATGGGGGAACAACTGGTTGCTATGATGCACACTGACCACCAGGGGGCAGACGCTCAACACCGGAGCTGCCTCCAGTGGTCAGTGCGCTCCCATAGGGGGAGCTCTGCTCAGCCACAAGCCGGGCTGATGGCTGTGTGCACAGTGGCAGTGGCGGGAGCCTCTCCTGCCTCCTCCACAGCACTAAGGGTGTCTGAGTGCGGCTTAGGCAGGCTCCCCACAGCCACCCTAAGCTGTAGTCGGACATCCCCCGAGGGCTCCCGGGCTGCCAGGGGGATGTCTGACTGCCAGCTTAGACCTGTTCCCCCCAGGGAGCAGGCCTAAGCTGGCAGGTGGACATTCCCTGAGGGGTGCCAGACTCTGAGAGGGCGCAGGCTGGGCTGAGGAACTCCCCACCCCGAGTACACGAATTTTCATGCACCCAGCCTCTAGTTATCCATAAGAGTCAAACACTGGAAACAAACCAAATATGAACAAGTAAATTGTGGCATATTCACATAACCAAATATTCAGCAATGATACTGCATGAATTACAACCACATACAACAATATGGATGAGGAGAAAACCAAGATGGCGGCATAGTTAAACACCAGAGTTAGCTGCCTTGAACAACCACTTTACAAATATAACTAAAAGATGGAACGGACATCGCCCAGAACCACAGGAAGACTGGCTGAGGGGAAATTCTTCAAATAGAAGGAAAGAGAACAGCATACGAGACTCAGAGGCGGCGCAGTGCGGAAAATACAAAAGTGCGGAGGTACGCGCGGAGCGGGCTGGTAGCTGAGGGCGCGGCGCGGCGCGGTTGTCGTTTTCAATCAGGAGGGAGTCTCAGATTCTGAGCTCCAGTTCTGGGCAAGTCTCTAGGGACCCAGACTCAAACAGGAGAAGTGGGACTGTCTGGCATCGGTCGGAACGCGAGGGCACCTTTACCTTTCTCTTCGAGGTTTGCAGCGGTTGCTGGGACTCTGAGAGGCAGAGCCTCTGGGGACGGGACTAAGAGCAGCCATAACTGCTCCCGCCACCCGCCCTGTTGATCCCGTGCAACCCGCCCCGCCCAAGCCCTGCACAGAGCCATTTGCCAGATAGCCTCAGGCAAAGGCTAGATTAGCACCTCCCTAGAGGACAGAAGTTTCCGCACTGCAGTCACAGGTGATTCTCATAGCCAGTTGGCCTGGAGGTCAAATCCCCCTAGTATTAACTACAACAATCAAGGCTTAACTACAACAAGACTGCGCACAAAGACCACTAGGGGGTGCACCAAGAAAGCATAAAAAATGCGGAGACAAAGAAACAGGACAAAACTGTCAATGGAGGATATTGAGTTCAGAACCACACTTTTAAGGTCTCTCAAGAACTGTCTAGAAGCCGCTGATAAACTTAATGAGATCCTCAACAAATCTAATGAGACCCTCGATGTTGTGATAAAGAACCAACTAAAAATTGAGCATACACGGACTGAAATAACGAATGTTGTATAGATTCCCAACAGCAGACCAGAGGAGCGCAAGAATCAAGGCAAAGATTTGAAATGCGAAGAAGCAAAAAACACCCAACCAGAAAAGCAAAATGAAAAAAGAATCCGAAAATACGAAGATAGTGTAAGGAGCCTCTGGGACAGCTTCAAGCGTACCAACATCAGAATTATAGGGGTGCCAGAAGATGAGAGAGAGCAAGATATTGAAAACCTATTTGAAGAAATAATGACAGAAAACTTCCCCTACCTGGTGAAAGAAATAGACTTACAAGTCCAGGAAGCATGGAGAACCCCAAACAAAAGGAATCCAAAGAGGACCACACCAAGACACATCATAATTAAAATGCCAAGAGCAAAAGACAAAGAGAGACTCTTAAGAGCAGCAAGAGAAAGAAACTCAGTTACCTACAAGGGAATACCCATACGACTGTCAGCTGATTTCTCAACAGAAACTTTGCAGGCCAGAAGGGAGTGGCAAGAAATATTCAAAATGATGAATGCCAAGAACCTACAACCAAGATTACTTTATCCAGCAAAGCTATCATTCAGAATTGAAGGTCAGATAAAGAGCTTCACAGATAAGGAAAAGCTAAAGGAGTTCATCACCACCAAACCAGTATTACATGAAATGCTGAAAGGTATCCTTTAAGAAGAGGAAGAAGAAGAAAAAGGTAAAGATACTAATTATGAACAACAAACATGCATCTATCAACAAGTGAATCTAAGAATCAAGTGAATAAATAATCTGGTGATCATAATAGAATCAGGGACATAGAAAGGGAATGGACTGACTATTCTTGGGGGGGAAAGGGGTGTGGGAGATGCGGGAAGAGACTGGACAAAAATCGTGCACCTATGGATGAGGACAGTGGGTGGGGAGTGAGGGCAGAGGGTGAGGCGGGAACTGGGAGGAGGGGAGTTATGGGGGGAAAAAGAGGAACAAATGTAATAATCTGAACAATAAAGATTTAATTAAGAAAAAAAAATAATAATCTGATGAACAGAATGAACTGGTGATTATAATAGAATCAGGGACATAGAAAGGGAATGGACTCACTATTGTTGGTGGGGAAAGGGGTGTGGGAGATGCAGGAAGAGACTGGACAAAGATCATGCACCTAGGGATGAGGACAGTGGGGAGGTAAGGGCAGAGGTTGGGGTGGGAACTGGGTGGAGGGGAGCTATGGGGGGAAAAAAAGAGGAACAAATGTAATAATCTGAACAATAAAGATTTACTAAAATAAAAATAAATAAAAAACAAGCAAACAAACAAAATAAAAATATGGATGAATCTTACAAATGTGATACTGAGCAAAAGAAACCAGACACAAACATGCCCTGGCTGAGTGGCTCAGTTGGTTGGAATGTGGTCCCATGCATCAAAAGGTGTATGGGTTTGATTCGCAGTCAGGGCACATACCTAGGTTACTGGTTGGATTTCTAGTTGGGACACATATGGCAGGCAACCAATCGATGTTTCTCTCTACCTCCCTTCTCTCTCTAAAAATCAATAAAAAAGCATATCCTCAAGTAAGGACTAAAATAAAATAATAATTTTAAAAAAAAGAAACCAGATACAAAAGAATACATGTTTTATGATCCTACTTAAAAACAGGCAAACTACACTATATTATCAAAAATGAAGAAAGCAGTTATTTTGGAGATGTGAGAAGGGGTAGTAATTGGGAGAAGCATATTTATTTCTTCCAAGTGAATCAAATATCTTAATCCTGCAGTTGTAATTTTTTATTACTTTCACTCCCATACATTGCCTTGTTGTTGTTTTTAAATAGGACTTAATCCCCCAAAATAGTTTGTTATTTATATTTTATGCAGACCTAGAGTGATGAATAATATTAAGACATGGGAAATAAACTTTTTGGTTTTTCAACCATTAGTTAATATTTTAAGTATATATATTTAGGATAAGATTCATCCATATTTCAAACAAGTCTTCTCAATAATTTTGACACTGGGAAGACGATTTCTTATCAGACTGGATTAGATCACTTATTTAGTATGTATACATACTAGAGCAGGGGTGGGCAAACTTTTTGACTCGAGGGCCACAATGGGTTCTTAAACTGGACCGGAGGGCTGGAACAAAAGCATGGATGGAGTGTTTGTGTGAACTAATATAAATTCAAAGTAAACATCATTACATAAAAGGGTACAGTCTTTGTTTTCAATAGTTTTATTCATTTCAAACGGGCCAGATCTGGCCCACGGGCTGTAGTTTGCCCACGGCTGTACTAGAGGCACGGTGCACGAATTCATGCACCAGTGGGGTCCCTCAGCCTGGCCTGTGGAATTTGGCCAAAACTGGCTCTCCGACATCCCCTAAGGGGTCCCAGATTGCGAGACAGCCAGCCTGAGGGACCCCACCGGTGCATGATTGGGGCTGGGGAGAGACACAGGAGGTTGGCCAGCCATGGAGGGACCGCGGGAGGGCTCCAGGGCATGTCCGGCCCTTTTCACTCAATCCTGATCAGCCAGACCCCAGCAGCAGGCTAACCAACCGGTCAGAGAGTCTGCCCCCTGGTGGTCAATGCACGTCATAGCAAATGGTCAACTGTTTGCTCCTGGTGGGTCAGTGCATGTCATAGCGAGCAGTTGAGTGGCCTTAGCATACCATTAGCATATTTTGCTTTGATTGGTTGAACGGCTGGCCAGATGACCAGACACTTAGCATATTAGGCTTTTATTATATAGGATAGTTTACTAATTTCAGAGAGGAAGGAAGAGAGAGATAGAAACATCAATGATGAATCATTGATCGGCTGCTTCCTACAGACCCCACACTGGGGATCAAGCCCGCAACCTGGGCATGTGCCCTAACTGGAATCAAACCGTGACCTCTTGGTTCAGAAGTCAACACTCAAGCACTGAGCCACACTGGCCGGCTAGATCACTGATTTTAAACCTGTGATGTAGCTGACAAAGAGCTTGAATAGGAACAGAAGGATCAGTTGTGCCATGTTCTTATTGCTCTCTTGTATTTGACTATTACATTATCCTAAATCTATGGTTTCTTTGAAGAAATCTTTTTAAATGAGAGATCTAAGTAGTAAGTCTCAAGTGTAGAACACATGAGATGTCCTAGAGTACACTTTGCAGAGGCCGATATAATTTTCTGGGATCACCCCAGATCTGACTCAGACCCATAAATTAATCCCAGGATCAATTTAACATTCCAAGAATTTGCCAAAAATGAGATGATTAGAGCCCAGGTCCAATTCTCAATGTTTTCCCCAGAGCAAATATACAATTCAAAAGTCAGATTAAGTCCAGACCATTTTCTCTAGTGAGGCATTTTGCTATAACATTTGTTGATAGATCTTATATTTGGGCACATGTTCTAAAGATAGTTCCAGCAATGGAGCAATGTAATTTCAATTAACTGCTCATTAAGACAATGAATACATACACATACAAACATGACTAAACAATAAGCCAGAAGAATATTTTAATAATCACCAGAGAGCATCTTTCTCATGGGCAGAATGCTGTTTAGGTCAATCTGTATTATGTAAATAACTTAATTCAAACACAAGCACACCCTAAAAGATAAATGTTAGGTTTCAAGTATGTAAAGTTACTATATGAAAAATAGCAACCATCTGTTTCCACAGATGGCCAAGCAAGATGAAATTTAAATATACTCAATATAGAATATATTAAATTTTTTTACAGTAAAGGTTAATTCTAGACAGAATGAACAAAGCTGTTCTGTGACAATCAAGAACAGCTTTCTCTGAAAAATCTTTTAATAAAACAAAATTTAACTGCCTTGATAAGTTAATATCATCTTGTATCACTGTAAGAAGACTCATAAATGATCTTCTACAAGACTCTGTATCCCTAAGACTATAGATTTCAACGTTAGAATATCCCTCTCTAATCAGCTCAAATTGGAAAAATTGTTGAAATTATAGTTATTTCAGTGTATATTAGCAAATGATATGAACTGGTTACTGCTTCTTAGAGTTCACAGGAGTTCCACAACAAAGAGGAATACAATTCATTAGAAATGTAATATACATATCTATTCTTAGTACTTAAACTGAAAGTTTCTAATATACTTAAACCTGCAGGTAAACTTTAAATAGGAAATTTACTCAGCCCAACTCTGAAAATAACTGCCAGAATACTGGTAAAAATGATAATTTACTTAATTGACAAAAATGCTGCATCAAACTTTAAAATATAGCTTTTTTCTAACTTCTTTATTTGTTCCTAATGCAGTTTCAAAGCCAAGCAGGACTAAAGTTGATCTTTCTTCCTTCCAACTTCTTTGTTTCTCTGCCATTTACTTCATCAGTTTCAATTCTTAAGGTAATGTGAGTCGGGTGGGATAAACTTTGCACATAACCAGTTTCAGACTGAAATGTTATAAACAACTAGAGGCCCAGTGCATGAAATTTGTGCACTGGGAGGGTTCCTAGCGGCTGCTGGCTGGGTACGCCTTCCCTTCCTCCAGCTGCCTGCCATTGCTGCTGGCCAGGGCCTCCCTCCCTTCCCCCAGCCAGCCCACCCCTGGTCAAACTCCGGGAAGAACTCTGGTTGAGGAGACAATTTGCATATTATGCTTTTTATTATACAGGATAACATTTCATTGGATTCAAGAGCTTTTCTCAGTTGGGAAGCAACTTAATTGTCCAAATAGCGGCATGGTTAGAAACAGTAGTGTAGCCATTCAAGAAAACATCAGACACTCATTACTTACAAGGCCATGATAAAATAATCTAAAAACTTCACATATTTTCAAAAATATTTTAAAATTATATGCACACAAGCAATAGCTATAAAAATACATGAGCCCTAGCTGGGTGGCTTATTTGGTTAGAGTGTTTGTTACATCAAAATGTTGCAAATTTGATTCCCAGTCAGGGCACATACCTAGGTTGTGGACTGGATTCCCAGTAGGGGCACATTTGCGTTCAGGGTACATTTGTGTTTGAGTTTGCATTCTTGTGTTCTCTCTCTCTCTTTTTCCTGCCTTCTCTCCCTCCCTCCCTCCCTAAAATCAATAAACATATCCTCCGGTAAGGATAAAAAAAATCCACATTAAATGAAAAAGAACAGGGAACACATAAATGAGAGTAGTTGTGCTTATGCTGGAATTATGAATGCTTGTTTTTATAATTTAAGAAAAGGACTTCTTTTCCTCCAAAAATCTTTAGTGAGACTACCACAAGTGTTGTGGTAGTATACTGGTGTTCACTGTAAATCTGAAACTATTATAGGGAAATGAAAATATTAAGATAGCTTAAGTTTACAATAATAAGCTTGGATTACAATATCTGAATACCATTCTGTTAAAAAATAAGTTTTATACATACTATGCAGAGTTATACTCTTAGAACCAATGGCATAGTTTTCAAAGATGACCCTCTCCCCCCAAAAACACACCACACCATGGAGTCAGTATTCATGCCCTTATGTAGTCCTTTCCTTTTAATCTGGGCTGGCCCTGTGGCTTGCTTTTGACTAACAGAAGTTGTATAACTTTCAGGACTAGGTATTAATAAGTCTTGTAGATTGTAAGACTCTGGTTTCTTTCCCCAGGAGTACTGAGCTGCCACTTAAGAAGTCTAACTACTCTGAACCACCATGCTAGAGAAGCCACATATACACGCTCAGTTTGGCAGTCCCAGCAAGCCCAGCTGGCCAGCTATCCAGATATGTTCCAGATATGTAAATGAAACCGTCTAACCTTTAGTCAAATATCACCAAGTGAGCTTATTAGAGAAGAACCTAGCTAAGCTCTGCCCAAATTTATGGCCCACAATAATGTGATATACAACAACATGAATGCTATTTTAAGCTATTAAGTTCTTGGTGATTTTTTAGAAAACCAGAATAAACAAGGCCCCTTCAACAGCAAACATTTAGTCCAAGTCCTTCACTTTGATCAATGGTCCATTCTCAATGAACTGAAAAATAAAAATGAACCCTGTAAATTCTAAGCTAAGCAGGTGACAATAAACAGATAAAGGAAAAAGCTAAATAGTTGGAAACAGCTCTGCCTACCCTATTCAAAAATACAAACTTCACTATATATTAAAAATTCAGCTAAGCAAATACCAGGTCATTTTTTTTAAAGAAGTTTTCTCTTTTGGGCCCTGACCAGGTACCTCAGTTGGTCAGAGTACTGTCCGATTTGCTAAGGTTACAAGCTCCATCCCCAGTCAGGGCACATACAACAATCAATCAAGGAATGCATAAATAAGTGAAACAGCAAGTCAGCCTCTCTCTCTCTCTCTCTCTCTCTCTCTCTCTCTCTCACTCTCTCTCTCTCTCTCTCTCTCTTTCTCTCTCATCAATAAATACAAATAAAAATGTTTTCCAATTTGGATGATATTTATAGAGGGATAAATGTGTTAGACATAAGTTGTGTTATTTAAGTTCATACTAGATCAGCCGTGGGCAAACTATGGCCCGCGGGCCGGATCCGGCCCGTTTGAAATGAATAAAACTATTGAAAAAAAAGACCGTACCCTTTTATGTAATGATGTTTACTTTGAATTTATATTAGTTCACACAAACACTCCATCCATGCTTTTGTTCCGGCCCTTCGGTCCAGTTTAAGAACCCATTGTGGCCCTCGAGTCAAAAAGTTTGCCCACCCCTGTACTAGATCCATTGCCTGACATTCTGTCATTAGTCTGTGTCTACCACTCAAGTTGTTGCTTTAATAAAGGGCTAATAAAGAATGAACTGAATTTAAAATGATAAAATATCTTCATCCTCTACAATTGGTTTCATTGATTTGTTGGGAAAAATTTTAGGGATCACAAACTTGTGTTAATCACCATTTAACACAATGCCTGATATAGGCAATAAAAAAGTTCTATGACTATGCACATAATAGTTGCTTAATAAATGTTGATGAAATGAGTATTAAAATCCTACACATTCAGCTTATATAATTGTGTGAGAAAATGTTATGAACATTAACTTAAGCTAATATATCTAAATAAGTTTGTCATCAATACTCTTAAATTTTATACTAGTTTTAAGAAAACACAAAAGTACCTTATAACTAGTTGTAAAATATGAAAACTGCAATTCTTGTATCTGCCCTACACAGTATTAAATTATTGCCTTTATTAATCTTTTATATGTGTGCTTCTAGAACTTTTTCATGTTACTGAAACAATGATCAAACTATTCCTTTCTTCCAGTAAAGACAGCAAGGCAATATTCATATGGCTACTATGAAAAAGAAAAGGGGGAGACATTAGGCTAACTTAACTAAGTTGAAGTACCCATTTGTAACTTGAAGTCACTTAAACATATATAAAAATATAAATTAGAATGAGAATCCTGAAGATTAGGAGGTCTTAATTTTAATGTAGTTCAATTTACCTCTTTTTTTTCTTTATGATTAGTCCAACAGGAGACTGGATTAATCAACTGTATATTTATACAAAGGAACTCCACACAGCAATCAAAATGAACAAACTACAACTCTACAAGACTTACACATATAACGCTAAGAAAAAGAAGGCAGGCAAGCCCTAGCTGGTTTGGCTCAGTGGACAGAGCATTGGCCTGTGGACTAAAGGGTCCCAGGTTCAATTCCCATCAAGGGCACATGCCAAGATTGCAGGATTGATTCCCAGTAGGGGGTGTGCAGGAGGCAGCTGATCAATAATTCTCTCTCATCATTGATGTTTCTCTCTCTCTCCCTCTCCCTTTCTCTCTCTGAAATCAATAAAATCTACACTAATAAAAGAGAAAAATGGTAATTGGCGTACGGCGATACCTTTTTCATTGGCTAATCAGGGCTATATGCAAATTAACTGCCAACTAAGATTGGCAGTTAACTGCCAACAAGATGGCGGCTAATTTGCATATGTAGGCACAATGCAGGGAGGCGAAAGGGAAAGCAGGAAGAAGCCCCCTGCCACTGACAGTGATCTGAAACCCAGGGGGGAGCTAAGAGCTGGGGGCCGCCTTTGCCCTGCCCCCCAGCCATGATCGGAGAATCAGGAGCCTTTGCCACCCTGGCCAGTGATAGCAGGAAGTAGGGGTGGAGCCAGCGATGGGAGCTGGGCACGGTCAAAGCTGGCAGTCCCAGGAGCTAGGGGTCCCTTGCCTGGGCCTAAAGCGAAGCCCATGATCGCGGCGCCCCCTGCTGCCACTGCAGGTCCCCGCTGCCTGGGCCGGACGCCTAGGCCAGAGGCGTTAGGCCTGGGCAGGGGCGGAGCCTGCAACCGCGGGGAGCTGGGGGTCCCCTGCCCAGGCCTGACACCTCTGCCGGAGGCCTCAGGCCTGGTCAAGGGGCCGATCCGGTGATTGGTGATCGGAGGGTGATGAGTGTCAACTCCTCTGGCTGAGGCATCAGGCCTGGGTGGGGGCGGAGCCGGGGATTGGGGGGATATGATGTTCCCCTTGCCCAGGCCTGAAGCCTGGGTCAGAGGCGTCAGGCTTGGGCAGGGGGTGGAGCAAGCGATCAGAGGGAGATGGGAGTCCCCTGCCCAGGCATGATTCCTGGGCCAGAGGCCTCAGGCCTGGGCGGGGGCCAGAGCCAGTGATCGGGGGGAGATGGGGGTCCCCTGTCCGAGCCTGACACCTCTGGCGGAGGCGTCAGGTCTGGGCAAGGGGCCGATCAGGCGATCGGAGGGTGATGGGGGTCAATGCCTGAGGGCTCCCAGTATGTGAGAGGGGGCAGGCTGGGCTGAGGGACACTCTCTCCCCCCATCCCCCCACACCCAGTGCACGAATTTCGTGCACTGGGCCCCTAGTTATATTTATAAAAAAGAAGGCAGACATAAGAAGACATACTGAATGACTCCAAAAACAGCCAAAATTAATCTATGATATTAAGATGTCAAGGTAGTGGTTTACCCTTATACAGGGGAGGGAGGAGAAGTGACTAGGAGTCACTAAGGGGCTTCTGGGATTCTGGTAATGTTTTGTCATCTGTGTACTTTTTCTGTATTTATGCTATACTTCAGTTAAAGTTTACATTAAAAGGGGGGTGGAGGGAACTTATAAAATTTTAACATTTTTACACCTGAAGCAGAGGTATTCTAAAACTTGGCTCTTAATATGTTTGCACTAATATGATCATTTGTTTGCACAAATGATATAATTATAGAAGGTGAGTTGGAGATCATGTAAATCAAATAAAAATGCAGAACTAACTTCCAGGGTTACATAACAAAGGGCAGAACCAGAACTAGAACACAGGCCTCCAAACTCCTATTGTGCTTTATTACTATAGAATACTGCCAACTCCTCTTTCTCTAGCAACTGCTTTAAAAATACCTGCAGATATGCTTTCCTATTTCCAAGCCCTGAACTACACAATGATACAATAGTGCCCTAAAAGAAACACTGCAAAATATTATGAAATACACGATGCATGAAAGGAATAATAATCTGCCTTTACTATGGTACTAAGTAATGTACACAATCAGTAAATGTCAATGCCATGCCAATATATCTGTAAATAGGAAAGGAAAAAGTTCTAATGAGAAGTAAGAGAATTTTAGCAGCAACTTATTGGGGAATGGAAGCTTTCTAAAACTGACCCTCAACAGTCTTAAACCATTTATAACATTGTGATTTCCTATGATAAAACATACGTAGCTAGAAATATTTGCTACAGAGCTATTTTTAATATATTTTCCTTACTTCTCTTTAAAATGTGAACCAGTTAAAATTTTTTGAATGATATTGAAAAATCAATTTGGAAGTCTAATATTTAACTCATTAAAGGTGACTTTAAATATACACTAGTTCAGCCCAGCTAAGTAGCTCAACTGGTTAGAGCATTGTTCCATATACCAAGGTTTGGGGTTTGATTCCCAGTCAGGGCACATACAGGTATTGACCAATGAATATATCAGTAAGTGGAACAACAAATCAATGTTTCTCTCTCTCTCACATCAATAAATTTAAAAAATATTTATATATACTCGTTCAAATTTCAAACACCATATTACTACTTTGTAAGTAAAATGTGCAAAAAATAAGAAATTTTTCATTAAGAATTAAAACCAACAACAAAAACATTGTAATCTTAACAGATAATCACAAATGTCCCAAAGCAGTCAAGTACCATAACTAAAAAGAACCATTATATATGTTTACATACCATTTTTAAGTGGGTTATTACATGCCTGGGAAGAAACTATTACTGTTTGCTGCCAGCCTAAGTTTATATTATCCATCAAGACAAAGGGTAAATCTTACCCTAGTAAGAACATTGGCGACACTACGCAGTTAACAGGAGCAGTTTATACAACTTAAATTTCATGTTTCAATGAGAAAGTATAATAACCTTCCCGGAGGCATAAAGATTTCAATGTCTCTAACAACATTTTATTTGCAGATTTTAAACATCTAAGTAGTTCAATAATTAGAACTTACCCCTTTAGGCATGTCATACTTTAAAACAGTGACTTTAAACCTTTATTACAAAAGACAGAGGGAATCAATCCATTGGTTCCGATACTTTCAAACTACTCCAGTTTGTATCAACGTAAGATTGCATCCAAGCCCATTTCCTCTACTCCTGTTAATGCTCATTCAGTTCACTTTCTAGCCTGACAAAACTTCACCCACCTCCCCATATTCTATTTTCAGGACCCACTATAGGTCTTACTTCTATGAAGTTCTTCCTTTTATTCTATTCAACATGGAACCCTACCTTTCCTAAACTCTCATAAGCTTCACCTCTATCACTTAGTATTTAACACCCACCAGTATATGATTGACTTTTTTTTCACACGTCACTCAATCTTTCATTTTTCAGACATTTATGTAGATTTAAGTAGCGTATAAAATATTCACAAACACTCAAACTTATTCACAATTAAATAAAAAACTATAATAATAATAAAATTACTGCTTTTGCGGCTGGTCACTCAGAGCTTACTCTTAGGAAATGTACATTGAAGTATTTAGAGATAGATGGGTATTATATTTGCAACTTACTCTCAAAGGGTTCAGTAGAAAATAAATGTATGCAGAGAAAGAATTATAAAGCATATGTGGCAAAATGTTAACAACTGTATAAAGAATATTCAGGAGTTCTTTGTGTTAAGTTTTACAACTTTTGAAATTATTTCAAAACAAAAGTTAAGAAAGAGAAATAATGCATCTTAGAAAAAAATTTCTACACCATAAATATGCAATTCATTAAGTTTTTAAAAAAATATTTTATTGATTTTTTTTACAGAAAGGGAGTGAGAGGGATAGTTAGAAATATAGATGAGAGATAAACATCAATCAGCTGCCTCCTGCACACACCCTACTGGGGATGTGCCCACAACCAAGGTACATGCCCTTGACCGGAATCGAACCTGGGACCCTTCAGTCCGCAGGCTGATTCTCTATCCACTGAGCAAAACCGGTTAGGGCCAATTCATTAAGTTTTAACTTTTCTTCCAAGTTCTAAGATATATCAAAACAACTATAAATATGGTCTCTATTGTCAAAGAGTTTTACATATAGCGGGAGTGATAAAAACAAATATTTTTATAAGAAATATCACAAAGCACTACAAGAGTAACTACCAAGAAATGACAGGTGATAAGTGCTAAAAATTTAGAAGGCAAGAAATATCATGATGGACAAGAGTGGTCCTACTGAAAGAAAAGAGGTTTGATTTAGA
This sequence comes from Myotis nattereri, assembly GCF_964212035.1. NCBI lineage: Eukaryota > Metazoa > Chordata > Mammalia > Chiroptera > Vespertilionidae > Myotis > Myotis nattereri. Next base: position 62,675,119 of record NC_138085.1, read on the forward strand.
TCTTAAAGTCTAAACAAAACAGGCTAGGCAGAAAAAAATAAAAAAAGAGAGAACATTCCAATCTATATATAAAAACCTAAGTGACCAAACGATCTATTGCTATGACATGCACTAACCACCAGGGGACAGGCGCTCAACGCACAGGATTGGGCTCCCTCCTGTCTGGATCGGGCCTGTGGAGATCAGGCTCCCTCCTGTCTGGATCGGGCATGTGGTGATCAACTGAAACTGGCTATCTGACATTCCCCGAGGGGTCCCGCATTGCGAGAGAGCACAGGCCAGGCCGAGGGACCCCACTGGTGCACGAATCTGTGCACTGGGTCTCTAGTGTGAGAAAATATTTGTGGATAAATGAGTGAATAATAAAGATTGACTATAGTCTGTTACCACTGGAGAATGAAAAGGCTTGAAACGAAGGCTGGGACAAATGAAAGAGGGCTTTTGGATTTCACTCTATAGGCAATAGCCAACCACTAAATGATTCTGACACAGTATTAATACAAGTAATTTCTCCATTGTCTAGAATCTGACTGATTCACTAAATTTAACAATTCCTAAAAAGAACTTTTCTTTTGTGCTAAAAGATCTTTTGAATTCTCCATTTAACATCAAACATTTATTGAGTGCTTACTGTAAGTCAGGCAAACTGGGGGAGTTGACTCAGCATCAACCAGATAGTCCTTATAAAGGACCATTTACTTCAACGCCATCTACAGCTATAGCTGTTATTGGTCAAATTGGAATTTAGTTTTAGTGTATCTCTTTTCCTTACCAAATACTAAAATGTAAATGTTTGCTGGTAAAGTTTACTATATGTAAGGACAGGTTTTTATTAGTGTTGATTTGTCAACACTGTAAGATTTCATTAAGCTTTTTAATTCAGAACCATATATCAGTGATCACATCTGGAAGTATTTTAAGTTGCACACAAGCCAAACTTACATGAAATTCACCCTACAAAGTCAAGTTTATAAATGAAAAATTAAAATCTAATATACCAATTTTGTAAACTCTGCACAAATCGTCTTTTTTGAGAACACTTCATTATATTCCAACACCCCTTTCCCTTACCAGGAGAATCAAATTACCTCAGCACCTTATATACTTTAGCCTAGAATCAAAGTTTTTTTAATGATTCCAGAACAAGTGACAATTTAATAGGAATGACTAAGAGTTGAATATTTATGATTTCACAAAGCATATGGTATGGTAATATTAAGAATTAAAATATTATAGCATTTCATGAATATCTTAGCTCAAAGGAACATTTACCTAGATATATTTCTAACTTGTAATTATACCTAATAATACTAGTTTATTCTAAAAAACCGTCAGAAGAATTCTTCATTTCTATATGCTTGGTAGGGGAAAAAACAATTACAGTAAGCCATTCAGCAGGGGTAAGTCAACTACTGCCCACAAGTCAAATCTGATCCAATCACCTGCTGATCCAAGGACCAGCAAAATAAAAATAATTTTTTACATTTTTAAATAGCTAAAAGACAAAGAATAGTATTTCAGAACCCATAAAAATTATATGAAATTCAGTGTCCATAAATAAAGTTTTATCAGAACACAACCCCACCCATTCTTTCAGGTATTGTCTAAGACGACACTACAAAAACAACAGGGTAATTCTGCCCACAAAGCCTAAAATATTTACTACCTGGCCACACTTAACAGAAAATTTGCCAATCCCTGCCATATAGTAGACAAGAGAGTCAGACCAACCTGGATTCAAAAGTTATCTATGTCATTAATTTTGTAGCTTTTCCAGTTATTTAATGGCTCTAAATTCAGATTTCTAAAAAATTTTTAAAGACAGAGAATATTATCTATCTTGTAAGACTGGGTGAGGATTAAAAATGATAAACATACTGCCCTGGCCAGGTAGTTCTTTTGGTTGGAGCACTGTCCCGTGCACCAAAAAATCACAGGTTCAATAACCAGACAGGACACATACAGGAGGCAAACTATCAATGCTTCTCTCTCTCCCCCGTCCCTTCCTCTCTCTCTAAAAAAATAAATAAAAACATATCCTCAGGTGAGGATTAAAAAAAAAAAGATAAACACATGCGAAGTGCTTGGCATTATATTTAATACATAGTAAGCACTAAATAAATGTTAAAGTATGGAACCACAGGTTAATATTATAAATTATATATATTTCCAGACTTTATAGCTACCCTGTACAACTGTTTCCATAGGTAATGATACCACCATTGTACTATAAATAAAATCTACATAATGTTCAAGTGAATTGTTACCATAACTTTAGTTACAGCTATTTCAAGACATTTGGTTTGCTTAACACATTGTATGCAGGGAACGTATTTATACGTTTTACGTTGACTGGTAGTAGAGCGCGGGACACGTATTAATACGTTTTTTATAGACTAGCGGTAGAATGCGGGTAATGTATAAATATGTAAACTAAAATTATCGTAATTTTACTGAACGTTGCCATTTGAGCAAAAAATTAGCAAAAATGGCCCGCGCCACCTGTTAGCGCGCGATAAAAACTACCTGCAAACAATGTGTTAATAATGACAAACCAAATTTATTCAAGTTCAGAAAAAACTATACTTATCTAATACAGATTCAAAAGGTTTTTTATTTCAGACCCTATGATAAACAAAAAAGGCTACCATAGAAAGATAATCTATGTCTATGGATTATGAAAAAACAAACAAACCCACACCTTACCTTTAAATGATACTTATGGAAAGTGTTATTATAGACTAGAGGCCTGGTGCACTGATCCATGCACCGATGGGGTCCCTCGGTCTGGTCTGCAGGGCGAAAACGGCTCTCCAACATCCCCCCGAGGGGTCCCCGACTGCGCAAGGGCGCAGTCCAGGCTGAGGGATTCGTGCACCGGACCTCTAGTATGCACATAAGATCTTTTGGTTAATCTCTTCCCACCCTCCCTGCTTCCCTCTGAGATTCATCAGTCTGTTCCATGTTTCCATGCCTGTGGTTTTCATTCCTGTGTTGAGCGCCTGCCCCCTGGTGATCAGTGTGCATCATAACTACCGCTGGTCACTTAGGCTTTTATATATATATATATATATAGAGAGAGAGAGAGAGAGAGAGAGAGAGAGAGATATTTATAACTTATATTTTAAATTCTTAAGGGTTTAATAGTCTTAAGTTCAGCTTCAGAAACTAAATTAAAAATTGATATACACTAAGACCTTGGACAGGTTACTTTTAATCCACGCCTTAGTTTCCTATCTGTAAAGTGGGTCTAAAAATATTTATTCCTTTATAAACTTATTGCGAAGATTGAGTCAATATACACTGAGTGGCCAGATTATTATAACCACCTGACGTTTGTAGGCAAATTAGCTATAATTTCGTGCTGTAGTTGCTAGAGGGCCAGACCATTATAAATAGGGAAGCAGGTTGTTTATCATGACAGCAGAGTGATTTTTTTCTGAAGATATGGGTAAACAATGCGATTTAACAGCCTTTGAACATGGTATGTATGTGTGTGCGTGTGTGTATATACATATATATACACGCATGCACACCCCCCCCCCAAGTGGCCAGATTATTATGACCACGCCATTAGTACTTTGTTGGGCCACTTTTGCCTTCAGTACTGCGGCGATTCTTCTTGGCATTGACCCCACAAGATGTTGAAAGGTGATGAGAGGAATCTGACATCATGCCTGATAAATAGCACTTTCCAATTCTGTGAGATTTGATAGTTGTGGAACCAGCTGCCTGATGGCTCTTTTAACTTCGTCCCACAAATGCTCAATTGGATTGAGATCTGGTGACTGTGGGGGCCACCTAAGCAAGGTAAAGTCTCCCTCATGTTCTTGAAACCACTCCTGCACAATACGAGCACCATGGCATGGCGCATTGTCTTGTTGGAAGAAGCCATCTCCATTGGGATATGCCATCAACATGATAGAATGAACTTGATCAGCAATGATACTTAGGTATGTTGTGCTATTCAGATGTTGTTCCACACGAATTAAAGGGCCCAAATCATGCCAGGAAAACATGCCCCAAACCATAACACTGTCCCCACCAGCTTGAAGGGTTGTACTCATGCATGTGGGGTGCATGCTTTCATGCTGTTTCCGCCCAATTCTCACTCTGCCATCTGCATGATGCTACTGGAAACATGATTCATCGGATCACATGACTTTTTTCCAATGCTTGACTGTCCAATCTTTGTGTTCCTGTGCGAATTGGAGACGTTTTATCTTGGTAACTGCAGACAGCAAAGGTGTTCGAACAGGCCTTTGGCTTCCATATCCCATACGATGCAGTGTATGGCTAATTTGCCTACAAACGTCAGGTGGTCGTAATAATCTGGCAACTGTGTGTGTGTGTGTATGTGTGTGTGTGTATCCCACGTTCAAAGGCTGTTAAATCGCGTTGTTTACCCATATCTTCAGAAAAAAATCACTTTTACTGTCGTGGTAAACAACCTGCTTTCCTATTTATAATGGTCTGGCCCTCTAGCAACTTCAGCGCGAAATTATAGTTAATTTGCCTACAAACGTCAGGTGGTCATAATAATCTGACCACTCAGTGTATATGTTAAGTACTTTTTAAAAATATATGTTTTTATTGATTTCAGAGAAAGGAAGGGAGATATAGAAACTGATAGGCTGCTCCTACACACCCACATCCTGGGCACATACCCTGATGGGGAATCCAACCGGTGACCTCTTGGTATATAGGATGATGCTCAACCAACTGTCACACAGGCCAGGCCATGTTAAGTACTTGAAACAGAATCTGATACACAGTGGTGCTCAATAAATGTTAATTATTATTACATATTCATTTAATTAAATAGCTCAATTTTGGGAGAATGCTTTCACAGTTATAATTCCTAGCTAGCACGAAGGCAAGAATAACACTTTGAAAATTAACACTTCACAGAAGCTTCAGAAACTCAACTCTATTGATGGAAATTAGAATAAGGTATCCTCCACTTAAAAGGAATTTATTTATATGGACTTAAAACTTTAAACTAAGTCATAAATCTAAAGATTGTCATCTTCTAAACTTGGAAACATTGGGAAGTACTATACCACTGCCATGTTGCTATTACAGTCAACAATTAGAGGATACAATTCATTTCGTTGATCTGGGTAACCTGTAGGAGAAACCAGCAGGCAATCCAGAGAATAGGGTAGGTGGCAAAAACCTGTGCTAGTTTGTGGGTGGGCCCTCATTTCCTGCCTGTTTCTCCTACACTCCTCTGTAGAGCACTGGAAATTTCAGTCCTTTGCTTTAGGTGCTATTTTTCTCCCACGAAATATTTGAACAAGATATGCCAATGTTATCAGACAAGTGTCTGCAAAATCTCTTAAAATGCTAAAAAAGATTTAAAACATTCCTTTAGGTATGAATTTAGACTTGTTATGCTATTTAGAGCCAAAGTGCTGAACCTAAGGATTATTGTTTCTACAGAGAAAATTTATGAGACTGAATTAGTGCCACAATTTCTGAAACTCTTTTCAAGTACGGAGAGTTTTTGATCCCAATGAGCAGCAAATAAAAATTCAATATATATTTGTTGAATAAATTAAACTTGCCTGGCAACCACAAATTAACATTTACCTACATAAGTATTTACACTGAATTTACATGTTATCTGTAACTATATGTATAGCAAAGGCCATAAATAATTACCTTCGAAATTCGTACTTCCTTACTCATGTCTACAAAGAACTGATATTTCTATTCTAAATATTGGCAACCTTATTTACCCAGCCATTGTTCATCTCATTAAGGAAGGATACTATATCAAAATTTGTTTTTGTGAGTTTTTTTAATCCTCACCTGAGGATATTTTGCCATTGATTTTCAAAGAGTGGAAGAGACGGAAAGACAGACAGAAATATTGATGTGAGAGATACCAGGGCCCAGGCCAGAGAGGAGTCTGTAACCTAGGTACATGCCGACTGGAATCAAACCCAGGACCCTTCAGTCTGCAGGCCGATACCCCATCCAACAAGCTAGGACTCAAAATAGTTTTTTGAGACTGGCACAAATAATGTTCCATGTAATACTTATAGCAAATGGTCTCCTTCCATGCTTCCACAGTAATACATAGATCACTTTTTTCCTTAACGCATTCACCATCTGACTAGTAAATGACAGACCTTGAATTTCAGTAAAGCTTGGTTCCTTCTCTTTCCTACCCACCTTCTCTCTTAATAGGTTACTCTCCTTTCCAATGTTTTTCACCATGCCCTTTGCAATGCTTCTTCTTTTATAAACTTCCCTAGATACTTTACAGAATCTCACTCTACCTATTGTTCTCTATACCTCTCACTCAACAGAGTAAGAGATATCAGCATTTTCTTACTTCCCCTACTGTGGCACACATATGATTATTCCAACTTTCCTGTTACAACTTTTCTTCTTTATCTGTAATTAGGCTCTACCAAATCTTCATCATTATCATCAACCAACTTCCCAGTCACTCCCCAACTTGCATAGAGGCCTGTCTATCTCACTTGTCTTTTTAGTGGTCATCAACCTGGGTTACTTCCAGATCCATGTGAACATCCTAGCCTTACGGACTAAGGAGACAGCCAACTACAAAGTCTTTACCTCCAATACTCAACCAAATAATCCATTTCTATCTATGACCACTCTAGACCTTATCACCCAGAATATTCATCTGAAATCTTAAAATTCATTACTTTGGCCTATAACCACTAGTTCTTATCCTTTTACACTTTTTTCATACTTTTTTCTCATCACACTTTAATCTTTAACCTCATGGAAACTTCTGATAAGTATGCTCCTCCATTTTCTCACTATCAGCCCTGGCTTCAATTCTTTCCCTATCCAGCCTATATCCCCCAAGATATATCCTTTTCATCCTCTCTCACTACAATACCTTTAACTATTTGTTTCTAATTCTTTTCATATCATTCTCCTTTCTCAAATATTGTCCCCCTAATATCCGAGTACTGCAAAGAAAGCTGGGGCCATGACAGAGGCCACTATAAAAAATCCATAGCCATCAAATTCATCTTAGTCTCTGTACATTTCCCAAATAAATCCTACTCGCATTGGCCTCAGTAATTATTTCAAATAATCACAAGTCTCTTCCAGCTTTCAACTCTACCACTTCTATCTCATACTTACTCTCAGAATGTGTCCTCAGCTCCTCTTGAAAAGTAAAAAATAGCAGACTTCAGGTAGAAATACCTCTCTCCAATTTAGCATCCCTAACTTTTCTCCAAACTCAGTGAAACAGCTGTCTCTTTGGTTAAGTACTAAACCCTCCCCCAGTGCTCTGAAGCACATCCCCTACTACTTGCTATCTGTAGACTTTGTGTCCATCATACATGTCCCAGCTCCTCACATTTTGCCATCAGCATATAAATATATTCACATCTCTATCAACTAAAAAAAAAATCACGCCAATTTTAAGTCAGACCCCCTTTTCTCACTTCGACAAGAAAGCTCAGGTAAATTACAGTTGTTGTTTTGGTATTTTCATTTTCCACCTACCCACTAGCAAACTGGTCTTTATAGTTCCACGACAGTCACTAATAACCTAACTATATCCACACAACAACCCTATGAACTAGCTACCCGTATTATCCCAAATTTAAAAATGAGGCACAAAAAGATAAAATTACTTGCCTAAGGACATCAACTAGTAATTGTGGGAGCATGGATTTATACCCAGGCACTGTGACTCTCTCTCGAGCCCAGATTCTTAACCATTATCTTATTACAATACATACATTCAAATTATAAATATATATATCACTAGAGACCCAGTGCACGAATCTGTGCACCAGTGGGGTTCCTCCGCATGGACTGCGGGATCAGGCTGAAACCGGCTCCTTGACATCCCCTGATGGGTCCCGGATTGTGAGAGGGCGCAGGCCAGTCTGAGGGACTCCACCAGTGCACGATCAGGACTGGGGAGGGACACGAAAGTCTGGCCAGCTGGGGAGGAACCGCAGGAGGGCTCCAGGGCATGTCCGGCCCTTCTTGCTCAGTCCTGATCGGCCAGACCCCAGCAGCAAACTAACCAACCAGTTGGAGCATCTGCCCCCTGGTGGTCAGTGCACGTCATAGCAACTGGTTGACTGGTCAACTGTCTGACCCCTGGTGGTCTGTGCACGTCATAGCGAGCCGTTGAGCGGCCTTAGCATATCATTAGCATATTACACTTTGATTGGTTGAACAGCCGACCAGACACCTAGCATATTAGGCTTTTATTATATAGGACTAGAGGCCCGGTGCACAGATTCGTGCACCAGTGGGGTTCTTCGGCCTGGCCTGCGGGGATCGGGCCAAAACCAGCACTGTGACATCTCCCAAGGGGTCCCGGATTGCAAGAGGGTGCAGGCCAGGCCAAGAGACCCCACCGGTGCACTATCAGGGCCAGGGAGGGACTGCAGGAGGTCTCCAGGGCGTGTCCGGCCTGTCTTGCCCAGTCCCAATTGGCCGGACTCCAGCAGCAAGCTAACCTACCAATCGGAGCGTCTGCCCCTTGGTGGTCAGTCATAGCAACTGGTTGAACAGTCGGACACTTAGCATATTAGGCTTTTATTATATAGGATTCCTCTAAGTCTACCTTATAAATCCTGGCTAGAGAAACGGGGCTGAGGGAAGAGGCACCTCTTAAATTACTCCAGTAACTGCAAGCTTTCTAGATAGCTAATGTACACTTAATGGCTTAACTGACAATTATTCACTATTCTGATTCACATACACTAAAGATATCAATAAAAACATGTAAAAACAACAAAAAAAAACCCACTATTACATTACTTGGTTAAACAGATATCTTAAATATAACTTTGTAAACAGAACTGTCATCTGCTGGAAATAGGTGACTTGCAATTTTGTTGCCCATATTTTTCTATTTTGGGTTTTCTTCACCATCAATAATTTTCTTTTTTAACATATATTTTTATTGATTTCAGAGAGGAAGGGAGAGGGAGAGAGAGATTAAAAACATCAATGATGAGAGAGAATCATTGATTGGCTGCCTCCTGCACGCCCCCTACTGGGGATCAAGCCTGAAACCTGGGTATGTGCCCTTGACCAAACTCGAACCTGGGACCCTTCAGTCCGAAGGCCAACACTCTATCCGTTGAGCCAAACCAGCTAGTGCCATCAATAATTTTTTATCAATACATTAAAAGAACACAATTTACTTCCTTAAGCCAACATTTACTTAGATTCTTCTAGCATGACTGCTTTTCATTTTTGCATAGTTCTTGTACATATTTATTCTACAGCCTGCAGAAACACTATACATAAATAAATTTTTTTCCAAGTAGGGAGGCACTCATATTAATCTCACATTATAAAGATAATGAATGGGACTTCCCTTCTTTCCCACAGGGGTAGTGGGGGCAGCAAACAAGGGTGGTTAATGTATTACAGAAAACTTCCAGTCTCTCTCTACCCAACAAACCTGTGCTTCGTCCTGGGGAGGAAGAGGAAGAGCTACTTTGATGGGTTAGAGTCTAAAGCTTTCCTTGGACTTCATTTTAACAAAAAGAAATGAGGTTACTCATAGAAAACAGGGCTATCTTCCCCCTTTTCATACTTAACCTTGCTCTGGCTTTTCCTTGGTTGATAACTAGGTGTGTAAAGCAGGCCTGTATCCTTCCAGCTAGCTCTCAAGAAGGTAGCAGACTGAACTCTCCCCATAGAGAAGAATTTGTTAAGGATAGTAGCCAACTTCCAACTTGTCCATAAATCCATGTTGTAGTCTCAAATTCCAGTATTATCAAAGAACCTAAATTTTAGAAAGAGATGGGGGCATCTGTCTTTTATGGTGTCTATTATTTATCTATGAGAACCTGGAAAGAAAGAGGGATATAAATGACTGGCACCCCAACCTCGATGTTTAGTATAAACTTGTGTCAGAAGGTGATGATATTCATAACAACGCTGCACTAAATTAAGCACATATTAAGTATGGATAATCTTGTATATGTCCTTTTTAAAAAATATATATTTTATTGATTTTTTACAGCAAGGAAGGGAGAGGGATAGAGAGTTAGAAACATCGATGAGAGAGAAACATCGATCAGCTGCCTCCTGCACACTCCCCACTGGGGATGTGCCCGCAACCAAGGTACATGCCCCTGACCAGAATCGAACCCAGGACCCCTGAGTCTGCAGGCCAACGCTCTATCCACTGAGCCAAACGGGCAGGGCTATATGTCCTTTTAATACTGATCTTGCAAGGCAAATATTTTATCCAAATTCATTAATGAGAAAACTAAGGCTCAGAGAGGTTAAATAATTTGCCCAAGCTTCCAAAGCTAGTAAATGTTATAAGGAAGATTCAATCTCAAATTTCTATAATTCCAAAATCCTCAATTATAATTTTCAATTTAATGAAAATAAAATATTTCATCTAAGTGATGATATAAAGCATGATCAACATTTAAACAATCATCAAATGCATTTGTCTACCATAAAAAAGGAATAACTGATCCCATAACATTTGGTTAATGAAATACTAGGTTCAACGGAGAATTCAGTTATTGGAAAAAAAAAATTAACTTTAATAACACTTGGTGCAATAAAGATTGGAGGAAAAAATTTCCAGTGACCTGAGGCTCATTTCCGTCCAGACTTCCTGTAGTAAATATGCTATGTCACATTAAAGCTCTTTGAAAAATGAATGATCTTAAATCAAACATAATCAACAATGATTAACCGAAGGCTGGCACAAATTCTACCACAGTAATATAATTCAAATTCAGCCTCTTAAAAGGTAATTCCTATTTAATACTTACATCTCTATGTAAGCCAATGTAATATCTATATACTGAAAGAAGCATATGTAGACTTACTTACATTTATAGTTCTGCTGTTTTATACTTTTATAATTATCATAATTTACCCACAAAACCTAACAACAAATGAACTTTACAGTGTCATAGCTACATTTCCTACTCTATACATAATTTGGGAAAATTACTTCCTAATGTTTATTAGAAATCATGTATTTCTGCTTATTTTAATAAGGCATAAAAACAGAGCATAACACATTAGGCATTATGTTACTATGAATACTATACCCTTTAAAAATGTAATAATGTATTGTCTTCTACACAAAAGTAAATTAGTAAATTATCATGTAAAATACATGCTCTAATGTTTCATCTGACAGCACAATGAAGTCATCTTATATCCCCTTACTTCAGAGAAACAATACAAATCAACCAAATGGCTAAAGCAGGTTAGTAATATATTCTATGGCCACAAAACAAGGCCAAGTTAACTGGATCCTGAAGAAATGAACCTGTAATTCTGACCACAGAAGCATAGTTTTGATAAACAATGAGCTGCTAACCATGTAATTACTTGCAGATCTAATTATTTTATAATGTAATATTCTAAATGTAATTGAGAAGCAAAGTCTTTAACAAACAAGGCTATTTGTTATTGTTTACAAGTTAAAAAAATAAACTTTAACCCTTATCACATACCACATTCAGAAATTAATTTGAAATAGGCCTACAAGTAAAAGCACTAGTCATAGGGAACAAACAATAAATTAGACTTCATCAAAAATTTAAAATTCCTAGTTATCCAAGGACATCATTCAGAAAATAACTAGGTAAGCCAAAGCATGGAGAAAAATAGCATGTATAGTTGACAAAGGATGTGTATTCACAGTACATAAGTTAAACAAATCAACAATAAAAACATAAAACAAAAATGCAGTGAAAAATCATTAAAAAATATAAATATATGTTGTCTAATCTTATTTTTTTTAATTTGATTTTCATCACCAACTATTTAGAATATTCCAGGTTTAAATACATCATTAACATTAGCTATCTTGTTGTGTGTATTTATAGACTACAAAAAATAATGTATTATAAATATAATTTAAAATGAGCAAAACATGAATTGCCCTAAAAGTGGCAGAAGGGAAAGCCTACAACCATCTCACAATTAACACATGTAAAAACAAGAGTGCATACAACGACTCTTAACAAATTAGTAACAGGTGAAAAAGCTAAACCAAAACATAATAATATCCCTTTAAGAGCATTCAGAGATTTTAAAAAGCCAAAACTTAAAAGAATTAAATCTTTAGTTATTACAGCATTAGACTGGGTTTGGCCTTAAGAAATGAAATTGCAACAGCAACTTTTTCCCTTAGAAATTTTCCAACTGTCAGTCTAAACACACAACAGACATAATTCTAAATATTTTTCCTCTTTTTATCCTTCAGTAGAAAAAATTGTGTGTACATTATGTAGTATTTACTAAGAAGCATGTTGTGATGTAGCTAAAGACTAATGTATAGCTAGCTAATAGATCTAACCAACCAAACATATCAATTCCTATTGCCTCCGAGCACTGTACATTATGTCAGAGCCTGCAAAACAATTTTACTACTGTTGGGTTCCACCTATCACTCCTTTTAGTTAGCAAAACCCTGAGTGCTTTTTACAGATGTACCCAGAATCTCAGGGTCTCTAATAAGGACTGGAAAAAAACCCTGAAAATGATGAAATGGAATACAAGCACACTCATTTATTATACACTAGTAGCCCGGCACACAAATCCGTGCACAAGTAGCTTGCTGCAGCTTGCGGCAGTTGGCCACCCCACCCATCACTGCTGGTAGCTCTTCGCCCCTCGCAACTAGCTGCCCTGCCCTCCTGTAGCTCTCCCCACACATAGCTCGCTGCCCTGCTCTCCTGTAGCTCTCTGCTGCTTGTAGATCAGTCGTGATGTTACAGCATCCCAGCTAATTTGCATATCCCTCTATTATTATATTAGACTAGGGGCCCGGTGCATGGATTCGTGCACGGGGAGTGGTCCCTCACCTGAGCCCTCTCGCAACCTGGGACCCCTCGGGGGAGGTAGCAGTGCGCTAAGTGGCAGGCGGCCGGGTAGGAGCCTGAGCCAGTGCTGCACCACTTGTGCTCATCCCAATCTGCTGTGCCTGCCGCTGCTGCTCAGTAGCGCTGCTGTGGAGTCGGGAGAAGCTTCCACTTGCCAGCCGTGATCCCGGCTTCTGGTGAAGCAGCGTTCCCCCTGTGGGAGTGCACTGACCTCCAGGGGGCAGCTCCTGAGTTAAGCAGCTAACCCCTGGTGGTCAGTGTGCGTCATAGCGACTGGTCATTCCGGTTGTTTGGTCATAACGGTAACTTGGGCTTTTTATATATAGACTAGAGGCCCGGTGCACAAAAACTGGTGCACTCGGGGGGAAGGGGGAGGTCCCTCAGCCCAGCCTGTGCCCTCTCGCAGTCTGGGACCCCTCGGGAGATAATGACCTGCTGGCTTAGGCCTGCTCCCAGGTGGCAGAGGGCAGGCCCAATCCCTAGGTGCAGCCCCTGGTCGGGCTCAGAGCAGGGCCGATTGGGGAGTTGGGGCGCTGCCCCTGTCATGCACAGAGCAGGGCGGATCGGGAGGTTGTGATGCCACCCTCAGTCATGCTCAGGGTAGGGCTGATTGGGGGGTTGGGGCACCGCCCCCTGTCACACTCAAGGCAGGGTCGATGGGGAGGTTGCGGCGCCATCCCGTCACACACGGAGCAGGGCCAATCAGGGGGTTGGGGGACTGCCCCGTCACTCACAGAGCAAGGCCCATCAGGGGGGTTGGGGTTCCGTACCCTGTCATGCACAGAGCAGGGCCCATCAGGGGGGTGGGGAGCTCCCCCCTGTCATGCACAGAGCAGGGCCCATCAGGGGATTGGGGAGCTCCCCCCTGTCACTCACAGAGAAGGGCCGATAGGGGAGTTGGGGCACCGCCCCGTCACACACAGAGCAGGGCGGATCAGGGGGTTGGGGCACCGCACTGTCACACTCAGGGCAGGGCCGATGGGGAGGTTATGGCTCTATCCCGTCACACACAGAGCAGGCAGGGCCCGTGGGGGGGGGGGGGGGGGGGTTGGGGCTCCGCACCCTGTCACACACAGAGCTGCAGGGTGATCAGGGGGTTGGGGAGCTCCCCCCATCTGGCACAGAGCAGGGCTGATCAGGGGGTTGGGGCACCTTCCCCTGTCACGAACAAAGCAGGGCAGATAGGGAGGTTGTGGCCCCGACCCCTGTCACACACAAAGCTGCAGAGCGATCAGGGGGTTTGGGCGCTGCCCCCTGTCATGCTGATCCCGGTGCCGGGAGGCCTCTCGGCTCCGCTGATCCCGGTGCTGGGAGGCATATTACCCTTTTACTATATAGGATAGAGGCCCGGTACACGGGTGGGGGCCGGCTGGTTTGCCCTGAAGGGTGTCCTGGATCAGGGTGGGGGTCCCCACTGGGGTGCCTGGCCAGCCTAGGTGAGGGGATGATGGCTGTTTGCAGCTGGTCACACACCCTTCAGGGTGGGGGTCCCCACTGGGGTGCCTGGCCAGTCTGGGTGAAGGGCTGAGGGCTGTTTTCAGGCTGGCGGGTGACTGAAGCTCCCAACTGCTCCTTTTTTTCTTTTTCTTTTTTATTCTTGGCCAGCTTTAGCTCTGGCTCCAGCTCTGAGGCCTCTGCTGCTGAAAGCAGGTTTCTGGCCTTTGTTTACCTTCTGTATTTGAAACAATGTTGCGATCCTGCTGGCTGAAGCCCAGCGACTAAAGCAGGTTTCTGGGGTTTTGTTTAGCTTCTATATTTGTAACATAGTTGCTTAGAGTTGCAGCTCAGAGGCCTGCAGTGGCAGGCGGGGAACGTTGGAGTCCTCCGTCACTGAAGCAAGCAAGACTCATGTTCGCTTTAAGCTGCCTGGCTGCCGGCCGCCATCTTGGCTGGCAGTTAATTTGCATATCGCCCCTGATTAGCCAATGGGAAGGGTAGCGGTCGTACGCTAATTACCATGTTTCTCTTTTATTAGATAGGATTATCTATGGCTCCTTTCATGCTACAACAAAGTTAAGTAGTTACCTTTACAGTAAGTTTGTTTATTGTAAGACTGCAAACACACACAATAAAACACTGAAAAGGACTGTTTAGGAGGGTAGGATCATAAGTAATTTCATCTTATCTCTATCTTCCAACTCTTGAGATGTGATTTTACTTTCCATAAAAATAAAACTTTGCCTGGCTGGCATGGCTCAGTGGTTGAGTGTCCACCTAGGAACTAGGAGGTTTGATTCCCGGTCAGGATACATGCCTGGGTTGTGGGCTCAATCCCCACCAGGGGCCTGCAGGAGGCAGCTGATCAATGATTCTCTCTCATTATTGATGTTTCCCTCTCTCTCTCTCCTTTCCTCTCTGAAATCAATAAAAATATATTTTAAAAAAACAACTTTAAAATTAAAAAAAAGAAAACTTTTTAAAAGGCTATAATAGCTCCTATCCTATTTCTTTTCCTCCACAGCTCTTCTAATTCATCTAAATCTTCCCCATATCAAGTAAATAACAGCATCAAGTTGATCAGGCTAACAAACTAGGAGTTATCCATGATACACTCTTTTTCTTCATCCTTACCTGCATCTAACAGCACATCCATAAGGCTCTTCAAAATATATTACAAATGCTACCACTTCTTTCACCATGACTACCCAAATCCCATCATCCTTTACAAGTAATCCTGTAAGAACCTCCTGACCATGATCTCAGGTTGTTGGGATTTTGGGGGGAAGGAACTTAAGGGAGCAAAAGTTTGGCATTAAAATACAGATAACCCACACTCAAATAGTCTAAAATTTAAGTTTTAGTATTCTTGTTCTCATTTTGAAAAGAATATCCTCAATTCTTAAAACAGGTTTTTAAAAGGGAATCTTTCAGCTTTCATTTACTAAATCCTGCTGCCTCTTTCCTACATTTCTAAATTTAAAATCTAAAACACACCATAATAATGCCAATTTTTACCTTTTTTTGTTACTCCTCATCTGAGGATATTTTTTTCATTGAATTTTAAAGTGTGGAAGGGATGGGGAGAGACAGAGAGAGAGAAACCTCAATGGGAAAACAACACATCGATTGACTGCCTACCGAACCTATAAAATCAAGCCTGTGAAGCTGCCACCCTTCAGTCCTCAGGCTGACACACTCTAACCACTGAGCAAAACCAGCTAGGGTGCCAATTTTGACTTCTTAATGTGTCTTGTGATGTTGGTGACCAAGGAAAATGGATTCACAGTTCTCCTATAGCTCTATGATTTAATTAAATAAAATTTAGTGATTAATTTTTTAATAAAACACTCATTCCCCAATATTCCACTTTAGAGAATAGTAGCAAATGAAAATAGTGTGGTGTAGTAGAAAAGTGCACCAGATTTTTAAAGGCATGGCACTTGGAGTTGAGCTCTTGCTTCATCACACAAATTATATAATCTCTAACTTAGCCCTTATAGCTTCTCGTAAATCTTATAGCTTCTTCATTTATAAAATTTTCTATTAATGCCTACTCTAACTCCTAAAATTGTTAGTAAATCAAGAAAGTTCATGTCCTTTAAAGTAATTTTTAAAGCAAACTTTAAAATATAAATATAAAATGTTAATAATTACTGAAATTATTAATTTTATATTTATATTTTAAAGTTTAGTCTACAAACTTTTAAAGTTAAATTTCCTCTAAATTATTTTTCAAATACAAAAAAATTAATTGAACTCTTTACTAGACAGCTATAGTAATTAAGACAGTGTGCTGTTTATTTAATGATAAACTGCAATCTATGAAACAAAATGCAGAGTCCAGAAACAGATCAACACATGTGGTTTATTGATTTTCGGCCAAGAGGCCAGGGCAATTCAATAGAAAAAGGCTAACCTTTTTAACAAATGGTACTGGAAAAATAGGTATCAATATGCAAATAAATGAACCTTGATTCTTACCTCATATCCTACACGAACATTAACTCTAAAGGGACCATCAGCCTTAAAGAAAAAAAGGGGGGGAGAACTAAAACTATAAACTTCTAGAAGAAAATAAGAAGAGAGAAACTGTGACATAAGAAATACATATTTCATTTCTACCCCTAGTTCCTGGCATAAAACTCCTAAAACCCTTAGAATTTTCTGAGTAACAGGGATGAGAGAAGCTCCTTTCAATCATACCTGAGTTTATGTTAATCAGGTGAACTTCAGAGGATGGAGCTGGGTGCCTGGTTGCCAGAGGAACCACCCACATTAAAGGGTTAGAACTTTCAGCCCCACTCCTCAGAGGAACTGGAGATCAACTCAGTCATCATTGCCAATGATTTAATCAATCATGCCTTTGTAACAGGAGCCTCCACATGAACCCCAAATGATGGGGTTCAGAAAGCTACCAGGTAAACAAGCACATCAAGGTTCTGCGAGAATGACATACCCAGAGGCCTGGAACCCTACATTCCTTCCCATATACCTTTTCCATGCATCTTTTCCATTTGGGTATTTCTATGTTGAACTCATAATAAACCAGTATTATAGTAAGTAAAGTGTTCTGCCTGAATTCTGTGAGCTATTTTAGCAAATTATCAAACCCAAGGAGGGGGCTATGTGAATCCCCCATTTATAACTGGTCATTCAGAAGTACATAAGGCCTGGGCTTGAAATTGGCATCTGAAGTAGGGGGTAGTCTTGTGGGACTGAACCCTTAACCTGTAAGATCTGCATCAACTCCAGATATTATCAGAATTGTCTGATGTAGAAAACCCACACATTTGGTGTCAAAAGTATTGTGAGCAGAAAAACTAATTTTCTTTTAGAATCTTTATGAACTTGAGTTATGCAAAAATTTCTTAAACAGGACACAAAATCATATTATAATGGAAAAAATGATAAACTTCATAAAAATGAATTGATAAGTTGGATTTCATCAAAAATAAAATACTTACACTCTTCAAAAGACACTGTGGATCCCTGGTTAGTGTGCTCAGTGGTTACAGCATCAGCCCAAGCAGCAAAGGGTCTCAGGTTCAATTCCCAGTCAAGGGCACGTACCTGAGTTTTGGATTCCCTTCCCTACCAGGGGTGCGTGCGGGAGGCAACTGGTCAATGTGTCTCTCTCACATTGATGCTTCTCTCCCTCCCTTCCACTCTCTCTGAAAAGCAATGGGGAAAATATCCTCTGGTGAGGAGTAACAATAAAAAAAGGACACTGGGCCAAGACCGGCTTGGCTCAGTGGATAGAGCGTCGGCCTGCGGACTGAAAGGTCCCAGGTTCGATTCTGGTCAAGGGCATGTACCTTGGTTGTGGGCACATCCCCAGTGGGAGGTGTGCAGGAGGCAGCTGGTAGATGTTTCTCTCTCATCGATGTTTCTGACTCTCTATCTCTCTCCCTTCCTCTCTGTAAAAAATCAATAAAAATATATTTAAAAAAAAAAAGGACACTGGAAGAAAATGTTTAGAAAACGTGTAACTGATAAAGGACTTGCATTGAGAGTATATAAGAATTCTCAAAACTTATTAAGACAAACAACCCAATTTTTAAAAAAGTCAGCACCAAATAGGCAAGTCCATAGTCAGAAAATAGTTAGTGATTGTGGGGAGACATGTATGTGAATGCTTATAGAGCTTTTATTCAGAATAACCAAATACCCATGATCTGGTAGATAAATAAACTAATAAAATGTTACTCAGCAACAAAGAGGAACTATGGAAATGCATAGCATGAATGAATCTCAAAAGCATTATGCTATGTGAATATCACAAAAGACTACAGCCTGTAAGATTTCAGCTATATGAAATTCTAGAAAAGACAAAATGTAGTAATAGAAAGCAGATCAGTGGTTTCCAGTAAGTGGGGGTTAAGACAGAGGACTGACTGCAAAAAGGTACAAGGGAACTTTTTTGGGTAATGGAATATTGGTATCTTAATTGTGACAGTGGATACACAATTACATAAAATTTCCAATATTCCATTATACTCTTAAATTTGGTATATTTTATAATAGGAAAAACATAGCTCAATAAAGCTGATTTTAAAAATTTGAAACCTCAAAACTATTCTGTAGTTCTATTCTTTTTCACAAAAATCAAGATATGATAATGAGATGTTCTGTGATGACAGTGAGAATTTGCTATCAAGAATGCAGTTCATTTAACAAAAATGCCTGACAAATTCCCAAAGGAATAGAGTAAACTAAGTTTTAAGAAGACCAATAATACAAAATAGCAGATTGGCTCATCCAGGGATACACAAAACATCAGTGATGAGAGGTAAGAACAGATAAGCAGACACTAAGCAGGCGGAGAAAATAATTTTCAAAGCTATGCTCTAAAGATACTTGCTCATACAACTCTCAGGAATGTGTCTTTATCTTATCTGTTGGTTTTTAAATTCCCAATTTTCCCTAGGTTATATGGCAATTCTGTCAATATCATATATATGTATCACATAATACAATAAATCTATAATAAAAAAAGGGTAATATGCTAATTAGACCAGACGTCTTCCGGACATCATTTCAGACATCCTTCCTGACGAAGCCGGGGGCCGGAGGTAAGCCAGTCCAGGTTCCGGGTGCCTGGCGGCCGGAGGAAGGAAGCCGGTGCCGGCAGACGGGGGAAGGAAGGCCTACTCTTACACGAATTTTCATGCGTTGGGCCTCTCGTAATGATATAAGAAGAAACAAGATAGCAAGAAATTAGGCAAGAAAAAGGATACTGAGAGGATCCACTAAGATTCCAAAATTAAGGGAAGTAGTGCGTGGTAAGGCTGGAAAAGTTAAGTGGTGCCAGGTGGTGAGGAAGCTTGAATACCAAGCTAAGAGTTTATCTCGCAGAGATTGGAAATGATTAAAAAAAAAAAAATTGTAAACTGGGGACCAACAATAAAAATGTATTGAAAGAATAATCCAGTGGCTACATGCAGATTAAATGAGATTGGCAAAGAGTAAATGCTAAAACATTAATTTCTAAATACTAAAACAATTGCCTAAAGTAGGTCAAAACACTGAAAACTATATCAGTGGTTTTCAAACTACTGAAACAATTTCTTTGTTGTTGCTGTGACATAGGCATACTCCCATGGGTCTTATCCATAAAACATCTAACATCATCTTATAGGTGCTACTACTAAACCACTGCTCACAGCACAGCAAACAGTCTGAACTGCTCTAAGTATCTAAGTAGGTGTTAAGGTCCGGAAAGAAAGAGGGCCAGAAGGTGAAAGAGGTGACCTCATCCTGAACACACTCACACAATCCACTGTTTGCCTCTACCATAACCACCACCCACAAACAGCTGTTTGGAGATCTCCACAGCATCCTGGGAATTCTCCTTAATAACTGAATAGGGGTCCTGAATCCAGGTTGACAAAGAGTGACCTATGTAATAGTAATTAACCTGCAAAAAAATAAGATTTTATAAAAATACAAATTCTTCCACACATAAAAAAATTAAAACCATAAAGTAAATACATGTCTAAACATATAAAAGTACTAATAAACAATAAAATCTTAAATATAAATGAAACAAAGACAAACTAAGAATCAAGAATGAACACGTAAGAAAATACAGATTCCAAAACCTTATCACAAGATCAAATACAGTGACTAAGATGCATAACCAAGTAGCCTAGCACAACTGTCAATGTTTTACCTACCTGTTTTTGCATCCCTAAGATTACTTTTCTCTAAGCTTATCTCAACACAACCAATCCCCACACAGGTTATATTGCCATCTATACTATGAAAAAACGATAGCAAATTTATAATTGACAATGCATATATCAATGTTTATACAGGAGTCACTGATGTCCTAAGAGTGAGTAATTCAATGAAAATTGCTATTCTCTATCCCCTCACTAGCATATAAGCTTCAGTAAAGCAGAGATTTTTGTTGTTGTTTTTGTTCACTGATATGGTCCCCATATGAAAACAATCCCTCTTGGTGTGTAGCAGTTGCTGAATCAATATTTGTTGATTAGATTTTTATTCTGAGAGATATAGTTCATTTCAGTCACCAAAAAATTATCAGACATTACTATACTAGTAATCATCCCCACCCATATGAAGTGTTATAATAACAGGTTCAGTCTTATTCAATCTACTTAACAGTTACTTTTGAGAGTATTTTTAAAGCTGAAATTTAGATATTTTGGTCCTTTAGAAAGTTATTACAGTTAATTTATACAATGTGTAACATAGTTCCTGAAATCATAGCTGAATAACTGTAGTGCCTTTGCCTTACTATGCCTTTTCAAAAAGTTATTCGTATAGCCCGGCCGGCGTGGTTCAGTGGTTAGGCTTCACCCTACTAACCAGGAGTTCACGGTTCGATTCCTGGTCAGGGCACATGCCCAGGTTGAGGGCTCAATCCCCAATGTGGGGCATGTAGGAGGCAGCCAATCAATGATTATCTCTCATCATTGATGTTTCTCTCTCTCCCTCTCCCTTACTTTCTAAAATCAATAAAAATATTTTTTAAAGTTATCCATGTAAACCAAATTTCTTACGTCCATTAACTACATCACCAATGACTATTTCCAACAGCAAGTATACTGTAGATCATAAACAATTATAGGACTCATAATCCATCAAAGATATAGAAAAAGCAAGTATCTTAGAAAGCTAACACTTAAATAGGTAACAGAGAAGATAGAAGTCATTGAATTCACTGCCTTAAATTAGGATGACACCAGGAGGGCACATATGACAACAGCCTCTCCATAGGCAGAAAAACATGCAACCAAAGTGAGCTCTACATGTACTTTATTTTCTCAGGTATGGGAGTAGGAAAAAAAAAAAAAAGTAAATGTTATTCCTTTAAACTGTTTCCAAGAGCGGAGAGGTCCATTATGACTTGACCTCTATTTATCTACTTATACCCTAAACGAAGACATGCACATGAAAAAAAAAAAAAATAAAAGACTAAATGGTGAAGGTTTAAGGTAACCCTCCATGTTTCCAAAGCTTCCTATACTTCACCATCACAATTCTTATTACTCTGTATTTTAAAAGCCTGCATTATAAGCTCCATAAGAGCTTTGTTTATAGCTGGAAGACTGCTGAGCACATACCAAGCATTCAATAAATATTTCCTGAGTAAGTATTGCTTGAATCCCCCAAAGAATTATAAGCTTCATGAGAGCAGGGATTTCAAGTGGCTCATTTGCCAATTTATCACTGCACTTAGTATAGAGATTATGATCAAAGAAGCTAATCAAAACCCATTTACTTACTGGAAGTGTTTATGACCAAGAAACAACAACAAAAAATAAGTGACTTATATAAGACTCAAACCCATTACCTTAGCCCCATTAACGTATGCACTAATGAACCAAGAAGTTTCAGTGTGCATATAATCATTAAATCTCATTCACAAACAAAATTTCAAGAAATATAAAACATTGCCCTGTCCTGATCTCGGTCAGAGCGTTGTCCAGACATACCAAGCTTGCGGGTTCAATCCCTAATCAGGGCACCGAAAAGAATCAACCCTTGAACTCATAAATAAGTGGAACAACAAATCGATGTTTCTCCCTCTCCCTTCCTCTCTGTCTTTAAAAAATTAGTAAAATAAAAATCTTAAAAAAATTTTTTAAATAGAAAAAATAGTCAAATATTGATTATTTCCCTAATCAGCTCTCTTTATTCTCAACGTTGTTTCCCAACACCTTATCTCAAATAATGCACAAGAGCAGATCCTAATAAAATCAAGAAATTGTGCCCGAAACATCCATACTAACTTTAATTGGAGAGAATTAAAGATGAATGCCAACCCCTGGCCGGTGTGCTCAATGGTTAGAGCACCAGCCCAGGCACTGAAGGGTCTTGGGTTCGATTCCCGATCAAGGGCATGTACCTTAGTTACAGGTTTGAGCCCCAATGTTTTTCCCTCTCCTCCTCCACCCCTCCCTCCCTTCCACTCTCTCTAAACATCAATGGAAAAAATATCCTCAGGTGAGGATTTAAAAAAAAAAAAGATGAATGCCAAGAGGTACTCAAAGCAGTTAAAGAAAATCAAAGGCGATGCCCCAACTAAAGTCAAAACAGGATATCCTTCAAAGTTTAAAAAATGAAAAATAATAATTTTTTTAAAAAACCTCCTACTCACTCATCAACAGAAGTCAGTTGTAACATTTTTCTGGAACAAATGGCTCAACGAAAAATGCAAACAAATTTTGTCATTTGCTCTGATATATCAGTTAAAGATCAGCATAAGACAGTCACTTAGAGAGCATTAAGCAAGAATTGAAAAAAGATTTAAGGAAAAGTATCAGATATCAACACTAGTTGTTTTAAAACAGGAAGTCATCAATTTTGGAAAGTCAGAGAAAGTATATTCTTACAGGAAAAAAAAAGTGCATTCTTATTATGGAATACTCCAAATATAATACAGCGTAATTTGACTAAAATATCCTAACCCTTCAGTTTTTTAAGGATTTATGTTAACAAAAGGAATAAAAGAAAGATCACCTTAACAAAAGAAAACACAGGGAGCATAAGTGGGCTATAACATGTATGTATCATCAAGTTTGTAAGCTAAAAGCTCATGCACTTTATTAAGGGCCTCATTCAGAAATCTATTATTTTACTCTGAGGAACATCTGATATCCTGTTATTCACAGTATCATCAACATTAGCAATATTTATTAGTTATGATCCTGTCCATAAAGGTGTGACACCACACAATTTAAATTTTACGTATAGGCCTTGAACTCTGGGTTCTTCTTTTTTTAAAAATATAATGATTTTTTTTACAGAGAGGAAGGGAGAGAGAGAGAAACATCGATGACAGAGAAACATCGATCAGCTGCCTCCTGCACACGTCCTACTGGGGATGTACCTACAACCAAGGTACATGCCCTTGACCAGAATTGAACCTGGGACTTTTCAGTCCACAGGCCGATGCTCTATCCACTGAGCCAAATCGGTCAGGGCTGGGTTCTTCCTTTTTGAGCTTCAAAACAATCCTTATGCAAGTCAAACCAGCTTTGTTATCTGGTTTCCCAACCTACAGCAGACTTAAAATTGGAAATAAAAAAGAGAGACCAGAAATAACCAATCCAGTAACAATGAACACCCCTAGAGTCAAGAATACCATCTCCTGCCAAAAGGAACCACAATTTCTTAAGAAAAAAGCTGATTGCAGAATTAGACCAGAAAGAATAGAAGAAAAGTTTGAACATCTTGTCATATCAGAAAGCAAGGAAGCCAGCAAAAACCACTAGGATCAGGACTCAGGAGTCAATTTGAAGATGCTCCCACAGGCCAAAGATGGACAAATCTGAGCATTGAAAAAAAGGAAAAGAGTAACAGTAGCAGACAGAAATACATCAAATATATAAAAATCCATTACATTCAATTTATAGGATATATAGAAGACAAAGAAGCGTGTTAAATACCATCAAAGAATACAATCAGCACTTGTGTTAAACTCTATAGGACAAAAGGTCTAGTTTCTTTAACAAATTGCAAAGGAAAAAATAAAATGGAAATGGAAATAAACTGATTAAAAGTCTTAAGAGACAGCAAATCTTGTTTAAATCTTCATGTAAACCACTATAAAGTGACACTTAAGAGAAAATCAGAGATATTTGTATATTTGATATTAAGAAATTACTGTCGCCCAGCCAGCAAGGCTCAATGGCCAAGCGTCAACCTATGGACCAGGAGATCACAATTCGATTTCCGGCCAGGGCACATGTTGGGTCTGTGGGTTTGATCCCCAGTGTGGGGCATGTGGGAGGCAGCTGATCAATGATTCTCTCTCATTGATGCTTCTCTCTCCTTCTCCCTACCTCTCTGAAATCAATAAAAATAAAAAAAAGAAAGAAATTACTGTCAAATGTAAGGTCTGATAATGAAGGAAGAGTCCTATCTTTCAAGAGATATAAGTTCAAATATTATAAATGAGACTGTTAAAAAATAATAAATAAAAAGAAAGATTAAAGCACACTGACACAAGGTGACAAACAACAGCAAGAAGACAATTATAACTGATTTTCAGCTCCTCTGTTGGACTTGGACTTAGGCAAAAAAATAATCTTTGCAAATTCAGTTCTGGTGATTTCTGGATGGTTTGAATGTCCATTGCTTAGGAAGAAATTCCATCATACCCCACTCACGTTTATAATAAGCTGGGGATTTTGTTTTTGTAAATGCTTGCCCCTACTTTGCAACAGTTTCCTTGTTAGCAATTGTGAAGAACCAAGGTGGGGAGCAGTACTAAAAATTAAGTAATGGTATAAATGTATACCAGAAACCTGATAGCAAGTTTCTCAACCTGTGGGTCGCGACCACCGGAAAACACATATAGCATATCAGATATTTGCATTACGATTCATAACAGTAGCAAAATTACAGTTATGAAATAGCAACGAAAATAATTTTATGGTTGGGGGTCACCACAACATGAGGAGCTGTATTAAAGGGTCGCGGCATTAGGAAGGTTGAGAACCACTAGAGGGTGTGGAGCAAACAGCCATACGCAAGTAGCTCTTAAAGGCACCACTAGTGATATTACAGCACAGAACCATGTCTAATGCTCATAATAATCACCATCAGCCATCAAGAATAAGTTATATTATGTCCTACATACCCAGCTGAAGAACCAGATGTCCAAATAATGATGCATTAAAGTTTATATATTTGCTGAGAAGGAAAGATGATCACAATGTGGAAAAAAGCATGGTTGATTTTGTGGCTTAAATATATTTTCTTTTAACCAAGTTCCTCACACGCACACCACCTAACAGTACCCTGCTCTCTAAGATAGTTGCTGATTGTTTAAATATAGACACAGGGTAGTAAGAAATATCCTGAGTGACTTCTCATTGACAGCAAATACCTTCAAACTAATTTACATTAATGATCTAGTCGTGCATATGTTTAACTGTAAGATAAATATTATGCAGTAACAAAATTACAAAAGAACCATAAAAATGTTCACAAGCTTAAAATGACTTAATTCAAAACCTGAACCCTACTTAAAATTATATAAAGTAAATAGGCATGTGATTACAGACTGAATTGTGCACCTGAATCATCTCACTGTGTCAAATAGCAAGAAAGTCCTAAAAAAATGATGGGAACGTGTCAAAACAATGCAGAAACCAGCATAAATGGATACCCATGACCCAAAATGGACCCAATTTGAGCTTCAAAATAAACAGATTATGATCCATTGGAAAAAAAAATAGAATACCTGAGTCCATACAGATATAAATAAACCAATAAATTGATGGTCTAATGAGAAACAGAATAATTACAAAATTTCAAAGCACTGCCTACAAAATACTTATTAATTACAAAAATATTTTTAAAGTAATTTTACAATGGAGAAGCCTGGCAAACACTACCTTAATCCAATGACCCAAATGGACATCACTAGTTAATGGGACAAGTAAAAACTGCGTGCCATCTGACAGGATACAATGAAACAAAACACAGCTTCACTTCTGTGGCATTGGTGCCAAAGATACATAATTTGCATCTAATCAGGAGGAAACATCAAATTTAAGGCCATTTTGCAGAACAACTTGGCCTATAATCTTACAAAGTGTCAAGGTCACAAAACTCAAGGAAAGACTAAGAAACTGCTCCAGACTGAAGCAGACTAAGGCAACAGGACAACTAAATGCAACATTTGATTCTAAACTGGATCCTTTTGCTATAAAAGACATTATTAAGACAATTAGCAAAACTTGCATAGGCTGAGGATTATAGTAATGTATCAACATTAATTTCCTGTTTTGCTTGGTTATAGTATGGTTATCTAGGAGAATTTCCTTGTTTATAGGATGCACACACTAAAAGGTTAGCAGGTGACAGGGCGTCAGTTCTGCAATTTAATTCTGAAATTGTTAAAAGTATGAAGAAGACAGACACCCCTAGCTCTTGGGCTAGGTAGAGGCTGCAAACACATGTGAAACAAACGATGTGTAAGGTAGGGACAGGAGCTGCTTACCTGTCACACCACTTAGTGAGTATACACATCATCTATGGAACGCAAGCCCAGAGTGGCAAGATCATTCCATTTTTCAAGAGCAACCAAAGATCCAGATTTTTATGTGAAATTTCCCAATCTTTCAAACACTCATAAGGGCCAAACAAAACATGTCTGTCGGC
This sequence comes from Myotis nattereri, assembly GCF_964212035.1. Lineage (NCBI taxonomy): Eukaryota > Metazoa > Chordata > Mammalia > Chiroptera > Vespertilionidae > Myotis > Myotis nattereri. The sequence goes on from NC_138085.1 coordinate 62,702,049, forward strand.
TAAATTTGAACCACAGCTGCCTCTGGCCCCGAGGCATGTTTCCCAAACTGAGGCCTAGGGATAAAAGGAAACCACATGATATACATGGAACATATTCTTGGGAGCCACAGTTTATCCCAAGAGTTTGCCTGGAATTTTTTGGGACAGGAGATATTTCTATTTCCATGTTTTTAAAATACTGTATTATGGAGTAATATGTAAAGTTTGATTTTTAAAAAATTTTCAGTTGAAAGTAATTTCAAGCTTACAGAAAAAGTGTTAAGAACAAGAATATCCATAGTTTTTATACCTATTGTTAACATTTTACTCACTTGCTTTATTTGTACTTGAGTATCCTCCCATCATCTGTCATCACTTCCTCCCTCTCTATGTCCCTCTCTATACGGCTATGTATACATACATGCATTTATATGTACATATATACTAGTAAAACACATACACATATTACACAATTTTGGGGGGGAACAAGTTGAGAGTAAATTACATATACCATGGCCCTTTTCCCCTGAAAACTCCAGTGTGTAGTGCCTAAGAATAAAATAGGATAGTTATCAAATTCAATAAATTTAATATTGATGCAATACTTTTATTTACCCAATCTACCATCCACTTTCTCATTTTGCCAAGTGATCCAATTATGCAATCATCCTTTATAGCATTATCCCCTCTAATACAAGATCCAGTCTAGAATCAGGTATTGCAGTTGCCATGTCTCTTTAATCTCCTTTAATCTGGAACATTTCCATAGTCTTCCTTTGTCTCTATAACATTAATACTTTTTAAAAAGAATTCAGCGTTTCCTCATGATCAGATTCAGGTTATGCATTACTTACTAGAGAACTGCATAAGTGATGTGTTCTCAGGGCATCACATTCAAAGGCACACAATGTCCACTAGTGCTATTTATTTTGATCATGCACTCAAGGTGTTATTTCACGACTGTATAGTGTTATGACATTTTCCCCCTTGCAACTAATAAGCAATATATAGATATTTAAGACCATGCAAAAATCCTGCTCATCAAAATATCCCCTAGATTTAGCATCTATCAATGATTCCCATCTGAATCAATTTTTATTATAACGGTTGTGAAATTATCATATAAACTTCTAAGTTAAATAAACTCCAAGTTTTGGCTACACCCCCAGATCCCTTACGTGTAAGTGCTCAGTCTCCTCCACTTTAGAAGCACCATAGTGCAATGGTATGTGTGCAAGACTGAAATAATCAGGCACAGCCTCCTGAGGAGAGAGAAAAAAAGTGTGCTTGAGCCATGCCTTAAAGACCAGATACATTTTCAATAGCTAACAAGGGGAGAATCAGTCAAGAAATACAAAACTTCATCAGAAAAGCTAAAAACACAATATGGTAAATTATTTTGGAAAAAAAACATTTTTTTAAATCCTTTACAAAGTAACATATCCTAACCTATCAGTTTTATAAAACCACATTTCTGCATACTGAGTTTGCCTCAATTAAACTGATTCTAGCCCAGGTTGTGGCTCAATGGTTAAGCGTCGACCCATAAACCAAGAGGTCCCCATTTCCAATCCGATCCCCTTCCCCCTTGGTCAAGGCGCATGCCCAGGGTTGCAGGCTCCATCCACAGCAGAAGGTATACAGAAGTATCTCTCACTGATGTTTCCATTTCTCTATCCCTCTCTCTCTAAAATTAATAAAAACATATTTTAAACTGATTTTAGAACTATATATATTTTTTGCTGCTATTAACCGTATTCGAACTGTTATATTCAGATTCTAAAAAGTTCAAAAACAAAGAACACAATTCAATATAACTACTTCTGATTGTTCATCCTCTCACCTAGTCTCTCAAAGATGGGGATTAGCCACTAGAAGTGTACCTTTCATCTGACTGTGACCCATAGTAAGAAAACTTTACAACGTAATTCTAAGGTAAAAATATAAAATTGAAAGTTTCTTTAATCAACATTATGTGAAGCATCAAATTTTTTTATGTTTCTTTCTTCCCCTCCTTATTCTTTTTTAAAATTTATTTTTTTTTATTTATTTATTTTGGTTAATCCTCCTTGAGGATATTTTTCCATTGATTTTTAGAGAGTGGAAGGGAGGGAGGGAGGAGGGGGAGAAGGGGAGGGATATCAGTTGCCTCCAGCACACACCTTGACCAGGGCCAGGAATCGAGCCTGCAACCCAGGTATGTGTCCTAGACCGGAATCCAACCCCGGGACCTTTCAGTCTGCGGGCCGATGCTCTATCCACTGAGCCAAACTCTTTATTCTTTTTAGTGTTGGTCTTAACCCCAAATAAATCAATTTCTAAATCCATAATAACAGTTCATACACAAGACCTGCACTTGAAAAACAATACCCTAGAACAGCCGTGGGCAAACTACAGGCCCGCGGGCCGAATCCGGCCCGTTTGAAATGAATAAAATTATTGGAAAAAAAAGACCGTACCCTTTTATGTAATGATGTTTATTTTGAATTTATATTAGTTCACACAAACACTCCATCCATGCTTTTGTTCCAGCCCTCCGGTCCAGTTTAAGAACCCATTGTGGCCCTCGAGTCAAAAAGTTTGCCCACCCCTGCCCTAGAACCTAGCGTAGAGCTCTTTATCAGATGGCCAACAAATTTCTTCCCCAGATTTTACTCATCATGAAATCTCTACTGCTCTGCTGTGAAATTTCAGACACAAGAGTTAGCCTTCAACAGATTTGTAATTTGTCTGGAGAAATGAGACTTATAATAATTGTAAGACTTGTAAAAATTATTTATACCTTATAAGAAGAGATATTCCATGATAAGTGCTCTAAGAATGCTCCTATGCTAAAAGTCCAAGGGGTAAATACTTTAGGCTGGGAATGAAAGCCACAAATAAGGAAGGGTGTTTAGAAAGTGATATTTGAATTAGACCTTGAAGGGTACTGGGAATGTCACAGGGATGAAAAAGTACCAACCAAATTTGGGAAACAAGAAATAGGTCATTGGCCCGGAAATATTAAGACAGCAGAACAAGATAATGGAGGGCCTCGAGAACAAGGCTAATGTTTGAAATTAGTCATTAAGGCAATGAAACAATCTAAAAGAGTGAAAGGCACAATCAAAGCACTGCTTTAGAAAGATTAATAGGAAGCTCCCCCCCCCCCCCCCCATAAATGGAACAGGTGGCGGTTCTTGAGGCTATCAATAATCCAAACATGAAATAATATTTGAATTGTGGTGGTGAAAAAGGCAAGTAAGGGATGAGAAAATGTGACAAGAATTGACAAATCTTAGCAGAGATTTTAATGTGGTAGGCAAAAATGGTAAGGCATCAAACATGATTCTGACCTTTCAGGGCTGGGTAATACAGACAGTGGAAAATAAGGGAAAATGCTGATTTAGAGGAAGAGTAGTTCAGATTCAGGCATATTAGATATAATGCACCAGTGGGTTACAAAGTCAATAAAATGGGGTAGGGAAAAGATATTGGACTCCATCAGAAAAATCTCAGTTCAAGCAAAATAATGGTTAGGATCCAATGGGGGGTGGGGGGGCGCGGAAGAGTGCAAACTTATAGCTATAACATTATTTTAACTATGTAAAAAACTAGGCATAAAAAAAGACTAAAAACAAGAATATCAACATGTTAACATTAGATGCATACAGATGAATTAGAAATAACAATGTTTTCTTCTTTTGTACTGTTTTCATTATTTAAAATAATACAAATACAAACCTAACAAGTTAAGTCTCCCCATCTCTCTCCCCACCAAAAAATTGAAGAAAAAAATCTGGATCTAAATATCTTTTTTTTAATCTCAAACTCTTTGAACCTCAGTTTCCTTATCTACATAAGGGGAATTTCTTTTCTCCCCAGGTTACTGTGCAGATTAAATGAAATAAAGCTTTTTGTTAATTATATAGCAATAAGCAAAGTTAAGGCATTACAACAGTCTGAGACAACTGAACTATAGGACAAAGTATCATACATAGATTCAGAAATATACTACAGACAACTAAACTATAGGACAAAATATCATACATAGATTCAGAAATATACTATAGATATTCCACACTGAAGCAAAAGTTGATGAAGATTATTTCCTTACTTTTTTAATGCCTTAAAATCCATCTAATTTAAAATCATATTGTTCTTCTCAAATTTCTTATGAACATTGAAGTTTTACATGTTACAGAAATGGACTCATATATATAAAATTAATATAGTACTTTCCCCACAAGTTATTCAAACTTAAATATAGACAGAAAAAGACCTAGTAATATTATTCCCTAATATTACTCCATTGTTTTAAAAAGCCAGGGTCTACAGAGATAAATTTAGCAATCTCCAAATGTTCTTTCAGAAGTTACAAGCTTGATACATTACACAGCATTCTAAATGGTGCTTTTCCCTCCTCTACTCCCATTTCAAGTACTTTACTTATGCTTAAACATATCTATTTAAAACTGGATAGTAAGCTCCTAAAAGGCTGATTTGTCCTTCCCCTAAGAACAAGCAAACATAGTACTGGTCATAAAAGAGGTGTTAATCCACATACATGTACTCTAGCTAACTCATATTACAGATGCTGCAGGGACCATGTAAGAGTTATTATTCATGTCATGTAATATAACATAAGCCTATCTTCAGCCTTTTAAGAGACAACCAATAAGAAATTAAAAGTTAAGCCCTAACTGGTTTGGCTCAGTGAACAGAGCGTCGGCCTGCGGACTGAAGGGTCCCAGGTTCGATTCCGGTCAAGGGCATGTACCTTGGTTGCGGGCACATCCCCAGTAGGAGGTGTGCAGGAGGCAGCTGATCGATGTTTCTGTCTCATCGATGTTTCTAACTCTCTATCCCTCTCCCTTCCTCTCTGTAAAATCAATAAAATATATTTTTTTTAAAAAAGAAATTAGCCCTGGCCGGTTTGGCTCAGTAGATAGAGCGTCGGCCTGTGGACTGAGGGGTCCCAGGTTCAATTCCGGTCAAGGGCATGTACCTTGGTTGCAGGCACATCCCCAGTAGGAGGTGTGCAGGAGGCAGCTGATCCGTGTTTCTCTCTCATCAATGTTTCTAACTATCTCTCTTCCTTCCTCTCTGTAAAAAAATCAATAAATATTTTTTTTTAAAAAGAAATTAAAAGTTTAAAGAAAATTCCCCAAATAATGTTATCACATGAGAAACATTGTATGTGACTAAATATATAAAGAATGCTTTAGACTAGATTTGTAGAAATCATAGGCTGCATTGTTCCTTCAAGAAAGCAAGAGTATATGAGATAAGAATCATAGTCCTAATACTGTAATGTTAAAAATATTTTCTTAAAATATTTCATAAATTGAAGCATACTGCTACTATTTGTTCATATATCCTGCACTCAGAATGTTATGTTTCTTATACTAACCCTACAATTTCATTCATGACAATCTTTCTTCAGAAAATAAATTGAGTTTTATTTGGGGGTTTTAAAAAAATCTTCGGAGCAGAAACAGTTAAAACTGACACAGTTAACTGTATGTTGTCTTTAACTTACTTTAGTATAAAGTAGTAAATTCCAAGATAAAACTCTGAAAATTAAAACCTTTATTTTTAAAAGACAATAAAAAGACTAAGCATGAAATGCACCTATCCCCTGCCTTATGAAAATCAATAAAAAAGCCATGTCAATAGCTTCCCACTTTTGCACATATCCCTACGATTTAAAATATATACTGTATGTACATTTTGTACGTGTATGTATACATATATAGTGATTTGGAGGCTGGACATCAAGATAGATTACTCAGGGAACTCCCCCACCACACACACACACACACACACACACACACACACACACACACACACACGAAGTTTTTAAAAAATCGTTTCCAAAGTGCTGCCATTTTTAATTATAATTCGTAAACGAAAGGCTACTAGCCTAAGGGAAATTCCAAAGTACAAGCACCTGCCAGCCAAGTTGCCTGAAACTTATCAGCTGCAGAGATTTAAAGCATCCTTTAGTTGTTTTTACATAAAACAAAAGTTATACAACTGGCATATTATTTCAATGTAGTGCACATAACATGGCCAGTCACTTAACATTCCTCTCTATTATTTCAAAAACCACTACACACACTTTTAATTGGCATTAGACATCTTATAAAATGCACATAATAGAATGTTTTCTTTATCTAAACACTCAACAAGGGTACAGTTTAAATTTTAAAAGGTTTCCACTTACAAAGTGACTTACCATAAGATTCCCTTAAATAATCAGTTTCTCTAGAATCATTCTGTTTATAAAGCACTCAACTTTTCTGCTTATAAAAATACAGTTTTATCACTATAAAACTACCTTTTTAAGAACCCATCTAGTGTATAAAAAGAGATGCACACATACACTTCCTTGAGAAAACAAACGCTTTCAATACTTGTGACCCCAGAAGAACTTCACATGTTTTGAATTCTTGTTTGGTTAAATAAAAAGTTTTTAAACATCTACTAGAATACAAGTGCTTGCCTTTACATTCATAGCTCTCCTGAAGATAAAATAAAGATCAATGTAACTCTCAGCTCTAGACTAATGAACTGCAGAGAACAGAACAGGCAATCTGGCAAGAGCGAGCAAAGCTCTGCTTAAAGGCTACCAGTAAAATATACCAGCACTATCCCTCCCCCACCCCCACCCTTTAAGGTTTCAATTAAGATGAGGCCTAGTTTCTCTCTTACAAGGGGCACAGAAAGAAAAAGCACAGTGCTCCTGCTGAGAAGTCTCTTCATCGAGATCAGCTCCAGAAATACTGCCAGGAGCCATTTCTTTCCCTCTCTGGTGACACAGGTTCCTCTCTTTAGAGACCAGCATCCCCCCTGTTGCTGATCAACACCATATCTAAAGAAAGGAAAAGTTTCATCAATGTACCACTGAAAGGATGGCATCAAATGAATAAGAAAAAAAAATCCAATACTCAGGTCAACCCTAATGCTTTTTATGAAACGTGGGAGCCCCAACTAAAATTCACCTTCATCTAAGTGGCCTCATGAATTGGCAAGAGGGATAAAGTTATTTAACAAGGCATATCCACTATTTCAAAATAAAACTTAGTGCCCCAACTGATGAGAAAGACACCCTCAAAACACAGAAGAGGAAGCTTTGGCAAGTCCTTACCAACAGGAGAGAAGCAGAACAGCTAATTCTACTGGGAGTAGTGGTTCCACCATTCCTACAGGCTGAGGAGCCAGCATCCCTCAAGGCACTCAATGTTTGCCCCAGTGTACAATCACCCACTTGCCACCATATAAGACAAGTCTTTAGGTCCAAGATAATTGGCAAATAAATTCAGGCAGGAGGGGGGAAAAAAGCAGTGAATAGTTGATGCCTTTTTAAAAGGAGCCTAAGTGAGGGCATGGGGGGGGGGGGGTAGGGGATCACGTGGGGATAAGGACACATATGTAATATCTTAATCATTAAAAAATATATTTAAAAAAATAAAATAAAAGGAGCCTAAGAATGAAGCCACCTCACTATGCAAGGAATCAAAGACTAGAAAATGGACAACAGGTGCCTTTGCGGGGGAAAAGAGTAACACTCAGCTGCCTAATTTAGGATTTCACTCTCCGAGCACTCTAATGTTGTTTTCTTCCCAAAGAAAGGGCCCCAGTTACAGTGTTTTGCCATTTAATACTTATAATGGGCCCATTGCTCTTGGGCTGACTTTTTCACTTGAGATTTAAAAACCCATCTAATCCCAACATGGCCCGATCGTCCACTGACCCAGGAACATGAACCAACTAGGGGCTGGTAATCAAGAAATGCACAAAGAAGGTGTTTGCATACAAGCTACCTCTAAATAGAACGCTCCGAATACAAATCCAGCAGCAGGTATCACATAACTAACTGCAGGATCAGCCCGAGCAGAAACGGTTTCTCTCCCCATCACCACAATCGAGCTCAATCTTTACAGTAACCGGATTCCGGTGGCCTCGAGGAACAGGAATTCCAGACACAGGTTAGAGGGGTCCCCCGAGTACCAGCCTCAAGTTCTGGTTCCCGGAGCCAGTTACAAAATTTGCTACCTTTATTTGGGTGAAAGGGGACACAAAGGATACTCGAGCCTACTTCATAACCTCTTCCCTTTCTCCATTCCACAAAGACAGCAGACTCCAAAAATGGAGAATCCTTTCTTCCCCTGACAAAGGCCCCCTTTCCTATGCATTCACCGGGCAGGATTACGTCTCCCCAGCATGCCGGCAAAGCCAGAAAAAAAAAAAAATCCTGCTTTCGTTCCTCTTAAAGAGGGTCCCCCAACCCCGAGGCCACCTCTCCCTTCTCTGTATTAAACAAGTGATGCTTCGGTGTGTCTGGTTCTCGCCACCGCTGCAAAACGTTCAGAGAAGTGAGGGGAAGTTGTCAGCTACTGAAAGATGCAAGAAGTCTCCAAAAGTCAAAGCGAAGACGGGGAGTTTGGGGGTGCCTCCTTCTTGAGAAGACACGGGGGGTCCCTACACTAAAAAGGGGGGGGCTCTGCGTGGGTAAGGGGTGTCCCAACTCCGAGAGTTCAGTGTGTGGGAAAAAGGGAGGAATGTTATACCTCGAAAAAGGGTCTGTGTGGGGGGAGCCCTGAGTGTATGGGGACGGGCGTACCAGCTCTCGGAGAGGAGGGGTTCCCGCTTTGGGGAGAGGAGGGCCAGGCACCGAGGGGCGCGGGGAGGAGAGCGGGGTCTCACCGAGGAGGGCCGGGCAGGGGGGAGGGGTTCCGAGGCCACCGCGGCCAGCGGAGGGGCGGCAGCCTCGAGGGGAACATGTGCAGTGGAACCACCGCCATCCCGAGGGGCAGGGTGGAGAGCAGGGCCTGGGCTGTCTGGAGAGGCGACCAAGTTTCCAGCCTGGGCAGCCCAGGGAGGATTTCCCAGCCGTACTCACCGAGGCTGCCGGCGAAACCGTCCATCTTGCGGGGGAAAGCGCCGGGCTCCGGGCTCAGCGGGGCGGGCACTTCATTCAGCGGACGGAGAGAGTGGCCGACGCGGAGCCTGACCCGCTCGCTCTTTCGGTCGCCCGGCTCGGCTCCCAGCCCCCGCCCTCGTCGTCCGCCCGTCTGCCCGTCCGTCGGTCCGCCTCCGGAGAGTCAGTCGCGGCCGCCGGGGCCACTTCCCCGTCAGGTTGAGAGCCGCGCCGCTCCGCCGCCTGCCCAGCCTCCCTTCCAGGCAGCAGCCGCGAGCGCCGCGCCGCGCCGCGCCGCGCCCCGCCCCCGCGCCCGCGCGCAGCAAGAGCCCCGCCCCCGCGCACGCCGTCACGTTTCCGACTCCGCCCCCCACGTGACGACACGGAGGCGGGGTCTTGGCGACCCTTCCTTCTCACCTTGCCTCGGCCTGGGATTCCTCCCACCTCGCGCGGGACTGGTGGCTGCGCTTGCGCAGTGGGCTTGCTGAGGACCTGGGACTACTTGGGTCTGAAAGCTAGTTGAGAATGGGTGGGGGGTAAGGAGGGGCCTCTGACGTAGGATCTTCAGGAGCATGGAGCCCAAGATCTGGGGAGTCCAAGTCTGGAGCCCCCGCCTACCAGGAGATGGTCACCCTGTTTATACTGCTAGGACACTGAAGAGGCAACCACGTGCTGGAAAGGATCCCTTCTTCCCCGGGTTCACCCTCTGCCCCAATTGGGTAAAGGACAAATAGGAGCAAGTCTTCTTGACTAACTCAAGGCCACCATTGCTACAGCCACAGGACCCAAGACAGCCAGAAGCGAAGAACGTTAGTGCTGGACAGGACCCAAGAGTTGAACCTGCCTCCCCTTTAAGTTGGACGCTGAGCCTTAGAAAGGACATGGCTACCCAAGGACATGGAGCCTGGTAGAAGCAGAGCAAGAAGCCCGGCTTCTTAACGCCTCCTGGTGTTCTTTCCACAAGGGATGTAAAGGAACCTCTTCTACAGCAGATGATAGGATTAATTACCTACTAGGGAACTATATATGACAAAGGGTTGAAATGAAGTAAGGCTGAGTTTTAGGCCCAACTCCATGTGCCTCAATAGGTGAACATAAAGTCACTGAACTTATTTGGGCCTCACTTAATTCATTTACAAATGGGAGGACTGGTCTCATAGCCAAAATATCTAAGTATACAGAGCCTTTATCTTCCTCCTCCTTCCCCCACCCACCCCTATTCTTCATCCCTCCAAAGGCCTTCCTCTAGTTTCCAAAGTCCCTCCGGGGACTTGGTTATGTGGATCAGAGTAATAAGAGGAGAACTTAAGGTGCTCAGGAACTAAATTGATCTATGCAATAATAAAGAACTGAGTTAGAAAGGGGAGAGTAAGAGTCATTCTAGAGCAGTGGTTCTCAACCTTCCTCATGCCTCGACCCTTTAATACAGTTCCTCATGTTGTGGTGACCCCCAACCATAAAATTATTTTCGTTGCTACTTCATAACTGTAATTTTGCTACTGTTATGAATCATAATGTAAATATCTGATATGCAGGATGTATTTTCATTGTTACAAACTGAACATAAAGCATAGTGATTCATCACAAAAACAATATGTAATTATATATGTGTTTTCCGATGGTCTTAGGCGACTCCTGTGAAAGGGTCGTTCGACCCCCAAAGGGTCGCGACCCACAGGTTGAGAACCGCTGTTCTAGAGAGAGTTGCAGGAGAGAGAAACAGAATGAAGAATGGAGATGAGAAATAAGAGGTAGTAACTGCCATAATGAGAGGGACTGAGAGGAATTAGATGGTCGAAAGGATTGTTAAACATTGTGTTGCTCCCTGGTTAAAACATTGTCCCAATTCATCAAGGTTGTGAGTTCTATCCCCAGTCAGGGCACATGCAAAAACCAGCCAATGAATGCATGAATAAGTGGAACAGTAAATCTGTTTCTCCCTTCCTCTCTCTCCCTAAAATCAATTAAAAACCAACATTCAAAGAAAAACACATTTTGTTACTGTCTTGCAGTATACTTTTCCCTTTTTGATGCCTCTTTAAAAATCTTCCCTAGAAGTCTAAATTACTTTTCATTTCTTTTTTGGATATCAGACCTATGTGTCTTCTGAAAACCGTATTATGTGGAGACTGGCCATAAGGCAGCCAAGATAAATTCAAATTACAGACAAAATAGTTTCTAAAGTTTCCTCCTTCAAAATTAAATTATTTACCCAAAGTTTCCCCTGCTATGGACACTTTCATTCCTCTAAGTTTCTAAATCTAACCATTTAATATTTAAGAAGGCCTTGATTCTGACAATTGCTCTTCTGTTTCTACATATAACACTCTCTGTCAAGTAAAAGAATAGGAACTTGCATTCTCTTTGATTACCTCTTAATATGATGATTTTTTTTCTCTTAATAGATATCCTTTGCTGGGATACTGTTATATGACAGGTTTTGTGCCCAAAACCTGTTTGTTTTTTAAAGTACTATGAATATGATAGTGGTTTTTAAAATAACTTTTTAATAGGATAAAAATATTTTTTAGTTTTTAGTTTCTGGCATGGTTGATCAATTTGTTTTTATTGCTGATAGCTGGGATGCATAAAAAAATCACTTCTCACATATAGTACAGGTTGTTTGTAGTATTGCTGTAGAAATTCTGATTAATTCTATTTCAGGTGATTCCCATTTTAAAAAAAAGAAAAAGAAAATATATGGTGAATTTTAAATTATACGCATTGCATTATTGAGTATATTCCTGACAGGAGAGAATTTCCATTGTGGGTTGACATCAGTGAGAACAAAAATTTCCACTTACAATTTATATATATATATATATATATATATATATATATATATATATTTATATATATATTCTAATATATATATTAGAATAATTTTCCCTAGACTAGCTTCTGGCTCATGTTTCAATCCTTGTTTCTACCACACTACCCACATACTTCCAGTGGCAGCCATATAGTCATATCACATTATATAAACCTCTAGTCCTTACCTCCATGACAAGATGTCGGAATCATCGAATTATTCCTGGAACCTATTGCTAAATGAAGATAGCCAGCAATAACTTATGTGTAAGTGAGATTATAGAAGAGACTCTTAGAAGAGACTCATGGAGCATGTTTCATTAAAGTCATAATAAATCTGCCTGTCTCAGTTGCTGTTATTTTTACAAAAGTAAAAAAAGGGTTCTTTGTTTTTATTCTGTGTTTAACATAAGCAGTGTATGAAAAAGTTCCAAAATCTGTAAGAGGCTAAATGGCAATGTTGTTCTAGCTCCTCCTAACCATAAAAAATGTCTAGGGATAAGTTTAAAATTACTGCAAGAGAAACAAACAAACAAAAAGTGTGAGAGGATATACTCCAAAATTTTGTTTGTTTGTTTTTGTTTTTGTTTTGTTTTTTTAAGTAGTTGCCTCTGGGAAATGAAATTAAGTGGGGGAAGGGAAAGGTAGGAAGAGATACAGGGGGTTTCCCTTTTATATTATTTTAACATCACAAACATTATTAATTTTTAAATACCATTAAAGATGCAAAACCAAAAAATATGTTGCCATGCATATTAATTCACACACTCACCCACAAATTGTATCTGAAGACACTGATTTAAAATAACTGTTTTACCAATCTTGGCAAGATTGTTATCTTTCGCCTAAGGCTTTCCACACTTACTGACCTTAGCAGTGCTGTGTGTAAATTCTTGGCAAGAGCTTGTGAGACTGAAATCTATCCTCTGGAAATCACCAAACAGGCTTCATTTAGGGGGATTTGCTTCGTGGATGCATGAGTGAGTGAATGACTATGGGGGCTCAGGTTAATTTTGGTAGCTCTGATGGTGCCATGCATGACTAGTAGAAAGAAGAGACCCAGCCTGGGCTATGGAGCTGTGTTTTCCCAGAATTTGTGACATGATGTGAGGCTTAAACTTATTGAAACTGTAGAACCAATAAAGTTTCTATGTGCTAGAGCTTCACCACATTTACTGGATGTTGGGCAAGCCTTAAAAATAAGAACTGGTCATTTTCATCTGTTCACCATAACTATATACTATTTCCCCACAAGGAATTCATAGCAGCTTCTCACAAAATTCTACAAGGAAATACTTTTCAATAGCAATGTTGTAATGGAAAGCAGCCAGTCAGGGAAATTCAACTCTAAAAATTAATAACACTGGAAGCTCTCTATTTGCAAACAAAATATTTCCAAAAGGTCATTTGTAAGTCAGCTGTTTGAAATTAGAAACAAGGCTAAAGATGGTGAGTAGATTGCCATTTAGCCCCCAAACATGTAGCATGCTAATCCCAACCTGCCTGTGTTAAAACCACAATCATGACAACCTTACTAAAGGTTTTTGAACCAGACAGGTCTGTAATTGAATATTGTCCATTACAAGCATCTGTGAGTTGATGTTGCAACCTAAGTACAACACCCTTCCAAATTTTAAAGAGCTGACTTAAAAATACCCTAGGAGGTATGCTTTTTTTTCTCCATTTTTTAAAAACATGAAAATGAGCCTCAAGAGTATACAAGCTCTTTCCACTGCACTAGTTTGCCCCTTAATATCACTGGAATTCTTCTATTGTGGGGATCTTCGAATGCCAGGCTGAGATAGCTATCAACAATGTAATTTTAGCAACAAGTGATATTGTCAAAATGTTGCTACAGAAAAATTAACCTATGGGTGGATAAATTGGAAGAGACACTGGAAATAGGAAATGCAGGTAGAAGGCTGCTGCAGTGGAGTGGTAGTTGCAGAAAGTCCAAGAAGAAGAGAATTGAAGGAAAACAACAAATAAATCAACAACAAACAAAACCCTTGCAGACCTGGATGACGGGCTGCCTCAGAAGCTAAGAGAGAGGAAGGAGGTTATCCAGGTGCAACTCCCAGTGATGACGAGAATGATGGCAACATGATAAAGAAGAGAAAATATAGTGGTTAATTGCCATTGTTTTTGTTGGCCCTGTCAGGACCCCTTTCCTTTTGTGGGAAGCTGAAGGTAATTAGAGGTCATCTTTGGCAGCTGGGGCTCAGGCACATGACTTTGACCAACTGGAAACCTTAGCTCAGTCTTTTAATCTGGGATGAATAACATAAAAACTACCAGTTAGGGATCAATACTAGAAGGAAGCTGAAAAATTGAAGATGAGTAGTGATCATGTGGGGCTGGGGGCGGGGAGGGGGATGAAGAGGGCCAGCCAGCTCCAGAGCAGCATCCTCAAAAGGCACCTCCTGTGGGGTGAAGTGAGCGGTGCTCTCCATGCCCTAGATTGCCTGGGTCCTGCCCATTTTCCATGCGTGGTCCTCTGCATTCCCTATCGACCCAGTGACCACCTGATATCTTTCCAGGGAAGTCATTTTCTGCTGCAGTTAGCCAGAGTAGGTTTCTGTTGTTTGTAGCTGAGAACCCTGTGTGGTATGAGCACTGACCTTAGTTTTAAACAGATTGTGCTGGTATCATGCCCAGATGCCCAGATGGAAGCTTCCAGCACGTTAATTTGAAATGTGAGATTAGAGTTTAGGTAAGGGTTGGGCCTGGGAATATAGATTGAGGATACTTCTAACTGGAGCCAAAGATTCAAGCCATGAGAAATTGTCAAGTGAAAAGATTTAAGAGAGAGGAAATGGAAATGAGCTGAGTGCAGAATTTGAGGGAATGCCAATATTTAGGTGGCAAGAGAAGGAGTTAGGGAAGAAGAAGTAACAGTTGTAGGAGGCAAATCATGCTAGTGGCACAACACAGAACCCAAAGAAGCCAGGACTTAAAAAAAACATATTCTGGAAATCAGATGCTATTCAATAGTACAGGGTCCAGGGAAGATAAGAATGAAGCCCTAGATATAATGATTAGAAAGCCACTGATTTTTAGAGAGCTCTTTTATTATGATGGTGGGAAAAGAAATCAGGGTGCAGGGCGTAAATACTGAGAGGGTGGTGTGAAAGTGAAAGGAGAAAATATAGGCTACAGTTTAAAGATGTTTGGCAGGATTTTGACTGTCTTGTTGACTGCTGAATTCTCAGCTCCCAGAAAGGTACTTGCAATATGCAAAATCTCAATACGTAATTGTGAAGTGAATGGACAACAAAGAGCAGAAGCAGAAAATAAACTTGAGCTGAACTATGGTAAAGGGGCAAATTTTTAGAATCACGGTTACCAGATTATGCTTGCAAGCCAGGATTACTACATCCTCTCTCACATTTCCTCCCTGAGCTGGAGAACCTGATTTCCTAGATCCTCCACTAATTACCTGCTGGATACTTCTTCCCCATTGCTTCCCTCCTCACTCCACTAGTTTGTTTGTACTATAAGCTAATATAATTAACATTCCTTAAATAATTTCTCATCCTTATTTATGTCTTATTCTCAGAATATTTTCTTTTACTAATTGATGTCCCACACAGAGGTAAGTCAAATATTCTTCATCTATATTTATTTTGTCTCACACCACACTAGAACCTCAATACACTATTGTGGATGACCAGATAAAACAAAGTCTGTTTAACTAGAAACTGAATTTCAGGTGTACCATTACATGATATCTCAATTGCACATTTTAAGAAATTTACTTACTACTTTATGGTCCTTTAAAATGCCAAATTTTAAATCCAATAACCAAATTATGAAATACAGTATCAAAACATCATAAACATATCTTTTAAAAGCACTAGAGGCCCGATGCACGAAATTCATGCAAGGGGCTCAGCCCTTGCAGCCCTGACTCCGTCCAGAAGTTTGTCCGGACAGTTGTTCCACTGTTCAGGCGTTCAGTCAATTTGCATATTACGCTTTTATTATTACAGATACCATTTGAGTGGCCTTTGATTTAAATAATCATAAAAATAAAATGTAAGATTTATTATTTTTATTTTCAATTTTTCTCTTTCCAAATGTTAGGGGTCTTTCAGTAAAGAACAGGCATTTAAAAAATAAATCGTAACTAGAAATTTAAGAAGTCATAAGTGGTTTTCAAGTGCAATATACTTGGACTATAATAATAAGATTAAAGATCTGGAGGTTTCTCATCCCAAGTTTCTGGTTCTTCATGGATGTAATTAAAGCACATAAAGCCTTTCCAATGGATTTAAGAAGCAGTTTCCCTTTTGCCTGCAAACTTCAGGAAGGCAGTCTTCAAGTGCCTATCACAGGTTCATCACAGGAGTAAGCCACATGAATGTTACTGTATCAATTTGCTTTTAGGCAGACTGAAATAATTTTTGGGAAAAGACAGGAAGAAATATAAAATGAATAATTTGCTTTGATCATGTCATTCCCTTTAGGTTTTTTTCTTAATAATTTTATATGCATGTACATGCAAGCAGATTGCATGCATGTGGACATATGTGTGTGTGTCTCCAGATAGATGGTACAGAAGCTTTTTTTGTTAATCCTCATGCAAGAATATTTTTCCCATTGATTTCTAGAGAGAGGGGAAGGGAGGGAAGGGGAAAAAGAAAGAGAGGGAAACATCCAGAGTCACCCACGTGAGAGAGACACATCAATTGGTTGCTTCCCTCACGCACCCTGGCTGGGGCACCTGCAACCAAGGTACATGCCCTTAGCTGGGAATTGAACCCATGACCTGTCGATCCCTAGGCTGAGGCTCTAACTGCCGAGCCAAACCAGCCAGGGCAAGAAGCTTTTTATATCATTCTTCACCCTCCTCCAAGTATAAAGCTTGGCTTTGCCCACATGGAGTGCTTGATCAAGGTATGAATAGTCTGTACTAGCACAGCATTTCCAGTTGCATAGGCCAATGATGTCCATTCTCAAAGTCCTCCCAGTCACAATGGATGTTTTTCATTCTTGATTACCTGGGGACTTGCACTTACTTAACTGAATGGTCATTTCCAGATAAGGCCTCCCTGGCCACTTGCCTTCAATTTCAATTGTGATGGTTGAAGTTTTGGGAGGATCTAGAAATCTGTTCATCTATGAACTAAAATGACCTGAAACTTTTATTTCAAAATGGCATCATTTTTGTAACTGGAGCCAGGATTCCTACGTGTATGGGGTAAATTTGAGTCAGAGAAAAGGTTTCCCTCAGTCATGCCACCAAGAGATGCATCATTTCATCTTGCTTTCAGAGTAGAAGGGGAGAATTAATAATAATCTCTCTTTAAGGGAAACTAGAGAGTTCTCTCTGTATAGATGAATTGTAGAATTGTATACCTGAAACCTGTATAATTTTATTAACCGATGTCACCCAAATACATTCAGTAAAAAAAAAAAAAAAAAAAAAGACTCATGGATTCAGCCTCTTTAAGTGAGCACAGGTCATCCCTCAAATGTGCAAGTTACCCCACGAAGATGGGATGAAATGGACACCCTTACAATTCTGAGGGGGTGGGGGCTGCAGTGGTTATGGAATTTTTCTGGGCAGGGTCTTTCCAGTGGACAACTTGTCAACTTATATAAAAAACCTAAAATCATTCATACCATTTGCCACAGAAAATACTCTTCTGAGAACTTATTTTGAGAAACAGTTTCTTAAATATGCAAACACTATGTAAGAATGTTCACTGCAGTGTTATTTACAACAGTGAAAAACTGAGGAAAAGTCCAATAATTAGAATTAAATAAATCATAGCATAATCATACAATAGGTTGTCATTATTCAGTATATACTTGTTAAGTATTTCAAAGTATTTCAATAACAGGTAAGGATACTAAAGTTCATAATATAAAGTGAAATGAAAAATATATACTATAAACCCAATGGTGCTATATATTCTATACACAGACAACACACAGTTGTGTATATATGTGTATCCCCCATTTTTTGAAAGTTTGCATCATGACACTTGGCTTTTATGAAAGACCTACTAATAGTACCTGTTTTCAATAAGCTGAAGATATCCAAAGAGGATTTTCACTTTTACAAAAAAAAGGTGGAAAGCACAAATAGCTTTCAGCTTTTGTTTTGCAACAGCTGCTATTGAGGCAGCACCCACCCGGGGCAGAGAGAATGGCCCTGCCAGCTCCTTCCCTGGGAACTACACTCAGCATCAAGTGCCGTAGCTTTGAACTGTGTCTGTGAGCATCTGTGCTTTATCTCGATTTATTTTGTGCATCTGTTAGCAAGATGTGTCCCAAGCACCAGAAAAGCCTAGGAAAGCTCATAAAAGTGTTTACACTTAGCTTAAAACTGGACGTTATTAAGCATATTTGGTATGATTTGATAAGTTATTTTTTTGGGTCTGGGAATGCTCAAAATTTTTTCCATATAAATTAATGTAGTTGTTTCTTCACTTTATGCCATTTTGGCTTACAAAAGTTTTCATAAGAACTCTCTACTTTCAGATAGTAGGGGAAATCTGTATATACACATAAACACACACACGTGTGTATATATATATATCCTCTCTCATATGTATCACACATACACATATATAACACACATATATCATAGATAGATAGATAGATAGATAGATAGATAGATAGATAGATAGATGATAGATAGAACAGATTTTCAAGCCTTACTGGATTACCTTCCTTCTATATACTATAACTCTATTCTCCATCTTGTATGACCACAAGAAGTTCATTCACCTCTCCAGGTATTTCTGAACACCTCCAGCAGTGTTTACAGATTCACTACTCCACACTGGTTTGTGGGGGTCACCTTACACTCTGCAGGCCTGCTCCAGGACCCTCCCAGCTCCTAATGGCTTTTCCAGCTGACTGTCACTCACCTTACATGAAATGTGAAAACCTTCTATTTCCCAAGAAGCAGCTAACATAAGGATGCAATTTTAACAAACTTTATGAAGCCTTAAGGATTACATCAGAAAATCACAGTGCAGAAAAATAAAACTTAAAAGTGGGTATTGACATCACTGCCCCTAAAGCTCCCCCTCACAGCTCTTTCCAGGAGCTCCCATCTGGCAGGCCCTCTCCTTAGCTCTCTGCCTATCATGGTGGTGCTGGAGCCTGCCCCACCCTCCTGGGTGGGAGTCTCCTCTCATACTCTTGATCCAAGTCCTGGGGCCCCAAGTTCTTATTTCTGACCTTCAACAGAAGAAGCAAGATGTTGAAATAACCTGGGCAGAGGTATACCTGCCCCCAATGAAAATGGCTGCTTGCGTTATTAAACAGAAACCTCAGCATCTCCATCTAAAACATCTGTACTTGGATTCTTCCACCCATTCAGGACGTCCCCAAGAACAACTGGTTGACACGTCTTTTGGATCCTCTAGAACATAAAAAGTTGTCACTAAAAACAACGTCCACCTTCCATCCTTAGAACATTCAAGAAAAAAATTGAAAATCTGGGGATGCAGTTTTAGACACCCGATAACAACAAGTAGTAAATAAGTTTGCACTGTGTACCAGGCACTATACTAAACACTGAACATACGTAGTACCTCATTAACCTTCATGAAACTCCTCTATGGTAAGTGTTATCATTAACTAGAGGCCCGGTGCACAAAAATTTGTGCACTCGGGGGGGAGGGGGAGTCCCTCAGCCCAGCCTGTGCCCTCTCACAGTCTGGGACCCCTCAGGGGATGACCACCTGCTGGCTTAGGCCCGCTCCCCGGGGGATTGGGCCTAAGATGGCAATCAGACATCCCTTTGGCAGCCTGGCAGCCCTCGGGGGATGTCCACTTGCCAGCGGGGAGCAGGCCTAAACTGCAGTTGGACATCCTTAGTGCTGCTGAGGAGGCAGGAGAGGCTCCCACCACCACTGCTGTACTGGCAGCCATCAGCCTGGCTTGTGGCTGAGCAGAGCTCCCCCCTGTGAGAGCTCACTGACCACCAGAGGGCAGCTCCTGCATTGAGCGTCTGCCCCCCGGTGGTCAGTGTGTGTCATAGTGACCAGTCATTCTCAGTCTTTCTGCTGTTAGGGTCAGTTTGCATATTACCCTTTTACTATATAGGATAGAGGTCTGGTGCACGGGTGGGGGCCGGCTGGTTTGCCCTGAAGCGTGTCCTGGATCAGGGTGGGGGTCCCACTTGGGTGCCTGGCCAGCCTGGATGAGGGGCTGATGGCTGTTTGCAGCTGGTTGCACCCCCTTCAGGGTGGGGGTCCCCACTGGGGTGCCTGGCCAGTCTGGGTGAGGGACGGAGGGCTGTTTTCAGGCTGGCGGGTGACTGAAGCTCCCAACCTCTCCTTCTTTTCTTTTTTCTTTTTTATTCTGGGATTTATTTACCTTCTATGGCTGTCACTGGAGCTGAGAGCCGGTTTTAGCTCTGAGGCTCGGCTCCAGCTGGCTGAAAGCCAGGTATCTGGCTGCTGAAAGCAGGTATCTGGGTTTCTTTGGCTTCTATAATTGAAACACTGTTGCAACTCCAGCTCTGAGGCCCAGCTGGCTGAAAGCAGGTTTCTGGGGTTTGTTTAGCTTCTATAATTGCAACATTGTTTCCTAGAGTGCAGCTCAGAGGCCGGCAGTGGCAGGCGGGGAACCTTGGCTTCCTCCATCACTGGACCAAGAAAGCCTCCTGTTCGCTTCAGCTGCCTGGCTGCCGGCCGCCATCTTGGTTGGCAGTTAATTTGCATATCGCCCTGATTAGCCAATGGGAAGCATGTCGGAGGTATGGTTAATTATCATGTTTGTCTATTATTAGATAGGATATTTCATATGGGTAGGAACATTTAGACAGAGAGCAGTTAAATAATTTGCCCAATGTCAGAGAGCCAGAAAGTGGTGAAGCGAGGCTATAGCCAGCTAGTCCAGGGGTGGGCAAACTTTTTGACTTGAGGGCCACAATGGGTTCTTAAACTGGACTGGAGGGCTGGAACAAAAGCATGGATGGAGTGTTTGTGTGAACTAATATAAATTCAAAGTAAACATCATTACATAAAAGGGTACGGTCTTTTTTTTTTTTTTTTTTTTAGTTTTATTCATTTCAAACGGGCCGGATCTGGCCCGTGGGCTGTAGTTTGCCCACGGCTGAGCTAGTCTCATTCTCAAAACTTAACCACCCTTAGCTACTACATTATACTGCCTCTCAGGATGGGAGGAAGGAAAGAAATGGACAGTAAAGGAAAGAAGGAAGTATGCAAAATGACTTGATTTTGGGGGGGCTGGGGGATATTTTTCAAATTGCCTAAAAGGAACTTTACCTTTAGAATTAGGAACTCGAATATCCATATCTGTATAATCTACATTCATATCCACATCTGTATCTGCAGTGTTACGCTGTATAACAACATTTTGGTTAATGCATACATGCTGATGGCCCCATAAGATTATAACGGATCTGAAAATTTCCTATTTCCCAGTGACTGTAACTTCACAATGCAACACATTATCACAAGTTTGTGGTGATACTGGTGTGAACAAACCATTTATATATACTGTGTGTACGTATAGCACATACAATTATATACAGAACCTAATACTCTATAATGATCATAAATGACTATGGTACTGGTTTATGTATTTACTTTTGTGTTATTTTAGAGTGTACTCTTTCTGTAAAAGCATGTGCGATGCCATGCTGCAGAAGTCTCATACACCTCACATTTACCACGTCTATCATGTTTCCTTCTGCTTGATTTGATCTCGTGTTGTTTTGTATAGTAACACGCCACATAGGCTTGTAGCCGTGGAGCAGCAGGCTATACCATATAGCCTAAGTGTGTCATAGGCTCGAGTCTAGCTGCTAGACCATCTAGGTTTATGTAAGTGTTCTCCATGATGTTCACACAAATAGGAGATCCCCTAATGACCCCTTTCTCAGAATGTATCCCCATTGTTAAGCAGCGCATGACTATAATCAGCACATGACTATATATCTATGAATCTGTTGGGGAGAGAAACAAAAAGCTGCTCAGAGCATCATGCATTCATCTCCCTAATTCACACTGACCCTTCCTACTTAACCCCCATAGTAGCCATCTTTTCTCTAAACAATGCCACTCACTGCCATGAGTAGGCCCCCAGGGACTGTGTCTCAGTTCTGTGACTTTAGTTGACTGGACTAGGAGACTACCTGACTCACTTTGGACCAATATAATTTTCTTACCTGAAGACTTTAATTGGAATCAAGAGCCGGGCAATCAATCTGGGTTAGAGGACATATACAGTCAGAGTAGTTTACCCAATCCCTAAATTTCAGGAGTTTAAAAAAAATATATTTTATTGATTTTTTACAGAGAGGAAGGGAGAGAGATAGATAGTTAGAAACATCGATGAGAGAGAAACATCGATCAGCTGCCTCCTGCACATCTCCTACTGGGGATGTGCCCGCAACCCAGGTGCATGCCCTTGACCGGAATCGAATTTGGGACCTTTTAGTCCGCAAGCTGACGCTCTGTCCACTGAGCCAAACCGGTTTCAGCATGGAGTTTAACTTTATTTCTCAGTCATATTACAGTACAATGTAGGTCACTGGAGATGGGGAAATGCTACGCTCCATAAATTTTATCAAATACCCTGGCTCCTTCAAGCTAGTGGCTCAACGATTCTCTAAAGCCTTAGTAAAAGGAAGAGGGAGAAGATATAGGAGTGCAGAGTAGGTTTTTTTTTTTAATTGGTCAGGCCTAGAAGTAGTATGCATCACTTCTGTCCACAGTCCACTGATTATAACTCATCACATGACCCTATGGAACTGCAAAGGATGCTGGGAAATGTAATCTAGTTGTATGTCCAGAAAGAAGAGAAAATGTGTAGGTGACCATCTATTTAGTCTCTATAACAACACACAAGTTTTGAACTGTGGGGTTCAGAGTCTGTTTACTATGCTCATGTAAAAGCTAAAAAAGCTGATTTGTAGAGACAAGAATGAAGCAGATATCCACAGAGAAACAAAGATGAGAGAGAGAGTTATGTGGTTTCTTCCTGGTTTTCAACTTTGTGGCACCACTTTTTTTTGTTTTGTTTTGCTATTTTTTGTATATATAATTTTCGTAATAAAAGATTTATTGAGCTATAATTCACATGTCATAAAATGCAACCTTTTAAAGTAAATACTATTTTAGTATATTCAGAGTAGTGCAACCATCATCACTATCTTATTCCAAAATATGTTAATCTCTGCCAAAAGAAATTCCAGGCCCATTAGCTGTCATTGTCTATTCCTCACTCTGCCCAGCCCCTATCAACCACTAATCTACTTTCTGTGTCTATGGATTAGTCTATTTCAGACATTTCATATAAGTTGAATCAGACAATACATAATCTTTTTTGTCTAGATTCTTTCATTTATTCAAGGTTTATCCATTTGTAGTATGTATCATAACTTCATTTCTTTTATGACCAAATAGTATTCTATTGTATGGATATACTGATTTGTTTATCCATTTATCAGTTGATGGACATTTGAGTTGTTTCCACTCTTTAGCTATTATGAAGAAGGCTTCTATGAACTTTGGTGTAAAGGTATTCATGTGCACATATGTTTTCATAGGAATGGAATTGCTGGGTCATATGGTACATATGGTAATAACTCTATGATTAACATTTTGAGGAACTGATGTTAGTTTTTAAGAATCCTGGCTATCCTTGAGCTATTTTAGCATCCTTCACATATTTACATGAATTTCTTTTTCTCCTTTCTTAATCAACTGGAGTAGGCTTCAATAATATTATTTGCAACCTCAAGAAGGTTAACAAAGTCACCTACTCCTGTTGCTTCTGGTTTAGACTTTCCTTATTCCTCCGCCTCCTTTATTTTGGCTCTGTTTTTGCCTGCCTATTTGATAATGCTTTAGATTGGCTTTTTTTTGGCTACAAGTATCAGGCACTCATTGCAGTTAGCTCAAATATAAGAACTTTAAGAAAGACACATGATAAGATAATGGAAGCTTTCAGAAACCAAGAACAGGAACCATAAAGGGCTGACTTCTGAGAAACTAGTACTAAAAACTAGTCCTCAATTTCAGATGTCTATACAGACCTCACCAAAAGAAATTCATGGTGTGCATGGTATTTCAATATAATAAATATAGTTCAGTCAGACTCCCTTCTGTTCTGATATTAACAGGTAACTTCTCTCTTTGCTCTCATGCCACCTCTCTAAGAGAGGGACTCTGATTGGCTCAGCATATCTTTTTTTGTTGTTAATCCTCCATTGATCTTTTAAAGAGGGGGAAAGACAGAGAGAAACATTGATGTGAGAGAATCACATTGATTGGTTGCCTCCTGCACATACCCCAGCCAGGGGCCCCTGGCTGGGGAGGAGCCTGCAACCAAGGTA
This sequence comes from Myotis nattereri, assembly GCF_964212035.1. NCBI lineage: Eukaryota > Metazoa > Chordata > Mammalia > Chiroptera > Vespertilionidae > Myotis > Myotis nattereri. The sequence continues at coordinate 62,726,078 of NC_138085.1, forward strand.
TGTGCCCTTGACGGGAATCTAACTCGGGACCCTTTGGTCTGCAGACCAAGGCTCTATCCCTAAGCCAAACCAGCTAGAGTGGCTCCACATATCTTTTTAAACCTGGCTACAGGTCATGGGAACCTAATAAATCTATGGATTGACTGCTCTTAAATCAGGTACCCATCTTTGGTCCAATCAGCTATGAGAAAATCAGAGATCAGAGAGCTGGATCATATGACACAAAGCATGGCTACTGGACCTACTTCTTCATCAGGGACCAGGGCTTAGAGCAGTTCCCACTAGATGCTACTGGGGCAGGTGGGTATGGTGATTGATTTTGGGGGCAGGTGTGTGTGAAAGATATTTTTTGTGTGTGTGATAGATATTTTTAATGAAAAACGGTTCACTTCTTTTTCAATCAACTTCTGTTTTTGGTCTTAGCAATTCTGCCAGTATATACAGGGTGGGGGGAAAGTAGGTTTACAGTTGTTCATATGGAAAACAATACAGTAATTAATAAATAATAATAATATAAGAATAACCTCTGTGTTTCATGAACTCACAACTGTAAACCTACTCCCCCCCCCCACCCTGTAGTTCCTTATATTCAATCTCCAGCTTTATGTATTATAATTAAGGGTAAGACAAGCCCATGGTTCCATCCCAACCCAGTCAACTCCTTGCTCAACTACCTCCCTGTGAGAGGAGTTAGACTAAACATGTGGTACAGATGTGGTTTGAAGAGTAAATGAGCAGAAAGGAATTCCTGAGAAGACTCTATTTCCTGTTCCCATCATAGCCCCCTCTCCCCAGTCTTCATGATCTCCCTACCTTCTCTACTCTGTTTCCTAAAACTTAAAGGGCTAGAGCCACAGCAAAAGCTCAAAAAGTGTAGCAAGTTATGCACGATTGCCAGCTCTACTTTCAGCATGTCCCAGCTAGAACAAGATAGGAGGCTCCTTGAGCCCAAAAGGAAGCTTCAAAATGGGTAGAAAACTGGCCTTAAGTACCTTCTATAAGGACAGAACCCAGAGATCGAAGTTTATTTATAAAAGAAAAAATGCAGGTTTAGTATGTTAGAATGAGCAATAACTTTTGAAATGAAAACTTAAACTCTTATTCACAAAGCAAGCAAAACATTGAAAAAACAAACAAAACCATTCCGTCTTATGAAGTCTTTCATTTGAAAAGATATTCTGATTTCCAAAGAGGGTAGGCCCACAATCTGTCCTAATTTTATTTCTTGTTCCTCTGTTTTTGTTTTTTTTTAAAATATGCTTCCCTGTGGTTAATGTCAAGTGTGAATTTGCCAAATTGTCTGGACATACTCCAAAAGAAATATCTCTTCCATATATCTAAAGAAAAAGGCATTTAGTATACACATGTCTAAAAGCTAAAGTAGCTTGAGGGTAGGGATGGGGCAGCGAAGGAGCGCAGAGGAGCCAGGATTTTATATTTTACTAGCAAACTTTTGACCAGACTTTCTGATCCTAGCATTTTAGGAATTTGAGTTGGCCAAGTCCGTTGTGAAAGGCTCAGACACAGCAAGAATCAGAAAAAGAAAAGATTACTTGCATGAGTTTTGCACCATCTAATTGGAAGTTCGCTGTTCTATACACAGGCCCGACACAAACGTGCTTGTTTATTTTTGCAGGCATGCTGTCCTGCATTGTGAGTTTGCTCAGGGGCCAGCCTGGCAGAGAGGCAGAGTTGAGAACCAGGGGCCTCTGAAGGCAAGTGCTGGGATTATCACTTGAAGGGCTTTCTCAACGCCCTGGCTAGTGTCAGGAACAGTCTTTAGAAGCACTGGCCCTTGGTAGCTGAAGGAGTCAGGTTGATTTAGCAAATCATGTTGCTTTTAGATTACTTGTATATTCCCAAGAGGCTGAATTTCCAAGATGAGGCTCCCGGTCTTATTGAAGTGATGCCACAGATTTTAGGACAAAGAATAGAGGTGTGGAATGGTTAAGAGTATGGACTTGGGAGTCAGACTGCCTACGTTGGACTTCCAGCCCTGCTTTTCCTGGCTCTGAGATCTTGGGTAAATTACTTAATCTCTCTGTGCCTCAGTTTCCCAATCTGTAATATGGGGATGAAATAGCCCCTACTTCAATGATGTCCTATGAATATTAAATGAATTAGCGTTTTAAAGGCAATTAGGACATTGTGTGGCAGGTAGTAAACAAGATATGTGTTTGTTAAATAAACAAGTAGAATAAATATACTGATATCTGGTGAACCTTGTGTTGATAGACTCTAGTACTCTGTATTCTCAAAGGAGAAAGGGCTGAATGCTAGGAACAACCTATTTTGGGGCACATCTAAATCAACCACAGTGTGATTGTTTTATGAAGTACCACACTAGCCACTTTTAAAATGAGGCATATCTATATATACTGCTGTGGAATACCCGCCTAACATACCTTGGTAAGGGAGAGAGCAAGTCCCAGTACAATGTATTATAGAAATAATTATGAGAACTAGCAGGTACTGAGTATTTTCTATGCATCAGGCATCGTTTTAAGAGTTTAACATAGCCCTAGCTGGTTTGGTTCAGTGGATAGAGAGTTGACCTATGGACCAAAGGCTCCCGGGTTCGATTCCGGTCAAGGGCTTATACCTTGGTTATAGGCTCCTCCCCGACCAGGGCCCTGGTCAGGGTGAGTGCAGGAGACAATCAATCAATGTGTTTCTCTCACATCGATGTTTCTCTCTGTCCCTCTCTCTTCCACTCTCCCTAAAATCAATGGAAAAATATCCTCAGGCCCTACCTAGCTGGATTGGCTCAGTGGATAGAGTATCCGCCTGTGGACAGAAGGGTCTAAGGTTTGATTCTGGTCAGGGCACATGCTCAGATTGCGGGCTCCATCCCCAGTGGAGGATGTGCAGGAGGCAACCAATCAATGATTCTCTCTCATCATTGATGTTTCAATCTCTCTCTCCCTCTCCCTTCCTCTCTGAAATCAATAAAAATATATTTAAAAAACATCCTGGGGTGAGGATTAACAAAAAACATACCAAAAAAAAAAAAAAAAGGAGTTTAACATGTATTAAATAATCTAATTTCCATAACAAAGAGGGTACTAGTTTTTCCCCCATTGTGAAAAACTGAGTCTCAGAGAGGTTAGATAATTTGTCGAAGGTCACCCAGCTGGGACTTGAATTCAGATGGTCTTGCTCCAATGTCCATTTATTAATCACAATGTTAAACTTTTCTCCCAGTGGTATAATCCCAGTCGTGTACAAATAAAACTATAGACATATAATGGTAAATATATATATCAAACAAGGCCTGGAAGCATAGACACTAACCATTAACCCCTAAGGAGGGGAGTGGGATTGGATGGGGTCAGGTGGTCAGAAGTGTAAACTCTGGAATCACACAAACACAGACTTGAATTCCATCTCAAGGCTAGCTACTAGCCTTTTTAATTTTCTTTCTGTGTATATGTTATTTTCACTTTAAGAAATACTCTTAGGGGTTATCTGAACTGTGGGATTAATAACTATTATTGTTTCCATCTTTATAATTCTGTGCAAAAATAAGTTAGAATACATGTTATCTTAAAAAAACAAAACAAAAAAAAACACAAGGCTGCATTGTAAAAAAGTGCCTTCTAGCCTCAGGAGTCCTAATGAGCTATAATCATAGAGACGCCAGACTGGTCAAAACTGGAAGAAAGAGCTATAATCACGGGAAAAGAACCCCACAACTTGAAGTATCCCAGAAAAAGCAGCTGTAATGACAGCAGGGCTGACTTCAGAAAAACAGAGACAAGAGTGGCCGTGGCAGGGCCTGCAGTGGCTGGCGTGGGCGATAACACGAAATGACATCAGAAAACAAAAACCCGAGGGCCCCAAGAAAGCGATGGGAAGGTCTGGGGTGTGAAATAAACAAGAGGGAATTGAGGAGTCAATGCTACCGTGATGTTGACTCACAGTCTGATGGTCCTCAAGACCAGAGTGTCCTGGGACCACTGAGTTTCTTCTTGCAGGCCCAGGTGATCAGCGTGACAGACCCGGTGCAGAGGCGAGATAGGAGCCTCAAGCAAGTGTTTCATCTCTCCTCCGGCCGCCTGCCAGAGCTGTGGCCCAGTGGAGCATCCTCACAGGAACGCGTGCATGTGGCCTAATGACTTGTCACACTCCTCTGCCACTAGACCGGACCCCGTAAGAGAATTCCCAAGAATTGATTTTCATGGGGACAAAATACAGTAATTCATGTTGCAATCCTGCCCGAAATCACTGAGCAAATACTTTAAGACCACATTCCTGAGAACAGCTTTGATTTACCACACACTACACGTTCCAACTGGAGTTTGAAGTGAGTGCAGCTGCCCACGTGACGCCATTTCTCAGCGCTCCCTGGCAGTTCAGGGCTCGAGAGGAGAGAGATTTGTTCAACTTCCTTTGGTTCTCACAAAGCGAAAGAAAGCAGCCCGTTACATAAGAACGCATGGACCGAGCTCCAAGGGTTCAAAAGTCCCCGATGTTTTTCCTGCCTTCGGTCATTTTTCTTTGTTTAAAGTTATTCAGAAACAGTGAAAGTTCATGAAGAAAAAAAACATCCCCAGCAGGAAAATGAGTGTGCGAGTTAGTCAGCAGCTAGACCCACTCATAGGTCCATGAGGTTGTAACTTAATCTTGACAACATAGTCTTTCCTGGAAGAGATTCCAGCAGAGATTTATCATTTTATAATTTGTGGTTTAAACTGGAGCCGTAGACCAAGCAGCTGTATTGGTCTGAGGCACTTTTGAATCTTTTTAAAGCCCCAGGAGGCAGGAAGACAGCTTCAAACTTGGGGTGAAACCGAGAGAGCACAAAAGACCAGGTTTCTGTGTGGCTCGCTTTTCTGAGGAAACGTATGGAACGCACGCCTTTGTTTGATTTAGACCTGGCGGGGGAGGGAAGCAGACTCTGATGGCGGGTTTTTCATGTGCTCCAGGGTCCCCTGGGAAATGAGGAGCTGGAAGCTGGGAGCGGGGGAAATGGGTGGAGAAAGGGGAAGCCAGGGGGAAGGGAGGAGTGCCGGAGATAACTCTGCTGACTTCACAGTTTTCCACCGGGGCTTGCCCTGCCTACCTCTGTTGACATCAAAGCTCTGTGCACTTGCTCTGTCAGTCCTGCAGGCTGGTGGGAGAAGGAACTGGCTGTTAGCCCTAGGACCACATTTCTGAAATTAACTTTGCCTTTAAAAAAACACACAAAAAAACCCAAAAACCCACACACACAGATTGTTCAGCTCTGGGTGGCAGCTCTGAGCCGCCCCCTGCGTGTGTTCAAACATCCACCAACGATGCTTCCAGAAACCTGGGCAGCTCCCCAAGGTGTCTCACTGGTTCTGCAGCAGTGTTGGCAGTCTGTGGGCCGATGGGTGTGGCTTTCGCAATCATGTTGGGGCACCTGGATTTGGGAAGACTTGCCTCCTCTCCTCGGAGCAATGCAGGGCATCAGATCGCTGCTGGCAGCTGAGCTCCCACGTCTGTTGCTACTCTCTTTCCTCCCTGCTGGAATTTCCTTGTTTTCCTTCCCATCCCTCCTTTCTGTGGAGTCCTCCACCTCTCCCCAAGGGAGGACGCAGATGAATTAAGGCAGTGGTTCTCAACCTTCCTAATGCCGCAACCCTTTAATACAGTTCCTCATGTTGTGGTGACCCCCAATTTCATTGTTACAAATTGAACATAATTAAAGCATAGTGATTCATCACAAAAACAATATGTAATTATATATGTGTTTTCCGATAGTCCCTGTGAAAGGGTCGTTCGACCCCCAAAGGGGTCGCGACCCACCGGTTGAGAACCGCTGGATTAAGACGACCATCCTGTCTGCTGTCACTAATGACTTTCAAATCTGCTTATCATTCTAAACCAGGACCGAAAGAGTCAAAGCACCCTCACTAAGCAAAAATAGTTGTCACAGATTCCACAATTTAAAACCAAGTTGCACAGTACAGATAGATACAAAACACACACACACACACACACACACACACCACATACACCATATGTACATGTGTATGAAATGCCACAATTCTTTCTTCCAATCCCATATGATACTGGAGGTGTTTGCTTCAGCTATCTTTTACTGTTCTATGTGACTTTAAAGATAAGCCTGGGCTAGAAGTAGGAGGCTTGGGACTCTAGCTCCAGCAGCAAACCTAAGCACCAGAAGCAGTTTAGAAGGTTCTGTAACTGGTTACATAATATAGTTACAGGTCAAAGGATGCCAGTGTTCTCCCTCTAACTTTATCACTGCTAGCACTACATCCTGGCTTGAGAGTGTTCTCAGAGGAGTCTGGCCCAGGCTCTTCCGGAATACTGCCACACTGCCGGCTGTCTGTGCCTGCTGTGTCCAGCTTTGTACTTGGACGGAAGGATATATTGAAGAAGAACACAGGACTCTTGTCCTTAAGGGAAGTCACAGAAATATTGCATTTTTAGATAGGGAGTTGGTGAGCGAGATAGTCCAAACTCTCTGTTTTAAAATCAGGGATTTTAAAATTGGGAAATGAAAACAGGGACAAGTTAGTTAAGCGACTGGCCTAAGGTAAGGGTTCATTGGTTCATCCCACAAACAAGAATGAGAACCAGAGTCAGTCTGTAGCACATGCACCCTCGTGACCCCAAATCCAAATATGCGTGTTACTCAAAACCAGCCTCACTACACAGATGCACCCAAGTTCCTTCATGGGTGAGGTGGCTGATGGGAAAATCTGCCCTTGGTTTTTTCGACTCAGACTAACTTTGCCCACCCCCCTGCTACCCCAGTTCTGGGGTTTTGACCAAATACTGTCAATGCATTTGAAATCAATTCAAAATGCTTTTTGGAGAGCAATCTCAGTTCAGCTTGCAGGCACTCTCGGGGGGGCCCCCTTCCAAGAAGAAATGGACCGGCATTCTGTCTGGGCTGGCCCCAAGGCAGGCTCTGCCTGCCTGGGAGTGTGTTGTCTCTGTCTCCGATAGTCTGATGGCTAAAGCTCCAGGCTTTTGCTCTTCAGTCAACACCACCAAATATTTGCAGTGCTGGCTCGGCTCACAGGCCTTAATCTTCAGCTCCCACATAGTTGAGACAATTCTTTTTTTAAAGAGACATTAAGAATATATTAAGCTTTTCTTCCATGAATTATCTTTCTCAAACTTCCATCATCATTCCTTATCCTAGTATTTTCTGAGTATCCAGTATGACGTCAGTGCTGGGGAAACAAGGCAGACTTGGTCCACGCCCTCCAGGGATCTTTAAGTGCCATGGGTAATCATCGTATAATCAAGTTAGAGATTAAAAAATAAAATACGATAGACAGCCCACAGCCTTCTGTCTCATTAATCCTGCACCCACCCCACCTAACAAAGTGAGGGATCTAATATTCAAGCTCTTCAGAGTTCTCTTGGCTCACTTCCCAGCTGTGGTCAAATTCTCTGCATGCTCATTCCTCCTTTTCTGGATTATTTGTGGAACTGCCAGGAAGGCAGAGGCATAAAGAAGGCAGGCAGTGGAGAAAAAAGAAAAAAAAAAGCATCTGCAAGCGATTGACTGAAACCAGTTGTAGCTGAACAAAGTCAGGGTTCTCATTTGCAAGCAACAGAAACCAACTCTGACTGATTTGTTGAAAGGCTATCGAGTAACTCATAGAATCACTGAGAAGGCTGGAGAAACAGGGCTAAGAAAACACGAACCAGGAACTCAGGATCACATCCAAGGCCACAGGCACAATCAATCACAGCAAAGAAAGGGTGAGGGGAGGATGCCAGTGCGGCGGCTGCCCCGTGCTGCACCACAACTTGCACGGCCACCTTCAGCCCTGGACACTGGATACCACCGCAAGCACCGCTGCCCTGGGAGCCTGGATATGTCTGTTGTCCTGCAGCCTCCCCCTAGGAAGGATTCTCCACTGTCCCTGTTACTTTGTGCCAGCAGGTGCACCTGATTGGGTGGGTTCCATGTGCAGCAGGTGCACCTGACTGGCCACGTCTTGATTGTGTGTCCATGTCCCAGCTGCAAAGGAGAAGAGAGCATCTGGCCGCCCGGGCTCTCTCTTAGGGCACCAGGATTCATAAAGTGGTAAGTAACCCTTCTCAATGTGGGAAGGGAGTGCAGATGCTGGGTAGCCAAAATGACCCTGATAAATCCCTTTCCTCTGATCCCATATGAAGAGGAGGGCCTGGGTCAACACTGTGGGCCCGACAGAGAACGGAAAACGAGTCCAGTATACACATTCCAGCACTAAGGCCAATATCCACTGACCTGAGAAGGAAGCCGTCTAGGTAAGCAAGGCCAACTCACAGAAGGAGGGAGACTTCTCCCCGCCTGGCCGTGCCCCCCCCTCCAAGCTCAGTGAGGGGAGGAGGGGGAGCTGGGGAAAGCTCCCTGGAGGTGAGAAGAGCAGTCACTCTGCTGAAGTAGCCTCTCCGCCAGCACTGGATTAGCTCTGCCTACTCCAGCCAGCCTTTTGCACCGGCCGGCCGAAAGGAGAGCGAAGCTGCCACCATCTAAAAGCAAAAGACCAAAGCCTGAATCAGAGATGTTTACCTTTGGCCTTGACCTCTCACCCCAGACCTGCTTGCTGCTTAGACTTTTTTTTTTTTAAATCTTCACCTGAGGATATTTTTTCCATTGATTTTCAGACAGAATGAAAGGGGGAGAAGGGAGAGAGAGAGTGAGAGAGACACATCCATTGGTTGCCTCCCACATGCCCTCCAACTAGGGTGAGGTGGATCGAGCCTGCAAGAGGTATTTGCCCTTGACCGGGAATAGAACCCGATGCTCTAACCACTAAGAAAAACTGGCTAGGGTTGCTTAGACTTTTGCTAACTATGGATCCTGATATACGGTGATTCATTTTGGTTTTGTCGCTGCTAGCCACCAAGCGCAAGAGCTGGCATTTGAGATGGGGGTAGGGAGAGGAAATGTGCATTAATCAGCAACCCCTCTAAGCCCCAGGCCGCAGTTTCCTCTCCCAGATGTTGTCCAGCCCAGGAGGTGGGGGGTGGAGACTGAGGTTTAGTTCTTGTTTGTTTTAGTCTCCCACCCATTTAGGGAGTTTTTGTTGTTGTTGTTTTTTTAAAGGCCCGAATAGAACCAAAGAAAGGAAACTCTTCTTGAGTCATCTAATTATTCGTTCCCCGGCCTTTAGAAGACAGGCAAGCAAACCCCAAAGTATAGCACTCATGAAAGGATGGTGCTCAGGGTCAGGCTGTCCCTCCCGTCATTCTCAGAATCCTGCCCCTGGGGAGGGCCCTTGGTGACACACTGTTTTCCTTTATCCTTTTCCTGGGGATGTGGCTGGGAAGTGCCTTGGACAGGGTGGGTGATTCCAACTGTCTGTTTCTAGCCTGTGGGGAGAAAAGTAGGATGGGAAGTGAAATGTGGCTATTCCCAGCTGTCTTTCCTCTACCCCTCACCACAAACCTACTTTCTACAGCACTCCCACCTTTTCCTTAAGGCGGTCAGTAGCTCCTCGGGGAGCCATACATGAAGGCTTCACAAAAGCTCTGGACAGCTAAAACTTCTGAGTGCCCCTTTATTAATCAGATCACTGAAAACTGATACATTTAGAATAGATTAGCTTTGCTCCTTATAAAAATGTCTTCAGGGAGCCAAGGTTCAATACTATAGTTCCAAATTTCTTACAAGGCAAACACAAGAAAAAGAAAAAAACCCAAAAACAAACCACCACCTTTTGTATATATTCTGAAAACTCAATTGAAGACATTATCCATTAGGTTTCTCAGAATCTTGTCTTTGAGGATGTATGTGATACATTTCAATTAGAATTTAACATGAGGAAAGAGATTATTTCATCATAAACTGATATTACTTCCTTTTTTTCTCCCCAGACAATAAGAGTGATGTAATCTTCTGTTTCCCCTTTTGCTTTGACTGTCAGGGAGCCCAGACTTAAATTTAATATCCATTTACAGAATTATCTTATCTCTGGTTCCTGGTCTTCCCCTTCCTCTCTGTGGTTGCTCATCTCCTCTTTCATCTGTACTTTAACTGCCTCACTTATCTGTATGTTTAATTTTGGCTACACCAGAGGTTGTTTTTGTTTTTTTAATCCTCACCTGTGTATATGTTTTTATTGATTTTTTTTTTTTTGAGAGAGAGAGAAAGAAACATGGATAGGTTGCCTCCTATACCCATCCCCCACCCCCACCTCCGAATGGGGATGTGCCCTGACTGGGAATCAAACCCATAACCTTATGGTGTATGGGACTATGCTCTAACCAATTGAACCACCTGGCCAGGGCTCCACCAGAGTTTTTTAAAAAGCAGATAAAGTGCAACAAACAGTAAAACCCACCAACAAATCAGTAACAAGGTCACCCGGAACTTGATCTCCCTTCCCTGATGTTTCCAGGCTAGTTGGAGAGACTAACTCACAAGCTGGCACACATGCAGCTATTAGAAAAATACATTCAAGGGATTGTGGAGGCATTTCAGTAAAGACTGGAGTAGTTAAGGAAAACTTCCTGAAAGAAGTGGTACTTTTGGCAAGTTTTGAAGGCTTGGAGTTAGTTTCAGGGGTTCTTTTAATTGGACCAGTTGTGTGGTTTTGTTGGGCTCTCGGAGGCACTGGGGAAAGTACCCGGGACTTTGTCTGGTTGGCTCTTTCCTGGGGGCAAATTCTCAACTTCTCTGAATGGCCAGTGCCTTGCTTTCTAGGGAGCAACTATGTGAAGGTGATAGGGTCAGTTCTCAGTAAAATGGTGAAGTAGGTGGGACTGGTCTGGGTGCTCTTGGCATTTTAGATGAGATAATTCTTCATTGGAACTCTTCCACCTACTGATGAGTTTTGCATCCTGGTTCACACCCACTCAATGCCAGCAGCAATCATCAGTCATTGGGACATCCCCAAATGCCTACACATTTTTCCACAACGCCCCCTGGAGGGCAGTAACCACCCAGGCGAGAGCTACCACTCCCTCAACACCTGAGATGCTACTCTTCAGACCAGAGGTTCTCAACCTGTGGGTTGCGACCCCTTTGGCGGTCGAACGACCCTTTCACAGGGGTCACCTAAGACCATCCTGCATATCAGGTATTTACATTACGATTCATAACAGTAGCAGCATTACAGTTATGAAGTAGCAACGAAAATAATTTTATGGGTGGGTCACAACATGAGGAACTGTATTTAAAGGGCCAGAAGGTTGAGAACCACCGCTTTAGACTGTCATCTACAACGGGGAGTTCTAGGAGTAGCAAATAAAATATAGAACATCCAGTTAAATTGGAATTTCAAATAAACAATGAATAAGTTTTAGTATAATAAGTATGTCCCAGATATTGCATTATTTGTTGCTTATCAGAAATTCACATTTAACCAGTGGTTCTTATTTTAACTGGAAGTTCTAATCACAACCCATCACCACCCCCACACAAACCTGCCTCCCTGAAGTTCCCCGGGGATTGGTCATGGTTCTGTGTGCTGTACCAGCCCTACTTCTTCCCTGTGAGACCCATCGAGTCTGCATTTCACTTCCTCAAGTTCATTCTCTGTGTTAAATCTCCGTGGTATAATAAATACTTTGAATCAGATGAAGAAATTCTTCTTAATAAGTAGGCTAGCTATCCCACCCAGATAACGTCTTATTACCTTACCCTGGTTAAAGTACACACCAGTCTCAAAAGGCCCTCACATTGAATGGTGGTCGGGAGGACAGCCAGGGAAATAGGAACCATTCTGAGGACGAGCAGCTGAGGCCATGGGACCCTCACATTTTAATGAATTCCAGCCTTGCCTGCACAATGGCGAGCTTTGATGTCTGGTCCTACCCTCAGAGGCTCTGAGTGAATTATTCTGGGAATCATTGTGTTGTTTTCCTTCCCCCAGCTCCCCAGGGTCGTTCTAACGTTGTAGCCGAGATTGAGAATCACTCCTCTACTTCCTGAGAAAAGTGAGAGAGCAAGATCGGAGAGGAGAGGGAGAGAGAAGGAGACCTGGTTTCAGGTGCTCTGCTTGGCATCTGTCATTGAGGGAATGTGGGAGAACCCAGAGCCAAACACATTCCACTCAAGCAGGGGGGAAAAAGTTCAAGAAAGCAATATACTCTGAATGTGTTCCATTTCAAGCAAAACAGATGTGAAAAAGAACTCCCGAAGAACCCAGAGAGTGCTTCGTTGTGTGCCAGACACTGTCCTTTAGGCCCCGGCAGACCACAGAAGGGCCCCTGGAGAGAGTCCCATTTTGCTTTACTACGCAATGATTCTGACCAATGCCAGCAACAGGTCCAGCACCCAGGCTGCTCACACGCGTGGCCTTGCTGGTGTTGGCTGAGGAGCAAGCTTCTGATGTCACCATGGGCACCTCTGCGACAGAGGCTCCCCTCCCTGGCTCCGTGTGGGCTCTGAGCCCAGGGTGTCAGTCCCTGTGCCTTCAGGACGCACCAGCCTCCCCTCTAACAAGTAGGTTAGCACGGAGAGGTGCGCCTTGCCGCTGGCAGGAAGCTGCTTCTGCAGAATTAAAAACCATCAGAGTTGATCAAAGGAAGTGCGGGGCAGGCTGGCGGGCGGGCCAGATCCTAATCTCTGCTTGCTGGCCTCACACATCACTGCACATGAGTCACCCGCTGAGCTCAGCGGACATGCTGTTTGGATTAGGCTTTGCAGGCGAGGTTTGCCAAGCTGGCCTTTGCCGGCTCACTGCACAGAGCAGCCGAGAGGCGTGGGAGGAAGGTGTGGGGATGTGGGTTCGATGTGGCTGCCCAGGTGCCTTGCAGGAGGCCCTGTGCCCCTCAGGTACCCGTGATTGTGGCGCCAGGGAGTGGTTGTGAGTCCTGCTCTCCCCAGTCCATCTCAGCTGAGCTCCAAGAACCCCATGAGGAGCCACAGAGCCCACACCAGGCCCACACATCATTCCTCTCTTGCCAACTCTCCAATTAAGACATACTATTACGGGACACACATCTTGCCTTCGCTCAACCATTTGCCTCTCAACGAGCAGGAATTCCTTTTCGCAGAAGCAGGCAACACTTCACCACTCAGGCATCTTGCTCAAAAGCAGTGGAGTCCAGAAAAGAAAAGGGAGGGGAGTCAGAATATAAAAATTTCTAAATTAAGAGCCAACCCATAAAAGCAGGGCTTCCCCTAGTGCCTGGCTGGTGTGACATCACCAGGAATTACTCAATGAAAATGGTGTCAGAGCAGTGGTTCGAATACATGTGGAACATTTCCTCAAGAAACAAAACTCTGCCGGAATGAAGTAGGGGTAACTCCGGCCTTGCATTTTGGGGGCTGACTCCAGAGGGGCTGGCTCTGGGCACAGAGCAGGGTAGGATTCTCTCCCAAGCGGCGCCTTCAGGAGTCGTGGCAGATGTAACCCGGTGGGCTTGTCTGCTCCCTTCTGTGGAAGCAATGGTAGGAACAAGATCACAATTCTTTGTTTCAGATTCTGCCAAGTTTTGCTTCTGTGCATGGTAACTTGGGAAGAGGCAGCCCCCATTCTTTTGTGAGCCAAGCGTTCTTGGCTTGTCATCTCTGCTGGGATTCTCTTTAGAGTGTTTTAGACTCATTTGTTAAAGGCATCTAAATGGAGGTGGCAGCCCTTGACACTTTCAAAACAAATGTTGCCACCGGTCCCTACACTGCTCTTGACTCTAAACCACACATTTCCAAACTTACCCGTTGCTCAATTAGCTGTAATTTAAAAGTATTTATTATTCCTGGCTTCAGGTTTCTTCTATCTTTAATTTTCAGGGTGGTCAAGTCTCATGAAACCTGTCTTTTCCTCTTTTATTATAGTCACTTAAAAATGGAAATGAAGATGAAGGTCCCACCCTGGGGAGCCTTCTAGTTGCTAAACACAGCTCAACAGGATAGCGGAGTGGTTAGGGTCTGACGAGCAGGCAAATATGTTTGAGGCCTGCCTCTGCCACCAACTGGAGGTGTGACCTTAGGGCAGTTTTCTTAACCCCTACAGCCTCAATTTCCTCATCTGTGAAATATGGGTAAGAGCAGTCCTAATTTGATTGGGGAGGACTAAATGAGCGACTACAAGAAAAAACGTGTAATAAAATCCCTGGCACCCAGTAAATACATAGTTAATGTATTAATATTTATATTTTAATAATTATTCTGCAACCAGCATTATAGGATAGCTAATGGTGGTAAGCTTAATCAGAATCTACAGCTCACAATTCTTCCTTCTGAAATTTCCCAGTGCCCAGAGAGTTCACATTTGCTTTAATCAAAAGTATTTGCTTGACGGTGTCTGTGCACTCTTGGTTAGGAAAGGCCATAAGAGAAGAGGAGAGGATCGCTTATCAGTGATTAAAAAGAGGTACTTACTCTTGAGGGTTCCTCTCTATAACTAGAAGAAAAGTGCCACAACTCTTGAGGGCTCGCTATGGTTGGGGCACAGAGCACAGATCCACTTCCTGGTGGAGTCTGTTAGTAGAGGAAGCCCTGGGTAGGAATTTGATGTGGCTCAACATCTATCAAGCTTCCACCAGTTCTCTGGGTAGCAGGGGATGATGGCAATGAGCAGACGTCTTTCTGCTGAGAAAGACACGGTGATGGGCAGCGTTTCTGGCGCCAGGTGGGCCCTGAGCACAGTGTACGGGTGGGGTCTGAGAAAAGGGGAACTGAAGCTGCCCTGCCGAACAAAAGCAAAGGCCAGTCCTTATTTAGTTGGGAAGGGTATGTTGCCTTCAGGAAGGTCCTCCTCCTCTCTCTCTTTTTTTTTAATGTTTTTTATTTTTTATTTTTAGAGAGATAAGAAGGGAAAGGGATAGAGAGATAGAAACATCATTGAGAGAGAAACATCATCCATCTGGGGACTGAGCCCGAAACCCAGGCATGTGCCCTGACCAGGAATCAAACTGGCTCCTGGGCCGACACTCAACTACGGAGCCAAACCTGCCGAGGCCCCTCTCCCCTCTTCAATGTGCATTTAGACCGACACTGATGGTTTGCCTTTGGGGTGTGTGATCCAGTCATTACTCACAGGAGATCAGAAGACCACAGGAAGAATGAGGAGGCGTATCTTTGACTTTGTGTTAGCGGAGGGACCCTGAAGAGAACAAGAATGGGAGAAATGAAGCCTGGGCGGATTATTCTGGCAGTCATCTAATTACATGGCATGATTTGTAATCGAGTAGCTCATACGTTGAGAAATGTATTGCTGTGGATTATCTGTATTTTCCGGATTAGCCTATATGGGGTAGAGGGCAAGGGTTGGGTGGGAATATCATGAAATGTAAGCACTGTGATAGCTTGTATTATTTCTTTTTTATGTTCACTGCTCAATTTCCAGCACCTTAGAACAGTGCCTGGGACACAGTAGATAGTAAAAAAAAAAAAATGTCGAATGAATACATGTTGCCATGGAGAAGAGAAAGCAGGCTCACAGAGGAAAAGAAGAAAAAGAGGGTCCGCCTTGGGGCTGGTCGGCAAGGCTGGGAAATGGGGGACGCCCACAAACAGACCCCACTAAAGGGTTTCCTTCTTCTCTTGGGTTCTGGGAACAATCATATTTAATACTCAGCTTTTTTTTTTTTTTTTTGCCTTCTACTTATTGCCAAACTTTTAATGAAGTGGCTTACACGTATGTGATAGAGGTGTGGCATTAAGGAGCAAGACAACAGGGCAAAGTGGCTCCCCCGCATCCTCCCTGGTATGAGTTTCCTACTGCTGGTGTAACAAATGACCACAAACTGAGTGGCTTCAACATACCACGCATTTATTATCTCACTGGCCTGGAGGTCAGGAGACCTAAAACAAGGTGTCTGCAAGGCTGCATTCCTTCTGGAGACTCTGGGTGAGAATCGGTTTCCTTGCCTTTTTCAGCGTCTAACGGCTACCTGCACTCCTCGGCCCCTCCTCACCTCCTTCTGACCTCTGTTTCTAGGACCACATCTCCTCCTCTGACCGATTCTCCTGCCTCCCTGTTTCCCGTATAAGGACACTAGAGATTACATGGTGCTCACTCAGATAATCCAGGAGAATCTCCCCATCGCAAGGTCCTTCCCATCATCACATCTGCAAAATCCTTTGTAAGGTAACACATCCACGGTTCCAGGAGGGGAACATTCTCAGGGGCCATTACTCTGAGGGTCAGGGGAAGAGGGCACCCCTGAGCACAGAGCAGAACTCACACACAAGAGCAGGGACCTTGGCTGTGGAGTTCTGGAGCAGATAAAAGCAGAGGAACAGGCTCCTGCAGCCTGGACTGGCTTTGGAGATAAGAGACCAACTTCCTCTCTGCAAAAATACTGGAGGAAAGTGATTCTTGGTGACAGAGGCAGGCAGACAGACTCTGCTATTACAGATACAGGGGCCATCCAGACGGCAGACTCTCAGGTTACAGCTCTTTTCCAGTTTGGGGGTGAAGAATCTGAGACAATTTGTATAGTGCAGGGCCTGGTGTATGGCAGGTGTGCAATTCAATGAGAGCCGTCTATTATTAATACCAGAAGGAGAGGGGCCAGGAGCTTCCAGAGCCCCAGCTGTCTGGGGAGGCAGGACACACACGGCCCTACGGCCCTGAACTTGGGAAAACAGGAAGCCCCGCCAGAAGGGAATAAGGTACGAGGCAGGTGTGCCGAGGTAGGGTTTCAAATGCTCTTTATCTGAACTTCTTCCCACACAAGCTAGGAGGAAGCATCTGGCCGGTTCTTTAATGAGACTTGGAACTCCCTGCTGCAGTCAAGAAGGAAATATTTCTGTGGTTTTTCTGTGGGGGAAGAAAGTCATAAATCTTTCTGTTGTTGAAGGCACACCTTTCAGTGGTGGAGCGCTGAGAGGGACACGTTATTCTTAAAGTGTCCGTGCTTGAAGGTTTACAGGCAGGCCATCGGGAAGTTTCACGTGGACCCTGATGAGCAAGAGCAAAGTATGAGCTGGTGGTCACAATCTCTAGTCACACAGCATACAGATTTAAGAAACAGATATTCCTATTACAACCACGAGGAATGGGGGGGTGGGGCGGGGGGAGCGGGGAGGGTTGGCTCTTGAAAGCTCCTATGTATCCATCTCCCCATAGATTTCCTGTGGAGCCCCTATTTGTCAACAGTGCCCGCTCTGATCAGTCACGTGTGGTAGTAGAGAAGATCTGGTTCTTAAGTAGATCATTCATTCTGCGCAAATGTGTCGAACCCTTGCCGTATGCCTGGCACTGTTCTAAATTCAGGGGATACCGTAGTGACCAAAACAGACAACAAATAATAAGTGTCAGGCTGTGATCAAGGGTACAGAGACACACGAGGCAGAACTAAGGGCTCGAGAGTGGCCGTGGGTGTGTGCTACTGGATGTAGGTGGCTGGGGAAGGCCTCCCTGATAATGGGGCACTTGTGCAGAGACCCTAAAGAAGGGAAGGTGACAAAAGGGCAAGTCACATAGACATCTGAGGGATGGTCCAGGTGGAGGGAACATCTATCAAAGCATATAAAAACAGCTCGTTTTTTTTTTAGTGAGCACTCTGTACAGTGCTGGCCAGGCTCACAAAACCCATCTTTCTCCTTATGTACAGCCCTCACCCACAACTGTAGTTCCTGGTAGCTTCTTTGTATAGCACGTCCCGATGTCCAGCCACAGCTGACGGGACCTGCGGAGAGCATCACATCCAATCTGGGCCCATCAGAACCCAAGGCAGACTCGGTGGTAGCAATCTTGTGTGGTGCTGAGAACCTGCAGGAGGGAATAACAAGTGAAAGTCAGCGGTGCATTGTAACTGTCTATCTGGGCTGACCTGGGGTCTTAAGTACAGGAGTTAGAAGGCCTGGCTGCAGGCAGAAGCCCAGGATCTTCGTGACTGACAGTGGGTTGGTTTATCAGCCCGTCCTTTAGGCAAAGGCTCGTCCCAAGCTCTGCTTCTGCAGTCCCCACCTTTACTGGGGTAAGTCAACCCAAGGTAGCTACTCTGCCTCAATCTCCTGAGTGTAGATATTTAGATGAGGCGCAGAGATTGCAAAGGAACAGGACACAGCAAACAGAAATACTTCTTTGGAGGTTGCTTTTGCTTGAAGCCACATTTCCCTTGTGCTTCCTATGCATATACACCTGATGAGCAGAAATGTAAATTAGATTTTCAAAACTCTTTTGCTGAATGGTGTCTTACAGAAGGCACAACCTTTTCAAGAAGCAGGGTGTCTCTATCTTGACAATGTGACTTCAAGTGGTAGGTGTAAGG
Organism: Myotis nattereri; assembly: GCF_964212035.1. Lineage (NCBI taxonomy): Eukaryota > Metazoa > Chordata > Mammalia > Chiroptera > Vespertilionidae > Myotis > Myotis nattereri. The sequence goes on from NC_138085.1 coordinate 62,744,189, forward strand.
TAGTTAAAAAAAAAAAAAGAGGCAGTTTTCAGATGAGGAAGCAGTACCCTTTTAATACCCTGCATACCCAGGGGGCTGGAGCCCAGTCAGGCTCTGAAATGCCTCTTGTTCCAAGCTCTGCGAGTTCCCAGACCACAGCCTTGCCACAGCTCACTTTGACTGGGTTGAGCAGTTTTCCTCATGAGCAAATAGCAATGTTATAAAACTAGAGCATTTCTTTCTCCTGGGGTTTGTGAATGTTTAAGGTGATTCTTTGCCATGCTGAGGTTTCATGAAATAAACTGTGTAAAGAATCTTACCTTGCACCAAAAGTTAAATGCTAAACAAATACCAGTAGTTAATAAGTACTCGTGCCAATAGAGGTTATGTCAAAAAGAAAGTACTTGTTAGTAACAGATGCATGCTGAAGTTATTTATGAGGGAAATGACAGTGTCTAGGACTTGATTTTAAAAATTCTAGTAAAAAAAAATGTGTGCATATTTGGGGTGGGGGGGGGGGTGGGGGGAAATGAAAGTAGGATGGGAAGTGATAGATGAAACAAGATTGGCCCACATGGAGATTGTTCAGGCTGGGTGGTGGGGACATGGGGGTCCATTATTTCATCCTTTCTCATTTTGTGTGTGTTTGAAAATTGTCATGATAAACAGTTAAAAGACAGAAATAAAAGATGTCAGTGTTTGATCCACTCTTTCCCCTCTTGACTCTGTTGTTATGTAATTATCAGCAGGGATCCTAATGTGGGAAATTTGATTATGGGAGTTTTCACAGTATGACTTCCACAAAGAGAAAGTTTGATGGATGATTTCTGGAGAGTGGAGCAGTCAGGGTTTCCAAGAAAAGTGATGTTGAAATGAATAATGCAGATTCCTTGCTCAGTGATGCAGCTGGGTGGGTGGGCTCTTGTCAAATGTTCTGGGAAATCCTTGGGCTGGTGTGGCCCATGTAGCCGGCACTTACTTGTGCAATGCAGGAAGGACCCACATGCTCCTGCAGTTTGGCTCAGCCCCTCGACCACGGTGAGTGGGATTTACTTGTGCTTCAGACTTAGGGCTATATAGCTGGGACCATGCAGCAGTCTCAGGTCCCCCCTGCTTCCAGGCTCTCTGGACATGACATTCTCAGAAGCCTTGGAGCCTTTCAGGAGTGGATACCCTTGAGGGAGATGCGTGCAGTGCAAGCAGGCAGTTGTAGCCCGCCTCCGGCACTGCTACAGGCATTCCCACTAAGCCCGGAGAGGAGGACTGGAATGCAACACGGGAAGTTCTCTCTTCTCAGCCTGTCACTGGGCCTGTAGGGTGGGGTGGAAGCTGGCCTCTGGGTGACCACACCCAGCTCCCTATCCACTCCGGCCAAAGACTTTACATCCTCAACAGCTGCTGTCTGTGTTTGCCTTTCAACTCGGCTGCCTTGACCCAGCTCCCAGAGACCAATTTGCAGGGGACAACTGTGACACTGGCGTTCCAATCATATCTGATCTGCACCCCCTCCCCACCACCCTCCTGCCACACACACTTTATGCCTTCATTTCATTTCTAAGACAGCACTTATCCCAGGAAGTGTATCTTTGATTTGCCCCATGGTTTTGTTCTGGAGTTTTTTTTAAGGCTTATTCCAAAAGTTCATCATTTAAAATGTGGGAGGAATTGGTTCACTGTTTTAGGGGGCTTCAGTGGACTAAAGAATAAGGTGATGGAGACACATTCATCATGCATTGCTTGGACCACTCTGTGAAATGAGACTGGACAGAGTGCTGCTTTAGGAACTATCTTGGCCTTTCTGTGTCGTCATTAATTTTAAAACTAATTTTAAAATTTTAACACAATTTTAAAAGTTATGACATGGGCTATGAACTTTTTGGTACTGCCTTTTTAAGGACTCATCATCCCTTAAAGTCATTCAAACCCTTCAACATGGTAAAAGTATTCTTGGAAATTTCTACAAAGGAAATAATTCAAATGAAAAAGTGGCCAAATCTTTATATATACCTAGATGTTTATGGGAGAATCACTAATAACAGTGAAAACTCGAAACAACTTGTTGCACAGCAGCACGGAAATTACGATATATCTAGGGGAAACTATACAGCCACAAAAGATGATAATTAGGAAGACTGCAAGATCAGTGAAAGTGTTCATAAGTCATGTTAAACAAGAACACAAAAATTACATAAGCTTTATAATTATGTAAAATATTTCTATATCTGACTGAAGACTGGGAGGAAATTTAGGAGAACAGAAAGTGGTTGTGTTAAGTGGTGAAAAAAAGAGTGATGGTTGTAGATTTGTCTTAGTAATAAATAATTCCTTTTTTAAAAAAAAGAATGCCCAAGCTCCCTAACTTGTGATTGTTTATAACTTTGGACCATAAGTGAGAAAACATTCAAAACAGAGGAAGTCACATCAGCAACTATCAAGTATTGAGTTCAGAATGCAACTTATTGATAAGAGGAGTCAGGTGAGGGGATGTGAAGATAACAGAAGAAATAGGTTTAAGAAGGCAGTTTTGGGGAAAGGATTTGCATAGTTGAATATTTCTGAAAAGGAACAAGCACACACTAATTCATTAGTCTATATTGAGGGTGATGATACCTGAGGAAAAAATATAATAAAATATAGATAAGAGACAGAGATAGACAGACAGAAAAAAGAGACACTTCCTTAGCCTTTATTTCTTTGGAACGTACATTATCTTAAAAACATTAACGGTCCATTTTTTGACTGATCATTTCTCTGGAGGCATTTACCTGGAGGAATAATTTAAATCATTTCTGATGATTTAAATTATTCCTCCAGGACTTGCAAGCACTCAAACAAAACAGCCTTTACACATAGGAGATGCATTCTCCCCAAGATGCTCTTCCCTCATAATCTTGCTCCAAACTTGTGTGGGTAGCTCAGGGCAAAATCTGATCCCTGGCTGCCAACGTCATATATTAACGGACTGACAATCTGCAGCCTCAGAAGGTTTTTGGAGAAGAGCCCAGGGTTAATCACAGCCTGATGTAAACCTTAGGTTGTGGATGGACCATGAAAAAGGCAGATTAGTGACGACTATGTGGTCAGATGATCCCATATACTTAGATCTTTCAAGAAGAAAAAGAAAAACTTTAGAATCATCTCCAGGGGGCAGACACTGTGGTAGGTCCAGTGAAAATGATAAGGTTTTGGTTAGACATGGCTTCTGCCCACAACCCCAAACAGTATATTAGGGGAATAAGATAGAAAAAAAAACTTCAAGTCAATAAACATACCTCATAGAACAAAATATTTTAAAAGCATTAAACTTTGAGTTAGGAAACCTGGGTTTAAATTCCAGCTAGGTTCTCTGATCAACTGTGTGATCTTGGATAAGTGTCCAAGATTCAATTTCTGTAAAATGGGAATGGATAATGCCGACCTTGAAGCAGCTATGAAGATTAAAAAAGCTAATGCATTTGAGAATCTGTTGAATCCATCATGGACTGCATAAGGTAGTGGCTCTCAAAACTTGACTGCACTTTGGGAAAACTCAGGGAGTTAACGAAAATACTGATGGCTGAGTCACCCCTTCCCCCAAGAGATTCTAAATTAATTGGTATCATGTGTGGCCTTGGTGGTAGATGTTTAGAAGTATAAAACAGAAAAGAAAAAAAACCCACCCACAATTACAGTTGGAGATTTCAATACTCTTCTCTCAATAACTGATAGAACAAGTAGATAAAAAATTAGGCTATAGAAGACTTAAGCAACACTATCAACCAATTTGACTTAATTGACATTTAAAAAATATATACATTTTATTGATCATTTTTACAGAGAACAAAAGAGAGGGATAGAGAGTTAGAACTATCGATGAGAGAGAAAGAGAAACATCCATCAGCTGCCTCCTGCACACCCCCTACTGGGTATGTGCCCGCAACCAATGTACATGCCCTTGACCAGAATCAAACCTAGGACCCTTCAGTCTGCAAGCTGATGCTCTATCCACTGAGCCAAACCGGTGAGGGCTTAATTGACATTTTAATAACATCCTACTTAATGTTAAGAGTACACATTCTTTCCAAGTGTGCATAGAAAAATTTGTAATATAGATTATATTCTAGGCTATAAAATAAGGCTGAAGATATTTAAAAATATTCAAAGCAGATGAAATATGTTCTTTGACCACAGTGGAATTAAGCTAGATATTAGTAATGGAAAGATAGCTGAGAAATATCCAATTATTTGGGGGGGAAAATAACTTAGGTACTTCTAAATAACCCACAAGTCAAAGAATAAATCAAAAGGAAAATTAGGAAATATTTGGAACTACATACATATTTACAGGGAAATTTATAGTACCAAACACTTAGAAGAAAGGTCTCCAATCAATGACCTTAGATTCCACCTTAAGCAAGTAGAGAAAGAGCAAATTCAACCTAAACTTAGTAGAAGAATGTAAATAATAAAGATTAGAGAAGAAACCAATGGAATAGAAAACAGGAAAACAATAGAGAAAAATCAAGGAAACCAAAAGCAGGTGTGTTTTTTTTTTAAATAAATTTTTATTGATTTCAGAGAGGAAGGGAGAGAGAGACAGAAACATCAATGATGAGAGAGAATCATTGATCGGCTGCCTCCCACAAAACCCCTACTGGGATTGAGCCTGCAACCCGGGCATGTGGCCCAACCGTAATCAAACCCAGGACCCTTTAGTCCGAAGGCTGAGGCTCTATCCACTGAACCAAACTGGCTAAGGCCAAAAGCATGTTTTTGAGAAGACCAATACAGTCGCTAGACCTCCAGCCAGACTGATGGGGAAAAGAAGAGAGAGAAGAAAAAAATCAGTAATATTAGGAATGAGAGAGGTGATATCACTATAGATTTTATAGATATTACAAGTATTATAAGGTAATATTAAGATCAACTTTATGCCAATACAATTGATCAACTTAGAGGAAATGGAAAAATTCTTGATAGATACAAATCACCAAAGCTTATTCAAGAAGAAATAGCTAACCTGGATAGCTCTACTCTACATCTATTAAATAAATTGAATCTAGTGGTTAAAAATCTTCCCACAAGAAAACTTTAGTTCCAGATGGTGAATCCTATTAAATATTTAAATAATAGCAATTCTACACAAACACTTCACGTAAATTGAAGAGGAGGGACTATACCAGCATTACTCTGATACCAAAAGCAGACAATGAAATTATAAGAAACTAGAGACCAGTAGCCCTCATGAGTATAGATGCAAAAATTCTTAAGCAAATTTTAGCAAATAGAACCTAGCAATATATTTTAAAAAATAATAACCAACTGAGGTTTACCCCAGGAGTGTAAGCCTGGTTTGATATTTGAAAACTAACCAATGTTCACCATATCAACAGACTTAAAAGAAAAACCATATGAATATCTTAATAGAATCAGAAAAAGGATTTGACAGAATCCAAGATCCGTCTCTGATTTTTTAAAAAGCAACTGTCAGCAAAGTATGGAACTTCCTTTTTTAAAAAATATGTTTTTATTGATTTTAGAGAGAGAGCGAAAGGGAGAGGGAGCAAGAGATGGAAACATCAATGATGAGAGAGAATCACTGATTGGCTGCATCCTGGAACCTGCAACCCAGGCATATGGCTCACAGGTCAACGCTCTACCACTGAGCCACGCTGGCATGGCCAAGAGTATGGTTCCACTTATCTAAAATTCTAGAAAATGCAAACTAATGTATAGGGGCAGAAAGGAGATATGTTGTTGCAGGATGAAGGGAGGGATTACAAAGGAGCAGGAGGAAATTTTGTGTGTGATTAGCTTGACTGTGGTGATGGTTTTACAGGTATATAACATATATCAAAACTCATCAATTACACACTTTAAATATGTGCAGCTTATTGTATGCCGATTATACCTCAAGAATGCTGTTTTTAAAATGTTATTCATATGATTCTAATGTGTAGCTAAGTTTGAGGACCACTGGAGCACATATATAACTATCCTAAGTCCTTCAGTCTCTGGTGTAGAGGTTGGGCTGCTATTAACCCACAGAGAATTTTCTATTGTTCAGATTGCAGTATGTTACAAATCTCAAACCTATAAGATAACCAGAGAGCAGAGATTCAGAGCCAAGTTCAAACAGGAAACTCTCAATGGGGTAGGGTAGCATGTGTCCCGTCAGGGACTGGGCAGCCAAGAGTCAGGATCCCCGTGGGGGCGTCTGCCAGTGATGCTCTGGTATTTGCTTTTCACAGATTGGGAGTTTAGGATAACCAGAGAATGAACATACAAATCACCAGATAAATTCAGTGTAGTGGTTCCAGGGCCTTCATGCTAAGCTGTAGGGAAGTACTAAATAAAACATTACTCATCTGAAATGAAATACAGCAAGAGACTCAATCCTCTAAGTCCAGGGCTGTAAATCACTCACAGTCCAGAGATGATGTTTGGAACTGGTAATTTGGTGAAATTGCTCCTTCTGTACTCAACTTCTGTACTACCCTTACTTTATCCGAGTTTGTTATTTGAACTCATTCCATTTTCGGCTTCTCTTTCCTTTGACCTAATCTGCAGGGCTTCAGTCCTTGCACATACTTATTAAGAAGTTGCTAACTTTGTTATGCTATGCAAGACTTCCTTAAATTAGTATATTTCCCCTTTCCTCTCAATGACTCAAATAGAACAAACTATAAAGGACCTGAAATTGGCCAAATGAGACCTGCCTATTCATTGTGCCTAGTTTGGCTCAGAGGCAAGGAATGACCTAGAGTGGGCATATTTTAACCTTCAATGTGCATATGAATCACCTGGGGATCCTGCCAAAAAGCAGAGTCAGAGTCGGTAAGAGCAGGGTGGGCCCAGATTCTGTATTTCTGACCAGGTTCTTCCTGGTAATGCAGATGCTGTTAGTTGGGTTGCAGGGCAAATGACCTTTCAAAGTCCTTTCATCCCTGGGACACTATGAAGCAATAATGATCCTAGTAGGGAAGAAGTCATTCAAGTCAAAGGGAGAAACACTGTTAGCGCTGCCTTTGATGACAGTCTCCAAGTTATGAAGCAAACCCCTGCATTACAGAAATGTTTATACATCTGGTAAGGGTAAGAATTCATTTGTCCTAACGATTTGCAATAGATAGAATGGGCTTTGTAGGTTACAGTTAACCCAACGTAAGCCACTTTATCACTGTTACATCCAACCACCTCTCTAATGTGTACACTTGTTTTTGTTACAAAAGATGTATAATATTGAGGTATGAAACTAGTGTTTAGTGTACTACATAGCTGACTTTTTGGTTCCTATGACAAAGAGGCTCATTTCTCTCTTAGATAGAGAGAGGATTATCTTGCATGTCCTGAATTTTCCTCTTCTTGAGGTAAAGATAGTCCTGAAAACAGAAGAAGTTGTTTCTAAAGATTTAGAGGTATAATAAAGTCCGTTGGAAAGACTTACTGGATAATATTGAGGCACGGTAGTGAATCTTCCTAGGAAGCTGCCTGTAGCCCTTGGGTGGGTCTTTCTCGCCCATTACTTATTTTCATCCCCCTCTGCTTTGTACATCAAACTGCATGATTTTTTCCCAAAGCAAATTCGTGACTTTTTGGAAAGGAATAAAACTGACACATTTAACAAACACATTTCACATATATGCAAACTTGCAATTTAAACAAAGTGTCTGTGACGTGCCTAAAACCAGACTAGTGTATATTTTCATCAAAATTGTTATTATGGGTAATTTTCCATCTCAGTTTACTGTGCTATTTAAATTAGTTCGTCATGATTTTCAATGAAAATAACTGAGAAAAAAATACATCCATAAAAGCTAAGAGTAAATCCATATTCATAGCTCTGTATTCCATGTCCAGGATTGCTTATTAAGTGATTACAAGAGCAATTTTCTGTCTTTCAAGTCCATTTCTGCAGAAGAATTTGAATCACCACTGGAATGAATGTGGTAACGAGAGTAGTTCTGTCAACAATATGTGACACGAGGGAGGGGAGTGTAGAAGTTGGGCTGTCTGGACGATGGTTTTGGATGAGGTTTAGGATTTTTGTTGTTGCCAGAAAAATCAAAGTTCAAAGACAGTAAAAAAGCATATTGATTATTAGCTCTGGACTCGTCAAAAACTAGATTTATATATGAATTTTACTAATGTTTTACACATGGACTCCTTTGTGTTTAAAAAATGTTGTACCTGGGTTATTTAAAGACTAGGGCCAGCTGAAAGCAATTCCTCTTCTTGTCATCTCTCCTCCAAATCATGACCATTTCATAGGCAGATATTAAATCTCTAAGAACAAGAGGGAGTGTGACTGGTACAAAAGAGCTGGGATTGCTAAAGTCCCTGTTGGTGCCATAAGATCTTTGTGGCTTATTCTTCTTCCCAAACCTCCTATTCCAGAGGCCACACTCATGGGGATATCTGGAGAACCAAGCTGACTACTTGCCCATCTGCCAGTTCATCTCTCTTTTGCCCGGTTTATCAAAGATATTCGGATCTCCTGATATAAATTTCAGCCCCATGGGTTAATTTTCATTAAAAATTATGTTGCTAACATTATTGAGTGTGTTGTGCTAAGTACTTTATAGAAATTATTTAATTCTCATGAAACCCATTTTACAGGTGAGAAACCTGAGACTCAGGCAGGTTGCATAACTTGCTTAAGTCCTCAAGGCCAGGATCCAAAATACAGACAATTTAACCTCAAAAACATACTCTTCATCACTATTTACCCTGCCTCCCTCATCTGTAGATTCTTCCAGGATTTGGGAACTAAAGGAGTTTGGGTGAGGGACAAGGATAAGGACTCTCTACTGAAGTTGCTTTAAAATTTCACAGTCACCTATTTATTCAACAGCAGTCTGCTTCTGCTCAACTAGGCCAGAAGTACACTTTCAATTACAGGTTATAGTATCTATAATAATAAAAGCATAATATGCTAATTAGACTGGGCATCCTTCCAGACGTCCTTCTGGATGAAACCAGGGCTGCGAGGGAAGCCCAGGCCCCGGGTGCCAGAGGGAAGCTGGTGCTGGAAGCCAGGGGAAGGAAGGCCTACTCTTGCACAATTTTCGTGCATCGGGCCTCTAGTCACTCTAGAGCAGATACCTTTCCCTGGTAAGTGGCCTCCACACTACTTCAGGGCTAGGTCTTCTGCAGCCATGTTTGTGTTTTAAAACCTGACCCTCTGGTCAGAGTAGAATGAGTACGAAGCTGGGTCAACAAGATTCTTTCTCCTGGAATTCTACAAGTGGGAAGGAGAGATGGAGAACTGGTTTCTAACAAGGCTGGAACTGTGATGTGCAAACTTAGTGTAACAGGCAAACTCATGAACTGTAGGGAAGCCATTTTCTTCCTCAAATGAGAGCAGGGAGAGGGCGGGGGGGGGGGGGGGGGGAGAAGAGGAAGAGAGAGGAAAGAAGGGAGAAGAGAGGTGAGCAGAGGAGAGGAGAGAGGTAAAAATAGAAAGAATATGAATTGGACAACAGAGAAGCTGAGACCAGAGAGACAGCGGCCTTTTTGCCAGCTTTCCAGTTTATGGATCCAGTTCTTCATGAAGCATCCCTGAAAAACACCCTCTTTTTCGCTTAAGCTGGCCCAAGTTGATTTGTGTCCCTTGTGATCAAAATCCTGATTAATGCTCATTCAAACTCCTACAAGGCCCAGGAACTTGGACAGTTCTGTATCTCTCCAGAGTCCAACAAAGACTGTTTTTGCTCTCCATTCTCCACTCTGGTGTGCTCCAACCCTCTCCACTTTATCTTGAGTCTTTATCCAATCACTGAGTTGTACTGCCTGAACCCAGGCTCTTTTCTTTCCTGTTCACCTTACATTCTACCATAAGAACAATCTTCTAAAAGTCTGTTTTCCCCCATGTGCTATTTTCCAGCTTAAAAATCTTCAGTGGCTCACTAGCTCCTGTGCCTTGTGGAACACCCAGAGGAGATGTTCCATGATAAAAGGAGTTCTCCGGCCAAGGGCTCTGTGAAATCCTCGTTCCCCTTCACCACTTTGCCACACATACGAGCAATAATAAAGGCTTGAGAAGTTCTGCTTATAAATCATGCCCACTACCACCCAAAACACAAAAACCCCCCGCTTGAATTTGTTTGATTCGATGTTTCCTTTCTTGATGTAACACCTCCAGTACAAGGGGAAATATCTACAGAATTTGATATTTATATCTAAAAGAATTATCAAACATCTTTTTGGCCCTCTGCCCATGAGCGCCATAGGGTGTCCCCATTCATGTCAAACATGAATATCTTCCTTATGAATAAATGTATCTATTCTACGGAGAAGAGGACACCGGTTTACCCTATTTCAATGCCTACTGGCCTCACTCTTAGCTCTAGATAACTTCCATCAATATGTTCTTTCAACATATATGCCTTATGATGCAAGGTACAACTGATCATGTCCCATTCTGCAAAGGGCACTGCAAGATGGTTTAAGGGTCTCCTGTGAACTGGGGTCTTGTCATCATGTCTGGTCAAGAGGGATCTTCCAGAGCTTCTGCCCAGAGCCTTTTGAAAATGAAAAGATGCCTGGGTTTATTTGGACATATTGTGAGACAAAGCCTCCACTGTGAAGGCTTTTGGGATTCTATTTCTCCCCAGGGCAGGTGAAACCTCCTGCCCTACAGTCCACACTGGCCTAAAGCCCCTGGGGCAGCCACCTGGCTGATACTCCCAGGTCTCTAATCTAAATGTTTGGAAGGCTTTAGGAGCCTCATTTAACTGGTTTATCCTGGGTGCAGAGGCTCCTTGCATAACACTGGCTTCTTTGGAGAAAGAATATTTTGGCAGTCTGCCTTGAGGCTGCAATCCCTGTGGGAAAGGAAGGCATGGCCTCCAGAAGGCCTGTTACCAGTGAACATGGTGGGGGCCAGGCAAGCAGAACTGTTAACCCATCTGCATCCAATGATTGCAGAATTGTGATGAAATGAGCTGGGACTACCCCAAATATCTGGTACGGCAATATCCTCTATTGAGAAGGCACTTAGGGGAACAGGAGAAGAGAGAGAGGTTGTTTTTCTCCAAAGGGTCCTGTCCTGCCTTTACTCTCTCAGGTGCCTCTCTGTCAAACTGTGTGATTGGCTCACTCACAGCTGGGAGAGCTGAAAAGCAATTGGATATGAAGGGAATTATGTCAGGGCCTTGGCCCAGGCCTTTATTTACTCTATATGTAGTAAATAAAGTCACTTTGTTACCTACCATATAGGAGATACTATCTATCATCTATCTATCTATCTATCTATCTATCTATCTATCTATCTATCTATCTATCTATCTATCATCTATTCATCCATCCATCTGGTAATTGTAAGCATACCGTTTGGTTGTTCATTCAACTTGACCTGACTTTGCTCATGAGTCATGTGTTTACAGCTGGCTCCAGTTGCTCTTTCTAGTTTTGTTCTCCTCTTTACTCTTGGCCTGGCCATTTCTGATGGCCAAAGAAATAAATCCCTCTCTGTATGGAATATATATATATATATATATATATATGTATATATATATATATACACACACACACATACACACACACATATACACACATGCTGAGCTGGCAGGGCCATGGTGAACCTGGGAAGGGGTGGTAAAGGATTTAGAAAAGGCAGACAAGAGAAGAAAGCTAGGGTTGGGTGGGACAATGCCCTCTCTGATGGAGAGACAGCGCCAGGGCCTGCAAGCCGAGTCTTCACTTTATAGCCAGATTCCATGAGGCAAAGTATGGGCGTGGTCAAGATGTTTACAGCGTTCTTGTGGGTTTCGAATCTACTCAATTACACGCACTTGATCAAGCTTTGTTTACTTGCTGCACCTCCTGCAGCCTATATCCCTCAGCCACGTGGGACCACAGGTTCGGACCATAAGGTCAAGCTTACAACTATAGCCTTTGGCTGAGACTTGCACGTGGCTTTGCTACGAGAGGATCATGCCCTCTCATTAGTCCCAGGCTTAAACCTGTCCAAACGCTGTAGTCTCTCTCTCTCTCTCTCTCTCTCTCTCTCTCTCTCTCTCTCTCTATATATATATATATATATATATATATATATATATATATATATATTCTCTACTATGTACCAGTACTCTTCTGAACAATTAGAATATATTTGTGAAGAAAACAGACAAAGATCCCTAAAGGGGGCAGAGAGGGGATAGATAATAAGCAATAAACATAACAAATATATAAATTACATAGTATGTTAGAAGGTAATAAGTGCCATGGGGTTCAAAAAAAGAGCAAGATTGTGCAGGTTAATTGTGATCAGGAGCATTGGGGTGTAGGGACAATGGCAAGCTTTAGTATTAAACAGGGTGGGCCTCATTGAAAAGATGAGATCTAAAGATTAAAGGAGTGAAAAAGTTTGTTAAGCACATTTCTGGGGCACGAGTGTTTAGGTCAAGTGTTCAGGTAGAGTAGAGGCCTCAGTGTGAAAACATGCTTAGTGTGTTTGAGGGACAGTAAGGAGGCTGGACTCCCAAAATGAGTGAGGAAGAGTGTACCGGAAGAGAAAGACAGAGAGGTGAGAGGCAGAGTGGGTAGGAAATGCAGGACCTTTTTGGCATTGTAAAGACTTTGGTTTTCATACTGAGAGAAAGGAGGAGTTATTAAAGAGTTACTCTAAAAGAAATGGGGAGGGAGGCTACTGAGGGTTTTGATTAGAGGAGTGATATGATCTAAGGCAGTGGTTCTCAACCTGTGGGTCGCGACCCCTTTGGCGGTTGAATGACCCTTTCACAGGGGCCGCCTAGGACCATCCTGCATATCAGATATTTACATTATGATTCATAACAGTAGCAACATTACAGTTATGAAGTAGCAACGAAAATAATTTTATGGTTGGGTCACAACATGAGGAACTGTATTCAAAGGGCCAGAAGGTTGAGAACCACTGATCTAAGGTATATTTATTTGTAAAGGATCACTCCGGCTGCTATATTGAAGGCCAGAGTAGAAGCAGGAAGACGTGGCAGGAGGCTACAGCAATAATACAGGTGAAAGTAATGATGACCGTGACTAGGATGGCAGCAACAAAGGAGGTGAGAAGTGGTTGAATTTTGGGTGTATTTTGAAGCTAGAGTTAATTCCTGCCTGATCTGGTCTGCATGTGAGAGGAAAACAGGAGTCAAGGATGGCTTCGATTTTTGGCTGAGCAATTGGAAGAACAGAGTTGCCATCAATTGTGATGGGAAAGGCTATTTGTAGATCAAGTTTGAGGGAATAGATCAAAAGTTCAGTTTTGGCCAGAACCAGTTTGGCTCAGTGGGTAGAGCGTCAGCCTGTGGACTCAAGGGTCCCGGGTTTGATTCCGGTCAAGGGCATGTACCTTGGTTGAGGGCACATCCCCAGTGGGGGGCGTGCAGGAGGCAGCTGATCAATGTTTCTCTCTCATCGATGTTTCTGGCTCTCTATCCCTCTCCCTTCCTCTCTGTAAAAACTCAATAAAATATATTTTTTTTAAAAAGTTCAGTTTTGAACATCTTGAGTTTGGAATTGGTTACATGAGTCTAGAATTCAGGGAAAAGGGCTGGGCTGGAGATATAAATGTGGGTCATGAGTGGTATGGATGGTATTTCAAATCAGGTATTTGTATGAGATCATCAAAAGAGATGGATAAGAAAGAGTGGAGGACTGGGGTCTTAGCCCTGGGCACTTCAATATTTAGGGGCCAGAGAAAAGAGGAGGAATCTGAAAAAGATACCAAGACAATCGGAGGAGTGAGATAGGAGGAAAACCCAGAGGGTGAGATGTCCAGAAGCCCAGTGAAGAAAGTGTTTCAAGGAAGAGGATGTGGTTAATTACACCAGATGCTATTAATCAATAAGATGAGTACTGAGAATTGACCATTATTTTAGCAACACGTAAGTCACGGTAACTTTGACAAGGACAATTTTTGCGGCGTGATGGGCATATAAGCCTGATTTGGGGCTGGTTTAAGAGAGACCTGGACGAGAAGAACTGGACAGAGCAAGCATAGATGATTCCTTTGAGAAGTTTGCTCTAAAGGGGAACAAACAAATGGGGCAAAGTCTGCCACGGGAAGTGCAGCCATTACAAGGATTTGTTGTTTTTTCGTATGTGAGAAGTACTAGTATGTTTGTGTGCTGATGGAAATGCTCCAGTAGAGCGTGGCAATTTGGTGTAAGGGAGAATTGCTGAAGTAAGGTCCTTCCTTGAGTAGGTGAGAGGGATGGAATTGAGTGCACAGTGGAGGGATTTGCTTTTGATGGATGGGTCATCTCTGACAATAGGCAGAAAGACAAAGTATGAAAATGCAAACTGCTGGGCAGGGGATAATTGTGATGGTGGGGATCTGCAGTTCTCTTCCAGGTGCTTCTATTTTCCCAGTGGAAAAAGTCCAATGAGCAGCTGAGAGCGAGGATGGGAAGGAAATGTTGAGTTTGAGAAGAGAAAGGAAGGTATAAACTGTCATCTAAGAGCATAGGTGAGTGAACGGAACAGGGAACTATGACTATGGGGCAGTATTAAGAGCCCACTTGAGTTTTATCATCATGAATTTAAAGTGGGATCAAATAGTGTGGCTGAGGGTTTTTCTGTAGCCAGGTGTGGAGTAGTCAGAGACTTGAGATTGACTACGTCTATTGTCATGCCAGGTGAGAATAACAAAGACAAGAAGCAAAGAGTTGAGGGTATGTGAAAGGATGATTATAATGATTGGTCATGAACTTTACCCTGGGTCAGAAGGAGAGTAAGCACATCAAAGGGGTGGGCAATTGTGACAATTCTGACTCTGCCACATTATCCACCAGCTTTAAAAGAGGTCGGATAGATTTTCCTGTCTCTGGTTACAGAGCTGGCCATTTCTCCAAAAGATTGCGTGTTGGGGTTCAGAAAGGGTTTCAGGGGCTCTTTCCCACCTGGTGGTGGGGAGAAGTGAGGGGAGGCTCTCTGAACTGAGTGTGCCCCGACCCAGCCTGGCAGCTCCCCTCCCCTGCCAAGTTCTCACCTTTTCCAAAGGCTGCACCCAGCAACTGTGACAGTTCTGACTGTGCCATATTATTCACCAGCTTTAGAAGAGGTCCGATAGATTTTCCCGTCTCTGATGACAGAACTGGCCATTTCTCCCAAAGCCCTAAAGGTACTTCATCTTACCCTCCTCCCGACCCCAGAGTACACATCTGGGGCTCTGTGGACACATGAGCTATTGCCAAAAATAAAAGGGCTGAGTTCAAATATTCACAGAGCTGAAACCCTCCCACATGTGCATTTGGGTAAGTTGAGGCAGCACTGAGGTCTATCAGAGAGTCTGCCTAAGGCCATTTCATCCAGTACATATCTCTATACAATACTTCTTCCCCTCTCTGCCTACACAATAAACTGCTCTGGCAGGAAAAGCTCCCAAATTCGGGGAAGATGGTTTTCCCTCACGTAATCCACAGTTCAGAAAACACAGCTGCTCACCATCTTGGTGAATGAGTTCGTGCTTCAGTTCCTGGCTGCCCAGACCCCAGTTAATCACTTGGTCCTCATCTTCATTCAGCTCCTCTTCTGGGCTTAGCTCTGTCCTGGTCCAAAGCCAGACCCATTCCTTTGGGCTCGCTCACAGCCTGAGTCGGCAGCCCTCTAATCACCTCCAGGGTTTGTTTCTGGACACTGCCCAAGGCTCTTCCAGCAGGTTTGGGGAAGGGAGCCCAGGATGCTAATAAAAGCTTGGTGTTTGCTAAGTTAAATAAAAGGACGAGCTCCTGGGAAACAGGTGATGTTTCTTTGTGTTTGCATATACATGACAGTTATTTGAACACCAATTTCTCATCTTGTGGTCTTCTAGGACCCTAGAAATATTCTCTGCCCTGCTCTGGTTTGGCCTGACACCTTATCTGGGGGAGCTCCACTTTCTCTCCTATCCTCACCTTAACGTACCTCAATTATTCTCCCTTAACCAGCTTTCAGAAAAAGATATCCATTCTGGAATGTGACTAGTTATAGACTCAATAGTTACCTCTTCGGTGAATATCTGCATTTTAGTGAGGAAGTTCAGCAAATTCAAACGCCTGTGGGCCAAGCAGTAGGGTGGGAGTAAAAGATGGAGGGATTTGCTGGTATTGATAGGTTGAGATGGCTGGGACTGTGGTGGACTGCAGAGTATATGTCAGTATAGCCAGATTTTCAGATCTTGGGGGAGAAGCTAAAAAAATCCAGATATTTCTTTGTAATCTTCCAATGTCAAATATTTGGTAATTGATGCAACTTAAAAAAATATGCTGGGGCCCTGGCTGGGTATCTCAGTGAATATTTGAACTTAGACCTTTTATTTTTGGCAGTAGCCCATGCGTCAGTATGCTACCCTGGCTGGGTAGCTCAGTTAAGGTTATGGGATCAATCCCCAGTCAGGGCACATACAAGAATCAATCAATGAATGTATAAATGAGTGGAACAACAAATCGATGTTTCTCTTTCAAATCAATAAATAAAAATTTTAAATATATATATTAGGAAAGCGAGACAAAACATACCTTTGGGTTACCTTGGCCCATGGCCCAAGGTGAGATCCAGTGACCTGGGTAAAGTTAAGCACACATCTGGTTCCGTGTTAAGCACAATGGCTCTTTTATGGTGGTTTTTCAGTAAAAAGGCCACTTGGGGCTCCTTGTGGTCCTGAAATCACACAGGAAGGGCTGGTCCAGGGCTGACTCTGATCTTGGTGACTTGCATCCAGTCCATTTGGAATCCTGCTCCTATAGGGCCTTTGGGTAGCTTGCACGGGCCCTTCCGGAAAGCCATCAAGTTCAATGGGGCTGCAATCACTCAGGTCTGCTACAGGAAGGTCATCCTCACTGTGCAAGGCAGCTGAGACTATAAGAGGAGTCATTGCCACCTCTGGTCAGAGACCAACAGAGTTGATTATCCTACAGCAGAGGCTCCACAGCTGACCACTGAAGTCAGATCCCTGAGTTCAAACCGCTCCTCTACCAGCTGGGTGTCCTTGAGCTGGTTAATTAGCCGCTCTGCCCTCAGTTTCCTCATGAGTAAGATGGGGAATTAGCAGTACATTCTAAGTAGGGCTCGGCCAGCTAGAGGTTGCAAAGTGCTTCCCTACCTAGCACAGTGACTGCAGAGAAAGCTCCCAAATGGGAAGAGAGTTCAGACTTCATTTTTAGGGTTACCCACTATGTTTCAAAACAGGGATTCATTTATTTCGCTAAAGCTTATGTTTACAGACATACTGAAGACCGGTGATTCAGATCCGTTTCACTCATCACCTTCAAACCTGTTCTTTCTCCCTGCTCCAAGCCATCAGATCTCCCTGTTTCCTGGGGACAGCTTTTGCACCCTTAGCCCCAGGGAGTGGAACTTCATGAACCCTTTTCCCCAGTGGAGTCTCTTGCTGCCCGCAGGCTCAGAAAGCCCCCCTGAGCCCCTGGGCAGCGGCCTGCCAGGAAAGCCTCTTTAAAGTGTGCTCTGTTCCCTCTTTGCATGAACTCCCAGCTTCTTTCTTTCCCCTCTTTTAGAGCCACTCTGCCTCCAGCCGCCGCCACCTCCCCTCCCCAAACAAAGAGTGCTACAAAAAAATGTTAGAATCAAATGGCAAATTGTAAATCTGATTTCGGTGTCGCCTTCCAACCAAAGGCAGCCTCCCTCCTCCACCTCCAGAGAGGAGCCTGCCTTTCTAGTAGACTGGGGTCCCTGGGAGAAGCCTTCTAAAAATAGGTACCAGGAAAGGGAGGGAGCGGCCTGCAAGGGAGTCACGGAGGTGTATCCAGAGTAGAGAGAAAAGCCTCAGGTTGGGCCCTGAGGGGGGTGGGGCGGGCCCTCCGGTGAGGAAGGGGAGGGAAGCCAGGCCCCTGTCACAGATGAAGCCCGCCCTTCCCCAGGCGAAGAGGCCCGCCCGCCCGCCGCGATGGCCGGAAGTGCTGGGCTCCGGGGCGGGCGGGTGGGGGTGGGGAGGGGCGGCCTGGGAGCCGGCTCTGGCTGGGCTGGGATGTTTATGGCACCTGTGTTTCTGGACCTGCCTCCACCTGGATCTCTGCAGTCTGTGGCTGCAGCGGCGTGGGGAACGAGGGGGGTCCGTCCTGCCGCGAGGGCTGATTCTTGGCCTTGGGACGCTGGCTGGAGTGGAAGTTACAAAAGCAAAACCGGGGGCCTTCTGCGGGGAACACCGAAGCGGAGCGGCTCTTCCGTGCTGCGTCTGCAAAGCAGGCGGAGGCCAGGCCTGGTGCAGCTCGGGGCTTTCCAACCCCACCTAGTGTGACATTTACGGCCGCCGTGGGCGTGGGCGTGGGCGTGGGCGAGGCAGGTGTGGGCGGCGGGGGAAGCGGGGCCCACCCTTCCAGTCGCCCCGGGCTTTGGCGCTCGGTTTCCTCGATGCTCGTCCAAAGGGTTAAAGACGGAAAGAATGTTCCCTCTCCCGGGGGCCTGCGCTTT
Source organism: Myotis nattereri (assembly GCF_964212035.1). Classification (NCBI taxonomy): domain Eukaryota; kingdom Metazoa; phylum Chordata; class Mammalia; order Chiroptera; family Vespertilionidae; genus Myotis; species Myotis nattereri. Next base: position 62,762,537 of record NC_138085.1, read on the forward strand.
GAAAGAGGAGCCGGAGAGCACGTGGTGGCCCATCCTCTGTTCAGACCTTTTCCACGTTTGCGCGCCCCGTCGTCCCGGGTCCGAAACCCAACTGTCCCTGATCCCCACGTGTCCGGTGGCTCTCAGACTGCGATGACATCATGTCAACATGTTAATGACTGCCCTCGAGGTTTTCAAGAACCTCGAGGGCAATGCTGGATCCTGAAGAAGGTTCAGGCATTTTTTAAGGCAGGGAGAGAGCAGGCTTGAGCAGGCCCCGCGGAGGCAGCCACCGACCGTGCCTACCTGCAGAGCCGGCCAGGGCCGCCCCACCCGCGGAGGGGATGGAGAGCAAGCCACGGCGGGGTGGGCGGGAGGACCTAGGAAAGCCAAGGACAGCGATGCCTGGAGGACAGAAAGCCGCGCGCGGGACCCGGGTCCAGCGCGATCCCTTTCTCCTTTTACCCAGGGAAGCGCACATGGGGTTGCACTGCTGTTGGAGTTGCCGTTGCGCAAAATGAGAAACTGAGGCTTTCAAAGGCTATGGGACTGGCCCCGATATGACGTAGCAAGTGCCAAGTTCAGTTTCACACTCGGACTCTGGGGACTTCCAGGGGTCCGCGGTGGCCGGGAGGGGCCGCGGCGGGGACGGAGGAAGCCGGAGGGTGGGCGCGCGGAGCGGGGAGGAGCGGGAGCCCGGGGGCGCCAGGCCGGGGGCCGCTGGAAAGGCCGGTTTGGTCACCCGGGACGAGGGGTGGGGGGGAGGGGGGGAGGACGGAGAATCGGGAATCCCGAGGAGGACGGCGAGGCCGGGACAGCTGCCAGATGCGGCGGGGACTGGCCTGCGCCGCCCGGCCCCCACCTGGGGCCGCGCTGCGGTCGGGCAGCGAGCAGGCTGCATACCGCGCGGCGCGGAGGAAATGGCTGGAATTCCTCCCGCGGCGCCGCGCTCGGGCTTCGGGGCGGGCGGGGCGGGGCGGGGAGGGCGCCCGAGGGACCAGGGACCCGCGCAGGCGCTGCGGGGCGCTGTCTAGGGCTGCCCGGGCTCTCTGCCACGCGCGCCGGCGGGGGCCCTCCTTCCTGGCAGCGCACCCCCAACCACTGCCAGCATCTGGGATCCCCCGCAGACTCCTCGGTCCTGCCCGGCCTCCTGCCCCCCACCCCCACCCCCGCCCGAACCTTGGCTCTGGCTCAGGTCCTTTGGGTCCACCACCTGCGGAGCCGTCCAGCATTCCTGCTGATCAGGCCTTCAGCCTTAGGGATTGCGCGCAACACCCTACAAGGAGGACGCAGAGGCTCAGGGTCGTGAGGCCTCTGCTAGTCCCAGCCTACGCTTTTGGAAAGCCCTGGCCACTGATGTCTTCTGTCGTTTTAGGCCTGGCCTTCGTGGCTGGTGAGCAGGCCTTGCTCTACTACAGGCGTTGAGAGCAAGGCAGCGAGTTAGCTTGGAGGGAGAGGCTGCCCCTCCTGCTGCTCCATCTGGCTGGCACCTCTGCAGCTGGTGGTAGAGCATGAGGACCCAGGAGTGGGGTGCAGGGTAGTGAGACAAAGCCACTTAGATCAAAGCCTGAGCAGTGACCTGGGCCCGAGTAATGGCCATCTCCCACTGTTCCAGAGTGTGGGGGCCTGAGGAGGGAATAGGAAACCTCCTTGGGGTCAGCGCAGCAGAGGAAAACCACCCCTCAGGAACCCTGGACAGGACCAACAGTAATCCGGTGAGGGTGGGGAAGGTGGATGGAGGACTCTAGGTTGGGGCCCATGTCACCTCTGCTAGGAGGGTGGCCCGTGGGGCTGGAACAGGAGCTGGTTGACTCAGATCTCTCTTCTCCTCAGTCTCCACTTCATTGGGGTGCCTGGTCCAATCTAGAATAGCATTGGAGGGGCCTTGACCTTCTGTCCATTCTCCGAAACTGTCGCTACTGAGGCCTTTTGTATTCATGCTCTCCAGCCTTTGTTTTTCATCATCCTGGGAGGCCCTCCTTTCCTTCTCTGGCTGGTAAGTCCCACTTTCAGCTCAAATCTCTTCTGTTCTTTGTGAATTCTTCCTTGACCCCCGTCTTCTACACCCTCCATCTGCTTCCACGGCATCCATTTTTTCACCTTTCACACCGGATCGGTTACACATAGTGGCTTATACATTGGTCTCTCCAGTTCAATCATAGCTTCACACGGCGAAGGACTGACTGAATCTTATGTATCTTTGTGGACCACTGATTACACAGTAGCCTGCTTTATAGGAAAGACTCTATTTAAATGTTGAATGAAGGAATGAGAGAAAGAGGAAGGAATTGGGTAGGCACAGTCCCAGTGGAAACAGAGACCAAAAGAAAAGCAGGCCAAATGTGGATCCTGCTAGAAAGCTCTAACTCTTGCCTCTTACATATACAGAGACTCTGCTACCTAGGCCCTGTCCAGGCCTCTCTCACCCAGTGCAGAGGGCTGGGCACCATTGCTTTCCCAAGAGCACTCTGACCTTCACATCTTGTTCCTAACCTGACTCCAAGGCCCATCCTCACTCTGACTCTGGCTTTGGTTAGCCTCTGAGCTTGGTTTAGTTTATATGTACCTGTTCCCTAGCCCACCCTCTCCCACCTCCACCTCCCATACTTCCTATGGTAGCCCGCCTCCTTTCTCCACCCAGGGCTCAGGAGGGTCTGATTCCACATGAAGGGGTGCTAGCCACCCATTCCACATAAGACTGGGGCACAGAAGATGATGCCCTGGCCCAGTGGTCGGCAAACTGCGGCTCGCGAGCCCTATGCGGCTCTTTGGCTCCTTGAGTGTGGCCACGAAGTTTCAATCGCACTGTACGTGCATGCCCGCACGTGGTATTTTGTGGAAGAGCCACATTCAAGGGGCCGCAGTTTGCCGACCACTGCCCTGGCCCAAGGCTGGGGGCAAGGATGGTGGTGGCTGCTTGCTCCCAGGTTGGGATAACTTCAAGCTCAGGAGCAGGACAGGGACACGGTTTCCCAAACGGATCCACATCACCTCTGAGTGAGTCCAAGTTACCAGCTTCAATTTCCGCCCTCTCTAGGGGCTTCTGAGTAGCCAGGTGTAGGCCTGCGGAGGGACGTCCTGCAAGGCCCTGGGAGGAGATAGGAGCCCAGAGGCAGCCTGTCCGAGTGCATTTGCTCTTCCTCAGACAGGCCGGGTGGGTGGGTGGGTGAGTGGGGGTTGTAAGTGGGGAGGGGCAGGAATGAGATATAGTTTCCAAGGGTGCTCACCCATGAGGAGCGGTCCCAGAAGGCCTTGGCAGACCATTCACACAGACACAGACAGACAGAAACACAGACAGCTGAGTGACAGTATTGTTTCTGGGAAATTTGGAAGTCAAAACCCCTACATTTTTTCACAAGAAAAGGGAACAGATTTTGGCATCTTTGCTCCAGAAACAGGAACTGACCAAGACGGTGACCTCTGATAATCACTTCCTCATCTGCGTGTTCAGAAGGGGGTGGGTTCCCTCAGCCCTTCTATTCCTCCCCCCCCCCACCCCCCCCTGTTCTGTGGGCAGCAGCCCCAGGGTTTTATGGAATAGGAGGGGAGAGAAGGGAAGGGAAAGGGAGAAAGGCAGAACCGCGCAGTGAGTGGAGAGTTATTTTTGAAGTGGTGTGTCCTTGAGGATTGAGGAGGCCAGGAGCCTGATGGGGATGGGGTCAGAGTTAGAAGGCGCCTAATAGGTGCTCAGAGTTATTTTCATCTCCTCCTGGGAGGAATATCTATATTGCCTGTTTCTTAGAGCTGATGGTTCCTTGGATCTGTGTCTTAGAGCAAACAGCCTTAGCTGTACCATCTCCTCTGCATTTACTGAGCACCTACTACATGTCAAACACGTTGCTAGGTGCTGGGTGAATAAGACACAGATTTTTCCCATGCAAAGAGAATAGAAGGAATGGGCTTTCAACAAAGAGAGCATTAATGAAGCGAAGCTGACAGGGAGGGGGGAGGGGTTACATCAGGTTGGAGTGGAGTACGAAAGACCTTATGAAGAAGGTGCCATTTGAAGTGGACCTTGAAAGGCAGATTGGGCATTTGCCAGGTGGAGATGGGGAAGGAGGACCTCCCAGGGCAAAGGTGCAGGGGAGGGAACAGGCACACACATCTAGGGCACAGACTATGGCGTGCACGTGGGTACAAAGGAGTAATGGGAGAAACGGCTGGGGCTGGAGGTGGGACCCACTTTGTAGAGGGCATGTGGGATTGCTCAGAGGGCCACGAGGAGGCCTTGACCGGCAATGGCATGACAAACCCAGCACCATGTGCTGCCTGCAGCCCAGAGAATGGAGTGAGGCAATGGGGAGGACTGGGGAGAAAGGGGGAAGCAGCCAGACCATTAAAGTGTTTTACGTTCCCCGCCCCTCCTATGTGCAGCTGACTTGAAATTGGTCCCGTTGAGTAGTGCTTTGTTGGTCAAGGGTTTTTGCTGCAAAACGCTGGGCCTGGGTTCTCCTGTGGGAGCAAAGTGTGCACTGAGGGTGGTATCTGTGTTCTTGTGTCAAACGAGCAGAGTCGCAGTCACTGTGGGCAGAGGCCTTCCTCTTTCTGGACAGGCTAATGAGGGGCGCCTGTGACTGCAGAGGGAAGGTGCGTGGGGGAGATCACAGGTTTGGGCTCTGAAAAGGCTGAGACCTTGCCCTCGCCCAGATGGGGGACAGAGAGTCTCCTGAGGCAGCTGGGGTGGGGAGGGGTTGGGGGAGAGGTACCAGGGGCCAGAGGGGTACTAGGCAGAGGGCTCTGGTCCACAAGGTCCCTGATTAGACCCAGCTGGACCCTCCTCTGGCTCTGTGTGTACTTCTCACATGGGTCAGGAAGAAACTGTCTCAGCAATAGGCAGAGGGAGAATTGTATTGGTTGCTATTTTTAAAAAAGGAAACTATCTTTCTAGATGGTAAGCTTCTAGAGACAGAGGTGGTATTTCCCACAGGTCCTAATAGTCACGTGGTGGAAGGAAAGGATCAGGGTCAGATGCCACATGTGAGAAGGGGACGTCTTAGAGGTGACAGCAATGGCAGAGAACACTGTTTTATTACACATCCCCCCGCCAACCCCTCTGACTTTTATGGGTGTGACTGGAATCCCATTTCCTGTGGAGTCTTTACTGGTGGGCCAGCTTCTTTGTACTTCTCTCCTTTCCCTGGCTCCCCCCACGTCCTACTTCTCCCATGGGGCAGGTTAGCATTTCATCAATTCACTATACATATATACTGAGTATTTCCATTCGCCAGGTTCTTTGCTAGGCCTGGGAATACAATGGCGAGCAATGCTGATGATGGAAATAAATAAACAAATGAATCCCCAGCCCTTACAAGGCGATCTCTCCAAGGCCTGATAGGGTCTGAGATGAAACGTGGCTGGGAGAGGCAGAATCGTCCTTGCTAGTTATGATTTGGTGGCACCATCTGCTGGCCACATGTAGACACATAGATATCATATCAATGTACACACAGAGAAATTGACTATTGAAATGGAGACACAGCTATGCACACACAATGAAATATACACATGTTTATAAACAGGCATACACATATGGAAACACAGATATAATCATGTGTAGACATTCAGGATCTAGCATAGTACCTCACTCTTGGTGAGAGTGCAATGAATAGTTGGTAGTCTACAAAATAAAATGCACATTCTGTAGATCAGCTCTCTCTTAGGCGTATTTTTCACCACCGTTTTTAGCCAGTTAGCTAAGAATTCTCCATGGTCACTTGTCTCTGCCTACGTTCCTTCCCCCATGCTATTAATTTTTTTAAGACCAAGTTCAAATGCCACCTTCTCCCTTATCTCTCCAGCGAAGGTAATGAAATTCTCTTCTGAACTTTTATAACTTGATGATATTTACCATTTTACTTACTGCATTTTAGCTATTTGGGGACATGTGTTTTCTCCCTTTCAAGTCTGTAAGCTCCTCAGGAGTAGGTTTTGGCTTGATTCATGTTTGTGTTCCCCCATAGAGCCTGGCACATTGCCTTGAACAAAGTTGGGGCTTTGTGTTTGCTGAATGAATGGATAAATGACACAGTCATGGACACAGAGGAAAACAAAGATAATGTGTAGAAAATGGATGTCTATTTACACAAATTTCTCTGTCTCTGAAAACATGATGCACATCCATATGCACGCACCGAAACACACATATCTATGCTTATATTTGATTAGACACACCCTTAAATTAAGCCCTTTATTATTTCTGCTGTCTTCGTTCTAATCCAGGTCCTCAGCAATAGACTGACCGACAGCAATAGACTTTTAACGCATCTCTATTTCTAGTTCTTGCCTTTCCACTTTTCATTGCCCCAGGCTGCACTTATCTCAGACACCTCCATGATGATATACCCTAGCTCAAGAACTCCAGCAGTTCTGGCTGCCTTGCATGATAACGTCTGGAAAAAGCTAACATCCTTTCTTTCCCACTTTCCCTTTAGGGAAAGGAATTACAGTGAGTGAGAATTAAGGAATTACAGCGAGTGAGAATTAAGTGGAAGTGGTCTCTGGGAAACTTTGTCCTTGCCTGTGAAAAGAGACCCCTGTGGCTAGTGCACCTCATTCTCCTTCCTTACTGCCTCGATGTGGTTGCAAAGGAGCTGCAGCAGCCATGTTGCAACCCTGAGGGGAAGACCAGGCTGTTGGCTCCTGACCTCACCAAGCAGTTGAGCAAATGCTACTGCTTTTAGATCCAAGAGTCCTAGGTCCCTGACGAAGGACTTTATTACTCATAGCAATAGAAATGGCCAGAGCCTCAGCATTTGCACTGGTTCCTCAGGTCCCAATTCTCATGGGGCGATGCGAAGAGGTCCAGGTGACATAAGCACATGCAGTGGCTGCATTACAGAAGAGGAACCCTGAGTTTAGGGAACCAGAATCATTTACAATGAAGAGCAAGCCTACTTGACCTTCGCCCTGCAGGGAGACCTTATCTTTATAACCTGCACTTTGCTCCAGAGTAAGACACTATCTCTATCTTTCAAGGCTGTTCACTATACCAACATTCTTGAGAAGATAGTCAGAAACAAAGACGGTTAGTGCCTTGGCTTGCAAGACCTGCAAAAATGGGAGAGACACATGGAGAATTCTTCGATGACTCAAGCTTTCTGCTTGGAGGCACTGTATAGACCAAGTACAGGGACGGGGCAACCCAAACGTAGCCTAGAGATTTCATTTATTTGAAATGTTGGAGATTAGAGGTCAGGAAGGCTCAGGTAGCTGGAATTTGTGTGACACAGTAATGGAGAGGAGGGAGGTATGCAGAGAAAGAGCTCCAGCAATTAGCATGGTTTCCTTTGAGTTTTTATTAAACTAGAGGCCCGGTGCACAAAATTCATGCACGGGTAGGATCCTTAGGCCTGGCTGGTGATCAGGGCTGATTGGGGCCTTCCAGCTGCTGGCTGGGGCCTTCCTTCCCCAGCTGCCAGCTGCCGGCTGGGGCCTGCCTTCATTTTCCACCACCCGCTGGTGGTCAGTGCACATCATAGCGAGCGATTGAACTCCTGGTCTCCCGGTCAAACTCCCGAGGGGACACTTTGCATATTAGCCTTTTATATAGAGAGATACTAAGCTGTTCAGGTGTGGGGTAAGATTCTACTAAGCCAGGCAAAGTGCAACTACTGGAAGAACAACTGCCAGGATGCTGCAAGCTGAACAATTTCCAGAGCTCACACCAGGTTGGGAGACGTTGGTGTTCCAACTAGCTAGACTGGAGAGTGGAGAGATAGTGCTGAGTATCTAGGACATCAAATAGATTTAGTAGTAAGGTAACACTGGCCCTAGGGTTAATACACTCTGGACAAGGGTTTATCAACCTTAGCATGATCTATACTTTGGGGGAAGGACGATTCTTTGTTTTGGGGGTTTTCCTGTACATTGTAGGTTACTGAGCAGCATCCTGGCCTCTAACCACCAGATGCAAGTAGCACCCTTCTGGTTGTGGCAACCAAATATATTTTCAGGGGTTGAATATTCTGGGGGTGAAGGTGAGGGGAAAATTTTACCCAAACTACCCTACCCTAACAAAGCAGAAAAACAAGCCTTGAAAGCATTTAGCTTATCTGTAAGTAACTCAGCTCTCTGACCCTCCCCCTCATCTCAACACTCTTCGGAGAATGACACAAAATTCAGATATTCAACAATGTAACAGCCACAATGTCCAGCAGAATCCAATGAAGCATTACTAGGCATACTAAGAAGCAGGAAAACATGACTCATAAACAGGAGAAAATCAATTATGAGAACAACATCCATAAATGGCAGCGATGATTGAATTAGCATACAAAGACCTTAAAAAAGCTGTTATAAAGATGTTCAGGGATTTAAAGGAAAACATGAATAGAATGAGAAGAGAAATCTAAAAATGAAGTGGAATTTGTGTGACACAGTAATGGAGAGGAGGAAGGCATGCAGAGAAAGAGCTTCAGCAATTTGCATGGGTTCCTTTTGACTTTTTATTAAACTAGAGGCTTAATAGTTCTCTTTTTGAGAACTGAAAAATACAATATCTAGAGTGAAAACTTCACTGAATGAGCTCAGTAGCACATTGATTAGACACTGCAGAAGAAAATATCTATGAATGTGCGAACATAGTAACTATCCCTACTGCGGCTCCTAGAAACTCAGTGAGCTGTGGGATAATATCAGCAGTCTAATAAACATGTGATGAGAGTTCCAGAAAAAGAAAAAAGAGTGAATGTGGCAGAAATGTATTGGAAAATAATGTCTGAAAATTTTCAAATTTGATAGGAGCTATAAACTTAAATGTCCAAGAATCTCAACAAACCCCAAGCTGGATAAACACAAAGAAAACCACACCAAGATACATTATATCAAACTGATACAATCAAAAAATGAAGAGAAAAACTGCAAAAGCAGCCAGAAGAAAAAGACATATCATATACAGAAAACAAAGAATAAACACTGACTTCTCCAAAACAATGAAAACCAGAAGATAGGAGAATGTCATCTTTTAAAGTTCTGTAAGAAAAAAAGATGTCAACCTAGAATTCTATATCCAGCAAGACAAAACAAAACAAAAAACACACCAACAAAACAAAATAAACCTTCAAAATGAAAGTGAAATAGAGGAATTTTCAAAAAAACAAAAGCTGAGCCCTGGCCAGTTTAGCTCAGTGGATAGTGTCGACTTATGGACTGAAGGGTCCCAGGTTCAATTCCAGTCACGGGCACATGCCTGAGTTGTGGGCTCGATCCCCAGTTGGAGGTGTGCAGGAGGCAGCCGATCAGTGATTCTCTCTCATTATTGATGTTTCTCTCTCTCTCTCTCCCTCTCCCTTCCTCTCTGAAATCAATAAAAATATTAAAAACACAAACACACAAACAAAAAAACAACAAAAGCTGAGAGAACTCAATACTGGCAAAATGCATTACATGAAATGTTAAAGAAAATCCTTCAAGTTGAAGGGAAATTATACCAGATGAAAACTTTAATCAACACAAAGGGATGAATTACTAAAGCTGACAAAATAAAAAATAAAAAACCTGAATAGCTTTATATCTGGTAAAGAAATTGCATTTATAATTTAAAGCCTTCCCACAAAGAGACCCTAAACACCAGGCTTCTTTGGTGACCATTCAAAAAAATAATACCAATGTGTCACAAACTTTTTCAGAAAATAGAGGAGGAAATACTTACCAACTCATTTTATAAGATTAAAGGAAGTGTTGGCAAATAAATTAGACTGTTTTAGACTGCTGCTGCAGCTGCTCTTCCTTCTCTCCCTCCTCTTTCTCCTCCTCCTTTTCCTTCTCCCTCTTTTCCTCCTTCATAACCCTTTACAATGGTAAAAGCCATTCTTAGCTTGCAGGCCAGACAAACACTGGCCAAGGGCCATATTTTTTCTGTGTGCCATAGGTTGCCACCCCCAGGGCTAAAGCATTAGTGAGCTATGCAGATCTTACTAAGGGTTTTTTGTGAGGTGGTAGTGAAGAGTCTTACATCTCATACCAAACAGCAATAACCTAGTAAATAGTCCCATCAGGCATTTAATTTTCAGATCTTTGGGATTTTTCAAGTAGGTTTTTGTTATTAATTACTAGTTTAGCTTCATTTTGGTCAGAGAACATACTTTGTATAATCTCAAGCCTATTTATTTTATAGCTTAACTAGAGGCCTGGTGCATGACATTCGTGCACTTGGGTGGGGGGCAGGGGTCCCTCAGCCCAGCTTGCACCCTCTCGCAGGCCAGGAGCCCTCGGGGGATGTCCCCGAGGTGCAAGGTGCCACATTGCACAGGCAGGGCCCACTACCGAAGCCACAGTCGGACATCCTTAGCGCTGCAGCGGAGGTAGGCCGCTGCGCTTGCCAGCCATCAGCCCGGCTTGTGGCTGAGCAGTGCTCCCCTTGTGGGAGTGCACTGACCACCAGGGGGCAGCTCCTGCATTAAGCATCTTCCCCCCTGGTGGTCAGTGCACATCATAGCAACTGCTTGACTGGTCATTCTGGTCGTTCCAGTCGTTTAGTCCTAATGGTCGCGTAGACTTTTATATATATAGATGTTTATAGCCTCTAATTTTAATTGTGGATTTATCTATTTCTTCCTTCAGTTCTATCAGTTTTACTCTGATTTATTTTATTTATTTGTGTTCATAACTTAAAGTTCTTTCCACTTATCTAACCTATGTATTTACTATAACTGTCTCCTGTGAAGGCTGATGCTACACACCTGTGATAAGAACTGGAGGACACATGGGTGGGATATTGTGGGCCTCTTGAGAGAAATGGTGAAGAAACATTTGGGACAACGCTCAGGACCTAATTAAATGAAGAAGGTGAGGGACACGATTGTGGACAATCTCTCTTGGTCCTGACTGCTGGGGGTGGGGGTGAGGGGGTGGGGGGAGGAGGAGGTACCCTGAGGTTGGAAAGGATTGAAATTCAAGGTTGCTCCACCAGGATGCTGTCAGTTGGCATTAGTGGGTTGCAGTCTGTGTCCTTCAACCTTGCCATCGGGGAGCAGTTTAAAGTTCATGAAAAGGAGGAGCTCTGGTAAAATGGAAGAAATCGGGCCACATATTGGAAAATTAATGCAAAAAGCTGTATGTGCTGGGGGACAGTTTTTCCCACTGTGGTGAGAACTATAGCGTTAGAAGCAGTGCTGACTTGGGCCACCTGGGCCAGCTGAGTGGTATTGTCAGAGAGAGGGAAGTCTCTCATTATTTGGGAGCTGTTGGGATGCTGCCTGTCCACTGGGGAGCATGATTCTGATGGAAGATGCTCTGAGATGCTCCCATGTCCTTAGGGAAACATTCATTTCCTGTTTCATAAGCTTGGTCTAAATTTTGGACTTTTAAAAAGTCTAGGTTGTAAGCCCTGGCCGCTTTGGCTCAGTGGATAGAGTGTGGGCCTGCGGACTGAAGGGTCCCAGGTTCGATTACGGTCAAGGGCACATGCCCAGGTTGTGGGCTCAATCCCCAGTAGGGGGCATGCAGGAGGCAGCTGATCAATGATTCTCTCTCATCATTATGTTGCTTCTATCTCTCCCTCTCCCTTCCTCTCTGAAACCAACTATATATATATATATATATATATATGGTCTGGGTCCGGTTGAATGTGAGCCCAGGGATGTTTGGTATCAAGGGACGGATAGAGGAGAGGAAGAGGGTAAGTGTCAAGTGCGCTCATCTGTCAGTGAGAGGACATAGAAACAAGTCCTGTACCTGCAAACAACCTCACCAGCACCCACTGTCTAGAATGGGTCAACCCAGTTTCACACAAAAATGGCAGCATCTGTGCTCATGTGATGGCGAGTGAGTCCTGATTAGAACTGCCTCCCTCCATCCTACGTCTGCACAAGTTTTAGTCCAAGTCCCGAGTGAAATCTCAGATAAGAAGTTTTCATAGGGAAGCCATTGAAACAAAGCTTTATTTGCACCCCCCCCCCCCTGCCCGCCCCCCTTCATCAGCTGGTTGCTTCCCAGCATGAAAGGTTAAGTTCAAAGTTAGGAGGAAGGGGGCTGAGCTCAGCCTGAGGCTCACAGGGCTGAGTGGCCACGATGCACAGACCTGAGAGTTGATGGAGGGATCCAGATTGACCCAGGAGCAGCCCAGCACAGGACCCACACCACCTCCACTTTCTAGCCTCCTCTTGCTCCTCTCCTGAGGCATTGGGGGAAGCTGGACCCGATGGGGTTGCTTTCTGTGTGGCTGGGGCTGGGCCTCAAGCTGAGGGATGGCTGCTAGCTGCAGGCCCCTTAGGCAATGAAAGCCAGAACTGGGGCAGGATGCAAGCTTCCTCTCAGTGTATTTTTCCCTTTGGCCACCAGATGGCAACACCTCCCTTCAAACAGAACCAAAGTCCCCCCCGCCCCCCCCATAGTTACTTATTCTAAGGACATTCAGCTGCCCTGCAGGATTTGGGGAAGGGTTTGATCACCCCGATTTTCATGCAGCTATGTGTTCACTTAACATTTATTGAAAGCTTACTATGTGCCCAGCCCTGGGCTCTGTGTTGGGGCGGGGTAAAGGGAGGGGTATGACAGTGAGCAAGATTCAAGATCCTCCTACAAGGCTACACCTTCCACGGCTCTTACAGACTAGTAAGGGAGACAAGAATTAGGCAAATACTGATAAAACAATGAACTCATTTCAATTGTGGTAAGTGTTATAAATGATAAATGTAAAGTGCTGTTGAGACCATATTAAGAAGAAGAATTCGATCTCATCTGGGCTGTCAGGGATGGCTGCTTTGTCAATAAACCATCACGTATCCTAACAACCCCCACTCCTTCACATACCCTGTTACACCTTCCATCACACACCTCATTATATTCCCATTGTATAGCTGACGGGCCCCCCAAAATCCATCACACTCCCCATCACACAGATGCCCCTGGGGACCTTAATTACAGGCCCTATTCCACCCCCTACACCTCCCTCACATAACCATTAACAAGTCCCTTTGCAATTCTTCCCCAGTCTCCTACCCGATCCTTGTAAATCCTATCACTCACCCCTTTGGAATATCCCATCACAACTCTCAAAGGACCCCAGTTGTATTCATCGTTGCATTCCCAAAGCCTCCCACAGTACCCGACAAGTAATACATTCTTGAAAGTATTTGGCAAACCAGCGACCAGACCACTCAATACCCCGCATCACATACTCTATCATGGGCCTGTCATGGCTCCCATCACGGAGCCAGGGTTACAGCCCCAGACTGAAAAGGCTCAGGCCTCTGCTACCTTTTTTTTTTTTTTTTTTTTTTTTTACCGAAGGGCTGAGAAGGAAGTTGCTCTCCTCTGGATGCTCCCCTTCCCCCATCAAGCCCCGTCAGCCCAGACAGGCCCCCTCCCTTCCTCTACAAGCGAGGCTCTGCTAGGGCACAGGCCACAGATGCGATCTGACTTGGTGCGTGACACCCACACCCATTGGTGGTCACTCTTTTACCTCCTGTTCAGAGTGCACCAGGCTTTTGACTACAGGCCTGTCAGCTGCGCCCCTAGGAAGCCCTTAAGGGCTTCCCCTCTCTCCTCTGAAGGGCCAGAGATCACAAAAGGGACTTCAGGGCTGGGAGGGACCTCAGGGAATCATGGAGATCAGCACCTTCCTCTTCCTCTTCTCCCTCTCCTTTCCCTGCCTCCTCCTCTCATCTAGTCTTTCTTTTGGGAATGCAAACCCACGTAGCAGGCAAGAACTGAAGAAACATAAAGACCATGTAATGAGCCCTAGCTGGTTTGGCTCAGTGGATAGAGCGCTGGCCTGCGGACTGAAGGGTCAAGGGCATGTGTCTGGGTTGCAGGCTTGATCCCCAGTGTGTGTGTGTGTGTGTGGGGGGGGGGGGTGCAGGAGGCAGCCAATCAATGATTCTCTCATCAATGATTTCTCTCTCTCTCTCTCCCTCTCTGAAATTTAAAAAAAAAAAAAAAAAAAAAAAGACCATGTAATGAGTGAGGGAACCAAGGCCCAGGGAGCTGTCAGGGCAGAGCCAGATCTCCCACGCTCCTCGCTGCTTGCAGTGTCCTTCCAGAGACCACCCCTTAAGCAGCCTCTCTGTGCACATTAGCCAAGAAATGCTACTTCCATTAGGAAGGCACGTCCAATGCAAACCACTCCAGAGATTGCATTTCAAAGATTGATAGACATGGCTTTTGCATTATCTGCTGTTTCAGATTAGCTATGCTGTGGCTTCATTCTTTCGGGCTGATATTGGGGGTGGGAAGGATGGAGAGAGGGGGTGGGGAGCCAATGTTGAGCCCCTCTCGCAGGCCCCAGGCCCCGGCCTGTGAGAGTAGGCCCGAGAAGGACGGGGCGATCCATCCTATATTTTCAGTCCGTCAGGAGATTTCATTGTTTAAACAAACATTTCAGCGAAGCCATCCAGCTGGGCAGTGATTTATGGCTCTGGCTGCAGTTTTTCCCCAACAAAGATAAACAATCCTACAACTGTTGGGACGAGGGCTGGGACTCCTGGTTCTAATAACTTGGAGCCGGCTGGACCACGCCAGCCATCGCCTGGTCTGGGGTTTGGTTAGGATCTGTTCGCACTGGTCCTGCGGCTGAGCCACAAACCTTGGGGGACCATGTTGTGTTTGGAAGCTCGAGCCATTGCCTCCAGGGCAGGAGAGAGTGGCAGGCAGGAGAGAAACACTCAGGGTGAGGGCTTTGGGCCCATCTCCCTCCTCCAGGAGGGCAGTAGTGGTCTGCTTTCTGTGTGGTGGCTATTTGGTGGTTTTGGTCAATAGCATCTATTTTTCCTTCTTGTGGTCAATTTCCTTCTGTGGAACGCTGTTCTCATATGCTCGTAGAATCCACTGGATCCTTGGCTCTCAGAGTGGACATGTGCTCAGAGCTGACCAATCAGAGCAATACGTTCCCATGGTTAAGGTGATTGGCTCAGAGGTGGGCATCTAACCTATTGGGTAGACAGAGAAAGGCAATAAGATCTTTGCTGGGCCTGCTAAGAAGTAGGCAGCTGCCTTTTCCCTCTGAACTTGAATTTGGGATGAAGTGTGAGTACAATTGATCACTCTAGCTGTTACCACCATCTTGCCTCCACCGGGGACAGCCTGTCTGGCAATGGAGCCAGTCAATACACAGGGCGTGACGCTGAGGGCTGGCAAGAGAAACTGGCCCCCGGTGGCAACACAGCCCCTGAATCCACCCAACAAGTTCCCTTTTTGTTGAAGGGTTGGGTATTCTTCCACTTGCAGCTAGAAGAAGGTTAGCCAATACCCACCATCGGACACAGCAGGGGAGACAGGCCAGGGAAGGCAGCTCCTGCAGCCTCCGGCCCAGCTGTCTGGATGTGATGGTTTAGCCAGAGAATAGTAACTTTCTCACAACCCCCGTCCCTATTACTCTGGTTACGTGTGTCTGCAATTTATTTCCACATGAGCTTTATTCATATCTTTTCCCTGAGATTTCTTGGTTTATGTAAGGCAGCTGGAGGTGCATGCTCAGGAAAAGAACCAGCAAGGTGCTTGGAGTGTGCAAGGGAAGAGGAGCTCACATCAGATTGCTGGGGACCAGTGGAGACTTCATGGAGAGGGGTTGTTTGCAGTGAGTTTTGGAAGATGAGAATTTGGATAGACTGAGATGGGCAGAAGGTGTTATGGGTAGAGGACATAGTGTGATGAAAGTTGTGGGGGGAGGGAAGGGGAAGAATATTTGGGAAACATTGGGAGGATAAGAGACATTAACAGTGGTTCTCAACCTTCTGGCCCTTTAAATACAGTTCCTCATGTTGTGACCCAACCATAAAATTATTTTCGTTGCTACTTCATAACTGTAATGTTGCTACTGCTATGAATAGTAATGTAAATATCTGATATGCAGGATGGTCTTAGGCGACCCCTGTGAAAGGGTCGTTCGACCGCCAAAGGGGTCGCGACCCACAGGTTGAGAACGGCTGCATTAGCGGCATCAACAGCAGGCAGAGTAGGTTGGTGTCATCTGGGAAGATGCCTCCAAAGAGAAGCTTGCTCTTGGTTCCAGCCAAAATGAGAAGCTATTGAACACTCTTGAGCAGGGAAGTGCCCTGATTGGAGTTACTCTTGAGGGACTTTAGATGAATGCAAGGAAACACTGAGTGTGGAAAAGCCACTGGGGAGGTATTGGCGGTAACCGCGACTTATTCACAGGACAGGGAGGGAGCAAGGGGAGGAAAGGCAGAGAATGGAAACAGGAGTAGTTCTAGGTTTGATCCATTCACGCTTCAAGAAGTGTGATGTTTCTGGAACCTAGCTGAAAGTTCAACAGTCATAAAAGAAAAAGTTGACATATTTAACTACATAAAAATTAAAAATGCCTACATGGCAAAAAATGCCATAAATAGAGTCAAAAGGCAAGGACAAACTAGGGAAAGTATTTGCTACATAAATGACAAAGGGTTAATTTCCTAAACATATAAAGAGCCTTTATAGTTCAGAAAAAATGAAAAATGGGCAAAAGATATGAATAGACAGTTCATAGGAAAAAATACAATGGTTGTTAAGCATGAAAATATAATGATAACACAGAAATTTATTTTTATGCATTTAATTTTCACAGTAGCTATGTTAGTAGTGTGTTATTATTATGATAACTATTTTACTGATGAGTAACCAAATGCATAGGTTAAGTAAATTACACAAAGTTGCCCAATTAATAAATGATTGGGTTAGGATTTGAACCCAAGTAATCAGAGACCAGAGTTTGTCCTCTCATGCATTATACTACACCTCCTGCTCAACATCACCTATTCTAAAAAAATTTCAAATTAAAACTACACCGAAACAGCATTCTTTATAGGCAAAAATAAGGAAGTTTGGTAGATATTGGCAAAACTGGGAGGAGAGCAATTGTATTGCATATTGTTGGTGGAAGTGTAAACTAGAACAACCATTTTGGAGGCAACTTGGCAATAACTATAAAAATTTTAAATACAGCCTGGCCTGTGTGGCTCAGTGATTGAGCATTAACCATGAATCAGGAGGTCATGGTTCAATTCCCTGTCAGGGCACATGCCCAGTTTGTGGGCTTCCTCCCCAGAAGGGGGCGTGCAGGAGGCAGCTGATCAATGATTCTCTCTCATCATTGATGTTTCTATCCCTCTCTCCCTCCCACTTCCTCTCTCTGAAATCAGTAAAAACATATTTTAAAAATGTTTTTAATACACATGTGCTTTGGCCCAGAAATTCCATTTGTAGCATTTTTTCCCCCTAACAGATATACAAAGGGAAACATACAAAGATATTTATTGCAGCACACTCATAATAGCAAAGGACTAGACACCAGCTAAATGTCCACCAACAAGAGACTTGGTGTATGGATTATGGCACATCCATAAACTGGATAAGAAGAAGAAGGGCAATCTACTCCTATGTTATGGAACAATCTCTAAGATATACTGTTAAATGAAAAAGGCAAGGAGGGGAACAGGGTGCTACCACATGCCCATCTCCATATATACTGGCCAGGAAGCAGCGTCTGTCCCTGGCAAAGATAGCAGGGTGCCTGGGTTAGGGATGAGAGGGTGCAACTTTTTTCACTATATATGCTTAGGCATCATTGAAAAATATTTAAAAAACCTGATCAGGGATTCACTTTTCAAAAGTGAAAATTTACAATAAAACAAAATATGGCATTACTTGGAACAACAATCACAGAGAAAGGTGTGCTTTCCATTATTCGCCCAAGGTGACCTCTTGTCCCAGAAGGAAAGAGAAGTGGCTGTGCCCAGAGCTGAGGGCAGCGAGCCATGGCCGGGGTGTTTCCTGAGCTTTACCAGGGAAGAGATATCTTGCCAGGTAGTCATTATTTTTAAAAAACGATATAATTTTATTGATTTCAGAGAGGAAGGGAGGGGGAGAGAGAGATAGAAACATCAATGATGAGAGAGAGTTGTTGATCAGCTGCTTAGTGCACACCCCACACTGGAGATCCCGGGCATGTACCCTGGCTGGGAATCAAACTGTGACCTCCTGGTTCATAGGTCGTTGCTCAACTGCTGAGCCATGCTGGTCAGGCCACGTGGTCATTATTTTAAGATAGGAAACGCACAAACTCATTTCCTTCTTCCTTCCTTCCTTCCTTCCTTCCTTCCTTCCTTCCTTCCTTCCTTCCAATGTTTCATATATCAGAATTTATCTCCTTTCCCCTTAAAAAAAAAAATCCCACTAAAGTTCCTTTTGAAAATTTCCAATCTGTTTACATGAACTCCGGAGAAAAGAATTTTGCCAGGGCTTAGGCTGAATGGGATAGCCAGAGCTGGAGGTAGAGGCTCGGGGGCCAGGAGCCAGCAGCCCGCCTAAGCTGTTCTTCACTGGCCCCCGGAGTTGTCCTTCCCTACTCTGTGCCCTTCACAAGGATGCTCTCTCTTCAAGGCGGCCAGTTCGACAGTCTCTCTGTGGCTTACGGAGAGTCTGAAGGAGATTGAAGACATTGGAATGGGGCTGAGACACGGATGAGGGGACGTTCAGGTGTGATGTGGGGACATTTGGGATATTAGAGAAAAAGGGAGAAGAAAGAGAAACTGAAAGAAAGCCAGAGTAGCCAAAACCTGGAAAGTAAGGATGGTACAAAAATGAGGCTCAGAGCGTGTGTTTTATAAGCCATCCTGCAAAGAACATCTTCATGCCCTTGTTCAATTCTTTCTTTAGAATAAAATTTTAGAAGTTCAGTAGCTAGGTCAAAGGTTATGTACATGTACAATTTTGATACACATCACCAAATGGCAACCCAGGAAGATTTTATAAGGCTCTCCCTCCCCACTCACACTTTTGCCAGTTGTTTTATAGATTTTGAGGCAGTGAGAGGAGACATTCTTATTCTTCTCAGTGAGATCAGGGCCAACATCTTGGCCAGAGTTTGGAATGAGGCCTCCGGGGTAAGATGAGGGCTCCAGGAGAGCAGGATCAAGGTGAGAAGGCTCTAGGAAAAACTGAGCAGCACTCAGGAACAAGTGAAACCTGGTGATGATTTCCCAAATTGTGTCCTTCCGATGGCTTGCTCTTTAGGACGATCTCCTTTACTCTGGAGCTGCTGTAATGAGGAATTCTGTTTTTAATTTTAGAAAGAGAAGTGGGTAGGCAATTCAATTTAACTAGAGAGACATTAATTTAGTGCCTATTATATGCCAATTACAGAGCATGCAGAAATGAGTAAGACTTGGGCCCTGATCCCTAGATGCTCCAGTCCAGTAATAGAGGTCGACCTGCTAGTAAGTAACGACAAGGCAGTGTAATAGGGGGATGGTAGGAAGAAGAAAAGGTTGCAGACGTAACACCGAGGAAAGATGAACTGCTCTATGAGGCTGCGCAGGGCTGTCAGGAAAGGCTTGGCAGGGAGGCTAAGTGTGAGTCCAGGTTTTGAGGGTGGGTGGGAGGAATTTGCAGGCCTGTTCTATCACAACATAAGTTAAGGCCTGGAAAGCCTTCTGTAGATGCCTGCCACCTAGCAAGTGGTCAGTCTGTGTTGTGATTGAGGTAGCGTTTGGGTCTCTTCCAGCTTGTGGTTGGTGAGATATATGTGGGATGAGAATAGTACTGACGGTTGAGGATCCAACTTTCTTTTCTTGAGAATTCAGATGTCCTGGGACATTGTGGGGCTGGGTGGATGGGGAGACAGCAAAGTATGGCTCCCGTCCTTGTATGGCTACTGTGGACAGAAGAGTTACTGGTGGGCCCATCGGGAAGGACAGCCACAGGGTCCCTGGGTGCTGGTGATGGGCATTGCCCAGGTTCTGGGTGCCGGCGGTATCCCTCACAGAAGCCCTTTGCTGGCATGTTCTTCGTCCCGTCTGTGTGCCCCCTTCAGGTCAGGGGCCCACCAGCCTCTCCGTTCACATTGCCTTCCCTCCGTCTGTCCTCTCCTCACTATTTCAGAGGAATCTTCAATGTTTATTTTGGGGGAGCATAGAGGATAGGTGGAGAGACGCCCTGCTCTCAGTCAAGATGTTTCTCTTAAATATCTTAGTTTTGCACAGACATCAAAGCTTATATTTTCCTTTTTGTCCCCAACACATCCTTCCCTTGAGGCTGAAAGCATAAAATCGTCTCGTTGTTTGAATATGGCTTGGGCTTGGGTGGAGGGGTGGGAGGACAGAAGGGAGGAAAAAAATTGGCCATTATCTCAAAATGTTTCCTGCTGCACTATAGTTGTTGGCCTGGTAGGTGGACATGGTACTTGCAAGTAATGTCGTACGTGAGAACTACTTGGGGACCTAGCTTGGCAACCAAGATCTCTAAAGTGCCTTTCACAGTATGAAAGTAAGGATCAAGCTGTGCAGGCTGTGCTTGGCCTGGGTCCCGCTGTGTGCTTTCATTTTCCTAAAGGACTGTGGGGCAGTTGGTGGGAGACTTGGACTCAGGACCCCCAGTGGTTACACATCCCAGCCTCAGCGTCTTGGGTCTCTGGTCACTTGGTTTTGCCTGCACTGTCTGCCCACTTCAGGGAGGGGTGAATGTGGGGGGAGTTGGTGTTATAAGGAGTGGGGCCATGTGGTCAGGAGCCTCAGAGGGAGGAAGTGTCATGTTAGCCTGCAATCTCAGAGCCTTCTTTGTCCAGCTGACATAGAGGGAACTCTGTCCCCTGCACCTTTGGTCAGCCTCAGGCTGCACGGTGATGTGAGATCCTCCTCTGGCTGCTGCCCACGCCAGGGTTCTCTGGGGGAGGAACTCATGGGGCACAGAGGACTTCTGGGAGGCAGGGGGTGAGGAGAGAGAAAACAGGGGTTGCCAAAAGCCGCCGAGCAGAGAGGAGGGCTGATGAAAGTTACAAAGTCTGATAATCTTTCTTCTTCAGAACTTTTCATTTGAAGCATGACATTTAATCAGATGTTTAAAGATCCCAGAGAAACAAATGAACAAACACAGAGCAGAAGATGGAATCTGGAGGCAGGTGCAGCATCTGTATTATTATTAGAGTGAAGACAGATATTGGAACTGGCTGTGAGATTGGTTTTGGAAACCCTGCTATGTTGCTATGGGTAAACAGGCCCCAGGGAAAAATTGCTTTTCATTTCCTGAGATAGAAAGGGTAGGAATGGGGTGGGAGGAAGTGGTCATGAATCTCTGGAGACAGCAGTATCCGTATCCTCGTCAGCCAGGGAGATGCCAGGTTGAAACCAGATGGCAAATATGTTATTGCAAAAGGCACCCATCAGTGCGAGGGCACATCCTGATTCAGGAGGTCCACATGTCTGTTGCCAGCACACCGGTGGCCAGGAATGGCAGTCAGCCTATCTTGAGCTCCTACGGTGTGCTCAGCCAGTACTGTCATGACATACAACCCAGGCCATTCACATTGTCACTCCTTGGAGCATGTTCCAGGTATCTATCGTTGCATGACAAACCACTACAAAACTTCGTGGTTTAAAACAACAATTTATGGTTATTTTTTATAGTTCTGTGGTTGCCTAGGTGGTTCTTGCTTGGGGCTTTTTAATATGGTTGCAGTAAGATGTCACTGGGCTGCAGTCACATGAAGGCTTAATGGGGCTGATGATGAAGGTGGCTGCCCCCTTGGGGCTCGGCTGGGCCATTGACTTACTGGTGGTTTCTCCAGGTGGTTTGGGTTTCTCACAGCATGGTGGCTTTGTCTGAGAGGACGTGTCCCAAGAGTAAGCATTCATAAGGCCCAGGCAGAACCTGCAAGGCTTCTTATGACCTAGTCTTGGAGGTACAAGAATGTCATCTCCATTGTGTCCCATTGGTCAAGTCCAGGCTCAATGGAAGGGAATTACATTCCAGCTCGTGATGTGGGAGTGGCTTGTGGGCACAGAGAGGTAAGAAATTGATGGTGGCATCTTTGGAGATAAGCTACCACTCGCACCACCCAGGACCAGGGGGCTCCATGGGTGTGCGAACGGTGCAGTCCTGCAGGGCCCCGCACTGTGCTTGCTTGAATGCTCTGTTGTCTTCATCTTGAAATGTTTAATACCTTTTAACAAGTATCCCATAGTTTCATTTTGCACTGGGCTTTGCGAATTCTGTAACTGGTCCTGCATTGGGCCCCCTGTGAAGGATTTGTGCAGAGCGGTGAGGGTTGGGGCTCGTGCTGGACACTGTGCTATGCAGATGAACCTCCTGCCCCTGGAGAACTTGCAGACCAGCTGAGGACACAGGACTCATGGCAAACACTGAAGCTAGTGAATGACAGTGTCTGAGCAGAAGTTAGGCTGCGATTGCAAAGGAAGGCCAAGGTGGGGCAGGGAAGAGTCTCTTTTTGCATGTTGCCTCGGTCTCACATTCAGACTCACAACCCAACCTGGGCAAAGCCTTCCTTCTGGAAGCCAGAAAAGCCTCCAGAGATCATAGCAATGTTCCTTTCCTCTCCTCACCCTACCTGCACTCTTACCCTTATTCCCAGGACCCTTGTACCTAAGGTCTTGCAGGGAGGGGGATCCCATATCAGGACTGTTCTTAGGATAAGTATGGGGGGGAAGGAGATGCAGAGGCACATGTGCCTAAGGCTCAGCTCAGGCTGAAGATCTTGGGTGGGCCACTGGAAGAGTTCTGAAGCTGGACCAAATATGGTCTGGGTTTGGGGAAGAAGGTAGAGGGAGTAAGGAGCGGGCTCTCTGATCTCCTCTAAGGAGCATGCTGAGTGCTCTGGTGCCCTGGTCAATGCCTCCCTCCTAGTCCCCAGCCAGACACCTCACCGCTCCCAGAAGTGCAGGGCATGCCTACTTCCAGATGGCGCCCTAGTGCCTGGATCCAGCCCAGCCCTAACCAGGGCACAAAACCAGAAAGCCCCTGAGGGTGGGCACCACTTCTTTACAAACAGTGTCCGGTTTCCTTTAGGAATATCTTCCTGCTGTGATGAATGTGCAAAATAACCTTTTGATTGTGCACATTAATAGGGTATCAGAGGCAGAGGATTAGGGAGGATGCTGCTCCCTGGGGGGCTAGCTGAGCTTAAGAAAGTAACATGTGGGAGCTATGGGGACCTTAGCCTTAATTGGGGTCCAGCTCCCTCCAGCTGTGTATATTCCTACAGAATGTTTCTTCCCATGAGGCACAGACCAGAAGCCTAGTGACATGTCACTTGCCAAATGACCATCAGGGAGACTATTACAAGCCTGATAGACTGGCCTTTTCATTAAAAAAAAGTTGATCCTACCTATTTTGGTTCTTCCTTACCAATAAGTAGGATCTAGGGGGGAAAATATGCCAAAGGGCAAGAATCAGGAAAAGTGGAGTAGTTGCTGGAGAGAATGTGTGTGTGTGTGTGTGTGTGTGTGTGTGTGTGAAAGAGAGAGAGAGAGAGAGAGAGAGAGAGAGAGAGAGAGAGAGAGAGAGAGAGAGAGAGGAGAGTTGTCCCATGATGACCACCCGCTTCCCTTTCCTGCACCCTCATCATGGGGACAGCACAGTCTCAGGCCTGTCCCAATTGCCCTGGCAATTAGCCTGACCTGGGCCCAGGGAGCGTTCAAGCTGGACCACATCAGGATCTGCTCCACTGTCAGCCCCTCCTGCGGTTGGAGGATGTGTTCTGGCAATGCCACTTCTTCCTACGTCCCGGGCCTGCAGCCTTGTCTTGATAACATGTCTCCTTCTAGGCCTGGGGCCCCGTTTTGCTCTCTGTGGCCTCTCTCCACCAGATCCAGCCTTTGCTGGATGCTGAGATCTGCTGGCAGACCTTCCTGATGCTGCCTGCCTGCTTGTATTTAGAACACCACTCTGGAATTGCCCACTGCAGGGGCCCACCTGCTGGTAGGGATACCCTGTCACCAAACGCTAGAAGGTCTGCCACTCCCCTGCTCACTGTGCTGCCGACTGTTGCTGAGCTGCCACCTGTTGTCTGTTTCCACATCCTTGCACACTGCATTCTGCCTGTCACCCTGGATGGCTGCCTAGCAGCTGCAGCGGAGGCTGTCCTGCCAGCACCTTCCCCATCCCGATGGGTGGTCCTGTTCGGTCCCAGGCCCCCCAGCCCGCCTCATCCGGTGCACATACTGAGCCACATCTGGCTGAATACTGAGCTGGCACAGCCTGGATGGGACTCTGATACATTGACCCCCAGAAAGATGGTCATGTTCCCTCAGGACCTCTTGGAGAGGGCCAGGAACCCAATAATAAGACAATAATGATAATAATCCTTAATGTTTATTTATGATTTATCATGTGACAGGCTCCATGGTTTACCAACATTTCTCCATGTGTACCTCATAATTACCCTACAAGGTAAATACTGTTATATCCCCTTTTCATAGCTTATGAACCCAAGGCTAAATGATATAAATAAATCTGCATAAGGTTCCACAAGGCATAATTTATGGAGCTAGGATTCAGAATCAGGTGCTTGACTTCGGAGCTCAGTTCATAACCACTAGACCAAAGTGCCTCCTTGGTGACCCCTGACCTCTTTCCAAAGACCCCAGCAACATTCTTCAACTATGTCTCCCTGCTCTGAGGTCAACTGACCACAGGCGTAGGGTTGAGGTTAAAGCTACCGTCTCAGTCAAGCCTTTGAATACTTCCTGCTACTCTTCAAGAATAATAGAATAGCCCTAACCTGTTTTGCTCAGTGGATAGAACATCGGCCTGCGGACTGAAAGGTCCTGGTTTTGATTCCAGTCAAGGGCATGTACCTTGGTTGCGGGCACATCCCCAGAAGGAGGTGTGCAGGAGGCAGCTGATCGATGTTTCTCTCTCATCGATGTTTCTAACTCTCTATCCCTTTCCCTTTCTCTATGTAAAAAGTCAATAAAATATGTTTTAAAAAAAGAATGATAGAATAACTTCACTCCTGTCGCCTTCAGGAGTGGGCCACCAGAGTCACACATTCCCCAGTCCCCTCAAGCCCTTCGTCCCTTTTGCCTCCTCCCTTGGGCTCCTTAAAGTTTTTAGGGGCAGTCACCTGATAGCAGTGTTGTTAAACAATTGTTAGTTGATATATCTATCTCTTCAGAAGGGTCAGAGGCCTCATGAGGACAAGCAGGAAAGGAAAGCATGCCATGAGGGTGCAGGAGTCTTTGAAGACAAAGATAGAGGGGCCTCACTATGGCTTTAGTTTTGCTCCAGAATAGCTTTGGGGAGAGAAGGAAGGATGAGCACTGGATTAGGAGCACTTCTATTACCACTTGAATAATTATACACTGTGGAGGGGTGCAGGATGGGCATTGGGGGTGGGAGGCAGGATATAGGTAGGAATTGAATAAGCTCATAGTTAGTTTCATATTAAAACATTACTTTGTGATTCTACCTCCCATTTATTCTTGGAAAAACAAGTTCTTGGGAAAGCTAACAAGGCAGCCTCCCTTCTCCTGCCAATCATTGCCGAGTTTGGGACAAATGCTCAAAAAATGGGAGAAGTATAGTTCCTAGGAATTCTAAGAGGAATCCAGCATGTGGGTGGTAGCCCACTCAGTCACACTCCTACTTGTATGATGTCACATAGTAAGTCCTCAATAAAAATGTGTGGCTTGACCCCAGGTCTCTCCTCTGTGTGGCTCCTCTGGCCTCTCTGGGCTGGGAGCTGCTGCTCACTCCTCTCTCCTCCCAGGTCCGTTTCTGTTTGGGAGTACAGGCTAGTTATGAGCTTCTGGATTTTGGTTCTGCTATCTGAGCATCAGCGAGAAAAAAGAAAAAGAGAAGATATTTTCAGGCTCTAGGTTATTAGAAGACGGAAGGGAGAAGGAGGATGGACCTGACATGTTGATGGACAGACAAAGGAGGAGACTAACCCTCCTTGTCTAGCAGCAGAGATAATGGTGGGAGCTTTCTTCCAAGGGCATGGATTGTAGGTAACGGCCTGCCATGTCTTTGGAAGACTTTGGAACCTGGTGGGAAGCACCTGTATTTGTGCTGGCCTTTGCCATTAGCCTCATCTCCCCTTAGGACCACAAGACCCCGCAAATCCTACTGGACACTACCAACTGGGATGGGATGAGGCAACAGGGTTGTAGTTGCAAAATGAATCAGATTTGTGGGGTTCCAAGGTTAGTCTTTGGGGTTCAACCATGGCCCTAACTGCCCCAAGTGTCGTGTTCATATAGTCCAAATCACTCAAGAGGGAATTCTGCCTTTTGGTCTTGTCAAGGAGGGAGCTGTTTCAAAGGGGAGTCAGGGTGAGAAGGGCTGGGGAGTCCCACTCTGAGAGTGCCACGAGGGCTAGTGGAGCCCAGGCTTGACCTCGGTTACACACGTGCGCCCCACATGGCGGGCCATGTGTGCTGCTGCCTGGGCTCTGCAGCCTGCAGGGCCCTCCATGCTTGGAATAGTCTGGATCTGCTGACTTAGCAAAATGGGGTGTGGGTGGCGGAGTGGGGGTGGGGAGACGATCCACATCTGGAGGGGAGAGGGAAGGAGCCCCCAGTGACTGGGATGTGAAGGGGCTTGCCAGCTCTGCCTGTAGCCCTGAGCCCCCCTCCCCCTTTATCCCCAACCACAAAAGCAGTATAACTCTCCTCACGTTAAAAGTAGACATCTGGCAGCATCTGCACTGCCCCAGACAAACCAAGAACTAATAGGAGGCATTTGTACCCACAGTAGGTCCTGGATAGGAAAAGAAGGGGCGGTTCGCTCTGTAGAAGCTAAAGCTTTCTACTCAGGGAGCCTCAATTCACTTGTTTATTGATGGGTGGTTAATTAATTGATCAATGCACAAGCTCCTAGAAGATCCTGGGGGTGCAGTTTGCCATGGTCCCGGGGCAGCAGGGCCATCACACTGAACTTGTGGAGCCAGCCCATCCGTGAGATAATAGGGAAAGGGAATGATGGTCAGTCCTGGCGTGCCAGCTGCACCTTGCAGCAAGTTCGGGGTCAAATATCCAAGGGCCTGAGAGCAGTGGGAAAATCTGTGTGGCAAAGCCAGTGGGGTCACTGCGGGGAAAAGGCTCATTTCCAGAGGAGGAGGTTGTCAGGGTGGAAGCAGGTAGGACCCCTCAGTGGTTGGATGTGGTACCCAAGGAGCTTCTGGGGATGAAAGGGAGAGAGGGACAGAGAGAGAGTAGAGAGGGAGCAGAAGAAGCGGCCACAGCCTGAGGTCAGCCCTGCAAGGCGGTGAGTGGTGCCAGGCCAGTGGCATTGAAAGAAACATGATGAACACATTGACGGCTCGTGTCCGGTTGACAACGAGCTGGAAACAGAGCCTGGGCCCAGCTGGCACCATCTGACAACTACGAAGAGGCTCAAAGATGAAACTGAACATATTTAAATAGCATCAAATCTATTCCTCACAGACACATTAAACGTAAGCGACAGCTGAAGAAACAAATTAATATTAAAAATGTCGCCAGCTTTCACATTCTGGCAAGAGCAATGCATCCAACTAGGGACAGATTTACAAGCCTTCATAATTCTGAGGGCTAATATCCTCATCACCCTATCAAACAGCCGGAAGTGGTGCCAGGCTCACTGAGGAAGGCCGAATGGGAGAACGCGGGGAAGGTTGGGTTGCCTGAGTGCTCAGGCAGTTGGCTGTACTGTTCAGAAATGGGTTTTAGGCTAGAAATCGCAAACTGGCCTCCAGCTGGCTGAATCCAGCTTGAGACATTTTCTGTTTGGCTCACAAATGTCTTTATTTTATTTTTGAATTTGAATTAGTGGCAAAAAATGCATAAATTAGGAGAATCACAAAAAAAACCTCTTGATTCCCTTGAAATACCTATGCACTCAGGCCTAAGTTCTCCAGATGGCAGCAGGCAGCGCGGCCGCCTCCCCTGCTGGCTCCTGGAGTCATTTGTGATTTCAACTCCTGTATTAAGCCATCAGACACTTTTTATGGATCAGGGGGTGAAGGGGACTGACTTTCCAAAAGTCCATTTATATTAAAAATGGGAGAGATATTTTGGTTCCACTTTAGGTAAAATGATTGAGCTCTTTTAATCTATTGAAAAAATGATCAAATTAAAATAATTTTAGCCCTGGCTGGTGTGGTTCAGTGGGTTGGACACAGTCCATGCACTGAAAGGTCACGGGTTCGATTCTGGTCGGGGCACATGCTCAGGTTGCAGGTTTGATCCCCCATCAGGGTACATAAGGGAAGCAACTGTTTGATGTTTTTCTTTCCCTCTCCCTTCTTCTGTCTCTAAAATAAATAAAAACATACCCACAGGTGGGGATTAAAAATAAATAAAATAATTTTAAAAATTAAAATCAGGCAACATTACAACATACAAGAAAAGTTTAGAAAATTAAAAAAAAAAACTAATTAGTTTGGCAGTCTTGCCAAATTAGTCCTGTGTATCCCTTGCAGTCTTTTTCTCACATACATTTTTGCATAGTTGCATACATGGGTTTGTACCCTGCTTTTTTCATTTAATATTCTAATTTATATATTTTATCATATGGATATATAATCCTCACTTTTTGTTACCCTAAATACTGTTTCAAGGAACATCTGTGTGCATTTGAATCTTTCCATATTTTGAATTACTTGCTCAGAATATATTTCCAAAAGTAGCACAAATGGTTTATAAACAGACTTGTGCGTTAAAGAGTTAAACTGTAAATTCCTAACCCAAAAGTGCCCTGTATAAATCTCTTCACCTCAGCAAATTGTTGGAGAGGCTATAGGAAAGAAAAGGTCATTTTAGCATATGTGATAGGATTGTGGGTAATTAAAAGTAATTTTTTTTCAGCATGTGAAGTCCATTCCAGGAATAGCACTATCTTGAGACCCAAGTCAAATAGTACTAAATGTGCTAAGCAGAGGCCTATGTTTAAAGAAGAAACTCATTTGCTCTTAATAACTGCAAAATGCTGCATAGTTCAACGATGGAGTCAGAAACCTCCACATAGCATCAAAGCCTGGTTCAGAAAGATATGGGAGGCCAAGATACAAGACAAGCTGTCTTTCCCGATTAAAGCATCTTTGTGCCCTAAGTACAACAGTCATTTCTTAGAACAATGGCTGCCTTTAAAATTTTTTATTGACGGGAGGGGGAGAAAAATGGCTAAACAAGACCGCAGCATTTAAAGATAATCTATATTCCATAAACAATCTAAAGAGCAGTGTAAACAAGGTGATATGTCATAAAATGAAATGTGATACAGATAACCTCACTATTATATTCCGTATGAGTTCAGATGAATAACAGTGCCTTAAATCTCCAGGCAATGGAAAGCAAAGCATACTGTGCATTTCATTTTTATTTTGCCTGCATGTCTTTCCTTAAATAAATTGGAAGATGGATATTATGGAAGGGCAGGACCAAATGAGAGCTTTTTCTTGAGACTGACCTCTGGGCTGAAGAACGGAAGGGCACCGGGGGCTTCTGGGACATGGCCCACAGGTTTTGTTTCCATGCCAGGCAAGTCAGCAGAACCTCTAAGGGCAGGATTACCGAGCACTTGAGCAAACTCCGCCTCCGGTGGAAAGGCAGCCTGTCTTTGGAAAGGAGAAATCGTGCCTCCCTAATCTACTAGAGCTCTTTGAAGGGCCAAATAAGTGTATGGATAAGGGGGGGAAACAGTAGACACACTCTATTTACACTTTCAAGAAGCCTCTGACGGGCTCCACACCAAAGCCTGTGGAGTCACCATGGAAATGGAGGGAATGTTTAGGGACAATAGGGAACTGGGTTACAGATAAGAAATACAGAGTAAGGATAAATCAGCCTCTCTCTGGACGGAAAAGAGTTAACCGGGGGTTGCCTGGTGGGGAACTGATGCTCTTAGGGGACCAGTTTAACTGACCCTTAGTGATGTGAGATGTGACCAACAAGCCCGTTGCTTTCACAAGCCACATGTGGAAATGGGCCTCATTGCCCTGTAGTCACAGCTCATATTTTGCCTTGTTGAATTTGTCCACTTTGTGACATTGTGAGCTCCTGAAAGGCAGGGCACGTCTGATATTTCGGTATTCATGACAGTGACTAGCACTCAAATATTTTGTGGCTTGATCAGTTGAGAGAAGAGTGAGTGCACATTGGATTCCCCGGGCTGGCCAATGACCCCGAGCTCTTCTGTGTGGGAAAGTAACAAGTGAAGGCTGTAAGCTGCAGGGAGATGTTCACCATGGGCTAGGGCAGTGGTCGGCAAACTGGCCCCTTGAGTGTGGCTCTTCCACAAAATACCACGTGTGGGCGCGCACGTACAGTGCGATTGAAACTTCGTGGCCCGTGCCACGGGGCCAAAGAGCCGCATGTGGCTCACGAGCTGCGGTTTGCCGACCACTGGGCTAGGGTAATGGAGTAAAGCACTAAGTGAAAAATAATTCCAATTGCATTTTGTTTTTATCATGAATGGCTCAGAGAGTGCTTCAAAACATGCATGTCTTAGGGGACTAGTTCAGAAAATTATTGTAGAACCCGCATTTTTGAGGGTGACAGGTTCAAAGCTCTCAGTGACAGCCCAAGATAGAGGTATGAGTCACTATAACCCAGTGCTTCTGTTTTTCACTGTTGCCCCGTCCCCTGCCAATTACTATTGTGGATTTTTTTTTCTTCCCAATTGCTGCCACCGTCATGTGATTTTAATAGCACAGACACACTGAACACCTGTTTATGTACTGCGGCCCTTGGGAGGGCCAGAAACCATTGTGATTGCCAAAACGTTTCGTCTCCCAAGAACCAAATTTTGTCTCCTTGGGGATGACCATGACCCGAATGAGAGTGTCTGCTGTAGAGCAGCGGTCACCAACCTTTCGGACCTCATGGACCACCAGTGGTCCGCAGACCACCGGTTGGCAACCGCTGCTGTAGAGGACTCTCTGAAAGTTTGGGCCCA
The DNA here is from genome assembly GCF_964212035.1 of Myotis nattereri. Taxonomy (NCBI): domain Eukaryota; kingdom Metazoa; phylum Chordata; class Mammalia; order Chiroptera; family Vespertilionidae; genus Myotis; species Myotis nattereri. Next base: position 62,793,125 of record NC_138085.1, read on the forward strand.
ATGTGGTCCTTCATTCAAACAGATCAAGTAGCTGAACGGCAAAGAATGAAACTGGGCACAAAAACGGAAATTCTTCTCTTGCCTTCCCCTCAAGCTCAAATGAGAAGTGGGGTGGTGTGCTGGGTCTCTCCTCTTCTTCCCCTGCTCTCTGTCTTGGTGGCCTCACAATTACAGACTTCGCATCCAGCTCCCTCCAGCTTCAAGGTAGGTTTGCCCAAAACTCAGAAGGAGTCAAATGCCAAAGGACACAGCCAGGTAGGGTGACCTCACAAGGAGGGAGCCAGAAGACATGTACTCTCACTGCCCTCTCCCCGCTCCTCCGACCCCCATCTCCTGTGGAGCTCTTCATAGTTGGGCGGATGAAGTGCTTTTTCCACCTAAGGAGGCAGCCTGGAGTTGCAGAGAGGTGAACAGGGGAAATAAAAAAGTCCTGCATGACAGACCTCAAAGGGATCCTTTAATAAAGGTCAGGCTTGCTGGCCAGTGTGGCTCAGTGGTTGAGCATTGACCCATGCACCAAGAGGTCACCGGTTTAATTCTCGGTTAGGACATATGCCCAGCTTGCGGGCTCATTCCTTAGTATGGGACGTGCAGGAAGCAACTAATCAATGCTTCTGTCTCTCTCTCTCTTTCCCTTCCTCTCTCTCTAAAAACAAAAACAAAAGCAGGATGAAGAAAACATATTTAAAAAAAAAAAGGTCAGGCTCTCAGGACACCCTCACCCTTATAGGATGATGCTGGAGTGGGAGACCGGTCTCCTTTAATTGCCCTTTGGGCTTCCTGTCAAAGGCAGGCTGCGAGTCCGAATCCTTCCCAAGGGAGGGGCAGGCTTGAGTGGGTCTTTGGTCTTTTGGGCCCAGGGGGACACTGTGCTCCTGCGTGAGACAGTGGATAGAGCGGAAGGAACACAGGCTTTCAGAGGCAATCGCCTCGGCTTGAATCCTGGCTCCTCACCTCTCTGGGCTCTCACCCCTCTCCCCCTGCTGCCATGAGGATTAAACGAGAAAGTGTGGCATCCCCGCCCCTCTTCCTAGCAGCCTGAGTAGTCTCATGCTCTGAGTCTACCACGCCTCTTCCCGGTTCTGCCCCTGGGAGCAGAGAGAGACCCAGCCTTACATGCTCTGCTCCGGACTCAGAAGCCATAAAGTGAAAGCAAGAAGCCGTTGTCATGGCTGGGGGGTGGGTGAGCACATTATCCTGAGGCCTCCTAATCCCATTTTCTGCTTTCATGTTAATCCTCTTCCCCCTTCTGTCTGCCTCGCACTCCACTCCCAGGGCACTGACCCGGAGAGCTGGACTCCACCTCCTCCAGGCGGTGGCAGTGTTCCCTGCTGGGCCGGCCAGAGGTGGGGTCTGGGGTCGGTCTGGCTGTGCTTCGGTTCTCCTCAGCCAGCCTGGGTCCTCTTCCAGGCCAGGCGGTGGATGGGTGTTAAGGGCTCAGCTCACTCATAACAAGAACAAGGACAGTGCCAGCCAGTATTTCCTAAGCACTCACTGTTTGTGGACACTGGCAGAGACCTTTGCATCATGATTTCATTCAATTACTGGAACACTCCTGTGAAACAGATACTATTAATCTCAAGTTTGCAGACAAGGACATGGAGGCTCGGGGATTTGCTACAGCCCAGATCACACAGTGAGCAAAAAGCAGGACTGGCCAGAATTCCTCCAGAGTCTCGTGGGGGACCAGTAGCAACGTGGCCTCTCGTGTGCAGCCCTGGAAAGGACCCACCTGCGGCTTCCATCCCCTGGCACCATCACCTGAGGCTTCAGCTGGGTGAATATATTACTTCCATGCACTACACCTGGGTATGGCTGTGCAGTGGCGTGGAAAGGACCTGGACTTCGGGGACAGGGGGATGGTTCTGGCTCCCACAGGAAGGGGACAAGGTACCCAGGAACTGGACAGGTGGTTTCATGTCTATGGCCATCTTGGGGGGTGGGTAATTTTTTAGCCTCAGGCTTTCACTCACTATCCCTTTCATTCCCAGCTGCAAATGCTCTTCTCTCTGCTCTGCAGGACTGATCCCGGCCAATTCTGCCCTCGGTTCTGAGGCAAGACTCTCCTGGAGGAAGGAGCTACGCACCATCGCTTCAGCCTCCTGTGGGTGCATCTTTCTAAAAAGGTGTTTTGTGCTTTGCACCTCCATTTTTACTTTTTTCAATACTCACCTGAGGATATTTTTTCAATTGATTTCCAGAGAGGAGGGTGGGTGGGAGGGAGGGTGGAGTGGGAGAGAGAGAAACATTCACGCACTGACTGCTTCCCGCAGGAACCCCTACCTTTACCGGGCTGAGGAACCTGAACGGGAATTGAACTGGTGACCCTTTGGTCTGCAGGCCGACGCTCTAACCACTGCTCGAGCAAACAGGCCAGGGCCCTCCATTTTAGTTTGTCACACACTCAAAGTAATCAGGGGCTCCTAACTCTAACTTAGGTTCCTCCTGCCACAATCCCCCCTCAGGGACAGGCTTGTAAGTTAGGGCTGGATTTCAATGCTCAGCTGTGACCTGGGCTTCAGTTTTCAGGAATGTAAAATTAGAAGGATAACCATTCCTCATGGAGGCCAGAGACTGCCAGTGAACCCATTGTCTGGAAACTTCTAGAATCTCAGAAGGCAGTGCTGGGTTCATCTTCAGCTTTCTCTTTTCTCACCGGGTCCCACAGTCCCTGAGCCCTGTGACCCTCTCTGCTGACTGTGACCAGGTTCTCGTTCCCCTTAGCATGCTCAGACCCCATAGCCCTTCCTACCCCTTCCCCATGGCATCGCCTTAGGCCCAGTGTGGCACCATGTTTTCTCCTGCTCTCAGAGGCCCACTGACTGCTTGGCAGTTGGAGAAAAACAGAGGGCCCGGGACAGGCTACACGTGCCTGAACTCAGCTGAGGAAAGAGGTCTGGGGGCTGAGGAAAGCCGAGGCCTCCTTGGAGAGGTGGCGACTGAGGGTGGCGAGCATGGGCAGGATCTGACTTGGCGGAGTCATGGTGTGAGGGTCTGTGGAGGCTCTGACTTCCCGCCCCCAACCACAATCACCAAGCCCAAGTAGCCAGAGGCAAGATGTGGGGGGTGTGGGTCAGGCATAGTGGTGGTGGGGTACAACTTGAGGGTCCAAGTGACGTCCATGATGAGGACTCCAGAGCTAACAGTGGCTCCCCTCCATCACTTAGGACTACAAGGACATTTAAAAAAAAATTGATTTCAGAGAGGTGGGCAGAGAGAGAGAGAGAGAAACATCAATGATGAGAATCATTGATTGGCTGTCTCCTGCACGCCCCCTACTGAGGATTGAGCCCGCAACCCGAGCATGTGCCCTTGACCGGAATTGAACCCAGGACCTTCCAGTCCGCAGTCCAATGCTCTATCCACTGAGCCAAACCAGCCAGGGCTACAAGGACATTTTGCATTTGAGAAATTACACCAACCACATCTGTTGAGAAGAAATTGAGTTGAATTAAAGTTTGGTTATTCTTTCTAAAACTCTCAAAGGTTTGTGCACTTTAAGAATGTTCTAGAGGCAGAAGAGGTAGGATTTCAGGTTAGAAGACTTACATCCATGCTGGGGCTCTCTTTGGTCACAGTGTGATCTTGAACCCTTAGTCATCTTTTTGCTCTGGGCTTCCATACACTTGGACTTCCCCCTGCTACACTGTCCCTCCTAAAACCCAGAAGATGGGGCTGGTCTTTTCCTAGGCCTTCCTTTCTCTTTACTTTCCATATTTCTTGCTCAGAGAAAAACTCTCTCTGAAAAGTGTCCATTACCTTGTGGAAGGCAGTGGTGGTGATGGCCAGGCCCAACCCTGTACGCAGGCAAGGCTGACCTGACCGGAGGCTGCTTGGGGTTCCCCGAGGACATCCAGTGAGAAGACGGGGAGTTCCCCATTGGGATGGTTGACATCCCACCATTCGGACATCACTCCTTTGGGGCAGGCTCTGCATATGAGGAGCTGGTGTGTGTTAAAATGCGAACCTCCTTAGGGGAAGGAGTCTCTCGTGTCCGGATACGGATGTGGATGGCCAGGCAGGGAGGTGGGCACCATAAGAGCAGGGCCTGAAAACACATTTTGCCCACTTCAGGGTTTTCCATGGGGATTTCACTCCCTCAAAGGTCATCCCTCATGACATGTGACTCCTCCCCGCAAACACACCTGTAAGTCAGCCCAAGAAACCGCAACTTGGGGAGAGGCCTTACCGTGTGAAATGTCATTTTATTAATTGATTGATTTTTTTTTTTTACAAAAATAAACATTTTAATGAACAAGAAGTACAAAAGCTTCTGGATATACAAACTCCAGGAGGAGGGAGAGGCTGTTTTTGGCTGTTTTTCGGCTTTCACTGAAAGCAAATGAGGCAGAAAGGCCCTGGCCCCACCCCCACTCCAGGTCCTGGCTCAAACCGCACCCTGCTCCTCGACCCCACGTCTTGGCTCATACCATGTGTGCTCCTCTGCCCCTGGGCTGGCCCAGGAGAAACCCCAGTCAGGTGGCCAGAGGTGGCCTCCCCAGTACAGGATCACTGACTTCCTGGAGCATCCCGTCAAGTCTCCTGTCTGGAGCTCAGCGGAGAGAACACTCTGTGACCGATTGTCCCCACGCAGCCCCCGCTAGGCCATGGCACCTGTAGCAACAGCAGCAGCAGCAGCAGCCGGGGCTTTGGCTACATTCTCACACTACGAACACAGTGATGGGGCTGCCCACGGAATTGTCCCAGTGAGGGGCAGAGCCCCCAACGGGAGACCAGCCTGAGCCTTGTTGGCAGCCCAGAGGGTTGCAGAGGCCGCCAGCCCCCCAGGATTTCTAGCCCTGGAGCCAGCAGTCCCACACCTAGACTGGTAAACTCACATTTTAACATTTGGCATTATTGCACATTGTCCTGGTCACCTCCGTCTGTCTGGGATGTCAGCCTTGTCTGTAGCGGTTCCGGGTGACACGCAATGCTGCCAGTGCAAGTCACTCCCTTCGCAGGCAAGCCCAGCGGGCGGGGATGGTCAGCTGAGCCCTCACAGACAGGTCAGCCAGAGGCCTTCACATATGTGGTCTTGTTGAGATCAGGGACTACATGGCTCCATCCCGTCTTGAAAAAGACCAGCTGCCGACCTGGGGGCAGAGGTGAGAGGTAAATTGGTCTGGATGCTTCTCTCCCTGGAGGCAGGGCCACTCTTCCTAATGAGACTGGCCTTGGGGACACATATACTTGTCTCTTATCATCTCAGCCTTCTTGTCTTCTTATCATCTCTGGCTGCTGATGGGGGAAACATTACCTATCAACCTCTTCCGGGAAGTCCAGTCACATCCCTCATAACGTCCTTTCCCACTGGCTCACCTGTCCAGGTGGTCTGGTTGGTGACCACAAAGGCCCGACACTGGGCATGGCTCTCACAGACGTCCACAGCCTCAGCCAGGTTGAACACGGAGAGGAGGCAGCTCCCGTGGTGGTAGGATGGCCAGCAGCGGTAGTCCTCCTGGGGGATGGTGCTGTCTGGCAGGCGCTGGTACTCTGTGGGTTGGGGATGGAGCGCAAATGAGAACTTTGTGTGCCCCCGGGTGAGGGCGTGGTCGCTTTCTGAAAAGGAGAGGAAGATTCACTTCCTAGAAGGCTGAAATCCAGCCCAGTCCCCGTAGCGTGGAGATGAATGTAGCCAGCACGCTGAAACGGGGCTGACTCCTCTGTAAAGGCAAGGCTCAGATTTAGTTTTGGGGAGACACACGTCCCCCAAATCCAAGAACAGGCAGCTGGCTCAGGTAGCACACGGTGACGGGCACATGTGTGAGATAAATGCGCACCCAGAGTCACTGGCTGTCCAGGCTGGTTGCTGAAGTCAGAACCTTTTGGACACTGATTGAGAGCGGGCTTCTCAAACGTCCCTGTGCATATCAATTTCAGGGAATCTGGTTAAGGTGCAGATTCTGATGCACAAGGCCTAGGGTGGCCTTCCTCCTGGTCTTGGGGAGAGAGGTTAGGCAAGCCCCTCAGGTAAGAGGGCAGTCAGGGATTTTTGAAGCTAAGAGGCATGCAAATGAATGTAAAACACAAAAATTACCATGTGGGAATCCACAACTGGAGTGTTTGGGGAGGAGGCTGGAGGAAGAATCTGAGATCTCCCCATTACACAGAAAGAGCTTCTGAAATCTGCTCAGTGGGGAAGCAGGCTTGCTTCAGCAGCAGACCTCCGGGTCACCGTCTCTCCCACTGCCTGGGGAGCCCAGCTCTGGACTGATAATGCAGAAGCCCTGGGCCTCTGGTCACCCCGCCCTCCTGCCTCCTTCTACCAGGGACCAGACCAAAGTCCAGGCGGCTGTGATTTACAGCCCCATAAACGGCGTCCTCAGGGACAGAGCCAGCCATTGTTCACCTCGTTAAACTTTATTTACAGGGCTAACGAGGGCTCCCCAACCCCTAAGACTGGCCGGAGCTCCTTGAATACGAAGGCTGCCCACCCCTCGCTCCCCTGCCAACCACACTAAACCCCAGGGCCTCAGCGGAGGGACCGCTGCCCTAAGCAGTGACTAAATCCTCCCCCTGCTCCAGGGCTTCTTGACTGGTTTCAGTGTGGGTCCTCCCCACCCCCCGCCCTGCCCCCCTCCAGCCGCCCTCCTAGCCCCAGAAGTGTAGAGGAAGGAAAGGGAAGCAAACATATGCCGTCTTCCAGCTGTGGAATAGGAACTGGGTTAATTGCTTTCACACACTTCACCTGGTATTTACGCCCATAAGAATTTTGTGAGGCAGGTAATACTGAACCCAATTCATAGATAAGGAAAGTGAAGCTCAAGCGTAACTTGCCCACAGTCACACAGACAGTACACAGTGCAGTTTGGAGCCACCCAGAGAAGGGGTGTCAGTGCCAACCCCCCCTGGTTTAAGGTCAAGTTATAGTTCTAGTTCAGCCAGAGATGAGACCTCCAAGTGAAGGCTACATAGCCAGCAGCCTGTATGTCACACCAAGTAAGCCTTAGAGGCGGCGGGAGCTACTTAGTCTAATTAGGGAGACGGGTCCCCCTCCCACCTGTTTCCCACCTCCCCAGCCCCTGGATCCCTGCCGGGGCTACTCACCAGCTCTGCTGTCTGCGGTGGAGTTCTGCAGATACTGCCCGCTCCGGTACAGGTGCAGCACCTTCTCCAGCTGGGCCAGCGTCTCGTCCACCCCCCACGTGAGTTCTCCTGCAGGGCGCAGGGTGGCTATGAGAGGGGCGTGGGCTCCTGCTTCTCCCAAGGTAGGCAAGGCAGCTGCCTTTCCCTCTCTCCCTCTGGACCCTGGGCCCAGAGGACTGGGGGGCTGGGGGGGAGGTTCGCCACAGAATGCCACTTTGGGAGAGGATGGTTTCTGGACCGGGGGCTGCCCTGGGTCATTCTTGTCCCCACACCTGCTGGGGGAGGGGCAGGGCGACGGGAAGCAGATGGGCCCTGGAGAGCTCACCTGTGGCATTGACAATACTGTCCAGCAGAGGCCGTAGTGAGGGTGGGGCACTGTGGGGAAGGAGGTATGTGAAGAAAAACCTGGAGCAGAGAGAAACCAGGGCCTCAGTGGTCCAGCCTTCGGCGACACAGCCTTCCTCTATGCCAGCTTGGGACAGAATCCCAATTATCTCTAGGGAGCCTGCCTCCCCGGGCCCACCAATGAGGCACCTCCCCAGACTGCACATGGAGTCTACTCAGACTCAGGGTTGGGGTCTGGGCACAGGCTAAGGCCACAACAGACCTAGCAAACAAGTCTGGAGTCAGTCTTCCCCACCCCTCAGCCCCACATTACCCTGACTGACCAGTGTCAAAGCAGCTCCCTGGCTGGGGCCGAGGGAGGAGCTTCCAGAGGTGAGGGGGGGGCAGTGTCAGTGTCATGGCCCTAAGCTGAGTCGGACACTATTTTAAGAAGCCTCCAGCTGCCACCCCCAGCCCAGAATCTCCTTGGAGCTGGCTATTTTTAGCGTCACCCTCAGGAGCCTGAATGTTCCCTTCTTGACTGGGTGGAAGCCTTTCCCCTCCTGCTACTCCACTGGTCAAGGCTGAGCCTCCCACTCCCACTCTGGCTGGCCTCCTGTTGGCTCTCTCCGAGCCTTGCCCTCCTGGCCCGCGCTCCCTCGCTGGCCTCCCGAGTGAGCAGGGGGTGGAGGTCACCTGTAGGCATTGTAGAGGTTGCGCTTCTCGTTCATGCCCTCACACCAGCCCTGGGCTGAGCAGGGCAGGGTGAAGTTCCTGGCTGGAAACTCGAGTACACAGTTGGCGCTGCTGGCACACGGTGTCTCCTCTACGCGTGCATCATCCAGATCCGTCACCTTCAGCTCCCCATCCACCAGCACAAACTGTCGGGGGCGGAAGTCCAGCAGAGTGACAGAGCCCAGCGGGGAGTGGGCCAGGTGGTGAAGGAGGCGGCCCAGACTCAGGCAGATCTGAGGGGCAGACACAAGGCTGCTCACTGCTTTTCTCCTGGGGCTCCGGGGCTCCCTCCTTTGCAACTCCGGACTTAGCTCAGGGGGGCTGACCTTTATTGTAAAGGCCTCGTGCTCACTAAGGGCTGAGGCCAGGGGCCTCACAGAGCAAGCCAGTGATTTTCTATTAACCCCTGGCTGACCTGACCCTGAAAGTAGCACGGAGTAAGTGGGAAGTGGGCCGCAGGGATGTCTGGGGATAACGGATCTCCTCCCTGAAGTTGCATCTTGCGTGTGGTTTTAGCCCAGGGTGTGGCAAGAGAAGGACACGGACCTTTCTGCAACCAGGCTGAGAGTGTATGTGGGGGAAGAGTGTGTGTAGCTGGAGCCCAAAAAAGGTCTGGGTCCTCTATGCCTGGCTTCTTTCTTTAACCCTTTGGCTGATGGCCGAGTCTGCTTTGCCCTCCCCGCCCTGCCCCCCCCACCCCCCCACCCCCCTCCCCCCGCCCCAGTGCTGAGGAGGGTGGAAGCTGCTCTGGTGGGCTGGCCTTCTAAGGGAGAACCATCCCAGCCAAGAGCCCAGGGCCAGCCCTCCTCCCTGCTCACTCGGAATCGATCCTCCCAGGACGTCTGTAGCAGCTGGATCATCTCCACAGGGGCGCCCAGCTCCGTGATGGTGGTCAGGGTGTCCGGGATGTCCTCGCTGTCCTGGTAGCAGTAGCCATAGAGCTGGGGGAGGCCCAGGGTGGGAGTGAGAACAGAGAAGGGATGGCTATTATACCCTCTTCCTCTGCTACCAGCCCCCTCCTTGGCCTTCCCTAGGCCTTTGCTTCAGCTGGAGCCAGAAGAGAATAGCAGCGTTGCCTGGGAAGCCTGCCCTCTGTCCCCGTAGCCAGTTCCTCCTGACTACATCAGCCCCTTACCTCTCCCCGCTCAGGCACATGGGCTGGTCTGGCCACCATGTGTTAAGTGTGAGCCAGGCATTGTGCTAAATGTTTTACAGGCACAACGCAAGTCTTATAATAACCTCAAATAGTATAGTAGGGACTATTATGATCTCTAGTTTACAGGTAAGGAAATCAACTCAGAGAGTTTAAGTTACTTACATGAAGGCACACAGGCTAATGAATTCAGGAGCTAGAATTTACATTTATGCCACTGATTCTACAGCCTGATTCTTTCCAAGAATACCGTCTGCTAATCGACAAGCCAGCAAATGGTTACTATACTTCCTTCCCTGCTCCAATCCCTGTTTATTTCTCATTATTTCCACTTTTTGGCAGTTTCATTTTCCCCCTTCTGCTCAGGTCTTGTGGGAGAAGAAAGCTCCCTCAGCATCGGTAACAAGCATTAAGAACAAAGACGCGAAGGGGCACGTCCTTGGGTGTTCTCTGCATATGCTGGTGGGCGGGGGCCACACACGTCAGTGGGGGTGGTAGTCAGAGGTGGCTCCTGGGAAAGGTCAGTCCTTTGGGGCATGATCACAAAGGCCTGCCCACTCCAGATGATCTGGGGAGGGGCTTGTACAGCTCAGCTGGTCAGGGGCTTCTGGGAAGCCCAGCCTGACTTTGTCACTAACACCTAAACCAGCATCCACAGAGAACTCTGCTTCTCCTGGCCTCTCCCACCACACTGCACATCAGCGGGGGTCAGACTGTGCTCATAACAATCAGTACCCCGTGGAGTAGGAAGGCCGGTCAGACTGTGCTCATAACAATCAGTACCCCGTGGAGTAGGAAGGCCGAGTTGTCCCGGCCAGAGTAGGGAGAAGAGAGAGCAGCACAATGGGGGGGAGTGCGGGGAGGGGTGGCAGGGGGAGCCAAGTCCACAAGCTAGATGTCCCTGCATATTGTCACCCTTCATGCCATGATTCACACCCCTCCCAGTTCCACTCCAGGCCCTCGCAGACTCCCTTCCATCCCAAGGGTGCCCTTCAGCTCCCTGACCCCAGAGCCAGCTGTCCCAGTCCTGCTGGCATGAGGGAAGGCACCGCTCAGTATCAGATCACTAGGGCTGCGCGCAACTTGGGGGATCTGGGGCCAGTCCCAGGCACCCTCTTCTTCCCTCTCTCTCCACCCCACCCCCTCCCCAATCAGCTCAGGGAGGCCCCAGACCCTGGTGGGGCGGGGGAAGGTAAGGGGAGCAGCCCTGGGGCCTGGTTCTCATTTTCTTGCCCAGAGTCTGAGCCTTTGTGGGAAACTTCTGAAGGTTATTAAACACCCGGAGGTCATTAAATGCGCTGTTAACGAGGTATTAATCAACACCCCTCAGGAAAAAATAAAAAGACACCATTAACCCCCCCAGGAAGCGTGAGGCTGAGCATTTCAGCCGTATCTTTTGTTCGTTTGGGAGAAGAAGTATACTCTAGCAGGGCCAGAATCTGGGCTCAGGCAGGCCTGGGGCCTCCCGGGACAACAGAGGGGGGTTGGAGGGAAGACCCTTGTGCCCTTTGACCCTGGGCTACAGAGGCATCTATCACGTGAGGGAGAGTGTGTGTGTGTGTGTGTGTGTGTGTGTGTGTGTGTGTATCGGGGTTGGTTGCGGAGGGGGATCACAGAAGGTGGATAGAGAATTCTCGCTCAAGCAGTCCCTGGAGACCAGAGCGAGGCACTGGAAGGTGCCCTGTGGAACATGTTATCCTGGGCATTTTCTTTTCTTTCTTTTTTTTAAAAAAATGTATTTTATTGATTTTTTACAGAGAGGAAGGGAGAGGGATAGAGAGTTAGAAACATCGATGAGAGAGAAACATCGATCAGCTGCTTCCTGCACACTCCCTAATGGGGATGTGGTCAACCAAGGTACATGCCCCTGACCAGAATTGAACCTGGGACCTTTCAGTCTGCAGGCCGATGCTCAATCCACTGAGCCAAACTGGTTAGGGCTATCCTAGGCATTTTCTATTCGAATTTTTATTTTTTCCTGAGGGGTGTTGATTAATACCTCGTTAACAGCGCATTTAATGACCTGGCTGGGTGGTTCAGTTGGTTGGAGCTTTGTCTGGATGCACCAGTATTTTGGGTTCGATCCCTGGTCTGGGCACATACAAGAATCAATCAGTGAATGGGTGGAACAACAAGTCAATGGCTGTCTGTCTCTCCCTCTCTCTATAAAAAAAAGTAACCAATCAAAGTTTTTTAAAAAAGAACACACTGCACCAACTTGGGGGCTGCCACAGAGGGGGAGGGGGCCTCTGGAGGTCTGGGGGAGGGGAAAATCTAAGAAACCTTCTCTGGCTCCTCCCCAGTTCAGCAAACAGTCAAATGGTTTTGAAATTTTAAATGATTAAGAGGTATTACAACAACATTATTTCTAGTTCCCTGCACACCCTCACTGAAGCCTCCTGAACAAGAAGACCCCACGCAGGCTCCCTGGAAGCAGAGGTGGCATTGCTGAAGAAGCCAGAGGGACACTGGCCAGGGCTTGGGGGATAAAGCGGGAGATCCGCTCCCAAAGCAGCCCCTCAGCTCACACGACCGGCCCCTGCCCTCCTTCAGCAGTTTTTCATGCATTAACAGAAAGGACCTGGGACCTTACTCACCTGACAACACGTGCCCTAAGGCAACTAACCCCAGTTTTGACCCCAGGAGAGTCGAATAGCCAACCCCAGACAACCAATCTCGGTCTCCTGAGGGAATGGGTGAAAACTATTCAGTTGTAGTTTTTTCCTTTGGTGTTTTTGGGCTGGGGACCTGACATTACAGTGGAGATCCATTCTGTGATATATGTGTGGTGGGGGGCGGGGGGGGGGGGGCAGGGGTTGTCAGTTGGATGCTTGTCTGGACGTTTGCGGGGGTAAGTGAGAAGTTCCCTAAGACACAGGAAAGCACATAAAACTTATCACCTGTCCAAAGGTGCGTGTGTGTTGTTGTGTCTTGAGCAATTAACACTAATGTCCTACTAAGTCACTAAAGACCTCCACTGACTCATAATCTGGCTGACACCCCAGGGTTTCCAAAAAATAGGGGCTTTCCAAGAGCCCCTTAGAAGCAAAGACAACAAGATCCTCTCAGAATGGCCACGTAACCAGCCGCTCACTCTCTTAAGCTCCAGACACAGTGTCAGCCATGCAACCAGGCACAACCACCCACAATTGTTGGCTCTGCCCGACCTCCAGCAACCAGTTCAGAGCCCAGAACTCGGTCACAAGTGTCCGACAAGGGCCGGGGAAGCCTGGGAGACTGCGAGGCAGCAGGACGATACACAGCTGAGAGCCTGGCTACCCTATTCTGCAATGCCCATCTAGGCCGGGGGTCCATCTCACTCCTGAGAAAAGGAGGAAGGAATCCTGGGTTTCTGATCAGTTCTGCCGGGTGCAGAAAGGTTAGTTTGAACGGACTAGGTCGCTAGGAGGTGGAAGGTGTGGGCAAGGTTCCTCCACTGCCGAGTTTGTACACACCCTAGTTCAGTGGGCCAAGAGCAGTCAGGGATTCCCCTCTCAGGCTGCTCAGACATGTGCAAAGGGAACAGTTAGTCTAATCCTAGGGCCGACTCAAGGACAGAGACCTGGGGGAGAGGAGGAAGTGGCTGTGTTAGGGCAGTGCTGGGGCTGTGAGAGGCCCACTCTCTTACTCTATCCTGGAGGGAACAAGAGGAGGGGGGTTCTCATCTCACCCCCCCCCCCCCCCGCCCCAGTGAACAGGAGACAGAGTCCCGTTTAATAGAAACCTGGGCATCTAGCCTTTTCCATCTTTCAGCCTCTTAGCCACGTTTGCTCAGATAATGTGACCCTCAGACCTTCCGGCCCTCAGCCTGTCCCCTGAGCACTGAGCTAAGACCTTGAGGCTTCTCCGATGGTTCAAGGGCCCACTTTAAGGGCTGGAGAATCCCAGGGCCACTTTGGGGAAGGGCTGTGCACTTTCTGGCCCACTACCCAATCCCCTCAAGTCCCTCCAGTGGTTTCTGGATGGGGAAAACGGTGGGGATCCTCTCTGAGAATCAAGCTGGACATAAGGGCTCTTTCTAGCCCTACCCAACCCCATTGCTGTCCCACCCCATCTTCGAAGCCACTGTTTGGAACGTGAGAGAAGTGGGGTTCAGATTCCATCAAGAAAGGGGACCCTATTACCGCCGTTGGGATCCTGAGTCAGGGATGACTGCTGTCCCGTGTCCTGGCTTGCGGTCATTTTCCTGGTGCTCAACTCTCTAGCTCCAGTCAGAAGCGGGGCCCTAAGAGCTCCCGGACCTCCACCTCAAGTTTGGGGCCCTCTGCACTGGCCCCTGTCTTCCAGAAGTAGAGCCTGGAAGTGGAGAAACGCAGGAGTCCCTCCGCCAGGGGACCCCCACCCAGGACTGGGACCTGGGGTGTGTCCTGGGAAGCGGCCACGGTCCAGGTTCTGCCCCTGGCTTAACGTGGGCACAGCGATCGGGGCTCCGTGTCTTTCCTCTACAAAACCAAGGGTTCCCTTCCAGCGGAGCGCCCGCGCCTGACACGTCCAGCCAGCACCGTCCCCCCCACCCCCGCGCGCCCGCCCGCGTACCTGCAGCACGTTGGGGTGCCGCAGCCGCTCCAGCAGCACCATCTCCTTGAGCAGCTTGTGGGCCGCCAGCCGATAGCAGCCCCTCCGCGCCCCGAACTCCCGCACGCAACTGCCCAGGTCGTGGCCGCTGAAGTCCACCGCCTTGAGCGCCACCGCGGCGCCGCCGGGCAGGCGGACCCTGTACACGGCCTTGGTGTAGCCCGAGCCCACGTACTGGGCGCCGGACACGTTGCGGAGCGCGGCGCAGCCCAGGCGCGGGCCCGGGCCGGGGGAGCCGGGGGAGCCGGGGCCGGGAGCCGGGGGCCAGCTCGGGGAGCCGTCGGGCGGAGGCCGGGCCCCCGGGGGCCGGGGACGCTGCAGGCCCGGCCCGCCCCGCGCCAGGTCCATCAAGCGCCGCCGCTCCGGCCGGCCCGCCCCGGGCGCGGGGCCCCCGCGGGAATAGCGCTGCACCTCCTCGTAGCGCGCTCGGATCTGCCGGGCCAGTTCCCCGCGGCCCCCGCGACGGCCCGGGCCGGGGGCTGGCGAGGGCCCGGGGGACTGGCCGGGCCGCGGGGGCTCCGAGCCCGGGGCGAAGAGCACGTTGAGGACGGAGCCCAGCAGGAAGGAGGCGCAGAAACCCGCGGCCACCGCCGCCCGCCGGCGCCGCATCGCTCCCCTCCCCCCGGCCGGCCGCCCGGCGCGCTCCCCGGCCCGGCCCGGGAGGCTCAGGCTCCGAGGCGGCTCCGCTGCGCGCCCCGCCGGCCCCCGGCCCAGCTCGTGCGCATGGCCCCGGCGGCCCCGACCCCGGCCCCGGCCCCTCGCGGGCGGCACATCGGCCTGACACTTGCCTCCCGCCCGCCCTGCCCCCGCCGCTTATAAGGCCCGGAGCCGCCCCCGCCTCCGCCCCTCCGCCTGCGCCTCCGCCTCCCGCTCCGGGCCGAGCGTCCTCGGCGCCGCCTCCTCCGGCCTCCCGGCCCGGCCTTCCCCGCTGACTGACAGCAGGACCTCCTCCCGCGGCCGTCCGGGCCTGGGAAGCGGCGCGGAGGCGGCTCGGCCCTGCCCAGCGCGCGGCCCCCGGACTCCGGCGGGGGAGCGGGGGAGGGGCCGGCGGCGGCCCCGCGACGCGCGAGGGCTCCCGGCCCAGCGCCAGGGCGGATAACGGGGCCGTGGCTGTGGGATAACGGGACCGGGAGGCGGATAACGGAGCCGGCGGGGCGGGGTGGGAGAGCAGAAAAGGGGCGAGGCCGCGGGTAACGGACTTCGCGGAGAGGACGAGCAGCTGGGGTCGGTCTGGAGATCCGTGTGACCCCAGAGCGCCCTTCCCGGGACCCGGGGCCGGAGGTCGGACAGGGCGCAGGAAATTCCCGGGGGTCCCGCCTCCCGCGGGTGAGGCTGGGGGTGACGGCTCCTGGCCCAAGTCCCGGATTCGAGGGAGGGGTGTTGGGGGGAGGACGCAGAGGGGCTTGCACCTGCGAGCGCGTGTGGGACGGGAACTCAGAGATCAGAGGAATAATTATGTTTTCGGAGACGCACTGCTCAACCTCCTCTCACAAGTCTTTCCGATTTCTCCTTGTCCCTAACCCCTCCTCCCCCTCGGGGATCCCTGCATTCAGACGCGGTCCGCAGCGGATCACGAACCAAATGCATGCTAGTGGTTTCTGCAGAGAGTGCGTTTTTACCCACGGACGTGCGTGGTCCATACCGTCTGTGGAGTGGGTGCGTTGGTGTGTCTGCAGGGGCCACTGTGTCGGAGGCAGGGAGTGTGTACTGTGTAAGTTGGTGCTGGCTCCACCAGAACCTCTGGTCCCTCCTCCTCCCTCCCTGATTGCATCATTAGTGCTAATTGAGGGGCTTTCACACGCCAGTGCATTAGCTGTTTGGAGTGAACTCCCCCCTCCTGGGAGAGATAAGCCGCTGCCCCTCCCCCTCCCGGCCCTCCACCTCCCCATGGCCCTGGAACTGTCCACCCCAGCTCCTCTCACCTTCCTGGGCACCTTCCTGCCTCCCTCTGGTCCCGGACTGATCAATCACATTCCTCCCCCGCAGTGTCAGAGATTGCCTGGAGAGGTGTCAGGGAGGGGGAGGAGGGCCCAGGGCCTCCTCCTTAAGGGGGTGTCGGGAGGGGATATTTTCCTACAGGGGGGCCAAAGAAATCTGGTGTTCCTACAGAGCACAGAGTTACTGTCATGAGAGAGAGGACAGAGATTCTTGGACATGGAAGGGCAGAGGAGAGAACTGAGTCCTTGGTCTCCAGCCTGTGATCCCACCGAGGTTGGGACACCCACCCCCCGATTCCTGGGGTCCCAAAGACTCAGAGGGCTGGGGTCCAATCTAACTTAGCAAGCCTGGGGGAGGCAGAGGCAGAATGAGAGAAGCCACGATTCCCCTGAGAACCTTGGGTTTGCTCAAGTCCTGTCTGGTTCAGTTTAGCTGTTCTGCCCTGCACTGGCCCATGGCTGCTGTGTGTGTGTGTATTGGGGGGGGGGGGGAGGCTCTGAGCAGATGCCCTCCCCAGCCCTCACACCAGATGTCTCTGGTCTAATTAACTGTGCTGGGAAAACCAACCTGGGTTTGTAAACAGAGCTACTGGCTAAAGTCAGCAGGGAGCAGCAGCAAACAGCAAACATTCCCCTCACACTCAGCTTCAATTCAATCCAGCCCCTTGGGGAAGAGGAGAGAGCCTGGCTGATCAGGAGGCCTCCTGGCCCACAGCTGAGTCAGGGAAAGCCTATCAGCCTCTGTGACCCCAATATGGCTTTTTCCTTACCAGTTCCAGAGGGTCCCCTACTGGGGAGGCAGGGGGATTCTGGGAGGAACAGAGTTGCTACCCCAAGACAGCCTCTGCCCCCCTTTGGATCCATGAGGGGGCCGTTGTGGGGGACAATATTCCTTCCAGAGCTTTCGATAGGGCCTGCGCTGCTCTTGGGTCTTGGAGAGAGAAGCCTCTGCAGTGGGTAGGACTTGGCATCGTGGGCCTGTAGCTCAGAGTTGGTGAATATAACGCGGACATTGTTAAGTTCGTTACACATCATGTAGGTATTATAATAACATGTTCCAAAATTAGATAATTATTCTTTGCCAAGCTTCAGTGTTTCTGTTATGGTTTGAAAGTTCAATGCACACAGGGGCCTGAGAAACAGGCACAAATGTACGTACAGTGTGCACACATAAGCCCCGGAGCAGCAGCCTCGCATGCAGGAACAAAGGCATTTCAACTCTTTCCTTCTCACACTCACTCTGTCGCCCTCACCAGCTGTCAGACACGCAGACATATACAATCTTTGATGGAAATAGGTTTTTGGCCTCTGAAAAAAAAGGACTTAACTGTCTGAACAGATTAGAGTTTCTGAATTGGCAGTTCTTGAGTTCTTAACCAAATTTTGCTCGTTTGCTTTTTTTTTTTTTTTTTTTTTTTGCCACCCAGGGAGAGGAATCATCCTTTGAAAGAATTGAAAAAGACACAAAAACCGCTGCTTCAGGCTCCAGGTCTACAATCTGTCCACCTGCTCCACCCCAAAGAACTGGCAGGTCAGTATCCTGGGCCTCCCAGACCAAAGTCCTCAGGCCAGTGTCCAGCTCAGAGTGCCGAGTGCTCTCACTCAGGGCCCAGCAGCCCTCCGACAGAGGGTCTGTCTGCAATGCGAAGGCTCAGAGCTGCAGACGCATGAGCTTTCCCTGCTCCTCCCTCTGCTTACTACACCCCACCCCGCGCAAAGGCTAACTTAGATAGCAATCCTTGGGAAGGAGCAGATGGCTCCAAAATGCTAAATTTCTTTGGAAATGTCTTTTAGATAAACAATTTCTACATGTTTTGTCAGATCATCCTACGCTGCCTGGATTGTAATACCAACCTTTCAGCAGCCCTCTTTTTAATTTTTTAAAATTTTATTTTAGAGAGAGAGGAAGGGAGAGGGATAGAGAAAAAGAAACTTCCAATGAGAGATGTGGATCCGATACCTCCTGTATGCCCCCTACTGGGGATTGAACCTGAAACCTGGGTAAGTGCCCTGACCAGGGAATGGAACTGGGTACCTCTTGGTTCATGGGTCGACGCTCAAACACTGATCCACACTGGCCGGGCTCATCAGCCCTCTTAATTGTCTACCTTTTACCTCCAGCCTAGGTCTCAAACACTTCTTTTGGAGAACAGTCATCCCTTGGTGTTCATGGGGGGATTGGTTCTAGGAATCCGTGAATAGCAAAGTCTGAGGATGCCCAAGTCCCTTATGTAAAATGGCACAGTATTTGCGTGTAATCTATGCACATTCTCCCATATACATTAAATCATCTCTAGAGTACTTATAATATCTAATATAATGTAAATGTTATATAAGTAGTTGATATACTGTATTGTTTAGGGAAGAATGAAAAAAAAAAGTCTGCATGTTCAATACAGACACAACTATCGTAGGCCTAACTACACAGTACACGTCAGCAACCATGTAATGTTTTCACTCCAACTATTTTCTATCCATGATTGTTTGAATCTGGCGGTGCTGAACCCGCAGGTGTGGAGGGCAGACGGTGTTACTCTCCAGCCCAGTAACCCGGAGCATAAACTGAACTGAGCCTCAGGCCTCTGTGAGTGGGCCCTGCCCTCCACCCTCTCATTTCCCTGCACAGAGCCAGACTCTCGAAGACTGGTACTTGCACTGCCTCCTGACTCACAGCCATCGTTCGCATTCCTTTTTACGTTGCCCTCCCACTTCTTCCTTCCCGAAATGCCCTCTTCTAGCCTTTCCACACACTCTTTGCTGGTTGCTTCTTCAAGGTCTCCCAGGAAGTAGTGAGCTCCAAACAATGCCTCTGCAACTGGGGTGCCTGGCTCCCTGGGACCTGGGAGGTTTATTCTGAGTTCTGTGGATTTATTTCCTTCAAAAAGAAATGTACAAAACTTCTCAGGTCTTGCAAAACTTGGAGTAAACTTGGAGCCAGAGAAACCTGGGTTCAGATCTTATTAGCTGAGTTATGTTGGGCAAGTAGTGTTTGCTGTCTCATTAAGAAGATGGGAGATAATAATAGTACCTACCATATAAAGCTGTCGAGTGGATGATATGCAAAGTTATATAAAGTGCCCGGCACAGGACACACCCTCAGTATGTGTAATCTATTGCTAGTATTAACAATAACATTAAATAAACACCTGTGATGACATGTTAGGCAACCCAGTTGGCTGTAATGCTGCCTGGAGGCAGAAATGACTTTACTTTCCATCTTGGTTTCCACCGGGCTCTCTCTGTGCCTGGAATTTTTACGTTTTCCCAAATCAGCAAAGCAACAGTGGATCAGAAGAGGCCTCACTGCCTTCCCCACCCTGCAGTGAGCTGTGGAGGGAAGATCATGAATCAGGACCTGATTCCTGATGCCACAGTGACCCAGAGCAGGGAAGGCCTCGGGCTGAGAGCTCTGGGGGCAAGAAGCTGGGGGAAGGATCGGATTCAGAAAGGAGGGGGCAGGGAAAGGGGTGGAGCCAGGCAGCCTGCTCCTCAACCCCCACCCCCCTCAGGTAGGAAGTTAAGTGGACGTTTCCAAAATATAAAAAACAGATGATGAAGGTCAGGTTTCCTACACACGGGGGAGTGGGAGCCCTGAGGCAGAGTCCCCAAGAAATGATCTGAGACAGAGATGGGATCAGAGAGAGAGAGAGAGAGAGAGAGAGAGAGAGAGAGAGAGAGAGAGAGAAGACAAGATAGACAAAGATGCAGAAACAGGGAGACAGATAAAACTCCCCGAATCTTGAGAAGGGTAGTCAGACAAACACAGAGCAGAACGCCCTGGCTCAGGAGAGCTCTTTCTACCCGTCTCTGGAAAAGAGCTTAGTTCCTCTTCGTAGGTCTCAAGATGGGAACACGAGCCATTGTGGTTCCATGACCCTGGCAGAGGGTGAGGCCCTCCGGGACCCCAGAAACCAAAAGGCTCTGTGGGCTCCCAGAGCTCTCACTGCCCAGGCTGGTCTCTCCGTCTGTCTGGGCCTCCAGGTCTGTGATCCAGTGTGTCCCTCTCATTCCCCTCCACCCTAACCTCCCCGAGCCAGGCTTTCCCATCCTCCCTCCTCCCTCCTGCTCAGCCTCACCCAGCAGCCCAGAGAGATGCTCTATGACAGCTGCTCTGTCTCTCCCTTTCCTGGCTGTCTGAGATGTGTTTCCTGTCTCCTTCACTGTGTCCTCTGATTGGAGGAGCTGGGGTGGGGTGGGATGGGGCTAAGGAGAGAGAAGGCTGAGAGCCACCTATTTAGAGCCATCACCTGGCATTGGACCTAGCCCAGAATAGAGACTCTGTCCTAAAGACCCTTTTGGGAAGGGAGAACAGTGAGGGCTGCACTCCGGGGCCTCTGGTCCCCGGGGCCGATGGAGAGCCAGGTAGTTGGCGATTGGATCAAGGGGCGATGGATGGACTCTGGTGGCAGGTGGTAGTGGAGGGGAGACTTTTGCCTTTGTCCAGAGGCCTTTGCATGGGAGAGGGAAGGGACCTGGAACTTGGGGACCAGGTGATTGGGTCTGACACATCCCATCTGACCAAGCCAAATGCACCCTGAGTCAATGGGGCAACTTTTCTTCTAGGCCATGACCAAATAGGAAAAGCCCGTTCTTTTTGAGCAGCCTCAGGGCTGTGGTTTGGAAAGCAGAGAGAAGAGAGGATGAAAGAGAGGCTATTGAGTTTGTGCATCTGGTTCTGGACCTTTAGATGGTTGACAATTTTCTCCTCCTTCCCCAGCTGCCCCAGGAGGCTGGCCTGGAGCCAGGTCCAGGAGGAAGACTGCTCCTTACAATTCAGGAGGCCTTGGCTTGCCTCTGCCCTCAGGAGCTTCCCCAAAACCATCAGGGATGAACACAAAGGAGATTATGCAGGGTCTGGGGGTTAGGATGCAGGCAGGAAAGAGCGGCCCCTCCCTGGAACCCCGATGGAGGACCATCATGTACTGAAAGCCGGCTGTGTGCCAGGAACTGTCTAACTTTTTGATACAGAGTGTGAGGTCAGTATGATTACACCCGTTTTATAGATAAGGGAATTGAGGCTCATGAGATTAAGAAATCTGTTAAGAAATCTGTCAGATGTCACAGAAACTGTAAGTGGCAGAATAGGCCACCATGAATGAGAAAGCAGCGACTCAGGCCCTGATTCAGCTCTTCTCTTAGCTCTTTGTTGGTCTAGGAAAAAATTCCAGTCAAAGGGAAAGACAGAGATGCGAAGAAATGCCACCAGTCGGAACCAAGATAGAAGTGTATTAAAGGTTATTTTTGCCTCTAAGCAACAAAGTTTGGTCATAAAGATTTATTATTTTATTGTTCTTAATAACACTAATGATAGAGCACGCTTATTAAATGCCTTTCATCATCATTTAATCCACTTAATACTTCTAGCAGATAAATACTGTTATTATCTCCAATTTTCAAGATGAGAAAATTGACATGGAGAGGTTAGGTAACTGTGGCAGAGCTGGATTTGGACGCAGATGCCTCTGACATCAGAGCCTGTGTTCTGCCATGGTCTGTCCTGCCGCCTGTAGTTTATGGCCTGGGCTGATCTCAGCTATAAAAACCCCAAGGTCAGTCTTTCCAAGCCCAGCACTGCAATCTGGCTTCGAAGAGGGGGGTCTGATGATGGTTGAGTCTTTGAGGACAGGCCCTGCAGGGGGCGGGGGCAGTGGGAAGAGAAGGAGGGAAGGAGAGGCAGTGGGGAGACCGCCACCACCACCATGGGAAAACCACAGACTCAGGAGCTGAGGCTAAACCCATACGAAGTGTTTTTCAGACCCTGCAAACCATTCCTTCTTTTCCTTTCACTGTGGGGGGAGGGGGAGTGAAGGAGGAGGGAACAGATGAGGAGGGATGGTTTACAAAGGGTTAACGAGACTGGGAGTCTGCATGGAATGAAAATAATTATTTGAAAAATTCCAAAAAGTACAAAAAAGGAAGTAAAAATTACACAAAATCCCTCCATTAAAAGAGATTTTATATCATAAGATGTGAAAGCCACCTTGCCTGCCCCTCCAACCCCACCTGCAGAGGTAACCACTGCGAAGGATTTACCGTGTAAAGGCCCTCTAAGATGCCCATGAATTCATCATGTCCTCCCCCCGACGAGCTTCCCTTGGTGACTGTCTCATTTCTGCACCAGCAGGCTCCAAGGCACCTCAGAGTCTCTTTGATGCTTCCAGACTCAAATTCAAGTCCTGTGCTTTTAAAAAAACTGCCTCTGGGATTTGCTCCTTTATGTTCTCACTGCCATCCTCCCCAGTCCGGGCTCTTGCTCTCACATCTGGTCTGTTGATTGGGTCCCCTCCGTGGTCTTCTCCCACCTCAAAGCATGTATGGGCACCAGATTCATCTGCCAAGAACACTGCTTCCAACACATCGTTTTCCTGTTCTAAAAGCTTTGATGATTCCTCGTCATTTGGAGAATAATTTAGCTTGGCGTTTCACGTCGGTCACAACCTACCCGCTCCATTCTTGTACCCACAAGTGCTTCCTGGCTCTGTTGCAGCCTGGCTGCTTCCCCAATCTTGGAGCATGCTCTGCTACTCCTTCCTTTCCTCACCCGTCCAAAGCTTGCCCATCCTTCAAGGACCTTCTCCAGACTTTTTTTTTCCCCTCCAGAAAGCCTTCCCTGACTGCTTTTGTTCACATCCTCTGTTCCTTCCCCAAATACCTGTGAAAACAAGGCTGTACTTCATGGTTAGAGAGTCCCCTGGTTGGAAGAGATGTGGGGTCTTACCACAGAATGGTAGTTCCCAGCCTGGAGCCCAAAGATGTATTAGAAAGGGGGGAGCTACGTCAACATTCCAGAAAGCCTGTAGGAAAGGATACAAATTTCACGATAAGTTTGCCCCATCAAGAAGAACATTGATGTTCTTTGCTGTGGCCAGAATTATATCATGCACTGAGTCTCTTCTGTTCATAAATGACATCGGTGATGTTTTAAAAATGAAAATGGTGGTGGTGGTGGTGGTGGGGAATTATGTTATATAAGTGTACCCTGGTAGGCAAACTCTTTTAAAGAATCTAGGGTTTGTGGGGCAGCAGAATGAATAAAAGAAATCCTTGATGATGAAAAAGTTATTGATCCTGTCCATTCTCCTGGCCAAAGTAGAACTCTTCTCTGCCATTCAGATAACTCACTCTTCCCATCCCCCACCCTTGTGATTGGCAAACGCACTTTCTCACAGGTTGCCAAGACCTTAGTTGATTGTAGCAAATCTACACTGTTTTCCTCAAGACAGCTCTTCAAGTATCCTATATAATAAAAGCCCAGCGACCATAACGGTGTGACGACCAGAACGACTGCTCGACCAGTGGCTATGAGGTGCATTGACCACCTCTCGGTCCCTCCCCCTGGGACGCAGGCTCCTATTGCCAAATGGTGAATGGGGAGCTGGGGTGGGTGGCGGCAGGGTGGGACTGGGGACTGGCGAGCAGGCAGAACGCTGACCTCTTGGTCCCACCCCCAGCCTGTAGGCTCCGATCAATCACCAGATGGTGAATGGGGAACCCGGATGGGTGGCGGCAGTGGAGCGGGACTGGGGACTGGCAAGGGGAACCAGGGTGGGTGGCGGCGGGGCAGTACTGGGGACTGGTGAGTGGATGGAAGGCAGACCTCTTGGTCCCTCCCCCTGGCCTGCAGGCTCTGATTGATGGTCAGATGGTGAATGGGGAACCGGGGTGGGTGGTGGGGTGGGACTGGGAACTGGCAAGCGGGCAGAAGATGGCCCTGATCGCAGGCTAGGACTAGGGACCCTACCCATGCATGATTTTGTGCGCTGGGCCTCTAGTTTGAAAATAAAATCTTCATTGGTTTCTGGCTTCCTAAAGGCCAAAGACAAAACCTTCCATGTTCTCTGAGGCCCCATATCCTATAGCCTTGTCTACCCCTTCACTGTGCTGTCTCCTTTTCTTTGCTCTAGAGCAGCGGTCAGCAAACTGCGGCCCCTTGAGTGTGGCTCTTCCACAAAATACCACGTGCAGGCGCGCACGTACAGTGCGATTGAAACTTTGTGGCCACACTCAAGGGGCCAAGGGGCCACATGTGGCTTGCGAGCCGCAGTTTGCCGACCACTGCTCTAGACCCCTGTTCCTCATTTGCACCTTGCTCTCTTCCCCTACTTACTTTTCCCTCTGCTTGAAACTCTCGTCTCCCCTCTTTGCCTAGTTATTCCACTCATCCTTAGAGTTCAGTTCCTAAGAAACCTCTTCAAGGTAGTCTTTCCTGATCACCCCCGGTCTGGGTTCTTGCAGCGATATGTACCTATCCATTGCAATACTCGTTGTGGCTGTAATCTCTCTCCTTGTGTCATTTGATTGAAGTTTGTCTACTCTTGACTATATAATCCATAAAAGCAAGGCCTTGTTTGATTTTTGCTCCCAATATGTCCCCACCACCTAGCACAGTGACAAGGCCTATAAGCAATTAGTTAATATGGACTAATATTGTTATTTTCTGTTTCACAAGAATGTTAGAAAGAATAAATGTATGCACTGCCATTTTGTCAGCTCTGAATCAGCGCCTATATAGTTTTAGTTGTGATTACTATTACTGTTTCTTCAATTACAGTTTGATCTCCTAGATGCATTCAGATGTATATCCCTCATGCCTTCCTTCCACTGGGCACCCCCTTCTCTTGGTAATGAATGACCTGGTATACAGATTGAGCTTTTCCCCCTCACCCACCTCTCTTTTTCTGTTTTAATTGGTTGTTGAATTAAAAAATAATCTGACTAAATGAAGTTCCTCCTAAATGTTCAATCTTTCCCCTCCTCTCATTCCTTCCTTCCCTTTTCATCCTACTTTTATCGGGCACCTACTCTGTGCTAGACATCAAGCACATAACCAGGGACACAAAGATGGATGATGGAGCCTCTGTCCTGAGGTAGTTCTTGAAGTATTCTTGATGTAAGAGGGTCCCCTGGGCCTCTGCCCAGGTCATGCTCCTCTGATTATTTAGTCATTTGATAATGCTCCTCCCAAAGTGGGGACCCAGGATCTTGGCTCGCTCTCTGTGTATTTAAGTCTTAGCTCAGATGTCATCTCATCAGACAGACCTACTCTCTCCACATCACTCTGTTTGTCCTCAGAGCACTTACCATTGTCTGACATGACACTTACACTTTTACTTGTTTGTGGTTAGTCTCCCCTCATTAGAATGCAAGCGCCACAAGGGCAGGGTCTTCCTTTTGTTCACTGCTGTATATTTAAAGCTCCAAGTGGTGGCAGCATACAGTAGGTACTCAGTAAATCATTGTGGAAGAACTAAATGTGACATTCCCGAGACTTTCTGCCAACTCAAGCTGAGCACTTCCCCTCCTATGGTTTGGACACCATACATCTAGTGATGGGCTTGTCCTCTGATATTTTTCAGGAATATCAGCTTTGTGCCAGAGGCTAAGTAACAAATGTCTCCTCATCAGCAGAAAAAAAATTCTTTTCTTCCTCTTAACCAATCCCAGCCTCTGTATCATGAGTCTGACTTCTTGCTTCCTGCAACTGTGAGCCGAACTGCTCCCCAGAACTTACCTGTCTTGTGTCTCATTCCTTCAGGGCTTTATTTTGTGACTTTAAAGGTGACAGTCAGTTAATCCAATAACAGAATTCTGCTAATGTGCTAACGAGAGAGGGTAAAAAAAAAAAAAAAAGAAAAGAAAGGCTCCCCGCTCCCTCCCTTCTGACTCAGGTAACATCTGTGCTTTTAACAGGGCCCTTCTGGAGACAATTAAATAAATGCTTTATTGAAACAATAAAATTAATAGGGGTCTCATGGAACTCAATGAAAGGTTTTTAAAAATTAACTTCATTGTTTTTTAAGCTTCAAATTAAGCTTTGCTAGGCAAGGGGGTGGGCAAGCCAAATTTTTATTAAAGCAGGTCCCTGCTCACAAGGCCACCCTTGTGGGGATTGAGATCCCAAGCCCGGGCTTTTCCTGCAGAAAGGCCATTGCTGCCATTCTGAGGCCTGGTTGTAAGGGGCTCCCCCCCATTAGAGGCGAGGCTTTTCTAAACCATAGGTCTGGTTCTGTTCCTGGGACTCTGTAACCTCAGAAATTTACTAACTTCATGAGATTAGGATGCCCTAGGTCAGGTGTCCCATCAAAGGAAATGTCATGATGACATTTGTCATGTTGAATGAAACAATGAACAGTGGGAGTACTCATTCTGCCAGGAAGTGGGGGAGAGGGCATTTGTCTGGTTCTGTTTGTCTGGATCCAGGCCCATCTGCCCCATCATATTGCCTCACAACCCCTGGCCCGGCCTTGTGACCCGTGGTCACCCATTTCTCCCTAGGAACCATTTTCAGCCTCAAGAAAGGCCTAAGAAGTCAGAGTTTGTCAAATTAGAACCTGAGGCCAGAGTTTCTGGAAAACTTATGGGTGGTTCTGCTGTTGGGGGCTGGGAGCAGCTGTGATGTGGGACCAGGGGACTTACTCAGGAAGGGTTTGTCCAGGTTAGAGGGTGATGAGACCCTGGATGGGGAAATTCTTGTGGAAGATGTAGTTCCCTGTCCGGATGGATGGAGCTGGCATAAGACTGTCTTCAGGACTCCTCATTATTCCTATCAAGGTAGCACATTGATTCAAACCATCTGTGGGCTTGTGAGGTCTGATTAGACTTGGCGTTTCCAACCCTGAGCTCCCGACTTACGCCCTATGTGAGTGTGAGGAGCAGGCTGGAGGTGCGGTTGAGGTCCGGGGTGGACCCTTCTCTCTGAGGCCCAGATTCCTTGCCCCAAGTGACTCAGGGCACATGCAGCTCCAGGCCCCTTCCTCCCCTCACCTGGGCTGCCAACAGGCATTGGGAAGGGTCCTGAGCTGAAAGTCAGAAGGTTTCTGCTCCCAGCTCTACCCTTAACTAGTGGTGTGACTTGGAGGAAGTTATTAGTCTTTCCAGGCCTCAGTTTTTTCATCTGCAAAATGGGGATAATGATACCTGCTGTGGTTGTTTTGAGGATCAAATGGGGCACAGGTGTGAATCACTTTGAAGTGCATGAAAAAAAAGGAGTATGAAAGTTGTTGTTTTCATGTTGGTGTTCCCCATCTGCGGGAACAGGGCTTTCTTGCCCTGGAGTTGCCATCCTCTGAGTACTGGGTTCAAGGAATCTTTGGGCTCTGGAAGGGGAAATGAAACTTTGGGGGCGGGGCTTTGTTTATTAACTCCTCTAGAGGGCTTCTACTTTCTCCCCTCGCCCCCAACACCCTCCTACTCTTCCAGAATGGAGATCGTGGAAGTGTCTTTGTTCCCACTCTTTTATCCCCGTATATCTATTCTGTCAACACATCTTAGTCCTTTCTTTGAAATCTATCCCTCACCTTTTCTTTCCCTGTCCCACTGCCATCACCTTAGTCTAAGCCATCATTACCTGGGTTTCCTCAGAAGCGCCCCAACTGGTCTCCCTGCCTTTGTTCTTCCTCCCTTCCATGCCTTCCTGAACAGGGCTGCCAACGGCCACTCCCCTGCTCAGGAAAGCCCAATGGTTTTCTAATTGTCTCATCAAGTCTATTTCCCCTGTGTGCTTCAAAGTCTTCCACTCCTCTGTTACATCTGCTCTAGGCAGCCTGGTTCCTTGTATTCCCCCCCAGCCCCACTGCCCCCGCACCCTCCTTTACAACCAGACCCACTTTCCACTGTCCTCCAAAAATGTTGTGTCCATTCCCATTTCTGTGCCTTTGCGAAGGCCACTCACCTGCTTGGCGTGGAAATACTCTTCTTCCTCTCTGTCAATTCTCTTCAATCTGCAGCATTCAACTCAAGTTCCTAGATACACCCCCAGAACGTTCTTAAGAGGTTGTCTATGGGACTGTCTCCTCACTCTAAATTCTTCTTGCTTTTATTGGTAGTATTGATTTAATATCAATTATCTTTCATTTCTTGTCCTCCTGCTCTGCTTCCCTTACCTAGATGATAAACTCCTTGAGGGTTGGGACCCTTTCTTCTATCTTTCCTGTGAAGTCTTGTTTGATTAAGGTGGACAAAGAGGCCTGGTTTGGTGGGTGGAGACTGTATAGAGATGCTCTATTCTCCCTAGAGATTTTGTGTCCCCTCCACTCCTCCCCCAACTCCTGTTCTTCAAAATCCCCTCTTCCCATGTCTTCATCCATCAGTAATAAAGCAGGAACAATAGGGGTTTCTTTCTAATTAAAGGAAGCAGTTAGTGTTTCCACTTCAAAGCCCTGAGAGAGAAGACTTTTGTTCCTCAGGCCTGGGAGCTCTGGGAGCCTGGTTGGGTGGGGAGGTAGCGCTTCAGGCCCAGCCAAGCATTAAGCTCATGAACCTGAGATTCCCCCTGTTTGCAGGCTGAGAAGCTCAAATTTAAAACAACAATGTAATTTGGTAACTTCGGCTCTGATAAAACAGTTGGGGGAATTTCTTCTCTCCTAGCGTCTGAAGCCAATGTTATTACAGGTGTGTGTTTGTCTCTCCCACACCCTACCCGGCCCCTGTTGCCTCACCACACACAGCACGCACACACACACACACACACACACACACACGTGCCACACCACACTCACACTTACGTTGGACTCACAAAGAGGACATGGTGCTTGCTTAGTGGGTACATCCCCTCCCCCTGTTTCCAGGGCAATTTGGCCTGTACTGTCCCACATACCCGGTTACTCACACATATCATCTCTCCACCTTTAAATGTTCAGGAACAAGGCACTCTGGCTTGAGAACTATTCTCTATAAGTCAGCTTGGCAGAGAGGTGGTCTCTTCATTTGACATACACCAGCCACAGACTGATCCTCTACACTAGACCCAGATTGATTCCCATCCTCATTATAAACTGGCCACTACCTCTGACCACAGACTGAGACCCCAAAGTAATCATAGACTGAACGTAGCTATAGTCAAAGGCTGAAGCTCCAAAGTGGCCACAGCGTGTGCCTTAACAGTAGATCCAATAAAGAGCAGAGTAGGTCTTTGTTCTAACAAATCATCTCTCAAAATTGATCCATTGATATAAAAGGTGGAAAGAGAGCTTTTGGCTTACTTTCTCTGGTGAAACTCTGTAGAGCCCACAACACCCATCCATCCACCCATCCATCCATCCATCCATCCATCCATCCATCCATCCTATACGGAGCACCTATTCTTTGCCATATAGTGGTCAGCAAGGCTAAATATAGACCTGTCCTCAAACATCTCAGTGTTGGAGTAATAGCACAGGTTTTGGCATTTTATGATCCTGTGTTCAAATTCCCCCTCCTTGATGTACTAAGTGGGTCATTTTGGACAAGTTACTTAACCTCTCCAAGTCTCAACTTTCTCATGGGTAAATTGGGGATAATAATTAATAATAATAATAACCTCTAGGGATGTTAAAAAGATTAAATGAGGTTATCTATCAAGTGCTAACACAGTGCCTGGCACAAAGAACATGCTCAATAAATAATAACGATCATTCATTTAGTTATTATTCATTCTGGTGGACATATAGACAGACATATCTAAAATGACAAAACAGCATAAGAACTGTCCTGGTTACATGTACCAGGGGAGCCACGAGGAGACTGGGTCTGCTGGGGTTGTCAGGGAAAGCTTATGTGAAGGTGGAGGTTGGGGGTGGGGCTGGAGGCAGCCCCTTGGATAGAGGCTTGAGGGGGTAGGAGTTTGCTTGGTTAACCAGGCCTGTTGTGTCCAAGAGGAGGAAATGACATGCATGTTCCACTGGGGTCAAGAATAGCATCCCCCTGCAACCATGGATGGTATATTTTGAAGACCAAAGACAGGTACTATTCTCATGCCACCAATTAATCAACTCATGCCACTAACTGATAAAGGTGAGAGTGCTCTAAGCATCCAGGAGCGTCTCCAAGGGCATTTGATGATGCTGGTGGATGGTGATGGTGATGGTGACACAGTGCTGTGGTCGTGGTAAAGCGATAGTTTGATTAAGTAATGGATGACGGAGGTCTTCTGGCTATGCACCTTGCCCCTGCTCTAACCATGCCTTCCAGATGCCACCCCCTCCTCCCCCTTCCCTTCACCTCACTGCTTGCTTTCCTCATCCCCCAAGGCCCCTGGGTTCGAGGTCTAATCTGGCTGTTTCCGCACACGCACACGTGATGCCGCCAGCGTGGGGCATGGCCGCCCTGCTGCGGCCTTGCTTGCTCCCCTGATTATTTCTTCTTAATTGAGCGTAAAGAATGTGAGGAATGTGGAGTAGACCGCAGGAGGAGGGCTGCTGCAGCCCCCACCATGATGCTGGATTCTAGGCTCTGGATGGGAGAACTGCAGATGGCTGCTGAACCCCACATAGTGTGTCATTTCTGGTGCCCCCACCCCACCCCACAATGGTGGGCTCACTTCTCCAACTATTGATTGGTCCCTTCTCTGCACTGGGGCTTTCTTTTCTCTCCTTTCTGCACAAGGGATTTCACTTTGTAAAACTGGCCAGGATTTCCCCTCTTCCTGGGAGCCTGCCTTGATTACAAGCCCTCTGACATTGATAATCCTTAGCTACCTATAATTCCAGGTGGAACTCAAAAAGCTATTCACTCTCCTCTGGTGGAGGAGGGGAAGCAATGCTTCTGGCTGCTCCTTGGTCTTGTTTGGCTGCTGGGAACCCTGTGCCTGAGCTATGGGAAGATGAGCTCAAGTGTGAAGCCAGGATGCTTGCCTGTCACGAAGGCAGCCAGGTGAGTCACAGCTGCAGTGTGACTGTGAGGCCCGAAGGGAAGTGCTTGCATCTCCTCTGTCACTTTCTTCTGCTCACTCAGGGCCCAGCCTCCCGCCTTCTCAGGTGAAGTGTGACTGGGATGAGGAAGCTCAGGTGGAGGACTCAGACCTGGGTTCAGGTGCTGGCCCTGTCCTGCCATCTAGTAGCTGTGCGACCGCAGGTGAATTTGTTTATCTTGTCTGAGGCCGGTCCCTTATGAGTGAGAGGATGGTGGCATTTCCACACGTGTGGGTTGTGAAGATGAAATTAGATGTGCTAAATAAAGCTTGTGAAACATGTACTAGGCACTCAGGAAGCATTAGTTTGGCTCTTTGGAGGAGACTGGAAGAAGAGGGTGAATTTTGTAAAAGAGGTCTTATTTCCTGCAGTGAATGCAGTAGGCCATCCCTAGAGATCATTGAAGGAACAGCATGATGCTGAGAAACCCAGTCCGAGGACTTCCACCCAGATCCTGGAGCTGAGCCCTGCTAAAGAGAAGTACGGGCTCAGGGATGGGGGTGGGGGAAGATCTGGCAATCCCAGGGCTGTGGCTCTGGCTCCTGAAGAGAGGACAGAGATAGCTGTCTTCTTCCACCTCTCCTCCCCTGGGCCATGACCAAAGACAATGACCGATTCAGCAGTGGGTGGAGTACGGGGTGTATTTAAAGAAAACATCCTGTCCAGGAGAGATGTTCTGTGTTGAGCTAGCTAATCCTCCTAGAATAGCTGCGTGTGGGCCGGTCTTCTTATTTTCACAAACAGGACGGGGATGGGGGCTGGCTGGAGTGCAGGCCAAGCTCACCCGGAGGCAGGACTGGGCAAGGAAGGCCTCCTTGGACTGGTCCCACAGACTCCTGACCGCCTTCAGCCTCCTGCCTCCTCCACTCATCGGTAGGCAGTGGCCTGGGGTGCTGTGTCTGAGAGTGAACAGCAAGGCTGAGAATGCACTGATTATGTTCTGCAATTTCTGGAAAGTTCCTGCTGTTGGCGATTTGCAAACTTCTCTCGAGATGAAAATTTAAAACAAAGTGGGAAGTAAATGGGCCTCATGAGGGATGGCGCAGGGAGCTTTATCATTGGGGGTGTTTATGTGCAGGGGCCCCTGAGCAGGGCCGTGGGCTCCTTCATCTTTATGGCATCCTGAATGCCGGCTATTAGTGGGACTTAGGAGAGAAGCTGACCTGCTGGGCTGACACTGACATTTCCCGGAGGGAGAGGCAGCATTGCTGCCCTCCCATCTGTGGCAGGAGGTGCCCAAGGAGAACCCCTGGTCCCAATGAAGCTGATTCAGTGGTTGGAGACTGAGCTGGGGAAGGGCAGCAGGAGTTGCAGGAAAGTGCAGAATGAGGGGAATTAGGCCTGGAGCAGATGAGGATGAAATACTCATTTGCAGGAATCTATCTTCCTCAGAATCAGACTGAGCCTTTTCATGAAGTCAGATGTTAGACCTCTCTCTGCCTCAGAGCTGCACCCCTCCTAGAGCCCAGAAAGCAGTTCTGTGCATTGTTCCCCCAGCCCCAGCCCCATCTGGGTCTACATTCCTGTGTGCAGCCCCAGCAGCCTGGCGGCCATGGCCAAGCCACATCTGGGGCTCTCATGGTCACATCTGCATTTGCCCCTCTTAGTGCCGATTATTTCTATTCTGACTTTTATCTGCATCTGTGGAATCAGGAGGGGGTCTTTGGATGGTGGGTTCCCAGCCCCAGGAGCTGTCAGTTTGCAGGGGAGGGTTGGGGAGGACTCCGTGTCACCCAGCCCAGAGGAGCTGCTGAGATAGGCTTTAGTTGCAGGCATGAGCTCCTATTCTCTGCAGGCATATAGATTCCTGGCTCTTTGGTTCCAGGAAGAGACAGCTGGGAGCGATCCTGGCAGAGCCTCACGCCTCCCTCCCCAGGCCCTTTCCCTTCCCCAGTCCTACTCTGCCTATGCCACATGTCCCTTCTCCTCCAGAAGCTAATTATACTTATTACTGTTACTCACTCTAAATTATGTCTCCCAAATGACAAAGGGGAATGGTGGCAGAAGAAAAAGAACACTCATGTCGTATATGAGAGGGAGATAAATGTGGGGGATGGGAGAAGAGAGAGAAGATGGGACTGAGCACAGGTCCCTTCAGTGAGCCACCATGAGCTATGTCAGGGGTCCCTGGTCTGGTTTGGAAAGGCACCGGCTAGTGTCAACATGTAAGAGCAAGGGTTGTGTGGCCAAGACGCTTCGCATTTATAGGCTTAAAGTATCCATGAGAGGACTTTTCTGGCTTTTAAGCCAAAGTACCTTGGCCAGAGACTGGATCTCTCAGCTGGCCTTCTGATCTGGCATCTTTGTGGCCAGAGTTCCCTGGTTGGGTCATCTTCTCAAGACTGATTGAGAATGGTGGTGGTAGAGGTGAGGTGCATTGAGCATTTCTTGATGTGGTCCTTCATAGTTGGACTGACACCTGGCCATAAAAACCCTGACACACCCAACTGGTGTGTCTCAGTGGTTGAGCGTTGACCTGTAAACCAGGAGGTCATAGTTCAATATCCAGTCAGGCATGTGTCCAAGTTGTGGGCTCAACCCCTAGTGTGGGGTGTGTAGGAGGCAGGCGATCAATGATTCTCTCTCATCATTGATGTTTCTGTCTCTCTCTCCTTCCTTCCTCTCTCTGAAATAAATAAAAATATATTTTTAAAAAACACATAACAACAGAAAGACCCTGACACAGCAACTAACCCAGGAACAAATAGAGGACTCCAGAGAGCCAGTACCTCCCCTTTGGTCTGGCCAGACCTGCTGATGTTCTGGGAACTTTGTAGGCCAGTGTCCCCCTGAGTGAGGTCCTTTAGAATGAAGTACATCCCTCATTTGCTTCCCCCATAGGAATAACACAAAATACAAGGTTTGGGGCAGAGAAAAGAAACTGGAAAGGTCCTAAATGGGACAGTGGGTGAGTGTATCCACAAGCCCATCTGTGTGTGTGTGTGTGTGTGTGTGTGTGTGTGTGTGTGTGATATAAACCACTAAGCTTAGAACAGTGGTTCTCAACCTTCCTAATGCCGCAACCCTTTAATACAGTTCCTCATGTTGTGGTGACCCCCAACCATAAAATTATTTTCGTTGCTACTTCATAACTGTCATTTTGCTACTGTTATGAATCGTAATGTAAATATCTGATATGCAGGATGTATTTTCATTGTTACAATTTTAACATAATTAAAGCATAGTGATTAATCACAAAAACAATATGTAATTATATATTCAATATATGTTTTCCGATAGTCTTAGGCGACCCCTGTGAAAGGGTCATTTGACCCCCAAAGGGGTCGCGCCCCACAGGTTGAGAACCGCTGGCTTAGACAGTCATCTTCCCTGTCCTGATTGAGGACTCCCCTCATTGAGTTCTGGAAGGCTCTGGGGGTATTCCCCAGGATGAGTCAGAATATTAGGTGAACTCAAATGAGAGTTGGCTGATCAGGAGGAGCATCCCCAAAGTAGTGGGGTGATGGTGGAGGGGAGGTCTTCAGTGATTCTGCAGAGCTGGAAAGTAATGAGGTTTGGAGTTGTTTTCCTAAATCAGATCCTTTCCACCTATGCTATGATTCTCACATCACTCTGCAGTAGGTTTCTAGGCTCTGAGACCTCAGAGTCAACTCTCACTCATATCTGAGCAGAGACCCCAT
This sequence comes from Myotis nattereri, assembly GCF_964212035.1. Taxonomy (NCBI): domain Eukaryota; kingdom Metazoa; phylum Chordata; class Mammalia; order Chiroptera; family Vespertilionidae; genus Myotis; species Myotis nattereri. The sequence continues at coordinate 62,827,242 of NC_138085.1, forward strand.
CTGGATCTCAAATGACGGAACTTGGTTTGGCCTCTAGAGCAGCCATACGTTCTCCATGTAAACAGAAGGGATCCCAGCGGAGGCTCCACTCACCCTGTGAGATAGTGCTGATGGGAACAGTGATTCCACCCATCACATCCAGGGCTGGGGGCACTTTCTCAGAGTAAGTAGCCTAATCTTCCTGAGCCTCGGTTTCCTCCTCTATAAGATGGTAGTAATAGTAATGCCTAGCTCATAGGGTTGGTATTAATACAGCAATAAATGGGAACAGTCCATTACAGTGCCTAACACCTCCTAATGGCTCAATGCACATGAACTCTTCCTGTTTGTTAATTCCCACCCCACAACAGACAACCTAGTGCAGTCAGGCTTGTGATGTACGTAACTCAGGGTGAGTCTGGAGCTGGGCTGTGGTAAAGTTTGGGATGAGGATAAAGGTATGGGGTTAAATTCAACAATTTTAAATCGTGTTTGGGTTGTGACTGGTTTGGGGTTCTTGTGAGGGATGGATTTTGGGATTAGGATGACTGTTGGGAGAATTAGGATTAGGGATGGAGTTGTTTTTAAGGAAGTCTTTCTCTTAGGAGTAGAATGACTACATCTGACTACATCCCAGCATAAACTCGAGAGATAATGGGGCTCTGCAAGACCAGGTTCCTGATGGGGTGCCTGGCCTGCCTCGGCCTGGAGCTGTTCCCAGGATGACCTCCACCTCTTTGCTGAAGTGAGCAGTGCAGGAGGTTAAGGCCTTTTGGGGGGTGGCTTGGAGACTAAGGCTAAAGAGAATGTGGCACCTCCCAGAGTCTTGGGTTTTGCTTTTGGGCTAGTCCCATCCCTCCAACACTGTTATGCTCTGTCCTCCCACCTCCAGCCCTCTCCCACTCCTCACTACACCCCACATTCTCACCTGTGGCCCCAGCCCCCTGGCACATCTAACAGGGAGCAGGCCGGGAGAAACTGTGGCCTGGCCTCCGCCTCCCCCGCTCCCCAACCTTCTTCCAGCCTCCACCTCCTGGGGGAGGGTAGGACACAAAGGCCGGATCTTTCCACCAGCCCCATCCTCCTCCCTCTGGCCCCTCTCCCTCTCCCTCCCTGGGCTGGCAGAGGCCAAAGAAAACAGAGCGCTTCCCCAGCCCACTCTCACTCTCTCCCTCACTTCCTGCTCCGGGAAGATGGTTTACTCCCTCCCCTCCCCTGGCTCAGGACCTGGCCTTGGTGTCAAGTTTCTCCAGAGCTTCCAGAATTAGAGGCCCTGCCTGAGCTCACTCTGGACCCCTCACCTCTCCACTTCACCTTTCCCGCGTCTTTTATCCCTTGACCCAGGCCCTGTAGTAAAATTCTGTTATTCAGGTGGGGGAAAAATCCCATGGAAGGAAGGCTCTCTAGGGGGTGGGGAGCATGTAGGATAGGAGGCGGATGGAGGACAGTTAGCTGCTGTGCAGAAGGAAACTGTGAGTGGGTAAGAGCCATGTGAACACAGGGACCAAATACACTTCCTTCACTTCTGCTCACCCAGCGGAAAAAGTGCCTCTTGCAGCCTAGTGTGAATGGTGCCCCTTGGACTGTGCAATGAGGTGGCCCTGGCCAGTGGTCAGCCCCAGAGGGTTAAGCAGCCCTCGGTCCATTTGTGCCCAACTCAGGAGACACGTCTCCCTCAGCACCTCTTGATTTCTGGATCCCTGCTCAGTACAGTTTCAAGTGTGGCTACCCTCCTCACATTGCTTCAGAGGATCCTCTGCCTTATTTCCTCTGCTCTGGGGGAGAGCTTTGCCAAGGAGCCCCTCAGCTCCTGAGGGAATTGGGGGGGTGAGAGGAGGTGTTCTGAAGTCCGGGACCTCTGACCTGCCATCTCTCTTCATAAGCAGGTCTTGCTTCTGGCCCAGGCCATCCGTCCTCCTCTCTTTTTCACTTGCTCTCCCCACTTTCCCCACCCAGAAGTTGGGTCCCCTTGAAATTACTGCTCAGTAGACTCAGAAACAGAAGTTCAACATCTGGGGTCTGGTGTCACAGTCCCTGGATTTGAATCCTTACAAGCTGGGAAACCTTGGGCAAGACACTGGACACCTTATTATTATTTTTTTAATAGGCTTTTATTGATTTTTAGAGATTAGAAGGAAGAGGGATAGAGAGATAGAAATGTTGGTGAGAGGGGAACATCATTGATCAGCTGCCTCCTGCATGCCCCCTACTGGGAATCGAGCTCGGAAACCCCAGCATATGCTCTGACCAGGTATGGAACCATTCTATAACACAGAGCCGATGTGAGGATTAAACGAGATAATGGAGTATTGCACGTAAAGGAGTTGGTGTCATGCCTGGCATATAGTGTACATCTGACAGGTGACAGGTGTTATTATTATTACTGTATCTTGTGATCACTCCCCTGCACCTGAAGGCAGTTCCAGAGAGACTAGTGAAGGATGGTAGAAGAATGAGGTTCTGACTTCCCACAGGAACTGTGTTTCATCCTTCTAGAGTTCATCTAGGAAAGCCCTTTCTACTGTTATCTGAGTGGCTCTCTCTCCCCTTTCTCAAGTCTTTACTCAATAGCCACTTTCTCAGCGAGGTTTTCCCTGACCATCCTATCTGTATGGCAACCTGCCCCTCCCCCCTCAGCTCTATTTCCCATTCTTTAACTTGTTTTATTTTTTCTCCATAGCACTTTTTGTCATCTAACATTTCTAATATTTTACTTTACTTTTTTTGTTTTATTTGTCTCCTACTACCAGAATATAAGCTCCACGAAAAGAGGGACTTTTGTCCATTTTATTGACTACTGTATCCCTCCTGCCTAAACAGTCTCCACACACTGGGAACTCAGTAAATATTTGTCGGATGGTGCTCATTCATGATTCATTTAGGAAACATATTTGGCCATCTCTAAAATGGGCCCGGTATGTTCCTGGTGAGCTGTAGCCGATGATTCCTGAAGGCTAATTCACAGACCAGCTACATCAGAATAATTCTGGGGCATGTATTAAATACACAGATCCTACTCCAAACCAAATGGATTAGAATCCCCCCAGGTGGATGTGCATTTTAACAAGGATGCAGGGTGATTTGATGTGCACCAAGATTAGAAACCACAGCTGGACAACCTGGAGGACAATAATGGTCAATAAGAGAATGGAGCATCACAAAGGAACACAGGGTGACCAGTCAGGAGGCCATTGTTACAATTTAACTCAGAAACAAAAATGGCTTTGACTAGGGTTGAGGCCTTTGAGATAGAGAGAAGTGGATGGATTCAGGGGATTTTCAGAAACTAAAATCTAGACGATAGATATCATGTGGCTGGCAAGGCATCAAGAATGACCTCTAGCCCTGACCAGTTTGGCTCAGTGGCTAGAGCGTCGGCCTGTGGACTGAAGAGTCCTGGGTTCGATTCCGGTCAAGGGCATGTACCTTGGTTGCAGGCATATCCCCAGTGGGGGGTGTGCAGGAGGTGGCTGATCGATGTTTCTCTCTCGTGGATGTTTCTAACTATCTCTCTCCCTTCCTCTCTGTAAAAAATCAATAAAATATATTAAAAAAAAAAAGAATGACCTCTAGGTTCCAGGCTTGTCTCACTCTCCCCTTCTTCAAGACTACTCAGTTGCCACTTTTGATGGAGGTGCCATCATTCAGATGGGGCATCTTGGAAGAAGACCTAGTTTTGGGGGAGTAAGATTATGAGTTAGCCTTAGATATATTGAACATAAGGTACTTTTGGCATTCAGAGGGAAAATGGCAAATCAACAGTTATGTTCCAGGGCCAGGAGATTGCCAAAGCCAGTCATCTGAAAACATGATGCTCAGAATGGAAGTAGTCGACTTTCAGTGAAGCAAGAAAGCTGAGATCAAAGGAGTTGACCCGGACTACCTCAGCATGTTTACTTGTCATGTTAAAAAATACACAAACATATATAGAATCCACTGTGAGAAGCAAATAAAACAGAGGAAACTAAAATAAAATTACATGTGCCCTAAACTTAATTACGCTTAAAAAAAATAGAGCAGGAACTATGCAACTGTAAAATGCATGTGTAGCTCTTATTGAAAGATTTAAATCTTGCTGACACCAATAAGAAATGATGGGTTGTGATTCATCGGGAAGGTAATGTGATTTCTGCACATGGGCTCTGACCTTGGGCGGCCCAGGCAGAGCTTGGAGAGTGGTTCTAATTGAATCAACACCCGGCAGGGAGGGAGTCGGGGGAGGATATCTGCTAGGACTATGGAAAGAACAATCATACTGCACTTTAAACAGAGGGGAAATGGGGCAGTAGGCAAGAGGCGGTTCACATAGAAAAAGGGGTTTAGGGGCCGAAACCGGTTTGGCTCAGTGGATAGAGTGTCGGCCTGTGGACTGAGGGGTCCCGGGTTCGATTCCGGTCAAGGGCATGTACCTCGGTTGCGGGCACATCCCCAGTGGGAGATGTGCAGGAGGCAGCTGATCGATGTTTCTCTCCCATCGATGTTTCTGACTCTCTATCTCTCTTCCTTCCTCTCTGTAAAAAATCAATAAAATATATTTAAAAAAAGAAAAAAAAGAAAAAGGGGTTTAGGAAGCAAGATGTGTCACGCTTCCCCAGCTTGGCCCAGGGCAGGGAAATAGAGGATGCGAAAGGCATGAGCAGCCTGATGACTAGAGGGTGCCTATTGTTTCAGGGCTGGAGTGGGGCAGGGATATGTCACTGATGTCTCCTGAACTAAAGGGGAACCATCACCTCCGCTGCCCTTTGCTCTGATTCTGGGCTCGCCAAGCAGCCTTCTGATGAACAATTCAATTAATAGTAATAGAGAACACTTTCTCAGCATTTAGAGAACAATAATAGAAAACATTCTTCTAAACCCTTTGCATACATGATCTCATTTAATCTTCTTGATAACCCATGATGTATGTTGCTGCTATTTTCCAGATATTACAGATGATAGAAGTGAAGCCCAGAGAAGTTAATTAAGTTGCCCAAGGTCACATCGTGAGAGAGCTGAAATTCAAACCTAGACTCTCAGGCCCTCCACTCTTAACCGTTTTAGTTGGGGATTTAGTATTCTCTTCCCTAGTGAGGGGGTGGGTGGTCAATCCCATATTAATGTGATAAATTGAAACTCTTGTTTCCATAGAAGCTCCTGCTCACCTGAGTCTGCTGCCGAGAGATCAGTAGAAGAACATCACATTGTCCTGGAAGGCAGGGGCCAGAACTTGCACATGGTCTCTCAAGGTAAGTACTGTCTTGACCGTGCCTAGCTCACAAGTGGCACAGGAGACTCGTACCGAGGGGCTAAAGTGGAGGCATTGCCTCTGGGACTCTGAGGGATCTCTAGGGACCTGCTAGTGGTCCCCGAACAAAAAAGATAATACTGTTTTCGACAATTTGTAGCAAATTTTCAATATTTAGAGATTTTTTTTCTTGTCAGTTACAAACTGGGACTGCCTAAATGAACAGTTGTTAACCCAACTCCAAACTTGTCTTTAAAATGTAGTTATGGAAGAAAAAAAATATATACTCCCAGATGTAAATTGAACCAAAGTGCACATAGAATGCAGAACAAGGCCAAGCTGTTCAGTGTAATCATTTTGGGGGAGAAAAGTTTCCAAAAGGCTTTTTATCTCCCCACCAAAAGTTCCAAATGGTAGGAAAGTAGACGTTTATAAACTCTAAGTCTTGAGTGGCTGCAAATGTCTGCAATTTGGAGTCATTTTTGGAGGCGATATTTCTCTATTGCCCTCTGGAATGATAACAAACTTATCTCAATGTCTCCCAAATGCCATCTGAGCACGCAGATGACGCCCAAAGCCGTTAAACGCATCATCTTCCACCTAACAGGCTATTTGCTATTTTTATGTTATTATTTTTAAGCTTTTGGAATAATTATCGATTCACAGGGAGTTGCAGAAAAACGTGCAAGAACTCATGTATCTTGCCTCCAGTTTCCCCCAGTGGTAACATCTTGGATATCATTTTTAATTAAATAGAGAAAATTAAAAAGTGGCTTGGGCCCTTCTGTGACAAGCTTTCAGAAGACTGAATCTACACCTGAAAGATTACCTTGATTTAAACAAAGAGGGGAAACATATTTTTGCCTAATAAACTAATTTGAAGACGTTTAAAATGTATTTGAAAAATTTACTTTTGTTTTTAACATGTAGCAATTGGCCCATAATCACAGGTAAGTGAGCCCAAATTTTCACTTTCAGCCTCCTTGATGTCATCTACAATGTGTAATTTGAGCCCTTACCACAGCCCAGCCTCATCTCCAGCTTCTCTTCCATTGCTTTCAGCATCTCATTAGCGATTAAAAATGTCAGCCCCTGTGGTGGAAAGGTAGTTTTTTTTATAAAAAATGTCTGGAGCAACCATTAACATTTTAGTGATACTTTGGGGTCCTGTGAGTTCTCAGGCGTTTTCAGTAATATAAGTACTTTAATTTATGGCAACTGAGAAGTAGAGAAATTCATGGCAAGGGAAATTACTAAGTCATATTTGTGTCTCCCATACTTTTGGGGAAAAAATGCCAAGCACTTGCCAGCTGAAAGGGTCTCCCCAGCCCTTCTCCACGGGGGACATTTTAGGCAAAGCTTTTTGTTATCATGCTCCCTCATCAAAATTTTGCTGCTGTGATAGCTCAACGCCTTTTTGGAATTGTAATGGTTCTAAGAGACTCAGTGGGATGCTTGTAGAATTCACCCATGTATTGGCTTCAAGTGACTTTGTTAGATATTATTTCTCTAGGACTTTAGGTAGAGCTGAAAATATCACACAAATTGATTGTGATGCTTTAACTTCAGAGAAGAGACATCTTCACCATCCTTGTTTTAAAAAATCCATCAGTAATGAAACATGACCTTACTACATTTTACAGTCTCTTGGAGAGCCTGACCTCTAGCCATCCAAAATCAGGACACTGAAAACCTTTAAGTGATTGGAAACTAATCAAATGCTCAGAACAGGTAAATTGTGGCACAGTTTCCACAAAGGAATACTATACAGCAATGTGAATGAATGAACTGCAATTGGGGACATGGAGAAATATGGAAGACTCACAAGCATAATATTGAACAAAGAGGCCAGACAGAAGAACACATGCCACTTGATTCCATTTATATGAAGTTTTAAAATGGGTAAAACTAATCAGAGGTGTTGGAAGTCAGCCCTTGGGGGGTGGGTGGGGGAGTTACTCCAAGGGGACAGCAGAGGGGTTTCTGGGACGCTGGGAATGTTGGTTATGTGGGTGTGTTTGATTTGTGAAAATTCATCAAGCTATCTACTTAACAATTTTTGCACTTTCACTATGTAAATTAGACTGCCACAAAACATTAGAAAAAAAGCCACTAAATGCAATGGGAATGGGATTATGAGAGAGCCTGGGTGGCTGGCAGGCATCCCAGCGTCCTTCACTTCACAGACGTGATGGCGTCCCTTCAGTTCTGTCTCAGACGGTGGTGGATGGTGGGGAGGCGTGGCAGGCTCCACGGAGACATCATGGATGGCCTCTAATTATACTTTTCCTTTTAGAATTTTTTTTTTTTCCAAAAGAGGGACTTTAAATGATAGTTCATGGGAGGACCTCCTTGATGTCATCTACAATTGGAACACTTTTCTCACTGACAAATCTGTGTGACTAAACGCACACACACATCCCTAGCTCAGCATCACACTGCCTGGCAGAGGGCGGGAGGGGGGTGGGGTGGGCGGCGGGGTGGCACCGCCGGGAAGGCTTGGAGCTCCGCAGCTCTGCTTCTCACTTGCTCCACGTCCTTGGACAGGGCCTGCTCTCTAAGCCTCAATCTTCACCTCATAGGCTGATATTAAGAATTAAATGAAATAAGGCCTCCCAGGGGACATGTGTCTAGTACAATGTGTGACATGTGGCAGGTGCTTGAGGAATTGTCCCTTACTTACATCGTTTCTAATTTTTACTCTGAGCCCTAGTGATCTAAGGCTCTGAGTGACCACAGGAACTTGTGGCCTGGCTGATGGGGCCAGTGTGTGGTAGAGGGTAGGGGGATGGGATGGTGGAGTGGTGATGGGCAGATAGATACCTGGGAGAAGGCCAAAGGCAGAGCTGAGGGGCTGCTTGGGATCTGGGCCTTGGAGGGAAGAGGAAGAGAGCAGTTAGGGCTAAAATGCCTCAGGCCGGGAGTTCAGGAAACAGGCTAGTGCCTGATGGACTCAAACCCTGGAGCAGTGGTTCTCAACCTTCTGGCCCTTTAAATACAGTTCCTCATGTTGTGGTGACCCCCAACCATAAAATTATTTTCGTTGCTACTTCATAACTGTAGTGTTGCTACTGTTATGAATCGTAATGTAAATATCTGATATGCAGGATGGTCTTAGGCGACCCCTGTGAAAGGGTCGTTTAACTGCCAAAGGGGTCGCGACCCACAGGTTGAGAACCGCTGGGCTAGTGGCTTCTAGGACTCTGGAGGGCATGTTCTAGTCCAGTGATGGCGAACCTTTTGAGCTCGGCGTGTCAGCATTTTGAAAAACCCTAACTTAACCCTGGTGCCGTGTCACATATAGAAATTTTTTGATATTTGCAACCATAGTAAAACAAAGATTTATATTTTTGATATTTATTTTATATATTTAAATGCCATTTAACAAAGAAAAATCAACCAAAAAAAGGAGTTCGCGTGTCACCTCTGACACGCGTGTCATAGGTTCGCCATCACTGGGAATCTAGTCTCTGAGGAAGAAGTTTACGGCCAAGTCATCCCAGGAGCACCCCACTCCTTTCGGCCATGAATGAGCCGTGGCTGTTCTCTCTTCAGTGGGGTCCTTCTGTGTGTGCACCACATCTTCCACTCCCCTCCCCCCAATTACGCTGCCTCTCCCTCCAGGCCCTCTTCTCAGCACAGACACAGACAGGAAGAGCCCAGGCTCTGGCGCTAGAGAGAGCTGAGCTCTGCTTCTGACTCGGCCATTTACGAGTTGTGTGACCCCAGCCAAGCGGCTCAGCCTCTTAGACTCTTGCGTTCTTCTTTTGTAAAAGAGAATGATCAAAGGACCTGCCTTGTACACCGATGTGAGGATGAAATGAAAAAACTCTGGCCAGAGTACCTGCCCCATAATAAGTGTTCAATAAAATAACTGTGGGTAGAGTAGTGTAGGAGGAATCAGATAACGCGAACCGGCAGTGTGGTGTGTGGGGATAATAATCATTTGTATTCCAAAGTGTAGGTGTGAGACTCAAAATAGTGTTTGTGGTATAGAAGCTCCTAGCCCAGTGCCCAGTGCCCAGTGAGGACAAAAATGTAAACTGTTTATCTTGTCCCCCGCTATTTCCCGCATTCTATCCAGTGCTGGGGCCTCCTTCGATCCTATCTTTCAACTTCCCCTAGACGGCTGATATCACACAGCTCTCTGCCCCAGGAAGCAGCCCTGAGGAGAGGGCCGGCTTGTGGATGAGGGGAGGGAGAAGTGTGCCCTGAGGGTAGGCCATCCACCTGAGACGTGGGGCAGACCCAGGGAGAGGGCAGCCTAGCGGGTGTCTCTATCTGCACTCATCCCAGGCTGGTCTGAACCTCCATGCTCCCATCTACCTCAAAAGGAGCTCCAGTCCCTCCACTCGTTGGTGAACAACTCAGGCCAGCAGTCAGCCCCACTGCCACACTCTTCGTCTCCTCAACCCAATCCTAACTAACCCTCTCCTCTCCTTACTCCTTCCAGGCTTCATCTTTCCCCCCATCCCTGTGGAGCGCTCAGCCTGCCCTATCTCACCAGATTCGAATCCAGACCCACCCCACTCCTGCCTAGCATTTTCCTCTCCCTCTTCCTGCCCACCCCCAGGGCTGCAGTGAGGACCTGAGTACCCTTCTGAGATCTCTAGAGGACGCGCCCTACCTCCGACTGGAGGAACGTTTGCCAGTCATTCCATTCTGGTGAAAGCAAAGCCCCCGGACTGTTCCCCTCAGCCTTGGGCTCCAGGATGCCCCTGAAGGGCTCTCCTCCATCCCCACTGAGGGCCACTCAGCTCCTGGGGGCTCATGGGTACAGTGAGTCAGGCCTGTCTCTGCTGTTGTTTATGTAATCCTTCCCTGCAGTAACAAGGTGTTTACTGTTGCACAAACACATTTTGGTTTAATGGCTGACAGTAAAACTGTCTGATAAAGTTTGATTTAGCGAAAGAAAGCAAAATAAATCTGGGGGTATGGAGAGCTATTGGGAGGACAGACTCCTAGGGCTTTAAAAAGGGGCATGAGAGTGAGGGATGGGGGTGCCGGCTGTACTTCCCTGCCTGTCCTTTCTGCCTGTCTCCCAAGAGCACCTCTGACAGCTCCTCTGCCGGAAGCCGAACTCCCCACAACCTGGCATTTTCTTGCTTTCATGAATCATCTCCATCCTTCAACATCCCATGTAATTTGTTCCTCCTCCAGAGAGCCTCCCAGGATTGCTCCAGCTCAGATAGAGCTGGCAATGTTGCCTAAGAGAAGATCCTTGAGCCAGGAAACTAGATGTAGCTCTGGGATTTAGTAGCAGTGTGGCCTTAGGCAAGTCACATTGGCTTTAGGGATCTCAGTTCCGTCAGCTGCAAAGGGCACTGAGCAGGATAAAATACAAAAAAAAGTGCTTGGTTCTTTCAAAAAGTTTTTTTTTTCAACTATAGTAGACGTACAATATTATATTAGTTTCAGGTGTACAATGTAGTGATTAGACATTTATATAACTTATGAAGTGATCACCCCGCTAAGTCTAGTGCCCCTCTGACACCAGGCTCAGTGATTACAGTATTATTCACTATATTCCCTACGCTGTACTCTATGTCCCCATGACTGTTTTTATAACTGGCAATTTGTACATCTCAATCCCTTCCCCTTTTCACCCCCACCAACCCACTCCCATCTGGCAACCATCAACATGTTCTCTGTATCTATGAGCTAGTTTGTTCTGTTTGTTCCTTTATTTGTTTTTTTTAGAGTCCACAAGAAGTGCTTGGTTCTTTTTGTATTTGGCGACTTTCCGCTAGCATCATGTTTGTGAAATTCACTATATTGTTGCGTGCAGTACTAGTTCTTTCATTTTCATTGCAGTGTAGTATTTCAGTATGTGAATATACCACACTTATCTATTCTATTGTTGATGGGTGTTTGGATAGTTTCTATGTCCATGTGTTTTGGTGAATGCTTTTCTGTTGGATATATGCCTAGGATGGAATTGTTGGGTCAAAGGGTATGCCTACCCAGAGGGTAGCTGTAGATTTCCCTGAATAGTTTTCCAAAGAGGATGTGTCGATTTATATTCCACCCAACATTTGGTATTGTCTTTTTCATTTTAGCCTTTCTGGTGGGAGCGTGGTGCTATTTCTCTGATGTTTCCATTTGTATTTATGATTCCTAAAGAAGTTGAGCATGTTTTCGTATGGTTACTGGCCTCTTTTGTGAAGTGTTTGTTCAAGTATTTTGCCTATATTGCTATTGAGTAGCTTGTCTTTTTTTTTTTTTATCAATTTGAAGTTCTTTATATACTCTGGATCCGAGTCCTTTGCCATATATATATATATATATATATATATATATATATATATTCTGTAAATATCTTTTCCCACATTGTGGATTGCCTCTCCAGTTTCTTGTGTCTTTTGAAGAACAGAAATTCTTTCTTTTAATAGTATCCAATTTATTTCAGTTTTCAGGAAATAGCTTTTGACAGGTTGAACCTCAATTCTATCTTGTTGGCTAACTCCATTTTCCCCTTCGGAGTCATCTGTTTTCCATGTTCTGTCCTGTGTTTTTTTTGGGGAAAAATCGTTTTCAAGGAAAACCTCATAGTTCAGGCCCCAACTGTTCACCTTGAAGGCTTTTCCACTTGGAAGTGTTGCTGGAGCATCCCTGGCTCCTATGCCTGGGGAACTGCCAAATCCTTCCCCCTTTCTCAGGAACATGGGCGAGTTGAGTAGACTAATCTTCTCTCTTCCACTTCAAATCCGATTAGCTCACTCAAGAGAAACTAAACACCAACAAGCATATGTAGAGTTACTGCATATGCTGAATAATATTAATAATCAGAGAGATGTAAATTACTAAACAGAGAGATATAAATTAAGAAACTCTGAGATATCACTTTACAACTATTGGATTGACAAACATTAGAAGGCTGGATAACACCAAGTGTTGGCTAGGATATAAGGGTATAATAATGTGCATGCTCTGCCAATGGGAGTGTATCAGGATAGTAATCAGGCACTGAATTAAGGCTATTTGTACCCTTAGTACCAGCAGTCTCAGTCACACAGGACCAGAAGGATGTGGCGATGTGCATCGCAGCATTGTGGTGGTGGTGGTGAGCATCTGGAGGAGTGGATGGGTTACATGGGGTAGTATTATGCAACATCTGGAAACAACTGATGATATGTACACTCAATAACATGCATGGTACTTTAAAACATAATGCTGAGTGGACTAGTAAAAAGCAAAAGGAGATATACAGCATAACACTATTTGCATATACTTTTATACGAAAGAAAGATAAGCACTTTGCAAAAGCACAAACAACCCAAAAGATTTATACACATCCAGCACATTAAGATGGTTGCCTGTGGGTGGGTGGGAGTGAGGCATGGGGATAAAAAGGGATTTAAAAAAGTTCCCATACCTTCACTTTCTCTTGCTTAATGCATTTTTAAAAAAACCCTTCTCTGTAATAGCTTCTGAGTCTCTTCCCAAAGACCTCAGCCCTCACTTGTCATCTCCCTTCAGGCCTCTCTCAAGCCATGTCTGACCTGCACAAGGTAACATCTACCAGATCCACATTTACCCTGAATGAGCACTCAGCACACCACGGTTGCCAGCATGAAACCCCATAGGACTGGGGAGAGAGGGGAACCTGAGGATTTGAGTGGGGACCTATGTTCTATTATTCATGGTGCCTGGCACCTGGGAGCTGCTCAGACAATGTCTTTTGAATGAGCCAAGGAAATTCTGGCTCTGCTGTTTACCAGCGGTGCCAACCAGGGCAAATGCCTTCACCTCTCTGAGCTTTGATTCCCATCTCTGTCAAAATGGACATAATAATTACAATTGCTCTTTCACAGGGTTATTGAGAAGGTTAGGTGAGGTCATTGCTTTGGACAGGACTTTCACTGTAAAGAGTACCCAAGGCAATAGAAAAAGTGTAGAGATAAGAATGTAGGTGTGCAAATGTCAAACTGTAATCTTGTACACCTAAAAATTAAATAATGTAATTAACCAATGTCACACCGATAAATTTAATTTAAGTAAAAAAATGGAGGAGTCTCAGATCCCATCACTTCTATGAATTAGCCGTGGGACCTTAAATAACAGAGCATTCCCTGGTCTCAGCTTTTAAATTCTGTAAAATGAGGAATAATGTCAACCTTGTAGGGTTATCAGGATTAATGACCATGTTATGAGAATTATTGACAATATGTACTTGGTATGTAATAGTAGGTGTTTAGAAAATGGGAGCTCTATAAATCCATTTGTTAATTTATTCAGTGAATACTTGTTGGATGCCTACAATGTGCCAGGCTAGACACTAGGAATGGAGCAGTGAACAAAATAGACAAAAATCCTCAAATTTCTGTCCTTTGGTTTGGGAGTGGGGTCAAATAAGAAACAAAATTAATAAGATATATTGTAAGCTAGATGTTGATAAGGGCTCTGCCAAAAACCAAGGGAAGGGAGATAGGGAGCATCATGGGTGGAGCGGAAGGGATTTCCTTTTCAGGTAGAGTGGTCGGGAAGAGCATTGCTGAATGGGTGATGTTCAAGCAAAGTCTTGAAGGAGGAGGGAAGCCTTGGGGAGGTACGAAGGTCCTGAGGTGGGTGCATTCCTGGTGTTCTCAAGGCATAGCTAGGAGGCCAGGGTGGCTGGGAGGAGCTCAGAGTGGTAAAGGCAGTGGTGGGGCTGATGGTAGATGCTCCACTTAAAGATCGCTGTAAATCATGCCTGGGTGCACAGGGCTATCTCAGGAGAAGAAAAGAGGCTGAAGGAGCCGTGATTCTCAGGTGTGTAGGTGCATGAGTTATCTACGGCTGCCTCACAAACTATCCCAGAACTTAGCAACTTAAAACAATAAGTACTTATTATTCCACAGGTTTTGTGGGTCGGGAATCTGGGCCCAGCTTAGGTACCTCAGATGGCTATAATCAAGGTGTTGACTGCGGCTGCAGGTATCTCAAGGCTCGACTGGGGGAGGGTCTGCTTCTAAACTCGCTTGTGGCTGTTGGCAGGACTCAGTTCCTCAAGGCTGCTGGTGAGAGTTGTCTTTCAGTTCTCTGCCTTGTGGGCCTCTCATAGTTCAGCTCACAACATGGAAGATGACCTCCTTCACAACAAGATATATCTGAGAAGAAAGCCACTGTCTTTTTTTTTTTTTTTAACATCTTTGAGAAAGAGAGGAAGGGAGAGGGAGAGAGAGAAACATCAATCTGGGAGGAAACATTGATTGGCTACATTCTGCATACTGCTCACCAGGCATCGAGCTGCAACCTGGGCTTGTGCTCTGACTGGAAATCGAACTGGCAACATTTCAGTGCATGGGATGATGCCCAATCAGTTGGGTCATACCTGGCCAGGGCAAGCACGGTCTTTTAATGATATAATCTTGGAAGTGATATCTCATGAGCTCTGCTTCATTCCTTTCTCTAGAAACAAGTCACCAGATTCAATTCTCACTGGGGGAGAAGAAGATGACACAAGAATACCATGGGAGGGGAATCACCTGGGAGAACAGAGGTGCCGTCGCTTACCACCAGCAAGCTGTGATTTGCAGGTATGGCAGAGTTGCCAGAGAGTACGGAGGTATGGGAAATTATTTGTCCAGATGCAGCAGGGACATTTGAGACGTAGTTTGTCATACAATGCAGTTGTACTTTTCTACAAGGACTAGAACTAATCAAATAACTTGCTATCTAGCTATCATCTCTCTATCACAGTGATGGCGAACCTTTTGAGCTCGGCGTGTCAGCATTTTGAAAAACCCTAACTTAACTCTGGTGCCGTGTCACATATAGAAATTGTTTGATATTTGCAACCATAGCAAAACAAAGACTTATATTTTTGATATTTATTTTATATATTTAAATGCCATTTAACAAAGAAAAATCAACCAAAAAAATGAGTTCGCGTGTCACCTCTGACACACGTGTCATAGGTTCACCATCACTGATCTATCATCTATCTATATACCTATCTACCTATCTCTCTGTGGTCCTAGCTAACCTGGCTAATTAGACTCTCCAAGTGCTCATTCTCGAGCTGGGTTTCAACTTTCAGGGAAGAGGCACTATGAGTGTGTGCGCATGTGCACGCGCTTGTCTGTGCTTATTTTCTATAGTGTCTGCATCTGGGGTCCTACTCTTCCCTGAGCCTGGAGACCCCTGGGTTCACCTTTCCTCTGCCCCCCCCCCCCTGCACTTTGTCAGGAGGTCACGTGTGAGGAAACAAGCCCCACGTGGTTTTAATCATTTTGCTATAAAAGCTGAGCTGCTCTCCTCTTTGATCCAGGCTGAGCTGCTGGAGGAAGGGCTGGGGGCCAGGCTGGCCAGTCCGCCCAGCGCTCCGCACAGGGCTCCCACATCAGACGGCAGCCGTAAAATGGAGCACAGCTCATTAATTCTCCCTCTTAACCAGGGCACCTGACAAGAAGTGACTTTGAAAACCCGGAGGACGGATGGGCGGGCGGGTGGGCGGCTCTGGGGCTCTGCGAGGAACATCTGTTTCCAGGTCCCTGTGAAATTGACATCTTTTTATTTGAAACATTTCTTTTATTTCCCAACTTCCTGCAATTGGCAAGGTCTCTGTGCCAGGGAGCAGAGTGTCCTGGCTTTTCGGGCCATATGAGCTGAGTGGCCTCACTGTCCTGCTTGACAGGGCTAGGAGTGCCAAAGTGGGCAGCCTGGCACTCTGTCAATTATTAAACCTATATTTGTGCAGAGAACATCAAACCCCATAAAAAACCAAAATGGCCTTGAAATGGAAAACCCTGTGAAAATCTGTGAACCTCCATATGAGAAATATTAGCGTTTTAGAACTAGAAAAGTCACTGGGAACCTGGCATTTTCCATCAAGAGTCTTCTCTCCCTGGGGCCCAGCCCTATTCGGTTTGCTTGCAGGCCTGATCCCCAGCCCTAAGCGGGGCGTATACCAGAGGCAATCAATTGATGTGTCTCTCTCACATCAATGTTTCTCTCTGTCTCTTCCCCTCCCTTCCACCCTCTCTCAAAATCAATGGAAAAATAATATCCTTGGGTGAGGATTAACAAAAAGAAAAATGAAAAGAAAAAGAATGACCTCCTGTGCTTGCAGCCTTCCTTCTGGGAGCTGCGATAGCTATTGGTGACCAAAGACCCAGGTTTGACCTTGCAAAGGTCACTAGCAAAACTGGTTGACTTTTCCTCAAGGTGAGAGCTCAGGGCTCTTAGGATGGGGGATTGGGAGTGGTGGTTAGATGATGCTATTTATCACCACGTTGTCCTAGGGGCCTTTGGATCATCTTATATTTCTGGCAGTCTGATCCATATGTGTTATCCATCACCCTTCAGGATCCAATCTTGGCCAGGTGCATGATTGTCAGCTGGACAGCCAGCAGTCAACATATGAAAAACAATGGCATGGCTGAGTTCCAAGAACTTATCAAGAGATAACTGCATCTGGTATACCCCTTGGTGTGCACAAGAGTGTGTGTGTGTCTGTGTACGCGTGCGCACACGCATGAACTTGTGCACTTGTGTGGTGCCAGAAGATGTGAGTCTGAATGTTAGTGCGTCTGTGTGAAAGCATTGGTGCCATGATGGGTGTGTTTCTGAAGCATGTGCCTATGAATGAGTAGATGAGTGAATAACATCGTTTTTCAAATTTGTTTCTCTGTGTTAAGGTGCATGAGGAGCTGCTGGGATGAAGTGGTGATGTGCATTTGTGGGATGCGCATGAGATGGAGAATTTCCTCATTCTCACGTTTCCTGAGAGTGATGCAGATGTCCTTGCGGTTTTGCTTCACCAGTGACTGTAACACTCATCCATTAATTTCCAAGACATTGAGTACTCCCATTCCCAATTCTTTGAAGGCCCCGTTAAGACTGATGGCTCTGCTTGGCTGGTGTGGCTCAGTGGTTGAGCGTTGACCTATGAACCAGGAGGTTATGGTTTGATTCTTGGTCAGGGCATATGCCCAGGTTTCAGGCTCAATCCCCAGTGTGGGGTGTGCAGGAGGCAGCCAATCAATGATTCTCTTTATCATTGATATTTCTATCTCTTTCTCACTCTCCCTTCCTCTCTGAAACCAGTAAAAATGTATTTTTTTTAAAAAAAAGACTGTAGGCTCTTGAGTCAGATTACGTGGTTTTTGAATCTTGGCTTCATCTCTTTTTAACCTCATGGGCTTGGGCAAGTTGCTTACCTTTATATATCTTAGTTTGCAGTGGTTCTTAACCTTCTGGCCCTTTAAATACAGTTCCTCATGTTGTGACCCAACCATAAAATTATTTTTGTTGCTACTTCATAACTGTAAGGTTGCTACTGTTAATAATTGTAATGTAAATATCTGATATGCAGGATGGTCTTAGGGGACTCCTTTGAAAGGGTCGTTCGACCGCCAAAAGGGTCGCGACCCACAGGTTGAGAACCGCTGGTTTAAAGGGAGAGTAAAATACCAAATTGGAGAATCCATGAAATAATTCACATAAAGCTATTTGAAATTACCTGGAACAGAGTAAGCATTTGGTTAGATGGCATGAGCACTACCCCTTGTCACCTCAAATTCTGTACTTCCGTTATGCCTTAATAGTCCTTCATTCTCCCCCATCTCCCTTCATCACATTATCAACTCCTGTCAACTCAGTCACCCCCAGCCCCTTTACCACTGTTTGACACCACCTTTCCAATCCAGGCCACCAAACTAGGGAGTTTCCAGAAGTGTGGAGCTGGCAAGGCATGACCCAATCAAGGTGCATCACTTGGGTGGCAGAACCTGACTATAGATGTTCCTTGATTTCTCTACGACTTGAGTGGAGAATAAGAGCAGGTGAGTGAAAGTAGGAAAGGAACCACCCAAATTTCCCCCTGAATCATGCGTCCTTCTCCCTTTCTCCTCTTCCCTTTGGAACTTGGCTTGGCATGAGGAGGGAGGACCTGGGGCAAGGCTGTGTCTGCTCCCTAGCAGCTTGGAAGTATCCAAGAAAGAAAGTCCTGATCACTTTGGTTTTCCCATTCCAATTTGAATATATTAAAATACAACCTTCCAGCTGTGCAAATCCCCAGGCCATTGAAATAAAAGGTTTTTAACTTTAACCATTAAAGATTTAACTAGCCAATAAATCTAAGTATGTGGGGGGTTGTTACCAAACATTTATTACATTGCTCTTGCTTTTAACTTAGGAGCAAATGCCAAGTGTGGGCTTCCATGAAAAAGACATTCCCTTCTGGTCAAAACTGATGTCAGTCTTTGACTGAAAAAAAAAAAAAAGAAAAGAAAAGAAAGAAAAAAGAAAGAGATCACTGTCTCCAGAAGGGTCTACTCACTTTCTTCCCAAATCCCTTTAGGAGTTAATATGGCTATATCAATTTTACAAACCAATTTGCTTGCTGCAAAATAAGGCCTATAATAGCCTCTTGTTGCCACGGTCAGAACATGACTGACTAAATTAATCCAAAAGTCTACTTTCAGTGTGAGCATCTTGGCGCCGACTTTTCCAGAACCGGGTTTTATAAAGGCACAAAGGGGATATGGCTTTAGTGAAGAAAATCACAAGACCCCTGTCTTTTAGTATCTTCTGGGTGAGTTGGGTAACCCATGTCTTGGATTGCAGTGCTTAGTCTTCCCACGTTTTATTTTTAAGGCAAGCAGGAGATCTGCCCAGTAGTGAAATATGGCTTTTAATTTACACAAATGTAAACCTATAGAACTTAACAATCATATTCACCCTGGACTTAAAAAAAATTAATAGAAGCCAGATAAATCTTGGCCATTAAAAAAAAGAAAGATCTAACGTACATGTTGAGTTATACCAGCCAACAAGGGGACAGAGCCATATCCCAGATGTGCTATTTTCCTGCTCATTGACAGCTCTCCAACCCACCCCAGCAGTAAAAAAGTCCTGAAGTGGATTTTCAACTCTGGCTTAGACTCCTTTTTGCCCAAGAGGCTTGCTGGGTGGGTCTTATGGATTTCATTTCTCGCAGAACAGACCAGGGAGCCCTGTTTGTGAGAAATACACAGTAAATTCTGGCTTTTGCTCAGGAAACTTCCCCCTGGAGCATTTTTCACTTCTAAATAGGAGGTGAATAAAGTTGATAAGCAGTTGTATTTTTTTAGAAGTGATTTTACTTTTAGCTTGAAGATTTTAACTCAAGATTCTTAGCTGTCTGAAGCCGTATCCTCTGATCCCTAAATTACAAGCCAGAGTAGAATGGCAACGGTGAAACACATGCTGTTTTTTTTTTTTTTTAAAGCCAGTTCAAATGGGAAGGAACACTGACATTTGTCTTTTGACTGGCAACCCATCCACATCTCTCTGGCTTCAGCCCAGGAAGGGACACTGGTGGACTTGAGGATTCTCTTTCTGTTCACATGATCTCCATCTTCATCCACCCTTTCTATTCCATAGCAACTGCCTAGAAGGAGGAGTTCCCTAGCAGTGTCCTTTGATGTGGGTGTGGTAGGGAAAGGCTACATCTGAGACATTTTAAAGCTTCCTCAATGGATTGGGAGGTGGAAGCACTGGAGAAATTATTTTCAAACCAGAAATTAATTTCAAACCTCATAGAGGGAAAGCGCTGGCTGATTTGCTGGGAATCTCTCTTGACCCTGGGAGGCAAGTTGAGAAACTCCAAAGACCTGTTTCAACCCCAGAAATTGGGAGAGCTGGCACCATCCCTCAGGTGGCTGGGTGGGCTGCCTGCCTTCTGAGGCTTCTAAACAGCATGAATCAGCAACCCACGTGGAAAACACAGGGTGTCTCACACTAGCCTCTTGCTGAACACTTCCAAATCGACTCTGCTGTCCCTTCTGCCTTCTCTGATTTTCAAATCCCAACCTGTTTAACCCAGAAGAGGGAGATAGAGCAAGAAAGAAACTTCTCAACGATGGCTAGAATATTTTGCTCTCTGAATGACTAGCCACTTTGGAAGAAAAAAAATTGTATTTGTGCAACTGTCCATGGCAGCCTTGTTTTTGGGGGGTGTAATTTTGGTGTTGGTGGAGAAGATGTACCCATACTTCCTCCCAGAAGGAATATAGCCGCTTAGAGGATATTAATTCCATTCATTCATGGATCCATTTACATATTAGTTCATTTATTAATTCCATAAATATTCCCAGGTGCCGTCTATGAGTCTCTGCCGGGCATTTAGTTCAGGGCTGTAGGCAGAACAGGACCCAATGCTTGAGTAGACAGTCAGCCAGAGCCCTCTGGGAAGAGAAGAGTGACCCTAGGGATCCTGCTCTGTGGGTATTCAAAAATGAGAGAGTCTTGCACTCATTAGAGGTCAGGTCGGTCTTTACATGTGGCTTTCCTTATCTCCCGGGAGCTCCTCACAGTGAAATTTCAGCTCTCCCCACTGCCCCTAATCCCCAACTCCCCGATGTCCCCCACATTCAATTCCTGTTTCTAGAGAAGGCAGACAGTGTACAGTATGCTTCTTGGCTAATATCCAGACCCTCTGCTCCTACCAGTGCCACCCCCCCACACACTGTCCCAGCCTGGTTGTCAAAACTGATCCCTCCTATGTCCCTCTTGGTCCCTTTGCTCCCACCTTCTCCAGACCCCCCTATGCCAGGAAATTCCCATCTCCTGTGTCTGTCCAGTCTCTCCTCCCTACCAGGTCTTCTGAGACACATCCCCACGTTGTGACCTTCCCCTCCCAGGCTCTCCGTGGTCTGAGACCTTAGCCTGAGAAAGGAGACAGACTCCATCAGTACAGGCTGGGACCTTTCCCCCTCCTGCCAAGACATTGCCCCAAACACGTTTTTCTTTTCCCTTTTCCATTCTGAAAATGGCCATTTAAAAAGGTTGAAATAGGCTTCGTGAGGTTTAGGGGTTTATTAGTTTTAAAAACTATGTCCCCTGTTTGGAGGGAGGGAAAACAGCTGCCTTCTTTTCACATTACGTCAATCCACAGGCGTCTGTAATTTACATTTTTTTTTCAAACTCAAATGTTCAGAAATAATGGAAAGGCTGCTTGAAAAAAGCAGATGAAATAAAAACTAGGGGAAATGTGTATTATACAAAAACCAGACCTGTGAGCCTGAGGCGAGACACCCCGATGACCTGGGGAGCTGATTAATGAGGCAAACCAAAGGAAGGCCAGGTGAGTGTAGATGCCATGATTTCTTCACAGTCACTGACGCCCATGTGCTGGCATTTCATTTCCCACGCACGACTTCACGAATGGTTTTCATTCGGAAATTTTAGAACCACTGATGTTCCTGCCCTAGGAGAGCTGTGGAAGCTGGGCAGGTGGGGGAGTGTGGAGGAAAGGAGTTGGGGGTGTGGAGACTGGGACCCTCCTGGGTCCTAGCCCCCGTTTCTCTTGGTCTTCAAAGCCCTTTTTTCTTATCCAGCCTCACCCCATTCAGTCCCTTCCTCCTTCCTTCTCCCCTCCTCATTCTCTGAGAAAAAGGAGATGAAGGTCTGATGATGAGACCATGGTAAGATGTATTAATAGTTTTATTTTCTGACAATCTTCTAATATACTCGATTCATTCAAATAAAGGAAACCAACTTCTAGTTACAAATTAAATATCTATTTGCAAGATAACATTCTATTTCTGCATGTAATTATTCTAGTAATTCATGTAATTATGCCTCTGAATTATCTAATTATTCTAGGTATATTGTCTATGTTTAACATCCCTTTGACAAATATTTGATGCACATACACCCGGGCTGGTTTTAGGCTCTGGAGATCTCAGGAAATCAAAACAGACACAGTCATTGCTTCCTACTTTGGTGGGGGCAGCGTGTTGGACAAAGCCATCAATGTAGGCTGATGAGGTCTCTGACAGCGGAAGCACCAGGTATTACAGAAACCCCAGTAGAAGGGGAGGGGTAGGGATGAGGGACTAGAGAGCTTGCTGGAGAAAGTGACTTTAGGTGCCTGCAAAGAGTAGGACTTAACCAGTTAAAGCGGCTCAGGAGGGCACTCCAGGTAGAAGGGAGACTGCGTGCCTGGGCTCAGAGGCAGAGGCTACTGGGAATGTCAGTTCTGCTGAATGGTGGGATGGCTCCTGGCAGGAGATGAACCTGAGGGGACGCTCAGGGACTCAACCATGCAGGCTCTTTCCCAGTTGCTTAGATTTAAATCTGTGGGCAAGGGGAAGCCTTTGAGGGGTTTAAGCAGAGAGCTACAATTCTCTGAATTACTTCTATACGGTGGCTTTAAAAATCATTTAGTCCCTGGCTCTTTTTTTAGAAGATGAAGTTGAGAGTCAGAGAGGGAAATACCAGCACCCCTCTTACTACCATTGTGACTAGCTGATATTGATTGAGAGCTTATAGACACTAGCACTGTGCTAACTGATTTATCTGCCTCTGCTCCCTCATCCTTACAACCCTCTGGGGGAAGTACTAGTAACACCCCCGTTTTACAGATGAGGAAATCAAGGCCCAGGAAGATGAAATACCTTGCCTCAGGTCACTTGGCTAGCAACTGTCAAAGCCAGTATTTGAACAAGGTCAGCTTGGCTTCACAGTCTTCACTGTACACTCTACTTTCCCAAGGTTCTGATGGGGAACTCAAGAATTTAAACATTTCTAGCTTCAGATATATAGTTAATAGGTTTGGTAATTAAAGTGTGTAGAAAGCTATTGTTCAGGAGCTAGAATGTGTGACCGGACCTGCCCTGATTCAGGAAACCCGCAAGCAATTCGACCTAGGAGGACTGAAAGCACCCAAGATGGTGTCTGAACCATTGTGCTCCGGGGAGAGAACGGCCTGGGCCCAGGACACAGATAAAGAATCACGGGGCAGCAGAAGAAGGGATGCTCAGAAAATTGCGGACTGCTGGTTTTATTTGATTAACCCTTTTCTCTGAATTCCAAACCCTTTGCCTACACTTTTCTCCTCCTTATGAAGAGGGTCAGCTTGAGATGAGATGGAAGACGGTCTTTTTAGGGTACATAATCCACTGTCTTCTCAGATCACGGGCCATCTGAATAAAGCACCCATAGAAATTCAATCCTTGTCTCTACTTACTGGTTCTGGGAGTGACAGGTAGTAGCACGAATGCTGGCTTTCCCAGTTTCAGTTCCATAATTAATAGCAGGGCTGGAATTTAAACCCAGGCCACCTGCTCTCTTAAGAAGTGGGTAACAGACCTCGTGTCATCTCTGCTTCTGTTGGCCATGTCTCGTCTGACTCTGTGCACTCCTTTGCCATAGTGATACCTCTGAATATGTCACTTTCATATCCTATTTTTCATATACTTCATTGTATGTATTTCAGGAAGTTTATAACCCTGATATAGTCAGTGGTGGTGGTGCAAGAAAGACAAGAACTCGGAGAAAGTTGGGGTGGGAAGTTCCCATCAGTGGATAAACAGCTTTGTGGGATCCCCAGTCTGGTGGTCCAAGGGCCCTGTCTGCTGTGGCAGTCCCAGTTGCTGAGCTGGCCTGCCCCTCTTGAGGTCAGCAGCCCTCAGGCCAAGGACCTCCCAGGGCTGGCCACTGTAGGCGCCTGGAATTGTCACCTTCAGGTTCTATGGGGCTTGGTGAAGTCCTAGCCACTTGTCACCGCTTTCCAGCTAATGACCTCCTGGCCTGGCCACATCTCAGCTAATTTCTGCAATTAGGAAAGCTTGTTTTCAGAGGCTGAAACAGGAACTTCTCTGAATTAGTTTTTATGGTTCAGAGCCTTTAATTTGAGATTTAAAAAACATCATAGCTCGCCAAAACCAAATAAACTGCAGCTAATGAAATTCGCAGAAGTTCTCGGAGAATGCTTCTCACTGGTGCTCCTGCATGATTTATTGACAGCTGGTTGTAAAAACAATCTTATTAAAGGTCATAATGTTGGGTAAAAAAAAAGCCCTTTAATTTATAGCATAATTAGGCCTCCTCCAATAGCTCCGCTGCCAGGGCTGTCACTTAGGGCTCTGAGGAAGCACTTGGTGTTTTTCATTATATCACAGCGAAGGCGATCCATGCTCCTAGAGGGCCCCCTGACTTTCTCTTTATGGCCCTTTTATTGCTGCTAAAATAGTCAAAACAGGGGGTTGATTAGAGCCGACTGATGCCTACTGATTATGGGAACACCTCTTGTGGGGGGAGGGAGAAAAGGTAGGAGGGGGTAGGACTTCAGGACATGCCACGGACAGAAAGGAAGGAAAGGAACAAGGAACGGGACTGTGAAACTCGCCTGGGAAGTGTGACCAAGCTTCCGGCCTCTTCCCCAGACACTTGTGGATTGAAGGTTGACCCCAGGCAGGCGGGGCTGGGGTGATAAAAGGCGTGTGGAAGGTGCTAATGCCTCAAGGAAGAGGACAATCCCAGGGCAGGATGTATAAGGGAATAAGAACCTAAACAATGATGCGAATGGGTCCCTGGGTAGAGAGCAGGCTGCAGGCGGGCTGGTAGTGAGGGAACAGCCCAAGAGTAGACGGTTGTAGTAGATTTCACTGGCCTTGCAGAAGGATGAGGAGCCTTGGAGTTTGTGTATTGCGGGGGTGTGTGGGGAGGTGGCAGGCCCTGGTCTCCCACTTCCATGAGCCCCAGGTATTGTACTGTGGGGCCAGCTCTCCAGGGCTGTGCCTATGCAGTGGGGGCACTTGGGAGGGATGATGAAGGCCAAACCTGACCCAAAATGCCCTCACACCACCCCCAATCCTCCATTCTTTCCCAAATCTGAGGCTCTTGTTAGGGGAGGAGCTCAGAGCTTCAGCTCTAACCACAGAGGTCACACAGCCCCAGCTGACCCATGGCAGCCTTCTTTCCAGCTCCCAGCCCTGATCTCCCATTGTCAGGTCAAGGGAACCATGGGTCCTGGAGCTGCCTTAGCTCTGCAGGCCGTGTGTGTGTGTGTGTGTGTGTGTGTGTGTGTGTGTGTGTGTGTAGGATGGACTATCCTTTTGTCAGTTGTTTTGATCTCTGGTTGTGGCTTGGAGCTGACCTACAAGAGAAGGGCGACTGTGTGGGGCTTTAGCAGCCTGGGAAGTTGGTCTGCTTCTCTGGGGCTCCTTCGTTGTCTGCTCTGCCGAATGTTGGGGTGAGTGCTCCCGGATTCATCCTGGGCTGCCTCATCTAGTCCAGTCCTATCACATACAGTCCCGTCCCGTCAAGTTCCATCCCCTCAAGTCTCATCAATTCTCATCAAGTCAAGTCTCATGAAGTCTCTCTCTTCTCTTCTGAGGCTTATCAACCACTCGAGTTTGTCCGCCATCCTGCATGAAACAGGGAGTACATCTCAGCCTCCTGGCACCTGCTCAACCTTTGGGGGGGCCGAGGACTCCTATTTCTGGCTCCTCAAAGCTGAGGGTGGGACCTAGGCTTGTGGTGATCTCACCAATGGGCTCACACTTTGGAGATGCAGCCATTCTCCTCGCCTTCCTCCCCTCCCTCTCCCTCTCTCTCCCCTGTCCTCCTTTCGGAATTAAGTTTGAAAAAGGTTTATTCAGAAGTAATATTGTGAAAGGAACGGGGAGTCAGTAGGATTGGGCAAGGAGAATCTTGAGACAATGATGCAAAACTGACAGTCTCTTTTGCCCCTTTTCACAAGTTCACAGGTTCCACACACACGCACGGAGCAGCAGGGAAGGCTCTCTGGGTGCTGTCTGTCTGTGTCTGCCTCAGGGTGGGAGCCAGGGTAGGTCTAGAGCTGAGAGGAGGGAGCCTTGTCATAGAATCTGGCATTTTTCTGAGGAGCTTTTGATGGGCAACTCAAGAACATAAAACCTTTTTAGCTTCAGATATATAGTTAATGGGCTTGGTAATAAATGTGTGTAGAGAGCTATTGTTCAGGGACTAGAATGTATGACTAGACCTGCCTGGACTTCAGGAGATCTGCAAGCAATTCGATCTGTGCCCTAGGAGGATGGCAAGTGCCCAAGATGGTATCGGAGACACTGTGCTCCGGGGAGAGAAAGGCCTGGGCCCAGGATGCAGATAAGGAATCACGGGTCAGCAGATGAAGGGATGCTCAGAAAATCACGGACTGCAGTTTTTATCTGATTAACCCTTTTTCCCTGAATTCCAAACACCTTACCTATACTTTTTTTCTTCTTATAAACAGCGTTGGCTTGAGATGAAATGGAAGACGGTCTTTTTAGGGTACATAATCCACTGTCTTCTCAGATCACGGGCCATCTGAATAAAGCACCCATAGAGATTCAATCCTCGTCTCTACTTACTGGTTCTGGGAGTGACAGGTAGGTAGCACGAACGCTGGCTTTCCCAGTTTCAGTTCCATAATTAATAGCAGGGCTGGAATTTTTAGGGTACATAACCTGCTGTCTTCCCAAATCGCTGGCCATCTGAATAAATTGCCCAGCAAGACTCAATCCTTGTCTCTAATGAAAGGTTCTGGTAGTGACAGGTAGCACAAGGGCCAGCTTTTCCAGTCTCACTCCCTTAGATTTCTTTTTTTACCCAATTCCAACTTCAGCCAGAGATAGATATAGACAGATAGATGATACAGATAGAGAGATAGATTGATTGGGGAGAGATTGCCTTGCTCCTTGGGCCACAGTCCTTAACCATGGCATTCAAAGTCATACAGTGAACATTATTGAATACCTACTATGTGCCAGGTACTGTGAAGAAAGATGGGCTTATAGAAATGAACTTAGGGAATTTCCAGGCTGAGGCAGAGATGGAGAGACATTATAGAGTTTACAACATTATATGTGGTAAATGCCACCAGGGTTTAGGAGAGTATTAAGGAAGGAGCAGGTAACTGCCTAGTATATGTGTGTGAGAGTGTGCATGTGAATGTGAGTGTGTAAGTATATGTTGGTGTGATGTGAGCATATGGGTGTGCAGTGGTTGTGTGACTGAATGTATTTGTGAGTGTGAAAGCAGGTGTACGATGTTGTGATGTTGGAGTATGTGGCTGGGTGCACACGAGTGTGTGTCAGTGATACGCTGTGGGGTTGGCCTGGGGCACCCCTGATAGCCTTTGCAAAAGGTGGACGTGGCCAGAGGAGGGATGGTCTCTGCTGTGCTGTAGCCCAGTGCCTAGCACAGTGCAGGCTCACAGGAAATGGTCAGCACACATGTTCTGAATGGACAGCTGCCTCCCCAGCAGAGCAGGAAATAGGATCTGGTCTGTCGGCATTAGCTGTGGCCTTGGTTTCTTTTCAGGTTTTGTCCTCTTGGACAAAGAAAGGGAACAGGAGAGTTTTGTTTTGTTTTTCTTCTAGATGTTAGTAACTGAACCTAGAGGGTCAAAGGTTAAATTCCTGAAACAATTAAGTGCTACAAATGTCCTAGCCCTTTAAATGACCATGACTCAAGTCAAGGGGTTGTAATTTTAATTTGTTTCTACAAACTTTTTATACTTTCTAAGTAGTCTTCAGTTTTTTTGAATCAGAAAAAAAGAGTTATTAAAAAAGGAATCTGTCTTTTCCATGCAGACTTGGGACATAAGGGTGTAAAAGCTGCTTGGGGTGCTGGCTGTTGGACCCTGGGGTGAGTTCAGACACGATTGCGTGCCCCAACCTGCAGTTTCTTGTTCTGGCCTTCACTGCTCCTGCCGACCAGCCCTGGGGGCTTTGTGTCTCAGCTCGGTTATTTGTCTTGCTTTCCCTTGATTGACAGGTCATTTTGGAGTCACATTTCCAGACTGACCTCTGCCTTCTCCAACAGAACACAGCTCTGGGATTTACCTCGGGCCTTGTGCTCTGAATCCCCACTTTCCCTGTCTCACAGTGAACCCTGTACCCTGTAGGCCCCAGGCCTGGCACCCCTAACCAGCTTCCCATGGTCAGGAGGAGGCTGGATAGAACTCAGAATGAAACATGCTGGTGTCTCTTTAAAAATCTAGCTTCTCCCTGTGGATTCTTCTATCTTCTTAGAAGCTGGCAATTATTCATCATTTATAAATTGAAGATAATCCCATTTCCTGATGACTGCTGGCAGACCAGGGTGGGGGGAGATGAGTTTCTTAAGAACTTTCATCCCAGTCTGCTGTTTGTAGAGGAAGTAACTAAAATGCCTCTATTTCTCAGCTATGAACTTCTAAGGTCGGGTTCTTTCCAAATAGATTTCTGAGTATTAAATCCTTTAATAATGGCGATAGCCTCCTATCAGATTTTAAACCCAAAGGACAATGGTTCAAGGCAGGTTTCAAGCTACAAATTGCAGACAGCTGTCGGTCAAGGCTATCAGATGGTGGGGCAGAGGTGGTTCTCTCCCCCGAGATCATTCCTTTCCGTCTTTCCTTTGACCTAGGGTGAGGTTGGAATTGGAGCTGAAGTTAGGGCTGAGGTGGTATAGGATTGATTGGAGTTGAAGTTGGTGTTTGAGTTATTTGAATTATTTTATTTAGTGCTCGTGTTGGGTTCGATGAGGCCCAGGCTGGGGTTCATGCTGAATTTCCATGCTCATTTGGACCAAACCCTTGCTCCTGCTGTGCAGTTTTGGGCTGAAAAAGATAAAGAAAAGATACTATTTTCTCTCTGGGTGTGTGTAGGGGTGAAATGCCGCATTTGAACTCCATGGCCTAGGAAGCCTGGTGTGACCCAGTGTTGGGGTGTATCTCTCTTGGCTCCTGTGGAGGCAGGAAGGCAAGAAACGTTAGTGGGCAGTGATGCTCTTATTTCCTGTGGCTGCTGAAATAAAGCACCACAAACTGGGTGGCTTAAAACAACAGAAATGTATCCTCTCACTGTTCTGGAGGCCAGAAGTCTGAAATCAAGGTGTGCACTGCTTGGCACTGCCTCCAAAGTATCTAGGGGACAATCCTTCTTTGCCCTTGTCAGCTCCTGGCGGTCCTTGGCTTGTAGCAGCATCACTCCAATCTCTGCCTCTTGTCTTAATTAACATGGCCTTCTCCTCTGTGTCCGGGTCTCCTCCTGGTCTGCTTCTTATAAGGACACTTGTCTTTGAATTTAAGGCCCACCTGGCTAACTGGGATGGTCTCAAGAGCCTTAATTTAATCACATCTGCAAAGACCCTTTTTCTAAATAAGGTCAAATTCACAGCTTCAGGAGGTTAGGACATGGGCATGTCTATTTAGATGCCAACAGGCAACTTGCTACAGAACCATAAACGAGTCCAGGAAAATTTTTTTCATTCATCAGAAATGTAAAACTGCAAGCAAGATTTGGTTCTCATTAACACCAAGTCAAGTTGGATATTCTTTCCTTCCAGGAATATACTCAATTGAAAATGCACCATATATTTTTCTTTTTTTTTTTCACCAAAAAATTACAATTTATTCAGAATTCCTATGTTTGTAGGACACACATTTGCATTAATGCTACAAATAGCTGGAATGTTTGCCTGTAAAGTCATGTGTTTGTGATTCTGAACTTATCATTGAATCATATAAAAATATATAAATTTATTGCTCATTTGACATGAAATTCTGACATCAGTGAGATAATACAAAACTTATAGACAAACCACTAAAATGAGAAATCAACAAACTGGTTAACGAATATTGTCAATTGAAAGGATATTTAAGATGAGTCACTGTGTAAGAAAACTTGACACACCCTGAAATACTATAGCTCATATATGAAAGGACCTTGATAGTGGTTTTTCCAAATATGACAACAATCCTAAACATTTATATGACCTTACCAATATCGAGTTGTGAAGCTAAAAAAAAAATGTTCTAAACCATCAACAATAAAAAAACGAATTTTGATCAACCATGCTAGAGGAAAGACTTGAGTTATTTTACTATCCTCTCTATAAAAAAATACCACGAAACTTTTGATAGAAAAGAATCAATAAAGGTACAAAGCAAAAGAAATTTTTTCCCCCCAAAAAGTATTATAGGAGTTTGTCAGACAATTAATTAATAATGTTATTTTTCTGGGTTTTGTGGTTGTGATATTTATCAGTATACCACTTTATATTCTTGTAGCTAATTTTCTCATTCTGAACAAACATACACTTTCATATCCAAGTTTGTATTCATAAATTTGCCTTCTTTCTCTTACAGTCCCCCATTCTTAAGTTATACCTGTGTCATTTAACCTGGATCACCCCTGAGTTGGAGCCCTTCACTTGGAGTGTCTTGCTCCATCCACCAGACTTTTTCTTGCTTGTATCCTTTGCCTTCTCCCTGTCTTCCCTCGTACATGTTTGGGTTGTGTCCAACCCGAGGACACTTCAAGCTTTGCAGTTGCTCCTTCAGTGGTAGTTCTGTCTCTTTCCGCTTGCTGCTGAAGAATGAAAGTTGATGCATCTGCTCTTGAACCCCACCCTGCAACTATCCTATTAAAACAGCCCTTTGCAGGGTCCTTACCCATCTTCTCTGCATTCTCTCTTTTGCCCATGTCACCTGGTCATACAGCTTCCGCAGTCACTTCTCAGAGGACGCCCGCACATGGGAAATTGCTACTTGGGCTTTCTGGTCCAACGCCTAGTCTTATCTTCACAACTGTCTACTCTGTTGCTCCAGCTGGGTGTCCTGCTAGGCTTTCAGTCTCTATGTAACCCGCCATCTTCTCTCCTCTCCAAACCATCTTCTCTTGAATCCCCATCTTCCTAGTTCCTTATATTTTAATCCAGGGGGAGAAGTGTCATCTTTGTCTCTTTTCTGTTCATCACTCCTTTTAGTTCATCTAACAAACATTACTGTACATTTGCTATGTGCCTGATGTCATGATAGGCTCTGGAAATTCACTGGTGAACAAGACAGACAAAGTCCCTGTCCTCGGGAGCATATGTCCTAGTAATAGTCTGTTGATACCAACTCACTGTGTCCCCTTCTTTGCCTTGTCACTGTCATTTTCTTGTTGACTTGTAGGAGTAATTTATATATTCTGGTTCTGAGTTCATTGTAGAATTGGAAATATCTTCTCCAATCTGATTGACTTTTCATTCTCTTTTAATAAACAGATGTTTACAATGTTAATTGAAGTACAATTTATCAATCTATTCTTACATGAATAGTGCTTTTCTTATGATGTTCTCTTAAAATTTTTTTTTATTTACCCCAATCACTTTAGTATTTTTTTAATACTGATCTTCGGGTTTACTGAACTAGATTTTGAAATGTGGGACCTGAGGAATCGATGCATTTTAAAGCTCCTATAAGTGCAGGTGGCTTTTAAACACATCAAAAGTTTCTCAACCTTATTTATAATGAGTAAAATGCAAAATATAACCACAGTGAAATGTTATTTTTCTCATCTAAAATTAATATAGGTCAAAATGTTTTATAACACACTGTGTTAGCTTAAGATGTGAAGCGCTCTCCTGCATCGTCGGTGTCTGTATAAATAAGTAAAACCTGGATAAAGAGCAATTTAGCAAAATCCATCGTTAACAAAAGTACACGCACATGCCCTTTCATTAGCCTAGCTGTTCTAAGAACATACCCTACTTGTACTCACAGTTATGTCCAAGGAAGCTGGTTACATGAATACTTACCGAAGCAGTATTTGTAATAGGAAAATATGGTCGATTACATAAATATTCATCAATAGTCACACAATGAAACATTAAGTCAGTAAAAAGGAGACAGTTCTATGGACAAATATGAGTGACAGCCACATAAGTGTAAAGGAGATATTGTAGAACAATGCATTTAATTTCCTACCAAATGCATAAAAACAGATTTTATATGTATATGAACCCTATATAATAACAGGCTAATATGCAAATTGTCCCCTCAACCAGGAGTTCGACTAGGAGTTCGACCAGGGGCTGGGGCCAGCTGGCCAACCGCCCACAGCCCCTCCCCCTGGCTGGCCCCACCCCCGATTGCTCCTCCCACCCTGATCGGGGGCGGGGCCAGCCAGACAACCTCCCACATCCCCTCCCCCTGGCTGACCCAGACCAGATCGGGGTGGGTGGACCCCCCCAATGCACGAATTTGTGTACTGGGCCTCCGGTATATATCCATGTATATCAATAACAGTATGTTTATACCTAATATATGCTAGTGTATTTAAATATACTTATTGAAGGAAACAGTAAATTCAGCTACAATGATGGCCACTAGGTGTGTTGAATCCACTATACCTTTTCTATATGGTTGCCCTTTATATGCCACTAGAGGCCCAGTGCACAAAATTTGTGCACTGGAGGGTTCCCTCTGCCCGGCCTCTGCCCTCTCACAGTCCAGGAGCCTCCAGGGGATGTCTGACTGATGTCCATGGGGAGCGGGCCTAAGCCAGCAGTCAGATATCCTTAGTGCTGCCGCTGAGGCGCGAGAGGCTCCTGCCACTGCGGTTGCACTCACCAGCCATGAACCTGGCTTCTGGCTGAGCGGTGCTCCCCCTGTGGGAGTGCACTGACCACTAGGGGGCAGCTCCTGCATTGAGTATCTGCCCCCTGGTGGTCAGTGCGTGTCACAGCGACTGGTTGTTCAGCCGTTCGGTCGATTTGCA
Organism: Myotis nattereri; assembly: GCF_964212035.1. Taxonomy (NCBI): domain Eukaryota; kingdom Metazoa; phylum Chordata; class Mammalia; order Chiroptera; family Vespertilionidae; genus Myotis; species Myotis nattereri. Next base: position 62,859,693 of record NC_138085.1, read on the forward strand.
TATTAGCCTCTTATTATATAGCATGGGAATCTGTTCCCTTTCTTCTTTAAGAGCACCTGAGGTGATTTGGTTGATCATCATACATCTCAGGTGAGGAGACTGAGCCCAGAGAGTTTGGGTGCAGGGATTGCTCAGGGCTCCTTCCTGAGAGTTAATAATCTCCTCTCTTTTCCATCTTCCTGTCCTGGCTTGGCCACTGACCCTCAGAACCAGTTTGTCCTGCACAATTCTTGCCTTCTGCCTGGAACCAACCACAAGCCATAAACCAGGCGCCCCCTCTGTGGCTCTGGGTGGGAGGGAGAAGCCTCACGTGCTAGCCACCATCCCCTCCCGTCCTCCCCGAGGGTGATCTATGGCTTGTCAGAGGTGTGGGTTCTCGCCACTTGCTGAATAAAAAGCTTCTTTGTTCTTGGGAGTGAAAATAACCCTAAGATAAATGCTGGGGCTGGAAGAGCTCAGGGATGTTGGGCTCCAGCTGCCCCAATGCTCTTCCCTGCAGCAGAAGGTCTGAGGTTGGGGGAGACAGGAGCAGGTTTCAGAGAGAAGATTATGGCCACAAGTCCTCAGGGGATTGTGAGCTGTGGCCCTTGGAAGATAGCCATGAGCATTTCTCAAATGCCAGCCAGCTCCCGATACCTGCCTGAAACCTACTTCCATGGCCAGTAACTCACAGAAACTTCCTATCGCTCGTCACTTATTGGTTATGACACAACCAACGCCCCATAACCTCCTCTTATTCCTCCTCACCTGGAGGCCGTCCTCAGCACCTCTACAAAAACTCCCTTTTGTCTTCCCATCCCCCTCCCTTTCTACTTGCACCACGGAGCCTGCATTTCATTTCTCTGGCTGTTTTGGAGAAAGGGCGTGACCCAGCTCTGCACCTGGCTGTTGCAAACCCCATAAAATTCAGGGTATGACTCTTCCATGGACCATAACCTCCTCCCTTCTCTAATCCAGCTCAGGCAGGACTGAGTTGGAGGATTCGAGAGCTGCCAGGAGAGGAGAGAGGGAGGGGGAGGGTTGCTTCAGGTTGTTAGTAGTTTCAAAAGAAAGCCACAGGCAAGGTTTGAGGCTATTTTTCACCCTCATTCCTAAGATTTAACCCGGTAACTTTGGGAGGTGGTCTAAGACCTTCCAAAAACCACAGAGGGACAGAAACCCACAAGGGACAAGCAAGGGTGAGAATAGCATCAGAGTCCTCTAGGGAAGTCAGGGGCTGTGTTCCTCCTACCCAAACCCCAGTCCTGGCTTAGCATGGAGGAACTTGGAGGCCTAAAGTCAGAGCCACAGAAAGGGCTTAATAGAAATCTTCATAGGCCACGACCCAGTCTCTCCCTCTTGATAGCATGGCTTGTGTGGGTGAGGCCTGATGGGAGGGGGAGGAGAGGGTTGAAAATGGAGGCACAGAGAGATCCAGGACCACGTAGCCAGCATGGGGATGAAGCAGCCCCTCTCCTGGTGCCTGCGCTTCTGTTTGTTCTGTGGAGCCTGATGGAGGGGGATGTTTGAGGAACAGGCTTTGAACTGCCTGGCCTTAAGGACAAGCAGTCCAAGGTGACCAGGAGCGCTCTCCCAGCCCTCTCCTACCTCCCCACAGTGGGGCTTTCCCAGTGCCCCAGGCAGAAAGCGCCCATTTGACCCTCTGTCCACAACCCCCACCCCAACACTTGATCAGCTTTGCTTCTCTTTGGCTCTATGAGTCTGGACTGGACAAGGTTTAGGATGAATCCTGGTTCTGGGTGTGTGTGGAAGAAGAAAAAGGGGTAGAGATGGGAAGGCTCACTTACTGAGTCCTATGTGCCAGACCCTCGGGTAGACACCTCGCCTATGCCATCTTATGTAAGGCTCACACCAGCAGTTCCAGTGATAGCATGGCTGCCATTTCACGGAGTCCTCACGAGGTCCAGTAGCGACTTGCCCAAGGTCACGTGGATGGAAGACTGTGGACGGGGGCCTGCGGTTGCAGCTGTGTCTGGCTGCGCACGTCTGATGCTTTGCCTTCATAAGCAGGCTGACCCAGTGTGTGCTGGGTGCTCCTGGCTCAGTGCACGAAGACTGGGACGTCAGTGAGAGCTTCAGGCCCGAGGTAACCTCTGGGCAGGGTGTTGGGAGAGCACCCAGTTTTGCTGATGGACCTTTAACAAGCCAATCAAAGTATTCCTAGAGGCACCAGTCTAATACCCCAGAGATTCTGGGGGGTCGGCGGCCCAACCATGACCTCTGCCACCTGCTCCCATGCAGGGATTTCTCCTGGCACCTTGCTGATTCTTGATGCCCCCCCCCCCCCCCCGCCCCTGGCCTGGCTGGTGAAGAGCTGGCTTTGTGCTCAGTTGCTCAATAATCTGTGAAGAAATCCATCCAACTCTTCCCCTGGTTTCAACCAGGACTCACCAGCATGGGTTTTAATGACATCGTGTGATTTGTCCATGCTGGGGCAGAGGCGAGGGTGTAGGCTGGGAGCTTCAAGTTAAACTTTTCTAGACTAATAACTATGCCTCTCATTACAACTCCCTGCCCTTGCCTTCCCTGCCGGCCCCTCAGGACGCCCCCCCCCCCCGCACCTCCCCTCCCATTGGCTTTTCTCTCACTCAGGCTGACATCACGCTCACATTTTCCAAAAATTCCCCAAATTACCCACAGTCTTCTTAGCTCCTGCTGTCGTCTGGAATTACACATTATGGACGCTGCCCCCGCCCCCCCGCTCCCCCCCCCCCGTCATTCTCCCCTCCCCCCTGAGCATAAGGACTTCCCAGCTCTGGCTCCTGGCCACCCTGGGTCCCCAGCTCAGCTTGGCTTGGCAGTGAGGCAGCAAATGGGGTCTGGGCCACTCCGGAGCACTTCCCCTCACCAGGTCCGGGGGAAGGGACTGCTGGAAGGACGTTTGGCGGTGGCTCTGTGTGTGTGTGTGTGTGTGTGTGTGTGTGTGTGTGTGTGTGTGTGAAGGGGCAAGCTAACTGAAAAAAACTCCACAAAAACCATTATGGGGGGAGGGCTGGGCCTTTCTGAAGCCCTGGCAGATGGGATTGGAAGGCACATCGTTCAGTGGGCAAAGGCAGGGTTTGGAGACAAAAGACCTGAGCCTGAGTCCTGGTTCTGCCACTCATGGGCGCTCTGCTCTCACACAGGTCAGGGGGCCTCCTCGCCCCAGCGTTCACCTGTGTAACCTGGGACTTCGTGCATTTTCCCAATAAGGCTGAGGCCCTATTTCCATCCCCAATGCTCTTCCGGAACCTTGCCACTTCCCACGGGGGAGGCAGAGTCTGTGTCCCTTCGCCTTGAACCTGGGCAACAAAGTGACTGTCTCAACAAACCAAATGTGTCAGAAGCGACACGTGGACTTCCTACCAGGGGCGGGCAAACTTTTTGACTCGAGGGCCACAATGGGTTCTTCAACTGGACCGGAGGGCCAGAACAAAAGCATGGATGGAGTGTTTATGTGAACTAACATAAATTCAAAGTAAACATCATTACATAAAAGGGTACAGTCTTTTTTTTTTTTTTTTTTTTTAGTTTTATTCATTTCAAACGGGCCGGCCCGTGGGCTGTACTTTGCCCACGGCTGTCCTAGGCTGTCATAACAAGTATGGCTTCCACTGGCTGGCATTTCTCTCTCTCTCTTCCCTGCGCCCCTTGCACACACACATTGGAGCTCAGCCACTAAGCTGTGAGGAAGTCCAGGGCAGGTGGCTGGGCATGTGTAAGGTTGTGGCCGGGAATCCCAGCTGAGGTCTCAGAGGACAGCCAGCATCAGGGCCCGACCGATGAGTGAGAACCTGCAGTTGATTCTGGCCCCTGGTCTCCAAGCTGCCGCAGCTGCCGGACACAGACGAGAGGAAGGGCTTCCCCACTGAGCCCTGCCCATACTGCAGGTTTGTGAGCGAGAGAAATGATCTTGTTTTAAGTCACTAAGTTTTGGGGAGGTTGTGACACAGCACTAGATGTCTGCAACAGAATCATAATAGTAACATTCGCCTTATAAAAATTGTGATGGTTAAATGAAGAGATCCCAGAGGCAGAGCCTTGTGGAGCCTGTATACATACAACACATTGTCATCATCAGTGCAATTAAAGAACCCTAGTGTGTGTGTGTTCATGTCATCATGTGTACGTCTACAAGATGGCAAGAGCGGGGTTCTTAGATGGTTCTGCAAATCACTTTTTAATCCTTACGCTTCCATGCACTATAACTCCCTTCCTCCTCACACCCAGCCCAGGCAGGACGGAATTGGTTGTGGTAAAGATTGCAAAAGGTAGATATTATTATTTTCACCAATTTGGAAATGGGCAAATGGAGACACGGCTAATTTAAATTCAGGTGGAACTGGAATTTGAATCCTGCTCTGGCTTACTACAACGTTTTTACTCCCCACTCCCTAGGAGCTAGAGCTGGGGCGGTCACCTAAAGAAATGGGGATGCTGGGATGTTTCCACAGTCCTGCTTGGGAAAACCTTCCTGCTTGCCTTATTTAATTTTATCACAACAGACATGTGTTTAGCACCTGTACTGAGACAGCGTGTTAGGCAAACCCCGGATGCACAAGACCATGACCCCGTCTTTGAGGAGCTTGTGGTCTCTGAGGGAAACAGATACTCCTTGTTATGTAACCTTGGGCCAGCTACTCACCACCTCTCAGTCTCAGCTTTGTCATCTGTAAACTGGGAGTGATTATAGAGCCCATCTCATAAGGTTATTGTGAGAATTATAGAATGTATCATTTGACCTAAGGCATCATATCCATAGAAAGCACTCAATAACTACTAGTTTTTTATAAGTATACAAAGAAAAGTTTACAATATCACGTGATCTAAGCCAAAATAGAGGGGGACATACATGGCTATGGAGGAGAGAGGAGTAAGTAGTTAGTTCCTCCTGGGGATGGGGGTGGTAGCAGAGAGGAGCTGACTGGTACCCTGGGACTTCAGAGGCAGGTAGAAGTAGCAGGTGGTCTATGGAAGGACAGTGTTTGGTGTGTCTGGGAAACAGAGCAGCCGCAGGCACTGGAGTTGAGGGTCCTGGGGGAGAAAGAGTTGAGCAGGTTGGGAAGGGCTCTGTTGCCAGTGCTGGTCACAGTGTCCCCGGACTCAGGCAAGCGTCTCCGCACCCAGGCTTAGAGATGAGGCTGTCAGGTGCAAATACCCAGGAGGAGGACTCCAGGCTTCAAGGTACAAAAGTCCCGAAGGCGGAAAGATTGGGGAGAAGAGTGAAAGTCCGGGGTCCCCAGCCCTGGGGCAGAGGGCTCAGAAAGGGAGGCTGGTGTTTCAAGGAGATACTTTGCCTCTCAAAAATCTGCTCAGGGCAAGCCCTGTTGAGTCTCAGCTAAACCAGGTCAACAGAATCTGTTCTTGCCAACAAACCACCAAGCCCTCTTGCCCAGAAATGTCATCGCAGATCAGTGGATGGCGACGCGGGAGAAATTCACCGCAGGAGGCCCAAGGCCCCAGGGTCAACGAGGGGCTTCCTAGCTGGTACATCTGGCCGCAGAGAGAAGCCTCCGTAGGAGCCCCGGGCCTGGGCTCTGTGTGTACGGAGAACAGCTGCTTCGGTTTAAATATTAATAATGCAAAATGAAATATGTGTGGTGCCCAGCGCACCAGAGCCCAGCCAGTGTGTGTTGCATCTAATGTCCTCCGCGCTCGGGTCTGGAAAAATGTGGTCAGTGAATTTAATATACTTTTTGGCAAAGGGAAAACGACAGTTAACTTCTCTCCGGAGCCTCGCTAAAGTGGCTTTTCTCCCTGGAAAGCAGAGGAGAGAGAAAGTGGTTTCTCCGGGCATGCCAGCAGGCCTGCTGCCCGAATCCTGTCAGAGCCCCTCTGCTCTGCCCACCTTGACACTTGCAGAGGATTCTGGGGGCTACAGAGCATCCCACTGTGGGGAATAGAGAGGTGACCGGTCTCCTTCAAGATCCAGTGGGGCCTGGGTGCGGCTGAAACCCTAGTTCCTGCCGGCTAGGGCTCCTCCCTCCAGGATGCTCTCTCCCCATTTCATGCCCCTTTTGGACCACCCCCCCCCCCCCCACACACACACACACACATACACACACATACTGTTCACCAGCGGAGCTCACCATGAGAATGGCGGTGCCACAGGGCTCTCACAGGCCCCTGCGGTTGACAACCACCCAAGGACCCAAGGGCCAGTGCTTCTTCCCTGCCCCCAGTTCCTCTGCATTTTTAGTTCCGGGGAGGTTCTGACAAGGCCAGTATTAAGAGGGGTTTCCCCTCCACTGCCTCCCGGTATCAGCCATCACCAGAGCCTCTGTGTGCCTGTCCCCCTCTCCACCCTCTCAGGCCCTGGCTTATCTCTTGCCAAATGCCACAGCTTTCAATTGGCCTCTTGAAAAGTTAATAAATGCTCGGTGACATCACAGCCCCGGAGCCGGGGAGCAAGAAGGATTCAGAGGCCAGTGTTGCTGAGGAGAAGTCAGAGGCTCTGGGTTTGCCCAACAAAGGCGCCCTGTGCAAGCATGGTCACGGTCGTGGCCACTGCCACCACAGAGCTGCAGCAGACCTGGTGCGGCTTTCCCCGAAGCCTATCTCTGATTGTATACAACTTGATATGTTCCCAGTTAGAGGCCTGAGCAAATCATCAGCAGTGAGAGCCAGGCAGTGGCCGGCTCTGGGGGGCCTCCCAGGCTGCTGGGAAACAGTTACCCCAGGGCCCCTTGGGGGGTGAGGAGTGGGGGCTCCGGGAAAGAGGGAAGTAGCCCTGCCTGGGAGAGGGCGGGGGGGGGGCCAGGGGAGCTGCAGCCACCCCAGCTCAGGACTCCAGCTGTGCCCCAGGCTCCAGCTCCCCCCAGTCTACCCCCCTTGGCGGCTGGCCCTTGGGGAAGCTGAGAGAAAGTCTCGCCTGTTCTGGATGCCGCAGGCAGGATCGGCCACAGTGATCTCCTTCATGTGTCACTGCTGGCTGTAAGCGCTGTGTTTGGTTTGGCAAAACGGCTATTTAAATAGCAGTGAAATGTGTCACTGGAAAAAAATTAGCTCATGTTTCCTTTGCCATTTCTTCATGATTTCCATTCAAAGTGTAACCACGGGTAATAAATTAACAAGATCTGTAAAAGCGACCATAGGAAACCATGGATCCAGAATTCTTATAAACTTCTAACCCATGATGCTAAAAAGCAAGGCTACTTGGGGGAGGGGGTTTGGATCACCCATACTTCAGTTTTCTTTGTGTCTGGTTCCCACTCTCGCGCCCTGCCCCAGTGGGAAAGGAAGCCCCCCACTTCTTCCAAGGGTTGCCGTGGTTATCAGGGTGAAGGTCTTCCTTTGGAAAACCCAGAGTCTTGGGGTATTGTTTGGCTCATCCTGTTAGAAAAAAAAAAAAGCAATAAAAACAACTAAACAGTTACTTCTCTAACAAAGTGTAATCTCCTTTCCCCGAACTGTACCTCACCTGGTTCTAACCACAGTCCAGCTGTTGAGTTCTCAACTCCTTGTGGAAATCAGACCTTTCCCATGGGTACTAGATAGCCTGATGTCGAATTGCAGCTCAGTTTCGCAGCTAAGGACACTGAGGTCAAAGGAAAATATTTGCCTTCAGCACAAAATCCAATAAGTGGATGGATGGGAGCAGCAACCTTCGGATCGCTGCAATTTCCACCCCCCACCCCCACCCCCACCACACACAAACCAATGCTTGTTTGTTTGCTCTGGGCTGTGGGGCAAAGGATCACTGTAGGGTCCTGAAAGTATCTCTGAAGATAATCGGGTAAAAAAAAAAAAAGCTGCTGCCAAGGAAGGCAGCTCTGAGGAATGTGTTTGGTTTGACACATGGGGGTTATGGGAGCACCGAAGGAGTCTACCGGCAATGTTTACCCCAAGGATGGGAGAGTGGAGGACAGGACTGAGGGAGTGTGTTCGTTGTTACATGCAGAGACTAAGGGAGTGGGAGAGAGGGCAGGAGCGTGTGTCAGTGTTACCCAGGGCCCGAGGAGGGGACAGAGAGGACTGGGGGAGAATTTGTAGTGTCTCACACACACCAGCTGGTGAATGGAGAAGACGAGAGTGTGTTGGGGGCTGGAAGCGCGGGGGAAGAATTGGGGAGTTGTGTTCAGTCTCACACCCAAAACTACAGGAGTGGGGGAGAGGACGGAAGGTATGTGTTTCATGTTACTCACAGGACTGGGAGAGTGGAGGACAGCGTCAGGGTAGAGAGAATGGAAGGAGGGAAGAGAAGGCAAGTGGTAACCCATCATCTCCTTTTGCCTTTGGTGCTCTCCTCCTGTCCTTCTTCAATTATCCCTTCCACAAATATCTCAGTCCCCCTTTATTATCATGTGTGACCACCCCTCGGTCTCTTACTAGATAGAAGATGGGGAGGACATGGGGATTTTTGTGCCCCAGGTCATCCAAGCTTCAGGATCTCGAAGTCCCCCAAGCCCAACTTTTCTTGCATATTAGCCCCTGGGTAACAAGGAGGAGATTTCTTGCCTGTTTTTTTTTTTTCCAGGACAATCCCTTGTCTTGGAAGGCTGTGGTGTAGAAAGTGGAGGCTCAGAAAACCCTTGGTCACAATGGAATTAAGGAGGGATTTGGCATCAACTCTTCCTCACTGGTTTGCATTAGGACCTTGCTTTGTTTTTGTTTGGGGGGAGGCAGTGAAATTACGCTCCATAAACTGATTTTTGTCTTTGCCAACAATTTACTGAGCACAGGTTCGCTGTGGGAATTATAATAATTTCACAAGCCAATGACAGATTAATCACACTGCATTCCAGGCAAAGGGAGATAAAGGAATGAAGTCCAAATTTAATATAAGGTGTACCTTTTTATACCAGGAGGCCCTCGGGGGAGAGTGACCCATGAGACCTGACTTCCAGCTGCCAGAGCAAAAGTCCCTTGTTGCTGGAGCATGTTGCTATGGAACGAAGACATTGGTGTTGGAAGGCAGGTTGGCTTCCTGGTGGGACTGCTGTGAGGCTTTTCAGCCACTACCTATAAGAGAGTAGCCCTTACCATGGTCGGGTCTTTGGAGAGTTTTTAGGTCAGGGACGAGTTGCCTTACCCAAACGGAAACTCTCAAATAGTCCTCACAAACGCTTGGTATTTATAGTCTAACTGTCCCCTTGCCATAGTTGCTTCTCCACTTGCTCTTTTCCATAAGCCCCAGAAGGGCCCCTTAGCAGCAAGGCTGCTGAGCGCTAGTCAAGGACAACAGAAGAGATGATAACACCCTCAAACAACTTAACTTCATTCTTACCTCAAAACAACACTACTTCTAAAAACTACTTTCTTAAATTCTTTGTCATAAACAAGTGTATTAAAACAACGTCACTTAAGTCATACACAAGTGTATTTGAAATCATATTGAACCAATACGCAACAGACTTCTCTCCTCCTATCCCTCCTCCTGCCCCTCAGGTCCCAAACATTTCATCCTGCTCACACAGACACCATCATCCACTGCTCGCACCGCTTTCTAGGCATGTCAGGCTTTCTTTGCTCACTCCTCTCTGTGAGGTCCAGGTGACTAGCTCCTTGATAAGTCCTCCCCGCCCCTTCTGGGGACCTGGACTGTAGAGAGAACTCTTCCCTTACAGCCGGAGGCCCAGGGTTCTGCCAAGGCACCTGCTATAATGAAGAAGAAACATCTGCTTGTTTTGTTTACATCTCATCCAGATGTTTGGGTGCCATGTAGAAGAAGCCTGTGGGCCGTCTGAATGCTGTGGCTGGAAACTGAGCTGGGAGGCCAAGAGGGAGGGCCTCCAACTGAGAAGGGATGGGGCTGGAAGGCAGACACTGCTTGGGGGTGAGGCCGTAAGGGGAGACATGGAATTGGGGGCGGGTCACAGCCGTGGCAACAACTGGAAGAAGATTCTTCATAAACATTGGCTCTGTTTACAAAGCCATGAGAGTAGGGAAACACTTGCCAAATCGTGATTTTTAAAAAATTGTCCTTTTTAGTGCTTCCCGCCACTAACCAGATGCCCAGCAAGGGCCTACTGTGTGCTCCGCAGGCCCCTCCCAGGCCGCCTGCTGCGCCCTTCCAAGCTCTCTGCACATCCATGTCCTTGGCTGTGACACAAAGAAAAGCAGTGATCCCGAGGCTCCAGCCGAGAAGGCCAATTAACAAGGCTGGGCAGTGAGCATAAATCACCACGCTCCCCCTTTTCCTGGGCTCAGGGCTGGAAAGTATCAAAACTGTGCAAATACTTGGGATGTTTCTCTTTATTAGTGATAAAATATTGGACGTCAGCGTGCGCCGTTTCATGCACTGCCTCCGACAGTTGGAGCAGTAATTGTGATGAATAGGGGTCCAGGGGCAGGGCTGCAGGCGTTTAAGAAGGCTCTGCGGATTGAAAATATTAGGATTGATTAAAGGTCAAATACTTTATAAATTTATCAGGGCTGGATACATTTTCCCGAGGTGGGGCTCCCCTTCCGGCCTGTTGAAAAAGAACTCGGTATGGTCCGGTGCCCGCCCTGCCCCTCCTCCCCTCAGTTTCTGCCACACTTAACCTACAAAGCTGATGAAACCAGCAGACTTTCCTGTAATCCATGCCCTTTTGCTTCTCCTGCCAGGAGACGAGTTCAGTGCAGACATCTGTGGGCAGGAGTCTGCCCGTTTCTCACTAGAGAAAGAAAGGAGAAACAGCTCTCAGATTGAAGGATGAAATCTGCTGGCTGGACTCTGGATTCAGCTCTGACATCAGTCACAGGAGGCAGAACCCTCAGGGACCTGTTATCCAGAATAGGTCTCTAGCCCGGCCGGTATGGCTCGGTGGTTGAGTGTCAACCTATGAACCAGGAGGTCACGGTTCAATTCCCTTTCAGGGCACGTGCCCAGGTTGTGGGCTCGATCCCGCAGTGTGGGGCGAGCAGGAGGCAGCCGATCAACAATTCTCTCTCATTGTTGATGTTCCTACCCTCTTCCTCTCCCTTCCTCTCTGCAATCAATGAAAAAATAACCCACCCAAGGAGCCCTCAGGGCAAAAAGGAGGATCTTTGCTGATTCTGTCCTTTGCAGGAGTGTCTGATTTCCTGTTATTAGATGAAGAGAGCTTCGTAACTCTTTGCCTCCCAGGAAGTTTGGAGTGAAACTATGTTGAATCATGGCAGCAGCCCTCTGCCCCCCTCCTTGGGATAAGGCCATTTGTTGAACAAATACATATTGAGGCAGAAGCTGGAGAAAGAGCAGGGCAAAGAAGATGAAAAAGCCCTGCCCCCATGATCTTATATTCTAGGGGAGAGCAAGAAAATAAATATAAAAACTTATAAATTATATAGTTCTAGAGGCCCGGTGCATGAATTTGTGCATGGATGGGGTCTGGCCGGCCTGCCCCAATTGGGGCCGATTGGGCCAGGCAGGTGGGGGGAAGGGGCCGTGGGTGGTTGGCCAGTCAGCCTCACCCCCTGGTGGAACTCCTGGTGGAGCTCCTGGTCAAGGGGACAATTTGCATGTTAGCTTTTTATTATATAGGATATTAAATGGTAACAAGTGCTAAGGAAAAAAGCAAATGGAGGAGGAAAGGAAGTTGGGAGGGCAGGTGGAGGAGATGGACATTTTGGGACTGGCCAAGGAGGGCCTCCTGAGACCTGAGGAGGGGAGTGCAGTTACTGCAGGAAGAGTGTTGATCTGTGAACAGGTTTAATTGTGCTGGTACCTGAGTATCTCAGCATTGGCTGTCCATGTCCCTTTCTTTTGGAATGGGGTGTGGTGTGGATAAAACCCCATGCAGAAAATGAACGAGGTAGAATAGAACCTGTTCCGAGAGAGATTTCCAGAATCTTAGACCTCTGAATCACGTGGAGTGCTGGTTAAAGCACACCTTGCTGGACCTCATCTCCAGAGTGTCTGATTCAGTTGGGGTCTGAGACTTGGCAATTCTAGTAAGTTCCCAGGCGATGCTGCTGCTGCTGATCCAGGGACCACATGTTGACAACCTCTGCCCTAAACCAACAGAGCATGCTCTGGCCCAGGTGAGGCTTCGTGGAAGAGGTAACGGTGGGAAAAGTTTGAGAAGAAGAACAAAGAGCAATTTTTCAATCTTCCTCTTTAAAAACAAGGGACAGTAAACATTAAACCAGCCGGTGGGTGGAGATGGAGGGCCAAACTGCAGATGGGTAGGGGAATGGATAAGTTGGTAGAAGTTGAAGCTGACACTCCCCTTTCCTTCCTCCAGCATCCTGGTGGAGACAGAGAAGAAAAGAGCCAGCAGAGGAATATCTGTACCTAGTCAGGTGTGTTGGCCAGACTTGAGAACAAGAAGGCAGGGAGGGGAAAGCTTGAGAAGTGTTCCTCCTCCTAGACCAGGGGTGGGCAAACTTTTTGACTCGAGGGCCACAATAGGTTCTTAAACTGGACCGGAGGGCCGGAACAAAAGCATGGATGGAGTGTTTGTGTGAACTAATATAAATTCAAAGTAAACATCATTACATAAAAGGGTACAGTCTTTTTTTTTTTTTTTTTTTTAGTTTTATTCATTTCTAACGGGCCGTAGTTTGCCCATGGCTGTCCTAGACTATGATAAACCTCATGTGGCACTCACTGAAGGCAGTTTTTCCAGAAATGCAATCCATGTAACACTTCTACCAATGGATAGGCATCACTGAAAAAGGATTCTTTGATCAATATGTTTAGGGCATGTTGGGTTAAACAAGTTTCTGTGCTGTAAGACTTGCTCGGGGTCTTCATATACAAGTGTGTATTGTGATTTCCCCATGGGAAGGTCTACTATTCAGTGTTTCTTAAAGCTTTTTGACTGTAGAATCTTTGTTACTTTTTCATGGAGACTCTAACAAGGTCAGTGTACAGTGGGATGCGCTTTGGAAAACACTGACTCTGAGGACTAAATAGTCTCCTCCAACCCACACTGAGGGTGGAAATGAAGAAACCCTCACACAGCCAAGAACTCAGAGGACATCTCCAGCAGTCCTGTGTTCTCTTAAAGATTTCTACATTGGGTTAGAAAGACCTCCACATGTACCCAGGATTCCATGCCCATTCTTAGGTCCCTATGGTTCTTTGAGATGAAACCCTGTACACATGGGCTCCTATATCTTATGCGTTTGACCTGCGCAGGACTGGAAGATATCATTCTTCCCATGGATATCTGAGTCTTGCTTAAGCACACTCTAACCACAAAATGTAAGGAAGCATGTGCTATGCTGGCTGGGCCAGCAGGATTGGTCTGATAGGGTCTGGGTACTGCTCTGACTCTGAGAGCATGGTTCTTGCCTATAAGCAGGGCCTGCAGAGTGAGAAGGGGAGGGGCCTCAAGGCCCAGCTGTGTCTGGAGAACAGCAGTCCTGATATTTACGACTATGATGGTCCTTCTCTAGTGGACCTGCTTTGGAACATAAATAAACTTAATAGGCTTCAAATAATTATGACAACTGAGTTTAAACCCTAGTCTGTGGTCCAGGGCAAGGGATGTCTTTTGTTTTCAGCCTGAATCCTTTGAGCCAATGCTCAGGCCTAAGCATAGTAGCACCATGGATTTGGTGGGTCTTTGGTGCCAAAGAAATGGGGTCGGGGGTGGTTTTGGGAGTGAACCAGAGGAAGGAAGTTCGTTTTTACAGAATGTCCCAAGCTGAAATGTATTACGGACCATATCCAGCCAGATGGAGCAGAATTCCAGATCCTGCTCCTACTTGGAGGGAAGGGCGAGCCCGTCCCTCGCCCCCTTCCCAGCCATTCTCAGACGCTGCGGTTGAGACATGTAGAATGGTAAATTTGGTTCAAGGCATTGGTATATTTTGAATACTTTCTATTTGTGGGACATCATACCATCTTATAGGAAAGAAAGACACCTGTCTCTAGTGTGCAGCCAACTGGGCTGCAGGGCAATAGTATAATCTTATAACAGATGAAATTAGCTCTTGCCAAGCAGAAATGAGACTTTCCAGGACAGAGAGAGACCAAAACAGAGGCACAATGATGGAGAGTACACAGAATGTTCTGAGAATGGTGCTGTAGAGTGAAAGTATGAGCAGGAAAACGTGTTGGACTCAGGGTCTTTCCTTTCATAGGAAGGGATTTGGACCTTGTCAAATGAGCACTGGAAAGTCAGGTTGTATTTTAATGTCTTAAAATGATACATACAAAGAGTAAAATCTGCAAACAATACAAACGTATATTCAGTGAAAAGTGTCTCCCTGGTACCCAGTCACTCAGTTCCCTTTCCAGAAGCAATTACTGGTACCAATTTCTTATGCATTCTTTCAGAGATAGCCCTTGTCCTTGCAAACACATATGTGAATATCTCCCCAATACCTTTTAAACACAAATATTAACATATTGTATACACTTACCTGTACCTTGCTCATTACCCTTAACCACAGATCTTGGAGATTTTCAGATGAAGCACAATTGTGTTCCATAGTTTACTTAATAAGACTGACTGATGGACATTTGGTGCTTCCAGTCTTTTGCTACTTCAAACAATGATGAAGTGAATGTCCTTGCTGGTAAACCACTTTATGCATGTATCTGTAAATTCATAGGCCTGGAATTGCTTGGTCAAAGGGCATTTGCATTTTTAAAATATTGATAGACTTCACATGGGAAAATTAATGCAGGGGATTCTGGGACTAGCTCTATGTTAGGAAGGCTCTTTTGGAGGCAACGGGATGATGGGAAGAGACAAGTTTGGAGGGTGTTATGATAACACCAGGCGAGATATGATGAGGACCAGAACAGAGCGCTGGCTGAGGAATGGGAGGGAAGAGCAAGGGTGGAAGAGACACTAGTAACTGATTAGATGTGTCCACATGGGAGAAGAGAAATCCAAGACACTCATAGGCCCCGAGCCCCACATAGGGAGGGGTTAACCAAGAGATAAAAAGAGTAGTTTTGATCAGATTCTTAAAAATGAGAAATGTGTCTGCATAGATAGGAAAGTGGAAAACTAAGAAATTGCCATCTTAGGCCCAATAGGGCAGGAAGACGGATGGAAAAAAAAAGAAGTTAGAGGATCCTAATGTCCCCTGGTGAGGGCTGATCAGACTTAGTGTAGCTCCAGGCCAAGAAGGGGCAAGAGCATGGACTTTGGAGTCCTTGAGTTTGGAAGCCCTGTGTATTCTATTAGTCAGTTCAGGCTGTTTGCTGGAACCAATAATTGCCACATTTCAGTGGTTTAACACAATAGATTATTTCTAGTCACATCACTGTCCAACTGCAGGAACAGCGATGAGGAAGGGGCTCTTCTCCAAGCAGTTATTGAGGGCCCTAGGTTCTTCCATGTCCAGATTCTACCCTCCTTTATGTCCTCGGCATCCTCTCTATGTGGCCATTAGGTAGGAAAAGAGATAATTGTGTACAGTCAGGGTTTATGGACCTGGAAATGACTTATATCACTTCCACCCACTTTCTACTGGTCAGAATTGAGTCATATGGTTGCCTCGAATGACAAGTGATCCTGGAAATGACATCTAGCTGTGTGCCCAGAAGGAAAAGGGACATGTTTGATAAACAACTAGCCAACATTTGCCCCCCAAACTGTGTGTCCTGAGTGAGTCATTTAACATCTCAGAGGCTCAGTTTTCACCTCTGTACAATGGGAATAATCACCTGGCACATGTAGATGAATACATAATCACTGTATTGAATATTTATACATATTCATAGTGTGTAATCTTTGGTTGTGACCCTTTGAGAATAATTGTGGTGGTTTTTCCTGTCTTTCTCTGCCCGCTCCAGGGCTACACAGACAGAGGAAAACAGTCTGTTTATGACTGACCTGGATCATTCTAGCCCCAAAGTAGATTTATTTTCTTGAAATAAATCATTTGGTTTGGCTGACTCCACGGATCAAATTCATGAGCTTATTTCCAAATCTCACTATGCCTGGTCCACGTAGACCCAGCGGGAACCTCTGCCAGACAGCTCCAGTCCCAGCATATGCAGGCTGCAGAATGATTCTTGCTCATTCTTTCATGTTATTCCCACACTTCAGAAGTCTGGAGGGAAGCTGAATGTTTGCTGTTCTGGGATCATTTGAAGCCGGGCATGCAAAGAGTTCCGAGTCACTTTCAAGTCTGCCTGTAGGAAATCTTTCTTGGCAACCAGACAACTAGAATTAGTTATTAAAGGCATGTCAAATGAATAAAGACACCTCTGTGAGGAAAACCGCAAGAGCAGTTACTTTTTCTAATATGAATAGGAGGCTAATATCAAATCACCTTTAATTTTCCACTCTCTCTATGCTTTTTGGATGGTAGGTCAAATCTAATAACACAGATACAATGGAAAGCCATTTCTGTTTTCATCTATCTCAATACATATGCCACTGCAGATGTGTGTCTTAAAAGCCAGGGTCTGGAATTTAAACGAGTACCTGCATACTGACGAGGCAGTTTCCTCCAGGAACGTTCTCCCAGATGCCAAGCCTGTGTTGCCCTCGCGGGCTGGAAGAAGCCAACCCGTGAAACAGAATAAAGCATGCTCCTGTCTATAAACCATCCATCCCACAGAGCCCAGGCCACAGCATTTGCCAAAAGTCAAGGAAGTCTATGAAGACCCAGCCAGAAGGACCAGGGGAAAGTGGTGTAGAGGCGTTTTGAAAACAGGGGCCTGCTTTTCAGATGTGAGTCACTGAGGCTCAGTGAATTCTTTTTTTTGTGTGGCTTAGATTCAGGGTCACTGTGGCTAGATTCGCAGATGGGAGCTGGTGACCAACAGGAAGTATCATGGTTAGGAGGTTCCGGAATCTGGTGTACTGCCTGGGTTCAAACCTTGGTGCTGCTATGGTTTGCTGTTATAATGGGAAAGTTGCCTAATTTCTCTGGGCCTCAGTTTTTTCATCTATCTCACATGGTTGTTGTATTAAGTGTGAACACATTCTTACAAAATAATTAGAACAAATGTTTGGCAAGGAGTCAACTCTCAATAAGTGTTGACTATTATTGCTACTACTAGGGGCCCAGTGCACGAAATTTGTGCACTTGGAGGAGGGGGTGTCCCTCAGCCTAGCCTATGCCCGCTCACAGTCCAGGAGCCCTCAGGGGATGTTCGACTGACAGCTTAGGCCTGTTCCCCCCGGGGAGTGGGCCTAAGCTGGCAGTAGGACATCCTTAACGTTGCCTTGGCTTCTGGCTGAGCGGGGCTTCTGCGTTGAGTGTCTTCCCCCTGGTGGTCAGTGCGCATCATAGCGACTGGTCATTCTGCTGTTTGGTCGATCTGCATATTAGCCTTTTATTATATAGGATTATCAGCAATATTATTATCTAGTGGGAAAAGGGATCCATGGGTGATTGTGTGTGTGTGTGTGTGTGTGTGTGTGTGTGTGTAGGAGTCATGTAAGCCTGAGCAATATGGACTTCATATGGAAGGGAATTTGGTTGGATGAGAGAAACCAATTTGGCTCTTTAAGGTGCAGCCACCTTGGAAGCTCTTCTGTTGGGTAGGCATGATTTGAACCTTCATGGTCAAATGGTGAAACTGACCCCACACAGATGTCTTCCTGGGTAGACAAGTCCATCCTCTGCATGCAGAGGTTTTCATCCAGGATCAGAAATACAGAAACCATTCAACTGACTAAGCTTCCTCCAGCCTCCTAGACATTACTCCTGTCAGGTGGGTCCTGTGGGACAAGGTCGCTTTGAAAGCTTTTTTATGTCATGCATTTTGTGTATCTAAAAGATTTGGGTGGCTTTAAAAAAACTAACTTGTATGGACCGAAGGGTCATTCTGTAGCATTTTTCTCCCTAGATCTAGGTGCAGGCCACTATTGTGACCCTCCTGTCCCTTGTTTTTACCTTCAGGTTAACCCCCCTGGTCCCTGGTCCCTGGTAGCCTCACGCCAGGGCTTGGCTCTTCTACTTCCTTCCCATTGAGACTAAAGGTGGATCTTCAGCCACGTAGCTGCTCTGGAATGACAAAGATTCTCTCCTTGACCAAACTCAGGCTCCTCTGAACTCTCTTCTCAAATAAGGTGCTGACTTCTGGGCTTCCATGTTATCTCCACATTGTCCAATTTTAGCAAGAATTCTATGAAGTCATTTTAGTTAGAATCCCTCACTCTTGATATCTGATCACCCTTGCTACTTGGTTGGGTTCCTTATCCTCCACTATCCCTCAGGCGTTGTCTGGTCCCCGGCCTGTCTTTGGCAAGAATCCTGTTAGGTCACTTTAGCTAGAATCCCCCCTTAGCCCTGATGCTTCCTCTTGGAAATTTTTTATTCAATGACCACCACTCCCCCTCCTCCGCTCCTTGGCTATAAACTCCCGCTCTTCCTTGATGTGCTCCGAGTTGAGCTCTATCTCTCCTCCCCACTACAAAACCCCATGGTAGCAACCCTCTCCTGAATAGCGTTTGCCCTACCCACTTTAACTAGTGCCATGAGTAATTTTTCTTCAATAGGGGTTTCTGGGTTTGCCCTGGGAGAATTGAGATTGTCTGTATGTCATGTGCTCCAATTTATAGGTACAGTTCATGGGATGGGCACAAGATCTCGAATGCTCTCTGGGGCAGTGAGTAAAGTGGGGCTGGGGGAAACAGCTATGGAATTCAAGAGAATTCTTACCTCCTTTCGCCCTTGTTATCACCATATTTGATATTTTTAGGTACAATCACTGTTTTAATAGCTGACTAGTCAACAACACTGTGGCCTATATTATGTGCATGATTGGGACTTCAAGATACAAATTAAATGACTTGAAGATTTGAAATGGTAAACTTCACTCAGATACTGGGATATGCCATCTGTTTGAATGTTTGCTTTTGTTGTGACCCAACCATAAAATTATTTTCGTTGCTACTTGATAACTGTAATGTTGCTACTGTTATGAATCATAATGTAAATATCTGATATGCAGGATGGTCTTAGGCGACCCCTGTGAAAGGGTCGTTCGATTGCCAAAGGGGTCGTGACCCACAAGTTTAGAACTGCTGCTCTAGTACAAAGTAAGAGAAAGAACTGTGACCCAAACAAGCCTGTCTGACTCTGTAGGCTGTGCTCCTTTCACTTTAAGAAGGGAGGAGGAGGCAAGAGAAGAAGAGAACAGGTGGGAGTACGGAGAGGAGAGGCCGGAAGACACCAGGGACAGGGGCTAAAAGTCCTGGCAAACAGCAGAATGAAGTCTGAGTGATGGTACTATCTCTATTCCCGGTACCCCTAACTCTCAGATGCCATAGCGTCTGTAAGTCTGCCCTCTGCTGTTGCCACCCCACTTCTCTCCCTTCCTCCTGACCGACAGAGGCCTGACCTGCTGAGATGACTGTCCTGCTGTCGAATGTGGGTCTCCTGCATCTGGAACTGGGCTCCCATAGTGTTGGTAGAGAGGTCAGGACTCTGCTTAGGGCCACTGCCTGGGTAGGGGGCAAGTTCCCCAGTCCTTGCCCTGAGCTGGGTCACCTGTGGGTGGGGGCCTGGGGCACAGGGTAGAGCAGGGCTGGAGGGGCTGTTCTGCTTGGGCTGAATGGGTCTCAGCAGCAGGGCCACAGCCACCCTGCACCCCTCTGCCTCATTTTCTTTCTTTTAAAAAAATTCTATGCACACTTCTTTTTAATGTTTTTATTGATTTTTAGAGAGAGAGGAAGGGAGAAGACTAGAGAGATGGAAACATCCAAGAGAGAGAAACATCACCTAATGGCTTCAGCTGCCTCCTGCACGCCCCCTACTGGGGATCAAGCTTGCAACCCGGGCTTGTGCCCTGATTGGGTGACCTCTTGGTTCATGGGTCGATGCTCAACCACTGAGCCACACCGGCCAGGCTGCCTCATTTTCTGTGCATCCTCGAGCACCCGCAGTGTAGACTCTTGGCTGCAGGCTCAGGCAGTGGGTTCTCCTTCAGCAGTCACCAGGGCTCAGCAGGAGTCCTCCAGTGTAGCTGTGACAATGGGGTTGTCATCTTCCTCTGAGGGGACCCTGTGGGAGGGAAGCCCCCTTTCTCCGCCCCCAGACTGCCTCCCTCTTCCCAGGATGGCACACTGTCACCCAGAAGGGAGGCCTCTGAGCTTTCCCCACATGCCACTTCCCTGGCCTGGGAACCCCTGCACACCTCCCCATCCCAGCACTACTGAGCAGAGAGCAAGCCAGGGTAAGTCTGTGCATATAGGGCCTCCATTTCAGATCAGATTCACAAATTCAATTTCCTTTTCCTTAATTTAATTCTGCATTTTAGTTTTGTTTTTATTATTTACATGGGTTCCCTTTAATGATTCCAAATTGCTGCTGCCCTCTAGCAGTATTTTGTCTTAGGTTAACTTCTTGAAAACCGATCAGCGTTGGAGTTTATTCCGCACTGGGTTTAGTTATTTTCTGAAACGAAGCACAATTAAATTAGAATAATGAACATGCTCTTTAGAGGATTAATTCATAATAAGCAGGCCATGTGCTACAGCTCACAGAAGAAAGGGCACGAGGACCGAACGCTGTTTTTCCTGCCTAAATACGAAAAGTACATTCTGCTGAGCAGAACAAATCAGCTAATGACATCCAGAGTGCTGGCCAGCCCCAGAGCGGCACGGAGCTGGCATCTCGAGTTAGCACAGTCCCTGCCGAGGCTGCTACCTACCTCCCCTGCCTGAGAAGGCTGGCAGCTGGGACTCCCCTGGCTCTTTCCTTCTCAGCACAGCTGATGGAGGCCTCCGTAGAGCTTCTAAATTCTATCCCAGGAAGCCCCAAACCCACCAGCTGGGGCTTCACAAGCTTCACCCTCAGAGCTTCCCAGAACCCATTCATTCATTCATTCATTCATTCATTCATTCATTCATTTTTTTATCCAAGGAACGTCTTACCAAGCGAGTGGGGAGCCATAGCAGGGACTTGAGCAGAAGTTAGGACATGATCTGACTTACATAGAAAGGTCTCCGGCTGCTGGCTGAGAATACACTTTCTGGGGTGAAGTGGGTGGGGTGGGTGGAAGCTGGGAGATGTGTCAGGAGGCTAACAGCTTAGGCCTCTAAAACTCTAGCCCCAAATTCCCCCATACCATAGTCTCTGGACACCCCCTCCCCCACTCCTCGCAAAGTGCTGAGCTCAGGCCTCACAGCCAGGCCTGGAGGCTTGGAGCCTCCTATAGCGTCTGCCTCCCTGAAGGCCCAGAAAAGCAGTTTTCAAGCAGCTGTGAGGCATGATATTCCTTGCTTGGCCCCAGAGACCCCCTCCACCCCTCCCATTGACCCAAGGGCCAGGAGGCGGAGCCTGCCATGCAAAGAGGCTTCCAGGCTGGGGCCAGCTCTACACTGTTGCTTTGGTTTCTCAGGCTCCTCTGCGAGTGACACCCCCTCAGCCAGGTAACCGACAAAGTGACGTCAGAAGGCCTCTGCTGTGCAGCTGCTACAGAAACGGGAAAGATCAAAGCCGGAGAGGACCAACATCTGTGGCAGCCAAAGCAAGGAAGAGGTACAAACAAACTGGATGAATAAATAAGCAGATGAATGATTGATGGGTGGGGGGATGAATGATTAATGAATAAATGAATGATTGATGAATAAACAAGTGCGTGGCCTGGAGCCAGCTCCTCCTCTCTGCTCTTGGCGTGTATTCTCTCCGGGGAACCCAGGAATAAAAATCCTCCCTCTACAATTCCCTGCTGGAGTTGGGATGGGCTTCTGACCTCAGAGGTGGAGGAAGCTTTGACTTAAGAGCAGGGGCTGGGGTGGGCTGGAGAAAGGAGGCCTGAGCAATTGGGCCTGGGCTGGAAGATGCCTGGGGCAGCCTGTAGGTTCTGAGGGGGGAAGGCTTTGAGGATCTCCAGAGGAGGGGAAGGTGTGGGGAGAAGAGTGTTTTCAAATATAGGTTTTAGTCCTGGCTGGTGTGGCTCAGTTGGTTGGCCATTGTGCTGTGTACCAAGGGGTTGCTGGTTCGATTCCCAATCAGGGCGCGTGCCCGTCTATTCCTGGTAGGGGGTGTGTGGTAGGGGAGGGGTGTATGCTAGAGGGTGTGCAGAGGGCAGCTGACCGATGTGTCTCTCCCTCTCCCTGCCTCTCTCTCTCAAAATCAATTAAAAATCTTTAAAATATAGGTTTCATTATTATTCGGGTATGGTGAGACCAACAGTTCAGGAGATGATTGTCATTAAAATGATAGTTTGTTGTACTTATAGATCCCAAAGAAGGGGTAGGGCACACAGGGGGTCACACAGGGAAGCACCAGGGTTGGTCAGGAGGCAGAGGGAGTGAGGGGAAGAGCCGTCAGTATGGTTTCCACAGGAACCAGTGAGGCAGGTTCAGCAGTTACGATTGCCTAGTGGGAGTGGTTTCAGCTGGCTCTGGGCTAGGGGCTGCCCCTAGTTGTGTGGTCCGTGGCCTGGGTGGGGATTTGGGCAGGGGAATAGTGATCCAGGTGGAAGAACTCTCATAAAGGAGGTGGTTGAGGATGTGGACTCTGGATTGGTTGGTTTGCATTTGAAAGGCATGTGGGCAGGTGAGTCCTTTACTTCAGGAATTGGCTAACCCTGGGAGAGGCAGTCCCTCCAGTGTCAGCAAGGCCCCAAGTGTCAAAGCATCAAAAATAAAGAAAATAGCCTTGGCTGGTTTGGCTCAGTGGATAGAGCATCGGCCTGCGGACTGAAGGGTCCCGGGTTTGAGTCCAGTCAGGGACATGTACCTCGGTTGCAGGCTCCGGTTCCTCACCCCGGTTGGAGTGCGTATGAGAGGCAACCAATTGATATGAGTACTCTCTCTCCCCCCTTTCTTTCTCCTCTCTCTAAAAACATCAATGGAGCCCTACCCGGTTTGGTTCAGTGGATAGAGCGTTGGCCTGTGTACTGAAGGGTACTGGGTTCAATTCCGGTCAAGGGCACATGCCCAGGTTGTGGGCTCAATCCCCAGTGTGGGGCATGCAGGAAGCAGCCGATCAATGATTCTCATCATTGAGGTTTCTATCTCTCTCTTCCTCTCCCTTCCTCTCTGAAATCAATAAAAATATATGTTTAAAAAAATCAATGGAAAAATATCCTCAAGTGAGGATTTAAATGTATATAAAATAAAAATACATGCTTAATACAGGAGGAAAGAGGAGAGATTTTTTCCCCCCTCTTCCCACACGACATTCTACAGATGCTGAGCCTTGGTTAGTCTTACTCTAGGGCAGTGGTTCTCAACCTTCTGGCCCTTTAAATACAGTTCCTCATGTTGTGACCCAACCTTAAAATTATTTTCGTTGCTACTTCATAACTGTAATGTTGCTGTTATGAATCATAATGTAAAGATCTGATATGCAGGATGGTCTTAGGCGACCCCTGTGACAGGGTCATTCGACTGCCAAAGGGGTTGCGACCCACAGGTTGAGAACCGCTGCTCTAGGGTCTATGGGTGGTTCTCAACCTTCCTAATGCCTCGACCCTTTAATACAGTTCCTCATGTTGTGGTGACCCCCAATTTCATTGTTACAAATTGAACATAATTAAAGCACAGTGATTAATCACAAAACAGTATGTAATTATATATGTGTTTTCCAATGGTCTTAGGCAACCCCTGTGAGAGGGTTGTTCGACCCCCAAAGGGGTCGCGACCCACAGGTTGAGAACCGCTGGTCTATCAGGACAGAAAAATCCATTTCAACTGAGTGTGCGGCTGTGTTACCCCAACAGGCAGGAAGATTTGGGCAACTAGAGTTTACAGAAGTTTTTCTCAGTGAGGCAGGCTGGTGTGATGGCTCCAGCTCAGGCCCAGGCAAGACCTCCACTACCCTGGCACCACCCAGTCACTTGATGTGTCTCCCCGGGCGCCCAGATCCTGGTGCCTTCCGGGAGAGAAGTGCCTCACTAGGGGAGGGTTTGGGGAGCGGTGTCTGGAGACCCTGGGTCTCTTGGTCACACTCAGTTTTGGAGGAGAGTCTTGCCAGGGAACTCCCGTGGAATCGAGACTGTGAATTTGGAGTCAAAAGACCACTCAGAAGAGTACGTTTGTACGTTCCACTTTATTTTCAGAACTTTAATCAATCATCGTGATGAAAACTGTTCCCCTGTATTGAAAGCTGACTAAAGGCTAGAGGTTGGGCTAAGGGCTAAGGTCATTTAATTCTCTCATCAACCCCAGATTGTAGGGGTTTTACTCTCACTTTATAGATGAGGCTGAGGCATGGGCAGGCTAGTAACTTGGCAGGTGGTTGACGCAGAATCGCACCCGGATGGGTCATGGCCGCTTGGAGTTGAAAACTGAGAGAGGCCTCTTCTAACCACCGCCCTGTTCTTTCACTCCTCTGACCCGATGGTTCTTAACTGTTTGGGGCCCGCAAACATCCTAACAGCCAGCACTTAGGGTAATTGCAGGTGCTGAGCTATAACCTCTTTCTATAAAATGTACATTTTTCATGTTGCCCATTTCCCAGACAATTTCAGGGGTCCACAGACCCTGCCGGGGCTCACCAACTCTCTAGGGACTGTTTTTCTTTCTGATAACCTCAGGGCACAGGGCAACCCTCAAGGCCCTCCCAAACCACCCCAGTGGGGAATGGAATCGGCCAGGACAGGTTAATCAATGAAAGCTCACCGCATGCTCCCTCCATAATTGCATTCCTGCCTTTTCATCCTAACAGCCAGCACTTAGGGTAATTGCATTCCAATAAGGCTCCCAGGTCTGAGGCCTCTGGGGCCTGCCCGGGAACCTGTTGACATGCCATCTGCTTCCAGAGGGGTTCTGGGGACCCAGGCGGCCTTTTAAAATTCTTCTCTGTTGTCTTTGCTATAAGAGAGACAAAGGACTCTGTCATAGATCTTGTCCAAAACCCCACTTTCCTAACCCATCCACACGAACCCTGGACTGTCTTTCAGAAATCAAAACAGCAGCACCTATTATTCCAAGGGACTCTTTGGAAACCCCTGGCTTTTGAGCAGGGTGGCCACCACCATCAGGCTGGGCAGAACCTGCTGAGGATTAAAGAGTTGAAGGGCTTGGGAACTCCGTCAGGGGCTGGGTATTGTGCTGCCTCAAACATCCCCAGCTTTACTCATTTATTCATTAGGTTTATGGGAACCTCCTTAAAGGGCCTCTCCTCTTTGCAAAGAAAACCCACAATGCAAGGAAGTAGGGCAGCAGTTCTCAACCTGTGGGTCGCGACCCCTTTGGCGGTCGAACGACCCTTTCACAGGGGTCGCCTAAGACCATCCTGCATATCAGATATTTACATTACAATTCATAACAGTAACAACATTACAGTGATGAAGTAGCAACGAAAATAATTTTATGGTTGGGGGTCACAACATGAGGAACTGTATTTAAAGGGCCAGAAGGTTGAGAACCACTGAAGTAGGGACTACCCCAAGAAACAGGGACATTTCCTGAATCCAGAGAGTCTTACTTCCAGAAATAGAACTTCCTCTAAAGAAGGTCCCTGTGTTCTCCAGGCATAATGAAGTCCTTACAATTTAACAGAGAAAGTGCAGGGTTCAGGGTGCTTTGAGTTTGTTTCCCAAATCGAAAGGCCCCTCTGCTGGCCCCCACCAAAGGAATGAGGTATAAAATGGAGAGGTCTGGTGTTTGTTATATGACTTACAGATGCCCCTTTCCCCCACCACCGCCCCCAGTGCCTCTTTCCTGCGAAGAAAACTCTCCTCTGGGGCTCTCCTTCCTCTGGGTTTGAACCCCAAGAAGCCCCCCACAAGCCCAGCTCCCTTGTGCGACAGCCTCAAGGCTGAGAGTTGATTCCTTCATTCCTGCTAAGACCTTCCTGCTCTCTCTCAGAACAAACGGATTGTTTCAGAATGAAAATGTTCTTGCTGTAAGAGGGAGGGGAGATGTGTTGAGTATTCTTGGGTGGTTAATCCCTCCTCCAGCATTATAATCCTTGTGGCTGATCTGTGGTTTAGCAGAAAGAGCATCGACTTTTCCGTGTTTGAATCCTGGCTCTGCCAATCAGGAGCTGGGTGACACTGGGCAAGTCCCTTTACCATCTTGCAGCTCAGTTTCTCCCGTTGGGGAAGGGGGTGGGGAGAGGGAGAATAAGAGTTACCTTGGGATGTGAAGTGCAGCATAGGGAATCCTATATAATAAAAGGGTAATATGCAAATCGACCAAATGTTGGAACGACCGGAACGACTGCAGCCCCTCGCTCCAGCCGGCCCGCTGCCGATGGCCCCCATTGGGGTGGGCTGGCTGGGCCCCACCAGTGCACGAATTCGTGCACCAGGCCTCTAGTATAGTCAATAACATTGTAATAACTATGTATAGTACCAGGTGGGTACTAGACTTATTGGGGGAATCACTTTGTAACTGCTTAACCACTAGGCTGTTTAGCTGAAACTAATACAATATTGAACATCAACTGTAATTTAAAATAAAAAGAGTTACCATACAAGGTTGAAATGAAAGAGATAACATATGCCATGGTCCCTGGCTTTTGTTACTTGATTTCCTTTCCTTCTTTCCCTACTTGAAGGCACAACTTCTAAAGCATTTTGCAGATGTCAGAAGCCACTGCTGGGTTGCTCTCTATCAGTGCTCTTGGGTTGGGCCTTCTCCCCAGCCTTGCCCCCTCCCCAGAGTTCCATTCTTCTTTTTTCCTAACCGCTGCCCTATAGCTGATACCCTAAACTGGGAATCGTCATTGCTTTAGGCTTTCCCCCGAGAACCTGGTTCTCACTAACAGGCTTGGCATGACAGCCCTTTGTGGGTCACAGCAGTGGCCAGTGCACCCCGAACACGTCCCTTTGGCCATTCCTGGCTCTTCCGTTTAAGACCAGGGTCCTTACTTCCAAGTCTGTCACAGCTGCCACACATTTTCTGTGGGTGGTGAGATCGCAGACTTTTCACATCCAGGGATGGATCCTAAATGAGCACCAGCCCCCTGGGAATGAGCAAGAGCCAGGAGGGCTGTGCGATGCACACACCCTCCCCTTCAAGGCCAGGCCCGCTGCCATCCCTTCACTGTTAGCATCGCCCTTGTCGCATCACTCCCATCGCGCTCTCCCTTGCCATTGGCACCCAGCACCCCAACCAGGACTATTTGAGCCTCTGGGACCTAACACCCTAAGACACAGCAACCAGACCCACCATTTTTGGGTATGTTTTGCAAGCTTCCAGTTTAAGTATTTTAAGTGGAATCTTGAAGTTGCCAAGTCAGTGAGTGGCGGCCAGGGGGTGCGGGGGAAAGGGTCAGAGCGTGCCAGAGGAGATTAGGGATTTAATTAAACTCCCTGTTTGGGTAAAGGCTTTTAGGTGCAAAGCTGATTTGTATGATAATGGCAGTTTATCTGAGTTTTGTTCTACTAAAGGAAGCTTTTTTTTACACTTAATTACTGTGGCCATAAACCTGGCTTCTCCTTAATCTCTCTCCCCACCCCTCCAAATCACTTCCTTCTCAGCTTTAGCCACGCTGGCCACGGCCAGGGACAGACCCCTAGTCTCCGGTCTCAATGCGCCAGAGATGACTTAGCAAAGTCAAGTCTGGTTCAGGGGTGAGCCCTGCAGGTCCCCATAGAGCTCCACAGCTGGCCAGGGCAGCCAAGAATGGCTCTGGGAGTAGGCCGCCGGCACTGGGCCCGGGGTATCTGCTCCCAGCACCCCCAAATTCCTAATAGCACGCACATTTACCTAGTAGGCTCCTGCTGTGAACAGTGGCCCTGGACAGGCAGAGGTGTGGTGGTTACGTGTGCTGGGTTTTGGCGGGGGGTGAGGGGTGGGGGGTCGGGGGGGGACTCTAGCTTGACTTGTTGAGGAGGCCTAAAGCTAGAGGGGCTGTACCTTAGCGTTCAGTTGTGGTACTAACTCTTCCAGGTAGAATGACAGCATTCAATGGCCCGTCAGGACGAGGGCAGAGGAAAATGATATACTAGTAGATAGCTTTCATATACATAGCAGGAAACCACAAGGAGATGGGCCTCAGCGGTTAGAGGAATGGGCAGGCTAGGGAAGGGTTAAAGGGTTTGGGAACTCCTGTTTCCAATCACTTGACAGCCAGCTTCTCTCTCCTCCTTATCAGCAGGGATAGGGCAGAGGGGAGAGGCTCAGAGAGCTTTAGTTTCCAAGCTCTTCCCAGACTCCAAGCTCTCAGCGTTCTCATTACCTTCTAAGGGCTCCAGGGCTGAGCCTGGGGGGGAGGGGGGCGGGTAGGCGCCGGGAACCCAAACACATTTAATGGAGTCGAGTGTGAGTTACTAAATACAGCCCTGGGGTGGTGTGGGGCTGTAGAATCTCAGCAGTAAACCTTGAGTCAAAGTGCCCCTCCTCCTCCCCGCCTCGACAGAAGGCCAGATGCAGCGGTTCTCAACCTGTGGGTCGCGACCCCTTTGGCGGTCGAACGACCCTTTCACAGGGGTCGCCTAAGACCATCCTGCATATCAGATATTTACATTACGATTCATAACAGTAGCAACATGACAGTTATGAAGTAGCAACGAAAATAATTTTATGGTTGGGGTCACAACATGAGGAACTGTATTTAAAGGGCCAGAAGGTTGAGAACCACTGGCCAGATGAGTGCATGCTGTGTCTTTGGTCTTATTTAACTCACCATTGGCTAAAAACCTTCCATGGTTTTCTTCTTTAGTTATCCCCAGCCGAGTCAGAAATCTTCATTGTGCATTTGTGCAGTGACTTTTGGAACTCAAGTAAAGGAGCTTTCATTTTGGGTGAAATTCATCGTGGCAGATTTGACCTATGCCCACCACCCTTTGGAGAACCATGCTGTTTTCATTTCTGCCAGCCCACCTGTTTACTAACTGTCTCCATTTCAGCTATGAGGGAATTTGATAAACCTGCTTTCTGCATCTTCATTCAGGTTATTTATTTAAAGGCTGTTGCCCAGGAGAGGGCCGAGGGCAGAGCCATTGGTCACACCAATGCAGACTGTCTTCTAGAACTTGACAGCAACCCGTGGTCAGTATCCTTTGGGTGTAGTTATTAAACCAGTTTCTAATCTCCTGCACTGTACTTCTCTTAATTTAGTATAATCCACTAATGTATCCAGAAGGCTACCATAAGGAAAGGTACATGCCTTTTTGAAATCCAATATACTTGGTTCTCCGAATCTCCTTGATTTGCTATTCTAGTAATCCTGCTAAAGAAGGAAGAGAAGTTTATGTGATATTTTGCAGTAGACAAGAGATACGTTATAAATGCAAATGTAAACATCATAACTACAGTTTTATAAGGAGCAAGCATGCTTGCCAGGAAGAACTGGTATGTGCTTCAGACATGCCAGGGAGCAGGGTCCGTAAAAGAGAACTGACCCAGAGAAGAAATGGGGATCTAAAGGAGAGTTGAGTTCATCAAAAGCAGGGCAGCAGTTTGTGATGTTCTAGTGATTTTTGGGGTCCTGTGACTGCAAGGGTAGATTTTGGACTAGAACCATGACTTTTTGCCCTGGAGAACCAGCCACAGGCCTTGATTCTTCTAGATGTAGAAACTCCAGGCAGGTTCTGTTTGAGCCTCCGTGCTTCTGTGAATGCATTTCCCTCTGAAATGCCTTTCCCTGCTGCTCACCTGGTGAATATCTCCCCATCCTTCATTTCCCTCATTTCCTCATCCTTCAAGTCTTACATCTTCTAACATGTCTTGCTTGCCTCCTCCTCACCTCTCATTCCAGGCTTTGCAGGTAGAACTCACTTCTCCCACTGTGACCTTCTGTTGCCTGTATGAGGTCTGCACATGCACCCAAAACACTTGATTGTTCAGAGGAAAGAACACGGGCTTTGAAATCCAGCAGAGTTAGATTTCAGCCCTGACTTTGATGCTTATTTTAGCCTCTTCAAATCCCAGCTTCCTCACCTGGAACACGGGGACAAGAGTAAATGCTCAGTGGGACTGGCAGGAGTCAGTACATAGTGAACACAAAGCATGGGATTAGTTATTTATTGCCGCCGAACAAATTACCCCCAATTCAGTGGCTCAAGCCACCAGCAAACACTGTCTGACAGCTTCTTCGGGTCAGAGATTTGGGAACGGCTTAGCTGAATGGTCTGGCTTGAGGTTTCTCATTAGGTTGCAGTAATCTGAAGGCTTGTCTGAGAGCAGAGGCTCTGCTTCCAAGATGGTCAAGTCACATGGCTGTTGGCAGAAGGTTCCAGTTTCTCCCTGTTTATTGGTGGGAGGCCTCAGTTCTTCTCCGTGTGGATGTCCCCATAAGCCAGTGATGGCGAACCTTTTGAGCTCGGCGTGTCAGCATTTTGAAAAACCCTAACTTAACTCTGGTGCCGTGTCACATACAGAAATTTTTTGATATTTGCAACCATAGTAAAACAAAGACTTATATTTTTGATATTTATTTTATATATTTAAATGCCATTTAACAAAGAAAAATCAACCAAAAAAATGAGTTCGCGTGTCACCTCTGACACGCGTGTCATAGGTTCGCTATCACTGCCATAAGCCTTCTTCTTTTAAAAAAATTTTGTAGTTATATTAGAGAGGGGGAGGGAGAGAGATCAATTTTTGTTGTTACAATTATTCATGTATTCATTGGTTGCTTCTTATACGTGCCCTGACCAGGGATCCAACCCACCACCTTGGCGTGTGGGGATGATGCTCTAACCAACTGAGTTACCCAGCCAGGAGGCCCATAGGCTCTTGAGTGTCTTCACAACATGCAGCTGATTGCCTTAGGGTGACTGATCCAAGAGCGAGCAAGGTGGAAGAGGCAATATCATTTATGACCTAGCCTCAGAAGTCACATACCACGCCCCCCCGACAAATTCTATTAGTTATACATGTCAACCCTATTCAGTGTATAAGGGGACTACACAAGTATATGAGTAGCAGGAGGTGAGGATGATTGGGGGTCATCTTGGAGGCCAGCTATCCATCTTGGAGCCCAGTGTTTATCAAAAGCATATCATATCATAAGGTGAAAACAACATAAATATCCACTGACAGATGAATGGATTTTTAAAAACGTGGTATATATTGCACAATGGAATATTATTCAGCCTTAAAGAAAAAGAAAAAAATCCTGCCATTTGCAACAACATGTGTTAACCTGGAGGACATCATACTAAATGAAATGTAAGCCAGACACAGAAAGACAAATATCACATGATCTCCCTTATATGCCGAATCTAAAAAAGAAAAAAAAAAGTCAAATTCATAGTAACAGAGAGTAGAATGGTGGTCAGCAGGGGCTAGGAATGGGGAATGGGGGAAATATTGGTCAAAGGTACACTTTCAGTTATAAGATGAATAAGGAAACCTAATGTACAGCACTAGGTGACTGTAGCTAATGCATTATATACTTGAAATTTGCTGAGAGAGGTCTAATAAGTTCGATTGTGGTAATCATTTCACAATGTATATATATGTCAAAGCATCACATGGTATACTTTAAATAGATACAAATTTTATTTGTAAAAAATAAATTAAAATTTTTTCCCCCAAAGCTGCTACTACTATTAATTCACACATCTGTTTTCTCTATTAGAAAATAAACCCCTTGAGAGTAGTGACCATGTCCTGGCTACTTGTATCCCAAGTGCCCAGAGTAGAGTCAAGCATACTGGTAGGTCCTTATTAAATGTTGATGCAGAAAACCTGAAGGAAGGCCTGGAAGAGAGGAGTCTTGTGGCAGCTGTAGACTGAATGGAGAGAGAGTTCACACTCAGACATTAAGTAGGATTCTGTAATTCAGCCATGTATCTGGAATTACCCACAGCTTTAGGATCAAGACAGTTCCTCACATTTTGATGCTTGAGTACCATGGATGTTTGATATCAAAACAGCAGACAGGGCAAGCAACGTTCTTATGATTCTCTTTGGGAAAGAGACCCTGAGCAGGACTTTGGTGTGAAGCAATGGTCACAACCCTGTGATTTAAAGAATGAAGCTGCTATTGTTTAATTCCCTGAGCCAAGGCAGACATGGGAACCTCCTGATATTTTTGTCACACTCAAATTCCTATCTTGATGACTCCTGTGTCCTTCTACCAGGAAAAACAATCTCTCTTTCTAGGAGGCTCTGATGCGCATTTCTTAGAGTTAATTAAAAGCTGCACGGAGAGTTTCATGTCAGAGACCTGCCTGGTTCCTCCTGCCCCCTGAGCAGGAAAGGA
Organism: Myotis nattereri; assembly: GCF_964212035.1. NCBI lineage: Eukaryota > Metazoa > Chordata > Mammalia > Chiroptera > Vespertilionidae > Myotis > Myotis nattereri. Next base: position 62,891,565 of record NC_138085.1, read on the forward strand.
TCTGAGTCTGTGAGGTAATCGATACTCTGGGCAATATTGAGTTTCCAGACATCCAGCTTGAATTGTAAGCCTTGCCCCACCCCCTGGGCTTGAAAGTTCACCGGTTGTCCTTTCCCACAGACAGAGCCCTCTGTCCCTGCTGGTGTTATGCTCGCTTGCCCCACTTCCCAATAAGAAGCCACTCCCATGGGGCTGCACCTCCAGGAGCCTTGGAGACAAAGACTGATGGCGGAGCAGGTGTCCTCTCCGAGATTTCCCATGTAGCTCACATTCCCACTTGCCTGAGGTCCCATTTCTCCCTAGTTCCTTGAAATCTCAAACAAGTGGCTTTAATTGGCTCTTTCTCCCCTTCTTAAGACTAGGGGGAGTGTGGCAAGAAGAGGGAAACTCTTCTATTGGGGTGGAAAGAGCCTGGTTGCATTGATCAATATTTTGCCCCTGGATAATAAAGAAAAGTTTGAGACATAAAAATTATAGATGGGACACAGCATGGGAGACAGATGATATTTGAATTGCATCTAAACCGAACCAGGTCCCCATATGGGATTCTGAAAGGAAATTAAAAATGCTTATTGATTGAAATTAAAAAATTACATAAATGTGTCTGATATTTGTGTGTCGGGCACCCTGGTAATGGAAGGTAACTGGATTCTGGAATGACCTCCGTCTTCAATGAGCTTCTTTTATGGTATTGATTTCACTTTCCCTTAGGACTTAACCAGAAGTAACAGAAATAACTTTTTTTTTTTTTTTTTTTTTTTTTGGTAGAGACAGCATTGAGAAATATGGCTAGTGGGAGAGTTGGGGACTTGTGCATTTGAGCAATTCAGCAATTCTTTGGGTGTAGGATCAGATGATGCGAATCTACTGGTTCTCAAATTTCCCCTCTGCATTGATGTGGAAAGAATTGTGTCATTCCTGGTAGAAAACCCAGCCAAACTATTCCCTTGGAGATAAAAAAAAAAAAAAAAAAAAACACAGAATAAGTGTTTTAAGAAATATTTTGGGGAGTCAAAAGAATGTTAATGAGACATTTGATAAAGTTACACAAAGAAATAGAAAATAAAATAAATACTTAGGACCAGTTGAAATATTTTAAAAGATGCTGAAAGAAAATACTGAGCTTTAGGAGTGGAACCAGGAAGTCGGGCAGAAAGAACCCAATAAGGGGATAGCATGGAAACCAAATCGAAGAAGCAGGACTTTTACGCAATGACCATTAGAAAAACAACAACAGTTATTGATTATTTTACAAAAACAAATTATGGTGCTAGGAAAAGGTTCAGAAGACAATCAGCCAGCCTTGGGAAGACTATACCATGTCAAGTTTGTATATAGTATCTCTTATTTCCTCTGTGATTAAGGACGCTGTTCTTTGTATCGCTTCATTCAATTAACAATCATTTACTGAGCACGTACTGTATTGGCATATAGACCTGCAATGAAGATATTTTAAAAATCCTTACAACTCTATGAGTACATCTATTTATTAGCCCCATTTTATAGACAGAGAAACTGATTTCCAAAGAGGTTAAGCACTTACTGAGTGTCCCAGGTAGGAAGCAGTGGGAAAAGGATTTGAATCTAGGAAGTCCTATAAACCACTCCGTAGTACTGTCCCTAGATAAGTACATGAGTCACTGAAATATAAGACAGAAAGTGAAAAGCACTCTATGGGTGATCTAAGCAAATGGCAGTCCAAGTCCCAGCCTCTGGCAGGGGAAGGGAATGGTGGGAAGATCTTCAAGGGGGTAGGGGTAGTGGTAACTTTGGAGTTCGATCTTCACATGTGGGCAAGATCCCCTAAGTGGGCATAGGTACTCTAGCTTCAAGATGGAGCCGATGACATGAGCCAGTGCTCAGAAAGGGAAAAGTGGATGAGATGTTTGGAGAACTTTCCAAATCCAGTTTGTTGGGGAGAGCAGTTCTCTAGGAAGGCAGCAGACCAGCTGGGGTGGGTTGGAAGCAGCCAGGAGCAGGGCTTCTCATGCTGTCACGTGCACATGGTGACCCAGGGGTCTTGTTAAATGCAGCTTTGCTCCGGTGTCTATGGTGCCGGCCCCCAGGATGCCCTGGTCGCTGGATCACCCTGGTGTTTTGAGGGCCTTGCTTTCCTGGCTTGGGGTGTGGACTTCATCTGGCAAGCTCAGGACTGCACTGGTGGATTCTAAGCAGGGAAATAAGGCTTTAGAAAGCTGATTGCTGGTAGTATCAGATGCTCAGAAGGGAGTTTGGCCTTTGGTTCCTTTAGCTCCTAACTTTAACACTCAACGCTCAGAATACACTGATGCATTTTGGGTTCAGGCAGGAAAACTGAAACTACCTTTGTTACTTTATCAGGGTTAATTTTGCCCTTGACTTCTGATCGCCACGTATCCATCAGAGCTGTCTAGAAACTGTTCCTCCCCCTGCTCCAGGACTGGCCAGAAGCAAAATCTGTGCTGTTCTCTAGGGGTTCTAAAAAGGAGCTGAAATGTTGGCTTGATGTTGGGCGATCCTTATGGGCCTGTCTTGGTAAAGGCTGGGCTCCGTCACCCGGCACGTTCTGGATCACTTTTCCACACAGGCAGATCTGCTCAGGGAATGAAAAATGCTGCTAATATCAGCCTGAAAAAAGTCATCAGGAAATTAAATCTGTGGCTTTAAAAAATATCCCACACTGCTTTCTGGCGCTGCTCAGTCTCCCAACAGGATCTCTCTCTCTCTCTCTCTCTCTCTCTCTCTCTCTCTCTCTCTCTGCCTGGGGGCCTTCTTCCGGCCTCCTCCCCTCCCTATCTGGTCCTCCCGCCCTGGGTCCCCTCCCCTAGACTCCCCTCCTCCCTTTCCTTCTTCCTTTCTCATCCCACAGGACCTGCTTCTTTCTTCGCTCTGGGCTTCTCCTCTGTGGCTTCAGGCTTCCCTTCCTGCCTTCGGGCCTCCAGCTTTTCCTCAGCGCCACAGAAGCATCTGTCTGTCTCCTTTTCACTTCCCATCAGGGAATCCTAAATGCTGAATAGGCCCTTCAGACAAGGTCCTGAAGGGGACTTGGCTGGGGCACTGGGGGAGAAGGAAGAGGGGAGGAGTGCCAGGACCTGCCAGGACCATACAGAAGCCCATTGATAGGCAGCCCCTCAACACAGACAACCCAGCCCAGCCTCCATGGCTCCGGGTGGAGAAAGGTGTCCCTTGAGGCGGTGGCCAACATCCTGGCCATCATGAATGACCTCAGTGTCTCTGGCTGGTAGGGGACCTTCACGCGGTCCCCTCCGAATCCTTCAGGCCTGTCAGCCCCACCATCGGTGTGAATATATTCGTCTTGAAAATAATCTGTCAGTACATCTCCATCAGCAGTGCTGATTTCATTAATTGGAAGAATTAGCTCTTTGTAGCCAATGGAAGAACATGGAGCCAAAACACACGGAACGCTTTTCCCTGGTGACCCACAGACCCTTGGACGAACTCCTGGGTGCCAGGAAAATGGATTGTTTTGCAGAAAGAATATCATTGGGTGTTTATTTAACATCACTCTCCATCCCCCCACCCCTCCCACCCCCACCCCAAGACCTCTGAAGCCTTTCACATCTGGCTGCTTTTCTTCCTTCACTTTTTTTTGTGTAGAGCCAGGGCAGGGAGGAAACTTCATCAGCCTGAAAACATCCAGCAGCAAAGTGTAAATTAAATGTGCAGAGAGGCCAGGAAAGGGGAGTCTTACATCCTGGGGGTGTAGGAATACGGAGACTGTGTCCTCACCCCCAGTCAGTATGAGCAGACCTGCTTCTGGGCCCTGCATCTGCCACTAGTAGCTGTGTGACCTTCGGGAAGATACTTAACCCTTCTGAGCCTTAGTTTCCTTACTGGTAAAATGGGACAATAAACACATACTCATAGGGCTGTTAGAGGATATAAAGTGTTTGGCACATAGTAGACACTTGATTGCTGGTAGCTACTACTATTATTGCTGGGATCAAAGTCAGAACAGAATCCCACTGTCCCCATATCGCAGGGACCCACGATTGCTGGCTCTACTCAGGAAGACAGATGGGCAGAAGTACATCCAATGGGGGAGACAGATGGGCAAGGGGATATAGACAGATGGAACATCTCATGGGGAAGGTGGATTTATGACAACCCAAAGGAGATACTGAGAGATGGTTGTCCTGTGGGAGGGACAGATGAACGAGGGTCCAACAAGGAGACAGAGAGATGACAGGCCAAAGTGGAAGACAGATGGATGGCAATTTCATAGTGGAGTGGGGGCTGGGGAGTAGGCAACCTCATGATTGGTGAGAACAGATGAACAACATGCTGCTGATGGTACCTGGGCTTCCTGTTTCGTCTCTACTCCTCGGACATGGGCATCCCTGAATTCAGAAGAACCCCAGGGGCTCTGTGGGCATTTGAGGGAGGAGGGAGTGTCACTTGACCTGAGAAGACACTAAATACCAGGGTCAGCCTGGCTTCTGTTCGTCCCTCCTCACACAGCCAATCCCTGGGTGGCCCCACAGATAAAGGCTCAGCCCTGATGAGAAGGAGGAGGAGGAGGAGGAAGGGGAGAAGGAAGAGGAGGGAGAAAACAGTCTTGAAAGCAAAGGGAAATAAAAACTGGCTAAGAGTTTTATTTATTTAAAATAAAGGTTCAGTTATGCTTGACTGTAAACATGCTGGCCCATCCCTCCCTCCCTCGCTCTGCTCTGCGTGGCAGAGGGCTCGGACCACACAGCGAGCTGGGGCAGGAGGCAGAGAGCAGGCCAGAGGAGGCTGTGGGGAGGCGTGGGACTAGGGTGCCTCAGGTGTGGGGAGGAGAGAGGGGTATGGGAACTCAGTGACCTGCTGAGCACAGCTAGGCTGGGCTGGTCCGAGGCCCCCTGGCCCTCCGCTCCCAATTCTTCAGGGCACGGACCCGTAATAGTCCAAATGTCATCAGCTCCACAGGCAGCACGCACAGGCACTCAACTCAACGTGCGATGGGGATGGGCATAGACAGGCACACGGACACCACAGGTGCACAGGCTTCCCTCTCACCTGCCTCCGGCTGTGTTTCTCCCTTTGTCAGAGAGAGACAGCAGGGTCCTGGAGGAGGTAGGCGGGACTCCAGCTGTGAGGTTTGCTATTGGAACCGAAAATTCTCCTCTGCTTTTTGTGCTCTTTCTTTCCAGTTCTACCTGACTTCCTTCCGTGTTTTTCAGTGACTGAGCCATTTTGGGTGCTGTTAAGAACCTATGAGCTCCCTAGAGAAGGGAAACGGTGTGGATGGAGAAGAATCTGGAGTAGAGACAGATCTGGGGGGACGGGGGGCGGGGGCTGCCTTGCCGATCCTTTATGAAGAGTTTGCTGGGACCTCTGTTGGTGGCCCAACTGGTCAGGGAAGGGCTGTGGTATGCAGGGTCAAGAGGGAATAGGCAGGAAATGTTTGTGATAAGAGGCTTCCCCTCTCACAAGCTCCCCTCCTTTCCAGACCCAGCTGCGGGATGAGGACACAGGGAGCTTTGGAGGCTGCAAGAGCCAGCCTTTGGGGCCGCGGCAGGATGGGCTGCATTTGCAGGGGCCCCCGGGGCCTGAAGAAAGGCAGCACTTGGGGATATGACCCTGGGAACCCAGCCAGGGCTGCCTTCCTTTGGGATCAGGAACTTCAGTCAGACTTCATAAGGCTAAATCAATCCCTTAAGAAAAAAGAAAACAAATAAAACCTTGGGGTTTGTTAATCCACGTTGCTGAGCGGGCAGAGCGGGTCTAACTAAGGCCTGGCCCCAGGGCATTTCTTGCTCCAGGTTGGTCCCACTCGGAGCCATTCATAACGTTAACCAGGAAAAATGTACCGAGGAGGGCCAGGCTGGAAGCTCTGAGAAGGAATCCAACCCAAGAGCGTCTTCTGCAGGGGTTGGAGTTTCAGGAACGCATGTCATGCAGCTATTTGCAAAGCTCTCTCTGCTCCCTGGGCTCCTACTGTCTCCTGTTTGCTCCAGGCCCAGCAACTTCACCATCTGTGGTTGGCTTGGCCAGCTCACAAAGGAGCATCCCAAGGATGGGGGCCAGGCTTTGGGCCTCCTGCTATTGTACCAGTGCCTCTTCTTAAGGATTAGCAGCTTCTATCTACCCCTTGGGGCTGCACTGTAAATGCCTGTGTAATGCTAATTTGTGGTTGGCAGGAGATTGATTGGGAAGGAGCTGAACAATGACAAGAGGTGGCTGAGCTCCCTCCTTCTCCTGGAGGGATTGTGTGTGTGTGTGTGTGTGTGTGTGTGTTTGTGTCTGCTAGGAGGCATGTAGCAACAAAGGCACAGAGATGATTCAAAGAGAGGATGAGAAGTGCACAAGCACAAATTCAGAGGATTTTTTGATAGGAGTGGCAACCCATCCCCTTTTGCCATGTTCGATTTGTCTTTAGCAAGTCACCAGGCCTAGCCCACACGTAAAGGGAAGGATGACTTATAGGAGGCAAGAATCATGAGAGCCATTTCAGAAGCTGCCAGGACACTTAGAAAGATCCCAGCCAATGCCTGTGACAAAGTAAGTGCTTAGGAAAAGATATTGTTCCTTGGTCCAGTGACATGGTCTGGGATGTGTGCTGGTTTCCCCTCAGTGGCCCTGGTCTCTGCTGTCCCATCTTCACCCCTGTTGAAACTGCTGGGTGTTTTCGGAAGGTATTTCCCTGCACTCTCTGGGTGTGGGCGGCAGACAGAAGATGGATACTAACTCATGCTCACACTGTCTTCCTAACAGCCTCCTCATGAACGTGTGTGGTCTTGCATTGTGGTCAGCGTACAGATAGTTTAATTTCCTGCTCACCTGCTCGGTGGAGGCTCTGATTTCTTCTTGCATTTTTTTTTCTCCTTGGGCAGCCTGTGGGCAGGTATTTCTGTCTGACCATCTGGTAGCCATTCACCTTTCTGGTGGCCTGAGAAAGGAATTAATTTCGCTTGTTTCTTTAGCCCTATCTGCCTTCTGTGATGGCAAGTTACCTTTATCACCTCTTAAAATTCTTACGACAGAGGACAGACGAGGACATTCGTCCTTCAGGCTATCTGCCAGGATTCTTTAGGTTCCCCAGCTGTGTGCAATGGCAGCTCCTCCTTTGGTTTTGCTCCTCGGGTCTTTCTTTTGCATGAAGGCTTTAAACATCCTAGATATACTTCCACATCTGTGCCTCCCCACCCACGGCCCACAGTGGTGAATTCAGCGGGACTACACCAAGCCTAAAGTACTCAGAAAACAGCAACTGGAAGAGAAAAATCTGACCCCTGCCCTCACCCTGTCCCTTGGAGACTCCTGAGGCCTTTGGCCTCCTAATTCTGGGGAAGGGGGGGGTAATTTGGGGAGAGCAGGGTATGGGAAGATAGAGGAAATTCCTGGACAAGAATGAGGTGGGTGGGGCCTCTTTATCCTGCGCCAGCTCTATGGTTCGAGGGCCTACTGTCTCCCCTAAGGCCTCCAGAAGGTGGAGAAATCCTGGATTGAAACCCCCCTACCAGATGGGGCATCAGGGGCTTCTATTCCAGAGTCTCAGCTCAGCCCACCACACGCTGCTGGATTTTTGGTGGAAGGAGTGTTGAAGAGACAGTGGTCATACACTGGGCGATCTGGCCCTAGAAAAAGGCACTTCTGATAAGTGTCATGATATGTGTTTCCTCAAAATGGTGCTGCATGAAGGGGATGACTAATATCCTGGTCCGAATGAAGGCAACATTTTCAAAGTCCTCCACACACCATTGATATACTCATTTCTAACAGGTGAATGGACATGGTCACCATTTCTAAGGCCTGTTGCTCTAGTGTAGTGGTCAAGAATGTGCACTCTGGTCAGATAGGCCTTGGTTTGAATCCCAGGCCCTTCATTTACTATTTATGTGACCAGAGCTAGCCTCTCAAAGTCTCAGTTTTGTCATCTGTCAAATGGCTAGGTGATGGTTTCTCTTCTCATAGGGCTGCTATGAGGATTAAAGTAATAAATGTAATAGTATACAGAGCATAGATGCCCTGTGCATAGTAAGCCCTCAAAATCTATTATTAGTTTTATTATCTCTGCTCCCAGAACCTTCTAGCAGCTGAAGCCTCGGTTTTTGGGATCTTACCATCCTCATTATACATCTTACCTGATGGAGACTATTTCTTTACCCCCTCCCCTCCCTTGACTATAGGGCATTTGATGACCCTTACATTAATTTCCATCTCCACGATCCTCCCCATATGTGAATCAGTGTCTAAGTCCTATCAGCTCGTCACTGTGAAACGTCCCCTCAGGGCTAAGGGACAGTCCAGCTGGGAGGCCTCCCTCCTTATCGTTGATGACCTCGCTGTGAACCTTACTGAGGCACTGAGGAGAAATGTAAAAAGTTCAGACAAGTTGTTATTTGTCATCCCCCTTCCCCCCAAAGTTAATGGAATTTAACGCACACTCTAAAACACAGAACTGAGTCAAAACCCTTTTTGTCTGTAGCATAGAGTGAACGTTTCACTGGGGTGGAGAGCCTGGCCAAAGAAACCTCCCAGGAGGCCAGCTGGAATGTCTGTGGTGGGTCGGGTCTTTCAGCGTGAGAGGAGGTTAGACTAGGGGACAGGGAACCGTCAGTGTGGCCTGAGGCGCCATGGTGACCCCAGGCTATGTCCACAGCTGCTCCAGGCTGAAAGTTTCCTCAATTGCTACAGGGAACCCTGGCAGAGCAGTGCCCCATGAACAGCCAGTCATTCTCACTTGGCAACTGGCACACTGCTTTCCATAGCAACAGGACTCCCTGCTCTGTCCTCTCCGAGCCCCATCTCAGAAGCTTTTTGGCGTGGATATCAAGACCCGGGTGTGTAGTCTTTTCAGAGAGGATGAATCATCTGCATACTTTATCCAAATAGAATTGGGCTTTCTAAGCCCAAAGCTCTCATGCAATGTAAATAGTGATGCCGAAGGCAAGGATGTCAGGGTGTTAGGGAGGTTGGCTATGCTCCCAAAGCAGGAATGCTGAGTCAGTTGATGAGGCAGATTTTGATGAGTGCTGTGAATTACTGGTTTGGCATGGGATGTGGAATGGCTTTATACCAAATCATTGGTGGGGGGGGGGGGAAGGGTTGATATCAGCAGAGACCCCAACTCGCTTTAGAAAGAGGGGTGGTGTCTGTGAGCTCCTTCTCAGAGATCTGGAGAGCTTGAGGAATATGACAAAAGCCTCCTGAGGAGGGTGAAACTGATAAGCTGTCCCCTAAAGGGCAGAGGAGGATCATTCTTTCTCAATGATGACTGTCCTGCCAATCAGGAGCGGATAAAGACTATTTCTCAGGTAGGACAACAGAAGTGAGGGATCTGGGATAGGGTGATCTTCAGGTGGGTGGGGGTGAAATATCTGCAACTGGAGTGAAAATAGTCTTCCTTTCCGATTACTCCAGAAGAGGACAACACTGACTGGATGGTGGAAGATAGTTGCCTTTTGTACGGAGGCTGGATGGAGAAGGAGGAGAACAGTGCTGGAGAGCTCTGCAGGCTGACAAGTTACTGGGGGAGCTCAAACTTGCTTTGGGAATCTGACCATTGGTATAGATCAGTGATGGCGAACCTATGGCACGCGTGTCAGAGGTGACACGCGAACTCATTTTTTTGGTTGATTTTTCTTTGTTAAATGGCATTTAAATATATAAAATAAATATCAAAAATATAAGTCTTTGTTTTACTATGGTTGCAAATATAAAAAAATTTCTATATGTCACACGGCACCAGAGTTAAGTTAGGGTTTTTCAAAATGCTGACACACCGAGCTCAAAAGGTTCGCCATCACTGATATAGGTCTTGTTTTCTGTTTTGTTTTTGTTAATCCTCACCCAAGGATATTTTTTCCATTGATTTTTTTTTTTGAGAGAGAGAGAGAGAAACATTGATGTGAGAGAGACATCTTGATGGGTTGCCTCCTGCACACTGACCGGAGTCGGGGATCAAACCTACAACCCAGGTACATGCCCCTGACCAGGAATTGAAACTGCAACCCTTTGGTGTATGGGCCGATGCTCCAACCACTGAGCACACTGTCCAGGGCTTGCTTGTTTTTTCCCCCTCATCCGAGGATATGTTTTTATTTAGAGAGAGGGAGAGAGAGAGAGAGAGAGAAGAGAGAAATATTGATCAGTTGCCTCCAGCGATGAATCCACAGCCTAGGTATGTGGGTATGTGCCTTGACTAGGAATCCAACCAACAGCTTTTTGGTGTACAGGACAACACTCAACCAACTGAGCCACCCAGTCAGGGCAATGTGGGTCTTATTATTGCCTGGATTACTTCTGTTTCTGTATGTGTTTATAACAACTAAAGAGAAGGATGAACTGATCTCTGCAGTTTTTATTTTTTTTAAAATATATTTTATTGATTTTTTACAGAGAGGAAGGGAGAGGGATAGAGAGCTAGAAACATCGATGAGGGAGAAACATCGACCAGCTGCCTCCTGCACACCTCCCACTGGGGATGTGCCCGCAACCCAGGTACATGCTCTTGACCGGAATCGAACCCGGGACCTCTCAGTCCTCAGGTCGACGCTCTATCCACTGAGCCAAACCGGTTTGGCAATCTCTGCAGTTTTTATATGAGAAGATACAGTTAGTCTCTTTGATTTGAGCAGGTGGATGAGATTCCTAATTTCCATCTTTATGTTTGCCTGGAGGTTTTTACAGGAAAGGATCATTGATGTGGGCTTGAAACATGGTGCCTATGAATGGGATGTACACTCGGCGGGCCATGGAAAGAACTTTCCTCTGACAGCTGGAGACAGCCTTCTGTGTGGGTGAGTGGGGACATAATCCCTTTTATCCTGGCTTTGGTTTTCCTAATTACCTCTTTAGCAATGCTGTTCATGACTGCCACAGGTGTCAGACTTTGTATGGGCAAATGATGAGAGCGGACCAAGATCCTTGGTCATTCCTGATCCGTGTGTCTGGACCTTCAATACCGAGGGGTCTTCTTCTCCATTGCAGTTCCTGGCACTAGGGATGGGAGGTATTTGTTTATTTCTGAAAAAAGTCCAGAAAACAGTCAGGAAAGGCAGCCCCTCTTTTCAAATCCAAAAAAGAAGCTGCAGTGAAACAACTGGGGTGGGGATTTGTCATTGCTTTGGAAAATTGTCCTTTACATTTACAAGTCACAGGAAGTTGGCAGAGAAGAAACAGCTGGATTCTTGTCATCACCTTAGCTCTTGGCATATTATCTCAAGATACAATGCACTACTCTACACTTGGAAAGTGTGTAGAAACATGGGAAGTGTGTGATAGTGGGAGCGGAACACTGGGGTTTTAGACTGCCCCGACCAGCTGTGGAACCCTGGGGAAGTTGCTTTGGCTCTCTGGGTCTCTCTCCAGTTTTCTCCTCCGTTGGTGGGGGTAGGGAAAGTGGATGGACAGGGATTAGGGGATCTCTCTTCTATGACTCACTGGCCATAGCATGACCACGTGTCATACACACACAGCCAAAGATGTTGATTGCTCTCAGCAGCATTGCATTCTCCCCTCCCCTGCTTCCCCAGCGGGTTATCTTGCTGACTCGACTAACACAAACCCCATCTGGACACAGTCCAAACGCCAGATGTGCCCCCGATTAGTGTCGGTCTGGGGAATGTTTCCATGACTGAAAGGTCAGTGTCAGCTGGAAGTGCCCCGAGTGGGTGTCTGCCCCCCGCCCATGTCAGCTGCTAGAGTTGAACCTTCTATTATCTCACCGGCCAAGGAACTTAGGTGGGGTTGCGTGGGGGTGGGGGCTGGCCAAGTTCAGGAGGGCCTTGTTTTACTCACCTTCCTTCTTTGCTCTCTGCTGAAGGGCAGAGTGTGGTTTTGCACTTGGAAGAGACCCCAGGGGTGTGCAGAGAGGGAAGTCCTGCTGGTGTGTAACTGAAAACACTTTGTTCCCCTTTAGGTCTGCAATGTGCTCATGTCTCTTCTGATTTTCTTATGGCGGCCGTCACCTCCACTATGGAAAGAAAAATGAACAGTAATGTTGTGATGGGCCGGGCTGCCATGTTTTACCCTATTTACAGGTCATTTTAAGTATCGCTTCTACACTTCAGACAGGCTTTCATGTTTAATTTCACTCGTGTAGGGCTATGCTAGGCTTTCCTCTAGGTAGCAATGAAAATTAAACACAATTGAGTTTGATGTGTACCTTATTGATTCCAGACCCATTTCAGTAGACTGTGACACTTCAGCGACCTGCAAATTCTACACATTAGAGTTCATATTTTATACAAACGCCGTACATCCAGGACATGGATTCGAATTTCTATCAGCAACATCCAACTCCTAACAAAAGACACAGGGCAGAAGATGATGGTGACTGAAGAAGATGCATTGCAGATGATATTTATGGTCATCCCCTATGAAAAAAAAAATCGTGAATAATTTCATGGAAATCACACCCAAGAGGGAGTCATAATTCCCTCAATTCCACATTGTTCTTTGGGTTCTCTGTAGCCTGCTTCTTCTCCCACAAGTCACCACAACTTCCTTTCCAAAGGATGGTTGTAGGAGAGGGGAGAGGTTGTGTGCTAGCCTGGCTTGGGAACTACCAAGTAGTACAAAGTGCTCAGCACTTTTGATTGATTATGTCCTGTTAAAGCAGAGTGTGTGACTCTGGCCCATGGTTCCTCTGGCAGAGGCATCGAAGGCTACTTGAGCAAAGGGAACAATTGGTAACAGAGCAAAGCGGGGTAGGCGGGTTCTGACCAGGCATTGGTCTCAGGGATTGTGTCAATCTCTCTTTTGCAACTGAGCTGGGACTTAGAGGCATTATTCAGGCCGAAGTGGGAAAAGGGGAATTTTTACTAGAGGGCATGGCCTTCTGAGGCAAGGGAAGAAAGTTCCCAGCTGGGGCAAGGAATAGAGGGAAGTCAGAACAGCTTGTGGAGAGTGGTATTCCCCTCGGGGGGTCACAGGGCCATTTGTAAAATGACGCCTAGATGTTGGTGTACAGCCAAGGCTGCACATTAGCATCACCTGGGGGGAGCTTTTACAATCCCTGATGCCCAGGCCCCACCTCAGACCAATTACACCAGAATCTCTGGGGTGGGACTAGTTTTCAGGGCTCCCAAGGTGATTCCAAGGTACAGGCAGGCTTGAGGCCCCCTGATCTACGACTTTCTAATCAAAATATGGCCCAAGGACTACAAAATATGGCCCAAGGACTAGCATGGTATCAACTGGGACTTGTTAGACATGCAGAATCTCAGGCCCCACCCCAGACCTACTGAGTCAGCACCTGCATTGTAGCAAGGTCCCTGGGAGATTTTTTTTTTTTATCCTCGCCCAAGGATATTTTCCCACTGATTTTTAGAAAGGGTGGAAGAGAGAGGGAAAGACATAGAGAAATGGATGTGAGAGAAACACGTCGATTGGTTGCCTCCTGCACACGCCCTGACCAGGGCCCGGGCCTGGGAGGAGTCTGCAACCAAGGTATTGCAATCTTGACCGGAATTGAACCTGGAACCCTTGGGTGTGCAAGCCGATGCTCTATCTACTAAGCAAAACCGGCTAGGGCACTGGGAGATTTTAAGTCTATTAAAGTGTGAGGAGCTATGATTCTCAAACTTTGCTGCACATTAAAATCACCGAGGGAGCTTTTGAAAATCCCAATGCCCAGGAAGCACCTTGTATCAATTAAATCAGAATTTCTGAGGGTGGGATGCAAACACCAATAGTTTTTTTTTTAATTGGTTCTCAGGTGATTCTGATGTGCATGGTTTCTCAACCCTGGCTGCATATTAGAATTTCCTGGGGAACTTTTAAATGCCCTACTCTCAGAAATTCTGATTTAATTGGCCTGAATAGGCAGCAAAAAGCTTCCTAGGTGATTTCAGTATAGAGCCAGGGAGAGCCCCTGAACCAGAATGTTGGCCCAACTCACCGAAGGAACAGCCAGCTTAAAAGCCTTGCTCCAAGTCAATGGGTCCAAGAATACCTAAAGGAAAGGAATGACCAGACCATGTCTAGACTTATCTGGTCTCAGGGCTCTTGATATTTGATCTCCTTACATGTGACAATTACTATACTCTTTTATGAGTTCAAATATTTGTGTGCCTCTTTACTCTTCTAATAAAGTCCCTTTTGAAAATTCAACCTCAACTTAACTGAAATAAGGGGCAAAAGCATTGGTCACATCTGGACCACAGGAGCTGGGAGCAGCTGAGGGATCAGAGGAGATGGAGGCAAGAGGGGTCATGACAGGGAGCTCGACTGAGCCAGGGATTGTGATTTTTTTGTCCCTTTGACGCTGTGGCACTCTCTCACCATTGCCAACATGACTGTGAGTCAGGTAGTTCTATAGAAGGTTGCTGGATTTAGCAAATAACACAAAGGTGCTAAGTAAAAATTGAATTTTACGTAAATAATGAACTATTTTTAATATAAGTATGTCCCATGCAATATTTGGGATGTACTTACAGTAGAAAATTAGTTTGTTATTTACCTGAAATTCAATTTTAACTGGCTATCCTATGTTTTATTTGACAACTCTAAATTCTCAGTGTTAGGAAATCTGCCCTGAGATTTTCTCTAGGGCTTCAGTAGGGCCCTGCCATCTGATGTGAAGTCCTTGAGTGTTTGTTTGAACCCTGTCCCTGAGAGGTGCACCACCCTGGGTTTTACAGGGGTTGCTCAATACCCGCAACCTAGCACCGGCAGGGATCTGTGGGGGATTGCCTATGGATAAAATCCTTGCACTTCACCTCTTCCAGCTCACCTGCAGTCCTTGGTGTTGAGATGATTCCTGGGTGTTCCTCAGAGGTACCCTCTTCTCTCACTGTCTCTTGCTCAGTTTAGGCTGCATGTGTCCAAGAGGAAGGGAGCTGAAAGGCCTTGATGGGCAGGAGGCGACAGTGTTGAGCCGATGGTGACTCAGACATATGTAGGGAAAGGGGGGTAGAGAGGAAAGCATGGTTCATAGTTGCAGCCGTGGCATGTCCCCGAAGTGGCTGTTCAGTGTCTGAGCTTGGTGTCTGGCTTTCTGCAGAGCCTGCTCCACCGAAACGTGTTCAGAGTCAAAAGTGCAGTTTCCTGTTCATTCAGCTCCAAACAGCTCGTTCCCTGCTGACTTCAGAGTGTGTGGGGCCTTGAGGGAGGGCAGAGGGAGGCAGAGTGGGAAAAGCCAGCTGCCAGCAAGAGGCACAGACACATGAGAGATGTGCAGAAGCGGAGCAGATGGAGGGTGGAGAGAGGGGGAGAGAGAGACAGAGGATGGGGGAAGATAGAGAGGGAGGCGGAGGATAGAGAGAGGCGAGCATGTAGAAGGGAGGAATGGAGGCAGAGGCCTGATTAGGTAGCTGGAGATGTCAGAGACGCTCGGGATGATCAGGAGGGGGACCCTTTGCTCCTCCCTCTAGCTTGGCCCGCTGAAGATCTAAGCTGGTGCCGGTCTCTTCCCTGAAGCAGTCTCTCACCCAGTTAGCCTCAAGGAAAGCCCAGGAGGGCTTGTGCAGACTGAAGAATAGGCTGAGCCGAATCCGGAGGCCATGCTCATTTTCTCTGGGTGCCCAGAAGGTGAGTGCCCCTTCGTGGGGCCATGTGCTGGACAGACCCCGTAGGCACAGCAGAGGCTGGAGAGCTGGCACGCCCCCCACAAGAACACACACTCACAATATCTACTGCGGGAAGTCCTCCCCCTCTCCTTCCTGACACCATTGTCTTCCCAGAATAATAAATCACCGCAGCTTAATAAAGGTCACGGACTTGGTTTCGTGTTTCTTCTGGGATTCAAGTCTCAGGAAATCCAAGCTCTTCTCTGTCTCCTTCTGTTTTCTGTTCTCTCTGGCCTCCTTCCTGACGGGCTGCCGTGGGGAGAGCAGGGTTTTCCAGAGCATCTTTCCCCACAGGCACCTAGACATGGTGTGGGGAAGACTCTCAAGAGAAACCTCAGTAGCTGGTGGTAAATTAAAATGATAAACGGGCTTTTTGCCTCGCAGACAACTTAGTTGTGGGCAGGAAGAGTCAGAGGTTCTCTGGAAGATCGGGAGAGAAGCCAGAGAAGGGAGGACGAGCGGGAGGGAGGTGCTTCAGAACAGGGCAGATTTTGTGCAGCGCTGAGGTAGGGTTCCAGATGATCGGGACTGACTGGTAGATGGAGACGGGCTGGGTCTTGCTGACTGTTAGGGGTTTGGCGGATCACATCTCAGCTAGGGCCTGGCCACTGGCTCCAAGTCTGTTCTCTGTGACCGGAGTACACTTGCTTTGGAGACTTAGAGGCCTGGCCACTAGAGGAAGAATTGGCCTGGTCCTATGTGCCAGCAGCTCCCTCTGGAATCTAATTCAGAAGCACAGATCTTTGGCTAAGTTGTATGCTGGATTGTTGGACAGTGTGTCAGGTCCTGGGAACCCTGGAAGATGGGCTTTGGTGGCCTCTGGGGCCAGGCTCATATTCTCATCCCAGCCTAAGAAAGAACAGCTTGCCCCCCTGGCTAGCACACGTACCTCACTTAACTGGTGTGGGTCTGGCCGATTCTCATTTGTCTACCTCTGACTCAGCCCAGACTTGGCCTGAGGACCCTGAGTCTTTGCCTAGGGGAGACATCAGTGGGGAAAGATTCATGGTTGAACTTGTGTAGGATTGTGATGTACATTTCTTTCCATGGAGTTGGGGGTCCAAACTCCTGGCTAGTATGTGTTTAGGGGTCAAAGAAGGAGAGCTTAGAGGTGGGGGCATGGCTGGGATGACTGGTAAAGGAGAAAGGGCCCAGCTAGCTCTTGATTAGCCCCTACTCTTCATCATCTCCTGGCCCTTCTCCTCCTCCCCTGGCATTCCTCATATTCTGGGACAAGGTCTAAATTGGGCATTTGGATGAGACATTCCCCAGGAGCTGCCAACCTTCCAGGTTCCAGGGTGGTCACAGGACTCACTGGCTCCACGTCTCCTCCTCTTGGTTTGGCCCTCACCCTAATCCCCACCAGTGCCTGATGCCAATGTGTCACTGCCCACTGAGGTCCTTTTTTCTTGTGCCCGTTGCAGGCACTTTATGTGTGTGTGTATGTGTGTGTCTACACGTCCTCTTTGGACATTTGACTAATCCCTTATTGGCCCCCAGTGAGACGCAGTTTCCACAATCCTTTCCAAACCTGGACTTAGTGGTTGGAGAAAGTGTCCAAGTACAATTTGTTAAACATGTATAATTCTCCCCACCCATCAGGCATGCTGCCACTCCTTTGGGACATCTCTTGGGACCTCGGCCCTGTGTGCCTGCATCATGCCTGGAGTCCTAAGGTCTAGACTCGCAGGGGTGGGCAAACTTTTTGACTTGAGGGCCACAATGGGTTCTTAAACTGGACCGGAGGGCCGGAACAAAAGCATGGATGGAGTGTTTGTGTGAACTAATATAAATTCAAAGTAAACATCATTACATAAAAGGGTACGGTCTTTTTTTTTTTTTTTTTTTTAGTTTTATTCATTTCAAAGGGCTGGAGTTTGCCCACGGCTGGTCTAGAGAGTGTGCCTGGTCCAACCCCATCATGAGCAATTAGTCTGTTGCCTCTCAGAGCCCAGGCTTTGGAGCCAGCCAGACCCAGGTTCAAATTCTGACTCTCTTGCTTATGAGCTGATAACCTTGAGCTAGTTAATTTCCCTGAGACTCAGTTTGCTGATCTAAAAAGGATACTAATGAATGCCTTCTCTCAGGTCACTGTGAGGATGGGTGGGCTCATGGAAATGAAGCCCCAGGCACAGGTCTGAGCTCCTGGTCTCCGCTCTCCTCTCCTCACAGTTGTTGGAATAGAGCTGGGCTTGTGGTCAGCACCCAGAAAAGTGGCAGTGACTGATTCATGATTATGGAGCCTGCAATTATTGGGATGCAGTCCCTAAACAGGGAAATAGCTCTAAGCAAACCCATTAATTAGGGCCTGTTTGCAGTTCCTTTGTACGGGCTGTCATGTGTTAGCTCAGAAGCGCTCCAGGCCCTCCACCCCTCAGAGGCCATTCTGGTAAAATAATGACCAGGGGGAGGCTCGGCCTGAGGTGTGCAATTCCCACCTACTTGTGACCTTCACGCCCATCCTCCAGGAGCTGGTGCAATAAACAAGTTACCAGGTGACAAGCACAGCCCTCATAAAGTGGGGCCACTGCCTTGAGGAGACATTAAGCCTGAGCTAATGGACTTTGCCAGGGAGCAGGGACTCCCTGAGGCACAGGAGGACTATGACCTCATGGGGAGGCTTGGGCCAGCAGCTACTTTTTAAGGAAAAAAAAAAAGCTTTAAAATAAGAATAATAAAGGAAAAAGAAATACAAAAATAGAGCATTACAGAGATTATAACTTACATGTTTATATGTATCAGATTAATAAGTCCAAACCCAACATGCAATATAACTGTTATTTCACAATAATTTCAGGACGAATAAAAATATTTGTTGTTGTGCACTGCAAGCAAGCAGATGATAAGCTAAGCTAAAGGGATATAAATTTAAAGTAGGGTGATGAATGTGTGTCTGTCCTGGGACAGTCCCCATCCCATTCTATGGGGATTTATGGGTCAGCTCAGAACCAAGGGCCCTGGCCTCTGTGAGGCACTGTGGTTCTCAGAGTTAGGTGGGGCCCCGATTACAGAGACTCATCCCTTTGGGAAACTAAGGCCCATTTGCAAGCCATAGACTTTTTTTTTTTTATATGTTTTTTTGATTTTCTACAGAGAGGAAGGGAGAGGGATAGAAAGTTAGAAACATCGATGAGAGAGAAACATCGATCAGCCGCCTCCTGCACGCCCCCCACTGGGGATGTGCCTGCAACCAAGGCACGTGCCCTTGACCAGAATCAAACCTGAGACCCCTGAGTCCGCAGGCGGACGCTCTATCCACTGAGCCAAACCGGTTCTGGCAGCCATAGACCTTTAAACAAGAGGTGGGGCGGGCCTCCTTCAAAGGCGGTGCAACTTGTGGCTGGTGTGCATCTATGCTGTGCCAGCTTCTGCCTCCTGCACATAGTAGGTGCTGAGTAAACACTCTAGGGCCACCTGCTGCAGGCACAGTTACCAGGTTTCTATTCACTTCTGGGATGACTGCTGCCTTCCATACTCAATGGGAAAGGGAACTATATCTGACTTTTCCCTCCTGCATCCTCAGAACTCCATAAATAGATGTTGAAATGCATTGAATAGAAGTGCCATGATTCCCACACAAAAATCAGGTTCCTTTTCCTGAGCTTCTTTCCTCCATTCCAGATCCGTTTGTGTTGCAATTATGTCTGTTTCCTTGCCCTGGTCCGGTACAGGCTCTCAGCATCTCCTTAGTAGCCCAAGTACGCAGCCCAGTGACCGGCACAAAGAAGGCGCTGGGCAAAAACCGGTGGCTGAACTGAATGAACGGTTGGGTGAGCGAGTCTGCAGGGCAGGCCGACAGAGGCTGCCTCCCCCAACCGCAGGCCCAGCGCTTGGAAGCTCCGTTTCCTGATGAGTGTTTTCCTGTTTTACCAATCTTTGTCTGTCTCTAGAAGCCCATGTTCTCTTCTCTTGGTATCAGGGCACATCTGGTTGTTGGTACATGTTGCTTAGTTAGAGACTCTTAAAACAGCATGAAATTGTTAGCACGTTGCTCCCGCCTGCCAAGCTGTTCTCGAGACTCAAGCTTTTGGTGGATTTGGTTTTCTGTTTGTTTTCTGTTTTCACGCAGTTTAGAAAATTGGTCTGTGACAACCTTGGGGGAAATAGGCCTGTCTTGAGCTCTGCCAAGGAGAGGGCGAGCCTGAGATGAGGGCTGGGGAGGGGTGGGGGGTGGGGTGGGAATCAGCGTGGAGAGGCACTGAGAGTCCTTGCTTGCGTACCCTTTTCTTACATTTGGATTCAATGCTCAGGCTAGTTTGATGTACAGGGAGAAGGATTCCCAAAGGAGGTAGAGGGGGCCTGGGTGGTACATCAACATGGAGCAGTGTGGTACCTTTAGGTTATAGAGGACCTAGATGTGCTCTCTCAGAATAAATGCTCTTGGGGTGGGGGCTGTGAAGGAAGATGCCCCTACCTTGTGCATGGGATTTCTCTGCTATCTTGGGGTGTCAGCAGCACCAGGACTCAACTTTCCCCACATGGCTCCAATATGCCATCCTCCTCTCCCCCCTCTTGGTAGCTCTTGTCTCTTGGCAACATTTTCTCTTTCTGGAAATGATCTCATCTGGGGAAAAGTCTGGGCTAGTGTGGTTCCCCTTGAGTGGTAGTTGCTGTCCTTGCTGGGCATGGAGACCCAGCCTCCGCCACTCCTGGAGGGTCAGACGGGACGCAGGGAAAGGCAAGTGGAAAGGTTCTGGCACCCCAGGCACGACTCATTTGACTTCTAGTGGTGGAGATGAGACTAAGGAAGTGTTCTTTCATCAACATGCCTACAGCAGCACCCCCTTCCCCCAAGCACCATGCCTTGTCTTTGGTACTCTCTGTTCCATCTCTCGCTACTATTTTAACATCTCTCCTTTCATCCTTTTCCACAAGAGCATGGCCTCCATGCCAGCCTCAAACCGCTCCTTAGAGCAGTGGTTCTCAACCTTCTGGCCCTTTAAATATAGTTCCTCATGTTGTGACCCAACCATAAAATTATTTTCGTTGCTACTTCATCACTGTAATGTTGCTACTGTTATGAATCGTAATGTAAATATCTGATATGCAGGATGATCTTAGGTGACCCCTTTGAAAGGGTCGTTCGACCGCCAAAGGGGTCGCGACCCACAGGTTGAGAACCGCTGTCTTAGAGGATGGTTCTGGGCTGTGCTGCTGGGTTGCAGGTCTTTGTGAACAAGTCTGAGATTTCCATCCATCCTGAATGAATCTCAGAGCACAGCCTTGAGGGCCCTGCTACAGAATGAATGTTTGTGTCCTCCCCAAACGCATATTTTGAAACCTAATCCCCAAAGTGATGGTATTAGTAGGTGGGGGCGCCTTTGGGAGGTGCTTAGGTCACGAGGGTAGAGTCATCAGGAATGATTAAAAGAGACCTCAGTGAGCTTCCTTCCCATTCTACCATGTGAGAGCACAGCAAGAAGACGGCCAACTCTGAACCAGGAAGGGGGCCCTCACCAGACACCGATCTGCGGGAGCTTTCATATCAGAATTCTAGCCTCCAGAACTGCGAGAAAGAAAATGTTTATTTTCAAACCACACAGTCTGGGGGATTTTTGTTATAGCAGCCCAAATGGACTAAGACATCCCTAAAACCTAAGTTCTCTAAGGGAACCCTTGCTTATTTGGTATGTACGCTGTTCCAGACACAGAACGTGTGGGTCAGATGTGATGACCTGCCCGAGCCATGCAGGTGGCATGTGACACAGTGACAAAATGACCTTTAAAGGCATGTCTGTCTGATGCAAAGCCCTTCTCATTCCTCTGCTGTGAGGGCTCATGAACTCAGGAAGAAGAGGGATTAGAGTGCTTTGATTCAGAGTGTGTCACCCTGCCCCAGCCTGGTACTTCTGCTCTCACTTTCTCTCTTTCATTCCCCAGCTCCGCTAAGCCTTGCCATGAAGTCTATATCAAGCATGTCAAACTCATGTCCTGCAGGCCACATGCCTCATTTATTTGTAGCCTTTGAGTTTGACATGCTTGGTCTACATCGAGGCAAAATGCCCTTTGTCACCACTCTTGAGTCTTAGTTAAATATATTAAAATGGGTCTTTAATTTACAAAGTTGGAGGAAGGGAGAGAAGTACAAAAAGATACCATAGGGAGAGTTTATAAATTTCAAATTCTGAATGTTTGGTAAGGGTTACAGGCACATGATGCCATATTTCAACCCAGCCACATCTTGGGGATCCCTGAATGTGGTTCCTTATCAGGCTGTAGGAAATCTCCCCTCCCTTCTCCGTCTCTGCCTTCTCACCTGGCACGGATTTCAGGCAAGTGTCCCTGTCACATGACTGGGGTTCCTGAACTGGAATCCGTGGATGGACTTCTAGAGCCTATGAATTTCCAGAAATTGAATGAAAACAATGTGATTGCGTGGTTGAACATGCTTTTCTTGGGGAGCCTGTTCACACATTTCATCAGATCCACAGAGAAGTTGGTGACTTCCAATGTCTAAGAAGCCCTGGAGGTGCACGTGGAACTGCCCCGTGAGAAATTCACCTGAGCGCTCAGTGCTAGGGCAAGTTTCCCTTCCTCTGGAGGCACTGGTATGTTTCTCCTCCTGTAATCAATTTTCTACCCATGACACATGAAAGCATTCTAACTCATTCCATTTTCATTTTCTAAAAATATTTCTACCCGGGTCAATTCAACTTCGTGTAAATAGTATAGGGAGAGCTGATTCCTCAACTGATTAATCAGCTTTTTTGTTTTTGTTTTTTCACTAAAAACATTCTTATCAATTATTGTTTCTGCCATAGGAAGTTTTCTATGGTGGCTGTGATATAGAGTGAATGTAAAGCAACGGAAAGGGAGAAGAGACAAAGCCTGCAGTACATTCAAATGTCCTTGGGGGACAAATGTCCATAGGGATGGGGTCAAAGTGTCCTGTTTCAGTCTCTCCACCAGGAGAAGGTCTGGGGGAGGAGAAAGCAAGCCCCTTATTGAGTGAAAGGAAGTGGCCACCATCATGGGTTGTTGTGCCTTCGCCAGGAAGGACACATTTGATAGGAAAATGGAGACATCATCGAATTCGAAAGATCCCTCTGAGCAGTCTCCTTCTTCTAACCACCCAAGTGAGGCCCCAGTGTGATTCATCATGAAGTCATTTTTGTCTGTCGGGTCCTGTAGGTTTCCGTTCATCAGGAGTCACTCAGCACTTACTCTCACTGCAGTGCCAGGGTGACTCCTGGCTCAGGTGGCAGGGACCCTTGGGACACTTGCCTAGCTTTAGAAACATCTCTGCCACTTACCTTTATGGGCCCCATTTATTTATTTTAGTAACTACTGAAGGATAATTGGGTAAGGTGGTGTGGTGCAGTGGTAAGAACAAGGGGTTTGGAGTCAATCAACCCTTGTTCAAATCCAAGTCATGCAACCTTTGCTAAGAGACACATTTAAACACTGTTCTTCCTCACTCTTCTCTTAAGGGCAGGGCACAACCAAGGATGTTTACTGAGCCCCTGAAATAGGGGCATTTCCTCCCACTATTTCCTACACAGCAGCTCGGGCAGGGTAGGCCTAATCTAGGCATTAACCATCTCTACACTGGGCTCATACTTGGTCCAGCCCAGTTCACTGAGATAAGGGTGTTGGGTCAAAGACACAGCTAGGCCGATGTGATGGCTGGAACTCTAGCAGCAACCTTAGAACATGAGAATGAGAGGCATACTGTAGCCTAGCAGAGCAATAGGCTGGACCCAAAGGATTGAGGGAATACCAAATAGCCTTGGATTGTCAGCTTCTAGTGTTTTTTTTTTAATTCAGAAACAAAACAAAACAAAGCAACAAACACTTGTCTTGTTTTAATCACTGTTGTATAGAAACTAACTGTTACTATCCAGGGTCACTCATTTGGTTTCTGGAGTCAGATTACCTGCGTTGAAATCCCACCTCCATCATTTTATTAACTCCAATGTGGGTAGATTTATTAACTTTTATAAGCCTTCAGTTTCCTTGATTCTAGAGGCTCCCTTCAACCTTGACAACGAATCCTAGGCTCTTTCTTCTTCCAGGAAGACTCCAGTTAGCCAG
Source organism: Myotis nattereri (assembly GCF_964212035.1). Lineage (NCBI taxonomy): Eukaryota > Metazoa > Chordata > Mammalia > Chiroptera > Vespertilionidae > Myotis > Myotis nattereri. The sequence continues at coordinate 62,915,099 of NC_138085.1, forward strand.
TGTTTTAACTAAGACAAAGTATGGCTGTGAGTCACAGAAGACTCCCCCCCGCCCCCCCCCCCCCCCAATAACTGGAGCTTAAACTAGGTGCATATTTATTTCTCACTCACATACATAGGTCCAGAGTTAGGGGGTGTAGGACTGTATGGTAGGTTCATAATCACCAGCTTGGCATGCCACCTCACGGTTTAATATGGCTACAAGAGCTCCAGCCATTGCATCACATGCTGACCAGCAGAAAGAAGAGATAGAGTAAGAAAAGCAAGCCTTTAAGGATACTTGCTAGAAGTTATAAATGCCAACTCCACTTACATCTCACTGACAAGAACTTAATCACATGTTTACTTCTAGTTGCAAAGGTAGCTGGGAAATATAGTATTCATTCTGGGTGGCTAGATGCCCACTAAAAATGTAAGCTTCTTTTGCTAAGAAAGGGGGAATTAATCAGGAATGGTCCCGGCCCCAATCAGAATGCAGTTTTCTAGAATCTTCCTTTAGCCTTGATCTAGAAGATAGTGGTGGTGGTGTTGGGCACAAAACATCTCTTTGTTTGTAAGGTGGCCAACTGGGAGCTCTAATAATGAACACACATTTAAATAAAAAGAAGATAAATACTGCAAGAGGAAATTATGCCCCCTGATTAGTATGGTCCTTATATAAAAGGAAAGCAGAAGCTTGACTACCTCACGATGTCTGTAAATGCCAGCATTTTCCCTCCAAGTCTTCTGAAATCTGCCAGAAATAACCAAGTTACAAAGAGAAAACAAAGAAATAGACAGATCCGGAGAAGCTGGAGCAGTGGAGACCGGGCACAGGAGCAGACATTCTGGGAGAAGGGAGAGAAGCAGCAGCCCCAGGTCAGAGGCGGAGTGGCTGAAGATGCAGACATCTCTGCTGAGTCTGGGTGCTGTGTTGGGGTACAGCCAGGTGGGGTGGGGTGGGGCAGAGGGGAGCGGGAGAAATAGAGAAGACCCAATAGTCATCGAGTCACACTTGAGGACATCTAAGGTCTTGACACCAGGCTGAAGGGAAGCTGGGCAGTGCAAGTCAGAAGTCTCAGGGGTGAGGAGGAAAGGATGGTTTTGGCATGTAAATATCTATATTGGCTTCTATGGTAAGGACCCAACACAAAGACGGTGGCCTGTTAGAATCATCCCAGTTACCAAGTAAGTGTCACACTTTATCACAATATACAGGAGTGGGCAAAAGAAGGTTTATAGTTGTGAGTATGCAAAACACAGAGTTTATTCTTATATTATTACTTATTAACTATTGTATTATTTATGGGTACTACAACTGTAAGCCTACTTTTGCCCACCCCTATATAATGCACATCAGTGACTCAGAGCAGTCCTGTCGTATAAACAAAAAAACAACTGATTTTCCCCTAGAGATTTTTATTTTTATTTTTTTAAACTAGGGAGCCTCTTTTTCATGGAACACCGATGAATTGCCTTTTGCTCTGGTGTTCCTCACAGCACCCTCTAGAAAATTATGCCACAGAGAAGTAAACCAATTGCCCGGGAGAAGTACTACTATTTTTAGTACTAAATTCAGACAGAGTTACCCCTGAGGATACTTAATAATGAAAACACTGTGTGATGTAATGAGCAATGTCTTCAACAGCCTTGTTCCCCCAAATATAATGATGCTTTTCATGGGACTGTTTCTTGTAATTACATTAAAAAATGCTGATGGCATCACACCAAAAACAGTTCAGCAAAAGCAATTCTGCTGGGGCCTATGTGATGCACTCCAGGTATCCGTGCTTCAGCTGCTCTGGCAGGATCCAGGGATTGGTGTTAGACACTCTGGGAGAGTCGATGAACTGCTTATCCTTCAAGCAATCCTCTCTGAATGGTGTTATTTCTCAGCAAGGCTTTTAAATAAATATTTAGTGGAGGGCATTTAAGCCGTCCTTCCTAGCTGGACCCGAAAGGCAGCGCTCAGCATTCTTTGTTGCCTTCTGAGTGCCTGTCCACATGTGTTAACTGATAATCCAGATGGGATGAGGTTGGCATCCCTTTGGAAGCTGACCCCTCCCATCACTGTCCACCAGGAGGACTGGGACTCTCTCCTGAAGTTGCCTTGAGCTCATTCCAGTGCATAAATGAATGAGCAAACCGGGCCCCCAAAGCCTCCCCCATTGACCATGGCTGAAGTAGTGCCCATGGCTAAGAATATTTTTTAAAAATATATTTTTATTGATTTTTTACAGAGAGGAAGGGAGAGGGATAGAGAGCTAGAAACATCGATGAGAGAGAAACACTGATCAGCTGCCTCCTGCATGCCCCCAACTGGGGATTGAACCTGCAACCAAGGTACATGCCCTTGACTGGAATTGAACCCGAGACCCTTTAGTCCTCAGGCGTGGCTAAGAATATTTAAGATTGGTATAACCAGACCCTTGCCACAGCCAAATAAAATCTTGGCAAAGCACCAGAGAATGCCTGGCTTTGGGCAATGCTACTGTCAGGACCTTGTCCAAAACAAACTCTCTATTAGTGCCAAGGTAACTAAATGAAGTAACTTGTACTGGGTTATTATTTATAAATCGGTTAAATTGTAGAATACCTTTCAGAGATAGCACATTAAACCTGGGACAGTTGATCTGTGGGCTCTCTTTCTGGAAATAATTGGCTGGCATGGCCAATTTATTTTCTGGTCACCTATAATTTGAGATAATCAAATGTCATCTCTGTATACAGGAATGCCTGTCTTTTTGCTCTGCATGGGATTGGAGGAAGTTGGGATTGGCATTTGGTACCTCCAGAAGATTATTAGGAAACAAGCTAGAAAAAAAATGATCCCAGAACATATTCCTCTTTGTACTTGTCTGGACATGTTTCACGATTAGAAGTTAAAACTCCCTGACGTGGGAGGTGGTTCCCATCGTTCCGAGCTGGTCTAGAGAGGCATCAACAGTCCAAGTTCTAAGTAGATGCCTAGGCAAGGGTCCGTTCCAGGTCAACAACAGTTGCACATAATCTAATATGCACTAGGGATTGAATGTAATAGTGATTGATTGAGTGAGTGTTCCAGTGGATGGAATAGCTGGGTTGAAGCTTGCATGCTCCCTAAAGTGTAAGAATTTGATATTTGCTGAAATATGCACTTGCTTTGCTGACAGTGCAAACCTGGAGCGGGGAAAGAGCCTCTTATTAACGGCCTCAAGCATTTGAGTTTTGTTTTCCATCATGGAAGTGAAAAGAATCTTCTCTGTGTATGTGTATATGAGAAATAGGTCCTCCTCAAAAGCCAACTCCTGTTGCTAGGGAAAGAATTTGAAGAAGTTTAAGACAAAAGACATTTTGGAGGAATTAGAGTGAAATATTATATATAATAATAATAATTATATAATAATATGTAAATATTATTATATATATAATAATAATTTAGTACATGATAAATGTAGCATTTCCAATAAGAGGGAGAAAGAGTACATTTCTCAATAAATGAGATTGGGACCATCAAAAATTCATGAAAAAAATTGGCTCTCTTTTTTCTCCCCACATACAGAAAATAATTCTAGATGGTATAAAAAGCTAAACTAACCCCTCCCCCCCCTAAACAAAACAAAACAAGACAAAACCTTTCAAAATATTTGAAGAAAATATAAATGAATATTTTATTACTCTCAGAAGTAGCAACGGAAGCCACAAAGAAGACATTTGTTGTAATTGCATAAAAATAAAAACTTTTGTACAAAAAGGTATCACAAACAAAATTAAAAGGCAAAGGGCTAATAGCCACAGAATAGAGTTTCTATAAAAGAACCATTAAAAGACAAACAACCTAATAAGAAAAATAGACACAGAATGGGAATAGGCAAAAATAAAGAAGACACAAACTTGACTAGTATTCATAGAACTAAAAGCTATCAACGAGATGTTCTTCTAATATCAGATTAATACAAATTTGGAAAGATTTAAAATAGTCTTCATTACTGGGGTGGGGAAATTTTTTGGTGGAGGGTAAGCCCCATCCTGAGGACAGCGATGTGGCAGAGGCAACCAAACGTTCAGTGCGAAGTCACCTAACCCAGGCACACACTTGCACGTTTGCCCAAGGAGGCATGTGGAAGGATGGTATTTTGCAACGTTATATGAGGGAAATTTAGAAACACCTGAAATGCCCATTCACAGGTATATCCCTGCCATGGAATATGGTACAACACTGAAAAGAATGAGGGATGTATGGGCAGAGAGAGGGCTGCCAGAGAGAGGAGAAAGTGCAGATTGCCGTATCACGCGCACAGCATGATACCATGTGATACCATTCCAAAGGCATGTAGAAGCAAAGACAGAGGTCTGTAAGAAACAGGTCACACCAATTGTGCATGTGTATCCTCTCAGTAGAAAGTTCGATGAACCAGGGAGGAGATTGGCGAAGGAGAACTTTTTTCTCTGCCTTGTATGTTGCTTAACACTCATACATGAGGGTGTTTGTATATTACTTGCATATTTAAGAAACGAGTAAGGAAAATAACATACACAGGCTGGAATATGGGATTTCACAGTGGCTTGGCCATCCAAATGAGCGATGCTGTCATTCTGCTATACATTCACTCATCCAGTTAGTAAATTTTTTGAGTGCCTACTATGTGCCTGACAGAGAAACTAGAGAAATCGGATCTCTAAAACAATTTCAGTCAATGCTCTGGTTAGTATTAGTCAGCTTGGCCGCCATAACAAGATACCGTACACTGGGTGGCTTAACGGAAATTTATTTCCTCACAGTGCTGGAGGCTGCAAAGTCTGACATCATGGTTGGGTTCTGGTGAGAGTTATCTTCCCGGCTTGCAGATGGCTACCTTCTTGCCGTGCTTTCACATAGTGGGGGGAGGGAGGGATGGAGGGAGGAAGAGAGAGACAGAGAGAAAGGTATCTCAAGAGAGCTCTTCATTTTCTTATAAGGACACTAATTCCATCATGGGGGTCCTACCCTCATGATCTCTCAAAGGCCCACTTCCAAAGACCATCACATTGGGGTTTAGGGCTTTAATATAGAAATTTGGGGGTGGGCACACACTCTCAGTCCATAATAATACTATACCCCATATGACGTTAAAAATAACAGAGACCGCAAAGTATAATAGATGTAAAATTACATAGCTAGATCACCACATGCAGGATGCACAGAGGAAATTGAACTCTGGATACCATCTTACCCACTTTGAGAGTATAAAATGGTGAGGAAATGAAGAGGGAATATAGATCAGCAAAGAGCTTTCTCTGGAGAGAGCTGTTGCAGTGTGTGTGTGTGTGTGTGTGTGTGTGTGTGTTGGTAAAAGACACACAAGGCAGATAGAAAGATCAGCCACCCCCTCCCTTCCCACTGCAGCTTCCAGCCTAAAGTGAAGTGGAGCTGGGGGGTGGGGGAGAGGCATGCTCTTAAATCAGGTTGAGTTATTATACAGAAATGAGCATTCAAGTTACAGAATTAGGACTGTGTGTGTCACTTCAGGTGACTTAGTGTGTCAACCACCCAAGAATGAACTGAAAAGTTATGGACCTTTGGGAGTTTTTATTCAGTGGAAGAGGGAAACTACCCAAGTGGAACCAGGTTTAAAGAGATAATGAGAGACGAAAATAACACTGCGCTTTGATTATATCAGAAGTCATGCGTGGTCAATATACCGGTTACATATAATTGCTCATCAAGCAAGAGGCAAAACATTAGAGTCAGTGAGAAGGGAGGGTGATGTGTGGTGCCAGGCTACACACAGGATACCTGTGGCTTTTCATGTAAATGTGATTCTTGAGCAAGCCAGGAGTCTGCTCCCCTGATGTACCCCTAGCAGATGCCAAAGGTTTACTATGACACACTTTGGAAGATTTTCCCCAGAAAACTATCCAGTTAAAATGATCTCTTGGCACCTAAAGGATTAGCCTCCATTTATCAAGAAAATGGAGCTGTCTGGTTGGAATTTATTGCTAGTATTTTGAGACTCTGCTAAACCATTGTAGTCTCTGGAGATTGACGAAAGCCTCGCTGAAGGCACGCAGAAAGCATCTAGAAGATTTGCCAGCCCTGTTGACTGGGGGGAAAACATCTCCTGGCAGTCACTTCCATTCTTCCTCCTTCAAGATCCAGCTCAAATGTCACCTTTGTGAAGATTTCCCCATTTCTATGTCCATACTTCTTTCTCTGGGTTCCAGTTGAATGGTCTACATAGCTGTTATGGCGCTTGTATTGCACGGCCCATATTTATTTGTTAATCTGCCTCTCCCCCAAGATCTTCAGCTTCCTGAAAGTAAGAAATACCGGATTTCATCAGTTTTAAGATACCCATCTCCCCTCCACATTTTTACAATTCTGAAATTAGGATAACTTTTGATGGCATGTCATTGTTTAATTGGCAATATCTTTTTTCAGTGGTATGTACATTTTTTTCCAATTGTACATAAAATAATGGTACAACTCACAATAGATGCTTGACTTAGTTAATGAAATATGGCCCATCTAATTTACCTGTGTATCCTTAAACAGCCAGTACACGGTCTATTTTGCAGTAGGTGCTCCATAAGTACATGGAACTGACATGGTGTGGGTTTCACCAGCAGGTGCCACTGACCTGAGTAATTCTGGCGCTGGAGAGCAAAGCAATCGGTGATCGAGGTTGGGACTGCAAGCAACTTCCAAATGTTGAAAGGTAACCCAAACTTCTGTAATGACGAGATCCCCAAACTGCATAGTGGCTCAAACTCAAGAGAAATCTATGTCTGACATGAACTGTCCAGAACAGGTGCTCCTTTATAGTAGTGTCTGTCCTCAGCATGATGCTTCAGGGATACAGGCTCATCATCCCTCAGGGCTCCTCACTACCTTCCCCAGCCAGGCACAAAGGTAAAGTGGGCCTACCTTCTGCACACTCACTTTTAAAGTCTTGGTCTGGAAATGATTCCTATCACTTCTGCTCATATTCAATTGGTGGAATTCATCTTGTACCGAATGTAGATGCAAGACAAGAGAAGGGGCTGGGAAATGTAATCCTTAGCCGGGCACCCACTTCCCAGTAATAACCCTCTATGATGGAGTGGGAGTATCTATTTTGTCGGGCAGCTAGTACTCTCTACCACAGGGAGCCGCTGGGCTCTTGCCTATATCAGGTAGGGTTGTCTGCCTTTTGTTGCAAGTGTAATTTTGGCTTCTGACTCCACTGTATTTGCCAATACCTTTTTTAAGTGCAAGAGACAGAAACCCAACTCTGGCCAGTTTTGGTAGAAATGGAAACACTTTGGCTAGGTGTAGTTAGACCCAGGAGCTCAAATAATGTCAATCATCTTTCTCTCCTCTCTGCTTTTCACTATACTGGTCTTAATTCAGACAGAAACTCTCCACATGATGGGAAAAAGAAAGTTGCCTTACTAGGTCCTTTCAGCTCACGCCTTAGGAGAAAAAAAGAAAACACTTTCTCACAGATTTCTATCAGTATCCCCCCAAAGGACCATGTTTGGCCCTAAACAGGTCATATGACCACTCTTTGGCCAATTACTGTGACTAGAGCAGTGGCACGTTTTGAGTGGAGAGTTTAACAGACCCGCCAGAGTCACCTGGAATAAGTGGGGGCATGATGGAAGGAGAAGGGGCAGTTCTTAACAGGAAGGGATGGAAAACAAACAAGAAGTGAAAGTTGTCCACTATTCCCGGCACCACTCCAGTTTCATCTCCAGCCATTCCGGACTTGCAGCCACCCCAAATTGATGCTGCTTCCCCAAATATACCAGACCTCTTCAAGATTCCATGCTGCACCCCCATTCTGAAATGACCTCTCTCAGGCTTTCCTCTTACTTACCCATCAAGACCAGCTCACAGTCATCTTTTTTGACACCCCACTTTCACCCCAGCCAGCCTGGTTACAACCACCAAACAGGATTTGCATTCGAATTGACAGCTTTGTGCCTACATCTGAGGCCCAAACAAAAGTGGGCTCTGTGGTCCTGCCATGCTGGTCACACCTGCATTTGGGATCAGCCTGTACCATGCTGTGTCGGCTGAGGTATAACATGCCATCTTGTCTAAAGCAAACACCAGTGCCAGGGAGATTCTCATGCCAGGCACACAGGGACTGAGTGGGGGAGAGGGCTGCAAGGAACTGGCTGCCCACAAAGCTCCAATTAGCCCCCAAATTATCTCCTGTGTCACGTGTGCAAGGATTTCTAACCAAAATTTGCTGGAAAATGGATTCTCAATGCTTCTGTCTATTTACCTAATACTTAACCCAAGGATAACAACACACACACAAATTTAAAGTAAAACACATGTTGGTGTTTTTTTTTAAATAAAAATTTGAAACAGATGGTCTCTTTTAAGACAAATATTTATTCCCCTGACATTTTTTTTCACTTACATGTTTATATTTTTAAATATAGGCTTTATGCAGAGACCTTAGAGATGTCACGATAATAAAATCCATGTTGTTCATAATTGTCTATTTCCTAGAAATGCAGGCCTGGAAGCAACCTCAAGAAGCTATCTCTGGCATCCCCCTCCTCCAGGCAGGCCAATGGGCGACCAGCTGAGACCAACTGGTGTTTATTCTGTTTATCTTGGAGCTTTTTGAGGAAGGAAGCTGTAAACTCTTTCTTACTGAGCTCATGGAATCTCCATTGAGTTTTGAATCTGTTGGCTGGGTGAAGAGGTCTTGGATAGGGCAGAGTTCAGTGAAAAGCTGCTCATGGTGTTTTCTTCCCTGGTATCTCCCTTATTACAATCTTGTCAATCTCACCCTGTATTTGCAGTGCAGCCACTCTTTGTCACCATATGCTTAAACTGTTCAGATCCCTTTGTACATGCCTCTGATAGGACCAGCTCTCATATTGACCAGGGCCATTAACTTTCCTTCCTCTGGAGTCAACAAAGGGAGAATCAATAGATGTGTGACATGTTTGGAGGAAAAAGATGGACACTTTTTAGAAATCATTGATAAGAAGGAACCAGGCCATAGCATGCAGTATATGAATTGAGGATCTTTCCTTTGTGAGAGGTAAAATGATTTTTCTGTATTCTTGTATTAGTTAGCTTTTGCTGTGTAACAAACGATTCTGAAAGCATACTGAGTTAAATTAACGGAGTATTTTTTCTCATTCTGTGGGTAGGCTAGGCATATTATCTGGTCTGGACTGGCTTGGCTAAGGATGGATGGTCTAGGATGGCCTCACACTCATGTTTGCTGGTTGGCTGTAGGTCAGATGGAGCAATGTAGAATGCATGGTCACATGTTTCTCATCTCCCAGCAGGCTAGCCTGGGCTAATTCATATGGTAGTGGTTGCAAGGTTCTTAAGCGTAGGAAAGGAGAACAAGCACACCTCAATGTGCAGTGCTTTTCAAGTCTCTGTTTATGTTATGCTTGCTATTGCCTCATTAGCCAAAATAAATCACAAGGCCAGCCCAGAGTCAGGGCATGAGGCCATATTAAAAATCATGGAGGGAGAAGACCATCTTTGTAAGCTTATCACACTTCTCGAAGACAGAGAAGGGAGGTGTCCCTTCTTGTTTTCTATAAAATCCAGATGGCCTGACAACTTTCTCAGAGAAAGAAAATCTTGCAGTTTCTCACCCAGATCTTATCCTCATTGACTATCTGATTCAGAGATATTATTTCGTGCCAGTCTTTGATGCAGCCTCATTTTGACAAGAATTTGTATATTTCTGACTCTCAGCATATTGCTGGGCAGATAGCACATGCTCAATAAGTAGTTTTGAGTGAATTAATAAATTAATAAATGAATGAAAACTGGGTTTCCTGAAGAAGTCATGCTAACTTGATTTGAGTTCACATTAACTCCCTTTATTTGACTAGTATCTAAAGACATGAAATAACTGGCCTCCAATCATTCCAGGTAGGAAGTGATCTGAAAACCTAGATCAGACCAAGTTCCTCTCTTGCATAAATGTCTTCAAAGGCTTTCTATTATCTACACTAATAAAAGACAAAGATGCTAATTGACCATACCTTCGCTACGCCCACCAGCCAATCAGAGCAACTATATGCAAATCAACCCAACCAAGATGTCGGTTAATTTGCATATACCAGCTGGGAGCGAAGACTGAAGACAATGTAGAAGGAAGCCAAGTGCTGCAGAAGGGAGCAAAGTAGAGGTGGCTGAGACAGGAACAGAGCTAAGGCGCGACAGGTGGCGGGGGCACGGGGAGTGGAGGGTAAGGGGGAGGTGGCGGTGGGTGGCGGGGAGGCAGAATAGACCCTTGATGTCAGGGAGGGGCGGGACCTGAGCACTTGGTGCAAAGGGATAGGACAGGCTGCATGGGAGGGAACAGAGCGGAGCTGCGCTCACACTCAGCCTCGGACTTCAGTTTCCTGGTGTGTCAGGTGGCCCTCCCTGCCTTCACCGGGTTGCAAGGTTCAGCTCAAAAGACTGAGAGCCTCCAGGGTGGTTGGGAAGGCAGTTGGGGGGTGGGCAGTGAGGCCGGTGGGCGAGCGGATTGGCTGGAGGTGGGGCAGAAGGGCTCCCAGATTGGCTGGGTTTGACAGGACGGGGCTAACCTTTGAAAGGTGTGAGGGGGAGTGTAAGGGAGTGTGCACTAGCGTGTGCCACCGGCCTGCCGGCTTTACTCTTGCACGGCGACTGTGGTGGCGGCGGCGGTTACTACCCGAGCCCAGACAGAGCAGAGGCCGGTGGAGCAGAAGGACATCCCGGCATCCCGATGCCAGATGGCGTGGCCCACAGGTCATGACCAAAGGGGAGGGTGCTGAGAGCAGCTCCACAATGGGGCTGATGCCTACAGGCATCCTCCAAGTAGGTGAACGCCAGGCCCAGGGAAGGTAAGAACCTGGCATCTGGTGGAAGGCAAGAGGCGGCAGCGTCCACGGAGCATGCGAGGTGTCGGGGGCGGTGGACATGGCCCTGATGGCAGGCTAGGCCTAGGGGACCCTACACGCACATGATTTAATTGTGCACTGGGCCTCTAGTGTTTTTAATAAAATCCAAATTCTTTACTAGGGCTTAAAAACTCAACATGATCTGGTCCCTGCATTTCCTACATCATCCCATTATTTCTTCTCATCCCCTCTTACCTACTAAGGTCAACCATAATGACCCTCTATCTGTTCTTAAAACATGTACATATGTCATATTAAAGGTCTTTTCCCTCCCACTTAGAGATTTTCTAACTGGCAAGCTGCTTCCTCTCCCCAGCCTGTTCCAACCCACCCTTCCCCCAAGTCTTTACAAGGCTGGCTCTTTTTCCCCATTTAGAATTCAGCTTAACTGTCATCTTTCACCTAGACCAACCCTGATCATCAACACTAAGGCATCTACTCAGCCACTCTCTGTCATCAATCTCCTTCAATCCTCTGCATAGCTCTTGACACAACCTAATGTTGCCCCCTTTTATTTATTTGTTTCTTTGTCTATAGTTTGTCTCCCATCTCCCATGAGAATGATAGTTCTAGAATGATATTTTGTCTGTCCTGTTCACTACTACATCTCCAGCATCTACAATATTGTCTGGCATGTAGTATGTGCTCAAGAAATATTGGGGGTGATGAAAGAGTCTGACCTGATCCTTTAGGACTTAATTTTTTCTTTCTCCTTAATTTAATTGGCAAACAAACAAACAAACAAACAAACAAAATCACTTAGCAGTAATGTAATTTGGTTCCTTCTCTTTAACAATTCCTGAAACGTAAGGTAACATACTATTTGGAATGGACATAATGGGAAATAACTGCTAGGGAATTTCCATTTGCATTGGTTGCTTAAACAAAATCCAGAACAAAAAAACTAAGACTTCAGGAGCAAAAAGTTCAGATTGCATAGCAATGAATTATTTTGATGGCTCCTTTTATGGCAATAACTTTACCATGTAACCTTTCCTTATAAAAAATTTTTAAATGAAAAAAAATCAAACCAAATTGTAATGAAGGGTTTACGATGAAAAACAACAGTCATCTGCCCTTCGTACCCTCTTCCCCCACCTCCTGTTCTGTTACTGAGAGACATCTACTTTTATCTTTTTTTCTGTTTTTAGTTCTAAAGCATCTCTAACTATATTCTTATACAATTTCTCCTTGACTTAGCCACTTCAGACATTATCTTCTGACTTCTGGCTGTGATGGATGAGGCTCTAGCTCTTTACAGCTCTCTTTCATGTAGCCGGTTTCCTCGGTATCTGGGGCTCCTCGGTTGTCATTCATATGTGAGAATGAAGGACAAAGAAGTATATTTGGGGGCTCTGTGTTTATGGGTGGTCACTGGAAGGATTTGGTTAGTTACAATAAGGGCTGGGGTGGGGCTGGCCACCGAGCTATGGGATTCTGAAATGCCAGGATGCTGGAGCTTTCTTTACTCTGGGGCACCATCAACAACCCTTGCTGCTTCTGTTCTGGAAATGAGATTTCCTCCTCAACTCTCTTCTCATCTCCCCTGGTCCCTTCCCTTCCTCTCTCCCCTCTCTAGCCTCAGGACGGAAAGCCTGGTTGCAGGCCATTTTGTCAGCTGAGGTGGGGGAGGAGCTTAGAGTGTCCTTCACCATTCTGTATACAGATTTTGAATTAATTTCTTATTTTGTGCTTTCATCACCCACCTTGTCTGCTGTCTCCAAGTCATGACCCTCTCCAGAAAGTTCTAAGAGGTCAAGACTCCTCCTCTGCCGCTTGCTTTGCTAGCTCATTCACTTTAATTGACCTTTAGCTTTTCAGAAATGGGCTGAAATTCTTCCTTTGCTTAAGGATTCCTCCCATGTCATCCTTATTGGGGGTGAGTGCCTTTAACAAATGTTTTTGAATGGGTTCTTATAAAGAAGAGAAGCTGAGTGCATGAGCTCCTCTGTGATGCCTAATCACAAAATTTTGACTCTTACTTAAAAACTTACTCTTAAGATACTGTTCAATTTGGATCTTTTTCATTTCCTTTAAAGATAATTATTCTATAGATTTTTGCTCTAGTAAACTCAAGATGGCCCTTGTTCAGCTGCAATAAGATACATTCCTCTTCACTTGTCTCTTCTCTCCAGTCCCGGAGCTCCACCTAAGCAGGTGGTCTGAAAGTCTTTTCCCCAACTTGCAAGTTCTTGCTTATTTTCATGTGCTTATTTGCACTGCCAACTTGATGCCATCAGCACATTTTCTAGGAGCCTTTGATCATCGTAGCAAACTGGGTTTCTTTCATCAAGTTTGAGGCTTCCTGATGGTGGAGTCACCTTGTCAAACTGGGGGATTCCCAAGCATGTGAATGATTTCCTAAGTAAGCAGGGTTCCTTATTGACAGCACTGCCTCCCCAGTCAGGTTGGAGGCATTCTGTTTACTGTGACATCTCATCTAGGACTAAGAAGTCTGAGATTTATGGACATATGTGATTCATACAAATAGTGGTGGGAGTGGGGTTGGGAAGAGGGGCAGTCAGGTGACACAAGCCCAATACTGGTAAATATGCAGCAATGGCAAATAAGATAGTTACATTATAAATGTATTTTGGAATCATATGCAGCCATTAAAATCTTGAGTTGTAAAAGACTTAACAATATGGAAAACCTATAAAACTTTATGTGTGGTATGATTCCATTTTAATTAAAATACATTATACATATATATTTCTTATAAATGCATGTTTTTGTAAGTACTGTCAGAATGGTATAATAAGCGAGCTTGTTTTTCTATTCTGGATTTTTTATGTATAATTTTTCAATACAAGCTCACTTGCTTAATGGTAAAAATGTAGAAAAAAATATACATATTTTACACCAGAGCTTGCAAAGCCAGATTTCTGCAGAATTCAGAAATGCAACAAAAATGAGTAAAGTAGGCTGGGTGTAAGAAAAATCAACTGCCAGAAATGTAATCAAACTTTCTTTCATTTTTACTTGACCATGGAATAAACACATAACATAATATAAACATATATGATATTGGTGGTTATATATTAAGTTTGAAATAGAAAAACATAGCATTTGAAGAAAATAGGAATATTAAATTAATTTTTTTCTTTCATAACTCATTACTTCTTTGCTTTAGAAACAGAAATGTGATGCTTTTTCTTTTGCCCCACATGTCAATGTCTGGTCTTGTATTTCATGTTGCGATGTGCTACATAGAATTCAGCCTTGAATCCTTTAACTGAGAGCAATCATTTTTTTTTCTTTTTTCTTTTTGGTTTCATAATGGAAAACAGCTGTTCATGGCTGAACATGGATAGAATCTTTGTGTGATGGTTTTTATATTTAGGGTAACTACTCCTGAGATATTCGTAGAATTTTGGCATTTTAATGTTGCAAAACTTAGTTTTGGGGACTCAATTGTGGTTCAAAAATTCCATTAATGGCACAATATTAATAAAGGAAGGTGAGTCAAATAACGGGAGTTTATTTTCATAAAATTAGAGCCTTTTTTTGGAATCCTGTTTTCCACCCCACAATGTTAGGAGAGCAGTTTAAGTGATCTCTTTCATTTCTGAAAATTGATTTCAGCACAGGAAAGTGGGCCAGATTACTCTTTGCCAACTGAGTTTCCCGAAGACATAATTTCACTAAGAGTGAACAAACTCAGTAGCCCACTTGCATACTTGTGAAGATTCTTGCAGAGAAGTACCCACGTGGTTAGATGGCTTGTGATATTTACCAAAATGATCAATAGATTGATCCAATATTTGTTGGTGAGTTGGGGTAAATAAATATATTTTGTTGGATGTCAAAAAACAAGTTAATAATTTTTGAACTGCTCTTCCCAGCTGCAAAGACAAGACTTCAACATTACCCATCAACTACCTTTAATTTATTAGAATACATGCATGTTATGACTATTAAGTATCCAGTGCATCAAGCAGAGCATTGAAATGCCTATGCTTTCAGTCATGGGAGTGCATCCAATTTCCTAGGCCCATGATATGTTCTACTTTAACTTATTAGTACAAAGCAATTCCTGGTAAATCATTTAGGTGCCATGGTTGTGCAATATTTGCCACTTTGGATTTAAGTTTGAAAATAGGGTTAGTGTTAATGCTGACCATCTCAGGAGCTCTGTTTCATAGCCTGGCTTACTAATTTTGACCTGTCTGCTTTACATTTTTCATGACTACTCAACACACAAAGCTAACCCATTTCCTGAAGTTGTGCCTGTGATGGACACCATGCCCAAAAATTCTCCAATCATGTCCAAGTCTTTTTGGAACCATAAATAAATATAGCTGACTGGGTGGTATTATTTTAACTGGGCTCTCATAAGCTTCCCTAGGAAATGCCACAAATGATTGAACTTTTTCATACAACCTGTCCTGTAAGTTCTCAGCCATGTCATCATCTTGCTGAGCAACAGCATTTCTGTTTAGTCTTCCATTTGCAAATACTTGTTTTTCTTCAAGGCATGAATTTCCTTTGTCCTCAGTAGATATTCTTACAAACCTACTGTTCATGAAAGGTTTCAATGCCTGAGCAGGATTCTCAACTATTTTACCCCACGACTTCATTTCGTAGTTGCATCACTTGTTTTATTTGCATTGGAAAATAAAACATGTTAAACCATCAGTCCTTTGTTTTTAGATGAAGTTTCCACATACTGGTCACTGGATTTTTTTTTTTTTATACTGACACATTTTATTTGCTTGTCAGCTCAGAAGAGTATTTTTAACGTCTGAAAAAAAACGGGGGAAAGCTACTTTTAGTTTTTCTAAGAAAAAAGAGCATATTCTCTGGTGCTCTTTTGTCTCTCCCCTTTTAAAAAATATATGTTTATTGATTTCAGAGAATAAAGGAAAGGGAGAGAGATAGAAACATCAGTGATGAGAGAGAATTATTGGTAGGCTGCCTCCTGCACACCTCACACCAAGGATCGAGCCTGCAACCTGGCATGTGCCCTGACTGGGAATCGAACCATGACCTCCTGGTTCATAGGTCGATGCTCAACCACTGAGCAATGCTGTCTGGACTGTCCCCCCCCATTTTAATGGAGTTACGGATATTAAAGAAAAGTTACTTTCTTCTTAACTCTATTATAAGAAAACCATATCCAAGGTGATGATAAATGACTACTCTTCAGTGACATGAAGAGAACGAGGAGTAGAGGGAGTAGGGCTCTGTAGAAAACCACTCAGCTCCAGTAGATGTATCCCTTGCTGGAATGTGGTTCAGATGTTGCCAGATCTTCTAAATTTTTATAACATCAAAAAAGTATAATATACATATTCAAAAGTGGATCTATTTTAAGTGTATAGATTGATGAATTTTTCACAAATGGAACATGGAACGATAACCCACAGCTAGATCAAGAAACAGAACAGTATCAGGCCCCACAGGGTACCTTCACACTTTCTTCCAGTTGAGATCATTTACTTTCTTAAGAAAAAATTCTGGATTCATATGTCTACTCTCAATTTCTAAATTTTGTCAAGTAATTCAAAACATTTAAAAACCCTGTGGCCAAACTAAATACATCTTCTAACCAGAGCAGCCCAGAGGACTCCAGTTGGGAGTCTTGTTTTTGTTTTTTTTTTTTTTTTATGTTTGGCAGCCCATACCACTTTTCCTTCATCTAGAGGGGTGGGTAACCATGTTTGCGCTACACGATCCCGGTCATGATTGACTAGGGTCTTTCTCTGGGATTTTGGAAGTAAGACTCTTCAGCTTGGTAATGGTATGGAAGTGGGAGCTTCTGTAGCTCTGGAGCTGGAGCAGGCCCTATTCTACTAAGTCAATTTAGAAAGAGAGAAAGCTGGTGCCCAGAGAGAAAACTGAAGCAGATGTACAGAGAGAAAACATATGGCAAGAGAGAGTAAGAGAATGGGAGAAGTTGCCTTGGTTTCCCCAATAGCTTTCAAGTTTCCCAGTCTTGGTTCTACCCCCTCTGCAGCCAGGATATGCTAGGGACTGAGAAACTAATTAGGCATGTAAGCTTCTCTAAGAGTTCAGGAGGAACAATCAGATGGGTAACTCACAGCAAGAGATGCAGGTGACAGACACTGGCTGGCAGTCAAGTGGGCAGTGGTCACCTTGTGACAGCTCTGTCCACACAGAGCCAGCCCTAAGCCTGATCTGGGGAAGGTAGGGAGGAAGCCTGGCAGGCAAGCAGAAGCTAAAAGTTCCTTCAGGTGAACTCATAACAGGGGTTTAAGAAATGCTTGAGATTGGATAAGTATTCCCAATTCTTCACTCCCTCCCTGTAATAGAATTATACAGCCATGTCCTTTGCTGTAGGACTTTGCACACAGCCTACTAGAATAAGTGGAGCATATATTCTCGTCCATTTGACTTTGGGTTTGGCTAGTTGACTTGCTTTGGCCAATGGAATATGGGTGGACTTGATAATGGCCAGTTATGAGTTGAGGTCTTAAGAGTCACAGGAAAGCCCGGCCAGTGTTCTTAGTGGTTGAGCATTGGCCTATGAACCAGGAGGTCACAATTAGATTACCAGTCAAGGCACATGCCTGGGCTATGGGCTTAATCCCTGGTGTGGGGCGTGCAGGAGGCAGCCAGTCAATGATTCTCTCTCATCAATGATGTTTCTATCTCTCCCTCTCCCTTCCTCTCTGAAATCAATAAAAATATATTTTAAAAAAAGAGTCACAGGAAGTTTTCACTAACGTTTTCTTGTGCTTCTTTCATTGTGTAATGCCCCAGGTAGCTGCTGGGCCCAGAATGAGTGACAATGTGAAACTCATCTGTCCCTGACCCACAGCCTGACTCAGAGCTACTTCACCCAACCCACAGACTGTGAGAAAAAGAACTGTTTGTTTTTTATAAGCCACTAGGGTTTGAGGATTGTTTATTACATAGTATTATCACAGAAATAGTGGACTAATACAGAGGAGAACTGGATTCTAGGTAAAATTAGGGACTAGGAGTCAAGGCAGAAGTTTGGTTGTATCAGAGTGGACCAAGCCTGGAGTGGGAAGGGGAGTCAGAGGCAACATGAGCTGTGATGTGGACTTTTAGAGGTCATTGCAGAGGGCACCAGATTCATGTCTTGATTGGAAGAAGGAAATGAGAGTGGTCTGGGGGAAATGGCTGTCACCTCATTGATCATCTGGCTTGAAGGAAAATCAGGAAGAACATAAGAGCCAAGCAGTTAGAACTGAGCTGGTGACATTGTTCTAAGCCATTGGGCCTGCTCAACTTGATACACCCCTCCCTCCCTAGCTTGATTGCATTGACTCAGGAGCTATGAACACAGGTGAATGTAGCTCTGAGGATCTTGGGAAAGTAGTAGCAGGAAAAATATGGTGGGGGAGGATAATCCCAGTATTGCAGCACCAATGCTTAAAGAAGTGTGTGTATTTGTGTGTGTGTCTATATACATGGATCATCTATATATATAAAAGCCTAAGCAACTGTTACGACTGGTCAACCAGCTGCTATGACACACACTGACCACCAGGGGGCAGACGCTCAACACAGAAGCTACCCCCCTGGTGGTCAGTGCACTCCCACGGCCAACCTCCCGCAGACGGCCAACCTCCCACAGTCCTGGGGCTGGCTGGCTGCGGGGAGGAACCGCGGGAGGTTAGCTGGCCCCAATTGCTGGCAGGGCTGAGGGACCCCACCTGTGCATGAATTCATGCACTGGGCCTCTAGTCTTTTATAAACCTGAGAGTTGTTTTCTGTTCACCTCTTGCTAACAGCTCAACCTGGAGTGGGCTTGAGGCTGGGACACTATTACATATCCTGATCACATTCACCAGCTAAGAACATGCACCCTCAGATGAAGTCTGTGAAACCATAGACCAGTGGGACAACTGGATGAGGAGGGCAGAATGTGGTGGCCAGTGGCTTGCATTGCCATAGCAGGGATGCTGGCAGGAGCACAGAGGCTGTTTCTGATATTTTTTCTTTCTTTTCTTTTCAAAAAAGTTTATTGATTTAAGAAAAGAAGGGAGAGGGGGAGAGAGATAGAAACATCAATGATGGGAGAATCATTGACCAGCTGCCTCCTGCATGTCCCTTACTGGGGATTGACTGGGAATTGAACTGTGATCTCCTGGTTCATAGGTCAATGCTCAACCACTGAGAACACCAGCAGGGCTGATTTTCTTTCTTGAATTTCCCCCTCCAGGGGTTTCCAAGCTTAGGAAGCTCTTGTCATCTCCTAATTGAGGCAGATGAAGATGGGAGTTCTGCAAAAAGGCGTTTCCACTTAATCAAGGCCAGTCATACCCAAGCTCTAGGATTAGGCAGAGATCTGCAGATCTGCACAGTTGCTTGGGCAGCCTGTTTTCTGTCTTCACTACCTTGTTATCTGGCCGTTCTCTGAATTCCTGTAGCTCTTCCAGGACTCAAACAATGAGATTAACAGTTATCATTTTTGAATGCCTACCATATGCTAGGCTTTCTAGTGGATCTGTTACAAATATTTTTGATAATAACAACACCAAAGATGACTAATATTTATTAAGCATTTACTATGTGCTAGGCATGGTGCCAAGCCCTGTACACATGTTAATTCATGGAGAATCTTCACAATGAGGCAGCGTGGGTCTCATTATTCTTACACATGAGTAATAAATGGTGGAGTCAAGATTTGGATCTAGATTGGTCTGACTCTGGGGCCTCAGATTCATGATGCTGTCTTGCTTGGTCTTGTGCTATGGCCATGCCAAAGTACTCTTCTATTATCAAGATGGTCTGGGGCAGATATGAAGGGCTGGGACATGGATTTGTAGGGTGAGCACAGTGTGGTGGCCATTCCACAGCAGGACTCAGAGAGTAGTTCACAATAGAGTCAGGGATAAGGTCCAACAGAAAGCATGGTGAGGCCCCAAAAGTTGAGTGGAGCAGAGAGATGGACCATCCAGGTGCCACCAGATGTCCTGGCAGACAGTTGGGCTGTGCAGAAAGCCTCCCAACAGGGAACAGAGCCTGGGTGCTGGGCAAGGATGCAGGGGCAGGATACCTGGCTCTGGAGGAAATGGCACCAGCCAGGGCACAGTCTCGAGTTCAGGCTCTGCCTCTACTAACTTTTAGGCAAGTTACTTACATCCCCCGAACTTCAGTTTCTTTATGTGTAAATGGGGATAATAATATTACTTGGAATGGAGCTAAGTGGCCTCAGTCCTATACAGAGGAAGGTGGTTAAACCGGAAGCAGATCCTGCTCATTTCATGCACGGGCTGTGGAATCCTGGCCCCTTATAGCTGAATGGCTCTTGCTCAGGGCTTTGAACCCCAGTTTAATGCTCTTTCAATGATACGGTGCTGCTGGTAAGTAAAACACCTGACAAAACATGGACAACCGTGTGAATGGCACATGTGATTTTTAAACATCTCTGCAAATTCTTTGACACTCCTCCCATCAAAGATAGCATCGAATTTCTCTTCCCTTGAACATGAGTCAGCCTTAGTGACTGGCTTCTAAGGAAGAGAATGTGGTAAAAGTGATGCTGTCTTTTTTTTTTTTTTTTTTCCAAGGCTGGGCTAGAAAGGTGACGCAGCTTTCCCCTGGCTCTGTCTCTTGGGATTCTCACCTTGGAACCAGTTGCCATGTTAGGAGGAAGCTCAGGCCACATGGAGAGGCCACATGAAGTGTTTGGACCAACAGCCTAATCTAAGGTCCTAGCTGACAGCCAGTGTCAATCACCAGACAATGAGGGAGCTAGACTTCAGATGATCTGGTCTCGTGTTGGAGCCATCCTAGCTGACACCAAGCAGAGCAGGCATGAACTCTTCCCACAAAGCCCTGCCTAATTACTGATGAATGAACAAAGTAAGTGTTTCTGCTTAAAGCCATTACATTGTGAGGTTGCTTGTTATGCAGCAATAAATAAGTAAAACATGCGCATACATAGCGGAGCACAGAAGAGAAGCAGTCGGACACAGTGTTTAAGACAGCGGTTCTCAACCTGTGGGTCGCGACCCTTTGGCGGTCGAACGACCCTTTCACAGGGGTCGCCTAAGACCATCCTGCATATCAGATATTTACATTACGATTCATAACAGTAGCAACATGACAGTTATGAAGTAGCAATGAAAATAATTTTATGGTTGGGTCACAACATGAGGAACTGTATTTAAAGGGCCAGAAGGTTGAGAACCACTGGTTTAAGAGCTTGTATTCTGGAGTTAGGCTAGTGACTCCCAAATTGTAGCTGTCTTATTTGTTTGCTGGGTAAGTCTCATAACATCTTGAGACTGTTTTGCCCTCTACAAGATGGTGATAATAACAATATTAATCTTATGGGTTGTTTGTTGCATGAAGTTGCTAGGGCTGCTATAACAAAATACTATAGGTTTAAAAACCAACATTTCTCACAGTTCTGCAGGATAGAAGTCCAAAATCATGGTGTTAGTAAGGGTGTTTGGTTTCCCCTGAGGCCTCTCTTCTTGGAAGATGGCTGCCTTCTTGCTGTGCTCTCACATAGTCTTTGCTCCATGGGCACATCTGTCTGTGTCTACAGATCTTCTTTTAAGGACTCCAGACAGATTGGATCAGGGCCCACCCTAAAGACCTCATTTTCACTGAAGTACCTATTTAAAAACCCTGTCTCCAAATACTGTCATGTTCTGATGTCCTGGGGGTTAGGGCATTAACATGAATTTTTTAAGGAAGGGATGGGGGGGGGGGTGCGGAGCGGGGGGTGGGGGGGGGACACACAACTCAGCCCATAACAGTTTTCATGAGGATCAAATGCAATGAAACAAATATAAAGAATAGGTTAGCACCTGGCTGGCATGGCTCAGTGGCTGAGCGTTGACCAATGAACAAGACATCATGGTTCAATTCCCTGTCGGGGCCCATGCCTAGGTCTCAGGCTTGACTCCCAGTGGGGGGTGTGGAGAAGGCAGCTGTTCAATGATTCTCTCTCATCACTGATGTTTCTATCTCTCTCTCCCTCTCTCTTCCTCTCTGAAATCAATAAAAATATATTTTTTAAAAAAAGAATAGGTTACTGGTGCACACCATGGAATGTGCTTAATAAATAATGGCACGACTGTTACACGTATGACATCAACATGATTACACCTGACATGTGCAAAAGGTATAACAGCACTGTGTATGCCCCAGGTGAAATTGTATATTTCTGTCACTTGGATGATAAGAGAAGGCAGCTCCCTCCTAATCACAGTTTGTCGCCTAGGCCTCCGTCCTGGCCCCTCAGCTTAGCGATGGCAGCCAGAGAGCGGCTGAGCAGGCTCCTCTGAAGGGAGGAACCAGCAGCATTTCCTGACCCTCCGGAGACAGCTGCTTTCTTTGGCAACCCTTGAGAGGGGCTCTGCTTGGGCCTGGGAGGAGATCCCAGGGTGATCCCCAGGAAGGAGAGGCTGGCTGTGTAAAAAGCAGAAGTCACTGTCCATCTGAAATTGCCTGGTGTTCCAGAGCTGACCCCTGGAGTCATTCCCACTGGAGGCCATTTGGAAAAGGTATTTTAGAAAGTCCCGGTGCAGAAAACCTTTCTGCCAAGTCCTTGTTTTCCTAATGTTGCCGCAGTGTCTGGAGCTGAATTTTAAAAATGGCATTTTCCTGGAAAGGACTTTTTGGTCTTTTTTGGAAATGTCTCATGTAAAACAAGATCACCAGTGGGCTGGTGAGTCTGGTCTCCCAGGAGCGAGCTTGGGAAATGGGGGCTGGGGCTGCGGGAGACAGGGTGGGAAAGGAAACAAAAACAGCAGAGGGAAAGCAGGACATGACAAAGGGGCCAACATTCCTGTGCTAGAAATAGGCTCAGCACTCAGGATTCATTCCAGTGGGTCCGGCATTATGGTGGGGAGGGAACGAAGGGAAGGGAGCCCCGACCCTGATGGCGGGCCTGTGGGAATGTCCCCGGAGAGCCTGTTGGCAGCAGTGCTCACAGCCTCCATTCATCACAGAAACGAACCTGGGCCCGCCATTTCCCTCCCCGCTTGGTCTTGCCTGGGTGGGAGGGCAAGAGATATACTAGTAGCTGACTCAGAGAGGGACTGTCACATTCATTCTAGCAGTTCTGACTTAGTCCATTCGGGCTGCTATAACAAACAAGCATAGATGGGGTCGTTATAAACAACAAAATTTATTCCTCACAGCCCTGCAGGCTGGAAGGTCCAAGATCAAGGCCCAGGCAGGTTCAGCATCTGGTTCATAGATGGCTGCCTTTTCTGTGCTCTCACATGATGGAGAGGGTGAGGGAGCTCTCCTCCAATGGGATAAAGGCACTAATCTCATTCACAAGGGCTTCATTCTCATGACCTAAAGACCTCCCAAAGACCCCACCTCCTAACACCATCACATTGGGAGTTAAGATTTTAACATGAAATTAGAGGGGTGGGGACACAAACTTTCAATCCATAACAGGCTCTATGAGGGTAGGGCTGTGTTTCCCTATCAGATGGGAGGAGTCCCAAGTACAGGGACCTTGTTCTTCCTAGACCTAAAGACTCTCTATAGCAGTGATGGCGAACCTAGGACACGTGAACTCATTTTTTTTGGTTGATTTTTCTTTGTTAAATGGCATTTAAATATATAAAATAAATATCAAAAATATAAGTCTTTGTTTTACTATGGTTGCAAATATCAAAAAATTTCTGTATGTGACACAGCACCAGAGTTAAGTTAGGGTTTTTCAAAATGCTGACACGCCGAGCTCAAAAGGTTCGCCATCACTGCTCTATAGCTAGGGAGCTCATCCCCTTTCCTGTATGTGTCCTAGAACCCAGGAAGTAGGAGAAGTTTTGGTTTATGGATCTGGCGGACTGGGTGACCTACTCACTGTCATGGTTCTCTACCCTGGTAGGTAGCACAGGCAAGATGTGCTGACTGGAAGGCCCCCTCCATGGCAGGCCATCCACCATCTCCCTCCAGGCCCTTCGCCAGGGCAGTAACTATGGCCAAGTGGAATTTCTGTGGCAGAAACTCTTGGAAGCTCTTTGCAGAGCTGGCTTCCATTCTCTGTGCTTTTATGTTCCTACTCTTCTGTCCATTCTTCACTCCCCCTTGTCTCTCTCAGTGCCGCCTCAGGTCTCCCGGGTTCGTGTTGACTCTGGGCATCAGAACGGAGTAAGGACAAAGAGAAGAGGAATGGGCATGTCAGAATCACTACATTTTAGAACTGAGGGGAACTCTAGAGGCGATGTATCCATTTTCTTGGCTGAATCATTCATTCATTCATTCATTCATTCATTCATTCGACACCTATTGATGACAGTTCTGTATCAGGCTCTGCTCTAAGCATTCGGTCAATAGGAATGAACAAAACAGGCATGATTCCTGCCCTCATGGAGCTAAGGGTCAGATACCTGCACATGCCAGCAACAGCCTCATTGAGGGTCATACAGATTCTGCAAAGCCTCCATGATTATGAAGCTCTCCTAGCCAAGGCAGCCCATTTCAATTTTGGACTCATTTGTCTGAGTCTGTTTTCAGATAAAATCTCTTACAATGATGGTGGATTTGTTAATTTCCTTCTTTCCTTTTCTTATTCTTTCTTTCTGTTTGGTTGTTCGGTATATTTAAATTTGGCATTATTGTGTTTTCCTGCAGAATTCTTGATAATGATTGCTTGGTGTATTTTTCCTAATCTCATTACTTTCAGTCTTCCTCTGTTCTCGCTAGTGGACAATTAAAACGTGGATCTACTAGAAAGAAACAAAAAGTTGGATTTCTTGTTTGATCTTAGCATTTGTATCTTTTAACAGGTAGTGTTAATCCTTTCATTTATATTTACTATTGGAATCCAGTTATTATTGGTATATGTTTATATCTTAATGTTTTGTTTTAATCTCTTATATTCTTTACTTCTCTTCTGCCTTCTATTATATTGACTGAGTTTTCTTTATTTCATCCTTTTCTCTTTTACTGTTTTAAAAGCCACCATGTTCAAATTCTCTTATTTTAGTAGATATCCTGAAATTTTTAACATGTTGTGCAATTTAGGGTTGCATTTGGCTTCAAATAATAGAAAATGAAGTAAATATCAAGGGGTTTATTTTGTAATGAGAAGGCCAGAGGTAAATAGTCCAGAGCTAGTGCACCTCTTTAAGGGTGTTATCAAGCACCCAGGTTCTTTTCATCATCTGTTTCTCCCATCCTTAGTATGTGACTTTGTCTTCCCTTCATGGTCCTAAGGTGCCTATAAGTAATGTGTCCTCATTCTAGATAGAAGAGCAAAGGGGAAAGGGGAAGTTGTTCTTCCTAGCAGCCTATTGGTATATTGAGTTTATATTTCATTGGTCAGAGCTACAACACATTGCATTGCTACCCTAGCTGCAAGGGCTTCTGGAAAGGTCAGTATTTTAACCTGCTGTCCTGTCCTGAAGATTTCAGACTCGTCAGTCCCCATAATTGCATGAGCCAGCTCCTTAAAATAAATTGATATCTCTCTCTCTCTCTCTCTCTCTCTCTCTCTCTCTCTCTCTCTCTCCATATCTATATATCTATATATCTATCCATATCTATCCA
The DNA here is from genome assembly GCF_964212035.1 of Myotis nattereri. Classification (NCBI taxonomy): domain Eukaryota; kingdom Metazoa; phylum Chordata; class Mammalia; order Chiroptera; family Vespertilionidae; genus Myotis; species Myotis nattereri. The sequence continues at coordinate 62,940,412 of NC_138085.1, forward strand.
TATATATCTATATACCTATCCATATATATATACACACACACACATATATCCTATTGTTTCTGTTTCTCTGGAGAACCTTGAGTAATATACCAGGTAAGGAGTATAAATTTTTCTAGCACACATGTGTTTGGTGATGACTTGAGGTTTTGTTTCTCTGGGGTAGTTTTCTTTCCTTACCTGAAACTCTGAAAAGAGATCTGTATCACAGTGGTTTCCTGGGCTTGTGAGTGGAACTTAAATTGAAGCAACTGTCTTCTCAAGGTCTCCACTTAATGTTTCTAGAGTCTTCATTTCAGGGCCCCACAGCTCCACCTTTTGCTCTTTTAGGGGCATTAAAACCTTAGCCTCTAGAGACATTAGGGCTATATTTGGGGCAATATCTCTTTGGGCCATCAAGGCATAAGCTGAAGCTTGCCACCCTGACTATGAGTTCCCTCTTTTTCTTTTTTTCTGGCACCTAGAGATTTTTCTTCATTTTTATGAGCTTAGGTATATTTGTAAAACAATTTTATTTTGGTATACTTTAACCAGTATTTTTATGGGTTTCTGGAGGACTTAGAAATTCACATTAGTTCATTCTGCAATGTTGTTGGGACCTGAAAACCCAATAGCCTGTAAATTTGCTGAAGACAGCTCTAAGCCCTCTTCATCCAGTTGCCCCTTACACAATAAAGTGTCATTTCCTGGTTGTACTCCTCTTATGCTATTCCAGTTTATTCATGTCTTTTTAGGACTTCAGACAGAGCTGGGTTTCTCAGGTGCGGCCAGACCAAAAGGTCAGAGGCCAGTGTCCCTCCACGGTCTGAACACCACACTCCTTTCCATGAGATCTAAGGTCCCAGGAACTCTTTGGGCTCAAACACTACAGTGTTGGCAAAGAATGAGCTTAAAAAAACCCGTAGGGGGTGAAAAAAGAGTAAGAGCAGCCATGAGAGGCTGGGAGGGCGTCAAAGAGTAAAACAGGATTTGAGGGAGTTAAAACAAATGAGGTGTGGCCCTGCTTGTATAGCCCTGCAGAGACATTCCACAGCCCCGGCTCAGGATCAATGATGTAATGGCAGAAAACTTCAGGAGACAGCCTCAGTATTTTCTTAATTTATTTAGGTTATTATTTGCCCTTAGTCTACTTTTTTTTTTCCTCCCTAGTCCTACATTTTTTATTTTTCCCTTCAGGCTGTTGTGTGAGCACCTTAAATCTCTGATTAGGAACCTTGCTGTGCTCTGTTTAGTGTGCTTTGTTCTGATAAGCTTGGGTTTTATAACTCCCAGGTCTTTTGTAGAAAAGCTGGGGAGCAGGGACCTGCAGTCAGACAGAGATAGTTGCTATGGGATATTCATTTAGTGTAGATCAGGAATTGCACTAGTTATAACCTCAAAGGGGGGTAGAGTGGAGAGAAGAGGTGGGGGGGGGGTAGGGTAGGGGGAGTCTGATCAGGTAGAAAGAAACCTGCTATGTGATTTTCCCAAACTCCTTAACCTCTCTGGGTCTCTCAATTTCTTTATCTCTAAATAGAAAGCATTGACTTTGGCTCCCCTGCCTCAGCTGATCTGAGATGATTCCTCTGGTAGAGAAAAGTCAGTGAGGCAGGGCCACGCTGCTGAGAAGAGAAAATGCTGCATATCTCTCTTATCATGTAGCTCCGTGTCTCAGACGGGCAGTTTTTCATTCTTGAAGTAATAATTATAGCAAACTTTTACATGGTGCTCACGATGGGCCTGACACTGTTCTAAACACTTTATAAGCATCTCTCATTTAATCCTCACAGCCCTCCTGTGAGCTACAGGTAAGAAAACAGACACGGAGAAGTTAAGTGACTTGCCCAAGGTCACACAACTAGACCCTGCCAGAGTGGGGATTCCAACACGACCCATCCGACTCCAGACCTAGTGCTGTCAGCCCATACACTTAAGAGCTAAGATGCAGGGAGCTCGGGGAGTTTTGAAAAAGCCATGAAGATATTTTCAAAACTCTCGAAAAAAGAAAGAATAAAGGGGAGAGAGCATGTAATTGGGGGTTTGCTTAGTCTTGATGGAAAGGCTTCTGAGATCTGGGGATGAGAAGACATTAACTAGATCAAGCATGTCAAACTCAAAGGCTAACACGGGCCAAATAAACGAGGCATGTGGCCCACGGGCTGTGAGTTTGACATGCTTCAACTAGATGAAACGGGAGGGAGGAGACTGGCAGGCAGAGGGATCAGAATATGTCAAGGGAACACAATGCTGTCAGGAACTGGAAGGCGTCTGTGTGCTCGGAATTCAGGGAGTGAGGGAAAATGGGGCAAAACATGGAGAGGGGATGGGCCGGGCCCAGCCCATGCAGAGCTCCCTTGTGTCTCTTTCCGTCTCAGGTTTCTCAACCTCACTTCTATTGGCATTTAGGGCTGAACAATTCTTTGTTGTGGGTCCTGTCCTGTGCTTTGTAAGGTGTTTGGCAGCATCCCTGGCACTCTACCCACTAGATGCCAATAGAGCCACCACTCCCCAAAAGTTATGATAATCAAAAATGTCTCCAGACATTGTCAAATGTCCCCTGGAGGCAGGGGTGGAAATTGCCCCTGGTTGAGAACCACCTAGCTAGATATTTCACTCATTGGTATCTGTGCTTCCTTAGTGTCTCCAAGATGGACCCTGAGTCATGTGGTCACTTTCTAGACACGAACATTGACTTGGGTCTCCTTTGGCCAGGTCATAGCCAGGCCTGACCAGGTAGGTCCAGCCTCCTGGAGACCTTCCTTGGGAATTGTCATGTTTAAAGAGATAGCATCATCAGAGTGGACAATGCTGAAATTAGTGCACTGAACTAGAAAACGAAGTCTGAAGAACTGCATCAGGTTCAGGGCAAAAACAAAGGGGTTCTTCACAACCAGGGCCTCTAAAGTTTCAGTACAACACGATACTTTCCCAACATGCCCAGTTCTCTTTCTCCCCAAACCCATGCAACTGCACAGAGCTTAACAAAGCAGCCTTGTACAAAGAAAATTACCTTAAATCAAAAAGAATAGAAACAAGATTCTTGGCATTAATGGTAATAATAACCAGATTCCTGTGAAGGGCTAAAATATTGCTACTTTAGTCATTGATTGTTGTGGGAATTTGTACTTTACAAATTCAATATCAAGCCCTTCTGGAACTTTCTGTGAAGTGTTTTCTGCTGCTGCCAATTAACCCAGGGAAAAGGAGAAAGAGTTGTTTTGTCTAACATGTTTCTTCTACCACTGGGAAAGTGAAGTTCTAGGCGGTCTGCTTTTTCTCTTTGTCTTTTTTTTTTTTTTTTAATGGTTTGGAAATATTGCAAATACTACAGCCAGGTCCATTGAGGTACCCTTAGCAGCATGAGCCTTATCCAGGATCTATCCTGAGCCCTTTGCCTTTGTGTTGTAGGAATTATTTTATTTCCTTGCCCTCAATCTGCAGGACTTTCAAAAGATGACACAATTGGACTAAAAAAACCGTAATGCCAGAAAGATTACCAACAAAAAAAAAATCTGAGCATAGCCTTTTTCACATTTCCTTGTCTGTTTCCCTAAATTTTTGAACCTCTTACCTGCGACTGCCCATTACCTCTTCTAGAGGGCCCAAGTCCTGGCCTGGAGACCACTTCCTCAGAGGAGACCCAGCTCAGAAAGGCATCTTATCTCTTCGCGTGGAGGTCATCCGGGCCAGGTCATGGCCCTGGGTGAAGAGGCAGAGCTGTCTCCCCACGTCATAACTAACTTATAATTATCCATCTCTCCAGCTAAGATATTATCTGTTTCACAGTTGGAAAAGTAGCACAGAGTGGTCAACTCAAAATTAGAGTTGGACTTAAGGCAAAAAGCTCGGAATGTCAACGAGAATTGCAATAAGAGTGAATATTTGTGTACTTACTATTAAGTCAGCCGATGTTAGGTACTCTGTATACATGATCTCGTATAATTATCACATCACCTCCATAAGATAAGTACTGTTACTATACTTCTTTTACAGATCAGAAAACGTGGCTTAGAAAAATTGAATTATTTGCTACAAGTCCTATAACTTCAAAATGGTAGATAGAGCAAGGGTGTTTAGTGTTCCTTGTACCCTTGATTCTTTGCTGCCGCTCTTCACTCCTTTGGAGAATTTATGAAGAAATTTAGAGGTGTTGTGAGTGTTCCCAGAAAACTCTGCCTTTGGGACACATAGAAGCCTTGAAAAGGCCAAATCTCAAGTATTTTTGAAAAAGTTGACCTCATTCATGGCTCGTGGGCTGTGCTGGGTTGAGCACATTCTCTGCCTCTTATTTTAAACAAAACATATTGATATTCAGGAAAGCTTTATAGTTATAAATTTCAGTTTTATTGATCAAATTATCAACACCTTTATGGCTACTATTTATAAAGATAATATGAATCCTTATGCCTTGGTATCATGATACACTAAGGTGATTTCTCTTGGCTTCAGTTTCCTTACTTGTAAATGAGGCGTTTGGGCAATTTTGAACTCTATAATCTTTTTTTGACTTTATGGTTGGTGTGCATACACACATGCCTAGAAACTCACTTAAAGACCTGGAGTCCCTAATGTGAGGTGCTAGTCATGTTCCATGGACTCCTACATGGTAGAATTATGGTTGTAGGTGGACAATCAACATGCAACTTGGAGCCCTTGCCCAGGAGGATGCTGCTTACACATAGTTCCCAGCCTTCACTGTCCTAGGATCTATAAACAGCAAAAGGTAGAAGCCAAACCAGCTGGTTTGCTCTAGGAAGCTCCTGCCCTCCCTGGAAAGAGCATCTGAGCCAGTCTTCTCACTCTGCAGGCAGCAGATAGAACTAAATAGTCTCTCTTCCATGGACCAGAGGTGCAGAGGGCTGCAGGATGGCCCAAGGGAGGAGGCACATGAAACTCAGAGTGAGTGGGAACTATTAGGATGATTTATCCTGGTTAATTCTGGGGCCTTAAAAAATGCATTCTACTGGAAAGGCACCTCCTCACAAAGGCTGTCAGAACTGATCACACATGTAGGTCAAGGACAATCCAAGGGAGGAAGGACAGGCTTAGCATGTTCATAGTACCAGAGAAAATTTTACTACAGACTAGGGTGGGCCAATGGTGTAGTGGGAATCCAAGTCAGTTATTGTCCAAATAATACTGACACAGAAGTGGTAAGAAGGAAAGAAAGAATTAATATTAATGTGGGTCAAAATCATGGCATCCCAATTGGAGGCAAACTTTGATAGACTTATAAACATTGAAAGGTACTTATTGTGTGGTATAGAGGAGGCATTAGTTAGCAAACTACAACCCATGGGCCAAATATGGCCTGTTGACCTCTGTAAATACAGTTTATTGAAACATACGTCCGTTCATTTATGTATTGACTATGGCTGCTTTTGTGTTACAACAGCAGAGTTGTGTAGTTGCGATAGAGATCATGTGATGTTCAAAGCCTGATATATTTACTCTCTGGTTCTTTATAGGAAAAGTTTGCTGACTTTTGATATAGAGGAAAGAAAACATTGTTCTAAGTCCTAGATCCACAACTTTGAATCAACACTCACTTTTATAATCGACCTTTCAAAGTCTTCCCATCTGTGAAATGGGGGGCTATATTATGGGTGTCAATGAAACACTTAACTCACCAGTTATGACAATTTACAATACTAAATAAAATAAGAAATGTGAAAATGCATGTTCAACTAAAAAATTACACAAACACTAAATTATATTAGGGCTGTTTTTGAAGTATTTGGCAAAAAAGAGAAGGCAAAGAAAATTTTTTTTTCTCTAAGTAGAAGTAAAGAAGACATAAATAATAAATGATTGCCAAAGGGCACATGAGCTTTTTTATTTGTGTCAGTTACTGTACATAGTTTTGAGGCAATTTAAGCTGGGCTATTAAAATTAAAGAGAAAGAAATAAAATCCACAGCAACCTTGAGGATGGATTGAAGAAATTAGTTAGGCATGAGCTACAACAGGGAATTGTGGCCGTCAGAGGGGATGCTGGCTCACTGAGAAGTTGCAGAATGGGGCTGGGGGAAAGGAAGAATGGGAAGACGAACCCAGGAACTACTGCATGGGCTAGATTTATAACAACAACTATGCATTGTTTATCTGAAATTCAAATCTAGCTGGGCATCTTGTATTTTTATTTGCTAAATCTGGCAATTGTTCCCACCATGTGTGGTTCCAGAGGGGTGGGCAATCACAGGGCTCCCCCACCCTCCTGTCACAAACCTTGTCTTAGATTCTAGGTCCCCAAACGCTGACTCTTAAGCAAAAATAAATAAGGAGGAATGAGCCGAACATCTGATGGCAATGGTCTGGAAGGACCTCCGAGCTGCCCTGTTTTGTCCTTCCCTAGGCTGGGAGTTCAGCTCTCCTTTTAATTCTGCAAATGATGCCGTTCATTTCCAACTTATCCCTGATTCTGAAACCAGTCAGGGTTGGTTTCTGCTGTTTGTTGTCAAAGGACCCTAACCCTGCATCTGTGTCTATATCAGCACACCCCAAACAGGATCTAGGACACAGGCAGCACGGAGCATTCTGGCCCCGGTATCTGGTGAGTGTTTACATGTGCAATACCATCAAGTAACAGGGAGCGCCTCGGGGCCCTTGAGTAGGGGAGGGACGTGATAAAAATGACATTTGCTTTAAAAATTACTTCTCAAGCTGGCTTATAAGTGTTTTGGCGGGTGAAATGGCAGCAGGATAGCTGGCTGTTCTCAGGGTCCACAGGAGAGGCTGGGGTCTGGCAGGGAAGAGCACATCAGCTCAGAGGAGACTCTTGGATTTTAGAGGCTTTCTGGTCACCGGGAACATCCCAACAGAAGGAGTAAGAGCTCCAAAGGGTCAGGAATGCGGTGACTTGGCCTCTGGTGCCTGCCACCACCCTGGGCTTCCCAGGCCGTGCCAGCGCAGGGCAGGCAGAGGGGGGTGCAGAGGGAAGGAGCGCTGTTCAGGCGAGGCCGCTCCTCCAGTTGGCTCGGAGTCCCCAGCCACTCTGGGGGAGGGATGTGGTGAGAGTGGAGCCCATCCAGCAGAAAGTGACAGGGATGATTAAAGGGATGGAAAATCAGGCCCATGAAGAAAGGTTAAAGGGATTGCCGCTATTTAGCCTGGAGAAGAGAGACAGCGACTAATAGCTCCCTGCAAGTCCCTGCACGGTTATTAATAGACGCGTGCTAGGCAGCTGCCCTGCACGTCCAGGGAAGGCAGCGCCCCCCCCTCCCCGCCGCCCCCACCGCCAGCCCTCCCTCCCCAGGCGGGCCGGGCACCTCCGCAAGGAGGAGAGGGAGCAGCAGGCCCCCCAGGGAGGCAGAGGCATAATTATAAAGGCTCTTTTGTGGTCTCTCCCCAGTGCCCTCTCCCCTCCCCTTTGTTTTTGGCATCTGTCATTATGCGGTGCAAACCACAGCCAGGCCTCTTGACGGCACCTATATCTGCTTTCCTGCTGACTGGGAAGGTAATGTGGCTATAAAATTGACGACTTAGATAAATACCCGTACAAAGGGCAGACTGTGCTGAGTTCTGTGGAGCGTTCTGATGGGTTTTCCCATCTGACCCGACCGGATAAATCGTCCCATCACCCCCAGCCTAGTCTACTCCATCCGGGCTCCTCTGACCCACTCCCCAGGAGTTCACATTTGCTTGGCGAACTTGTCCCTTTGGCAACTAGAAAAGTCTTCTATTTCTTCCCAGATCAAATACGTTTAATTTTACTTTTCTTTCTTTTTTTAAAATGTGGAACTCTTCTCAGCAGATGAGCCTCTTGTTCTCTTGACCAGGTCCCCACAGTCTCTCCCAGAGGAGGTAAAGGGAGCCGTGGCCTAGGGTTCGTCAGATCCCTGCTGGGGTGACCCAGGGCCTAGGCGTGTGGTGACTATCTTCCTGGTGGACATGTAAGGGATATGGTCTCGGAAGGAAGTTACGACCCTTCTTACAAGCAAAGGGGAAGGCACAGGAATCCTTGCTTGTGCAAAGAGGCATGCCCATCTCTGAGCTCGATTCTGCTAGAAAAATCAGAACAATTCCTATTATTTTCGGTTCCCAGACCTTGAATGTGTCAGGCTTCAGGTTCACTTCCTACATCTTCTCGTCGCCCGGATCTGCAAGTAATTTAACCTTGTTTTCATAGAGCGCAAAGAGGTTCCGGTTGTTTACACTGGAGACAAATTTTCCTCAATTGTCGCAACCCTGTTAATGAAATAATGACGCTCTTCCTCATTTAAAGGTAATTTCGGTTGGTATCGTGACAGGGAGGAGGAAAGTGAATGCCCGTTCTGTCCTGCTGCATGAAGGGCAGGCTGTGAGGGCCACATCCACTGCTCCGGGCAGGGCCTTCTCATTTTCCTCACCTGTTCTGGACCTTTGACAGGCAGCTGAGTGAGGCCGTGCCAGGACCCTGTGCAGAGACTGGGCAAACACAGACAGACCTTGGTTAGGGACACTAAAGGGCCTGCATTTGCTGGGGAATGGATGCCGGGGCTGGGCCAGGGTAGATGCTTCTTTGTTTTCACAATGGATTTGAGGGGCTTGGGGGTGGGTGAAATGGACGAAGGGCCTCAAAAGGTACAAATTCCCAGTGATAAAAAACTCACGGGGATAGAATGTACAGCCTGGTGACTATAATGAATTAGACTGTATTGCGTATTTGAAAGTTGCTAAGAGAGCAAATCATAGAAGTTCTCATCACAAGAAAAACATTTTGCAACTATGTGTGATAATGAATGCTAGCTATTTATTATGGTGATCATTTCCCAACGTGTACAAATATGGAATCATTATGTTGTACACCTGAAACTAATAGAATGTTACATGTCAGTTACACTTTCATTGCAAACATAAAATAAATTTTAAATAATGGATTTGCTTTGCTTTCGAGATTATGAACATCTAATAAACCAGGACCTGCATGTAAGCTGTTTTGTCAAGGTCATATCAGATGAAAGTCAGGACATGTCGTTGGAGCCAACGACTTAAAGGGAAAGGAAGTACACAGCGGAGAGACACCAAGATGTGGGAGTGGTCAGAGAGAGTTGGGTGCTCTTAGGTAAGTCCCTTAAGTTCATCAGGGCCCAGATGCCTCATTTATAAAACAGGGTGATTGGATCAAACAACTTCTGAGGCCCTTTCTCCCTTCCCTGTGCTGTGATATAAAGAAATCTGGAGACTTTGTTGTTATTTGCTTCCAAGTCCTTCCACCATGTATTCCAATAAGAGTAAGTCTAGAGGATGACTTTGAGAGGATGGGACCTCTCTTGCATTGTCTTTCTGTGTGCTCAGGATGATCAGTGTCTTCTGTATTTTTTAAAAAAATTAAATTCTTTATTGTTGAAAGTATTACATACGGCCAAAACCGGTTTGGCTCAGTGGATAGAGCGTCGGCCTGTGGACTGAAAGGTCCCAGGTTCGATTCCGGTCAAGGGCATGTACCTGGGTTGCGGGCACATCTCCAGTGGGGGATGTGCAGGAGGCGGCTGATCGATGTTTCTCTCTCATCGATGTTTCTGACTATCTCTCTCCTTTCCTCTCTGTAAAAAATCAATAAAATATATTTAAAAAAAGAAAAAAAAAAAGAAAGTATTACATATGTCTCCTTTTACCCCATTGACCTCTCCCCGCACGTTCCCATCCCCCAGCACAGGCCCTCACCCCCCTACTGTCTGTGTCAATTGGTTATGCTTATATGTGTATTCTGTATTAATAATGCCAGTTAGAACTAGATACCACCACATGTTCTACAGGAAAATGTGTATTATGCAGTGATTTTAAAAATAATTTAGAAAATTTTTGTAATTACTTGGGTATCTCCAAAAGCAAATGGGCACTAGATGGCAATAAGAGGAAATAATAACAGATTTTTTTTGATATTTAAAACTATGCAACCACTTCCATGCATTTCTTCCTTTTCCCTTTACCAGGGATTTACAAACTTTTTATGGAAAGAACCAGGTAGTAAATATTTTAGGCTGTGCGCTCTAATGTCTCTGTTGCAACTATTCAACTTTGCCTTTGTAGCAGAAAAGCAACCATAGGCAATTTGTAAACAAACATTCATGGCTAATTTCCAACAGAAATTTATTTATGGGTCTGAAATTTGAATTATACGTGTCACAAAATGTTTTTCTTTTGATTTTTTTTTCAACCATTTAAAATGCAAAAACCATTCTTAGCTCACCGGACTTCATAAAATCAGGCAGTGAGCCAGATTTGACCCATGAACCATCGTTTACTGACCTTGGTTCTTTACCACAACTCTTTAAGGGAGGAACTGTTTTATAGATGAACAAATCAAGGCTAATGAGGTTAACTAACTTGTCCAGGTTTACCGTTTAGAAGTTGTAGAGCTGGAATATAGTCCAAAAGGCCAGCTCTAAGAGCTTGAACTTTTAACACCTACACTTTAAGGACTGCCAGTTAGGGTGGTGGAATGTGAGGGACCTGGCTTCTTCTGACTGTGGTTTAACATACTTACAAAATCATCTTTTTGATCATTTTTTTTCATGGTGGTTTAGATGAATAACATTAGAGCAACACTGATCTCTCACAAGGCTAGGAGATACCCAGCTGGCTAAGAGTCACATGGGACAGTAGCTCAAAAGGGGACTGAACAAGAGGGAGAGGGCACTGGAGGAAACAAAGAGTCAGTTCTGTGAGTATCAGGATCCAGGGGGCGGCCTGCCACCCTCGTCCAGGAAGTTTTGCCTGGTGGTCAGCTTAGCTCCTTCTCGACATGGAGAGAGATGAGGTGGAGGGAGCAAGAGAGAGGCTGTCATGCCTCCACTGCCTCCCATTCCTGTTCTTAAAGATGATGTATCAACTTAAAGATGATGTTCTTAAAGAGAGTTCTCAAAGGTTTCTTGGACAGACCTTATTCCCAGAGCTAAATGGTCACCTCTCCAGGGAGGCCTGTGTCTTCTCCTCCTCTCTTCTTCACACCTGGTGTGGTCTGGGCACACAGGGATGCCAGGTGAGTGAGGAGTTCCATGTCCAGAACAGCGTGCCCCAGGAGGCCATGAGCTGCCTGCATCTGGTAGTGGTTGGGGATGCTCACTGTCAGCAGACACGGGTGTCAAGGACCTCTGGGGCTGGGTGGTCAGTATGGAAGAGCATTTGGTGACCGTACCCACATAATAAGCATTTGCTGAATACCTAATGTGTGTTGGATCCAAAGCCAGGAGATCTCACATATATTATTTCCTTTGATTCCCACAACTGACTTCTGAAAGAGGCACTGTGGTCCCATTAGACAGAAACCGAGGCTCATAAGTGCTTATAATTTTCCTGAAGAGATGCAGCAGATAGCTGTAGTCAATCTAGTCTGCTCTCTGAGGCTCATCACAGGCCCTTACTTTGGGCCATGCAGAGCAATGGGCTGCAGTCCTCACTGTGACTCTTGCTAGTTACATGGCTTGAACAAGCTACTTGACCTCTCCAAATTTCAGTTCCTTCGTCTGGTTAAGGGTTATTCCTACTTTTGAGGGGTGTCATAAAACAAAAAGTGGTAACTTAGGAAGGTACCTAAAACAGTGCTAGGTATGGAGCAAGTTATATGCATGCTTGCTTTCTTCCTCTGCTTCAAGATGATGTGGTTTTGTGAAGTTGACTGAATAGTCAATCTTACTCAGTTTGGGGTTTTCAGGACCTAGCAAAAAGCAAGCTTTTGGGACTTCTATGGAGCACACACTTAATAAATATTTGTTGAATGAATGGATACACAATGCTCATATCTACTGATGCCAGCCATTTGGATACTTAGAAACTTTTAAATGAATAGATTCTTTTTTTTCAAGGTGACATTGATATCCTTTAACTTTTCAGTTTTGAAAAAATTATTTTTTATTTTTTAGTTATAGTTGACATACAGTATTACATTAGTTTCAGGTGTATACCCTAGTGATTAGACATTGCTAGTATATATCTTTACTAAGTGATCATCTGATAAATCTCATACCCATCTGACACCATATATAGTTATTAGAATATTATTGACTATATTCCTATGCTGTACTTCACATCCCCATGACTATTTTGTAATAACCAATTTGTACTTCTCCATCCCTTCACCTTTTCCAATGCCACTCCCATCTGACAACTGTCAAAATGTTCTCTGTATCTGTTCTGCTTGTTTGTTTATTTTGTTTCTTAGATTCAATTGTTGATGGATATGTATCTATTGCCATTTTATTGTTCATGTTTTTATCTTTCGTCTTCTTTTTCTTCAAAAGATCCTTTAACATTTCATGTAATACTGATTTGGTGGTGATAAACTCCTTTAGCTTTTTCTTGTCTGGGGAGCTCTTTATATATCCTTTGATTCTTGTCCTCCTAGGATATAAGCAGCAAAAAAATGATCTGAAATATGTCAATATATTCAGGCCTTACTGATGCAGATTCATTGGGAGAAATGTGTGAATTGGGAAAAGTCTGCAGAGGACTCTATTTAAAGAAAGGTAATTTTTTTTTCTCAAATAACTCTAGCTATGTCACCAGGTTTATTTATTCACCATCCATCTATTCATTCATCCAATCATTCAACGGTGGCCTAGAGGGGCTCTTAGGACCTCCATTAACAAACAGAACGGGAAGATTATCTGGAGCATGTCGATTATTTGTGGATAAATAGAAGCTTCCAAGCTGCTTATGGGAGCTTGGATATTGCTTGTTCTTAAAGGTTTAGACATTCCTCCAATATCATGCATACTGTTTCTTTGTACAATCTTCGAAGAATCCTTATGCCAACTCACAGTCATATTCTTCTCTCCTAAAGAGGTGGAAATGCTGAGTGTATCTGTCTGTTACATGTTAAATGCATCTGAAGAGGAAGTGCTAACACAGGGGCCTGGCTCCTGAGCAGGGAGGGGTGTCTCATTTTTGACCTTTGAAATTACATATAGATTTATAGGAGTCCTTTGAACTGGGTGAAGCTGGGCCATTATTCTTAAAATCAAAAGATGGGTTGAAGAACTCCTTTTTTGTATGTGTGATTCAGGCACACAGCAATACACTCAGGTCTACTGAGACATGTATGGCTATTTAGTTATATGTTAAAACGATTCCAGGTCTCAGTGCTTTGGGGACTTCTATTTGTGTGTGTGTGGTTTTTTTTTGTTTGTTTGTTTGTTTGTTTTTTGCTACCCTGTGTCTACAGCTATCACTTCTGCTATTCTCAGTATGCCTATCATTAGCAATTCAACCCCTTTATTCTAATTTCTTGGCTGCTTCTGATATTCCATAGGTCAAAAAAAATTAATAATAATAATAAACCTGAAAGGTAAACTTGTTAGAACTATCTGTGAAACAAGAGTTAAAGGGATCTGAAGGAGTCTGAGGGGCTTTTCAGTGAGCAAGGGCCTGAACTTTGGAACCTGGATTTTGTGATGTCTCCATTGGCTGTTTCCAGGTCTTTTCTACTTCCTTGTTCTTGATTGTAGGCTGGAGAAGTGACTTCAGGGTTGGGGAGACACTACCGCCTGTGTGCAGGGATGTGGGCTCACTCCCCAGAGAGGGAGACTGAGGAAAAACAGAAAAGTGTGAGCAACAGTTCTCCTTGAGGCATGGCCTCAGGACTACACTAAACAATGGTGGGGTGGGGTGTGTATTAGCAAAGGACCATGTTGACCACTCACCTATCATAATTGTGAGGCTGATTTTTGATACTTTGATCAGAGGTGCTTATTTCGTGATTTCTTTCAAAGACTTTCGCAAAAATTCTGGTGTCAAAAAGGAGTCAGGAGTCAAGAGTTACAGACTCGATTTATCTCTGAGATTGCTTACCCTCTCTGAACCCTGATTAGAAAATGTGGTGGCTTTGGTTAAACCTGACATTTGCTAGAATTCCCTCAATAATACTCTGTATGTCTTTGATTTTCTCCAGCTGCAGACCTGACCATCTTCAGGGCAACGTGGCTGCGAAAAGACAGCTTGCCTTCCTGTGGGAAATGGCTGGGTAGCTGAGCTGTCCTCAGACCATCACAGCAGCATGGCCTCAGGGCCACACGATGGACTCTCAGTGACCTTGCACACCCGCACTAGGCATGTGCCTGGGCTCTAGAAGGATCTGGATGAGATGGGGGGGGGGGGGGGGGAGTCAGTTCTTCAAGTCCATGCATTATTCCCTTTGAAACTCCTCTGTGTCTGCCTTTATTCTCTCCAGCCTCTCCTGGCTGGAGCCACAGGCAGGAGCCACTAGCAGGCTTGTCCCGTTCCCCAGCCAATTCTGACCAAGGCAGGAAATGGATGTGGAGCCTTGGCCTGCCACTGGCGGGAGGAGGGGCTGGAATTTAGTCTCATGTTTTCAATCAGGAACAATCGTGCCTTGGTTAAACCTCAGAGGCGACGGTGCTACCACCGCTCAAAGCTGATAGTAAGTCATGTTCCTCAGATGTGGGATCCAGAGGCTTAGGCACGACTCACAGACTCCTGGGTGCCTCCCTCCTGCTCTCAAGTCTCCTTTGCTCAAATCCAAATGAGGATTGGGTATGTCAGAGGCAGCCCCCTCTTCCAGAATTTCCCAATCAGCCCCAACCCCTCATGGCATAAGCTTCGGTACCTGAACCCACAGTCTCCATCGTCTTGTCTAGTATTCTGACCCCGCTCCTCTTCCTTGAATCCTGGTTTGAGGCTGGAGCCTCCCCAGGTTGCAGCGGTGGGGCAGGGTACCACTGAGGATGGGCTGCTCAGGGCCCCACCCATGCCTGGATTCGCTGGTGTCTCCTCCTGTCTCAGCAGAGCCAGACCCTTAGCTGTCGCCTGCAGGACTCACACCTGAGCTTGCCTTGCATGGCTCAGCGCCCTCACAGAAGTGGCCTCAGAGGCCGGAACACTTAGCCTCGAGTCCAGCACGCTTGGTTCCTAACTGAGCCTGCTTCTTCCAGGCCCTGGGAAAGCAAGAGAAGACCAGTACATACCTTTTGAAAGAACGAGTCTGTGGAAGAACCATCTTGAGATGTGGTTTAGACTTGGGAGGCCCAGGTCTCCCTAAAATCTCCTTGAGAGGCCTCAGTGGACTTGAACTGTAACTAATATCTGCTAAGCCATCATTTTGGAAAAGGTAACACGAGGAAGGTTGTAGATAGGGGAGCTCTGGGTGTCTGAGGAGCAGACTGAAAACAGAGAAGCCGAGGAGGATGTAGAATTTATAGGATTTGTCAGGGTGTCTGCCCAGAGGCGAGTATGTTCTGATTCTAGACAACAGGTGCTGGGTCTCAGACAGAGGGGAGCAGGGGTGGCTGCAACGGCCATAAGACCAGGCAGTGCCTGGGCGCAGATTCTGTGCTCCGAAGTGTAAGTCCCAGCCACTGCTGGCCAGAAGTGTCCCTCCCCCCCCCCCCGGGGTCCATTGCAGGGAGACACCGGAGGCTCTGCTCACCTTTTCAGTCTTCTCTGAGTTTGCCACTTGACAGGGAGAGCCAGGTGAGCACTTCCCCGCTGGATGACCTCGGAAGACACAGCTTCAGAGCATGTAAAGGGGACCCCTGCTGCCGGCCAGGTCCTCTGCTTGAAACAAACCCTCTGCAACCTGCAAGTAGAGGTGCCTTCCTATCCCCACCCCCAGCGGTGCCTGGCCTCAGACGCAGGGAACAGAGTTAGGGTACAAATCCGGGGGGCCTCTTCACTCCTTACCTGGTGCCTCCATCCTGCCTCTCAGGAAAAGGCTCTCAGAGGAAGGCCCCTTCGGAGGGAGTCCTCTGAGACAACCCCAAGGGGCCTAACTTCGGAAACCTCAAAGCCTGCAGAAGAGACGGGGAGTTAGAGTGTGGTGGGGGAGGGAGCGAAGCCCACTTGAGGTTCTGAAAACCCCCTTGAATTCCAGGGTGATGGTGGGGCAGTAGCGCCCCCTGGTGGTCATCATGCCTGACTCTCCTCCACTGCCCCTACCCCTATGGTTTCCCACTTCTTTCCCAGGTCCCACCTCCTCTCCCTACAGCTCCACTGCCTATGCTCTCCCTCCCACAGTTTTTTCTTCTTCTCTCCTTTTCTTGTATCGATTCCCTTCTCTTTTTCCCCTGGCAGAACTCAGCTTTTGTCTTTAGAAACCTCGCTGCAGAGAACCATCCTGTAGGGCCGAGCTGGATAAACCAATAACAATAAGGCTGATAAAGCCTAACTAGTTAGCACTGTCCAGGGGTGCACCTAGCTGGAGCAATTATACTCCTTTCAATGCACCATTTGTCTTTCAAATTTCCCCCATTCCACTCCAACCCTAAACAACCACCAGGTCTGAATGCCTAGTCAGTTTCCGTCTCCAGGGTGGGGGTTTACTCCCTGCCTCCTTTTATTCCTGGTCAGAGGCACCATAGTCCTGGTGTAGTTGGATCTCCAGCCTGCCCTGCCCCCAACTGCCCCTAACTCACGCGGGTCACAATGACCTTGCTTTCTTCAGACTCAGGGCACGGGCCCTCAAGGTTGGCCGCCTCATTCAGTAAGGTGGATAAGAAGCAGAGTGGAGTTCTGCGTCTTGCGCCTCCATCAGTTCCACCCCACCTTGGCCTGCAGGCTCCTCTCTTCTCACTGCTTGCCATCAGCTACAGAGCACGGTGTGCAGAGTGCAAAGAGGAAGCACCCACTTTGAGGCCAGGATGGGAGTCCCCCTCCTCTCCCAACTGGGCCTAAAGGCAATAGTTAAAAGTGAGAGGACTTTTTTTTTCTTAAAAAGGAAAAAGCTAAAAGTATTCAAAGAAATTCAAAGAGGCTTATTATAGTGCAAAAAACTCTTGGCCTGGGTTCCAGTTCCCACACAGATAAGCACTCCCCCCCCTGCCTCAGGCCTTAATGTCCCCATCTGTGCAGAGATTGGAAGATGCTCTCACCCCAAAGATCTCTTTTTGCGCTGCAGTTCTGTGGTTCCAATTCTCTTGCTTTTGCACATTGGGCTGGCCAGGATGCGGCTTTTATCCGTGCAAACTGGGTCCTGTCCTAGCACCGGCTGCCTCGCACACTCTCTCATGGAGTCTAAGCTTGCATTTTTTGCTGGAGTAATATTTTTCTAGTGTTTATTTTGAAAAGGTCTGCATCTGTGGTGACCATCTCCCATTTGGAAAATTAACTGCTTACAGATGTTGCATGTGGCACAGCGTTCTCCCAGGCAACGAAACCACTGGGGTTTGGCGATCATTTCAAAAGTAAGAGGAGGGAAGAAAAGCTACATGTCTGATGTAGGTGGCAAAACGTCTTGACCTTTTATAAAATGCTCAAACGAAGAGTTGCTGTTCTAAGTTGAAGGGTGGAGCATTTCTTAAGTTTCTAAAGCCCAAGTGTTAAAAAGCTCTCATTGAAATGGTCATTTGTGGGATGTGTATGGCTGTGACTGCAGAGGGGGATGCACGCCGAGCATGGGGTTCAGCCCTCACCCACCCACAGGGCCAGGGTCAGCTCTGGCCAGTCCAGGCAGCAACTTCCCTTTGGGCCCAGGATGACTCTGTTTCGGTAAAGGACATCCCAGCCTAGAGCAGAACCCAAGAGATCCTTCCCACCCAGGGGTGATGGGTGTTCTCATCAGCTCTCCACCTCCTGTCCCCTCCCCACCTTGGCTTCTGCCCTTCCCCTGGAACTTCTTCCTTGAGGCCTTCACCCTCAGGCATCAGCCCTAATCTTCATCCCCACACAAAACAGAAAACTATTCCAGGTCTAAAAACACATCTTGTGTGATCCCAAGGGATCCCCATACAAAGCCCATTTTTGTTTTCTAATTACTGGTCACCCCCAACTCCTACCTCCTTAGCAGTTTCCAAATCCAGACATAACAGTGGAAATTAAGGAGTGGTCACAGCCAACTCTTTGTGTGGTGCTTATAGTGTGTGTGTGAGTGTGTGTGTGTGTGTGTGTGTGTGTGTGTGTGTGTGTGTGTGATGTCTGTATAGGATGTGTGCGCATGGTGAGTGTGTGGTGAGTGTGGTGTTCATGGGTAGGAGTAGGGGGAGTGTGTGTGTGTGTGTGTGTGTGTGTGTGTGTGTGAATGTGTGTGGTTTGGGCATGTGTGGTGCTATTTATGGCTGTGAGAAGCAGATGGTAGAGCAGCATCTTTCCCTAGCTCACCTAAGACATTTCTTTAAAAAAAAACAATACATATTTTTAAGGGAGAGGAAGAGAGAGATGGAAACATCAATGATGAGAGAGAATCATTTTTTGGCTGCCTCCTGCATGCCCCACACTGGGGATCGAGCTCACAACCTGGGCATGTGCCCTGACCTGGAATTGAACTGTGACCTCCTGGTTCATAGATTGATATTCAGCCACTGAGCCAGGCTGGCTGGGCACCCCAGACATTTCTTATCTGGATCTGGGACAGGTTCCTGTTTGCTACACTTCTAATACCCTCTCTCAGTTTAATGATTTCTCTGATCTCTGGTTCTTCCCCCTGGGAGACAGATTCCTGCTGCCTTTGTCCTGTGAGAGTAAACAAGAACAAACGAAACTTGGATCAGGAGAGAACCCTAGAGACTCTCTAAATTATAATGAATCTGACCACTTTAAATATGAGAAGATGGGGGCCCAATCTGTGCAGTCCATTTGAATAACCATTTCATGCTAGTTCTGAATCAGTAGATTTAAACATTGTGGTAACACTATTTTATATTTTTGGTAAGATTTTCATTATAAAAGAGATAGCTCAAAACAACAGGGGGAGTATCCTATATAATAAAAGCCTAATATGCTAAGTGTCTGGTCATTCGGTCATCCATTCAAACAATCAAAGTGTAATAAGCTAATGATATGTTAAGGCCACTCAACTGCTCACTATGACATGCACTGACCACCAGGGGCAGACGCTCCAACCATTAGATTTGCTTGCTGCTGGGGTCTGGCTGATTGTGACTGAGCGAGATGGGCCAGACACACCCTGGAGCCCTCTTGCGATCCCTCCCCGACTGGCCAACCTGCGTCCCTCCCTGGCCCTGATCACGCACTGGTGGGGTCCCTTGGCCTGGCCTGTGCCCTCTCACAATCCAGGACCCCTTGGGGGATGTCACAGAGCTGGTTTCAGCCTGATCCTACAGGCCAGGCCAAGGGACCCCACGGGTGCATGAATTCCTGCACCAGGCCTCTAGTATGTAGTAATATTCACTGTAAACAGCTGGACATGTGTTTAAAATATAGAGATTTGGAAGACAAACCTCAAGCTTGATACAATTCTCCCCCCCCACCACCCCCCCCCCCCAAAAAATCTTGTAAAATAAATATGGGACAAATAAATTGAGTTAAGGTAAATTTATGATTAGGGATAGTGTTTCCCCTTGGAACACAATCACTATTTAAAAAACAGTATGCAGGAATAGCAATTCAGTAGGAAATATTGATAAGTTGTACTCAAATATTGATCAGTTGTATTTTTTTACATATACAATAGAGAAACAAATAATTCTTTTTCAAAGAACCAACATGAAAATGTATCAACATCTCTTATCAGGTGGAGAAATGATGTCTGGAACTAAGTGAAGGAAACAGAAAAGAAGGGGACAGACCAGAGACGTAGACCACTGATGGACAAGAAGACCCGAGAATGAGGGCTCTCTTTCAACAGTTAGATGAACGTGGGCAAACTTTGAGCTAGTGCTCCTGGCTGTCCAGGGGTTGCATATTAGCATTTCAGAGAACGTGTCTTTATCTAGTGTTCTTCCATCATAAATATCAAACCAAAGATCCCCCTTTAGGCTCTACAGCTGGGACAAAGGGGAAGAAACTGACAATTGCCTCCCGGGTGATCACAGAGAAAATCTTCTCTTACTGTGTAAGCATCCTCAAGACTTTGAAGGGCTTCTTTGGTTGCAAACCATCATAACCTGGACTGGGGAAACTGGCCTTACTGCCTAGAGCTTTTACAGGGTCCCACGCCTGTGCTCTACAGCCCTCCCCGCTGAGAGGCGCAGAACAGGCCCCGCAGCTCATGCAAATGTGCAGCCTCTCCTTTGGTCTCCATCTGTTTGCTAGTTTATTTGTACTTGGCCCACATGATGCCAAACAACTGGTTTGACTGGTGCTTGTTTCAGTAAGTGGATGAGACTAACCTATTTGATATCCCCTGGAGATGAATCAAGGGTTGACTGAGGGAGCAGGCTCCCTTTTCTTGGAGATGAGTTGGAGTGTCTCTATGTGTATGAGGTATTTTGATACAGCAGCCCTGTAAGGAGATGTTCTTCGTGGTTTCAGAGTTAGGGCTGGAGAAAGCAACCACCAACCACACCAAACCTAGATGGGAGGCACTAGAAATGGAGTTTGGTGATGGGTCTCAGCAGGATAAGGGCTGTTGGAGGGTGCTGATGTGATCCACACTAATCCGGGGTCATGGGTAGTGGCTGCAGAGAGGAGGGGCCATGAGAGAAACCAGGTATAAGGCAGAGGGAGGGGCTTTGGGTCTGGGCCTGCTTGAACCAGTCTCTAGGGAGCATCTGGACATTGACTGACACATCTGAAATATGGTGCCCGTTAATTCAGTATAATTCAGCTCCTAACTCCAGTGTGTGCCTTTTCCCTCCCATCCCACCAATTCTCTGACACCAGCTGGTTATTCTACAATTCAATTCTGACACTATTTACCTGGAGATGTATTCAGATCCCACAGGTCAAGGGCTCAGAACTACAAGGATGACCCCCCTCCCCACCCCTCAACTTCAGATGCTGTTACCGGTGTTTCTGAAGGTCGGGTTATAAATCAGAGGTTCCAAGTGACACCCCTCCTTGGGTTTGATTAATTTGCTGGCACAGCTCACAGAACTCAGGAAAATATTCTACGTATTAGATTACCGGTTTATTATAAAAGGATATAACTCAGGAACAGGCAGATGGAAGAGATATATAAGGCGAGGTGTGTGGGAGAGGGTGCTGGGCTTCTGTGTCCTCACTGAGCACACCACATTCCCCAAATCTCCACGTGTGCACCAACTCTGAAGCTCTCCGAATCCCATCCTTTTAGGTTTTTATGGTGGCTTCACTGCATAGGCACGATTCATTAAATCAATGGACGTTGGTGACTGAACTCAATCTCCAGCCTGGGTCCCCTCCCCAGAGGCGGTGGGAAAGGGGGACAGAAAGGTTCCACTCTCCAATCACAACAAGGTTGGTTCCCATGGCAACTAGTCCCAATCTTCAGGTGCTTTCCAAAGTCAACTCATTAATATAAACTTAGGTGTGGTTGAAAATAGTTTGTTATGAATATCAAGACAGCTTTATCTCTCTAATCACTTAGGAAATTCCAAGGGTTTTAGGAGCTCAGCCAGGACCAGAGATAAAGACACAGTATCACACTCAGGTTCCTACATATGCAAATGTAACCTCATTTCTGCATGGCATGGTTCACCCTGGGTCTAGCCCAGTGATGGCGAACCTATGACACGCGTGTCAGAGGTGACATGCGAACTCATTTTTTTGGTTGATTTTTCTTTGTTAAATGGCATTTAAATATGTAAAATAAATATCAAAAATATAAATCTTTATTTTACTATGGTTGCAAATGTCAAAAAATTTCTATATGTGACACGGCACCAGAGTTAAGTTAGGCATTTTAAAAATGCTGACACGCCGAGCTCAAAAGGTTCGCCATCACTGGTCTAGCCACTGACAGTGCTTGATGCTGGCTTTCATGGTTGCTCCAATTCTGAGACAAGTTGGCACGATAGATTTGCTAGTTGGAAGTGATCGACTTTATTATACAAGTTGAAGATGTTTTAACATGCTTCTTCCTTAACCCAACAAATTGTTTGGTTTGGAGAATTACCTGTGATAGATAGCATGTGTTAAGCCTGAAGAAAAAGGTATAGTGTTTTTATTAATGTAAAATAAGGTCGTTCCTAAACAGGTACCCAAATGTCAAGTTCTTTACATTTGTCATTGCAATATATGACCTGCAGCAATGCTGAGGTAGGCAATAGTCCCATTTTATAGAGCAGAAAATTAAGTTTCAGGAAGGATAAGTAACCTGACTCAGGTCACACAGCTTGTAAATGCCAGAGCTGGAATGTCAACCCAGGTGGCACTTTCAAATGTTAAAAAACACAGCAAGACATTCGTTTGAGGGGTCTTCACATGGTCATCCTGTCTGGGTGTCTGCATGTGTTGCTCGGGCAGAAATGCTAGAACTTTGGTGATGTGACCATATCTTGAATGATTTTGAAGAATGAATATTGTCCAGGCAAAACAAACAGGGCAGAGAGAGCCAGGCAGGAAATAGGCAGGGTTTTCTGGTGGGTCTGTAGACTCCCAGGAGGGGTGTCTTGAAGGAGGCTGTCTTAGAGAGTAGATGATGAAGCCAGGGAAGGGGCTTTCTGGGGCAAGGTAAGGAAGTGCCTTTCTCATCAAGGAGGCGGGGCCAGGGGCCAGTGTGGGACTTGAAACTGCTGTGCCTGGGCAGCAGGGCTCAGGGGGGCCCCACCTGCTACAAATATCACAGAAGCATGTCACTCCAGGTGTGGCACTTAGCATTGGCCTGGTGTGACCTGCAACGTCAGGCTTCCACTCTCTGACACCAACCAGGCTCCAGCAAATGCTTCTCCATTTGTTTTGAGTGGTATGTCCGTGGAATGGAAGGTGGCTATGTTTCCATGGGAGGGAGGTTTGGGGGTTGTGTTGCCACCAATATCACAAAAGGACACTACTGCGAAGTGCAAGGATTTCAGCGGCAGGGTCCTTAGGTAGAGAAAAAGCTGATGAACTTGTTAAAATGTTCATCGCAGATAGCATACATACTATGAATTCTTACTAAATATCATTTCCAAGAAGTGCTAAACATCCATACCAATTCATATTACTCTTATTGGTATATATGCACATCTGGATGTAACAGGTAGAGGCCTGACATCCATTCTTTACATTGGCAAGCAACCAGGTAGAATTTAACAATAAAGAATGCTTTACTTTTATAAAGATGCTAAATATAATAATATTGAATTTTCAGAAAATCAAATTAAAACGTTGCCCTCATTTAAAGTTGTATTAATATAATTTGTATTTTGCCATTTAACTTTAATGAATAATTTTAAATCTTAAAAATAATTAAAATAGATTTAAAATGTATGTGGAAATAATTTTACTTTTTCCTTCTTTACATTTTGATGAAATATATTCAAGTTAGGCAAATTTTGATGTTTCAAATATTATACTTGTCAGGGGAAGAGGAAAGGACATTCAGTATTTAACAGCTTTTTGCTTGATTTATCACTTTTAAATATTTAAACAGATGATATGTGGGGTGGGCTTGAATGGTGGGCACAATTCCAGGTGGAGGTGCATGTAGGTTGGAGGAAAAGGTTTGGGAGCCCACACCTGGAGGGAGGATTAGGAAATGAATTTGGTGTTGAACTGAGAACTCTTCCACATCAGAAGATAGTGTAAACCAAGGCTCCTTTCTGCTAAGATAGTTCTCAACCTGGGTTGCTCATTCGAATCATCCGGAAGCTTTAAAAATGCTGTGCCCAGCATCCCCAGTAGGGGGTGTGCCGGAGGCAGCTGATCGATGTTTCTCTCTCATCGATGTTTCTAACTCTCTATCCCTTTCCCTTCCTCTCTGTAAAAAATCAATAAAATATATTTAAAAAAATAAAAATGCTGGCCCCACTCTCAGGAGCTTCTAACTCGGTGGTCTAGGTGGAGGCCTGAGCATCAGTATTTTTAAAAAGCTCCCCAGGTGATTCTAAAGTGCACTCAGGGTTGAGAGCAGCCTGGTTAGCAAACAACATCCTGACAGCGTTCAACGAGCTTTGTAGCCAGGTCGCACTATGACCACATTTTGGTTATATGATGTCAGGCCTGGGTCAAGCTGAGGTTGGGCAGGTGAGCCTCAGGTTCATTCGACTGACATGTATTGTGCTTCTACAGTATTTTAGGAACTGAGGATACACAGAGCAATAAAACATGAATTACAAAATGGGAACAGATGTGGAAACAAAGTCAATAAAGTATTATAAATACTATCGTAAAAGTATATATGGGGCACCATTTCATATAGGAAGAAAGGAAGGATAGATGAAGGGAGTCTACATTGAGCCTTGAAAAACGGGGGGTTATCAGGGGACTGTTGGGGCTGAGAGCCAGGAGATTGTAGGGAGGCTTCTTGAATTGGGCAGGGTGCGGATCTCAGGCCTGTGGAGAGTGGGAAGAGGCCTTTGGGAACAGACACAGTAGGGGAAATGGGAATGTGGGAAACCAATGCTAGAATGTCTGGCTGACTTCTTTTCGTTCTGAAACCTCTTTTTAACAGACATGGGTTGTATTTTCTAAGCAACATCTTAGAGCATCTTCAAACTGGGGTTATTGGAGGGCTTTCCAAGAGGTTTGATAACATGATAAAGGAGTGGAATCTACTTCTAGATTCTTAATTTCCATACGTATTTTTTCTAAGATTTCACTGCTAAAACAAACAAACAAAACAGGTGATGGAACTATTCTCTCAGCTTCAAGCTGTTTTTTTCCTCCCACAATCCCTTTTCATGTTTTTCACAAGAAAGCAGTACTTCTGGACCTTTCCTAATCTTCCTGTGATGGGCTGCCCCAGGGTGTAACCTCAGAAGCACCAAATAAAGGGGTTATTTGAAACATCAATTCCAGGGACCTCTTTTAATGATTAATCAAAGTATCATAAACCTGACTTCTTGTTTTATATATTAAGCACATTTCTCTTAAGGGAAAATAATGTTTCTTTTACATTTTTGAGAATAATAATTGTCTATCTCTTTTTATCTTGGTCAGTCTGGCTAGACATTTATCAATTTTGCTGATTTTTTTTTTTAAGAATCAGCTTTTGTCTTATTGATTTTTCTCTATCTTCAATTTCATAAATTTCTACTTTTATTTTTACTACTTCCTTCTTGCTTTGGGTTTAATGTTCTCTTTATTTTCTAGTTTCTTAAAGTAGAAGCTTAGATCATTGATTTCAGACTTTCTTTTTTTTAAAATATATTTTATTGATTTTTTACAGAGAGAGGAAGGGAGAGAGATAGTCAGAAACATCGATGAGAGAGAAACATCGATCAGCCGCCTCCTGCACATCCCCCACCGGGGATGTGCCCGACCCAGGTACATGCCCTTGACCGGAATCAAACCTGGGACCTTTCAGTCCGCAGGCCGACGCTCTATCCACTGAGCCAAACCAGTTTCGGCCAGACTTTCTTATTTGTAATATAATATTAAAAGCTTTCAATATCCCTATAAGTGTTGCATTAGCTACAACCTGCAAATGTTAATAGGCTCTATTTTTATTCCAATTCAAAATATTTTTAATTTTCCTTATGAATTCACTTTGATCCATTAATTACATTGCACAGTTACTTTAAATTATAAAATTTCCAAATACGTGGGATGGGGAGGGACATAGGGGAAAGAGAAATCAGCTTCATCCAAAGAACGAATGAGAGGGAGAGTGTGAGGGTGCAGGTCGAATTCAACTGCATTATAATTTCATTGATGAGAGCAATGCATCCTCCATGATTTCCTGAGAATTTGTACTTTATCCACATTTTAAACCCTTCCCCTTCCTTTCTACATTGATAGGCAGTAAGCAGAGAACTAATGTTTTTGTTTTTTAAAAATAATTTTTTACTGATTTTTCACAGAGAAGAAGGGAGAGGGACAGAGAGCTAGAAACATCGATAAGAAAGATCGATCAGCTGCCTCCTGCACACCCGCTACTGGGGATGTGCCTGCAACCAAGGTACATGCCCCTGACCAGAATCCAACCTGGGACCCTTCAGTCCGCAGGCCGACGTTCTATCCACTGAGCCAAACCGGTTAGGCCGGAGAACTAATGTTTATGTAGCAACTAGGAGTTTTCAAAGTGCTTTCCATGATACTTTGTTTAATGCCATTATAACCCAGAAGCTGTCATTCCCATGATAAGGGCAGGACAATGATGCCAGCTACAGAGAAACTGTCTTGCATCCGCAGTCAAGTTCATTAACCTCTCTAAACACTGTTGCCTCATCTGTGAAATGGGAACCATGGTAACTCACCTCGGTGGGTTTCCTGTGGTACCTAGTAAGGGTGTCTTAGATTTTCCTAGATTGGTTGCTGCCTGGGGGCTAAGACTTTGCCCTGCCCCTGACTAGCACCGCACTGCTCAACAAATGCTTAACAAACAGCTGCTGTTCACAAGTGACAAGAGGGAAACAGTAGTGTTGGCGAATTATTGAATTGGATGAACCCAAGTTCAGATCCTGGCTTCACTATTTACTGACTGTGCAAGTTACTTAATGCCTTTCCCTTCGCTCTCCCTGTCTCTAAGGTGGGGATAATTAGAGTACAGGTCTTACAGGTTGTTGTGAAGAATAAGAGGAAATGCACGTGTGGTAAACAAAGAAATGGACTGTAGCCGGGCATGAGGGGCGGGACTGGACGAGGAGTCAGGCCACCTGCGCCCAAGTTCCTGGTCTGATGAATTCCCAGCCCTCTGATCTTGGGTAAGCCACCTGGCCTTAACCGTTCTGAGCCTGTTTTCTTACCTGTCAGTCACGTAGAGGTGTTCATGCTTCAGTGCCTCAGGATGTTGTATAGTTTGGATGAAGTGACGTATGAGAAACGTTGACACCCATGAAACAGTAACAGGATATAAAGAATTATTATACTGGGCCCCCTGTTACCTCAACCACCTAAGTCCTCCGCGGGATGTTAAGAGTCCTCAGTAAGGGGCCCTGAGGATTCCTTTCCTTTCAGGGAAGTTTCTTCTCATGAGGGCCTGCTGCCCCCTGGTGGGTATTATCACCATGTTGTAAACTGTAGCATTTTCCCGGAATAGGTGGTTTGGCTCAGAACCTCTAGTGAAGATACCATTTTCCTGCTGCTGTCCTGGGGTACCCCAGCCCCCCAGCCCCGATATCTGAGGCTGAGGAGCGCTTCGGGAGCTGGAGGCCATGTGGAGTGTGGAACTTGGCCGACCTTCTAACTGGATAGGGGAGTGGCTCTGGAGTGTGGTCTCTGATCAGCAGCATCCGCATCACCTGAGTGTTTGTTAGACATGCAAACTCCGGGGCCCCACCCAGACCTGACCTACGGGATCAGAAATCTTGTGCTTGAAGATCTCCAGGCTGACTGAAGTGTGGGGACCACAGTTCTAGGGACTGCAGGACTTCAGAGCTAGGAGGAAGGGGCCTGGAGAAGAGGTAGGAATGGTGGCGACTTTGAGGTATCCAGCCACATAGCCGGCTGGGGAGAAGGTCCCTAAAGCAAAGCAGGGCCACGGGCTCTTGCTCGATGCAGGAACCTCTAGGGCAACGGTTCTCAACCTTGGCTGCACATT
Source organism: Myotis nattereri (assembly GCF_964212035.1). Lineage (NCBI taxonomy): Eukaryota > Metazoa > Chordata > Mammalia > Chiroptera > Vespertilionidae > Myotis > Myotis nattereri. The sequence continues at coordinate 62,967,601 of NC_138085.1, forward strand.
CGAATCACCTGGGAATCTTTTGAAAATCCTGATTTCTGGGCCCCATCCTCCGGAAATTCTGTTTCTTTGTTATGGGGTCGGGTCACAACATTAGTAACAAAGAAACAGAATTTCCGGAGGATGAGGCCCAGAAATCAGGATTTTCAAAAGATTCCCAGGTGATTCGAATGTGCAGCCAAGGTTGAGAACCGCTGGTCTAGGGAGACTCAGCCCCTCTCATCTCCCCTCCTGCTGGATGGAAGCTCTGCCCAGTGGGAACACACTTGGGGCTCACCCCACTGCTTCCAGAAGAACTTTATGGGTCTGTAAGAGCCAGTTGGGAACCTCCCCCCCTCACGTGGTTCCAGGGTAAGTGCGGACAGTCCCCTCGCTTGCCCTGCTGGTGAAGCCAGGCCTGGGTTTGCCAGTTAATTCCTGGTACTTCAGGGTCTGCTAAAGCACTCGTTTTCTCATAAAGAACATTTCATTATTTTATATGATGCTATAATTTGCCTCGCTGTAAGAAAAGCTCTTGGTTAAGTTCCTTTATTTTGCTCCTTTTGCTGTGGTGACAGTGAGAGTAGTGAGACGCTTAATAATTGTATGTTTTGTGGATTTCAGAAGTGCAGCTGGAATGTATTAACAGCTTTCTTATATTGTCTGGCAGAATCAGGAAGAAGGAGCTATCAAAGACAAAAACTGTCCATTTCCTGAAACCAAAAAAGAGATAGTTTGAAAATCTTGACACATGGCCAATAGTATACAAATGGCATTTACTGATAATGTTAATAAATGTCTAAAAAACTTGTCCAAACAAATGGATTGATTTATTCTAAATTTGTATTGTATCAGGGGAAAATGTTTAGTTGTTTTTACATGATTTTTCAATTGCCATCTTAAAATAAGTGTCAGAATGCTTGAAAGCAAGATTCTCTTTATATTATCAAGAGTTTATTTTGGAGAAGACTCGAGTAGCTGTCTGAATATCATTTTAGATTTCATGTGAAACTTAAATACAGGAGTGGGAAAAAGTAGGTTTATAGTTGTGAGTATGCAAAACAGTTTATTCTTATATTATTATTTATTAATTATTGTATTATTTTCCATACAAACAACGGTAAACCTACTTTTGCCCCACACTACATTTTAATTACCTGATAAGGTTATATTTTAGTAGTTTACTTCAGGCTATTTTTACTTTTATATTTTATAGATGAACTTAGCTTATCAGTGTAGTGGGTAAGCATCCTGAAACACATAATTACAGAAATAATTTAAACTCACTGTATGTGTTATGGGGGCTGAGGGGGGGGGGGAGCTGGGAGTTGGGAAAGTGTAAAACAGGGCCCTACAATTCAGAAGGGTTTATTATATGTATGTGGCAAATACATAGGTAAGTTTAAGGAATCATTCACATTTTCACAATACATCTTTCATTCAAGACAAAAATGTGTTTTTCCATTTATTCAAGTCTTCTTTTCTGTCCCTCAGTGAAGCTTTAGATACATATTACATGCTTCTTGATAAGTGACTTCCAAACAGTTTGTTCTTTGTGTTACTCTTATGAATGGGCTCTCCTTCCAGGGGATGTTTGTTACAGGATCTTGCCCAAAGCGCTCAAAATGGTGCAGTGGCTTCATGTTGCCCTGAGGGTCAATCCACCTCCTAACTGGCCTCAAAATCCTGTGAGGCCTGAGTTCCGGGTGGCGCACCTGCTCTCCCATTGCCCAGCCCCAGCCTGATGAATCCTTGGGTTCTGAGTTTAAAGGAGACCTCCCCTCAGATGACATCAGATAAAGTTGGGCACCTGTTCATATGTCCATGTATGACAATGGAATTATAATTATTCCTGTGAGGATGCATTTCACACTGCTTTCCCACAGGGGGCGCAGGCTCTCCCTGCCCTTCTCACTGCTGTATCCCCAGCCCCTAGAACAGTGGTTCTCAACCTTGGCTGCACATTAGAATCACCTGGGAATCTTTTCAAAATCCTGATTTCTGGGCCTCATCCTCCAGAAATTCTGTTTCTTTGTTATGGGGTGGGGCTACAACATTAGTAACAAAGAAACAGAATTTCCGGAGGATGAGGCCCAGAAATCAGGATTTTCAAAAGATTCCCAGGTGATTCTAATGTGCAGCCAAGGTTGAGAACCACTGCCCTAGACTATAATGGCAGCAGGTGGTAGTTGTTGAGTGAAGGCACAGGATTTAGATAGTAATCATGGCCCTGACTTTTCAGACCTGGAGCATTCAGGCGTCCAGTGGTGAGGACACGGAGACAGGAAAATCACAGCCATCAGCATTGCTTTGTATGAAGAGTAGGTGGCAACACAGGTTATGATAAAAGTGAAAATATCAGCATAAATACAGAGTGATGACAGTGGAATCTAAGTGGCACAAAGACAGTGATTTTTTTTTTCTTTCTTTTTTTTTTTTTATTATTAGTTAAGGAAGACAGTGATTTTTATTTGTTTTCTTCACAGCCACTGAGTGCCTAGAACAGTGCCTGGGACGTGGTAGGCTCTCCATAGACACAATTGAATCAATGAATTGGGCATAAAATAGGCATAAGACTGGAAGCTCAAGTAGTGCTGACGGTATTCAGGCGAGACGATTACTCTTTATTCTTTTATTTTATGTCACCACAGTTGTCTCCAATGGAGTCACAAAACTTGTATAATGAAAAATTGTTCCCCTAAATTGTTATCTCCGCTTTTCCTCCATGGCACTGCACTGGTGGCCACGAGAGGGCAGGGCTGCGCTACTGTCAATTTGTAACCACAAGGCTAAGTTTGTTCTAAAGCTTTTAAGTAATGCAGAGGTTTAGTTCATGCCTGGGACCTTCCTGGTGACCGGGATCAATCCCATTCCCCCCTTACCTAGATGTCAGCTCTCTAGATAGGGCGCAAAAGCATCTCTGGTTTGCGTTTGTGTGAACAACAGCGTTTATTGAGTGTTGTGCCCCTTCTTCGTGCCTTCTCTGGGGCCAGCAGGAACAGGACTCTGTTCCTCCCCGCATGGAGCTTGTCCCGGGCTTGCTAACTTTCAGATTCACACAGGAAAACTTAGGCTTGGAGAGATGCCAAGCCTTGCAAAAAGCCAAGTGCTTAATTTGGGAACCTGTCTTATTTATTCAGGTGTCCATTCAGAAAGCGGGTGGGACTGACTCATGTGACTGGGGCTTGTGGGAGAATTCACTGATTCTCCACAAATATACACCAAGTGCCTCTTCTGCACAGGCACTGCTCCAGGCAGGGGAGCAAGGGGAATCTCAGTTGACAGCCTGAAGCAATAGCATTGAGATGATCAATGTCCTGAGACATATCTTCTTCCAGGAAGGAGGCTTGGGCGGGGAGGGGGGGGGGTAGTGAAGGGAGGGAAAGGCTCCCATTCTGAACTCTGCTCCAGGACCAGCTCCATCCATCCCAAGGAAGATAATGCAGGACTTTGACCTGGTTCCCACCCCCACCTCCAGCTTCAATTGCTGAGAGCTTTGCATGTGATGTGTGCATGCCCCCCTCCCCCGACTTATACATCCTGGACCCTCGCTCCCCTTCCTCTGTTTCTATTTGACAAATGCAGAAACTGAGGCTCAGGGAAGATAAGCAACTTCCTGGCTGCAGAGCTACATCTTAGAACTGGATGTCTCGGCGTCCCCTATGTGATGACGGGTGCCCATGACCTCCTGGCATTCCTTCTATCCCCCAGCTGAGCCTGATCCCTAGAGAGAGCAGGGCTGGGAACTCTGCCAGGGTTTTTTGGGCGCTTTAATGGAATAGGAGTGCATCTGATAATAGGTCAGTGTGTCTTACTTTGGTGGCAAGAGGTTGCAGTTAAATAAGTTCTTCGTGGGTGAAGTGTGTGATGGACCTGGATGGGGTGGATACAAGGGGAAACTGTGGGGAGGGCTGTCTGAGAGACCCCCTCTGACTCCAATGCCACTGAAGGGTGAAGTCATCATCAGTCCTTTGCAGCCCCACTGAGCATCCTCTCCCAGCCTTTCCTCACCAGAGGAAGGACTCTAGTCCCACAGTTTGCTGGAGTTTGAGCTGGTTTTTGAGAGAAAGTTGAAGCCGGGTGGAAACTCTTGACCATAAGGATTTTATTTCCTGGTGAGTTGAGTCTTTGGGTTTGGAGTCTCTCAGAGTCCGAGCAACAAAGCCTTGGGCCTGGAGGGAGACTCCATAGAATTTGGCTTTAAATATTAGCATGTATGAAAAAAAAAAAAGATTTAAGAGGCATAACAACTAAATACAATGTGTGATCAAGAATCAATATATTTTGGAAACAATTTTGCTTTAAAGGAGACAAAAATGTATGACAATAGGAGAATAGTTAAATAAATTCGAGTACGAAAGACTGTGAAGTAATTAAAAAGAGGGATATAACATAAAAGATCTCTGAGATGTACTGTTAAGTGAAGAAAACTGCCGGGAGCCGGTCCATCCTTACTGTTTCAAGGGACCTGGCATATATGGCATACTGTTCTTAATATGTTTGCTCACCTTCTTGGCACTATGTGTTTTAACCAAGGTCACCTCTCTGAGAAAGGTTGTTTCCCCAGGTAGGGATTTTCCCCTGAAGTTAGGGAGGGAATAAAACCCCTTAACTAAGTGCCAGGTGGGTAATTAATCACTTTAACTACGAACAATCATGCTTAAGCTACATAATCTTTACTCCCTGGAATGGAGATAAGAAACACCCTAACCTTGGGAATAGAGATTGATAGGATTGGAATCAACTGGTATAAATACAGATGTAACAAGACAACAGGACACAGAACCTAGACACAGAACCTACACACAGAACCTAGAGACAGAAGAACTTCGCTGGAGAGAACATGGCAAAAGATCCTGGACAGAAACTGGCAACAGAACCTAGAGACAGAACCTAGCAAGAGAACATGGCAAAGGATCCTGGACAGAAATTGGCCACAGAACCTGGAGACAGAACCTAGCGAGAGAACCTGGCTGAAGAACCTAGAGACAGAACCTGGCTACAGAACCTGGATAGAACATGGCAAGAGAACCTGACTAGAACCTGGTGACTGAACCTGGCTGGAGAACCTGAACAGAACCTGGCTGGAGAACCTGGTGAACCTGGCTGGCGAACCTAGCAAGAGAACATGGACACAGAACCTGGCTGGAGATCCTAACCAGAACTTCGCTGGAGATCCAGACCAGAACTTGGCTGGAGATCCTGGCTAGAGATCCTGGCTAGGCTGCTGATCAACTGAACGCTGTCTCCGTGTCATTCCTTCTTCGCCGACTCCATCCACACCTTTGGGGACCCCTGGACCTGCTGGGGTTGGACCCCAGCAGAAAACAAATTGTAGAATACATTTAAAAATACAATGAAAAGCCACGTTCTTCCAAATGCACATGCATGAAATGGCACCAAAAAAGTGTTTTAGGATTCCAGCAAACCAGTAACTGCTCTGAGCCTCACAGGGTTGGTATGAGCATTAAATGAGATCATATATACAGGTGCTTTGCAAAAGTTAAAGTGGGAGACAAGTGTGAGGTAGAGGGTGTGAAACTATACTGGACCCCCCTCCCCTCCCCTCCCCTCCCCTCCCTCCCCTCCCCCCTCCCTTTGTTACAGATCCTGCCTCAGGTTTATTTGTACAAATAGCACAGGGTACCAGCTCCAAGCAGACAGCAGCCCAGGGTTCACACCAGTCCTTCCATCCTCACATCTGCAGACAGAGTCCGCTACTGTGGAGCCTTCGTGGGGGCCTGGGCACCTTTGGGAGTGGGAGCTTGAGCCTGATTCCTGAGCCTGAGCTGGAGCTGCAGCCGCACCTGCAGCCTGAGGCTTGGTTTCATCTGTGGCCTTGGCCTTTGGCTGGCACAGCCCGAGACTCTTGGCGATGCGGGCATGAGCACGTTTCCCAAGCTTTGGGTCAGCGATGTAGGCAAGTTGACTGAGCTTGCGGCTGCCGCCCTTTGGGGTGTTGGGCTTGCTGAGGGCCTTGACAGCCTCAGCGCATGCGCCTAAGGCCTTGCCGTTGCTGGCCTGCATCTTCCTCAGGCCCTTCTTGTTGCACTTCTTGGCAAAGGGCATGTTCCTTAGGAGAATTGAATCTTTATGGTTGGGGTTTTTTGATGCCATGTTTGTGTCATTTTCGGCACTGGTTGTACGTGGTGTGGTTCTTGGTCTTGGCCATATCTGCCCCGAAGTCCATGGCTTCTGCAGTGCCTGGGACCGGAAGAGAAAGAGCACATTCCAAAGAGAAGTTGGGATAAGAAAGGAAGAGAAAATTGGGAGCTTATTGCAGGACAGACACTGTTGTAAGCACCTCTTGTGCATCACTTGCATGTACTACAACCCTGTGAAGCAGGCATCATCATCATCATCATCCGCCCTTTACAGCCTAAGTATCAAGAATTTTTAAGTTAATTTCCAGTCATTCAGCTAGCAAACTGCAGTCAGAACTTGAACTCCTGAGTGCTGCTCCCAGTTGCGATAACCCTGGACACGTTCATAGTCAAGTATATATATGACTTTTTCCATCCCCTTGCAGCAGTTTTGAGGAAGCTGAGATTTAAACCTCCAAGAATGAGTCTGTGAAACTGATTCTAAACTCTATTGAGCACTTACTGTGCTTGTGCCAGGCACAGGGAAAACAGTGGTAACATTTTCTGAGCACCTGCTGTGTGCAAGATGCCCTCCTAAGTGCCTTCCGTAATGCACGCACCTCATGCAGAAGGTAATCTCTTCCTTTTCCAGTTGAGAAAAGTGCTGCGGAGAGTTTCAATAACTCGCCCAATGCAAAGTGCTGCGGAGAGTTTCAATAACTCGCCCAATGCAAAGATACTTAAGATACGGTCTTGCTCTCGGTCCAGTGTGGGAGTATGAACGAAGAGAATGCAGTAAACGCTGCAAGGTGATATTCACAAAGCCCCAGAGGTGCGCAGAGCTGAGCAATCCCTGCAAGGGGTACGCGGGCCATTCTGTGTGGGATCCCGAAAGTGGAGGGGGCACAATTGCAGCAGAGGGGCCTGCACCCGCAAGGCCCTGGGGTAAATGAGCGCGGCCCCACTGTACACCCCTAGGTCAGAACCCAGCCCCATGCCCAGGGCCGCGCCTGCCGAAACGCGGTGAGAACTGTGGGAGGCCCGCAGCGTACCCAACCTGCAGAAGAACCCCCACACCCCCGAGGGGGCAGGGTCCTGCCTCTCAGCTCAGGCCGTAGGGAACCCCCCTTCGCCTGGATCCACGTGACCGGCAAGCAGAAAACCTGAGCTCCTGATAGGCTCGGAAGGTTGAGCGATGATTGGTGGAAGCGACAAATGCGAAAGGGGCCTCTCAGGATTGGTTGCCGCCTTCTCCGCCTTCGGAGGCGGGTCAGAGCACCTCCCACCTGGGGACTTTTTCAGGTAAAATGCCTGGAGCCCTTTCTTGTGAGCTACCGCCTCATGTGTAGCTTTCCTGTCCTGTGCGCATCGCTTTCCTTTCCTTCGTTGGAAACCAGACGCCCCTTAGAATTACCCCGCCTTCCTCACAGCGGCCCCACGGTGAGCGCTGCGCCGGCACCAACGTTCCGGATTGGCTGCTGGGCAGCAGAGGGTGCAGTGAGGGGAGGGGCCTGGCTTCCAGCCGACCCCCACCCCCCACTTCCCCCAGGTGTGAGGCGCCCCCTCGTGGTGTGCAGGGGCAATGCCTGGTGCTGTTGCTGCCGGGTCGCTGTGCAGTGGCTTTTTGGCATCTGAGCTGCAAAGCCTTGTAAGCTAGAAAGACTCGAATAGGAACGAGCCATGCTGGGTGAGAGCGCAGGCTCTCGGGGCAGACTGCCGGTGGCAGGTTCCAGCTTTACACTTCCTCAGTTTTTTTTTCTTTCTCTCGACTGCGTCTCATCTGTAAAATGGGGATAATGCTACCTCCCTCAGGGTGGTTGTGAAGTTTCAATAAATTGATATGCCTGAAGTTCGTGCAGTGCCAGGCACATAATGGGTGCGTAATAAAAGCTAACTGGTGGGGATCTATGGACGGGTTAAGAGCGAGTGTTCTGGAGTTTGCAAGACCCGCTGTTGATTCTCAGATTCCTTAGCCCCTGTCTCTTAGTTTCCTCATCTGTAAATGAGACCAGCACTCGCACTCAGTTCATGGAAATGTGGGTTGAGACAATTCTAGTAAAAACACCCAATATGTAGCAATTGGTCAATGTTGGCTCCTATGATCACTCTCATTATTTAACTATAATAATTAGTACGTCCCTCCTTTCTCTTCTAGGCAAAAGGCCACCTCAGCCCAAGCTGGCCCCTCTGAAAGAGGAATAGAGTTTTCTGTGCTTAGAATTAGTGTCTATAAATCTGTGACGTTCTCACGTGTGAAGGCCAGGCTTGGAAAATCCAGTCCTGCATCCCAGTCCTGCCCACCATTTTCATCAGTCTTTTCTTAAGCCCCGTTGGTAGCCCAGAAAAGCATAGCATTGTAATAATTAGCTCTTTGGTGCAGAAGATATTGGAATTTCTTTTAAGTTGACTCTAGTGTTGAACAGTATTCTGAGGGCAGGACACACAGGATGATATGTTCTGATGGGGTGAGATGAGGTGACAGTGGGTGTGAAACTGAATGTCCTAAGTCAACATATACTCTAGGGCAGTGGTTGGCAAACTCATTAGTCAATAAAGCCAAATATCAACAGTACAACGATTGAAATTTCTTTTGAGAGCCACATTTTTAAAACTTTAACTATGTAGGTAGGTACATTGTTTTAACTTAATTAGGGTCCTCCTAAGGCTTAGGAAGAGCCACACTCAAGGGGCCAAAGAGCCACATGTGGCTCACGAGCCGCAGTTTGCTGACCATGGCTCTAGGGCAGCCTTGGGCAAACTACGCCCGCGGGCCGGAGTTTGAAATGAATAAAACTAAAAAAAAAAAAAAGACCATACCCTTTTATGTAATGATGTTTACTTTGAATTTATATTAGTTCACACAAACACTCCATCCATGCTTTTGTTCCAGTTTAAGAACCCATTGTGGCCCTCGAGTCAAAAAGTTTGCCTACCCCTGCTCTAGGGTAAGCCTGTGGTGGGACCAATGATGGTAAAAGTGTGGAGGCGGCTGGGTGAAGAGCAGTTTGGAGTCCTTGTGAGTCATGGGAAGACCACTGGACTAAGACTCAGAGATCTGAATTTTGTCTATGAGTTAGTCTGTGGCTGTGTGACCTTGAACAAGTCACTTATATTTTCTGAGAATTAGTTTCCTTGTTAGTGAAATGGAAATGGAATAAGATTCTCTTGTATGGTGTCTGGCACACAATACACATTGTATAAATACTAGTGACTAATATTATTAATCGCTCCTCAAAAATATGTTGAGGGTCTGGAAAAATGTAATCTGTTAAGTTTTTATATCCCATGAGTTATGGGTGCCTGAGATCACCAATGAGCAATTGGGAGTTTGGCAAGGGTGGTTCACCATTCTCTTCTTTTCCATTTTCTCATTGTCATCTCTTCTTCTGTTTCTAATTACTTAGCAGAGGCAGCCATACAAGTGACTCAGTTTAATGAGGTCTTCAGAATTGCTTGGATGCTTCCCAGAACTACTGTAAATCTGACTGCTCCATATACTGCCTTCCCTTTTGGCCTGTAAGTCAGGATTCTAACTACAGCCCTGTATATGGCGATCTCCATGTACTTTGGCAGCACCAGGATCCTGGGTTCTTTGGGGATGAATGACTTAATAATGGTCATTTATTAATAATGGGAAACCCAAGGGTTGAGGTTTTGAAAGTTAGCATGGTGGGTAGAACAGTTGACATCCTCTCTAATCATCCAACAACCTATTTTTGTGTGTGATCAGTATGTTCTACTCATTCTGGAGGTTATATCTTTCCCATGCTGAAGATGTATATAAAATTATTTCTCAGTTAAAAATGAAAAGTATAATTTTAGTGGGGAAATCTGGGGCTTCTGTGTTGGGCAGATTTACATTTGAATCTAGTCCTTTACTGTGCGATCTTAGATGAGTTGCTTATTTTCACATTTTCCTTATCTATAAAATGGAGATAATTGAAATACTACTCAGCAGTAAAAAGGAATGAACTACTGATAAATGCAATAACATGGTTCAAAATAATCATTCTGAGTTTAAGATGGCAGACAAAAAGAGTACACATTATATGATTCCATTTAGATAAAATTCTAGAAAATGCACACTGATCTATTCCATCAGCAGTGGACTAGTAGTTGTCTGGGACAAGCAACTAAAGAGGGGTAGGAGGGAGGGATTACAGAGGACACAAGGAAACTATTGGAGGTGATGGTTTCATGGGTGTATACACCTATAAAAAACCCTGTTGCACACTTTAAATATGTGCAGTTTATTGTATATCAGTATCTCAATAAAGCTGTTAAAATAGGGATAGCACATTCATAAACAGTTGTGATGTTTTAATGAAGAAAACATACTAAAGTGCCAGGAACACAACAAGGAATCAATAAGGACATTTATATTCCCCCCATTTCCAAACATTTAAAAAAATATCTCAAATTATTAGCTTTAGTATCATATATTTATATGACAACACCTATAAATGGCTACCAACCAGGTGCAATTTTCCCTGCCCTTTAGGTATCATGGGTATATTATATTATATGGATTAAATGAGACAATTGTGTGATGAACTTTGAACAGTATTTGGTATGTAGTAAATAATGAGTATACTTTTGTTGTGTTTACTACTATTATCACTGTCATGGATTTGATAGATGGCACAGAGCAAGTGATCATTACATATTGGTTGTGCTTATAGTGATTTTCATTACTAGTTTGGATGAATAGGAAAGACCTGTTAAAAGATTAAGGAAGTTGATTTAAAAAGTAGTTTGCCTTTCCTGAGATTCCTTGATGGGGCTGAATTTTTATATTTGTTTGGTGCCAAATTGTGACAGAAACCATTTGGAAGAAATTTGGTTAATGTCTGTTTTCAGGACTAATCACTCATCATGAGTGTTAATACAGATAATATTAAACGCATCAGATACATTTACAGTGATCAGTGAGTTCAATGCGAATAAGTGGTCCTCAGTCCTAAAAAAGTGGTACTGACATTTGTGAGACATCATCTTCGCTGGTGACACAAGAATCTCAAAATGCAGATTCATGAGTCTTACCTATAAATACTCTGACTCAGTAGTTCTGGGATTGACTAAGAATTTATTTGTATTTTAACATGCATACCCAGTTAATTTTGATACAGATAGTCTGTAGACCATACTTTGAGAAGCACTCTTCTAAGACATTTGGAACCTTGGACAGCTCCTGGTGGTGCTGGTTCAGGATTTTCAGGACGCAGGACAGCTCCCAGCATCTCCAGCCCCAAGTACTGTGGGATGTGAACTCTAGTCCTCAATGGGGCTTGCCCATTTTCCTAGAGAACAACAACAAAAACAACATAAGCAGTGTCTCTTAAGACTACACTCTGGGAAACTGAAAGTTCTAGTTCCGCATGGCAAATAAGGAGAAGGGGTATGCCCTGTGGGAGAAAATATTCTAAGTCCAGAGTGCTTAACTTGGAAACTGGGATAGTGGGGGTACAGGTAGTCTTCAGAGGATTTGAGACCCTCCTGTGTGCAAAGCTTGTGAGGAATATTATGTACATACCAGTATATTTTAATGAATGGGGAAATTAAATTTTTCTCCATTTGAGGATGGAAATATACTGAATCAACTAATTTTTATACTTCTATGTACAATTTATGTACTTTGATGGACTTATTAAGGTTTGTGTGGGCGACTTGAGAATTTTATTTAATTTCCTCCTTGTTATTCAAATACCTAATAGCTATCTGCATCATTTCAACTATAACAATATCAATTAAAACAAGCAAGCAAACAATCCCTAAAGGTTTCCAACTGTGACATCTCAAGACATAACTTGAAGTGTTGCGATAGAGGTCTGCTAAAGTTGGTGCAGAATTGCAAATGGCTCTTCTTGGAAACTTTATATTACTAAAATACTGTCTTATTATAGGACACAGTTAATGTGGGAAATGAGGTGATGTATGTGACCAATGAGGTTTTTTATATGTTATTTGATTTTTTACATGTTCTTACCCATGATGGCTTTATAAGTAGGCAAGTGGCTAGTCATGTAGAGCTGAGTTAGCTAGTAGTTTTAGCCGGTCAAACTATTTTCATTGAAGGTAATGGTCATAACAATATTTCATTTAAAATACATCCCCAAGGACAACCCAGTTAATAGTAAACAGGCCATCCACATTCATCATCTGTGGCCTGTCTGATGGTAGTCTGAAGCTTGATCTTCATATATATGATGAGAGAGAGAGAGAGAGAGAGAGAGAGAGAGAGAGATTGAGAGAAAGAGAGAGGATGTTTGTTGTTTCACTTATTTATGCATTCATTGGTTGCTTCTTGTATGTGCTCTGACTGGGGATTGAACCTGCAACCTTGGCGTATCAGGACACGCTCTAACCAACAGTGAGTTCATGCAAATGAGACATGATTTACCCCAGTGGTTGAGAGGAGGAAGCTAAGCTATTATTATACTCATCATCTTCCTAGGAGACTAAGGGCATGCATTTCGGAGGCAGTTTGTGTCCATGACCCTGCCGTTTTTCTTTCTGTGGGGAATAGTGAGATATAAATTACTGACTTAAGGGACTAAGCAACTCAGCAAACCTTCTGAACTATCTGTACTAATTTCACAGTAAAGTTAACCCAGGTAGTTATTATTATTATTTTTTTTTGCTTGGCTTCTATAACAGCAGTTTTTTTTTTTTTAATGTTTGATTCTCCCGCTCATCTCATTGGATGCTCTTTTAATGTCTTAACTGGCTCCATCTTCTTTGCTTGACTTTCTGGCATCCTTTGTCCTGGGTCCTCTTCTGTAGCTACACTATTTCCCTAGTGTAGGTGGATTTCATTTAGTCTCATGATGTTAAAACCATCTATATGCAGATGACTCCCATATGTAAATCTCCAGTCTTGACCTTTCCTTGAGCTGCAAGCTCATAAATCAAACTGCCTATTTGATGTCAAGCTGCTCCCTGACTTGCTTGTCTAAAAGGCATCTTAAATGTAATGGGCCCCAAAGAGAACTCTTTATTCTCTTCATTTTCTTCTCCCTAAACTGTTCTTCTCTCAGTCTCTTTCTCAGGAAATAGTGTTACCCCTTCCCAGTTTCTTAAGAGAAAAACCTGAGAATCATTCCATTCTTTTTCTCATATTATTAGGGGGCAGAAATAGAATATTGGGGACCAGCTACAATTATAGGAAATATGAATCATGCTCTGTTAACCATGATGGTTCTGTTCTGATTAGAAAAAGCACATTTTCACCTGGCTTGGAGTTGTATACCCTGGGACATGGGAACTAACATCGGAATGCAGTCCATCCTCCTGTCCCAAGAACTGCCTATCATGATGGAAAGATTTACAACCTCGTGGCTGAAACAATGTAGTCCAGAAGGCACCTGATCTTTGCAACTCCCTATTACTTATAATCAGGTCCTGGGGTGCCTGGAGGTGCCCACTCTCTTGCGACCCCCTCCTTTAACTGCCCCCCCCCCTCCCCGCCAGCCTGCATAACTGGTAACCTGTAATGATTATCCCATGCCTACTTTTCCATGCCTGTAATTCCTACTTCCCCACATAATCTTTGTCCTTCTACCCAATATAAACAGCTGGCTTATGGTGGGGTGCAGAGCAGATTTTTGTGGATGACCTGCTGCTCTCCCATACTGCCAGCATGATTGGAATAAATGCTCGGATATGATTCATCCCTGTCTCTGCTGAATTGGCTGAAGTAGTGACAGGCAGTCCGGACCCCTCGGTTGTCTGGTTACAATTTGTCACATCTAGTTAATCAGTTCCATCTCTAAAATACATCTAAAAACATATTAACTCTCTATTTCTACAGCTGTCACCTCTAGGTTAAACAATCAATATCCCTTATCTGGACTATTTTAATGGTTTCTTAACTGTCCTGTCAGCTTCCATTTTTTGTCCCACTCTAATCCCTTTTCCAAACAGCTGCCAAAATAAATCATAGATCTGATCATATCGCCTCCCATCTTAACACCCACCAAGGGCTTCTCATTAAATTTAGTATAAAATTCAGAATTCTTTATTTCCAGGGCCTTGAAGACCCTATGTGACATGGTTATGTCTGTCTCTCTGACTCACCTCCTCCTGCTCTCTGCTCCAGCCACAACAGCCTTCTTTCAGTTTCTTAAACACACCAAGTTCATCCCCACCTCAGAGCTTTTGCATTTGCAGTTTTTTTCCTACCTGGAGCTTTCATATTCAGAAACTTTACATGGCTGGCTACTTCCCAATATTCAAGTTTCAGCTCAGGTATTATTTTCACACAGAGATCATTTATCCATGACAGAGAAGCATGAGTCTCTAAAATTAAACCACACATTAGATCTGGCTGTATGTTCCTGCACAGCCCCCCAAAACCACAGGACTTTTGTTAAATTAGGAATGGATTACTTTATTGTTTCATGTAATTTGGAAACTTATCATAAAGACAAGCTGTGAAGGGCTGAATTGTGTCCTCCTGCCCCCACTCCCAATTCATATGCTGTAACTCTAACCCCCAATGCCTCATAATGGGATTGTATGTGGAGATAGGGCCTTTAAAGAGGCGATTAAGTTAAAATGAGGCCAATAGAGTGGGCCCCTAATTCAATATAACTGGTGTCCTTATAAAAAGAGGAGATTAGGACACACAGAGAGATCCACAACAGGGCACGTGCAGAGAGGGAATGCCATGTGAGGACACACAGCAAGATGACAGCCACCTGCAAGCCAAGAAGAGAGTCCCTAGAAGAAACCAAACCTGCCAATATCTTGATCTTGGACTTCTGGACTTCAGACCATACGAAATTTCTGTTGCTTTAAGCCACCCAATAGGTAGTGTTCTGTTATGGCAGCCTGAGCAAACTAATACAGAGATTCTCCCATTTTGCATATGCATCCATATTATTATGTATGAAAGGGGGTTCTGAGAAGGGTTGGAAACAGGAACTGACTGTAAAATAATCACAGGTTAGTGAAGGAGCTTAACAACTGGAGATGCTATGTTTCGTTGAGAAGCCAAGGGTATAATGTTAGCTAGTCTCCAGAATAGTGAATTTGCAGAGTCAGCTCTGAGTTAACTCTTCTAACAGGTGGTCACATAAATTGTACTTATCTCCATTGTGTTTTTTTGGACTGGTTTATCTTAAGTTACTTGGGGAAATGGAAGATTCCTGCAAAATGCTTTACCACATGGAAAATAAAAATTCTGGTAAAATATTAGTAAATACATTTTGCCCTAAACTATATCAAATACTCTGCTACCAATATGTAACTGGATGATTCAAATTTAAGTTTTTATTTGAAAGGTGACACTGGTTCACACAGTTGGTTTGGAGCTCTGGGCTGCTTTTTATTCCCCCTAAGTAGGCAGAGCCCCAAGTCTTAGTTCCCCTTTGCTTCTGAAACTCAGCAATTGCCAAAATACTTTTAGCACTCAAGGTTGAGTTCAGGACTCTAAAGTGCCTCGGAGCATGCCAATGCTGGGTTGGCAGTGTTTTCCCCTTTTTTTCCAGACCCACCAGTGGCTCTAAGGTCTTTTCCAGGAAACAGTGTTTGAGAATTCAGACCCAATCACAAACCCCTCTTGGTTAGGCAGGAGAAAGCAGGCATCTGGCATCCAGAGATAGGAAACAGAAACACCACAGTCCTGTCAAGTTGCTTTCCACAATGTCTTGTAAGAATTCAATTCTCTTTATCTTAAGAAACAGTTACCAACTGTTTAATTTGAGATTTTTGGAAAGCAAATCATCTTTTTGGCAAAAAACAACACACACAAAAATGTGCCAACCATCTGACTAAATCAAAGGCATCAGCACAGCGGAAGGAGCTTGTGTAATGAAAGGGGGCCGTGTGGTGTGGAGAGTGAGCCCTGGACTAGAGTTCTTATCCCCCCCCCCCGCCCCCAGCAGATTGTGTGTCCTGGCTCAATCACTTACCCTTCAGTTTTCCTCACCTATTATAATAGGGTGGGTCTTGGCATGGCTAAGCTGGGACTCATGGTGAATAGCAGGAGACATTGCTAACCCCATGGAACTATTAGCAACAACTTATTTTCAAATTGCCTAGGAAAAAAAGGACTTCATTGCTGTCCACAGTGGGCGTTGAAACATTTATAGATATGTCTGATGGGTTGATGCATGTGCATGTGTGTCTGACTGAAGTCCTATTCTAGGGAGGGATGGAAGCCACTGAGAGAGAACTCAACAGAAGGAAGAAGGAATTTGGCAAGGGAAATATGGTTTTAAAATGAGGATTCAGTGTCCTGGCTGGTTTCTCAATGATTGGAGTGTTGGCCCACAGACCAAAGGTTCAAGGGCACATACCTCGGTTGCATGTTCAATTACTGGTCCTGGTCAGGGCGCGAGTGGGAGGCAACCAATTGATGTCTCAAACACATTGATTTTTTTTTTCCTCTCTCAAAATTAATGGGAAAAACATCCTCATTTCTTGTGTGAGGATTAAAAAAATGCAAACAAATGAGGGTTAAGTGTCTGGGTACAATGTGGCAGTAGAATCTTGGACTCATTTAGACCCAGCCATCCTAGACAAAGTGGTTTTGTTTGTGAATTTGAAGTGCTGTATCAATAAGCACCTGCTGAAGACCCTTCCTCCCATAACCAGATGTACCACAGAGGACCAGTTCCCTTCTCACTTTGGAAGAAGGGCTTGGTCTTATGGTGCAGGGCCAACTTTCCCCTTCATGGGAGGGAAACCACAGCAGTGGCCACAACCACGTATCTAAGTCATAAACACATACATGCATCCTGAAACAGGGAAAACTTGGAAAAGGGTAACATGTAAAAGATAAAGGCTTGGAGCCTTTGCGAGTTAGGTGGGTTGAAATAGTCTGCTTCTGTGTAAGTGGATGTGGTGGGAGACACGATCTTTGAACTTGATTCCGGTTCTCCAATCATCAATATTTCTTGAAACCCGAGGGAGAATTCAACAGAAGCTCTCACAAATGTAATAGTAGTGATAGGTATCATTTGTTTTGTCACCTACATTGGGAAGAGTACTTTACATTCATGATGAATCTTAAAGGTGGGTGGTAGTAAACCCAGTTTAAGTTGACGACTCTAGAGAGGAGCTAATTGGCCAAGTGTAGACAGTGAGCAAATGGTATTCAGATGTCTGACTCCAGATCTTGTGCTCTCTCCACGGTACCACAACGTGATGGAAGGGGATGTTTTAGTCTGGCCTTTGACCATGCTTGACAGGATGCCCAGAAGATATGTCTGTGATGTCAGAGCCCTGGGTGGAGAATTCCAGTGAGAAAGATGAGCCAGGA
Source organism: Myotis nattereri (assembly GCF_964212035.1). Taxonomy (NCBI): domain Eukaryota; kingdom Metazoa; phylum Chordata; class Mammalia; order Chiroptera; family Vespertilionidae; genus Myotis; species Myotis nattereri. The sequence continues at coordinate 62,984,926 of NC_138085.1, forward strand.
CAAGCCACTGCAGACCCTCTACATCAGTGAGGCCACTCTGGAAACTCTGTGGCTACCCCAGGGCAGAGGGCAGGTAGAGAGTGCCCCCATTGAGTCTCATTTTTTGTCACCAAGGCTGGATGTAAGTGAAATGGTGAAATGGGAAGATAAAAACAACACTGACAACAACAACAAAAATAGAAACCAGCAGTTATCCAACATTATTACATGCTAAGAACTGAGTGGAACACTTTATAGACCTCTCAAGTCTTCCGCCTCCATGAGTTGACCATTAATATCATTACTTTATAGTTGGGAAAACTGAGGCTGAGGGAGATTAAGCACGTTGCTTGATGATAAGGTGTATGAGCAGAAGGCAGAGCCAGGACTTGAACCCAGGTCAATGGAACAGCAAAGGCTGGATGCAGTATCACTCTCCTATAGTGTCTCTCTACAGCAACACTCTTCTTCTGAATCACCCCACATCTCCATCTTACTCTGCATGTGGGACCCTTTCCCTTGAGAGATCACTGGGCTCTACTGCCCTCTAGCTCTTCTCCCCAATTATAACCCAAAGGAAGGCACAGATTTCAGCCACTTATACTTTAGGGCTGCAGAGGAGAAAGTTGGGGTTATTTTGCGTTGTTTTAAAATGTCTCTGTCAGGGGAGTTTTACCAAACATTCAAGGAGGACCTAAAACCTATCCTCCTCAGACTATGCCAAAAAATTCAAGAGGAAGGAACACTTCCCAGCTCATTCTATGAAGCCAGCATCACCCTAATACCAACAGCAGATAAAGACAACACAATGAAAGAGAATTACAGGCCAGTATCCCTCATGAACATAGATGCCAAAATCCTCAACAAAATCCTAGCAAATCGGATCCAGCAGTACATCAGAAAGATCATACACCATGACCAAGTAGGATTTATCCCAGGGATGCAAGGATGGTACAATATCCGCAAATCAATAAATGTAATACATCACATAAACAAATTGAGAGAAACAAACCACACAGTCATATCAATTGATGCAGAAAAAGCATTTGACAAAATCCAACACCCTTTCTTGATTAAAAACTCTCAGCAAGATAGGAATAGAGGGATCATACCTCAACATAATAAAAACCATATATGACAAACCCACAGCCAACATCATAAGCAATGGGCAAAAACTAAAACCATTCCCCCTAAAAACAGGAACAAGACAGGGATGCCCCCTCTCACCACTCCTGTTCAACATAGTACTGAAAGTACTAACCGTTGCGATCAGAGAAGAAGAAGAAATAAAAGGCATCCAAATTGGAAAAGAAGAAGTAAAACTGTCCTTACTTGCAGATGACATGATACTGTACATAGAGAACCCTAAAGACTCCATCAAAAAATTATTAGACTTAATAAATGAATTCGGCAATGTAGCAGGATACAAAATTAATGCCAAGAAATCCATGGCATTTTTTTACACCAATAGTGAACTTACAGAAAGTGAGACTAAAAAAGCAATCCATTTACCATTGCACCAAAAAAATTAAGATACCTAGGAATAAACTTAACTAAGGAGGTAAAAGACTTATATGCGAAAAACTACAGGACACTGAAAAAAGAGACAGAGGAAGACATAAACAGATGGAAGAACATACCGTGTTCATGGATTGGTAGAATCAACATCATCAAAATGTCCATACTACCCAAAGCAATCTATAGATTCACTGCAATCCCCATTAAATTACCAATGGCATATTTCACAGATCTAGAACGAATATTCCAAAAATTCATCTGGAATAAAAAAAGACCTTGAATAGCTGCAGCAATCCTGAGAAAGAAGAACCAAGTAGGTGGGATCTCAATACCAGATATCAAAATGTATTACAAAGCCACTGTTCTTAAAACAGCTTGGTACTGGCACAAGAACAGACATATAGATCAATGGAATTGAATAGAGACCCCAGAAATCAACCCAAACCACTATGCCCAATTAATATTCAACAAAGGAGGCAAGAGCATACAATGGAGTCAAGACAGTCTCTTCAATAAATGGTGTTGGGAAAATTGGACAGATACATGCAAAAAGATGAAACTAGACCACCAACTCACACCATACACAAAAATAAACTCAAAATGGATAAAAGACTTAAACGTAAGACGGGAAACCATAAAAATACTAGAGGAATCCACAGGCAGTGAAATCGCAAACATATGCCGAAGGAATTTCTACTCTGATAATGCTCCTAGGGCAATGGAAACTAAAGAGAAAATAAACAAATGGGACTACATCAAAATCAAAAGCTTTTGCACAGCAAAGGAAACCATCAACAAAACAACAAGAAGACCCACTACATGGGAGAACATATTTGTCAATGATACCACCGATAAGGGTTTAATCTCCAACATTTACAGGGAACGCATGAAACTTAACAATAGGAAGATAAACAATCCAATAAAAAAATGGGCAACGGACCTAGATAAACACTTTTCGAAAGAGGACATACAGGAGGCTGAAAGACATATGAAAACATGCTCAAAGTCACTTATTCGAGAAATGCAAATCAAAATGACAATGGGGTATCATCTCACACCAGTCAGAATGGCTGTCATCAACAAATCAACAAACAACAAGTGTTGGAGAGGATGTGGAGAAAAAGGAACCCTTCTGCACTGCTGGTGGGAATGCAGACTGGTGCAGCCACTGTGGAGAACAGTATGGAGCTACCTCAGAAGACTAAAAATGGAACTCCCATTTGACCCTGTGATCCCACTCCTAGGAATATATCCCAAGAAACCAGAAACGCCAATTAGAAAGGATATATGCACCCCTATGTTCATAGCAGCACAATTCACCATAGCTAAGATTTGGAAACAGCCTAAGTGCCCATCAGCAGATGAGTGGATTAGAAAACTGTGGTACATATACACAATGGAATACTATGCTGCGGTAAAAAAAAAGGAACTCTTGCCTTTTGCAACAGCATGGATGGAACTGGAGAGCATTATGCTAAGTGAAATAAGCCAGTCAGAGAAAGATAAATACCTCATGATCTCACTCATTTGAGGATTATAGAGAACAACATAGACTGATGAACAGGGACAGATCCAAAGACAGAGAAACAGTGATCAGACTATCAATCCCCAGAAGGAAAATAGGGGAGGGAGGGGGTAAGGGGAAGAGATCTACTGAAGGATTTATATGCACGCATATAAGCCAAACCAATGGACATGGACAACAGGGGGATGAGAGCATGAGTGCGGGGGTGGGGAGGGGTTTGGGGGCTAATGGGGGGGGGGGTAAGGACATAGTTGTAATACCTTAACTAATAAAGAATTAAAAAAATATTTTAAAAAGCCTTTGGTCCAGCAGACCACAGGGATGTCAGACAAATATAGGACTGAGTGATATTGGGGGACAGGCTTACTGAAGTGGAGACTTTGGGGGCTGGTGGTCATAAGGGAGATGATTTTGGGTGTAGTGAAGTGAAGGGGTGCCATGAGGGCAGGAATGGGGCCATGGAGGGAAGGCACTTGCTGTCTGGGAAGGGTTCTCTGTGGAAGAATCCTGACTCCCAGATAAACGTTTTCTGGTGCCAGCTTCCATGATGTGACAGGGTTACTTGTGATTGGTTCATGTTTATTTCTCTCTCTGGCTTCAAGATCCCAAAGAGCCCATGCATCTGCCTTCAGTGCCTTTCAGGATTGAAAATGTTTGACTCCAAGGCCTGGCCTCTTTCCCTCTAATCACATTCTTAGATTTAATCTTCTCCACCCAGTTGCTGAGCTAATCCCATCTTTCCCAGAGGAGACCCACCCTTTCCTCCTGGGAAGGATAGAAGATGGAATCTCTCCCTTTGCCCTCTAGGATGGCACTGTCTCTACTCCAGCTTTCCTTCTTTTTTCCTAAATTCACCCAGAGAAGAGTCTTTCCATCTCTCTTCTTTCCAAGAAAAAACACCCGTCTTTTACTTGGCCCTGCGTCATTCATAAGGTTCCATTAGGAGGGCCCACCCCCCACCCTGCCCAGCCCTGACCCTGCTTCTCATAGTGATTCTTACCTGACCTCCCTCACACAAGCCTTGGGGTATGAAGGGCCACTCACATGCTCAATTGCCCACCCCTTAATCCCTGTGGAGCTCATGATCTGCTATGTCATCTGACATAAAACCTCACTTGATGCATGGACACACTTCATTTGTTTTCTTTGGGGATGACACCAAAGGGTGTCAGCTGTGGGCGTTGGCTGTTTTAACTGTGGATACATTTGGGTTACTCTAATGTGGCCAAAGACCCGCAGCCACCACGCTCTCAGGTTGTGTTTTTTCCTATTTAACATCAGTTAACCATTACACCTTCATTGTCCCACACTGAGGATGACAACTGGAGGCCATCAGTCAACCTCAGTCAGTGTCTGTGGAAGGAATCCATGAGCCAGGCCTCAACCCTGCCCCTCCCTAACTTTCTCTCAATCCTTTAATCTGGAGAGAGGAAGTAATCCCAATAAGATTAAGGGATGGAGACTGAGGGTTCTGATTGGATGTTAACATTTGAGGAGGTGAATAAAAACCTCAGGCACCAGAGGAGAGATTCAGTCCTCCAGCTGTGCAGTCAGTGATATGGTTCTCCACCAGGCCTGAGATCTGAGCCCCAGCCAACCCAGTCACAGCAGAAGTTTCTGCAGGATTCCTTTCTGAGCACCTTGAAGATGAGTATCTGGACCCCACCCACACTCCTGAGGCTGGCAGGAAGGAGCCTGCTGAGGGACCAGGCCTCAGCCATTGCAGCTCTGGAGTACCTGCCTGCTGAGCTCTTCCCTCCACTCTTCATTCAGGCCTACCATAGGAGAAAGCGGAAGCCCCTGAAGGCCATGGTGCACGCCTGGCCCTTCACCGTCCTTCCTCTGGGCTGCCTGTCACAGTTGTCCCCGGATAAGGTCTTAAAAGCCTTGTTGGATGGGCTTGACGTTCTGGTTGCCCAGGAGGTTCGGCCCAGGAGGTGGAAACTGCGGGTGCTGGATTTAAGGAACTCGGGTGCCAACTTCTGGAGAATGTGGTGTGGAGACAGCACCCAGAATTGCTCACCGACGGAACCAGTGGCCGTGCACAGCTCCAGCCCCAACATGGAGCACCCCTTGGCTCCCTTGGAAGTGTTCCTAGACCTTAACTTCAATGAAAGGGACAGGGATGAGTTTCTCAAGTACATCATCCAATGGGCCCAGCAGAGGGAAGGGTTGCTACATCTGTGCTGCAAGGCGCTGAGGATTTCTGAGGTACCCTTCCAGAGGGTCAGGAGGGTCCTGGATGGGGTGCAGCTGGACTGCATCCAGGAGGTGAAAGTAAAGTGCACCTGGGACCTGCCCACCCTGGGGATGTTTGCTCTCTACCTGGGTCAGATGAGTAACCTGCAGAGACTTTCTCTCTCCCACATTCACATGTTGACAGAGGAGGAGGAGGAAGAGGAAGAGATAGGGGAGGAAGAGGAGGAGGAGCAGGAGTGGGAAGAGCAGGAGTGGGAGGAGGAAGAGGATTGGGGCAGGAAACAGCAGGAGGAGCAGGGATCCTTCTCCCAATTCCTCTCTCAGATGCTCAGCCTGCGGCACCTCCGGGACCTCAACATGGATTCTCCCTCCTTCCTCCGAGGCCGTCTGGACCAGATGCTCAGGTGCCTGCAGACCCCCTTGGACAAACTCTCCGTAACAAATTGCCATCGGCTGACGCATTCAGACCTGACACACCTGTTCCAGTGCCCGAACCTCAGGCAGCTGAAGTCCCTGCATCTATTTGGCCTCAGCCTCGCGGATTTTAGTCTTGAGCCCCTCCAAGCTCTGCTGGAGGCAGTGGCACCCACACTCGAGGACCTGGGCCTGGATAACTGTGGGATGGTGGACTCCCAAGTTGAGGCCATCCTGCCTGTCCTGATCCGCTGTCACCAGCTCAGGGTCTTCACCATCTCTGAGAACAACTTTTCCGTGGCCACCGTGGAGAAGCTGCTGCGCCACACAGCCGGGCTGCGCAGTTTAGAGCACGAGCTGTACCCCGTCCCCCTGGAGTGTTACAGGATCCAGGGGACTGTCAACAAGGAGAGACTTGCGCTGATCCGGGCTGAGCTCATGGGGGTACTGAGGGAGTTAGGACGACCCAGGACCATCTGTCTTGGCAAATGTGGCAAAAGTAAAGTTTATGAGGTGGAGTTTCCATGACATGTAGCCGTGCTGTGCCCCTGTAATGACCCTGCTCAGTGGGAACACTCAGCAGAAGCTTTGTTCTGGGCCCTGGAGGCTGTAATATAGAACCGGGTACATTATGCAGGGGGCACCCATGTTCCAGTTTCACGCTCCTGTGAATGGGGAAAGGGAGGGACCAAGCCCAGGTCCACGATTACAGGGGCAAATGTTGGGGAGTTCATGGGACCTCAGGGGGCAAGTGTCCTAGAATCAGAAATATGAATCTGATGTGCTGGGAGGGGGAGGGGTATTTGGGCTCGAGGTGCATGTGTGGGAGTTAATCCTTGGGTGGATGGTTGTAAGGAATGATCAGAAATAAAGACAATTTCAAAGGCATAAAATAAAATAAAATAAAATAAAATAAAATAAAATAAAATAAAATATCTCTGTCATACTTACTGTTTATATTTTCTCATATAATGGTTGGTACCAGGGAAAATACAGGTGACTTTAACTAAACCCAAGAGGATCTGAATAGTTTTTATACTGGTTGACTTATTTATAACAAGCTCAGTGAAATTGTTGGGAGTTAAATATTACAAAATGCAATTTCCTATAACCAATAAACAATGATTGGTAAATGCAATTTTCTACAATGGACATTTAAGTAAATATTTTATAGTCTCAGGGTTAGAGGTTGTGTAATCATTAATCATTATGGTTAGAGTAAAACCCCATGAGACCTCTGTGCATGAACTACTGAATTTTATGATGACAAAATACAGAAAAAGTATAAGTGTGACAAAGAATTATTCTAACCCTTCAGCCTATCTTATGTTTGTATTTTTAGTGGCCTCAAGTTAACTGACTGGTAAATATTTTCCAGTTCTTCTTTTATTTATATAACAAGGTGTAATTGTTAGTTCTGTGCAGAGTATTCTCAAGGTCTCATGGCACTAGTTCAAAGCTTCTCAATCTCTCAAAGCTCTTCTATCAAAAAAACTTGTGGGTTCCATTTTTTTAAAGATTTTATTTCCCCCCAGATTTATTGAGCTATTATTGACATATAACATTGTGTAAGTTTAAGGTGTGTGCATGGTGTTTTGATATATGTATATATTGTGAAATTATAAAATTAGTAAACGCTTCCATCACCTCACATAATTACATTAATTTTTTTTTTTTAAATCCTCACCCAAGGATATTTTTTTCCATTGATTTTTAGATAGAGTGGAAGAGAGAAAGACAGGGAGAAACATTGATGTGAGAGAAACACACCGATTGGTTGTCTCCTGCACGTGCTCTGACCAGAGCCTGGGCTGACTGGAATGGAACCCGGGACCCTTCTATCCACTGAGCCAAACCAGCTAGGGCCATAATTCCCATTTTTTTGTGTATGTTTGGTGAGAACATAAGATCTACTCTCTCAGTAACTTTCAAGTATATAATACAGTACTGTTAACCATAGTCACCAAGCTGTACAATTAGATCCCTAGTACGCTAATTTTAATCAATGGTTAATTAAAGAACTTAAGGTTTACCATGTTTATTTCTATAAATTTCAAAGGCATTTGTATTTTGACTTGCCTCTATCTGAGAAATAATAGTTTTGACCCCCCACATAAAGGACTTTTGAGAATTACCCAAGGAAAAATACTATTTTTGTGGTGGGACAGGGATTGACTTTTCTCATGGTTTCTGAAATCATGACATCCCGAGGTCCTTCCTAAAGCTGGTCTAGCAGGTCATGCAATATGAGCACGGTTCTCAAAGCTGACGTGACAGTGAACAGAGAGTGCTTGGTGACAATGTGCAGAGGTTGGGGGCATAAGTGAGACTTCCTCTTTGAACCATGGATTATTTAGAAGTGTCTTGTTTAATTCCCAAGTGTATGGAGATTTTCCTGTTATCTTTGTTATTAATTTCTGGTTTAATTCTATTTTGGTCACAGAACACACTCTGTATGATTTTAATTCTTTTAAATTTGTTGAGGTTTGTTTTATGGTTCATAATATAGTCTATCTTGGTATATGTTCTGTGGACACTTGGAAAGAATGTGTATTCTGCTTTTGTTGGGTAGAGTGTTCTACAAAGGCTGATTAGATTCTGCTGATTGATGGTATTGAGTACTTTATCCATGATGATTTTCTGTCTGGTTGTTCTATAAGTTGTTACTCGAAGGGTGTTAAAGTCTACAGCTATACTTGTGGGTTTGTCTATTTCTCCTTTCAATTTTATGAATTTTTGCTTTATATATTTCACAGTTGTGTTGTTTGGTACATTCACATTTAGGATTGCTATGTTTTGTTGGTTAGTTGATCTTCTTAACATTGTATAATGTCTCTCTCTGTCTCTGATAATTTTTTTTGCTCTGAAGTCAACTTTATCTGATATTGATGCAGCTATTCCTGCTTTCGTTTGACTAATGTTTGCATGACATATCTCTTTCTGTCTTTTAACTTTCAACCATATTATTTACATTTAATGTAATATTGTTATGTTTGAAAGGGTGAGGGCTGCGCCCTCCATCTTGCCCCGTATCCTCCATGTTGGGGCAGAGCCATGTGTTCGGCAAGGCTTCTTCCCGGAAGCCCAAGCCTCTGCTAGCCACACCCAGGATTTCTCTAAACTAACCAATGACAATCAAAGGAAGTGAACGCCATCGATATGACCACATCCTGTGTAATGAGACACTGACTTGCGCCTGGCCAATTGGCAGGGCCCACAGTCCCCTCTCCTGCCCTTACTCCACCCCCCTATAAAACTCCTCTTCACACCGGGCTAGGTCTCTCTCTGTCACCTGCTGCTGTGTCAGTAAGGAGGGTAGGGGAGCCAGACCCGGGTTTAAATAAAAGACTCTTTGCTTTTGCATCGGACATGGCTGGCTCCCTGGTGGTCTTTTGGGGATCCTGAAATCTGGGCATAACAATGTTAAAGTTTAAATTTGTATTTTATCTTTTGCTTTTTGTTTGTCCTCCCTGTTTTATTATTTTTTGAAGTTCTCTGTTTTCTTTTCCTGTCAGTCTGTGGTTTACTTGAACATTTTGTAGAATTTTATTTCAACTTACCTATAGTGTTTTGCATTCTCTCTCTCTCTCTCTCTCTCTCTCTCTCTCTCTCTCTCTCTCCCTCTCCCTCTCCCTCTCCCTCTCCCTCTCCCTCTCCCTCTCCCTCTCCCTCTCTCCTTATCACTGACTTTTGGTCTCATCATTTTGCCAGTTTTTCCTAAAGTGTACAAATTTTACCTCTCTTTATATCCCTTTTCTTTTTCCTTTTCATAATAGAGATGTCTTAAATATTTTCTCTGCATACATTTACAACCACATCATATAGTATAATTTTGCCTTTAATCATTAAACATAATTTAGAAGACTCTAGAGAAGAAGATAACACTATTATATTTACCTTTTTTTTTTTGCTTACTGTGCTCTTTCTAAGGGTGCTTCTTTATCTCTCACACATAGTGGAAAATACATGAATCATCAAAGACTGTGACTTACACTGAATAATTTCTTTTCTTCTTGGAAGCTGCCATTTCCCTCAGGAACCCTCGCTGGATCATGTAATTCATGTTTTTATGCCCTGTGTGGGGATTTGGCTTTTCTGTTTATATGAGTTTGGTTAAATACAACCAGGCTGCACATTTAGCTAGCGTCCCAGTAGGCACCAGAGAAGCAAGTTTGTCAAATGTAAATTAACATATACAATCTAAACATACTTCTACTAACTGGTTTAATATGTGCTCTGCTGACAAAGAAGTCTCCCAGGTAATAAATGTTGAATGCTTGGGAAAAGAATACAGGCTTCAATTTCAACTAAAAATTTAGCTCCTGAAGTCAAGCTTTGGGCAAAGAGACAAAGTGGTTGTTTTGCTATTTTTTAAAAAACTCTGAATGGTTAGTTAACTAGCTTAAGAAATATAAAAATGATGTGATTGCTTTTTAGTTAAAGAAAATTTTGATGAAAAATACAAAATGAATACATTAGCTCATTTTAGGATAACTGTATGCATACATAGTTATCATATATATGTAAATATATTTCAACAAGGCAAAGAAAACTCACTATTTTGAATAATTGGCTCAGTGCTATATATAAACCCACTTTGTTTATTTATTTACTTCTAATTAAAATACTAGAGGCCCGGTGCATGGATTTATGCACCAGTGGGGTCCCTCGGCCTGGCCTGTGCCCTCTCGCAATCCGGGACCCCTTGGGGGATATCGGAGGCCTGGTGCACGGATTCAACCCTATCCCCGCAGGCCAGGCCGAGGGACCCCTAGTCCTATATAATAAAAGCCTAATATGTTAAGTGTCCGGTCATCCGATCATCTGTTCAACCAATCAAAGTGTAATATGCTAATGATATGCTAAGACCACTCAACTGCTTGCTGTGACGTGCACTGACCACTAGGGGACAGACAGTTGACCAGTCAACCAGTCGCTATGACGTGCACTGATCACCAGGGGGCAGGGGCGCTCTGACCAGTAGGTTAGCTTGCTGCTGGGGTCTGGCCCATCGGGACTGAGCAAGATGGGCTGGACATGCCCTGGAGCCCTGTCACGCTTCCTCCCTGGCTGGCCAACCTCCAGTGTTCCTCCCCAGCCTCGATCATGCACCGGTGAGGTCCCTTGGCCTGGCCTGCGCCCTCTCGCAATCTGGGACTCCTTGGGGATGTTGGAGAGCCAGTTTTGGTCCGATCCTGCAGGCCAGGCCGAGGGATCCCACTGGTGCATGAATTTGTGCACTGGGCCTCTAGTACGTAATATTCACTGTAAGCGGTTAGACTATGATACTAGGGGACGAATAGAAGTCTCTGCTATAAGGATAGATAAGACAATGTATATAAAGCAATTAACACAGTGCCCAGGGCAGAGTAGGCACTCAATGCATTGTAACTATTGTTTTCACCTCTTAATTTTACCAGGAGCAAAATGAATACTAAAGTGAGGATGGCTGGGGGAGGTGGGTCCTGAGCTACTTTTGAAACCCTCAGGAGAGGAGCTGCCTCTAGGTATGGAAAGGAAGCAAGAGTTTGGTGAGAGATTGGAGGTTTACAGTTGCTTTTAGGTTTCTGGTTTGAAAATTGCTATTTCAAAGACAGATAATCAGAATGGAAATGTGCTAGCCTGGGGTAGGGGGGAAAGAATATAGATTAGGCTGAGATATGTTTAAATGTTTTAAAGAACTTTTCCATAGCAACCTGGGAACATTTTTCTAATAAAATTTCTGAGAAAGAATTAGACAATATGTGTGAAGGTTTAAATTCTTAGGAGGAATCGAGTTATGCAGATCTAAACAGTTGGCATTATTAATAACAACCATCATTTGAATATATGTTAAGCGCTTTGTTCTTCCAAAGCCAGGGTTCTGTGAACACAAGGAAGAGTGGTGGTAGGAAATGTGAGTGCCTAGGGCAGTGGACTGCCCTTCCCAGTGACCAGCGCCCCTTGCCGCTTATCTGGGGCAAAGTGGAGGATTAGCTGCCACTTAGTAAATTCATTGCTTAATCACAGGGCCAGAAACACTCCTGTTTTTCTTCCTCTCTGCTCCCACTTTTCTCTCTGCCAGAGGAAGAGTACATGCCTCTTTACTCTTTTTCTCCTTTCAATCCTTTGAGGATTTTTTTCTCTTGCTACAGGTCTAACTTTGATTAGCAAAACCGATATTTCCTCATGGCCCCTGTTTTTATTTGGCAAAAATGGAACAATAGTGCTTGTCCCTGGTATATGCTCACAGCTAGGGCTCCTACGATGATGGGGGCAGAGGGAAGAGCATTGTACTTGTGAAAGGAGTTTTTTGGGATAAAATAGGCGGGTTTAGGAAATTTTGGGAATTAGAGGGTCCATGGAAAAAGAGCAGGGCTACAGAGCTCAGAAGGTACATTTCCATAGAATAAGGGAGGTGGGAGCTGCAGAAGGTACATTTCCATAGAATAAGAGCTGGGAGCTGCAGAAGGTATATTTCCATAGAATAAGGGAGGTGGGAGCTGCAGAAGGTACATTTCCATAGAATAAGAGCTGGGAGCTGCAGAAGGTACATTTCCATAGAATAAGGGAGCTGGGGACTGCAGAAGGTATACATTTACAGAATAAAGGGAAGGAAGCCCCTCATTCAGAGAGGGAAGAGGAAAGCCCAAAGGGAACAGGAGAACAATAAGGGAGAAGAAGAGAAGAACCTCACATTCCTCACTACCTCACGGTGAGGTTTGAGCTCTGGAGTTGCTATAGTGACCAAATCAGAGGGGATAGTGACCAATCGGGATGTCAGGGCACAAAGAACTGCAGCTTTTAAACCGAGGAGAAAAGGGACTTAGGGGGTCTCTCTCTTCCTCCCCACATGGGAGTCTGTGCTTGTTTATCAATAAATTCCCATCTTTTACTGTCCCACCTTTAGTCTGTGGTTTCATTCTTGGACTCCACCAGACAAGGACCCAGGACTCATCCAACGCAGAGGAACATCACACATTCCAGTTCAATTTTCGTGTTTCACTTGGAGGCAGGATACATGTTTCGTACTTAGTCATGAAGTGATTTTGCGGGAGCCATTCACCTTCTGAAAGCTGTGGCTACTCTATTTTAAAAACCAAAATAATGGCTTCAGAGGCTGTTTCTGAGGACTGAGGAACAGCTATGAAAGTGCTCTACCACCCATAGAGCTCTGTACAAATGTTATCATCTCCCAGGGTGGGCAGGGTTCAGTGTGCCAGGCAGGTGGAGGAGATACAGGGTTCTGTAATTGATCCTGCTTACAAAGGCCAGAGTTGGTTTGCCTCTGCAAGTGGCTTGCCCTCTTTAGGAATATGGGTGTTTCAGAGCCATCCTTTTAGTTATCAATGCCAACAGATGGGTTTTGTGAGTGCCTATGAAGTATAAGGTGCTCTCCTGGGCACTGGGCCCAACAATCCCTGGCCTCCTGGAGCTTAGTCCTTTGGGGAGACAGATAATAAACAAGTAAACAATTAATTCCAGATTGTGTGGGCGCTGTAAAGGGATCCAAGGGACAGGGCTGTGGGCTGTGGGCTGGAGGAGCTGCCCTCTGCCACCCTCTCTAGGATGTGGCTCTGTAAGCTGTAAGGAACCCCGAGAGATGGCTGGCCTGTCTCCTCCTTGGCTGGACTTCCACTTCAGTATCCCAGACTCATGAGAGCTGCCTCTGCCATTGTCCTGTTGCCGCCTGCCTTCCATCTGGAGCTGGGGAGAACTTGGGGAGCTGGTGCTGTTTCCTTGGCCCCCTCCCTGGCCTTGGGCCCTGGGATCTGCTGCCTCAGTGTGTCCCACCGCCTGTGAGTCTCTCCCCACCTTCCCCAGGGGACAGGGACTCCTAATTCATCAGGAAAGGCCCTTGCCTAAACCTTCACCCTGCAGCAACCCAGCCAGAGTCGGAGAGGCCAGCCCCCAGGCCTGCAGGCTGAGTGTGCAGCCAGAAACAATGGTTTTGGGAGCTGATTAGACTTTCATCAGGAAGCTAATGAAGCCTGCTTCCTTCTCATGGATGCCTCCCCGCACAACTTGGCACAGCCTCCCGTGGCCCACTCAGCATCTGCCTCCTGGATCAGGCGCTCTCCAGGGAGCCAGACAGAAGCTCGTTGGCACTTACTGCCTTTCTCAGCTTTAAAAACTCTGCCCTCTGCGATAGACCAGGTACTTGCCATGAAATAGATCTGGGCGGTCACATCTGGAGATGAAGGGTGGAATGGAAGTGGCAGGTGTTTACACGACCTTGCTGCCCTGGGGGTCTCGTGTTCCAATTTTGGCCGGCAAAGAGGACAGCAACTCGAGGGGCTGTGTGGTGCAGTGAGGAGCACCCTGGGCTGCGATGTTCAGACTCTGCTCCTGACCAGATGGGTGACTTTAGGCAAATCACTTCGCCTCTCTGCCTCAGTTCCTTTATTTGTGAAATGAAGGGAATGGTCTCAGTCATGTTCCTAGACCTCTCCACATAAGAAATGAGATTTTATACAGCATTTTAAGATATAGTCTTTGAAAACAATACTTTACAGTCTCCCTAAGTAATTACTTTTTGGAGAGTGGCCAGGAAGGGGAAGTCAGGTATAATATGATCCCACAGTTCCTGTAGATTGGTGAGTTCAGTTCTTTGTGACTGAGGTAGTGTGTGCGGTAGAGCTGCAGGGTCCTCCCTGAGATGGGCCTCTGACCTCTTCCCCATTGGTGGGTTCAAGAAAGTGATCCAGCCCTAGCTGGTTTGCTCAGTGGATAGAGCGTTGGCCTGTGGACCGAAGGGTCCCGGGTTCAATTCTGGTCAAGGGCACATGCCGGGGTTGCGAGCTCGATCCCCAGGAGGAGGCATGCAGAAGGCAGCTGATCAAGATTCTCTGTTGTCATTGATGTTTCTATCTCTCTCTCCCTCTCCCTTCCTCTCTGAAATCAATAAAAATATATTTTTAAAAAAGAAAGTGCTCCAGAGTTTCCTCCCATCAACTGGGGCCAGGAGGGGGAGGGGAAGTCAGGTGCTGGGTGGACAGGCTAGACTGCAGTGGGGAGATGGGATTGCTGGCATCTCTGCCGGCCCTCTTTGTACATTCTAGTTTCTGCCCTGCTGTGTCCCCTCCTGGAGAGCACGTCCCTGCCAGCCTGGAAGGTGGGGGAGGAGGAGTGAGGGGACTCGTCTGTGCTCCCTGCTGATTTGGTCACACCCTCGACTTTGGCTCTCCCACAGCTTCTGCCCTCACTGAGCCTTGGTCAGTGGTTTATCTCTTCATCTCCAGGGGTATTAGTGGCTTCCTACTGGGTATGTTCGTTCCCTAAATCGTGCCCAGATAGTCTACAGACAGTCTCCTGTGGGGTGAATTCTATTTCTTGTGAGATTCCTAATTGCTATAACATCCAAAGAGGACATGAAAAGCAAACAGGACTTAAGATTATATTTCT
This sequence comes from Myotis nattereri, assembly GCF_964212035.1. Classification (NCBI taxonomy): domain Eukaryota; kingdom Metazoa; phylum Chordata; class Mammalia; order Chiroptera; family Vespertilionidae; genus Myotis; species Myotis nattereri. Next base: position 62,999,945 of record NC_138085.1, read on the forward strand.
CTGTGGTTGTCAACCATGGCTGAACATTAGAATCTCCTGGGGAGTTTAAAAAAATACTGTACATGGGCCCTATCTCTAGACACTCAGCTTTCACCAGTTCAGACCAGGGCCTAGGGCTGATATTTTCTAAAGAGTCTCTAATATGCAGCCTGAGTTTGAAACAACCAGTACTACTGATTGGTACTAAATGTCGGGGCTGGGAAAATATATCATTTTTCAGATTCAGGTCATTTCCTTGGTTACAGAGCTGTACTCTTTTTCTCTCTTAAAGTTTCTATTATAGGAAATTTTACACATACACAAAAGTGGAGAGAGCAAAGAATATGCATGTACACATCGCTCAGATTCAACAATCGTCAGCTCACGGCCCATTGATGTAGTTGTAACGTTTTATACACAGGCCAGCACAATATGTAAGTGTTCTGGTGGCTCTGCGTCCTTCCCAACACTTGGTGTTGCCAGTCTTTAACTTTCGTCACCCTAGTTGGAATGAAGTGATATTGTGGTTTTAATTTTTATTTCCCTGATGTTTAACAATGCTGATTACCTTTTCATGTGCATATTGGCCATTGTGTTTATGTGCATCCGGAAGTGTCTGCATGTATTTTGTGCATTTTTAATTGGGCCTTTCATCTTTTTATTATTGATTTGTAGAAGTTATTTATATATACTGAATGTAAGTGGTGTCTTTTGAAGAACAGATATTTTTAATGTTGATGAGGTCTAATTAATCAAGTTCTTTTATGGCATGTGATTTTGTGTCTGGTTCAAGAGGACTTTGCCATCCCTGAAATCATAAAGGTATTTTTCTATGGTTTCTTCTAGGAGTATCAGGGTTTTATGCTTTGCTCTAGTGAATTTTTGTATATGGTGACGTTGGTAAGCATATCCTTTACTGGGTCCCTTCTCATGGTTCCTACTTGGCATCAGTGGAGTCTTGGGGATCATGGATAGAACTATATTTCAATATAAGTGGTTGCCTTGTGATTCAATATATTTTCATTGTGCAGTTGTAGACTTCACTTACTGACGTAGGCATCCTACCATGCAAAAGGTTGAGACCTCCTGTGTGGCAAAGAATTCCACATGGGTTAGTAATAAAAGACTTTAGTTTTAATGAGAACATGATTTGAAATTACACACCCCTTGTAGAGGGTAGAGAGTCACTAAAGGGGATGCCTGGGCTCACTGTTCCAAATGCGCAAGGAAAAGGCAGTGCTTCCATTAAATCGAGAACAAAAAAAGCAAGCGTGAGAGAGACATTTCATTCAAGAAATGTTTATTGAGCTCTTAGCTCCTTCTCTCCCTACCAGGAGGGAGCACATCTGCACCTTTTCCTCCTCGCCCCCCAAAAGAAATTTTATTAAGTAAAGATCAGGCATTATAATAGGTGATAAAAAACAAAGGGTGGGGCAACAGCTATACTGTTCCCCCTCCCTTTCTCTGCCCAGGTCTTAAACCGCACCATGTATTCTTGCTTAATTTTGAAGATGCAGTTGGGGGTGGGGCAGGACTGGAAGAGCTCAAGGCCTTGCTGTCCCTCTGCATAGAAAGGCAAAGTCACAGAGCACAGAGTGAGAGGAGCCATCACCTCTCAGCCTCCCAGCTACTAAAGGACTCTCTTACATAACCGGTGTGACAGCTGGTTGTCTGGCCTCTGCCTGACATCCTGAGAGGGAGAGCTTAGGACAGTGATGGCAAACCTATGACACGCGTGTCAGAGGTAAGTCTTTATTTTACTATGGTTGCAAATATCAAAGAATTTCTATATGTGACACGGCACCAGAGTTAAGTTAGGATTTTTCAAAATGCTGACACGCCGAGCTCAAAAGGTTCGCCATCACTGGCTTAGGATCTTACAGGGCCCAGAGCTGCCCTTCAGTGGTCTTCGTTTAGCAATAATGGAACAGTAACAACACCATCACCAACGTCATTATTGAGGGCTTACTTCATATCGGCCACTGTGCTAAGCACCTTAAACCCATGATCTCATTCAATCCTTAAAATGCCTATGGGACTGGTGAATCCTTGCCTCCACTTTACAGGCAGATAGATGGATGCTTAGTGGTTTGTTCACATAGCTACTGTCACAGGTGTGTGTGTGTATGAGTATTTGTGTGGAAAATACATATTCAGTATCCTGCTCTTCCTCCTACAAGTAGAGGCCCAACACACAGTGCAGGAGATCCGACAGAACACTGTATGGATATTCCAGACAGGCCAATCACTTGGTGACTTTTACACTTACTTGGAATTTTCTAGAAATTACCATTTTTCTTTCCAGATGACTTAAATTAATGTATACATTTGCCCGTATCAACTGCCTTTCTTCAACTTATCTTGCATGTAACCCTCTATTTTTTTCATGCTTATAGTAGGGTATAAAAGCATGTGTACAAAATAAACATACATATATATATATCTTTATACAAGGATTTTTATATTTATTTTATTAAGTGGGAATTTTCTTTGCAATCTAGCTCCCCCCCAATAGTACCTCATGGAAATTTATTCACATTCATTTTTATAATTCAAATTCACTCTTAGCAGTGGTATACAATTCCATGGTGTCAAAATACCAGAATTGATTCAACCATTTCCTTATCAATGGGCATATTCTCTCTATCTATCTCTATCTCTCTATCTCTATCTCTATCTCTATCTCTATCTCTATCTACCTCTCTACCTTTATCTCTCCATCTCCATCTCCATCTCCATCTCTATCTCTCTGTTTTCAGAAGTCTCCCTTTCCATGAATCCTTTGGAAATCTGTATTAGAAAGCTGACATTTAGATAATGCAGTATATCACTCCTTCCCGGACCAGCACTAGTCCTTGCATTTTTCAAATTCAGAATTTCTGCTGACTGTGATGACACACTGGTGTCCTGTAAATCCATTTAGCAACTTGTAAAAATGCCCACAGATACAGATGAACCCACTGAGGAATGTTTGAACACAAGGAGCTTGTTGCACGAGTGGCCTCAATTTGCACTTTGACAGTTATATGGAGAGTTTGATGGCACTGTATTGCCAAATAATTCCAAGGATGCATCCTGGAGATTATGGCCTCAAATGTTGCTCGATTTGACGTGCCTCTTAACCCAGCATCAGAGCCTGTAGGTGGGATATTTCTAAGAGATTTCTTCCTGGTATTCCTTTGGTAGCTAACTTGAGGTGATGCTGGGGGGTGAATGGCACTGTTGATGAGAAGAGGGCTCCTCAGCCCAGAGACAGATTTCCTCCTCTCTAAAATGATCAGCGTAGGTGCCCTGGATGCCTAAGTTTCTTTCAGGCTGTGACACAGTCTCTGAACCAGAGAATGAAACATGTCAACATGGGGATATTATAGAGCACAGATTTGGCTGGCTTGGGGAATAATAAACTTTACAATAGATAAAATTACTTTTATCAAGTTAAATTAATTACTTATCATTACTAAATAAAAATTAAGCTATCCCTCTTCCAAAGGCTGAATGGTGAATGAGCACACGGCGTGTTCCTGTTAAAGTGAAGATGCTTTGTAAATTTTAAAGTGGCCACTGGATGGTGCAATTGCTCTAATGTTAGTAAAAGCCACTCTGCATTTTCAGGTGGAGTGGGTCTGCAGGAGGGTGCTGACCCTGCTGCTTACTTATTAAGGAAAAATGTACGATGGGATAGCTAGAAGGAGCTCCTGGAATTATTTGACTCAATCCCTTTTATTTATTTATTTTATTAATTGCACAAATGATGCATAAATACTTGTTAATTGTAAAGGATTCAAGTTTTGTATATATGTTCCTTTTCTCCTCCTCACTCTTTCTCTGCTATGTTCATTCCTCACCCCAGAGAAAACCCCTTGTTAACGTTTTTGGGTATTTCTTTTTTATGTGTGTTTTTTGTTGTTGTTAATCCTCACCCAAGGATATTTTTCCATTGTTTTTTTAATTATTATTTTTTAAATATATTTTTATTGATTTTAGAGAGGAAGGGAGAGGGGGGGAGAGAGAGAAATATCAGTGATGAGAGAGAATCATTGATTGGCTGCCTCCTGCATGCCCCCTACTGGGGATCCAGCTCGCAACCCCGGCATGTGCCCCTGACCGGAATCGAACCTGGGACCCCTCAGTCTGCAGGCCAATGCTCTATCTGCTGAGCCAAACCAGCTAGGCTCCATTGATTTTTAGAGAGAGAGGATGGGAGGGGTAGAGACAGAGAGAAACATCGATGTAATAGAGACACATCGATTGGTTGCCTCCTACCTGTGCCCTGACCAGGCATGCAACCGAGAGGTACGTGCCTTTCACTGGAGTTGAACTGGAGCCCTTCAGTCCTTGGGCTGATGCTCTATCTACTGAGCCAAACTGGTTAGGGCATTGGGGTATTTCTTTAAGGCCCTTTCTATGCACACACATATATGTACATGTACATGTGCACATATGATTTTTCTTAATAAACATCCATGCAACCCTCATTCTGTAAATGAAGAAAGGCAGTGTAAGGTTTGGAGCCAATTTTGTTTTTTGGGAAGAGCCTGTGCTTTGGAGTCATACAGACTTGGATTTTAAATTTTGATGTTGTGACTTAATAGTTGCCAACCATAGCCAAGCTATTCAGCTCTCATCTGAATCTCAATACCCTCATCTTGCAAGCTGTTCAGGTGTACTAAATAAGATGAATACATGCCAATGCTCCTAGCTCAGCTGGCCTGGTCTCAGGTGTAGTATCCTTATCTATCACCCTGCCAAATTCAGACAACTCATTATTAGAAGAGCACAGTTCTCTCCATCCTGTGCCTCCTAGGAACCTTTGAAAGATGTGAGTGCATGTGCACACTCATAATCAGATGCACACTCCAGCTTAATGACCCAGTGATTCATAAGTATGAACCCTGCTCTTGCCAAAGTTTTCCCTTGCCATTGTGTGCCTTGGATCTGATCAGGTTCAGGGAAGAGCTGTATTTGAGAAATGGAGGGAAACACCAGGGTGCAAAATGGCACAGGAATTCTGCAAGGCTTCATCAATGGTGGTTCAAGTTTAGACTCAGCCCAAATCTGTAAATGTGTGCAAAACTCCTATGTTCTCTGTGCTCGAGTTTCTTTATCTATAAAACCAGGAAGATGAAAATTTGGGCCCCATTTGAGCTAAACTAGTGAGAAGACAAATAAGCCAGGAAGCTCATGATGTCTTCCTTTCGGTCTTGTTTTCCAGAAAGCTCAGAGCCAAGCTGAATGTGAATTAAAACTACTCTCCTGGTCCTTGGGTTCCTGGTGTAAGCATCTTTCATTTCATGGTTCATGTTGGTTAGTATTTTGGTGGTGTGAATTGTGACTCTATGAAAGCGGTGGTGAGGAGACAGGCTGGGTTTCTGCCTAATCCAGCCACATGGGCTTCAAGCCCATGATATTTCATTGGACCATTTTATTTATTTTTATTTTTTAAATTTTGATTCAATTTATAGGAGGAACATTTTAGAAAATACTTTTAAGTAGGTAATGGAAAATAGTTATTTAAAAATAAGCTCTAGTATCTTATTTGATCTTTAAAACAGCCTCTGAGGCTTGATTGAAAAGCAGCAGACACATGTGGACATGCATTGTTTTATAAAAACAACAAACCTTAAAAACATGAAAAAAACAAAACAAAACAAAATGAAACTCACAGTAACAGCTCCTTGGTTTCGGTCAAGAATGCCCTTTCCTGAAATATGAAGCTGGCTTTAGCGGTGACTGGATGGCAGGCAGCACAGGTGTGCAGGGCAGGTCAGCGGCTGCGCAGGTCGATGGATCTGTTCTCTCCTCAGCTGGACTCAGCTCCATCAGATGGGGCCAGACGCTCCTTGTCTCTCTCTGGGTTTGTGCTGCACAACGAGTGATGGCTGTTTTCTTCATTTCCATCTTCCTTATGGCCACCACACAGCTTTCCTCAGGGGAAAGGGGCGATGTAACCCACCTCCAAGGTCACACCTGTGGAGTTAAGGCACTTGGCTTGGCTGCTCTCCCTGAAATGGGAATTACTTCTCCACTTGGTTCATATCCTGCCTAAATTGACCAACAGATCTAACGGGCTTCCTGGGGCGGACCCTGGAACTCACCCAATGGGACCACCTCAGGGACTCCATGGGCCCATGTTTTCTGGTGCCTGGATGGTGTCTCCTGAGATACAAAAGGAATTGATTTTCCAACTTAGTAGAAAGGATGAAGAAACAGACCGTGGAGCAGAATCTTTCTGTCATTCTCCATAGCAGCCCCGTTACTGTTAATTCTAGGGTTAACTTGCTGTGGGATGAACAGTGTTAATTCTAGAGTTAACATTGCCGCTGTGGCAGGTTTCTCTCCCAGGCAGGTGAGGTGGGGAAGCGGCTTCAATTAATTAATTAATTAATTAATTAATTAACTAATTAATTAATTTTTTTTGTTAATCCTCCCTTGAGGAGTTTTTCCATTGATTTTTAGAGAGAGAGTGGAAGGGAAGGGGCGAGACAGAGAGAGAAACATCAATATGTGAGAGACACACAGATTGGTTGCTTCCCACACTCGCTCTGACTTGGGCCAGGGATCGAACCTGCAACCTAGGTATGTGTCCTTGACCGAAATCGACCCAGGACCTTTCAGTCCAAAGGTTGATGCTCTATCTACTGAGCTAAACCGGCTAGGGCCAGACTTCAGGCTTTAAGCAAGCCTGTTGCCATGACGTAAATGCTGAGCTTTATTTATGATGAAAAGGAACTAGATGATTTGATGATAGGGAGCTACGGAAGGACTCCTTCACCTCCCAGCAGAAGGGGTAGAAAGACTTTGCCTAGAGTTAGAGATCGGCACAGTCTACAGTCAAGGCTGTGAACTATGCTCAGAGTAATTTCACTGAAATAGCATTTCTTCTTGTTTTTGCATGAATTGCTGTTGCCAGTGTTTCAGAATCTTTCTCACCAATGGTCTTCCATTGGAGAGTCTTGTCTCTGATCAGAACTGTACCTAAGCCTTTCAGGTAAAAGCTACCCAGAGTTAAGCAGGAGAGAGTCTGCTAGCAATAGCCGTGTCAAATGGTTGCTATCTTGCCTCTCCAGGAGGCTGGGCAGCTTTTTACAAAATGCAGAGTCAGCTAAGTTGGTGCAGTGCTGAGAACTGATTAAGAAAGCCCCGCTATTCAACTCTGTCTCTTAAATGAAATGCTTTTCAAAAGCCTAACAGTTTAGATGCCAAAGAGGAAAAGAAAGCCAAAGCTGAAGGGGAAAAGAAACCACTTTCCCTAAACAAAGGCCATTTATCCCAATGAAAGGGAGAATCGGCTTGAACTGCTGTGCTGGGGACAAAGGCAGTGAGTGCTGCAGCTCTGGGCTTTAGGGCCTGTCTGCAAGGTGTGCAGGCGACCCCTGTCATGTGGAAGGAGCCTTCAGGTTCCACTCAGTCGTACAACAAGGCTCCTTCCTAACTCTAGGGCTCTGACCTTTCCTTAGAGCACTTACTTTAGAAAACCATCCATTGTCAATTCTTTCTCTGCCTCTTTGAGAAGTAATTCTTCTCCTAGCCTCTCCAGCTTTATAACCTGGGATGTCTTTCGCAAGGAATGGGGAGCCATCTCTTTGAAATGTAATCATAAGGAAAGAGAGTGTTCCTGTCTCCTGGGCTTTTGGGCAGGTAGGGGTCTAACTTCCAAAAGCATCAGTTAGCACAGACAGATGGCTTGGTTCCATTGGCCATCCCCACCCCTAACCTCCTTCGGTACTTTTCCACCATCTCATCCCAATGCTTAACAACTCTCCCACGTTATCCTTTTGTTCAGTCTCTCTCCCCTATTGCAAGAGTCTTGATTAAAGCCTTCTTTGCCTATTTAACTGTGTCTGATGCATATTTTCTTTGCCACTACTTAATCCAAATCTTCTTTCTGAGACTCTGGAATCATAGCACGTTCTGTGGAGCAACCTCGTCTTTCCAGCTGGAGCCACCTTGGGAGATGCCCTTGCAGCCTCATTTTGGACTGGAAGAACCCCCTCTGGTTCCTCCCTCTTCCTTCTGTAATCCTGAAAATGAACTCCCCTGGTTTCACCAAGCCACATGACGACCCCATTAGAGACCACATTTGTTTACAGCTAAATGTCTCCTTTTGACCATGCATCTGGCCAATGGAGGGTGAACAAAATCTGCAATGTGTGTAATTTCCTTTTCACTTCATTGATAGGAAATGACTTGTCTTTCATCTCCTCTTTCCCATGGTCTAGAACATGGAAGTGGCAGTAAGTCCACTTTGACCACATAGATAAGAGCAGCACCTAGAAGACTTGGCAAAACATAGATTTCAGGGCCTTGACCCCAGAGTTTCTGATTCAGTAGGTTGGGGGTGGGGCATGAGAACTGGCATTTCTGACAAGGTCTTGGGTGATGCTGAGACTGCTGGTCCAGGGACTATAGGACGTCGCAGAACAACAAAGCAGGAGCCTAGGTTCCCGGTCGCTCATGTGGCACAGAGCCGCCTCACCCCCTGTGGCATCTCTGAACTGTTACCATGGAGTGGAATAAACTTCTCTCTTGTTGGAGATACAGTGTTTTTGTCTCTCTTTTTCTTTAAGAAGCTGAACCTATGTCTTAATACAGATATTACAGGTAAGGGTTACACAGTAAGAGGTCTTGGGGTTTCCTGGGCAGCAGGCTCTCTTAGGTTCAACATGGGTGATTTTTATTTGGAAAAATAATAAAACAAAGGCAATTACTTGTTTAGTCACATAATGACTTCATTTATGAGAGTATCCTAGGTAAGCAGTCAACTGAAAACATTCTTTCCACATCTGGTGCTTATTTTTCTGCCTTGGAAAAATCTCAAAACATGTATATCCCTTGTGTTCTCATTGAAGTAGGGCATGGGGTTTCAGCACTGTTGTTCAGAGAGGGTGCTTTGGGATTGCCTTAGAAATCATTGAAAGGTCTGCAACCAGAGGAAGATAAGAAGGAAAATGATCAGAGTGAATCCTTGTAATTTTATTTTTCTATGTAATTTTCAGCATTTGACTCCTATATTTTTCTACATCTTAACTGGAGATACTCTGCAGCTCAAAGACACATACTCACATGTACACACACACACACACACACACACACACACACACACGCACACACACGCGCGCACACATGCACGTGCGTGCAAACACAAATCTCCATTGAGGCCAGGATATAATATTCTAGAGGCATTTATAGAGAACAGAGCAGTTTTACCTTGGGTTGGATTGCAGCCCAGTGATGAAGGGAGGCATGTTGAATGGTCAAATTTATTGATTTCTAGTGTCCCTTCTCTCCCAGTGGTTCCGTTGTGGCTCTGCTTTCAGCTGGACAATATTCTGGACTAATTAATGAGGGCAGGCTTCCTGCACTTCTTTCCTCCTCTCTTTTCCACCTGATCTGCTGCCTTGCTTTTTTGAACACTTTATTGCTGATGGCACTGCTGTGGCAGGGAGAGGAGATCCAGCTATATCAGTCTTATTTGCTGGTACCTGCTCCCCAGAACTGGAGAAGGAGCTGAAAAATGGCCGTGAGGAATAGCCTGGGGGAACTGATAGCATTTAAGCAAATTTAGATTATTCTCTTCCTCAGCTGGAAAAGGTAACTTCAGGTTTGAGGATTCCTTTCCAAGTAGTTATTCCATAAGTTATGAAATATGTCTTTTTAAACCTATTTCTCTGCCTATAATTTGAGAAATACTGCAGAGCTTTTGATGGTCCATAAAACAAGATAGGTCTTTATGGTGCAGGGTGAGGCTATCCAGGATGTGTGACTGGTAGGAGATGCCCTTTGCAAAATTTCTCTTTTGCCCTCTCTCCCTACTAACTGCCAAGATTTAAAGTCACCATCAGAAGAGAGGGGAGCTCTGGAAGTGTCATTTATTACCGAGATCCAAAGGTATTAAAATAACCACAAAGAAATGAAAGTTCTTCAGATTGCTGAAGAAGGGAGTGAATTGATCTGCGACTTAGAGGTATCTCCTTCAGCTAATCATTGCTGACTCTCCCCTTCCTCCAGTCCCTTATAAGTCACTTTGAAACCAGGAAGAAAGATGATACGTGCACCATGGAAGAAAGTGGAAACAGGCTGCTTATTACTACATTGGGTTGCTGAAACAGGAGCCCCACATTTTTAAGATGCAGCACCTGCGCACAGAAGGTGGGGAATGACAAATGTGTCTGAAGCATTGGTTAGCAAAGCTGGCCTCGCTGGGCTGATGGCCATCTGATGGTCTCTGCCCTTTCCCATCTGCTTCATAAGTTTGTTGCCAGTAGGAGAAACACGCTTAGCTTACAACCATGTTCTGGTCCTGCCTGATGCTTTGATAAATCACAAGGACCTTTGAATCAGTTGAAGGTGACTAGAGACAGTGCCTCTTCTGCACCCTGTTCTGCATCACATTTCCCTGGTAAGCCGGTTCCACCTTGACAAGACTAAGACAGGGATGCTCTTTCCCAACACAGCGGTTATCAGGCAGCTCTGATTTTCAAACGAGAAGGGCTCCATGCCACACTGTATCAACTTCCATGGAAATAGCCCCAGAAAACAAGCTGAGACAATTGTGTTCACTTATGGGAGCCCTCATACTACTCTGTAGAAATGTTCTCTTTCCTGGTGGCTCTTTCTGAAAGCACAAGGCCCTTCTTCTTTTGGAAAAGGCACTCTTCCATGTCCTTAAATATAATGTTTATTTTTCCAGACACATAGCAGGCATCTCTCTTTGCTTGTGGCAGCCATCAGGAACCTGGTCTGACCTCCACTCAGTGGTTCTTTGTACTGGCTGTAGTTCTGTGACCTCACTCCATGTGTTGCTTGGCTCTGTTACTGCTGTGTTATTTGCATCATTTGGGGAGGTGAGATATTTATGACAAATCACTAGCAATAAAGTCCTGATGGCAGAATTATAAAGATGGTGCCACTAGAAATGGGAAAGAATCAACAGACTTGATCACTGCATGACTTTCAATTATTTGGGGAATTGAAGTTTTATGCAGGTAAACTAAGGAAAAACCCAATTATATAAACAGGATAAGAAGAGGAAACACAGGTGAAGGGGATTGTTGGGGTCTGATGGAGAAGGTGATGAGCTGGTAAGGAAGGCAGGCAATTTTTGGGATCATGTTTGGTAGGAGGTTGGAAAGCTCAGAAGGAACTGAGATTCAGAAGTGAGGTCTGTACTAGTGAGATGGCGTTAACATCTTTTGTGTTAATGTGATAATGGTTAGATTCAAGAGAGTAGGTCCGAATGCACAGAGAGATGTGTGCCTGGAAAAGAAAAGGGACACATAGAGGGTGTCTGAAATGTTTACATTTGAGGGCTAGGAGGAGACAGGTGCACAAGCAATGGAAACTGGGAAGGAGCAGTAGAAAAAGTAGGAGGAGAAAGCATAGAAGAGAAAAACAAAGAAAAAACAGGAGAGGGTAGATACAGTAAATGTTGCAGAGGGATCTAAGAGAAAGAGGACTGAGATGAGACCAGAGGATTTCCAATTACAAAGATGGAGATATTTGAGAAAGCATTTCCAGTGAAGGGTTTGGTAGGGAAGCCAGACTCTAGGAAGTTGAGAGGTGATTAGTGGTAGAGAACTGGTGAAGTGTGTGGTGTTGATGGATGGAAAGAGGAGAGGACATATAGGAAAGGCCTCTTACTCTAAGGTATCAAGGGAGGTGGTGAACATTTAAGGGGAAGAGGGACTGGATTAATGTGAGAAAATCTAGGAGGTGGCCTGAAGGATGGGCACCAAAGCCTATGGATCACCATTAGCACTGGAGAGGGGTTGAGATTCTTTTTCTCTGCAAACTGAAGAGTGAGAGAAGTGATGAACTTACTCTGAGTTGGAGAAAGGAGGAAGTGAGGGAGAGAACATTAAACGTTTCCATGAAGTAGGAGGCTCAGAAAGAATGGGGTGTAGTATTTGAAGACTAATAGAGTAGACTAGATTGAAATTGCTGCCATAGAGAGCAGGATAGACAGTTAATAAAGATGAGTAAGAAGATTAGTGAGCAGCTGAGGTGGAAAAACAGATTTATAACAGGAGCTGGTCAGTCGGCTTTTGTAATTTTCAACAGCTTGGGAACAGCAGTGGATAAAATGGATGATTGGTTTTACCCGGGGCTGGGGATTGACAAGATTATAGGTTGGGAGTAGATCTGGGAGAAGGACTTCAAGGTGTTTCTCTGTGTCCATATTTAATTGTAGAGACCCTCTTTATGGGTAACTGAGAGGTCTCAAAGTCTTGAATGCTACAACACAAGCTAGCTCACTAGCTTTCTTTCACTCAAGAACCTCTCAGAGGAGGTTTTCCTGGTATAGTACCTTTCAAAGGTGAGTTTTCATGGGAAGGAGTGAGAAAAAATGAGGAGCACTACTAAGTGTTAAGACAGTCTTGGAAATCAGGGGCAGTGGGTACCTTGGGAAAACATTATCCCTCTGTTCCTTAGGGACCCAGGGAAGGGCTCAGCTCCTTGGCCTCTATTCTATGCCAAGAAGTGCATCATTTAATCCTTTTCCTGAGGCTGTGAAATAAATACCAAAAACTCGGACATCTGCCCAGGGTTGCCAGGATTGCAAATAAGGAAATGAGCCAGGATTCAGCCCAAGTTTGTATGGCACCAATGTGAACAAACCAGTTACTGCCCCACACCAGCACCTTCCTTGCAGCTGTAGAAGCTTCCCTGGAGAGAAGTGGTTAGTTGGCTTCATCACTGAGCTCTAGGGTAGCCTTGACCATGGAATTAAGTCCACCACTGAAGAAGTTTGGACCACCAGCACCAGCTTGTACTCAGCTCATCAGGGGGCAGCTTCCCAAGCACAGTAGGTTTAGATAGGACTGTAGCTGCCCTCTGTAAAATCTGAACATTAACCAGGAAGGCGGGTGTTTCTGGTTCCATGTAAATCCCTCAAGACTCATTTCTCAGGAGAACAATTCCTGCGCTGGATTTTCAGTTCTTTTCACATAAGCTTGAAAATTTGTGTTTAAACTGAAGTTTGCAAACATTCTGAAGTATCTCTTGCCTACTAAATTCTTCCTTCCTTTTCCTTCTAGGTATAGCAGAATGGGTTAGAATTTGAGTGAGAGAAGTATGGGTCATTCATTCACCTTCCTGGGGAAATCTCTGGACCGGAGGCACTACACATTGTATTCCTGGTAGTGGGAAAAGACCCCCAGAGAAGGAAGTATGGTAGCAGCTGACAATGAATGAGCTAAAGCTTCAAAGAAGGTGCATCTTGAGAGACCACATGAGCTGAGGAGAGCTGTGGGCATAAGTAATGATGGGAGCAGGAGCCCAGAGCCAAAAGTCTACAGCTAGAGGCTTGTGTGCCTTGAAAAATAAAAACAGCGCCCCTGGGGCTACAATATGCCCAGGCAAGGTGACGTTTTAGAAGATGAACAGCCAGCCTCTTTTAATTTCTGAGCTTTATTTTGCTCAGAGCTGGAAATGGAGGTAAAAAAAATATGAAGGGAAGACATCCAGGAGCTACTTTCGATTAGTATTAAGGTTCATTGCCATGGCAAGCAGCCTCTAAAATGACCCCAATGATCTTCACCTACTGGTATTCACATCAGTGTGCATGAGTGTGGGCTAGACCTAGTGATGTGCCTCAAATAGAATGTGACAGAGGACTGGCTATCACTTCCAAGATTAGGCCACAAATGAGACTGTGACTTTGTCTTCCCTGTCCTCCTTGCCTTCTCACCCGCTTTCTCTGATGGAATCTTCTGCCATGTTTTGAGCTGCCCTATGGAGGGAGGCCCATTGGCAAGGAACTGAGGGCGGACTCCAGCTAATAGCCAGTGAGGAACTGAGACCCGCAGGCTGACAGTCCTCAAGGAACTGAATGCTTCCAACAGCCATGTGAGCTTGGAAGGGAATCCTCCTCTGGTTAAGTCTTGAGATGACCGTGGCCTGAGTTGATCTTGATCACAGCCTTGTGACTTGGAGCCATAGGACCCATCTAAGCAGCATCCAGATTCCTGACCTACAGAAACCATGAGATAAAAAATGTGTGTTTAAAATTTAAGTTTGGGGGTGATTTATTGCACAACAATTGATGGCTAATGCAACTCTATGAATTCCCCCATGACACTCCATACTCCTTTGGAGTAAAATAGGCTCTTCCTGGAAAGATGGGAAAGAATACTTTATAATCACTCTGGGCCATATGGCATTGCTGCTCCTGAGTCTATAACACCTCAGTGCCTCCTTGCCAAGAACATTGTGACCTCTTGAAAGAGAACCGGAGAGGCCAATATCTCAATGTTTTTTGATGGTGCCTATACACCTCTGGGTCCCTAAATGTAAAAGGATGTGAAAATCCTTCAGTTTGTGCTTCAGTAATACATGGAACTCACTGAGGAAATGGGTGGGTTAGTGGTGAAAAGATCAAGTTTCAGGCCAGATCAAGTTAGAGCCAAGCCCTGATCAACTGGGTACTCTTCTCTCCATAGGAATCTGCTTCTTGTCTGGGCTCTGTTCCAGGTGGGGCATCCCTGTCCACTCCCAGCAGCGTCTCTTGCTGTTCCTGACATCACCACAGCAAATTGTCCCTGCTTTTTAAAATTACTAACCACATTTTTTTTTTGTTACTCCTAGACCCAAACTACGTGTTTTTCTGATACCAGCCTTTTAAGCCACCTCCACTATTTTTTTTTTAAATTGCTTTCTCTATTGATGGTTTTACTTAATATTATTCATTCCAGCTCTATCCTGACTCCGGTTACCAGTATCATAGTGACATGGGAGGAGAAAGGCCTGATTTGGCCTTAAATTATAAAATCTGGAAAAGTTTAAGTGTTTTTCTCCCTTGAGGCTGCTATCCTATCCTTTTATAGACAATTGTAAGGGAGCTGCTAACTTGGAAATGTTTCATTTTGTTCTTGGATATAAAAGCCGCTACCTAAGAAAATATTCTGTAATGACATAGCTACCTGTTTTTACAAAATCATGCATGCATTTCTCTCCTTCCACACTTGGAATAGAAGCAGTTGTGCTAGTATTGCATTTGAATTTCAAGTACTAGTTTTCAAAACTAAAATATAATGAAGCACTCCTCCTCCCCTACACCTAAATGATAATTGCTTCTGACCATCTCCCCCCCTCAAGCCTCCAACACCTTTTCTCCCAGCATTGCTTTAAGCTAGTAACCATGCATCTGATTAGATGTCACAGCAATTAAAAGGGGCTTTCCACAGACCGCTCACCTGCCAGTGTCTGCCTGCCCTTCAAACTCATATCAAACTCTTCTGGTTGTGCACTGGATCCCATCCTCCACTTGGCCTTTCAGGACATCACTATAGCAACTCTCCCCTTCTCTCTTACATCACTTCCTTTTTTGTTCTTTACTGGGTCATTCTTATGAACATGCTATTATATCTCCCATCTTAAAATAGGGAAGCTTGAGTCCACTTTCTGTACCAGCTGCCACCCCATTTCTTTGCACCTGCTGCAACAAAAACCCCAGAAGTGATCTGTGCTCACTGTCTCCAATTTCTTTCCTCCTGATTTTTAAAGCACATATTTAATTAGGTTTCCCCCTGAAACCCTTCAATAGAAATGACTCTTGTGACCAATGACTTCCATGTTCTAACTCCTGTCACTTCTGTGATCTCCACTCTGGGGCTTAACTCTCTAAGTCACAGTCTCCTCATCTGAAAAGTGGAGAAGAGTATAATTCTTACCTCACAGGATTGTTGTAAGGATTCAGTGATAATATAATAGTAAAAAAAAATAAATAGGGTAGTTCTTTTATCAAGTTTATTAGTAATTATTAAATAATAATCAAGCTTAATGACCTATAGCTTGGAATTCAAGGCCGTTTATATTTTACCCCCATTTTTCCTTATAATGTATTTCTCATGGTTCTCCCTCCTTTGCTTCTCAGTTTTCTTGCTTGCAAAATTTTTAAAATAGATAGAAGCCCTGTCCTGGCTCACAGGAACTGCATATCAAAATCCTCTTACTGTAGAAGGGGCTGCACAAATAGAAGATGTTATCATTCTGTTTCCAAGCTCTAAAAGTCTCCTCTTTCTGTGTCTGCAGTAATAACACCAAGGAGGTTCTTTTCCATTCAAATGTTTCACCTGGAATCTGCCTCCCCAAACAAAAGCAAAAACAACTACAACCCATGTATGCCATGAATGTTGCTATGGCAACATCAGAAAGGGAATTAACACTCCAAGAAGCTGTAAGTACTGCCCCTGAGCAGGCTGCAGGATGGGTACTTGATTTGACAATTTGGAAAACAGCAAAGACCCTTGCTTCCCGGCCTTGCGATACCATTTGTCCTTGTCAGCTCTGTTTGATTAATTAATGTTCCAGCAGAAAGTAAATGCCCTTCACTATGTATTCCTCTTGGCACTTGAAGTTGATGGGGCTTGTTTCTCTCGTTGAATTGAAATGCTTCCCACAAAAAAAGAAACAGAGTCAGCCGGTTAGATTTCCAGAGACTATTCATTCACTTGTAGGCCAAGAGTACAATCATTTCAGTGCAGGCTGTGACCAAGGAGGAAAATAAGTCATCACTCAGTCATCTTGTAAAAAGTCTGGTGTAACGTTTGAGCTGAGCAGATGATGGACCTCGGGCGATGCAGAGTTCCTCTGCCCTGGAACTCGCTGATGGGCCTTGGACTCACCTACGTGAGGTGCCCCGCAAGGCTCCTGGGTGAGACCTCTCCTCTGTTCCTTTTAATCCTGCGTCTGCATCTTCGGCCATCCCATCTGAGATTGCAGACCATCTTTCACCCATATTCCCTGTCCCCTTCCCTACTTTACTATTTTTCTTTATACGTATCACTAATATCCCATATAGTTTATTTATTTTTCCTGTTTGGTGTCTGTCTGACCACACTAGAATATAATGCGCTCTATGCTGGCAAACATTAAAACTGCTGTATTTCCAGTGCCTACAGAGCAATTAGCATAGAATTGATACTTGGTCAATGCATTGAAGAGAATGAGTATGAATAAATCAACCAGCTGAGTTTATTCATCCAAACGCTGACCAAAAATTAATTTTAAAATTATTAGTTTTTAAAATGATTTCTGGGAAGAGGGAGCCACATGCTCACAAAAATCTATTTCCTCTTTTTCGTAGGTCCACAGCTAGATTGCACCTCTCAGTTTCCCTGCAGTGCAGTGTAGCTAATGCAACGTGAGCAGAAGAGTTGTGCCTCTCCCAATTTGCTCTGTTAAACTTCCCAAACTAATTCTCTCTGCTCTTTACCCGCTTGTCTGAAACACATCGATGCCAGGACAACATTGAACGCCATGTTCTGAGCCTGGCAGAGCCCCTGTCAGTCTGGGGCCTTGTACAATTTTGTGGAACCAAACAGGATATGCCTTTAACTGTACACGTGAAGGAGAAATAGACTCCGATTACACCTGAGACTCATATCTTTGGATGTACTAGTATTTGTTACAGCAAGTTAGCCTAATCTGTAGTCAGCAAACTGTGGCTCGCGAGCCACATGCGGCTTTTTGGCCTCTTGAGTGTGACTCTTTCACAAAATACCACGTGTGGGCGCATGTACAGTGCGATTGAAACTTCGTGGCCCGTGCGCAGAAGTCAGTTTTTGGCCTGGGCGAGTCTATTTTGAAGAAGTACTGTTGATATTTGGCTCTGTTGACTAATGAGTTTGCTGACCACTGGCCTAACTTAACAAAGAAATTTGCACCCACAAATACTCTAAACCTATTAAAGCAGTTAACATGCAGAAAAGGCTAAGACAGACACAGGATAATATTTTCAACTTTATCTTTAATTTTCCCTGTGTCCCATCTTGGAGGTCCTTGGTTACACATGACAACTTGAGGAATGGGTTAGTGGACAAGTAGGTCACCCCTAAAGGAACCTGTAAGCCATTCATTCTCGTCCAGGCGGCAGAAAGCAATGTCGCTGCTTTAGCATTTCTTTCTCATCAGGCTGATTTATGGGGGCCTCTGAATTATGGGGATTGCAGCAACGTTTGGCTATTCCCCAGGTGCCAGCACACTGTCATTAAAGAATTGACAATCTTGCAGTTCTCCTCACACAAACCCTCATTTGAAAAAAGGCCTGTGTAAGCACTGTGAACCCCAGAAGCCCTCAGTGAAAAATCAAATCAACGATCTGGTGTGGTCAGCAAACAGATGGGTTTGGAAGCAGAATGGACAGGGCCCATGACAGCTCACACATACAGTCTTCCCCAACAGTACTGCCCACGTGTGCAGTGTTTGATACATGGTTCACAGTATATTTGTGGCTCTTCCTTTATTTATTTCCATCATATCCCATGAAGTGGGTTGGCACA
Source organism: Myotis nattereri (assembly GCF_964212035.1). Taxonomy (NCBI): domain Eukaryota; kingdom Metazoa; phylum Chordata; class Mammalia; order Chiroptera; family Vespertilionidae; genus Myotis; species Myotis nattereri. Next base: position 63,018,205 of record NC_138085.1, read on the forward strand.
TATGGTAATAGTTCCCATTTTGTGTTGGAACTGAGATTCAGGAAAATTAAGGAGGACATCTTCTAGGGGTGAATAAGAAGCTCCATGGAAAAGGGGACCACATTGTCAGATGGAGTGAGTCGGCACCTCCTGCATGAGCACCCCCCCTTTCATTGGGAATGAGGGATAGGACTAGGGCCAAAGCAGGGAAGAAATGGATGGGTATCAGGGAGATGAGGTCATCCTGAAACTCCAAATGGCCTTTATGTGTGCTGGTGTGCCTTTTATTGGAGAGAGTCCACAGCTTTCAACAATTTTTGAAGGCGCTAGGAGCCCTTACATCTACACGATGGAATACTATGCTGCTCTAAAAAGGAAGGAACTCTTACCATTTGCAACGTCATGGATGGAACTGGAGAGCATTATGCTAAGTGAAATAAGCCAGTCAATGAAGGAAAAATACCACATGATCTCACTCATTCATGGATAATAGAGACCATTATAAACTTTTGAACAATAATAGATACAGAGGCAGAGCTGCCTCAAACAGATTGTCAAACTGCAGCGGGAAGGCCGGGGAGGGTTGGGGGGCAGGAGGTAGGGGGGTAAGAGATCAACTAAAGGACTTGTATGCATGCATATAAGCATAACCCGTGGACATAAGACACTGGGGGATAGGGGAGGCTAGGGGACTGTCTAGGGCGGGGGGATAAAATGGACACATATGTAATACCCTTTGTAATACTTTAAGCAATTAAAAAAAATAAAGAACCATTATTGAAGTGTCTATCGCTGTAGAGTATCTTGGACTCTACCTAAGGAACTGGTGCCCAAAGCCTTACTGTGGGAAAATAGTGCCTTTTTATTACAGGAAAGGGGCACACAATCTTCTTAGGCAGGATTTTTGCCTGTGGATGTTTACTACATAAAACAACATGAATATCCGTTTCTATAATCCCAGAGAGTTCATATGGTTCCACAGTGATCAGATTTACTGTTTTGCCAAAAAATAATAAAGAAAAGCCTGCCATTTGAAGAAGACAATGCTTAGCCTTAACAAAATCCTATGGATGCGTCCCAGGCAAGGTGACTAAAACTCAGAAAACTTTCATCTTTATTTGCTGATGTCCATACAGTGGGAAGGTTAGTTTACTGAGTTACTGAAGGCAGCTACAGGGACTGGGTCATCAGATAAGGGAATTAGGGACTTAAGCAGTTATTTATAAGCATTTCGTTGCTCAGAATTTTAGAGGGCTTGACAAAGTCATACAGCGCTGGATATGAACATGCCCGTCCTAGGGATAACTTCACACTGACATTTTCAGAACCAGGTGCTTAACCAAGCGTGGTCCATGAATGAAACCATCACCCTGGGAGGGCACTGTGCTCAGGACTTGGGGTCTATTGAGGGAGAGAATGTGATGGAAGAGATGAATAGTTCTGAGAGTTTTCCTAAAGTTCATTTCCTTTTCTGAAATTACTAAATTTCCACATTAGGTTTCTTGGGGCACCAAGGGCAAACCTTGAAGCCAGTTCAGTTGCTGACACCAGCTGGTTTTGTATTTTGGCCATAGGGATTGACTTGCTCCTTTTCCTAGCTTAGAAATGAAGGGACTGAGTTCTCAGCAAGCGTTGATTCAGGGAAGTCGTTTTGGTTTGTATAATTTGGGGTTCTGAGCACAGAATGTAATAAGAGTGGCAGTGATGGGGTCAGGAGCCCCAGGAGCCTGTCTATTCTTGTTGAGTCTCCTGCCTATGTGTTTTAGTAAGAGATTACGGTAGAATTTCCTAGACGTCATCTCGTGATTGCTGGAAACTTTAGAGCAAACACTGACGGGGGCTAATATTCCATTCAGGGTGTAAAGTATGTTCAAGAAACTGCAGTGAAATGCAAAACATGAAGAATGTCTACTTTCTCTCTCTCTCTCCCTCTCCCTCTCCCTCTCCTTCTCCTTCTCCCTCTCCTTTCCTTCACTCTTTACCCATAGATTGTGAAAATGCTCATCTCAGCATTCATCTTTTTGCCTTCCCAGAACTTCTCAACTTATATTTCAGCTGCAAATACATTACTGTGGTGTTGCAGCCAGGCCTGAGCTCTCACCTGTATTCTAAGTCTCAACGTCTGTTGTTGGCCAGGTTCTTGCATGTTTTGCTGCTTCTTCAAGTAAAGAGATTGGGATTCAAATTCCATTTGCTCAAAGAAGATATGTACGTGTGCATGTGTATTCATAGGAATAAGGAAATGGGGATTTGGAGGCAGGATAGAGATAGCTAAGGGCAAGACCTGTGGGCCTCATTCTTGAGTTGGAGGACATGCGTTCTAGTCCCCAACATATCCTATGCTGGATATATGACTTTAGGAATTCAGTTAATCTTTTTGAGCCTCAATTTCTTTGATCTTTAAAATGGCAATAATGCTTGACATGCCTGCCTTATTGTGTAATTTGAGAACTAAATGACGTATTGCTTTATTCAAATATAAGATGGTGTTTTAGTCAGGAGAGGTTAGTTTATGTTGTGGTAACAAACAATCACAGAATTTCAGTTGCTTCAAACCACACATTTTATTTTTTCCTCAAAGTACATGTCCAAAATAGTTTGAATGGGTTAGCAGGGGGACTCTTCTCATGGAAATTTCTCAGAGCTCGCAGCTAATGAAGACTCCATCTTCTTGTGATGCCACCCTTTCCATGTGTAACCACCATGTGCTTCCATGATTACTGCATCAGGAGAGCAGAGCACTGGATAGTCACACTTTGACAACTACATATATTGGCCTAGAATTGACATCCACTTTTCCTCACATTTCATTGGCCAACACCAATGACATGGTCTTACCTAATTTTAGAGGGGCATAGAAGTGCCATTCTACAAGAGCCTGTTGAACTTTAGGTGGTATTGATGAATTTCACTGATTCTAAGATACATTTTTTTCCATTTTAGTATTTCTGAAATTGGGGTGCATTGAACAATCAGTATCATTTTATAATCACCAAAAGCTATTCTTTCAAATTTTATCTCTGATAAAAGAATATATTTTACAATTGGTGATATCTCAGATTTGACGATTAACCTGGTATTATTGCTATTCTTCCCAGTTGCTTGGCCTTCAGTGATCCTGAGGGACTATGGCTGGGATGGCGTCTGTAGCCCCCCCAGTGCTAGATAGTGTCCTAATTACAGTTGTGAGTTCTAGATAAGGCCTTCCTCTCAACCTCCCTGGATTTTCTTGTACTGTTTGTGTGCAGCCAGTGGGAGGAGTTTCTTGAGGCTGTCTCTCACCCCCAGCAATGCCAGTGCTCTTTCTCTTGCCCTGACATTGTACCTCTGTTATGAGATAAGTGAGGCTATCAGGGCGCATAAATGCTTATAAGACTGCAATTTCCTCAAGGGCACTACAGTATATTTTCTCTGTCTGAACACTCTCCTGGACAGGTAGAGTGCCAGGACAAATGCTGATTTACGATTCAAAAGTCCCATCCCAGCTGCTGAAGAACTGCCTCCATAAGGCCACTATTGGGCCAGTGTCCACACTCTCTTGCTTTGGGGATTTATGACACCTTTACCCACATCCCTCTCATTGCCTTCCGGGTCATTGTCTTGAGACATCAGACATTGCCTTTTCCCTCTGTTCTGGTTTCTTTATCTGTAGGTTCCGACAGTGTTTGCTTGGCATACCTGTGCACTCAAGGATAATGGTTGATCAGAAGTAGGAGGAGAAATGAGGATTGGGGGTTGGAGGAGAGTAGGGGACAGAAAGGAGCCTGGGCTGAATCTCAGACTGAAGCCGTTGGAGGGCTGAAGTGGGGAGGAGAAAGCAGAGGTTTTCTCCATGGCTTATTCCCACACCATATGGGTCTCCTGGGCTCTAGATCATGCATTAGAATACTCTATACGTATCACCATTAATAGTGTGCTTTTTGGCAAAAAAGACTTAGAGTAACCTTTCACACTGTTGTCATTTGGGCCCAGGCAGCCTTTTATGTATAATTTGGTATTTAAATCATCCCAATTACAGCCACGATAATGACCTTTATGGGAATTAATTGCTCAGTAAAGGCATGCTGTTTTGGGGAGATCCTGGTAACACATCTGATTCTAAGTTAGACCCAACTCACTGGCACTTTTGCCTCCTTGGAAACCACTTAGGGCTCATCCTGGGGCTAGAGAATCATTTTTCCTAGGCTGCAGTTGCTGTTGGGGAGTTTGGGATTATGTTTTTGTCTGGAGCCACCTTAGCTAGAGCTCCTATTCATATTTCCTGGGTCTTGACACTTTTCTTCTCCTCTGGTCTCTGCTTGTCACCTGATTCACTGGTTTATATTTTATTAGAGGCCTTCACATACCGTGGAGTTTAATAGCCACTGCCTGGTGGCTAGTGAGGCTAGACACTGACTGGTGTCTCTCCAACTTCCCCATCAGCCTCCTGTCCTGTGTGCTCCGAAAGCCCTGGATCTCAGGCTGTGCTTTGACCCTCCTCCTGGCCCAAGGCTGCTGCCAGGTTGGTTTTCTGATATTGATTCTCGTTGGTTCTGCTCTAGTCCCTTCCTGCTGTGGTCCCGTTAGAGTATGAAAAGTCCCATTGCTTTGTTGCATTCCCAGACCCTGTCAGAGGGCACAGAAGCACTGCTGATGCACTCCTAGCTCACACTGCCACCACCAGATATTGCCATTGTCCCCACTGCTCCTCCCAATGTAGCCAGTCCTGCTCTGGTGCAGCCACCACACAACCACAGTCATGGGTGCTGCTCGCTGTCTGAATGCTCTTCGTTTCAACCTGCCTCAGTTTATTGGGCATTTCAATAGTTCTACAGCTGGCTTTGGAATCAGACAGAACTAGGCTCATATATTGGTATTACACTTGTTTTGTTTTGTTTTAAATATATTTTATTGATTTTTTACAGAGAGGAAGGGAGAGGGATAGAGAGTTAGAAACATCGATGAGAGAGAAACATTGATCAGCTGCCTCTTGCACATCTCCTACTGGGGATGTGCCCACAACCAAGGTACATGCCCTTGACTGGAATCGAACCTGGGATCCTTGAGTCCACAGGCTGACGCTCTATCCACTGAGCCAAACCGGTCAGGGCAGTATTACACTTATTTTGTATTGAAGTTGGTTTCCCTAAACTTTAAAGATTGCATATGGTAATGCCCAGTCAAGCACACAGCATACAGTTCATATACAACAACTATTAGCATATTATTGATAAAAGAAGTAGGATAGTTGTGGTTAAGTTCATGAAGTTTGGAACCAAACAGACCGGAGTTCAAAGTTTTACCTCACTGTTTAACCAATGTCAATTTCATTTTCTGACTCCCAGACTAATGTTTTTGGCATTTCTCTGAGCTTTCTTTTCACATCTTACTGTTCATGTTGGCTGATGGGGACCTAGCCCCACTGGACACATCATTGTGCAGACTCCTATGAAAGACCATTGTAAACTACTGGATCTGAATAAAGGGTTGATTATCACTGCAGAGGAGACAGTGTGTGAGTAATTTATGGTCACTTAGTCCAGCCTCATAGCAGAAGAATACTGGCTCTGCATGGCTTCAGGTAGCCTCAGCTTTCCTTGGTTCAGACTGCTTTTTGGAGAAGAGCCAGTGCCAGTGGTGAGGACTGACTCCTTAGTGACAATGAGTAATGGGAGAGTTAAGAAGGTACTTGGAAGAAAAAGTACTCCAAGAAAGAGGTAAGAACCACCATTAGGTTGGGCTGGGTGGGATTGAAGGGATGAGCTCATAGGATTTAAGAAATCTGCAACTGGATTGTCTCTTTGCTGGGAAAGCAAGGCAGTGACTCAGCAATTTTCCAGTAGAGTCAGCAGAAGGAGAAGGGCTGAGATCATGACTCTGAAGGGAGCAGGTTATCTTCATTGGAGAGTCTAGAAGTCAAGGAGAGATAGGTTTAGCATGGATAATTGAAACTCTCATAAAACCCTAAATCCCCGCTGTTGATAGTGGCAACCACAGCCTCTCTAATGTAGTAAGTCTTTTATCAGAACGATTCAAAAGCAGCAGCAATGATTGCTTTGATTTAGTCTTGTTCCCATTGCCTCTGCCCTTGAGGGGAGCTGCAAATAAACTGGGGAATGAGTGTAAAGATGTGCTGGCAAAGCATGAGAGAGGAGCTAGTGGGCCAGGGCCCTGGGGTTTGAGTTGGAGGAGAGCTGGTGTCACACAGAATGCTGGGAGCAGTTTATGCGCCTCTTTCCTGTCCCCAAAGCTACACAGGCTCACTTCTCCTCATTGTTCAGGTCACATGGGTTCCTATACAAAAAGGACTTTCAAACTCAGTGTAAACATTTTGAGGTGTAGAAGTACAAGATTCCATTGTAAGACTTGAATTCCTGACATGTCCTGCCTTAATGCAACGTAATGTAAATTGTGTTTGGAATGGACGGGGGAGAACGGCCTTTTAAGAGCTTTTATCTGAGCCCCTTTTAGAAGTAGAAAAATCACTTTGAAGTTACCTTTTACTAAAACTGCATTGCTAATTATTCAGAATGAATGAAATCTCCCTCTGTAGTCCTGCTTCTAACAATTCTCAAAGAAATTCTGATAGCTCTATATTTGTAATTCTCAAGCCTTGTTTTTAAAAATGGTCATGTAATTCCTTTACGAAATGGTAGAATTTGCAGGAATGCTTCCTGGCTTTCCCCAAAGGCCTCTTTCTTCACAGGGGATTCTTTGCTGAGAAGGAGGCCCTACATAATAGAGAGAGCCAACCTCAGAGCTCCACAGGAGTGAAGGAAGTAGAAATATCTTGCCAGTGCACACACCAAAACAGTTACAGGACAAGACCCCCAGGTTAGAAACTCACAGTGCGAGGTTCTGGGAACTTGCTATTTGGATGATCTTGCTGGAAAAGTTTCAAAGACGCAGGGGGATTTATTAATAGTTGGGGCATTGAAACCTTTGGCTGCTTGCAGCATTGCCCTCTTCTATAGTAAATTGTCGTTGAAAACATCTAGAACTTGTACGTAGTGTTCTTTACTGATTAAGCCAGGCAAGGAGGCAGTAAATCAGCCTATCATCCTTGGGAAGAAGAGCAATCTGGAATGTTAATTTTCCAGCTGAAATTGCTGGGAGTTACCTTTCGGTTTGTTTCTTGAAGGGAGAGAATTAAAGAGGAGGAAAGCCAAAGGTAAGCAGTATTTTTTAGGAAAGCATATATTTCAGGTTTCCATTCTTGTCACTATGTAACTTATTGTCTCTTATATTTCTCCTAAAGGTAGGAAACTCCAGAAAACTACTTTCCATGGAGCAAGGGCTTTTGCCCCTGTGTGGAGTATGGGCTGCAGGGATTTGTTTAGTGATATTAGCCACCCCATGATCAGGGAAGAGATTTTCTTATAGTAGATCAAATTGAAGATCATTGTATTTCACAGCTTGTTAACTGTGGCTATATTGCAAAATGCCTTAATTGGCTTATTTATTTTTTAACTAACTAAGATATGGGATTTTGGCAAATACCTTTGCCTTTCTTTAATTGCAAGGTGGGATTTCCTTTTTGTTTAATAGGGCTATTAGATATTCCCCTTTTCCCATGAGACTTGTCTCTTCCTATGCACAGTGTGATGCATGTTATCCTTCACAAACCCAGCCTCACAGAACATGGGAGTTGAGCGGCTTCCCTGGTGGTGAGGGTATGTCAGGGAGGAGACCTACCCAGGGAAAGGGCCTGGAATTGGGTGCCAGAGGGACCCAGACTCAACCTGGCACTTTCATTCACTAGCTCTTGATTTTGGAGCTGGTGAGTGCTAGGAGCTTCAGCTTCTCACTTAGAAACTTGGGACAATGGCATTGATCGTGAGGTTGAGAGTGAGCATGAATGAAGTGCACAAGGTAGTGTCTGTATGGTTCGTCTGTGGCTTCATGGGTCTACCCAGCAGTATTTTCCTGCCGAATCTTCCCCACAGCCTGCTGTTTTGAGATTGCTCATTGCAACTGGAGGGAAGAAAATTAACCCTTTTATAAATGCAGATATAATGCACCCAGAACCCCAAGTTCCCTCAAAGCAGTTGAAATATCAATTCCAGCTCCCTTTTGTGGGAAATACTGCATGCCTTTTCAAAACAGACTCTGAACTCTTCCCTGGATCGCTGGAGATGTAGGCTAATCACAGTGTCAGAGGAGCGCCTCCTGAGTAATGATTGCATTCTGAATGGACTCTCGGGATAATTAATCAGCATAACTGTGAGCCTTCCATGGCCTTCTTTTCTCAGAAGCAACAACTTGATGAGTGTGGACATGTAATAATAGTTTGGTACTTAAACAGGACTGGCTTCATAATGCTCATTTTCAGGATGTTCATTTTCTTCCTTTTGAATATTTTTAACTTTTAATTATTTAAAGACCTGAACATTCTTTTAAAAAATTCATAGAGAATCTTGAGGCTCTAGTTTTGATCATTTATGGATTAAAACTAATGGATAGAATTTTATGCCTCTAAGAGGGGCACATCTGTGCAACAACTGTTAAACTCCATTTCTTATCTCTAGGCTCTTCCTGGGCTTATCTAGTTGAGGCAGAACTAGTAACATTTTATCAAGCTGATAAAAGGCACAGATATATGTAGTGAAGGATTTAGGGCAACCAACTGTTACTAGCTTGTTTGGGATTTTTCCTATTCTTGCAATGGAAGTCCTGGCTCCTAAGCCTCTCAGTTTTAGGCAGACAGTTTGCTTGGTCTTGTCCTGTTGTAAAAATGGAAAGTTCCATGTCCTGGGATCCTTGGGCAAGCAAGGTTGGCTGGTTGCCGCACTAACTGGCCTGGGGGTGCAGAGATCCGAGTTCTAGTCTTTGCTCTGACCCTACATGGCCCTGTGACACTGGCCAAGTCACCCTGTTGAACAAATGAGCTTAAATAATCCTGAAAGTTGCTTACCAGTATTGACACCTTGTTCTTAAGAGGTGGTTTATTATTGGATTGTACCATTTGTGTCTTTACTTCAGGGTTTTCTTTTCTTCTCTTAGTATCCAGTTTGCTCCGAAAGGTCATAAGAACTCAGACTCCAAACTGGATAGAAATATTCAAGATACTTCTGGGTCAAATTTCAGAGATGGAGGGAGATGACACTCATGAATATTGGGGGACTAGAAAAAGTAGGTGCTGCTCTTGTTGATGGAACAACCAATGTGGGTATTCCACATTTTATGGCCATGGAGGAAACTGGCTGGAATTTTCTATTTATGCTAACATGCTTTGTTTCCCCACTACTGAGAATGAAGCGTTGGTTGTAACTTTCGGATCAAGCCTTTTTATAAGTTGGAATAAATGTTGCCGAGCCAAGATAAGTTGTGTGCGCAGAATTGGGGTTTGGAAGGACACTGATGCTCAAGGGGTACTTGGAGTTGGGAGTGTTGGATACCAGTGGCCTGGTGATCATCACCCAGTACAGTCATACCTCCCATTGCCCATCACGTGCTTAGGATCTAGACAAATAAGATGTGGCCCTACCCTCTAAGAGGGAACTGTCCTACTAGGAACAGTAATTAATTACTAAACACAGTAAGGCAAGTTCAAGAATGGAGGCAGAGGCAGAATGGGAGAACGAAGGGGAAAGTGATTGGTTCTACTATTCTGTTCCATAGGCCAATGGAATTCTGCTCAGCAGTCCACTGGCCCACACAGGTGTCCATAGTCCAAAAGGGTATAATTTGGGGTGGGACCAAGATGCCCAAACACTGTGTTTCTGTGGTTTCATCTTGGGATACAATGGGATAGTGTCATTATTATTGTTGCTTTTTAAGGCACAAAATAAAGATAACAAGAATGATTCAAGTTTACACTGAATTTTTCCTGAAATCCTACATCCAACTTACTTCCTTTAAGCTTTTCAGATAACTAGCTGTTAAAACAGTATGTACACACATTATAAATATGTCCTTTTAAAATTAAGTGCTTTTACTTCCTGCAACAGGAGATAGGAAAGAAATTTGGCTTCTGTCATCTTAAATCATCCTTCTCCTTTTAAATATCAATAACATTACAACTCCACCATAAAGTTTCCAGTTAAAATGGACACTAGTGTAGTCCCATTGTTAATGGTGTAATAATTTTTGGCATAAAGTGATATAGGATGCTTGATTTTAAGTACCTTACATTCAGAGAAACTTGACTTTTGTGTTTAGTAATGAGAAGTTTAAAAATTTATAGAGTGCTTTCCTTCCTGTTTCATATGTTTTGCTGATTTATCTTCATAACATCCTTGAGAGAGGGGCGGAGGAGATATGCGGTGTATGTCTTATAGAAAATGAAATGGTGCCCCGCACAGTTAAAAGGCCTTGCTCAAGAATACGCAGCTGCTCCCGTGTCTCCTCACCTGATGGCCCCGCACTGGGGTGTGCTGTGTTGCTGTGGTCATTTCACCATCTCAGGAAGTCACATTTGGTGACAAAATAATTTACTTGCACTTATGGAAACTCAAAATGCTAGATCTGTGGGGGCCCACTGTTGTTATAGCTGAGATCATGATATTTTGAAAAACAAAAAAAGTTATTTGTATTGATTTCAGAGAGGAAGGGAGAGGGAGAGAGAGAAATAGAAACATCAGTGATGAGAGGGAATCATTGATTGGCTGCCTCCTGTATGCCCCCCCACTGGGGATAGAGCACACAACCCGGGCATGAATCCTGACTGGGAATTGACCATGACATCCTGGTTCATAGGTCAATGCTCAACCGCTGAGCCACACCGGCTGGGCTTGAAGTTTTTATAGCTGCATTCTTTAGGTCTTCACCCTTGAGGATTAAGGTTCTGGCGGGGGTGAAAACTCCTGTCTTTAAAAAAAGAATGCTTGGATTTAAACCGAGTTGCAAGGCATGCCTCTTCATTTTCTTCAGTGCCCATCACAGTGCCTGGCGCAGACCAGGGGCCTAATGCATGATTGCTAAATGCATGAAGTGCGACATGATTGTGGGTTTCAGACCTTGCAACCCTGGTGTGCTTCTGTTCCATGATTTATTTATCTGTGATCCTTCCTTTATGGGACAGAATTACAAAGAACTTTTGGAGGAAGAAATAAAGGCTGACATAAGAAAAATTGCCTTAGTGCATTGGAGCCATCAAATCACCCAGCATTTCTTCATCAGCCAGTACTGGCAAGAGACAGAGCAATTGAGCTGTGCTGGGCGATTCTTATCTACTTCTTAGTGTGACTTGGCAGAATTAAATTATTCCTTCTTGCACTTCAGGGAGTAGGTGGATGTCTTAAAATTCAAGCCACTGCCTTGTTTGGGATATCAGATCTGGAGAAATTTTTGCCAAAACAGATGGAATAATCAGTCAGTGTGCACTGGAGCTTTCTCAGGGCAATAGTTTAATTAACAACGCTCGTTGCGAAGCTGAACTTTGTGTTCTTTAATGCATATCATTCCCTAATCAAATTAATGACAATGCACTGGGATGGTGAGCATTTACAGAACTTCAGGGAATATGTCAGAATTGAAAGTTTCAAATGAGTATAATTATCGTGGCTTGCATATTGTGTTCAAACCCTTGGCCCCCCGGGAGCAGGCTGAATTCACAGAGTGACTAACTAATTAAAGGGAAAATAAATGTGCTGCGGGAGTTCCTGCCTCTACTTGGGCTAACCTTGGGAGAATCACGTAGGGGTGTATTCGTCTTTAGGGTCTTTCCATCTTTATATAACTGTATAAAAGAAGCACAAATGTCTGCTTTTTCTTTTTCTGAGGACCTGTTCCTGACAAGTAGCTTTGTGACTGACATGATAAACTTAACATTATTTATGCAACAAATGTTTATTGAACACTTACTATGTGCAGGTCACTGAGTTTATAGCAAAGTCCCTGTTCTTAGGAAGCCTCTAGAAAAGGGATTGGCCAACTTTTTTTGTTTGTTTTTCATATATTTTTATTGATTTCAGAGAGGAAGGGAGAGGGAGAGAGAGAGAGAGAGAGAGACATCCATGATGAGAATCATTCAAGTCCCCCACTGGGGATCGAGCCCACAGTCCGGGCATGTGCCCTTGACCAGAATCAAATCTGGGACCTTTCAGTTCGCAGGCCCCCGCTCTATCCACTGAGCAAAACTGGCCAAGGCTGGATTAGCCAACTTTTTCTGTAAAGGACAAGATAGTAAATATTTTTGGCTCTGAAGCTCGGTCTCTGTCACATCTACTCCACTCTGCCTTAGTAATGGGAAAGCAGCTACAGTGGACAATATGTAAAGGAGTGGGTGTGACTATGTAAATAAACATCTGATTCACAAAACAGATGGGGGGGGGGCCTGATTTGGCCCATGGACTATAGTTTGTAGACCCCTGACCTGGAAGGTGGAGCCGTTCGGTAAGCATATAAACAAATAAATGTGTGATATTCGAGTTGTGATAAATACTAATGTCTCTGAGATAGATATAAGATCAATGAGAGACACAACATTCATGAAGAATTCAGTATTTCTGATCAAAACAGTCCCATTTTGGACAGGTTTAAATAATACCTCAGTATTCCCTGTGCCAAAGAACCCAAATATACCGGTTTTTAAAAATCCTTGATTTTAGCCTGGCCAGTGTAGCTCAGTGGTTGAGTGTCAGTTCCCACTCACATGCCCAGGTTGTGGGCTCGGTCCCCAGTGGGGAGCATGCAGGAGGCAGCTGATCAATGCTTCTCTCTCATCATTGATGTTTCTATCTCTCTCTCCTTCTCTCTCCCTCTCCTTTATCAATACAAATATTTTAAAAAGTCCTTGACTTTAATAAGCAACAAAATGAAGACTAGGAAAGCTATAAGTACCAATCACTACCATGGGCTGCAGGCTCTGCCATGTTAGAATTTAGGACGGCTAATCTGAATGAGGTTGAGGATGGGGCAGCCATGACCTGTTCTAAGTTGAGGGGTGAGGGACCGATAAAGGCAGACAGATTCCACAAAGATAGGTCATTTTGAAATTATGATGTAAATGTCTGGCATTTGGTTACATATAGTTGATTAATAAACAATATTCTTACAATTTCTGCTTTGCTCCTGTTCAATCAATCTTAATTTTAAAGATTTTCTGTAATCAGAAAATGAGTCAGAACCAAGAAAACAGGTTTAATCATTTAACAATACATTTTGGGAAAATCTAAATGCATCTCCTGTTTGTTGCCAATGAAGGAATTCAGAGGCCACACACAAAAAAGAGGTTCGTTTGTTCTGTGACACCAGACTTCTTAAAAAATTGCAGCAATTTAAAGATCCTCCTTTGTGCCAAAGTGTATTTGCAGATCTGTCTGGGAGACTTACATTTAGCAAAGGAAACAATTCTACCACCCAGACACGATTTTGCTGCTCTGTAGTTGTAATGGTGGTATTGCTTTACTCTGCAGTTGTTTTTATTTTTATTTTATTATTTTTTTAAAATATATTTTTATTGACTTCAGAGAGGAAGGGAGAGGGAGAGAGAGATAGAAACATAAATGTTGAGAGAGAATCACATTGGCTGTTCATGCACATCCCCCACTGGGGATCAAGCCCACAATCCAGGCACGTGCCCTGACCGGGAATCGAACTGTCGATGTCAATCTCATGTAATAATGAGAACACTGGCCGGGCCGCAGTCGATTTTAGATTGTTGCTTTTCTGGAGAGCCGATCTGCTGCAGAAGGAGGTTGGTTGGTCCTTGTCTGTTTCCCTATGTGGCCTTTCCTCCAAACCTGGTCTTCCTCAGGCTTCTTGGGCTGATGGAAGAAAAAATAAAGAGCCCCATCAATGATGTGTCTGAGCAAGTGACATTTAGACCCCCTGTGGGGTGGATCCTAGCATGCAAATGTATATACTGATATCTCACCCCAAGGGAACTAACAGCAGGGTTTTCCGATGCATGTGAAAGGCAGACAACCGGGCCCCTTCCCGGTGTACAGATCCATGTAATACACAATCAAATATTGTCCTTTCCCTTTTCTTTCGAAGTCAACAGCAGGTCACCTGAGGGTACCCAGTAGCTTGTTCAAGAATCTGAAGGCAAAAGGGAAAAGAAATGGATACGTATTGATTGTCTATTATGGGATCATTTTATATAACTTGCCTCACTTAATCTTTCTAACACCCTATGTAGTAGGAATTATACAATTTGCTGTAGGAGGAGATCAAGGCTCAGAGAGGCTAAGTAGGTTAAATAACTTGCTCCAAGTCGTGCACCTAAGTAACTGACCAGGGATTTAGCTGCAGCTCTGACTCCAAAGCCTCTTTCTACTCTACACTGCTTCAAAAATAGTTCAATGAGAAATAGCCAAGCTCTTTTGCTAGCAATTCAAAGAGAAAAATAGAATTGCAAACCCAATAAAAATAGGAATGTAATGCAAAGCCTTCCATTCATAGTCATGGAAGGGAAGGGACCCCATGCGGTGATTCTCAACCTTGGGGGCACATTGAAATCATTTGGGGAGCTTGAAAAAGTGCTGGTGCTCCTGTCTTTCCCCCAGTGATTCCGATTTGATTGTTCTGGGGTGTGACTGGTGATTCTGACGTGCAGTCAGCCAGGGTTGAGAACCACTCACCTAGAGAGGTTATGTGACATGATAAAGGCTCATGTTAACATTCTCTTGCACACTCGTCTGGATGTGGTTCATGGTGAATTAAAAAAAAAATAAGATAAATGTTTATGGGATAGAAAAGAGAGACTCTCTGGAGTTTTGGTTACAGCAGCTTTTTGTTTAAATCACAGCAAATTTCATGGCTTAATGTGAATCCGGATGCTGGTTTGAAGCCCTCTTAGACTATGTCTCTTAGGGACCTTATTTTAAATCATTTGAAGTATGAATTTGGGATTTTGTTGTAGAAAGAAAGCATGATAATAAAAAATAGAATCTCATACAGATTCAGAAAGACCAAGAGTAAATGACACCAAACCTGGAAATTATTCTTCTTGATTTTTAATTCTGAAAGAAATGTCTAATTTAATGGAATGTAACTGGGGATGGAGCCTTGGGGTAAGGGCATGGGGGAGAATCTCACCTGAATACAGAGTGCATGAGAAAAGCTCTTTTCTACAAGCTCAGCCGGAAGAGATGACAGCTGTGAGGACAAGCTGTCCTTGGATTGGTGACAGTGGCTGCTGCTGCTTTTCAGGAAGAGTGGGTTTTCGTTAGGGTTTTAGTTAGTGGCTTAGTATTGTACAGTATACAAAGCATATTTACATGCATTCTATGGTACCATGATTGCTTAGTGGCCCTAATTCTTTACTCTTCCATGTATATATGCTATTTGCAATGTGCTTTGGATCTATTTCTCCAGCCCTTGAGTCTAGCCTCGTCTTGTGATTTACTTAATTAACAGAATGTGGGCTTAGTAATGTCATGCAAGTCTGACCCCAGGACTCAGGAGGACTCGCGTGCTTTCTCTGCCCGTGGGATGGAAACAAGTGTGAGCTTGCCTGCTGGAGATAAGAGGCCACATGGAGCAGAGCTGTTTATCCTGCTGGTGCCAGGCTAGATCAACCAACAACCAGCTGACCACCAGATGCATGCTCAGATCATTAAAATGGTCCCATCAAGTCTAGCCAAGATCAGCACATTGGCTAGTTTTCTCAGAGACCCAGGAGAAAGACAGTTACTGTGGCAAAAGACAACAGATGCATGTGGTCATGTGGCTATAGACGGAATTATAATAATCCCTTTCTAGATGAAGAGACGAAGGTTCTGATAGATTACATTTAGGAGGTCTCCACCGTTGTGAAAAGGTGGGTGCTTTCAATTATACATATGCTTAAAACAGGGAAGACATTCTTTTTTTATAGCTGCATAGTATTCCATTGTGTAAATGTATGACGGCTTTTTTATTCATTCACCTGCTGAGGGGCACTTGGGCTGTTTCCAAATTTAGCTATTGTAAATTGTGGGGTGGAGGGGGTCAATGGGAAAAAGGGGGACATTTGTAATACTTTCAACAATAAATAACAATAAAAAACAATAAAAAACAAAACAGGGGGAACCCCTGTTTGGGGATCTTCTAGTTGTAAAACTGCGGGATGATTATTTGAGTTTGCTGAGTCTGTTTCTCACTCTATAAAGTGGAGATTATAGGATCTTGCTTGTCAAGTTGCTGTGGCAATAAAAAGAGATAACCTGTGTAAAGGGTGAGGTTCATGGTAAATTTTCTTTAAGTTATAGCTGCTATGATGATGATGATGATGATGTTGAGAGTTGCTCAAGATTACATGGCCTGGAAGGATCAGAGATGTGATTTCAGGTCTTTTAATTCCTAACTCAGCAGAGTTCCTATCTTTTCTTTTTCCTTTTCTCTTTTCCCGTCTCTGTCTTTCCTGTCCTCACCTCTTCTGATGTATTCTAAGAACTTATTTTATGTTTTCAAGCCACCATCAGGTCTACCTAATTTTTAAAAATGTTGACTTGGGCCAGTGTGGCTCTGTAGTTGAATGTCAACTTAGGAACCAGGAGGTCATGGTTCGATTCCTGTTCAGGGCACATGTCCAGGTTTAGGGCTTGATCCCCAGTGTGGGGCGTGCAGGAGATAGCCGATGAATGATTCTCTCTCATCACTGATATTTCTAAATCTCTTTCCCTCTCCCTTCCTCTCTGAAATAAATAAAAATATCTTAAAAAACATAAAAAACATTGCTTTGTCCTTAAAGTACTTTCTACTCACCTTGCATAAAGATTACTTACTCTGAACAATTTTTATCTTATCCAGCTCTCAACTGCCCATCTCTGTGTATGTGAGAATACAGTTTTATTGTTGCATTTTCAACATATTGCAATAAAACTAGCTCCTTGGAATAAATGTTTTAGTCCTTTTTCAAAATGTTAAGTCCATTTGTTTATTATTTCTCCATGCTCATATTATTTCTCTTCATAAACCAGTAAGCTAGGATGTTTGGCAGCACACGGCCCAGGTGTGTGGGTGGTCTATGAGCATCGCTGATGTGAGAGATAACTATAAAAGCAAGAGCTGTGTCGAAGAAAAGCAGAACATCTCAGAGCTCCACTGTCTAAAAGCCTGGAGGGAACGGAAATATATATCAAGATTCTTTGTGGAAACAATTATTCAGTACTTCTGATTTCATAAAAATGTCTTTTAGCTAAAATTTGGAAGCATACTATTAATCAAGTTGCCTTGGGAAAGATCACTACTTCCCTCAGATCCCACTTTTAGCATAAAAAGCAGATGCTTTGCTAGATAAAAGAAACAAGCATTTTTAACAGCAACATATTGAGTTTAGTCAGCAAGAAACATTGAGTTTAATTTATGGCCAGGGCCATACTTTTCCCTCTTGGAATTAACTCCCATGATGCTAGCAAGTACTAGTTCTTAACCTTCCGAGGTTGCTGGTCTTTTAATTTCATATCAATCTTTTCTCTCATCTCTAGTTTTTACCTGGTTTAACCACTAAAAGCATGATGGTTCAACCTATGTTGCTCTGAATATAATTATACAGCCAGATTTTTAAAAATCAGTAATTGTGGATCTTTATGCATAATTTTTGTAAACCATACCTTGGGAAGTATGGCTCACCATAGTTGTACTTTTATTTTCTATTTCCATTTCTCTATACAAATTACCTCTGATGCCCCTTTAGGTGGCAAAATTGAACGCTATTTTTGAGTTGAAAATGACTTAAATGGAATATTTTGGATTTGCTCATTGTAACAAAGTGACAGTACAATAAGCTATTTGAAGAAAATGAAACAAAACACTCATTTAGGTTGTAGTTTAAGATAATAATTTTGTGTTTGTTTTTTGCCTTTCTTACATAATTGTTGAACCAAGGGCATTGATGGCACAGAGCGGGAGGTGTGGCTTGGTAAATAATTACTTAAAACAGCAACAGCCAGCAGATAGACTTAAGTGTATGGAATTTTGAAATCTGAGCATTGGGTGGTATGTAGATCTCATTTTGGCTTCAAACTCAATGATGAAGCCCTTTCCAACACTCCTTCAGGCAGTCACTGCGGAAACCTTCTAGTGAGGGAGGACTTATTACATGAAGAAGTAGCACATCCATTATGGCATTGCACAGTTTTGTTATGAAGGTTATAATTAGCTGCTTAATTCCACTCTCCGTCTGATCCTGTACCTTTTTTTCTGATGAGGGACATGAGGGACATCTTAGGTTCAGCGTATATTTTAGTTTTTTTTCTACCGTGTTCCAATTGGCCTTGAACTCAGCTGCAGCAGTATCGCTGGACATTCAGGATGCTACTGTCTGAGTATAACCGTAGACTGGGAGTTGAGAGAGAGGTGGGGTTGTCCATCTGGGGTTGGGCTTGACTCAGTACTAGACAAGTTTGGTGTATTCAGAAATTTATCTTTAGCAACTGTTGAAAAACTGCTTCCTGAGATGAATTGAACCATAGAAGCAGAGGCTTGTTTATTTTGCAGAATATCAATAGTGAAGGCCTTTCTTTTATGCCAGCCGCTTATGGCTTTTCTTCATAAGGTTAAGAAAATATACATATAAATGAATTATGGGATAAAGCTTTGAACTACTTTTAGAAGTTATAGAAGGAAATCTGAGTGCCTTATCATTGTGTAAATTAATTTTTTCCTTGTGTTAGAAACTTGCTAAATTATTAATAAATTTTATTTCCTTTTCCTGGGGACATAGGAAGAATGTATTTCCCATTATCCCTTGCAGTTGGTTTGGGGCCATATGCTTGAGTTTTGTGCAGTGAAATACGGTTGGAAGTAACGTATGCTACTTGTAGGCCTGGTCGTAAAACCCACTGTCCAGTCTTCCACATTCTCTTTCCCTTTCAGGAAAAGTCCATGTGTTGGGAATGACAATATCAAAAGATGCAAGGAAACTTAATTTCTGAGTCATTTAGATAACTTCTTAATTATTCCATCATTATTTTCAACATCAAAGCCATTATCATGTCAGTTATGCAATTAAAGAAGAAAAAAACCTTCCCCATTTCTTTACCATTCATACATATTTATACATAAATTCTGTAAGTGAAATAAGAAATGAGAAAGCATGATAAAATAATGACATAATTCTAAAGGAAATTACTTTACACATGAGATAGAAGAGCAGGGAAAAAGACTTTAAAAATGTAATATTCAGAGTTTGGACAAATGAAACACTGACAAATTGCCTTTCAAAGATCATTTCGATGTGAATGTCTCTAAAACTTGCTTATATGCTCCAGTGTTAAAAATCAATGCTTTTTTTCAAACGCTAAAACAAATGATTCCTGAAGGGTCCAGCAATTTGTTTTCCAACACAGCTTACAATCGAAAGGAAAACATGAGTGCAGTAAAGCATGTTCTACTGTAATAGAATTTTCTCTTCCATTTACTTCAGTGACATTACTTCAGCAGAGTGCTGTGAGCAGCCATATACAATATATTGTTTTTATACGTCTTAATAAAAATATCATACCTTCTTTTCACCAGCTTTTTCAAGATTGATCTACCCCGGTCAATATGACACAAATCTTATTGAGAAATCACCAGATAAACATATTTTCAATTTAAGCACAGTTTGTCTTCGTCAACAGTTTGTAAGACAAATCTGTAGGAACCTTAATTACTCAATAGAGTCGATGTACTAGTCCGCGATTATACCAAGCTTCCTGCTCTTCCGCGTCCATCTACCCACACAGTTGCTGCCTTTGCTTCGTAATATGCTCTCCCATGGCTGCCCGTTGAAAGCATTCTCTGAATATTCTCATTTTTGCAAATGCTACGCAGTTTTTTTTTTTCTTTTCTTGTGAGCACTTCTAGAGCTCAATTAACCTTTATTACTTTGAAACCCATATTCATTCTTAGGTTTAAGTTATGTCTTTCTGCTTTTGAATTTTCAAAGATGAGGTTGGATAACAATGGGAGCATTTGGGAAAAATCCAATAATTATCCCAGCTTGGCCACTATCAAGTTGCATAATTGCAAGCAAATTATGCTGCTTTGCTGAATCTCTGCTTCACTGTCAGGAACTGACAGCAATTACCACTATTTACCTCCAAGCAGATTATTCATTTTGATATTTGCTTTTAAAATGTTAGAAAAACCCCTTATGGCTGATAAGAGGGCTATAAAAAAGACAGCGTGATGTGGAATGTTGCACTGGGAAAGCTGGGTGCAAACCCAGACGCTGTCATTTGGAATGGGTAACCTTGCCACTATCACCGAGTTGTTAGGAGGATGAAATATGGTCATGTAGACAACTGCCTAGCACATTGCTGGTCTACAGAAAGGGATCAATAAGTACTTGTTAACTCTAAAGAAATTAGGTGTGAAACCTAAGTTCTGCAAATGGCATACAGCAGTGGAGAGGTACACAATCCTATAAGGAGTCAGTTATCTGTGTGTTGATCCAGGGTGAGTTCAAATTTTTCCTGAATAAATAATTCTGATTTAATTCTTATTTAACCTTAAGCATGGAGAAAGAAAAGAGGGAAGGATCTTTGGACTATTGACTTTCAATTCCACAAGAAAATTAGTAAAAGGCGAAAGATTTATGCGATCTGAAGAGAAACCAGAGTATCCACAAGAAAATTAGTAAGGCAAAAGTCCTGTTAATTCATTCTCTGCTCCAAACCTTCTGATAGAGTCCATCGTATTTTGAATAGAAAATGGAGTCCAAACCAGGGCCCACATGGCCCTACAAGAGAGGGAGGCAGGATGCCTCTGTACCGCCTCTTTCTCCCTTCTCTTCCTCATTCATGCTGCTCCCGCCTTTTTGCTTTTTTAAAAAAATATTTTTATTGATTTCAGAGAGGAAGGGAGAGGGGGAGAGAGATAGAAACATCAATGATGAGAGAGACTCATCTATTGGTTGCCTCCTGCACGCCCCCTACTGGGGATCAAGCCCACAACCCAGGCATGTGCCCTGACTGGGAATCAAACCCAGGACCTCCTGGTCCATGGGACGACGCTCAATCCACTGAGCCACCACAGCCGGGCCTTTTTGCCGGTTTTGACCACTCTGAGTTCATTCCCATCTGAAGCCCTTTGACATTGCCCTTCCTTACGTGGAACATTTTTTCCCTTTCTCCCATATTTTTGCATCATCCAACTGTTCTCTCGAATATTATTTCTTCAGCAAGAAATCCCTAAAATAGTTACCTATAACCCCATCCCATCATCCTCTATCTCATTAATATGCATATTTTTCTTACACAGTTATAACTATCTTTTAAAAAGCACTTATAATCAGTTAACATTACTGAATCTATGCATGTATGTTTGTTTACTGGTTTGTTATTTGTCTCTCCCACTGAAATGTAAGTTCCAAGAGAGCAGCGGATGTCATTTTGCTCATTGCTGTCCTAGAACAGGACTCAGCACAAGCAGGCACTCAAGAATATTTGTTGCACGAATGAGTTTCCCCTCTTACTACCTTAGGCACTGGGGTATTGTTTCTGTGTGAGAAGACATTAAAAGGTCCCAATGTTATGGCCTCACAGGTGGACACACTCAGCTATGCATGATTGAGAGCTTTCTTAAGGAAGATACAGTGGGACCTTGACTTACGAGTTTAATTCGTTCCGTGACGGAGCTCGTAACTCAAATTACTCGTATGTCAAATCTTTTTTTTTTTTATTCTTTTCTCTTAATAGATTTATTTTTCTTTTTTTTTTCTTTTTTTTTTAATTTTTTTATTGCTTAAAGTATTACAAAGGGTATTACATATGTGTCCATTTTATCCCCCCGCCCTAGACAGTCCCCCAGCCTCCCCTATCCCCCAGTGTCTTATGTCCATTGGTTATGCTTATACGCATGCATACAAGTCCTTTAGTTGATCTCTTACCCCCCTACCTCCTGCCCCCCAACCCTCCCCGGCCTTCCCACTGCAGTTTGACAATCTGTTTGAGGCAGCTCTGCCTCTGAATCTATTATTGTTCAAAAGTTTATAATGGTCTCTATTATCCATGAATGAGTGAGATCATGTGGTATTTTTCCTTCATTGACTGGCTTATTTCACTTAGCATAATGCTCTCCAGTTCCATCCATGACGTTGCAAATGGTAAGAGTTCCTTCCTTTTTAGAGCAGCATAGTATTCCATCGTGTAGATGTACCACAGTTTTCTAATCCATTCATCTACTGATGGGCACTTAGGCTGTTTCCAAATCTTAGCTATGGTGAATTGTGCTGCTATGAACATAGGGGTGCATATATCTTTTCTGATTGGTGTTTCTGGTTTCTTGGGATATATTCCTAGAAGTGGGATCACAGGGTCAAATTGGAGTTCCATTTTCAGTTTTTTAAGGAAACTCCATACTGTCTTCCATAGTGGCTGCACCAGTCTGCATTCCCACCAGCAGTGCACAAGTGTTCCTTTTTCTCCACATCCTCTCCAGCACTTGTCGTTTGCTGATTTGTTGATGATAGCCAGTCTGACAGGTGTGAGATGGTACCTCATTGTTGTTTTGATTTGCATCTCTCGGATGATTAGTGACTTTGAGCATGTTTTCATATGTCTCTTGGCTTTCTGAATGTCCTCTTTTGAAAGGTGTCTATTTAGGTCCTTTGCCCATTTTTTGATTGGATTGTTTATCTTCCTTTTGTTAAGTTGTATTAGTTCCCTATAGATTTTGGAGATTAGGCCCTTATCAGATATGACATTGGCAAATATGTTTTCCCACACAGTGGGTTTTCTCGTTGTTTTGCTGATGGTTTCTTTTGCTGTGCAGAAGCTTTTTATTTTGATGTAGTCCCATTTGTTCATTTTTTCTTTAGTTTCAAGTGCCCTAGGAGCTGTATCAGTGAAGAAATTGCTTCGGCATATGTCTGAGATTTTGTTGCCTTTGGATTCTTCTAGAATTTTTATGGTTTCCTGGCGCACATTTAAGTCCTTTATCCATTTTGAGTTTATTTTTGTGTATGGTGTAAGTTGGTGGTCTAGTTTCATTTTCTTGCATATATCTGTCCAATTTTCCCAACACCATTTATTGAAGAGACTATCTTGGCTCCATTGTATGTTCTTGCCTCCTTTGTCAAATATTAATTGAGCATATTGGTTCGGGCCGATTTCTGGGCTCTCTATTCTATTCCATTGATCTATATGCCTATTCTTGTGCCAGTACCAGGCAGTTTTGAGAACAGTGGCTTTGTAATACAACTTGATATCTGGTATTGAGATCCCACCTACTTTGTTCTTTTTCAGGATTGCTGCAGCTATTCGGGGTCTTTTTTTATTCCAGATGAATTTTTGGAGAGTTCGTTCTAGATCTCTGAAGTATGCCGTTGGTATTTTAATGGGAAGTGCATTGAATTTATAGATTGCTTTGGGTAGTATGGACATTTTAATGATGTTGGTTCTACCAATCCATGAACACGGTATGTTCTTCCATCTGTTTATGTCTTCCTCTATATCTTTTTTCAACGTCCTGTAGTTTTCTGAGTAGAGGTCTTTTACCTCTTTAGTTAAGATTATTCCTAGGTAGCTTAGTTTTTTTGGTGCGATGGTAAATGGGATTGTTTTTATAATCTCTCTTTCTGAAAGTTCACTATTGGTGTATAGAAATGCCTCAGATTTCTTGGGGTTAATTTTGTATCCTGCTACATTGCCAAATTCATGTATTAAGTCTAGTAGCTTTTTGATGGAGTCTCTAGGGTTTTGTATGTATAATATCATGTCGTCTGCAAATAAGGACAGTTTTACTTCCTCTTTTCCAATTTGGATGCCTTTTATTTCTTCTTCTTGCCGAATTGCAATGGCTAACACTTCCAGTACTATGTTGAACAGGAGTGGTGAGAGGGGGCATCCCTGTCTTGTTCCTGTTCTTAGGGGAAATGGTGTAAGTTTTTGTCCATTGAGAATGATGTTGGCTGTGGGCCTGTCATATATGGCTTTTATTATGTTGAGGTATGATCCTCCTACTCCCACCTTGCTGAGAGTTTTTATCAAAAATGGGTGTTGAATTTTGTCAAATGCTTTTTCTGCATCAATTGATATGACCATGTGGTTTTTTTCTTTCAATTTGTTTATGTGATGTATCACGTTTATTGATTTGCGGATATTGTACCATCCTTGCATCCCTGGGATAAATCCTACTTGGTCATGGTGTATGATCTTTCTGATGTACTGCTGGATCCGATTTGCTAAGATTTTGTTGAGGATTTTGGCATCTATGTTCATGAGGGATATTGGCCTGTAATTCTCTTTCATTGTGTTGTCTTTACCTGGTTTTGGTATTAGGGTGATGCTGGCTTCATAGAATGAGCTTGGAAGTGTTCCTTCCTCTTGAATTTTTTGTAGTAGTCTGAGGAGGATAGGTTTTAGTTCTTCCTTGAATGTTTGGTAAAACTCCCCTGTGAAGCCGTCTGGTCCTGGGCTTTTGTTTGCTGGAAGCTTTTTGATGACTGCTTCAATTTCTTCCATAGTTATTGGCCTGTTGAGATTTTTAGATTCTTTCTGATTGAGTTTTGGAATGTTGTATTTTTCTAGGAATTTGTCCATTTCCTCCAGGTTGTCTAGTTTGTTGGAGTAGAGCTGTCCATAGTATTTTTTAACAATCATTTGTATTTCTGTGGGGTCTGTTGTTATTTCACCTCTTTCATTTCTGATTTTGTTTATTTGGGTCCTCTCTCTTTGCTTCTTGGTGAGTCTGGCTAGAGGTTTGTCAATCTTGTTTATCCTTTCGAAGAACCAGCTCTTGGTTTCATTGATTTTCTGTATTATTTTTTTGGTCTCTATGTTATTTATTTCTGCTCTAATCTTTATTATCTCCTTCCTTCTGCTCACTCTGGGGTTTTCTTGTTGCTCTCTTTCTAATTCTTTGAGTTGTAGAGTTAGCTGATTTACTACCATTTTTTTCTTGTTTTTTGAGATAGGCCTGTAGAGCTATAAACTTCCCTCTCAGGACTGCTTTCATTGTGTCCCATAGGTTTTGGATTGTTGTGTTTTCATTGTCATTCGTTTCCAGGATGTTTTGAATTTCTTCTTTGATTTCATTGGTAACCCAATCAATATTTAATAGCATGCTATTCAGCTTCCAGGTGTTTGAGTATTTTGGGTTGTTTTTATTGTAGTTTATTTCTAATATTATGCCATCGTGGTCTGCGAAGACGCTTTTTATGATTTCAATCTTCTTGAATTTGGGGATACTTTGCTTGTGACCCAATATATGGTCTATTTTTGAATATGTGTCATGAGCACTTGAGTAGAATGTATATTCCGTGGCACTGGGGTGAAGTGTTCTGAAGATGTCTATTAAGTCCATCTGATCTAGTGAGTCATTTAGTATTGCTGTATCTTTGCTGATTGTTTGTCTAGAGGACTTATCCAGTGATGACAGTGGTGTATTAAAGTCCCCTACTATGATTGTATTGTTGTCGATCTCTCCTTTGATATCTTCCAGAAGATTTTTTATGTATTTGGGTGCTCCTGCATTGGGTGCATATATGTTTATCAGGGTTATATCTTCTTGTTGTATTGATCCTTTTAGTATTATGAAGTGGCCTTCCGTATCTCTTGTTATGGCCTTCACTTTGAGGTCTATTTTGTCCGATATAAGTATTGCTACCCCAGCTTTCTTTTCTTTTCCATTAGCCTGAAAGATATTTTTTCATCCCTTCACTTTCAGTCTGTGTGAGTCCTTTCTAATGAGGTGGGTCTCTTGTAGACAGCAAATGTATGGGTCATGATTTTTTATCCATTCAGCCACTCGATATCTTTTGGTTGGAGCATTTAGCCCGTTTACATTTAAAGTTATTATTGAAAGGTACTTGTTTGTAGCCATTTCTTTTTTTGTGTGTGTGGCTGTTTTCTTTCTGGGATTTTTATTTCTTCTTTTTACACCAGTCCCTTTAGCATTTCTTGCATTGCTGGCTTGGTGGTGATAAACTCCCTTAGCCTTTTTTTGTCTGTGAAGCTTCTTATTTCCCCTTCAATTTTGAATGATAGCCTTGCTGGATAGAGTATTCTTGGATTCAGTCCTTTGCTTTGCATCACTTTGTAAATTTCCGTCCATTCTTTTCTGGCCTGATGTGTTTCTGTTGAGAAATCATTTGATAATCTAATGGGAGATCCCTTGTATGTAACTTTCCGTCTCTCTCTTGCAGCCTGTAAGATTCTCTCTTTGTCCTGAACATTTGCCATGGTAATTATGATGTGTCTTGGTGTGGGTCTTTTCGGGTTCACCTTGCTTGGGACTCTCTGGGCTTGTGTGACTTTTTTCTTCCCCACCTCAGGGAAGTTTTCTGATATTATTTCTTCCAATAGGTTTTCTAATCCTTGTTCCTCTTTCTGTTGTTCTGGCACCCCTATTATTCGTATGTTGTTTCGTTTCATGTTGTCCCAAAGCTCCCTTAGGCTCTCCTCCTGTCTTTTAATTTTTTTCTCCAACTGAAGTACAGTTTGGGTGTGTTTTGCTTCCCTGTCTTCTAATTCACTAATTCGGTCTTCCGCTTCTCCTAGTCTACTGTTGATACTTTCAATGGTGTTCTTTATTGCAGCTATATCGCACTTCATTTCTTCTTGGGTCTTAGTTAAGTTGTCGATTTTTTCATCTGTTTCTTCTTGCTTCTTGGATAAGTTGTCGATTTTTTCCTCCATCCGGTGTATGCACTCTAGGACCCTTATTCTGAATTCTTTTTCTGTCATGTTGTATGCCTCTGTATCACTTAGCTGCTTTTCTGGTGAGTCCTCCTTTTCTTTCCTTTGGGGATTTCTTTGTCTACCCATGTTTGATCTCACTGACGTATATAGATATTGAGTCGTTCAGTGGCTGCTCCCTAGGTGGCAGTGGCTCCTCGGGCTGTGGTTGCTCCTTGGGCAGTTGTGGTAGCAGCTGCTCCTCTGTTGTTAGCGGGTCTTCTGATGGGTGCTGTTCACAGCTGTTGTGGCTCTTCTGGCTGGTGGAGGGAGGCTTCACCCACAGCAGCTGTTCCTCAGACAGAGCGTGTGGAGATCAGGAGGCCGCTGTTGCTTGGATCTGCTTTCTGTGGGGAGAAGCAGAGTTCCTCTGAGTTCACGTAGTCGCGCTGCTTGAGAGCCGTTGTTGCCGGGTTAGTAGCTGGTCTCTGGATGCCGGCGACAGTCACCCAAGATGGCACGGTCTCCGCGGCTGTGCTGGCGCACCTGGAGAGGTTTTCTCGTATGTCAAATCTTAAAGTGAACGAGTGAGACACGTGATGCTGGGCTGATGTTGTGGCATTCACTGTGACGTTCGCTGCGCCAACTAGCGGTGGGGTATCTGAAGCTGGCTTGTAACCCGAATTTTAGCTCGCAACTCAAAGCAAAAAATCGGCCGAGAGACGGCTCGTATCTCGAAAAACTCGTTAGTCGGGACACTCGTAAGTCAAGGCCCCACTGTATTTTAAAAAATACTGAATTTCCTGCTGGTAGAGGGAGAGAGGTTATAGGAGGGAGATGTTGACATGGGACATCATGATCTTTAGGCATCTGGAAATTGGAAAAGACATTATGATTTTTACGACAGTGCTAAAGATGTTGTGATTATCCAGCTCCAGGGCAGAGAGAAAGGTCTTCTTACTCATTGTTAGAAGAGTGAGGACTGGAGACAAAGATGAACTGGAATGGCACTGGTGAATGTGTTTGTTTGTGAAGGCTCCTGACATGGCAGTGCTGCCACACGGACCCAGGACTGGCCGTGGGATTCTGTCCGGAATGTGGACACTGTCTGGCTGTGTTCCCTCCCCCAACTCTGGTGTCTTTGCATTTTTTTAAACCTTTATCCATGGCCTCATTTACCCTCTCCCTTTATGATATGTTACTCTTTCATTTAAAATGTGTTGAAACACTTCAAATTCTCTGCAAGATAATATATGCCAAAGGAAATTCAGATGGTATAGAAGAGTTTCTGATAAAAAAAAACTAGTTCCTGCCCCATGTGTCTCTGCCTCAGTTCTATTTCCCAGAGGCCAAGTCCTTTATTGTATTTTTAGTTCTTCTGACGCTAAGGCCAAAACTCTAGAGTAGTCCCCTGTGAGAGAAATATAATGTGAACCACATATATAATTTAAAATGATCTGGTAGTCACATTAAAAGAGTGAAAGTACACATATAAAACTTATTTTAATAATATGTTTTATTTAACCCAGTATATTAAAATATTATTGTTTCAACATATAATCTAATAGAACTTATTAATGAGCTATTTTACGTTTTACATTGTTTTTGAAATTTGTTGGGTATGTTATCCTTGCAGCACATTTAAATTTGGATGAAACGCATGTTAATGCTCAATAGCCAGATGTGGCCAGTGGCTACTCTCCTGAACAGTGATGTGCCAAATCATAGTTTTTGATTTATAATATACAGTATATATTTATTATACATTATATATAATTTCTTTGATATAAAAGATAAGGTGTATACATATTACTCTTTCTTCCTAATGTTTTTAGACATACATATGTGTATATCTGTATATAATTTATACTTACCATTTCAGATGTTTTATTGGTTACTTTTATAACTTTAAATCATATACCTAAAGCTCTATTTCTGATTCATCTTCTGTAACACCTCAATCTCTTGACCCCCTCATTTATGATGTTAGCATTTCTATCCACATTCTGCATACTTCTTCCCTCTCTCTCTGCTCCTCCTTTTGTCAGCCACACTTACAGAAAGCCCAGGAGGTAAATATTTACAATTGATACTGCAACCAACTATAATCTTTCTAAAAAATGCTATAGACAGAGAATGAGTCTTTGTGTAATTTTAATTAATATTGATGGAGATAGAGACAACCGGAACTTGATCTACCTAGAGTTTAAGACCAGACATAAAAGGAGTTTCCTTTCTGTTGGCAATAAATTATGCAGTAATGGTTTGGATAATGGAATGAAGCATCAGATACTAATTTGAACTGGGCCTTTTATTATTTTATGAGGCCCTTCCTGGAGATTAAATATAGTAAGGAAATAGATTCACATTTGACATGTAAATGATTCTTCCTCCTTCTGAAAAGCTGGCTCTTTATGGATTGCAGTTACATTCTGTAAAAGACCAAATGCGGAAACAGAATCAGAAATATCATGTGTGTTTTTGTGGTATTGGGGGCTGATGTCATTCACATAAAAGAGTTCCTTTTGTTTTTAAAATCAGAAATTGATGTTTTAAAAACTAAGAGATATTTCTAATTGAACTGTTACATTCAACTCCCAATTACTATTATTCTACTTATAAATGTTACCAATCACTTTAAAAGAGTTTACTAGCTTGATGACATAGTTTCTTAAATATTTTAAACTTTAATGGCTTTTCTTTTCTTAATAACTAAATTCCTGTATCATGTAAATTACTTCTAATATTAAAGCGCTCTAGTTAATTTAATAAATAAATATTATAAATCTCAAGTTTTTAAGATATATTCTAATAGTATATACGAACATAGGCAAATCCATTTGTATTTTTCAACTTAAACCATAAGTCTGAAAATCAATTACTCAATTACATATTTTAATCTGTTAGGTGTTTTAATGTACAAGATTTTCTAAGTAATTTGAAAATATGGACAGCATAGGGTTGCTTACTTTAAGAACCCTCATCCATTGAGGATAAGCTCACCATATTGAGCAGATTGAGGTGATTTCTTGCCTGGCTGAGAAGGCTCATTGACTAGAGATTCGGGGCTGGGGCAAGAATGGGGGCAGCAGACATTCAGGGAGACTTGCCCAAGACCCTGATTTATAAATGCCATTTGGTTTTCAGCCCACGTCCCTGAAGTCCAAGTGAAGACCTGCTGAATTCTTAGGTGACATATTGCATCTTTATTGTTTGATCTGGGTAGATGAAGTTCTGTAACTCTTACCTAGGTTACTTTATTGCTAGAAGGGAATCCATTGACCAGCTTAAAGTTTGAGCTGATCTTTAATTCTTTTCTGCAGCCCCCGCTAACTGGCAGGGCCAGGACCCATGAGTATTTGTGTGGATTCTGTATGTCTCAACATCTTTTCCTGGCTCTTCCGTTCACACACTCACTAAGACCATGCTAATGACAGGAGCTCGTTGTTTTTGTTTTGTTTTCAGCAAACAATTTGGGAGTCCAGATTCTCTTTGTATATCATGAAATTGACCACTGTGTTGGACCTTGTCTTAGAACTTTCTCATAAAAAGAGCTGCC
This sequence comes from Myotis nattereri, assembly GCF_964212035.1. NCBI lineage: Eukaryota > Metazoa > Chordata > Mammalia > Chiroptera > Vespertilionidae > Myotis > Myotis nattereri. The sequence goes on from NC_138085.1 coordinate 63,048,196, forward strand.
ATCCAACTGAACTGGAAGCCTCAAAGAATGCTGAGCCCCAGAGCTTCAGACACACAGAGCTGGAGGAAGGCCGCAAAGGGACACCTGCTCCAGGGGAAGGCGGGACTTTATAGCTTCCAGTGTCCCTTATGCTCACAGGTAAGGGTGGGAAACGGGCTATAAGAATTTTAGGTGTCTTATTTTTCAGGCTCTTTTCCTGTTAACCCTGTCATGTGCTACTATTAATTATCACTCCTGCGGTACTGATATGCACCAGGTCACGAGGTGTTATAACTGCTAATGAGAAGGAGAACCTTTCATTGCTATCTTAGTATTTTTACCTCTCATCCATTACTCACTACTCTCTGTTAAAGGGAAAATAGCTGATTTCACTGGTCAGCATATGAACTTTTTCTTGGGTTATACTACCCCGGGGGACAGAATTACAGGACTTGGAAAGGCTTTCTGCATTTCTGATTCTCTTCTTTGGGAAGCCATGCCCGGTGTGTCAGTAAAGTCTTCTCTCACATGACGTTTCCCCTCAAAACCTCCCCATATTCTAACTTTTCCCTGAATGGATGGCTCATGTCACATCTTGATACAAACGTAAACTCCTGGCGTAGGTGATGGATGTTTCTAAAAAGCACAGATAATTCTACATCAAATGCAGCAGAAATAGTCATACATACGTGGTGTTATATTAGAAGTTTAGATTGAGGTGCCAAGATCCAGAAGATATCAGATACCAGAAGTTATCAGACAACAATTTCCCAGGAACTGGTCTTTTCATCATCTTTGTAGGAAAATCTTTTCCAGAGCAAAAGTTTTAAATTCTGATGAAGTTCAATGGACCAATTTTTCCTTTTATGTGTTGTGATTGTGGTGTCAGGGTGTGGTCAATCTTGTCTTCTTGGATGTGAAGGAAGGAAAGCAGAGCATTCAGCGTGGTGAAAGGTGGACAGTTGCAAGGCCATTACCAAAGTCCGAGTGAAAAGGTGGTGTCAGTACAGTTGGAGAGGAGAGCGTAAATAGCTCTACTGGGTAATAAACATTACAGGACTTGGTGATCAATCATACACAAAGGGTGGGGCTTCCCCAGGTGACATTTGGGGTTTGGGTTTGTGTAATTGAATGGGTAGTTGTGCAATTAACTGGAATTATTCCACGAAGGAAGAGCAGGTTTGGGAAATGGCGCCAGGGTGACCGCGACTGGAGTTTAGACACAGAGAGCTTAAGGATCCCATGGGCCATCCAGGGTGAAATATTTAATGGGAAGTTGGGTAGATGGATCTAGACCTCAGGTGAGTGTTCAGAACTGAAGACACAGACCTGGGAGTCATTGACATGTAAGTGTGCTTGAGACCATGGGAATAATTGAGATTACCTGGGAAGAGACGGGCTGTATGTGTTTAAATTGTGTAGGTGAAATCAGAAGGTAGTGGGGTTTAGTGAATGATGTAGAAAATCTGAAAACTGGTCAGAGGCTGAGAAATTCTTCTTCTGGCAGTCTGGGCAAGCGAGAATCTTCGAGGGTCTTCCTTTAGAAAGTAGATTCAGGGAATGGTCCGTATTAATTTGTAATTGAGTTGAACCTTAAACATATGAGAGAAAGGTCACCAGATAGATCCCCGACTTTTACCTCCAATAATCTATAACCCATTTTCTATTCCAGAATTATCCAAAAGCTATGGAATTTAGCAACCTATCTAGTTCAGAATGAGAAAGATGTAGTCTGCCATGTAATACTACATGAGGTAAATGAAAGCAAACCCAAATAAAAACCTTAGAAAAGTAATAGCTGATGGAATTAGGTATTTGAAGTTCAACTGTTTTTGTAAAGAAAGTTTTTATTTTTAAAGAATTTTAATTGATTTTTAGAGAGAGTGGGACAGAAAAAGAGAGAGAAAGAGAGAGGGAGAAAGAAAGAGAGAGGGAGAGAGAAAGAAGGAGAGAGAGAGAGAGAAATGTGAGAGTGAAACATTGATTGACTGCCTCCTGCATGCCCTCTACCTGAGATCGAGCCCACAACCTGGGCATGTGTCCTAACCAGAAATAGAACCGGCAACCTTTTGGTGCACAGGACAACACCCAACCAACTGAGCCACACCGGCCCACCAGGGCTGAAGATCAACTTTGCGTTTATTTATTGATTATTTATTTTTTACTGTTGACAATATTACAGATGTCTTCCAATTCCCCTCCTCTTTTACCCCTGTCCTCCCAGCCCCTGCCCCACCCCAGGCCTTCACCACACTATTGTGATTTCATTGGTTATGCATATGGGTATATAAGTTCTTTGGTTAATCTCTTTCCTTGATCAGCATGTGCCATCTAAGCCTTTAATTTTTAAAATGCTCAAGCACAGTGATTTATTTTCATGCTGTGAGTGAATGAAAGGGGAGAATTGAAATTCTTTTAAAAAGAAAGACTGTTGCCTGTGGTCTCCTAAAATAATAGCACAATGTTCTCAAGCTGGAAGCCTCCCCTGCCCTTAGATTCATGAGCTGTGCTTACAGGGAAAGAAAACATGCAGGAGGAAGGTCCCTCACTACATTTAAAGGGGATTTGGGGATGTTTGGTCACTAGACTTGTGGCCAAAAAAGCCTTGAAGGGGGTCCTGAAAATTAGACAACTGGGTTCACCAGTGTGGCAGGTCCTCACAGGGACTGTCACAGCCCACACAGCCTCCTCCCCGCTGCCCTCCCCGCTGCCCTCCCCGCTCAGCATCCCTCACACAATATCCACTCCCTTGCTTGGCTCCTCTCTACCGCCACCAGCACATGCATGGATTCCTAGCAGCCTTGCTTCGCTGACAGGTTGAAAGAGATTTTGGTCAGAGATGCAAAATTGCTCTTGAGTGTGACACCTGAAAATGCCAAAAGGCGGTGATACAATGGGGACAGTCTGCTTGACAGGCTCTGCGGGTCTTCAGGGGGACTGGTGGGGAAGCGGAGATGCATGCGAGGGCCAGCAGGTGGCAGTGTGAGCACGTGGCTAGGCCATCGGAGGGAAGCAGGACCTGGGAGCTGGCTCTGCACTGAAGGTGGGTTTCCAGCACCCTACACCCTACGCCCTACCTTCAAGTTCTTGGCAGATTCTGTAACAGCCTTTCCGTTTGATAATTTACAGAAGCACCATCAGTCTCTCTTCTATCCAGTGGCCTGTTCTGAGAAGCTGAGCTCTTTTAATAAATGAGCAACCTACACAAGGTGAAGGGAAATAAAACACTTGATAGCCGTTGGGTGGCAAGCATTTGCCTGCCAGAAGGACTCCGGTGGCAGAATGATCACATGAGGACAAGGTTGTGGTTTTGACCTCTGCAGAGGCCAATTCCCTTTGTTCTATTGTGCGGCCAAGGGCTTCACCTTAAACGTGGTTAACCACCTGGAAATGTCTGTTTTGCCTATGGGGGTCAATGCTGAAGTGTTTTTCAGTCAAAGAAATAAACTGGGGTTGAAAACAGAAGACTGCCCTTACAGTCATGCAGACTGAGGCCCAAATCCCTGCTCCGTCACTCAGAGGCTGTGTAACTGCAGGTGCGTTAGTCTCTGCGTCTTCCTGTCTCTGCAGGTTCTGTGCGAGGGTGATAGACAATGTCGATAAAGTGCCTGGCATGCTCTAAGTGCTCAGTCAAGGGTAGCTGGAAATAATAAGGACGTTAGAATCCACTTACTGTTTCTATGACAATTTGTCTGGATTCTTTGTACACCAAGGAGAGTATGTTTTTGTTCCTACATCCTCTTTGCTTCCATCTAATGAGAACCTTATCTTTTCTTTCTTTGCTGATCTCAGGCTGCTTAGAGGGGCCTGAGATGGAAGGAGTCTGGGATAGAAAGCAGGTTAAGTGTACATTGTTCTCACATCACTGCTTTATATAGCCAAGTATAAATGACCTTTGGATGATTGATTGTTCTCTCTATCCGTAGCATTATTAACAGAATATGAGCTCTGCAGGTCAAGGGACTTCTCCAAAGGAGGAACACTTAGATTCCCTGCCCTCTGACGCTCACACACATTTATTTAGAGGGCACCCCTGCCTTCCGTTTCATTCCATGTGTCCCTATAAAGACCTGCATCATGGTTCTCCATCTTAGTGGCTGGCCCCACCATTCATCCAGGTTTGCAAGCCAGATGCCTAGGAGTCATGCCTGACATCTCATTTCTGTGTCTCTTTCCCTGTCACCAAGTGTTATGAGTTTTATCTTCAAAAACTTCTCTCAGATCTGCCATGGCTTATCATCTGTGTTACCATCCCTCTTGTCCATGTTATCCTCATTTCTTCTGGATTTCTACCATGAACTTCTATTGAACATGGGTGCACTCACTCTGTCCCCTCACTAGTCTTCTCTACCCTGAAGTTAGAGTGATGTTCTCCCCGCTCAAACACCCTGTGGCTCCCATTGCCTGGAGGGTGAAGATAAAACTGACATTGCTTACAGTGTCTTGCCTGGTCTGATCTCATTTCTCAGTGGTGGCCCGTGGGGCCTGCTTTTAGTTCTCGGGATTTGCCACTGTCCTTCCAACATTGGACACTTGCCTATGCTCTTCACTTCCTCATTTCACCTAAATAACACGACTAATCTTTGGATAGCTCAGTTCAGTGGTTACTTTTTAGGAATCTTTCTTTGACCTCCCTAATTAGGCAAATAATGAAATAGCAAAGCCTTATGTAGTAATCAGTACCAGCCCCCTTTATACGAACAAACTCATTTAATTTTCATAACAACCCTATGTGCAGACACTACTGTTACCCCTCTCTGATGGATAAGTACACAGAAACACATAAAGCAGTAAGTACATTGACTTGCCCCAGATCATCTACCCAGTAAGCGCTAGTGTTAGAGACCAAACCTAGGCCAGCTGGCTGCAGCGTCTGTGGCTGGGCCATGAGCCCCTCTGTACTCTAAAGGGCAGGGTTCCCTCTGCTAAGGAAATACAAGTCTTTGAAGAAGCAGCTTTCCAAAGGTGACAGAGTTGAACACGTTGCAAAAGTGGGATTTGAACCCTAGTCTCTGATTTCAAAGGCCATGTTCTTTCCATTATATCCAATCACCCTTCATCTGTAGTAAATCCTATGGTGATGCAATGTAGTTATAGATATGAATTTTTCCTTCTCCTACTAGCATGTGAGCTTACTGGGGACAAGGTCTGTGTATTACTCATTGCTATACCCCGTGCCCAGCACATTGACCGGCACTTAGTAGATTGAGGCTTGTTGACTAAAGACCCTATTGAATGGGATAGCAGTTTTCCTATCAAGAATCTGAAGTCCTCTTTCATTCTATTACCCACTCGAGTGCTCTGTATTTCCCTGTGAGAAACAGCCCAAGGGGAGAGCTGCTGGCCCATGTCTCCATCTTTGTAATAATCACCCTGATGGCTGCGGGGAATACAACGAGAGAAGAGAAACCCATGGTCCATGCTGAGCTTCCTCCAAACGTCCTGCTCACACTTAGGCCCAACTTCCCTGAGCCCGCATATCCTCAGTTCAAGGCGCTGTACTCTGAAAGCATCTGCAGGGCTGACAGCTGCAGAACCAGAGCATTGGCTTATTGGAAGGCTGCGGATCACAGGCACCTGATGGGATCTGAGAATTATGCACACACATATCTGCAGAGAAGCTGGGTCGCTGGAAGCAGAGATGATGGTTGTGCACTCAATTAAAATGCATACTGCATAACACCAACATTTTCCCCACAGTGCTAGCTAACTGTAGGTTTTAATTATACAGTAATAAAAAAATGGAGAAACAGCAGTAAATTACAATCTATTTCTGTGAACATTCTTAGTCCAGTAGCTAAAATCTACAAATTACATAAAGCAAATATTTCAAATTAAATCACAGAGTGTTTGTACAGCACTGGTTGTACGTAAGGCATCAGCACTTTCTTTGTGGCCACCTTGCTGTTTACGGTCAGATAGCATGGCTACTGACCTGGGGATGGAGTGGGGGATCCCAGGCTGGGGCCAGAATGGAATTGGCACATGTGAGAGGGGCTGGAGTGAGAAACCCCAGTCCCTTGGACAAGGAAAAGGGGTCTGAGTAGTTTGCAGGGCTGGTGGAAGGTCTTCCTTGGCCCCTCGCAGCTCTGGGATCAAGCAAGGGCGGGGCGCTCTGCATGCCTGGCCAGGTGTGGAGAGGAGAGGGCACCAGCCACCTTGAGGCAGGGAACGGCAGTGTGCTCACCTTCTCAGGGCATAACCTGTTGGTGCTGAGGGCTCCAGACTGCAAGGAGGGCAGGGCTGTCTGAAGCACCCTACTTCCCTGTGCTATTATCCATTCTGAGCCCCCCTTTGAGTAGCTGTGGTGGTCAACCCAGGTTTAATGGAGCCGGAAGCGTATAGAATTTTGGGAGCCCTCTTAAAGAAAGGAGTACAAAAGTAGCTTCTTCGTGCAAATTTTACAAAAGTACATGACCCTAGGAACACCTTGCTTGGTTTTCACTTTTGCTGAAGTTTAAAGAGCTTCACATAAATCCACCTTTATCTATGACTCTTGGGGTCTACATACTTGCAAGATGTGTAGTGACTTGATGGTTTTTATGAACCTCGTGCAGCCAGTAAACCCTCATGGAGGCAGACGGGTAGAACAGCATCCGGAGCCTGTCACTCACTAAGTTGTGCACATTTAGTCAGGATTTACATAAACCAGCAGCCATTTACTGTTTCCCTCATGCCAGGCGCTCTGAACACTGCTAGTTTTTCCTGGCTTTCTGTTCTAGCGCAACTTGACACACCCTCTCACTTTGTCCCTTCCCAACACAATGCTAGCCTCAGCCAGCCTCTTTGAATGATAGGGAGTGGAGGGGAGAGGGAGGTAGGAGGGAATGCTTCCTTAAGAAAGGCTTATGAATTTGCTATTGCAGGCTTTGTCATGAGCTGAGGGATGCTTGTATCTCTTCCTTATGGCATCCTGTGACAGTGCCCATGGTGGTACCAGAAAGTTCCTGGCTTTCTTGGACATCCTGGCACCTGGACCTTCCCACACAACCAGCCGAGATCCTGAGTAGGATGGCTTCTAAGAACCCTCTGTGGCCCTTGATAAAAATGCAAATTTCTGGAGCTTCTGACTTCCTACTCCAGACTTCCGAAAACAAGAGCTCCAAGGATGGGGCCTGTGGATTTGCATTTTTTAATAAATGCTTTAGGTGTTTCTTAAAATCAAGTAAGCTTGGGTGTCACGGAACCCAAGGACAGGTGAAGCACATTCTAAGGTAATAAGGGGTGTGAGTTTTCACTGGGTGAACTAATTGACAGGTCGGAAAAGGCAGAGGGCATAATATTCCAGATGCTGAGTGGTAGAAGAAAATAACCCGTAACATCATTGAGCCTTTACTGCGTGCCAGTCACTGTACAAGAAATTATGAATATTTTTTTTTGATACTCACCGCAGGTCTTTGAGGCAGAAATATTTTTACCTTTCTTGTACAGACGGGAACAGCCTCAGAGATGTTAAATAACTTGCCTGAGCCATGTAGCTAGTAAAGTATGGACCCTGGATTTGAACTCAGGCTTCAGGATATCAGAGCCTGCGTTCTTTCCACTATGTTACACACACTGAAACATCGCCTAGTCCCAGAGAAGCTATGGCTAACATCAGGGTTGGGAGGAGAATCCAGAATACTCTCCCACTGCCATGGAAGCCACTCTATAAAGGCACTCCTGAGGCAGTTTAACTGCTGGGAGCCGGTCCATGCTTGCTGTTTCAAGGGACCTGGCATATATGGCATACTGTTCTTAATATGTTTGCTCACCTTCTTGGCACTATGTGTTTTAACCAAGGTCTCTGAGAAAGGTTGTTTCCCCAGGTAGTGATTTCCCCCTGAAGTTAGGGAGGGAATAAAACCTCTTAACTATGTGCCAGGCGGGTAATTAATCACTTTACGAACAATCATGCTTAAGCTACATAATCTTTACTCCCTGGAATGGAGATAAGAAACGCCCTAACCTTTGGAATAGAGATTGATAGGATTGAATCAACTGGTATAAATACAGATGTAACAAGACAGAAAGAGACAGAACTTAGAAGAAGACAGAACTAAGAACACAGAACGAAGAAGACAGAACCTACACAGAACGTTCTCTAGAGACAGAAGAACTTCGCTGGAGAGAACATGGCAAAAGATCCTGGAAAGAAACTGGCCTCAGAACCTAGAGACAGAACCTAGTGAGAGAACATGGCAAAAGATCCTGGACTGAACCTGACTACAGAAATTGGCAAGAGAACCTGACTAGAACCTGGTGACTGAACCTGGCTGGAGAACCTGGACAGAACCTGGCTGGAGAACCTAGCGAGGGAACATGGCTACTGAACCTGGCTGGAGAACCTGGACAGAACCTGGCTGGAGATCCTAAGCAGAACTTCGCTGGAGATCCAGACCAGAACTTGGCTAGAGATCCTGGCTAGGCTGCTGATCAACTGAACGCTGTCTCCGTGTCATTTAATCTTCGCCGACTCCGTCTACACCTTTGGGGACCCCTGGACCTGCTGGGGCAGGACCCAGCAGTTAACGTCCAGGGCACTGGGGCTGCTGTGGTGGTTGAAGGCAGTGACGAGGGGGCTCATGAACATATGGCTGTTCCTTGGGTGTGGGACACTCCAGGGTTCCCTGAGCTGCACTGATACCCATGGCCTCTTAAGAGGGGTCATGGCCCTGGATGAGAGAGGCATGTGTGGGCAAGGATAGGTAGGATGGTGTGTGCTGACCCATCTGATGGGGAGCATGGCTGGCTAATGGTGTGGTTCGCTGTTCAAGAATGTGGGGTTGAGCCCTAGCTGGTTTGGCTCAGTGGACAGAGCGCTGGCCTACAGATCAAAAGGTCCTGGGTTCAATTGTGGTCAAGGGCACATACCTCGGTTGTAGGCGCCTCCCTGGCCCTGAGCCTTGGTCAGGGTGCAGTGCAGGAAGCAACCAATTGATGCGTTTTTCTCACATTGATGTTTCTCTCTGTCTTTCCTTCTCTCTTCCACTCTCTCTAAAAATCAACGGAAAAATATCCTAGGATGAGGATTAAAAACAAACAGACAAACAAAAAACAGAATATGGGGTTGAGAGTCAGCTAGCCGAGGTCTGACCCAGTGACTGATTTGAACCCCTGTTCACTGTGTAACGGTTCCTTTTCCATTGATGCTGCAACAGGCTACTATAAACCCAGCAGTTTAGGGTAACACCATGAATTCTCTCCCAGTTCTGTGGGTCAGACGTTTAGGTGAAGCAAAGCTCAGAAGCACCCTCTACTCAGGAGCTCACAAAACTGAAATGAAGAAGTTGGCAAAGCTGGGCTCTTCTCCAGAAGTTGCGGGGAGATGCCACATCCACACTCATCCAGGTTCTTAGCTGCCATTGTAGGACTGAGGTTGTTATTTAATTAACACGTGGCCCCCTTTATCTTCAAGTAAAAATGGCACATCACATTTTTCTCATCCTTTGAATCTGTGACTTCTTTTTCTCCTACCAGCCAGAGAAAGATTTCTGCTTTTAAGGGCTCAGTAATTAGATTAATTTTACCAGATATTCCAGAATAATCTCCCTAGTTTAAGGACAACTGGTTAGTAACCTTAAGTACATCTGCCATACAATTATTAAACAATAAAGTTAACACATTCACCGGAGTGACACCAGGGAGTAACGGTCATGGTGTTAATGTTCTGCCTACAACAGTGACCTTGGGCAGGATCTCTTAGAGTTAGTGGCCTATATGTGATATTTAGAGAAACTAAGATTTTTTAATTTTGCTCTAATAGGAGTTACATATTAGCCTGAAATTCTGTGTTCCATTCAAAGGCGGCATATATTTTTTCCAAATGATAACTCAAGAGCTGAGAATGAGCTAAAATAATTTCTTTTGGAAAATATATTAAAATAATATCCAGAATCAGCATGCATCGTTTATCCTCTCCATCCTTCACCCACCCTCCCACCTCCTCACTCACCATGTTGATTTGAAAGTTTTCTTTAAAATTATTTTCATTAAATCCTGGAGCTAATGGGTACCATTAGGCCAGTGATAATGCCACACTACACGTTGGTGTGTTTTTGTGTGTGTGTGTGTGTTTTTCTGGAAAAAGTATACCTGCAAGCAGTGGTATTTAAAAGGAGTATTTGAACCAATGTCTAATTTGAAGAAAATGAATACCTTGAGAAATAACATGGATACCTTATAATTTTCCAGTCAAAAACTGTCAAACAGAAGTTCTCACATTCTGCAATTTTTACCTAATAACTCACTCAAAAGTATTTCACTTCCCCTGTGCCCTTTGAAAAAGCTTGCTAAGATTCACACTTTCCTGTAAGTTATTGGAAATGGATGTGGTCTTTCATTCTGTGTACTCTCTGAAGAACACTTTGGCATTGAACAATGATAATAAAGATGGAAAAATGAGAAACTAAATGTAATTTCAGTTTGTACGATTTAAATGCACCATAATTTAAGGTTGGCAACTTGCATACTCATGCTACTTCTTGGTAGCACAAAGAGACAAACAAGAACCTTAATTTTTCTGAGTACAAAACAATGGGAAAATATATATATATATTTTTATAAATGAGCTCAGACAGATATGAATGCTGAGAGTAGTGCAGGCTGTATACTTTATTTGCATTATTTTTTCAGTTGCACAGAATAAACGACTTTGAATTCAGTCTAATGGGTGAACCTTCTTTTTAATCTTTCAATTTTATTTTGTATTGGTTTCTGGTGCACAGCTTAGTGGTTAGACAATCATATACTTTATATAGTGTTTGCCTTAATATTTCCAATACCCCAACTGGCACCATACATAGTTATTGCAATGTTATTGACCATATTCTCTGTGCTGTACTTTACATCACTATGACAATTTTGTAATTACCAATGTGTGCTTCTTAATCCCTTCATCTCTTTCACCCAGCCTCCCAACCCCCGTCCCCTCTGGCAACCACCAGTTTGCTCTCTGTGTCTGAGTGTGTTTTCATTTTGTTTGTTCCTTTATTTTGTTCTTTAGATTCCACAGATAAGGGAAATCATACGGTGTTTGTCGTTCTCTGAACGACTTACTTCCCTGAGCATAATATCAACATTTATATGGACAATCGGCTGATTTGACAGTTTTGCTCAGTAGGATAATCCATAGTGCGGCTGGCCAACAGTTTTGTGCAAGCCAGCAGGTCATGGTAACAGACCTGTGTTCTGGTTTCACTTCTGCACAGTGATCCCACTTACACTGAGTGTTTTATCTTTATAATAATCAAAGTTATTCATATTCCTATGTGTTCATTTTAGAAAAAAATAGGAAATACAGATAAGCAAAAAAGAAGAAAAAATAATTCCACCTCAAAGATGGCCTCTTTTAAAAAAAATATATCATATATATGATATATATTTCCATATTACATATGCAGATAAATTAAGCTATACAGTGTGTGTATCATCTCTTTCTCTCTGTCTCTGTCTCTGTCTCTCTCTCTCTCTCTCTCTCTCTCACACACACACACACACACACACACACACACACACACACACACACCTCTGTCTCCAGTTAGTAGCTGGTGTCTCTTGCTGTGATGTTTACTATGATCACTGATTATAATCACAATTCCAGAACCCTTGGTGTTTCCCGTGTGTCCATTTCAGTCAGGTCCTCTAGCAGTCCTTGTGCTCACCCAGTATTTCAGCATTTCCCAGAAGGCTGAGAGTGTGGCAAATGGGTCAGAGACTAAAAGGGAGCTAAACTCTAATGATCAGTTCATGATAGCATTTTTGTGTTTCTCCATTGAGAGCTCTAGGGATCTGTCTGCTGCTACAACTGGATTCCATAGGCCTTAACTTAATTTCTTAAATCCTCAGAGGCTGATAAGAGTCTGATAGAAAAAATGGATTGATTTTGTTAAGTCACTTAACCAAAAAATCTGCCCAAACTAGAATCGATAGCCCTGTTACTGCCCTCTACCTCTCTGCCCTTGGGAAAGGGGACATTGTACAAATATTTGTATGCTTTATGCAACCAAGGAAAGCTACTCTGAAGTGATAAAACTTCAGCGCTTACATCCTAGCATCTCTCCCAGAAAGCTTTTACCTTCCTTGAATAGCCCAAGCACAGTTTGAAAGTAAATTTAAAAAAAATCTTATGCAACTTGAACAAAGAAATACCTTCAGCAAATTTCTTTTAATATGTTTAAAGAGAATGAACATGAGTCATAACAAAAAATCTCACACAATAAATACAATAGAACTTAAACTGCAAAATGAAAGGAGTGTTGCCCTTTAGAGGGGTTGCTATGAAATGATTTGTTTTTGTTGCTATGAGGCTGTTTTATTCCTCAACAAATTTTGAAATTTATCATAGTTTCAGGATCAGTTTATAAGGTATCATGACTTCACAGTCTCTTTACCTGGTATTTGAGCAAGCCTAAATATATTATCCAACTTGAACACCTATTTCAGTTGGCTCCGAATAATGTTTATATCTTAAAAACAAGATAAAATTAGAACAACTCCTCCATGATGGTGATTTGCTACTATAGAGGCTGGTTCAGAACAATGTGTACCAGGCCCTGAAGACAATTCCGAAAGAGAAACTCCAAAAATGTTCTGAGCAAAGGCACCATTGCCTGTGAGAATAGTGAAAATACATCTCAAGCTGACTACTTTGAAAGAGAGAAAAAAAACATTCAGACATTGAGTTCTGGCATGTCGCTCAAATGAGGAGTTTCTTGTATGTTGACCCAACATACAAGATTTCTGTATTATTTATAACTAGATGCCTGGTGCACAAAATTCGTGCACGAGGGTCGGGGGGGGGGGGGCATCTCTCAGCCTGGCCTGCAACCTCTCGCAGTCTGGGAGCCCTCGGGGGATGTCTGACTGTTGGCTTTGAGCATCTACCCCCTGGTGGTCAGTGCGTGTCACAGCGACTGATCATTCTGCCATTTGGTCGATTTGCATATTAGCCTTTTATTATGTAGGATAGCTGTCATCCTTTCCACCTGCCAAAGCAACAATGAGAATTTTTATTTATTTATTTATTTATTTGCCACTAGAAAATATATATGAGGAGCTACTCTTTTGGAACAATCATAAAGGGTTGAATAATTGAATAACAGGGTTGTATTGGAGCAATATGATTTCTGCTTTTTAATGTTTTTTTATCTTTGTAAATATTAAAAGTTTATAAATGAAGTACATGTAGAGAACTAAAAGTCAACCTATTTTAGTCCTTCCAGTCACTGTTGTTATACCTGTAGTCCCGTGGAGAAGGGAGAGAAACAAAGACTTGTAGAGATGGAGTGGAGAGGCAATGGACAGAGTGGGGAATAAAGAGGTATTTCATGATCTTTTCCCATCCTGATTTCCAGACCATCTCTGACTATGTATTTAAATTTAACCCCTTTTATACTTTAGTTAGGACAAAGCATTGGCCAAGAACTGATGTTAGAAGTCTTTGATGGCAGTAGCAAGAATACATTATTATGAGTAGGCACTTGATAGTCTCATTTAAAGGATACGTAAGTGGGCACATGGAAGGGTATGTTAGTGGATACAATTCATGTGCAATTTAGCAGCTACTTACAGAATAAGGAGCTTGAGAGTTCTTGTGAAAATTGCACTTTCTATACTGCTTAGTGCAGACAGGAATAAGGAATGCTTGAAGAACACTAGAAAGACATCTGATTATTTTATTCTTCTTTTAAAAATATTTTTATTTATTTCAGAGAGGAATGGAGAGGGAGAGAGAGATAGAAACACCAATGATGGGAGAGAATCATTGATTGGCTACCTCCTGCATGCCTCCTACAAGCCAGCAACCTGGGCATGTGCCCTTGACCAGAATTGAACCAGGGACCTTTCACTTCTCAGGCCAACATTCTATCCACTGAGCCAAACCAGCTAGGGTGACATCTGATTATTTTCAAAGAAAAGAGGATGTTCACTTAATACTTGGTTTTATCACAATGCATAGTGATTATATTTGGAGAAGATGAACATGCATTATTCATATTTTTAAGTTAAAAGATGACCTCACTCAAATAGCTTAAAGGATGTAAATAACTAAGTAACTGATGAAAACACAATGTTTCCCTGAAACACAGTCTTCTACTACCATCTTAAAGAATAATAGACACAGATTTGTAGAGTGATCTACTTATTTCATACTGATATTTTTCTCACATATTTTAGTTCACAGACCAGCTTACTTTTGTCCTTGGAGAGAATACAACACAACTTTCAAAACAAGGTTTATATATGTATGCATATTTAATATATAGTATATGTAAAATAAAGTTCTTTCTCATTTATTGTATATTAACAAAGGTGTTCTTCCCCCCAAAGGGGCCCATGTTGAGTTCCAAATACTACAAATGTGTTACTCTGCATAAAATGTTACCTTATATTGACCAAAAGCATCATACTTTAGAGGAATATTGAAAACAACAGGGATTTATTTTACATCTAAGATTAGGTCTTCATTTTCATTTCTGATGGTGTTTGTAATGAAAGAGCAAAAACTGTCATTTACTTGGCCTGTCTGTAAAGCACATCTCCTGTGGACTAGGTCTTGAAGTGCTTTTCATCAGGAAGGCAACTTCACTAAAAGGGAAATAGAAATATCCAATAACTGTGCATAAGATGAGGGAAGGTACTACTGAGTGAGTAAGGGAAGATATATTTCTATATTAAAAAAAGAGCAGTCATTCCCTTTATATGACCTTAGTTTCTTAAAGGAATAAACATAGTGATGACTTGAAGAATACATAGAAATTCAGATTCAAATAATTCAAAGAACACCTGAACTGCTTTTCTTTTCTTTTCTTTACTTTTCTTTTCTTTTCTTTTCTTTTCTTTTCTTTTCTTTTCTTTTCTTCTCTTCTCTTCTCTTCTCTTCTCTCTTCTCTTCTCTTCTCTTCTCTTCTCTTCTCTTCTCTTCTCTTCTCTTCTCTTCTCTTCTCCTCTTCTCTTCTCTTCTCTTCTCTTCTCTTCTCTTCTCTTCTCTTCTCTTCTCTTCTCTTCTCTTCAGGTGTGTCTTTAAGTTGGATGTGTAAATGCTAGGAATGACTGAGTGGGATATTTCAGTTCAAGGTTGGGTTTGAGAACTAAGGATCAGGGCAAGAAAATTAGGAAAGCATCTAAAATCCTGCATATAACATGTATATAGATAATTATAATAAATGTAAATCAGATAAATTTGTCTGTTAAAAGACAAAATTTCAGATTGAAGGAAAAATGTTTTTCCTTCCATTTAGAAGAAACATAACTGAAACCTGAAAGATCAAAAGTAAAGAGATGGAAAAAGCAAGCGCATAGTAGATAAATAGTAACTAAAAGAAACCTGGGACAATAATATTAATATCAAACTAAATAGATTTTGAGTTATAGAACAATATCAGGGATAAAAAGGATAATTGTGGATAAAAGAAACAGTTTACCAGGAGACTATTCTAATATAATGGTAGAGCAAATACACTATATCATTAGGTACACTTAATAACATAGTTCCAAAATATATAAACTGAAAATGGACAGAAATGCAAGTATAAATTGATAAAGTTTACAGTCATAGTGGGAGATTTAATAGATTTCTTTTGAAACAGATAAGTAGAAAGTCACTTAAGATATGGAAGAATTGAAAAACACACTTAACAAGCTTGATCTAATTCTAATAAAGAGATAGATAGAAAGATATGGATATATCTCTGCCCTTCAAGGATGTAGTGAATACATATTCTTTCCAAGCACAGATGCAGTATTTATAAATACTAACCACAGATAAATCAAAAGTGATGTCTTAATAGATTCCAAAAAATGGCCAGCATAAAGATCATGTTCTCTGACTATAATATAATAATATTAGGTACTACTAATAAAAGAGATATAAAAATGATAATTTGAAAATCCCTCAAAAGCAACAACTCTATTTATAGGAAAACTGAGAAATAAGATGCCTAAATCTAAACGGGTGATACCATGGAAAAGCTGTTTTGTTTTTGAGTAATGGTTAAGCTCAAGGACCCGAAGGAAGGCCAAAGCGTAATAAAATCCATGTGAGATGTTACTTGGCCCTCAGAGCAACCCCGAGGTCAGTGATTCTATTTCCCGTTTTACGTATGAAGAAATTGAGGGTCAGTAACATACAGAGTCACTCAACTTACAAGTGGTGGAAGGAGAGTCCACATCAATTTTCTTTCATCCTGAAACAGAGAGGGCACATATAAAAGGAAATCACTGCTAAAGAGAAGAGATGGAATGGCTCATCCATATGGGAAACCCAAGGGTGGAGGTGTAGCTGTAGAGAAAGGAGGCAGTTCTCCTAGTAGTTAATGTGCAGAGGAGGAGCTATGTGCGACCTCTCTAAGGAGCTGGTGCTACATTTATAGCCTTTCCCAGAGGAGAGAATAGCTCTATCTCTTGTTAAAAGCATTTTATAAATTATAAATCATGTAACAAATGTTAGGTGTTACCATTAATGTCATATGTTGCCCAGAAATCCTGGTGCTTCCTGGAACCTTTATGGAAAAATTTCAGATTATTTTAGTAATAAATTTTCAAATAACATAATTTCTGCCCAAAGAACCAGCGTAAGAAATTTACTAGGAGATTTTCCTTATGCCCCGGGACTAGAGACTAAAGTAAGGTGATATACATGAAACTTTAAGTAAGACAATGATACTGTATTGTATACTTAAAAATTTGCTAAGAGGCCCTAGTGTGTTTGGCCCAGTGGATACAGCGTTGGCCTGTGGACTGAAGGGTCCTAGTTTTGATTCCCGTTAAGGGAACATACCTTGGTTGCAGGCCATTTGCCCCAGGAGGCAACAAATCAATATGTCTCCTTCACACTGATGTTTCTCTTTCTGTCTCTCTCCTCTCCACCCCACCTTCCACTCTCTCAATGGAAAAATACCCTCAGGTGAGGATTAACAAACAAACAAATTTGCTAAGAGGTAGATCTAATGTTAAATGTTCTTATCACATGCAAATAGCAAGGATAAAGAGGGTGTGAGGAAACTTTCAGAGACAAAGGAGCAGTGTCTACAGTTCTGAAGAAATGTATGACCCTCATCTATACTAATAAAAGGGTACTATGCTAATTAGGGTGGATGTCTTTCTTCTGGGCATTCATCTGGACGTACATCCGGACAAAGCCACAGTGGCTGCAAGGCTCAGGCTCAGGCAGTTGTGGGCTCAGGCAGCCTTGAGCCCCAGTGGCTGCTGCAAGGCCCAGGGCTCAGGCCTTGCAGCCACCGTGGCCAGCAGTGGCAGCAGCAGCAGGGTGATGGGGATGGCACCTTCCCTTGATCAGCCTGGTCGCCTTCCTCAGAGGGAGGCCAGACTGCGGCTTAGGCATGGGGAACGGGCCTAAGCTGTCAGTAGGACACCCCCTGAGGGCTCCCAGACTGTGAGAGAGGGCAGGCCAGGCTGAGGGTCCCCCCTCCAGTGCACAAATTTTCATGTAACGGGCCTCCAGTATAATATAATTGACCAAGTTTTTATTTATTTATAAAGGCAGCAGGTAAACATTCTTAAAGGTAAAAGAATTTATGGAATCTGATACCCATGGTCCCTTTTAAAAAGCATTACTTGACAAAAAAATAAAAAAACCAAAACCAAAAACAAAAAATCCCCAGCCAATAAAAGGATTAGTCAAGATATGGGCCTCAGAAATGGAAAAGGTGTGGTAAAGGCACATTGAATTGTGGCAGACTCCTTGAATTCAAGGAAATACGGAATTAAGACTAAGTAACTAGGTGTTTAATAGAATGGAAATGTTACATATTTTAGTGAAAAAACCCAAAACGAAACAGTAAAATACCAAGATAAATGTGGAGGTAGGAAAAAGAGGAGGAAAGAGGGAAGAAGGGAACAATTTTGACATCTCATTTTTCATAGCAGGGAGTCAGTTGATGCAATCTAAAGTTGAAACAGGAGGTTAAGAATAAGGAAAATGTAATGGTTTTAGTCTCTTAATGTACTTTTTTGTTCTTATCTAATGGAATATAATGTTTTGGGGTAAATAGTCATTCATCTGTAGTTCAGCAGTTTCCTTTTGTTTTTTCAGATTATGATATTTCTGTTAAATTCATGTAAAATTACATTTAATATTTACAGCGAAAATTATTTATAGTCCTACTGTCCTAAAATTACTTCTGTCCATCTTTGCCTGCCTGCCTGCCTGAGAGGCAGTATGGTTTAGAGCAGAGCTTTTCAATTGTGTGTATGAAAAACCTGGGATTTTATTGGAATGCAGGCCTGGGATGGAGCATGACATACCGCATTTTGAATGAGCCCCCGGTCATGCCAATGCTGTTGCTGCTTGGACCTTATTTTGAGCAGCAAGTGTGTGTAGGTGCTGGACCCAGACTACCTGTGTTGAACTTCTGGTGCCACCGCTTATTAACTATTTGATTTTGAGCAAATCATATGCCTGAATTTCCTGACCTGTCAAATGGGAATAGTAGCAGGACCCCCACATAAACTGCTTAGAACAATGCTTGACAACAAATGTTATAAACATTGGCTGTTTTCTCTAGAAACTTATTGTCTCTTAGCTTCAGTCTCACCATCTGTTGTGACAACTAGAAATAACTTAAGATGCCCTGCACAATGTATGGCATGGTATAATCAATATATGATAATTACTAATTACTAATTACTAATTAGATAATTACTAATGTTTATAGTTAATTCTGTACATTATAATACAATAGCAATTTCTTTTAATAACCCAGTTAGTCTTAATTCTACCAATTCATTTATCCATTCACTCATATTTTATTTATTCATCCTATGACTAATTCTTGAGTTTGTCCTCTGTATTAGGAGGCCCTGTTCAAGCACTAGGATTGCATCAGGAACAAGGCAGTCCTAGCAGACCTTTCGTTCTAGTGGGGGAGAAGCAACAAAGAAATAACATACAAAGCAGTAATAAGTGTTGTGAATAAAAATTAAGGCAGGACAAGGGATAGGAAATAATGCTGGAGGTGGGGAGAAGCGTTATTACAAATGGGGTGATCAGGGGAGATCTTTGCTAAAAGAACAACTGAATGGACAGCCAGATGAGGTGAGGGAGCGGGCCCTGAGTAGTTCTGGGGAAAATACTTTCCTCAGAGGTTCTTGAAGTAGGAGTTGATACAATGCAAGGAGTTGGAGCTGTACTTATATCCCCAAGACTATTTTGTAACTATCAATCTGCACTTCTCAATTATAAATGGCCGTTATTGTATTGGGAGGTCCTTAAGAAGTGTTAAGGTTGTTGGTGCCTATCCAATGTGATTCTACACTGCCAGCCTTTTAAAGTTGGTTTTCTTGTCCTTTCTCTTCAGTTGTTTTTGCTGCCTCGGGACACTGGTTTCCAATACTTTCTGGTGTTCTCCACCAAGAGCTTTGCTTGAGGGACATGACACCTATGGGGCAAAGTGCACAGACCTGTGACAGCCTTCCTTATGGAATTTGATATACCCTGAGTGGCTTAGGTTATCAGAAGTCTAACTCCTGGTTATTAACACTGGATACGACAATGAAAATATAAGTAATGCACTCTTAAGAGTCTATGGAGCTTATTTTAAAAAGATTGCTTACAGTTTTATCTCATATCAATCTGATGACAAAAATTGAGTAACACACTAATATATATGACAAATATGGCATCTGGGAATCTATCCCATATAAGATTTTTTTTTTTTTATCAAGCAGCAACTAAGTAATACAGTTTAAACAGCAGATTACTAAAAAAGGGCAGGATAATGTCAACTTAATAGATTGTTTTAATTTATTATTTCTATAAATTATTTACCTAAGGCTCAATGCTCTTTAGTCATGCTCTGCTCTACCATTATAAAACAGTACTGATTTGTTATTTGGTAAGTAGATCAATACTGTTTATATGTTAATCTTAGCACACAAATTCGAATGCTTTTAATTTTCTCTAAAGCTGTTTAAACTTTATAGCCACTTTACTAGTTCTCATTAAAAACATTGAAACAATATTACTGGGGGAAATTTCTTAACTTTATATGAGATAGTTCATAGGATACATAAAGTACTCTGGTCCAGGAGAATTTTAATTGAAAACACTTGTACAAAGGCAAATAAAAATCATGTAAATGTGCAAAGAAAGCAAAAATCATCTTACATTGCTAAACATGATGTTGTAACTTAAATACAGTCTATGGCAGAGGGCTATTTCCAGGGGGAATTTGCCTATGGAGGGATGGAGAGCGCTAGAACTGACAGTTCCAGCCTGCGTGGACCAGGCCAGGTGGGAGGGTGTGGAGCGGACTCTTTAGTTCTTGATGCTATCTAAGCCACACGCCCCACTTCTGTTTGAAGTTCCTTGAAGCTCTTCCCATCGTTCACCTCCTCTGCTGCAGGCCCCGAGCTAAATGAGATGCTGAGGTGCAGGCTCCCACCGAAAACTGGCACAGGATGCAAAACAGGATGCTGACACTTGCCCCAATGTAGGCAGATCTAGATGTCACCTGCACATGTTTCTCTATTATCTTATGGAATATATCCGTTTACTGATCTATATCCTCTTCGAGGGAGAGAGCCTGCACCAGTGTCCCACGGCCTGGGTTCAAATGGCCTTGAGCAAGTCACTGAACTATTCTTGGCCTCAGTTTCCTCACTTAAATCTAAAAAAAGATGATGTCTCATAATGTCATGAAGGTTATATGAGTTAGTAAGTATAAAGCACACTTGGACCAGTGACTGGTAGAGCAGCAAATGTGGAACATTAGCAAGTATCAGCAATGAATAGTACTAGATTGCCAACTCTTTGAGGTCAAGGACTGTACATTTAAAATTGCTATATTCACAATATCGAGCACAACACACAGCACAGGTTCAGTGTGTAGGTTGAATATATGTCACCTAATTCTGCATAACATATTTTCTGAGGGTCAAATGTTAATAACTGGCAGTAAAATTTCATGTTTTTCAGTCGGTCCATCATGTAACAAGTAGCTGTTTATAAAAGGTCAGGTAGAAAATATCAGATTAAAAAAACAAAAACCTCTAAAAGAGTGTTAGATCAAATGCTTACAGCAAAAGCTTTATTTCTTTTTAAAAATTTTTATTTATTGATTGATTTTTGAAAGAGAGAGAGAGGAAGGAGAGAGAGAAACATTGATTTGTTGTTCCACTTCTTATGCATCAGTTGGTTGATTGTTGTATGTGCCCTGACTGGGGATGGAACCTGCAACTTTGGCATATTGGGACGACACTCTCAGCAACTAAACTACTTGGCCAGGGCCTAAAAGCTTTATTTCTATGAGAGAAAATAAATATACATAGAAATGTATTTATGACTATTCTAATGACAAAACACCTAGCTCAACATTTTCCTTTCTTTTTGGCTCTTCGGTGACTGACCACTACTAAGAGCTGGAACTTTGGTCAAGTCTTTGTTTAACATCACCTTCTCCATGGACTTCATCCTGACCACCATTCTTATCCCTAGCCAAATGTGACCATTCCAGTCTCCCTCCCCCTATTCTACTTTGTCCCTCCACAGGCACAGAACACCTAATGACATTACATTCTATGTGGTTTAATACATTACTATGTTTATTATTTATCATCTGTTTTCCTCAGCTAGAATGTAAGCTACATGAGGGCAGGTATCTTTGTTTGGTTCACTAATGTATGCTAAGCGCTAGAATAGTACTTGGCCTAATAGTGCCTAGACACCCAGCAAATCTTTATTAAGTAAATGAACGGATTGATCCCATATGCGTAATTCTTTAAATTACTCCCTCTCTCTGTCATAATAATGAAAAGTCTTAAATTTTGAGAGCACAGGATTTTCTGTGCACCCTCATATGGATTCTACTATCTCTATTCCTACGTATCACTCCAGATCCCTCATATCAATTCAGCTGAGATTATACCTTCCTTAATAAAAATGAAATTAGATGGTGCTCAGATTTTATCCCCAACATAATGAGAAATACTGAAACAGCATCGGAACGCAGAGCGTTTGAAGAGAGAGTACGATTGTCCAAAGCCTTTGATGTCATCAACAAATATAGACCTTTCTGTGAGGAGCCCTGGAACACGTTCCCTTCTGATATGATGGGTCTCTGTGTGCGGAACCTGGGCCATTTCAATACATTTGCAATGAGCATATCCTTCAATGTAGGACATGGTTCTCCTTTGTGGGCCTGAATATTGAAAAGCAAATTGAAAAATTAGACTGGGTTGAATTCCTTATTTTACTGTGCTGTTTAAATGCAAGCAGCCCACTGATAAGATGGCTGCATTTTTTTCTTTAAATTTCTTCAAATTAAATATTTCAAAGTATCTTAAATGGTAATCTCCTTCCCAAATGTCACTAGTGAATTTAGGAAATACTAATGAACTATCCAGGGTGCTACCCTCTTTCTGCACAAACACCACAGTAACCTGGAGCCTAGTGTATATCCACCTCACATAAGAAGAATTCAATTTTGCCTCTATTTCTAGTTTAAGTCATATGATGGTACTATTTTTCTAAGAAAGCAAGCAATTATAAATGCCTATGATTTTACTCAGTGATTTTCAATGCAGTAAACAGGAATTTGTTATTTAACAGAGTTGACATGCTAATCCCCATCTGTGAGTTGACCTTCTGCTAATTATTTATTAATATTTTATATAAAAAGCTTTATTAATAAGGTTAAGAACAACTTTCACAGGCTTGGTTGGTACAAATGGTTCAAAAATTAATCTAGTAATTAGGAAAGGAGATACGTTGCTAGTCCATGGCTCAGAATAAAAGCTCCTAATATTGACAAAAAGAAAGAGATGATTAGGATGAATGCTCGCTTTAAAACGTCATGAGGACCTCCTGGACTGCCTGAGTCATGGTGGACAAGGTTGGGCTTATTCTTGTTTGGTGATGAAGTCAGTTCTGAGCCACCCCCCCTTCCCCCCCTTAGCAGCTCCCCTATTGTTCTGGGTTTACCAGGTACTTTGAAAAGAATTGAGCCAGATGAAATTTGGCCTGTGAAGCTTTGGGTCATTTGCTTGGGGGTTGACACTTGGTCATCATGTAACAGTAGGAATGGAGAGTTCAGGGAGAGACTCAGGCTGAGGTGGTCTGTGCCTGGGATAGAAAACTAACAATGTATTCCCAGATCTGAGGATCTCAGGGGAGATAAAAATGAAATCAGTTAAGCAGGGGAGAGATGGGGACCATAGAGGGTATTTTTGCAAAAAAATCTTGCTTCTAAAATATTTGATAAATACTTGGAATGCAAAGCCAACAGGGACTTACAATTCTTCATATAAAAAAGGAATGTGGTCCCATGAGGGAAGGGCAGGGGCATGGAGAAGAAGAGCTAAACTGGCTTATTTGGGCTTTATAACTTTTTGAAAATGACCAAGGCAGCAACTCTCAGGGTCAGTGTAGGGATAGCATCATTTTTTTTTTTTTTTTTTTTTTTTTTTTTTTTTTTTTTTTTTTTTAGGAAAGATAAGGGATAGAAACCCCCTGTTTCCTACCTATGACACAACCATCTCAACACAGAGCTCAGCATTTCCTCCCAAGTGCTCTATATTCCTTTACTAAAAATAAATCCCATTATCCCATGATAAAAAAAAATGAAACATTTAAAATGACAATAGGTCTGAGTGAATTGACACATAAGAGTGAGGAATCTTAGTTTAAAACAAAAACAAGCCTTCGCAGGCTTGGCTCAGTGGATAGAGCGTCGGCCTGCGGACTGAAGGATCACGGGTTTGATCCGGATCAGGGGCACATGCCTGGGTTGTGGGCTCTATCCCCTACGATCCCCAATAGGGGGCGTGTAGGAGGCAGCTGATCTATGATTCTCATCATTGATGTTTCTATCTCTCTCTTCCTCGCCCTTCCTCTCTGAAATCAATAAAATATATATATTAAAAAAAATAAAACAAAAACAAGCGTGGTCTCTTTTAAGGGCAAAGAGGTAGAAAGGATTGTCCAGACAAGAACTTGAAGACTTAGGGTTTGCCTAGGATTTGCATGTTTATCTGCAGATAAACATTTCTGTTGCTCTAGAGGGAAATTACAGTCAAGAACATACAAGCCATCTGATCTTGCCACTCCTCTCTCCCTGGTAGAACTAGAGACCACCAATTTGCAAAAAAAGACAATATTAGTTTTGCTATAAGGCGTAATAGCATGTTTGTTACCCCTCCCCCTCATATCTTATTATAGAGAAGAAGATGAACAACATTAGTCTGGTTTATAGGAAATACATCCTTAAGCACCTGAAGTGGGCTTGACAGTTTTCTTGGAGAGAAACAAATCCTAGAACAGGTGAAGCACTGGTCCGCAGGGGAGGCTGTGCTGAGGGTTCAGACGCTGCAGGCAAGCTCTGCTGGTGTCTCCATGAGCCTAGCTTGGCTCCTCATGAAATCTTTCTGCTTCCTCTGGCCTCTTTATAGTCTGTTGCTTAAAACACGCAGCCCTCTCTGTCCACATTCCCACCACAGGATCCTGATGTACCACTGGATGTGTGTTGGCTCATAGGAAAATAGCACATTTGCAACCCTTCAGCTATTTTCTCCTCTGCCCTGCATGACCTAGGGCAAATTTTTGTTTTCATTAAATTATAAAGAAGAGTGATTAGTGTTTCAAATAAAATAATTTGTGATTATATGTTATCTTTTTAAGTAAAAGGACCACATTTCTTTAGTTTGAATGTATAAAATGTTATTAAACCATAACTAAATATCCCTACTTTCTCAACACTTTTCAAAATATGCGTTTTATCTGCCCTTCACACACACCAATCTCATGTAATCTGCCCCAGAATTTGCAAGGATGAGGATAACAAGACTTGGAGTTGCTAATTCCACTTTTTGGCCAAATTCCAATACTGGTAGATGATGCAACTAGTCTTTAAACAGAAGACCCAGGCTCATTTGAAAGAACATTCTCTTAACCATTACATTTCTTGCCTCTGCAATAATCCTGCAAGTTGTCATCTGGTTAGGTTTGACTTCAGGAATCATGGTGAACTAAGGCTTTGAGTCTGAGACTTGTCTTCCTCATTTTGCACTGATATTGGTGGCCCTTAACTTCTGCCCACGGGCCCTAAATGTCTCTTGTGGAGGCCTACCCCCTTTCCATATCTATTGTTAATGTCCAGAGTGGCACAGCATGATAAATCTTGAAAAATAACATCAACCTAGTGCTTAGCAACAGACACAAGTCATCACTAAGAAATAATCTCCAAAGTGCTTTTTGACTGCAGCAAAATGTCAGCTTCAAAGTACACCGTGGGGCTTAATTTTATTTCTCTTGCTAAGAAAGCTGTGGCTTTTTTATACCTATTTTCATTTCTCAATAGCAATCACTAAATTTCTTGTCTGGATCTGGAAAGGCTTAATAAACTCTCTGTGTGGATGTGAGCCTGTGGGGGTGTGCACAGTGGGAGGTGGGGAAGGGTATGGAATGGGCTGGATTCCAGTTGCTTCATACAACACAGGGTCACATGTTGAGCTACCCAATATCTTATATTTTGCTTTTAGATTTTATTTTTATCTTAACTATGCAGCTTGAGTTAACTCTTGAAGAGAATGCTTACAATGAATTCTGCCTACTATGATTGCCTTCCTTATGTTTTGCTAATTATTTTGACCTTGGGAAACAATGTCTTTCAAGTACACTATAAATCTAAAGGTTTTTTGGCCTTCTTGGTTTCTTTTCCCATTCTATATTCCTTATCAGAGGCCCGGTGCACGAAATTTGTGCACAGAGGTCCCTCAGCCCTGCCTGCACCCTCTCCAATCTGGGACTTCTCAGACATCCCTCTTGCAATCTGGGACCGCTGGCTCCTAACTGCTCACTTGCTTGCCTGCCTGATCACCCCTAACCACTCTGCCTGCCTGCCTGCCTGATCACCCCTAACTGCTCCCTTGCCTGCCTGATCACCCCTAACCACCTCTGCCTGCCTGCCTGCCTGATGCCCCTAACTGCTCTCCCCTGCTGGCCTGATTGCCCCTAACTGCCTCTGCCTTGGCCCCCGCCACCGTGGCTTTGTCCAGAAGATGTCCAGTCTATCTGGCCTAATTAGCATATTACCCTTTTATTAGTATAGGTAGTTTTCACTGTTAGGTAAACACTGTGCATTTTAGTTTCATGATTAGTTGAGAACTTTGATGATAGCAGATAATTTCCAATAATTTGTGCCAATGAGGAAACACTGTAGAATCCATTTTTTACTGTAAGTTTGGATGTATCTATGAAACTGCTGCATGTCTTTTCAAAGAAGCCAGAGAACATTAATGCATGATTTCCCCAGGGGCCTTTTCTCTTAAAAGACTGGCTGAAAAATACCCTTGGACTGAGACAAACATAGCAAAATTTTTTTGTTCATTCCTGAGATTATAGACTGAATAATGTTCATTTACCAAAATAAAATATTTCCCCTGATATGTAACATTCAAAGTTTAATATCCTTTTAAGGTAAACTTTATGTACAGAGAAATGAACTGACCTTCAGTGTGCAAGTCCATGAGTTTTGATAAATGACCCCAATGACAATCAAGATGCTGAACATTTCTGTCACTCCAGAAGGTTCTCTCGTGCTCATTTCCAATCACCTTTCAACGTCGTAGGCAAGCCCTGCTCTGTGTCCAGTCACTGGCGGTTGAATTTGACTTTCATGTAAGTGAAATTTTATAATGCATACTCGGTATCTGGCTTCTTTTGCTAAATATAAAGATTTGAGGTTCATTCACATTGTTATGTGTCTCAGTAGTTAATTAAAAAACTTTTTTGAATAGTGTTTCATTGTATAAATACACCACCATTTGTTTATCTGGTCTGCTGTTGGTAGGCATTTGGATTATTTGCAGTTCTTGGTTGTTATGTAAAAAGTTGGTTGAGTAGGTCTTTTGGAAGTGCCGACATTTTTTTGTGAACATATGTTTTCATTTCTCTTAGGTAAATATGTAGGTGTGGAACTGCTGTGTCAGAGGGTAGGTGAATACTTGGTTCTGTATGAGTAACTGCTAAATGTAACTTCAAAAGAAACTAACAGACATAATGCCTTTTAATTTTTCTTAGTTTAATAACTGAGTCTCTAAAAATAGGTAAATTTAATTTAATTGGTATACTATAACATAATAGACTTAAATTTTAATTCAAATGCAAGGCAAAATATTGTCAATTTTCTTGGGGTGCCTATGAAATATGCTGCATTCCTACAGAACATGTCTGGAGCTGTAACCAGACATATACTAGACCTTCTCATTTTATTCTCCATGTCACTTTATCTCTATTTCACATTTCTTGTTTGAAAGAGAAGTCTGAGGAGTGATTGTTTAATACTTTTAGTTTTATTTATTTTAATCTGATTTGCTCTTAACTCATTTGTATGGGTCACTTAGGCTAGGCTATGCTGCAGAAACATTTAAATCCGAAACTCTTTGTGGCTTTAAACATGAAGTTTACTTCTCGTTCATGCAGTGATGGCCCACCAATTCTGCAGAACATCTGCCTTCCATGCTGGTATCCATGAATCTAGCTTGTCTACATTTTGTGGCTTCACTCTTTCAACATGGGGATTCAAGGCTTGCATAGCAGGGGGAGAGAGTGTAT
Source organism: Myotis nattereri (assembly GCF_964212035.1). Classification (NCBI taxonomy): domain Eukaryota; kingdom Metazoa; phylum Chordata; class Mammalia; order Chiroptera; family Vespertilionidae; genus Myotis; species Myotis nattereri. The sequence goes on from NC_138085.1 coordinate 63,075,725, forward strand.
GGAGAACTTATGCCTGTGTTTAAGTCCTGCAGACCAGAAGGAGTACATAACTTCTACTAATAGCTCATTAGCCAGAAATAATCACATTGGCCACAAACTAATTTCAAAGGAGATGGTAAAATGTAGAGGAACACTTGAAATAATCATTGAATAATATTGACCTTTGCAAAACCTCTGCATTTTTAGTTTCTATTTCTGTATTAAGTTATAAATTTATATTGCCGTATAAACACATTAGTAATATAAAATAATATATGAGCTTAATAAATAGTTACAAGAATTCTTTCATATAATCACCACCCTGGTTAAGAACTTTATTAGCACTCCTAAGCATACCATTTGCTTCTCCTCATCATAGTTTTCCCACCCCAAAGGGAACCATGATCTTGAATTTTATGATAAACTATTTCCTTATTATTCTTCTTTAAAAAATATATCTTATTGATTTTTTACAGAGAGCAATGGAGAGGGATAGAGTTAGAAACATCGATGAGAGAGAAACATCGATCAGCTGCCTCCTGCACACTCCCTACTGGGTATGTGCCTGCAACCAAGGTACATGCCCTTGACCTGAATTGAACCTGGGACCCTTGAGTCTGCAGGCCAATGCTCTATCCACTGAGCCAAACCAGTTAGGGCCCTTACTATTCTTTATAGTTTTCCACTTATAAATGCATCCCTAAATAATATAGTTTGGTTTTGCCTGTTTTAGACTACATATACTGGATTTGCTTATGTCATACAATTCACCTATGTTCTTGTATGTAGTTGTAATTTATAATCTACAGATGGATAGTTTCCAGATTATTATTTTTTTGTATTATGAATAAGGCTGCTATAACCATTGTTGTATAGTGCACAAGAATACACAAGCAGGAGTTCCTCTTGTGCATTTATACATTCATGGAAAAATTGGATCCTCATGTCAGAGGTATTTTCCATTCTAGTAGAGAATGCCAAACATTTCTAAAGTGTATGTATCAACTCTTCCCAGCTGTCTATGAGATTAAATTTCCTTGTCAGATTGGACATTGCGTTCTGGTGTATAATGGCTCTTACCCTGATTTTAATTTTTACCTCACTGAAAATTAGTAATATGCAACACTTTTGATGTGTTAATTGGCTGTGTTTCCTTTGAAGTGCCTGCTCAAGTCTTGTCTATTTTCTAAAAAGTGGGTTATCTTTTTAATTGACCTAGCACCGTGGTCGGCAAACTGCGGCTCGCGAGCCACATGCAGCTCTTTGGCCCCTTGAGTGTGGCTCTTCCTAAGCCTTAGGAGCACCCTAATTAAGTTAATAACAATGGACCTATGTATATAGTTTAAGTTTAAAAAATTTGGCTCGCAAAAGAAATTTCAATCGTTGTCCTGTTGATATTTGGCTCTGTTGACTAATGAGTTTGCCAACCACTGCCCTAGCAGTTTAACAAAATTAAAAATAATTAGAATCCCTTCTAGATATATGCTCTGTGTTCTTTTAAATCTTTAAATACAGTAAATATGTTTATTTAACTATTTTACCTGATTATTCTAACATTTGCTGTCTAAGTGGATCTGATCCTTCTTGTTTCGACGGACCGTTGCTCATGGTGGGCTGATTCCTCGTGTGCTTTTGATTTTTTACGTTGTGCGTTCATGTTCCTTTTGAGTTTACCTGTGATACTTCTCTCAGTTTTGGTTTTAAGGTGTTTTCTTCCAGAGCGCTTGAGTTTACCTCTGTGTGGAGCCAAGGTACACTACTAATTCATAACCATTTTAAGTAATTAGAGCCGCAGAAGCAAGTAATAAGATTTCAGCCCCAATCCAATTGAGATTATGCTTCTGTTTAAGAATTTTCAGAAGAGATGGTATTTCCTCCTATTCTCAGAGCTAATGGAAATAAGCAAATATTTATTTCCTCCTGTGCAGTATAGAATCTTTAAAATATTTCAATCCTTCCTCCCTTCCTCCCTTCCTCCCTTCCTCCCTTCCTCCCTTCCTTTCAAATATATTTGTATTGATTTCAGAGAGAGAGAGATAGAAACATCAGTGATGAGAGAGAATCATTGATCAGCTGCCTCCTGCATGCCCCCTAATGGGATGGAGCCTGTAACCCGGGTATATGTCCTGGACTGGAATTGAACCCCGGGACCATTCAGTCCGCAGAGCAACACTCTATCCACTGAGCCAAATCAGCCAGGGCTCAGTTTGTTCTTTCAGTGAGATATCAGCTCTCGGGGGTTTTATTTTTCTGTGAGAGTCTCTGATCCAACTTCCCACTTGGTGTAGTCCCTCGCTTTGTCCCTGCCCTTTAGTCGTATAGCCTGAGAAGCATGAAGTCACAGGCCTCTGAGGATCGGCAGATGTTCCCCTGGCAGATACCAACATCTGCATTTTGTTCCCTCTCTGGATTCTGGTTGTTGTCATTTTTGGCCTGAGGATTACTCTCAATTTCTTATCAGTTCTTCTATGTAGTTATAGAGGTTCCCTTCCCTTCCCTTCCCTTCCCTTCCCTTCCCTTCCCTTCCCTTCCCTTCCCTTCCCTTCCCTTCCCTTCCCTTCCCTTCCCTTTACTTTCTCTGCTTTTTATTCCCCTACTGTATCCAGCTGTTAAAAATATCCTCTACTATGAGGTTTTTTCATGATACCTGATGCCTCATAATATTGAAAAGAGATAAAGTAGTTTATTTCTTAAATAAGCTGTAGATGCAAAACAATCATAAAATACTACTTTCCCTTATTTTATGCTATTTTTTTGAATGGGATGGAAATTGTTGGGGTTAATCTTCACAGATTAGAAATATCCATGTGAGTGGCCTTATAGGCCAGAGGAGGAAATATTTGAAAACTAATAATAGATAATGAGGGAAGCTGGTTGAGGGGATGGTATCCTCAAATTGCACTGCTTCCTCTTAGCTGCTGTTAAGTGGCACTAAGAAGGGAAAATATTTTGATTATTATTGAAAGTAAGTTCACGAACTGACTGCTTAATCACATCAGTGATTGAGGAAAGTAGAATTCATTTTCTTTGGAAATAGTGCATCTAACATATTATTTGAGGTCAATTTAACAAATAATAACATGTACACAATTCCCTTCAGACACTGTTGACTGACAAATGAATGTTGATTTACTAGTACAGTGGGTCCCTAAGTTATATAATTTAACACCGTATCAGAATTATTGGTCTGAAAAATTTTTATTATTAATGCAAAATTATCAGTTCTGATTTTTATGTTTTCAGCCACCAGTTGAAATTTATTCTGATCTTGAAAACAACACATAAATAAATAAAATTCTTCATATTTCCATCTGAACAAAAGCATGTCAAGAGAGATTATTGTTAATAATTATGAAGCACATTTTTGGATTTCCAGATGCAATTGCTAAAAGATAATTATTATATTGTCATTTTTATTGTTCTTTTACCAATTTCTGTTGTCTATAATATATAATTTAAATATTTAATGTAAAAGAATGTTAAACAATTTTGTAGAAGTGGTAGATAAGTATGCAAACCTTGTTATGTAATAACACTTTCATTGACAGGTTAAAAATGATTAGGCTTGCAGCTTAATAGCAAATACTCTTTTATTAAAGAATAATGAATTTTAGTATATTTTAATAATATCATTTTTAGTTCCTCATGCACAAAATTAAAATTTAAATACAACGTTTACTTTGGAACTTGAGTTTAATCTATAAAACATACATGTGGTATTGTTAAATTTATTAGATACTTTAACTATTGTTTTTGGCTGTTGTACAACCTCATAATTAGGCAGTGCTGACTTGAGTACATTATTTTACAGATTTTATGGGTAGCACTATCCCTTAAAGAATTTTTTTCCTATTAAAAAGTTAAATGAGTGAAAATGGATGCTGATATTTATTTTAAAACACCCAAGAAAGCAAAATTGTCTCTTGAGTGAGTTTTAAAATGAAACTATAAGTTTTTATTACTGGTTTATACTACTTAGGCCAGGACAAAATGTTTAATGATAGAATTTATATAACCAGTGGAAGGGACATTGATAGGAGTTTTACTTCCCAAGGAATATTAAATGAGAACAACATCTCCCACTGTTTAAATATATTCTAAGATCCACTTTAAAAAATAAATGCAGCCCTGGCTGGCTTGGCTCAGTGGATAGAGCATCGGCCTTCAGACTGAAGGGTCCCAGGTTCAATTCCCATCAAGGGCACATGCCTGGGTTGCGGGCCAATCCCCAGTAGGGAGTGTGCAGGAGGCAGCCGATCAATGATTCTCTCTCATCATTGATGTTTCTCTCTCCCTCTCCCTTCCTTTCTGAAATCAATAAAAATATATTTAAAAATAAATAAACTTAAAACTTTCCATTATAAACTTAAATATTAAAAAAAATGCATTGAACAGTATTCCTCTGTGGCAGAGCGCTATTTTTTTATCAAAGATTCTTCTATTCTTTTTTAGAAATAACGCCCTCCACCCCTATAGCTTGGGCACACAGGCAAAAATTTGATCACCTTTTCCATCCTTCATGAGATCCAGACATGGGCTACAATCAATCATGTTTCAGCCACAAAGGTGTGAGTGGAAGTGCTGTGTGGAATATTCATTCCCCGGCAGTGGTTCTCAACCTGTGGGTCGCGAACAATGAAAATACATCCTACATATTAGATATTTACATTACGATTCATAACAGCAGCAAAATTACAGTTATGAAGTAGCAACGAAAATAATTTTATGGTTGGGTCACAACATGAGGAACTGTATTAAAGGGTTGCGGCATTAGGAAGGTTGAGAACCACTAAAGGAAGTTTCTTGCCCTTTATTTTTCTTCTTCCGTGTCTGACAATCTGGAACATGTAGCTAGGATATCGCAGAGCTAGTTCCAATCATGCAGAATAAGGTGGCACCCTAAGGGACAGCAAAACAAGAGAGAAGAATCTGGGTCCTTGGAGATCTTATGGGGCTGAACTTGCCTCTCCACCTGCCAATCTTATACCGGGAACACCTAGGATTCTAGATTGTTAGATAAGAACAAAAGGAACTTCTGTCTTGACTGAGGCTTATAAATGTAGCTGGTTATTCTATGTCCTAATATATGTAAAAATAAGCTAATACAACTTCTATATCCATGCTGTTAGATATCATAGGCATCAGCCCTGTGACTATTGAGCACTTTAAATGTGGATAATAAGATTGAGGAACTGAATTTTAATTTATTTAAATTTAAATGGTGCTTGTAGTTAGTGGGTACCACAGTGGACAACACCACTTTAAATGCTTAGATATTATTTATGCAACGAATACACTAAAACATAAATTTTATCAGGTTAAAATTTTAGCGACAAACACATTGATTAGAAAAATATTAATCCAGTTATTCTAAATATTTATAAAATTTAAATATTTATATATTTTAAAATGAGTTTTGAATACCTTAAAATCAGGAAAAAAAGCGCAAAAATTATCTTGCAAATTCCCTTGTTCTTTTTGATGCAAGGGAATGTGCGTGAAAGTTGATGATGAGCAAACGCTTTGAGTTCAGTTACTTCTAATGACAGGAATAGGAAATATATCTATATTTCTATTTAAGGCCTTGGGTTCATGTTGACTTTTTCCTATTTTAACAACTAATTATTAAGTTCTGTAAACTTTAAGTCTAACATAAACTTTTTCTTTACAATATGCCATTTAGATTTTTAACCTCCCTTCCAATATAAAAATGTACTCTCTTTTTATTAAAAAATGCCTCATTTGTCATCATTTTGAACGGAGGTAGAAGGAAGGGATTTAACTTGAGGAATCACAGAATGTTTGACTGCTAGGGTCTTTCAAGATTATTAGTGTGTTCTTTTCAGTTTACAGGTAAAACAATAGAATGTTCAAATAGAGTGGACACTTTGCCCCAAGTCAAGCATATCAAACTCAAAGGCTAACATGGGCCAAATAAATGAGGCATGTGGCCTGTGGCCCACGAGTTTGACATGCTTTCCCTAAGTTGTATGTATATGTATATGTGCATGTGTACACACACACACACACACACACACACACACACCTTCTAAAAGTCATATCCCCTTGGAGCTGGGCTTTGGTGAGTTCCCTATAAAGTATTTGAGGATTCTCAGACACAGTTGGAGGTGGATCAGAACATCTTAGGATCTGGTTTAGGATTGATCCTTTTCCCTTAAGAGATTCCTCAGAGGCCATACCTGAGGGTAGGAGTTTAATCAGACTTCTCTCAGACCAACCTCAATCAATTCAAGAGATTACTATCAAGCCACTCCATATTTAGAATGGGAAAAAATGTGATGCCACAGGGACAGTCCAAGTCTTGGGTTACTCTCAGCTCATACAATCTGTGTGTCTGCCATGATGTGCTGTAATTCAAGAAACTTTCAAGGTAAATGGCCTGCCTATGCTGGAATTACAGCATATAAAATTAAGCAAATCCATAGATAATCTGAGAATCTTGGAAATCATCTAGTTCAATTTCCTTATTTACAGAACAGTAAAACAGATATGGTTTAAGTTTTCTAAGATATGAAATTATTGTGGCATCAGAATAAAGAGCGAGCAATTTGTTCTGCTAACATTTTTAAGAGTTAGAAGAAAAATAATCACCACTGTACTTTAATTTGGCATAAAACAGTTTTCTGATTAAAGTGTTTTTGGAATGCTAGAGTTAAAACTTTCTACATAATATTTTAAGCCAATTTAATTTCAAATAGAAGTCAGATAAACATAACCAGTGTGCTACATTTCATTAAAAACACATTTTGTAATTTTGCTACGCAGCGGAGGCTGAGGGTGAACATTCATTATCATTACCATCTTACATCTAATGAGACAGATTTAACATAATAATCTAAAATTGTAAGACTGTTATTCCTCATCCCATAGAAGCTTTTCTTTGATTGTATTTTCTTGTTTCTTTCTTTTTTTTTTTTAATTGTACTTTCTTGCATTTTTTTTTTTTCCGGAAAGGCTACATAACTAAGAGCACCAGGGTAAAAAATGTTACTAGGCTTAAAAACATTTTTTGCAGCTATTAGAAATTAACACTATAGTTAATCATGAAGCATAATAACATAATCTTAGTGAAGTTAATAAGATCCATATATGTTTCTGTAATGAATAATAAAGTCATTAAGAGTGGTGTTTTGTACACATACATGATTTTTGCAATATTATTAAAAACTCACAAAAATATAATAGTAGTCAATCCTTTTACTTTAAAAATTACATTCTTAAATGCAAAGACTACGATGAGAGATTAAAGCATACTTTTAAAAGATGTTGTAAAAAGCTATCACGGAGTCAAGGAAGTAATTTGATAAAGACAATAGTCGACTATAAGTAGAAACTATTTAGCTCCTGGAATAAAGCCCTGCAAACAGACAGCTACGTGGCTACATTTTATAGGCTTTTCTGGGCTATTAGCTTAGAATATATTGATTTATGCAAAAGAATTAGTAACCTTAACTATTTCTTGGAGGAAATGAACAATTATTTTACATTAAAACTTAAGAAAATACTAAGTTCATTTAAATTCATGGTACTGCCTTGGTAATTTTCATTGCACTAATTTTCAGATCTAAAGACTCATTCCTGAAATCCCCTTGTCTGGCACTTCTCTCTCAGCAAAATCTAATCGGGTGGAATTTCACTGAAGTCTCATGTCATAATGATTTCTCTCCTTTTTTCAGTTGGGGAAGATTTTTTTTCTTAACCTACTTTAAAGCAGTCAGGAAAGTTAAGTGCTGAAAGCATATCTAATGGTGTAGTGCAGTGGTTCCCAAACTTATTTGGCCTACTGCCCCCTTTCCAGAAAAAATATTACTCAGCGCCCCCTGGAAATTAATTTTTTTAAAATTTTAATAGCAATTAAACAGAAAGATATATGTATTAATGTTTCTACCTTTTTCGTAAAATATAGTAAAGGTGTAAATTAGAAACATTGAAGTTTGAAATTATCAAACTGTTTATTAAACTCAGAATAGAAAGGTAATACAAAAAAAGTTAAAACAAATGCACCTGTGGCCATCACCGCCCCCCTGAATCGCTGCAGCGCCCCCCAGGGGGCGGTAGCGCCCACTTTGGGAATCACTGGTGTAGTGTTACTAGTATTAGTTTTGCAGAATAAGTTGTTTTCTTAAGTTATGTACAACTATTTATTGTAAATTTATTGTGAGGGGAGATAGGTGTCACCATAACTTTAATGTGTGAAGAAACCATCTATCTTTATTTTATAATTGATGTTGTTTGCCTCGGGGCCTTATGTTCACACAGGGAAAGAAAAACTTGATTGTCAATTTAAATAAATTTCATTTTGCTCCAGTTTACACAATTTAAAGAAAAAAGGATTGGCAAGTAGTTCATGTCTTTTCTTCCCTCGTTTCTCAGCTTTTCCAAGATGTTTTTCAACTTGAGAAATAGAGAAGAGCCCATTCCCAGGTGTTGTTGAAAGTGAACACCATGCACATTTGTTGTCATTCCATTGAGGTCAAATCCTATTTTCCTTGCTGTATTTACCCTTTCCTAGCTGGGGGCGGAAAATGCTAAAGAATTGCAAGGAAAGAAACCAAATATCAAAGGATACTTAAAAAATATTCTCATTACATTCTCCTTCATAATACCCCTGGGATTTCATGGAATACTACCCTTATCCTATCTAATAAATAAAATAGTAATATGTAAATTAATCATCACTCTGTGACAAAAGATGGCAGCACCCATAGCCACAAAGATGGTGCCAGCTGGAGCCATGGAGCCGGCCGGAGCCGGTGGGACGTGTGGCTTCCTTTGGGCGGGATGCTTGGCTTCCTTCGTAGCCCTAGCAATGAAGGAAGCCAAGCCTCCCACAAGCCCCGACCGGCCACCGAGGGCCGGCCTCTGGGTGGTGGCCACAGAGCTGGCCAGTGCAGGCGGGAGGTGGCTCCAGCCCGGAGCGAAGGTGGAAGGCAGCAGCCAGAGCAAAGGCCTGCGTCCCGGGTGCGGGAGGGAAGCCAGTGCCGGCAGCCAGGGGAAGGAAAGCCGATTCTTGCATGAATCTTCATGCACTGGGCCTCTAGTTTTAGAAATAAAAAGCCAGTGAGAGAAATAAAGATCAGGAGGATACAAGTAACTCTGGGTTTCCCTGCTGTAGAAACATATCAATCAGGTATATTAAATGGAGCCCTCACATTGTGCTTGGAGTTTTGGGAGCACTAACAAAACCTAAGACATTGGCCCCTATCCTTAGGAACTTACCATCTAGTTAGGGAGCTGTGCCATTGATTAAAGATGGCAAATAGGTGTTCAATGAATCAGCACTATCATAGTTCATAGACAGAGGGTTGATTCAGACTGGGCTGGTGAAAGGACATTTCATGGAGTGGGTGAAATGTAAGCTGAGCTTAGAAGTATGGACATGATTCATGCTGATGGCATGCAAGGAGGATGGTTGTCCAAGGGAAGGACATGACTGTAATGTATGGAATAGGAAGACAAAAGTTTATTTGAAAAATTATTTTTATTTAATTAATCAACAATATAATAAATATGTAATAAGACTAATTAATAAACCGATCACATAATATAATTACTAAAATTCTGTGGCACACCGAAAAAATGTATTTTTTGCTGATCTGAAAAAAAAGTGTACTTTTGAGTCATTCACACCAGATAGCTATTGTGTTGGTTGTTGTCATTTTTTTTTAATTTTATTTGACAACCTAAGGGAAAAGAAGTCAGTACCCTTGACTAAATAGTCAGATATTGTGTGTTTTAAGAATTCTTGCAGCACACTGGTTGAAAATCGCTGGCTTAGGGAGTAATCTGCTTATTGATTCCAAAGAAGTTGTGATATATTCCCTAATTTCTGGGGGTTAAAAACCACTCAGGATCAAACTTTTTTCAGTTATAGATGTATTTTTTTTTTCAGTTTTTGAGAATAATTCTGGTGGAATTGAAATTCTGAGAACAATTCACTCTAAATGCTCCTGACTCTTATTTAACTTAATTGAAGGACAATAATAGTTCGTAGCTCTTTTCCAGTTTACCCAACAACTACATTCAAAGCACTCAGAAAAGGATTTTCCAAGTGGTGAGTCCATGAAAAAAATACCCTGCATATAAGCATTTGTATACAAATATGCACATCTACATACCCATAGGATCATGTAGGGATACCGAGAAGGTAACTACATATCACGTCCTTAATAATTTAGAGCCTAAGGAAAAAAATTCTTCCTTTATCATTTATGTCACAATCTTTTTGGTGGATATTGAAAAAGATAAATGTATTTTCAAAGGGTTTTATCAGTTGGGCTCTTATTGACATTAGAGAGAAAACAGGATTAACATTTCAGAAGGGATTTAGATTAACCAGGGGTAGGAATTACTTTAAGAGATCAACCGAAGGACTTGTATACATGTATATAAGCCAAACCAATGGACATGGACAACAGGGGGATGGGAGCATGAGTTTGTGTGTGGGGGGGAGGTTGGGGGTTAATGGGGGGATGAGGACACATCTGTAATACCTTAACTAATAATAAAAAAAAAAGAAAAAGAAAAAGAAAAAAAAAGAATTTTCATATATTAGTCACTAGAACTAGCTATTGTTCAAGAAAATAGAATCTCCACTGGACATTTTTAAGAATAGCAGGTTTCTATGTAAATGATGTTTTGAAAAACATCACTTACATTGAAATCTAGGGGAATGAATTAGATGATCCTCAGATAGTTTATACTATCTTAGTTTATGTTAGTTATACTAACATAAGTATAGATTTTTTTGATACACTGAATATTTTCATTACAAATCAGGACTTTGTTCATAACAACCATCACCTTCGTATTGCAATAATAATTAATTGAAAAAATTAGGAATTGTCCTAATAGGACTCTGATCATTATTCAAACATAGTTCCTTCCTATTTAGAGGAGAAAAGCATTTGAGAATTATTTTTACTACAAACATAATTTCCACAAACAAATCATTCTGAGTGATTCCTTTGAAAACATAAAGAATGTCATTGAATAAATAGATAATAGGAATTAAAAAATATATCTATTTTTCCCAACTGCTGTATAATTAACTTTTGCTTATTCACATTAACAAATAAGTTAAGTGGCAGCCTTATATCATTTAGATGAGAATTTGGAATGCATTGAATTATTTTATTTGCAGGATCATGTTTATCTTCCTCTTGGATTTGCTCAGAAGAGAATTAAAATTAGCTTTTATTTCCTAGGTATATGGTTACTCTTATCTGAGAGAAATAACTTAGAAGCATGCCAAACAACAGGGGAGAATTAACAGTTGAATTAAAAAATCATCTCTGCATAATGAAGCATCTTGTTTATGGGACTCAGTGGCAGACTTTTGTGCCTTGTTTTGTGAGCCTTGTTAAGGTGTTAATTTCAGGACTTTTAAAATTCCAGTAATAATTGCAGAGTAGGCATTTTGCATTGGACAAGTAACAACTGCTGGTTTGGGTTAGAATGTCCCACAGTTCGCAAGAACTCTTTATGCCTGTGTTTTACCTTTGATTCTTCCTTCTTTTTTTTTTTTCTTCTTCTCTCCATTCCTTCTTATTATTCTCTCAGGCTAATTTTACCTACCTTTTTAAACCTGATAATTGCTTGAACCTTTCAAGTTTACAAAATAGAGTCTTACAGAAAAGGTTCTAAGAAAGGAGAGATGTGAACAATTGAACTTTAAATAATTCCCTCATAATTACTTAGGTGAAAACACTTCCGTTACATAGATTTCAATGAACACATTCCAGAGGTCTTTCTTTCAAGGTACTCTTGGTACCTATGCTTGGTAAAAAGTATTACCGTTTCTCTTGTGACACGAAATGCTTGGCATTTCCCATTTGTTAGGAATCCATGATGCAATAGACAGTGATCAAAAGGCCTTAGGAAGGCATAGCTTCCTATCTAGTATTGGCCATAGACTTCCTCCAAACAGCACCTTGAGTACCAAACCATACCATGCTTCCTCACAGTACACATCCTATTCTAAATCCATTCGATGGGCTGGAAAATAAAATAAAGACCAGTCATAATAACAAGACAAGTCACTGCCATTATGCTCTGTCTACTTGGTTCCAAGACATTAAATTTTTACATTTTAGATTTTATAAGATTGGGATGTATCTTAAAATTGATATGTACACTCGTTTTGGTAGGCCCCTTTTTAAAATCTGAAAATCTATTATTAAATGAATGTTTCCATTATTATCCATGGAACCTTAAAGTTGAAGAAATTTGTCATCTTTTGATTTGGAAGCGAGAAGAAAGCAAACAAGCAAAAACAAACGGTCCTCTTAGAAGTTTCAAGCGCTGTATGGGCAGGACTAGAGAATAGTGTCATGATCTACGTACAACTTCAGCTGAGATACACAGAGAAATTGGTTGCGCAAGAAACTATATTTTCTCAATTTAATTAGCATTTATTAGATGCCAGCCATATGCCAGGTACCGTGCTAGGCACCAGTCTTATAAAGATGAATAAGATGAAGTCTGCTTATTCTGAAATTTAGCTTAAGTTTTTAGTTTAAAAAATTGTCTCCATTTTTTTACTATGTAATATCACTATATAGCAAATGAAAGACACATTTAAAAAATCTGAAAGAACATAGCAAAAGCAATTTAATGGGGCATAAAAAATGCAAATCAACTATGTGGTGGCTCTTTAACCTGAAATCAGAGTCATGAGTTTAACAGTAATGGATTTATGACTCATTAGGACTAAGAGACATTGTAATTTCAAAAGAAACATGAGATTTAGGTGACAGTTTAAAAGGCATTAAATTACTATGTTCAACCTTGTATTTCACAAATCTTTAAAAGGGCAACAAAAATATTTGTGGCAATGAGACTTGCTCCATTTTTCTTATTCGTAATAACTTATAATTGCCATTGTGATAGTGAATTAAATTTAAGGTTATTAAAGTAAAAGACTTCAAAAGGATTTTAAAAGACTGTTCTTACAGACTCTATTCTATGTATTCAAAACCTGCTTATCATTGCCCTTTCTTTTTCCTGTTTAGAGTGTTTGCTTTAATGAAAGGTCTTGTTAATAACCATGAGTTATGAGGAAATGCAGGCTCTAACAGTGATACTTGATAAGGTAAATTTTAAGAGACAATTCAATTTATTGAAAGTATAGGTTGAGAATATTAAAAAGTGACCCCTTTTTTCCTTTCTTCCTCCCTCCCTCCCTCCCTTCCTTCCTTCCTTCCTTCCTTCCTTCCTTCCTTCCTTCCTTCCTTCCTTCCTTCCTACCTTTTTTTTTTTCTTCCCATCTTCAACCTGGGCTAGTGAGAGAGCCCAGGGATAGAGTGAGGGGTGGGACTGTTGGATCAGTGAGTGGCTCAATGGTAATACATAGGCATCCAACTATGAGAGACAAGACGCCACGGGAAGAGTTGACAATGTGTACAGAGGGTTTCTTGGAGGCTGACTCCTAGAAGGAGCCTCTGCCCACTGCCTGTACTTACACAGGATAATTTGGGGCTGAACCAAGGTCAAATCTGCAAAGTTTCACATTATCCTTGAATTTACTATGATGTGTATTAGGAGACCACTGGCTACTACTTGTAGTTCCATGATTTTCCAAGAAGAGGACTGGTTCTCCATTTGCCATTAGGTTATTGTCTGGGCCAGGATGATACTTTTCCATTAGCTTACACACAGGAAGAAGCAAGTCTTCCTCAGAGACAGGCGAGGTGGGTGACCTGGGGATGTATTCATCCTGTCGATGGCAGCAGGAAACAGGTGGCGCAGCTATATTGTGCTGGTTTCTCTCTAATGATGTTATAGGGAAGATCCTAATGTCATATCTTGAAGTAATGCAGTGGAGCCAAGAGTTTACATTTCGGGTGATCATATTAAAGGAGGTATGAAGAAGGTAGGAGAGAGATAGCAGTGCCCGTCTTTGTCTCAAATGCTAGCATTTTTTTGAGTCTGGAGTCAATGGACCCTTGTATTCTAAACACCTTGTAAAGCATAAAAGGTTTTGATGAAGATCAGGTTAAATTCTCTTTTGCTTTTCTCCCCCTTTCAAGCTTGTGTAAGGCAAGGGAAGTAAAGGCAAAAATAAATGAATGGGACCATGTCAAACTAAAACGCTTCTGCACAGCAAAAGAAACTGTCAACAAAACAAAAGGGCAATCAACCAAACGGGAGAAGATATTTGCAAACAACAGCTCCTCCATAGGCTAATATCCAAAATATATAAAGAACTCATGCAACTGAACACCAAATAAACAATCCAATTAAAAATGGGCAGCGGACCGGAACAGACACTTCTCCCAAGAAGACGTACAAATAGTCAACAGATATATGAAAAGATGCTCAACTTCACTAGCTTTCAGGGAAATGCAAATAAAAACTACAATGGGATACCACCTCATATCTGTTAGAATGGCTATTATAACAAGACAAGTAATGACAAGTTGGGGAGGTTGTGGAGAAAGAGGAACTGTTCTTCACTGCTGGTGGGAATGCAAACTGGTACAGTCACAGTGGAAAACATTCTGGCGATTACTAAAAAAATTAAGAATGGAGTTACCAAATGACCCAGCAATCCCTCTTCTGGGTATCTACCCGAAACATTTGAAAACGTTTATTTGTGAATATATATGTACCCCTATGTTCATTGCAGCATTTTTCATGGTGGTCAAGACATGGAAACAACCAAAGTGTCATTTGACATAAATGGATAAATGGTGATATATGGTGATGGAAGATGACTTGATTTTGATCTAATATACAGATCATGTATCATAGAACTGTACACTTTAAACCTATATAATCTTATTAACCAATGTCACCCCAATAAACTTAATTTAAAAATAAAAAAATAAGATGGAGTAAAAGCAATTGCACTTTGTAGATATAAAATGCCTTTTGAAATATGTATTTCTTTACTTTTATGACTATGCTCTTGGTTAGAAAATGGTTGCAATAATACATCGGAAATGTAATATGTTTTAAAGGAGATTTCATTGTTGTACTAAAACTTCCAATAGAATTTTGGGCTTTATTCCTGGAAGATACAGTAGTGATCAACCAAGAAAAATGAGGTCCATGAGGATTTACCTTTTATGTACCCATTTATCTGCCTAGAAGATGCTGTGTTCAGAAAGTATTTTAAAGTGGTTTGCGAGATACATAAAAGATAGAAAGGTAGCAAATTGGAAATAGTTGAATAAAGCCAGGGGGAAGGCTAAAAATAACAGGATCATAAAAACAGTCAGGACTGAAACTAACTCAGAAATGCACACTGTTAAACCCTTGTCATAACCTTCTAGAGGAGAACAGGACTCCTGGAAAATTGTAATTAATGAAGGTTCAGAAGAACTTTCTTCCAAAAGATTCTAGTCGGACCTCAATAGTTTTCGCTGCTTGTTCTATTGTTTCAAATCCTACAAAGGCAAATCCCTTTGGATCTTCAGCAGAATTATAATGTGGTCTAGTTATATAAACAACGTTGCTACATTTTCCAAATACTCTTTCAATCCAGCTGTGATGAACGTTTTTTGGGAAGTAACTCTTATGATAAATTAAAAGCAGTATTAAATATGTAAGGAGTCTGCCTCAATAACATCAATAAATTTTAACTTGAATATTTACAAAATTCCTAAGCATTTAATGGGCATAAGCCTCAGAATTGAGGCTTCCAACAAACCTGTCAATCAGTTTGGAAGTCAATTCTCCGGTTCTACTTGAGACTGGAGGTGACTGCAGCCCTGGCCAACAGCTTGACTACTACCACCCAGATCAGCTGCTCCTGGAGTCCTGACCCTCCAAAACTTTATTTTTTTAAGCAACTAAATTTTGGGGTAATTTGTTATGCAGCAATTAATGATTAATACAAATATGAATACATAGATAATTAGTATTTCATTTCATATGGGAGTATCTATAATAATAAAAGTGTAATATGCTAATTAGACCAGACAGCCAAATGACCTAGCGGATGTCCTTCTCTACGACCTTCTGGACGAAGCCGGGGCTGCGAGAGCTGAGGCAGCTGCTTTGGCTGCGAGGGCCAAGCCCCTTGCATGAATTTTATACACCATGCCTCTAGTATGCTATAAACTGGTTAAGATAATGACTTTGGAATAATGGATGCAATCTTTTAGGCAGTCATTAGATAGGAGGGACAGTCATCTGCTGACACTTCTTATTTTGTGAGAACAGAAATATTTAAAGAGATACACGTATTTCTCTCTTTTTACTTACTGGTTTTTAGAGAGAGAGAGAGAGAGAGAAAAGAGAGAGAGAGAGAGAGAGAGAGAGAGAGAGAGAGAGAGAGAGAGAGAAACCTTGATTCACTGCTCCACCTCTCCATGCACTCATTGGTTGGTACCTGTGTGTGCCCTGACTGGGGATTGAACTTTCAACCCTGACCCATACTGTGTGTAGACGCTTCAACTCAAGCATGTCAAACTCATGGCCCGCAGGCTGCATGCCTCATTTATTTGGCCCATGTTAGTCTTTGAGTTTGACATGCTTGCTCCAACTAACTGAGCCACCTGGCCAGGGCCCATGTTTTTCTCTTATTTATGGTTGGAATAGCTCATACAAAATGCTATTAAATCATTAAGAATGCCTAACTGGTGTGGTTCAGTGGTTGAGTGTCGATCTCTGAACCAGGAGGTCACAGTTCAATTCCAGGTCAGGGTTCATGCCCGGGTTGTGGGCTTGATCCCCAGTGGGGGTTGTGCAGGAGGCAGCCAATCACTGATTCTCTCTCATCACTGATGTTTCTATTTCTCCCTCTCCCTTCCTCTCTGAAGTCAATAAAAATATATTAAAAAAAGAAAAAGAATACAGAGCACACGTGTAATTTGCTCCTTCTGCATCATCTTTCAGTTCACTTGCTATTTATACAGACCCTGATTCAAAACAGGACTGAATCACTAGGTGGTTGTAAAAGTTGACCGTAGTATAGCCCTGATGATTGTTATCCACAGGTGAGGGCCCAATTTAATAAACTTCAGGGAGGGCAATGATGTGTTAAGTAGCTAAGCACTGAGGATTTAGGGATAATAATCTTAGTCCCTGTTCTTAAGGAGTTCCCCATCTGGGAGGAGGTCCAGGGACAGGGAGGAGAAGGGCAAGAGAGAGGGAGAGGAAGCCAGACTATAATGCAGTGTGTTAGGTGGAAAATGTAAGAGGGAGTTCATGGAAGATCTCCTGAGAGATGGTGACTTTTGAGCTGTGATTTTTTTCAAAATTATTTAGGAGTTTTAAGACAGGCATAAGCAGAGGAAGACATTCCAGGAATAGTGAGGGAAAGGCTCAGAGGAGCAAAGCTGTTTGGGGTATGGCCTGATAGTCATGTGCTTGGAGACTGGAGGGGAGTCAGGCAGCGAGAGGAGGGTCATTGATTGAAATGCAATCTTTAGATAGAACCAGATCAGGGAGTAAAAGTGATGTTCCAAAAAGAGACAAACCTAGTGGTGCTTCCAACCTACTAATTTTAACCTAAAGCAAGCTTAAAACAAACGAAAAACAACCAACTCACTGAGTTACAATTTCTCATCTGTAAAATAGTAGTGACAGTATCTGACACAAAAACTACATTTTTGACTTTATTATTTTTTAAATTCTTTATTGTTGAAAGTATTATATATGTCTTTCCCCCCGTTGACCTCTCCCAGCCTGCCCCAACCCCCAGCACAGGCCCTTACTCACCTATTGTCTGTGTCCATTGGTTATGCTTAGATGCATGCAAGTACATTTTTTATTTTAAATTAAGCTCAAGTATATCTTCTGTTTATACATTTTATTAAAATATTGATGTGAAATAAGTCCAGAATTTATCAGCAGCTTAGAACCTAAAAAGATAACATATGCCTTTAATCTAAAGCAATACTTTGATTTTATACAAAATCCTATAAATACTAAGCTATGCCTACAAGAAAGAAAATTGTGGGTCTTAGGAAAGAATAGAAGCAGAAGAAAAGATACAAGGATTTAAGAAGGAGTTTTTATAAGCTTCTCTAATTCTGACAAAGAAAACATTTTCAATTTGGTTTTTATGTATGATAATGTGATCGTTTAAGTATGGCTATAATTAAAGTTTGAGCTTAAACATTTAAACTCATGAAGGAGAGGGAAAATGTACATTTTGTGTTTTATACACATTTTCACTAAAGGATAAAATTAATGAATAAGATGTTATCTAACCTCATGAAATGGGTTGGCATCTTTATATTGATCTCCTACTTACCTCACCATTTCTTGAAGTAGGTTCTTGGGGAATCTCATGACAAGAGAACTTATGGTATTATTATTGGTATTATTATTAGTGATTTGCAAGATTTTATTGGAGCAACAGACCAGAAAGTAAACTGCATTGTTACCTTTGATTGTTTCTACTAAAAAATTTATTTTTTTTGGTCTTTTATGATCTCTAGGCTATAGGTTTTCCTGAAGAAAAAAAAAATAGGTAGAAATATGGCATTGACGTTAATGATATGTGGAGCTATTTGAGAAAATGATTCTAAGGTCAAAAATTTCCTGTTGTCCTCAGCTTCCACAGTGAAACTAAGAACTGAATTTGGAGATGCAGCTGAGATGGATATTCAAGAAGTACTAGTCCCACTTACATGGGATTGAGGCTCAAATGAGTGAGTGGCTCATAGTGTAAGGGAAACTCACAGGTGCTTTATTGCAGAAGGAAGAAATTACAGTGGAATTGGAATGCCATATTTTTCCCATATGTATCCAAAAGGAACATTCTGTGGGAAAAAAAGAAAAATTCAAGGGCTGAGTGGGTTATGCTTTTTGAGTGTGTTCCAGTAGAAAGGAACATCATGATGTCAGAGTATATTGATTTAATGACCAAATCATTGAATGTAGAAACTACAATTAAATATACTCTTGAGAACATAATTAGGCTGGTAGTGCTATTATTTAATGAATAATGAGAACTAAACATTTTTAAGTAATAAAAAAGGGAAAAGAAACTTTGGACAGGCACTGCTTTCAAGAATCCAAATTTCCTTTTATTAAAAATATTTCTTGAAGCAAATCTCCTGATGTATTTCCCATTGAGAGCTTTCCCTCCCAGGTTTGCCTGGCCTTGGAAGCTGTTGAAGTTTCTTTCTTTTTTTAAAAAAATCCCTCTCATCTTTTCACTAATGTTTCTATACCAGCCTCTTTGTCTCCTCCTGGACTTTACAGCTGCCCCCACAGTGGCCCATTGTGCCATCGGCTGCCTCCTACTTGTGTCAACAATGGTAAGAGCTGTGACTTCTGTATTCAAGAGAATAACACATCGGGGCATGTCTTTCATCTTATTATTTCTTTCAGATATAACAGGTTACTATCAGCCACTTGCTTCTGATCAGACAGCACCGCCCTATATAAAATATTCTCACCCAAGGATATGTTTTCATTGATTTTTAGAGAGAGGGAGAGAGGAAGGCATCAGTGTGAGAAACATTAATCAGTTATTTACCATATGACCTGGAATCAAACCCGCAAGTTTTTGGCATATGGATAGATACTTCAACCAACTGAGCCATCAGGCCAGAAGGGTGGTGTGTGTGTGTGTGTGTGTGTGTGTGTGTGTGTGTGTGTGTGTGTGTCCTTAAATATTTAAAAGGAAAATAGTCAACAGTTGTTTATTATTTATATTATCTTTTACATCTTTATTATTTGATATGGAACATAAAATTAAGAATATTCTTATATAGGTAACTAAGCCTCATATGATTTTAGTAACATTTCAATGATAAATGAAAGAAACCTTCATGTTGTAAAGCAAATACACTATCTTTCTTCAAAAACACAGAATTTTAGTTTCTAGTCATATCACAAATAGGAGTAGCAAAGGAAAAATTGTGCAGATTATAAGCTAAGACACTGTTTTAATTTTTATGCCATTGATATTTCAGGCCAAATCAAGGGGAAAAATACCACACTTAAAAATGCCCGAACATATGCACATGTAAGTTGTTTATTTAAATTAGGGTAATTGAGTGTATTGTACTATATGTCAAGAGCTACATTACAATGCCATGAAACAACTCATAAGTCACCAAGGGAGTACCAAGAATAAAGGAACAGTGGAGGGAATCTTAAGAGACACTGTAATAGCACAATTGGCAGTACAGATTGTTGAGTTCTGAGCAGACCAGAATGATCCAGCTTTTGCCAACAATAACAGGGAGGAAAAAAATACTTTGCATGGTAAATCCAAGTACTAGGAGAGTGTGGCTCTATGGATATTAAAGAGCCCCTGGAGACAAATTAAGAGAAAGCATGCCTTTTACCTTGCATATCATATTATTTACAAAGACTCATGTCTACCTACAAATTAAATGAATGACCAAAGGCTAGTAGGCATGATTTTTCTTTCAAACTTTGAGTCAGCTTTATGACAGTGATTAAGGTAAAATATGCTTAACTTGTATACCTCAAGGAACTTCACACAGCAACATTTCCAAAGATTCTAACAATGTTAAACAGCTTATTGGTTTTCAAAAATTGGTGTGTTAGTCAGCTTTTGCTGTGGTAACAAAAAACTCCAATATCTCAATGGGTTATAAGAACAAATATTTATTTTTAACTTAACTATAAGAGGGATGTGAGTTGGCTGAGCTGTCTTGGCTGGGCTCAGCTGGGATCAGTGCAATCTATCTTCCCATTTTAGGACACAGGCTGAAGGAATAGCCCCTATGTGGGTCATGCTATTCTCATGGCAGAAGGCAGAATGCAGGAGAAGCAGAGCCTAACCATGCTAGCCTAACCTACATCTCTGATATAAGGTGGCATATGTCTGCTCACATTCTGTTGGCCAAAACAAGTCATAAGGTGAAGTCCAAAGTCAGTGGTGTGGGAAGTACATCCATCCTACTGAAAAGCATGGCAAAAGTGGGAAGAAAATGATTAATTGAGAACACATAATGCAGTTTAATATCATTGGTAAAAGACACTGTAAAAATTAATGTTTTGGGAAGGTCTCTCTAATAAAAATTTTCTCTCAAAGATTCATTGGTATATCTTTCTCTCAAAGATTCTCATGTAGTATAATCTACAATTTATTCTGTCTGTATTATCTTCTCCTTTGACAATTTCCTCTATGGTTTTGTAGTATTTTTTCCTGGTTCTCTTCATACCTATCTGAAGACCTCAGTATACCTTCTTTAATTACCTTTCTTCCTGTTGTTCTGAAAATAGGATTTTCCACTTACTCTTTCATTGTTCCTCTTATAAGTAAGCGATTCCAACTCCAACTCCTCCTAAGATTTCAATGATCTCTTCAATGTGGAAATAACTCAAATGACCTTCTACAGCCCTTACTTGCAGATTTGTACTTCTACCTGCCTTTCTGGGACTTCCATTTGAATTTTTTTGGCACTTTGAATTTATTATTGTTGCCAGAAACTTGTCATTTTTTTTCATTTAGATGTGTTCCTCCTGATTCTTCTATTTCTAATGGCAGCATCATTTTCCAGGTCATTCTGACTTAAACTTATGCGTAGTATTTGACCCCTCCCTCCTTCCAGCATCCAATCAATGAAGGATAGGTCATAGGACATTCCATCACCATAGTGCTTCCCATAGCTATGCACTTATTTTTCCCCTTACCACCATCTTCATTCCATCCCAACCACTCTGAATAGTCTACTTCCTTGTCTGCTGTCTGTAGCTTTTTATTTGTCACTAAGTTTTCCAAATCAGAGCTCATAGAATTTCTAGTTACCCTCTGTGTCTAAATCAGTCATAAATATACTGTGATATACAATACTTCTATATTATGTTTCTTACTAAACTTTTTGAGCTTATCGTGTTCCTGCCAAAATAGGTGAGTTGATATTATTTGAACACATCTGAAATTTTCCACGTACTTGTCTTTCATATGCTATTTTTTTTCTGTTGTATACTCTTGCCCCCAACTTTTATTTAGATGCTACTACCCTTGCTTTTAAAGTTGACTCTCAAACGATAGCTTTTCCAAAAACTTGGTGCAATAGCACTTCGTTTGCATCTCTGTTGTGCATTTCGCCCAGTGATTTGTAAAATTATTTCTTCAATGAGGCTACAGTTTTTGGGGGTGGATACTACTGGATATTACTGATACTTTTAATTCTTGTGGCATTTAACATAGACTCTGTATATAGTAAATTTAAAATATTGTTTTAAGAGTTGGAACTTGGGATTCAAACTCTCTGGCACATAGTAAATAAGCACACTGAAAATGTTAATTATAATATTTTTGTTATTAAACCTTCAGTAAGTGCTGGCAGAATGTGGTTGAATTTGAAACATTTTTACGTTGTTTCCTATCTTGTTTATAAAGTGATTAGTAAATGAGAAAAAGCATGCTTTACATAGAGAGAACTGAGAAATTATTTTTCTATTTATAATGGACATTCATGATAAGCCTTTTACTTTTTGGAGGTTGAAAGTAGGACCCATTTTTTTTTTTTTTGCACTGTTAATTTCACTATATGATTTTTAGGCTTAGCCTACATAGCAAAGAAATTTCTTGACTCTGCATCTTGCAAAAAAAAAAATCATTAAAATAACTGAATCTTCTTAGAAGATAAATATAGAAAGAAATAATGTACTTTTTACTATGACTTGCTCAACCTACCTTAGTTATTTTTTTCTGAAATGTGACCTACCACGTAATTGCCTTGTTTCACATTAAACTTACAGAGTTATTAAAAAATAGGTCAGGGAGAATTAGTAGGTAGGTGAGACAATATGGGCTGATCTATTATAAATTTTAGTTTTTAAGATACAGGCTTTAATTATTAGTGCTTCTTACTAAATAGTGATTATGTGATATGATTTTGGAAAATGCTAATATCTGAGAGTCATTGCATTAATTTAGTACAACTGAAAAATAGTAAAATAGTATCCATGTCAGAAAAAGAAGTGAATGTACACTTAACATTTTAGTAAGAGTGTAGATCTCATGCTAAATGTTTTTACCACAGAGGAAAAAAAAAGGATAATAAAACAATGAAAAAACACCAAAGGGTTGCAAAGCAACTTTTGGAGGTGACGGATATGCCCAGTGATTTATTATGTCACTGCACACAGTGCTCAGAACTCACCACCTCCAAGAAACTCTCTAATAGTGGTGATATCTTGGGCTTATGCATATGTCCAAACTCAGCAAATTGTGCACATTAAATATGTGCAGCTTTTTGTATATCAATTATACCTTAATAAAGCTGTAACACAAAAGAAAATGAAACAAAAACATCTTGAGTAAAACCTGAAACAGATTCAGGGGAAGAAAAAACAGCATGATGACCTAAAAGGAGGGCCGGCTTTGAAATAACATTATATATGTTTTCAATAGCATTTAAACTGTTGTGCAGCATAGAAAAGTAAAATTTCCCAATTTATTTTCAGAAGCTGGTATAAAATTGACACCAGACTTTCCCAGGCTGAATAAAAAGCAAACAAACTAAAGACCAGGGTCATTCATATGCATTGTAACAATTATTAATGAAATGCTGTCATGTTAAATTGAACACCCACCCCCCCCCCAAATAAAAAAAAGGATCCAAAATCATTATACTCCAATGTGTTGTTTTGTTAAGTTTGAACTTTAAAAACATTTCTTGCCATTAAACTTTCAAAATATTTTTTGCAGTTACTGTCAGAAATAATAGTCATACTTTTGTATCCCCCCACCCTGATCCTGTTGTGTTTGGAGATTACTACAAAGAAATTAAAAAAATACATTGACTTCTTATTCCTTTGACCTCTAAATAATACCTACATTTTCTATTCAAATATATTCTTAAAATAATAAGTTTTTAACTTTCTTAAATATAGAAATTTTGCTTTATTCTTTAAAATAATCCTCAAAACAAATATGCAAACTAATTAAAATAAGGATGTTTAGGTGGTTAGATATTTATATATTTAAAATGCCCATTTAAAAAAATAAAAAATAAAATGCTCATTTTTACCTCACTTTAAAGAACAATACATGTTAAAATATTAGGAACAGAGATATTTTTCTTTGTTTAAGTTGTAAATGAGGCAAAAATGTAAATTTAAAGCCATGTGAGCAGGTATAAAAATATTAAATATGGGTGGTAATTCAGCCTCTACTAGTAACTAGCCATATGTCTATATTGGAGTTATTTAGTCACTTAGAGTCTTGAGTTTCTTATCCTATCTAATAAAAGAGAAACATGGTAATTAGCCATACCTCCGCTACCCTTCCCATTGGCTAATCAGGGCGATATGCAAATTAACTGCCAGCCAAGATGGCGGCCTGAAGCCAGGCAGCTTGAAACTAGCATGAGGCTTGCTTGCTTCAGTGACGGAGGACTCCAGTGTTCCCCACCTGCCTTGCTGGCCTCTGAGCCTGCAGTTTGAAACATTGTAACAAATATAGAAGCTAAAGAAAACCCCAGAAACCTGCTTTCAGCGAGCCGGGATCTCAGAGCTGGAGTTGATACAGAGTTTCGATTATAGAACCCAAACAAACCAGATACCTGCTTTCAGCAGCGGAGGCCTCAGAACTGGAGCCAGAGCTAAAGCTGGCCCAGAAAAAAAGAAAAGAGAAAAAGGAGCAGTTGGGAGCTTCAGTCACCCGCCAGTCTGAAAACAGCCCTCAGCCCCTCACCCAGACTGGCCAGGCACCCCAGTGGGGACCCCCACCCTGATCCAGGACACCCTTCAGGGCAAACCAGCCAGCCCCACCCATGCACCAGGTCTCTGTCCTATATAGTAAAAGGGTAATATGCCTCCCAGCACCGGGATCAGCGGAGCCACGAGGCCTCCCAGCACCGGGATCAGTGTGACAGGGGGCAGCGCCCAACCCCCTGATCACCCTGCGGCTCTGTGTGTGACAGGGGGCGGGACCACAACCTCCCTATCCGCCTTGCTCTGTTTGTGACAGGGTGCGGCGCCCCAACCTCCTGATCAGCCCTGGGTTGTGTGTGACAGGGGGCGGTGCCCCAACTCCCCTATTGGCTCTACTCTGTGAGTGACAGGGGGGAGCTCCCCAACCCCCTGATCGACCCTGCTCTGTGCGTGACGGGGGGGAGCTCCCCAACCCCCCTGATGGGCCCTGCTCTGTGCATGACAGGGGGTGGTGCCACAACCCCCCAATCGGCCCTACCCTGAGTGTGACTGAGGGTGGCATAGCAACCTCCCAATCCGCCCTGCTCTGTGCATGTCAGGGGGCGGCGCCCCAACTCCCCAATTGGCCCTGCTCTGAGCCCAACCAGGGGCTGCACCTAGGGATTAGGCCTGCCCTCTGCCACCCGGGAGCAGGCCTAAGCCATCAGGTTGTTATCTCCCGAGGGGTCCCAGACTGCGAGAGGGCACAGTCCAGGCTGAGGGACCTCCCTCCGCCCCCCCCCCCCCGCCCGAGTGCACAAATTTTTGTGCACCGGGCTGCTAGTCTATAAGTAAAAGATGAGGACTACATGGTCTTTTGATTCTGAATCCTAAATTCTTTAAACTCCAAACCAAAATTATTCTGAGTATAACCCATAGATGGCAGCACCATATAATAAAAAGCAATGAAAAGAAAAATTATTTTTCGAGCTTCTCCAAATTAGGTGGAAAAAATTAAAACTCATCTATTTTGGGATTTCAAATGGAAAAAGGAAAGTAAAAGCAATATGGCCACCATCATAATCACTTTATTTTGTTTTGTAGATTGAGATTCTAGTTACATGAGATGGGAGAGGAAAAAACCCAAAGTCAGCTTATTTCTACATAAACAGTGCATTGAAAGGCAAACAATGATGAGATTTCTAAAGTACCCAGAAATTTGATTTTGAAAAAGCCACTGAAAATAATGCAACTACTGAAGGTAAAGAACAAAACTAAAAAACCAAAAAACTCAAACTGAAATGACTTTTAACTCTGCAGTGAAAGCTCATTACTTAGCAAGATTTACAGGTAAAATCATGAGCCCGACAATGAAAAACTGTATTGGAGGAGGTTTTGAAATGAACATTCCTTTCCTTCTAAATGGCATAAAGTATCTTGACCCAAGTAAGTTCAACAATTTTTTTCTCTTGGAGGATAGTGCAATGACTGACTGGCTTTGATGATGACAGGGCGTGTCTGCATAGCATTTTGCATACCTATTGTAGAGTAGGTGAGCTTAGGAACTTTGAAGACATAGATATAATTGAACCTTGAGATTACATGAAGTCCCAATTAACCCATTCTTTGTGCCAATTATTGTAGACTTGAAATGAATAGAATTAAAATTCCTTGAAAGCTATATTTGAATGTGCTTTTAATATGTTACACTGTAATCAGGACATGTAAAATATGTAAATTCAGCAACAGTTTTTCTCTTTCAAAGTGCTTTATAAAGAATATTCTCACATTATAACTCATCACCAAGATGAAACTGGACAAATAGCCAAAAAGCAGTTACTTACAAAACAGGAATTGTGCAACTCAAGCATTTAACACTGCTGGCCAGGGATGATGATTAATATTCTTCACTATGAAGTACAGTAAGGAGCTGTAGAACAGGGGGCACTGCATTTAAATTTACAGAACTCCAGTGGTGTTATGATGTGAGAAAATAAATTTATATAGTTCGGCAGCAAAAGAGGTAAAGAAAGTAACTATTACCCATGCAGTTCACATCCATAACAATTATAACTTGGGTTCTTGGGGCTAAAATGTCTCTAATTCATACACCCAGTGGGCATTCTTTCAGCAAAACTGTCCTTGTGTGTCTGTGCAGATGTGAAAAATCGCTCTCTGATTGTCTACAGTCTCATTGTGGAGGCAGACATGTACACCTTGAAGTAGCTGACAAAGATGTAAGTGCAAGGAGCACAGTGCAGTTGGAGAGTTTCCTGGAAGTGGTGAGTTCTGGGCATTGCGTGCGATGGCAGGGAAAATGGGAACCAGGAGTTTAGAGGGATGGTGGGGGAGAGGCAGTGTTTCCCCGTTCAAAACAGGGCAACCTTCATGGCTCCTTCCATAACATGAGCTTGTAGGGGATACCTTAAAAGGCGCTACCCTTTTCAAACCTACTTGTTCAAGTCTTCCTGTTCTCTGTTGTTGGTCATTGCTTAGCTATATTGGGGTGGTTGCTTCTCAGACCTCACTCACACCTCAGACTTTGTTTTTCTGAATTCAGAAGTTTATTAATGTGTGTGTGTTAAAAACACTTAGTTGATGCAAACAATTTTGATTTAGGATTACCTACAGTTCTAAAATGAACTATCACCAGAGATAAAGGAGGGTCAAATAATCTCTTTTGAGTATAATCACTCCTATCTCATTCATTCTTTGTTTTTTCTCCACACAGTGTTTCGCACCCTGGCTACATATAGTAGGTGCCAGAAATGTTTACTAAATAAATATACATGAAGTTTAAAAGTTAAACTCAAAGTCAACATCAATTCTCTTGTGTCACTCATTATTGATATACTTTTATTTTTTAAAGATAATTGTTTAGAGCAGTTTTAGGTTTATAAAAAAATTGAGAGGAAGGTACAGAGATATCTCATATTTCCATTGCCCCTCCCCCCACATGCATAATCTATTCAATTGTCAACATCACTCACCAGAATGGCACATTTTTTACTAAGGATGAACCAACAGAGACACATTATTATCATTTAGAGTCCATAGTTCACCTCACTTTTAGTATTGTGCATTCTATGGGTTGGAACAAATTTATAATATCATATATCCATCATTATAATGTCATATGGAGTATTTTTCATTGCCCTAAAAATCTTCTGTGCTCTGCTTATTGATCTCTCCTTCAACCCCACCCCTAGAAACTACTGATCTTTATTTTCTTTATAGTTATGCCTTTTCCAGAATGTCATATGGTTGAAATCATACAGTATATAGCCTTTTCAGATAGGTTTGTCTCAATTAGTAATATGCATTTAAGGTTCGCCCATGTTTTTTTATGGCTTGATAGCTCATTTCTTTTAGGCGCTGAATAATACTCCATTGTCTGGACATATCACAGGTTATCCATTCACCTACTGAAGGACCTCTTGGTTGCTTCCAATATTGATGCATTTTTCAGAACAAAATCCAACATGTTACAATAGTGTAAAAAGAGAATATCTGTAACTCAAAATACCTTTTTATCTTCTGTCCGTCTTCCAAATTAGTGATGTTATTCATTGTATTGTAGCATTTTACAGTAGGGTTGAGGGGGAAGGTAGAGGTGGTTGGTAGAGCTGTGATAGTGTTTAGAGATAATCTATTTTGAATCCATCATTTTTGTTGAGGATTAATGATCAGTGTCAAAAATAAGAACAATCTGCCAGTGAAGAAGTATGCGGCCTTATTATCCACTCAGTGGAATGGGTTCATCTCTTTATTCCTAAGAGCGTTGATACAGTGGAGCATAGGGAAGCCCTTCAGGATCCTGGATGTCCAGGCAGGTATGGAAAGAGGTAGGACTTTCATCAGGCAGGTATGGAAGGAGGTCGGACTTACATCAGGCAGGTATGAAAGGAGATAGGACTTATATCATGGAGAGAAGGAGAGAGAAAATAATGAAATAAGATGAGGATGAGCACATAGGATAGTAGACAATTTTTCATATAAAACCTACCTCCATATTTATTCTATATCACCCATCTTTACATTGAGTTTTTTTTTTTTTTTTTTTTTTTTGTCAATTTCTCTGCTTCCCTTTTGAGGAGAACTTGTAAAAAGAATTTCCATGCCCGTTATGTACAGTTGATCTTTCTCCATTCTTGAATAGATTTCAAATAGGCTTTCATTCCTTACCACTCTAATGAAACAGATCAGTGACCTTTATGTTGCCAAAAACCAAAGGTTACTTCTGAGTTTTTATCTTCTTTGACCTATCAACTTCACTTGACACAGGTCATTATGTCTTTATTTTTGAAACATGTTTTTTTGCATTTGATTTCCAAGAGTGTACTCTTTCTTAACCTCACCCCCTACATCTTTTATTCTCCCTGGATTAATTACTCATATTCATCCCAAACCTCCTAAAGTTGAAGCACCCCAGAGATTAGTGTTCAGCCTTCTTAATTTCTCTACCTGTACTCACTCTCATGATGATCTCCTTCAGTCCATGGCTTTAAATATCTTATATATGTTGACCATGTCCAAATTTATCTTTCTAGTTTATAACTCTCCCCTGAACTATGGATTCAGATAACCACATATATAGTCAAAATCTCTACTTGAATGTCTGATTAGCCACCTCAAACTTAACAATTTCAAAATAAATCCCTGGTTTTTCTTCCCAAACCTGTTACTTCCTAGAATTCCATATCTTGATAATTGGTGAATTCATTCTCCATTATCCCTGATCAAAAACCTCGGAGTCATTTTTGATTCCTTTCTTTTTTTCATACCCCCTACTCCCAATTAGTCAGCAAACACTGTCAGAACACTTTTTTCAGATAGATACAAATGACCTCTTCTGCTATCACTCTGGTCCAGGCCATCATCCTCTTTTCCTGGATAATTTCAAGTGTCTCAACCAATCTTTTTTCACCTTGGTTCCATCTGTATGCCCTCTATGGAACAGTCATGGAGCTCATTCTGAAATATAAATAAGACCATGTTACTCTTGTCAGAAAACTTCCATTGGTTTTCCATATCCCACAGAATAAAATCCAATGTTCTCACAGGGGCTTTTGAGTCACTACGAGATCCAATCTTCTATTCCCTCTCTGACTTCATTGCCTACTCTTCCCCTTGCTCACTCTACTCCAGCCATTCTGGTTTCCTGGTTTCTTTTTTAAAAAACATATTTTATTGGGTTTTTAGAGAGAGAGAGGAAGGGAGTGGTAGAAATAGAAACATCCATGAGAGAGAAACATCTATTGGCTGCCTCCTACACACCTCCTGCTGGGGATCGAGCCTGCAACCCGGGCATGTGCCCTGACCAGGAGTTGAGCCATGACCTCCTGGTTCATATTCCATTCTCAACCACTGAGCTACACTGGCTGGGCTCCTTGTTACATTTTTAAATGCCAGGCATATTCCTACTTCAAAGCCTTTGAACTTTGTACTTTCTGTTCCCTCCCTTAGGATTCTCTTTCTTCAGGTACCTGTATGGCTTGTTCCAATACTTCATTCAGGTATTGACCCCACAATAAAAAAGCAGTACCATCATTCTCTATCCTCTTATTCTGCCTTTATCCTTCTATATCCCTTTTGCCCAACAGACTTATTTATTTATTGTTCATTTATTTATTCATTGTTACTCTCCACTGGGAAACAAATACCATAAGGGTAGGGACATTGTTTCTGTTCTTCACTGTTATATACATAGTTCCTGGAACAGCACCTGGTATTAGTGTTTATCAATATTTAGTATGTATTGAGTGAATTAATTTAAAGGAATTTAGAACAAAGATGAGTGAGCAATAACACAGTGGGAATAAACATGTGAAGCACAGCACTATTACAAATGAATTTTATGAAATATAAAAATACTAGTAAGAGCCAGAAAGCGATAAATATTACTATATTGGAAATAAAGAATCAGAGGAAAAATGGTCTACTGTCAGCCTCCAGTGCTTTCCTACTTTCTTATCTATTCTTCACCTTTCTTCTCTTGACTTCCTTCTCCACTTGCATCCTCTTGCCTTTTTCTTTAGATGTATACCCAGAGAAAAAATTTGAGAAAAAAATATTACTTTCTAATTTTTAGATTTCTTCTTCTTTTTTTTTAATTAATCCTCACAGAGGATATTTTTCCATTGATGTTTACAGAGAGTGGAAGAGAGAGGGAAAGACAGAGAGAAACATTGATGTGAGAGCAGCACATCGATTGGTTGCCTCCTGCATGAGCCCTGACCAGCGCCCAGGCAGGGGAGAAGCCTGCAACCAAGGTATGTGCCCTTGACTGGAATCGAACTCGGGACCCTTTGGTCCACAGGCTGACGCTCTAATCACTGCTCAGTGGTTAGCCTAGATTTCTTAATATAATCCATCCCATCTGACATGTTTCATTGCCCTATTAACTTTGGCAAGTGTCCCTTCTTACTTGAATATAAACATAAAGCAAACCTATAACCAGTTAATTTTAACACTTTTATTTAAATACTTATTATGTTAGAAAATACAAGAAAGGCAGCACAATTACATAAGCGATAGCCATATAACATAAATAAAAGAGTAAGAAAGAACAAGGAGAAAAGTAAGTGAAAGGAATAAAACAGAATCATGATTGAGACTTTGTTACAAAAACCTGCCATAGAGCAGGGTTAGCAAGCTACAGCCAGGAGGCTGATTCCAGCATACTATCTGTTTTTGTAAATAAAGTTTTATTGAAACACGGTCACACCCATCTCTTTGTGCATTGTCTATGGCTGCTTTCAAACTACCATGCAGAGTTGACTTGTTGCGGTAGGGTCAATATGGTCCACAGAGATGGAAATATTTACTATCTGGCCTTTTATAAAAAGTTTGCTAATTCTTGCCATAGAGTCCTATGCACTCACAAAGGATGGGCCCCAAATTTGCTTTTAACCTTTCCGGTTGCTAATGCAGATATCTAACTATGGCCACTCATGAGGGCCCAGTTTCTACAGAGCAAAACAAGTTTAGCTTTCTAGGTGAAGAAAAATCATTCCTGATACTGAAGACAAGAAAGAACTTGTCAATAGAACCTTGAATAATCTAACAGAATGTCCTTCAGAAGACCCTCAGACTCACTATGATGAAAGACAAATTTTATTGGGATATTTCTGAAGATAAGCCTTCATAGAGGTTGATGTCATCACAAAAGTCCAGTTCTCTAAATGTAGGAAATGCTATGGGGAACCATGGCATGTTATCTCTTGCCTGAGCATCTCCATTCAAACTTTATGAACATTCCTTTTGATTCTTTTCTCATCTCTAATGTCTTATCATCATGCCATACACTCAGAACTTGTCTGATCTTGGGGAAATTTACCTTTCCTTGATCCTTTTGGAAAAAGGTGAAAATTACATTTTAGACAGCTCAAACTACACTTTCAATAATATGGAGGCATTAAAGGGTATGCCACATTTGTGAACTGTCAAAAATTTGGTGTATGTGATAATACATGGTATGAGGTTGGGTTGGTGGCAAAGTAAGTTGGGGTCAGGTTGTAAAGGATCATGATAAGTAACTTGGGCTTTATCCAATTGGCCATGGGGTTCCCACTAATATTTTCAAAGACATTTTTGGCTTTTCTCCCTTTAACTAACTACCGAAGAGAATAAAGTCATTTCAAAAGCAAAGAATGAGGCCACCATAATCTGTCTTCCCCCAAAGCAACTTCAAACAGATGTTCTTGCCTACCATGGTGTGATACAGGTCTAAGGATTTGCTTCGAGAAGGTTCCTCAGCATTACACTGCCTCTAGCTTTTTAATACTACCTCCTTAGAGCTCAGGCCTGTCTTCTTCCAAGGTCAAGACTTTTTTGATTTCTCCCAATACCCGTTTCCTGCAGTGTTTTTAGCATAAACACATGCTCTGTCTGTCAAATACAGTGTGAAAATGACTTTGCTGGAAGGCGTGGAGATTTCTGGGCATAAGCCACACACCGAGCAAGCATTACAAGCAGATGGCCTCATTCCTAGATCCAGCATGAGCCAGATAGAAACAGTGCTGGGGCATTTACACGATGAGGCAGTTACGGTCCTCTGATTTTCAGTTCCGTACGTTGATCTCAGGTCTACTCCTTGGGTTAAGTTCAAAACAACTCTCCTTGGAACCTCCACTTCATATAATTTTCCCTCCCTTGTATTTTACTCAGCATGATTTTATTGTATACATGTATATGTATATTTTCTCCTTTATATGTAAAATCTCTCCTCTAGGTGCTTTCTCTTTGCCACCAACCCAATCTCATGCCATTTATTATCTCACACACGCAAATTTTTGACAGTTCACAAATGTGGCTTACCCTTTAATACCTCCACATCATTGAAAGTGTAGTTTGAGCTATCTAAAATATAAATGGAGATAGTTTTACTTACTGGTGTTTTCACTCTGCTCTTTCCAGATCCCCTTCAGTTCTTTCTCTATTCTTCATCTCACCATCTCACTTAACCAGCCTGTCTTCTGGTTTTCAGCTTTCTTAAACATCTTTCTTCTATCACCAACCCTGGATTGCACTCGGATCAGGTGAGCATTTCTCAGTCTAACTTTTTGTTGCCTGTCAATCAGTTTTAAAATTCTATTAAAAATTATGAGCTATCTATACAGCAAATGAATAAACTAAATCAAAACAAAAACAAAACCACAGTGGCCACATGTTAAGCTCAATAGACAAATCAGAGGCGTGGCTTCATTTCTTAAATTCCAAAAGGATTCAACAAACACAATCTCTTCCATAATGTTACAGTGTACAAAAGAGTGGAGATTACAGGGCAATATTTGCAGTTTGTTTTTTTCATGAAGAAAAATTCATTTGCTACAAAAAATAATAAAACAAGTATGCCAACACCTCTCCTTTTCAACAGAAAAACATGGTTATAAGGCAATTCACAATAAATGCTAAGGCAGATAGGGAGTAAAAAAATTTTTATTCATTACTATTTAAGAGTATGAGTTTATGCGAGAAGGGAGAAAAAAATTGAGAGACAAATGAAAGCCTAAATGCCTAATTTATACTCCTTCAAATTCTCCTTTATCGAATTTGGGCAGCTTGGTACCTCTCTTGCTTATTTCAATAGAGAAGAAACAAAGCAAATCCTGTCTAATTTTCTGGACTCACTGTCATGTAAAGTAGGAGAGCATAGTTTTCAAGTTTTCTTTTTTTATACTTGACCATTACTGTCATAGTTACATATTCTCAGATATAGTTTAAGCTTATTAAAGGTAGGGGCCAGGCATTTACTCTAGTGCATCTCCACAGCACTCAACACACAGGTGTAGATGTCTCTTGCTTTTGTTTTATGCCATTTGATTTCATCTGCAGGCTCTTGGTGAGGGTAAGTTGGTTGCCAGTTGTTTCACTCTTACATCTTCTCAAGTTCAAATTCAATAGAAATGGTAGCATCTTCCTTAATAGTTCAAACAGAACACCTCAACTTTGTTTTAACTGACTGATGTCTATTCCTGAAGAGTTACTGTGGCCAGTGTGATAAAGTGGCCCAGTTGGTGGGGGAAAGGATGCAGGAGCTGGACAAAGAGTCATCTCTGGTTGAAACACACAGACTTCAGTAAAAGAGAAGTGAACCTCAAAGGGAAATTGAGTTTCTGTTTCTAAAAGATGGGGGCGGGGAGGATGGAGGTTTAATGGGGGGGATGAGGACACATTTGTAATACCTTAACTAATAAAGAATTAAAAAAAAAAGATGGGGGCTTAGATTGTGGCTATCCAACACAATATTCACTACAGTTTCTTATTAAGAAGGTTTTAGGAGTAGTACTATGCTGTTGTAAGCTTCATGAACCTTGAGCAACAAATAGTGACTGGCTCTTTGAGATTTATAAGTTTCTCAAGGATGGCTCAGGCTGGATCTGATGAGAACTTGGAAACCAGTAGAGCAGCGGTTCTCAACCTGTGGGTCGCGACCCCTTTGGGGGTCAAACGACCCTTTCACAGGGGTCGCCTA
This sequence comes from Myotis nattereri, assembly GCF_964212035.1. Classification (NCBI taxonomy): domain Eukaryota; kingdom Metazoa; phylum Chordata; class Mammalia; order Chiroptera; family Vespertilionidae; genus Myotis; species Myotis nattereri. The sequence goes on from NC_138085.1 coordinate 63,110,229, forward strand.
AGACCATCCTGCATATCAGATATTTACATTACGATTCATAACAATAGCAAAATTACAGTTATGAAGTAGCAATGAAAATAATTTTATGGTTGGGGGTCACAACATGAGGAACTGTATTTAAAGGGCCAGAAGGTTGAGAACCACTGCAGTAGAGGCAATGTGAAAGCCATAAGGTGTTGCTAAAAAAAGACAATTTACTGAGGATCATAGGAGACCTCCTATTGCTTACAGAGTGAAGTATAACACCTTAGCATGATACACAAGATCCTTTACAACCTAACCCTAATTTACTTCTATTTCATCTCTTGCCAGTTTCTACTATACTTTCTATAACCTATACCAATAGTTTCTTATCAGTCTCTAAACACATCTTGCTTTACATTGGTCTCAGATCTCCTCCTTAGATTCAGTCCAAAACAACTCTTTTTGGAACCCCCATTTCATATATTTTTCTCCTCCTTTAGATTTCACTCAGCATGATATATATATATATATATATATATATATATATATATATATATACTGTTTCACGACTTAATGACTTTCCCCCATCTTCGTTTTTATTTTTAAATGAACTTTAAATTAAAAAAAACACATAAAAGTGTTCAACTTGTTGACTTTCTGAAAATCTTGTTTTATTCTTAGAATGCTCCTTTATGTTTTTTTTAAAACTTGTACATTTCTACTTATTCATGAGGATGAAATTCAAAGATTATTACTTATGTAAAGGTCTCAGAGAGAGTTAATAACCTCTGACTTGAATGCCTAGGTGGATGGTGAAAATAGTAAGTTAAGGAGAGATTATAGTAGGAGTAACTAGTTTGACTAGGGGGAAAGTAAAGGAAGATTGAATTCCATCTGGGCAGGCAAGTCTGAAGTACCTGTGTAAGGATGCCTGGTTGGTATTTAGATGCACTGGATTTATATATTTAGCAGAGTGGCCTGGCATGAAGATACAGACATGGGTGTTGCCACATAGGAATGGGTTATGAGATTTCTCAATGAGGAAATTATCAAGGATAGAGCCATGGTGAATACAACATTTAAGGGAAGGCCTGGGGCACTGAGTAATTAGTAATGGAGATGAGGGAGAATGAACAGAGAGATAAGAGGAGACCAAAGGAGGATAATCTCAGTAGTTAAACTGATCAGAGAGATAGAGTGTTTGGAGAAGGGGGTGATCATGCAAATATTAGAAGAAACTCAAGAATGATAAAGATCAATAAGCGACCATTGGCTTTGACCCACAGGAAGGCATGGGTGCTGGTTTTGACAGAGTTTGGAAGAAACTTGAGGGTTATAGAAGAAGCTATAGAAGAAGTGCCTCTATAGGGTATAATGGTGCTAAAAGGCAGCATCTTATGATGGGAACTAGAGATACAAAGTCTTTTCCAGCATAGATAAGAGAATTGGAGTTATAGCCTTAATTCTCTATCCCGCATTTGGTGAAAGACATTCATTACAGTATCATAATGGATTTCTTTCTAGCATATTTCCTTTGAAGAGAGTTCTCCTTTATCTGAACACAATAATAGAAAAATCTAACCTTAAAAAAGTCACATCAATAACTCTTTGGGGACAAAGCTGACCAAATACATTATTAAATTTTACCACATAGCTCCCAAAATGAAATCCACTGATCTGGATAGAAAGGAGTAATTACTACCTTATTCCCTCTAAACATATGTTACTCTTTATTATATCCTCAGGATCTCTATTTTTCAAATAAAAATGTTTTTTTTAATAGTCACTAAATTGTACATTGCTGATTCCCTGGTGTGAAAAAAGTAATAAATATATGCAAAAAAGGTACCAAAATATTTGAGCATTCTTAATATTCAAGATTTGCATTTTAAAACTTCAGGTAAAAGCTTTAGTAGTGAGAGGCTGCATGATTGTGGGTTATGACTGGTGGTCAGAAAAGATCTCAAAAATGTCAGAGATTTCTTTTGTTGTTGTTGTTGTTCCTAGGTCCAGTTCTCCAGTCCAATAGGTCTGCAAATTTGATCAATCACTTATTCAGGGGGATTCAAGCATTGAGAAAAGGACAAAAGGGTCTATTTCAAATCCATAAAGTTGATTTTTTTAGCTAATGCAATAATTAATGTTAAGATGTTTCTTTCTAAAACCCTATGTGGGAAATTAAAGCAAAAACAGAAAGTAGCCTGATGAGTACATGGAAGCAGAATAATACTGAAGTATCCTGTCTACCAATCTGTATTCCTTGGTCTGGCCAATGAAGCAGACACATCACCCATTTCCTCGTAGTAAGTTTGGTTCTTAGCAAGTTTGGTTCTTAGCCTTCTTTGTGATTCTCATTAATGCCATGGAGTCCCTCTCCAGTCAAAAGCACATGTATACATGTTTTGTTTTTTTTTTCTCACACATTTCAGTGGTTTTAAAATTCCTGGAAACCCAGGCATAAAATCCCAGGTCAGAAGATCCCATGTTAGCAGGGATGCACAGTCTAGAGCAGTGGTTCTCAACCTGTGGGTCGCGACCCCTTTGGCGGTTGAACGACCCTTTCACAGGGGTCGCCTAAGACCATCGGAAAACACATATATAATTACATATTGTTTTTGTGATGAATCACTATGCTTTAATTATGTTCAGTTTGTAACAATGAAATTGGGGGTCACCACAACATGAGGAACTGTATTAAAGGATCGCGGCATTAGGAAGGTTGAGAACCACTGATCTAGGGACTTCTTTTTCAAGGCATAAGCAAGTCTTTTCAGTTAGTGCACCAACATTTAAATTAATCAGATCTTGCCTGCTTCAGGCCAAGAAATTCTAACATCTTGTGGCTCATTACCTAATTGATTCAAACAAAGAGATTGGTGTGTGAGTATCTTCCTCAGGCAGGATGTTAGGACACCTATAGTCTAAGAATTCTGTATATTTGGTAGAATCAATAGAAATCCCTTCCACTATTTATTTTCAGATAGAGGACGTTTTGAGACAAAAAGAAATTAATGTCAATTCCCCAGGCAATATAAATAACAACATTAAAAGTTAGTGTTCTTTTGCGATGTCACATAATCCCTCCTATATTGTAATTCTCTTTTCAAACTTAATCCTAGACCCTGGATTGAAGTTCGGGCAGTTGAAGGGATCACATGTCAAGAATATTTTCCTCCACTGGTGGAAACTGATAGTGGCTCAGTTATTCAGTCCTATTGTGGGTTAGATTTATTTGTTTGAATCATTCTGATGAAAGCATTCTGAGGCAATAACAGAAATTTGATCATCCTTGAATCCTATAACTTTGCTGGTTTCAGGTTTTAATTGATAAGAGAAATAATAGAAACAGAACAAGAGTAATGTTTTTTAAATAGTAGCTCTTATTGTCGTAATTGGAAGGTATCTGATCCCAAATACTTGGTTAAATCAGGGAGTACGTGTGTCCTGACATGTGAACAGCATGGCAAGGCATAGTAGCAAGAGTTTTAGTGCCTGTTTATTCAGGGGCACAACAAGAAAGAGATGGCACACTTAAGGATAATCTTCGCAAGTGCTTAAAAAGGGACTATTTCCCAAGGCAAGGGCTGAATGTGGGAAATTTTAGGTGAAAGTACAGTACCCCAGAGTTGTCACCATTACTGGACCTGCTGGGGTAAGGATTATGACCATACCTAGCAGGGAAGAATTGTGTAGGGTGGGCCAAATTGAATGGGACACTGAGCTATGGTGAAGGGACATGATTAGTCCTGGATGAATCTGAGAAGAAAGGGGCACTGACATAAAGACCTCATCTGTCCTTACTCTCTTCCTTCCCTAGTATCTCTTGTTGGGCTTCCATAATGGCTGATTCATATAATCATACAGGTCAACCTCCTGGTTGGCGGTAAAATGGAGAAGAATGAAGAATGGTTCTGAGGGCAAACAAAATTGTTTGGCACAAATTCAACAAATCTGGGTTCAAATTGTGGCCCCACCACTTATCAACTCTTCACCTTTGAACCAGATGTAACTTCTCTAATATTCAGTTGTCTACCCTTTAGAATTTCTAGGAAAAGATAATGTAAACCATAAAATGTCTACTCCATTACATGACACATAAATATTCAAAAAATGCTTATTGAATGTTTACTGAGTGAATGGCTACCTAATTAATTAAAAAGCAAAGATTGGTGAAAGCAGAGGCTAACAAGTGGTTTCCTTTTATAATTTACTAGAGGCCTAGTGTACGAATTCATGCATGGGTGGGGGCCAGCTGGCCCTGCACCCCCGCAGTGCGCATCACAGCAACCAGTCATTCCGGTTGTTCAGCTTGCTTAGGGTTAGATGCACCATAAATAAATTTTTTGGTGTGTGTCCATCTGAATAATCTAGTACCCTAAGGCAACTATATGAACAGTCAATATTTTCTAGGCAATATGCCTAGGGTGATATGATGAAAAAAACCCAAATAATCATTACTGGTAACAGGTAACTACTATGAATAGTTAAACATTTAGTGTTTACATGTTTTTGATGAGTCAGGATGGCTTTCTAATTTTCTCATACATAAAACAGAACATCTCTTAAAAACCATAGAATTTTAGAACTGTAAATGGCCCAAGAAAAATCATGTGTTTAAGTTTTGTAGTTTGTAGTTGGGAAAACGGAGTCCCAGAAATGTAAACTCATGCAGCCTAACGACCTTAATAGCGTCAGAGCTACGATGAAAATCTGGGAGTTCTGGCCTCAGGCTAAGCCATTTACTTCCAGATTTCGATTAATAATATCCTAAAGAACACAACTGACTGAAAGTTCCACACCTTATAAATCAGCATGGAACTTGCCCAGAGGCCAGAATAAGCTTATGAATTCAATCCCTATCGGATCCCAAGAGAGGAGTAAATTAAAACAAAGCATTAATGTTGTGCAGTTTATAAAAGAAGTTCTTGCCCTAAGTGATTATCATTATCTTACTGCTCTCTGATGTGGATACAAATGGTCTTGAGGCCCTTATAAATAAATTATACGTACTTACTTTCAGAAAACTTGAAATTAGGCTTGACACTATAGGGAGAAACAGCAGGTAAATACTCCCACTTGTTTTGAAGGATGACTGTAGTCCTTGTACAATGTAAGAGAAATAAATCAGCTCTCCATATGCACAACAAAAATAACTCGTTTAAGTTTTTTCTTTGGTGTTAGGATTATTTACTTTAATATTTCATAAGAATCTGAGTGAGAAAGCTCAGTGATAGTGATTTAGAATATTATGTGAAGGGTTATTAATTCTTGGTAAAGAAAAAGTGAAAATTCTAAAGAAAACAGAATATTGTTGTTTATCCTCAAGAATTACAGATTTTTCTGGAAGGCTTGTTATTCATCTTTCTCACTAGGTCTCTTATAAAAGGAACCACTCCAAAGTATCGAGGACTCTAAAGAGAAGAAAAAAATATGGAGGGGACCAAGGCTTAAACAGTGATAGTTTCTGCCATGCCATGTGGAGGGGCCATGGGAGAGCTCCTAAGATGCTAATTTCCTTAGTTAGGACAAACTCCACTCCCAAATGCTCTTGGAAGAAAAGCCAACATATGCTCTAGGGGATTAATCACAGCTTCAAACTTTCCAATTAACTTCCTTTTTATTAGTCCTTATTGATAGCCTTTGAAGTCTGTTTCAATTAACATAACATTTAGAGCCAGGAGACTTCTACATTTCTGACCTTCTAAAATAAACCTTTCCAAAATGATTCAAATGAGCAAAATCAATAATTACAAATTATTATTTACTACCAAAAAATAAAAATCTTATGAGATTTTCATGCAGCTGAATAGTTATGAACTTAGGGTTTTATGTGCTTGGGCCTTTCTGTATCTCAGCTGCTTCAAAGGTAAAATGGGAAACTTGCATGACCTACTTCTTATAGAGTTGTTGATAGAGTTCAATAAGGTGGATGCATTTAGAATAGTCCTTGGCACATAATGTTATGGTGTTTAATCTTATTACTAAAAAATTATTATTTTTTTATTATTATTTTTTTAATATTGTGAAAAGTTTTTCCTAAATCCTGATCATCCTTCAAGATCCTAGGCTTGAATAAAAGAATAAGGATCTTTGTAATTTTGTTGTAGACTAAGGTCTGGCTGTGTGTTTTTAAAATTAAACATGAATTTTATTGTCTATCCTTTTTACAAAAATAATATGTGCCTTTTGTTAAATTAGAAATTACTGCTAATAAAAAGAAAGTGAAAATACATATTCTATTTACTCAGAGGTAACCATGGTAATTCCCTTGGTTATATATTCTTTTGCTGTTCATTTTCTGAATTTCATCTAGAGCAATTATTTGTTTTCATTGGTTATGTAATCTTTGCAACTCACTGATGGTATTTCCATAGAATAATTAAGAATAAAGGCTATTTTATTTTTTACTATGAGTAAGACATTTTCTTTCTATTAAATCTCTGAGTGGCAAAAAGCCTAGACTGTGGTTTACCAGTGGGATTTAGCCCAATGTGTTTAAGGACCAAAAAGTAAAATAAGGACACAAAAATGAAATGTCAGAATGTTAGAAACTCTGCAGAAAAAAGAACATCAGTGGTGGTTGGGAATTCTTTGCTTCTTTGGCTTAGGTCTTAATGCTATTCCATTTTAATAAGTCAGTGGTAAAGAACATAATCTATGTGCTTTGTCCAGCCCAAGTCTCCATCCAGAATTCTTTGTGAAGTCCGGGGTGTTTTCTTTGAACAAAAATAAAAGCTGATTATAAAAGGGGTTCCCTAACCTCAAGACATTTACAATCCACTCTGTTTCCAATGAATTTGAAGAAGGTGGTAATGGCCAAAGATTAGTTATGCTACCTTAAATGTTAGGACCCATGGCAAGACTGCATAGATTGCAGATGAATTTCAGATTTTAAAGACATTTTATGGACTTTGCACAGTTACCTAGTCCAATTTCTGTTGGAATCTCCCCTCCCCCCCCACACCCCCAAAAAACCACCTCAGAGATTAAATCAGGTTACCTATTGGTAGAATCAGGACAGCACTTTCCTTCCTAACCCACTATTTTACTTCACTTTGAATTTCATAAAATTTAAATCATTGCCACTGTTATTTTTCTGAGTGGGATGCCTATCATGAAGTAGAAATGTATGGTGGAGTTAAAAAGGACAAAAGTGGAGGGCACAAAGAAAATAGATTTTTCAAGATAAAATATGGAATGATGTCCAAAACCACTAAATTCTCCGTGGCAGTTTTAATATTCAAATTGAATACTTCCATGAAAATTTAGTTAATTTTTAAAATTTATATGAAAAATTTTGAATTCTATTAATTTTGTGTTTTTTAAAAATCTGTTATATTGAAAAAAATCTAATTGTTTTAGAAAACTGTTGGTAATCCCTCATCATTTAAATCACAGATAATTGAATGCTTTTTAAAAAGATCTTTAGTGCTTCCTCCCTTCTCAATTTTTATACTTTTAGATGCAGCTGCTGATAAAATACAGAGTAACTTTGGCAGATTTGATATTGGCAGTCACAAATAGTTACCTGAATGATTTTTCTAGACTGCAGTTTAGCTTCAGTGTAATTGTGCTGGGCAAGGCACAGTCAGTACAAATGAACAAAACAGCTATTCTGCATTATATAGACCAAGCCTCTTCATTATGGTATTAAGGATTTAGATATCCATATGTCTGCATTTAGAACCTCAGGGTAAAAGTCCTTTGAAGTTACAGTGCCCCTTAATTAGTATGTGTCCCAAAGTACCTTTTCCTAGTAATACCAAGATTATTAGAGAGAGATTTCAAAAATGCAATTTGTATTGTATCTTTTAGTGGCCTGGTATGGATGAAAAATTTAAGTCATTTGGAGAACCATAGTAGCTACATTTGATGAGCAGAAGAGACCCCAAATGTACTTTTATATTTTCTCAGTCTTATTTATAGGACAGAACATAGCTGAGTTCCATTGTATTGATGACTATTCTATCTCTGAGATCTTATGATTCAATGCTCATGCACAAAGAGTGCCTGTCCTGCATGTGTCAAGCCCGCAGCTGAATGAAAGCCTCTCAGTCATTGGCATGCTTTGCTGTCGTCATTTTCAGTCTTAAAAATGGTTCTGCAAGAACAGACCTGCGAAATGGGAGGGAGGGATGAAGAAAAGGAGAGTAAGTGACAGCTGAGAGAGGCTGTATTGTTTTCTTCTCTGCCAAGGAAGAATTACAGCCGGTGCCCGTTGGAGAGAGTGGGATTCCTGCCCATTTGCAATTCACAATTTAAGTAGCACTCAGAAAATTCCCACAAACAGGAGCACCAAGGTTCCGCTTTTCCAGAATGATCAAACATGCTGCAAGCTCTCTGAAACGTCCAATGGACCGCAGTTCAAAATTCTTGCTTTGTCCAACTCCTTAGACTCACTGTTTTGAAGCCTTCAGTAGAAGCTGACATGTCAATGGTGTCATGTGTAAATGTGATGAATCCTCAGACATGGATAGTTTTCTCTTCCTTTGGGTGAGAAAGCGCAGCTTACTGGATCTGAAAGCAGTTTTGCCTCTACATGTTAAAGTTTGTCCACTGGCTACCTAGTGTGTGGTTAGTCTCTTTAGAAGTGTTAATTTGGAAGACTTTGACATTCAACCAGGAAAAGAATGTCCTGGGAAGTCTGCCGTATCCTGGTTGTGAACTTAGTTATTTCGCATAATTTCTCTGAACGATGAGTACAGCGAGTCTTGCCCAATCACTATTTATTGGACATTTGTCATAGTTGTGCTCACCCATCATCTTTTGTTTAGTCCGTCTATATTTTGGAAAATCCCCACTTATGAGGGTAGCCTTATTATTGCAGAGGTCAGGACTCAAATTCCCAGCAGCCTCCCTTGCTCCTAGGACACACCTGGGCTTCGCCAGTCCAATGCACCATGGGAGCTTCTGCTTCTTCAGGTATGAGCAGTGGGAAGAGAGAGTTTGGTGCTCATTTCTATTTAGCTGGTCAGGGTGGCAGTTGAAGCATCTGGGTGTTGAAGAGAAAACTCTACTTATTAAAATTACATATAAGTTGTATGTCCTCTTTGGAGAAATGTCTGTTCAGGACCTCTGCCCATTTTTTAATTGAAATTTTTTGTTGTTGTTGAGTAGTATGGGTTCTTTATAAATTTTGGATATTAACTCTGTATCAGATGTATCATTGGCGAATATGTTCTCCTATTTCGTAGGTTGTCTCTTCATTTTGTTGATGGTTTCCTTTGCTGTGCAAAAACTTTTTAGTTTGATATAATACTATTTATTTATTTATTTATTTATTTATTTTGTTCCTCTTGCCTAAGACTATATATCAGAAAAAATTGTGAGTTTATAAGTAACATATTAAATTAGTATCTTAGTCTGGGCCGCTATAACAAAATATAGACTAAGTGGCTTATAAACAATAGAAATTTATTTGTACTAATTCTGGAGGCTGAGAAGTCCAAGATCAAGGTGATAGCAGATTCAGTGACTGGTACAGGACCATTGATGCTTCATAAATGACCATCTTTTCCCTGTGTTCTCACACAATAAAGGAAGGACTGAGGGAGCTCTGTGAGGTGTCTTATATGAGCCCTAATCCCATTCATGAGGGCTCTGCCCTCATGATCTAATCACCTCCAAAGGCCCCACTTCCAAATACTATCATGTTGGGGATTAGGTTTCAACGTGTGAATTTGAAGGGGGGTGGTGCACATTAAGTATATGGCAGTTAGTACTGTCACATTTGTAGACCTGGTCTATGTTCATTTACATGATTTTATTCATTTTAAACAAGCCTCCTTTTAGCCTTTATCTTTTCAAAGGGAAAATTCCTAATGTCGAATCTGTACTTATATATAACGTCTTTCATTCTTTGATGAGTTTAGTCAGAAATATTTTTCATCTACGTAGAATTTCACCCAAGTGAATTCTGTAGTATTTGCACACAAGGGTTCTTAACACCAGAATTGCTATGTAAGCGATGGTCATTTCACAGATGAGTCAGCATTATTCTCCCTCCACTTTGTTGGCCTTGTCACATGCATTACCACGTAACAACCCAGGAAAAATAAACGTAACTTCTCAGGAATGATCACAAGGGCATTTCTGCTTTCTTGATGGTCTGTCCAGGTAGATGAAACAATAATGTTTCACTTGTAAGGACCTTGTTCTTTAGTTGCTGCACATTTACACATGTTTAATTATCCTTTAATTAGCCCTAAGGGAGAAGGGTGAGTTTAGGTTTTGTTTGGCTTAAAGTAATGTATTTAGTAAGATAATATAGTAATTGCATTCATAGTGTTTATATTGTATGAGATTAGAGAGGTTACTCATCAGTTTGGAATTTTAAAAAAGTCTAAAAGGAAGGAAAGTGAAATAGTAACTGACCAATGCAAGCCTTTTCATACACACACACACACACACACACACACACACACACACAGATTGCTTCTACTAAAAGTGAATGAAATTGATGTAACATTCAGGTTACTGCCCTTCTGGTTATACTTTAGTTTATTTGAATGAACATTTATTGAATATCTATTATATGTCAGGCCCAGTACTGGTACAATAATGACTGCTACATGGTGCCTGCCCTTAAGGCCTCACAGTTTTATGTTTCAGAAACTCAGATGGGTAACATTGCAAGGATTACCAAGTATTAATAACTCCATGATGAAAATTACTTTGTTAGGCAATTGCTTGAGGTCAGGATCTTCAATGTAAAATCAATAATGTTATATATGTTTAGCTACTGTTCATTATTCTGAAATGGCCACAAATTATATAAGGCACTGTTCAGAGAGAGACTATCCAATAAAAGTGAAATAAGTTATAGAATCAACTGTGCTTAATACAACTAAATATTATCCTTTCTTTTGAAGACAAGTTTAAAAGTCTATCACGATACCAACATACATTAATTAATGATTTACAGTATTATTTGTGCAAAATAGACGGGGATAGATAAATACATATGTGTATTTGCTTTTTATATGTATGAAATGTTTAAAATGGTACATAAACACACAATAATGGCAGTTACCTTGTTTGAAATTGTGGAAAGGGTGGGGGACTAGATGAAAAGGACTAAGGCTTGTTATGGGTTGGCTCAACGAGATAGACCACTGACTCAGAATTTAAATTTAAGAGCCTTTTATTAAGCTGGCCAGCTGACCACAGCACCTATCTCCCCCTCTGGGAGATTCGGAGCATGTGGCAGAGATCAAGGGTGCAGTATGATCCTTTATAGCAAAACAGTGTTAGAAAAAAATACAAAGCATTCCATTAGCTGTTCCTTAGAAGTTCACAGAAAGTTCATAAGCACAAAGGGGGGGGGGGGTAAACAGAGTCACACCTGGCTGGAGCATATCATAACACATTGTTTTTCTGAGACAATCTAGCAATTTTTCTTCTATGGTTCCTAACCCTGACACAATCCTCCATACGTCAGTCCCCCCTCCCAGCACATTCAATTTCTCATGTCCCATTTCCTCCCCTTAGCATATTCTGTAACATTCTGTAACCCTTCCATGCCGCAGTCCCTCACCCTAGCACAGGCTGTCACTATGGACATTTTCATATTTTATTGATTTTTGAACTTTGTGACTATATTATTTATTCAAAATTAATTAAAACAAAAACAATTATATATTTTTTGTTTAAAATAAATGATTATCCTTGTGACATTTTTCTTAAAGCAACATAGCTGTACCTTTCTTCTTTTTGATATATTTTTTATTTAATCTTGTTCTTTTTACCCATGGCATTCTACATAACCAAATCGCAACATCTGGGACATAAATTACAACTAGATTTTACTGTAATTACTTTTTGGTCAGCAATTCACTTGAAAACTATAAATTTTTGGGGAAATATCCATATGTCCAACTTTACTGTCGATAAATTTGATGGTCTTTTTCAGAAACTTTGACATTAATGGTCCATAGAGGAAAAGAAAAAAATTATTGAAAAGTTTAAGAACAGAATAAAAGGGAATAAACAAGTACACGAGCCTCAAATGTATATGTTAAGATTTTATTCAAAATGTCAGCTTCCCCGATTCCTGGTTAGGAGACAGAGAAGTGTTAGAGAAAATCATGAAAAATCTCAGAGTCCATATTGGAAACCACTGACATGTGTGGCCCAGGGGTCCTTTCCAGCTCTACCAGTCAGTCACCCCCCACTGCAAGAGAGACACAGAGAAGCAGGAAAACAGAATCCAAGATGAGGCCTTTAGAAATAACTCGGGGTTCATTAGTATGATGGCACTGTATCAGTACAGGCTTTGACTTGCTCACTTTAAACATGGAAAATGGTATCAAATGTAACCAGGGATAACATTTGTAAACAGAAGAAAGCTCTTGATGATAAAAGTGTTAATTAACAAGACAAATCTTCAACCCTGAAAATCTTCAAAAACATACCCAAAAGTTCCTTAGGTGATTTAGGCATTTGCGGATAAAATGCTCTTTTGAGCCTTGAGTAAATATTTCCATAGACCATTTAACAAGTGTTACAGGTAAATTATCAATTGGTAAAATAATTGCATTTTATTATGTACATAGTTCAATATCTAGGCCAGATTGATTACTTGTTCAACATTTCATATTTTCAAGCTGTGCGCCCTAGTGGTATATTTTTTTGTAGATTGTTTAAAGCACTTGCTGTTTAATTACTACATCTATTTTTGGTAGTTATAGGAATGACTTACTTTATGCTTGTATTTCATGCAAATGAGAAAGAACTTACCAAATTAGAAATTGATATACATTTACATTTGCATTGTTTCATAATTACCCTTGAAACTTTCTCATTCTTTCACAATATTTTATGTTTGTAAAATATTTATTTGCCCCAAGAGCTTTTATGATCCCTAACATATTGACAATATTTAAGTTAACATTAATCCTGTATTCAACTTTAAAATTCTCAGGTTCTTCAAAGAGGGCACAATGTACATAGTAAAACACATTCTTAGCTAACAATATATTTAGCATAAAATGGCTCAACATTCCAGATGGGCCAGAAATTGATTTTAGTCTTGTAGAAATTTTATTCCCATAATCCATTGACTTCTATTTTAAACTTCTCTAAGAGATATGAAATATTAACACAATTTAACTACTGGAAGTCTATTGCATCATTGTGCTGACCTACATTTTTGAAGCCTGAATAATAGTTTCTCAAAGACTCTCAATAATACATTATTTTGATGTATCATTCTATAGAATTCTCAACTAATTATAAGCTAATAAGTATCCTTGAAGTAAGTTAATAACCAGAAAATCCTAAGCAAGAGGGGACATTGAGGTGTTAGCTTTTAGCCAGACATTTAACTCGAGTGACTGTAACATCAGCTCTTCTAGACAATCACACCCCCAGTCTGAGTTTTAAGGTCTCCCCACAAGGAGATGCCTCAACCTGTGTAGACAGTTGTTTCAATGATTATCAGCCTTCACTATGAAATGTGTTCCAACTAAATCTTTTTAGGCTACATTTCAGGATTAGATTTTTTTTTGTGAAGGGAAGAGAATGAATGAATCATCTTCTACATTATTTCCCCCAACTTTTTATTTTGAAAAATTTTAAGACTAAAGTAAATGGACACATATATCCTTCATTCAATTGTAAATATTTGTCACATTTGCTATATCTCCCTCTCTCTTTTCCCTGTCATCTCTCTCTCTGTCTCTCTCTGTCTCTCTCTTTCTCTCTCTCTCTCTCTCTCTCTCTCTCTCTCTCTCTCTCTGTCTCTCTCTCTCTCTCTCTCTCCCCCCTGCACCCATCATTCTAAGTTGAACCCATCACAACACTTCACCCTTAACTATTTCAGCGTGTAAATGCTAAGAATAAGGACATTCTCCTGCATAACTACAGTGTCAACCTCGTACCTAAAATATTAATTCAATAGTATTACCTAGTATACTATTGTCTATACTAGGGAAATATCTTATATAGTTACATTTAAAAAAGTTAAAGTATAGTTGGAATACAATATCATATTAATCTCAGGGGTACAACATAGTAATTTGGTATTTTATATCTTACTAGAGGCCCGATGCACAAAAATTCGTGCAAGAGTAGGCCTTTCTTCCTCTGGCCACCGGCAGGCACCCAGGACCTGGGCAGGCTTACCTCTGGCCCTGGCTTCATCAGGAAGTATGTCCGGAATGACGTCAGGAATACGTCTGGTCTAATTAACATGTTACCCTTTTATTATTATAGATGATGTGATTATCACAATAAGCCTAATAACCATCTGTCACCATGCAAATTTACTATGATATTATTGACTATATTCCTTGTGCTGTACACTATATCTCTGTGGCTTATTTGTTTTGTAATTCCATTCATTTTTTAACCCATCCTTCAATCTCCTCCTTTGGCAACCATCAATTTGTTCTCTGTAGTTTTGTTGTTGTTAGTTTGCTTTGTTGTTTTTTAGATTTTACATATAAGTGAAATACAGTATTTTTTTTTTTAATAAGTTCCACTCAAAGTTCTTACATTCTACTTGGTTGTTATGCCACCTCAGTCTTTTAATCCAGACACTCTACTTGCCATTTTCTTGTTTGTTTTTAATGACACTGATTTTTTTTTGAAGAGCATAAACTTATTGTCTTGTAGAATGTCCTACCTTGTGAAATTTGAAAATGTTTTTCTCAAGATTAAAATCAGGCTGTTTTGGCAAGATACCACATAGATGATGTTGGTATTTATTATTGCATCACACTGAACAGCTAACATCAGTTGGGCATACTTACTTGATTAAGTTTTGAATATGAAATCTCTACATTGTAAAATGTAGTTTTCTCTTTTCTTTTTTATTAGGATGCTATGAGAGATTATATGAATGTCTTGTGACCTCTAAGCCTTTCACCCAATAATTTTTGTCTCTAAATGATGAAATGGTGTTTTCTTTTTATTTATTTAGTCCTAATAAATCATTCAGATAAATGCTATTTACCAAAGATACATCTAAAGCAGTGCTTCTCAACCTTGGCTGCACAGTAGAATCACCTGGGAATCTTTTTAAAATCCTGATTTCTGGGCCTCATCCTCTGGAAATTCTGTTTCTTTGTTACTAATGTTGTGGCCCCGTCCCATAATAAAGAAAGAATTTCTGGAGATGAGGCCCAGAAATCAGGATTTTAATAAGATTCCCAGGTGATTCTAATGTGCAGCCAAGGTTGGGAACCACTGATCTAAAGCTTAAGGACACATAAAGGTTGAACGTTAGAGTGGAGAAAGGTGTATCAGGCAATTACTAATGAAAGAAACCTGGTGTGGCTACATTCATCTCAGGAAAAAAAAAAGAATTTGAAGGCAAAAAGCCTAACATATATAGAATGTCACATCACAACATAATGAAAAAAATCTTTCAACAAGAACGATTAAAAAAAAAAAAGAATGGACAGAGGTTACTGCAAGCGAGGAAACTGCTGTTAATGTGGCTGATGTGGGAGGGTTAGAACTGCAAGTTTGTGGAACTGACGGGCTCAGTGTGGTCAGGTGAAGCTGGTAAGGGACAGTGGTTCGCAACCTTCCTAATGCCGCGACCCTTTAATACAGCTCCTCATGTTGTGGTGACCGCCAATTTCATTGTTACAAATTGAACATAATTAAAGCATAGTGATTCATCACAAAAACAATATGTAACTATATATGTGTTTTCCGATGGTCTTAGGCGACCCCTGTGAAAGGGTCGTTCGACCCCCAAAGGGGTGGCGACCCACAGGTTGAGAACCGCTGGATTAGAGTGTAGGGTGAAGGTGGGCGAGTGGAAGGAGAAGAGGCCGGCCAGAAGGAAGGAGGTGGCTAAGCAAAAAGCCTTTAACACAGGTGTATCCTGGAGGCAGCGGCATTCTGTGTGCGCAGCCGCAGCCTCAGGTGTTCCAGGTGCTGCGGGGCCTCCACCCCTTCCCAGCCCGACCAGCAGCCGAAGCGGCTCCAGAGCACGTTACCTTCTGCACCAGCACCGCTGTTTTCCTGGTTTCCTGGCGCCTAAAAGCAGTCCAGCTCTTCCCTCCTGGCTGGGATCTCCAGTACCGTCACCACACAAACCGGTGACAACTGCTGTCCTTGTCTGTTTCAGAGGGGACATGCTCAAGAACCGACTGTCTCCAGGAGGGGCACGTGGAGGAGAAGTGATGGCTCCCCCATTGCTGATAACCCCGTCAGAGGACACGGTGACCTTCGGGGAGGTGGCTGTGGACTTGTGCCAGGATGCGTGGGCATCGCTGGACCCTGCTTGGAAAATCCTGGACAGAGACGATGTCGTTTGGAACATGGCCTCCGTGGGGCCTGCTGTTCACTTGGGCTTAGCAGGAACAGCTGAGGTCTGAGGAGGGCTGACTTCTCCAAGACACCTGTGCAGAACCGTCGTCTCAACATAAAAACAGGCCACTGCAAAGCAGAATGAGGACTGGGGGAAACCATCTAAAGGCAGGAGGAGGTGCAGACTTTCTCTGGGGGAGCATCCTTGTGAGTCAGAGAAATGAGAAAGCCTTCAGCTACTGCTTATCCCTTAATCAACAGGCACCAACTCAACCTGCAGACAAACCCCAGGAATATAATCTACATGGAAAAGCCATCGGAAGGAATTCTAACCATATTATGCCCAAGAGAAATTACATGGGAGAGAAAGGCAATGAACATAAAGAATCTGGGGAGGTGTTTAGTTATCCTTTATCCCTTAGGATCCACGTGCAACCTCATGCTGCTGAGAAACGGTACGACTTTTACATTTTTTATTTTAGTGGACTTGGCGATCCTCAAAGACCTTTTTTTCCCTTCTCTCGCTCTGGCGCTCCCCTCCCCGCTCACTCTCAAAGGCCTTTTTGAAAAAACTATGAAGAAGTCTGTCAGGGTGGGAGTGGGGGAGAAGGCTAGCAGCCCTGGCCATGAAATCTGGGAAGGCCACCGCCTCGGTGGTGGCGAGGGTCTGTACGCTGAGGGGTGGGCTCAGTGTGGGCCCATTCCCTGTGAATTCCTTGTTGAATGTGCTCCTATGGGTGTGTCCTGACAGCCTGAGCATGAAGGGTGAGGGCAGGCAGCAGGGCATCCCAGCCTGGTGTCAGGAAGAAGGGGTGTTTTTTCACATCCTTTGAATCTATCTTATTGGACCTTAAGCAGTGGCCTCCTCATATCACAGTCTGGAAAGATCACATTGGAGAAAGAAGGTGAACCACTTTCCTTTGCATAACATTATGGCACATTAAAAATAGTTGTCATTCTTACTATCATCTTCAAATGTTAGCACTAGGAAGGCCTTGGAGATGTGGTCTAACACCACCTACAGGCATAGCGTTTTATGTTTTATTTTAAAAGAACCCAGGTTGGGAAAAGAGGTAAAGAACTATATCAGTTTACTGAGTCGTTGGGCTAGTGAAATAAAATAATATTGCTTGAAGCAAAACTATGTGTTGCATCACACTAGACTTAAATTCAGGATGTTTTTAAAAAATGCAGTGAAAGAAAAATTTTGAGATTTCTTAGATGTTGAGTAAGTGAGAAGAGGATTTTCTAATTTTCATCAGGGAAATTTTAAGCAGTTTAGGCATAAATCGAGATCCAAAATGTATTGGTAATGTAGTTGTTTGGAAAGTAGATTTGTCATAAAAATTGTTATGATTAGCTTCACAGATAAGTCCACAGAAGTTTAATTTATAACGTAACCAAAGTTAGATTTTTTTTGGATCCCATTCAAACTAATTTGAGCGAAAAAGTGGATGTAGATTTAATGGCTCACAAGCCCTGCCAGGGAAGAGACCATATTGTCTTGATTATTGTTGCATCTCTAGTGCTTTGCAAAATGGTTGGCATAGAGTGGGTACTTACTAAGTATTTATTGAATGAAAGAAAATGTCAGGGATATAGCTGGACCTTAGACAGGATGGCAGCTAAGGATTTGAATGCCCTCAGGGTCCTCTTTCTTAACATTTCTATTATCTGCCTCTTGTATTGTCTTTATACTTTCAGACCAGGTCGTCCTTGTGGCTAGAACCTTGGCCATCATGTGGAACATTTATGTTCACATCTTTCGAGGTTTGCATTAAAGAAAATCCTTCTGTACTACTAGAATTAAGACTCCAAGGCAGTGGTTCTCAACCTTGGCTGCACATTAGAATCACCTGGGAATCTTTTTAAAATTCTGATTTCTGGGCCTCATCCTCCGGAAATTCTGTTTCTCTGTTACTAATGTTGTGGCCTCACCTCATAACAGAGAAACAGAATTTCCGGAGGATGGGGCCCAGAAATCAGGATTTTATAAAGATTCCCAGGTGATTCTAATGTGCAGCCAAGGTTGAGAACCACTGCTCTAAGGGAAAAGGATCTGATTAGCCCAGCTGGAGTTCAGTGCCTACTATTAGAACAACTAGCCATGGCAGGTAGAATTGTGTAGAAGGTCCAAGTCCCACTGGAACTGTATGGTTGGAATGAGGGAAGAGGCTTTTGCCAGTTTTATACTCTGCAGACTTTCTCATCTTTTGAGAGGAGAGCTTTATCCAAAACTAAGGAGTTATAAAAAGAAAAAGGAGCTGTATTTCCTATTTTTAAAGTGTATGTTATTCATGACGATTCAAGATGACAAGGTCTGGACAGGAGCCTTCAGATATGAAAAGAACACTAAAGTGACTGTAAGTTATTAGGTGAAAACATACAAGAAAGAAACGTGCAGGAGAACAAATGAGGAGTAATGGGAAAACCATTCCCAAGGTATATCTGGAGGTAGATTTTAAAGAGAAATGTTATTTTATTCAGACAAACATTTATGCACTGTGGAGTAGTTACTGTGTGCCAGGTATTGCAAATGGATCATACTTAGGCCAGGAAGATCTCTAAGGCAGAGTTCCCGCTTTCCCCTCAACACAAGCTGGAATCCACCTGTGTGAAATTGACTCATGAAATCATTCATCTGATACCAGCAGTGGGAGAACACAAAATCTGCTTAGAGCTTGTTTAACCAAGTGAGCAGCAATAAGGAGGGTGTTAGGAATTCCTCTCTTTTAATTGTTATCAACACCTCCTTAGCCTCACTAAACCAATGATGTTGCTGTAATCCTCATATGGATATTGAACATACACTAGACAATAACAAAGTCTTCAATCTTTTTGTTTTGAAAAATTTCTTACCTCTAATGGTCTCAGTGCTCTCTCCCCCTCTTAACCTCCCCCCGACACAAGCATACACATGTGCCCATGCACACACATCCAACACCCTTCTGAGGTGTTTCTGATATACCCACTTTGCGGGGGGGGGAGCTAAATGATGCCTAAAAACCGATTATTACTCATATCTTCTATATCTTACTTTAAGTCACTTGCAAAAAAGAACTCCTCTATTTTTTAAGCCATACTGTTGCAACTTGGCTTAAGAAAAGGCCAGAATGAGAGGTAAATTTTAGCCAATTTCCATAGCTGTCTATGCGGAGATTTAGTAGGACATTTTGCTTCTATTAGATATACCCTATTTCAGCAATTTCCTAAATATTTTATAAATATGAAAAGTTCTGTCGAACACACATCAAGTGAAAAATGCCAAAGAGTATGTTTTATTTTTTCTCATGTGTGTTACTCCTATTTATGAACACCTTAGATTGGAATCTCTCTTCAGGCTTGCCTTCCACAAATCCTTGGGTACAGAAACCTTATTGCAGATGTGGAAAAGCTGGCAGAGAACCCGTGTGTTTGATAATCCCCAACATGTAGAAATGCTTTGGAAGGCCATGGCTTTCAGCCTTTTGCTTAGGGTCAGCTGATGTTTGTTGACTGCCTGTTTGTGAACTGCTCTGGACATTGATGACTAACAAATGGCCACTGGATTAGCCCAGATGGAGTTCAGTGCCTACTATTGGTAACGTCTAGTTTTCTTGCTGGTTCAGATGTTGGAAGTAAATTTTTCATTAGAAAATTCATGTGAGAAGCTAAATGTAAAGCCAGTTTCTTATCTATATATATAAAAGCCTACGTGACCAAACGACCGGTCGACTGGTCGCTATGATGTGCACTGACCACCAGGGGACAGGTGCTCAATACACAGGATCAGGCTCTCTCCTGTCTGGGTTGGGCCTGTGGGGATCGGCTGAAACCAGCCATCTGACATCCCCTGAGGGGTCCCAGATTGTGAGAGGGCACAAGCCAGGTCAAGGGACCCCACTGGTGCCCGAATCTGTACACCAGGTCTCTAGTTGACATATAATTGACATATGACATTATATTCATTTCAGATATATAACATAATGATTCAATATTTGTGAAGTTATCACCACAGTAATATCCAGTCTTCTTAAATGCTGAGCCAATAGGTATTAAAGTCAATTCCACTGCGCAGGCTTCCTTAGTTTGTCCTCTGAGGGTGAGGAAGAAGTCATTAAATACGTCTTTCCTCCACAGAGGGAACAATGGTGATTCAGGGGAGGCCTGCCTAGCTTCATTGGAGCAGTTGGATCTGTTACAGGAGAAATTTCTATGGAGTGAGTGGCTAGAGGGTCATTGATGTCTACTCTACTTTTTAAGTCAACAATTTTATTGCAATCATTATTCAGGTGGTTTAAAGCAGATAATGCCCATCCCTTGAAGCTTTTTGTTTTAACCAGCCTTGTATCTGTCTAGTATATTTATAACTGGCCTAAAGAGGTTTATCTCTGGAATGGGGCATGCAAGGAGAGGACCATCATAACGTTTGAAAAATGTTTTTATCCCTTCCCTCTATCACTGCAACAATGGTCTTAGTCATTTACTATTTTACACCTTTTTGAATGCTGCTGCCTAAATGTTATTTTCCATGTAGCTGGTTACCAAGCAGACTGTTTCAAAGAGGTCTTGGAAATAGTTTCCTGTTTAATTACAATATAAACTGTTAAAAATTGTAAGCTGCTAAGCAGTGCTGAATTTTGCTGTTTTGATGAAAATGTGATCAAACAGGGAAACAATGCCTTATTCATCACCTTTTCCCCGTATGTTCTTTTGGGGTTGCCAGCATAGCAGATTATCAGAATCTTGATTATGTTTTTAACTTCAGGATATGAAAACAAATACTCTTATTTCCTCAGGTGATTTTAGAGGGCAAAATAACCTGTTAGTTGCTAGCCAAAATCAAAAGGGCAGATAATTAAAAAGTGACAAGAAAAGGTGAAAGCTGATGATGTGTTATTTAGCCATTTTATGGGGCCTACTTACCCAAAGCACTTATATAACAGATTTGCATGATATTAATTATACATAATTAAAATGTTGTCCAGAAACTGCTTCTCCATTTCAGTTTGATTAAGAGCAACAAAATCATTTATAAAGCATTTATAAATTTAGGTGCTAACTCTTCCACATATATTTCTTATAGTAGATGTAACACTCAGAGATGGGATCAAATTACCATATCTTGCAGAAGGCTTAGGTAATAAACCCAAGTCTTCACAGCTAGAGCCAGGAGCTAACCCCAGGTCTGCCTTCACTACAAAACCCACACACTTTGCAGGAAATCAAAACAGCCTGTCTTTGGGTAAGCATGGTTCCCTTCGCACCAAACGCATACTGCGATTTTCTCAGAATATTAGGGGTTTCCTGAAAAATCCCTTGAGCATATGATCATGTGGGGCTGTAAAGTGATGGGAAAGACAGAAGAGTGCTAGCAAGAAGTTGGTTCTATTCTAAATATTCCAGATTGGGGATGTACAGGGAAAGTGTAATACTTTTAGCTTTCCTTCCTTCCTCTTTAAACACTGTGGATTTTTAGACAGAACAAATAACATTTCCAAACCAAAATTAAGTATATTGATTCATTTTTATAATATTAAATCCTATTCAAACATTTTACAATGTGTTTTTGTTGTTGTTGTTGTTGTTCATTGTAGTTTATTCTACTAAATGAGTTTCTCATCTGCTTAGCTGTCTTATGAGTAACACTAGCAGCCCAGTGCATGAAATTCATGCACAGGTAGGGTCCCTAGGCCTGGCTGGCAATCAGGGCAGATCAGGTTCCCTGCCTCCCCAACTCCTCCTTCCCTAGCTCCCTCAGTGCCCCACTGCCACTGCTGGTTGCCTGCCATGTTTCATGCTGCCCCCTGGTGGTCATAGTGAGCGATTGAACTCCTGGTCTCCTGGTGGAACGCCCGAGGAAACACTTTGCATATTAGCCTTATATATATATATATATATAGATAGATAGATAATTTGCTATTTTGTTCCCCAAATTGTACTATTGGCCTAGAGGTAGTGGTGAGTGGTGGTTAAGGTGCTGGTGCTGTGTGTGTGTGTGTATGTGTGTGTGTGTGTGTGTGTTTACATGGTTAAGTTTACATTGCTCCTGAAACTTAAAAGCTTGGGACTACATATAAGTAGAGTTTACGGCTCCCTGTGTAATATGAGATGTATTGAAAAGAAAATGCTTGGAAAGGAATATTTTCTTTTAAATCTAGACCTTACGGAGATTTGTTATTATTAATCTTTATAGGGAGGTATGGACCAAAAAGATTGGCACAGTGGTATACACTAAATTGTAGAAAGGTGTGGACCAAAAAGATTGGCACAGTGGTATACACTAAATTGTAGAAAGGTGTGGACCAAAAAGACTGGCACAGTGGTATACACTAAATTGTAAGGAGGTGTGGACCAAAAAGATTGGTGCAGTGGTATACACTAAATTGAACATTGCTGAGTCAAAAGCCAGGAAAGGTATGGAAACATGACTCCATCCCCTGAGCATATCTAATTGGGGTTCCTGATAAAGCCAGAAGCCCAGAAATCTGGCTTCTGTTATTTTGACTCTACCCTATAAAGACCTTACTACAAGGCTCATAGGGACAAAGGTACGGTGAAGACAGCAAAAAAGGTTCATGTTACCCACATCTAAGATAAGCCTTAATACTTAACCAGGCTTTGACTGAGCTCAGCTACCTTTATACTCCTCTGGCCTAGTGGGAGCCACTCCTGAGTGACCTGACTTGGAGACTTATTAATGCGAAGATTAAACTTCTGCTAATTAGGTAGGAATAGGAGAGATTTTTTTTTATTTATCAGAGCCATTTATGAAATCTATAGATGTAATATAGTGATTCAGAATGTTTTCAAAAGAATACCCTTTTGAAAATTCAAATATGGCCCTTAAACTACCTTTTCTGAAAAGGGTCCTCAACATTTTTATGAGGAAGGTTTTTTTTTATTCTTTTTCAAATATTGTGTCACCAGGTTGTAAGGGAAGCCAATGCAGAAGATGAATACCAGAATGGGTTGTTATGTATCTCAATTCCACAAACACTTTTGATGCACTTCCTAGGTGCCAAGCTGTATGAATTATAAAGATGGATTATGCATGGGCCTCGCCCTAAGGAGTTTATGATCCAATGTTGGAGAAGAATGTGAACAAGTAACTATAGCACAGTAGGATAGTAGTGCCTTAAATAAAGGAGCAGCGTAGCTTTCCAAGCTTGTTTTTGTTTCAAATCTGGTAAAAGGCAAGTTTTTTTGGAAAGTGGGTAGGTACTTTTGCAAAATCTTATAATAATTTGGTGATTTTTTTTCAGATGTTGACAGAAATTACAGAATAGGAAGTGATCACATATGGAATGACATTTTACAAACTGTGCTAATATGAAGATTTATATTTTGAATCTCTTTGTGTATATAAACAAGGATCAGCAATTTTGTTTGGAACCATTTTTGTGTCATAATAGTAAATTTGGATAATGAATAACGATTATCTCTGGAGAGAGAAATGAATACAAAAGACACATAATGTACCCTTGTTCAATTAATGTGTGAAGTCATTTTTTTCCCATTATTATTTCAAAGCATTAAAAGAATTAAAAAATTCATCTTTAAACTCAGTGGAAACTTGCAAAAACATCAGGAAGTATGTCCTGTAGTAAGTTGATATTTTACAATAAAACACATCAAAACCAAAACTAAGTAAACAATCGCAGTTCATTATACCTTAATCGATAAGGATTATTAGAAACTTGGATTGCAAGAAACTCGGCTGCTTTCCTTAGTTGTTTAATGCTCAAGAACGTTTTGGGCCAGACTGAGAAATCAATTTTTAAATAAAAGCTTGTTTTCACAAACAGGACAAGCAGCAGCTATACCCAAACAATGAGGCTTGGAAATAGAGGGTTTTTGGTTTTCATGGAAAGTGGATGAGAGGCTGGAAACCAGTAGTTATTATAAAATAGTCAGTGGTCAGTGAAGTCATTGTAAGATACATAAAGTAAATGTGTTTTGCTTCATAGTAAATGCAATTGAAATGTAATGCCTTGATGTATGAATATTATTTTAATCTTTTCACTCATGTAAATATTTTTGCTTTCTTATGAGAAAATAGAGCTTCCATTTCTATAGTTTTTATGTATATTTCTGACCAGTATTTTGTGTTCATGATCTATTTATTCACATAGTCAGGTAGTTTAGTGGAAGAAAATTGAAATTAGTTGCTAGCCTAGTTTCTTCCTATATATTATAAGCTGCACATTCTAGTATGAATCACTTACCTTTCTGTCACCCACTTTTAAGACACAAATATACTGTCTTAGTTGAAAACTTCTTGCATTGCAAAGCATTTTGCAACCATTTTTCTATTTGATTATTCCAAATATCTCTAGACTAAATGTAAATATATTAGTTTCTTGTTTGTTAATCTTTTTCCTCAGTGGGAAACTGAAGCAGGCAGGGGTTAAGGCACTGCCTTTAGTTATTCACTTATAAAGGTAGGAGCATGGAAGACAGAACTTGTGGTTCCCACACATTAGCATATTCCCACTCCACCGTGGTACTTCACGCAACCCATGGGGCTAGGGAAGAGAAATTATTGAGGAAATCCCTATAATAAATAAAATACGATCTGTATACAATAAATAGTTTGTAGGTTCCTTTTATATACACCATGTCATTTAATCTTTTCAGTAACCCTATAGGTAGGCATGAAAAACGTTATTTTATATATAAGGAAATTAAGCTCATAGAAACTGAAGTGACTTGTCCAAATTGGCACAGAGAGTGAGTGTTACAAAGGAAACTTGAATTCTATGTTTCCATTTCCTGGACCAGTTCAAGTTACAGTCTATTTCAAATGAGCTGCCTCTTTGATTCAATCTTGGGTCTCAGCTTTCTTTTCTGAGAAGTGGGCTGCTTGTTGATTCTAACCTTACCAATGGTGTACAGAAACCACAATTCTGATTCTTACTATTCCACCCACTCCAACACGCATTATCTTTCATTAAGCTTAATTTCTGTCACTTCACATTTTTGGATTAAAAAAAAATTCTTTAAAAAAATCGAAATGACAGAATTCCTTGGACATTGTCGATGAATCTGCGTCTACCCAGTAAGCCCAAGCAAACCAGGCCTAAAGAACTGGATCCATATTCAGTTAACATACTTACGCTGACATTGAGCTCAAATGGTTACTTTTCATAAGGTACATATGTTTATAGTAGGCAGTACGATTTTCTTTATCTTTCTTATTATGTTTTCAATGGCATTAAAATATCTCAAATACAGTTTATAAGGTGTCAGATTCATCATAATGTGTGGTAGGGATAAAATATACAGATGCCGAAACCGGTTTGGCTCAGTGGACAGAGCGTCAGCTTGCGGACTGAAAGGTCCCAAGTTCGATTCCGGTCAAGGGCATGTACCTGGGTTGCGGGCACATCCCCAGTAGGAGATGTGCAGGAGGCAGCTGATCGATGTTTCTCTCTCATCGATGTTTCTAACTATCTATCTCTCTCCCTTCCTCTCTGTAAAAAAAATCAATAAAATATATTAAAAAAATATATTTTAAAAATAAAATATATAAAAAAAATATACAGAGCCACCACCCAATGCCAGGCACTGTGCTAAGGATTTGGGAGGAATAAAGAAGAGTAAGACAAGTCTCTCTCTTTGGGGTCTAGGGGGAGAGAGAGACATAGGGCATGATTACATTACTATGAAGGTCCTGGAGTGGAGTTGCTTTTGAAAAGTCAAGGAAGGAGGAGAAGGTGCTGATAGGTGAACAGGACGTGAAAGTTAAGTAGAAGCTGAATAAGCAGGCTTAAGGGAGAGAACATCAGGATTAAGACAACTTTAAACCTATATATTTTCTGAAGAAAATGATCATATAATATCAGTACAGCCATGGGATAATAATTGCATATTTGAAATTCAAAAATAGTAATTTTGGAGAAATCATTAAATTTAATATATGTACTGCAGTGTTCATGTATATTTTATCTAGTTTATTTTAATTGCAAAAGTTATATGCTCATGGTATAAACATTCTTACAGAAGAATATAAGGTAAAGAGATAAAGCCCCCCTCCCCCCATCCACCCACTCAAACAATTTTTTCCCATGGACTGTTTCTTATGTACCCTTCTGAACTTTCCTTTGAGATACGTGCAAATATATGGCTATCCTCTTACCTTAGTTATCTTTAAAAATATTTATTAGAAATTTGGTTGTTATATTAGAACATTTTTGATGCGTCCTAATATTTAACAGCTATAAACACAAACTATGATATTAGGAATGGTTTATTAGTTCAACCATGTCCCTTTGGCATAGGAGACACTGAGGTCCTAAAGGATTAAATGATAGTGCAGGTCATCCATGAAGTCAATGACACACTCACTATCTCTTGCTGCCCAGGCCAGTGATTTGATAATTTTCTTCAACTTTATGGACTCAGGCTATTTCAACCAACCATCAGAATAAAACAAAAAAACAATAACAACAACAACAAAAAACAGAAAAGAAAAACCAAAGCAAAACACTCCATAAGTCTTCCAGTGTATTATTGAGATTTTTTAAGCCGGCAGATAACAAAGCAGTGTACTGGTGGTCCTGAATTTGTGCCTATTCCCTAAATTCTGGTTTTTTTTAAAAAATGCTTAGAAATTGGTTCGAGTCTTTCTAAAATGAAATGGTTCTATAAATGTTCCTATTTGTAAGACATATTAAAATAATGAAACCAATCACCAAGTTCATGGCAGGGATCATTCCCAATAGAAATGGGGTGTAGCAAGAGTGTATATTGAGTAATTAGAGCACTGATGACTCAGTAGAATGGATCATTGGAATTCCTGGAATGAGTTTTTTTCAGTAAATTTTCTGAGATTTATTGCATCATTAGAGTAATATGCCCAAGAAACACTGTAGACAATTCTGCACTAAATCTGTGTTTATTTTGAATAATAGATAATTCTTCTTAAAATGATCTTCTTAGGTGAAGAAAAATTTGTACTTGTAAGAATATCATTAACAATACTTTTCCCTTTAGGAAAAGTAAGATTTGCATATATTGACATTAACTGTAATTTCTTAAACATCTGTCTGCTTCAGAGCCAAACAGCAAAACTAAATTTCTTTTTTTATGTAGCGTTGAAGAAAACTGGAGAGCTCAGAATGATGGATTTCTTTAATTGAAAGGGGAACAAATTATAGGAGCATAAAATATCAAGGTGGTTGTTCAGTATTCATAAAATGGCCCTTGCTTGAGCAGTGACATATTTCTCTGACTTAACTTCACCTGTAAGAAGTGATAAGTTGGATCTCTAAGAGGTCATCTTAAACTTATGTTACCTAAAGCGGTCATCATAAACATCCCAATTCTTGACTAAAAAGAACTTATTCTCATGGTGGTGATTATGACCTTCACAGCAAGTGGAGTTTCATCTTTGCTGTTTATTTCATTAAAAAATCCAAAGTGTTCATTGATCAGAAGAAGAAATCCATAATTTGAGGAATCTGTGGGTCCCAATGTACCCTCACATCATGTGACAATTAAACAACAAAGCATGTTAAAGAACTGCAGAGGTCTAAGTTGCCACCAGTTGACAAATGGTTACTTTTTCCAACAAATAACTTTTTGTATCCAGTGGAACACTTCTACTTAGACCAGACTACGGAAACACAGTGTATGGAGATGCTTCTGCTACATGCTCAGAGTTTATATTTTTGAACGTTCAATAAAGAATTCTTTAAAGGTGGTACAGCAATACCCACACCTCCAAAAAATAGGGTTCCATGTTGATTTTCTTGTTGTAAATTTTGAATTTTACATATTGAGATTTTTTCTCGCTAAATTTTTAAATATTGTCTGAACATTTACCTTGAGATGTACACAATTTACAAATTTGGATTGTCTTCTGTATGAAAATGCCATCTGTGTAAGCTTTCTTAAAAAAGCACACAAAACCAAACCTACCAGACCATAAAACGTTTATTACTCTGACAAGTGTCAGGAAGGATGTATTTGGCTGCCATGAGCCTGAGGAGGTACAGCATTTTTGCCTGTGTTCTGTCGCATGCTTCATTTTTATTAAAGTGACTTGCCTGCAGCATGGTTTCAGTTCAGTTAATCCTATTTCTTTTAAGACTGGAACCTATGCTAATTGTCACAGCTTCTTGGTCCTACAGCAAAAGCAGGCAAACCAACAAAAGAAATGCCCTTTCAAAAAATGCTTTTTGACGATGTGTTTTAATATAGGGTAATGCAGTTGACAAGTAAAACAAGCTGACAAATATGAGTGCTTAGTCTAGAAGTGTCACATACCCTGACATTCACCTGTATCTCAAACATTTTATATGTCGAACGGGACAGATTTTTTTTATTCTTCAGTATTTAATATCGTTCAAAAAATACCCATATCAAGTAAGTTAATGTTCCAAGCAATTCCCAATTTAATAGGAATCTGAATATGCAATAAAATTGAACAAGTAAGAGTTGATGTACATAAACACTATTTGCTGACCAGGTGTATCTCCTGAAGAGACCTTTTTTGGGATGGACAGGATGTCTCTCCATTACCCTCTATCATAAGGAGAGAAAAACCTCTGTGAACAATAAGTTACGTATAGACATGTTAGTGCCATTGGGATGACAGCCTCACAGACTGGATAAGGCTGGTTTTTTTGATCCGCATCACTGTGAGTGCTTGAAAACTTCAGTTATCCAACGTGCATTCAGGAGTGCAAGTTTATGAAAAATCCCCCCAACCTGTGGACTCACAGAACCAGGGAATACAACCAGCATACGCTGCTGCTATTGTGGTTATTACTCCATTGCCACCAGTTCTCTACGGAGTAGCAGCTTTATGCCAGGCATTATAAATATATAGGTCATCTCTTTTAATCCTTAAAGAATCCACTCAAGAAAAGGAAACAGTCTCAGAAAGACCAAGTGAATCTCTTCAGGCCACGAAGCTAGTATGGGATCAGAAACCCAGTATCTCTGTCTTCATAGCTTATCATCGCAGCAGTGGGTATCATAGGTATTCAGTTGGCGGGGAAATGGGACATTAGCAGACTTTTTTTTTTTTTTCCCACAGCAAGGACTTGAAAAAACTCTTACTGTGCTTTCCTGAAGTGTTTTCTCCCAGAATAAATCTGTTAAACGATTCTACTTAAACAGCAATGATACATCCGACTCACTTTAATGAAAGAAACATAATAGAAAGTGGCATTTCGTCTTTTAAACTCAGGTATTTTAATAGCTGGGCTTTCTAAAATCAATTGCTCTGCTAGTCTAAAAAAAGGAATGGGTCGTGTAAACAGCACATTTCCTGAAAAAGGTCATTATAAACGGTACACGAAACCACAAGCAATATGTCTATAGGGAACTATTTTTGTATTTAGTCTGAAAAGGTTTCTTGCAAAGACCAGCAATATCGGAAGTGACATACCCCTAAGTCCGTCTTCAGGGTTAGCACATGGAACCCTATGGTGGGAACTTGGTTTCTTACCAAGGTTGAATGCAGTTGAGTGCCAGGCTCATTTGGAATAGATCTGCTCTGTGGCAGTGTCAGAAAAGGTGCCCTTGGTGGTTTATTTCCTCAGGCATCTGATGTTCTTGACTCCAGGTGGCCGTTTGGCATATGCGCTGTCTGGCAGGCTTCCCAGAGAGCCAGCCCTTTTACACAGGCTCTCCTCAAGGCCTCTGCCCTCAGGCATAATCCTCTTGTGCCTTTAATAAGGTGCCATTCACTTTCAGTCAAACCAAACATTCCAATGGAAGAGAATTAAGGGAATAGACCATCACAAAGAATTCTTGGAGCTGTGGGATACATTCTCTGTGATCACCTGGTAAAAAAGTATAGTACACTTAACACTAGTACAAAATAATATAGAATGTCAACTGCAATGGAAAAGTAAAAACAAACAAAAAAAAAGTGAAAAAAAGCAACAACAAAAATGTATAGGAGGAAGAATATGACAGTTTACGAAAAGGACCCAGAGGCTTTAGGATATGAATTAAGTATCTGTTTATATGAGACTAATGTACTTCTGATGGAATAGGGTCCTATAGAAATTCAAGATCTAACTTGAATGGCTCTATAGGAATGGTGTGGAGTGGTCAAACGGATGGCTCCTATCCATACATAGCCCCGCACTGTTCACTGAGCTGGAAACTCCTTAGAGTCAGGGAGCATAACTTGTTTGCAGATGTAGCTCTCCATTTTCTAGTACAGTGCCTGACACATACTGGGAACCAAAGAAGTGTGTGTTGAAAGAATAATAAAACCCTACTTTGGAATTTAGGTCCTTGAATGATAAAAACATAATATTCCCATTTGCCAAAGTGGTTAGTCTCTTTGTATCTCAATAGATAGGTGCTGTCTTATAAATGGTTAACTTTTCAACTAAATATTTGGATATTGCTTAGTGCTAACACTATATTTTTAACCGTGGGTTCTTTTGAAGACTTTCAATATGACCTTACAGCATCTTGAGAGAGAAAAAGACAATACTGTTTAACTTTTATTTTGTTTTCCTCTTCTCTGGCAAAAAGAATTTCATATTGTAAAAGGTAGAATAAACATGAGAAAGGGCCACTGAAGCACAAGAGAGATGGAGCAGTAGTAAAAAAAAAAACACCCTTACATAGGTGTTTCAATAATGTCTAGTCTGTATGCGCAAATGCATTCATCTATGGGTAGTGAAATAACATTTGATCTGATTGGACAAATTCAGTAATTTTAGAAAAACAATCGCACAGATGGATCAATTTGGGAGCTTAGAGATAGCGTCTTAGTTTTGATTCTCTCCGAAGCATACCCAGAGATAAGGATTTGGGGTGCAAGTAGGTTTTTGGGAAGTGATTCCAGGAAGCACAGAATGGGAATGGGGAAATGAGATGAGAAACAACAAAGGTGCACTGATTAGTGCGCTGTGCCTGTTGGAAACGTTGTTCATGCCATTTTGTGTCCTTCTGAGAGACTGTGGAAGGTGCCTCAGAATTGTCTCACCAAGGGAGAAGCAGCTGGGGTATTTATCCACCAAACCTCATCCCTCCTTAGGGTGCCCTGGGGCATTAGCCCTCTGGCAAATCCCTTCTGCCTTGCTTTTGGGTTTGGGCAGGCTCCTTTGGCAGAGAATGAAGGAACTGTGCAGTGACCCTGGGGAAGACCAAAGGGCAGTGAGTGGGCTTTGTTAACATCTGCGACAGATGGATAGAAGCAAAGGATAAAAGGAGAATCCCAGAATCTACACCAGTGAAATGGATGTTAATTTCCAGGGGGGAAAAAAAATCCTTGTTTTTGAACTCAGAGAAAAAGCAATGAAACTAAATCATTCAGAGTTCTTGATTTAGAAGCTCATACGGTCAACAATTTTTCTATATCCTACAAACAAAAGTGGATGAAAGTGCACATGGGCAAATTCACAGGTAACTCAGCAGTACCTGGCATGATGGTGTATTATTCTTTGTCATCCTAGTTCAGTGTGTCTAGTCCAGTGGTTCTCAACCTTCCTCATGCCGCGACCCTTTAATACAGTTCCTCATGTTGTGGTAAACCCCAATTTTATTGTTACAAATTGAACATAATTAAAGCATAGTGATTCATCACAAAAGCAATATGTAATTATATATGTGTTTTCCGATGGTCTTAGGCGACCCCTGTGAAAGGGTCATTCGACCACCAAAAAGGGTCGTGGCCCACAGGTTGAGAACCACTGGTCTAGTCCTTTAAAGCTAATTTATCTTCTTTTTAAAAATATAGAAATATCTCATGCCCACACATGGATTTTGATATATCCTTTAACTTAGGCAAGTGTTCCTTTTCAATCACCAATATCTTTGACCTAGATGAAGGTGCCTAGTGGCATGCCCTAAAGCTCTGTCTTGCACTGGTTTGTTTTTTTAATAAATGCTTTGAATGAAGACACAGAAGACATATTTGAAAAATTTCTGTCTTATGGCTACTATGATAGATGACACAATTGGATTCAATATAGCTCTCAACAGACTGGAGTGATGCCCTGAATCTAATGGTTAATTTTATTAGGGAGGAAATGGAAAATCCTGCACAGAGCTTCAAAAAATAAAAATATGCCAGTATAAGGTAGGGTGTATCTAGTTTACAGTAGTTCCTGTAAGAAAGGTCTAGGGCTTTTAATTCATTACAAGCTTAAAATGAGCTAATTTATTTTAGGTGCCAAAAAGCTAATACAATCTTAGATGTTAGACATAAAATCTTTATGTCCAGAACAAAGATGTTCCACTATTTGTCTCATTAGTTCAGTTTTATCTGGTGAATTGTGTTCTTTTCCAAAAGCATAACATTTTCAAACTAGTGAGAACATTAGAGGCCACTTAGATCCATGTTACATAGCCCAAGTGCACGTACCCATGGTGGCATGTAAGGCATCCCAGGCATGCAATGCCAGAAGCTGGTCCATCCTTGCTGCTTGACACAGTCGCTGCAGGATAGAAACATCTACACAGCATATGTTTCAAGGGACCTGGCGTATATAGCATACTGTTCTTAATATGTTTGCTCCCCTTAGCGCTGTGTGTTTTAACCAAGGTCACCTCTCCGAGAAAGGTTGTTTCCCCAGGTAGGGATTTTTCCCTGAAGTTAGGGAGGGGATGAAACTCCTTAACTAAGTGCCAGGCGGGTAGTTAATCACTTTAACTACAAACAATCATGCTTAAGCTACATAATCTTTACTCCCTGGAATGGAGATAAGAAATGCCCTAACCTTTGTAATAGAAATTGACAGGATTAAAATCAACTGGTATAAATACAGATGTAACAAGACAATAAACAGCAGAACCTCTCTGGAGATCCAGACCAGAACTTGGCTGGAGATCCTGGCTAGGCTGCTGATCAACTGAACGCTGTCTCCGTGTCCTTCCTTCTTCGCCGACTCCGTCTACGCCTTTGGGAACCCCTGGACCTGCTGGGGTTGGACCCCGGCATCGCAAGAGACCATAGGATAAATATGTAGAATCACCAGTATTACTTATTTGGTGAGGGAAAGGAGATTAAGGTTACTTAAGAGTTGAACAGTTTGAAAAATGACTTTTAGGTTAAACTACACATTGTGACATTATTATTTAAGCCACATCTGTGACATTTGTAAAATATCGACTATGAATCCCCCAAAAAGTTTCAAGTTAAAATTTGAGACTTTAAAGAAATTTAAGGTTGCAGGTGAAACAGTGACTTCTGAAAATGTTTCCAGAATTCTCAAAGCCATGAGTTCAGTCTCTTCTGCAGATACTTGCACCCAACAAATATCTACTGAGTACCGACTATGTTTTAAGCACTGGTCTAAGTAACAGAGTTCTGCCTTCCAGGGAACTCCCGAGGAGAGAAGTTCAAGAAGCACAGTTTTTCTTTATTTTACAGGTGAAAAGGTTAGGAGACATAGAGTCAATTCTGAGTTCCAATCCTAGTTTTAGTATTTGCTAGCTTTATAATCTTAGGCAATCAATTTTTTTAGGTCTCAGTTTTCTCATCTATATAATGGTGGAACAGACCTATTTACATCATTGATGGAATACATATTCGTTACACAGGCAAAGCACTGGGGAAAGTGTCTGATCTAGAGTACATGTTCATTAGGTCAATAGGTGATGGTTATTATTGCAGAGGTTAGGGGGCTTGCTTAAAGCCATTCCATTAAACTGCAAACAGATTTGTACTCAAACTTAGGTCTTCTGATTCCCACTTCTGAGCTCTTTTTGTGAAAGCACAAATCTAGGTGTTACAACCTAGAAAACCAATAAGACTTATTTGTACTTTTTTATTATTAAAATAATTTACAGCAAGGAAAAAAATTAGGAAAACACAAATATGCAGAAAATGAAACAAGAAAAACAGAAAAACATTACAACTAGTATTTATAACATCTTAATTACAAATTTGTGGTAATCTGTCAGCCCTCTTTTTAAAAATTTTATTTTTCAATTACAGTTTATATTTAATATTATTTTTATTGGTTTCAGGTATACAGCATAGTGGTTAGACAATTATATACTTTGCAAAGTGATCAACCCAATATTTCAAGTACCCACCTGGCACCATACACAATTACTACAATATTATTGACTACTAGAGGCCTGGTGCACAAAATTTGTGCAAAGTAGGGCCCCTAGTCCTGGTCTTCTGCCTCCCCGCCTCCTCTTTCCCTCCCTCCCTTGCTCCCTCAGTGCCCCGCTGCCCACTACTGGTTGTCTGCCATGTTCCATGCCCCCCTCCCCCCCGCCCCAGTCATCACAGGTTATAGCGAGTGATAGAATGGCTGCTCTCCCTGTCAAACTCCTGAGCGGACAATTTGCATATTAGCGCTATATATATATATATACTAGAGGCCCGGTGCACAAAAATTTGTGCACTCAGGGGGGTCCCTCAGCCCAGCCTGTGCCCTCTCGCAGGTCTGGGACCCCTCGGGGGATGACCACCTGCTGGCTTAGGCCCGCTCCTCAGGGGATTGGGCCTAAGTTGGCAGTCAGACATCCTTCTGGCAGCCCGGGAGCTGTCCACTTGCCAGTGGGGAGCAGGCCTAAGCTGCCGTTGGACATCCTTAGCGCTGCTGAGGAGGTGGGAGAGGCTCCCACCACCACCGCTTACTGGCAGCTGGCAGCCTGGCTTGTGGCTGAGCAGAGCTCACCCTGTGGGAGTGCACTGACCACCAGGGGGCAGCTCCTGCATTGAGCGTCTGCCCCCTGGTGGTCAGTGTGTGTCATAGTGACCAGTCATTCCCAGTCATTCTGCTGTTAGGGTCAATTTGCATATTATCCTTTTATTATATAGGAGATTATATATATATATATATATATTTTTTTTTTTTCTTTCCTATACTGTACTTTACATCCCTGTGAATACTTCTTAATCCTTTCACTTTTTCACCTTCTCCTCTGGCAACCATCAGTCTGTTCTCTGTATCGATGAGTCTGGTTTTATTTAGTTTAGGGGCATGTTTTTACAACTGGTCCTCCTTATCTTGGATGGATGCTTCTTTGGATAGTCTTTTTGGCTCCCAAATTACTGCTGTTCTAGAATATTCTCTCTAGATCTCCTTTCTTCCTCATTTTACAGCCACAAATTTATCCTAATCCCACCTATCTCTGTTGGTTTTCAGAACCTACCTATTGGAGTCATTGGTGGGGTGGCCGAAAGAGTATGTAATGTGTGTGTTTGTGTGTGCGCAAACATGAATTGTGAATTGTAGTTTCAGACTATAGTTCTAAAAAGTTGTAGAAAACTGTTAACTTTACACATTGTTAGACTTTGAAGAAAATAATGGGTGCCTTACATTTAGTTGTTAAAAAAAATATATTGCTGGTGGTGTTTGTTGTGGGAAGTTTTATACAATGAAAAAACATTCCCCGCCACTCTGATATATGCTGTGCACGAAAAGATGATCAATCCAGATCTTCTCTAATACAAAGAAAATATGATCTAAAGCTTTTGGTTACACCATTTTGACCCCACAACTCAGAAATTGAAACAAATGTTTTCATAAAACACTGGAGAATGATGAAGCCCCAGGGAAGCAAGCATACACTTTCTATTCTAGTGTTTTATGGAACAAATGTTAAACATTTCTAAGGCTTTATCCGAAGGTCAGAAAGTTTACATTGTAGGGGTTATGTGAGTATTGGGCTTTCTAAATTAAGATTCAGAATTTGTACTTAAAAATTGGGTACTATTCCACATGCCTGATCTTTTTTTTCAAATGCATCAAGTCTTTTTCAGTGTAATTAATTGCAATACTGACATCAGTGAAATGCACATGAAATTCTAAATGACTATGCCATTACACTTAACTCTTCGTTCTTACCTAACGTCAGGGTAACAACAACCAAAACAGAAATAGCCTCCCATTATACCAGCGACTGTCACTGTAGCATATTTAGAACATGTTGAATTGTAGAAAAAAAATACAGTACTCATCGAGATCAAATACTCATAAATCTGGAGACCAAAAGTTAATCAAATTTGGATTTCTTTTTGTAGAATTCAGGTAGTGATGTTAGAGCAGCGGTTCTCAACCTGTGGGTCGCGACCCCTTTGGCGGTCGAATGACCCTTTCACAGGGGTTCCCTAAGACCATCCTGCATATCAGATATTTACATTGCGATTCATAACAGTAGCAACATTACAGTTATGAAGTAGCAACGAAAATAATTTTATGGTTGGATCACAACATGAGGAACTGTATTTAAAGGGCCAGAAGGTTGAGAACCACTGTATTAGAGTGTTGTATGAACACTGAAAACTGGCACAAGCTTTTTAATTTTGTCCAAATTCCTTTACTAACTTCCTTTTAGATATTCTTGTAGCTTTAGCACACTTGGACAAATGACTGAGGTAGTTTCACACTCACTGACAGAACAGGTTGATGTTTTCTCAAAATGGTTATACAATTTCTTTAACCTCCAATAAACATTTTTGGACATCTCTTGATTTTATTTTAACTTTGTCTCTCACAGTATTCTTTCTTTTGTTCTCACAGATTTAATGTATCAGGAGTGAGGAGTTAAATAGAGCCAGGACTTGGGTCCCATCCTTGCCTTTCCTGGGACCTCATGGAATTTGTAGTGGATGGGGCTCCAGTGCTGACGAGCTTAAAGTCAAAGGTTCTTGTTCTGCTTGCCTTGTCACTTCTAAGTCTACGAGGTGCTCAGAGTGGGTTCTGCATCCTTCTGGCTTGGGTTGGTTCCAAACTGGATGTAAGTGCACTGTAGACCCGTACCCCCTGCCTATCTACACTCTAATGGACCCCAATAGAGGGAAGTGAGAACAAATTTGAGGGGGACCACAGTCCTTCTATAGGACATGTGATTCTGAGGTAGGAGAATTCTAAGATGGATTGGAAGGGTTGTGGGACAGCTGATCTTCATTTCTCTCTTTTTTAAGAGAGCCGAGATAGTGCTTCCTATTTAGGGTACAGCAATCAAACATTTCTCCATTCAGACAATATGGATTTAGTCTCCTAGATGCCTGCCATTGTGGCAGGTTCTATAAAGGATATAAAGCTGAAAAGGTATCTGTCTGTAGTGAGCTTACAATTTAGTAGGGTAGGTAGAAAGTGAAGTAAGAGAGAGGGACATAACCATAATGTGAGGTAAAAGGCATTGTAGGTGCTCATTAATTACATGGTGGAGGACTAAAAAGATGCATGCATGATTGCTGTGCTATTGGGAATCAGAGGCTAGGGAAATCACATCAGTTCCTGAGGTGGTATTTTGAATTGCCTTATTTATTTTTTTAATATATTTTTATTGATTTCAGAGAGGAAGGGAGAGGGGGAGAGAGAGAGATAGAAACATCAATGATGAGAGAGAATCATGGATTGGCTGCCTCCTGCATGCCCCATATTGAGGATCAAGCCTGCAACCTGGGCATGTGCCCTGACTGGGAATCGAACTGTGGCCTCCTGGTTCATAGGTTGACACTCAACCACTGAATCATACCGGCTGGGCTTGAATTGCCTTTAAAATAGAAAGGTGGGTATGGAGGGAAATCTGAGTATAGGTTATGGCACAAGTGAAGAGGAGCAGGGAAATACTGCGAGCTGTTCAGAGGACAGTGGGCTGGACTGGAGTAATGTGTGGCAGGGAGCAAGGAGTGAAAGATAGAAAAGGTTACTTCACTCAGATTTCCTCTCAGAAGTCAGTCCCTCAGAGAGAGAATGTCTCTCTTCCCAGAACAAACACGTGACTACCCTGCCCTTTCTATCCCCTTATCCTGGCTTACCTTTCTTGGAGCACTCACTACACCTTGAAGGTACATATTCATCTACTTGTTTGATTTCTGTCTGTCTTTTTCTCTAGATTGTAAGCTCTAGAAGGGCTGGGACTTTGCTTTATGCACAGTTTTGTCATTGATGCCAGAATAGTGTTTGTTAAAAAGAATGTTCAAGTGTATGCATTTGATTCTAAAAATAATCTTGGGAGGCAGGCTGGGAAGATATTTCTATTTTACAGTGTGGAACTGGGGTTCATAGAGTTTGAACGATTTACCAAAGACAAAGACTTGATATCATGGTCTCTTGGCTCCAAGTTCATAGATATTACATAACTGATCACTTAGATGGCCACGAAAAATTGCCTGGCAACTTTTTAAACATAGGCTTTTGGACTGGATTTAATTTCCTGCATACTTTTTGAAACTTTGCTTTTTTAAGCCAAAGATTTCTGCAGCCATTAAAAATTCTTTTTAAATTTTGCTTTCTCTCTTCTCTGAAGAAAGCCAGTGGAAATGGGACATTTTATTATTGCTGTGTTCAGCAAGTTTCTAAGACATAATTTATGAATAGTGGAGCTGCAAAATGACTTTGTCTTTCTAAGCATAATGCAAACAATTCTTAGTATTTAAGGAGAGAGAAAAAAGAATTTATTCTTCTTCCAGTTAATTCTGCCACCAGATTCAGAATTTAAAGAGAATTCTGTGCTGCGATCAACCATCTGAGATTCAGGGGCAAGTCCAAAATGGATTATGAATCTAAAAGTCCTCATATTAGTTGCCACTATGGCAATTTAAGCCACTTGCAGACTGGAAGAGAAAGTGGGTCTTTTCCTGCTACTTTAGTACACTTCCTCTTTTCATTTTAGAAGGCTCTTTCCTCCTCTTATTATTACATTTTCTTTCACCTCCCAACACTTGTTTTTCTTTATATGACAGTGTTATTTAATTTATATTTGTTTATTAAATATTTATTCACTGTCTATTCACCAAACATTTCTTAGTTGCCTTTTTTTTTTTTTGCCAATTATTACATTAAATGCTGGGAATTTAAAATTTAATGAGGATACAACTCCTGACCTCAAGGAGCTCATTTTTTAATGTAAGGCAGGTCAAGTAAACCATTAATTACACAGTCTGATGTTCATACTTTAAGCACAGCATATTAAATAAATTAGATTATTTATTAAGGAGAAGCATAACCCTTTGTTTATTGAGCTATACTTCATATACCATAAGATCCTTTTGAAGCACATAATTGAGGTTTTTAGTACATTCACAAGATTGTGCAACTGTCTGGAAGATTTTTATCACCTTAACAAAGAACACTTTATAAAATTGCATTTAATCCTTGAAATACCAGAGAATTTTTCTGTGTAAGAGGACAATTGCTAGGGTAAAAATAAAGGTTGCTATAGCACTTATAGTGAAAACTGGTATATCCAGCTATTCTAATACTGGCATTGCTGTGAATCTGTTGATCTCTCACAATTAAGAAAAAGGTAATCTTCAAAAAGAGAATCTCAAGATTTTGGAAGATTTTTCTGTGTTTTATAAATAGTCAAAGAAAAATTGACCATGTTCAATATATGTTTAGTATTAAATTCAAGTATAAAATGTGTATATACATATAGTGGTCTGTATATAATTTCTTGTTAATCAGACAATGTGATTTTGTAGAATTCCTTATTCTATGATAGCACAGAATACTGTTTTTTTTATTGTCTAAAGTTTTACATGTCTCCTTTTCCCCCAATTGACCCCCCCTCACCCAGCCATTCCCATCCTGGGCAAGCCCCCACTGCCCCAGTGTCTGTGTCCATTGGTTATGCTAATATGCATGCATACAAGTCCTTTGGTTGTTATGATATACTCCGAGACTTTGTAGTGTCTTGTGACTCAAACAGGTGTGTATGACTTAATAGTCTTATTTTAATGTGATCTTTTAGAAAGGCTTAAGAATAACAGACACAAAGGAAATTTTTCCCCCTAAGATATTGCTGTGATTGTCCAGAAAGAAGAAATCTAGCAGGCTTGTGCAAAGCATAGTAGGTACTTAATATTCTGTGGGATGGAGGAAAATGGTCAAAAACCCACTTTTGCTCCATCCTGTATTGTTAGCTAAAATGGTCCAAATAGAATGTAACAGACTGTAATAGAAGATTCACAAATCAACAATATGCTCATTAATAGGGCTTTGCTCCCACATAATCGGAGTTATCTTTGATATGAAGAAAATGCTAGTTTTATGACTTTTTGTATCCTTTGAGCATTGTGACAAGTAGTACTGGCGATGTGTTTGATCACAATGACATCATGTGTTTTTTGACCTCGAGGAGTTTCAGTTCACTGGATAATTCACAGAATCTTGGGAGACAGTATTCACTGATAAATGCATGGATTGTTAAATTAGTAAGTTAGCTGTATTAAGTAATATGTCATAATTATAGGCACTAGGCTATAAATATTATGCAAGCAGAAACCGTATCTGTCTCATTTATCACTCTGGAATCTACTAGTAGCATGATGCCTAATACAGAATAGGTGGGCTTAATAAACATTTCTTATGGGTATATATAACTGAATAAATAATAAGCAACTGCCTATTATATAGTTAGTAAACTGAAGGAGTTTCAAGAAAAGAGAGAGGGAGAGGGAAAGGGAGAGAGGAGAGATTAAGGACAGAGACCTGGAATTATCAGAAAAGCCCTAAGGACAAGTAAAGCTTATAAAAAGTGGTTACCTCAGTGATAGAATCACACTGATTAAAAAATTTTCCTCTTTATATGTTTTTGTGTTTTAAAATTTTTTACACTGAAAGTATGTCATGCTAATAACATCCTATATAATAAAAGGCTAATATGCAAATTGTCCCCTCAACTGGGAATTCAACTGGGATTTTGACCAGGGGCTGGGGCTGACTGGGCAACCACCTGCAGCCCCTCCCCCTGGCTGGCCCCGCTTCTGATTGGCCTCCCACCCTGATCAGGGGTGGGGCCGGCCAACCGCTGGTGACCCTTCCCCCTGGCTAGAGGAAGGCCAGCAGGACCCCACCTGTGCACGAATTCATGCAGTGGGCCTCTAGTTTATCATATTTAAAAATACTGGCCCCAAGAAAGAGCCCTAAGGATAAGTTGTAGACAAAGAGGAGGAAGGAGAGAATTTCAGGGGGGATTTATGGCAGTGGCTAAATTACAGAAGTGGAAAGGGACAAAGTATATTTGGAAGGGTTGGCTGCAGGGGGAGAGGAGTAGGAGATAAGTCAAGCAAACTTTGGTGGGGCAATTATTGGATCAGTGTCTACCTTAGGTACCATCTGTGCAGTTGATTTCAGGATCTGAGATAGGTTCTGGTTCTCTACAAGTTATCCCTGTCTATGGAATCAGTTTTGAAAAAGATATGGAGATAGATTTAATAATTTAAATCTCTCGTTCTTATAAAGTGAATATCTCTTTTAGATTTATCTCCTTGGTATGTGTTACTTCCATCTTAACATGAATGAAGAATTTGAGAGCAGATGTTGGTATTTATTTAGGCCAAGATAACAAAGAAAACAGGAAGGCATTGCTGGATAGGATACAAAACCAAAAAGGGGGAGGGGGCTGAGAGATCATGTTCAAATTGCCTTCTTCATAGCAGTCCTGTCCTGAGACCTTGGTAGCAGCCAAGGTCAGCAGGGTGGAAATGGAAGGACTCCCGGAAGGACACATGAGTTCTTTCTATGCTTGGGTTCTCCAGAGATTTACCTCTTCACTCCTGAATGTAACATCCAATGACTTTATTGTTGACTTTGACCTTGCATGGTGCAATGGAGAGAAATCAGGCTCTGTACTTGGGTATAGCTCTGTTGTTTACTCGTCTTATGATACTGGTCAAGCTCTGTAACACCTCTGAGCCTCAGCTTCTCCATCTCTAATAAAGAGGTATACCTTCAACAGTAGAGATGGGTGAAATATCACTGGAGGTGCCTGACACAGTCATTACTATTTTCTTTTCCTCCTCCTGTGCTTGGTCTCTGTAGGCTTATTTCACCTTGGAGATTTGTTTTTATTTTCCTGCTTCAGCTTATTGAGAATTCATGACCATTAAAAAAATTGTTTACAGGACTAAAGCCCATAAAAGTGTGCCTTTTATATTTTTCTGTTATATTTTTCTTTATTTATTGCTGATATTATTCAGATGTCCCCCATGCCTTCCCCCATTCCCCACCAAATAAGTGCTCAATGCCACTAATCACCAGAGAAAAATATGCCTTTTAAACAATATGCATTAACAAATATCAATCACTTCGTGTTCTAACAAACAACAATCAGAACCATTGTAAGGCAAAGCATTTTCCCCCTTAGCTAGGCAACAGTCCATTATCTTTCACATTTATATTCAGTACAAATAGACTTGCTACTTCTTGGTGCAATCACCGAATGATACAAACCAGGATTTATTATCTTTCTCTTCTCTGCACACTGAATTTTTCAGCATCTTTAGATGTGTGTCCCAGTGTAACTGCAGTTGGAGTCCAGCTACAGCCTGTCCAATTGGTGGATTTACTTGCATTGTTGGTGCTTTATTTCAAAAAGCGACATGGCTTTAAGTGGCAGGAAGAGTGACCGCTCCTCATGCCCGGGAAGGGACTGTAGCTAAGCCTTGCCGGTGATGTATAGGTGTTGAATAAAGTACCTCCTATGGTGCATTCAGAGTGAGGTCACCTTACGTCACCTCAGGCCAGGGAAGTTTTGACATCCCAGCGTGAACCACCACTCTGGTCCCAGAGTCTAGAAGGAATTTTTAAAATGTAAATTAGATCATTTACATTTCCTTCATTAAATACCTTCGGTGGCTTCCCATCGTCCTCAGAATAAAATCCAACACCTTGCAATGGTTTATAAAATTCAACTCGGTCTGTTTCTGCTTATT
Organism: Myotis nattereri; assembly: GCF_964212035.1. Lineage (NCBI taxonomy): Eukaryota > Metazoa > Chordata > Mammalia > Chiroptera > Vespertilionidae > Myotis > Myotis nattereri. Next base: position 63,153,049 of record NC_138085.1, read on the forward strand.
TTTTTTTTCTCATGTCATCCCTAACCATTCTCCCCATCTCTCACTGGATCTAGTCACTCTAAGTTTCTTTCTGTTCCTTGAATGTGCCAAATTCATTCCACCTGTTCTCTCTGCCTAGAACATTGGATTGATGACTACCTACTTCCTGTTAATCAATCTCAGTTCAATGTTGTTTCCAATCTCAGTTCAATCTCAGTTCAGAGATGTTTCTTACCCCCCAGGCTAACCTACTATTACTCCTTAACTCTTCAGCTCACCCCTGTGTTTTATTTTCTTCACAGCATTTGATCATTTTCTGAATGATAATAATTATGATTTTAATTGTTTATCACTGTCCCTCCTGTAAACTCCCCGATAGTAGGGGACTTGTCTGTGTTGTTTGCTACTGCATCCATGCTGCCTATGATGGTGCCTGGCCCACAGTCAGGTGGACAATACACATTTAAATGCTACGTGCTTTGCACAGAATGCAATATACAGATAGTGTATTATAAAATTATCACTTGAAACCTATGTACTTTTACTAACCAATGTCACCCCTATAAATGTAACAGAATTAAGACATAGATTCATAAATTATTTTTGGATCTAAAGAGCATATAAATGGAGTAGAAAACAGAGATGTAGTTTGAACTGATCATTATATTCATAGGTCTGCAATGCACACCTTTCCTCAGTTATTAGTGATTTGTGAGTGGGAGCAAATTGTGTAAATGGGAGATTATGTAGATGGGAGATTTCAAGTTTGTTTTCCCCTTCCCTGAATAGGAATCCGGACCGGTGCTGCAAAATAAGACGTTGAATATGTACGCCTGCACTGGGTTTCTAAGTAATTTAGATCTTGTCTTAGGCATCCATGCCATATTGGAGTAGGTGGGGCTCTCAGAAAATCCCAGGCAAATGAACTTGAATTAGGGACCCCCAATAAAGATTTTATTACTATGAACTCTCACAGTTCTTTCTTCAGATAATTGGGAATTGTTGCTGATAATACTTTTCTACATCTTCAAGTGTGTGTCAACAAGAACCATCTTTGAAGGTGGGTTCTGAATCTAGTGGAGGAGTCGGAGCTGCCTAAGTTTAAACATTAAGCCTGCCCTTGGTAAGATGTAGATTATTTCAGTCAAAATAACTGCCCTGGGCATAGGTTGCTGGCACGTTGATTTATTGTGCAAATGTGTGAAGGAAATTAAGAAGAACTCGCTCCCAAGGTTGCTGTCACTAAGCCTAGAGGGGCAGCAGTGGAGGCTCAGGCAGATGGCTGCCGTGTCCTCAGTGGAAATAGCATTGCCATGGACCCTCTGAGATCTCGGTCCTCCTAGCTGGTCTCTTTGCTTCTGACTGCACAGATGACCAAACAGAGGCATTTGACATTCTTTGATGATAAAGGCCTGCAGGAAAGATTAAAATTCTTCATTAGAAGAGAACAGCAGAAAATCTCATTTGATGTTTACTTACTGTGGAAATAGAATTAACTGTATTCTGTAGACTTCACAGAGAATAAAGAAGATGGCATATTTTTAGAGATCTGCCATTCCCTTTTAGATGATTTAATTTAACAAAAATGCAACTGCATTAAAAAGATTGTCTTTTTAAAATAGATGAAGAACCTGGAATGAGCACATTTTATGGAGCATGACATTTCTTTGTGATTGATATGTATGCATGTCAGCATCACTGAAATCCAACCTAAAATACAAAGTACAGTTAATCCCTCAGGTGTGTTTTGATTTTACATACCTATATGATCATTATGAGTTTGTCTGTACTGTTAATTCTTTTTTTGTTTGTCTTTTTGAAATATGACTTTAGTAATGCATTTTAACTTAATATCAGGTACTGTCAGTCCAATATATTTCAGTCCGGTTACTCTGGAAGCTACTCAGGGATTAGTTAAACTTCAAATGTTATCCAGCATTAAGAGTTACTAGTTGTTGAGTTTCATTTGTATTCCATTGCTTTTTTTTTCACCATCGCAATTGAAAATTTTCCAACCTACTCTTATTCCATTTCAATAGGATTTATGTTTTCAGAACAATATAATGGGACTCATAGACTTAATTTAATTTGAAACATACATTATGTTGATGTATTAGAAAAAAATGTAACAGGCCAGATATTCTATCTTTACTATCAAAAATTCATCTTTTTTTTTTTATCCTAAAATAATCAAGTTTTCCTGTAATTTCATTTTATCTTTCACTTTATAAAGCAACTACTTAATGAAGTTTGTAGATTACTTCTAAAGCCTCCTTTTGTTTTTAAAATACACTATCAAACTGTAGCGGGAAGGCCGGGGAGGGTAGGAGGGCAGAAGGGGGGGGGAGGTAAGAGATCAACTGAAGGACTTATATGCATGCATATAAGCATAACCAATGGACATAAGACACTGGGGAGTAGGGGAGGCCAGGGGATTGTCAAGGGTGAGGGAAAAAAGGAGACATATGTAATACCCTTTTGTAATACTTTAAGCAATAAAAAAAAATACACTGTTTGGTTTGGTTATTTGGATGATGGCTTTGATTTGGAAAATCAAAGGCCACAGTGTATGGGGACAAGTCACAATTTCTTTACGACTTTCTTAATCCCTTATCTAAAAAATGAGTGCCCTTGTCATAAGATGGAGCCACAGCAGGAAAATGTCAATTAATACTGTTAATGGCATGTGGTTGATGGGTACATAGTTGATGGGAAAGATTATTTGTTAGATTTGGAACTCTTAGACCGCACAGGCTCAAAAGTAGAGATTCATAGAACCATTTGATTTTTAGATTTAGACCATCGCTGGCACTGTGGAAAACGATGCATGCATATTCATTTCCTTACATCTCTGGAAGAGATACTCCTTGAAAAACAGACCATGTTGTGTTCAGAAAAATGTATTACATAAATAACTAAAAAGAACATAGTTCAGGATTTTTCTTTTTCTAGGGAAAAACAGAAAGTAAACATTGCTTTCCGCTGAAAGCGACAGGGCAGACAGGATTCAAGCCCCTTTGAACTGATCCCAGCCCAGGACTCAGTTTTCAAAGAAAGCTGCATGCTCTATCAAATTGTGGGGCATCAAGCAACGGAATGAATAGATTCTTTCTAAAAAGTGAAAATCCTGATAAAGCACAAGTTATTTCCAATTGTCCTCACTTTAGTAGACAGTAGAATTGGGAATTTCTGAGTTCCGGGCTTCTACTCTATGGCTCATCCTGCCTTTCAAGTTCTCATACTGGAACATTCCCTTAATCTTGGTATCCGGTTTATTGTCCTGAGGATACCCTGTTCAATCCAGTGACCTCGATGCCCTTCAATAGTAGAATCACGTTGCATGTCTGTTACGGAGCAATCATTAATGTGCACTTAAGGAAAGGAAGGATCTCATAAATTGAGTCCAGTCTATAACCCCTTACATACAGGAACTTGATTTTATTTAGTGTTTCATTACCCTTAAAGTGCATCAGTATTATTTCTCTCTCCACAGCAGAAAGATAACCAAAGAGCAACAATCCCTCAAATTCTACTCTTAAATCGGTAAGGGGTATGGCCCCATTCATTCTCAAGAGTCCCTTACCCGGAAGTTGAAAGTTGCGAATAATATGATGTACCTAGTAATAAGCTCTAGGCTGAAATGGGTGAGTATTGCTCATGGCAATATCTCATTGGCTTTCATTCTCATGGGCTGAGCATGTAAGGGGAGCCTATTTCCTTTGGCCTTGGCTTTCCTGACAGCCTCCTAAAATGGGACTGTGGCTCCTCTACTTGAGGGCCAAGAAACCCTTCCCATTACAAGATTACTTAGCGTAGTGCTTCTTTGGAGGATTAATTCCTTAAAACCAAAACCACTCAAACACTCTTGAGTTGTATTATGGAATCATATTTATATATCAAGGAAATAAGATACCTAATTAGAAGAAATAGAAATTCTATTCAAAATAGCGTAAGGACGTTTTGTTATGAAGATACAGGGATATTTCACAGAACCAGAGGCAGGATGAACAAATGAACATCAAGAAAAATCAGACCCGAGAGCAGGAGTACAAGCAAAACCAAGAAACTTCCCTCCCATCTACTTTCATAGGTCTCTTGTCTGTTCTTTGCTACAGCTGCAGTCCTGTTGGTCATTGTCTGAGAATGGGAACATGCCCCTTATCAATTTAAGAGTAGAATTTGAGGGATTGTTGCTCTTTGGTCATCCCATGCCAAAGACAAATTAACTTTTTTTTCAAAAATATTTAAAATCATGCAAATTGTAATTGTGTACCCACCTGCTATGTGACTAGTATTGTGTTAGGCATTTTTGGTATACAAAAGTAAAAGCAAACACAAAATAGAGAACAGAATAAAACAAAAACAATATAATCCAATGCTAAGAAGGAGAGGGGAGAGTTTATTGGGGGGGGGGGGAAGGTCCTACATTCAAGCAGCCTCATAGAGAAAATTAAGACTTGCTAGAATAGTTGATATTATCTTTGTTTATTAAGTAGTACATATACCTTGACCAATTATTTTAAGAATTAACCCTGCTATATTACATATTTCTGCTATTTCTATTTCCCCTGACCCAACGTCTCCTGTAAACCATTTAAAATGCGATAGAAAGGAGACTTAGCTTATACCACTGGATAAAAACTTTATAAGGTCATTTCTACCAAAGGAGATCAGCTGGGACTCAAGCCATGGCATTTTATTACTATATTTACTAGCTAAGTCCAACCCACGAAAGCATTTTATTATGTAGCATTTTTCATATCTGTAAGACTCTAGGTTTATGTACTAAAGGAGATGTGTAACTGATGAAACAGGGAAATAGGTATAGCTATAGAACTAAAAGTATTCTTACTATTTGAGTATATTAAGACAGATTACTATTGACTACTAATTTAAATATTTTGATGTCCTTGAGTAGATATGTCAGTTCTGTATATTCAAACTTTTGTTGCAAGTTGTTTATTGCTTGTAATATAGTAAATCCTTATTAACTGGTTAGTTCTTTTTTGTTTATTACAATACATTTTTAGAGTGTGTTTAATCAAACACCACATAATATTGTTCTACGTTTACACGGATATTAATGAACTACAGGTATCCTTTTGCAACTTGCCTTTGCATTCCACATCATGCTTTTGAAATACATACAAATTTTGGGGAAGGAGAGAGGAAGAAAGGAGAAAGATGGGGCTTTTGCTGTATTTGTAATCTGTATTTCTTTGAGGTGGGGGTAACGAGAGAAAGAGGATTGCTCATCTCTTGGACATCCTTCTCCCTATGACTGCCATCTTTCTCCAGCTCCCTTTGCTCCTCTGTGGGCATAGGGGCAGATCAGCAACTCCCCTTCCTTGGCCATGGTTCTCCTACTGAATGGAATGATGGTCACCTTTTCTCCAAGGCATCCCCCATCTCTACAGAGATTCCCTTGGGGTCGTCCCTCTCGCTTGGCTTGTGGAATTGTCTGGGGGTGGGGGTAGGAGGTAGAAACCGTAGCCTCTTTCTCCTAGTTCCATTCCTACTCAGCCCCCCTTCTTAGAGGTTGGGAGGTACATAGGGGTAGATGGCTTGTGGTAGTAAGTCCATTTCTGTGGTTGCCTTGTGAACCCTGGGGAAGCTGTCTGATCCCAACCTTTGGTGTTCTCTTCTGTGTATGGATGATGAGTTTAGTGCCTTAGCCTTCAGGTTTTGGCCCTCTTTACTGATTTCAGGATTTTAGGGAAAAGCCCTGTTCAATACTGGATTGAAGTTGAACCAGTTTATATGAGTTTGTTTACTCTCAAGCTGTATTTCACACACACAGGCACAAACACAAACATACACCCCAATTTCTGTATATATGCAGATTTCTGCCACCGACCCATGATATTCATCTTAAAGTTTCTTACCAAATTCTGTGCCATAGACAGCTTCCAAAATAGCTCTCAGTGAGCTCTACCTCATGATACTCATGCCTTGCATAATATCCTCTCTTCATGTGTAGACTGGACCTAGTGACTCACTTCTGATTAATAGAAAATGGCAAAAGTGATGGGATGTCACTTCAGTAATTAGGTTATATAGGCCTGGAACTTCCTTCTTGTTTGCACCCTTTTCTCACCTGCTTGTTTAATGAAATGATGTTGTGTGTGAACTGCTCTCTGGAAGGCCCACAAGGTGAGAGATGAGAAGTAATTCCTGCCAATAACCACAAAAGTTAGCTTGGAAAGGAATCCTTCCCCAGTCAACCCCTAGGCAAAACTTTGATTGCAGCCTGTGAATTACTGTGAAACAAAGGAACTACGTAAGTTGCACCTGACATTCTGTGAGATAATAAATGTTGTTCTGAGCCACTAAATTTTGGGGAGTTATTTGTTACACAGTAATAGATAACTGTAATATACTGCTATTTCTCTTCACATATCTATATTGCCTTCATAAGGAGTATAAATATTTTAGATATTAACTACATTGTTTTATTTGTACTCATCTAATCAGTTATTCTATAACACAATGGTATAATGAAGCTTATTTCTTAGGGATTCTTAAAATTTTTTAAATTGAATTCACAGAGGAAGGGAGAAGGACAGAGAGATAGAGATCTCAATGTTGAGAGAGAATCATTGATTGGCTGCCTCCTGCACTTTCCACTGGGGATTGAACTCGCAACCTGGGCATATGCCCTGACTGGGAATTGAACCATGACTTCCTGGTTCATAGGTCAATGCTCAACCACTGAGCCACTTTTTTCCTCAGTTTTCTTGTCTACTAATATCTTATTTCATTAATTATCTCTCTGGCCAGGCAAAATGCATGTGACTTTGTTGCTGAGTTCTTTGATGGCAAGCCATAGTAGGTTCATAGTAGGTAGTTAGATGACAGAAATTAGAATAGTGGAAACTATTTTTGTTTAAAGGTCAATAGTGTCATTAGGAATACCATGCTTTAACTCAAAATGTACTTTGTATGTAGCTCATTACAATATACTTTCACTTGAAAAGTGTTTAAGAAATATTTTCAGGTACTTTTCTCTAATGCTATCCAAGAAAGAGACAACATGAGAAGGTGAGAAGAGAAAGCATATTTTCCCTTTCCCTAACCTAATATAGTCACTTGATATTTCTCCCTGAGAGTTCTAAAATATACTGTCATTTTTTTGGGGGGTGGGGGGGAAGCATTGGATTGAGTCTCCTTAGGATTTTCCCAGTTTCAGTTCTGCAATAAATATTTCCCTTGCTCTAGATATCATGAATATATATTTAATATTACTATTTCTTAGAGCTGGCAGATATCACATCTTTATTTAATTTTTATAAATAAGGGCTTAATATTTTCCTTTGTTTTATTCCGTGTGTGTGTGTGTTTTATTCAAGAATTACATTAGATAGCACAGCAATCCTTCCAGCATCCTAGGGCTTGAGTAAAAACTATATTCTCTGCTCTATTAAATTATATTCAGACTGTATTTCAGGAAACAGCCATTCAGTCTTAGTTTTAAAACTCACATGAGACATCTGTTTAGCCTTCACTGCTAATATACTTTTGCATTTAACATCATATTCCTGTACTCAGAGTACAGGAAACAAGGATAATTTAATCATTTGTTTACAGCAGTGCCCTGGCTTTTCTTATGGGTTATGTGCCTCACTTCACAGTTCTGTTCTCAGACCTGTCATCATCCTTCATTCAATCTTTCCAACTTAGAAGGGATTCCCTTTTATTCCCTGTATGTTCCTTCTGAGAGCTCCCTCTAAGTTTCACTTCTTCTAAGAAGCCTTTCAATACTCTTACACTCATCTCTTTGATTTCCTATTGCTTATGAATCTTTTCCTATGGAATCTGATATTGATTTGTTCATGAATTATTTCAAAAACACAAGTTTTTATTTTTTAGCTTATCATGCACTACAGTTAAGGCCCATGCCTTTTCTACGTAGTTATTTTCTCTAGAATAACAGTGACAGGCAATTAGTGGTGGTGTTTTAGACCTTGGGAAGTTGATGGGATGGATATTTGAGGTCAGGCTATCTGCCCAGTTTCCTCGAATACCTTCTCAAGAACAAACGTACGGTGGGTGAGTATGATTTTGAAAGGGAAAACTCCCTACTTACTTATGTCCCTTATACCCCTGTGGACACTGCTATTTATGCCTAAAGATTTAGTCCTAACTGCTCATTGATTTCTGAGCCAGTCAATATTGTTTTAACATATATTTCAGCTCTTAGAAAAATTTTCATGAATGTATTATATTGAGTTTACAAAGCACTCAAATTTCTATTCAGTTGTCAATTTTTTCTAGCCAAGGTTCTTTGGTAGTCATTTATGGGTTCAACCTACACATTACATCTTAGTTATATCTTTGTAACAGAACCTTAAAAAACATCACAAGATATAAAGATGCTTATCTGCTAGAACTTAAACCTATGGCTGAGAGTGACAGTTCACATAGGAAGAGGAGGCACAGGGTAGGCATCTCCCCAGATGTTAACTTAAACCAGACTTCAATAGTTTCTCTCTCTCTCTCTCTCTCTCTCCTGTGTGTGAGAGAGAGAGAGAAATAAAGAGAGATAAAGAGAGAAGGAGAATATAAAGGAATAAGAGAAAAATTGGGAGAGGTGATGTTATCAATTATCAATGTAATTTACCAATAGTGTGATTTCTCAGAGCTGTGCATTCAATACAATGATAAATAATTCAGGAACATGGAACTGAAAACATTGACTATCTTCGTTGACACTAAGAGGCATAAATGCAGTAATGAATTGGAAATATACAAACTTCTCAAAGTTGGTAAAAACACCAAATATTTATAAATGAAAAAAATTGTCCATTTGTATGTTTGAAAATATTTGGATATTTAGAATTGTGTAGACAAGACATCTGTTTGGATTTTCATGTTAGATATATTTTGTTATTATGTAAATGTAAAATCTGAGACTTAAGTCACACAGATATTTACTAACTGCCTGCTGATGATTATTTGCTGAGAAAACAATGAGAGTAATGATGGAAGTTGAAAGAGGAAAGGTTGTCTTGAAGTTTGACTTTTACTTTGTGTAAAAGAAAGAACCTTAAAATGTCTTTACTAGAGAGAAACTAAGATGGCGGCATAGACTATATGGGAAATAGTCGCCTCACACAACAATTGAAAAATATCCCAAAGGACGGAGCAAACATCGTCCAGAACAACAGGAAGGCTGGCGGAGTGTAAATTCTACAACTAGAAGAAAAGAAAAGCACGCTGAGAGCCAGAGGAGCTGTGGAGGTGAAGTGCAGAGGTACGGCGGCGGCTCGCGCGCGCGCGCGGAAAGGGGGTGGCACCTGAGGACGCGGCTGTCTTTTTGAATCACAAGCTCCCGACTGCTCTGAACTCCGGTTCTGGGAAGTCTCTGGGGACCCAGGACTCATACGGGGTGGCAGTGGGCGAACTTGAGGGCGGCTTTCCCTCAGAGGTGCTTGCAGCCGTTACCGGGACACTGAGACGCGCGACTCTGGGCGCGGAGAATCACCATAGCTGCTTTCTCCGCCCTTTGACTCCCTGAGACCCCGCCCCACCCAGGCTGCAGCAGAGGCTTTTGCATGTGAATGTACCTAAGTACAGCCCAGCCAGGCAGACCCGGAACTTCCAAGAGAAGGCCCAAGGCCCAGCAGCGGCTTGCATTGCTTCACAGCTGAGCCTCTCCGTGGCTCCGGCTGTGTGGCCTCAGGCAGGGGCTGAATTAGCACCTCCTTAGATCCAGGAGCCACTGTACCCAGTGGTCAGAGGGGGACCATTCTCCCACTTCAGACACAGCTGATTCCCACAGCCAATTGGCCTGGAGGTCAATTCCTCCCAGTGATCCTACAACAACCAAGGCACCAAGAGTGCACCAAGAGTGTCCACCCCAGGTAACTGGGGAGGCTGAGCCACTGGGCCCTACAGAACACCTGGCGCGCAGGGCCACTCTATCAACACAGGGAAGCAGCCAAAATGCGGAGACAGAGAAACAGGTCACAATTGTCAGAAACGGAGGAGGACAGACGACTGGATATAGAGTTCAAGGCCACATTTATAAGGTTTTTCAAGAATTTTATGGAAACCGTCGATAAATTTAATGAATCCCTCAAGGAGTATAGTGAGACCATGGAGGACATGAAAAAGGACCAACTAGAAATTAAGCATTCACTGACTGAAATAAAGAATATTTTACAGAGATCCAACAGCAGACAAGAGGATCCCAAGAATCAAGTCAAAGATTTGAAATACAAAGAAACAAAAAATACCCAACTGAAAAGAAAAAAGAAAAGAGATTCAAAAAGTATGAAGATAGTGTAAGGAACCTCTGGGACAACTTCAAGCATACCAACATCAGAATTATAGGGGTACCAGAAGGAGAGAGAGGGCAAGATATTGAAAACCTTTTTGAAGAAATTATGACAGAAAACTTCCCCCACCTGGTGAAAGAAATGGACCTACAAGTCCAGGAAGCGCAGAGAACCCCAAACAAAAGGAATCCAAAGAGGACCACACCAAGACACATCATAATTAAAATGCCAAGAGCAAAAGATAAAGAGAGAATCTTAAAAGCAGCAAGAGAAAGACAGTCAGTTACCTACAAGGGAGTACCCATTCGACTGTCAGCTGATTTCTCAACAGAAACCATGCAGGCCAGAAGAGAGTGGCAAGAAATATTCAAAGAGATGAATAGCAAGAACCTGCAACCAAGATTACTTTATCCAGCAAAGCTATCATTCAGAATGGAAGGTCAGATAAAGAGCTTCACGGATAAGAAAAAGCTAAAGGAGTTCATCACCACCAAACCAGCATTATATGAAATGCTGAAAGGTATTCTTTAAGAAGAGGAAGAAGAAAAAGGAACTCTTACCATTTGCCACAGCATGGATGGAACTGGAGAGCGGATAAATACCACAGGATCTCACTCATTTGTGGAATATAATGAATAACATAAAGTGATGAACAAGGACTGATCTAGAGACGGAGAGGCATTGATTGGATTGTCGGGCCTTGGAGGGAAGGTAGGGGAGGGTGGGGGCAAGGGGGAAAGATCAACCAAAGGACTTATATGCAAGCATATAGACCTAACCAATGGACACGGACAACGGGGGGGGGGGGTTAGGGGATGAGCGGGGGGGGGGGGGGTAGAGGGTACACATATGTAATATCTTAATAAAAAATAAAAAAAAGTAAAAAAAAATAATTACATATTAAAAAAAATGTCTTTACTAGTAGAGTGCTTGCTATATAGCATACTTTTAAAATTTTAAAAATATTTCCTACAGTATAATTGTATTTTTCTTGTGTACAGTTCTATGGTCTTAACACATGTGTAGATTAGTGTAACTGTCACTACAATCAGACTACAGAAGAGTTCCATCACCCCCAGACTCCCTGGGATATTCTCTTAAAGTCATAGTTACCCACAGCGAACCCCTAACAGGCACTGGCTTGTTCCCACTAACTATAGTTATTTTTCCTTTTGAGGATTTCCTATAGGTGAAATTATTCAGCATGTAGGTTTCAGGGGACAAGCTTCTTTCACTCAGCGTAAGGCCTTTGTTGTGTATATTAATAGCTTGTTTCTTGTTTTTGCTGAGTAGTATTCCATTTTATGGATGTACCATTGTTTGTTTATCCATTAAATTTGGTGTGTTCTTTGTTTTGGGGATTATGAATAGAGCTACTATGAACATTCATGTACAGATTTTTGAGTGAACATAGTTTTTTCATTTTTCTAGCATAAATACAGGAGTGAGATTGCTGTTAAGCGTAGATATAACTTTATAAAATTATAAGAAACTGCCTGTTTTCCAGAATAGTTTTCCTATTTTGCATTCTCATCAGATGTATGAGAGTTCCAGTTGCTCTGCATTCTCCCAGAAGTTGGTGTTTCAATTAAAACTGTATTAGCCATTCTTGTAGGTATATAGTGATGTCTCATTTTGATTTTTAACTTGCATTTCTATGAGTAATGATGCTGCACATCTTTTCATGTGCTTATTTGCTATCCATTTGTAATCTTTATTGGTGAAGTGATTGCTCAAGTTTTGCCCATTTTTAATTGGGTGGATTGTTTTCTTACTGTTGAATTTTGAGAGTTCTTTATATTTCTGAAAGCTTTGACATTGGTACCATTGCAGACAATGCATTGGGCAAAAATGTCTATAGGTAGAGAAAGAAAGGAGGGAGCAGTAGCTGATTATTTGTTGAAATATTCTTTGTATATCTGTTAATATTTTGGATGAAGGCATAATGGTTATTATGTCTGAGTATCTACTTGAATAGTGAATGATTTGCTTACTGGTTTTGATAAACTGCCCTTTAATTATAGCTTGTACACTTGATCTCACAACAACCCAGTAAGAAATCACTCACATTTCACAGATGAGGAAACTGATGGTCTCAGAGAGACCAGGATTTGTCCAGTCATATAAGTGGGTGAGCTGGAACTGGAAACCAGCAATATGGTCCCCACACCATGTCTTCTTTTCATAGTCCCCGAAAGTGAAATTTATTCCATTATCACAGTTTGGGAGGGCAGAAACCCTGTGAGCAGACCATTCATTAACCATTTATACCCAATACATGTATATGGTATATATTTTTGGTGATAATTTAAGGTTCTTCTTGGGTGTTTTTGGGCGGGAAACTCAAGACCTGATCGCCAATGCTTAGCTCCAAACTCACATGAGATCCTCAGTCATTGTAATCATGTGCTGTTTAATAGTTATTTGCTCTTTTACAATTTGAAATTTTCCATAAGAAGTACCAAAGTATAATTATTTAGTTTTTATTAAAATAGAAATATCCATAAAGATTAATAAATTATATGTGAAACTGGTTATAGTATAAAAAAATAACTGGAACCACAACACAGCTTAATAAATTGGAACAATATTCTAAGCTTGGATGTGAATTATACAAAATGACTTGAAAAATATCATATTTTCCAAACCTAGCAGATGCTATGCCTCTCAAATCTATTTCCACTTTTTAAAATTTCTCTTAATACAAAATTATCCAACTGGTATTTATGGTCTTTGGAAAGTCATTTAGCTGTTCCCAAGGACAGAGATAGTATTACAAACTGTGTATGGTGATGTACAATTAGCTAAGTGGAAAAACTTGGAGCTGTCCTCCATGACTGCCCCTATGTTGGGTTATACCTTCATTCTTTACAGACCAAAGAAATTATTTCCCTGCGTCCCTTACGGGAAAATTACAGAGGCATCTTTGTACATGACTAGGCCATGAAATTTGGAGGAGTGTTAAACTTACTTGGGCTTAAGAAAGCTTTTCTAGGAATAGTGCCCTGGCAGATGTGAGGTATTTTCATCAGATTTATTAGCCAAGAGACAAAAGCTTATGTTAATGTTCCCGCTGGCCCTATAAGTTATATCTCTCTATCTGCTGTGGAGGAAAATAATTAAATTATTGATGTTTGTTGGCCGAAGTGTGCAGCTGCTTTTTCATTTATCTTGTTCATACACCCAATGTAAATATCTCAGACTTCAGGTAAGTCAGTGACCTCAGGACCAAAGATATATTAGTTTGGTGATACCAATGTTTTAATTCCCTCCAAGAAAAGTGGTACGGACCATTTTTTTTTCTGCTGCCAACATTAATCCCAGTATGATAAAGTTCAGAATATTTAAGTATAGATTTACAGGATTTAAAAATGTCCCTCTCTAGGATTGCTTCAGAAATGTAAACCAATCTTTCTTTAATTACTGTCCCCCTGAACAATATAGAAGGGCAGCTACGAAGGCTCACCTATCACATTAATGATTCTGTGTATAGCCTGCCTGGCATGCCTGGGGACATGGGGGTGGCCAGATAGAAGGGGTGGAGACCCGTTTTCCTGAAGCCACACTCTAAATATGATCTTGGAAAAGACCTTCTCTCTCCAATCCACAGTCACGCTAAGGTTCCTTGTTCTGGGGTCAGATGAGCTCCATCTGAGAGACTAGGCTACACTGATATCATGTAGGTACTGGACACTACGACCCCGCCCCAGCCCCCAAATAACTATTTAGTCCAAAGTAGCAGCAGAGCCATGAATTTGAAGTCTTCATCCAGGACAATGTCTCTTCATTTTTGTGTGGAATATGTTGGGTGATGAGATACATTAAATGACTAAAGTTATCAAGGAGTTCTAAAAGTAACTTTGATTTTGGAACCAAATAACATACTATAGACGGTATATAAATTTTAATTCAGTGTCTTTGTCAGGGAGGACAATGGAGAACAATGAAGAAAAAAAAATCACAGTATTTCCGCCCCCCCCCACCCCCCCCATTAAGAGATCACAGTTGCCCTAACTGGTTTGGCTCAGTGGACAGAGAGTCAGCCTGCGGACTCAAAGGTCCCGGGTTCGATTCCGGTCAGGGGCATGTACCTTGGTTGCGTGCACACTCCCCGTGGAGAGTGTGCAGGAGGCAGCTGATTGGTGTTCTCTCTCATTGATGTTTCTAACTCTCTATCCCTCTTCCTTCCTCTCTGTAAAAAAATCAATAAAATATATTAAAAAAAAAAAAAGAGAGAGATCACAGTTGTTTTCAAGTGTAAATTTTCCCAAGGTTCTTTGGGTCAGCTTTGTAGATAGCTAAAGAGAAGAAAATTTCAGTGTACTTCTACATGACAGATTTTTCAAGGTTCTGTTGAAGAGACATTGCTAGGAGAAAATGTGTTGTAACATTCTTTCTTGAAATAGGAGTAGTTGTCAAGACTGAAAAGGTTATTTGGTTAAATCTTACTCATCCTCAGAGTATTACAGATTTTCCATTTTCCCCAAATAAAATTAATGTATCTCCTTTCTCCCCTCAGAGCTCTTAAAGAGCAAAGTTTTTATAAAAATTTTTTTGATTGCTCTACTTAGTCATTATCAGTGTATACTTTAAATATATCTTAAATTGTGCTTTTAAAAAAACCCTGGTGAAGCTTGAGATACATGCTATTTAGATATAGAATATTAAAATTGAGTTTACTCACGGACAAAACTAATTCAATAACACATGATACATGGAGGCAGGGACTTGGGATGCCATGAAATTAGCTTCAGTCCCAACATCTTGGACAATCCATTGTACATTAGGTGAATTCAGAAAACCAAAGTGAAATTAATGCATTTATACCAGTTTGCCAGTCAGTAGATTACCCAGCAAATGTGATGATATTTAAGCAAGTAAAACATGCGTTCAGTAGAGGCTACTTCAGATAAGAAGCAGTATCAGAGAGTCTACACATTCTGCAGTATATTAAAAAAGCCTGGAATAAACAAGGCTAGGCTATTGATGCAGTAAATAAAAAATAATTTTAAGTGCATGTGGCCCATGTTTGTTTATTGAGACCACTTTTTCTTGCTTTCTTTACCAGAAATGCCATGTGGGTTATAAGCCATAGACATCAGCAAAGTGACAATGAACTGAACAGCTACACTGCCTTTGCCACAACACTCCCCGTCCGTGTACTGTAGAGTGATAGCTGCCCCAACCTGACATTTACACAAAAGAAAATCTCACCCAAACTACTAGTAGAAGTTCTCTAATTCCACAAGGGTATTTTATCCATTTTAAAATTTATTCATTTGTTTCTTTTAAAACTTGTATTTATGTATTCACTTTTGAAATGCATTTCATTATTTATTTTATTTTTCCACCTGCACAAATTAACCCATTCCAAACCCGATTTTCTATCTCTGTTTTTCACCTAAGTGAATTGATTTTTCCGAGTTTCTTTCAATGGCCAAGTCCCCCAATCATAATTCAGTATTAATCTACTATTCGACATTGTTTCTCACTAAATTACAGCTGTGGTCACTAATAAGTAGATTAAATTTTTATGACTGATTCTTATGTTCTGTTGTTGATTACTTATGTCACAAGGTCAGCAGTTCAAAATTTAAAATGAAATTAGGAAAACATTGCTGTCAGTAAAAAGACCCCTTAGATATTTTATATTGGTTTATGAATCTTTATTTGCTGATATGAAGGATGTTATATGAAAGTTAAAATTCTGTGAAGCTACTTTTAATTGAAAATCATTGAGGAAAAAATATAGTCAGTAATCATACTTGACATTGGTCCAGGATAGTTACGCATTAATTTTTAAATTGTAATACACTCTGAGAATTACAGAGGAAAAATGAATTCAATCAACTTCACAGATTGAAGAAGGCAAGTTCATAAAGGCTGTGCTTTACTAGAGTCATACATCAAATTGAGAGGAAGAACTAGAATCCAATTTGTCATGGTAGATTTCCAATTCAGTGTCTTTCCTACTAAATCCAATTTCTTTCTGTTATTGAAAAATTGTACTTAGGAATTTAGGATTCTTTTTCAAAATTTAGTTATTAGAATATTCCATACCCCTTCCTATTTCAAAGCCTTTTGCACATGACATTTTCCTGCTTGGAATGTTTTCGGCTTCCTCCCAGCCTCATTTCCCTTTAGCTTATGGACTGTTTTCATTTTTAGATCCCAGATCCAGCATCTCTTCTTCAGAGAACCTTCGCTTACATTTCTATTAACTCAGATGCTTGTTATAGACATCTGTATTTTTTTTCCCCCAAAACATGTCACAGTGTCTGTTTTTTAATTTGTGTGTGTGATTATTTTTTTAATGAGTTTGTCTTCCCCCTCAACTTTAAGCACTATAACAGCAGGGCTTGAGTTGATTTGGTTCTCCACTATTTCTGTAGGGGAAAGGATGCCTGGTACAGAATAAAAATACTGAATTCATAAAGGAATATGCTAATTGAATAAAGTAAGAGAGATTCTAAGGGAAATTGTACTTAAATTATAGAAGAGGCCTGGCTGGGGTGGGTCAGTTGGTGAAACATTGTCCCATGAACCAGGAGGTCATGATTTGATTCCTGGTCAGGGCCCATGCCTGGATTGTGGGTTTGATCCCTAGTAGATGGTGTGCAGGAGGCAGCTGATAGATGTTTCTCTCTCATCAATGTTTCAATCTCTCCCTTTTCCTTCCTCTCTGAAATCAATAAAAACATAATTTTTAAAAAAATTGTAGAAAAAATAAAAAAAGAAAGAAAAATCATAAAGGAGTGTTTCTTAAGGGTAGAAATTAGCTTTTGAAAGTCCTGAGACTAAAGAGGAATTCCATGAATCACCTCCACTGAAATTTTCTTAAACCTGGAGATGGTTTTTAAAACTGCTTTGTGTTATTTACATATATTATTCAGCAACAGTAAGCATTAAAGTATTCTTACAATAAGCTTTATGATCCTGTACTTGCCTGAAGATTGTGATCATTAATTACTAAATAATGGGTGCCTCAGGGCATTAAATGAGGCATTTTATGGAAACTACAGAAAATACCATTCCTGTCATTAAGTTGCTCTCAGTTACTGCTCTTAAGCTCCAAATATTTTATTAAACAACTGCTTCTCTGGGAATGGACACCATCTAGAAAAGAAGGGAGCAGAGTATAAAAAAGGGCTTTGAAAATGCTAATGACATGGTGGAAAGAGATCAACCAAAGAACTTGTATACATATATGCATAACCCAGGGACACAGACAATAGGGTGGTGAAGGCCTGGGGTAGGGGTGGGGCAGCACAGAAGAGGTCAATGGGGGAAAAAGGGGACATATGTAATACTTGAAACAATGAGGATTTAAAAAAATGAATGCTAATGAACTATTCACTTTCATTAACTTAAACTGTCACTACCATATAGTTTCCATGTTTAATTTTTTAATTTCCATTAATGTAGCTTTTTTAAAAAAATGTTTAATTTCTTTTCCTAATTGACTGGAGTAGAATTCTTCAACTAGTGTTTGTGGAGTGCTTCTTATGTGCCAGGCACTATAGGAGGTCATAGTGATATAAAGATACAAGACACATCCCTTGCCTTCAGGGAGCTTGCGGATGATGAGAGATGGAGGAATAAAACTATGGCAGTGTGATGGGTTTTTAGACATGGGTGTGCATGGGTATTACAAGGGTACAGAAGAAGAGGACCTGACTCAATAATTCTGGTTAGCTTCCTAAAGGAAGTGAGGCTTAAGCTTATACTTGAGTAACCAATAGGAATTGGCCACAAAATGAAGAAGGAAAGCCCGGCTGGGGTGGCTCAGTGGTTGAGCATCAACCCATGAACCAGGAAGTCAGGGCTCGATATCCAGTCAGGGCACATGCACAAGTTTTGGGCTTGATCTTCAGTAGGCACATGAGGGAGGCAGCCAATCGATGATTCTCTCTCATCATTAACGTTTCCTTCTCTCCCTTTCCTTTCCCCTCTCTGAAATCAATAAAAACATATTAGTTCATTTTTCTCATTAAAGTAAATCTGTAGCATACCTAAGTAGAATTGTGACGTAAGTAGTTGGATTAAAGGGTTTTTTGACTAGGAAAATATTTTGGGCCACAATTAGATATCTCTATACATGTACCAGAATGACCACCATCAGCAACAATAAGATTGAGCATATCAAGTTTTGAAGAGGATGTGGAACAACTGGGACTCTCATGTATTGCTACTGAAGAGATTAAATAGGTTCGTTTACTTTGGAAAACTGTTTGACAATATTTATTCAAGCTGAATATATGTATACTCTGTGATGTAGAAATGCTACTTTTAGGTATATACCCAATAGAGATGTGAACATACATTTATCTAAGAATGTTCATGGTAGCCCTCTTTTACAATTTCTATTAATAACGGGTCCACACTGAAAACAAAACAAATCTCTTTCAACCATGGAATAAAGTGTAGTTTATTTATGCAATAGGATACTATATAGCAATGAGAATGAATGGACAAAACAACATGCATGCAACAACATAGATATATTTCACAAACATAATGTTGGTCCAAGAAGCCAGACACATGAAATAATATATGGGTTAATTTGATTTAGAGAAAATTTTAATATAGGCAAAATTAACCATGGTTTTAGAGGTCAGGATGGTGATTACCTTTGGGGGAGGGAATTACTGGTGGGAGGAAAATGGTGACTTCTAGGTTCTAGTAATCTTCTAATTCTTGGTCTAGATGGGGTTTACACTAATGTGTTCACTCCGAAAATTCCCTTTTGTATGATTTGTGCACTTTTCTCTATATATCCTATTTCGATAAACAAGTTCATTAAACAAATGAAAGCTTAGAGTTGTTTGCATCCATTTGTTTATTGATGGAAAAAGGCCAATAAAAGGAGAGGAGGAATTTGATTGGATGCTGCCCTAAGGAGGTGAGTGTGATGCAGTTAGAGCACAGATGGGAGGGACAGCCCACCTCTTCTGGGACAAAGGGAAGCTGAAGTGCATTTTTTTCAAAGGGTTAAAGAGTGTTTTCTATCAGGCAGCAAGGTCTCTCCTTTTCTTAGTCTTTAATCCTAAAGCGCCGCCCCCCCCCCCCCCTTCTCTCCATCTCTCCATCTCTCTCCCCATCTCTCCATCTCCATCGTTTTGGGTAGTTCACATTTGTCAGAAGGGTTGCAAAGAATTGTCTTAATTGAAATGAAAAGTGTTGAGGCCCATTTTGAAAAGGTTTCCCAAGGGTTTTCTTCTTAGTTAGGCCAGCCTTAGGTTGATTAGTAACGAAGACAGATTATGTTTTCCTTTTCTCTTCCTTCTGTCCATGAGAATGCAAATCTGATTGGGAGTTCCGGTGTAGGCACTTATAACAGGATTAAGTGCAGAATAAAACACCCTCTGCGTGGAATTAAAAGATAATAAGGCCCTAATTCATCCTAAAGGCAATTTATTATGTTCTAACAACTTGATTATCTCCTTTGGAGAGAATGAGCCCTCCTGCCTACTTTGTTCCCATCATTACCCTGACTTGCCTGGAGTGACTTACCACCTCACAGTCACAGCTGAATTATCTTCATAATAGCTTCAATTTTCCACTTAGCTGAAGTTATGGAGGCTTTATCTTCCAGAATTGGACCAAATTAGGCAGACTTCTTTGGAATGACTACTCACAACCTGGTGTACAGAAAATCTAGGGACAAAGTTTGCAGAGAAACCAAGGTAACATCTCCAGACTTGGAGCTCTCTGATCAGTTGAGATTTCTGAATTTTTGGACTGGCACAGTAGCCTGGCATTGGACCATATTGGCATGGTAATCTCTTTCCTTTAAGGAATTTCTAGATAATCTTTCTTTCTGACCAGTGTTCTCTCAACTAGTGGAGAGTAATGCTATGCAGATGGTTTCACAGAGACTTAGATTAAGCCACTGAAGATTAAGTAGTGGGAAGAAAATAGTATCCTGGTTGTCATGTTTGTTTTGCAATGACACAAACCATCTTCATAATATTTCTTTTTTTCATCAAGGGAACCTGTTTTATTTTTTTCCTTCCTGATAAAACACATGATGTAAACAGACATACCTAGCCACATCTACCCATAGCAAATTTTATACAACGTTTGAGGTGTAATTTACCTTTTATATTTACATGACTGCTTCCAACATTACTATAAATCTAATTTCCTTCTTTTGCGAACATAGAAAATATACATACTCTCTACCATGCAACTCATTGTTTAACAATATAACTGGTTTATTGTATGTACTTGCCTGGCATCACCAACTAGATAAACCTCTTTGAAGATAAAAGTCAAGCATTATGTTTCTGATTTGTAAACTGGTACTCAGTAAATAATTTATGTGTTTTCATGATTTCTTAAAAAGTAAGTGCAAGAACCCTCTTAGTATTAAGAAAGAAATATACATCCTCAAGTGAATTTCATCAAATTTCAGAATTAGATTTTTTTATAATAAGCCACTCCTTGTTTGAAGTCCATAAGAAAAATGAAATAATAATCCAGAGTTGAAATGTGGTCTTCAACCTTAGTCTATATACATATATGAAGAAGAAGTATAGGGAATCAGGGAGTTATGAGTGGTTTGGACATTTAGGTATGGAAATATTTTTTCCTCCGTTATTTGGTGCATAGCCATACACATCTGCTAGTATGTCAGAACGTGGGTTTGCACCTTTGGTGTGATGGAACTAATTTCCCTAAAAATATCTTGACTCAACAGTTTTATAACTTTAAAGCCAAATGTTACTTTTAAGGAGTTTTAGCCATTTTCTTTCTATTTTCAAAATGTTGGATTAAGGAAATAATGGCAACTAACCATCAGTGGAAGCTATTTGTTGTAATGACAAGTTACAGTTGTTTGTAATTATACCATTTATTTCCATGCAAAAAATAATAAGGCTTGGCACACAAGTCATCAATACCAAAGTGCAAACACTTTTCAGCTTTTCTAAGCACCAGTTTTCATGTGCATAAGTCTTGATTTTTATTTTTTTGGTTTTAATTTTTTTTAGTGACATCATTTGGATGGTCCAGGATACATTCAGCAGAACACACATATTTGATAAATGCTGGTGGGAGCAATAGTTTCATAACCACAAAATATTGCTACCCCAGCCTGCCATCACAAAGATGTTTTCTAAGTCCATAAGGAAGGTTAGACTAAGACAGAGTGGCGACCAAAGGTCTCCAGGCAGAAGAGGGGAATTGATACTGGGACCTTAGAATGTCAGACAGGCTGAGATGGCAAAGCTCATTAGCTAGAAGTCACTGTACTATGACTCACCTGGGATACAGAGATGTTGTGCCTTAATTCCAGAGCCTCATTTCCCGACAGTGTCTCTTGTTCATGTACCATAGTTTCAGTTCAACACAATTCTACATCCCAGTTGGCCAAGAATCTTCTATTTTCTTCAGAAAATTTCTTGGGAGAGGAACCAAGATGGCGGCATAGGTTAACGCCGGAGTTTGCTGCTTTGAACAACTACTTCAAAAGTGAAACCAAAAAACGGAAGGGACATCACCCAGAACCACAGGAACGCTGGCTGAGTGGAAGTCCTACAACTAGGAGGAAAGAGAAACGCATACGGACACTCAGAGGAGGCGCAGTGCTGAAGTCAAATTCTGAGGTGCGGAGTGCGCGGAGCGGGCTGGCGGCGGAGGGTGCGGTTGGCGTTTTCAATCGGGAGGGAGTCGCAGACTCTGAGCTCCAGATCCGGGTGAGTCTTTAGGGACCCAGACTCAAACGGGAGAAGCGGGACTGTCTGGCTTCGGTCAGAGCGAGTGCAGCTTTCTCTCCGAGGTTTGCAGCCATTGCTGGGACTCAGAGAGGCAGAGCCCCGGGGGACAGGACTGAGAGCTGCCATAACTGCTCTCTCCGGCCCACCCTGTTGATCCTGTGCGACCCGCCCCGCCCAAGCCCTGCACAGAGGCATTTGCCGGATAGCCTCAGGCAAACGCCAGATTAGCACCTCCCTAGAGGACAGAAGTTCTCTCACTGCTGACACAGCTGATTCTCATAGCCACTCGGCCTGGAGGTCAAACCCTCCCTGGAATTAGCTACAACAATCAAGATTTAACTATAAGATTGCGAACAAAGACCACTAGGGGGTGCACCAAGGAAGCATAACAAAATGCGGAGACAAAGAAACAGGACAAAATTGTCAATGGAAGATCTAGAGTTCAGAACCACACTTTTAAGGTCTCTCAAGAACTGTTTAGAAGCCGCCGATAAACTTAATGAGATCTACAAGAAAACTAATGAGACCCTCGATCTTATATTGGGGAACCAACTAGAAATTAAGCATACATGGACTGAAATAACGAATATTATACAGACTCCCGACAGCAGACCAGAGGAGCGCAAGAATCAAGTCAATGATTTGAAATGCGAGGAAGCAAAAAACACCCAACCGGAAAAGCAAAATGAAAAAAGAATCCAAAAATGCGAGGATAGTGTAAGGAGCCTCTGGGACAGCTTCAAGCGTACCAACATCAGAATTATAGGGGTGCCAGAAGATGAGAGAGAGCAAGATATTGAAAACCTATTTGAAGAAATAATGACAGAAAACTTCCCCCACCTGGTGAAAGAAATGGACTTACAGGTCCAAGAAGCGCGGAGAACCCCAAACAAAAGGAATCCAAAGAGGACCACACCAAGACACATCATAATTAAAATGCCAAGAGCAAAAGATAAAGAGAGAATCTTAAAAACAGCAAGAGAAAGAAACTCAGTTTCCTACAAGGGAATACCCATACGACTGTCAGCTGATTTCTCAACAGAAACTTTGCAAGCCAGAAGGGAGTGGCAAGAAATATTCAAAGTGATGAATACCAAGAACCTACAACCAAGATTACTTTATCCAGCAAAGCTATCATTCAGAATTGAAGGTCAGATAAAGAGCTTCACAGATAAGGAAAAGCTAAAGGAGTTCATCACCACCAAACCAGGATTATATGAAATGCTGAAAGGTATCCTTTAAGAAGAGGAAGAGGAAGAAAAAGGTAAAGATACAAATTATGAACAACAAATATGAATCTATCAACAAGTGAATCTAAGAATCAAGTGAATAAATAATCTGATGAACGGAATGAACTGTTGATTATAATAGAATCAGGGACATAGAAAGGGAATGGACTGACTATTCTTGGGGGGGAAGGGGTGTGGGAGATGCGGGAAGAGACTGGACAAAAATCGTGCACCTATGGATGAGGACAGTGGGTGGGGAGTGAGGGCAGAGGGTGGGGCGGGAACTGGGAGGAGGGGAGTTATGGGGGGGAAAAAAGAGGAACAAATGTAATAATCTGAACAATAAAGATTTAATTAAAAAAAAAAAAGAAAATTTCTTTTTGTGCATAGGTTTCAGTCCTAATCAGTTCTTTCTTTTCTTTTGCTTTGCCCAGGGTATTGAATATATTTGTTTTTGGTTGTAAACTTTCTTTCCTACAGCATTGGATCCCAGTTTCTTGTCAGTCCTCACGGGCCCAGAGAGTCATTCATCATGCAGCATTTAAAAAATATAATTAATTTTATTTTTACAATGGGTTTTCTCCTTTTGACCAAATTGTGCCATTGACACTACTTCCTTCAAAATCCAAAATGTTCTAAGATCACAAAATAATGTAATAGATTGAGTGCTGTAGGTTCAACAATAGTATTAGTAAGTAACTCATGATGTATGTATGGAGATTAGAGAGAGGAGAATATAAGAAACCCTGGGCAGATTTATAATATGGGTTACATGATTTTAAAATGGAATTGCATCTGGAAAAATAGTAGAATTGAAGGACTGCAGGGGCTGAGAGGACTTTATAGGCCTAATCTTTGGCTGTAAGAGTGGAAAAATGGAAGGAAAGAGAGAAATGTAATGATATTGTGGGGGACAGATTTATTTTCTCTTCAACATGCCTATGGACTGGATAAAGGATTGTAGTGGCAGAATGAATGAATGAATGAATGGATGAGCAAGCCAAATTAATAGTGCACAAAGACAGCATAGCTTTAGAAAGCAGATGCTGTAGATATTGGTGCAACTACCTATGTAGTTATTGGGAGGTCCAATGCCTAGGGGGTTTATTGTACCATATTCATGTATAACAAATAAAATACATTTCATTTTTGTTTAATTTGGCAAACATTTCCTGAGCACTTACAGTAAGCTAGGCCCAAGCCATACACTGAGGAACAGTAGTAGACAGAGAAGAACAAAGGAGTAAAGGAGGAAATGATAAAGAAACGAAGGAACAAAGAAGGACGAGAGGAAAGATGGGAAGAAGGAGTAAGGAAGAAAGAGTTGTTTCTTGTCTTCAGGAGATATATTATCATAAATTTTGTTGTCATTATCTTGGATAGTATAGTAAAGAGTTAATAAGTTAAAATGAAGTAAAAAATAATGTGAATATTATAGATTGCTTTAAGTGGATGGTCCAACAATTTTCACTTTTCTCCAAATTGTATATTTTAGCCCTGAAATAGCTGAGTGATTGCTTCAGCTAGCTACTTCATCTTATGTATGGAGAACCATGCATGAAGCTGTTACTTATAAATGTGCCCTCATGGTGACAACTCTAGATTGTTTCATTATCAGATGTGTGATGTATAGTTTTTTGTACTATAAATTTAGTCAGATGGTCAAGTGGATATGAAAAATATAGATCAGTGGTATTTGTCATTTTCATGTGTTGATGGTTTGAAGTAAGTCTGGAACAGAGTCAAAGTCTCTAAGTTAAAGAAAAAAATCTGTTTTATGATGTTGAAATTATGAGATGTCAAGTAGGAGCATCTCTGTTTTTTAGAACTTGAGAACTAACAACCCACAGCTCAGAATAAAAGCCTTTACCTATCTAAGTTTAGAGAACCTATCAGCTCTTGGGCTGGCCACTTTCCTGCAGGGATGGCTAAGAAGTGCCTTCATCAGAGACAGGCCCGCCCAACTTGTCTCCACCCTTCTCTGTTCATGTAAGAGAGAGACTGGAAGTGAGCTGGGCATGCCTTTTGCATGGAATGTATTCTTCATGAAGTTGAGCTATCACCGTCATTCTCCTTCCTGTGGAAGATAAAAATGCTACTTGGTTGCTCTCTCTCAAGGCAAGGGAGAGAGCTAAGAGAATCACAGAGTTTGGGTACCTCTGCTAAAAGGAAAGATGACATCTAGGGTTCTGTAGGATCTCTGCCAAGCAACTAAATGTGCTGACCTGCCCTGATGATGCTGAATTAGGCAAAGGGTTGTGAGAAGAGCTGGCATGGTGGTGCTTCCCCTCGAGTTTCCATCCCCCAGTGTTAGAGGGAATGGACCTACTGATCTATGCCATTAGGCTCCGAAGTTGAGGGCTACAATTCGTATATGAGATTGGGTTGCAGGCTTGCTGGGGACTGCTGTAGCAAGGAGCAAATTCTCATGTGTCAGAATTCTGCTTTGTGCAAGCACTTGGGGGTGCTTAAAACAAGAGGAGAGGAGTACTCTTTCCATAGATAACACAGAGAGCAAAATATCTGTTACCCCCCCCCCCCTTCTTTCTGTAACAATATCTAAGATAACCCAACCAAAAGGATCACAGACCAGAGAATAGGGCTAGTGCTGGTACAAGAACATTCTCACCTACTGTGTGTTCAAAGAATTTTCTCTAATTGTGATATTAAATATTTTAAGTTGATATTGTTCAATTTCAAGAGTTACAGTTCTTCTCAGCCCCACAGAAGTATCTCAGCAACTGGTGATACTTAGAACCTTTCATCCTTAGCTGTGAGCTTTAATGATTAACTCTTGGTAAAGAGGATGTATTTCACTAAGAATTATATGCCATCCTGTTATACTAAAAATAAAACTAGATAAAATCATGAAGAACAAACATCCTACTTTATAGTGACACCTTGAAAGCTTTCTTTTTTATTAGGAATAAGAAAAGATAACTTTAACTGAAACTTTTCCTTAGCATTAGGCAGCAAGAAGAAAGATACAATGAATATAAGGATTGGAAAGGAAGATATGAAATTGTCATTAGTCAGATGACATGATTGCATATCTAAAATCTCCCCAAATCTATACAATAAGAGTTTAGCAAGTTTCCTGAATATCAATATATAAAATATGCTGACTATATATATATGAGAATGATATGATTTTTTTAAAGAAATTCTTTTTTTTAAAATATATTTTATTGATTTCTTACAGAGAGAAAGGGAGAGAGAGAGAGAGAGTTAGAAACATCGATGAGAGAGAAACATCGATCAGCTGCCTCCTGCACACCCCCCACTGGGGATGTGCGCAACCCAGGTACATGCCCTTGACCGGAATCGAACCTGGGACCTTTCAGTCCGCAGGCCGATGCTCTATCCACTGAGCCAAACCGGTTTTGGCAGAATGATATCATTTTAATAGCTTTACAAATATCAAGTAAGAATTTCAAATTCTTACAGGACTATGGTTGACTACCTACCAGTACATCTGAACTTTTCCCTATATGCACTAAAATATTAATATTAACAAGGAGAGAAAAACATGTATTCCTAAGTCATACCTACAGCGTAACTAGGAGACAAAGAATACTACAAACTTACTTGAATTTGTAACTGGGAAAATAAATGTCTAAAACCATCAGAGTCACTGTTGGGTCCCAGTCCAAGGCAGAGTCAGAGAATGTAGGAAACAGTAGAGGGGAAGCAGGTACTAGAAGGAGTGAAAAACATGAAGTTACCTCCTGAACAAAGGTTCCCACTTTGAGAGTAGAAGTTTTGGAAACAATGTAAGCCCTGAGATGGGAGTATACTGGGAAATCAAAGGGAAGGGGCTTGAAAATGTATGTGACCAGTTTCAGAAGGCGCCAGTACTGGGGTACCAGGAAGCAAGTAGAAGGAAGGAGGTTGTCTTTGAAGGCTAATTGGTGAAGGTAAATAAGGAAGCAAGCAAGATGTAAAAAAAAGTGCCTCAGATACAAGAATATTACTGAGTCACAAGAAATTTCAACCATCCCCAAAAGGTACATCTGTTAAAGAAATTCAACTTTTCTATACTAACAGAAGAGGATGATCTTGAATTAAGAAACCTTTAATCCATGCCAAACCTTCACCTCAACCTCTTTCCATGGAGAAACACCTGTTATTTATGGTTAAGGAGAACTCAAAACATTTATAATTGAACATCAAATGTCAGAAAACACCCACACAAAGCTTTTTTAAGATGGAAATTAGAGGTGAAAAATCAAAGTTTTTCACAAGGTAAAAATATTCCTTACCTCTTGCTCCACTAGGGAAACATCCATGAAGCAGAGGACAACTGACATATATCTCAGCACTCATTACATGTCATTAAACAGGTACTTTTACATATGAAAGGATACTTTGAATCAGAAATTCAAAAACAAACTTAGAACAGAAAAAGAGGAGATGTGAGACAAATGCTGACCAAATAAGCTCAGGGGAAAACTGTGTGGAAAAATATTTTATAAAATCACTTCAGAAATGAAGATGAAATTACTACTTAAGAGAGAATAGATAGATGGACTGAAAGCATGAAGTAGAGGTATGGAAATAGTCAAGAGTAGAAAAACCAAATACAGTAAAGATGGTAAATGGATGAGAAAGAATTAGATGTAGAAGGCAGATAAGAATAATCCAAAATACATGTGCTGATAGTCCCCAAGGAAATAAAAGCAGAAAATAATAGAACAGAACTAATATTTAAAACTGTAATTCAATAAAATTATAGAAATTAAAAAAATATGGTTACATATACATATTGGAAGGGCCTATCTACTGTGCACCTGGAAAATTGACCATAAATTGTCACCTCTAAGACATATGCTAGTAAAACTATTAGACTCAAGGAAAATTCTTGACATTGGCAAAAAGATGAAGTCATTTGCGAAACAGAAAAAATCAGGCTGGCTTTAGAATTTTGGCAGCATCACAGTATAAAGCAGCAGTGGAATAGCATTGTCACAAAGTCCAAGAAAAAATATAACCTAAGGATTCGATATTCTTTGAAGTTATTTTTTAAGTACCAAGACTATAGAAAAGTAATTCTAAGCATGAAGAACTTAAAAAATACTGGATTTCTAACCCTTCCTGTGGACCCTACCAGAGGAAAAGCTTCATTAAACCAAGAGAGGATTGGGTGATGACTCAGTAAAAGGAGAGATGTGGAACATTTAACATATTTAATTGTAGGTCTAAGACAGAAACAAAGGTGGTGGCCAGGGGGTGGCAGTATATAAAGGCTTTATGTTCTCATAAAATAGAATCAACACAGCTAAAACAAAAGGGTTTAGATAAGTGAGAGAGAAAGGACAAGGTAGAATAGCTCATTGATTGCCATATAGGTAATAGGAGGAATTAAAGTTATAGTAGTTTTGATTTACATTTTTCCAGTAGCCAGCAAACTTGAGTATCTTTTTCATATATTTGTTGGCCATTTATATGTCTTTTTGGGAGAAGTTTCTTTTTGGAAGCAAGTCCTCTGAACATTTTTTTAATTGGATTGTTTGTTTGGTGTTGAGTTGTCTGAGTTCCTTATATATTTTGGATATTAACACCGTGTCAAAACTGTTGTTTGCAAATATCTTCTCCCATTTGGTTGGCTGTCTTTTTGTTTTGTTGGTGGTAAACTGCAGTGAAATATTGCTTCACTGGAAATGGCTACTATCAACAAGAAACTAATAACAAGTATTGGAGAGGTTGTAGAGAAAAAATAACCCTCATTCACTGCTGATGGAAATGTAAACTGGTACAGCCACTGTGGCAAGCAGTCAAACTCAAAGGCTAACACGGGTCAAATAAACAAGGTTTAAGTTCATGTGGGCTGCAAAAAACCAAAAGCTTCAATTTTCATAGAAATGTAGGTTCATTTTGATAGAGACATGCTGAATACAAAGAGCTGAAATAAATGAATAATTGTTAACATAAAATAATAGAGCATTTTAATAAAAATTAATATTTTTCTTGAACATTAACTTATCAGACACTGAGTAACTGCACAAATTAATAAGTGTAACGCAAATAAACCTATTTTTCTTGTTTTGTGAAAGTGAAATATTTCCTTTTGTGCACACCAAACAAGTCAGTCCAAGACTAATGACTAAAATATTCGCTGCTAGTATTAGTGGAGAGATATGGTGTGCCTGTGCCTAAGGTGCATAAAGAAAATGAATGCAACATGATTATAGTAATCAGTCATTAGCAAATGTTGTAGTTTGTTATTAATAATTATGTATAACAGACTATTGTAAAAATTAAGTTATGAAATTTTTATTAAAACGTTTTTTACATACCTTTATATTAGCTGGGCTGCAAAAATATTTGTTGTGGGAGCATACGGCCTGCAGGCAGCGCATTTGACATGCTTGCACTATGGAAAACAGTATGGAGGTTTCTTAGAAAATTAAGAATAGAGTTACTGTACAACCCAGAAATTCCTCTTCTTTGTATCTACTGAAAAAAGTTGAAAACATTTATTCACAAAGATATATGTACCCCTACGGCCATTACAGCATTATTCACGGTGGCCAAGACATGGAAACAACCGAAGTGTCCTTCAATAGATGATTGAATAAAGAAGATGTGGTACATATATGCAATGGAATACTACTAAGCCATAAGAAAAGATAAAATACTGCCATTTGTGACAACATGAATGGACCTTGAGAATATTATACTAAGCGAGATAAAGTCAGTCAGAAAAGTTAAGAACCATACAATTTCTCTTATGTGAGATATAAAATTAAAAGCAACAAATGAGTGAACAGAACAAACAAATAAGCACAAACTCATAGACATAAACAACATAATGGTGGTTTCTAGAGAGGAAGGGAGTGGGAGGTCATAAAGGGTAAAGGGGTCAAATACTGGTATATGATGACATAAGAAGATTTGACTGGGTGGTGGGCTCAATGCGATATACAGGTGATGTATCATAGAATTTTACAATCGGAACCTATACAATCTTTTCACCATAAATGTAATAAAACAGCTAAAAATAAATATAAAATTATAGTAGAAGGTTAAGTAAGGGAAAGGGGGGCCTAGAAACATTATAAAAGATATTGGTATAAAGGTCACCATTAGAACAACAATAGAACATTTCTAAATACAAAAATATATGCATAAGAGAGTAAAGGAAATAGGATACCTAGAAACATTAGCAGAAAATATTAACTATGACACAAAATAATATGGGGCAGAGACTATACATTATAGTTATATCACTAAATATAACAGGGATAATAAACTCACCAATTAAAAGGAAAATATTTTTAGATTGGTTTGCAAAGCATATCTAAATTTGTATATGACATTCTTTTAAAAGGAATGTGGATTTCTATGCATTGATCTGGAGTGAATTTCCAGGTATATTGCTTTTTTAAAGATTTCAAAACTTTGAAAACAAGATATGCAGTTTGCTACTTTACAATTTTCTATGTATTTTCCTCCCACCCACCCCCAACCTAGTATTTTAAATCGTTCACTATCAAATCACTGATGGCTTGAAGATGATGATGACCAGAGAAATTTAAAATTAATTAAGGGTCATTAAAACTTGAATATCAAAAAAATGCCATCTTAAAAAGGCTATAAATCAATGAGAATTTGTGTAGTATTCAATCTACACAAATATACTTAGGCACAACTGTTTTGTGGAACACATGTATTTCATGGGAGATATCTGAGTCTTATTTGGGTAGATATTCCTTGGATAAATTTGTTAATAAGTCAGATGGTTATTACATCTAATGATGAAGCATTAAAAAAAAACAGGCCGATTAAGAAACCTTATCCTTCCTGACTAGCAGATGAACATATCTGTGGCAGATATGATAACCTGGATAATTAACTTCTATTACAACACTTTCTAGCAGTCCTTTCCATAGCACACATGTTGGAGAACTGCAAACATCATTTTCCAGGTGCCACTGCAGTTCAGGTTCTGGATTTAGGTCCCACCAATCAGATGCACACAGGGAATTGTGAATTCAGTACTGAATTTAATGCGGAGAGAGGCAGTGGTGTGCAGGAATACGTTTTGCTCACATGGCTCTAGCATGAGTGGTATGCATCAGAGTTAGCCCTTCTGGCAGTGGCTTCCGGATATCCAGGTGATATGACTCAGGTGGTCTGATGCTGGAACCAGTGCCTGGGACAATGACATCAAAACTCTGTAATTTCCTGGCAACAGCAGAGATAGCTATTTCCTTGGGGCATCAGTTCAGGGGTGTTCTGGGCGTCGACCTTGGAGCGCAAGAACATTTAATTACCTAAATCTTTTTGTTCTTGGAATAGATAGAGGTATTTCCTTTTTTTTTCTGAAACTGAATTCTAACTGATCAAATGTCCTAAGGAAAAGACCTTGAAAATTTGATGTGTTCTCTTGAAGTTCCCAAGCCATAGAATTTGTTATAGAACATCCTGCACTATTAAACTCACCACTAGCTAGCGGCCTTCAATATGCTGAGTAATTTGGCTATTCATCCTCCAGTTCCCTTTGGCATGGTCATTAGACAATCAGTCCCAAATCCATCATTCCCTTCCTCTTAACTTTTGTTCACTACTTTTCAGTGGTTGCAGTAGCTACTGCCATCAACCAAAGCAAGCCACCTCTCTTGATTCTTCAACTTGCTTTGCGGAGAGATGATTTAGGCTCTTCTAGGAAATGTTAGCACCAGACACAGGCCTGTCATTGTGGTATATGTGGCTCAGGCTAAAGATAAGCAGGACTATCTCTACACATAAGGTTCTTCGCCATGGGACTTTGTGGTCAGGCAGAGGAGCTAGAGGCTTTGTTTTCATATGGACACCGTTCCTAGCTTTTTGCTTTCCTGTTGTTTCCTGGGGAAGGTGAGTTATTGGAAAGGCCTTGGAGAAAAGGGTTGTATGTATTTCAGTACAAGAGTCAATAGTTTATCTAGACTAAGACTCAATAGAGACCAGGAGTTTGTCTATGGAAGAACTTTGACAAACATGGAACATGAAAAAATAAGTTAGTTGCAAAGCAAAGGAAATCATAAGTTAAAGACAGAGGAAGTGATGGCTGCCTGGCACATTTGTCACAACAGAAAAAAGGTGGGACATCTCAGTCCTGGGAAGAAAATGAGTGGGAAGATGGGAATATATAACTCCTGTAGAATTTATTTTATCAGGCAGAACAGAGTAGGTCTTCAATGGTAGTAAAGAGGAGGGCAGTCTGGAAAATTAGGACTACTGTGAGGGCTCGAATGCCACGGTCTTATTTTTAATCTACCCCCTGTGGTAATGTACAGTCTCGTAAGTCACACTGAAATCTAATTTTACTGGTTTAGGCCAAATAGCCTAGAGGAGTCTCTTTTGTTCTGTAATTGGAAAGCTGTATCAGAATCAAAGTTTTTCTGGATGAGCTATTATCTGCATCAACAAAATTCAATACTCTGCTGGAAGTGAAAGACACATTAGATTATTAAATGTTTACTTTATTTTGAGAAATATGTTGGTGACAAGGTTAAACAGCAAGTTTGCAACTTTTTCTTTGCTGAATCCATGAACAGACTGGCGATATTGCAATTGTTTATGGTAATGGACTCACAATGGTGGTTGCAGAATTTCTTTTTCTAGGTATCAGATGAAGAAAAAGGAGGAAGAACAACTATTTTCTCTAAAATGCTTAAATCAACTTTCTAGTGTTTTAAATATTTGGACTTGTAAGAAACCCATGCATTATATAGCTGAGTGAAGTGAGGTTTCAAATGGAAGCACTCATTTCTACCCCCAGGTCAGCTGGCTTATCTCAGCAAAGTAAGAAAAAACCATACCTGACTACTCAGAAACACTCAGTATCCTTTTCAGCTGAGAGTACCATTAAAAAACAAAACCAAATTGCATAGTCAGGGAACATGGCTCATGTTACTTAATTTTTTTCAGGTATATTTCATACGTGTATCAGACCCATTATCTGACTCTTTGTGTGGCTGATTTAAAAATGGAGTTCCGAATCTGGAGATGGCCAGGAGAAAGGAGAGGACAATACATTTTGAGAAATTTAATGCCTTTGCCATTCATTCCCATAATTATCTGTATAATGTAAACATCCACAAATAAATCAACTGGTTTAGTCCAGTTTGGGCTTTAAATAAAAAATTCTCACTTGTATTCAATAGCAAAATAACAGAAAGGAAGGAGAGGAGAGTTATTGGCCTTGCAAGAACTACATCTTGTGGCTCTCAAAGAGCAAAGGACCTTCTGATCTGGCGAGTTTTCACCTTCATTCATCCTTTGGACAATTATAATTTTTACAGTTGTTGCATGTCAGGCAAGCATTCCCATGACTCCCAGAGTTTCCATAAAACCCCTGAAGACACATAATATCAGCACTTTATAGCATATGGTCTTAAAATTTAAATCCTCATCTTGACATGCTTAGGATTGGCTTCTTTTCTTTCAAATGCTTGGAGAATTTATGTTCAGTCTTCCCCTCCTGGACTTAACTGCCCCTCCCTAGTCCACCTCCACACTCCCCTTGAACCTTTCAACACCTCTGAGTATTCTGTAGCATGTGGGGCATATTGAATCTGTTTTCTCTGCAAAGAGGGTCATTCTCTGTCACAGGCATTGGAACTTTTTTTTTTTTTTTTAAATCAAGGAAAGCACCAGCATGTTCCCTAAAGAAACAGACACCTCTTAATTCTAAAATCATTTAATTATCTCTTAGCCTGCAGTTCACCTGATGTTTAAAAACCCCTCCAAAATCCAACTCTCAGTAAGTGATGCCTCTAATTCATCCTTGCCAGAAAACACTGGCTTCTTCATTGAAGGAAGCCCTGAGTTTTTACCATGCAACTCCCAAAGCACATCGCTGATTTACCTTTCTTGTTACCTTCAGATATTTATTGCTTTCCATCAGTAAGAGCACAGATCTTACATTAAAAATGGCTAAAGATCAATAGGTTTAATGTTCATACATTACAGAAGGCTGCTGCTCCATGTTGTCACTTAAATCAAATGGTATGAGACTTTCTTTCTTGGTTGGCTGAGGACATGGCAGTGAGAATGCTGAGATTTTCCCTTGAGCACTTTGACTGACTATCAAGTGCTATAAGTCACCTACTATTTTAGGTGGCAACAGAACTAAAATTTAAAATGCAAAGCTCCTCTCAGGTAGTGAGATTAGATGAGGGTCTTCTTAAAAGACCAAACGTATTAAGATGCCTTTAAAAAGACCTTTTTTCACTTTTGTGCAAACTAAAAGTAGAGACCTATATCATGATCGGATCTCTAACATATTTTAGACTCCTTTGGAACCATGTATCCACTAAATACATTGTTTGGGGAGAGATAATCACTATTTTGTTTTTAGATTATGGATGCCAGTATTTTGGCCTTTTGTACAAACAAACAAAACGAAACGAAACAAAAGACTGCTTCTTGCTTGTCTAAGTGAAAATTTATGTTACAGACACAAAGGGCTGCACTAGCCCCATCAATACACATACATGCACTTGCATAAATAATTTGATTGGAAAACAGTGTCTGAGGTTAGAAATTTTTTACATAGGTATCCAAGGTAAGAGAGAGAAAAATGGAGCAGCCCTTAATTCCATGAGGGTTGCATTGGGCTTAATCTGCACCTCTTTCTCTCTAGTTCTGCTTCAGCTACTTCCTAGTTTTCCCATAATCAGGACCGAAAGACGATTGTCCTGTCTGGGGTATCCTGTGGGTTTTCTAATTCATGCATTTCAGGGGGTAGCCCCGGGCAAGATGATAATCCTCTGATGAACAATGCAGAACAGAGAGGAGAGCTCGAAGCCCCATGGACATGGCAGATGCCCAACAGGCACACTGGATGCCATGCTGAGGCCTGGGGGAGAATGGTGGTGTCTGGTGAGAGCTGTGTGAGAAGTCTCCCAGGCACTCTTCTCTAAGAGACCCCTAGGCAAGGTAATGCATTCCTCAACCTGTTTGGGTGGCCTCATGAACTAGACTGAGTAGTGGTTGCCTTTATTTGGGACTGAGGAATACAGGAAGCTGACATGACTTGTGGCAGTTTGGTGGAATAACAGTTAATCTGAGTTAAGAGATAAATATCATTTTACATAAAGTTCATTTTATGAAAATACTGTGGGTTTGAATTTACTGATTTAATTAAAGCTCTTATATTCCCGAACTTGAAAACTTTTTAAAGAAAATACTCCTGTTAGAATTGGGTTCCAGGCTGAAGTAGTTTACCTTCAACAACCTGGTAGTTTGGGTCACTGAAACATCCCAAAGCCCCACCAGACTATAGGGAGAAATGAGGACACAGTAGTATGATAACTCAAAGCCCACTTCGAATGCCACAGGAGCCTCAGTCCTGTGGCTGGTGGGATTTGCAAGACAGCAGTCCCCCCTTATCTGTGGAGATGCATTTAAGATGCTCAGTGGCTGCCTGAAACAATGGATAATACTGAACCCTGTATATACTGTTTTTTCCCTGTACACACATACTGATGATAAAAAGTTTAACTTAAACATTAGGCACAGGTAGCAATTAATAATAACTAATAATAAAATAGAACAACTATAACAATAAACTCATAAAAACTATGTGACTGTGATCACTCATCGACGGGGCTCTCTTTCTGAAGTCTTTGTATAGGTTCAGTGCTTTCTGGTGCAGCACATTGCTTTCAATCAGAACAGGTTTTCTGTTCATGACTTCTACCCTCAAATTTACTGCATTTTCTATGTTAACTAAATATTTATTGTGCACCATGGCCATAATTTTTTGCATGTGAGGTGTGACAGAAAAACTAACATGAAAATATTTTTTCCTTCACAATTTCACAGATAGAAGATTCATTCTTACCGGTATCTTAGCAACCTTGGAATTCAGTTTTTTCTTTCCTTATCAAGTCTAGAACTTATACCTTTTCATTTAAAGGAAACACTTTATGGCTCCTCTTTGGCATATCTGAATTTCCAGCATCCTTACACTTGTGCTCTGGGGCCATGATTAAGTAAAGGAAGGGTTATTAGAACACAAGCACTATTATTCCATGACAGTCAATATGAACACTGAGACAGCTACTAAGATAGGCAGAGAGCATCTACAGCATTGGCACACTGGACAAAGGGGTGGCTCATGTTCCTGGCTGGGTGGTGTGAGATCTCATCACACTACTCAAAATGGCGCACAATTTAAAGTTTATGAATTGTTTTGTTTCTGGAGTTGTCCATTTAATATTTTCAAGGCGCAGTTGACGGCGGGTAACTGAAACAGCAGAAGTGAGATTGCAGATAATAATTACTATTGTAGTTCTGCGACTAGGAGATTGAGATATCAATGTGCCAGCAATAAGCTGTGGTCTCCAATATCATCTCCAAGTCATGCCACTTCCTTACCTTCTCCTTGTTGACTGAAACTCTAGAACAGGCATCTGACTTGGTTTACCTTCTGAGCATTTCTGTTTCTTGAATGGACTAGAGTCTTGTCTTTAACCCCACTTTTCATGCCTGGTGTTCTGCCAATCTTAGTAGCTTTGACCAACTCTTGTAGAGGACTGGAACCTGAGGAGGGAGGGAGCACATTCTCCATATTTCACATCAGCTGTGACCATGATGTCATTGCCAATAAGTTCTGATATTGACGGTCCACTGTCATCTCTCACCCTCTGGGTTACTCTTCAACCCATCCAGAATATCACAAGTGATTCTGATCCCCATCTGAGTCTTCCTTGCTATCTCAGGGCTGTCTCTACACTGATGCTTTTTAAACCTAAATGCATGTGAAATACATGGGGATCTTGTTACAATGCAGAGTCTGGTGACTAGGTCTAGGGTGGGGCCTGTGATCTGCTGATGCTGCTGGTCCAGGGACCACACTTTGAGCAGCAAGACTTTTTACCCAGAGTGCTCCCGTCTTAGACTTCTTCCTGCTGGATCCCAGATTCCTCCCTCATCTTTCTGATCCCTTTTTACCAAAATCCCGTCATACCTTTGCTTTGGTTATTATCAACACTTTCTAAATAAAAGGAACAGGCCATTTGTTAACCCAAAATGAGATCACCTTCTCCAGGTCAGCTGGGCAGATTCTCACTGCAAACCGGAAGTTCTTCAGTCTCTTTCTCTCTTCTTTGAAGGATGTTACCTTCTCTAACCTATGAAGATATGGCAAGCTCAATAGCATTTCTCCCCTCGGTAACATTCTGGTTTTGTGAGTTTCTATGCCACTCTGAGAAACCTCTTAGGTCTATTGACAGTCACTTAGAAATATGAATCTATGTTCATTCACAAAGGCTGATACTTGGTGTCCACTGATCTGAGAAAATACGGAGTAGCACATTATTTTTCCTCTTTGCCTCCAATTTCCTCTAAATTAGCATATAAAATTGATGAAGGACCTTCACTAGAGGGCTAAGGTACTTTCAGAAAGGGATGGTAACAGGGAGGGAAAGGTTAAAGTTCTAGTTGAATTGAAGTTTTTCCTTGAATAGCCATAGAAAGATCCTTAATGATTACACCTTCATAAGGAACAAGGACCCTTCCACTCAGGGTTAACCTTGCTCTCTTGATCTGAATTTTATACCTGTGCGACCCAAGCATTCCTCTGACATCTCTCATCCTAAACAATAAGGATACATCCTTGTGTCCTTGTCCTTTCTCTGTCTCTTACAATGCCACGAAGCCTTGAGTAGTGGCCTGGGCTTCAGCTGGGTAGACAGCAATTATTTTCATTGTCTGATCTCACAGCCTTTCAACTTGACTTACTCTTCAGTAATTCCATTAGTGGGACCTGGGGCCTTGAATGTTCTTTAATGTTTTGATCTATTGGAAAGCCTATAGCATAGACTACATTTAATTTAAAAAATATTGCTTGAGTCAATGTTGAGAAAATAATATTTCCTCAATTAACAAGGCATATGTTATACTACAAAAGGAGTCAATGGATACTTCTAGTAATTTGTTTTCTTTTTGTCTCTGGAGTCTGTTGACAAAAAAGCTAAGTCATTCTCTAATGGGGCAGAAAGTGTCAGATTTCGGCCCATTCTCTAATCTTCTTCCTGATCCATGGTTTCCTTATTGGTACAAATAGACCCTCCCAGGCTCTAAGAAGCTCACAGAATTTTACAGAGGGATCTGAGGTGACCCTTGATGTGATGTTATGGAAGACCAAGTAAACCTTCATTCTGGTCCTTTGCTAAACTGGGGCTCGTCAAATTCCTAAATCACTCACACGCTAACAGTAAGTTCTAGAACTGATATTTCCATCTTTATTTATAGCCATGTGGGACAATTCATGGACTAAAGAAGATACATCTAATGTTATCTGTTATAAAGTATTCCATTATTAGTGGCCTGCCCTTTATCTAATTTTTTTTTTTAATGGGGAAGGGCTTTACCCTTAGATCAGTCATCATCAACATAATCATCATTAGGGATGCAACAAGATTTCTCTTGCTCATCTGTAAGAAACATGGTATATAGAGAGATTATATAAATTTCTCAAGGTTGTGTAGGATGTGAATACCAATCAAGTACTTGAGCTTTTTCTTTCCATTTAGAACACTATTTAATAAGCCAGTCTACACACATTTCTAACGCCAAATGCGATTTTCAGAGTACTTCATTTTCTTTGTTATTAAAACCTCCATTTCAACAAGCCCTCTGGCTACAGTCTACATTTCTCTATAGACACCAGCCTCAGAAAGTGTGATTAAAAACTGAAATGTACTTCTGGGAAATGAGAATATGTTCTGAAACTTTGTGTTTGGTGCTTTTCCACTTGCAAAACAGTTAATAGTGATTTTCTTTTTTACTGTTCATTTTTTTCTCACACCTCTAATACAGAGAAACTCAGTGTTTTGTCATACCAGTTTGGCAATAACCATTT
The DNA here is from genome assembly GCF_964212035.1 of Myotis nattereri. Lineage (NCBI taxonomy): Eukaryota > Metazoa > Chordata > Mammalia > Chiroptera > Vespertilionidae > Myotis > Myotis nattereri. The sequence continues at coordinate 63,192,113 of NC_138085.1, forward strand.
TAGTGAATATCCCAGAGCCATCCAGTAGCCAGTCACCAAATGGAGAGAGGTTGTCAGAGCTGGTAAATGTGTATCATTGATGGATCACAGGGTCTAGTTATTGCAACTTCTCTTCATTATTATTATTCTTCATTATGATATTACCCTTGCCTCAGTCCTTACAGCTCATGATTTCTTAATTTATGGTTTGAGATGCCTTTCTTTCCTTACTTATCAGTGCTTGAAATGTGTTCTTCCAGGATAATAATAAAATAAATCTGGATTAATGATGGAAGAGCTCACTGAAACCCTTGGTTAGCCTTCTAAGTTCCCAGTCAAAAATATTCATCGTCTTTCAGAAGATTCTCTTTGGGCAGTTCTAATGTGATAATAATTGAAAAGTTATAGAAATTCCCATGGTTGAAGCTCTTTAATCAATTCTCCTTTACTCCTCCAATCCCTCTAATGCAGTGGTTCTCAACCTTGGCTGCACATTAGAATCACCTGGGAATCTTTTTAAAATCCTGATTTCCGGGCCTCATCCTCTGGAAATGCTGTTTCTTTGTTATGGGGTGAGGCCCCAACATTAGTAACAAAGAAACAGAATTTCTGGAGGATGAGGCCCAGAAATCAGGATTTTAAAACGATTCCCAGGTGATTCTAATGTGCAGCCAAGGTTGAGAACCACTGCTCTAATGGCTAACATGCACATGGGCAGCCAATCAACATAATTGGAAATTGGGCCTTAGTAAAACTGAATTCTGAAAGAGACTTGATTCAAATGGGAAGTGATTTGAATCTTGCTCTTGACCTACCATAACTTTCTTCTGAAAGAAAACTCATTGTGAAGAAACTTAATTTTCCCCTCCTGAGTTTCTGAGAAACCAAATTGTATGATAAAAGCCTTTTATTTTCAACACCTTAATGTATTATCAACCTAGTTGAGGCCCCCCAAATGTAGGAAATTTTATATGAAAATTCTCTTGTGAGATTTTTGGACTGAGAGGAAATGTGGTCTCTACATGTATAATTAATCAGGGATATGGGGGATATTTTAATAAGAGTGTATTTTGTGGAGAGTCCTCTGCTTGAGTTAGGGCTTTACTGTGGGAAATGGCTGTGATTGGAATCTGGAAGGTAACACCTGAGTGTGTTTTTCAGCATGCGGTGGGCACCCGAAAGAGCCGGAGTGTCTTGTCCTTCCTGTGAGGCCAGTGGTGTTGCTGCTGTGAGTGCGGGCCAAGGAAGGCATGAGCAGCCTCACAGGGAAACTACCAGATGTTGCCAACGCAGAACAGCTGTGCCCTACTTCCTGACAACATCGCATACAAAACCCAAGCTTTGAGAAACAACTTGTTGGGGGTTGTCTGTTTACATTTTAGAAGCATTCTTCACTTTGTAAAAGGTTCAACAGGGAATTACATAAAAAAGCTAGTTACCTTAATGCTTAAAATGAAATTTACTTTATAAACAACTAAATAGAAACATAACTACAATATGTTCTGAAACTTCGTGTTTGGTACTTTTCCACTTGCAAAACAGTGAAGAGTGTTTTGTTTTTTTTCTGTTCATTTTTTCCTCATACCTCTAATACAAAGGAAGTATAATTAAAGGAAGTATAATTAAAACTCTAAAAAGAGAATAATATGATTCTTTATAGAGAACATATCTATAGGATATGGGTGTATTTTTGTTTCCTTTACATCCTTATTTGATATTCAAATTACCTCATAGTATGAAATTATCTTACATTATTATCATGGTCTGTAGTTTTATTACTTTCACATGTGTTCCCACTGTGACTAGATCCTCACAATATCCCTGGGAGGTCAGTAATGAAGGAACTAATGATAACTGAGATTGCTAAGGTTCTGGAAGATTGGGGTATGCTTTTTTATTGTTGACACTATTACAAATGTCCCCCATTTCCCCCACTTTATCCCCCTCCACCCAGCATCTCCCTGCCCAGGCCTTAAACACATTGTTGTCGTGTGTCCATATGCTACAAATTTATACATATATTGTTTTGTGGGGGGTTTTTTGGCTAATCTCTTCCAGTCCCACCATCCTCCTCCCCTCTGAGATCTGTCAGTCTGTTCCATGTGTACATGCCTCTGGTCCTGTTTTGTTCTCAGTTTACTAAAACTGCATTTTCAACCTTGTGAATCTGTTTAAATGGAATCTGTCTAGGCTCCACCCCTCAAATCTTTGATTAAATAGGAGGAGTCCTAGGATATATAAGTTTGCAAGGCTCCCAGGTGAATCTAAAGAACATCTAGGATTTAAAATAACTGGGAGGATTTGCAGCAGTTTGATTCAAATTCAGGTCTTTGACATCAAGTCTTCCATACTATTTCTTATATTTTTTCACTGTTTCCCTGAACCCGAATTCTCTCCTCGATAGTCACTAGTTAATTTCCTAGGCACTCTGGAATTCTGTTGATAATATTATTTGGCTTGAAATACAAGTGTCACTTAACATGCTGAATATACATACCCTTGTTAAAGCCTTCTTGCTGTAGAAATGGATGAATGAAACATTGGCCACTGATAAGCTTTCTGGGTGTGTGCAATCAATGCCGCCTAGAAGACTTTTGCCACTTTTACTGGAAGGGTTCATGAGCCTTAAGTTTAGAATGGTTAGAGGTTTTCTGTATATGAGGAAACAGCATCAATAAAATCTAGGTAATATCAGGTAAGATAAATTACCCATTTATTTTAAGAATTTTCAAGGGCCTGCTTTTTGAGTACTTTTAGAAAAAAATAATCCTGCTCATTTCAAATAGGTGGCTGTCAAATATTGGGAGAAAATTGAAATATCCTTTCTGATTTCTGAAGAGAAAAATGAGAGTAAAGAATAAATGGAAATTACCAATCAATTGATTAAGATCTTTAATTAATTGATTAAGATGTCTTATCAATTAATCAATTGATTAAGATGTCTTATCAATTAACTACCCATGACACAGGCTCCAATGAATCTATTTACAGATTTTTGATGAGTTTTTTAAAAATTTATATTTCTTTAATTATTCTGTGGGATTTTTCTGTGAGAATATTAAGTAAAAGGAATAAAAGTCATGGCAGTAGAAAAACTGGAGGCAAGAAATAGTACAATAATATAACTTTATCTACTAGCACTCTCTTTTCCTTTTATGTAGCACAGAGGTGGGGAGGAGTTGGAGTGGAAGTTGTCTAGATTCAAACACCAATTGAAGGAACAGATTGAATTATCTTCTGTCATTCATGTTACAAGATAGGAATCTATGAATCTTCTAGATTATTTCACCTTTTGGTATGTTTATTTAGGACTTCCTCCTAAATTTTTTTATGTAGTTAGAATTATATTATACTTTAAATATCAGTTATTTCATATTGCTTTTCCATGAATTAAACATAAAATTAAGTTTATATATTTTATTTTATATCTTGTCACTGTAGAAAACTTGATTTTCTGCATATAATTACAATTTTAGACTACAAAGTTAAGAGTATGAGGAAAAATATAAACTTCTGAGCTTCTAATTTATGAAATCCATTAATGGAATCATTTTTGCTGATTTATAGCAGAACAGTTGAACTGATGAGCTTTATGACTGGGAAAGTTAAGAATTTTTTCATTCACAGATGTCTTGCAAAGTTAATGATCCTATAAGAGATGACTACTGTATGGCCACAGTCATGTATCACATATACAAGCTATGGCTCTTTATTTTCCCTGAGTGGCCTGTTAAAATAACTGAAGCAGGCAATGGTGCATAAAAATCCTGACTCATGCAATATCAGACTGAAAGAATATTCCAAGATTTTATCATCATCATTAGTAAATAATGACTTTTGACTTAGAAATTAGCAGAGTCCTTTAACATAGCAGGTAACTTTATAATTATTATTTCTTATCAAAAAATCATCTCCATATCCTACTTGAAAGAAAACCTACCTTTCATTAAAGAAAGACTTATATAAATCTGTAGTCATGGGTGTCTGCTATGTTTATTTATTCCAGCAGGTATATATATTCCAGATGTCTCATAGTTTTTGTAGGCCAGAGTTCACGTTCCTGTTTTCAACAAATGAAGGCTTACATGGCTCCATTAGACCCGACCTTTCTAGGAAAATACAGTTTGGAAGGAAAAGGGTGTCTTCACCATTCTTATTATCTTCATAGAAGACCATAACTCATTAAAAACAGTAGCAAATGTCCAAGTGTTATATATACTATTAGTGTTTGTTGTAACTATTGGTAAGAAAAATTACAAATAACAACACTCTAAGGGGGATCCTATAGTTTTTGTCATGATCAATCTATGTCTATTGCACAGATGTGATGCTCACATTTATTATTCAGTGTTCTAGACTGATGACAGAGCGTGGGAGTGTCAATATGCAGGCTCACAGGGTTCCCTTAGTTTTCCAAGTTTAATATTTTATTTTATTTATTTTTTAAATATATTTTATTGATTTTTTACAGAGAGGAAGGGAGAGAGATAGAGAGTTAGAAACATCGATGAGAGAGAACCATCGATCAGCTGCCTCCTACACACCCACTACTGGGGATGTGCCCACAACCAAGGTACATACCCTTGATCGGAATCAAACCTGGGACCCTTTATTCCGTAGGCCAACGCTCTATCCACTGAGCCAAACCGGTTAGGGCAGTTTTCCATGTTTAGATATCAACTCTCTTTTGTGCAGACACTGTGCGATTACTGTGAACATATATTGGATATACTATATTTTTAAAAGTTTGGACTACCTACCTTATACATAAGGAAGGTGGACCAATAAATAAAAAAAAAATAGGACTGGTTACTGCATTAGAAACAATGATTATTTACTTTGAAAAACATTTGCAGTCTTTCCTCTGAAATGTAGGGAAACAGTACATTTCTTCACTGTGTTGTGCGTTTATGTTGGAATCACAGCAGCGAGTGACCAGTGCAGTCTTCTTTCCCATTTCTGTCCGAATCATTAACTGCCATAAAAAGTGGCTCATTGCTTGCTCCCCATTATGAGGGTTCATTACGAAGAATTGTTATAGCTTTAACTTCCTTCATTGAAGAGACATTTTCTAACTTCCTGAGATAAATTAAACCTAGCTGCATTGTCTGTTTCTGCCAGCCAGCTTATGCTCCTAAGATATCCAGATACTCTGCAATCAAGGGGACTATTTCCTGCAAAAAAAAAAAAAAAATGATGGAATTTTATCTGCACAATTGGGACACTTTTTATTCAGGTCTATAAAATATGATCATCTTTAATGGTTTTTCTGGAGTAATGTCTGAAGAAATTTGATAATAGAATAAGAGACAATGCTCCAGGAGTTTTTAAAGGTAAATGTAAAAATGGCAAAGAAATATGAATAATTGAATAAATAAACAAACACAGCAGGAATAGCTGCTCTTTGGGATGATAGCCTCTTGATATCTCTTAGAGGAATGCAATAGAATATGTCACTAAGGTAATATATGAATGTGATATGCAGAAACTAATAACTGATTACATAAAATTGTTCTCCTGAACTATGAATTACTGTATTGTTCTGCTGGTGAATGCTATATAGGCATATTTACAATGCTGGATTTGAACACATTTAAATATTCATAAAACCACCAAATGCCTTTTCCTATCCTCAGTGTAGTAAAATTTCTTTTAATCATGATTGCACAGTATGTGTAGATTCATAGATCATCTCATTTGATAAAAACAAAATCTTATTTGAATTCCTCATTTTAGGCACACTTTGTAGTTGAGTTTAGTTATCCTTAAATATTTTAACCTTACTTACTAACCATGGTCATAAATCAGGAGGGGTATCTAATAATTCAGAGACAAATTCAAAGAAGTGTTGGTGCTGCTAACTTTGTTTCCTCAGGGCTGTACAAACATGTAACCTGGTTCTTTCTCAGTTTGAGGTGAAAAGCCTTATATACACAATGTGCATTTTAAGGTAGTAACTAAATTTCAAAAGCAAATTTGATCTGCATAGTCCAGGGGAGATACTGGGAAAGGGAAATGGTCATAGAAAGAATGGGAAATGTAATTTCATTTGCGTATGTCTGATGGTTATCTAATAATACCATTGAGCAAAAAGTTTCTTAGAGCTTCTGAAGGAAGAAACAAATTCCTGCTTATGCTTCGCTGGACATGGGGTCATGCGCCATCTTTCAGAGCATGTCGTCATGGCTCTTCACAACATCGTAAAAGTGTTGGTAAGTGATTGTTATTGATAAATTCCACCAGCATGTTGACCACTCTGGATTCATTTTCCATGGACACCATCACATTCCTGGCAGTTATAAATGGATTAGAAAACTGACAGCCTCTCACAAGTTGCACTAAACACTACTGAGAGCAGTTAGTATTTTTAAAAGCTCTTTCTCTACTAAAAGGACTTTCTGGCATCAGATAAGTTGGCAAGATAATAGTAGGCTTGATTACCATCAGCACAAGACTGTCAGTATATAAGCAGGATCTTCGATGCTATTCCTATACATAAACACACTGTTAGCTTTTTAAAGTACTGATTCACTGCCTCGTGTGCAAATAGCAAGAGCATCCAGAGTGAGAAACCAATTGTCCTCCATTTACCAAACTTCATTCACTTCACTGAAAACAGCACCAGCTTTCAAATTGCTAAAAATGCCTGCTGTGAGTTCCTTACGTCTTTTGGATATTAACCCCTTATCAGATGTGTCATTGGCAAATATGTTCTCCCATATAGGGGGCTCTCTTTTCGTTTTGTTGATGGTACATTTTTTTTTGTTTGTTTGTTTGTTTTTGCTGTGCAGAAGCTTTTTATTTTGATGTAGTCCAGTTGTTTATTTTTTCCTTAGTTTCCCTTCCTCTAAGAGATATATCGGCAAACATATTATTGCAAGAGATGTCTGAGATATTGCTGCCTATGGTTTCTTCTAGGATTTTTATGGTTTCATGACTTAACATTTAAGTCTTTTAACCATTTTGAGTTTATTCTTGTGTGTGCTGTAAGTTGGTGGTCTAGTTTCATTTCTTTGCATGTATCTGTCCAATTTTCCCAACACGATTTATTGAAGAGACTATCTTTACTCCATTGTATGTTCTTGCCTCCTTTGTCAAATATTAATTAAGTGCAATGGCTTGGGCCAATCTCGGGAGTCTCTGTTCTGTTCCAGTGATCTATATGCCCGTTCTTGTGCCAGTACCAGGCTGTTTTGATTGCAGTGGCTTTGAAGTATAACTTGATATCTGGTATTATGATTCCTCCAACTTTGTTCTTCTTTCTCAAGATTTCTCAAGATTCAGGGTCTTTTTTGGTTCCATATAAATTTTTGGAGAGTTTTTTCTAGATCTGTGAAATATGTCATTTGTATTTTAATAGGGATTGCATTGAATCTATAGGTTGCTTTGAATAGTATGCACATTTTAATGATATTAATTCTACCAGTTCATGAACATGGTATATTCTTCCACTTGTTTATAGCTTCCTCTATCACTTTTTTTCAACATCTGTAGTTTTCTGAGTAACCTCTTTGGTAAGTTTATTCCTAAGTATTTAAAATTTTTTTTTTTGTTGCAATGGAAATGGCATTGTTTTTTTTTAGTTTCTCTCTGTGAGAATTCATTATTGGTGTATAAAAATGCCACCAATTTCTAAAATATGGGCAAAAGACCTAAATTTTATCAAAGTTTTATGGTTTTTCTCATATAAATATTACTCATATTTTGTTAGATTTGTATCTAAATATTTCATTTTGGAGGGGTTCTAATTTAAATGGTATCGTGCTTTTAATTTCAAATTCCACTTGTTCATTTTTGGTATATAGGAAAACAAATGACTTTTCTCTGCTAATCTTGTACCACTCAACCTTACTATCACTCATCAGTCCCACGAGTTCTTGTGTGGATTTGTTTTGGATTTTCTACACAGACAATTATGTCATCTGTGAATAAAGATAGTTTTATGCTTTACTTCCCAATCTGTATAACTAACTTTTATTTTCTTTACAAGGACTGCTAGCACTATGTAAAAAAAAAAAAAAGTGATGATAGAAAACATCCTTGCCTCGTACCTGATATTAGAAGGAAAGCTTCAATTACTCGTCATTCTTCCATGCTCTTTAGCCCTATCCTTCAGATACTGACTCTATGCTCAGGGGTAGAAACTGGGGAAGGATGCTGACAATACATCTCCCTTCAGCATTAGTCCACATCTGCTTTGGTCTGTCACAGAAGTGAGACCTTTGGTATGAAGCACCACAGGAATGTAAAGGAATAAGAGGGATCACTGATTTATGCTGGGATGTGAAATACAAGCTGAAAGAAGGCCAGAGCCCTGACTGCCTTCATGCCAGCTTCCGTGCCTAGAACTCTACTGGAGTAAGAGAATGACTGGGCCCATCCAGTTGATCCTGGGTCCAAAAGGAGAAATGATGTGTCTGTGGATACCTCTCAGGCCTTGAAAATGTTTCCTGGGCCAGGAGCCACACACAATTCTGGGTTCTGACTCAGGCATTACTTCAGTGAAGATATAGGTTCTGAGGGTTTTCCTCAGATAGCCTGATTTGTGAAATCCCTTGAGAAAAGTTTTCTGGATCTATGCAAGGTAGAACTCAAAATTAACCAAACATGGAGCAGAGTCATGCATAAGCTTTGCTTCTGATACCTGACCTTGTCAGGGCTTAGCAGGGCAGCTGATTCCATAATGACATTCAGAATGATGCAATCCATCCAGAAAGCCTAGGGAGTTTGTGTTGTCAGCAGCTAATGTCATGATGTCTTGCTTAGAGACCATAATGGATGTTCTCTTGATGGATTCATTGATGGATTTGGTTTCTGAAACGTATTGATGACTGGGATCTTGTATCCACACCCCTAACCTAATTCTGAATTTAGTCATTTAAATTTCATGTCTTTTTGCTTCTAAATATAGGCTTGTTTCAATAATTTGATTAAAATGATTACCTCTGACTTCCAATTTATCCTCTGTAGATATTGTACCCGCCTACATCTTCTTTACATGCTAATTAAGTGTAAGGATTTGGCCTCTTTTATTGCCTATCATGTTATTCATGCTACCCCTTTATCTCTCCCCAATTAATTCTTCTCAATCTAAGTACGTCTTTATTAAAGTACTCAGGTGGAAACATGAACTATTGAAATTATTTTAATGAGATGCACAATTTAGACCACTGGTATAATGAAACAAATTGATGACATAGTTAAGCACCTTGATGCTTAAACTAACCTAGATAACTCTTAGTTTTGGGAAGAAGAAAGAGTTCATAAATCATTCAAAAGCTTTTAAAGCTCTTTAAGTTTCTGTGATAACCTAGGTCAATAGCCAGCTTATAAATAATCAGAAAAGGGCTACCTCTGCTTCAAAGTTTCACATTTTCAGTTCAATATTTTTTCCTCTTTCCTTGTGGCTAATCAGAAATGTAAAAAGGAAAATTTTGGTGTTCTTTGTAGTTATAAAATAATGACCTTAAGGCAAAAATATTCTTCATAGGTTTTTGTTTCTTAGATTATTTATGATGCAAAGGTAGCTTATAGACATGGGATTCAACTCAACTAAAGATTCTCTTGCGTAAGAGTAGGAAATCAAGGTTTTAAGACTGTCGAAGCTTTCATTAGAAAAAAGTGTTTTGCTTCTCATTTCTTTGTGGTGAAATAGTATAATACTTTAAAAATTTCTCCCACTTACTATAGACATGAGGCAGCACACTCTTGATTATATACACTTTTTACTCTTTTTATCTATCCAACTCATTTTCTATTCTCTTCTGTAACTACCACTGCTCAGTATTTTTGTCCTTATTCAAATTTTAAAGCCCCATTATCCCATTATCACCTTCATTAGCATTTATTCTATTCTGGCCCTTACCTAAAACAAGTCTATGGTGTATTAACTATGTAAGCAATGGGAGAAGTGCTTTCTTCCCCTTATGCCTTCCATGGTTGCAAAAGTGGTTTAGGAGAAAATGTATGCCAAACAACTTAGTTTTTGTCAAAGCCTGATATGAAGTGATATTTCCCACCTTTATTGACCTGCTGAGAAAAGAACTTATAAGAAGTGCCATTTAAATCAGTCATTTTATTCTTTAAAAAAAAGGAGGCTAGCTTATGCTATAAATCAGAATAAAGCTTCCAAGTGAGAAAGAAGAACATTATTCTTCTGAATGATGAAAATGAACTCCTTTTTTATTATATATAATGGAGGAAAGGTGTATAGATTTCAGGTCTACACAATGTCTATATTGCTGTCAAAGGCATGGGTAACCTGTCCATTGTGAGGGATGATTATTTACCTGGTGATTGTTCCACAGCCCATTTTGAGTATGTGAAACATTGTTGAAAGATATCAATACGGCAGACATGGGAATTATACAAACCCAATGTGGCAATCATGGCTGATTTCTATATGGGAATTTCTTGGTATTTAAAATAATCTGTTGTTTAACTATTATGGTAGCAATACAAAATGAAACCAACAAAGGAAGAAAGGTAACCATATTACAATAGTTTATTCAAGCTAGAATAGAAGGGCTGCTATGGCTCTGCTCCCACTGCATTATTTGTCTGAAAAGGTCTTGTGAAATGTTCCATCGAGCATTTTGTAAAATGTAATAGAAACAATGACCACAGATGTAAATTACCTTCCTTTCTTTTTCTCCCTTTGATATGTTTTATTTTTCAGTAATGGTCAGTTTATGGCTTTTTTTTGGGGAAGAAGTTTAACCAAAGTGTGGAGATTAATTTAATTAAACATAGTCCATATAACAAAGGGATGAATATTTGCTGAGCTGCTTTCCTTAACTTTATGTCTTGGAATGGTACGCTTCAGGAGATGAAAATTATTAGCTTTCCTGTGTTTTGCAAAATGGTGATTTCATACTACTCTGGAAAGGCTTATGTACTTACTAAACTGCTAATTACAACAACAATCTCGATCACTGTTAAATTTCAGAATGTGCAGAAAGTCAGAGTCCAGACAGACAGGAATTGAGCCAATGGCAATGGAGACTGCTTTCCTTATATCCACATGCTCTAACTTCAATGCAATCACTGAGTTTGAAAAAAAACTAGAGTTTTTCTTTGAAAATGAAAACACAGAAAGGACCTGAAGACTCCCCATCACTACAAATGGCATATGACAAGATGCTTAATGTTATATGTTATCAGGGAATTGCAATTTAAAACAACAGTGAGATATCACTACACACCCATAAGAATGGCCAAAATCCAGAACACTGACACCACCAAATGCTAACAGGGATGTGGAGCAGCAGGGACTTACTGATTGTTAAGGAGAATGCAAATTGCTATTAAAAATAACCCCACAAACTGAATGTACTCTTACCATATAATCCAGCAGTTATATTCCTTGTTACTTACCCAAACTAGTTGAAAACTTAGGTCTATAAAAAAACCTGCATATGGTAGCTTATAGCAATTTTATTTGTAATTGCTAAAACTCAGAAACAACCAAAAAGTCATTCAGTAGGTGAATGGATAAATAAACTCTGGTATATCCAGATAATAGAATGTTATTCAGCACTATAAAAAATGAGATATTAATGAAAAGTTGTGGAGGAACCGTAAATGCATATTACTAAATGAAAGACCTGAGAAGTTACATACTACTATAAGATTCCAACTATATGACATTCTGGAAAGGCAAAATTATAAAGACTTTAAAAGGATCAGTGTTATTAGGAGTTCCGGGGAGAGAGAGATGATTAGGCAGAGCACAGAGGATAATTTTTTTTTATTATTATTAGTTAACGTATTACAAATGTTTCCTCATCCCCCCCATTAACCCGCAACCTCCCCCTCCTCCCCCCCCCCCCCGCCCCACACACTCATGCTCCCATCACCCTGTTGTCCATGTCCATTGGTTTGGCTTATATACATGTATACAAGTCCTTCGGTTGATCTCGTCCCCTTACCCCCACCCTCCCCTACTTTCCTTCTGGGGATTGATAGCCTGATCACTGTTTCTCTGTCTTTGGATCTGTCCCTTTTCATCAGTCTATGTTGTTCTCTATAATCCACAAATGAGTGAAATCATGTGGTATTTATCTTTCTCTGACTGGCTTATTTCACTTAGCATAATGCTCTCCAGTTCCATCCATGCTGTTGCAAAAGGCAAGAGTTCCTTTTTTTTTTTTTTTTTTTTTGTACCGCAGCATAGTATTCCATTGTGTAGATGTACCACAGTTTTCTAATCCACTCATCTGCTGATGGGCACTTAGGCTGTTTCCAAATCTTAGCTATGGTGAATTGGAGCACAGAGGATTTTTAAGACGGTGAAACTACAGTACTCTGTGTAATGCTATAATGGTGGATAACACATATCCAAACACATAGAATGTACAATATCAAAAGTAAATCCTGAGATAAACTATGGAATATGTGTAATAATGATGTGTCAAAGTAGGTTAAACAATTGGAACTAATATATTATCTGGTGAGAAAATTTTTTTTGGGGGGTGGAGGTGCAGAAGAGAATGATATGAGGTGAGTGAAGAAAGAATACACTTAGAGAACACTGACACTTCTCACATTTATGGAAAGACAATTAGTGATTCAAGAGAGAATAATGGACAAGAGAGACCAAGTTAAGATTTTAGAGTGTAAGATAATCAGTGCTGCTGATATATTAATAAGGAAAGGATGAAAGAAAATGATAATTATGAGGAAAGGAAGTGAATTACTTATGTTCAGGTGATTAGGAGTAGGCATCATGGATGAGATGAGGAGTAGAGATGGCCTCTGAGGTTCCATCTCTTAACTGCCAAAGCCCACGGAGGAAGAGAGTTAGACTTCATCTCAGATAGGTTGTTGTTTCTATTTCAATACCAGGTTATTGGCAGTGGTTCTTGATATTAGGATGTATTTCACCATCTACATCATTTAGCTGGCCAGACCCAAGTAGAAGTTATCCAGATAAACCTATAAGAAACGCGTAAGAAGGAAGTTATAAAACTTTATATGAACAAATAAATAAATTTAATGGACTTGCTTGGAGAAAGTTCCTATTACAAAAATGTTGTTACTTCCAAAGCAATAAACAGATTTAGTACAATTCTATTAAAAAAGACTTCAATGACTCTAAGACATGTAGGATATATGTGTGCTTAAAATTTTATGATAATGTGAGTTTTATTTAATTCTCTAGTCAAAATAGTTTAAACTTTTATATTACTTACATGAGAAAATAGTAAGCATGAACACAGTATTTGTTTAAATGCAATAGTGTATTTTTGTCCCTAACAAAAAGAAAGCATTATAAATGCTAAAAAATCATACTTGAACTTATAAATGGTTGAGGGTCCTCCTGAATTCTAGTCTAAGCACTAAGCTGCAGCATTTCTTTAGGAATGAAGTTAATTAACATTCTCTTTATTCACGATAATAGGACCACACATCTTTACAAAATAAGTATAAACCAAGATTGAAAAGCTTTTATAATTACATGTAAAAATAGTTTTGTTTTTTTTATTGCATTCTTTAGCAAGGGTTTCAGTCTCATTTGAGACTATGGAAATGAGAAACAAGTTTCTGTATGTTTAACCATCTAAGACCAGGATTTTAACAGGTGATGAGAATGAAAGTGGGTTTCTTCTATAGCATTCTTATGCTTGGCAAAATATATGGTATGAACCTCAGAGCCAGTCTACTAGACTCCAAACATTCATTTAGCTAAAATGTTATGCCTTTCAGTATTTTTGCATTTAGTTAGTAAGCAACTCACACCTACCTCACCATAAGGAGCTATATGCCTGCCAGAGGTGACCTCTCAGCCTAAATATACCTTCCCCAAAACATTTACAATTCTATCTGAAACACATTTTCCCTCTCACAAAAGAGTCTTGATTTATCTTTAAAAATAAGTGCCTTGTGCTTCCAAGTGCTCAATGATAAATGAGGTTGGATTGCAGGTGTATATTCTTTGCTAAATTGGAAGTATCTTGTCAGAGTTTTCTATAGAATACCTGACATCACTATTTAAGGAAACTTAGTAAAGTGCCTCCTGTTATTTTTAGAGACACAGCAGGCATTTCTTTGAGAGAACCTCTCATAGACACTGACACAAATATTACAATAACTTTGAAAGCAAGAAATGGAAAAAGTTCAGAGGAGAGAACAAGAGCTTAATAAGAAAAAATGAGTTTTAGAGAAGTCACTGGCATCATCAAAAAGCATTCATCATCTAACTAGAGGCTCAGTGCATGAAAATTCATGCACTTGGAGGGGTGTCTCTCAGCACAGCCTGTGCCCTCTCAAAGTCCAGGAGCCCTCAGGGGATGTCCTACTGATGGCTTAGACCCACTTCCCATGGGGAGCGGGCCTAAGCTGCATTCTGGCCTCCCTCTGTGGGAGGTGACTGGGCTGATCAGGGAAATGTGCTGCCCACATCATGTGCTGCTGTTGCCACTGCAGGCTTGGCAGCTATGAGCCCTGAGCCCCAGGCCTCGCAGCCACCAGGGCTCATGGCTGCCTGAGCACCGGGCTTTGCAGCCTCCAGGGATCAAGGCTTCCTGAGCCCACGGCTGCCTGAGTCCTGGGCCTCACAGCCCCTGTTGCTTTGTCTGGATGAACATCTGGAAGATATCTGCCCTAATTAGCATATAACCCTTTATTAGTATAGATTAGTAATCACATAAATAAAAATTAAAACCATTTTTTTGGGGGGTACATAACCTTCCTGTCATGTAGTAGAGATTGACAAAATAAATTCTGGTATATATACAATATGTAAAATTTGTCTCTACTCAAATATTAAAATTATGGAGATAATTATCAGCTAAGAAAGATGTTGATATAATATTAATGAAAAAGCCAGTTTAAAAAGCAGTATGAATTAATAAGTGCCTAGAAGGTTATACAAGTGGTTTTCTTTTTTTGTAAAAGTAAACTTTAGATTTTATTTAAATTTTACCAGATTTTCTGACCCCCACTCCCCTCCAATAAAATACAGGATTTGACGTTACATTTAGTTGTCATGCCTCCTTAGGGCCCTCCAATCTGTGAAAGTTTCTCATTCTTCCATGTTTCTGATGACCTTGACACTTTGGAAGGGTAGGCAAGCAGGTGTTTTGAAGAATGTCTCTTACTTGGGATTTGTATGAAGTATTTCCCATTAGACAGGAGTTATGGGATTGGGGAAAGATGCCATAGATGGTAAGTGCCATTCTCTTCTCCTATCAGCAGGTGAGTGACAGCAACCTGACATCACTGGCGATCACAACCATGATTTCTGGCTAGAGTGGTGTCTCCCTGGGTTTCTCAAACAGCCTGGCCACAGAGCCTGTGTCCTGAGCAATTTCTCTATAATGTGGATCCCAGGATCTAAGTCCTCACCTTGGGAAGAGGTGTTCTCTAACTGGTTGATTGGTACAAATCGAGCAAGCAGAATTTCCCTGAGAAGTCTTAAGCCAAAACTGACACATAAGCTGTACTATAAAACCAATTAGCTCTGATTAATCAGATGTAATTTCCCCCCATCATATTTTGTCTGAAGAAGTGACAGTCTTCTGTTATGGGGAGTGGTTTTTCCAAGTGATTAACCAGCAATACAGCAGGTGTTGCTTCACTTTGTAACAGCTGAGTCAGTGTTTGAATACAAATAATTTTATTTATGAAATTATATTTTAAACTAGAGGCCCGGTGCATGGATTCGTACACCAATGGGGTCCCTTGGCCTGGCCTGCGAGGATTGGCCGAAACTGGCAGTTCTACATTCCCCAAGGGATGTAGTAGGGCACAAAGCAGCAGGTAGCTGGGCACTGCGCAGCTCCTGCTCATCCTGGCCCTGCTGCTTCTGCTGCCGCCACTGCTTGGTCGTCTCCCTGCTGCGGTCTCCGTGCACCCATTCTAGGTGATACCAGTGTGCCCATGACTGAGAAGCACCTTCAGGCTCATGCCCAGTTAGTCCCAATGCTGGTCCTCATCCCATCCTGGTCTGGATAGGGGAGGGGCACGCAGGCGGAGTGTCCACAGGAGAGGCTAGCACAACACTTGCCAGCCATGAGCCAGGCGTCTGGTGCCCATTGGTCAGCTGGGCTGCGCTCCTGCAGTGGGAGTGCACTGATCACCAAGGGGCAGCTCCTGCATTGAGCTTCTGCCCCCTGGTGGTCAGTGTGTGTCATAGCTATCGGTCGACCGGTTGCTTAGGCTTTTATATATATAGATGTGTTTAGCACCATTTTGAGTGTAAGTTTATCTCAAAGAAGAGAGAAACTGCACTTACTGTAGCAATGTTTGGCATCAAGAATACATTTGAACCATCCAGATAGTCTTTCTGTGTGTGGGCCTCAAGGTTTTTTTAAACTGTATTTTATTGTGTTTTTTGTCCCTCTATGAATCTCTCCTGATAAACTACTTTTACTCCCTTGTCAGTAAGCCCACATCAGGCTGCAGCATTCAATACTTCCCCATGACCTTGGATTTCGGTTCCTATTTCTTTTATGGGTCTTATTCCTTTTATGCTTTGGAGAGGCCATCTGGTCCATTTATTTAGCTTGACTCTGGTTTTCCTCTGTGGCTACGTCTGAACAAGGTGTTTTACAGATTAAAATACACCTACTTCTCATCAAAACATGCCGAGCCCAATTAGGAAGGTTTGATTTTTAGTCTTTCCTACCTTTTAAGGTATAAATCATGCACATAGCCTAGGAATCCATCTGGTGGGTGTTATATGTCCCTTTTTATTTTTTAACCGGACTCATTTTCCTTTGCTTTTGTGTCCGTAGCTGTGAGTTGCCTCTTGCAGACAGTTGTGTCCATAGCTGGAAGTTGCCTCCTGCACACAGTTTCTCTCTCTTTGTGTCTCCCCACCTCTTCCACTCTCTCTAAACAATCAGTGGGAAAATATCCTCAGATGAGGATTAACAACAGAAAGCATGATCTTCAGGATGACCATAGAAGAGCTTTAAACCAAGTATGAGGCCCTGTGCTGCTGCGCAGGTGACATGCTCATGAAGCTGTCCCTACCTCTGTCCTTGGCAAGTTACCCATGCTACAGATGTCATGGGTGTCTCAGTTGTATATGGAGAAATGCTGATACCCAAGTGCAAGGCCACCTGCGAACTTGGGTTTGAGTGCCAACATCAATACCCTCTGGGAGCTGTCTTCTGCGAACAGGCACCACATCAATCTCTGGGCCTATTGGCCATAGCGAACCTCTTTTAAATTATGTGTATTACTTCTCTCCTAGTGTTCTGACACCCCAAGTTATTTAGGAAGGATTATCCCTCTGGAAGACCTGGCTTGATAGTATATTTCCCATGACAGGTAAGAAAATACCAACACAGCAAGTTGGATACAGAGAAGCATATGACTGGCTGATGGCTTGAAACCTTCCACTCCTTTAAATTTTGCTGATCACAGGGTTCCCTTTTCAGAGGCAATGCAACTAGGTGCTATTAGCGGGGAGTTACAGCTCTTACTTTTTAATTTGGATGGCTGCTTTCCAGGTGACCTCTGCAGTAGTAAAAATTCCTATTGATTTTAGAGATAATTTAAAATGAAAGTGTATTTGGACTTTTAATAAGACCAGAGATGTGGTGAATGGGACACAAAGAAACAGTCTCCAGGTCAAATTTCCTTCTAGGGACACATACTGTGTCCACTTTATTTAAAATAGTTACCTTTCTGAGTCTTATTTCCTTCTGATTTTGTTTAACTATGGCAGAGTACAAAATAATGAGTTCTGAATTACAATTCAATGGCCTGCATTACATAACTCCTCCAATCGTTTAATTGGTACCCCTCTTGCTTCTCCACTATACTATATACTTCTTACAGAAACTTATTTTCTTAGTATAATAAAATGTCTGTATCAAATTACTCTAGAGGTCATTTATTTCTATAGAATTGGTTATTATTAAAGTACTGTGATAGGTGTTGGGCAACTAGGATGAGGAGACTCTGATTTTCTCACCTCTCAAAAAGCTGGCAATCCAGTTATGGGGGAAAGTATAAACCCAAAGCCAAAATAGGAGAAAGGATCGCTATGATATGATCTAAGTGTTGTGGAAACATAGCTTGGAGATTGATGATTCAATTAATTAAGTATAATTAAATCAATTATAATTATTGAGTCCTACTATACATATGACACTTTACTAAGAAGCAAAGAAAATAATATAGTTCTATCCCTACTGGGTGAGAATGATAGCAAACATAATTCTTCCTCATGGAATAAAGGGTCTTCATGCAGGAAATGAAAGTTGAGTTGGGTCTTTAAGTTTAAACTTTCACTGGGGCCACAGGGGGGCAGGAAAAAGAAACAAAGGAGCTCTCTCTCTCTCTCTCTCGCTCTCTCTCTCTCCCCACCTTTCACCCAGTATGACTATTTTCTCAATTGCATGTGGGTGCATGAGCTGACAATGAAGGACACCAATTACTTCTAACTGACAATTCTCAGTCAGCTATGTTTATGTGAGTTGTGACAGTTTCTTTTCATGGTAGCATTTATTTCTAAAACCTGGGATTTCTGTAAGATTTAGCATATTCAGTAACTAATATGTATACTATAGTAACTATATTCGAATCCAATTTTCCTTTGGTTCATGGGAGGCTTATTTATCCTCTTATATTGTTGATGGTGTGATTAGTGATCTATACACAGCTGACGGTGTCTTTGGACTTTCCTGGGGAGTGAGTTCTGGGCAGTGTGTGGGGGTGAAATAGAGGTGGAGAGATTAGGGGTGGAATAAATTCTCTGTCTTGGAATAAATTCTCACTATGCGAGACTAATGGGCCCACAGGTCTCTGCCAGAATCTTTCCTACAGCCAGAAAGATACTAAATATGTAGCTTCAGTAGCATAGATCAAGTCGATGAACTTTTGGGGAAATGAGAGATTTTACTTTTGTAGTGTCAGCAAAGGGAAATGGGTGCTCTACTATTCCTGCTTGTCATGTGTGTCACATTGCTAGCATAGCAGACTTCCCTAATGTGACAATCTATATCCCAGGGAGACCTGGAGTCTTGCTAGCTATTAGATTTTACATTTTAATGATAACCTCTTACACTGGCTTATGCCTGTAGAATGGGAGCACAGAGGACCACAGGATGGATCAATAGGACTATTGTGGTGAAAGTATGTGTTTGGTTTTCTAAGGAATTCAATTCATTTGAAGCATTTCAAGTATTGACTAGCCACAAAACCAGTGTTCTAATATGGAGGTGAGCAAGTTGAAAAATCCTGAGCTTTGATTTCATTTACTAAAAAAGCAGAGAATCAAGAATCAGACCAGTGTTCAAATCTCAGCTCTACTACTAATTAGCTGTGATCACTTAGGTAAGCTACTTACCTTCTATGGGCCTCAGCTCTTCTCCAAAAATGGAGCTAATACCTGCCCAGTAGGTGCTATCCTATCTAATAAAAGAGTAATATGCAAATTAACCATCACTTTGTCACTCCATCACAAAGATGGTGACAGCCATGGAGCTGGAGCGAGCAGGAGGCTTGGGTTGCTGCTGGCAATGGAGGAAGCCAAGCTTCCCGCCTGCCCTGGCTGGCACTGGGCTCCACTCAAGGCTACAAAGTTTCAATTATGGAAGATAAATAAATCCCAGATACCTGCTTCCAGCCAGCAGTGGCCTCCACTCAAGGAGGGGCTGGGCTCCACTCAAGGCTACAAAGTTTCAATTATAGAAGATAAATAAATCCCCCCCCCCCAAAAAAAAAATAAAAAATAAAAAATGGAGAGGCTGGGACCTTGGGTCACCGGGGGGCATGGCCAGCCTGAAACGGCCATCAGCCCCTCACCCAGGCTGGCCAGGCACCCCAGTGGGACCCCTCCCTCCCGAAGGGGCTGTGGCCAGCCTGAAAATGGCCCTCAGCCCCTCACCCAGGCTGGCCAGGCACCCCAGTAGGGACCCCCACTCTGAAGGGAGTGTGGCCAGCCTGAAAACAGCCCTCAGCCCCTCACCCAGACTGGCCACACCCCCATGGGGTGAGGGTCCCCACTGAGGGGCTTAACCAGCCTGAAAACAGCCATCAGCCCCTCACCCATGCTGGCCAGGCACCCCAGCAGGACCCCCTCCCTGGTCTGGGACACCCTTCAGGGCAAACCAGCCAGCCCCCACCTATGCACCAGGCCTTTATCCTATATAATAAAAGGTAATATGCAAATTGACCCTAACAGCAGAATGACTGGGAATGACTGGTCACTATGACACACACTGACCACCAGGGGGCAGACGCTCAATGCAGGAGCTGCCCCCTGGTGGTCAGTGCACTCCCATAGGGGGAGCTCTGCTCAGCCACAAGCCAGGCTGACGGCTGCTATCACAGCGGTGGTGGAGGAAGCCTCTCCTGCCTCCTCAGCAGCACTAAGGATGTCCGACTGCAGCTTAGGTCTGCCCCCCGCTGGCAAGTGGACATCCCCCGAGGGCTGCCGGGCTGCCAGAGGGATGTCTGATTGCCAGCTTAGGCCTGATCCCCCGGAAGCGGGCCTAAGCCAGCAAGTGGACATCCCTCGAGGGGTCCCAGACTGCAAGAGGGCACAGGCAGGGCTGAGGGGCCCCCCTGAGTGCACAAATTTTTGTGCACCGGGCCTCTAGTATAGTAATAAAAAGATATAGGGGATATAATGAGAAACCATTTCATTAATTTAATAGTGCTATACAAATTCTTTTTTTTTTTCTCACTTGCACTCTCCCTTGAGATGTCATATGAAACAGATAAGAACTGTAAGAGGAGATTTTAATTCTGTGTATCACAGGGAGGTGAATGGGCTAAGTGCTAGGAAACTTGAGATTTACTTATATCTCTGCCACTTTGGGCAAGTCATTCATTTGTTTACTGATTCATTATTTTGCTGTCTCATTTTGTATACCATTGTTGTGCTTTTCCTAAATCACTTGGTCTATTGATGCTTCCGTTTTCAAATCTATAAGTGAGCACTAATACCAGTAGCTCAGTTATTCCACAAACTTCTTAAGAAGATAAAAAGAAGTGCTCTGGACATATCAAAAGGATCATCCTAACTTCAAACAACAATATTGACAACAATTTCAGAAAAATGGAGTTGAGATTGCCAGTGGAACTCAGAGAGCACTGAAGGGCCTGGAGATAAAGGGAGATTATCAGTTTCCAGCAGAGGGCAGTGTTCCCAGGAGTGGCCTTGGGGCTCTAGGACACTCTCAGTATCACAGACCAGGCGGAGCATGTTTGAGCACTCTCCTTAGTGTGGCAGGATGCCAGAAATAGAAAGAGGCATCAACCACGCTATGGTTGACAAGCTTGAGCCCCTGGGAGGCATTATTTTTTTTTAATCAAGTGAGGAAAAGAAAGTAGTCATTTTCAGACTTGGACTGCAAGGATGGGCAAGTGACTTCTCCCAGCCACTCAATTTTATTAGTTACCCAAGCACCTGCCAAGTGGTGCCATTGATAGAGGCTTGAGGCAGCCTGAGTCGTGGGGTGGGATGAGGAGTTGGTACCACATTAGTGGTACTGTGAGATACAGAAAGATGGCAGCTGGTTCTGAAATATCTACTTAAAGCTGAATGAAAAACTCAGATGGGGGCTAAAGTTTCATCTTTGTAGCTGGAGAGAGCTGAGCCTTGGATAATGATACAATTAATCTTCTGTACCCTGATTCTACATACCCCAATCTGGTAATTAAAGTACTTATAAAACAGTAAATAAAATATGAAAGAAAAAGAATACACATTATACACATTGTCCTTTTTTTTTTTTTAAATCCAGTTAGGGGTCAGCTAAGGTGGAAGACATTGAAAACGGGCTTTAAAAATTTCTAACTTGCTTCCCCTTCCCAGTAAAGACTCTCATTATCTTCCCCTTTCTCCTGTCTCCTACCCACCACGAGTCTTCCAATTCTCCCCAGCCCTAACGGTTGGCCAAGCAAGAGCTATTTTTACCTGTCATTGACATGGCGTTTGAATGAGGAGGAGGAATCCAATAGAATCAACCTTTATGTGAGGGTCAGGGGCTAGAATAGATAAACACGGTCAACCCAGGTCATTTAAGAAACCACAGTTCTTTCATTGTCCCTGCTCCTATCCATGAGATGACTAATAGGACTGTACCTTATTTAATAGCTCTGATTTATAATCTCCTTAAAAATCAGGGGACTGCTTTGGGACACCCACTGATTGGCATTGATTCTGTTGTTTTTTTTTTGCTTTGGGAGGTCATTCAGAGACTGAACATTTCTCTGGGAGACTATTCTGTCCTCTTCTCCACTTTCAATGTACTACCTCATCTTGTGCTACTATCTTAAGGTTATGCAAACCACAATAATTGGGAGCCCTGGAAGATTGAGTTTTTTTCTTTTTTTTTTCTTTTTAGAAAAGTGCCAGAAATCTTAGTTTTTTTCTCTACTTTACTCTGATTTCTAGGATGAGCAAATAGTTTGTTTCATCATATACTAGTGGCCTGGTGCATGAAATTCGTGCACATTAAAAGGGAATTAATTAGAGGAAATATTTTAATATTGCTATTTGCCCTTTCTCTATAATAGAAGTGTCAGAGATGAAAGAAAATTAGTAAAATGTATATGAAAATCTCCCTCCTGTCAGAATCTGGGGCACGCTGTGGGACCCAGAGTACCCACGTGCACCTCGAAATCGCATGAGACCCAGACCTGGCCAGCCCCACCCCCGTCAAGCCCCGCAGGGAGAGGGGTGCAGCCTCAGGTCCCCTATCAAGCCCTGCCGGGGGTGGTGGTAGTGTGCAGCCTCAGGTCCCCTGGCCTGGTGCTGGGGCGGGGGGCATGGCCTCAGGTCCCCCAGCCCGGCCTCAGGTCTCCTGGCATGAGAGCGTGATGACTATTTGCATATTAGCTCTTTATTATATAGGATTTCTTCTTATTCCTTGAATGAAATTAAATATAAGAAATTCATACGGATGATCTCGGGTTGTGAAGGCCTTTATCTTTCCAAAGCCCTAGTTTGCCTCTTCCCAATTCTAGTGCTAAAAGTTGGTTCTTCTCATAGTTCTTGCCTTTGATATCTATTAAGGAGCAGATACTTTTGGCAGTGGTAGCATAGGTAGAGACTCTTCATTTATGCTTTTGCATTACCACAAAATAATTAGATTTGGCTGGCAGGCGAAAAATCTTAAGTGAAATATTGGCCTTTTTCTTGTCTCTCCCCAATTTTCTTGTAACTGGAAAAATTATTTTAAAAATCAAATACTCTGGGGAAAAATCACTTTGGGGAAATGAATTTCTATATTATTCTTTAAGCCCCGGTAGCCTGATATTTAAACATAATGTTTTGTGTGTGTGTTTTTTCAGGACCAAGTTCCGTTTATTGGTAGAATTTTAAAAACAACAAACACAAAAGACAATGAAGACATTAGAATCTAACATCTATAATGGTATGTTATAGTTTGTATCAAAACATTTTTTCTCTCTAAAATCACCCTCATATTTTTTTTTTTTTTTTTTTTATCGCAGATAGCCAAATTAGGGCTAATTTACTAGCAAAATAGGTCTAGTTTCAATAAACTTGGTCTGGTTATTTGTATAAAGCCAGCAAGAATAGTGATTAATCACACAGGCTCTTTTAAATCAGCTTATCTGGAAGTTTTTTTAAAAAGGAATCTTCAGACTTAACCTTAAAAGGCCTCTGGCAGCCTGAAAAGTCAAGGTAAAGACTTGCCAGTAGATGTTGTCTGCAATACCTGTAGATTTGGATGGATTTCTCTCTTCTTAAGGTCCCCAAAACAGCCCGAGTTCCTGCAACTGCCAAGTAGTGACAGTCTTTACTCACATGGTAAATGTTAACTTGCCATTATCTATCATGCCTTTCTACTTTAATACTTTAATTAATCATGCAGTTGATACAAAGATAGGTCCTGCCCATAAATAATTCATAGAAAACAATGCTAATATACAATGACAAAGCAAAAAGGAAAATCAAATCCAACATTCAATAACAAATCAAAGTTCATTATAATAATGCTTATAAATATTTTATGTTAACTGTATCCCTCACTGGGGAAGTTTGGATTTTTGATTTTCATCATTAAGGAGGTCTCCTTGTTTTCTCTTTTTTTCTACTTTACAATGTAAAAATGTTTACATCATTCTTCTATGGCTAACTGATTTCTCTGAATTGACAACACTTCTAGAACATCTAAATTTCTCTTCTCTCTTTATATGAAAAGCTGCAGCTAGTTTTTAGTTATGTTAGTGCATCACATTATAAAGCCCTGAGATACAGGAATAAGAAAAAAAAATCAGAGACCTGAGGAAAGATGAAAAATCTTTCTAATAGCTAAACATTAGAACATATGAATTTTTTAGAAAGGTCATATGAAAATTCAAATGCATATGTGTATATTTTTACCTTTAGAATTTCAGAGAAACTCAGCTAATTCCTCAGCTGAGATGAGGAAAAAGTATCCTTTGATTTTGTTTTTGAAATTTATGATACAAAGCAAAGTCTTAAATTGCATACCTAAATGTAAAATACAAAAACTATAGAATTCCTAGAAGATAACATAGGAGAAACCCTAGATGACCTGAGGTATAGGGATGGCTTTTTAGATATCACATTAAGGCACAATTCATGAAAAAATAATGGATAAGCTGAACCTCATTAAAATAAAAAAAATTCTGTTCTGCAAAAGACAAACAATATCAAGAGAATGAGGGGACAAAACATAGACTCAGAAATTTAAAATAGAATTACCATATAATTCAGTAAGTCTACTCCTTGGTCTATATCTAAAAGAATTGAAAACAGAATCTCAAGGAGATATTTGTACATGCATGTTCATGGTAGCATTATTCACATTTGCCAAGAGGTGGAAGCAACCCAGTCAGTGTCCATCAACTGATGAATGAACAAAAAAAAATGCTGTATAAGTACAATAGAATATTATTTAGTCTTAAAAAGGGAGAAAATTCTGACACATGCTACAAGATGGATGAACCTTAAGAACATAACATTAAGTAAAATAAGCCAGTCACAAAAAGACAAAAACTGTATGATTCCAATCATTTAAGGTCTGTAGAGTAGTCAAATTCATAGAAACAGGAAGTAAAATGGTGTTTTCCAAGGGCTGGGAGGAAGAGCTAATGAAGATTTACTATATAAAGGGCATAGAGTTTTAGTTTTGCAAGATGAAGAAATCCTGGAGAATGGTTGTACAACACCGTGAATACACTTTATTGAGTTGTACATTTAAAAGTGGCGATGGTGCTAAATTTTATGTTACACATATTCTATCACAATTAGAAGTAAATAAAAGAGGGAAAACTCCTATACTTACTGCATTCTCAATACTGCTCAGGATGGACAGACTCACAAATGTCACTGGGACTGAAATGGTATTTGTTTTCTGAGGGTAGAACCACAAGGAGCCATAATGGAACGGTTGGTGTTCTTCTCAATGAATATCAAAGTTAATGGAAATAAGACCCATATTTGCTTTCCATACCACATTCAAGGAGAAAGGGCAAAGAGAAAGGAAGTGGGTGGAAATGGTTTTAGCAGTTAGGTCTGATTAAGTGCCAAAGATATTGCTCTTCTTGGAAAAGTCCAGCTTGATGTCTTGAGTGCTGAGTTGCAAAGCTAAGGCAGGCCTTCTGTCCCCTTTTATGTATAATGATACCTTTGTCCATTTTCACTTCAGATCAGAATTTTCCTTTCCTTGACATCTTATTCATTCTTCTGGGGAGTCTTTCAAAGGAGAAAACTCATCCTGAGGAGAAAACTCATGCCAAGTCTAATTGACTAAACTTTCCTAGTGCTCAATGCTGAGAAGCAAACCTTTCAAGTTTTTGCCAGTTGGCAGGAATTTTAATGACAGGCTGCTTCCAGGATCAAAGCAAACCTTTTAACTTCTTTTAACTGTAAATTCAGTGGTGCTTATTGACATCTAAAACACTCTCTGTGGCAGAAACAGAAATCTGAGATTAGTTGAATATTATTGCCAAGTATCCTACTTGGGGGACAATTCAATATGTTCTCCATTAACTCAGAATCAAAAGCATCACACCCAGAGAGAGAAGAGAGCATATGTAATTCTTTGGTTAAGAAATGTTGAGGAATAAGTACTTACAATTTTCATGGTTAGTATGGGAACATAATGGCCCAGAATATTTCGCTTTCATTTATCAAAACACCAATAATTAACAATAAAAAAGCTGCTGTGGAGATGATACAGACCCAACAATAAATGTGTTTGCTTCTAAAAGGCACTGTTCCCTTTTGATTTCAAGATAGATTACTTCAAATAAGAGTAAGAAGTCTTGGAGTAGAAAGCAAAGGGTCGATAGTCTGGCCCCTACTTTGTTAGTTAACATATGTCTTGAGTCAAATCACTAATCCCTTCTGGATCTCAGGTCTTTGATCTGTAAAATAAGGCAGCAGATACCTTCTAGCTCTAAAAACAAAAGATTTGCTTTTTATTTCAGGCCTAAGTTTTCTATAATATGAAGTCAAAACATGTATTTCTCATACGACAGGGTTTATTGTTTTTGTGTGTCAGAAGGTGTAAAGCACACACTTCTGGTCTCCATCCCCAGAGGTGTTAATTGAGTAGGCTTGGGAACCAGGTTCATGAAACACGATTTTAAACAAGTGCTCAAGATGAGCTGTTGATCCCAAAGAGCATGCTAGCAACAGGTTTTTAGACCAAATTCCTCTTTCTCCTATATTTAGTCTAGGTACATAGATCCTTTCTTATTATCTTGAGATTGCAGTTAAATTCCCAAAGCTGAAACAGTAGGACCACATTCATGTGAAAAGGAGAATAATCAGTTTTTATCTCACTAAATTTAAGATTGATTAGCAAAAATAAAGCCAAGATTTAAGATCATGAAGAGTGACAAAATAAATCAGACTTTGAGGCTGCATTACTTGAAATATGACATGTGCTCTTCTCTAAAATAAATGATCTATGACATATGCCTCTGCACTGCTGAATCCTAAGGATGGCTTTTTGCCAGGTTAAAACAACCCAGATAAGCAATCTAACCTGAAATCTTCCATAATTATTACTACCCATACCCTGATATGCACTCTTTCAGGAATAGCTCATATAAATAAAGTGCAAAATCCTCAGTTTTCAGCCATTAACTCACTAAAAATACCATACCTGGTGGGTATCTTTTGACATTTTGAATTCTGTTTTTACCAACCAGACATAACTTAGATAAGTGGTTTACTTTTTCCTACTGGACTCCATAAAACGTTTCTTTCAGTTTGACCAGGTCTTTTCAGAAACAGTAGACAACCCTATTTCTGATGTAGGGCTCATGTTACCCAAGGACATTGAAATGTGAAAAACATTTAAATCAGAAAAAAATTATGTTTGCTGCCACTACAACGTGTCTAGAATCTATTATGTTAACTATTTGTGAAAAATAATTTAAAAGTAAATGTAACAATGATAGCTTGCAATTTTGTGTAGTTTCATAGACGTCAACATTTTTACAGTTATTTTAAATTATTTTCTTTCAGGTAAAATTAGGCTACAATGTTCTTATTGTTTACTTTATCCTTCAGCTTAAAAACTGACTTGTTGGGGTCCCTTGGGGTTTCATTGGGATCAAACAATGATTTGTGCTTAAAATTGGTTAGAAATCAAATGACTGCTCAGTCCCATTTATGAGTATCTTCTGATGAAACAAACTGTATGAAATAATGACATTGAAATTCGTGCCTTATTGGATAGAACTGAAGAAAAACAAAACAATTATGTAGTTTCTTTTGACCTACTATTTAATCATCATTTGATATGAACCAGAGTCTCATTTGATTTAACACCATTGGAAACCTAGTTTGTTATTATGACTATTGTACTAGTACCATATTCTTATTAAATATTTACTTAGTAAACAGCTGAGTTTTAGTTCATTGTAACCAGTGGTTAGAATGTAGATAAAAGTGAAATTAGAGATATCTCTAATAAATCTGCCAGTCATCTTCTCAATAGTCATTTCAAAACTTTACTGTTTAAAACTTTGGTTTAGGATGAGATGATCAGGCTTACTAGTGTAAATAGGTCTTCAAGTCAAAATTTGTTCAAGTTTATGACTGTCACCTACTAAAACATTAATTGTACCCTCTCCACTTCTTTTTTTAAAAATATATTTTATTGATTTTTTTACATAGAGGAAGAGAGAGGGATAGAGAGTTAAGAAACATTGATGAGAGAGGAACATCCATCAGCTGCCTCTTGCACACCCCCAACCAGGGATATGCCCGCAACCAAGGTACTGCCCTTAGCCGGAATCAAACCTAGGACCTTTCAGTCTGCAGGCCAACGCTCTAGCCACTGAGCCAAACCGATTAGGGCATCCACTTCTTGCTTCTTAGCCCACCTTTCTTTCATTTTTGTGGATGAGGTGTTTTGTCTGTGGTGCTGATAAAGGCAAATGACCTGATGAGCTCAATAAAACGGGTGCAAACAAGTAAAGGCTTAAACTAGGGCAATTCTACATTTATAGGGTATACACTCTCAAAGTTATATTTGAAAATGAAATATTCTCAAGACTTTCTTAATCTTATTTGAGAGTAGAAAAATCAATATACTATGTAACAAGAAATACAGCGATGAACAGATATAATAGCAAGTCATAAGTCTTCTTATATTTATGCGATTCAAAGACTGAAGATAACTTTTAAATACCTCATATTTTGCCAAGTGTTCAGCTTAAAGAATGTCTTTCCATAATGCATTTTACACAAAGCAAAATGAGACTACTGGGAATAGTGTAAAAAAAAAAAAAAAAGCTCCTGCCTGATCTATACTATCAGAACGTCTTTACTAACCTTATGCAAGGACAGTGCTTCTCGTAGCAAGAATATTGCTCCAGAAATCTCATTGCTAGAGAATGTTTGAGGGCAGCTTATGCTTAATTTAGAACAATACTGTCAACATTAACCTAAATAGCTTATTTTAGAATTTGTAAAATAGTACAGCATATGGTGATGACATCACCAGACTTCATCGGTACCTGGGACAATACTATTTGAAATAATTAGTCACCCTGTTTCTTCCTGTCGTCTTACAAGCTACCAAACTAATCACTAGTGAGGAGAAGCACTTCACATTCACATTAATGTTGAATGACAAATGTGAAAATGATTTGACAAAAGAACTATCATAGACAAAACAAATAAATGCTTTTACAATATTGGAAAATGTTTGTGTTTGAGAAATAAGCTCTTGTTCAGTGATGGTTTTTCTCTGTTCAAAAGCACTACATAATTAATATCCTATACTATTTAGCATGCTTACTTTATCATTTTTGAAATACCACGCTCTAAGGCCACTGACCTCAAGCCATTCTTTGTTTTCTATTGAATGAAACTTCACTTATATGTATGATTGCATACATTTTTAGGCAAAAGTTACATTTAAGGATCAAAACAATTTCTTCATTTAATTCAGACAATAAATACTAAGGCTAGATTAAAACGGAATTAGAGAAATCACAGGAAAATGGCTTGACAGAAATAAGTCATCTTATTACATTCAGCTTTTGAGGTGTCATGTCTGATTATTTGAGTGGCAGGTATAAAGACTCCTTGTGTATAACGATGACAGGATTTTATTTTCTACATTGACAATCTGTAAGTTTACATTGCTAACAAAATGATGGTAGTGTCTCTTGCTTGGCAATAAGGCAGGACAGACATCTAGACTGATCCTTCCAATAAAAAACACAAATAGTTGGGTTAACACATTTTTAAATGGATCAAGAGCAGGCAAGCATGTGCAAAGAATCAGAGGTTGAAAAATGAATGAAAAAGGGAACAAAGGGGGGTGATCTGATCTGCTTTCATATGAAGAGCATTTGCGAAATCGAGTGAACTTGAAGTCCAATTTGTATGAATTAAGGGATGCGGGAAGTCTAGTAGGAAATCCTACTTCACAAAGCTAGGGAGAACATTGAGAAAATAAAATAAGAAATTAAAGTACATATAAATGGACTAAATGTAGTAGAGTAGTTAAAAGACAAAGAGTGTCAAATTGAATAAAAACACAAATTCTAGATATTCAGTTTTATAAGAAGCACACCTAAAAAACATTAGGATGAAGAAAGTTTGAATGAAAAATAATAGAAAATGTCTACTAGATGGAACATATACAAAAGAATGTTTTGAAATATTTAATTTTAAACTAGATAGACTGTAAGCCAAAAGTCATTCTGTAGATAATGCCACTCCCTAACTTCCATTTACAAAGAAAGTATAATAATTTAAATTTGAATCCAAGGACTATGATAAACTCAAATATATCAATTTAAAAAAATTATAGTACAACCATAGAGAGAAATAAACATATCTACCATGTAGTGGGATCTTAATAAACTTTTTATTTGTTTTTATAGATCAAGCTGCCAAAAAATTGGATATAGAAGATATAAAACCCAGGTAATAAATTTTATCTAATGGGGGAGAGGGGTGCTTTAGAATACTGTACTCAACAAGTTAAGAGTACATATTATTTTCAAACACACAGGAGATATTTTAAAATGATATTTTTAAATATACTAAGCCATGAAAAATTATATCATTTACAATAAAAATCTCTGATAACAATGTAAGAATTCAATAAAAAATGTGACTAGAATAAAACTGATATATTTGGAAATTAGGAAAAATTTCCAAATAATATATGCATAAATAAGAAACCAAAAACAAAATCTTAAAATTCTGTAGAGTAATAAATAGACAAAATATTTAAAAAATATATGTGTGATATAGCCCAAGTGATACTTAGAAAGGATTTTATAGGCTGTATTAGTATAGTAGTGCTACCATTATGAATTGCCATGAACTTAGCAGTTTACTCCAACACACATTATTTTACAACTAGAGGCCTGATGCATGAAATTCATGCAAGAGTAGGCCTGCCTTCCCCTGGCTGCTGGCACTGGCTTCCCTCTGGTACCTGGACCCAGACTTCCCTCAGGCCCCTGGCAGGCACATAGAACCTGGGCTTCCCTGGCAGCCCTGGCTTCGTCTGGAAGGATGTCCAGTATAATTAGCATATTATGCTTTTATTATTATAGATTCTGTAGGTCAGTAGTCTGGTATGTCCTTACTGAGCTAAACTAAAATGCCAATTAGTCTTCTCATTTTGACCCTCTCTGACCCCTCTTCTGTTTCTCTTCCACTCTTAAGAGATCACATGATTAGACCTAAATCTGCTAGATAGTGTAGGATGGAGATTTATCTATAACTGTTTAATCTATCTATCTTATTTTTTTAAAAATATATTTTGTTGATTTTTTACAGAGAGGAAGGTAGAGAGATAGAGAGTTAGAAACATCAATGAGAGAGAAACATCGATCAGCTGCCTCCTGCACATCCCCCACTGGGGAAGTGCCCACAACCCAGGTACATGCCCTTGACCGAAATCGAACCTGGGACCTTTCAGTCTGCAAGCCGATGCTCTATCCACTGAGCCAAACTGGTTTCGGCAAAAAAAAAAAAAAAAAAAATACAAATAATACCCAAATCAAGGATAGAATTATATCAGCAGTTAAAAACCACTCTACAGTTATAATTATGCATATAGACAGTTTTATATGCAAATTCTCCAGTCATTCAAGGTACAAATAACTTCAATCATACACAAAAATATAGCAAAGAATAGAAAGAGATCACACTAACCCACACATTTTGTAATGCTTGCAAAACTTAAACACAAAAAAAAATCTATCAAGTACAGAAGAATAAAAAGTACAAGTCAAACACATTTAATATAGATGAAAAATTCTAAATCAATGTTAGCAAATTAAACCCAACCACATTTAGAAAAGATAATACATCTGTTCCTTGAATAGTTCAATGTCATTTCATCACAACGTTGATGAGATGTAGTAGGAACTTGACTCGTTTATATAAGTTAGCTGAAATTGCTTTTGTTATATGCCATTTGGCTGCAGGTCCAAGAACCTGTCAACGATGTTAAGTGAGGACTTACTAAACACCATAACTAAGATCAATTGATCTTAGCAATGGAAAGTTTATTTGACATTAGAAAATCATCTCATGCCATTTTCTAAATTTAAAATAACTAAATGAGAATAAATCATATGATAATTTCAATATATTATGATAAAATAGAGTCTGCATTCCTTAACACATCAGTAAGAAGAGGTACCATTAGCAATCCGTTAAAATAAAATATATTTACTATAAACCTACAGAAAACATCATACTCTTTAATGTTTGTATAAGATATAGGGTGCCAGCTAGCATTTTTTTCAATATGATTCTTGCCTAAAGAGTAAGAGAAGAAAAAGAAATTAAAGTCTAAGAATTGGAAAAGAACATTTCTAACTTCATTATTTCAGGTAATGAAAATTAAGTAGAAAACCTCAAGGGGAACCCAGATAATGTATTAGATTTAATTAGAGGAAATGGCAAGTTTGGATACAAAATCAAAATCTAAAAATTAATTTCTATTCACTAGAAAAATTATTAGTATTACTTAATAAACATATCAATAACATTAAAAATAAAATGCCACTTATGAATATAAAAATACATAAAAGTTCTTTATGAGAAAATTGCAAGATTTTATTTTAAGGTATTTTTTTTACAAGGTCTACATCAATGGTATTATGCTAATTAGGAAAACGTAATAGGTAATTAATCAGTTATTCCCAGCTTGGTCTATCTATAGAATTAATATAATTTCAATAGAAATTCTAAAAGAGTGTTCTATGAAAACTGAGAGATGATTTTCAATTTTATGTGGAAGATTGAAGGTAAAAACTGACAAACCACTATTAAGAAAGAAGAACAATTTGGGATACTTGCCATATCAAATATCCAGAATTATTGTTAAGTTATAGTTACTAAATCAGCATAGTAGTGAGATATATAATCAATTGATGTATGGAAGAGTTAGAGAGCTCAATAATAGACCCATGCATGTATGCAATAGTGATTTATGACAAAGTTTGCATTCCAGATAAATAGGGAAAGAATGAATTTTTCAACAAATGATGACCATATAAAAAAGTCAATTTCAGGTGAAGTAAGGACAGAGGTGTGATGACAAGTGTTGAAAAACCCAATGTGCCCCAAGAAAATCCCCTGAACAAACAGCCAAAGAAACTTTTGATTTTAGTGTTTACAATTTCTGTGTTAAAAGTATTCCCATCGTGGTTTGTTTCAAGCTACCAATGTGATGTCAACCAGCTACCAAATTTCTGAGAGTGTAGTAATCGGCTCTTGCAAGCCACATAAGCAGTCTGGAGACTGCTGATTATTAAAGTCTTAAATATGAAAGGAGAAACTTGTAGGAGACAACACAAAAGCTTATATTTAGTTCTTTGAAGTTGGGATGATATCTTATGACTAAAGATAAGAAAAATAAAAAAAGTTATATTTTTGATTAGAAAGAGCAATTTCTAATTATCATAAGGCACCACACAAATGAAGACAAACTTTTTCAAGAGATGTAAATAATAAACATTTTTTCCAGGGAATATGAGTAACTTTTACAACTCAACAAGAAATATGGACAGATATGTCACTGGAGTAACATAAATAGCTAACAGACATGTAATAAGATTTCCAATATAAAAATCACAGAAATGCATGCGAAAGACATCACAAAATGGCATGTACTTCAACAAGATGGACAAAAACTATAAGTCTGACAAAGCCAAGTGCTGATAAGACATGAAACAACGAAAACTCATTATAAAGTAATTATGAAAATAATTTTGGATAATAATTTAGAGTTGTTTAATAAAATTATTTTCATAGTTAGATATTTTTGACTGAGATCTGTAGACCCTCAAAAGGTACCTAGAGATATTTAAGAGGATCTGGGTTCTTAGGTGGAAAAAATATTACATCTTTATTTATATTAATCTTCAACTGAAATTTAGCACTTTTTTCAATTATGAATGAAGATTAACAATCTGTGGTAGTATTAGCAACACCTTGAATTTATCATCACAGAAGTTATAGATATATAACTTGTCACAGCTATTGCAATATTCTCAAATATAATTTATGCTAAGTATTTCTTTGAAATTGAGGCAGTAATTATACCATTGCTAGATATTATTATTTAGTGTGATAATAAGGAACATTTATTGCTATAACACATTTAAGAAAAATATTTTAATGTATTTTCAAGTAACTGGTTTTATTTTAAGCTTGTTTTACCTATTTAAAATGTATAAAGCACTTAATTCTTCATAACATTGTTATGAAGAAGATGTCATAGGTTTCTGTAAACTGACAAAGGACTTCATAACATGAAGTAGTTTAAGAATCCTGGCACATGTACACCAAGAATTTGTGTTAGATTGTTCATAACAATACGGTTTATAATAGCAAGAGTTGGGAATAATTAAAAAATCTCATTAGTTATAGAATGCATAAAAATTGTGGGGTTTTTTTGCATCATAGAATACTATATTGTGGTAAAAAATAAACTATATTGGTTTTGTTCATTTGTTTAAACAACATGGTAACTCTTAGCAATAAAATACCTAAAGAATTAGTTGAAGAAAATACAATAAAAATTCTGTTTACATCATACACAAAAACAAAAAAATAAAATAATACCTTATGTTTAGGGATTCTAAAAAAATGTGGCAAAGCTATTTTTATTTTATTTTTAATTTCTTCTTATATTTTTCTTTATTTTATTCTTTTCCCATCACCATTTATCCCCCGTATAGCCTCTTCCACCTCTACCCACACTCCACCCCACCACAATCACCCAGTCACCACACTGTTGTCCATGTCCATGAATTCTCCGTCTCTCTCTATCTCCCTGTCTCTCTGTTTCTCTCTCTCTTCTTTCTTTTGGCAAAGCTATTTTTTAAAGCAAGGGAATGATAAAGATTAATTTCTGATAGCGGTTACATCTAAGCCAGTAGAAGCAAATTGGTAGGGAGGTGTGTATAAAGCTCTTCAAAGGTGAAGGCAGTACCTATATTTAAAGTAATGCCGAAACTGGTTTGGGTCAGTGGATAGAGCGTCGGCCTGCGGACTGAAAGGTCCCAGGTTCGATTCCGGTCAAGGGCATGTACCTGGGTTGCGGGCACATCCCCAGTAGGAGATGTGCAGGAGGCGGCTGATCGATGTTTCTCTCCCATCGATGTTTCTAACTCTCTATCTCTCTCCCTTCCTCTCTGTAAAAAATCAACAAAATATATTTAAAAAATAAATAAATAAAAAATAAAGTAACGTTGTGGGTACAGAGCTATGCCTTGTAGTGTTATTCTTTTCCCCTTACACTTTATTTGGAGCTATAATTTGAATTTAATTGACATTTAATAATAAATGGTTCTCTTTTTGTGTGGCCTTTATATTGCCATCACATTTATAAAAGTTAAATTAATATTTTTCATAAGGTCATGTAAGGGATCTGTTCTACACTCCTAACCTCCTCTACGCTGCAGATATAGTAGAGGGTGTGACCTAAGAATGAAATAGTTGCTTTTCTTAACTTGAAGAGTTGTAATTCATCAAAATATTTGGAAAATGAAACAGAAAGTGATTTGAAAAGAGAATATAGCAAATACGAAAGAAAATTACCCAATGAATAGAAGTATGGCTGATCATTTTTACTTTTATATAGAGATGAAATTTTTGTCTAAAGCAGTGGTTCTCAACCTTCTGGCCCTTTAAATACAGTTCCTCATGTTGTGACCCAACCATAAAATTATTTTCGTTGCTACTTCATAACTGTAATGTTGTTACTGTTATGAATCGTAATGTAAATATCTGATATGCAGGATGGTCTTAGGCGACCCCTGTGAAAGGGTTGTTCGACCGCCAAAGGGTCGTGACCCACAGGTTGAGAACCGCTGGTCTAAAGGCTGTTAGATGGCTTCTCTGGCTCTTAAAAATATACAAATTAGGAAAGCTTGGTACCTCATAAAGAATTTTGGAGAACTTTTCAAAACTAGGGTCACAATAAGTTTCTTGTTCTACTGATGGGTTACATTTCATTTGTTAACTGAGATTAGATTTCCACTAATTTTAAATACAATTGACACACTCTCCAATTACTTGGAGAGACACAGAAAATCACAAAGGTGCGGTGCCTCCCCAAAGACCCTTGAGAATGCAAACAAGCCGAAGTGTATATAAAATAATTAGCAAACGCTTTGCTAGCTCAATGGGATGGCAGTTAACCCCAAAGTGACTCTGGTCACAGATGTGAACTTAGAATTTGAAATAATCTTATTCCTCTGGTCTCATAGCTACCATAAGGAAGCAGACAATAAAAAAACAAGGTTAGGAACTATCTTAATGATGAAAATAAAGCAATTGGAAACATAATAAAATTTTTCCCTTGTAGATGAAGTAATAATAGAACTGGTCCTATTTTTATCATGCTTGGGAAAGTATGAAGATAAAATGCACCCCCCCCCCCCTCGCCCTGCTTCAGTGGGAGTAGGTCAATCTTGAGAAAAGCAAAGATATATTGCATTTAAAAGTTGTTGGGTATTTTTTTTCAGCCATGTAAGGGGTGAGAATCTGGGCCACTTTTTACCTAAAGGCTTTATTTTGAGCACGAGATCACAAAACAAATGAGTGGCTAAAAAGTATCAGGACCATTTGGCCCAACTGCAGCCTTTCCGAAGGGGACTCCAGAAACATTGCAAAATATAAGAGCATCTTCGCTGTAAGTACAGGTCTTTGGAGGTGGCCAAGTGTGCCAGCACATGTGTGCAAAGCCATTGCACCTTATGCCTCCAATTGGAGCTTGTTTCAGCTTTAAAAACAGTCCAGACTGTTGATTCTCCCTTTTAGGAAGAAAATAGCTCAGAGGCAGAAGGGGTGCCTGGGGGGAGGGAGGGAGGGAGGAACATTAGGTCCAGGGGAGAAAGTGGTTGCTTAAGATGGAACATATGGATTCCCAAAGCTCGCATTAGAGTCACTTTTCAAACCTCCTACCTGTTGAGTTTCTTTTTGTGCATCTCCATTTTTCTAGTCTCTGGAACACCAAAAAACTGGCAAGGCACTTTACAGCTGTCAATGGGAAATCTGGAATCCTTGCTTCAACGCCCCCTGGTTTGTTCAGATTGGTGATCTCGTATAATTCCTAGTAGACAATGCATTTTCAGTGTTTTCTGGAGATTTCTAAGTGTAGGAGAAGGGCAAGGGTTCTGTTCTGTGACTCTTCTCTGCTTCCAGCTGATGCTCTTTGTGAAAAATCCAAGTAATATTTTAGTTCAACTTGATCTTGAGCCGAGGCCCACTGCCACCTCTGGGGTGGGTCTTGGGCCTACATTCCAAGTGACAAGGTCCCATGCCTGACAATAGGGTCAGGCTCCTGTTCTCCTAGGGACAGACTCCTGTCCCAAGGCGGTTAGGGACTATGTGAGCAAGTCCTAGAAAAACCTCGAGACCACCAGCCTCTCTTCTCCTGCCTGGAAAAGCACGCCTCTATGAGGAACTGACTTCATGTACAGTTGTGATTGTGACTGAGTAAAACTCCAGACTTTCTATAAAAAAAAATTTTTTTTTTTAATCATAATGGCATATCCTA
Source organism: Myotis nattereri (assembly GCF_964212035.1). NCBI lineage: Eukaryota > Metazoa > Chordata > Mammalia > Chiroptera > Vespertilionidae > Myotis > Myotis nattereri. The sequence continues at coordinate 63,229,567 of NC_138085.1, forward strand.
ACCCCTGAGATAGTGGGTTGCATTGAGAAATCTAAGAAACAGTTATGTTTTTCAGAATTCAGTGTACTCATAGAATATTTTTAGAAATAGCACTTTTTTTTTATTGTTTGAAACAGATGTATGTCTAAAGATAGTTGTTTGCTTCATGTCATCAAAAATATGGTAAACATGCTAATTATATACTCAAACTTAATTCTAGAATATCCTACTTTTCACTTTATTAAAATGATTTTCCTATTTCATCCCAGAGTTTATGCAAATTCACACACACCTGTGATAAAAATGGTGTCTTTATTTAGTATCTGAATATAAATAGAACACAGAACACAAGAAATACCTCACACACTGAAAGGAAGGTGTCTCTTTTCTAATAGAAGTGACATGTCTTATTACTTACACTAGTTAGCCATCTTATTTCAGGTTAAAATCACATTTCAGGGACTTAGGTCCATGGGCTTTTCTTTTCCTTGGTATATTGCAATGATACTGCTAAGGTTGACCTTCAGGTTTCCTTTTTCTCATAACATATCAGAAACCACTCTTTTCCTCAGATACCAATAATTATTTAAAAATTATTACAAAAAAATTAAGCCTTGAATATTATTTTCATAGTTATGGAATAAGATTATGAACTGAACAGAACATAATTAATTTATAACATGAATAATTCTTAAAGTTATGTACAATTCTATTTATTATATTTAGTGTCAGCGTTGTTGTGGTATGAATCATCAAACCTTAACAGAGATTTTGTTTATAACCAAATAATATTATCTTTGTTCAGAGTACAGGCAATCTAAATTTGTCTAAAGATTGTCCATATAATGAGGATGGAGATATAACAACATCAAACTTAATTGTGATTGAAAAGCCTTGATCATAGATGGGAAAATTCAAAGAACAACTTTCCTAAAAAAGAAAATAGGACTTGACCCATAAAGTCAAAAGTTGAACATAAAATGACACAAAGCAATATGCTCAACAATTTGAATATTGTACACTACTAACAAATATAAATCTTATGCATTACAACCTGGAGTCCGTGACTCTAGATCTTCATCAACTGCATTACATTTTTCCTTCCTTCCTTCTCCTCCCTCCCTCCCTCCCTCCCTCCCTCCCTCCCTCCCTCCCTCCCTCCCTTCATCCTTCCCTCCCTCCCCTCCTTCCTGACAAGATGTTTCATTTATTTTACATATGGTATTTTGGCCAATTTGAGCACTTTAAAGCATTGGAGTACACTTTCAAGTATAACAGGAAGCAGTGTCATTTCAAAGCCTCTTCCTTAATAATTAGATGGTGCTTGCCTGTTTCTCACGGCCTTTTAGCAGGTCCTCTTCCAGAATGGGGAGAGTTACAGCACTGCTACCATCCAGACAAAAAATAACAGCATTCTTCGGAGAGTGGGGGAGAGTTATGATGAAAGTTAGAATGGTGAAGGGCCCACTACTCTGGAGATTTTTGCTATTTTAGAAATGTCATATTTTGTTCTGCTGCTGACTTGAATGCCTTACTCCTGACTGGCTCCCTCCTTCTCTCCCTTCTTCCCTTCCTCCTTCACTCTCTCCCTCCCTTCCCTATTTTCTTTCAACTAGTTAATTCTGTTTAAGTCTTAGCCTACATGTCTTCTGAGAGGAACTTTCTAAGAATGCCCACTCCGAGTTGTATAGTTTTATGCTATCTGGTGAATAACTATCAATGAAAAGAATGCTGGGTATTCTGAATTTTTACTTTCTAATCTCCATTAATACATCAGAAATTTCTCAAATGAGGAACAGTATTAATTTCCTGTTGCAGCTGTAACAACCACATATTTAGTGGCTAAAACAACAAAACAAACAAAAAACAAATTATTATCTTAGAGGTCTGGAGGTGAGCATTTAGAAAAGGCTGTTTTGGGCTAAAATCTAGGTATTGGCTCTGCTGTGTTTCGTTTGTAGGCTTTAAGGAAGAATCCCTCCCTTGCATTTTCTAGCTTCTATTGGCTGCTGGAATCGTCTCTGCCTCAGTCTTCAAAGCCAGTCGCATCTTCAAGTTTCTCTCTTATGCTGCGTCTGTTGTCTATCTTTCTCTGACCTCTTGCCTCCCGGTTCTTTTTATTACATTGGACCCACCTGCATAATCCAGGAAAATCTCCCCATTTAAAAATCACTAACTTAATCATGTCTGCAAAGTCCATTTGCCGTTCGGGTAACATGTAAATCATCGAGGGAATGAGGATGTAGACATCTTTGAAAGGGAAGAAGGCTGGATGGGTGGGAGGGGGAAGGAGGCAATTATTCTAACTTCCACAGGCACCATGTCAATTTTTTAAAATAAAATCTGGGATAACATATTGTGACACATTGTAGGCATTCAATTAACATTTGATCAGTTAATATGTATATGAATGAGGTCTGTCTGACACAGTGTTACTCAAATGATAAAATAGCATTGAAGTGTGATCTAATATTTCATTTCATTATCTATCTTTCCCATTACAATGTTATCAGTACAACAAAGAGCTTTAGAGGGCCAACAATGTCATAGGACACAAAATCCTTTCAAGACTGGTAACTCCACTCTGTGAAGGACTCAGATACCGCAGAATGGCGTTGTCCTGTAGGACACGAAACATGAAATGTCATCATATTTGACCCACTGAACAGAACTCTTTCTGTTTTCAAGGGAATGATGCTAGGATGTTCTCATTCTTCCCACTCTTGCTTTTTGCTCTATTTGCTCTTCTCTAGAGGTTTCTTACTTACAGTTTTGCATCATGATTTTAAAATTATAAACCCCAAGATATAATTATAAATGATAAACCCCAGTTCCAGCATCATCTTCTGCAGCTTCTCCAAAGGGCTGGGACTCCTGATGGAATTCCTTCTTTAACGTCAGTATAATTTGTCTATAGCTTTGTGGTGAAGGATACCAGCTTCACCTGCAGGTCACCTGCATTATCAAGGGTAAAGGCAGCTTGGGATAGATGTGGGTTATAGTTGCTGATAGCTGTTACACTTCTACCAGATGTTCTTCATCTGTCAGCCTGGCATCTTCAGACTCAATATCAGACCCGGAGGCAATACCTTTACATAGACTTCCCCATCGAGTTTTCACAATTGCACATGAGTCCCCATATTAAATTTCTTATTGTAAATCACTCACAGTTTTTCTGCTTCTGTGACCAAATTCTGACTGATACAGTGTGTATACAATAAAAATGGAAATGTATACTCATATGTAAATCCATAAGCACAGAAATTTACTTATTACTGAATCTGACTTTGGACATAATTGCAAGCAGGCAAAATAAAGCCTTATTAATGGAGGTAAATTGCTTATTAGAATATAGAATCAACTGTGTTAAATATATTTTTTAAAAGCAATGGTTTTTAAACTTATAGTTTGGATAACAGGCCACTTTGAAATCTGATAAGAAGCTGTATCTCCTTTCTTTAAAAAAAAGAAAAAGAAAAAAAGTACAATGTTTTGTGTATTATTTAAGTTGTTCACAGATCTCCTGAAGCTTTGTCAGTAGACCCCTAAGTCATTGAGGGGCTTGTGACTCCCAGGGTAGAAACTCCCATTCTAGACCAAGGCTCATATTCTGTTTCTTGCCAGTTTAGTCTGTGCCTGGTTAGCTCGTTTCTTTAGAGCCTGGTTTTAATGTGGATGAGATCACACACTCAACCCACATATAGTCCAGATGCCTTAGCTCTTCCAACCAACACAGGTCAGATGTCTTTCACATATGTGCTATGAGTCACAAGCAGGGTCTAGTGAGAACATGAGAAGGGCTCTGTGAAAATGTATTCTTACCAGCTATAATTAACAATGGAAATTCCTGCCAATAGGTAGTTGATGGTACTATCTTGTGCTCAAGGCAACAAACTCTAAGTTTATGGTCTGGACAACAGTGTCTTGCTTTTGAAGCCAATGGTTGAAGATAAACAGCTAAATGGTACCATGTTTTCTGATAATTTTCTCCTGTTTATGTTTCTGTATGACTGCCAGAGTCCAGAAGTCCACAAAGTTTCTCCATCTATCATTGTGGAATAGCAAGCAAACATAGCCAGTGGGGAGGGTTTACTAATATTTAGCAAAACTCAGGTTATGGCAGATTCAAATTGAAACTACTGCTTTTCCAAGCCAAAAACAAATAGACACCAGACATTGATATGGAGGGAAACATGACTAATTAAAAAGTTTCCTGGTAGCTTTACTCTAGAGTAAAATATTCTCATTTATTTTTTTAAATAATGAGCAATCACTTCTGACAAAAAAGATGAATAAAATGCATACTCTTTAATTAATTAAAAAGAGACCACATAAAATAAGGCTATGAACCAACTTAATCATTCTAATTTCTACTTTCAAGGTGTTTCTAAGGGAATGTAATGAGATAGAGAATGATGGTAAACTCCTGGAAAATACTGAGATCTTCTGAAGAAGATTTGCTAACAACTGATTACATAAGCCTGACTGTACTTTCCCCAAGCTTCTCTTAACCTCGGAGTTCCCACCAGGTTACTTCCCAGCCAGCAGACGATTTAGGGAAGCTGATAGTAAAGAGATTGCCCCTTAAAGGATGTGGGTTGATTTTTCTTTTTCTTTTTCTACCCTGTGACTACATCAGACACATCAAAAGTTTAAGCCCCAGTATACTAGTATAATAGTATGGATTCTGTATGTGTCTTATTAATTACCCTTTCTTTTTAAATGCAGAAAATTTAAATCACTTTTTTTATCCTCATCTGAGGTTATTTTTCCATTTATTTTTTAGAGAGTGTAGAAGAGAGAGGGAAAGACAGAAATATCGATGTGAGAGAAACACATTGATTGGAGGCCCATGGAGGAGCCTGCAACCGAGGTACATACCCTTGACCGGAATCGAACCTGGGACCCTTTGGTCCATAGGCCAACACTCTATTCACTGAGCCAAACTGTCTAGGGCCAAATCACTTTTTTTTTTTTTTTTTAACTGCTAAGGAATAGGAGAATGGGAGATGATTCCTAGTGGATATAGGTTTTTTAGGGGGAGGTGCTGAAAAGTGCTGAGTTAGTCAGAGATGATGGGCATAACCTGTGAGTTAGTAAAAAACACTCAATTGTGTGCTTTAAATGGTGAATTTTTTGCTATGTCAGTTATATCTTGGTAAAAACATAAAACAATATAGTCAAGAAAACCATGTAAAAATAGAATTCCCACCCAATGAAACTCAAATTGAGGCTTCTCAGCATCTGCCCGCTCTGTTGCTTCTACCATGTCACATGCCTATCTTTCAAACATGATCAGTGAATCCTGTCATGGTGTGTGTGACCCATCATCCCAGCCTGGGGCTGTCAATTTTTGCACTGAAAGTCCTACCTCTTAGGAAATCCCTCAGTTCGGGCACACCTGGATGGTTTGTCACATCAGGTAACAGTCAGTCCTTTTCTAATTAGGGCCTGCAAGTTTTCCCTAGATATGTCCATGTTCTGTATTCCAAATGCACTGGCCCTCCCCATCTTACCCTTGGAAGGAGCCATAGGAGCTTGGTGAGCAGCTGGCCTAGTTCAGTAGTTTGACCGAAGCCACAGTTCTTTACAGCTTTGGCCTAGAACAGCCGTGGGCAAACTACGGCCCAGCCCATTTGAAATGAATAAAACTAAAAAAAAAAGACCGTGCCCTTTTATGTAATGATGTTTACTTTGAATTTATATTAGTTCACACAAACACTCCATCCATGCTTTTGTTCCGGCCCTCCGGTCCAGTTTAAGAACCCATTGTGGCCCTCGAGTCAAAAAGTTTGCCCACCCCTGGATCACCTCTTTGAATGTTTGAGTGCATTTCACTAACCAATTAAGAAGCAGCATTTGCTAAAAAGATAAGAAGTGAGAAATGTCTTAGCTTTTCCTTAAAAGAAAATAATCAAAATTCTCCTTTCTATAGCCACTGAAACTCCCGCTCTCTGTATGCTTCTGCTCTGGAAATAGAGACAGTGAAAATATCTCTTTACATCTTTCCGCTTGAAACAGATCCTCTCAGGGCCCAAAGCAGACCTGGGTTACGAATACTCATTCACTTCTCAGTTTGGGATTTCTCATCGTCCCATAGACGACAGGGTATGTGACACCTTCTGAAGGACTCAGCCCCAGTGGCTCTGCCTCTCACCTGTGTTTTCCTTTGCTCTGAAAGAATGCAATTCTAGATTGTCATTTCTGATTTTATCCCACATCCAAAAATATGTGGAGCCATCCCATTCTCCCGAGACCTTCCATCCTTCTGTTCCAGTTAATTGAGTCAATTATTAACTTTTCTAATCATGTCTTCTCTTACCTCAGTCTTGGTCAGTCCATTTCAGAAGATGGAAGTGGGGTGTGATGCATCACAATGACTGTAGCAAGAGTGCCAGACGCTTTTCATTAATTATCATTTTTAATCTTCACAATAGCCCCTTGAAGCATGGAATAAATTATTATACTCATAGTGAAAAAAAAAAGAAAGTAAAGCTCAGGGTGATTCAAATAATGTAAGACCAGTTTAGTTTGACCCCAAATTCCATGCTCTTTTTGCTACACTGCGCCTGGGCAATGAACTAATGAACTACCTGGCTGGGATTCTGGAAGAATATCTACCACTTTGATAATGAACCTTGCTTCTCTGATTAAAATTCTCCCAGTAATGTCTCTTGCTTTGTGCAATATCTAAATAAAACGCAAAATCTAATCACTGAACCTTCCTAGAAGTTCTGTAGCTAATATGGCGTAGCAAAAGCATGGTGGCTTCCTCTCAAGTGTGGCTCAAAACCAACCCTGGAAACTCACAACTGCTTCTCCACCAACTTCCCTGTTTTACTTTTATCCAAAGGAGTTATCACTTTCTTGTTATCTCTGCTCTGACAGTAGGGATTTTTTTCTGTTTGGTTCCTTGCTCTGTCAGGGCCTGGGTGCCTGGCATCCAGTGTTTAATTTTGGGTGAATAAATTAATGAAGCCCTTGATGGGACACAAAAGTAAAATATGGTGGAGTTACATCTCATAGGAAATTAGTGTTGACAATCCCGTCCAGTGCAGTACATGTGCAGAAGGACATACCACTGAATCCAGCAGGTAATTTCCCCCCAAAACTGAAACAGCTGGCCTTGCCTTGCTAAAAGTATACACTGAAATGGTTATCTTTAAAAACCAGAAACACAGTAGTCACAGAATTTCTCTAGTTGAGCACAGATGAATGAACTGCTCCACTAGCATTGTCAGGACAAATGTCCCTTCTTCCTAAGCCAGCCAGACGTCAATACTAGGCAGTAAAATGTCTCTGCCTCTAGCAGAGTGGAACGGAATGACGATTCTTGCTAGCCAGGCATGAAATCTGGACTAAATTAAAATCTAGCTTTCCATCTAGAGCACTACATCGTATTCCACTGGGATGGCCTGTAGCTCCAAATGAATTCTGGGCATTATGGCTGTCCCATCTTGCATGTTTCAGAGCTGGAAGGGTGGTACTGGCAGGGCATTCATATTCTAGTCCAGGGGTGGGCAAACTTTTTGACTCGAGGGCCACAATGGGTTCTTAAACTGGACCGGAGGGCCGGAACAAAAGCATGGATGGAGTGTTTGTGTGAACTAATATAAATTCAAAGTAAACATCATTACATAAAAGGGCACGGTCTTTTTTTTTTAGTTTTATTCATTTCAAATGGGCCAGATCCGGCCCTCGGGCCATAGTTTGCCCACGGCTGTTCTAGTCTCTGGGGACTGGCATTGCCCTCGCCACTCCCTGTTCACCTAAAGGTCAGGATACATGTGGGAAATGAAAAAGAAATACCAGGCCCTGGTATTTCTACGCACTTTTGGACTTCTCTTATGGCTTTGCTCTCCCACTGCCAGGTTAGGTTTCCCTGCTGTCTGGGTCTCTTTGCCCTGGCAGTGGCCATCTAGTCCCAATTCACCATCAATTTGGGTTGTGTTATCACACCTGTTTGGATTGGCATCCAAGAGAGACATTCCAAGAATTACTTGAAGACTTATTCTCTGCAATTTTATGACATTACAGTGTGCTCAGGGAGAAGATAGCTTTTGGAAAATACAAGGATTTTTTTTTTTTATTTGTGATATTACTCACTTGCCATATGGCTAGGGAAAAACATTGAAAAATCTGTGTCTTATTTTAACATTATCTGATTTATTCCAGGGGAAGATAAACAAAACAAATCCCCAACCTTCTCAGTACGCTTAAATTGAACGTCTGTAGTCCTAAATATCTCCTGTGGTTTTAAGTAAGGTTTACTATGCCGAGGACCTACCTAAAGCATAGATAGGGAAAGTGGGGAGAAAGTAGTATGACAAATGGTCCTGGTTTGCCTGAGATTAAAGGTTTTCTCAGGAAGTGGAGCTTCTGGCACTAAAACCTGGGAAAGTCCTGGGCAAATTAGGATGGTTGGTCACCATAGAGGAGGAGGTGAGAAGTAAAGGAGAAAAAGTTGTGGACATTATTAGAGAGCCACCCACAACCCATTCTATTCCTCATTCACTCACTGAGCCAGTGTCTTGGGAACATCTGCTATGAGCCCAAGCTCTGTGCTGGGCATGGGGACTACAGTGGTGACTAAACCTCACTGTGCAGAGAGGTTGTAGGTCTACTTGTCTAGTGGAATTTGAGAGGCTACAGCTGAGTAGGAACCTAAATATCTTGTAGTCAAAACTGCCCTGGCCTGGTTTATAGATAAGAACTCTAAGACTCAGAGATTTTGAATGACTGATACTCCTATAGTGAGTCAGACCCTCAGTTCTCCTAAGAGCTGCTCTACTCACTGCACCAAACTGTCTGCGCCCCGCCACCCCCCGCCCCCCCCCCCCGTCTCCCATCAGCAGCTGCTTGCATTTCAGACCATGCCAAAGTCCCTCATTGTATTCCATCTGTGCTTGCTCAGCATGTATATTTACATTCTACTGTATCTCAACTTCTAGGTGTCATATTGAATTACTACCTATTACTGAAATGAGAACAATAATTTACAGAGGAATGTTGACTTGGCATGATTAAAAAAAAAAAAAGCGGGAGGCGGGGAGGTCAGGGAGGGAGAATAGTTATATGGAAATATATTCATTGAATTTTGTGTGTATGCACTTAGATTAATCCTGTATATTTTCATCCCTCAAGACACGTGCCACTTTTCACTTTGTATTATAACCATTTATAGGCACATGCTAGATCTTCTTGAGAGAAGAGTCTTATCCTGTCCATAATTTCACTATAATCTCAGCCCTTTCCGTGTTGTGTCTTAAACATAGTAGCTTCTCCACAAATGGTTGCCAGGAAATAAATACATGGATGGAAACCTATTTTCTCAGTCAGTCAGTTCGGGCAACAGCTCTCCTTAACTCAAGGACAACTGGTTTGACCTTGTCATGATTTGAAGCAGCCTCATAAAAAAAGTCATTTAGTAACTAAATACCTGCATGTTTTGGCTTTTTAAAATGGATTTACTCCCACAGGTCTATCTATCTTTTTCCATTTAAGATAGCTATTACTGATATGGACCGAAATCTAATATCACAGAAAATAAGAGAAGAGCTAGAGGAAACTTATTTGGAAGCTGATGTGCCAAGTAAACTTATATTCCCTGCATCTAATACAATGCCTAGGAAATTCTATGTCTTTAAGAAATTCTAATTGGATGAATAACCTGGTAAGCCAGGTAAATGTCACTAATGTATGGGATCCATAAAAGGAGGAAGACGCTTTCAGCAACTCAGAGGCTACACAGGTGTTTAATTTAATCAAAGGGAAATTAATTTCAAAATGTTAGTAACACAGGATTTGTGGATATGGCCAATTCCTTTTGAAATTAAAATCAGGGTAGGAATAACTTTCCTCATCTCTAGTGAAAAAACGATTGACCCAATCATGTATTTAGATCCTAAGTAACTTTCTGGATTGTTTTCATTCATTATTGCTCCACCTTGGTGTAATATCAGTTCATCAATTCTTATAAAATTCAAATTTGTTTGCAAAGCATATTTCAAATCAGCAAGTTATTCTAAATATTAATCTGATTAGAGAACTTATTTCTAGACAACCTGGGTTTCAGTGCATTTATTACTCTCTGGATCTCAAGCTCACCTTGTAACAAGTGCTACTTGAGTTCATGATTTCCCTTCTCAGCAGGGACCACAAGTCCTCCTGTCAGCTGTACTTCAGACCGCTCTCAAGGAGTTGTCTCTCCATTTTCTTCACCCTACATCCTCTTTACTCAGACAGAGGGCTTAAAGATTGAACTCTCCACTGTGTGTCCCTCTGCCTTCGCAGAACTTTCCCCATTTAACTCATCCTGATTCCAACGTTTCTTATAATATCTCTTTTATTTTTTTCAAGTGAAATATCATATGAAAAGTGAGATAGCTCTTGAGACATAGTTAGAATTGAACATATGCTAATTATTATTATTACAAATATTTGGCCCTGTTAGGAGCTAGCAGGTTAGTAGGTAGAGCTGGTCTTCACTTGGCCACATGTTTTTGACTTAGGCATGCTTCTACCACACTTAAAATTAATGAACCCTGTCAAAAGACTTGACAAAATTTCCATGTAATTGTACTGCCAATGAACTTATTTTCTTTAGTCCTTGAAATTATATAAGTTAAATTTTTAATGGAGTACCTTACAAAGTTTTATTTCTAAATAAATTCTTATTTTGAAGAATGAATGTTTATTCTTAGGTATAAGTAAACTTTCATATCCATTGACTAGTGAGAACACTTGGTTGTAGTGTTTTATTAATATCCCATAGAAACTGAGTGAATTATTTCAATCAGAGATGCATGTATTTCAGCTACCCAAATTATTCTAAAGTGATTCCCTAGACATAATGTTTATCTCTATGCTTTCTAAATGCCTTTACATTTAAAAATTTGAAGGGTTATTCAGAAATAATTTGAGAGTTTTATCACTTTCTTCCTCAAACATTTCCATTGTATCTCACTGTTGTAAGAGCCATTATCAGTGGTTTAGTTTAAAGTTATAAATGCTATAGTGGTTATATAACATTTCAGTCATGAAATACATTTAAAAAAATGGGTGAGAGAAGGCAAGTATTCTGGAGTATAATATTTTAAAGTTTAGAGTACAATACAAGGTCTCACTCCAAACAACTAGCCCAGAACAAGTGCTTTTTTGAGGGTGAAGACTATCACCAGAAGCTGTATCTATGTAAGATGGAGAAATAAGCATGTTTTATAAAACACTTACATGCATTGATTTTTATTTCCAAGTTGCATATAACTTTTTAGTGCTGTGGAACAATATGAAACACATTGTTCAGGGTTAGGAAGATTATTTTTGTAATTACATACCCTAAATTTGGACCCCATTCTGTTGCTTACAGATGTGGGCCTTAGGGCAAGTAATTTAGCCTCTCTGAGCTCTATTTTCTAGAATACAATTGTCTCCGAAAATTGTTATAAGGACTAAAATAGATTACTTATTAGGCTAGGTCCTTAAAAATTATTATTTTTAAATATGTTTTTATTGATTTTAGAGAGAGAGGGAGAGAGAGAGGGAGAGAGAAATAGAAACATTGATGAGAGAGAAACGTATATCAGCTGCCTCCTGCACACTTTTACAAGTCCACAGCCCCAGTATAGCCCTGACTGGGGATTGAACCCATGACCTCTTGGTGCATGTGATGACAGTTAACCAACTGAGCCACACCGGCTGGGCAGTCCTTAAAAATTATATCTACATTTATTAAAGGATATGAAAACAATATATGGTGAAGTGGTGATCATATTGTCAATATTTCTAGTTCTTGAATTGCTCTACTCAATCCTGTTAAATTTTTGATATTACATGACAGATTGCTTTTATGTGCTGATAACAGTCTTATAAAAACCTTATTTCAGCTCTATCATCCTGATTTCATTATGATCATGGCTCTAAATCATTTCCCCCACATCTCTGTTTTGTTTCTTTTGTATATTTTTAGATAATTTCCATCTCAACATTATATGAACCGCGTTGCTGAAATCTAATTAGCAGATACCCTGCTCCAGCAGCATGCGCCTTTATCTCATTACTCCTCCCCAGCAAGCCATATGTCTGCTTCCAACATCAATTTTTCTATGTGATTATTGCAGCAAAGAATGTATTTGGTTTTGCAACAACTATTTTACCGTCTTGCAAAGCATTTCTGTTCTTAAGTTTCCCAAGGTAGATATGCTGGGCCTGTCTTTCTCAACCCCATGTTGCATGGTCCAAAGTAATACAGTTTCTTTTTCTATCTTATGTGCTGATTATTTTTTAGTTCACTGATATTAAAAGCTATCATATTGTTATTGTTGGTTTCATTTGTTTATATTCTCTAGGTCTTTTTTAATTTACAGAAAGAATTATATTAACATCGTGATGAAATTTGTGTCCAAAGGTTGTGATGTGTCTTGATATAATGGGGCAAAGTCAAAAAAAGGAAACAGAAAAGAGAAAGGAGTGAGTTGAAAACAATGACCAGACTTGGATTGTTTCTTAAGTTGGATATTATCCAGTTTGAGCACCTAACTTTAGTAAAAGTCCTTCAATTATTTTCACATACATGGGATATTAGTTGTAGCTTTTCATAGGTGCCCTTTATCAAATTGATTTTCCCAGTTGACATAGAATATTAATCATAAATAGGCATTCAATTTTGTCAAGTGCTTTTTTTCTTTATCTGTTGGGATCCTAACATGGTTTTCTCCTTTAATCTGTTATTATGGTGAATTACAATGACTTGAATGTTAAACAAACCTTGAATTTCTGAAACAAACACCACTTGTTTATGATGTATTATCCTTTTTATAAAAAGCTGTGTTTCATGTTTTGGCTTCAGTTCTCCTTGGCCCCACTTATTCTCTTTGCAATTTTGGCTTTCCTAACATCTATTCACATGTGGAATCACACAGACATGGTGCATCATTTTCTTTGTTTTTTTGTTACTTCAGTGCTGTGTTCCATTGAATTTCTCCTTAAACTCAGGTCTTAGTCATTAATCCTTGAACTTGTCCAAACAATGAAAACCAGATCCTCTCCTGACACTTTCTGAATTCCCTGCTTCAGTCCAACTTCTGTCTTCATTAAGACATTCCTTGTAGCTGGCCCAGCCCCAGTTGCAGATTTTGGTGTTCAGGATACTCCTTACAGCTGGCCCAGTTTTCTGTTCTGTTGCTTCCTCTTGCATATTATTGAACATAATCAATATACTATCCCTGAATTTGTTTTTGTACAATATGATATAAAGAAGTCATCAGATGTAATATTGCATAATATATGTTAGTCTTAAAATTTCCTTTCTTAGTATTCTCCTCCACAGAAGGAATCCAATGCTTATACTTTTGGATAATAACTTCAGCTGCACAAAAGTTTTAAAATATTTACATTTGATATCTGAATCATGTTTATATCAGTGTTTTACAAGTTTTTTTCTATCTTACCTGAGACATACTGCATATATACAAATATATTTACCATTATTACTATGCAATGATGTACTCTAAGTTTTCTAGCCAGTTCTGTTTTATCCGATTCTAGTTATCTATAATAATAAAAGCATAATATGCTAATTAGACTGGGTAGCCAAACGACCTTCCAGATGTCCTTCTGGACATCCTTCTGGACGAAGCCACGGTGGTGGGGGCCAAGGCAGAGGTGGTTAGGGGTGATCAGGCAGGCAAGCAAGCAGTTAGGGGTGATCAGGCAGGCAGGCAAGCTGTTAGGAGCAATCAGGCTGGCAGGCAGGATCAGTCCTAAACCTGCAGTCAGACATTCCCCAAAGGGTCCCAGATTGTGAGAAGGTGCAGGCCAGGCTGAGGGACTGCCCCCCCCGCCCACACACCCATGCACGAATCCGTGCACCAAGCCTCTAGTTTAAAAATAATGTTTGTTGCTACTCACTAATCGGTCATGGATTTTATGTTTTTATTAAACATGTTAGATTACTGGGCTGCATAAAAATGTGGCATTCCTGAAATTTATTTTAAGAGCAGTTGCTGACTTCATTAACTTTTAGTCACAATAATCTTCAGTGAGGGACGTAACAACAACAACAACAGAGTGTAGAAAAATATATTGTACGTTATAGATTTTTTTATTGATTGCTTTCCCACTGACTCAGTATTTAGTGTCCCTCTCCCTCTCATGGAACGTAATACTCAGTCCTTTTCAGGTATTCCCTTATGTTAAAAAATTAAAACTCCCAGTGAACCAATTTGAAATGTAGCCATTAAAAGTCAAAGAAAAGGGAGATATTTTAAAGAGGACAAGAGGAGGTATTTCTGTCAAAATGGCAATGATTTTCATTAGTTGGTTCCTTTTCATGATTTTGAACAATGCAGGGTAGAATTTTCCCGAGTGGTATTCTTCAAAGCGGTAAAAGTTAACACTGCCAAAAAGAATTTCATGATGATGAAGTTCAGGTTGTTCAAGGGACATGACAAAGAGCAGCAAGTGGCAAAATTAGTCTAGGCTTAAACAAAAAAATATGTCACCTTAGTTGAATGAGTGCTATGGGAGAGAGCTAATGGTACAACTGTTCATGTGGGCATTCATTTCAGCAAAGAGGTTAACTAGACTAAAGCTCGACAAAGACCGAGAAAAGATCCTTGAATGTAAAGCCAGATCTCACCAAGTAGAAAAGGAAAAGGGCAAATACAAGGAAGAAGCAATTGAGAAGATGCAAGATTTAGGTAATCTTATATACAACTTTTATTGAAAACTTAAAATGAAGCCCTAGCCAGTTTGGCTCAGTGGATAGAGGATCAACCTTCGGACCAAAGGGCCCCGGGTTGGAATCCAGTCAAGGACACATACCTGGGTTGCAGGCTTCTCCAGGGCCCAGGCCCTGGCCGGGCTCCTGCAGGAGGTAACCAATGGATGTGTTTCTCTCACATGAATATTTCTCTCTGTCTTTCCCTCTCTTTCATTCTCTCTAAAAATCAATGGAAGAATATCCTCGGGTGAGGATTTAAAAAAAACACAAAAAACAAATAAATAAAACTTAAAATGAAAAAAAAATATGTTTCATGATTTTAGAAAATTCAATTTTAAACAAAGTTACATTTCTAATTAAAGCACTTCTCCATGTCTGTAATATGCTAACACGTCTTCTGAATCTCTGGATTAGTCTGTCATGGAATACCATCTTCCAAATACAAGTGTAGAAACTGTTTTGAAAGAGGATACACTGAGCTAGGAGTTGGGAGACTACAATTCTCATCCCAGCTCCATGTGCCCCATAGGCAGAACATCTGATCTTTCAATGTTTTCATCTGTAAGGTTAAGAAAACAGAACAATAAAGAAGATGTGTTACATATCCACAATGGAATACTCCTCAGCCATAAGAAAGGATGAAATAGCATAATTTGCAGCAACATGAATGGACCTTGAGAACATTATACTAAGTGACATAAGTCAGTCAGAAAAAGCTAAGAACTATATGATTTTACTCATCTGTGGGATATAAAACTGAAACTCCCGAACACAAACAATGTGATGATTGCCAGAGGGAAGAGGGTGAGGGGGAAAAGGGGCTCTAATATATGGTGACAGGAGAAGATTTGACATTGGGTGGTGGGCACATGGTGCAATATACAGATCTTGTAATATAGAAACCCACACCTGAAACCCATATGTTCATGTTGACCAATGTCACCCCAATAAATTAAATAAAAAAGAAAAATAGGATAAATAATCATGAAAATCTCTCATACTTTTATTAATCTAAGATAAGAAGAAATTGAGAAATTCCCAAAGAGATTTAGAGTGTTGCTGATGAGCTGGGGGACAGGGCTTTACTTTTAATACTGCCTCATGAGCCATGGCTCCTCCGCACCCTCAGCCTTTTTACTCAACACACAATCACAACTCTGTTCTCTTTGTAATGAAAACTTTGTATATGGCTTAATTTTCATTTCAAACTCAATGAAACCTTCTACTTATAGTGGTTTGGGGTCAGAGCCACAGACACCTAATTTACAGGCACCCAGCCCCAGTTACAAACTTCAACAGGCTAAAAATATACCCATCCAAGATTTGCAGTTATTTCCATTTTCTTGGCCAGACCCTGAGACTTCAATATCTAAAATTCAAACTAGGAATTTCAAGGGGAAGATTAGTAATCATTAATGAGATTTTTATATATTCTAAGTTACAATAAAAGAATAAACTAGTAATTGGAGGAGGAATAGTAAATTCTAGAGGGACTAT
Organism: Myotis nattereri; assembly: GCF_964212035.1. Classification (NCBI taxonomy): domain Eukaryota; kingdom Metazoa; phylum Chordata; class Mammalia; order Chiroptera; family Vespertilionidae; genus Myotis; species Myotis nattereri. The sequence continues at coordinate 63,245,765 of NC_138085.1, forward strand.
TTAACTATTTTGGTTAAGTCCTAGAAATTATTCTAGGATCAGTTATTTTTATTAACTAAAAATCATAGCTACTCTGAATAGTAAACAAATTAAGTACAAATGAATTCTCTTGAATCCATAGGAAGATAGAAAAGAGTAAAAGCTTGAATTATGTACTTAAGTTTAAGGTTTGAAATTGCTTTCCCATTCCCTTTTCATAAATATTGTGGAATAGTTTCATAATGGTATTTGTAAATATTATTTTAATAAAGATCTAATAAGTCGTACAATGAAATTCTGGAACAGATGTCATTTTAGGACAAGAACTTGAGAACATTTAATTTAAGAAACTGTCTCATTTTTCCAGAGCATATTTCCAAGATATCTATCCTGCTTGGCTTTAAATCCCTAACATTTATGTTCTGTCTCATTGGTCTCCCTTTGAATAGAATTATTTAGTTAGACAATTTATATTGATGTTTTAAAAAAGTGTTAAATTTTATGACTTAGTGAAATCTTCTTTCCTTCTACCTTTCCTTTGCCTGCCTTATACTATTTGCTTATGTGTTTTTTTTAATGTTAGCTAAACTTTTTCGTTTTGAATACCTTTATATTTCAGAAAAGTTGCAAAAATAGTATAGAGAATTATCATGTATTCCATTCCTAGTCTCCCCGTATGGCTCCATTGTCATAGTTAATGAACTGATGCTGAAACATTATTCTTAACCTAATTCTGTACTTTAGTATTCAGATTTATTAGTTTTTACTTAATGGCCCTCCTCTTTTCTTCTCCCCTGTTTCTCCATCCTATCTAAGGTACCACATTATATCCATGGCTTCTTAGACTTTTTTTTCCTGTCACAATTTTTCGAACTGTCATTTTTATTTTTTAAAATTTATTGTTGACACTATTACACATGTCCCCCATTTTCCCTCCCTTTATCCCCCTCCACCCAGCCCCAGATCCCCCTCCCTCTGGCCATCACCGCACTGCTATCTGTATCAGTGGGCTATGCATACATGTTCTTTGGCTGATCTCTTCACCTTTTTTCATCCAGTCCTCTACCATCTCCCTCCCTTCTGACCTATGCCTGTTCCGTGTATCCATGCCCCTGATTATATTTTGTTCATCAGTTATTTTTTTATGACATTTACTCTATTGAGAAGTAAGGTCAAGGATTTTGTAGAATGCTCCTTCATTGAAAATTGTCTGATTTTTTTTATGATTAGTCTGGGGTCATGGTTTTTTGGAGGACGGTAACAGAAGTGGCATTTTCATCACGTCATATACAGGGCAAATAATATCAACATGACTTATCATTGCTGGCGTTAACCTTGATCACCTGGCTGAGGTAGTTTTAGTCAGCTTTCTCAACTATAACGTTACTCCCCTTTTCTCCTTTTCCATACTGTATTCTTTATAAGATGTCACGTTTTATCACTCACACTTAATGAGTGATGTTATATAATGGCTTTGAAAATAATATATAAAGATAACATAGTACAAAATGGGGTGATATACAGGTTTATATAGCCATTTATAGTTTACAAAGTGAATTTATTTACATATGACCTACTCACTAACCCTATGTGGCAGGCATGAAAGCAATTATAGTAGTAAATATATTTGATAAAGCATCAAGAAGGTGAAAAAAATGGATATTGTTTCTTTCAGAAAAATCTACTGAATGGCAGCTGGTTGGCTTCAGGCTTTCAGAATATTCCATTGCTTCTTGCTCTTATCCTGTATCTTTTCCAACTGTCACTTAGAAATCATCTTTGAACATCTCACCATCACCCCAAAACAGTGTTACAACTGAAATGCCATGTATTATCCATCTTTTCTCTCCACCACCTCAGCTCCTTTCCCCCACCCTTGTTAAAACAACTCTTTATCCAGACTTTCCTGATTCTGCCAAAAGAACTGCCCTTTGATCTGTTATGTAGGCTGGATTCTACGAAATCAACTTGAAGTAATTCTTTTATTTAATTATTCATACCCAATGGCCAACAATTATCTCCTTCAAAACAGCCTCTATTTCTATCCTTTTCTATTTGTTATGGAAGCTCAAGTGTTAGTGATGCTATATTCCCTCATACCTGGACTACTACAAAGTAGTTCCAATTGTTCTCTGTTTGCAATAATTCTTTCTTGCAGTTGTCTTAAATGCCAATTTTTATTGCCCCATTCCTGTGCTCAGAAGGTTTAGTAACTCTCTGAATTTTAGCACAACATCTCTACATGTCTTCTAAATTCAACGTAGCAGACACAACCCAACTCCTGTTACTATCTAACTACCATGGAGAAACTCTAATGAGGCTGAAACAATAGCCTTAAAAATAAGCCTATTGTTACTTGTTCCTGAATGCTCTCCTAATGTCTCCTCTTCCTCTATTTAGGCCATAAGCATCCTTCCAAGGGTCAGTTAAATTCTATCTTTCCATTAAAGTCCTTTTAATAAAATCCCAGGATCAGAGCAAGTAGAAGTCAATAGATGCTGGAGTAGAAATAAGCTCTCTTAATTATTTGTTGTCTTACAATGAGGCAAAGTTTCTGGTTTCTCATTCTTTTGAATTCCCCAAACCACGTAGAGTAATGATGGACATATACTAGATTGCACAATAAATGCTTCATGTTGATTGATGATGAAGTTTCTATTTCTCTTTAGGGAAGTGGCCACTGAAGCTTGGCTGCTTTCCTTTTTGCCTTTGTCTGCCAGCATTAAACATTAATTAGGCGATGTATTTCAATTTTCAAATATATCACTTCCTGAAAAAAATAAATCTTCCTAAAGTGTTTTCTCAAATTTTACCTACATTCTGCTGGCTATTTTCCAAAATTGAGACATTATTAGTTTTTTTTTTCTTTGTATCTTTTCATACAAAATGGATTTTTAAATTTTCTTTTAAAATGTAGACTCATACTGCCGAAGCCGGTTTGGCTCAGTGGATGGAGCGTCGGCCTGCGGACTGAAGGGTCCCAGGTTTGATTCCGGTCAAGGGCATGTACCTGGGTTGCGGGCACATCCCCAGTGGGAGATGTGCAGGAGGCAGCTGATCCATGTTTCTCTCTCATCGATGTTTCTGACTCTCTATCTCTCTCCCTTCCTCTCTGTAAAAAATCAATAAAATATATTAAAAAAAATAAATAAAATGTAGACTCATACAGTAATTATGGTTTTGTTGACAATATAAAAAACTCTCATAAGAAGGAGGAGTTGAATAGAGAACCAGTTTTTCTCTACCAAAAATGGGAAAAAAGTGATATTTGGAGAATTTATATTTGTTTTCTTACTGTGGAAAATTTAAAGAATTATTTTTAAGGTCCTATTAGAAACAGTTCCAAGTGCATGCAGTAAAGGCCTCCCTAGTGAGCTGGAGTGGTTTCCAAATCAATGCCATCAAAATGAGATCTCACTTAGAAGCTTTAGAACAAAACCAAAATGCCCCTGCCTTGTACTTTCTGATGAGAATGATACAGAACAAATTAGAGAGTCCAAGTGGCTCTGGAGGGTTGTTTGCTAACCATTAAAGCAACTCAGGATACTGAACTGAAGGAAGCTATTATTTTTATCATCAAAGTTTGTTTCGGTGCAGGCTTTAAATGGAAGCATAATTGCTTTAGAAAGTGCTTGGGGATGGTCCTGAGTGGGCACAGGAGGCCTGGAACAGTAAATTAATTCAATCAGCAAAAGGAGAGGTACCCAGCCCATATACTCTGTAGGGATTGTCCATTCATTCACTAACTATATATTTATATATATTCGCTTCAACAAAGCTGAAAACCAAAATATCCACTTAGGTTTCCAAAGGTTGGTATAACTTTATAAAAGGCAACGGAAAGGGGACGTTTTGTATATCTTTTAATCGCTGTAGAGAATGAACTTCCTTGGAGGCAATTCATTTTCATTGTATCATCACCCTGAAATCAGTGTTGTTTTCAGAAATGTGTATTTTGCTGAAAAGTTGTAATAAATCTCCCTCTCTCACACCAATTATTCTTTTACAAGACGAATAAAGCCATGCTTATTATAGTCAGACATGTTTTCTACCTTTGCAAAAGTGAAATTCTAAAAGAGGCAAAAGTAGTTAAAGGTGTAGATACAACCACATACAAAAACCACCATGCAAACTCAGTTTCTCTATCTCCCTCTCTCCCTATCCTATTCTCTTTCCATCCATTATGATGATTTCTTTAAAGACTTTTTGCCTTCCTGCGTGGGAACTGGCCAAACTGAATTAAAGACGCAGGCTTTGTTCACTGTTTACCTGAAGCCTGTCAGGAGGTGCATGGAACCTGCCTGAGCAAGGGAAAGGACTCAGCGGTTTTCCTATCTCTTGGGGGATGTGTGTGTGTGTGTGTGGGGGGGGGGGGTTGGTTCCCTAGGTTGCCAGCGTTACAGATCAGTAGAGCAGATTAGGCATTTTTGAGAATTCAAACTTCAAGAATTGCTCTTTCAACTAAGCAGACCCATTTTTGTTGTTGTTGTTGAAAATTTGTACTTTATAAGGAAGTGAAAGATTATTTTAAACTTTTATTTCATTGAAAATTTCTATTTCTCTCTTTTAAGGAAATAAAAATAACAAAATGGTATGATACATTCTTATAAGTAACCTTTTAAAGGTCATAGTGTGATACATGATTACTAAAGATTCTGGATAAAGTATACCAAATTTGCAATGTAAAAAAAATATGAAAATGAAACACTAACTAAACAGAATTACAGAGCATATCAGTCCTAACTAATCTGAATAAGTAACTTTTATTATATATTGAAAAATGCTTTCACATGTGTTATATCAATTATATCAGTAAATTCTTTCAAAATTTTTAATTTATCACATGCAATTGAGCTAAGTTAATAGAGAGCTAACCATCCTATATAATAAAAGCATAGTATACAAATTGTTTCCTTGACCAGGAGTTCATCCAGGAGTTCGACCAGGGGGTGGGACTGCCTGGCGGAAGGGAGGGAGGCCCTGGTCTGTAGTGGCAGCAGGCAACCAGGGTAAGGGAGGGAGGCCCTGGCCCCAGCCGGAAACCACTAGGGATCCTACCAGTGCAGGAATTTCGTGTATTGGGCCTCTAGTTTAAAAATAAAAGGAAGTTGGAGAAGTGAGATATTGTTCCCTACTTCTGAAACATGGGGAAAATTAGTTTTCCTTCTTGCTTTCTTGATTTAATTCCTGAAATCTTATGTCTACGAACAAAGGGAAATTATTATTTTTCAAGGTAAAAATGATTGTCTCTGTAGAAAAATTCTACCTTATATAAAAAAAAAAGCTAGTAGAAGCAATTGAGATTTTCAGTGTATTACAATACTAATTCAACAAATAAAAACTCAATTATATTTCTATATGTTTGCAACAAACAATTTTAAATCTAAAAATATTAAAAATGTCAAAAATAAGAAATACTAGAGATACATTTTATGGAAGATGTATAATACATATGTAATACAGAAGCTATACAATAAAGACATTCATAAAATGCTGCTGACAGAATTGCAAAGAGCTAAAGTAATAAAGAGATATACTACATTCAAAGGCATCATAATTATACTTTTACTAGAGGCCCAGTGCACAAAATTTGTGCACTGGTAGGGTCCCTAGTGGCTGGTGGCTGGCAGCTGGCGGCCAGGGCCTCCCTCCCTTCCTCCAGGGGGCCCTGCCCCCTGGTCAAACTCTCAGATGAACTTCCAGGCAAGGGGACAATTTGCTTACTATGCTTTTATTATATAGGATAATCATTTAAAATCTAAATAATGAAAATTATAAAAACAATTTTTACTTGATGGGAAATACAAAAACGGAAGATAGTTCGGGTTTGGCCCCTGTATCATAATTTGTTGACCGCTGCTGTACAGATCATAACCAATCAGCATATGCACAATAATTCAAGGCTGCTGTCTTTACCTAATTAGTATATAGTAGTAAAATGAACAACTGACAGAAAAAAATTAAGATATAGTTTAATATCTTAAACATCTACTTTTAAGTATAAGTAACTTAGGCTGAAATTCTCTTCTTAAGCTTTTTATGCTTAATCTGTCAGTGGAAGTGTAAGAGTGCATTTATTATTGTAAATAAACAGATTAATAATGATAAAAGTGATTAATTTTATGTACAAAAACAATTACTAGGAGTTTTACATGATCACTCAGTTAAAGATTGATAGCTAGATAACATTTCAAAGCACACATATCTTTTGAATCAAAAAATACTGATAACATAAAATTCAAAGCACAATACTAGAGATCATATTATGTCTTAATTCTAATTTTACAGAATTGTCTGGTGTTTTATAACTAATAATATTAAAAATATCTGCATAAACTATTCTTAATTTTTATCATTCTTTTTCAATTATACCATGAGTCTTTTGAGAAGAAAACTATTATTTTTGTAAGTTTTCCATCATTTAAAGATGAATTAGAAGCATGGTCTAGCTCAAAATTTCATAAAGAGAAAATTTCAATGAAAAATGTCATGCTTAGTCATCTTTGATCCAAAAATAAGAAAGATTTTAAAGAGTGAAGAAAAAATGAAGTATTCAAAACAATTTTGTTTTCATCAATCAAATTTGAAAACAACAGATGTTATAAGAATGCTTTAAAGAGATTATTTCTTGTAGTTTTACATGTATAGTGGCTAAAATTTACTTTTTTATTTTTGGTTAATCCTCACTCGATATTTTTCCTTTGATTTTTTTAGAAACAGTGGAAGGGAATGGGGGAGACAGAGAGAGAGAAGCATTGTTGGGCGAGAGACGCATCAATTGGTTACCTCCCGCAAACCCCAGACCAGCGCTGGAGATGAATGCCACCAAGGTATGTGCCCTTGCCCAGAATCGAACCCAGTACCCTTCAGTCCACGGACTGATGTTCTATCTACTGAGCAAAACCGGCCAGGGCAATAGTGGCTAAAATTTAAATGTAACATGTTGAAATGATTATTATACCTCCCAATAATTTTAACTAAACATGAAGAATTTTTTTAGTCTGTTCATGGTATGGATTCTAGAAGCTCCATATGGAATCTTATTATTGACAAACTTCTTTCTGAATTATAGTCTGCTATAAACTTGAAGATTTGTGATATTAGTAATTTAAGTATTACTATTTCTTGTACATTCCACATTTGAACATGTCAAAACAATAGGAAATTATGTTTAAATCTGACAGATCAGTGGGTAATGATGAGTTCAATCTTGCTTCTACTTGACTGGCTTGCTGAGAGATTTCTTGGTCTCAAACAGCTAACAACATAGTGAGTTTAACTGAGGAAATAATTCTAGAAGGGAAAAAAAGAAAAGTGTCATGCAATTTTACTGACGATTGAACAAACATGATGGAGATTATGAATGATTTGGGCATTACAAACATATGATGTTTTATTTCCATCCTACAAGTGGAAATAAAATGTTCTGAAAGTAATGACAGCACCATGTAATATAATGAAATTGCAGTCCACCCACCAGAATGACTTTGGGCCCCTTTTATCACTGTTCTTCAGCCAGGAACAAACTACATGGCATACAAAAGATTTTGGATCGGATTTTTTTCACATGTTTATGTAAGATGTTTATTAATACAAATTAAACATATGCTTGGACCAAACAAGTTCTTAATTAGTAATGCACTTTGCAGATAACAATATTGGCATAATAGGACTTACAAGAAATATTCCTTTACAGAGAAAATTGAGCATTTCAAAAGCCAATGAGGATGTAACCAAATTCAAATACTTTCAGAGAGGAAATATACTTAGATGATATTGCTGAAATATCCTCCCATTATTCTACTCCAGGGTCGATGTTGAAACTATGGTGAGAGTAAGGAGAGCAGAAAAGCAAATAGCAATTGAGAGATGATTATGTTATCTTGAAAGCCATTTGCTTTGCTCCACTGTCACATTCTGAGACAAAATAAAAAGAACTTGTTTGTTTCTCAAGGGATTTTTGTGTAATAGCAGGTGTGTGAACAAATGTTAGGGAAAACATACTATAAGGAAGGGAGACAATTTTAAGTTTCCTTGGATAATAATTACAATGTATTATCAAGCCTCAATTTTTAAGATTTTGAGAGTATAATTGTGTTATTATGATCAACAAAATCTTTAAGTATAGGAATTGAAGAGGAGATAATAGCTTAGATATTTGTACAATAGGGAGGAAGAAAAACAACTTTAGGACCATATTTATTTATTTAGACTTTTTTTTTCCTGTAAGGAAGAATGATCTCTTCTCCCACGTTAATTTACTCATTCAGTTATTTATTTATATGAGCTGAATTGATGGGTATTTCTTTCCTATTTTGGATTATAATTCAGTACTATCACTCATTGTTTTATCACTTAAGGTGTTCTAACTTTTACTATTGGGAGTTATCTCATGCTAGCACTGTGCATCTTCTCTTTCTCTCTGTTTCTCTTCCTTGTACCCATTCATAAAGGCATTTATGAGTACTAGAGGCTACATGGCAAATTATTTGAGTGTATAGACATAGATGACCATATCTGCAAATAGAGATTAGTTTTATTTCCTCTTTTTTATTTAAATGCCATTGGTTACTTTACCTGGCTTTGTAGTTGTAGCTGATTATGATGTTGAATAAATGATGACAGAGGCATGTTGCCTTGTTTTCAAAACTAATAGGAAAGCATTCAGTGTTTCAACATTACATATGATTTGTAGATGTCCTTTATCAAGTTAAGGAATATCCCTTCTATTCCTAGTTTTAAGACAGCTTTTATCATAAATAGATGTTAAATTTTTCTTTTGAGATGATCATATGTATTTTCTCCTTTAGTCTATCAATGTAGTGAATTATATCAATTAATTTTTAAATGCTGCACCAGCCTTACAATGCTGGAATAAATTACACTTGATTGTGACATATTGCCTTTGTATATATTGCTGGATCCAATTTATCGATGTATTGTTGAGGATTTTTTGTGTCTATACTTGTGAAACATATTAGTCTGTGATTTTATTTTCTAATATATTTTAGAGTAAAGGTGTTCTCATAAAATTAGTTGAAAAGATTCTTTGCTTTTGTATTTTATGGAATAGATTTTATAGAAATGATACTTCTTTCTTAAATGTTTGATAGAATTAATCAGTGAAATCATGTTGGCCTAGAGTTTTGATTGTGTGTATGTGTTTTGTTTGGAAACATTTAAACTTTGAGTTCAATTTCTTCAGAGCCCTGAAAGAAAAAGAAAGAGAACAGAGGTGAAAAATACTGGAAGGAATAACGGATAAAAACTTCTCAAATTTTTGCAAGAGATATGTCTATTCAAGAGGTCGAGTAAACCTCAAACCTGGTAAACTCAAAGAAATCCATATGCAAACATAATGTAATTAAACCTCTGATTAAAAAAGACCAAAAAAAAAATCTTGAAGAAGCCTGAGATAAAAGATGCCTTACATACAGAGGAAAAACCATTTAAGTGACAGAGGATTTCTCATCAGAAACATGGAGATGAGAAGGAACTGACAGAATGTTTTCAAGTGCTGAAATAAAGGAACTGGCAAAGCAGAATCCTCTACCCAAAAAAAATATCATTAGAAATAAAGGAAAATCAAGGCACTAGCAGGTGAAGGAAAATTTAGAGAATTTGTTGCCAGCAAACTTACCTACCCCCCCCCCAAACAAACAAACAAATAAACAAAAAACAAAACAAATAAATAAACAAAGACCTGAAAGCTTTCTAAACAGAAAGGGAACTATAAAAGAAGAAAGCTTGGTATGTGAAGAAGAACATAGTAGGCAATATTTGAAGGATTTTTGGGCAAAACACGGCACATGATGTATGGGATCTTTCTGTACTGTGTCTTACAGCTACATGCCAATCTATAATGATCTAGAAATAAATGGTTTCCTTTCATTGAGAGTTTTTAAGCAAGGTCTGACTCACAATTTATCAGTTATTCAAAAGAAAGGATTCTTAGATTTTTCTATCTCATTTATTGCTATTTTTTATTTTATGCAAATGTTAGTTTTATAACTCTATATGAAAATAAGCATGACATTAATCACGGCCTAATGAGCAACCCAATTTAAAAAAAACATGCTGAATAAAAATATACTTAGTAGCTTGAACACACCCAAATTTCCATATGAAGTAGGCTTATTTAAATATCACCGCAAAGATGTGCTCTTTACAAGCTAAACATGTCCACAAGGTTGCTGTGGTTTAATTTATTCCCTTGATTTTGAGGCACATTAATGCCTATGTGAAATATGCCAAAGTTCAATAGAAATGAATCTCATTAATATTTAAATACAACAATTAATTTATGTTATTATTTATTGGCCAATTATATTAGAAATTATAGTGTTTAACAGAGGACAATCATGTTTCCAAGAACTATAATTTTGCCTGCACTGGGTAGGAAACAGATACAATCAGTGCTCATAGCAATAGTATCCGCTGGGTTTCCCCATCCTCGTCTAAATATATCTCATTTTATAAATAAGTAATGTAGGGCTAAGCTACACTATCTCAAATTTTGAATTAGGGTTCAGTGATTTAGAGAGTTTTAATTTTTTCTCACTGTTTTTTTTACCTGTCCCCTTATCTGAGATTATATATACAATAACCTGAGTTCCTTAAAAGATCTAGATTTTGTTTAAATATTTTTCATAATGAATTTACAAAATATATTGCACTTTTTACTTTGAGGACTATATGGGAACATAGTTATGTGAATTCTTATTCACCACAAAACAAATCTCATAATCTTTAAACATAACACTGCACTCTATTTTGATAAAAATTAAATAACAATGACTTCTCAATTGTGTCTCAATCTGTAGGAATTCTAATCACTTTTTAATATCCCATGCATATATTCTTCCAAGGATTCTTCCTTAATTTTTCTAGACAGAAATAACTTCTGCATCTGTTTAATTTCCATATATAATATTTAGATTTCCTTTACAGACTTTATCTCATTCTGTTGTTTAGTATGATTTTGAAACCAACCAGAAAATAGGACCCTTAATGATAAAAGAGCTATAATATTTGTGTTCTTTGCATTCACCAAGATCTTTGCATATCAGTTAATTTCATCAACAGTATTTTGGAATACAACTTGTCATTGTGTATAAAGGAGGATATTGAAGCTGGGGAGGTTAAGTAACTTGCATGAGATTTCATAGTTTAGGGGCTGTTAAAGCTGAGCTTTAAAGTTTGGTCAGCTTAACCTTTACAGTACTGCCTATCGATGTAGTTTTATTGTTTCATATCCTATGTAATAAAGAGGGAATATGCAAATTGACTGTCACTCTGCCACAAAGATGGCACCCACAGCGGAGGAAGGGGGTTTCTGTAACACAAGATGGTTGCACCCACAGCGGAGGCCGAGTTCCGGTAACAAGCCTTAACGAGCAATCAGCAGGGACCTGAGGCTGCACCACCCCTTGCCCCCATGGGGCTTGACAGGGGACCTCAGGCTGTGCCCCCCACACTGGCACCAGACTGGGGGACCTCAGACTGCAACCCCTGACCCAGCATTGGGCCAGGGGACTGACTGGGGCTGGATCTAGCACAATGCGGGGAGGGCAGCCGGGTCTGGGTCTTGCATGATTTTGAAGCACATGTGGGTGAGCAGGGACTTAACTCTGGGTCCCATGATGCACCCCAGACTCTGACAGGAGCAAGATTTTCATATACATTTTACTAATTTTCTTTCATCTTTGACACTTCTATTATAGAGAAAGGGCAAATAGCAATATTAAAATATTTTCTCTAATTAAACCTTTTTTAATGTGCATGAATTTCATGCACCAGGCCACTGGTTTTGTTATAATAGCATTAAAAACCAAGTGTATTTTATTTGCCATGTCCATATTTAATTGGGAGTTTGTGTGCATGACTTGGGAAAGAGAAAAATGGAGATAGGGAAGGAAAAGTTATTATCAGGCTCTTTTATATTTATTATCTCGTGTGAACATGGCATCAGATATAAGTAGGAACTTTGTCTTTCACTTCTCCCATCATCCAGAAATCAGTACATTTTTGTTGAATGGGTAAGTTGATGATATGATGTCCATGAGATAGCTACTACCATTCACATTTTGTAGCTGAGAAAACTAAGGTTTAAAGAAGTTAAATAATTTGCCTAAAAATCATACTGCTAGTAAGTGGCAGAAAGGAAATTTGACTCAGATTTATTTTATTAGAGCCCAACATTTTGCTGATTAACCATTAGATAGTAGCATTCTTCCCCAAGGCTCTATGGTTTTAGAGACTTCAGATGGACATCAATTTTACAACCAACGAGAAATAAAATGACATTTTAAATGCTGTCTTCCCTTCCCCATCAGTGTGAAACAGTGCTATTCCCAGTGCCCGATGAAACCAGTTGTTTTCTAGTTCACACAGGGATAAGGAGTTTCCACCAGATGGAAAGTAACTGCTTCACCAGGTACTCTGTTTTATGCCGCTGACATTTTTATCACTAGCCTTCCTTTATGGAGGAATGATTGTGGTGGTTCAAATTCTGGGACAAGCTCTTAATCTCTTTGCCATGGACTGGGGGGAAATGGTTCAAGGACAGGCACAGATCCTGGCTCATGCTTTGCGTAGTCCTGAGTCATGTGCCCCATCTCAGACCTACTGAACTGGAATCTGAAGATGTTCTGCGTCTGCATGAGCCTCTGAAAACTATTGGCATAGAGGACAGTTTTAAGTGCACTTTTGCATAAACATTAGGTAGAAGTTGCCAAAAGAAGTTTTTTGAATATTTTGTTTTTGGTATTTCACATTTGGGTACGATCTTTGAAGATGTACATTAAATAATCATATCTTCAAAGCGTGAATTCTGCTTTAAAATATAGAAGCATTACATATACAAAATTCTGATTCTCAAAATGATCCTGTTAGCATTTCTTTCATACATACGAGGTAATTTAGGCTTAGTGAGATTAAGAATTTGTTCTGAAACACAAATTAATAAATTGTATAGTCAGAACGTATTCTCTGCTTTCATGGGTCCATCTCTCCAATTATTTACTTTGGGATTTTTTTTCCTGTTTTCTCTCATTAAAAATGGGAGAGAGTCACCATAGTGGACATCCAATGTAAGTGTGTTTAGGAGGAAATCATAGATTTCACTTCATAGTGTGTCCTGTGAAATATTTATACAATTTTTATGTTTTGAAATGTACACAGTTGTGAATTCAGATAGTTAGGCAATCAGTAGAGGTGCTATAAACTCAGCATTTTAAAGTCAAATATTTACTCAGAGGGCAGAGAAAAATATGAGTTTAATTATGTTGCAAATGAACATCTTGCAACATATAAACAGCCCAGAGCACATTACATCACAATGCTCTAATAAAAAATAATTAAAACAAGGAAATAAACTGTCACAAGTACCAGAATGTACCCAATAAAAAGGAAATAAATGCGATTTCCCAGAGAGACATGTGCCGTCGTGAGCACTTGCAGGTTTTTTTCCTGAACGGTGAAGTCTATAAAGAAGATAAAAATTGAAGGAGAAATTGGTTCAGTTATCACAGTATTAAGGCCACTTGGTGACATCTCCCGTGTCTCAGTTTTAGAAAAACATTTTATGTCGTTTCTCATTCTGTGTATGAAGTGAAAATGAACATCTGTATGTCAAAGGATATCATTTATTTGTATGAAAAGCAGTTCCGAGGACAGTAAATGGGAATTTAAAAAATTCTTATCATTTATCACAAATATTCACACTGAAATCAGGGAGCATGTGGGAAAGACTCAAAAGCCAAAATTGTTATGTGTGTTCCCCAAATAGAAAATCCCAACATGATTCTATGGCGATTGTACATATTTTTAAGGGCACAATTGACAAACTGAATCTTACAGGTACTTTTTTTTTTAAATGTGGCATTCTTTTTTTAAAAATATATTTTATTGATTTTTCACAGAGAGGAAGGGAGAGGGATAGAGAGTTAGAAAGATCAATGAGAGAGGAACATCTATCAGCTGCCTCCTGCACACCTCCTACAGGGGATGTGCCTGCAACCAAGGTACATGCCCTTGGCCGGTATCGAACCTGGGACCTTTCAGTCCGCAGGCCGATGCTCTATCTACTGATCCAAACCGGGGCCTTACAGGTACATTTGAGGGTAAATCTAACTGAGTTAGAGCTGATATTCCCCACTAACTATAAACACTGTGGAATTTGGACACAACAGTGACAGAAATGCAATGAACACAGGTGACAATACCCAGGTGGGTGAATTATCAGAATTAACCTGTGCATGATGATAGTGATGCATTTTGGTTACTTTTTTCTATAAGTCATAGGTGATCCAGAGCACACAGCCAGGCTCGGAAATGTTTTTTGGAGGGTTGGTGGCAGTGGTGGATGGGCCAGATTATTTTCCTTGAGTATTACTCCTGTTGTCATTGAAGCCCTGAGACCTGAAAAGCAGCAGCATGGAGAAATAGAGTGGTGTGCAATAGCTTGCATCTCCCCCTTTTTGTTACAATGGCACGAGGTAAGAGTTTCAGATAAGAGGCATCCTGTATGCATGTGGGGTTGATTGGCAGCCCTAATCGCCAAAATAATAGAGATAACTTGGTGTTCATTCTGTTCCATAACATCTGTGAGGTTTACTCACATTACTATTAATTTTTCATACAAAGTCCTTGAAGTAGGTATTATTTTGGAGATAAGGATGGAATCCAGCCTATAGTGTCCAGTTGTAAATAGAATTGAGATTTCGGCTACAGGAAGGGTAGTGGATCTCAAAGTCTGATGACCTCTATATTACTTTATTTTTCTCTCATTTCTACATGAAGACGTGCAACTAGGAAAGTATTGTACATTGTGCCACTTTGTAGATTTTTTGCTCTGTCTTCTTTGACTTCCCAAATGGAGTTGGGAATGACTAGCCCAAATTAAGGTACAGACTGTAGACATAGAGGGGAACAAAGCAAATGAACTCACTCATGCAGACATTGAACTGAAAACCTTTGCGTGGTTCTTGCTCTGCTCCTCCCTGGTGCCTCATTTTGCAGGTTTCAAAGGCTGGCATGCTGGATGACTGCTCCCTTTTTCTCCCATTCAGCCATTCCCAGTGGATCTATTGCTGGACCATTAAGTATCAGTTAATCTGGTCACTTCTTTCCCCTCCATTTATAAAAATAAAACAGTGACATGAATCCCTTTCAGGATAATAAGGATAAATGTATTGGAAATTAAGAGCAAAATGTGTTCTCTATGAGAAAGTGTTTTGGGGGAAAATAGAACAGAGCTATTCCCTTAAATTTCTGCAGAAAAAGCATCTACATGGTGCAGATAATTTACATTTGTTGCTGCCCCAGAGCTTTGTTTTGAGTCTTACAGACATATTATTCACATAACCAAAAACCCCTGGTAAAGTCATATTTCTTAATTCTCTTTACCAGACAGGATGGAGCCTATAAAATTGGCACAGGTAATCTTTTTCTGTTCAGGTATGTCATCAATGGGTAAATAGGCTGTAATGACTCCTATCCCAGTCTGTCTGCTAGGTTAGTTCTTTTGGAGGCCTGATCTCTCTTCCATGCCTCTCCTAGATTCAGTGGTTGTCAGCATGCCTTGGCATTCCCTAGCTTGTAGCTGTGTTACTTTCATCATTGCCTCCATGGTCACATGACCTTCTCCTCTGTGTATCTCTATGTGTGTCCTCTCCTCTTCTTATAAGGGCACCAGTCATTGGATTTAGGACCGATCCTAAACCAGTACTACCTCATCTTAATTTAACTAACTAGAGGCCCAGTGCATGAAAATTCATGCACTGGGAGGGGGTCCCTCAGCCCGGCCTGCCCCCTCTCACAGTCCAGGAGCCCTCAGGGGTGGGAGGTGACCCGGCGATCAGGGGAAGGTGACAACCCATCACACCTCTGCTGCTGCCACTGACGGCAGCACAAGCCTCAGCCAGCCCTGGTTACCTGAGCCTCTGGCGGCCCTGGGCGGGTAGGCAGCTATCATCTGAAGCTTGCCTGTGCCTTGGGCCAGCGCTGGGCAGCTGGGAACTGCTATCCAAGGCTTGCCTGCACCTCGGGCTGGCCCTGGGGGGCTGAGGGGACTGAGCGCCAACATCTTGTGGCTGTGGGCGCCTCCATCTTTGAGGGCGGGGCAGTCAATTAGCATATAGCCTCTTTATTGGCTGTGGGTGCCGCCATCTTTGTGATGGCATGAGGGTCAATTAGCATATTTCCTCTTTATTAGATAGAAGAATTACACCTGCAAACGCCCTATTTCCAAATAGTCACATTCTGAAGTACCAAAGGGACCTGACTTTTGGGAAGGGGGGATACTCTTCAACCCACTACACCTCTCTCTTTTTCCCTTTTTATTTTGTTCAACTTGGAATGGAGGGAAGGAGTCAAGATGAAGTTTGAACTATCTATATTGAGCAATTCAAAGTTGTTCTGTGAAACTGGAATAAACCAGTTCTAGCTTCCTCAGTAAATAAAAGATTTACGAGAAAATGTCATGCTCTATAGGATTGGGTACTGAACTTAGAGTTATGCTTGAAATGTCTGCTTATATTAGACTAGATTTTCTCTTCTAGAATGCAAGATTTGCTTTATAATTTTTGGTTATGCTGTATCTGTGAGAGATGTGGTTTTAAATCTAAGAAAATATTTTTCTCTGCTGGGCATGCTTTCTAGTTCTTGATTTCTACTTAAGCAACATTGTCCTAAGCACAGAGTTTAGGAATGAGACAGAACATATAATCCAGTGAAAACACATGTTGTGTAACAAAAACTTTAAATCTATCTATGCGTGGCATCTGTAAAAACCAATTTTGTAATTGATCATCTGCTGCATTTGCTAACTTTCCATGCTTTTGTTTTGGTGCTAACATATTCTTTTGCATTTAGAAGTTTGGTGGCTCATGAAGTTAGCTAATTATAGTTACTAAGATTGCATAGCTCAGTCTACTTAGCAATTATTTGCTGAAAATGTTTTTAATTCCCTTTCATGACATTTTCAAATATAAGTTCTTTTTCATAACATTGCTTCATAATCTCTTATTAGGAATCCTAATCTCAAAATTTAATAACTAGACAGTTTCCTGATATTATAATGGCAGCTACTCTGGATATTTAGACATTATAACTCCAGCCCTAGCATTGCTTTATTCTTTAGACACTTACTAAGAGCTGAGAGCTCAATACTCAGATGCCATGAGGGGCATTGGGTAGCTTTCTTGCTGTTGACAAGGCAGGTAGCACAATCATGTCTGTTTCTAGTTTTAAAAGTGAGTTATTTCTCAGAAAAATAACGTGATTGCTATTAGTAGGAAATTTCCATATTTTTTTCTTAAAGAAAAATATTTGTGGGCAGAATAGGATACAATCATAATAATAGTTCTAATATTGTATTTAAGAAATAAAAAATATTTTAATTCAGTCATTTCAGTTCAATTATCAAGTCAAATTAGGAGGAAGAGAAGTCAAAAGTGTCATTTAAATTTGATGCTGTCAATCAACCTACTGTCAATCAACATAGAACAAAAGTACCATCAACAAAGATCCCTGCTGTTGTTACCCTTTTATAACTGCACCCCCTCTTCCTCCCACACCCAATCCCTAGTAACCACTAACCCAGTCTCTGTTTCTATAATTATGTCATGTCCAGAGTACTGTGTACATAGAATCATACAGTATGTAACATTTGCGATTTTTTTCTTAGCATAATTCTTTTAGGATTTATCCAAGTTGGTCTGTGTGTTAATAGTAATTTTTAAGTAAAATATCAAGTTATAAATTGTTATGTATAACTTAATTCCATTTTCTATCAAATATAGATTTTCTATCTAAAATATGTATTATAGAGCTAAATGATAATAGTACATAGGAGTAATGGCAGCACATAGAAGTGTTTGTATTCTTTTTATTGTACTTCTCATATTTGTGATTATGTATATGGCTTATACATAAAAATCATACATATAAAATGAGGAGAGCAAGGGGAGTTTCAGGGAGCTGTTTAGCTCCATGTGATTACTGAATACTTAACACAGGAGGCTTCATGATTTTCACTTCTAAGTAAAAAGAAAGTATATTAGTTCCTTTGAAGTGGAAAACATGTCTACGTTAATATAAGGAATATGTCACGTGAACCCTCCTTTAAGGGAAACTAAGCAGCCGTGCACACTGTGTGTAACAGAGATTTAGCGATGGGTGCAAAATGTTTCAAATGAACACGTTCTTCATCCAAGCCCCTATGCAACCCCAGAACAGACGTTAAATTATATATTGGTGCAGTCTTAACTTAGATATATCTTCTCTCAACTATTTCTTGTCTTTAGAACTGTACAGCAAAATGGGTGAATTTTATTGAATGATAATTTGCATAGTATACAATATATTATTTAACTAAAAATATATTTACTTAAAAAATCATGCAATAGGCAAAAACATGTTAATGCTTAATATACTAGCAATAATAAATCAAGCTATGAATTTTAGGATAGCTCTTCATATCAAAAACATCAAGAGAAAAACCCACAAAGATCTCTAGAACATCAAAATACCCTATTTTTTCATATATCTCTAAGAGAAAACTAGGAAAAAATCCTTTTACTAATGAATATTAAGTATGATCAAGTTAACTTGATTTGTCTGGGGAATCTCTGGATATCTTGACTAAATACAAATCAACCAACCAGGACACTAGATTATTTATTAGCTTACTTTAATTTACTTCCAAGCCACTCCTCATAATTTTTAACATAATACATGAAGAGACATTATTAAAACTTGATTTTGTAGTTTCCTCAGAAGTCATCTATAAGCACTTAACCAGCTCTGTCCTGATCTATATAACTGCAGATAACAAGCTATTTTTTTTTCATCTGAGAGTTGAAATCTCAGTGCCTGCTATACATAATGTTTTGTGTATATGGAGTAATTTTGTTTTATATCCTTTTGAAGAATCTGAAATTATTTTAATATTAGTGAGTCTTCCATCACATTAATATAGCTCTACATTTGATAAAATGGAAAAAAATACTCTAAAATTGCATATGAGGAAAGTAAGATTGAATTACACTGTGTTTATAAGTCCAAGATATTGCTGAAAGCTGGCATTTCTTAATTATAAAGAAAATATATTTATATTAAATTTATAGTAGTAATTTTAAAAACATGAAACTTTGACTTATATTTAACTATAGTCATTTTTAAAATATGAAGTTATCAACTATTTATAGTACTTCTATCTAACTGAATAGCTAATTGATAAATGTTAGTAATATTAATAAAATAAAAAAATTGCTTACATTTATTGGCTATGTACACACAAACACACTGTTACTGAAAGACATTATAGCAAAAAAATTTCTAAATCAGTATTATATGACCAAAGTATTACTTTTGTCAACAATAAGGCATTTTGATAACTTTGTGTTATTGTTTAACAAATAAATGAGGTAATCACATAAGAGCTTATAAAAAGTCTTTCTTAACTAGGTACAAATCTTAGTGTGTGTGTGTTTTTTTTTTTTTTTAAAAAAAAGGAGAAAGAAAGAGAAAATAAAACAAGACCATATGGCTCAACTTTCAGTATTATACTTCACAATAAGAATGATGTGATTATGTCAATGTGTGGGTGTGTGATCCAATTATCAGTAATTTAAAATATTCACTAATGCAAAAATGGTTATTAAACATTTACCTAATTCCCTTGATGTTGAAAAACTGTTATAATTACTTTTTCAAATATTGTTTTGAGTAAATGAAGTAGAAGTGTCTATTTGAAATGTAAAAACAATAATAAACAGTTCAAGAGATGTCCTTATTTGTGATTAGCTCCAGATAGGACAATTCTGAGTGTTTTAAGAAGTAGTCACAAGAATAGAAGGGGGGCGGGGGTGGACATGGGAGCTGGGATATTTATGGCCTGAGTATATTTAGGATGTAACTTTCATCAAGATCATATATCAAGTGACATAAGTATATAATTTATGATTAAAAACAATTCAATTTAGTCCTGACCAGTTTGGCTTAGTGGATAGAGCGTCAGCCTGCGGGCTGACGGGTCTCAGGTTCGATTCTGGTCAAGGGCATGTACCTTGGTTGGGGGCACATCCCCAGTAGGGAGTGTGCAGGAAGCAGCTGATCGATGTTTCTCTCTCATTGATGTTTCTAACTCTATCCCTCTCCCTTCCTCTCTGTAAAAAAATCAATAAAATATATTTTTAAAAAACCAATTTAGATAAGAAATGTCAAAAGTTGTCTGGGTCTCTTCTTGAATAGTTGGATCAAAGGTGAAAATTGGGCCGAAACCGGTTTGGCTCAGTGGATAGAGCGTCGGCCTGCGGACTCAAGGGTCCCGGGTTCGATTCTGGTCAAGGGCATGTACCTGAGTTGCGGGCACATCCCCAGTGGGAGATGTGCAGGAGGCAGCTGATCGATGTTTCTGACTCTCTGTCTCTCTCCCTTCCTCTCTGTAAAATATCAATAAAATATATTTAAAAAAAAAAAAAGGTGAAAATTGGATGCAGCCCTAGCCAGTTTGGCTCAGTGAATAGAGTGTCAACCTGTGGAACAAAGGGTCCTGGGTTCGATTCTGGTCAAGGGCACGTACCTTGGTTGCAGGCTCCTCCCTGGCCCAGGCTCTGGTCGGGCTTATGTAGGTGGGAGTCAACCAATCGATGTGTTTCTCTAACATTGATGTTTCTCTCTGTCTTTCTCTCTCTTCCACTCTCTCTAAAAATCAATGGAAAAGTATCTTCGGGTGAGGATTAACAACAACAAAAAATTGGATGGAGTTGGACATATTTTCTCCCCCCCTCCTAAGTGTTCAAACTATTACGTACTTAGAATCCAGAGTGGTACTTACTGGGGTGTTGAAAGAAGCTGAAGACTGGAGCCAACTGCTGCTGCAAGGGTGAAGTGCTTTTATTGACAGTATACTGACAATATAAAAACAATCGAACAGGAAGAAGGAAATTCCTTCTTTTCTCCTCCTACCTTTAATCTCCCCCTGCTGGTGCCAAGTATGGGTAGAACCTATTAAGATGGTTAATTGCCAAAAGAAAAATATAATTTATGGAGTCCCAACCAACTGATAAATATCTAACAAGTAGATTCTGGGAGAGAAGAGAAAACCAAAACTTGTATAACTTGCCTGTATTTATGGTGTAAATACTTTGTCCATAGTTGATTTCAAGGTATTCATGTGACCCAACAATATGAAGAAATTATTCAGATATAATGCAGATACAATTGATGTAAATGACCTCAAGGTAGAAAATAGTAAAATGTAGTAAAGTAATTAAGAGATGATGCATGTCAAGTATTCATTTCCTTTATATTTAGTATAATTTATTTAATATTAAGTTTACATAATGATTATTTAACAGCCAACTTTCAAACTTCCTCATAATTTAACAGTTGGCTCTTGTGTGCTGACATGTGTTGGCTCTAATACACCAGCCCAATAGCAACCCCAGAATAGAGAAGAGAAGATTAGACTTGGATCAGAGACAATAGCTTAAAAACAGATGCAACTCACCCCTTTACTTATTCAGCTTAATTACTCATTTGAACAACTTCTGTTCTATCTAACAAGAATCAACTACTCTTTATACAAACAACATGCACTCACCCTTGTTCCCCAAATTCCAACAGTCTCTGTCTCTGGGCAATAATAGTACCCCTCTTATTTAGTTACAGTTCTAATTGAATATGATAAACTAAAGAATAAATTGTAACATTAATAACTCCCAGAAATCCTTATCTACAATAATAAGAGGAAATAGGGAATAAAAATGGAATTAGTTAATGTATACAAATATGAATGTATGTAACAAACAAAAAATTATATACATAGCTGCTATAATCCTCTTTCTAAAAATGGCAATGAAGTTGTGGTTGATATTTTTTTGTCTCTTATTCCATCAGCTGTTCTATTTTCTCTCAGGTGAGCATTTTACATTATCGTGATTCTTTAACTAGAGATTTGGAATCTTGAACCTTTTTTCTCCCATTGATTTTCCATTAACTTTTACCATTTGCTATGGAAGTAATATCTCAAAGAATCCCCAGTGTTTCAGACAAAGGCACCGCATAGAAAAAAAACATTTTATCTTTGATAATCAGGAACAATTATACACATTATCCTAATCTTCACCTGTTGCTTCAGTGATGTAAAGAGCCAGATGACAGTCTCAACTTTGAAATCGGTGGAGCCGTTGTTATGTCTCCTGTTAAAAGCCTATCTTCGGTGATATTATCACCCAAATTTCTTTTTTAAAAATATATTTTTATTGATTTCAGAGAGGAAGGGAGAAGGAGAGAGAGATGGAAACATCAGTGATGAGAGAGAAACATTGATGGCTATCTCCTGTACACCCCCTACTGGGGATTGAGCCTGCAATTTGGGCATGTGCCTTTGACTGTAATTGAACTCAGGATCCTTCCGTCAGTAGACTGATGCTTTATCCACTGAACAAAACCTGCTAGGGCTCACCCAAATTTCTTGATTAGAAAAAAAATTCTCAATGGAGTATTAGGTGTAATAGCATTTAAAGTCACTTTCACTTCCTGATTCTTATACCTGTATATTATAGTATAGAAGAAACAACACTGTGTATAGGCTGCTGATTGACTACATAATCAATATTCTGTAAAATACCTATATCTCATGGTATTTATTTCATAACCTGCACCACACCTGAGTTTCTAAAAGGCTGTTTCTTCATTCTCTCAAGCCACTTCTTCAGGATGTTGGGTTAAATGATAAGACCAGTGATTCCATGGGTAAGGGTATTGTTGCATCTTTTTTGCAGAGAAATGAGTTCCTCAGTAATGAGAAACCTGATGTAGAATATGCATATAATAAGGCATTTCACAAATTCACAGATGGTAATGTTGCCAGAGAAAGCAAATCCATATCCAAATGCATGGCTATTCCATTGGCCCAATGAACAGAAAGCTAACATGAAGAGGAGAGTCCCTTCTTTCCTTTTCCTGGCTTCCAATTTTTCTCTAGTTCTTGCTATTGGCAGGAAACCAGTTTAAAAATGAAAACTGTAGTTTGCAGAGTCTAATGTCAGCAACAACACAATACTGACTATGGAAGAGTAGATTTGAGTTTGAGAATGTAGCTTAACATCCCACCAAAACATTTCACCTTTTATTTTTTTAATCTTTATTATTGAGATTATTACAGATGTCCCCCTCCACCCAGTTCCTGTCCCACCCCAGGCCTTTACCAGCCCATTGTCTGTGTTCATAGGTAATGCATATATGCATATAAGATCTTTGTTTAATCTCTTCCCACCCCCATATCCCAATCCCTCTGAGAATCGGCAGTCTGTTCCATTTCCATGCCTCTGATTCTATTCTATTCACCAGTTTATTCTGTTCATTAGATTTCTTATTCGTTTATTTTGATTTTTAGATTCAATTGTTGAAATGTTTGTATTTGTTGCCATTTTGTTGTTCATATTTTTTATCTTTTTCTTTTTCTTCTTCTTCCTCTTCTTAAAGAATACCCTTCAACATTTCAAATAATACTGGTTTAGTAGTGATGCACTCCTTTAGCTTGTTTGAGAAATTTTAGCCTGAGCAAGGACAGGCCATTCATTTGCAAAAGCCGCTGAATGAAGCTTGGATGAGGTTATAAATTGGGTGAGGTGGGTTTTAGGGAATCACCAGGGCAGAGCAAACAGAAACGGCTGCCAGTTAGCTCTGTGACTGGGGAGGTCCCAGCACAGGAACAATGATCCCTGTGAGCACCTCTATCTGGGAGAAAACTTCCCCTGAGTTTCTTCCCTGATGCCAGACAATCCAGTTCCTCCTTATATGTATGTGTCTGTGTTCCCCAGAGCCTGGCCTTGGTGCTAGAGCTCAGAGGAAACCAAACCTTATAAATTCAGTTTGAGGTGCTGGCCTTTTAAGAGGAACAGTAGCCTCTGTGTCACTGAGCCCTAATCCACACTGGTTTTTATAGCCCATAGTTCTTATTTTCCCTGCTCTGGGACCCTGGGCTTGGAGTCTCGTGTGGGCCTGGGACCTCTTGCTCATCTGGGTGGCCTCCGCAGAGATGATCTCCCTCCCAGTTAAAAAAGTGGCACATGTGGGTGCTGGACCAGCCCATTCACACCTCCGCACCTCCTACCAGTCTCAGTGTGCTTTCTTCTTTACTTCTCTAGTTGTAGGACTTCCACTGAGCCAGCTTTCTAGTGGTTCTGGATGATGGTTGTTCTGTATTTTAGTTATAATTTTGATGTGGTTGTGGGAGGCAGCGAGTACAGGCATTTACTTATGCTGCTATTTTCCACATTTCACCTTTTAGTGACTCAGCATTTATAGCCACTTGTATAGAAAAGACCCATTCATTTATCAAATAGCTACTGAGTGCCTATTAGATATCAGACTTTGTGCTAGAGGCTAAGGATAAATTGGTGGCCAAAAACAGATGTCTACGCTCTTCTGAAGCTTATATTATCTTCCTAGATAGTAACCAAATGGTCATTTTGGTTATGTATAATTGCAAACTAAAAAGAACTTAGATACAAGTAAAAGGTGAAGTGATTAGAGAAAGACTTCCCTGAGGAAGTAGTAGGGAGGCTGTGTTGGGAAGCATCACTGCAGATTAAATGTACAACTTGTGCAAAGGCCTTGTGGTGGGAGTGAAGAACTGTGAAGAACTAACAGGATTGAGTGTCTGGGCTGCAGAGAAGGGAAGGCAAGTGAAGAGAAATGAAGATTGCCAGAGAGGCAGGTTTAGATGAGAGTCTTATAGGATTTTAGTTCATATGCAAAACAAAATATCCTATATAATAAAAGCCTAATATGCAAATTGTCCCCTCAACTGGGAGTTCAACCAGGAGTTCGACCAGGGGGGCGGGGCCGGCAGCTGTGGCAGGCAGCCAGGGGGAAGGGAGGCGCCCCCGGCCAGCAGCCGCTAGGGACCCTACCCGTGCATGAATTTCATGCACTGGGCATCTAAATATATATATATCTCCTATATAATAAAAGGCTAATATGCAAATTGACCAAACGGCAGAACAACCAGTTGCTATGATGCTCAACACAGGAGTTGCCCCCTGGTGGTCAGTGCGCTCCCCCAGGGGGAGTGCCTCTCAGCCAGAAGCCGGGATCACGGCTGGTGAGCACAATGGTGGCAGGAGCCTCTCCTGCCTCTGTGGCAGTAAGACATCCCTCAAGGGTTCCCGGACTGCAAAATGGCGCAGGCTGAGCTGAGCCCGCCCCCCCCCCCCCCAACTCCCTGCGATTGCATGAATCGCGTGCATGTGGCCTCTAGTATATAGATTTATATATATATACATACACATACTCGGCGGGGGGGGGGGGGGGGTGGTCCCTCAGCCTTGCCTGCACCATCTCGCAGTCCAGGAGCCCTATGGGGATGTCCAACTGCCAGCTTAGGCCCACTCCCACCATTGCCAGTGTACTCACCAGCCGTGAGCCAGGATCAGGGCTTCTGGCTGAGCCGCGCTCCTCCTGTGGGAGTGCACTGACCACCAGGGGGCAGCTCCTATATTGAGCATCTGCCCCCTGGTGGTCAGTGCACATCATAGTTACTGGTTGTTCTGCTGTTTGGTCAATTTGCATATTAGCCTTTTATTATATAGGATATCCAAAGTATTTTAAGGAAGATATTTTAGTTTTGACAATTTATAAAAATAAATGTCCTATATTTTGTGGGCCTCTGAGTTGATAAATAGAAAACAGTTAATATAGTCAGTGCATAATGAATTACAGTTAAATATTCTGTCATTTATAGAAGGAATATTCATTTAAAGGAATAGTTTTGGCAAATATTCACAGCTTGACATATCAAAATTTGTACGTGCACAGTTGAATAGCTCCAACTAAAAGTTATGACTCTGCTCAGGAAATATTGTATTATTTTAATATTAACACAGAAGAAAAATTACAAGATAAAATGCATTTTATTGTTAAAAAATAAATTAGCATAAGAGCTTTCACCTTTGTGATTGTCATGCCTCTCTCCATTAACGGTGATTCTCAAGTGTCTTGTTCCAATGTCCCATGTCTCCCAGGAACCTGTTCCTGCTATAACCTCTCCTCCTCTCATGCTCATGATCACATTCTGAAAATATAAATAATGTTATTATTATTTAATGAAGAACCACATAAAGTGGGTGGAAAAATCAGTATTACTAGAGTCCCTCTCAACCCCCACTATCTTAAAAGAATTCTCAGCTTTTACCACATGGCAACTTGGAGCAAAACTCACAAATAGAATTTGCTATGTGAAACCTGGTTGAAATATTTTAATAAATGCTAATGATTATGGATAAATGCTTAACTACTCACATATAGAACAGAGGGAACTATAAATATCATTTTAAATAAAGCAAGATGAGACAGTTTTTAATATTAAGGAACTGGGAGCATATGGTCTGCGAAAATATGGAAACAGATTTTGTGGGTCTAGGGAAAGAAATAAAACGTAAGTGACGTAAAAGGCAAGCTTCTCTCTCTGAGCCCTTGCATGACATTTCTTTGTGTTCTTTTCCTTCTTTCTAGTTGGAACCAATAGTTAAACTGTTTAATAACAGTGAAATTTAAGTTTTCTTTAGAGTTATTATATCTTTTTACCAAATAGTCCTCTTCCTTCCACACCACCTCAGGAAAGATTTCTGGGGAGGAAGGTGGAAATGCTGAGTGGGCTCCTTATACTTAGAATCCTATTTGAATACTTTGGAAGATTGATTGCATTAGTGACTTGAATTCTTTTCCCTTCCTTTATGTATTCTCTTGGCTTTGTGGCTTCATACTTTCTGGTACTACTGGTATAAGAAGAATACATATCTATGACCTTTGACTTTCAGGTTGGGCCAAGTAATTCACTTTGAACCCTGGGATAAAGTGGAAATGACAGTGTACCAGGTTCTAGCTGGGACTTAAGAAAGCTTGTTGGTTTGTACTCCCTTTTTTGCACTTCCGTCATTGCCTCCAGAACAGGCCTCTCTGAAACTGTTGGTTCCTGGAGGATGAGAGATTCTTAGAGCAGAGCTCCTCAGTTTAGCCCAGTCTAGGGAAGACCAACAAGCTAAAGAGATACTTATTGAACATTAGGTGTTTGTCATGCTGCATTATTTAACGATAGCTTTAGGTTTAAAGTAATTCCACTGAGACATAGTGTGAAAGAACAGAAAATAAGAGAGCTTATTTTGATTAAAAAAAAAATTCCCTTCAAAGAAGATACTACTAACGGTTTAAAAAAAAAATAAAAGATTCCAAACGCTTTTCTGGTAACTGTAACTCTTCAGAAGTTCTTCCTTCTAAAAGGTGAATCCAATCCACAATGTTTTTGTTTATGACATCTTGTTGCCATTAAGGAATTTTAAATCAAATACAGCAAAGCCCTTATTTTAAAAATTAAGTTGTAGAGAACATCACTTCAAATCAATACAATGAATTTATCTTACCTTCCAGTTCTATGGCACATTCTTTTATTGTTTTCATTCTCACCACCTTTTTTTCTGTATTTATTCCACATTCTTTTGGCTTTAGTTTAGATTTCCTTTTAAATTCTGTCAGGAAGGATTTGGAAAAGAGTCTAACAAATATTTAAAATGAGTAGAATTTGGCCCTAACCGGTTTGGCTCAGTGGATAGAGTGTCGGCCTGCGGACTGAAGGGCCCCAGGTTCGATTCCGGTCAAGGGCATGTACCTTGGTTGCGGGCACATCCCCAGTGGGGAGTGTGCAGGAGGCAGCTAATCCATGTCTCTCTCTCTCTTATCGATGTTTCTAACTCTCTATCCCTCTCCCTTCCTCTCTGTAAAAAATCAATAAAAATATATTTAAAAAATAATAAAATGAGTAGAATTTGGTTCAATTTTAACATATGTTGGAATTGGGTAGTAAAAACAGCGGGTAATTTGACCAATGCCCCTGGGAAATTGAGAAAACTAGGAACAATAACAAGTAGGACAGCGACTTAATGCTCGTTCAGAAGGAGCTCATAGGAATTCACTGCGTTTAAATCCTTTGGCTTGGAGCCCCTAGAAATGAACTGCTGTCTTAGATCATGAGGCGAAAGCCACATGCTTTGCTTGGCGGAGCAGGAAGGAGCGTCATTTCTTCATGGTTTACTACCGTGCTTCCCTGACCTTAAAGTGCCTACTTTCTGACTTTATTTTATGTTAGAAAAAGAAGTATAAGTAGCATTTGTCATATGTAGACAAACTAATATTTGAAACTAATCTAACTCTAATGTGATTAATTAGAGTAACTAAGGTAACGGATAGCACTTAAAATTTACATTGCACCCCTGTCTCCATGCAGAATACAAAACAGAAAGGCTTGTATAGTGCTTATAAGAGGAATCAAGGAAATTGGAAAGGTTGATTTAATCCCTAGAACTATTTTAGAGACATCTTTCACAGAGATGAGTAATCCTGTGCTCCTGATAACAAGCTTTGCCATAGATAGAGAAATGGCTGCCCCGGTTTTTCTGTCCTTGATATTATAAATGTAGAACACCATTGATCTGATGTGGAAAAAATGCCCTCTAGTCATGCCAGTTCTGCCCTCCTCTGGCTTCTGGTGACTAGTCTCCACGCCTCCAAGGACATCAGTAAGGTTTCTCTAATTCCTGCCATCTTCCCCAGCATTGCAATCTGTTCTCCTTCACTTTTCCCAGTTTTAAGTTTGTGGTATGTTATTGACATCGTTCTCTATTTTTAGAGAATGGTTTTTCCTCATGATTTTTCTTCTCTTTGGACAATTGTTCAACTTACAAGAAGGTTCTGAACCAAATTGATGCCATCTTTCCTCAAAGTTTGAAAGTCAGTATTATTAATAATATTATTTTTAGGACTAGTATTGACAAACTTGTACATAAGCAATATGGTTCACCTTTATTTCTAGGCTTTTTAGAAAGAATGGCATCATTAGTTGTTAATTTTTATAACACAGGAGTACAAAGGAAAGTAAAAACAAAATATCACACAAAAAGTCTACTGTATGTATTCACTCACCCCTTTGTGAGTAGAGGAAATGAGCACGTGTGTTTTTTTCTCTTTTCTGTATTCCAAGTTTTAGTGGTTGTACCCTCATTTTTAGTTCTTGCTGTTCTCCTTATGGCTTTACATAGTACACTTTAAATGTTGTCTTTTAATCACATCCATCTCTACCTATTGATGCCATTCTAAGGAAAGAGAAGTAAATGTCCCTACTCTATCTTTACTTTTCATTTACCTTCTTCTGGATGGATGTATTAAATAAAATAATGAAAATAAAGAGTCTATTTCAATGCCTAGCATATAGCCCTTAAGAGATGGTAGCAATTATTGTTTTGGATTAGTATCATCTTTAATTTTAAAATAACACTATTTGGAATTTGACCATGAGATTTATAGAAAAGCAAGAGAGAATTCAGGCTTTTAATTTATTATCATTCAACTATAATTTATTAGACAACTACTCTGGGAAACTCTGTATAACTATAAAGTAATTCAGGGTCAAGTATATAACTTTTTAGTTAAATTGACCAATGTGGGTAGCCAAGTCAAATAACCAAGCTCTTAAGTGGACATTTATCTGAATCAAAGGGAATTTATTTAAACAATTTCTGGATGAAGATAAAGGTGTGACTAGTAAGTTCTATATTTGCACCATTTATTTTTTTACAGAGTAGAAATGATAGCAATGTAAATTTAATTATTGTCTTTTTTTAAATATCAACTGTTATGTTGACTGATCCATATAATAATAGCTGTGTGCACAGCATATCGCACTTCTGGGAGCTATTACTTTTATCATGTTAACCAGTAATGCTTGGCAGGTCATAGGTAAGCAGGAATTAGCAACTTCTATCCAATAGAAATGTTCTGTTCTTCTCTTTTCCTAATATGGATCAGACATGTTCAGGGGCTGTCATCTGTCAATACTTTCCCCTCTATAGGGTTTTTTTGGTGAATATTTCCAAGAGCAGTCCCCTTCTCAGAATTGCAGTCACTGAGGCAGGACTTTAGGAGCGGTGGGGTAACAGGTATTTTTCCTCCCAGTGGAAAAGATGTGGTAATGTCAGAATTTTTGAAAGATGCTTGAGTGCGCTCCAAAATAGACAAACTCTGTTGATAATGGTGTAATTGAGGTTTATTCTTCTGCAAAATCCACTCTTTCCACTTGCCAACCAGCTCATTTAGAAGCACA
Source organism: Myotis nattereri (assembly GCF_964212035.1). Classification (NCBI taxonomy): domain Eukaryota; kingdom Metazoa; phylum Chordata; class Mammalia; order Chiroptera; family Vespertilionidae; genus Myotis; species Myotis nattereri. The sequence goes on from NC_138085.1 coordinate 63,275,910, forward strand.
TCATTTTTACATTGACTATTTTTGACTGAATGCCTTCACCAAGTTGACAGGTCAAGGGTGGCTACTACTTGCTCAAGGAAATCTATCGATGTCAAAATTTTCCAGAATGTTGGCCTGGGAGAGATAAAGTTATTAGTAGATAATGTTTCTATTGTCATTGATATCTGGCAGATCCTCTCCTGAAGATGATAATTTAGACCATCATTTATATTTCAACAAGCCTCTTTTATTTCCCAGATGTCTAATTCTTTTTCTTAAAAAAATATTTTCATCCTTCCTTCTTTTCATTGAGTGGTTCATCCTAATTTCTTACTACTCTCTTAGGTTTTCGGTTTTCTCTGACTTGAGATTTTAGGTATTCTCAAAGCAGGGTCATATTTTTCTTCTTTGATTCTTTTTCTTCTTTCCTCTTTATTTTTTTTGTTTCTATATTCTATATTGCTGCTCATAAAGATTTAACCTGAAATTGAAAATGTGCAAGTGATTCAATAATTTCATGAAATTATATATATATGTGTGTGTGTGTGTGTGTGTGTGTGTGTGTGTGTGTGTGTGTATACATATAAAGTATTTTTTACACAAAATTTTTACATATAATTGTCTCATTTGCTCAAAACAGTTATTATTACATAGTGTTTTATTTGTAAAAGTTGCTCTAATAGATATTTTAAACCAGTTGCTCTGGTTACATGGTTGTTGGGAAAACATATTTCTGTCATAGCTCACACTCTGATATATACTAGAATTCTATAGTATTGCTTTGATAATAACCTGTATTTTCTTTTTCTTCCCAATATTAGGAAATTACAAATTTCCTTGTGCAGTCAAACTGTATACTTCAGAAACCTAGTAGCTAATGACAGTTCTGGTGATCTGACAGAACTATGTGAATAGAGTTTCCATTAATGCTTCAAAACTACAAATGGGAGGAGAGTAATTCTACTTTGAGGTACAAATGCATGGATTAGTTCTTAATTGATTATAATGAAAATACCTATACATATTTTAATTTTTGCCTTTAGTTGTATTTATCTGAGGAATCATATCTAAAACTCAGAAAATAAAATAGAGACTGGTGTTTAAATTAAATATTGTTATTATTTCTTGTTGACCCTCACCCGAGGATATTTTTCCATTGATTTTTAGAAAGAGTGGAGGGAGAGGGAGAAACAGAGAGAAACATTGATGGAGAGAGACAAAGCGATTGGTTGCCTCCTGCACGTACTCCGACCAGGGCCAGGGAACCTGCAACCAAGGTACGTGCCCTTGACTGGAATCGAACCCGGGACCCTTCAGTCCGAGGGCCAATTCTCTATCCACTGAGCCACACTGGCTCGGGCTAAATATAATTATTTTTTATTTAAAATTTTTATCCAGGGCTCTTTTCATCAAATTGTGAGTAATGACACCCACAGTGGTCCAATAAGAATGTGTCCACAGTGGCACACAGATGCTTTAGAAAGAATAAATGCACACAGGTGTGGGCTGGTGTTACTTACTCACGGAACCCAGCAGGAAAAATGGCCTATCTTACTCAAACCTTTGGTTAAATATTCTGTCCCAGAAAGGGAGGTTTATATTTCACATTACTGGCACAAATCACTTAAACTTGCTGACAATCACAATTTTTACCCTCCTCTTTTTGCTTTCATTTTGATTTGTGATAGTTTTGCCTAAGTGCAACTTTTAAGGTGATTCACAGCTAAGTATGCAAAAGTTGCACATCAATCTCCCAAGATGCATAGACAAATGCTCTCTTTCTAAAGGATCTTAATTAGTTTTGTATGAACAACAGATTAACTTTGTTAGTGCATTATTCTAAGAAACAGAAGATGTAGGTTGGAGTTTTGGAAAATTTTTAAAAAATCACAGACCCCTTTAATAATATGATGAAAACTCTGGACACTTTCTGCTGCAAATGAACATATACACTAAAAAACACACACACTTAAAAGTACTTGGTTGACCATACACCAATAAATTTTGTTTATACTCTCTTCTTGAATTCCATGGATATCCCAGGTCAACAAATGAGCACTTGCTAGGTATGTAACCTTATTTATTTCATTCACAAACATACTCATTTTATTCATTTATAATAGGGCAAATTGTTGAGAATATAAACTAGATATTATCTTTTAAGTGTTAACATTCTCTTTTTTTGCCATTTAAATTAGCAAAGCACATCAGCTAAATAGGTATTAACTACAGTTTAGAAATCTGGATGGGCGTACAGTTTGACTAAATTTAGAAGTAAGTTTAGTCCAGTAGGCAGATCAGTTGCCTAGATAGCCTCAGCTTCAAAGGTGTGTGGGTTTCTGGTATCAACGCAGGTTACTGTAATATTGTTTTATGTATTTTGAAAGTTTGTTTATACTCACAGAAAATGGACATACCTATCACCGAGGAAACAATAACAGCATCCTATTTATAGACAAACATTTGCCATCAAAGTTAAGTGGACTGTATTACATTTTTCTCTCATGGATGACAGAATGAGTTTATAAGTATGTGTCTAATTCCACAGAGTCACCCCACAGATGGAGCATGCATATACTTGTGTGATTATAAACTCTAATAGCAATGGAAAAGTCCCTTTTGTTGATTGCAAGGGAGATAATATCAGGAGATGATATCTGAAGATTTCATAATGGGTCCGTGCATTTTCAGATAGAAAACAAATATATCATGATGCTCTAATTTTGTCACCAGCCTGGTAGTTTTTGATTAATACGAACCAGAGAACTGTTTTAACCATCTAATATAATCCAGTGGTAAATAATTTTAGGCTGCCTTTAGATTTTGTTTTTCATCTTAGAAAACAGAGAAGAACACTTGAAGTATAAATATATATATTTATATATTTATGCAGCTCTAAATCTTATTAAGTCCAGCTGTTTGTAACCTTTCACTTTCTGTTTCTGCGCTTTAATGCTTCATGTTCTATTATGTTTCTTCTGACCTTTGTTCTGTAAGCACTGTGTGCTTAGGACTTTAGTGAAGCCCAAGAAACAGTGGATGGGAAAGCAGACCACAGAGGTGCTTGTACCAGTGGAGGCAGGCTAGAAGAAGAGGTCAATGGGGGGAAAGGGGCACATATGTAATACTTTCAACAATAAAGATTTTAAAAAACAAACAAACAAAAAAGAGCTGTACAATCTAGTTTCTGAGATCATTCAGGATAAGAAGTGTTATTTTCTTCCTTTACAAGCTCTGGTAGCTCATCTGAATTTGAATGCGAACAGCTTCTCTTTAAGAAGGCTTCATTAAGTCAGAAGGGACTGTTACTTTGTGCATGGTTATGTCCCTAGGATGGACCATGATTGATGCCCTCTATTATATTTCATTGGTATTCATGGTGGTACTGGAGTAGTGGTTAAGCATGAAAGCCTGGGGGGAAAAAATCTCCAAGAATCTTATAAACTTCAATGCATTAGAGAAAGCTAGCCCTGTTTCCCTTTCCTATTCCTATTGAGTTAACCCAAAATTTTGATTTTGAAGCTATTTCAAGAGGGGTAAAAAAATGTAAGCACACATGCACAAAAGAAGTAAAATGGAAACAAAAATAGATTCAACATAAATAATATAAACTAAGTAAGAATTTTGTAGAGAATTTATAATCGCAAGGGATGTACATTGGCCTCAGCCCATTTCTTCAGCCTAGACCTTTCTACTTACTCCTGGAATGCATCATTTTGGTACTCAACATCCCTTCATTTCAGAATGGAAATGAGGAGCTGCAGGTTTCCCCTGTCCTCCATGAAGAACAGGAAAAGCATTTATTGTTTGAATTTCCTTGATTTCTTTTGTGCATGTCACACACTGCTTAAGTATGTATTGCTTCTATCTCATAAGTAATCATTTCAAAGGATATGGTGGCCCCCGTTAAGGAAGTGATTCATCTTCCTAATGTATCTGAGACTTTGGTCTGCAGCACAATTTTAGACATTGCATTATAATTCTGTGTTATGCAAAACATCTTTGGAGGCTAAAATTAACATAGATAAGAAGCTTATGCCACAGGAAAGATGAACACTGGGCAAAGCAAAACAAAACGTAACCCCCTCTTCCCCAGCTCTGCTGCAGTCATTGAGACCGCACACTTAGCATTCTCATATACTGGCAGACACAGCAAGGCCTTTCGCACATCAAAGAAAGGAGATGGGAAAAAAGAGCTCGAATACACCAGGGAGGTCTTTTCCTTCCTGTTTTTCCTTTCCTGCCTCCTCCTACAAATTCTCTTCATGTGATGTAGGGTTTACACATCTTTAGGAAGATGAAGAAAGAAGAAAGTTATCATGCCAATTTTCTTTAAAAATTAGCTTCGACTTTTGTAAGTTCATAATCTCCAGGTCAACAAGAAGAAAACACGAAAAATTAATCTCAGAAAATTAGAGACCAAGGAATACAGAGTGATGACATACATTTAATGGGTAAATCAGTTAGTTTTCTTCACAGAGTCCAAAAAAGATAGAAAGTTGAGGGGAGTCCAGAAACTGAAAGGAAATAGTGTTAATGAACACAAATTTTTTTATTTCTTGTGCTAATGAACAGAGACACTGTTTTTCCAAGTAGTCATCTCATATCTAAGTAGCAACTATGTGTGCGAAGATAATTTTATGACATGTATAATATATAAAAATTGAGTTTCTCTATGTCATCTCGAACTATATTCAATTAATATGACAATCACAATCAGAGCATAGCTGAAGAATTTTTGTAGCCCCATGATTTTTAGATGCAAGTGGGGAGCTTGACAATGGTTAAAAGGGAAGGTCCGGTAGAAATGGCAGGAAAGAAGATAAATCATATATATTGTAGCACCTCTAGGCATAATTTAAAGAAAGCAGGAAAAAGAAGGTGGGGCCTCAAATACTTTTCTGAATAAGAGGAATCACAAAATGATTCTTCACTTTTTAAAAACAAAAGTCACACGTTTACAGGTGAGATCAATACAAGGTTTTATATCATGTAGAAACATTTAAATATAAAGGAATCTCTGTGCAAAATGAGATTCAGCCCGAAGAGGAAAGAGGAAGTAAGTAGCAGAAAACAGGAAGAAGTTGGATAATGGAAATGTAGCAATAGACCAATAGGAAGGCAATTTTACAGCCCCTGGAATCTTCAAAGTATTGGAGGGAGATGTATGCTTTCCTCACTTTTATTCTCTCCAACTTTTCAAATCTCATCTCTAATAATAACAGGAATTTTTGTTTGTCTGTTTCTTTCTTTCCTGTTTTCAAAATACTTTTATTTATCTCATTTGTCACAATGCCATTATATAGTATTTAAAAATAGATGACAGTGCTATTTCACAAATGAGCAAAATACGGCTTAGACAAGTTTGACTGGACCATGTTTACATATAAGAGAGCAATTAATTGGTTCAGACTTAAGATCTACATGATAATTATCTCTGCTCTTTGATGACTCACTGATAAATATAAATAAAATGTATAAGCATAGTGGAAAATTATGCATCTCCAGAGTATAGAATGTCTTAGAGAAACTCTTTCAAAACTTGGATTTGTATCAACACAACACTATTATTTCTAGTGTAGAAACCATTTTAAATGGGTTTCAATTTAATTTTACTTTTAAAATGTTAATAATGAAATAGTGTTGGCTTCCTTCCCACTAGTCATATTATCTGACAATATTAGCATTTTTTATTTCAAATACATATGATGGAACCAGCTTTTATTTTAGGCTAAAGGATGCACTGCTAGCTCATGTCTAGATAACCAGGATACAATTTTTTCAGTAGCAAATATTTGAGTGCAGGCCGCCTAAGTGACATTGAGCATGGTGGCAGGAAAATTACTATTGGAAAGTTTATAAAGACAGTTATGAATATACATTTTAAAATTGGTGAGATTTTTGTTAGTTCTAGTGTAGGAAAAATTACCTCATTAATGTCTCTGCTCTTCGGTGGTCTGCTCTTTCTTCCTTCTTCAGGATCCTTCTCTTCTCTTGCCTTGTTACTTGTTCTGCCACTTAAAATATGCAGATATTGTTAGAAGGGCCAAGAACTACCGAATTGAACTGCACATGCTTACTCATGTAGCTACATCAACAAATTGTGGACGCCTCCACTAATGTATTAGAGTCTTGTACAGCAAATATTCTCGCACTGTAGCTGCATCTTGGGAGCAGAGCACACTTCCTTACTCCATGGACTTTGGCTTGCCTGTGTTATTTGCTTGATCATAGATCTCTGAACAGCTTGATGTGAACAGAGCTCTGCATGCGTTAGTGTAGCCCTTTTCTAGGTTTGCCTTGAGAAAAATATGTTCCAAGTATTGCTGGCTTAAGGAGAATATGGAGACATATAAAATGATTTGAACCCAACCTGAAGATTTTAAGTCCAGCTGGTTTATAGTCTAAATCACAGCTGCCCAAGCTGGCCCACATACACTAGGTGAGGGGAAAATGCTTATATTTTAAGCTACTGAGTTTTTAAGTGTTTTGTTATGCAGTATTATTGTAGCGATACCTGACTTGCCCTGTGTGAAACAATGATTTATTATTAGTAAAACAAGCATAGGTCTGCACTGCTCATTTCCCTACATAGGCTTAAGGGGAGCCAGAAGCCAAGCCCAGACTAGATGAGCCAAACTATTTGCTATCTGAGTTTGGGAGTATTTTTTGTGACAGTAGATGATTGATACACCTACTTCGTGCCAGGCATAGAAAAGAAAACAATGTCTGTTCTGCTATGCTGTTTGCATTCTAATGGATATTTTTAAATAGTGCTAGAGACAGGCCAAATGCCCTCACTCATAACCAGAATGTTTGTTTTTTTTTTTTTTTTAAAAGAGAATCTTTTTTTTTTTTTAATATATTTTATTGAGTTTTTACAGAGAGGAAAGGAGAGAGATAGAGAGTTAGAAACATCGATGAGAGAGAAACATCGACCAGCTGCCCCCTGCACACTCCCCACTGGGGATGTGCCCGCAACCAAGGCACATGCCCTTGACCGGAATCGAACCTGGGACCCCTCAGTCCGCAGGCCGACGCTCTATCCACTGAGCCAAACCGGTTTCGGCCAGAATGTTTTTAAATTAAATTTATTGGGGTGACATTGATTAATAACATTTTGTAAGTTTCAAGTATACAATTCAATAACAAACCATCTGTATATTGCATTGTGTGCTCACAACCCAAAGTCTAGTCTTCCTTCCTCACCATATATTTGACCCCCTATATACTATCTACCTCCCCCCATGCCTTTCCCCTCTGGTAACCTTCATACTGTTGTCTGTATCTATGAATTTATTTGTTCTGTTTCTATGTTTGTTGCCTTCTGTTTTATATCCCACAGATGAGTGAAATTATATAGTCCTTGTTCTTTTCTGTCTGACTTACTTCATTTAGCATGATGCTTCTAAGACCCATCCATGTGGTCACAAATGGCAGTATTTCATCCTTTCTTATGGCCAACTAGTATTCCATTGTATATATGTACCACATCTTCTTTATCTAGTCATCCAATGAAGGATACTTATATAAAAGGCAGATTTGTCTGCCGTGGGCAATAGGAGAAGGAAAATGAAAAAAGCCTCACCTCTAAGACCTAGGCATACAGGCATCTCTTAGACTTAGGTGAAGCTAGAACAACAGAAAACACTCATACTCCCAACATAAGCTTAGTACAAGCAACAGGAGACTGCTTCTGGGGAAAGAAAAAGGACATGGAGAGAGGTTATTCTGTGGTGCAGAAATGAAGGGACAACTGAATAAAAAGGAAACTTTCCAACAATTGAAACTCAACTCCAACCATGGGGCAGTCAGCTGCTAGAGGAATTCGAGGCCAGTGGGGCACTGCTGTTGACCACAGCAGCAATAAGCCCAAATGTAATTCTTGATCAGATTGACTCACTTCCACACACTAATGACCTGACAAAAGAATACGAATACCCATTTCCATGTATAAATACAGCTTTCCTCAGTTCTTCCTGTTTTACATAAGACATCTGACATTTCAGAAATTATAGAAAACCCAAAAAAGCATAATACCCTCTAGGTCCATCCATGCTGTCACAAATGGTAACATTTCATTCTTTTTTATGGCCAACTAATATTCCATTGTATATATGTACCACCACTTTTTTATCCATTCAACATTGATTGTCACTTGGGTTACTTCCATAGCTTGGCTATTGTAAATAATGTTGCAATGAACATAAGAGTGCAAATATCATTCCAGATTAAAGTTTTGGATTTCTTCAGATATATACCCAGAAGTAGAAATGGCCCTAGCTGGTTTGGCTTAGTGGATAAAGCATCGGCCTGTGGACTGAAGGGTCCTGGATTCAATTCTGGTCAATGGCACATGCCCCGGTTGTGGGCTCAATCTCTAGTAAGGGGCATGCAGAAGGCAGCCAATCAATGTTTCTCTCTCATCATTGATGTTTCTATCTCTCCTCCCTTCCTCTCTGAAATCAATAAAAAAAAAAAGTGGAAATGCTGCGTCATAAGTCAGTTTCATTTTTAATTTTTTGAGGGACCTCTATATTGCTTTCCATAGTGGCTGCATCAATCTGAATATCTACTTACAGTTCATGAGAGTTCCTTTTCTCTATATCCTTGCCAACACTTATTTGTTGATTTATTGATATTAACCATTCTGGCAGATGTGAGGTGATATCTCCTCATAGTTTGAATTATGATTTCTCTGATGATTAGTGACACTACGCATCTTTTTATATTGGTCTCTTTGGAGAAGAGAGATATAAATGGCCTAACTTGATGAGATAAATATTTTAATTTGCACATATTCCTTTATAGTTTTTCCCATATGCTTATTTACATAAACTTAGTTTTAATTATATTAAGTGAATGATTTGCAGCTTTTTTATTATTAAATAATAGAGGCCCAGTGCATGACATTCATGCACTGGGGTTGTGGCGGGGGGGGGGGGCCATCCCTCAGCCCAGCCTGTGCCCTTTCACAGTTCGGGAGCGCTCGGGGGATGTCTGACTGATGGGGAGCGGGCCTAAGCCTTCAGTCAGACATCCTTAGCCCTGCCGCAGAGGCAAAAGAGGCTCCTGCCACCACCGCTGCGCTTGCCAGCCTTCAGCCCAACTTCTGGCTGAGTGGGACTCCCCCTGTCGGAGAGCACTGACCACCATGAGGCAGCTTCTGTGTTGAGCATCTGCCCCCTGGTGGTCAATGCATGTCATAGCGACCGGTCGTCTGCTGTTTGGTCAATTTGCATATTACCCTTTTATTATATAGGATTCTGTTAATCCATTTTTCATTCATACATGGCCTTTATTATTTCTACTATGGTGACTTTTTATTAGTTTTTTCACCATTATAGATAATTTAACCATGAAAATTTTGAGATTTTTCAATCTATTGAATTATTATATGAGGAGATGTGGAAGAATAAGAAAGAAACTGTTTTAAGGAGGAGGAATAAATAGCGATTTGGGTCATGTTGACTTTTAATTAGATATCCAGTCAGATGGTCAGGTGGGTAATTAATTATTTGGGCCTGACACTCCAGGGAGAAGTTAGGACTGAGTCATGGGAAGGAATGGGCTTATTTGCTTACCAGGCCCAGGAAAGGCATGGAGTTCTCTGTGCTCAGAATGAAACAGAGGGCCTGGGGCACTGTAGAGCACTTAAGAGTCCAGGCTCTTGTCTACAGCCTGCATTCAAATTCTGGCCGTACCACATACTCATTGTGAGGTATTTCCTCATCTATAAAGTTGTGGAAGTTATAATGTGGAAGTTGTAATGACCTTGTAGGATTGTTGTGCAAATTAAAGTACTCCTCTAAGGCATGTTTTATGAAGTATTGCTCATTATATCCTTTATATACTGGTATCTCTCATTATTATTGCTCCTCTTCCATGTAGCTTCACTGGGCTGGAGAACAAAACCTAAACATGCTGACTCACCTTCCTTTACTTTCATCATCACTAGCCTCCATGAGGCCGGTGTGCTGCCCACTCTGTATCCCTAGTTCATTTGCTCTGTCCCTCTCCTAAATCTCTATTTTATAATTTATAAAATACATTTACTAGAGCACTTACCAATATCTCTATGTAATAATGACTGATACCATATTTTGTCTTCTGAATTCTCCACAGTAAATATTTGACTTACCGATTGAATCACTAAGTAAAGATGGAATCAATCTTTATGATTTTATCCAGTTTTAGTATTCTGAAATTACTGATTTTACTGGATATTTTGTGCCTAGCTTTTTAAAAAGGCATTTTCTTCTTTTGAGTCTGCCAATTTCTTTTTCTAAATAATTACTTCTTTTCACACCCGGAATTACTCTAGATTTAGCTGAGAAAAAACTTGATTTTTAAACTATGGCTATAGTTTGGGTTTTATGTTTTAGCCTAATAATTTCTAAATAAGGCCAATATTGTTTAAATAGGATAATTAACATATACCTAATTTAATATTCACATAGAATTTCATGCTATGGCAGAAAACTACTTGGATAGACTATAATAGACTACAGTCCTAAAAGTGTCATCTTTACCTAAAACCTACATTTTGAAATGATCTATTATTGTGATTTCTACAGGGATTTTCCAGAGGTATGCCCTCATATTTGCATATAATATGTATGTTTTTAGTGTCACTGAAATCCAGCCTTAGGCATTGCCCTCATTAAAGTTTTGTTGCAGCTCTTCTCAAGATCATTTCTTAGTTTTTATTATTTTTATTATTTTTCAAGTCTATTCAGAATAATTGGTCTAAATATACTAAGCAGTGGTTCTCAAATTTACTAGCTTATTATCTATACCAATTGAGGTGCTATCACTGCAGTGGCTCATTATCACACTGAATGAGAGAGAGGGAGAGAAAGGTTTTATCATTTACACTCCGTTTAGCAACTCCTACATAGTGCCTGGATGGCACTTGATAACTGTGGAGTGAATGAATGAATGAATGAATGAATGAATGAGAAACTCATTTGGAGGATGACTGATTTTATGAGTGAAGCAATAAGGCGTATCAGAAGGAGTTTGAATTTTGAACTCAGGTATCTTAGATTCAAATGTCAACCCTGCCACTTAATAGCTATTGTATTAAGCAAATTATTTTAGGTAAAGATTCATTCATTCTTTCTTTTTTTGAAGTCTTCATCTGAGGATATATTTATTGATTTGAGGGGGAGAGGGAGATGTCATTGTGAGAGAGAAATGGATCAGTTCCCTCCCATAGGCGCCCAGACCAGGGCTTGAACCCACAACCTAGGTATGTGCCCTGACTGAGAATTTAACCCTCAAGCTTTTGGTATATGGGACAACCAACTGACTAGGGCTCATTCCTTATTTTTTCCCAAGGGGATAAATGTATTGTCATCTATTTCTTCTTTCTTTAAATTCATTTTTCTGTTAATGAGTGTCCATTCTCCCCAGGGATAACATATTTTCTTCCGTAAAAGGAGTCTACTGTGATTTTATGTCCTAAGGGGAAGATGAAGCTTCCATTTCACATTTACTCAGCACCTTTCCCTTGGAAAGTTGTTATTCCTACCCAATCCCACTCCTGGATAGCTCAGTGAAAACAATTGGCATCAAAATTGAAGAGTTTTTAATAGTTGGTACTTATTAAAAATGATGTTAGCCCTGCCAGTGTGGCTCAGTGGTTGAGCCAGGAGGTCACGGTTCGATTCCGGGTCAGGGCACATACCTGGGTTGTGGGCTCGATCCCCAGTTGGGGGCATTCAGGAGGCAGCAGATCAATGATTCTCTCATCACTGGTGTTTCTATCTTTCTCTTCCTCTCCCTTCTTTGAAATAAAAATATATTAAAAAATAAAGTCTATTCTAATTACATTCTTTTAATTGTTTAGTTTGCCAAACTGCAAAAATTTGGTCCACTTAAAAATTGGTCCAAAGTGTTTGAGGCAGTGCTTAAAACCATGAAGTCTCTGACGAGAGTCGGGCTGGAGGATTAGAATGGGTAAGAGATCTGTGAGGAGAGAGCCACAACTGCTATTCTGTTCCCACATGGGATTTTTCTCTCGTGGCCTCCTCTGCATATACATTATATTTACGTTATAAGACTCTGTTTATACCAAAGATGGAAACTTTGAGGGTGTTTGAGGCCCTGAAAGGCAGGACTATGGTGTTTGATGGAGAAAGAGCTCTCTTGGAGTCACACAGCATCTGGTAGGGATATAATGGCAAGTATCAACTATTTGAAACATTTTCTTGAACTTCACTTAGCGCATCTGACTCCGATTCTCCAGATGCCCCAAACTCACTGAATGAACTGAGAGGAAACCTGACCAGCTCTGCCTCTAGTCAGCTCACCCTCCTGTATTGCAAATGAAAAATCAAGCTGTGACAACCATCCAACTGTGGGAATTAGTGACATGGGATTGGCCGTGTGTCCTTTCGAACCCTTTGAAATTAACAGGCAGATATGAGGTACATATTGGAAACTGACAGAAGTGCTATTTTTGCTCTAAGAATTAAAAGTTCTTTCTGAAACGGTAATGCAAAACTTTACTTGTAGCAATCTGATTGTGATTCAAATTCAGAGGTGTGAATTGCTTTCTGATTCCTAATACATAATGGAGGAGTATGAAGAGATTCTAAAGGATTTTTTTCTTTCCTTCATAAGGTTATATTTGTTTACTATCATTTATTTAGTAAAACACTGTTTTAGGGGAGGAGGATAAAAAAATCCTTGCATGATATTTAACTTCATAATTTCAGATGTCATGTAATTGAGCACAGCTGAGCAATTAACTGACCATCTTGATCTAAAATTATAGCTCAAATCAAAACAAAAATGTTGGTCACAGCATTTATTAATCCTTAGGCTTATGTTTTGGAAAAAGAAATGTTTTCAAGATTGTATATGCTTCTCTTTCTTCTCAAAGTATTAAATGGATTAGCCTATAAAACTCATTTTATTTTCTGTAGTTTTCCCTCCCCTCTGATCCTCCCTCATTATTTACATTTTGTCTCAGCTGATTAACTTCTAGGTCAGTAATGAACCAAGTCTGGCAATCCCCAACTTGGTGCAGAGCTCCAAGGGTTGATAATGTTATTGAGACATGTGATATACCTTAAAATGCCATAATATGTGCCGTGTAACTGGTATTTCATGGCCTTCAACAGCAGCATTGGCTTTTTTATGTGTAGTCATTTAGTGAGGAAATGGCAAACCTTCCTAAGAGTGTGACATTTTTGTGCTGTAGCCTGGGAGCCACTGCACGTCCATCATGTTAAACAAGGCACCATTATCTCGTATCTTCTTAACTTTACTCTTTTCCATTTGTGGCGATTCCTTTAAGTAGCCTTGCAGAAAGGGAAAAATAATTTATCTTCATTTAATTTAGTGTTTTATCTGACCGTTCCCAACAGAAACCCTAATGTATTTGAGTCTTTGGAGTTAAAGAATAAAATTCCTCATGGCTAAGAGCCAAACATTTTGCCACATAAATTTCCTTATCTTTAATCAACAAATAAAAAGTTATACAAAATTTAACTTCAATAATAAAAATATTTTTAAATGAATTTCTTATCACTTTCTGGAAAGTTAATTTTTCATTGCTAGATTAAATGGAATTTCTGGCATCACAGAAATGAATGCGCATAATGGGTGTCACCTTATATGTTGTTGAATGCCATAAAACACAGGAAGCATTTCACAGAAATTCCTACTTCTCTTGATTTCAGAGTGGCTCGGTTGGTAGGGGCAAGGAGGTGGAATTCATTGTCATTTGTGGGTTGCATTTGAGCTCAGAATGGTTTTTAGAGATGCTTTGTACATTAATAGAAAATAGAAGGCTTTTGACTTAACTATTAACCAGCACAAAATCCAACCTTTAGTCTATACATGAAAACTATATATAAGGATTAAAAGCAATTGTCATAAGGGGTTTTTTTTTCTCATGAAACAAAAGTGTAAGAAGCATGGGTACATGATAATTGGCATTGCTTCTTCTGAAATTGTAGATTTCCTTTAAATAGAAAGCTATGCCCCATGTGTCAACAATGGAAGCCCTATGAGTCCAATACCATAGAGTGGATACGCTCATCCAGAAAACTGGAGAAAAGCACTTGATAGTTTCTGTTTATGAATACAATATTTTATTTTAAGAGAACTGTAAACTATTTTAAATGCAAGATTTCTTTGAAGGCCAATGATCATACTAGTTGTTAATGGAGTTCTGAAATGTACCAGACTCCATGAGAGAGAGAAAAAAAAACTAGGATAGCAGCCTTAGTGCATTAGCAATGCAGATTATTGATGCTAGAAAAGTTGTATATTTAAGAGCTACAGGCAAGTTTTGATACTAATTAATTGTTAAGATTTCAATACAAGATTGATTTTCATAGTGATTTAAAATTCATAACTTGTTCTTTTTGTTGGCATTTTAATTATAATGTAATTTTTTATTTGCCTTAAGGATTCCCATAAACTAGTCAAAATATCTAGAATTGTTATTCAAGAACAACCCTTTATATAAGGCTTCATTTTCCTTAAGATCTTCAGAAATTTTAATTTTTAGTCTTCAAAGAAACAAGCCACACATGCTAAAATCCTTTTAGTGTCATGTAATATATAATAAAAGCATAATATGCTAATTAGACCAGACAGCTGAATGAACTTCCAGACAACTTTCTGGATGAAGCTGGGGTTGCAGGGGCCAAGGCAAGCAACTGCGGCTGCAAGGGCCAAACCCCTTGCACGAATTTTGTGCATCGGACCTCTAGTGTACTATAAGAGAAAACAAACAGGATATCTTTCTACAGAAATGTATTTGTTGCCATCCCATCCTTAAACAGCTCTAGTATGTGCTGTATGGCATCTAGTGAGATTCCCGTTGTAGATGTTTGCTTAAGTACTTGCCATTTTCTGCCAAAGAACTGATATCACTTTATTTTTCTAGGGTTGTAGAGGTATAATTATTTCTTTCATTTAAATATAAAATATATGCATGTTAGAAAATGCATTCCTTAGCTCAGCCAGAGTGGCTCAGTGGTTGAGCATTGACCTATGAACCACAAGATCATGGTTTGATTCTCAGTCAGACACATGCCTGGGTTGCAGGCTCAGTCCCCAGAATGGGGTGTGCAGGAGGCAGCTAATTAATGATTCTCTCTCATTATTGATGTTTCTATCTCTCTCTCCCTCTCCCTCTCTGAAATAAAAATATTTTTTAAAAAATTGCATTCCTTTTATAGCTGTTTTTATAATCTAAATAAATCTAGCCATGAAGAGTGGGCTTCTTTACACATCTCTATCAACTTTTTACTTGATATTGTAAATGGTAGACAGTCCTTAGGTGCTTCTCTGTGAGGTTTTCCTGCATGTAAAGTGAAGAGAACAGCTGGTACCCACTCATTCCAAATGGGAGTGATTCATAAAAAAATTATGTATGTAAAGACCTTGCACAGTGCAGAAAAGTGCTAGCTCAGCTGAAGTTATTATAGGAATGAAGGTTAATCTTCATGTCTATCTCCATAATAGCCACCTGCTCTGTTTGCATATGTATTAAGTTCTCTAACACTTTATACCCTTGATAGAGAAATCACATGTTTACTGAAGAATCTTAAAGTGAGAATAGTAATTTGTGAGTAGATTGTTTTATAACAGAAACTAGATAAGCATGTATCTATTAAATCAGATCTCTAAATAAAGACTGTTCAGAGAAAATATTGGTGACAGATTTCCTTACTATCATTGAAGAGTGAGACTTCTAAACTCTTAAATTAGATGTTTATGTTTTTGTTTTTCAGGAGACACTATTTGGCATGTCTCCTTTCTTAGGGCATACTTTGATTTTATTTTCAATAAGATCAATTTTGAGACAAAGGAAATCACTATATCCTGAGAAATGGTTTCAAATACATTATCTCTAATGATTTTCCTTCAGGTAGAAACACTAAGAATTACCTTAGTCAAAGAACATATTTTCATTACTAGTTTAAAGTCCTTGGCCAGTTCTAGTGAAGCCTGAAGAGACAGGGATCCAAGGGTAAACTTATGCCAAATAAATGTGTGCTCAAAAGGAAGACATACTTTCTCCCTTGTAGTAGATTTTTGAAGGGTGAGGGTCCAACTTTGATGATATAATAAAAATGACATAAAGCAAGACACTCATTTGGAAAATATGACTGTTAAGGAAATTGGATTAGTTTTTGTTTCATGGGACCATCCATTTTTATTTCAAAAAGATCATTTACATAAACTAATATGTCTTCAGCATAGAAAAATTAGAAAAAACACACACAAAAAGGAAGATAAAAATTAAGATTCCTCAGAATACTACTCAGAATTAATCACTGTTAACATTTTGGTAATTGTATTTCTAGTCTTTGATATATGTATTTATATTATATGTATTCACAGAGTTGAATTAATATAATATATATGACTGCATTGTCAATATTTTTAACATTGCCTTTTTATGAGCTTTAGCTTTTGCTATTTTCATATATGAGTAAACATCATTCCTAATGGATGCATACTTCTGTGTCATGTGGATGGCTCCTCAAGTTTGAAGCATACTTATTTTCTCAACTTATTGAATGCCAACTTCCAGGCTGAGAAAATAAGGTTGCAAGCTTGGAGTGCTACCAAATTCTTTCAACCTGAACCAGAGTGATTATAGTCTTCTGCTGGCATTAATATATTGTGTGTTTTTGAAAAAGATGATCCGATTCTTTATTTAAGTTACCTCACCCATAAAATGAGGAACATATTTCCCATTGACCTCATGGAGATGTTTTGTGGGTAAAATGAGATGTAAGACATTCTATAAAAAAAAATGTAAAGGACTACACAAATGCAAACATGGTTTTGATTTTGATGCTGAATTTTGATGGATTTATATTGACTTATGTCTCTTTCCCTGAGATTACCTCTAAGGTTCAGTGTATAAGTTGAGTAGAAACACTATCTATATGCATAAAAGCCTAAGCGACCGGCTGACTGGCTGACTGACTGTCTGACTGTCCAGGAGCTATGACACACACTGACAACCAGGGGGCAGATGCTCAATGCAGGACCAGAAACCACAGGCATGAAAACATGGTGTAACGGACTGATGAATCTCAAAGGGAAGGCGGGAGGGAGTATAGGGGGAAAAGATTAACCGAAGATCTTACATGCATTCTAGAGGCCCAGTGCATGGATTCAAGGGACACCGGTGGGGTCCCTTGGCCTGGCCTGCGGGTATCAGACCTAAACCAGCTCCCCGACATCCCCCAAGGCTCCCAGATTGGGGGAGAGCACAGGCCAGGCCGAGGGACCTCACCGGTGCAGGAATTCTTGCACTGGGCCTCTATTTTTGTTGTGACTGCTTGATCTAGCCAGCACCATGGATAGATTCAAAGGTAAAGAGGAATTAAATCCAAAGTGGTTGTAAATTACATTTTTCTCACACTTTAGGTCAAACCCACTTAGGGAAAATACCCATGTAAATATGAAAATCACCAACTTATAAACATGCAAACTACAGACTAGAAACTGCCTGCTATGAAGATCATTCTCCCAAACGCTAAGTAGATGTTTTGTATAAATTAAGACATTATTGAGTTACTTTTAAATGACAGTAGAATAGACATACTAGTAGATGTTGTGATAGATACCTTTAGTTGCCTGCCTATAGCCATTTCTATTTTTTCTTGTCAATTCTGTTTGTAGCAATATTTTCAGTCCCAAATGGTGAATCATGACTTGCTTAAGTCAGTAAAGTTATCCTTATTCCCCTATGCCAGATACTTACTTTCCTAACTTCCTATAGAGCGAAAGTTTGGAAAGAAGACAAGCTGTGCCTTTTTTGACATTATTAAACTGTTGGGTTTGTTTAATAATTTATTAAATATTTTTTTAATATGTTTTATTGATTTTTTACAGAAAGGAAGGGAGAGGGATAGAGAGTTAGAAACATCGATGAGAGAGAAACATCACTCAGCTGCCTCCAGAACACCCCCTACTGGGGATGTGCCCGCAACCAAGGTACATGCCCTTGACTGGAATTGAACCCGGGACCCTTCAGTCCGAAGGCGGACGCTGTGTTCACTGAGCCAAACTGGTCAGGGCTTGTTTTATTTTTAACAAGATCTATAATTTCTGACAAATCGAAATTAATGTTTTGGCCTGGAGTTGCATGTGCTGGAAGGTAACAGACAGAAGGGGACAGCATTTCTGGAAGTGAAAGCATCCATTGGAGAACCAGCTGGCTCTGCATGTTGCTTCTTGCTGAGGATTGCCATGGGATCAGCAGCACAGCTTCCCTGCCTTTCTGATATTCTGAGTGACGCTCAGCGCCAGCCCTGCTGACTGTGATTAAACAACACGAAGAACAGCATGCCTCAGGAGAACAGTGTGCAGTCGTCTGTGCCGCGTGGTTGGAGGGACTGGCTCTGTGCCGCCTGTCAAAATGCATAACCTTATGGTCTGGAAAGGTCACAGCCGTTTCCTGTGCAGATACAGCAAAGCTCCTGATTGAATTCTTGACCAGAAAATGTCCTTGGTCAATACACACCACAGGGAAAACAAATTCTGTGCTATAATGGGATTTACTTCCAACTGCTTTGGGCTGGAGGAGAAATGGTTGGTCAACTGACAAAATTGCTGTGCAAGGGAAGCTTGCTATTCATCACATCCACACCCACAGATAATGTGATTATTGTAACTTTGTAATTATATTCCAAAAACCTTCCAAACTGTATTTTTTTTTGGGGGGGGGGTGGGGGGTGTTATTGGAGCTCTCCATGGCATTTCTCACTGAACCCTCACGGGAAGCCAGCCCCCTTATGTTGCTGAATTGCTTTATTAATGAACACATTAGACTCAAGCTTCAGCTCTGATGGGATTTCATGAGTCTGGTGTCACACTCAGAACTATAGGTTTCATGGTCCTCGGCAAACTTTCAAATTCCAGTCTCTGGAGGCTACATCCTGGAATCTACATTTTCAAATATACCAGAGGTGGTATTCAGGAGCAGTTAGTCTCACCAGATCCTTGTTCAAAGCAGATGTTCAAAGTGAAAGATGTAAAACATAGCAAATTATCACTGTTTTATATAATAATGAGCAAATAGCTTAACATTTTCATTCGTGTTATTAGTTGTTTTGACCCTAGTTGGATAGAATCTCAGAGTCTCAGTCTTACCCATTTAGACACAGTGAAACCCAAACAAAATAAGAGGGAAATTAAAATTATTGTAAAACTTACTGTGTTATAATTTAATCTGTGGAACTAGTAGAATCCTAGTACTTGCAAACAATAAGAAGTATAAAGTGAGAGGAATTCAGAAATAAACCAGGATATGCTTTGCCATCCTTTAATAACAAAATTAATAAACAACATTTTCATAAGGAAAATGGTCATTAAGGACCTTCTGTATTCTAGCAAATAACAGATCTTTCTCAGAAGAGAGATCCTCCTAGTTTTCACCTCACTGGAGATTTGGGATCCAGCTGAGAAAACATCTCTTCAGCTATGAAATGAGCACAGCACCCTTGTAGGATCCCATATTTGGGGGCATGACCATTGAAGAGCTCTGATTCTAAAGAAAGTTCAGGAATACAACTGACAGCCCAGAAAATTCAGTCAAATAATATTAGAAAACATGATAAATATTAATTGGTTACTTAAGATAAAGATAAAAATGTTAAGGAAGCCTGTATAGCATCTGGAGCTCTATAGTTGAAAAAGATTCAATAGTTCCAATGTGAGAAAGCTGTCTATTGTGAGAAAGTAGAAATAGACATATTCATTTATTTAAATCTAGTTCCTGGTAGCAAGACTTGAGCATGGGTTTGGGGCAGCTGATTTTTATGCCTGTGCTATTGGACGTCTGGTGACCCACCATCTTTGTTTGCCTGAGACTGAGCGCTTTCCTGGGACACAGAACTATTACAGCTAAATCAGGTCAAGTCTCAGGCAAACGGGGCAGAGTTGCTCACACTAGTTCGTTGCCTATGTACCCTGCACCCCACATCCTGGGTGGAAAGTGACAGGTCTAACCCTACTCTCTCAGCGCAGGGATTGGTTTAGGTAGAGACATAACCTAAGTGGGTCTGACATCTGTGAAACAAAGTACATTTGCTTTATAGTTCAAAGAAGAGAGCCCCCCCCTTTCAGGTGGTCTAACATTCTTGTAAATGTGAATCAGAACTGCAGCAGTCATTTTTGCTAAATGAGGAAAGCAAACCTCAGGATGGGCTGACAACTGGAGGCAGGTAGAGTTCTAAAAACAGTGCAGGGGCTGTGGAATCTTGATGACAAAGGGGCCGCTCTAGCAAACATTTTCTGAAGCCTACCCCAGAGTTTATTTATACTGCTTATTTGATACTCAGAAAGTAATTTGCCTAGGTAATTAATAGCCATATTATTTACTATCCATACTAGTATCAGAATGGGATGGAATGACCCTATGAATAGCATGAAGAATATTCTCACTAAGGCTAACATTATGAACATTCTTGGAAACTGAAACTGTTCCCAAGAGGGAAAGTACTTACTGATTGGTGGTGTGCAGATCCAGACTTAGCGTGTTTATTCTTTGGAGGTGGGTTAAGTGTGCTTGGGGTAGGAGGGGAGTGCAGTTAAATGAGTCTGAGAAGAAATGGGAAGCTATGCTTCTGTTGGATGCTCTTTAGGGTCATATCGACAATGTCATTAATGTCCTAATGGTCATGAGGATAGATGTTCTTATGTTTTCATAGGAGGCAAGGAGGCAAGGAGGCAAGGAGAAGAACATAAATCTAACCAATAAAAATATTAGCAACTAGCACTATGTCTGTGTGAATCAAGAAATAATAGCCTCTCTAAAGAACAGGGCATGGTATTTGTTTTTATTGTACAGCACTTAGGATTACTATGAGGCAGTGCAACTTACGTTTCTGTTGCGAACAGCATTCATAAAATTGACAGTTTTATAGCGAGAATTCCGAGCAGCTATAAAAATATTATTTCCCTATAGATAACAGTTAATTCCAATTTCCATCAACCCATGAAACATGGTTTAGGGGTTAATCAAAACAGTCAGGAGCAATGGAGTCTAGAATCCCATTTCGGCTGCTGAGTTTTAAGGTTGTACAAGTATCAGACTGTGTGTGTTCTTTTTTTTTTTAATCACAAGTCCCTCTCTGACTGTGAGTTAAGAACCGAGAGATAATTTATTCTTTCAGTTCTTCAGGGGACCATTTATTTCACTACAGTAGACGTGAAGGTTCAAATAAAATAATCTTACTGGCTCCCGTTGAACAGTACACACAGAAAAAGCACTTTACAGGGGGCATTTGGAGGTGGCATTAAAATTGTTAATGATTCCGCTTATCTTGGTTCAGTCATCAATTCAAAGAGAGGCTGCAGCCAAGGAATCAAGAGAAGGCTGATACTTGCAAAGGCAGTAATGGGAGGGTCAGGAAGATCACCAAGAGCCAAGATGTGTCATTAGAGACCAAGACTCAGATCATCCGCCCCCTCGTATTCACAGTTACCATGTGCAGGTGCAAAACCTGGTCAGTGAGGAAGATCCGAGAGGGGAGAATTGATTCATCTGAAATATGATGTTGGAGGAGAGCTCTACAGATACGCTGGGCTGCCAGAAAGATAAGCAAGTAGGCCCTAGAGCAAATTAACCCCGAAACCTCACTGGAGCCAACAATGATAAAGCTGAAGCTGTCCTACTATGGGCATCTTGTGAGAAGACAGGGTTCTTTAGAAAAGATATTAATACTGGGAAACATAGAAGGCAGCAGGGAAAGAGGGAGATCCAATATGAGATGGATTGAGTCCACGAAGTCATAGGCGTGAGCCTACAGGAGCTGAGTAGGGCTGTTGAAGACGAGACATTGTGGACATCACTCATTCACAGGGTTGCCAGGAAATGGAACCGACTAAATGGCACATTACAAGCATTTTGGATGTGAGAGGAAGCACAAATATTATAGTATGCTTTCTGGTAAAAACAAAAACTGTTCTTGAGACCAGCATAATATGTATGTGATATGTCTGCCTCAATGATATGGTCACCAATAATCCTATATAATAAAAGCCTAATATGCTAAGTGTCTGGTTGTCCAATTGTCCGTTCAACCAATCAAAGCATAATATGCTAATGATATGCTAAGGCCATTCAACCACTCACTATGACATGCACTGACCACCAGGCGGCAGACGCTCAACATAGGAGCTGCCTCCTGGTGGTCAGTGCGCTCCCACAGGGGGAGCACTGCTCAGCCAGAAGCCAGGCTCATGACTGGCGAGTGCAGCGGCAGTGGCGGGAGAAGGCCTAAGCCATCAGTCAGACATCCCATGAGGGCTCCTGGAGTGTGAGAGGGTGCAGGCTGGGCTGAGGGACCCTACCCTCCAGTGCACGAATTTCATGCACCAGGCCACTAGTGTTTTATATATGCAAGTTCACCTTCCCATGTTGAAAAGCTTTCTGAAAAAATTGAATTATGCTTCTGACTGTGTACTCTAGCTTATTTGAGAGAATGGAAGAAAACAATTCATAAGGATTCTATAAAAAGAGAAAGAACAGGTTTTGGAGAATAATAAAATTGTGTGTGTATGGTAGATAAGCATACATCACTTTTGTCATCTAAAGAATGGAATCAGATGAAAATTATTTAAAAAATAAATCATCACTAGAGTTTGTTAAAGAAGGTAAGGGAATATAGAGGAGAACAAGAAAGACAGGAAACAATGTGCTATTATATTAAATAAGATTGTATTTATTCATTCATTTGACAAATGCATATTGAGCCCCTAGTATGTACTAGGTGCATTTTAGATGCTTGAAATATATCAATAAGATAAAATAGGTAAAAATTTCAGTCTATGGAGCTTAAATTTTAGCAAGAGGGACAATAATAATAATAATAACAACAAATAATAAGTAATATAGAACATTAGAAGGTGAGAAATGGTATGGCAGAAAACAGAGTAAGGCAAGGGGAAGTATGGAAGAATTATAAAATTAAGTACCACTAACTCTGTGTTATACAAGGAAGAAGAATTTAATATTGTAAACAGAATGATAAAAGGATATCCAATAGTAGTTCAAGAAAAATTGTTAATATTTGTGATGGTCAATTTTATGTCAACTTGACTGGGCTAAGCAATGCCCATGTAGCTGACAAAATCTTATTTTTCAGTGTGTCTGTGAGGGTGTTTCTGGAAGAGATTGACATATGAATCAGCAGACTGAGTAAAGATGATTACCTTCACCAATGCGGTTGGGCATCACCCAATCTTTTGAGGGCTTGAATAGAACAAAAAGTGGAGGGAGGGTGAATTTACTGTCTCTACTTGAGCTGAAACATCCATCCTCTCTTATCCTTAGGCATCTACACTCCTGGTTCTAAGGCCTTCAGATTCAGACTGAGTTACATCACTGGCTTTCCTGGTTCTCTAGCCTGCAGAAGGTGGATAGTGGGACATCTCAGCCTCCATCATTTTGTGAGTCAATTCATACAATAAATCTCTATCTATCTATCTATCTATCTATCTATCTATCTATCTATCTATCTATCTCTCTATCTATCTATCTGGGACAAAGCATATACTAATAGAGAGGTCCTGTTGAGTATGAGATGTTGACTGTATAGACACTGATATGTCTAATAAAAACTTATGCTGTTTTCAGGTATAGGATATAATATAGGGTCTATTACAATTTACTAACTTTATATAATCGTACCTACTGGATCTTGGAATAGAAGTGGTTCTTCTAATTCTTTCCCCAGTTTAAGATCATGCTTTCAGAGAACAAAGAATTTAGAAATCCAATTATTAAAGATTGGTAACTCATAATTTGCAACTTGATTTATGATATAAGACTCATGGACAAGGGATATAATGCTGCTTGTGAACATAATACTGATGTTTTCAGGACATTAGAAGTGTTTCACTTAAATTTCAGGAGAAAATAAGAGGAAAATAGTAGGACAACTGCTAGTTCTGACATAGAATAACTGCCATTAGAGGATTTTATATGTCATTTGGGGGAAATTAACAAGGATATGAACAGGAAAAAATGACATACATGTGTCTATATATCATGATAAAATATCAGAAACAAAATATCATATACATTTTAATGATATTACAAGTATCAAAACTTGGTAGATAGTTTGTTGCCTGTGCTTGGAATATGGAAATAAACACAAATCAAAACAGTAATATATGTGGAGGAAAAGAACTATATGAAAAAAAAAAAAACCAGCTTGCAGTGCAAGCACAGTAGACAGACGTTAGCTGATATGATTATGGAAATGCATATTCATATACTCTATAGAATATGTATAGAGAAAAAAACCTTTTTAGTGGGGTTCCATGAAGTTGTACCAAGAAGACATTCTTATTCTATTATAAATTAGATTACACTCTCAGAAAATAAGACAGGTCGAAGGGTAAGTTTTCTAATTTCAACTTTGCTAAATATTCTACCCAAGGTTCTTTGGGTATTAAGGAAAAGAGGCCCACTCAATAAAAGTTGGATTTTATTTTAAGAATGCAAAGGCTCTAAAAGTGGGGACTGAAGGATGGTCAGGTGTCACAGGAACTAGAAAGCTAGAATATGTGACTCTGTCAGTTATCTTTGTGTGTATGTTGCATTCCATTCTCTTTGCAGATTGACTTTGTTCTGCCCCAAAACAGTGACTCCCCATCTCCAGACCAGTATGACTTTTCAGATGGTCTCCAACCAGCTAATTGATCCAGTTTCTTATTGACTGGATTTTATATTTCCCAAAGATATATCTATTTGGGCTAGTACATCTTTTCTCATCTCATTATTGCCATCTGGAATTTTCTTTTCTTTTCTTTTTTTTTTAATGGGAGGGAGAGGAAAGTGAGGGGACAAGGAATGAAAGAGCCTCATTTCCCTCTAGAGGCCAACAGTTGGTTAGGCTGGCAGGACAGGGCTGTCCCTCCCAAGTTACAATAATTGGAAAGACTGTCAACTGGATTTCATCAGGCACCAAACCTGGAGAGCCAGGCTGGGTCAAATGTGGGTCAGTTCAGTGTTCAAATCCCGAGTTATGTGGTCAGAGTCTAGCTACTCCATATTCTAGTAATTCAGTCCCTCTCAGTGTCTATGGTCCAGGGGATGTTTTAGTCCTGGGTTCTTCTATTTTCACATGGTGTCTTATCTGTGGCTTGTTGGCTTCTTGTGAGGGGGACTGAAGTCAGGAACTACCTTTCACTATTGTGATGACATCAGCCCGGTATTGGTATTGTTATTCAGAAGCTGTTGTTTTATTTTTGTGGTACAAAGCAAATGAGAGGCTATGTTGAGATCTCTGAGGCTGAGATATTTTGCATAATGCAAATTAGATTCAATTGTAAGATTAATGAGACTAAATAAAAATCTATATATATAAAAGCCTAAGTGACGGTTACAACCACTATGATGAGCACTGACCACCAGGTGGCAGACGCTCAATGCTGGAGCTGCCCCCTGGTGGTCAGTGCGCTCCCACAGCCAACCTCCCATGGACCCTCCCCCTGCCCTGGCCAGCTGGCCCTGATTGGCCCTGATTGCTGGTCAGGCCAAGGAACCCCACCCATGCATGAATTCATACACTGGGCCTCTAGTCCACAATATGGAACTTGGAATAAAATAATCAATTGGAACTCATAATGTAGTGTATCTTTTTAAAAAATATTTTATTGATATTTTATAGCGAGAAAGAAACATCAATCAGTTGCCTCCTGTACACCCCCTACTGTGGATGTGCCCGAAACCAAGGTATATGCCCTTGGCAGGAATCAAACCTGGGACCCTTCAGTCTGCAGGCCGGCGCTCTATCCACTGAGCCAAACTGGTTAGGGCTGTAGTGTATCTTTTAAAAAATACAGATGTTTTATTTCTACCACTAAAAAGGCATCAAAACAATACCAAACAATAGTAATTAGTACAGCCATTGTCCAGTGTGAGGGAAATAACATTAGATAAGATCAAAAGTGCTGAATAAATACTTATGAAAAGAGAGATGTCTTGCATTGTCTCTTTAATGAGACTATAACTAGAACTGAAGATTATGATGGACTGAAACCTTTGCAACTGAGGTTTAATCAGCAAACAAAATTAAACAAAGCAAAAATAAAAACACTTTGCCTGCTTATTCCAAGGTTAATAGTACCTGTGTCACCTCTGCTCACATCTCTTGTTTATGTATCAGAGGTAACCTCTTGACATCAGCAAATGTGGTCCTAGAGAGCCTTTTATCTAGAGCAGTGATTCTTAACCTTCCTAATGCCGCGACCCTTTAATACAGTTCCTCATCTTGTGGTCACCCCCAACCATAAAATTATTTTCGTTGCTACTTCATAACTATAATTTTGCTACTGTAAACAATATGTAATTATATATGTGTTTTCCAGTGGTCTTAGGTGACCTCTGTGAAAGGGTCATTCGACCTCCAAAGGGGCCGCGACCCACAGGTTGAGAACCGCTGATCTAGAGGCAGGCAGGTGACTCAATTATTGGAATAAATTCTTTGGAGGAGGAGAGGTTTCAGAGAAAGTTATTCCTGTTCAGGATAAGTTACAGTGACAACAGGAAGAAGCACCTGTTCTGGGTTACAACTTGCTTCATTATCTTGAATGAAATTGCATGAGATTGTGGTGCAAGGAGTGACTTCAATCATTTTGGAACATTGAAAAGAAGACAGACAATTGTAGTGATGGCAATTTTAAGTCCTTGGCACTTGTTTAACAAATGATTATAAGGACTAAACCCTCGTACGCTTGTTAAGTGAGAAAAAAATAAATCACTCCCTAGGTCAGGCTGCTATTGCTTGGCTATTGCCTCACTTGAAGCTGAAACCATTTAGCCATTGTGGAAAGTCTCTATGTATAAAAGAAAATACTGCCTATTGGTAATTAATACCACCATCACCAACAACACCAAGAATGAATATCTTGAAATTGTTTTCATCCTGTGTCTTTCATTGCTGTGGTGTTGGTATTTCTTGAATGCTTGACTCTTTTATAGGAACTGAAACGTCGTTAGGTGGAGATGGTGAGGGGGAGGGAATGCTTTGACTCAACCTAACAACTTGATCCCTAACATCAGTCAAATTAGAAACTAACACTTCCTTGTTTTCACATTAACCTTGTTCTTATTTGTGCATTTTGCCTCAAATCCAGTAATGTGCTATGTTTGCATTAAAGAAAGGAGAAGAGAAGAAACTCTGATGGCCTTCATTAGAGGTAGTATAGTAGATTGACTATTATCCTGGACTTTTAGAAACATTTTCCCTTAAAGAGTCTTTGAGTAATTCCTCAGGGATGAGCAAGACATTTCAGAGAAAAATTAACCTTAATTTTAGCAAATGAAAGTCACTTGTTAGAGTCTAAGAGTAATTTGCTAAGTAGTAACTTGGAAGCATCAAAGAAGTAAATTTCCTCATAAATTACCTGAATTCCTGTCAAAAGGGTATTCAGCCAGACTCTCTAAAGAAAAATTAACATGTCTTAACATTTTATGGGTCATCTTTCATGATATTTTTTAAGTGTGAACATTTATAAAAAATACTGTGTAAAATTTCAGGGGTGTGCACAGGTTCACTGCACTATGTTAAAGACTCGATAGCCATGCATTTGCCTTCATTCCATCGTACATGCTAGTCATACTGACTACTCACTGATTATAATTCCTCCTGAACTCCATACCCCTTACCTTTGCTATGCTTTTCAACAATTACAAGTGACAGGGCTATTATTCTAATGAACTGAGATCATTTGACAAATGCTATATTTGTTGTGCCATTATTCAAACTACAATTGACTCACAGTATCAAAGCTATGGTTATCGCTTCAGATTGGCAGTAACATTCATGAGACAAAAACACTTTAATCTAATGCTACAATTAGTTAGCTTTATTAGAAGGATAAAAAGTGAAAATATAACATGTACAACATCTTCATCTCATTAGGAGGCCTGACAGGTATCCATAGAAGCAACTTCTCTTATCTCCTCATGGCTATAGGGCAGAGGTCCTCAAACTTTTTAAAGAGGGGGCCAGTTCACGGTCCCTCAGACATTCCACACATGTGCGCTGCGGGCCCGGGACGAGTCGGCTGCTAAGCAGGACATGCAGTGGCAGCAAAAACACCCAGCGGGCTGGATAAATGTTTTCGGCGGGCCGCAGCTTGAGGACCCCTGCTATAGGGTATATATGTCTGCCATGGTTGAGAACCTTGACCTATTGAAAGCCATATCTCTCTTACCCACCAATTCTATGTCATTATATTCGAAGGCTTGCATGCCGACACACATCTTACAATCCAGCGTGGTGGCATACAACAAAGGAAGTATAAACTACTCTCTTCATTTGTCTTAACTACTGTTTAAAAAAAAAATTCAAGCAGAATTTCTATCAGCCCAGACCTAATATTAACCATTTATTCACTTTGCCCTTTGACCTCTAAAATATTTTAATGTTGGATTGGTACAGTGATAAGGATCTGTATCATAGTGCCAGTCCTAATTTCACAAAAGTTTACAATGTAGTATGGATTATGAAATAACAAATAATTATGAGAAAATGTAGAATACAATCAGCAGTATAAAAACATGTATAAATCAAATGCCTCAGTTTAGTTCTGCTGAGGTTGAGATGGCATCATTAAACCTTCATGGAGATGATAACATGTGGGATTCAAAAGAGAGGCTAAATTTGTCTGATTTTTATACCAAAATGAACAAACAGTTTGAAAAGTTATAACTTCTTAATAGAAATGTGATATTTCATTATTCCATTCATTTATTGATGGGCACTTGGGCTGCTTCCAAATCTCAGCTATTGTAAATAATGCTGCAGTGAACATAGGGCTGTATACAGTCTTTCAAATGAGCATTTCAGGTAAATTTGGATGTATTCCCAGAAGTGGATTCACTGGGTCATAAGGCAGTTCCATCTGTAATTTTTAAAGGAGACTCCATACTGTTTTCCACAGTGGCTGCACCAATCTGCATTCCCACCAACAAAGCACAAAGGTTCCCTTTTCTCCACATCCTTGCCAATTATATTCATCAGGGATATTGGCCTATAATTTTCATTCTTTGTAGTGGTTTTGGAATTAGGATACTACTTCTTGGTCCATAGGTTCAATAGACTTTTGTGAAACCTAGTGCAATTTTTTTTTTACTCAAGTTCAAATGCAGCTGATTTAAGAGTGGTTTTGGTAATACTTGTTTTTTGTTAGTTTGTTGTTATTGTTGTTTTTGTATTAGCTTTTAGTATACGTTGAATTTCATAAAAACCTTTACGTCTGCTTGAGAATATGTGTTTGGTGACTTGACTCGGTTTGGCCTACTGTGTGGGGCCATAAATGCACATTTCATTTGTTTTTCTTCAGCAGCTAAAGAAAGCTGTGTGCTATTCTGTACTCTGTGTTGTCTTATAATGAAACAGGCAAACACTGCACAAAAGTCACGGGTGTCTTCACTATATACTAAAAGTTCTTCACAATACACTAAGAAGCTTTGGTGTTTGTTGAAATGAACTCCAGTTCTTCCTATGTGTTATGTGTACTGTGCATGTGATAATTCTAGATGTGAGACTATACATTGATGAAACTATGGATAATTTCCAGCTCTGGAGGGTCAGGGTTTCCATATTATTGTGATCTAAGTTCTTAGGTGGCAAGATTTAAGCTTCTGTCACGATCACAGTCCCAGCTGCTTCTGGCAACCACAGGGTTGATAAACAGTCTCCGCCATTAGAGTTCTCTGCCACCTAAATCTGATCGCTCCAGGCTGCCTTTTGTGGAGCCCTGTGTATATTTTATAAAAGGGCTTGGGGGCTGGACTAGCTTTCTGGACCTGTAAGGCTCTAGAGACTTAAGTCTTTCTTCGGTGTTACTACTCTTTTAAAAATCATATTCATGTGCTAAATTTCTTGGTAACATTTTATTAGAAAAAAATTATTTCATATCCAAAATTTCAAAAAAAAATCATACTGTGCCTAGAATGACATTGAAGACCCTTCATTAACTTGACTCGTTTCTCTTTCTAGCATCAACTCAACCTGCTATATTCATCATATGTACAGCTTCTTTAATAGAACAGCACATGTCTTCAGAGGGAAAACAGGTGACTTTTCTGAAAGCGCACGACTAGCAAGTTTTCGAGCAGGTATCAGAGCCCAGGTTTTTGGCTGGTAAATTTAAGGATGCCCTGTACGTTACAGAATTCCCGAGGCAGAGTGCATTTTCATAGTGAATGCAGTAGTGATTGGTGTTCTTCAGAGAGATCTGCTGATTTTATCTCTTGACAATGCGAGTGGGTGATAAAACTTTGTTTCATAAAAGATGGAATTCATTTTAAACTTCCGAAGTTACAGAAAACTACTCAGCGAGTTGGCCAACTCATCATTATGCGTTGATAGGTTTATTATTATTACCACAGGAGTGGTGCTGGCATCAGATTGTAATAGTTTCAAATGCATTAATTTTACGGTCATGTTAAATTATTACTAAAGATATAGGGATATTGAATCATATTTCATTGATTTTTCACATTTCCATACAGATAAGGGTATAATTGCATTAATTCTTTATGGTTTTCTTCGGAAGATGATATACCAATTCACTTAGGAACATCCATGCATTTCTAATAACGATTCTTTCCATAACAAAACTACTTTATTGAAGCTACAGTTTTATTTAAACTCAAGATAGTATTCTTAACTCAAAATAGCACAGAAAAGAGTAAAAAGAGATGGACCTGACTTGCAGAAAATATTACATATACTTCATTGTCTTGTAGTAGTATTTACATCATTATATAATACCTATATATATAAAAGCCTAATATGCAAATTGTCCCCATGGGAATTTGACCAGGAGACCAGGCATTCGATCACTTGCTATGATGTGCACTGACCCCCAGGGGGTGGTGTGGGACGAAGGGAGGCCCTGGCAGGCAGCCAGAAGGCCCCAATGGGCCCTGATCACTGGCCAGGCTTAGGGACCTTACCTGTCGTGCACCTGACCTCTAGTGTATATCATAATTATAAATATAATAAGATATAAACTACTTTATATAACATATAATTATATTATCTATAATATACATGATGGAGCAAAAGTAGTCTATAGTTGTATGTGAAACAAAGATTTTATTTTTGTGTTATTATTTATTAATTATTGTATTATTTTCCATAGGAACAACTGTAAAACTACTTTTGCCACACATTGTATATATAATAGGTCAGGTAGTTTTGCATGAAAAAGACTGCATATGGATGTAGCCATTGATATAATAAGTCACATGAAAATGTACATATTGTTTCTAAAGAAAATGGAAGGGAAACTAAGGGTGACTCCAGGCAAACTATAGCTACTCTGATCATTTAGTGTGAAATATCAGAAAATGCCGTTTCCTTAGGATAGGAAGTTACATGTTCATATTCTGATGCTCCTGGTTTCTAGCTGGGTACTTTAAGAAACCATTTAAGTCTTTGGGTCTGAGTTTATGCAACTGGAAAACCAGAAATATATATTACATCGGAAATGTCCAGCCTATCTACTTGTCTGCCTGTCTGTCTGTCTAATATCTATGTATCTATCTATCTATCTATCATCTATCATCTATCTATCTTTCTATTTATCTACTTGTTGACATGGAACCTTTCAAAATAAAAGTTTACAAATAGTAAAACAGATGAAAACTGCCTTATTCTTGTTGAAGCTGGTGAAGGGCTTTGCTTCATTGACTGTTTCCCTTTCTTCTTCCAAAGACCAATCGGTATCTCTTATCCTCTTCTAGCCTCTGTTTTCTTGCCGAGTCACCTCTCAGGATAATATTATGTTTTGAAAGATAATATGACAAAAAACTGGTCGAGGTGATCTCTCAGTTTTCCTTATATTTGAACAATTAACGATTGAATAGAAGGAGAGGACCCTTAAAATGATTATAAATTTAAGATTAATATCTCTTCCCTTCCTCTGAAATCGCCCTGTAGGTTATCAAAGTAGATGGTTTGAGGTAAATTCTAATTGTATTTGTTTATACAGGGGTAACCAAATCAGTTTTTAAAATAAATTCAGTTTTCTTATAAATGTGTAGATTCTTGGATCAGTGCCATCCTGTTAATACCCTAACTCAAATCTTCTTAAGTACTTATATATTGATTTTCACTTTTATTTCTAAAATATCTTAACTATTTATTCATATATATGAAATCACACAAAATTCAAATGAATTTATAATCTTCTGTATAAATTTTAAGTGTTTGTAATTTTCTAGTATGTCTCTATTGCACTTATGATTGCAATTTCATTATATTTATAAATTTAATTGAGGATAACTCATATTTTCATTGACTAGGATTATAATATATTTTATTAATAATCATATCTTCTTTTATATTTCTCACTAAAGTTTCATGATTTCATACAGGATTTATATGTTTCTTGTTAAATGTTTTCCCAGTTATATTTTAATATATAGGTTTTTCTTTTTTATTATTTTTTAATAGGATGCTTTCTTTCATTATATTTTTATAATTGATAAATGCCTTAAAAAATAAATAACCTAGGGGCCAATACATTGAGGCTGGTTTTTGCACATTTATATAACAATCTGGGAACCCTTGGGGGAATGTCAGAATCTTGGTGCCTGGATTCAGCCCGATCCCCGCAGGCCAGGGTGAGGGACCCCATCAGTGCACAAATCCATGCGCTGGGCCTCTAGTCCTATCTAATAAAAGGAAACATGGTAATTAGCCATACCTCCGCTACCCTTCCCATTGGCTAAGCAGGGCGATATGCAAATTAACTGCCAGCCAAGATGGCGACCAGCAGCCAAGCAGCTTGAAGCGAACATGAGGCTTGCTTGCTTCAGTGACAGAGGACTCCAACATTTGCCGCCTGCCGCTGCCAGTGTCTGAGCTTGCAATTTGAAACATTGTTACAAATAGGGAAGCTAAACAAAACCCCAGAAACCTGCTTTCAGCCGGCCGGGATCTCAGAGCTGGAGTTGAAACAGTGTTTCGATTATAGAACCCAAACAAACCAGATACCTGCTTTCAGCTGCGGAGGCCTAAGAGCTGGAGCCAAGCCTCAGAGCTAAAGCTGGCCCAGAATAAAAAAAAAAGAAAAAAATGAGTAGTTGGGAGCTTCAGTCACCCGCCAGCCTGAAAACAGCCCTCAGCCCCTCACCCAGACTGGCCAGGCACCCCAGTGGGGACCCCCACCCTGATCCAGGACACCCTTCAGGGCAAACCAGCCGGCCCCCACCCATGCACCAGGTCTCTATCCTATATAGTAAAAGAGTAATATGCCTCCCAGCACCGGGATCAGCGGAGTCGCGAGGCCTCCCGGCACCAGGATCAGCATGACAGGGGGCAGCGCCCAAACCCCCTGACTGCCCTGTGGCGGTGTGTGACAGGGGCGGGGCCACAACCTCCCTATCCGCCCTGCTCTGTTCATGACAGGGGAAGGCGCCCCAACCCCCTGATCAGCCCTGCTCTGTGCCTGATAGGGGGGAGCTCCCCAACCCCCTGCTCGGCCCTGCTCTGTGGGTGATAGAGGGCAGCGCCCCAACCCTCCCCTTCCACCCACGGGCCCTGCTCTGTGTGTGACGGGGTAGAGCCATAACCTCCCCATCGCCCCTGCCCTGAGTGTGACAGGGAGCGGTGCCCCAACACCCTGATCTGCCCTGCTCTGTGTGTGACAGGGGGCGGTACCCCAACTCCTGTATTGGCCTACTCTGTGAGTGACCGGGGGGAGCTCCTCAACCCCCCAATTGGCCCTGCTCCGTGCGTGACGGGGGGAGCTCCCCAACCCCCTGATGGGCCCTGTTCTTGCGTGACATGTTTCCATGCTTGTGCATTGAGAATCTGCCCCCTGGTGGTTAGTGCATGTCATAGCTATTAGTTGAAAGGTCGAACGGTTGCTTAGGCTTTTATATATACAGATGATACAATAGAAAGAATAGCAGGTTAAAATACATAGAACCTTGACTGCACTTGAGTTTTTAGGGACTTTGTATCTCTGAACCTGATTTTTGCTCTTCTCTAAAGTACAGAACTTAGACAAGTGGCCCACAAACTATGGCTTGCAGGCCAGACTTGGCCCACCATCTTGTTTTGCAAATATTTTAATGGGACACAGCTACCTTCATTTGTTTACGTATTTCCTATGGCTGCTTTCCTTCTGCTAAGGTAAAGCTGAGTAGTTGTGAAAGACCCTGTGGCCCACAGAGCTAAAAAACTTACTATGTGATCTTTTATGGAAATGCTACTGACCCCTGGACTAGACTATACTTTCTTCAACTTAAACTATATATATATATATTAAATCAAAGCCCAGCTCTTATCATCTTCTTATTTTTCCTTACCTTTTGAACCATCAATAAATAATTAATCTGTGGAGCTAATTTGTTGGTTTCATACCAAATGTCACAAATATCATTTTCATGCACTCAGGATGATGTTGCCAGTCTCCCTGATTAAATTAGTAGCTATTTCATTTTCCTGTCTACCTGAAATGAAAATGTAAAGAGAAGGCAAAAAGGGCGCAGAAAAATGAAAAATATAACATTTAATTGAAATCACATGAATATTTTATGTTGAAAAACATGTAATTACCTAATTGTGTTTCAGCCATTCTCCCCTCCCTGCCCTGGTGTGAGAGACTGGTCATTTCATCTCCACTGGAGTTCAAGTCTGCACTTTCACATTTCATCTGGTCAAAAACAACCAATTCACTTTAATTGCTTAGATTTTTATTTGGCAAATATTGTCCTTAATTATTAATTCATTATTTCAACCAGCAATCACTGGTTATTATATGAAGCTTTAAATTGTGAGAAGGCAAACTAAAACCTCTAAGAAGTCATTCTTTCTAATAAAAGTCAATATTGTTTTGCTATTTAATCAATGAAATTTTAGGCGGACTTTTATTGTAGAGCCAGCTGAAGAATGGTGAAACACATTCTAAACTTACATTTAAAAATCACTTACAGCATGATGAGAGCACTCCTCTGAACAAAGAACACGTGCTCCCCCCAGAATGTGTTTGTTATGTATATTCAAAGTGATTCCTTCATGAAAACCCTTTTCAATGTGATTGAAATTACAATTGGAAGAAACTAAGATGGCGGCATAGATAAACACAGGGAAATAGTCGCCTCCCACAGCAATTGAAAATTATCCCAAAGGACGGAGCAAACATCGTCCAGAACAACAGGAAGGCTGGCTGAGTGTAATTTCTACAACTAGAAGAAAAGAAAAGCACGCTGAGAGCCAGAGGAGCTGCGGAGGCTGAGTGCAGAGGGGCGGCGGTGGCTCGCGCGCGCGGAAAGGGGGTGGCACCTGAGGACGCGGCTGTCTTTTTGAATCACAAGCTCCCGACTGCTCTGATCTCTGGTTCTGGGAAGTCTCTGGGGACCTAGGACACATACGGGGAGAGGCTGCTCTGTCAGGCGGCAGCGGGCGAACTTGAGGGCCGATTTCCCTCAGAGGTGCTTGCAGCCATTACCGGGACACTGAGACGCGTGACTCCGGGCGGGGAGAATCAGCCATTGCTTCTTTCTACGCCCTTTGACTCCCTGAGACCCCGCCCCACCCAGGCTGCGGCAGAGGCTTTTGCATGTGAATGCCCCGGCCCTTTGCAACCTGATAATTACCTAACTGCAGCCGGGCCAGCCAGACCCGGAACTTCCAAGAGAAGGCCCAAGGCCCCGCAGCGGCTTGCATTGCTTCACAGCTGAGCCTCTTCATGGCCCGGCTGTGAGGCCTCAGGCCGGGGCTGAATTAGCACCTCCTTAGATCCAGGAGCCACTGTACCCAGTGGTCAGAGGAGGACCATTCTCCCACTTCAGACACAGCTGCTTCCCACAGCCAATTGGCCTGGAGGTCAATTCCTCCCAGTGATCCTACAACAACCAAGGCACCAAGAGTGCACCAAGAGTGTCCACCCCAGGTAACTGGGGAGGCTGAGCCACTGGGCCCTACAGGACACCTGGCGCGCAGGGCCACTCTATCAACACAGGGAAGCAGCCAAAATGCGGAGACAGAGAAACAGGTCACAATTGGCAGAAACGGAGGAGGCCAGACGACTGGATATAGAGTTCAAGGCCACATTTATAAGGTTTTTCAAGAATTTTATGGAAACCGCCGATAAATTTAACGAATCCCTCAAGGAGTATAGTGAGACCATGGAGGACATGAAAAAGGACCAACTAGAAATTAAGCATACACTGACTGAAATAAAGAATATTTTACAGAGATCCAACAGCAGACAAGAGGATCCCAAGAATCAAGTCAAAGATTTGAAATACAAAGAAACAAAAAATACCCAACCGAAAAAGAAAAAAGAAAAGAGATTCAAAAAGTATGAAGATAGTGTAAGGAACCTCTGGGACAACTTCAAGCGTACCAACATCAGAATTATAGGGGTACCAGAAGGAGAGAGAGGGCAAGATATTGAAAACCTTTTTGAAGAAATAATGACAGAAAACTTCCCCCACCTGGTGAAAGAAATGGACCTACAAGTCCAAGAATCGCAGAGAACCCCAAACAAAAGGAATCCAAAGAGGACCACACCAAGACACATCATAATTAAAATGCCAAGAGCAAAAGATAAAGAGAGAATCTTAAAAGCAGCAAGAGAAAGACAGTCAGTTACCTACAAGGGAGTACCCATCCGACTGTCAGCTGATTTCTCAACAGAAACCATGCAGGCCAGAAGAGAGTGGCAAGAAATATTCAAAGTGATGAATACCAAGAATCTACAACCAAGATTACTTTATCCAGCAAAGTTATCATTCAGAATTGAAGGTCAGATAAAGAGCTTCACAGATAAGGAAAAGCTAAAGGAGTTCATCACCACCAAACCAGCATTATATGAAATGCTGAAAGGTATTCTTTAAGAAGAGGAAGGAGAAAAAGGAACTCTTACCATTTGCCACAGCATCGATGGAACTGGAGAGCGGATAAATACCACAAGATCTCACTTATTTGTGGAATATAATGAACAACGTAAACTGATGAACAAGGACTGATCCAGAGACGGAGAGGCTTTGATTGGACTGGCGGGCCTTGGAGGGAAGGTAGGGGAGGGTGGGGGCAAGGGGGAAGGATCAACCAAAGGACTTATATGCAAGCATATAGGACTAACCAATGGACACGGACAACGGGGAGGTGAGGGGATGAGTGGGGGGGGGGGGTAGAGGGTACACATATGTAATATCTTAATCAATAAAAAAAAAAAAGAAATTACAATTGACTTGTATTCAATTTTACTGTGCATAGTATGGTGAAGGCCCAGTGAATGTAGTAAAAAGAGAATGGCCACAGTGTTTCATTGGTTTTTTCAAACAGAAAATGCAGGGAACTAAAAATATATATATATTAAAATCTGTTTTTTTTATTTACATCAAAAGTATAGTATGCTATTTTACCAAGTTTTCTAATTTCAATGCATGTTATGTCTGGTGCTTATGGAAATTCATAACGAACCACGTGGAGAGCTGGATGATATACGCTGAGTAATTACAATGTTCCAAGTGCTGCTGCTATTGATGCTAGTATAGCTGTTTCCTTATTTAATGTTGACTGTAGAGAGCCCTGTGCACTAGGCTCTTGTTGTTATTGGATTTTGTTTGCTTTCATTGTGTAGTTGAGGATACTGAGGCTGGGGTAACGTGTACACGGAAACACAGACCCGAAAAGCAGCAGAGCCAGATTTCAAACCCAGGTCTCCTGGCTTTAGACATCCAAATTGAATAAGGAAAAAAATATGTTCTATTTCACCAACCTGACTTTTGCTCTGGCTTGCTGAAATCTACATCAATAACAAGATGAGTGAAATCTTGGTTTAAAAAAAAAGGACAATTAGAACAAAATCCTGTTTGGTGCTATTTGAAAACTTTTCATTGTCGTTTGTCAACTTGAAAAAAATATGAAACATCAGCAAAAATGAATAATAGAGTGGGCACAGAGAAAGAAAAGATAAAAGCAAATATTAATAGCAAAGTCAGATTTTGGGGGGCTGGTGGTTATTATTTAAATCAGATTTTAAGTGTGCGTTTTCTTTGTGCCCTTGCTGCTTCCAGTGCTATAGCTCCATAGTGTTATAGTCTAATCCCTGCAGTATTTAGGAACGATCCCAGCAGAGAGCCTAATTGAACCCTGTTCGATGCTGCATAAATGACATGGAGGGTGCAGCATGCCATACCGGTGCACCCCGTGATTAGCAGGAGATGACGGGTCTTTATGGCGGTTACCAAGTCAGAGGGATCCAGCTTCCCTAAGCACAGTGGATCCGCTGCCCTCACCCTGCAGCTTTTGTTAACTCTGTGGAAGTCTTCCCAGCCTTTCTTCAAAACAGCATGAGTTCTGGAGAGGTTTTTAGTTCCTGCTGCTGAATAGAGCACATTCAATACCTTGTCAGCTCGCAGCAGTGCTTACAAGAACCCTTAGCCCAGCTTCCTTTATGTAAAGCTGTTGGCAGGTAGTAAAGAGCTGCGTGGACACCTGGATTCGTGTTGAAAATGGCTTGTGTTTCCAGGCACACCTCCGATTCAGAATGCATGGGCTGTAAAGCAAATGCCCATCAAGTGAACAGGTTCTTCCCACAGATCACATTACAGAAGCATGGTTTTTTAAAGTCTAACTTAAAGCCTCAGTGGTCCAGATATTTCTGTGGCAAAATAAAATTATGTTGAAAAAAAAAAATTCTGTACCTGTTTCCTGTTGGAACCCACTCCTCTTCCTGAAGAATTTACCTTTCTTAGATGGTATTATTTTCTGCCTTGAGTAGAAATCCTCTCTCAGGCATCAATTGCTTACTATGTGATTGTTGTATAACGAGTTAGTGATAAAGGCGTTACAAGCTTCACATCTAAGGTCTGTTTTGATATACCCCAGTGGTTATTTTTATGGTCATCGCTGCTAAGCATCTTTTGAACATTGAGAGGGATTTAGTACATTAGGGTCCAGCCTGCCCTAGCCAGAAGCCCAAGTTTATTTTCTTAAACTTCCTTCGATGAGAATCTGACAAATGCTCAAGGCTCTGTGAATTAGACACTAGCACACATGAAAGTCTGGTTCGGGAGAAGTGATGTGAGAAGGAGGATGCCAAGCAGAATTTATTGGGGAAGATTCACAGGTGTGATGAAGAGACATCTGTCTGTCGAACCATCCCATGACCAGAGCCTGCACCGACAGTGCCAGGGCTTGAATTGGGGGCAGCTGCAGCAAGGCTTCCACTGGAGTGGCCTGTAATCAAGGGATCTTCACTACTTTTCTCTAGTTCTGCCTTTGGCCTTTGTAGAGATTCATTGAACTGCCTCTATCAGTTAATATATTATTTTTTTTGGGGGGGGGGGGCGGGGGAGGAGGGGGTGGACATGATAGCTAGACTAGGTACTTTTGCAAAACTTTCAGTAGCAAATGACCAAACTTTCAAACATTACTTTTCTGTCTTCATTTTGGTATCTCATCTAATTCTTCGTGGAGTGAAGTATAGCAGATGTGCTCCTTAAGCTACCCACATTAACTTACCCATTCTCTAGTCTCTTTCTCTTTACTTTCTGCAACTGTTCACCTTGTATTGGTATATCTACCTTATTGCCCCAAGATTATAACTGAAGTAACTGAATGCATGACTTGCATAGAAACAATTTTGTATCTTTTGCATCTATCCCAATAACTTACATATAGTGGGTATTCAATAAGTGTTGACGATATAGCTAAATACTTTACCTAAGCCTTGTGAGATAAAGCAAATTCTATGTATCTAGCTAGTGAAGGTAAAGCTGCATCGTGTTTATTATGAGTAGAAAATGTAACTGTAGGAGATAATGTATTAACGGTAACTTGAGGGAGAGAGTAGAAATATTAGATTTAAAAAGAGAATGGTAGAATAGGAAAATATTTATGATATATTTAATTTTCTTTAGTTCTGAACAAAGGGAAAGAAATGCTTCTGTCATAAACAATTAAAAAATAAACATTGTCACTTCAATTCTGTGAAAACAAATATGTAGGCGTAAAATTTAATAAAAATTGTCTGGGATATTGTTGTTATTAATTTTACAATAAAGTGTGAAAAATGCAATGCAAAGGATAAAGTAATACATCAAGCTGCCAGCTGTTGACACATCATTAGAGTGATGTCACATTTAGACTGGCCTCCTGTGTTTGGGGTTGACAGAGGCTAATAAAGTTTGTCTTGAGGCAATAGGCATAAATGACTTCAACTCACACAACTTCAAAGGTGGGGAAGGAGGGTCTGATTATACAAAAACAGAATGAGACATGTCGTTTTCAGGACCTGAAATCACAATGTCTAAGGCTTATTTGGGACAGTATTCTCATTTGGTGACCCCTATCTTTATTGAATTTTTGCAGTGAAGCCAACTTCACTTCCTGTCAAGTGTCACCAATTCAATTTTCAAAATCTGCAGGTCTGCACACACTTCTGCCTATTCTAAGAAAAAAATTAATAAGAATCCTTCAAGTATGAGAGGAGAATTGGGTCAGAAAGCTACTCTGTTAAGATTGCATTATTCTCCCACAGCAGGTGAAAGATCAGCAAGGGATTGTGAGGTGCAAATGCCGCTGTATTGAAGGTGTAGGATCAAAATAACTCTAGACATCAAAGGGACTGCATGTCATCGTCACCAATTTTCTATTCCCTTAGGTATTTGGCAGCAGTATATCTGGAAAATGGTCATCTAGTTTCTGCTTAAATAAACTGTAGTAGTGGGGACTCTGTTTCCTCCTACAGTCCCCATTTATTTACTCCAAGGCTGGGGGTTCAATTCCTGGTCAGGGAACATACAAGAACAAACCAATGAATGCGTAAATAAGTGGAAGAATAAATCCATTTTCTTTCTCTCTACCCCTTCCTCTCTCTCGCTAAAGCCAATCAATAAATAAACATCTAAAAATTCTTCACTTAAGCCATTTAGACTAGAAAAATCATTATATCAAGAAAAATTTTTAAACTTGTTTTTATCTTAAAATCAAGGGCTTTTTAAAATGTGATCTTTAATTTAACTATCTTTGATTATTTAAACATCTTCTTTAAAAATTTCCCTCTACTTTAATGGCCATAAAAATATCCAAATTATCCTAGCATAGTCGTCACCAATTAGCTTGGATCAGCGGGGTTCAATTCAAGAAGGGCCCTTGAAAGTTTGTGAAGTAAAGACATTTTTTTACCCTGGTGTCCATGACAAACTGAATGTTCTTTAAATTAAAAAAAAAAGATAATAATTGTGGATGATATAAATTAAGAAATATTTTTAATAAACTAGCTAAACAAATATTTTGTGGGTAAATAGTAGCAAAATTGGCAATTATCAGGAATTATCATAGGCTCATAGACTTACCTATATTTTATCATAAAGTTTGTGCAGGTATGCCCATGTTTGTTGTATGAGTATAATTTCTGCATGCATGTTTGTGTATATTTAAACAGGGTATTTGACAAAGTTCCTCTTGATACCTTGCAGGCAATATGGGGTTAAAAATGACCACATTTTACTGGTTCATAGCAGGCTGAATATTTACCCACCAATTATTTATTAAAGAATAGATTTAAACCTAGAATGAAATCTTTATTGCTGCAAGTTTTCTACCTTGTCTATTTATTTTTTTTAATTTTGTTTTATTGCTTAAAATATTACAAAGAGTATTACATATGTCTCCTTCACCGCCCCCTTGACCTTCCCCCGGCCTCCCCTATTTACCTTTATTGTTGAAAACATTATAGATGTCCCCCTTTTTTCCTCATTCATCCCTTCTATGGGTTATGCATGTAAGTTCTTTGGTTAATCTCTCTCCACTCACTCCCCCACCCCTGCTTTCCCTCAAACATCTGTGTCAATGACTTGAATGTAGATTAAAATAAAGCACAGTAATTTTTGAGCAACCTAATCTACAAGGTGACAGAATCAAGGTTCCAAAAATATTCAGCAGCAATGGTCATCATAATTTTAATTACTACATTTTGGAGTAGCTACTGTGTGCTGACTGGGCACCTTTATGTACTGCATCTCATTTGATTATTATAACTACCCAAGCAGTCATTATTATCCTTTTTTTTAAAAAAAAATAAAGCATATAAAAAATTAAATGGCATGGCCAGTGGCAGAAGAAAAATTTTATTGCAGCTCTGTCTTACTCAAGAGCTCACGCGATACCTATGCCGAGCTAGTTTATAAAATTTATGAATAGGAAATTAAATAGAGACAAATACAAATACCTGTATTTAGATACAAGGAGCTATTTTCCTACATGTACAAAGGGACACTTGAGTTAAAAATACTTCTAGAAGAATAATTTGTTATATGTGAGTGAAGAATTCCATTCAGCTACTAATAAAGATAATGCAGCCATAAATCTTAGGCTGCATGGAAAATAGTAGAACAATGGGGAAATACTTCATTATGCTCCTCTTTGGCTGGGTCACATCAAGACTGCTGTGCCTAGTTGAATATGTGGCTCCTGAATAATTAAATAGACAAGCCAGGGAGACTCTTGGGGAGTGTGAGTAATTAGAACAATAGGACCTTGAGCATTTTCCTTGCTTATCTACTTATTATTATTATTCCAAAAATGAGTTGTTAAAGGAAATGTTCCAAATGTCTGAACAATGCATGTACCAATAGTACACCTAGTTTTGCAAATGAGTATCTCCAAAACCTGAGAGTTAGGGTACTGTATGGAATTTGAACTCATATAAGCTTACTGGATGGACAGGATCTCTGATGGATTTTTAAGAGCAACATGAAATACTTTTTAAAATATATAAAGCAAATGTAACAGCACAAAATCTCATAGGGCTATCACACAAAGAAAATTTAACCGCCCCCCACCCCCAAAAATGTTTAATAGAGAGAAGCATAATTAGGGTTTCTAAATGTGTGAAAATATAAGATACATTTGTAAGTATATGTATTTATGCAAACCAGGGATTTACATTTTCTATAAGTTCTACTACTACTAAGGGTGCCATAAAACATTTTATAGTCGCCAGTGAGAGGTGGGAGGATAATAGAAAGCGCTATAGCAGATGTAGCCTAGCGTGCGGAGGTAACCTGACCGACTTACATGAAAAATTACACTGTTCTTCATCACACTCAGTTAGCCTTTCAGACAGTTCATTCAGCCTTTGATTTGCTGAGTATATAAACTTCCACTTGGGCTTTCAAACCAGTTCCAATTGATTTGACAGAGGCATAGGAGACTTCTGCTTTCAATTTAGAGACTATGATCAAACAAATGGCGAATGAGAATTTTCCATTTGCAGCACTGGTTTTTGTGTGTGCCTTTAGATATGATCTGATGCATTTATTGTTCTTTGAAGGAAGCGTAAGGTAAGACTAATTTAAAAGAAATACCTGCAGCTGGAATACAGAGAAGGTTCTCTGTGTCATCTGAGGAATTTTTGTTAAGAGGGAGTGAAGCAATGCAACTTGATGTTCCATGAATATGCTGGTTTTGCACTCACCAAGTGAACTGAGAAACGCTACCAACTGGAAAAGTTATTATTTTGATCTCTGTCAATTATGCTACCCGAAATGCTATCAAAGGTCATGAAGGTAAAAGTCATAAAACTTTCCACAAAAACAGAAAGGACTATCAGGATTTACTTTATTTGCGTCACATTAGTTCATGGTGCCAAGGCCCATAAAGTACTTCTCATTTATGTTAGTCAACACTATTGTTAATGGACATATCTCAGATCTGCAGCAAATGAAATTGCCTCAGGCAATGTTTCAAAGGCTAAAAGTTAGAAACGTGTTCCCTGAAGAGAAACACTCCATTTAAAAACATATAGACATCTCCTCAGTACCCCTCCTCTATATAAATATCAAAGCATTGATGATACTGCCCTGACCATTTGGCTCGGTTGGCTGGGTGTCACCAGTGTACCAAAAGGTTGCTGGTCAGGGCACATGCCCTAGTTACAGGCTGAATCCCTGGTAGGGGGTGTGCAGGAGGCATCTGACTGGTGCTTTGCTTTCATATTGATGTTTCTCTCTCTTCCTCTCTCTAGAAATCAATAAAAATACTAAAAAAATAATAAAATATTGATATTATTGTTAATGCAAGGAACACACGAAGCTATATTTATTGGTTTAGCACCTCAGCATTCTAAGGTCACTTAGACTTTTAGAATTAGAATGTCAGGCCTCTGCATTGTAGCGTAAGCACGAGTTCAGTGCAAGGCTTTCAAGCAGTTTGAGTCATGTACTTACTAAAAATATTTACATTTTTCAATTGATTGGCTCAGGAATTTATTGCTAACTACAATAGAATAAATAGAATTTTATTTTAAAAGTTTACTATTGATAATCTTATGCATCTTCTCTCTGGGCACTGCAAAGGTCATGAAGATCAATTATATCACAAGAGAAACAATAATGGACATTTCCATAATTTTAATAGAAACCTAGCTTAACTAATTCTCTAGATTATTCCAACTGATTTATGACCAAAATGTCCAAATGAATCAAAATCATTGGATCCTTTGTTTACACCTCTGCTTCAGTTTCATACTTGGTCATATAAGGCAGAGAAAAGTAATATAAATGTGGATATGGGCATGCGTCAATAGCCCCTGATTACAGTCCTATGGGAAATGATACTCTAAGTCAGGAATCAAGCCATCGTCTAGGAATATGCATTTAGATTAATGCAGAAACTTAAAAGCCAATTTTGACACATATTCTATAAATAGGAGAGTGTCATGGTC
Source organism: Myotis nattereri (assembly GCF_964212035.1). Lineage (NCBI taxonomy): Eukaryota > Metazoa > Chordata > Mammalia > Chiroptera > Vespertilionidae > Myotis > Myotis nattereri. The sequence continues at coordinate 63,320,607 of NC_138085.1, forward strand.
AGATTTTCATGGGGAAGGAGACAATGGAAGGGTAGGGGTTAGTTTGATGCCTCTTCTAAGTGTCGGGGGCAGGACGTCATGAGGATCCAAACTCAATAAAGCCAGAGTGTGGGGAGGAGGTGGAGGAGATCATGTGGGCCAGGCGAAGACTACAGAATCTACAGATGTGGGTGGCTGGCTGTTAAACAATGAGAGAGAAAAGTAACACATGACTACTAGGGTTCTGTATTGGTGGTTCTGCAATTTCCCAGGAGAGAGGGACAAGAAGATAAAAAGAAAATGTACTAGTACTTCCTGTCGCTATATATGAGCCTTTGACCATATTTTCCTTCAATTCTGTTTCAACACAGAGGTAAAGCATATCTCTTTTAGCTTGCAACACGTCAAAGTATATGTTGTTTCAGAATGTAATTGTACTACTGTCTAGCAAGTTCTGTTTGGGAATTGGAAAAACATTTTCTGGTGACAGGAGCATATTTCACCTGAAGCAGCAAGTTGGCTACAAGTCCTTAGGTTATGTTTCAGAAAATGAAAAGCGACCCAATCAAACAGAAGGATAGGCGGGCCTCACGGGCTAACCAATGCCTTCATCTCTTTCTAATTTTGCTTTCCTGATTCCCACAGAGTAAAATGTATTACTCACAATGAAGTGGGGCCCTGTATGTTCACTCTCTTATATTTTTGGTAGACTTTAAAAAAAAATCTATACCTAGAGCAAGCCCACATTTAGAGCCACACTGTCAGCGACAGAGACATTGGCACTGTGCATTGCCTTTTTAAAAAAAATTCATTTCAATCAAAAGCAGTGGTGGGAGGTCCCAGAGTGGCAGCTTGGGGTGGTTCGTTACAGAGTGTTTGGCTCACGGTTTTGATCTGTAAAAGCACAGCGAGCAGCTGATGCAGCCCCCGCTCTGCTGCAGGTCAGCTCCCTGCGGGGAGAGGTCAGGTCCTTGCCAGAGAAGCTCATTTGTCTTTGGGTTGTCCTCTCCTGCTTCTGGTGCCCTGGGTCCCTTCTGCCCTGCACTCTCCCCAGGGATCAGGAACTTGGATTTGGTGAGATGTGAGTCCGAACACAGTTGTGTAATCTGACATAATTTGGAAAAGGAAAACATATTCTGTGCTCAAAGAGACATATTTCTAGTCATGGAATATTAGAGGGAATTTTTTATTTCTTTGCTCTGAAAATTCTGTTCACGTTTCTCAAACGATTAAACACAGTATGGTGGCTCTGGGTAGCTATTCTGTTGCCAAATACTCTGACATTTAACTGCACCTCTAAATCTGTTTTAATATTTTAGTATTGCATTTAACCTTCCCTTTCCCCATAACTCAGAGTCATCAGCATTGTAATCTTTCATATTGGCCAGAAAGAGGAAAATATTTTTTTCTTTAATATTCCTTTTTAAAATAGTGCGTGGGGTGCCTTTAAGTAAAACTGAAGTGTACTGTATACATTCACATAATTCCTGCCCTCTAATACCTGTCTTCCCATACCCATATTCTTTTTACCTGCATCATTTATCATCAGATTTCATATATTTGTTCCTGGGATACTTCATTTAACTTATCTTTCTTAGTTATTTAATTCCTCTGAAATACCTTGTTTTAAATAAGGGACAAAACTCTCTGTACGAATTATGGAAGAGTCCCCAGGAGTAAGTAGTGGCAAACAGCCATGATCTACGGGGAGAAAAACACTAAAAACATGTTGGTAGAGGTGTGTGTTGTAATTACATGTAAGACATTTTTAATGATATCTTTGCTATTGTGTTGCATGATAATTAAATTAAGCATAAGTGAAAACATGTAATGTCAATATGTAATATTTCATTTTTTATTGATTTCAGAGAGGAAGGGAGAGAGAGAGAAAGAGAGAGATATCAAAACATCAATGATGATAGAAAATTATTGATCGGCTGCCTCCTGCACACCCCATACTGTGGATTGAGCCTGCAACCTAGGCATGTGTTCAGACCAGGTATCGAACCATGACCTCCTGGTTCATAGGTTGATGCTCAACCACTGAGCCACACCAGCAAGGGCTGCAATATTTCTTATGCTGAACCAAAGCATGCTTTTCTCACCTGCTTGCATGCTTTCCAGTACTTATAAATAGCATGCAATAAAATGTGAGTTCTCTGAAGGCAACTAACATCCTCTTCCTAGTGTGCCCTCTGGTCTTAGCACAATGTCTGCTTCATGGGAGTTTTATAATAAATGTTGAATGAGCAAATCTATTTATCTGTCTATCCACTTATGTTCACAGTTGTCCATGAAAACATCTATAATAATAAAAGTGTAATATGCTAATTAGACCGAACATCCTTCCGGATGCCCTTCCGGATGAAGCCAGGGCTGCGAGGGAAGCCCGGTTCCTATGTGCCAGAGGGAAGCTGGTGCCAGCAGCTGGGGGAAGGAAGGCCTACTCTTGCATGAATTTCATACATCAGGCCTCCAGTATATTATATAAGCATCATTTCAGATTGGCTACTAACCAATTGAGATGATCACACAAGCTCACACAATTCTGGGCTTATTTTTGAGTCCCTTATTTATGTCTAGCATGGTCTATATCTAGCTCTACAGAAATGAAAGCCACAGCTCATGCTCTCCAGAGACCTATAGTCTAGTGGGGATGGTGGATAAAACAAGAAACATTGGGATGGCTGAATCATAATTCTCCTGTGGGAGAATGAAGAGGCTGGAAAATCATGCATAGTAATTGGATTATCTTAGAAGCAATGGGTATATCTTAAGTGATTTTTAAGAACACAGTGACAGGAAACATTTGTGAAAATGTAAACAGCCCAACACATACCCATAATTATCCCAGTGAGTTGTGAAGTTTACTTTCTTGATTCTCTGACTTGGGAGAATAGAAGTGTCATTTCTCGTTGACAGTAAGTATAGCTCAATACTTTAATACACTAAAAAAAAAAATCCACCAAAATTACTGTCCTGTTTAATTCACACAAATTAAATTGTATTAATTCATAATGAATGAGTCTAGGAATTATTTTTAGGAAAAATATTTGAATTTCACTTATTGGTTCTAATTTGAATACCACAATATTTTGATGAGTATTCAGATATTGTTGAAGTACCATGAAACATGTTTATTAAAAGGATTTCGGTTAATTTGTCACTAATCTGTCACTGTGTATTTCATCTTATGACTTTCGCATTTCAAGCAGGCATGACATTGCTGACAGAGCTGTGCTGTGTGGTAATTTTATTGTCAGTTGAAATAACACATGAGTTGCTTATATACTCTTACTCTGAGGCAAAATAGCCCTTGCTTGAGGGTCAAAGCTTGGATTATGATCACATTGCTGTTACTTTGTGACACATTCACTTTTTGATTTTAAATATATATATATATATATAAATTATATATATATATAAATTATATATATACAAATTATATATGTATAAATTATATATATATATGATTTTGTCAGTAGCACAAATCTACAATCTCTCCATACCTAACCTAAGAGAGTAGGCTATGATCAGTCAATATAGCCATTATAGCCAAAGATGAAATGGGAAGATTTTAGGAAGTAGGATGATGCAACTTACTGTGTCCCGGAAAGTGATGTTTTGATGGGGACCTAGAACCATACATAGGAAGGAGATATACAGCACTTTCTGTAGGTATTCTGCAGAATTTTCTACTCAATGGTACAATAGAAAGGTAATGGGGATCATTAGGGGGACAATTTTCAATTAAAAAAGAAAATCCAGCTAACCATATTGGTTCTTCAAAACAAAGCATAAAAATGTGGCACAAATATTCCAGTGGTATCATCAGAAAACTATCAAAACATGTAATGAGGCCAAATTTTTCATTTCTTAGCTTTAGTTGTTTTATCTAGATGTTTAAATGAAAGTACTACAAAATTAGTACATAGCTATCAGTACATCTTCTGTACGACACTTAAGGGATATATAGGTTTACTGAATGCTTGCTAGAAGACCAGACATTTGTACATATTGTACTAGACAATGTTACAGCAAAATGATCATATTACTTTTGTCTGAGGCAAAGCCTAAGAAAGGAGTTTCACTTTTGAAAATTCTTTCCTTTTATTTCAGAAGGACTATAGCCCTTAAAAATAATTTGAGATTAGGGTTAATCTTTCTCACACTTTAGAAACCTCCTTTTAAGTGCCACCTCTTCTCCCTCTACCCCCTTTTCTTTCTTCGTCTTTTTTCATCACTTCCTATCATGCATACAGAATTATGCTAGGGCCCTCACCGGTTTGGCTCAGTGGATAGTGCGTCGGCCTTGGGGACTCAAGGGTCCCAGGTTCGATTTCTGTCAAGGGCATGTACCTTAGCTGCGGGCAAATACCCAGTAGGGAGTGTGCAGGAGGCAGCTGATCGATGTTTCTCTCTCATTGATGTTTCTAACTCTCTATCCCTCTCCCTTCTTTGTAAAAAAATCAATAAAATATATTTTAAAAAAAGAATTATGCTAGGTATTAAGGATAAAAATAATCAAAATAAAATGTTGAACCCCAAAGAACTGTTAGTCTGGTGAAGGGGACAGATAAGAAACATTAATAGTTTGTGTAGGGTAAGGTATAAAAGACAGGCACAAAGAAAGTTCTGGAAGCACCAAAGTGAGCACCCCAACTCTGCGTAGGGTATCAGGTGATGCTTGTCTGAGAAGATAGTACCTGAGTTGAAGTCTAAAGCAGCGATTTCCAACCAGTGTGCTGCTAGGATTTTTCAAACATGCGATACCTGACTATTTAGGGGCATTGACCTCTTTTCCCTTCCAGTGGTTCTCAACCTTCTGGCCCATTAAATACAGTTCCTCATGTTGTGACCCAACCATAAAATTATTTTTGTTGCTACTTCATAACTGTAATGTTGCTACTGTTATGAATCGTCATGTAAATATCTGATATGCAGGGTGGTCTTAGGCGACCCCTGTGAAAGGGTCGTTTGACCCCCAAAGGGGTCGCGACCCACAGGCTGAGAACCACTGAGGCTGTTTAAAACAAAAAAAGACAACAGCCAACACAACAGTAGCCATCTGCTGTGAATGCCCTGTCTTGGACCATAAATATATAGGTCATATAATAGAGTTGCATCTTATGGTCACATTGCATAATAAGGTTGCATCTGATTAATTTTTGGTACTAGAAATCTTATATAGGCACCTGATTGTTTAGAAAAATAGTAAGTGATTATTGTAATTTTGGGGGTAAATCAATCAAAATTATACCTATTTCTGTCAGATTGGTAAAAAAAAATAATATTTTTTGGTATGCTGCAGAATTTTAGTTACTAGTTTATGTGTTCCGTGAGATGAAAAAGGTTGAAAATTGCTGGTCTGAAGAATAAGCAGTAAATAACAAGACAGACAATGAAAGGGTAAGGGAGAATTTTTAATAGCAGGTTGTTAATATGGCTGGAGTTCCATGAAGATAAGCATTTTCATTCTAAAATTCTCACTCACTTTGGCCACCAGGGAATATTACTGGCCAAGACAAGTTTCTCTTTGTATTGATTTGAATCTACTTATTGTTCCAATCTGAAGCAAATTATTTATTTATTTTAATATATTTTTATTGATTTTTTACAGAGAGGAAGGGAGAGGGACAGAGAGCTAGAAACATTGATGAGAGAGAGAGACATCAACCAGCTGCCTCCTGCACAACCCCCACTGGGGACGTGCCCGCAACCAAGGTACATGCCCTTGACCGGAATCGAACCTGGGACCCTTGAGTCCGCAGGCCTATGCTCTATCCACTGAGCAAAACCATCAGGGCTGAAGCAAATAATTTAAAAGGTTCTTGGCCTACCAAAATGTCGGTTTGTCATTTTTTTTAAATAGTAGAAATTAGCTATTCAAAGGTTTTATGATGGGTTTCATGAGTCATACCTCCCCTCATTTTCCTCAAGCACTTGTATTCTCCCATAGAGGACAAACTGAGGTGAAATGATTATTCCATATCTATGTGGTGATTTAAAATAAAATGGGATTGAATGTGTGATGGTTTCTTAGTTTGGAGACTATTATATATTCCATTGAGTTTCATTTCCTGTTAGCTGTCTCCTTCTTACCATTTATGCCTTAATGCACTTCATTAGTGATAAACCAACATACTCTGAAAACATATCTTCAACAAAATCTCATATGAAAGAATGCAGTTTTCTTTTTAAATTATTCTTGTTTAAACATCTGTTTGCCTTTGAATCCTATTATCTGATTAATTCAATCATGAGATTATTTGGTCTTTCTGAATTCAAGAGGAGAAGAGGTATTTCATTATTGTTCCATGATTTGTCCAGAAGCAGGGTAGAAATATCAAAAGGTACTCTATTAGGCTTTCAAAATCAACACTTACATGTGTACACTCTTTTTTCCACATCCTTGCCAACACTCTTGTCTTCTTGTTCCTATGGGTGCAAGGTGATATCTCATTGTGGTTTTGATTTGCATTTCCCTGATGATTAGTGATGTTGAGTACCTTTGCGTGTGCTTGTTGGCAAGTTGTATTTATTGGAAATTATCGATTTAGGTACTTTGACAATTTTTTTAATATTTTATTGATTTTTTACAGAGAGGAAGGGAGAGGGATAGAGAGTTAGAAACATTGATGAGAGAGAAACATCGATCAGCTGCCTCCTGCACACGCCCCACTGGGGATGTGCCTGCAACCAAGGTACATGCCCTTGACCGGAATCGAACCCGGGACCCTTGAGTCCGAAGGCCGATGCTCTATCCACTGAGCCAAACTGGTTAGGGCAAGTACTTTGACAATTTTTAATTGGATTATTGATTTTTGCTATTGAGTTGTGAAAGTCCATTGTGTATTTTGGATATTCACCCCTTATCAAATGTGGCTTGCAAAAATGTTCTTCCGTTGCATAAGATACCCGTTCATTCTGTTGATGATATCCTTTGTTCTGCAGAAGCTTTACAGTTTGATGTAGTGCCATTTGTTGATTTTTTTTCTTCTGTTGACTTCACTTTTGGTGTCAACTTCAAATAATCTGTCCAACTCTGGTTATGCTTTTACGGTACTTCATGTTTGACATCATTATATTAGTATTGATAGCATCAAGACAGTTACCAAAATACATTTGAGATTAATAGCCATGCAACTGAAAGACTAGCTTGCCAAGTGATATACTTAACTTGAGAGTCTGTTTTTATTAATGTTTAATATTGGGAAATGTCTCAAAGAAATAGAGTCTAAAATTGTCTCTGGAGTCGGTCTCTGGGAAACAAGGTGTGTGATGTAATTTAGGAGTATGGCGATAACATGGTAGCGTGAGCCACATACAGAATAAGATCGGCACTTCAATCATGACCTTTGGAAATGTCTCAGTGACAGTGTGGGAGGCTTATTTAGGAATGGAATTGGAACAAGATGTGCTTCTTTCACTGAGTAAACTGTAAGTCTTTTAAAAAACTTTTTAATTACAGTTTCTGAGTAGAGTGCTTGACGGTGCCAGTGGAGCTGAAAAGCAATGTTGTTTATTTTATGTCAGGGTGAGAGAATGATGGAAAAGATAGTTCCTAATGTGCCCTGGAACCAATTTAAACATTCCGAGGAAAAAGAACTTTGTTGCTTAATAGTTATATAAAATATTTCCTTTGAGTGAATTTTGAGTTCAAGAATAATTTAGATTTTCTCTAAGAAATGTGTTTTTATAACAATTATTTATATTTTATTTAACATGTTTAATAATAAGCAAAGTGAGGATGTTGTTTTGCAGGCCACTAGTTTTTTTAACCAAGAAAGCTATTTTTTGTTTCATGAGTTTACAAATATTGAAACATAATAATTCCTCTTATTTATACATTTTTCTTTAAATTTTTTTTTCTTTCTTAAAAATTTTCTTTTAAAATTAAGCCAGTGACAAAAGAAGTATAACTCAAGTAAAATGATATATGTGAGTGATTGACACAAATGAGGTTTGGCCATTAGGTTTTTAAGTCTTATGTAATAGTGTTATTTTAAAACTGGCAATAAAAGTTGTTGTTCATATATGATTTGATACCAATAATCTATAAGGGGGAGAACAAACAAGAAATGAAACAAGTAAGAGAGTAGGCAATGTATACATATTGAACTGAAAGTTTTGTTAAAAATGGATAGAGAAGCTTATGAAGTCAAACAATAATGAGATGGCTTGTCAGAATTATTTAAACTCAAGAAGATTTATGGAATTCTCTGGAAAATGAGATTTGGTAACTTCTGGGATTATTTGCTTTATTTTATATCATATTTGGGTTCTCATTTTTAAAATCCTGTAAATGTACTAGAAAAACATGCTGTTATTAACAAAATAAAGTAATTCCCTGGCAATGTAAGCCAGAATTCTCCAAAATTTTTTCAGTTGTACACATCTATTAGTTAATAAAAAATTAACACACAACAGTAATATACAGGATTGGGCAAAAGCAGGTTTCCAGTTGAATACATGAAACACAGAGTTTATTCTTCTACTATTATTATTGTATTAATTATTGTATTTATTATTGTTAACCTATTTTGCCCATTCTAGTGCTATATCTCATCAATTCAAAAATGCAGTTACTTTCACATTTTAAAATTTCCAAAATCAGGATGCATTTCATAGTTATAGTCAGACAGCTACTCAGTTTAATAATTTCAAGTTATGTGTCTTGATGGTTCTGTGCATATTAGGTTTAATTGCCATCTAAAAGTATTCAAAATGGTTATCCTGTGGTTACACATTAAAATAAAAAGACATTGTGTAATCAGCAAATCACGCAAGCAGCAGGCAGAGCACAAATTCAATATAAATGAAGCAAACATTTGTCTTTGGAAGAATCACTTCAATTCAATATTTTCTTGCAAAGCTACACAATATATTACACATCCTAAGGACGGAATATATTCCCAAATAAATGAATCTGTTATATTAATTTTTAAAAACATTTCTATTGAACACCAAATAATGCAACTGATGACAGCCCCAAATTTTACTACGGTAGAGTAGATTAAGGAAATTATAAAGCAACAGCTTGTATTGTGGACTCTTTTAAAAAAAACATGTGTCTTGGAATTTTTTTCCAATGGCATATTTTTTCCTCCCTAATATTACATAAAATGATGTTATGGCTGGTTTCATCTTAAAATCTATTATGTCATATAGACTATGAAATATGAGATATTATGATAAATCAAGTATTTATAAATTATATACATGTAACACTTCCCTGTTTTATATTAACTTTCTAAATAGTTTTTTGTCATTACTTTGAATATTACTTGCCAATCTCTTCTTGCCTGCAAGAACCTACAACCAAGATTACTCTAGCCAGCAAAAGTATCATTTATAATCAAAAGACAGGTAAAGAGCTTCCTGACAAGAAAAAAACTAAAGGAGTTCATCATCACCAAACCAGTATTATATGAGATGTTAAAGGGTCTTCTTTACGAAGAAGGTAAAAAATGATAAAAATATGAACAATAAAATGTCAATAAACACCTATCTATCAACAATTGAATCTAAAAACCAAAATAAATGGATAAACAGAACAGAGACAGACTTATAGATACAGAGAACCTTTCGATGGTTGCTAGATGGAAGTAATGTTGGAGGAAATGTGTGAAAAAGTGAAGAGATTAACAAGTACAAATTGGTTGTTACAGAATAGTCATGGGGATGTAAAGTACAGCATAGGGAATATAGTCAATAACACACATATATAAAAGGCTAATATGCTAAGTGTCCTTCCGACCATCTGACCGGTCACTATGATGTGTACTGACCACCAAGGGGCAGACGTTCAATGCAGGAGTTGCCATGCACACTGGCTATTTAAAAAGAAACGGCACCATGGACCTGGTGCTGACAAAGCAACACTTGGCTTCCCCCAAGTGGGAAATAGGCCCTGCCACCATCTCAGAGTGATAGTCCACTAAATCGCAGCCAATGCTGCCAAGACCCCATGGTGCAAAATGCGGCCCACAGCCCAGCCCAGCCTGGAAATGGTGGCTGTGGGTGCTGGGTAATGACATCATGTTGCAGCGCTCTGCTTCCTCTCCCTAGCGACTAGCCTTCTTGGAGTTTCTTCAGCCCAGAAGCACGACTTGCTTTATAGCCAGGTGGGAACATTTTACACTTTAACCAAATTCCTGTGAAGCGTTTTCCCATGCCTCATCTCATTTGATCCTCACAGATGTCCTGGAGTAGGTAGATAGGAGACTCAGTAGAATCCTATTTTCTTTTCATTAGCCGGAAAATGGAGATTTAGAAACTTTACCCAACTGAAAAGAAGTAAGAAATGGTGGAACTTGAAAATGACTTCAGGTTTTCTCACTGAGCAGAATATAGTCAAACACTGCTATAGTTAAATATTTCACCCTTTGTTCTCTTTGCGTGATCTACAATAATAATCTGCTTCATGTTGATATTTACTGCTGTGTTGCTGACAATTACCTAAAAGAGAAATTGGAGTTCTTCACTGGGCTGGAAAAAGTTTAGCTAAATCAGAAAGCAGGTCTAATTAAGCAAATTTATCTACATATATAAAGCTTTTGCTGGTGCCAATTGCATGCATGTGTTTTGATCTGTCATTGTTGATCATGAATTTGGTTGACACTTCTATTATAGAGAAAGGGAGAATAGCCATATTAAAATATTTCTTCTAATTAATTGCCTTTCAATGTGCATGAATTCAGGCACTGGGCCACTAGTATTCTAATAACTGTGTATGGTGTCAGATGGGTATGAGATTTATCAGGATGATCACTTAGTAAGTGATGTAATATCTAATCAGTGGGCTATACATCTGAAACTAATATAATAACACATGTCAATTGTAACTGAAAAATACTTTTCATCAATTATTTATATAATATCTACATAGAAGTATTTTGGGCACACATATGTTTTCTTTTTGAATTATCAATGGATATCCTGCAGTGCATGCAACATAAATTGGAGAACATCAATATAATCAACTAGAGGCCCAGTGCATGGATTCATGCACCGGTTGGGGTACCTCAGCCTGGAGTGTGCCCTCTAGCAATCCAGGACCCCTCGGGGGATGTAGCAGTTTGTGAAGTGGCAGGCAGCTCCGAGGAGCCTGAGCTGGGCTCAGCACTTGGCATTCGGTGCTCCTTACTGCTCGCTGCTTGTTATTAACCTCTCACTGCTCGCTCGTTACCACTGCTTGGAGGCGGGAGAGGCTCCTGCCACCACTGCTCTGCTCACCAGCCATGAGCCTGGCTGCTGGCTGAGTGGCACTCACATTGTGGGAGTGCACTGACCACCAGGGGGCAGCTCCTGCATTGAGCATCTGCCCCCTGGTGGTCAGTGCGCGTCATAGAGACCAGTTGTTCCGGTTGTTCTGGTCGTTCCGGCCATTCTGTCGTAATGGTCGCTTAGGCTTTTATAATATAGATCCTTTCTCACAGGAAGGGTTTACTTAAGTAGTAATTCATTATTTTGTATTAAATTGCCAGATTTGAATTTTTAAAAAGAAGCATGCAATACATTATTACCTGCATGCTTACATGTACTAATACTGTGATGTTCTCTCCCCATCAAACATCCTGTCTTCAAATGGTAATGCACTAATTGCTGGGAATGTCATATACTAAAAGCTCTCTGCTTTCCCCCTCACTGGAACATGTCCTAGGCCACAGAAAACTGTTTTGTCCAAGGTTATGAGCCTTCTTAGGGGGTTGCTCATGGCCAATGGCTCATGTGTAAAAACCAAGGCCTGATGCCCATGCCTCAATTTGAGATGACATCAAAGGGCCATCTCAGCTTCAGAGGTCCTCATAGGACTTAGATAAAGCCCTTAGTTTCTTCCAAATTGTGGATCAGCTTCCCTCTATGCTCAGGCTTGCCTTTCTCCCTTACTTACAAGTGTTATCTCCCAATAAATCTGTGTACAATTTCCCACCTGAGCATCTGATTCTAGGAAAGCTAATCTAATACACTATCTCATATTCTAGTTCTCACTGTGGAAAGAACTGTTCATGGAGTTTGGAATGGTAATTAATCTATAAATCTTTTTAATAGATTTTATTTGTAATAGAAACCACAGTTCCTTGAGTTATGGTAAGAGATTTAGAAAGTGGTATTATTAAGGGAAGCTGGTCTGTGATTAAAAAAGAAATAGCCTGATTACATAATGACTCACACAATATAGGAGATTATTTTCTTCCTATGAAAGGATATTGGGTCTTTTTATGATCATGCAATATTTCTTTCATAGTGTTTCCTCCTCAATTTCCAAGGACATTACTATCTATAACTTATATGCTGGGGTGAGTAGAATTGAAAAGAAAGTATAGAATGGGTGATACTCCTTTAAAACTGTAGCCTAAAAATTGCATAAATTACTTTAGTTCACATTCTATCGGCCTAACTCAGCTACTTTCCTGCAAGGGAGGCTGGGAAAGATAATGTAGGTGGGGCCCAGGAAGAAAGGGAAATGGAATTTTAACAATCTACCAGAGCCATTGCTATGCATACCTTTCTCAGAATGCAAATGAACTCCCATGAAAGATGGTCAAGTAAATATATAGTTACTAAATCTACTCATTCACAATGAAATGAAAACAAATGAGCTACCACAAAGAATGAGAGTCATTTTAAACTGAAATTCAGGAATTGATATGACCTCATACCAGTGTTGGTTGTGTAACTAGATACCATTAAAAAAATGTTGAAAAAGGGACTCCAAGATATAACCTACACTTTCTAATAAAAGCAAAAGTGAAAATATATTCTAAAATATCCATAAACAGCCTCTACCTTGAAGGGATAAGAACTAGAATTTGTTTCAATCTTCTAGGAAATTAAGAACCCTACCTGAAGTTCAAATAAATTCCAAATGGGATTTTGAAAATTAATAAAATGACTCTTCATTTAGAATAATACATAGATGACATTAGTAAATAAAATATTGAAAATGAAAGGTAATTAAGGAAAATTTGTTCTTCCATTTAAATATGCTTAAATTAATAAGGATTAGCAATAAAGCTAATGGCTATCTCTGGAAGGGGACTCAAGAGAGTATTTTAATATACTATTAATGTTCTATTGTGTCACCTGTGTGATGGTGACACAGGTGTGTTCAATATGTTATAATTCATCAAACTGTATATTTATGATTCTGTACATTTCTTATTTATACTCCAAATTAAAACTTATTTGAAGAATAAATAAACACTGTGGTACTGCTATAATAACTGACAGAAAAATCAGCACTTAGTACAGAGACTGACACATAGAAGTTGCTTGAAAAATAGTTCTCCAGTGAATGAATTAATTAATTGATAAGTAACAAAACTGATGAAATTATAGATATTAATTATGTAATTATATGGCATCTCAGATGAGTAAGGAAATATGACCTATTCACTATTGTTAGGATAATACATTAACTACCTGGAAAAATTGAGTCTGTGTTGTATTAGAAGCAACCAACTCCAGTGCATGCATATTATAACTCTTTTATTTTTATGAAATAAATAAAATTATAGACTATTGAAAAGACCAGAAACATTGTATTGTTCATCTCCATCATCTTCCATTAGAAGATTTATTTTATAGAGGTTAAGTTTCTGTCAAAAGGCCAATCAATTTGTTAGAGTCATAATAACGGTGATAACCACTTCAGTGCTTGTTCTATATTATGTTTTCTTTAGGAGAGAGTTAAATGCACACAGGGCCTGCTGTGAGGCTCAATTTTAATTCCTTTCCATTCTCATCCACAAATATATAAGTGGAGAAATGGAATTAAAATCTAATCAAGCATGTAATCTTAAAATATAGATATTTTCTATTTTCAAAAATCTTCAATAAAAGTAATCCCACAATAATTCTTACCAGAGTGAGGAAGTCCTAGAGTTTAATAATATGCTTTATCTGCCAAAATGTCTAACCACAACCTCATCTCAATCTCATTTGCTGTGGCTGGTATCTTTTCTCTCATATTGCTCTTAGAGTAGTTTATGACAAACTCCATAGAGCTGACATCCATAGAACTTAATTTTAGTGGGAATGTAGAGGCGACAAAATCTGCACATTTTTTTTCAAGTAACATTAAATTAGTTTGACTCTAGTTTCAAAAGTTTATGAGAAATGGCAGTCAATGGAAAGACCCCATTCAGGTATTACATTGATATAGGAAGATTTACAACATTTTCTGTGATGGTTGAAGTCCTGTTTTTCGGGTTGAGGCATGTAGATATGCGTGGGGCCCTGCTCAGGTCCCCTTCTCTGGCTGGTGCACTCATGTCCCAGCCTCTGTTGAATATTGCTTGCTAACAGCTCAGCTTGATATACCTGGAAAATGATACTGTCTCCACCAGGGGGAGTTTGCAGTTCATGACTGACTGATACTGGAGCCCAAAAGGTCAACTTCTTGTCCACAAGGGACATTGCATTACTATTCATGCTTCAGAGCTCACCTGGGATCAGACTGACTGTGGGCTTCAGCTGAGCCCTCATCTTTGCTTGGGTTCCTGGTCCCTTGCTTCCTGTACTCCCTTACATGTTGCACCTGAGTGCACTCCCTGGCTAAATCACTGGCACAAAAATTCTCACATTAGGTTCTGATTGTTGGGGACACTATTTAGGACAAGGAATAGACAAGGATCCCCACTGAGAAATTGTTCTGCTCTGAATTACCAACAAAGATAAACAAAAGAATCCTATTATTTGAAGATGTGATGTCCTTCTGCTTATATTGTGTAATTATCTGTTGTCTACTAGCTCCTAAACAGCTTCCTAAATTCCTTCTCTGTTTTCATATGGAAATATACATTTATTTCTTCACCCTACTTAGCTTATGGCACTGTCTGTTGGTTTAGCTATAGCTACTTCCCCTCCCCTCAATTTCTCCTACAGAATTGGGTAATGGCCAAAGCATGGCTCCATGACCCCTTCACATATGGCTGCAAGCAGAGAGGCAAGCATAGCACCCAGCCATGTGAACCACCGAATGGGACCTGCAGTCTCTCGGAATGGTACTACTGAACTATGAAGGCCACATACACAGAAATGCAGAAGCAGTCAGTCATTCACTTTGTCATTCAATCCTACATTCAGCAAGCATGTGCCAAATATCTTCTGTTGCTAAGAACTATACTGGGACTGGAAATACAATGGCATCCCTAGCCTAACACATAAACCTTGCCTTTAAAGAACTTAAATTCTTTGGGAGGAGGTAAGGGAACATTAATTCAGTAATTATAATAACTGCTATAGATTCTCTGATAGTAAAAGCAGAAGGTGACCACTAACACATAGCAGAATCATCCAATGTGTGGCTTCCTGGGTGAAGCAATGCCCAAAGTGGGTTGTGAAATTTGAGCCACAGTGAGCAAAAACAAGTGAGAAAGTAGAGATCATGGTAGAGAAAGACCAAGGATAAGGCCCAGAAACAAAAGCTATCTGGAATATTTGAGGAAGGGAAGTGAGTATGGCTGGACTGGGGGAAGAGGACTGAGAGATGACACAGAGACTGGAAAGGAAAAGGACCTTGTGTTACCTTGTAAAGCATATGATTGTCTAACCACTATTCTGTATACCTGAAACTAATACAAAATAATATTGAGTGTATACTGTAATAGAAAAATACCATTAAAACATATAAAAAAGGGGCCTTTTATTATTTATAACAGAGAGAATAAGATCATTCTTTCCCACTTCATCTCCGAGTTAGGCTAGCAACAAACCTCTCCTCCTTCAGTAGTTAGATAGCATTCAGAAAGCAAGTAGCAAGTTCTGGCAGGTTTGGCTCAGTGGATAGAGCATCGGACTGCAGACCAAAGGGTCTCAAGTTAGATTCTAGTCAAAGGCAGGTACCTCCGTTGCAGGCTCCTCCTAGGCCTGGGCCCTGGTGCGGTCCTGTGCAGGAGGCAACCAATCGATGTGTTTCCCTCACATCAATATGTATCTCTGTCTTTCCCTCTCTCTTTCACTCTCTCTCTAAAAATATCTTTGGGTGAGGATTAAAAAAAAGAAGAAGAAAGAAAGCCTTACAGTTCACTAGAGGGTATATATTCCCACTTTGGTCAGTGACAAAGCAGACTTGAAAAGCAGTAGCATTTGGAAAGTTCTTGGTAACTATATCCCCTCTCTGGTGGCATAGCAACTCCACTTGCGCTGCCAAAGTACTACTGTATCCTCATAACCATCACGTGATCCTTTGACATGATCCTTTGACATTTACAAGATCTTTCCTCCTCCTGGGCTCAGCACACACATTTGGTCTTTGCTGCTAGGAACTACTCCTTGTTGATTAAAGTGACACTCTCCATTAAGTTGGTCAGATAGGCTCTTTTATCAGTCTCGTAGAGGAGGGGGAAGTGAGGCTAAACACCTTTAAATAACTTTTGTGAATGAACAGGCCAAGAGCAGGTTGATTTCTGACACCATTCAGGTCTGTAAATTGTGTCTAATGCTCATTCTAAAGCACAGCATCCATCACAGATCTGTCTTGGTTCCTCCCATGGCTTCAGGTCTTCACTTAGTAAGTAGAGGGTTAGATTCAATACTTAAAACTTTGTTTAAAATCATTAGTTGTCGTAACCCAAGGCTTACTACTTACGTCTATGTCCTGTTGGAGAAGAATGCTTCATGGAAACAAGGGTATGTGTTTTCTTTCTCGGCAAAGAAAGAGGTGGGAAAAGAAAAACAAGATTTTAGGTTTAGTTTTTCAGTTTTCAGATATTGCACTATCACATAAAACTCAATGAGTAGGATTATTTCACATATAAGGATTACTTCAAACAGAAAATTAGTGATGTTTTTGTGTTACCTGTTTAATGGAAATGATGACCAAGTGTTTACATGACCACAGCTGAATTATCAAGCATAGTAACGTATTAAAAAGGCAGATGAGAGATTATAAGTCAATTAAATTCTGCGTGTCCTAGTGCTGGGCAAACATATCATTTTCTAGCAGATGAAATTGTTTTTATTTATTTTTCCCGATAGTAATTAAAACCTTTCTGTTATTGTTGCTCATTCTCTGTAGAAAACTGAGGACATGACTTGAGAAAATGTTAAAAGGACTGACATTTTCACCTGTTGTGAGGGGAAAAGCTTTTCCACTGTGAGAAATATTTGGACACTGATGTTTTAAGTCTCTCTCCTTTGTGGTAATCACCAAGACTCAATCATGTCTCTGATGACACTTCTGTTTCTGAGTAAAGGAAAAGGGCAGGGGAGGAACCCAGCATGTGACAGGGGACCTTGTTCTCAGTAGGCCAAGGAGGGCACGTACTCCGCAGACAATTGTGAAACAAGAGAGCTTCCTTTGAGGTCTTCCCTCGTCCGTTGCCAGTGCCCACTTTTATGCCTCATAGTCCTCATCCGTTATTATGTTCTCCACTCACTCTGTGTCTGTGTCAGACACTAGTCACTGCTGTGGATTTATTATCTCTTCCATAGTGTTTCATTTTTAGTTCAAAGGTTTCCTTACTTTCACGTTCTACATTATCATTTGGAAATTTTTTGATGATACATTTGTTTTATAATGAAAATACATTTCCACTTTGTGAAAACGAGGTGTTTGTGGGTGAAGTGTTTTCAAAAAGACTGACTTATGGGAAAAGATCAATGGGAAAATTAATGGAGAAGATGCTGCCTCATTATTCTGTTCCACCACAATCAGTTTGTCCCCTGAGAGTGTCAGAAAACACTTAAGATATTTCTAACAGAAGGGATTGAATAATGGGGATTGGTTACATGGGTGCTGGGAGAGTTAAGAAGACAAATATGGGCTAGAAAGACAACATGGCAATTAAATCATTATTAAGTAAAAGTAAAAAAAAAATAGTGACTGATTTAAATAAGAAGTTTGTAAAAGATTATTTCAAGACGATACCATATTTCTTCTGATGCATTTCTGGGAAAATGATCCTGCCTTTAACAGAAAATAGAAACCAAAAGGGAAAGTATGGTTTAGAAGAAAAGATAATGTAATGATTTGAAGCAATTATGGGAAATCCAAGCAGACATTTTTAGTATTATATCAGTATTTGGCACATAGGAGATAATGGGCAAATGCACTTTTTTTATTATGTGAGAAATATGATTAAAAACATAATAGTTAAATCATCTGTATAAATTGAATATTTTTCAATAATGGATAAAATCACAAAGAGTAATATAGATGATGGATAAAAATGCATCTTTGCTTTAATTACTGTGACTCCTAATGACTTTAGAGTGTCCCCTGCTCCCCCATTGAATTTTATCTTGTTCCGTTTCTCCACAGTGAGAGAAAACAAGTTTGAAAATCCCTTTGAGTGTAAGAATCATAAGAAAAGTAATTTATAAATGGTGTTTCCACTAAGTCAATAAAAACATTGCCCTGTTGGTCATAATGACTGCTGTACTCCAAGCAGCAGTTACTCTGTGAACATCCTGCCTTTTCCTGATCATAAGCCCAAGTATGATATCTCCGTCCTTATTTGAAGACACAAAAAAGAAAATGCTGAGAATCATCTATAGTATGATGTATCCTTCTAAGACATGACTTCAAAGCAACAATTTCACGAATTATATTCTAATGGTGGGAAGTTCCTATGTCCTCTCTGACTTTTATCAGCTACCGCTGCCTCCTTGCCCATCCCACTCTCAGCCGGTTGGCTTCCTTGCTGTCTTTTAAACAGGACACCTGTGCTCCTGTCTCAGAGCCTGTCTGCTTCCCTGAAATGCTTTATTCCAAGATATCCACCTGTGCTACTGCTTCCCTTTCTTCAGGACATTACTTAGAGGCAACTTTCCTCAGTTGCCTTCTCTGACTGTCCTTCATTAAATTGCAAGCTTCCAACCCTAAATTCTATATTCTTTTCCTATTTATTATTTTTTTCTCTATAATATTATTGATATTTCTTGTCCCCACCAAAATTTAAGATCATAAGCAGAGGTTATTTGGTGGCTCCCCAGCAACTAGAATAAATACTCAATAATCTATCAAGGAATAGATTTCAAAGACACCAATCTAAATCCAGAATTCCAGTTGGTAGCTTTAAAAGTTATTTATATTTTATAATACCTCTGGAAGGAGTGGGGACATTATATCTAATTTTAAATGTATTGTCTTAGAACACTTTTTGAGTCCTAGGCCTTTTGATTTTATGTAATAATTCATGAAATAGGATGCATTTAACAGTGCGTGATTTTGTGGAGAAGACATAACTGGGAAGAGAGTTACGTCCCTTCCCGACAAGAGAATTAAGTATATGTTCACTTCAAATAGTTTTACCACAGCCAGGCTAGGGACATTTATGCTATAAAGTAACCATAAATACTACGAAAATACTGTTCCCTTCTGAGAAGAAGCATGGTGTGTGGGAGGAAATTCTGGCAAAATGGTCACTAAATTCAGCCAAAATGTTGATGGTTTAAGCAGAAAATATTGGTATTTTAAAAAGACATACCCAGAATAGAATACTTGAAGGTTGCTTTGGTTTAATTATAGAAAATTCACTGATCTTCCTGATTTCCTAAGCCAAGCTGTTGGCTGCTGGCTGCTGGTGGCGCTTTATATGGAAACAGCATGAATATAGCCATGCTTCACATTAGCTCTTGGTTCTGCTGCTTAAAGGTTTCTCTAGTGTTGAACTATATTGCTCAATTCTGATCACACTTTCTACATATCTTTAAAATATTTGTCACATACCAGTACTGAGCTATAACATGAACAAAATAGATCTGGAAACTCTCATATACTTGGTATGATGAGATAAAAATATTAGGGAACAATTAGTAGATTTTATTTCTTATTTTTTATTTTAGGTCTATCTCTTTTATCTCCTACACTTTAAAGGTACTCATCAACCATAATTCCTTTATTGTCATTCATGAACAAGAAGAAAAGTGGGTTTTGAGTTCTTAAATATAGTATTCAATTTGGGAAAGATAAAAATTATATATTAGGTATTATCATGAGACACCAAAATATAGTGTAGTGTTTTTCTAAGATCCTCTTTAATTAATAATTGCACCTATTTTCTCCTTTAAGAATGTTTGCCACGTTGGTGATAATGATTTGCCAAGGGGTTTTTCTACTCAATACAAATATAATCTCCTTTGCCCTATTTAAGGAGTAAGCATTTGAATAGCGAATTTATAAATAGAAAGCAGAGTTTGAAAACCCACATGGTATGAAGTTTTCTAAGTACTCTTTCCCTCTAGAAAAGAATAAGCTAACACAAAATAGTGATTAACGGTCTCTAATTAGAATGCTTTCAGAGAAGCAGTATTACAGTTCCTATGTCATCTGATTATATAAAATATCTTGAAAGTTTTCATGAATCAACTATATGTACTATAACCAACTTTTTCTTTGTCTGAGATAATTTTCTAACCAGAAGGTTTTGCGTAAAACTCTCAAATCTTTATATTTCACTATTCACAGCTGTATGTGAAACACAGAGTTTATTCTTGTATTATTATTTATTATTGTATTATTAATTTGTATTAAAACTGTAAACCTACTTTCTCCCACTCCATATATTTGTGCCAATGTAAAATGGGAAAGCAGTGGCAGTGAAAAAGTTATGGACTAGCCCAGCCAGTGTAGCTCTGCGGCTGAGAGTCGACCTATAAACCGGGAGGTCATGGTTCTATTCCAGGTCAGGGTATATGTCTAGGTTGCTGGCTCAATCCCCAGTGGGAGCTATGCAGGAGACAGCTGATCAGTGATTCTCTCTCATCATTGATGTTTTTTTCTCTCTTTTCCTCTCCTTTCCTCTCTAGAATAGATAAAAATATACTTTAAAAAAAGTTCAGGACTAAATGTTAAATTTACTTATTTTCTATCAGATTGTCTCTTATCTTTGTAGTATACTGCTAAGTAAATATTAGGTCAGTTTTGCTATGTATATGAATCAAAGCCATATCTTGACTTTATTTTGGCCCTTGCTTTGATTTCATTATACGCTATAATCCAAATACATTGATACTACAAAACTAACTTCTGCTCAATGAGGAGACTGATCTTTTTAAACACAAAAAACATAGTCAATCCCTTGGAAACAATATAATTTATAACAAAATGTTATTTAATATGCAAAATAATTAAATTTGTACATGTATCTATAAATTTAGTGCTGTAGGACTTAGACCAATAGATGTAAGTAGCAAAAATCAGAAACCATAAAACCTTATCATTAACCCCAAGATTCACAAATTGGTTTACATTTGATTCAGTCTAGAGATTTCCTAAAATATACCTGTCAGTGTCATATGACTCTTAATACATCAGCTAACAAAAAGCTCAGAACCTTTCAAGGCAATGCATGTCAGGATCTGACAACTGTGATTGTTAGAAATGTAATTCTTATACTGAGTAAAATTAGTTCATTCTCTCCTTCGGTCATCTCACCTGTTAATTAGTATGCAAACAATTCCCATATCTAAATCACCAGTCTTGTTCTCCCAAGAAATTTCAGGCTTGGATTTCAATTTGTCTTTCATATCAAAACTATTGCACAGAGTAAACCCCTCTAAATCAACATGACTGTCATTGTATCTGAATGTTCTTAAGCTTCCCACATCTGCATTATGTATTTCACACCGTCTTAATCACACTGGAAAATATGTTTAATTTTGACCTCTACTTCATATCATATAGTCAGTCCTTCAAGAATGCATATAGATTTTACTTATAAAATATTACTTATATTCATTTGCTTCTTATTTTCATTTCAACAGCCTCTGCAAGTCCTCATTACTTATCTTCCTCCTTTTTCTTCTCTTACTTCTGTTGACTCTTGGATTCAAATAATTGTTTTGATCATAATCCATAGTTTATATATTTCCATAATTATTCAACAATGCATCTCTTGCTTTATTTATTCTAATGATATAATGTGACCACATTTGTGAACACTAGAACTAATTGGAAAAGTAACGATAAATATGTGCTTCTCTCTGATCCTAAAACCATGTTCCCTCTAAATTCCAAATATACTAAGCAGCCTTCACTTCTAGAGGTTTTCTTTTTATGAGTGTTAATATCTGGTATGGCAACCTTCTTCCTCTATTTATTCTTTCTTTCGAAAGTTAGATGTTTCCTGGCTGTTTACCCTTCTGTATAGATTTGAAATGAAAGTTATATGTCATATTTCATGAAAAATTTGGTAATCAATTTTTATTATAGTATTATTGACTCATCAACTCACTAGGGAGTATTGATATCTATAATAATAAAAGCGTGATATGCTAATTAGACTGGATGTCCTTTTGGATGTCATTCTGTCCTTCTGCATGAAGCCGGGGCTGCGAGGGAAGCCCGGGTCCCAGGTGCCGGAGGGAAGTCAGTGCTGGCAGCCGGGGGAAGGAAGACCTACTCTTGCACAAATTTCATTCATCAGGCCTCTAGTTTCTACAATATTATCTTATTGATGAACATAGTATCTCTTTTTATTTAGTTGTCTTTATTAAATTTTAGCAAGGTTTTATTTAAATTTTTTCCTATATAGGATTTGCATACCTTTTGGTACAATATTCCCAAGTGTTTTTAAGCTTGCTTTTTATTACTATAAATTGTGTCTATTTTTAAAAAATATTTTTATTGCCGTAACCAGTTTGGCTCAGTGGATAGAGCGCCGGCCTGCGGACTGAAGGGTCCCAGGTTCGATTCCGGTCAAGGGCATGTACCTTGGTTGCGGGCACATCCCCAGTGGGAGGTGTGCAGGAGGCGGCTGATCGATGTTTCTCTCTCATCGATGTTTCTAACTCTCTATCCCTCTCCCTTCCTCTCTGTAAAAAATCAATAAAATATATATTTTAAAAAATATTTTTATTAAAAATGACATAAATGCAGGAAACATGCATATAAAAATATACAGCTTAATGAATTTTAACCAGACATACTGTGCATCAAGTCAAGAAAGAGATCATTAACTGATGTCTTTTAAAAAAATTACCTTTTTATTTTTGTTGCAGGTTTTGTACAACTGTACAAATGCTAATGACAGTAGTAAATAATATTTTTTATAAAACAAAGTCTCATTTCAATGAAGGTCCTGCCAATTCTATACCTCATTGCCCCCTTTTGGACAGTATATCTTTCTTTAACAGTCCCAGGTTTTCAAGAAATTCATCAATTTTTTCTCCCCTGAAGTGAAGGGAAAATGGTTCCTTTATTTTATTTTGTTAATGTGTGTGCAAAAAAACTATCAAATTATTTTTCAGAAATCACCCTTTCATTTCTACATATATAGTGCACTATATTTTAAATGCATTATATAAAGATCTTGAAAGGGAAACTAGAATGATTTTCCCCCTTTTCTATTCAGCATATATCAAAAGCTGAATTTTTAGAGAAAAAGTAATTATTTGGGGTTGTCACAGGCTTTAAATTCTTGTGATTCTAATTTATATCAATAAGAAGGCTAGTCTGTTGGAACAGGGATTTCATTAGCAATGCCTGTACTTTGATGTCAGAATGAACTCTGCCTTAGTTTCCTGAGACTTTTGGGAAAATCCCCAAATCTGATATGCTTCACCTTGGAAGACTTCCTGTCTCCAAGGGGGTTTATAACGACTTCTGGGTATGGGTCTAACAAAGAGCAGTGCAAAGTGGTGACAGATCACAACCGGCAGGTAGCTCAGAGGATGCCAATGAAAGCCCTTAAAAGGTGATCACTGTGAACTACTCCAGTCCTCCATTTCTAGGTATTATTAGTTGTGGAGAACTTTGAAAAACTCTAAATGGAAAAGTCATCTTTAAATGTTTATTTTTTTAGAAGTAGTTCGCATTTGTTTTCATCATGACCTCTTACACAAAATCCCAATTTAGCCTGAGCTGGATTTACTCTGTAGTTAGAGAATCATCCCGGAGACTGAAGGCTCACAGGTTTTATTCCAGTCAAGGGAACATACCTTGGTTGCAGACTCAGGCCCCAGGCCTGGTCGGGGCACATGCAGAAGGCAACTAATCTATGTGTCTCTCTCACATTGATGTTTCTCTCTTTTTGTCTCTCCTGTCCCTTCCACTTTCTCTAAAAATCAATGGAAAAAATATCCTAGGTGTGGATTAACCAAAAATAAAAAATAAAAAGGATCCCAATTTAGAAAACTAACAAACAGATCAGTGTTTGCAGTGGGAAAGGAAGGTCCTACAATGCAACTTTTCAGCTCAAAGCATCAACTCTGTGGGATCTTGTTTGAGATCCAGTGTAGGCAGATACAAAATCAATATAAAAACGAAAACTTTCTGGAGGCTATTACTTATAGATCAGATACATGTATGCATTGTTCTTTAATGTGTCTCTTTCATGCTGAACTACTTGAATGTTACCTATGACTTTTCTTTGTGAGCTTGTATTGTAATTCACAGAGGCCCAGTGAGCAATTATAAGTGTTGGGAGACCCAGGAAGGCAACCTCTGAAGTAATGCATGTTAAACACCCTTCGTGCAACAACAGATCAGTCTACGCCTGCCCTTTCCCATAGTCATGACCTATGGAAAGCAGTCCTAGAGTCCTTCTTTCCCAAGAGTTCTTCCAAGAAGAAGAACTACCCCTGTTTTATTTCTGTCTCAGAGTCACTTGATTCTATTTCACTTTTAAACAGTATCACATGCTTTCCTGGAATATAGTTTTTTGCTTCTTATTATTTCTCTGACTGTGTATATTTTTGAGGGCATATTTGATTCCTGGAAGTAGCTATGACTATCTTGCATATGGGAGGTACTCAATGAATGTTTATAGTGGTAAGAAGGTAGGAACTGGAGCCAGAAATATTGGAGTTGATTATAGCAGGTACATACTTTAGCTACATAACTTTGGTCAAGTCAATGCACTTTATTTATTGATTTATTATTTTTAAATTTTAAAACTTTATTGATTTTTAGAAGGGGGAGAAAGAGAGAGAGAGAGAGAGAGAGAGAGAGAGAGAGAGAGAGAGAGAGAGAAGAGAGAAGAGAGAAGAGAGACAAGGATTGGCTGCCTCCCACATACACCCCAACCAGGCTTTGAACCTGTTAGCTGTATATGTGCCCTGACTGGGAATCGAACCCACAACCTTTTGGTATACAGGACGATACTCCAACAACCTGAGCCACACTGGCCAGGGCTCAATCTACTTCTTTACATTTCAGTCCCTGAATAGCTAAATAAGGATAATAATTCTAAATTAGAAGTGGGAAAAGAGGTTATGAAAATTAGAAATAATTTTTACATAACATAATCTAGTTTATTATCTGGAACATAATAACCTTCTGAAATGCTAGTTGCTTTATTTTTTAATGACTATTGTTAAGATCATTGCTGAATTAACTCATACCTAACTCAATTTAATAAATGCTATTAGCTTACTGGAAGTATTTCTAATTTTAGTTAGACTTGAGAGGTTTGAACAAGAATAATTTTTTTTGATGATTTGGCTAACTGTATTTGTGCAAGAAAAAAATACATGTTGGAGCACTAGAATAATTTAATTATATGAATACTTCAAGGGTATAGAACCAACATAGCCATAGGTAGTATTACTAGTCCTAAGGTTTACTCCCCTGTATTAAATGACATAGGGATAAAATATAATATCAAAAGTCACTTTTTATTTTACAGTTGGAATCATCCTAGACTATTAAATACAATGCTAATTCTAACCTTTTATTTTATATTTTATCAATTTTCCTGAATATTATCTAAAGTTTATGCTTGATACTGTAATGAATTAGAGTGTAGTAAGACTAATTATGCCCCCCACAGTGTTATAAACATAACTTTAAGGTGACCTGTCAAATGTGCATTGACACAAGACATTATTGGGTACAGCCTAAGTACAGAATCATTCAAGTAGTGCTAATGTGACTTTGCTAAACTGGCAGAGGATATGATATCAGGTTATCAACCTGATAGGTATACTTAGAGGAATGCAGCATAATTAAACCTTCCAAGCTATGTAGATCTACCAAAAACAACATATCCTGAAATTTCGTGTCATCTGGATCTTAGATAAGTACAGCTTTTATATAATTACCTGCACGGTTTATAATAACACCTATTAAGAAAGACTATTCCTCAGAACAGAATGTTCTGTCACTGTTCTGTCAACCTCCTTCCTTTGTCCAGACCCTAAGTCATCAATCTACTCCCCTTAAGTTTAACTATTTTGAGGTAAGTGCCTCAGAGGAAATTCAAATTCAGCAGCTGACCTTGGTAGTGGATCCTAGCTTCACAAACTAACTTGTAAAAGGAGAAAAACTAAAACAAACTTCCCATCTTGACAGTTGTTCTGTAAGTTACATGACTTGTGTCATACACAGTAGATTAATAGGGTATGCTAGCTACTTAAATTTAAATTTAGTTCTATAGCTCAAGCAAACCGAGACAGTACTAGTATTTCTTCTGGCTCTCTTGAAGCCTGTCAAACCAAGTGCAATTTGTTCTTGCGATGGAAAACGGGCTTGATTTTATAAGAATTGCCATTTCTTTCTCCTACTCTGCGCCATTCACAAAACAACTGCTATTAACCAATGTCACTCCAATAAATCCAATAAAATAAAATACTACTAAAATTTACTAAAAATTACTCTTGAGAAGATCAATCCTCATGTATCTAACAATTTCATTTAATAAGCAAGAAGTCCTACTAAACGTTGTTCCCTCCTCACTTACAGTGCCTAGAGACTCAGGAAAGGCTTTGGGAACACATTTGCCCAAACTGAGAGCTGGTTCTCAAAACTCGGGTTAACAAAGTTTTCTGAGTGTTTCCGTTCGAAGTAAGGATGTGTGCCTCTAACTCTACTCACTGAAAGTCTCAATCTGATTTTTTAGGCAACTACCCTCTTTTGTTTTCTTCACTTCATTGTATTTTTAATCCACTCAGTTGAAAAAGACATCCTTTTTTTTTAGATTTATTAAGGTTTAGTTGACAAATGTAATTGTAAGATATTCCAGTGGACATGATAATTTGCTACGTGTAAGCATTCTGAAAGGATTGTCGCTGGTTTACTTAAAATATCCATCACCTCTCATATTTCCTTTTTTTTTTTTTTTGGTGAGAACACTTAAGTTCTAACTTAGCAAATTTCAGTTAAACAATACTGTTTTATACATTAGATCTTTAGATCTATTTATCTTATACCTGAAAGTCTGTACTATTTACCTGCCTTTCCCTATTTCTCCCACCTCAGGGAACGAACCAACATTTTTGTAGTATTTGTCTTTTTTGTCTGGCTTATTTCATCTAGCATAATGCCTTCCAGGTTCATCACATTGTTGCAAGTGACAGAGTTTTCTTTTCTTTCTTTTTAAAGGCTGAATAATATTCCTGTGTGTTGTGGTGTGTGTGTGTGTGTGTGAGAGAGAGATTTTCCAAATTATTATTTTTGACATACCAGCTGTCAATATAGCATAACGTTTAAGGACACAGGTTTAGAAACGTACATAACTGATTTAGATTTCCAGCTATAAAATAGTATTTAAAAATACCTAACTCATAGTTATTGTAAATATTGGATTTTATAATATGTATATAAAACATTTTGCACAATGCTTAGTGACCCATTATATAGTCAATGTAAATGTGTTTGTTTATATGTATATATTCATTATGATATGCTACTGAATAAAACAATGAAAATTCAATATTCATGGTTTCAATGTTCAAACACCATAATGGTCAGCAAATGTTGTCTTAAAAGGACAGATATTAAATATATTTGACTTCACTGGCCATATAGTCACCAACTACACAAATCTGTCATTGTAGCACAAAAGTAGTCATAGAGAAGACACAAATGAATGGGGTGGCTATGTCCCAATAAAACTTTCCTTACAAAAGCAGGCGCATGTTTGTTGACTCCTGAGATAGACTATCATAAGTTTATTCGGTACTTTTGAAAGTAAGGTGAATGTTATAAAAATTGACAGCAAGTATCTGGAATATGTTGCTTTTTTATACTCTCCCATAATTTAATTATAATTAAATACTTTGTTTTATTTCATGAAATGTTTGTAAATGAGTAAGATTAACATTATTGACTTTTGAAAGAATGAACAGTCTCTCAAAGTCCACAGCTATGTTTGGTTGCAATATTTTTTACAGTATTTGGCAACTCCCCATGATCAAAAGGTAGAGTCTATTTCTCCACCCCACGAATCAAGCTTTGGCCATGTGGTTTGCTCTGATGACAGAACATTGACAGAGGTAACCCAAGCAGAGGCATGTTATTCAGAATTGGGTTTTATCCTTTCTGGCTGCTCCCTATGAAGAGGTCCAGGACAGCCTACTGGAGGACAAGAGACCCAATGAAGCATAAACAAGCCATTACAGCTGAGACTCCCTAGATTAACCAGTCTGCCAACGACAGATACATGAGCAAGACCATCCTAAGCCATCCAGCCCCAGCTAAGACTTACAAAAATGAGGAATGAAGAAACACGCACTGCAATGAAAATGTGCCCTAAAAAATCTGTAACATTAAAAAATATGCCATGAACCCTATACCACATTGGTTTTTATTACTGAAGCACAGTAGTCCCTCACTTATCTGTGATTTCACCTTCTACATTTTCAGTTCCTCGTGGTCAACAGCAGTCCGGACATATTAAATAGAAAATTCCAGAAAGAAACAATTTATAAGTGTTAAATTGCTCACCGTTCTGAGTAGCATGCTGAAATCTCACACATTCCTGCTCCATCTTGTCCGGGACATGAATCATCCCTGTGTTCAGCACATCATTGCCGCGTAAAGATTGTCATGGTGTTGCAGTGCTTGTGTTCACATAACCTTTACAGTAGTCTAACGCTATGTCATGATGCCTACGTCATTCATCTCATCACCTAGGCATTAGTATCACCTGACATCATAACAAAAGTGTGGGTATAGAACAATATATTGAGAGAGACCACATTCACATAACTTTTGTTACATTCTATTGTTATAATTTTATATTTATTATTATTGTTAATCTCTTACTGTGCCTAATTTATAAATTAAACCTTATCATAGGTATGTATGTGTAGAAAAAACATAGTATGTAGAGGTTTTGGCACTAATTGTAGTTTCAGGCATTCACAGGGATTCTTGGAACATACTCCCTGTGGACTAGTACTCTAATCCATAACATTTCTGATGCCAGGAAAGCTTAGTTGTCTGTACAATACGGTCTTCCCTTCACTGGCATTTGTCACTGATTTATGTTATATTACTAACTGTTAATAATGTGGTAAAATTTCTGACATTTTGGAGGGCCATTAATTCCTATAGCTCATTTAATAACAATTTCTATGGTAAGTACTAATGAGGCTGAAGGGCTTGTAGTAGATAATACCCCCTACTAAGAGGTGAGTAATTCTTCCATTTCCCACTGTAGAAAAAAAGGTAACAAACACAAGGCACATCCTCACTTAGCAAAAAAGTTTACTCTGGAGCTATTGGATGCCCCATTAACGTTGTGCCCAGAGTAGGTTCACAGATAGAAAAAAGAAAACAGGGTGCTCATTGTATGACAGCCCACGGCATCTGAGAGCAGTGCTGACTCTCCAATAGGGGACTGCTCTTCCCTCTGTGGCTCCATCCAATTCCCAACATGGGGCTGCCCTTTTTTTGCTGCTTCTACAAATGATTCCAGTTTATCCTTCGGATTTTCCCTTAAGAAAATCATGCTTTCTGGTGACTCCCCATTTTCTTTTTGTTCTTGGAAAGGCAGTGCATTTATACAAATGGGAGAGAGAAGGTGTGGAGAGCTTACAACAGTGGGGATCCTTCAGCTGCTAGAGGGTCTCTATTCAAGGGTAAAAAAAAGAAAAGAAATAAAGAAATGCACTGTGAGGGTTAGCTCAATATTCATAAATTGCCATTTGTGTGTGTTTGTTTCAGTCTTTTGAGCAGTTTACCATTTTTTTTTCTCATCTGGCCATTATCATTTGATATAGAAATCATACTCTGATAATATATTTAATTCATTTGATTGTGTATACAAGTGGCTCCTTAAATATGGTAGTTTTGTCATTCCTTACTTTAAGGATTTTTTTTGTGGAACTGGAAATTACATACTAAAAAAGGTTGAATTTGGAACATATTAAGGTACTTGAAAAATGAAGTCAGGCTTCTGATCTGGGCCCCTCTCTGCTCTCTGTGACAGAGTATTTGGGAATGAAGTATACACATAATGAAAATAATCCATTTGATGTAAGCTGAAATAAAAGGAGGCTAAATTGAAAGAATTCTTTACCTCTCAGAAACTACTGTCTTTGTAAGCTGATGTTTTTTGTTGTGATAATAGCCATTCATCAATCTTCCAGCCTACAACCTTGAAGTTGCCTTTTTCATCCATTTCTTATCTTGGATATTCATGTTAAGTGCTTTTATTTAGCCCATTAAACCTTTAGCTCAATTTTATTCTTACTCACCCTCTCATTCTGGGCAGGGCTTTAACACCAAAGCACGAGGTGGCTGCAGGAGTCTTATCTCTGACATAGTTTTATTATCTCCACTAATATCCTGCTGACCATTTCAAGAACAACCACCCTAAGACACACTAGTTTCCTTATCAGTGGTCGGCAAACTGCGGCTCGTGAGCCACATGCGGCTCTTTGGCCCCTTGAGTGTGGCTCTTCCACAAAATACCGACTTCTGTGCATGGGCCACAAAGTTTCAATCACACTGTACATGTGCGCCCACACATGGTATTTTGTGGAAGAGCCACACTCAAGGGGCCAAAGAGCCGCAGTTTGCCGACCACTGCCTTAGGTTACCAGGTTCTTCAAGATCTTAGAATAACCCTGTGATTCTATATCAGTGATGACGAACCTAGGACACGCGTTGTCAGAGGTGACACGCAAACTAATTTTTTTGGTTGATTTTTCTTTGTTAAATGGCATTTAAATATATAAAATAAATATCAAAAATATAAGTCTTTGTTTTATTATGGTTGCAAATATCAAAAATTTTCTATATGTGACACGGCACCAGAGTTAAGTTAGGGTTTTTCAAAATGCCCACACGCCGAGCTCAAAAGGTTCACCATCACTGTTCTATATCCTTTCTAAACTTCATAACATTCCCCACCTCTGTGCCCTCCCACTGCTGGCTGCACAGTATCATTTGAAATCTTACATATCCACTTTTGTCTTTAACATGTGACATATTTGTTCTCAGGCCCATGTCTGAGCTTAACCCTACTTCCCTCCACACCTCCCCAAAAATATACCATCTAAGTTATTTTGGAACATCTGAATTATATCCTTTATTTTATACCGAAGCAAACTCTATTTGCTTCATGGATCCTATTCTGGATCCTCCAAACCACATTCATATCCCCTCTTTCAAAGCTCTTGTTTATTGGTTTTAGATCGGCTCGTAAGACTATAATCACTTTCAAATAAAGACATACTTCCTTTGTATCCACTAAAGTTTAAGGCAGCTGGTATATCTGGAAGTATTAACTAGTTTTTGAATCACATCACAGTTTGACTACTAGGTTATAAGCAGTCTTCTAGGCACTACTGTTGATACCAAATAGAAAAACAAACTTCTACTTTCCCGATTTTTAACATTCTCTGTGGTGGACCCTCTTTGCAATTTAAAGAAC
Source organism: Myotis nattereri (assembly GCF_964212035.1). NCBI lineage: Eukaryota > Metazoa > Chordata > Mammalia > Chiroptera > Vespertilionidae > Myotis > Myotis nattereri. The sequence goes on from NC_138085.1 coordinate 63,352,142, forward strand.
TTGCTTTTGAAAAATAAACAAATGGCTGTAAGAACTTTTACTAAAAGAATGGGCAATAGTATGCAAAATCTATATTTGGTAAAAAATGATATGTGATTATAGTATTGAAGTTAATGTTCGTTTATGCATTATAAATTAATTTTTAGAAACACCAAAAATAATACTTTGAAAACTATTTTAAGAATAATGAATTATTTCTCAATTTGATATATAAGATTTGAAGTCAGAGATTTTTGTTATGTATTTGTAGTCTCTTCCTTCTCTCATCTTCCTAAGAGATCTTTTAATGGCATTGGATTTACTCCCAGATTTTAAAATAAGACCCACAAAGCCAGCTCTACCAGAAAAATGTCTTCTCATATAATTGAACCAATGGAATAATGTTGGTACTTGTTCAGTCAATAATTCAAAGCAAACTGAGTTTATAATATACATAACTTTCAGAAAGGAATTCAAAGATGCTGAAGAGTTTTGTTATATTGCAAATGTTTTGCACAAAAAAAGAATATTTGAATAGAAGTTTGCTTTGGAAGACTTTTCTTTAAATATTTTATTTGGACTATGTTAAATCTACTGCATTTAAATTAAAAAAAAAACCAAATACAAACAAAAAGCCATCAAAGTTATCCTAAGATTGAATTTACTTCTTTTTAAGGTTTCTCTATTGAGGAAAACAACAGCTATACATACAGACATACATACATATTCAATAAAACACACTTTTTAGATTGTCTAATTGACTTTAAGTGCATATTATTGGTAATACATGTCATTCTTTGATTCTACAGAGTTTCCTTAGTGACCTGTTTATAATTCTTTATGGAAAACTAAATTTACTAAAGCAAATTCTATCGCTCTTAATAAATAATAATTTGAAAAGTTAAGGAAAATGAATCATACCAAAGAGAAAGGCCCAATGAAATATGAACTATAAATATTAGAAAGGCAAGTCAGCCAAATTATTCTGACATTGCATTAGAATTAGATGACCTGTTTCAAATTCAGGAGAAGTGATATAAAATATGTACACATGAAATTAAAGCATTTTTTTTAGTATCAATTATTTGTGGCAACCCAATAGTAGTCTGCATGACCATCTTCTTTGCTATTGCTTTGCTAGCTTCTAATCCCCCTCTTATCACTATAAACAAATACATTCAAACTAAGAAACTTAATTGAGGATTGTTTATAAAACTGGAAAATTGAGAGAATCCTTGAAAATTTCTTTTAAAATATCTTAATTCAGAGATATATGGAAACATGCAAACAACTTTCTGATTCCTTATCCGCTTGGTTATATTCACAGAACTAAAAATAGATTTGTTGGGAATTAATGATACTAAATTTTCTTGTTGTCTTAAACTGTCAAGAGAGAGTTTGACTCACTACTGTGGCTTTCCAAATGTGTGCCTTGAGAATGTGGATCTGCAAGGGTCACCTGGAATTCACGGAGTTGACTATATAGAGCCTATCCTTAGACCTGTATTGCCTTGCCTCACTCTTAATGCTTAATTGGGAACCTGGGATTTCAAAGCACAGCACAGAAACAGAGATCATTTAAGTGCAGGAATTCAATGAAAGACACTAGGATTGTGGATATGATACTGTGCAGATATGGGGAGAATATTGAAAATCTTAGTTTGGTTTCTGGATCAGCAGTATGGTGGATAAAAGCATGGCTCCTCCAGGCACTGAACAGGTTTTCAAATCTTGAGTGACCTTTCGTACAGATGACCTTTCCTAGGACTCAGTTTCCTCATACATAAAATTGTGCTAATAAAAGACAATCACTAAAGGGGAAATGCAATGATAAAAAATGTTCACCCAATCTGGAACACATCAAGAAAGGTGAGTAAAGAAACAGAAGGAAGCTACATAGTATAAAATAAGATGATAGATGGAAACCCAGATATTTTGGCAATTATATAGAATGTAACTGTACTAAATGCTTTACCTAAAATATAAGTATTTTGAGATTGCACTTAAAGTTTTAAAAATCTAACTATGGGTTATTTACAAAAGACACATATGAACAAACTGATATAAAACTAATAGAATAAAATGGAAGGAAAAATAAACTGTGCAGACTGTATCCAAAAGAAAGATTGGGCAGCCATGTTAGCATCAGATGAGCTAAGCTCTAATGCAGAAAGGATACTAGAGATAAGAGGATTTCCAAATGATAAAGATTCATCAGGGAGGTATAATCATGTAAAATTTGTATATACCCAATAAAATAATTATAAAATGTAGAAAGCAATAAATGACAGATTTAGGGGAAGAAAAAATTAATTCATTATACAATTATAGTGGGAGATTTAAACCAGTCTCTTTTAACATTGCATAGAAAATGTCAATATAAGCAACAAAAAAAAACACACAAGAAAACAAATATTACTAGTGAATAGAGTTCCCTCAAAAATTACTGATACAATAATTAATATCTGTGAAAAAGAAGTTATTTATCACTTATATTAGAATATCAGTTCTATTTGAAGTTATAGGATAAAATAGTCAAGATTCAGTGTTGTCACACATTAGAAATGACACAAACTCAATATCAATGCCAAGCTTGGTGCAGCTATGTATCATTCAATAAGATTTGTTTATGAGGCCTAAAATGAAAAATTGTTTGAGACCTCACCCTCTCCATCTTTTCCACACTCTTGTTCACTCCATGAACACTCCATGATCACTCCATGACAGGGGTGGGCAAACATTTTTACTCGAGGGCCACAATGGGTTCTTAAACTGGACCGGAGGGCCGGAACAAAAGCATGGATGGAGTGTTTGTGTGAACTAATATAAATTCAAAGTAAACATCATTACATAAAAGGGTACGGTCTTTTTTTTATTTCAATAGTTTTATTCATTTCAAACATTTTAACAAGAAGAATTTAAACACTAATTATTATAATTTGAAACTTCAAAAAATGGAGGAATCATAGCACAATAACATACCTTATATTGAAGATGGCAAAGGCAAAATAAAATTGCCTAACAAAGGAAAGGTACAAAAGCCTTTCAAATTAAACTTAAATATAATAAAATAATTTAAAACTAAAACAAATAGAAAAGAACAAAATGTGTAAACAGTAAATTAAACACTTTCTTTAGTGCAACTTCCAAATTATGCCTGAGACGTAGATGTAGATGGCAATGTAGACTGGGTTGAAAGGTTTTTGGTCTTTAAAACATCAACTTCAGTGGGAACAGTGTTATTGGTCTCCTTTTTTAGCTAATGCATCAAAGTCTGGAGTTAGTTTTGTTGTGGCTATTCTCAGGATAGATCTGAGGTGTTCGTCAGTTAAGCTGGATCTGTGAGGGGCTTTGTTGATGTTCATGACGCTAAATGTCTGCTCACAAACATAGGTTGACCCAAACAGCACCAGTATCTTCTGTGCCATCCTCCGGATGTTTGGAAAAGTGGCTTCATTGAGTGAAGCATAAAAGTCTCTTAGTTCAAGACAGCTGAATTTCTCCTTTAGGACAGTCACACTGAAGATCAATGAGTTCCAGTTGCACCTCTTCTGGTGCTGTTTCAGGGTTTTGTGACAAAGGACAGGCCACCAGTTGAAGTGACTGGTCAATTTTTTCAACATCAGAAAACCGACGACAGAATTCTGCATGCAGGTCATCCAGTGATTTGCTGTATTTCTTCATGTTTTGGATGGTCTCCTTCTGTGTGGCTAGTGTGGCAAAATGAGTGAAGACTTCGTCTGAAATTTGTCTGGAAAAGAAAATCGGCTTCGATTTAAAGGCTTTCACATTAGTGTACATGTCATGTACATACTGATCTTTTCCCTGTAGCTTCACATTTAGCTCATTCAAATGTGAAAATATATCTACAGCAAATGCGAAGTCACACAGCCAATTCTTGTCACTCAGCTCAGTAAATTCGTCAGACTTCCCCTTTAATTTCAAAAATGCACCAATCTCTTTGAGCTCCCACACTCATTGGAAAACTTTGCCCAAACTCAACCAGTGGACACGAGAGTGGTAAAGTAAGTCATGGTGATCCGCATCAGTTTCCTCCAGAAACTTAATAAACTGATGGTGCTGAAGTCCCTTTGCTTGAATGAAATTAACAAGCTTTACGACTGGATTAACAACATGATTAAGTTGCAATATAGACTTGCACAATGATTCCTGGTGAATAATACAGTGAAGAAAAATAACATCTTGGTTAGGGTTCTCCTCTTTCACTTTATCCTGAATTCTTTTTAGCAGTCCAACATTTTTTCCAGTTAAATTTGGAGATCCATCTGTCGTGACATTAGCAAGTTTACTCCATGGTAGCTTCATTTTCTCGATGACAGTAGACACCTGGTCATACAAGTCCTCTCCCCGTGTTTTTCCTTTCAGTGGCTCCATGGCTAAAAACTCCTCCGTAATTTCAAAATTGTCACTAATCCCTCGGATAAAACTTAAGAGCTGAGCAGTGTCCTTTATGTCATTACTTTCATCCAATGCTAGTGAATAAAACTTAAAGAACTCTGCCTTACTATTTAACTTGCTGGCCAAGTCTTCATCAATCAGTTCCACTCAAGGAATCACTGTCCTGCGCGATAAGCTGAGTTTTTCAAACTTGCCTTTGCTCTCTGGACACAAGAGACCTGCTGTCTCTATCATACATTCTTTCAAAAACCCGCCTTCAGAGAGAGGTTTGCTAGCTTTTGCTAATTTGAATGATAGCATAAAACTTGCTTTGGTAGTTGTCTCTTGAATTGCAGTTTGTCTGTGAAAGACATTTTGCTGAGCCTGTAATTTATCCATTAACCTCTGTGCAGTAGCCTCCCGTTCTTGAGGTGACTGCTTGCTAGCATAGTTGCCATGCTTTGTGGCAGAGTGACGGCTGAGATTGTACTCTTTGAAGACTGCAAGTGTTTCCTGGCATATCAGACATACTGGCATTAATTGGACTTCGGTGAAAAAATATTTTGTTGTCCACTCCCTCTTAAACACTCGTCATTCACTGTCCACTTTCCTTTTCTTTGGTCCACTCATGTTTAATATTGGGCTAAAACCAATAGTACCATTCTCTTATTAAATTCTTTACTAAAATAAGACAGTAAAGTATAAAAACAAGTGATTAAATTTGCTCTACTATAACCTTTTTGGTCTTCTAAAAAATATATATATAACAAAAATCATCTGAAAAAGTTCAGACATGGGCCAGAGGCACACCCTGACCATAGAGAGCAACCCCTTTCCTCCATAGGAAACCTGTGTATCTTTCACACAGGCCCTTTGTTTATGGTAACACACATAGCTGCACATTGCTGTGTCTTCCAGACACACTTGTATGGGAGGTGCTAGGGCAGTGCAAAACATGGGTAACCAGTAGTTACCACTAGCACTTCCGTTACTGGCAAAAAACAGCCGCAGTGCACATAGTGTGGAAGAGCCCATTATCAATGTCAGATTGCATCCACTGGACTCTATAAAAACAACCAAGTGCCACTTTTAAATGCCCATTGCAACAGTTTTTCTTATTAAAAGCTGGAAATGGCAGGATATTTATATATATACCCCTACTGTGACAGCCTGGCAGAGCATTACAAAGGAGAAAACCCAGCATCTGGTGATGTCCATAAGTACAAGACTTCAGGCTGTCATTACCAGGAAAGGGTTTCATCCAAGTATTAGATATGAACATTTGATTTTCAGTTTTTCATTTGTCCAATTACTTCTGAAACCCTGAAATTAAGCGATTTTGTAATAAAATCTTTAGTTCATCACATTTCTATACAATCTTTTTGTTCAACCCACTGAATTAGGGTTTGTTCACACTAGCTGTGCTGCCGTTGCAGTGTGGTGCAGTACTGCAATGCAGCGCAGCTAGGGTTAATGCAGGGTACACAGGTTTCCATCATGTTTGCGTTGATGCTAATGTGTAGTGGTGCATGTTAACACAAATGCCCTGTAGCACGCATTTTTACAGCTGAAAGTCTTTGTTGTTTTATTAACAAGTCATTGTGATGTACAGAATGTGGGAATAGGAAAAAATTGTGTTTGAGTAGAGCTCTTAATCTTACCTCAGAAAGGCTCTGATACTGTGCTCTCCAGGGGCGTGTCTCCCTACATCACCATGATAACGTGTCTACGCATGCGGCCATGTTTCCCGACATTGCCTTGTTAACACTGCTGCTGGTGAAGGAGCGGAGGGGAGAGCAAGAGAACCCTCCGCTCTTTCGGCTCCGCGGGCCGGATAGAACAGCCGAATGGGCCGGATCCGGCCCGTGGGCCGTAGTTTGCCCATGGCTGCTCCATGATCAACTTCCTTGCATTCCATTAGTAACTTGACAAAGTCAATCCCATTAGCTTAGCAGCATCTTTCATAAAAGAACATTTATTATTGCTTCCCCCACTGCTTCTTAAGGCAAGATTGCATCAATAATGGACTATTCCATTTTCTAGTTTTCAGCTTTATTAGTTTGCAGCCAAAACTTAATCAAGATTTAAGGTCAATGAACCCAGAGTCAGTCTAGCCCTTGAGGGAGTGAAAGCAAAAAATAAATGTGACTTGGGAACGTTCTTATCACTGCCAGTAGAACTGTAGAAAATAAATAACAGCTAGATGTTCAAAGACTGTTTTAACACTAAAATAGCTTGGCTTGTTTATAATTTGGAAAAGTTAACCCAGGTAAGGCCAGTCAATGCAATTATAAAAAAGAAGAAAACTTGGTTGTCCATGCATGAAAACATTAAGAAACTTAAGGGGTTTTTTTTCCCTTTTGTCCAAGTATTGATTATAATTATAGATAGAAGTAATTATTAGTTAGTATAAAATATGGAAGTGCGTTTACACTGCTCCTAGCTACATTGCTGATTATTCAAGGAACATAAGGCTGTGGTTTAATGAGTGCAGTTTTGAAAAACAATGTGGGGAAGACCATTACTGCATAATGTTGCTGAGTCTTCATCATTAACTTGAAAGCACAGCCAAAGCTGAACATGTCTAAACTAGTTCAGCTACCATTCTATTATTAATTTCCCACAAGTTGTTCTATTACTATTTGATAGTTCATAAAAGTGAAGGAAATGCAGATATTTAATGCTGCATCTTAAAATTTGTCTAGTTTACTATTTTCCTGTAATAGGGTTCAAAATGTTTTTAGCCTGATAGGAAAAACAGAACCTCTTGCTTTATATTAGAATTAGTGACCTGGTGCACGAAATTCATGCACATTAAAAGGGGAATTAATTAGAGGAAATATTTTAATATTGCTATTTGCCCTTTCTCTATAATAGAAATGTTAAGAGATGAAAGAAAATTAGTAAAATGTATATGAAAATCTTTCTCCTGTGGTGCGCCATGGGAATCAGAGTCAAGTCCCACCCACCCACATGTGCCTTGAAATTGTGCCAGACCCAGACCCAGCTGGCCCAACCCGCATTGGGCTAGATCAAGATCCTGCTGGCCCCACCCCTGTCAAGCCCCGCCAGGCAAGAGGTGCAGCCTCAGGTCCCCTGGCCTGGGACAGAGTGCATGGCTTGAGGTCCCCCAGCCAGGACTGGGGCAGGGGACACGCCTTGAGGTCCTTGTCAAGCCCTGCTGGGTGGAGGGCATAGCCTCAAGTCCCCTGGGCCAGGGCGGGGGGCATGCCTTGAAGTTCCCCATCAAGCCCTGCAGTTGGGGGGTGTGGCCTAAGATCCCCTGTCAAGCCCCGCATGGCGGGGGGCATGGCCTCAAGTCCCCCATCCTGGCACCGGAGCTGGGAGCGCAGCCTCAGGTCCTCCCACCTGGTGCCAGGGCAGGGGGCGTGGCCTGAGGTTCCCCATCAAGCCCCACTGGGCAGGGGGCATGGCTTCAGGTCCCCTGCCTCAGCCCAGGGCCACACAGCCTCAGGTCCCTGCTGATTACTATGGGTGCAGCCATCTTGACCGTTATGCTATGATGGTCATTTTGCATATTCCCTTTTTATTAGATGAGATATTTTTTAGAAACAGAATGGAAGCTAGAGAATAGACATGCATAATAGATATATTAAAATAATGTGATGAGTCTGGCTAGTTGGAAGTTCAAAGGAAAGTTAAAATAAAACACATGAATTACATTGTAGGCCATTCAGATAACTTTACCATATTCCTAGTGATAATGATAACTGTTTTACTCAGTCTGCAGGACTCAATGGAAAATCATCACAGAACAGTGTGCCTCCTACAGCTCCTTTATATTTATTCTGAGGGCCTAAGCTTTCCCCTGCTCCGGAATGAAAAACAAGGCAGGTCCTAATGGCTTTTATGGTAAATAGAAAATAGTGAAAATTACCCTCCAGTCTCTTCAACTCACATATCATATTCTCAGGTTAGAAACTAATTGCATGGGCCTGAGTAAGAGTGATAGCTTCCATCTTGTTGCAAGTTAAAGCCTCTTGCCTTCTATAAATGAAGGCCTGGAAGATTGAGAAAGAGGTACATAGTTCCTTATCTCATCTTCACCAAATGCATTTATCCCCCTTTTTCTGTCTTGTTACTTTTAGTTTCAGGCCCCTTTTGTGAGTGGAGCAGTGGGAAGGAGGAGAGGAAAGGGAATCAGGAAAGTTCTTAATGACTGGTGTCTCTGTGGAGACCTGCCACCTTCTGAACCTGACATGTTTAAGCTGATTCTAATAAATTCCTCATCACTTTGATCACTCAAATGAGGTTCCACAAGTATTGGTGCGCTTGTCTCTGTTCTAATGTTTCCCTTGTGATTCCTTAATAGACTTGGCATCTATATGTCGTAATTCCAGCTTCTTTCTGCTGTGAACTTGGATAGGTTCAAAACACCTAATGTTGGCTTTCTTCCTTCTTTTCTTCTTTTTTTCTAAATGCATATATGCCAAAGAAAATTCTCGTGCACAATACCCTGAAAACACTGAAAAACTTGTGAGTTTAAGCCAATTCTTAGACAGTAAGAATGGTGCCTGCCCTAACCGGTTTGGCTCAGTGATAGAGCATTGGCCTGCGGACTGAAAGGTCCCAGGTTTGATTCCCATCAAGGGCATGTACCTTGGTTGCAGCACATCCCCAGTAGGGGGTGTGCAGGAGTCAGCTGATCAATGTTTCTATCTTATTGATGTTTCTAACTCTCTATCCTCCCTTCCTCTCTGTAAAAAATCAATACAAATATATTTTTTAAAAAAGAATGGTGCCTTTCCTCTACCATCAAAGCAACTGATGAATCATTCAGGAAAACTTCAAATTTATTTGTTCTATGACAGAGACCAGCCCACGGCATCCCACAGACTAGCATGGAACCTTATCAGTTCCATTAAAAGACAGTTCCCATGGCAGCCCCTCCCCTTATGCTTGAGGTGAGAGACAGGCCCTCCCATAAATCTTCTCTATAAACATTGTGAAAAGCAACATGCCAATATCTGTCTGTCCAAATTATATCATCACCTCAAGCCCACATCATCACTGGTTGATAGACCTTTCTGGAATCATGTACTTGCACCTCGTATTTGGAATGCAGTAAAAACTGCCATGCTCTTTCAATTATCACTTCCGTTTTACATTGTGCTACATTAATATGGTTGTTATCATGGCTCAACTAATTGCAGTTGAGAGATCATCACTGAACAAATTTAGTAGATTCACCTCAGTTTTGGCTAGAAGTTGAATGAAAAAAATTAAGGGGATCTCGTCTATTCAAGGTGAGTTTTTATAATGATTAATGTATGATAGTATGTCCTTTTGCAAAATATAATTTTGCTTTTTAGATGACAGGAGTCCTTGAATAACACTGTGTTCAGAAATGCCTTACATATTCATTGATGCATTTTCCAGAAAGGTTTGGTAGAAAGGTGTCCAAATCATTCTTCTAGTCACAAGAGAAACCAGTAAAGAAAACTGCTGACAGTAAAGACTGCGGGGCTAAGTCCAAGGAACCTGGATTTTCCACTTCATGACAGCGTCACCTCACACAAGATATTTAATTTCCTTGAATTTCATTTTTTTTTGTTTCAGCCTGCTTCTCAGATGATAAAATACGTGCCTCACATAGAAGGGCTTTAACATTTTAATAAAAAAATTAAGTCACTTAATTTCATTATTGTTATCATTATTCTTTCAATTTTATTTCAATCCTACTGTGAGATATTATAGCTTGGGTTTACAAAATTATCTAAATTTCTTTAGATCGGTAAATGGCTAGTTCTGACTATTTGACTACTAATTTTTCATACAAAAAAGAAGTCCAATTAGACTGCAATTGGGGGAGGTGGTGTAAGAGACCAGAACCAACTGGTTTAATGTTGTATACATCACAGATGTCGCTGATAGTATTTTTGAAAGATCTACTAAAATTTGTCATTCCAATTTTTTAAAGGTTGTCAGGACTACAGTTACTCATCTGTAGCTGAAGATTCAAATATGTTTTTCCATGAGTACAGGGACAACTAGATGCACAGGCAACTCATAATATATCTATTTTGACAGGAAACTCAATGTATCAAAAGAACGACTTTGGCTTAATCTAAAGCAAGTGCTAGAAAAAGTAAAAAATCAATAGCACTCAGTAAAGCAGTAAAGTTAGTACAATTCCTCTAGTTTTTCGATGTCCAGATTGAAAACAGCTGTGACTTCAGAAAAGGATCCAACCCCAAATGTGGAAGTTGCGCCAAAACCTCAAAACCACCAAAGGTATAAAACCACGTCCTACTTAATTGAGGCTGGATGAAGAAGGATAGTAACATATTGCTTGTGGTTTTAACATGGGGCTCGCCTCAAGCCAGGAGAAAAAAACAGCCCCAGATGTTCAGATGGCCCACACATTTCCTTTTCTGATGTTCACATGTGGCCTCCTAGTTAATTGCTTATAGCAGATCTGAATAAGAAAAGAATAACATTTTTAGTTTGGAGACTATTTCCAAAGATGAATATCTGGATGAATAATGCACACTTTTCTCATTTAAGCTTTGAATCTCATAGGAGTAAAGTAATGTAGCTTCCTCAAACCACAAAGTGAAACTAATTCTTCAATCATAGCCATTTGCTGTCTGGCTAAGGAAGCACCAATTGAATAGTTGTTTATCACAACCTTAAGCTAAGAGGTGGTCTAATTAAGATCTGATTTACTTCTTTTTTTTTCATCACCATTTGTCCCTTCTCCACTTCCATCCACTTTTAATCACCACCCTGTTGTCCCATGTTCATGAATCCTTTTCTTTTTTTTCCATTTTTGCTCAATCCCTTCACCCAATCCCACAGTCCTCCCAGACAGCTCAGAGAGCTGTCAGCCTGCTCTCTATCTATGTTATTATTGTGTATAGTCAATTTACTTTTTAAATTCATTTTGGGCTTGGCATCATAAAAGCACAGACATGATGTATTACTTTTTATGAAGATGTGGGTTTTTTTTAATCTAGGATTTTCTCTTCATTGGGATCTAGATTGACAGTAAGCAACAAAGTTAAAAAAAAAGGCATTAATTTTCTGCTGTTTTCCACCTTCAGGAAGTAATATTTCTAAAACATCCCGTGAACATCAGGACCTATTTATAGTGTGTGTGTGTGTGTGTGTGTGTGTGTGTGTGTACGGTTGTTCCTTTTAAAAAAATATTTTTATTGATTTCAGAGAGGAAGGGAACAGGAGAGATCAAGCCCACAACCCAGGCATGTGCCCTGACTGGGAATCAAACCGTGACCTCCTGGTTGAAAAGTCCACACTCAACCACTGAGCTAATCTGGCTGGGCTGTGTAGTTGTTTCTTAATGAAATTTATTTTCTCTGAAAAATATCCAAGTAAACTTGATTCTAGCTCTTAGAAAAAATCTACAATTTTAAATAACATTTTGTTTGTTTGTTATTTTTTTTATTTTTGGGGGAAGGATGATATTCTCTGGAACCATCGTTATTCTTTGGAGAAGATTTAACAACCATTTTCGGTTTTGTTTGTTTGTTTTTCATATAGAAAACCTGTAACAAAGAAAAATAGTTAAGTGAGATTACTGTGTTAGTGTGGGTTCTTTATAGGATTTTGTTTATAAAATTAATATGATAATGCTAAGTGAAAAATAATGTGCAGTTACATATACAACATAATTACAGCTAAAATATGCTAAGAAAAGAACTAAAAAGAATTAGCAAAATGTTAACAGGGATTGTGCTTGAATGGGAAAATAGGTATTTTTTTTTACTTTTATTCAATAATTTGAGTATTCTTACTTTTAATATAAAATAAAATTAAAAGGATTAATTCTATATGACTTCAGATTTCTCTTATAGCTCAATTTTCACATCTCCTTTATATATTTTGGTATTCTTGTTTGTTTTCTTTGCCCTCTCAAATTATCATTCTTTGGAAACTGGTATAAACTGAAATAATGTACATTAAATAAACCACAAAAGTTTTATTATTGTAAATACTCTCATTTAAATCATTTACTTTTAATTTAATGTATTCCTTTATGTTGGTTGTAACTTTAAAGGCTCTGTCACATTGTGTTTAAGGATTCTGAGTAGGTAAATAAGAAAAGGCAAGTGAATAGACAGAGATCAAGTGAAAAAAACACATAAAAATCTAGTTGGGAGAACATTTATCAAGTAGTAGATAACAGCCTGTGGTTTTTGTTCTATTCATAAATGTTAGTAAAAAAAAAACACAACACAAAACTGTGACTGCAGAGCAGCCTCATGGGAAATCAGAGTATTGCCATTTAAGTGCAATGTTAGGGCGAGGGGAGAGTCCTTTCCAGTCCTAACTTACCTAGCTTCTGTAATGGCTTAATCTATTTATTGACAGGTGTGTGTGTGTGTGTGTGTGTGTGTGTGTATAAAAGACAAAAGAAGAGGAGAGGGGAGAGGAGAGATGGGTAGAACATTTCGTCTTGTAGCCTTACACTTAGCAAAATTATAGTCATAATTATTGTAAGGATAAAAGGTAGGTGATGTTACACTGAAGGAAAAAGGTTGTAAAAATGGCTTTCTTTGGCTTCATCCTTCTATAACTTAAAGATATGTCAGTGTTCTAGGAATGGATTTTAGATGTAATAGAATACATGCAACTTAGTAAATAGTTGCGTGGGTATATGGTAAACATTCTTAATAAAATGAGTCAGGTTGGACTTCCATGTGAGTATGCAAGTCTTAGCATTGAAGAGGGATAATTTTGTCTTCCAGCATATTGCACATTATTTCCCATTTGATGTTTTTGGTAACTTAAAGAGCATTACATTAATGTCCTTCTTCAAGGTATGCCGGGGTCCAACCCCAGCAGGTCCAGGGGTTCCCAAAGGCGTAGACAGAGTCGGCGAAGAAGGAATGACACGGAGACAGCGTTCAGTTGATCAGCAGCCTAGCCAGGATCTCCAGCCAAGTTCTGGTCTCGATCTCCAGAGAGGTTCTGCTCTGGATCTCCAGCAAAGTTCTGGTTAGGATCTCCAGCCAGGTTCTGTGTCCATGTTCTCTTGCTAGGTTCTCCAGGTTCTCCAGCCAGGTTCTGTAGCCATGTTCCCTCGCTAGGTTCTCCAGCCAGGTTCTGCCCAGGTTCTCCAGCTAGGTTCAGTCACCAGGTTCTAGTCAGGTTCTCTTGCCAATTTCTGTAGTCAGGTTCAGTCCAGGATCTTTTGCCATGTTCTCTCCAGCGAAGTTCTTCTGTGTCTAGGTTCTGAGTGTAGGTTCTGTCTTCTTGGTTCTGTCTTCTAAGCTCTGTCTTCTAAGTTCTGTGTTCTAAGTTCTGTGTTCTAAGTTCTGTGCCTTGCTGTCTTGTTACATCTGTATTTATACCAGTTGATTCCAATCCTATCAATCTCTATTACAAAGGTTAGGGAATTTCTTATCTCCATTCCAGGGAGTAAAGATTATGTAGCTTAAGCATGATTGTTCGTAGTTAAAGTGATTAATTACCCGCCTGGCACTTAGTTAAGAGGTTTTATTCTCTCCCTAACTTCAGGGGAAAATCCCTACCTGGGGAAACAACCTTTCTCAGAGACCTTGGTTAAAACACATAGTGCCAAGAAGGTGAGCAAACATATTAAGAACAGTATGCCATATATGCCAGGTCCCTTGAAACAGCAAGCATGGACCGGCTCCTGGCAAAGGTAACAAATATATTTACCAGGAAATGATTTTTACATTTCTGTATGAGATTTTCTTTTTGGTATACATTAAAATTTGTCATCAGTTGATATTTTGGTCAAACAATTGCTAATATTTCTATACAATCATTGTCCCCCCCCCTTTAGCATTTTGTAGCTGTTATAACATTATTGAGTTCCTAATGTATGTACAATATTTTACTAGAAGACTATTTATATGGCATGTAGGGACAGTACTATTCTGCTATGCAGAATAGATTGGAAGAAAAAAATCCTTGAACGAACTCTGGCAATGGTTTACACATGGAGGGATAGATTTGCCATTTATTTGAACACCATCTGTCCTTCTTATCAAAACATTATTATTTACATCCACAGGACACCTCCTCATTTATCTATATTTAGCTGTTTAGACAAGTGTATATATATGATATATATGATGCCTACATATATATGAAATATATGATGCTTCCAGCAATGTGGATATTCTATATTGTCAAAAAGCCCTTTTAAGACCTGTCAATAAGTATTTGGAAAACAATCTAATCTCTGGATAATGGAATAATCTATGAACTGGAATCATTTAGCCTAGGTTTGCTAAGAATGAAGATTAAACTTCAACAATTCTGCATAACTTATTTTCTAGTTAAAACATCTTGCTTCTGAGCACTAGGGTGGTGAGCTAGGCCACCAGTTAAATATTCCATATTTATTTTCCCTCTAACCATTGCCCAAGGGTGAAATTTAAAAGAATTCACAGGGTATGGAATCTGAGCATAAAATTTGGCTGTGAAACAGGAATGATTCTGTTAAAACCAATCATGGTACTTCATTTGAACACATTTTCTTAAGATGTAGGGACAAAAGAAAAAAATGAGGCTAGTAATTACTCCTTAAAGTAGGTTCATGGTGACCTTGTACAAATTCTTCTGTAATTCTGAGTAAAAGTCATATTTCACAGCCCATAGCATACAGAATAATTACAGAAGTAATTCTGGAGGGGGTGAAATACAGTCTCAAGTTGTTGACTCCAGCTGTTCCTCTGAAATGAATCAGAAAGGGAGCAGCACTCCAGACCTCTCTTAAGAATAGCTTTAAAGTTAAAGGGGGATTGATGATCAAAAGATACAAGCTTGTAGAGAGGCTTTCTGAGATAACACACTGATCCTGCTCAGAAACACACATTTGAAAAGAAAAGTAATTCTATTAATAATCACAAACATGCACATTTTTTTTCTTTTAGTTTAACAATGAGGCCTGTCTCCTATGTGGGGAATCCTTTACATTTGTATATAAGCTTATGTCAACCAGTTGAGGCAACAGTGATACTGGAACTCCTGAAATTGGTAAATTACGAAATAGTAAATTTTTCAGAAATCTGGATAAATTTAGATGTAGTGGAGTATTGCGGTTAAGCAGAGGGTCTCAAATCAGACACACTGAAGTTTGAATCCTGGCCGTGTTTATTGTGTGACCTTGGACATGTGAACTCACTAGGTCCTAATTTCCTGTTACAACGAAGTATGAAACTCATGGTTGTGTTTTAATATTGAATTTAATGATGCCTGTAAAGCCACTTGTGCTCAGTAAATGTTAGATCTGATTAGAAATCAGGGTAACCTACTAACTAGAGTAGCCAGGTGACTTATTGATAAGTTCAGTTGCATCTTGTGTTTCACCACTGTAGACCCCTCCAAGAAAATCACACTCTCAGTTGCATTCCCTAGGATGATAATCAGCTCTTGTTCATGAGGAATGAATTTGTCTTTTCTCAAGGGAATGAGCTACCATTTTTACGTTTCTGGGTTGTAAAGGAACCATGGGCAGTCAGTATTGGGTTGATCCAAAGTTTTTCTTATACTTTTTGTTTTGATGCTCATGAAGGGCTTGGAGCTGAAGCAAAAGGGGAATGGATAGATTTTTGTTGTTGTTGTTGTTGTTGTTGTTGTTGTGGGAACGAAGAACTAAACTCACAGAAGGACTGGAAACAAGGAGATAGTGGGGGGGCCCAGGTACCAGGGATGCAGATTTCTGGGCCATGTCTTGAGAAGGATTCTACTGTGGGTCCACTATCCAGATAGAGGGTGAATGTATATATGGGAAGACAGCTAATCCATGGGAATTTTCAAAGAATGGTGCTAGATTGGAGAAGCAACTCAAGCCCTGCCTCCCAGACAAAACTCCTCAGAGCAGTGTAAGAATTGTCTTTGTCTTCTGTTACGGATCACAGTTGAAAGGACAGGAGATCAGAAACTCGTTCTGTAAATTGTAGTCATCGTGAAAGTGGCAGGGAAAACCTCTGGGTGACTTTCCTCTGAGTGCCATGTTACTTGGCTGTTCAATGAGGCCACCTCACTGAAACCCCTGCCCCCATTTAAGATTACCTTTGGACCCCCTTGGGAGGCAAGGGGAATTTCTGCATTTCTGTCTCTTAAGGCTAGTGTGGGAGTACATTAGGTGGCCCCAAGCTGGGAAGAAAAGAGAGCAGACGTTATCATTATAACCACTTTAATATATTTTAAAATCAAGACCACTGTTTGATCTTCTAATCATGGGCAAGGAGAGTTTGATTAAAAGGCTTTCACATTTGAACTCTCAGAAACAGTTCAGATCTACAGTTTTTGAAAATGGAAAAGTGTTTTCTACCCAAATATATTAAACATTTTTCAACCTTCATGGAAGGTAATTTGATGTAATTGTTGTTAATTGTGCTGCTTTTTTGCACCCCGGATTCCACCAGATAAGTGGTGGTTTCATTAAAAACCCACCAAGTAAGGAAGCTCTGAACAAATGAGGAAAATGAAAAACATGTTCCAAGTGAAAAGATGGGAGTGGGTCCTATGCGGAAGTTAGGGACAGATGACCATCTCCCTCTCTCAAAATTTAAAATAAATGTTTTTCTTTCTTTCTTTTTGGATACATTGATTCTTTCCATGGCATCCAATGTACTTTTTAAAAGAGCTTTCAGAAATCACTTTTTTTAACAGGTGCAGTTAACATCCTTTAATTAATGAATTAACTAATTAATTAATTTTTTATTAAGCTTTTTAAAGTTATTTTTTATTTTTTATATATATATTTTCATTGTTGATAGTATTACAGATATTTCCCATTTACCCACTTCCTCCCAGGCTCTACCCACCCATTTTCAGGTCTTTATTACCCTATTGCCTGTGTCCACGGGCTATGCATACATGTATATAAGTTCTTTGATTTATCTGGTCTCGTCCCCCCAACCCCACATTGAGGTACAGACTGATAGACTAATATACTTTAATTTCGATGGACTAGAAGACTACCAGAGCTGGGAGAAGTTAAATAATGATTGCTTTAGACAGGTTGAGCAGCAGAAAACAATGCTCCTACTAGAAATTAGAAATCTTGTCGTGTTCAATAATTTTAGGAAAATGCAAATTTGGAACAGAAACCTCCCAAGATGTTGAGCTTATAAAGTTTCCAGAGACTTGTGCCAATCCTTTACCAAAGCCAGGGGTTTGTAGTCCTTTTAAGAGTTGTTATGTATAACTTTATTCTGAGAGGGAAATGTAAGTAATTATTTCCATTTTATAAATCAGTTACAGTGTACCAAAAGTGTGTGAATAAGCAATGTTACACATATAAGCCTACATCATAATGTGTTGTATAAGCAAACAGAGCTTGTCATTCTTTTAGTGATTTCAAAATATTTTAATTTTAAAGAAAAAATGATTAATATTCACAGAAAAGAGAGTAGGTATGAAAAAGAAATGAATTTATTAAACTTTAGCCAATAAATACATTTAAAATTTCCATCATGACTATTCTTTATGTAGTTATTACTTCAAAATATGTATCAGGATAGTATGAAGCATATTTAACAAACAACTCGATATTTTAAAAAAATAATTGATGGATCAAATCATATTTGAACAATATATTTTTTATTCTATTTTTAATGCCCTACTCAAATTTATTGAGTAGGGCACCGCAATAAATGAATATCATAATAGAGACAGTCACACAATTTTTTTTTTATTTCCCAGTGCATATAAAAGTTATATTCACACTATACAGTAATCCCTTGTGTACAATAGTATTGTTTAAAAAACAATGTTTCCTTAATTAAAAAATATTTATTGCTAACTATCATCAGAGCCTTCAGCAAGTTGTAATCATTTTGCTGATGGAGGGCCTTGCCTCCATATTGACTGACGGCTGTTGACTGATGAGGGTGCTGGTTGTTGAAGGTTTGGCTGGCTGTGGTAATTCTTAAAATAAGACAACAATGAAATTTTCTGCCTTGATTGACTCTTCCTTTCATGAACAACATGTCTTATGCAATGTTGTTTGATTGCATTTTTTAAAATATATATTTTTAGTGATCTCAGAGAGGGAGGGAGAGGGAGAGAGAGTTAGAAACATCAATGATGAGAGAGAATCATTGATTGGCTGCCTCCTGCACACCCCCTACTGGGGATCAAGCCTGGAACCTGGGCATGTTCTGTTGACCAGAACTGAACCTGGGACCCTTTGGTCTGCAGACCGACGCTCTATCCACTGAGCAAAATCATTAGGGCCTGTACGATTGCATTTTACCCCCAGAACTGTTTTCAAAAATGGAGTCATTCTTCTCAAACCCAACCACTGCTTCATCAGCTAAGTTTATGTAATATTCTAAATCCTTTTTGTCATTTCAACAATATCCACAACATCCTCACCAAGAGCAGATTCCATCTCAAGAAATCACTTCCTTTGCTCATTTGTTAGAAGCAACATTCATCCCTCAAGGTTTATCATGAGATTGCAGCAGTTCAATCACATGTTCAGGCTCCACTTCTAATTTGGTTCTCTTGCTGTTTCTACCACATCTGTCTTTACTTCCTCCACTGAAGTCTTGAACCCCTCAAAGCCATCCATGAGGGTTATAATCAACTTTTTCGAAAGTTCTGTTAATGTTGATATTTTGACCTCTTTCTATGAATCACAAATATCCTGAATGGTAATTCCTGTTCAGAAGGTTTTTGGCATACTTTCAGATCCCTGAGAGACATCACTGTCCATGGCAACTATATAGCCTTAGAAAATGTATTTCTTAAAAAAATAAAATTTGAAAGTTGAAATTACCCCTTGATCTACGGGCTACAGAATGGATGTTGTGTTAGCAGACATAAAACAGCATTAATATTTGTACGGTTCCATCAGAGCTCTTGGGTGACCAGGTGCATTGAAAGGACTCTTTTGTTCTGAGCAGTAGGTCTCAACAGTGGGCTTAAAATATTCAGTAAGCCACGTTGTAAACAGATGTGCTGTCATATAGGCTTTGTTGTTCCATTTGTAACGCACAGGCAGCGTAGATTTAGCATCATTCTTAAGGGTCCTAGGATTTTCAGACTGGTAAATGAGCATTGACTTCAACTTAAAGTCACCAGCTGCGTTAGCCGCGAACAAGAGTCAGTCAGTCTGTTCTTGCCGGTCCATCCTTGCTGTTGCAAGGGACCTGGCATATATGGCATACTGTTTTTAATATGTTTGCTCACCTTCTTGGCACTATGTGTTTTAACCAAAGTCTCTGAGAAAGGTTGTTTCCCCAGGTAGGGATTTTCCCCTGAAGTTAGGGAGGGAATAAAACCTCTTAACTAAGTGCCAGGCGGGTAATTAATCACTTTAACTACGAACAATCATGCTTAAGCTACATAATCTTTACTCCCTGGAATGGAGATAAGAAATTCCCTAACCTTTGGAATAGAGATTGATAGGATTGGAATCAACTGGTATAAATACAGATGTAAGAAGACAGAACGAAGAGAGACAGAACCTAGGCACAGAACCTACACAGAACGTTCTCTAGAGACAGAAGAACTTCGCTGGAGAGAACATGGCAAAAGATCCTGGACTGAACCTGACTACAGAAATTGGCAAGAGAACCTGACTAGTACCTGGTGACTGAACCTGGCTGGAGAACCTGGACAGAACCTGGCTGGAGAACCTAGCGAGGGAACATGGCTACAGAACCTGGCTGGAGAACCTAGCAAGAGAACATGGACACAGAACCTGGCTGGAGATCTTAAGCAGAACCTCTCTGGAGATCGAGACCAGAACTTGGCTGGAGATCCTGGCTAGGCTGCTGATCAACTGAACGCTGTCTCCGTGTCATTCCTTCTGCGCCGACTCCGTCTACGCCTTTAGGAACCCCTGGACCTGCTGGAGTTGGACCCCGGCAGTTTTGAAGCCAGTGTTGACTTCTCTCTAGCTCAGGAAGTCCTACATGGCATTGCCTTCCAATATAAGGTTGTTTCATCGACATTGAAAATCTGTTGTTGAGCGTAGCAGCCACCTTCATTAAATATCTCAGCTAGATCTTCTGGATAATTTGCTGCAGTTTCTGCATCAGCATTTGCTGCTTCACCTTGGACTTTTATGTTACAAAGACAGCTTCTTAAATCTCTGCTAGCTTCAAACTTTCTTCTGTAGCTTCCTCCCCTTTCTAAACCTTCTTAGAATTCAAGAGAGTTGGGGCCTTATTCTGGGTTAGTCTTTGTTTTCAGGAAATGTGTGGCTGGTTTAATCTATTCTGACAGGAATGACAAATAGTTTTTTTTTCTGAATGAGAACTCACAAATGCTTAGTGGTGGCTACCTGGATTGCAATGATGAGAAGGATTCCTAATCTTTGGTTGGGCTTCATGAAAGTGTCCTTAAATGTGCTAGGATGGGAGAGTGGTAAACTGCATGCCACATTCTGACATTCCTTGACTATGGCCTTAGGAAATTTCCACTCTGTGAAGACAGCTTTAGGAGGGTAGCTCCCCCGCTGTCCCCCCCCCCCCCCCGCCTTTTCTTTTTATTGTTTCTGGGTTTTCCCCAAGCCATATACCACCAAGAGCCAAATGATCAAGCATTTTAAATGTCCAAAAAATGAGAAGATTTTAGGATACACAGTATACAGACATGTGCAGTGACAGATATAATGCAGTATCAAGATGCAATGTCAAGCTATGTCCATTTTAGGTTAAGACCTCCCTAGAATCTCTTGTTA
Organism: Myotis nattereri; assembly: GCF_964212035.1. Classification (NCBI taxonomy): domain Eukaryota; kingdom Metazoa; phylum Chordata; class Mammalia; order Chiroptera; family Vespertilionidae; genus Myotis; species Myotis nattereri. The sequence continues at coordinate 63,373,182 of NC_138085.1, forward strand.
TAGTTACTGCATCACATAGAGTTACTGTATCTTTAATCATAAGCAAATACTTTTTCATCCCCTTAGACCCTTCAGTCTGTTCATTCAAGAAACTTTTTTTAAAAAAATTCTTTCCTAGCTCTTCTTTCTTTGTAGCAAAAACAATGATAAAAGCACTATCTTGGATATATATGATATTTTACAATTTATGAAACATTTTAAACTGTTTCCTCCTATCTGATACTTTAAATAGCTTTAGGCAGATTCATGTTACTCCCATTTCTTATAAAAGAAGTAAAAAGGAAGAACAAAAGTATAAGTCATCAAATAAATGAGTTTCCTTTCTAAATTCAGAATGACTCGAGTTCTCAGCTACCTGACATTCAATTCTTTAATACTAATCCCCAATTAATGAGCATGTGCAGATATAGTGTATGGAAATGTAGAGGTAAGACAGATATTCCTAAAGAAGCTGGAATATTCGCTCAATATATTGAGAGAAGTTTAACATAATGTCATTGGGTAGGCATTGCCCTGCTCTTTGAGTGAGTCCTGTAGTGGAATTTCTGACCCCAGCCAATTAGGTCCATGAATGCTAAAGTGAAGTATGATCTTAGAATACTCACCACATTTTCAAGGAAAGATAATGGTTATTCTATAAGTACACATCCTGCTACTTGGGATAAAAGAAATCTAAGGCCAGATCAACTAGTTGAAGTATAAAACTACATTGATCTCTAGAGAACTGATTTGAAAGGTCTTACTACTTCTTGGATAAAACATTTGTGCTAGTGTGATTTGCGCAGCTCCATTGTAAGTGCTGCACATCCAGAATTTAGCTCTGGACTAAAGCTTCTCTGTCTGTGTCAATATGCCCACTGGCCTCCACAAAGACTTGATGCTATGCAATGGTAATTTGAGGTAATTTGTCAGCAGGAAACAGGAAAATCAATTATTTTTTTTCCATTCATGGTAAACCACTTTTCAATCTTAATATTTTTCAGATGTGTTTGTGGGGATGCAAATGTTTTCTCAGTATAGTTAGTGTCTAACCATCTTCCCTTTTTCAAAGAATAGAAGATAAATTACATGAATATAGCAATTAAGTTTAAATCCTCTTTTTTTCATCTTTACTTCTTATGCAATTAGAGAGAATACACATACATAACACTCCAGGATTTTTCAGAGGATTAAATGATTTGGTGAATGGAAAATTATGGTGTAAATTGTAAAGAAAATGTTAACCTGGGATTCAGGGTCCAGTTGTTACTATCAAGGCTGTGAAAGTCTCTGGATAAATTTTAGGAAATTGAAAATAACCAGAATTATATGAAAAATTTGTTTGTGGATGCACATATGTAATGCCTCGCATTTGGGGTTTTCGTTTTTTTTCTGTGTATTAGTATTTTTCTTAGTAACAAACAGAGTTTCTTATTCTTGTTTTATTGATGAAAAAACAAAGAGCAAATGACCTATCGTTTGAACAAGATTCTGGGACTTAGGACCCAGTTTTCTGGATTCTAGCTCTCTGTTCTTTCTGCTACAGTGAGCATGCTTACAGAACCAGAATTCTATCTGAATCTCTTATAATTTCCAAGGCACAGAGACAGCCTCAGTTATTTATAACTTATTTATGCATAAATTTTAATGTTCTTTGTCATCATTCCCTTCCTGTCTTATGTTGCATTTGAATAATGGGCCAAGTAAGCAGAGACAGCATTCAAACCCAAACAGCCTGTGCCCTTATGGGAGAAGTTTCTGGGTGAGAAGCTGCCCTCTGCTGGACTGCAGTTGTATATGGAGAATGTTCCAAAAGGACTTTCGTTCAGTAGCTATTTCTTTCAGCGTAGACCTTATAATTGGCATCGTATTCGGTACAGGGAGAAAGAAAACCAAAGCTCTGTTAGCTGTCGTGCTAGAGAAGGGTCATGAGCATGCAGAGATGTTATCAGGGTGGCACTACAGGAGGTGAATCATGTCTGCTATTTGGAGAACGGACTGGTGCTTGGTGCAAAGCTGAGTGACCTATTAGGACAGTAGTAACTAATCCAGGTGAAAATAATGAGTAGTGGGGAGAGGAATGGCAGTGAGATGCAGGGAAATAGGTGAACTTGGTAGATGTTTAAATATTTCAACGAGAAGTTTTTAAAGGCTGTTGGACCGATTGATGAGAGGAATGTGGGAAAGCAAGGGGTTGAGGAGGGCGTCTGGATTTCTCACTTGAGCAACCAGGATGATGATGATGATGATGATGATGACGACGACGACATCATAACAAACTCAGGGGACAGTGGGACTCTTTTGAATGAAGACACTTATTCAAACTTGGAACGATTTATTTTCTTCAAAAGAGGACTCTAGAAACGTAAAGAGTTTTATGAAACCACTTGAAGAATTTTGTTTGTTTTTTTGCTTGTTTGCCTTTTGGACGGAGGCATGATGGCCAGCACAGCTATGCGAATGCATAGCAGAGGAACTTTCCGCAGCGGCGGATCGAGCTGACCCGTGTTTCAGTTGGATAAACTCCCCTGTCTCACCAGTGGTATCATTTCCATGCCTGTCATGTTCGGTGTGTCCTAGAGCCAGTCAAGTGGCAGCAGTTTGTTCTGTTTACCAAGAGCATTTGTAGCTTGAAATTGATTTGTTAACTTAATTCAGTGACTGCTCAGCATGCTAAGAATAGGAGGTTGAGGGCCTCTGTGGGGATCTCAGGGTCCTGCATGATGACCTGAGGACTTGGAGTTCTCAGCTGCACTTGGTGTGGCTTTCCACAAGTTGCCTGAGCAACCTCAGGACAGGTGCCACTGCCTCTCCCTTCCTGAACTGTGCACAGTGCTGTGGGCGCGGTGCCAGCCATGTTACTGTATCTTAGCATTATGGCGCTGGAAGTTTCAAGTAAAAAACACTACAGTTACACATACAGTCAGGAAACATTAACCCTTTGGCTTCAATGAGGTTTTAAATAAGATTGAATGTGCAAAAGAAAAAAGATAAAGCCATGAGCAGTATTATTTACAGCGATATCCATCTCTACTATGACATTTATTTTTAATTCTTTTTTTTTTGGAAGGATTATTTCTTAGTTTTTTAATTATAGTTTTCTCATCTCCACCCTTTCTGAGTAAGCCTTAGGAATGGGGCTTATACAATTTAATGCAGATTTCAAACTTTGTAAAGCAGATAACAAATAATAACTATTTTATTTCTAAGCTACCATCCTTAATATTTGGGGACTATTATTTAGGCTAAGCATTTTTCTTTCTTTATTTTTTTAAAATAATTTTTATTTCTTGAAGTATTACTATTTTTAATTCTTGCTTCCACACAAAAAATGTTGGCAATAAGGATAACATGTTCATTTTAAAAAAATATATTTTTATTGATTTCAGAGAGCAAGGGGATGGGGGAAAGTGAGATAAAAACATCAAAGATGAGAGTCATTGACCGGCTGCCTCCTGCACGCCTCCTACTGCTGATCAAGCCAGCAACCTGGGCATGTGGCCTGGACTGAAATCAAATCTGGGACCCTTCAGTTCACAGGCTGATGTTCTATTCACTGAGGCAAATCAGCTAGGGCCGTGGTTGGCAAACTGCGGCTCACGAGCCACATGTGGCTCTTTGGCACCTTGAGTGTGGCTCTTCAGCTCCTTGAGTGTGGCTCTTCCACAAAATACCACGTGCGGGCGCGCGTACAGCGTGATTGAAACTTCATGGCCCATGCGCAGAAGTCGGTTTTCGGCCTGGACAAGTCTATTTTGAAGAAGTACTGTTGATATTTGGCTCTGTTGACTAATGAGTTTGCCGACCACTGAGCTAGGGCAACATGTTCATTTATAAAGATAAGAGCATAAACAAGAGTTTTAGTGACTTGCCCAGGGTTATTTTATAGTTTACAGTATAGACCAAAGCACAAGTCTAATCATTCTTGGCAATAAATGGAACCAGGGTGTTTTCCCCCCTATGGGACATTGGGCAATGTCTGGAGACATGTTTGTCACAGATTGAGGGTGTGGTGCTGACACCTATTTGGGAACAGTTGGTATGCTGCTAAACATCCTATAAGGCACAGGAAATACCCCAACACGCATACACACACACACACACACACACACACCTCAAAAATGACCCAGCCCCAGGGGTCAAAGTGCTAGACTCTGGATTCAGGCCACATGAACCCTAGATCTAAGTTTGTAGCTTTTAGGGAGTTGATATTAAGGAGTTGATTTGTCCCATATACTGTACCTTTTGCAATTCCAAGGAAATAATATCCTTGTAGATGTGGAAATGGGCCACTTAGCTACATGAGGCAGTAGTAGAAAATGTTTATAGCTGTTTCCACATTATAGGAGAAATGTGGGAGGTTATGATACTGCTTTACCTGTCCACCAATTACCAAAGTTGTTATCTTCGGGCATTTCCATAGTCCTTTCCCTCAAAATACATCTCCTTATCTTGTCACTGCCCTCAAATTTTAAACCCCTTTAAGGTAGAGCAACTATCGTTTTCAGTTTTATCTTTCCAGTTTGTTATAAACATAATACAGTGTAGGTGGTCTGTAAGATTTGGTTGAAATAATGAACATGAAAGCCCAGGGCAAGCTCTGGACAAGGCTGGAGACTTCCTTTACTCCTAGGAGAACGAGTATGCAGGGATATTCTTCTGAGAATGAAAGCAGTGAGCACTTTCAGGAAAACATTACTGTCTTTCTATGAAAGGCAGAACACAAGCAGCTGCTCTTGCTCACCAAAAGCACTGCACATTTTGAGAAGTGATGTCCATAAAATGAGACTGGGAAATAGGAATGATAAGGCATCTACCTTTGGAAATGTCCTCTTTGACAGTACCTTATGTCCTGCCTGCTCAGATAAAATGATTTTCTCTTTGTGTAAAATCACCCTACTTGTGAAAATACTCCCCTCCCCCCCCCCCCATTTTACCTCTGTGAAACACCACTTCTGTACATAGTTTTTGAGCTTCAGGGATAGACTCACCTGTCCTGGATGCAACTTTATAGGTAGTTGGGGAGCTGGGCTTACAGAGTTGCCATTTGTCACACATCCTGTTAGGTAGTGCTTTGGGGTATTTTTCTGTCCTTGAAACACCCTTTAGTGCTATGCAATTTAGTATATTGAAATAAGATTACAATGAATTTTCAAATGACATATTTAACACTTGGAGAAATTATAGTTAACCCAAGCCCTTGTGACCCCTCATGGGCCAATGGAGATGAGGCAAAGCAATTAGAAAGGGACCTAACTTCCTTAAGAGCAGGGGCAGTCAGAAGCCATAACTGCTTTCACATGCTCCAATGTCTGCAAAGCCAAACTAAACCTCCCCTCAAGTTAGATCTTGAAAGCGGTAATACAATCACCATAATAAAAAAGTGGGTAGTGAGCCAAATGCAGTGACCAGGTGAACAAAAAGTGCTCCCCTATTTAATATAAAGCTGTTCATGATCAAGCAGCATCTCTGGCCCTTCATAGGGCTTTGTAACAGACAAGTGTAGTTGCTTCCCAGTATATATCCTCCCTTTCTTTCTCATTAATAGAGTTTTGATTAAATTCAGAAAGACAAGTTTCCTGGATACAAAGTCATTTTCCCAACCTCCCTTGCTGGTTGGAGTGCCCATGAAACACAATCCTACCAGTGAGACAAATGTGTAAGTTTATAGCATTTTACTTAAAAGGTTTTGATCTCTTGATAAAGGGGTACTTGCACATATAGCTTTCATACCTCCTATCTTCAAACAAGCTCCTCTGACCAACCCCCTTTCCCTGAAGATAATACACAGTCTGTCCAATTCCTTTCCAGAAAACCTGCTCAGTAATTACTTATATTTTATTTTTCCAATTTCTTTACTCTCACGCTATTTTAAACACATTCCAATCAATCTTTCACTCTGCCACTCTACCAAAACCCTTCTCACAATCACTAATGCTCTCCATTTGCCCGTACAATGATTATTTCTCAGCCCTCTTACTCTGGATCACATCATCCTTCTTAAAAAACATCATTTATTTTATTCTTTTGGGACACCACGTTCTCTTCAGTTGTCCAACAATTTTTCTCTTATTTTTGTTCTCTGCACTGGATCCTCCTCATATTTCTGAACTCTCTAAGTTGGAGTTGCTGAGAACTAGGGCCTTGGAACTCCTCTCTCGTCACACAGTCCTTCACCTCCAGCACCGATCTTTAACACACTATCTTTTCATTGCCAAAGTTTCACCTTTGGCGCAGATTACTTCACTGAGATCCAAATTCGCAAACTCTTGATATTTCCATTTAAATCTCAAGCACTCATCTAAAATTTAACAAGTTCAAATCCAAACTGACAGTTTCCCTTAATCCTGCTCCTTCTCTGTCTTAGGCAACTCCCTAGTTTTATTTTTTTCATGCCAAAATCTTCAACATCATGCTTTATAATTCTCTTTTACTCACACCCAACATTGCCCAATCACTGAATCCTGTCAGGTCTACAAACAGATTGGATGCAGAATTTGACCACACTGGTTCAAGCCACCATCATTTCTTATCAAGTTATTGCAATACTCTTCTACATGCTCTCCTATTTCCACTCTTGCCCTCCTTATGGTCTTCCCGCTACAGAGAAGCCAGGGTAACATTTCACAATGTAAGTCTTGTCACATCATTTCTCTGCTGAAACCCTCCAGATACTATTCTTCACCTAAGATAAAAGCCAAAATCTTTACATGTTCTCTGCAACCCTCCTGGCTTTCTCTTCTCCCCTCCCTATTTGCTCCCCTCATCCTACCAACAGTTCACACAAGGTCCTGCCTCAGCATTTGCAGTAACTCTTGTCCTCCTCTTGCACTTCATACCTGCTCCATGGCACTGCCACCTAACACATAGTGTATATGCATATCTGTTTATTGTCTGTGGATCTTCAGTAAAAGATAAACTTTAAGAGAGCAGAATCATTTTTTGGTTACCTGAAGTAGTGTTTGGGACCTTGTATAGTCTCGATAAGTACTTGTTTAGTGAACAAACAAGGGAATCAATGAAAAAATGAATGATTATGGCTGGCTTCTATGCACTAATTAGAATTATGGGCATCTCAAAACTTGAGAAAACATGAGAAAATCCTGAATATGCTATGTTAAGTTGCCAAAACAGGCAAAGCACTGCTTTGGAAAAAAAAGCCCAACTTTTCATAATGTATAATCTCACACACATAACACACACACACACACACACACACACACACACACACACGTGGGCAAAAGTAGGTTTATAGTTGTGAGTACCCAAAGTTTATTCATGTATTATTATTTATTAATTATCATATTATTTATTGTATTACAACTGTCTTCCTGAAAAAGGACCGTCATTGCTGAAGCTTAGAAGAAAACTAGAATGGACCCATGTTTCACAAACCTTTCTATTTTGAGTCTCTTATTCCCCAAACACTGTTATAAGGCATTAATTCTCCCCCTCCGCCACCATAAAACATGCTTTTTTCATTTTTCAAAACATCCTTTTGCCCCTATTGGCAAGTATTCTGCATTGATTACTCATAACTTCTTAATAAGGAAGTTTCTTTGAGTAATACCATTTCTTGCAACGATTGAGTCCTTACCAGAAAATAAATTTGTGAGTGAGGAAGGAGATATGGTTTGAAGACATTGAAAAAAGATTTCAATTACAGAAAACTAATACCTTTTAACAGAAGTAAATACATATATGTTTGAGCATCAGGTTTCTTCAGGCCTTTTCAAAATTCATCTAAGATATTTTTATACTCTCTTAAGGTTTACATTAATATTTGTATTGATGACTGTTATTTTACAAACGGCTATTTATGTAAAGTAATTTTCTAAATAATTAGCTTTTCGATAGGTAAGAAATTTGAAATAAAATAGCAGCTTTTCATGGTAATCAGATAAAATTTGCTTTATAATCCATTAAGGGCACACTCCTCTCTTGAGCCAGAGTATACACCACAGTACTGATTTCGAATCTTGAACCAATAAGTGACATATAAGAAGGTCTTAGTTATAATTTTTCTTTGATTTGGAGGGTTATATTTCTTTTCATTATATTTGAGGGAACTTTCATTTGCAGAGTATCTGTGCTCACCATACTCATTTCTTTTAAGTAAACAAAACCCAATTCAAATTGTTGGCGTAGTTTCCTCTTATTTGCAGAATGTCTGCCTTAAAATCCATTGTTTAGTGAAGAAAGTACTAGCTTTTCTGATCTTAAGGCACGGTAGAATTGATAAGTCTATTTTCATTCAAGCTTATGGAGAGGTAAGCAAGGGCAAAAGCTCCGAACATAGTAGCGGAAGTCTGTGTTCATCGTCTACTCCGCTAGTTTCCAGCTGGAAAGTCTAGTTTCAAGGTCTTGATCTCAGTGTTCCAGTAATTCGGGCGGTAATACCACTACTTCATAAGATTAAGAGAATTAAATAAAGTTCATATAAGAAAGTAGTTGACACCGGGTCTGGAACTTTGCAGGCTCTCCACAAATATTATCATTTTTCTTTCAACAGAGATGAAAGTTATCATGTTTATTAAAATGTTATTACTTTTAAATGAGCAAACAAAGGCTTAATTTATACCATATGTAGGCTACCTACAAGAATAATACCAATAGTCACGTCAATATAATAATTTAGAATGAGGTTACATATACACTGAGTGGCCAGATTATTATGACCACCTGACATTTGTAGGCAATCGGCAAATTAGCTTAAAATTTCACGCTGAAGTTGCTAGAGGGCCAGAGCATTATAAATAGGGAAGCAGGTTGTTTACCCACAACAGTAGAAGTGATTTTTTTCTGAAGATATGGGTAAACAATGAGATTTAACAGCCTTTGAATTTGGGAGATATAGATATAGATATAGACATACATACACACACACATACTCGTATTCATATGACAATGACATTCATACTAAACACTTTCACTTTAAGTTTTTCACCCAAAGATTTTCAGCGATTTGTTTGTTCTGTAATTTTATTCTCTTTAAGAGGTTCAGAAACTGAAACAATATATCTACTTCTCTGAGATTACTTATAATAAGTGATAAACTCAACAATATAATCCAAGGCTAAAACATACTTAGATTTATGTAAGGTCACAAGTTATTTCGCTAAATTGATGAAAAAAGATATATTTTCCCTCAGAAATATGGCTTCTTAAGATAATGTATCTAGTTCTCTACTTCAGATTTACTAGGGTGAATAAAAGGAACTTCAAAAAAATATCATTTATCTTACAGTTGCATATGGTTATACCTGGAAAATAGCATATTTCAAAGACTAACTGAAATCTGGGTTTTTATTTTTAATCTTAGATTTTAATCAGAGTTTTATGGCATAAAATAATCAAATAAAAAGCAAATTCAGACTTGTGCAAGGAGAGACTGCTCAAAATGTACATTACCATAAAAGGAACAATTACAGTACTGCAAGTGCTCTGGCCATGGCAACTGAAATGGTCTCTAAGGTCAGACAAGGAAGGGCTTGTCTCAAATAGGAGGGAGTAACCAGGCTGCAAAGAACAGGTATCAGGCGGTTATCAGAAAATGTCTTTCTTTCTGGCCCATGGTTTTGGGGAAGGGTGGTTAAGGAGGGGCTGCTTCTCGTTCTGATGCTGCCTATGGCTGTGTGGGTCTCTAAGTTCCGGGGACTACTGCAGGAGAAAAGTTTAACTAAGGTTTAGTCAAGTCCGTTTCACAACCATTTTGTTTAGATTGGTGCAGGGACAAATAGTTTAGCTAATCCTATACAAAGCAAAAAATGGAATGTAGAGGGTATGTGTCTGGCCTTGTGATCAGTAAACAAGGCGGCTTCCAGACTTATCCACATCATGGGGGGAAGGTAGTTATCTGTAGAAGCCTGTTTCCTGGAACACAAAGGGATACGGGGATTTCTTTTAACATCTCTGTTTTTCAGGATCACAGGTTAAAGTTGGACATTTTCAAAATCTAGCCAAATGTCTGAACTTCTAGTTTTCAGCCTTTGGTAGTCAAATAACAATAGAAAGCTAACAGTTTCTGACTCATATTTGTATCAGAATTCACCCCATTTCATGTAGAAAGCTCACATGACAGTTTCATGGCTCTAACCTTGCTACCAGATTCCAACAATAAACTCTTACATAAATAAGTAATAGTGGCCTCCTGCAGTTTCTGAAAGGAAGTATCTTAGCCACTTCCTTAATTAGTGTCCTTTAATATACAGAACATTGTCCAATAGATGCAGTCATTGCTATGCTGATTTAATTGCATTAATTCATATGTACTTGATTATTATTAAGAAAGGAATGTTATACTCACTACTAAATTACTTGATTGTACTAATATGCTATGTTGTAAATATTACCTATAATGTCCTTCTTAAATTTTAGGAAAGACCTTGATGTTTAAAATGAATAAATCCTTTTTCCAAGTAGGAGCATTATACTGTGGTAGAGAGAACGCGATTTTAATTCAAATAGGTCAGAGTTCAAATTCTGCCCACCAGAAACTAACTCTGTGAACATGAGCAAATGATATACATCATTTTGCCTCCGATTTTTTTCAATATAGTGTTACCTTGAAGAATTCTTTACAGGATTAGAGATAATGTATACAGCCGATCCTCATTATATGTGGATTTTGCATTGTAAATTTGCCTACTGACGGAAATGTATTCATAACCTCAAAATGAATATGTTGGCACTTTCATGGTCATGCATGGGTATGCACAGATCAGCAAAAATCTGAGTCCTCCAATGTGCACCTTTGCACATTGAAGTTCAAACAAGGCTCTGTTTTGCCTTCTTATTTCAGCTCTCATACTGTAAAGAGTATGGGCTATGGAGTCCCACATTTGTGGCATTTTTGTGCTTTATGTTGGTGATTTTGCCTTTGAAAATGGCCCCCAAGTGGTATAGAAGTGCTGTCTAGTGTTCTTTAATGCAAGTAGGCTGTGAGGTGCATTGTGAAGAAAATATATGTGTTAACGTAAGTTTGTTCAGGCATGAGTTACAGTGCTATTGGCTCTGAGTTGAATATTAATGAATCAACAATAAATATTACATAAGGTTCTTTAATCAGAACTACACATGAGACAAGGTTATGTATTGATTGGTTTACAAATGTGACTAGTGACTAATGGGAATCTAATGCTGTATTTCCCATAGGAGTGATGCCTCAGTATACTTAATTCAATGTTCATATTGACTCTATGAATATTCACTAATAATAAAAACTGACTGTATATATATTTCCGCAACAAGTTTAATGCTTGACACTTTATAGTGAGAAGGAGAAAAGCACTCCCTGCCTGACATCCAGGAACTGGCCTGGCACTGATGGCGGCTCGGTATGGGTAGCTTCCTGCTGAGCATTAACAATGTCACAGGACATCCACATCAGACAAGGTGACTCTGTGACCAAAATGGATCTCATCTCTCACAGTTAATAGGAGTAGCCACTGCTGCTATACCTATTTGCCTATAAACCTCCCTCTAATTTGCCCTATCCACAGGCAACATTTATTAAGATACTAGAGGCCCTAGCCTGAGGGAATCAGGCTGAAACAGGCTCTCCAACATCCCCTGAGAGGTCCCGGATTGTGAGAGAGTGCAGGCCAGACCAAGGGACCTTATCCAGTGCACGAATCCATGCACTGGACCTCTAGTATGCATATAAGATCTTTGGTTAATCTCTTCCTGACATCCCCCAAGCAGCAATCTAACCCACAGCCGATTCCACGAGGAATAGGGCTCCCTCCTCTACTGGTTGGAGCATCTGCCTCCTGGTGGTCATTGTGTGTCATAGCTACTGCGCGAATGGTCGAACAGTCAGATGGTCTCTTAGGCTTTTATATATAGAGATACCCAATTATAGAATTGTATCCACTTCCTGACAGCTCTCAATCCAAACAAAGCTCCCACTGTTCTAGACTCTCTCCCACATCATCCAACTAACTCAAATCTAAATCCTTCATAACACTATCTTACGAAGACACCCCACAGGTCCCCATGTGATGCAGTCTCCTCACTGCAATGAAATATAAACCCATCTTTTTCAACTACATGTGTGTTTCTGGTGGTCTTTGGATGGAGGACATTGGCAATAGACATAAATAGCAGGTAGCACTATTATGTTTTTTAAAATAGATATATTTGTCAAGCTAACCCAAGCTAATTATCCCAGATGGATTAAACACACACACACACACACACCATAAAACACAGTGAATAAAGCCCTCAAGACAATTACTTTTGTTGTTGCAAGGGTGTTTGTTTGTTAATTATTTTGCATATCAGTGTAAAGAGTTAAAATGGAGAAAACTTAGTGTAATGCCCATGGATTTTATTTTCTGATGCTTTGACATGTTGGGACCTTGCTGACTTCAGAGGGACTGCTTCTTCCAGGATTAGCTAATTCTTAGCAAAAAGCTCATTCATACCTTTCATATGAAAGCCAACCAATCCAGAGCCCATAGTGCTGACAACCTCCTCTATAATATCCTGGGTCAATGTTCTCCTGCACAGGGCCAACCACCAGGCAACTAGAGATAGCTTCTGTGTCCCACAACCTGCTGAAATTATTCAAACTACTCAACCCTAGGCCTGCTTACCCTGACTTGCCTATTCTTTCCTATGGGAACCTCACTAAAAGCTCTTGCCCATATTTTCCTCTGCTCCCTCTTCCTCCTGACTGACCCTGTGCTTCCCTGCTTGGCCCCCATGGCATAGTGTGCCCTCTTCTCTTGGGATGTCTGAGCATAACAAACTACCTTTTTTTTTTAAAATATATTTTATTGATTTTTTACAGAGAGGAAGGTAGAGGGATAGAGAGTTAGAAACATCGATGAGAGAGAAACATCGATCAGCTGCCTCCTGCACATCTCCCACTGGGGGTGTGCCCGCAACCCAGGTACATGCCCTTGACCGGAACCGAACCTGGGACCCTTCAGTCCACAGGCCGACGCTCTATCCACCGAGCCAAACCGGCTTCGGCAACAACAAACTACCTTTTTAATGGCAGTCTTCTCCTAGTCTGTTGGCCATTCTATATACCTAAATAATAATAAAACATATACTTTAAAACACTTAGTCTTTGTCATAAAGATTTTTAGAGTATGACATTGGAGACTGGATAATTTACACAAGAGAAGAAAAAGAAAACAATCAAACATAATATATAAGTAGTACAAATCTATGCAAACCTACTACTAGGGCCTGTTGGCAGCAAATGTGAAAGGCTTTGTGGGAGATTAAAGAAAACAATGTTTGGAGAAATGTGGTCTGCTTGTTGGATAAGAAAAGGTTCAGCGTCTTTTTGGAGAAGGTTATGAATGAAGCAGTGAATTTGGAAGTAAGTGATTCCCCTGCAAAATTAATTGACTGAGAGGTAGCATTATAATTTTTTTAGGTTTTAAGTTTATTTCAAGATATATTTGATCAAGTAATAAATTATAAATTGGTCTGTATGAGGCTCATCCTAAAAAATAAGCATCTTTCTGACATTCTTTTCCAGAGGCAGAATGGAATCCAGTCTTTTATTTTGATTTTTTAAAGGAAATATTTTAAAGAACATATGATTCTTATGGACATAAACTGCTGTATCCAGGCAACATTGCTTTGAAAAAGGGGGTAGATTATTGACATTTTATAGCTGGGGTTTCAAAAACACCAAAAGAAAAGCTAGTTATGGAAGCAGAAATAGCCCACAGGCCAGGGCTCTTAGAAAATTGGGATAATTACCGAAATCAATTCTGGCTTACAAAGAACATAAAAGCTGAACACACACTGTTAAATTGCATTCTGCTCACCTGTGGCTTACCATAATTTTTTTCTTTTTTTATAATGCTCAGATTTTGTAAAGGCCAAGTAGAGTTTCTAACAGACCATCAATGTAGCAATAATGGGAACACCAACCTATCACAGCTCTTAAAAATCTATATCTTATGTAACTTGGAAATTCATAAAAATGGAATACAAACTATAAAGTCAATTCCAACAAATGACATTTATAGATAACGTGTATATGGAAGTACTTTCTAAAGCTTTTAACACTTATATGATTCACTTTATTTATGATGTGGTTAATATTGCTTAGATTTGAGAAGTCATATGTATATGAATAATTCCATGAATCTTTGGTAATTATTCATTCATAGTGCACTCTACCCGATCTATGCATAATTCATGAATCATGTGGTTGATTTTTCAGGATAACAGATCATTGTAGTCATAAATTCTATGGTGTGAATGGTTGCCTCAGCATGGACAGGGAGTGATCTACAATGTGCTGGCTTCATACCCAGTGAATAGGAGACCACATTTATATGATACCACTGCCTGGGAGAAGGAAAAAATGCCTAAACAAAAGGAATGATATTAATAGAGCTTCAAGTCTATTTAGACCATAGGAAATCCAAGCAAATTCAGCACAACTCTACTGAGGCCTTGTAAATGGGTTCCATAATGTGTTCTTTAAGCATATTACTAGAATGTATCAGTATTAGTGAAATTCACATTTTATTTCTCAGTTAATATAATTCATACTTATGCCAGCTGTTTGAAGAATTATAGGTAGCATATAAAGAATAAGTTTTTTGAGACAGACAGACCTAGTGTTTATTCTTAATATTGCATTTTTATAAAAGAAAAACTGAACGTAAATGATTGAACCTTTTGGAGTTTTCATTTTGCTCATTTGTATAAGTACACTACCTATATATTAAAGACATTAAAATCAGATCAAAATGTAAAAGAACAAGGCTGGGACATAGCAGGTACTCAAAATATAGATCAGCCTTCAAAGAATAGATTCCAAAACAAATTGGGATTTTTTGAAGAAAAACATGAAGTCACCCTTGATTTTACTCAAAACTGAGAAGTGAGTGGTTTATGTATGTCATCATCTTATTTCCCTTTCTGAACCCTTTCATTTTTGTGTGGTGGCTTATGTCATTATTCTTGTTCAATGCCTCTTCTAAGGAGATCTGCTATTCATTCACATTGTGCTTTGATATTAATTGAATTATCTCTACAAAGGAATGACATGTTTTTGAAGACTATTGAATTGCAGTCTTCATCTAGTGAATGTATATTTTTGGCTCAGATGTGGATGTGTATTGGGGGGGGTGTGTTGGGGGAAAAGGAGGGAGTTCAGGAATTGGGAGCACTATGGGGGTAGCTGGGAGGTTGATTTGCTAAATTTACACATTACCCAAGAAAACAACTTTAATTTCTAAAGGAAAGATTTCTGCTCTCTTTTAAGGAATATATGATTAATTATATTCAGAATATTTTCTAGGGATAGATTTCTATGCAAAGTGTTTTGAAGTAGTTTTTTATTCAATTGAACTTTTAAATGGTTTTCTATTCAAAAGTAATCCATACAAAAAATCAATAAGGAGAAAGTTGTATAATATACAGTTGACCCTCGAACAACATAGATCCACTTATATGAGGATTTTTCCCCCAATAAAAACATGCACTGTTTTTTATCCACGGTTGGGAATCCATGGAGGGCAGACTTTATGCATTGATCTAAGCCATTCTATGTGGGGCACTTGAGCATTGCCAATTTTGGTATTCTTGGGGGGCAAGGGTTTCTTAGAACCAATCCCCAAATGATACTAAGGGACAACTAAGTTTTTAGAAAGTCAAAAGATATATGCAGATTTTCCACTAAATTGAGTGAAGTTTTTCAAAGGTCAACATTATTAAACAGTACAAAAACCGTGTTCTTATAAGGCTTTAAGAAAATTGTTCTTTGTATTGTCTTTGACATTTAATTTTATTCTCTTGCTCTTACCATTTCCAGGGTAAATGTGCTTCCTTACTTTTTACTCAGTGCTGACTATAAGTATTAGAAAAACATGATTGAAACTCTGGAGCCCTAATATTGACAGGCTGAATTACTAAATGCAGAATTAATTTGGAAATCACAGATTCTGGTATTCATTTCTTCAAAGCAGTATTTTTGTCATCATTCAGAGGACATTTATTAAGGTTTCCTTTCCATTCATCAAATATCTGTATCCTCTTCCCCATTGAACAAAGGATATCAGTAATGGTACTCTCTTTCAATCCTTTAGCTTGATGAAAATAAAAACAAATAGTTTCTTTATTGTTTTCTATTATTTGCTTGGGGAACTAGGTTTCTTAAGAGCTCATTTCAGCTATCAGTATCATCTATTCTCAGTGTGAGTGTGTGTGTGTGTGTGTGTGTAGTTAGTTATCTTCATGGGATTTAAAAATTACATCTCTCTGAAAGTAATCCTACCCATATTTTTTGTACAAGAAGATCCAGTGCTCTCAACTGGATTTCAAATGCAAAAAGAAGAAAATACACACTAATTTCATTCTCTTTAAAACAAGAGATAAAAACAAAACATTAGAGTGGATAAGGATAAAAGAAATCAGGGCTTCTTTATATCTTCTCTCTAAAATGGCTAGATTGAACCAGATTTTGAGAAAATCAATTTAGTCTTTCTTTCATTTTCAACTTTTATTCTAATTGACTATTTTTATCAATCAACAGCTGACAATGCTTTTTCCTAATCCAGGAATTGGATTTTATTTCTTGAATAATGGGAAGGAAGTAGCTAAATATATTACTGTTGATGTGTTCATATTACCTAATTCAACCAGCAATGTTTGTAGCAACTTTAAATTTGGGATAATTAAGCCTTTGAAAAACTTATTTGCTGATCACTATTCATCTTTATGTTCATTTAGAGAGATGGTTTCCAGTGAACACTGCCTCTTGGTATTGATGACTTCTGTTGAGTATGGGCTTCACCTAATGGCTGGCTACTAACAAATAATGGACTCTAGTAATGTGAAGTAACTCTAGTAATTAGGCTAGAAAAATACTGATGTGTTTTTTTTTTTCCCCTTGGGCTTCTATCTCTTACTTCCTGGCTCACTTGCTCGATGAGAATACAGCTGACATGTCATGAGCTGGAGAGAACCACACAGCAAGAAACAAATGTTACTAGCCAGTGGCCAATGAAGACCTGGGGCCTATCAGCAGATATGTGAGTGAGGTCCAGGGCAGATTTATCAAGGGCTGGGCTCACAGTTAAGCCTTGTGATGACTACAGCTCTGGCCAAACACCCTGAACGCAGCATTGTCAAGGCACTCTGAATCAGAGGTACCCAGATAAATACTCCAATTTATGATCCATGAAGACTTGAAGTAATAAATGTTCATTACTTTAAGCTGCTAAGTTTTTGATATTTGCTACTTAGCAATAAATAATTATACAATCAGATTCTCTGTCTTTCTGATCTCATCAATTTCTAATTTTTTTGCAAATTTGATTCTGTTCTGTCAGCGACTCTTTATACCCAAAAGTTTAGAGAAAAGAACTATCATCATACTTTTTGGTACCTTTTTATTTCCCATTTATGTTCCAAGTTTCATAAATATTATACAAGATTGAGGATTTCAAACTAGCCTTTCTTATTTCACCAAACTATATTTTTCTTTAGAAACATTCGCTTTTCTCAATAGATAACAAGCCAGTAAGATAAGATATTTATTTTAAGTAGATTAGTAGAGATATCTTGAAATTATAGAAAATAATCAATAATGAAGTCAAACAATGTAAATCATATGGACAGCCCTGTGTTTAAAAAAATCTCTTCAATTAAGATTTTCATTCATTAATAACAGGACTCTTAATAGATGAAGAAACAAGAAATAAACCTGTGTTTAAAAGAATATTGGGTAAACTCTTAGTCATGCTGTGAACTTCTTTTCATAAGATAAAAAGTCTTATGGAGAAGATATGACTAGATTTTATTAGGACATACAGTTTCTAGAAGGATTTAGAAAGTAGAAGATATGCCATTTTGATTGACTCTCCAATCTTGCCCCCATAGGATACAATAGAAACTATCCACAACAGTGGTTATATTTTTGAAAAGATCAGTTGTAGCATACTGAAATTAACCAGCAACATTTGATTATGTGGTGGGAAACTATCAGAAAAATATTTATCTATTTACTATATGTAGTGTCGAATAATTATATTTACTGTTTCTAAAGTATTTGTCTTTTTATTTAAAATCATAATATACAGACTCTTTAGTCCCTATGAACTACTCTCATAAAATGGAGATCTCAGGCAAAAGAAATACCACATAACAAAGAGTTGGGTTGGCATTGTATAGAAATTAACAGTCATATTGGTCTAGAAACATTCAACATATTTTTTTTCCATTTGTATAGGGGTAATGCACTGTACAAAATATGTAAGGTCTTAATCTACATGGGTTTGGTTATAGAAACTAATAAAGTATTCTCTAAATAAAAATTTTTTTTAAAAAGAATTACAGGGCAAGAAGTCCCCCCCCCCCCCCAACAAAGGAACCTCAGAAAGGACCTGTTAGATGTCCTCTTGGTTTCCATAGTCTCAATATAGAAGTTCCCCCTATGGTTATATTCTCTGTTGTAAGACAGGAGAAGTATTTTGCTAAATGTTTCCTGGTAATCAAGAAGTAAGAGGTGAAAGAAGTTAAGAGGTAGAACTGTTAGAATGAAGTATCTTCTTCTCCATTCTGTCCCTCAATATTTTCCAACAAGGAGGATAACATTATTCTTCTAAAATGGGATTTAATAAAAGTTGAATATAGTTTTAAGCAAGTTTCCCACTGCAAAATATTTCTTGGTTGACAAAAGTGTTTATGTAGCTAATATTAACATGCAAATCAAGTTGGTATGCCATTTCCTGTCCTATTAAATTTGACTTTTAAAAAATTGCTGTTCTTTCTTCTAAAGACATGTGGAGGAGGAAAAAATAAATTTCCTCCTACATTTCTAAATTCTTTTGGCTGGACTAATCAAATTAACATGAGACAGAGTAACAGAAGAGAATGACAAAATTTATTACGTATGTGCATATGGGCTTCTATAAAAATATGAGACCCAGGACAGATTGAGCAGCTAAGCCTTGATTATATGGCAACTTGAACTAGTGAGAATAGGGGGATTATGCCTTGAGACTTCAAAGTAAAGGAAGGCAATTCACAGGGAGCCAGAAAAGCAAGTGTTTGGTAAATCAGTGTTAACTGGGCCATCTTTAACAATGGGCCACCTTTGAACAAAGGGCCCTGTGCTAGGTTCCTCCCTTTCCATCACACACTAGTTCATATTGAACTATAATTGTTTGTGATGATGCTTCCTTCCTGGAGCAGGTCCTCTAAATTCTTTTAGGCAGTTAAGGGGGAGAGCAAAGGTTTTTCCCGAGTCTTTCATTTCTTGAAAATAACCAGCTTAAAATAATCAATATCCCACAGAGGTATATTTTGGGGTCGCAAACTCTGCTCCCCTCAGATGTTTACTGTGGGAAGTCTGGAATCATTATAAGACTAGGTAGATAAGTAGATAGGTAAGAGAGATACCTATATATGTATTTTTCGCTCGATCTTTGTCATTTATCTAAAAGTATTTTAATCTTAAAATATTTTTATAGACCTTGGACTTATGCTGATAACAGTAATTTTAATAACCACTTTAGCATTTTTCTAAGATTTTACAATGGATTCTTTATTGTAACAATAGATTTGATAGTATTTTCTAGTGTCTGGGAAGTACTCTTGAGAAATTGAAACTTGTGGAAAAGAGTTTTGTTAGAACTGTTGCAATGAAAAATAGAATGGTAATAAATTCTTCAGGATATTCAGTGTATTAAAAATAATATTTCCTTAAAACTTGAAACAATTTGGTTTTTCTTAGCAATGTCATATTCAAAAAGTTGCAAGGATATATATTTAAAGTATTGTTATTGAAAATAAAAACAAAATGAAAAAGAATCCAAATTTTATCTGATTTATAGTTACTATAGCCTACCAACATTACTTTTGTTGTTTTTTCCCCCCAAAAAAATCTTGTTCCTAGTTCTATACTATTGGCAAAGTTTAATTTTTACTTGAGGTTTAAATGCCAGATTGAACTTTTCTTTAAACTTGTCTGTTTTCAATCTGAAGGCTCTTTTTCTTCTTCTGAATGGTTGTGATTGCAAATTCAATTGGTGTAAAAAACATCTAGTGGTTATAAAACAGAAATAGGGAACAACCAAGACATTTGATAACAAATAATTTGCTCTAATGTCTTTAAAGGAACAACTGCTCAGTCCTTGAAGGAAAGTGCTTAATGGACAAAATGCCCCACAGAGACTAAAATAATCTATAAAGCTGCAAGAAAGTCTGTAGTTTTGGATAATATGACAGAAAGAACATCGCTTGGAAGGAATTATTTTTAACCTTATCCACATTGTTAGTTTTTACTTCTTCAGAGAAAATCTTCTAATTTCAACATAGAGCTCTCACTTTGTTTTGAATTATAAATTATTTACCTAGATCAGCTAATGAAAAAATTTAAGTATTTTTTATTTTAAAAAAGGGTACAGTATTTTGAAGTAGTATTATGTTATTTCAAAACATGCTGTGTAAAGCAAATAATCTTATGTAAGCTATTTAATGTTTTTATAAATAAGAGTGGAAACTTAAAGTTATTCACATTCAATCATGACACCCCAAATCACTTTTAGTGATGTTAAACAGAAAATTAAATCAAACTGATATATTTACAATAGTTCATTAAATGCATCTTTTGATAGACCAGGTTCATAGGAAGCTACCTCATCCTTTTACAATTCCTTATCAATATGAAATTTTGAAATGAAAAATCATATTGAAAACTTAAAAAACAGTAATAAATTGGTGCCCCTGATGAATGTATGCTTAGGTTAAGGTATGATAATATAGTAATTCAGGTAGAAAAAAAATAACTTCAAGAACAGGGATTAAACTAGTCAAAACAGATAAATTAGAAGTTGTATAATACAGATAGAGCTGTGGTATAGCCAAGTAATGGGGTTGAGAAGGAAAAAGAAAAAGCATGCATCTCTTTGTGTCTAAATGACATGTTGAAGCATTTTATTAAGCACATTCTATATTTTTATAAGCAATAGCAATAAAGTAGATACATATTTATTTTACAGTTGAGCAAACCGTGGACAAATGACATTCCTTAGCCAAGGTCACACAGCTTATAAGTTTTAGATCCAGTTATTTGCAGTATCTTGGATAAAATACTTCTATGAAGATTATTTTTTAGAGAAATTTGTCATTGAACAAACTCACACGTGTGACTCCAAGACGTACTATACCTGATAGTATCTTATGAGCAAAGCAACAATGAGATGTGAAGTATCATAATGCATATGGGCAATGTGGGTGTGGCTGGAGCTTGCGTTATGAGGTACTTAAGGGGCTTGTAAGCCAAAAGGCAGCTTGTAATTTAACTTTCCAAGTTAAAGAAAACCCCAAGTGCCAATGGAAGGAACGTGGACTTCATTCTGCACTCAATAGAGAACCAGCAAAGATTCTGACCAGATGGCAACCAAATCAAAATTGTGGTCTAGTATTTGCATTTCCTCAACTTGTTCTAGGAAGAAGAACACATTCTCTAACATAACATCATTTCTAAAAAAATGTTCAACTGAAATGCATTATGCTGCGGTTATTTTAATTTAGAAGTAAGTTTAATTTAATTTAAAATTAAAATGTTATTTGATTTAGACTTAAAGTACAACATAGCTTCATAACAATTGCATTTTCATCAAATTTTGGTACCTTAATTTTCATTTAAAACTAAATTATTAAATTTCTTTTTTAATGATTAAATGTAAAATTTTTCTTACAGTGAACAATTATCAGTCCCCAAAGAAAAATTACAAGACTATAGGTAGACAATATTTATTTAAAAAGTCAAAATTTACAGTAAAATATATTAGAAAACATATGGGAAGTGGAAAGAAAACATGGCGTTTTCCCCAGCCAAACAAATTTACAAAATGCCTTCTATAAGCCAGAAATTCTTACAGGCCCTAGCCTGTTTCCTCGGTGTTTAGAGCCTCAGCCCGGGACTGAAGGGTCCCAGGTACAATTCCAGTCAAGGGCGTGTACCTGGGTTACAGGCACGGTCCCTGTTTGGGAGGCAACCAATCGATGTGTCTCTCTCACATCGATGTTTTTCTACCTCAGTCTCTTCCCCTCCACTCTCTCTAAAAATCAGTAGAAAAATATCCTCATATGAGGAAAGAAAGGAAGGAAGGAAGGAGGGAGGGAGGGAGGGAGGGAGGGAGGAAGGAAGGAAGGAAGGAAGAAAGAAAGAAAGAAAGAAAGAAGAAAGAAAGAAAGAAAGAAAGAAAGAAAGAAAGAAAGAAAGAAAGAAAGAAAGAAAGAAAGAAAGAAAGAAAGAAAAGAAAGAAAGAAAGAAAGAAAGAAAGAAAGAAAGAAAGAAAGAAAGAAAGAAAGAAAGAAAAGAAAAGAAAGAAAGAAAGAAAGAAAGAAAGAAAGAAAGAAAGAAAGAAATTCTTCCAGGCCCCAGGGTTACATGAAGCAGTGAAGGTAATCCAGGCCCTCAGTGACCTTTTATTTCAGCAAGAGGGAGACATTCAATGGACAAACGAATAAGGAAATAAAACCCTGATAAATACAATAAAATAGGCCAAGAGAAAAGAGAGTTGGGGGTTAATGGGGTACACTGCAGATAGAACACTTGAGTGGGGATCTGAAAGGTGTGAGGAAATGAACTGCAAGCTTATCTGCAGGTCAGCATTTCAGACAAAAGGAAGAACCGGTGCAAATGATTTAGTAAAACATGTGCCTGCAGTATTTCAGCCCTCCACGTGTGTGTGCGTAGAGTGTGTGACAGAATGGAGTTTGAGAAACTGGACAAGGAGTTACAGCAGATTAGTATCAAGGAGGTAGCTGGGGAGACCAGGGCATTGTGAGACATAATTTGAATTTTGATATTTAATCTCAGAAGGGAATTTATTAAAGAATTTTTCTATGAGTAGGAAGCAAGGGCAAAAACAGGGATATTAGTAATAAACTACTGCAATAATCCTGATAAAAGACAATGATTTAGAGATTGCTGTAGAATTAAAATTCTCAAGTAGTGAAATTCCTGATCTATTTTGAAGCTTCAGTCAACAGACTTACTGATAGATTGGGTGTGGTATATGAAAGAAGTAGAGGAAATATAGAATACCCCAAATGAGATAGCGAGAATGAAGAGGAGAAGATGTTAGAGTTAAGGAATCAAGAAGTTAGTTTATTCATGTTAAGTTTGAGATGCATGTTACTAGTAGATATCTACATGTAGATGTTGGTTATTTTGTTGTACATGAAAGCCTAGAATTCAAAGGAATGGTCTGATTTAGAGTTATATGAGGAATATATTAAAAATATAAATAATATTTACTACTATAAGATTAAATGAGGTCTCTATGCAGTAAGTGTAAGTAAAGAAAAGTCTGAGACTTAAGTCCTGGGGCTTTCCAAAAATTACAGGTTAGAGGGAAAAGGCAAAACCAGCAAAGGAAGCAGCAGCAATGAAGTAGCAGTAGTAGGAGGAGTATCAAAGGAGATTGGTATATGGAAAGCCAGGTGAAGAAAGAATTTATGGCTGAAACCGGTTTGGCTCAGTGGATAGAGCGTCGGTCTGTGGACTGAAAGGTCCCAGGTTCGATTCTGGTCAAGGGCATGTACCTGGGTTGCGGGCATATCCCCAGTAGGAGATGTGCAGGAGGCAGCTGATCGATGTTTCTCTCTCATCGATGTTTCTAACTCTCTATCTCTCTCCCTTCCTCTCTGTAAAAAATCAGTAAAATATATTTTAAAAAAAAGAAAGAGTTTATGATGGAATAAGTGATCCGTTGTCTTGATAATTAAACCAGTGAATTTAGCAATGTGTTGGTCACTGCTGATATTGACAATACCTTCTCCACCTTGGAGTGGTACTAGAGAGGGTCTAATTATACTGGCTTAAAAAATAAATGCAGGATAACAAATGAAGGCTGTATTTTCAAGGAGTTTCATTGCATAAAAGTGAAAAGAAATTAACTGCTGCAGAATATGGGCACAATACATTTTTTTCTTAAGATTTTTTATTGATTTTTGGAGAGAGAGAAAGGGAGAGGTAGAGAGAGAAAGAAACATCCATGTGAGAGTAGAACATCCATCGGCTGCCTCCTGCATGCCCCCTACTATGGATTAAGCCCACAATCAGGGCATGTGATCTGACTGCGAATTGAACCAGCAACCTTTTGGTGCATGGGATGATGCTCAATCAAATGAGCCACACTGGCCAGGGCCATAAGAACATATTTTATAATGGCATGTATTAGATCAGTTTTTTATCCTAATTGAAATGATTCAGCAGAGATGAAAATCAATAATGTAGCAGAGGGATGGGAAATTGAGTAGATGAGAGATGATTAAATATATATAAATATGAATATTTTTCCCATAATAATAGAGATATGGATAAGTTGGTAGACGTGATCTTAGGAATGTATACAAGTTTTCTTTAAATACTTTTATTTGGGTTCATATTTTATCCCTGTTTTCTTTTTATAAAGATATTGCAATCTACAGATTTATTGATTGATTTATTTATTTGTGAAAAACATAATGGTTTTTGATTAATGAAAATGTTCAGGTACTTTTTCTCTGGAGTAAGTGTTTTTGTTGTTTTTTAACAAAGAAGATTTTAAATAATTAACAAATTTAGCTTCATAAAAGGTTTGATGAATATAAACATTATTTTAATTAATTCCTCTTTTTCTGATTTGTTTTCAATTTGGTGAGTAATATCAGTAATTTTCTAATGTTCTCTTTTTATTTTCTAACTGGAGCATGCTAATTTCTTTATAAATATAGATATTTTTAGGAAAATAGAATGGGATGTACTTTCTTGGTTGACATCACTTTATGATACTTGATACTCCAGACATCCTTTGTTTCTTGACAAATCAACTTCAAAATTTTGTTCAGTGGTAGGAAAAGTATTTCACTGCACATGAAAAAATGAGAGGAGCCAACTTTATTCTTGAATAGTAATCCCCTAAAAAATGTACTCAGCCCAGCCAGCTTGACTCAATAGTTGAGCTTTGACCTATGAACTAGGAGGTCACAGTTTGATTCCCGGTCGGGCACATGCCTGGGTTGCAGGCTCAATACTCAGTGTGGGGCATGCAAGAGGTGGCCAATCAACAATTCTCTCTCATCACTGATGTTTCTATCTCTCTCTCCCTCTCCCTTCCTCTCTGAAATCAATAAAAATATATTTTAAAATGACATAAAAAACCCCACAAACTCAGCAATAGTCATAAACAAATGTTTATTGTTGAATAATTTTATATTAATTATCAGGTGCATTCATCTAAATGAGCCATCTGTATCTCCAAAGACTTGGTTTATTTCCTAGTAAAATTATTTAAATTCAAATCATGATATAATGCACTACTATGATGCATGATTATTACTCAGCTCTAAATCTTCTAGTTTTTAGAAGGAAACTACCAACAGAACACTTGAAATTTGCATTACATTCAAAAAATTGAGAGCACAAAATACTTTCAATAGTCAAACAAGACCAGGTACAACTCTATGCTTTGGCATAGTGTCAACTCTGAGATGCTATTTAAGTAGCAGGACAAAGCTTTCTCCAGAGGGAAGTGTGAAAACCAAAACCAAAGAGGATTATATCACCAAACATTTCTAAGTCACTTCAAAGGCAGAGTTATAATTTTTTTAAAAGATTTTTCATTGATTTTTATAGAGAGAGGAAGGGAGAGGAAGAGAGAGAAAGAAACATTGATGTGACATCGCTTAGCTGCCTCCTGCAACCCCCCTCCCAGGGATCAAGCCTGAAACTCAGGCATGTGCCTTGACTAGGAATCAAATCAGCAACCTTTTGGTTCATGGGGCAATGCCCCACCATCAAAGCCACACTAGCCAGAGCTAGACTTATAATTTAATAATTTTTGAACCTCTGTGTGTTTTGACATTTGGTAATGTTCCTTTACCTCTGGGGACCCACTGTTATCTGAGGATACTGATACATTGGCCCACTCTCTCAAATAAGATATATTCAGAATTACTGAAGATTGGAAGGAGAATCAAGATTGTAAGACATAGCAGAAACTTTAATATCTAAAATATAAATTTTAGATGGACAAGTATTATTTACATTTTGTATAATTTATTACAGATCAAGACAATGTGATTTCACAAATATCTTGAACCATATTCAAACAAATAATTTTAAAAAATTAGAGCAGGGAAGACTACATGCATATATTTCATTTTTTATAGCCACTTTTTAAGGACATGCTATTAATGAGGAAGAGAATATATGGAAAACATAACAAGAATAGCAATAAGAGTTAGCATATTTTATATAATTTTAGTTCTAACCTTTTCTAGATTATAGAACATTTGCCAGTGTAACACTTGAAAGCATTTCTGTTCTTTACATTAATACTTATCAGTGAAACTTTGCTTTCAATGTCTGAAATGAATCCTGGAAGATATAATTGTGGGTATAGATATAGACATGCTTTTCATTTGTAAAAATGTAATTTAAAAGCACTTTGGATATTTATAAATTAAACATCCATGGAAATAGAAAGGAAAATTGTTATCACATTTGTTATCAATTGGTTGACAACAATATTGATAAATTCATCTGCATTCAACATGTTATATTTTGACCTGCTAAATTTAAGATCCTAGGTATATGTCTTTAACAATCATAAATCAATCAATATAAAACTAAGTGAATTTACATAGGATATTTCTTAGAAATGATTCTGTAGAGTTGATAGTCTTCTAAGATCACTTAAATTCATTGATTATTATCATTGCTATTTTATGCTGAGATTCATAGTTTCTTCCATGATTGAAGAATAATAGAAATGCAGGATTCTCATAGCCACTTGGCCTGGAGGTCAAACCCTCCCTGGTATTAGCTACAACAATCAAGGTTTAACTATAAGACTGCACACAAAGACCACTAGGGGGTGCACCAAGGAAGCATAACAAAATGCGGAGACAAAGAAACAGGACAAAATTGTCAATGGAAAATATAGAGTTCAGAACCACACTTTTAAGGTCTCTCAAGAACTGTTTAGAAGCCGCCTATAAACTTAATGAGATCTACAAGAAAACTAATGAGACCCTCAATCTTATATTGGGGAACCAACTAGAAATTAAGCATACACGGACTGAAATAACGAATATTATACAGACTCCCGACAGCAGACCAGAGGAGCGCAAGAATCAAGTCAATGATTTGAAATGCGAGGAAGCAAAAAACACCCAACCGGAAAAGCAAAATGAAAAAAGAATCCAAAAATGCGAGGATAGTGTAAGGAGCCTCTGGGACAGCTTCAAGCGTACCAACATCAGAATTATAGGGGTGCCAGAAGATGAGAGAGAGCAAGATATTGAAAACCTATTTGAAGAAATAATGACAGAAAACTTCCCCCACCTGGTGAAAGAAATGGACTTACAGGTCCAAGAAGCGTGGAGAACCCCAAGCAAAAGGAATCCAAAGAGGACCACACCAAGACACATCATAATTAAAATGCCAAGAGCAAAAGATAAAGAGAGAATCTTAAAAACAGCAAGAGAAAGACAGTCAGTTACCTACAAGGGAATACCCATCCGACTGTCAGCTGATTTCTCAACAGAAACTTTGCAGGCCAGAAGGGAGTGGCAAGAAATATTCAAAGTGATGAATACCAAGAACCTACAACCAAGATTACTTTATCCAGCAAAGCTATCATTCAGAATTGAAGGTCAGATAAAGAGCTTCACAGATAAGGAAAAGCTAAAGGAGTTCATCACCACCAAACCAGGATTATATGAAATGCTGAAAGGTATCCTTTAAGAAGAGGAAGAGGAAGAAAAAGGTAAAGATACAAATTATGAACAACAAATATGCATCTATCAACAAGTGAATCTAAGAATCAAGTGAATAAATAATCTGATGAACAGAATGAACTGGTGATTATAATAGAATCAGGGACATAGAAAGGGAATGGACTGACTATTCTTGGGGGGGAGAGGGGTGTGGGAGATGCGGGAAGAGACTGGACAAAAATCGTGCACCTATGGATGAGGACAGTGGGTGGGGAGTGAGTGCGGAAGGTGGGGCGGGAACTGGGAGGAGGGGAGTTATGGGGGGGAAAAAAGAGGAACAAATGTAATAATCTGAACAATAAAGATTTAATTAAAAAAAAAAAGAAATGCAAAAGTATCTCTTGCCCTGACAAGTGACAGATAATATTATTTTCATTGGGGAAAAATAATTTTATTCATATTTTTAATCAACTAGAAAAATAAAATTGAGCTATTTAGATAAATCACCCCAGAAATAATAGCTTTAGGTTTTAATGTGTCAAACTTTTTTTTTTCATCTTTTCTGCTTTATAGAACCAAAATATTGTATACTGAAATTATTCCAAGCAAGAAAAAGTGCCAGGAAAATACTTTATTTAGTCAGATTCTTGGCTATACTTATATATACTTATTGAGGAAAGGCTGTTATATAGGAATTACTCTTTCCATGTACATTGTCTCTTATACAAAGAAGGGGAGAAGTAATTAAAATTGTTGTAAATAAAAGAGAATACAGCTCTAGAGAGAGGACATAAGATGACTGACTTCTGGGAGAAAGTAGTACATTTCCTTTAGAGCAGAATTTGAAAGTAAATATAGAAGGAAGACCACTGTCTTAAGATTATTAATATTTAATAAATGCCTTCCTCTCTATTTTGACTTCCTACCCATGAAGTATTAGAAATAGAAGTGAATCAAAGTCCAATTTTTGTTTGTATTTATTTTAATTTCTCTATTTAACATAATTTTAGAATGATCTCTTACAATCTTATAAGAGAATGATCTTATAAGTCCCTCTGTGGTATTTATATAGGATGAATATAGAAAATTATAAGAAAGAAAAATACAAAAGTCTGGAACCACTGTAGAATTATACAAAATAATTTTCATCATATTCTACTAAAACTGCATTTAGTTTTCGCTTTTTTAGCATATTTACTACAGACTAGTTGATGAGTAATAAATTTGTTAATGCGCTTCACAAACGAATAAGGATTTGTGGATGTGAAAATAGGAGTCTCCCTGGCCCTTTTACATTCCCATAGAACTGAATTGTTTTCTTCTTTTAAAAAATCATCTGAACAAAAGCTGTTATGAATTTGAATAACCTGATATTTTTATCAAAAAAGCAAGAATGCTTGAAACAGTTCATAATATATAAGTACTAGAGGCCTGGTGCACGAAATTCATTGCACTGAGGGGGGGGGGGGTTGTTATCCCTCAGCTCAGCCTGCACCCTCTCCAATCTGGGATCCCTCAGGGGATGTCCTAAACTGGCAGTCAGACATCCCTCTCACAATCCAGGACTGCTGGCTCCCAACCGCTTGCCTGCCTGCCAGCCTGATCACCCCCTGACTGCTCCCCTGCCAGCCTGATCGATGCCTAACTGCTCCCCAGCCACCCCGATTGGCCCCAACTGCTCTCCCCTGCCTACCTGGTCACCCCTAACTACCCTCCCCTGCCAGCCTGGTTGCCCATAACTGCCCTCCCCTACAGGCCTGGTCACCTCCAACTGCCCTCCCCTGCCAGCCATCTTGTGGCTGTGGGTGCGCCATCTTTGAGGGCGTGGCAGTCAATTAGCATATTCCCTCTTTATTGGCTGTGGGTGCTGCCATATTTGCAGCCTGTTGCTCAGTTGTTTGGTTGCCCCTCACTAACCCCCCTGCTGGCCTGGTCGCCCCACGCAGCCTGTTTGGTTGTTTGTTCAGTTGTAATGGTCGCTTAGGCATATATATATATATGATTCATTATAATATTTATATAATATGAACTACAATATAGAAATACTTAAATAACGATTTGAAAAGTATCTTGTCTGATCATTCCACATGCTTTATGTCACTAATCCAACCATTAGTATGACCTTGGTTGCAAAAGCACTACCTTTGAGCCTGGCAATTAAATTAATTGCAAAGTGAGTGCTTTGTTCAGCATTTTAATATCTTGTTTGTTTTATTACTCTTGAGTTGAATTTTTACTTAAATCTATATAGGACAATCTCAAGAATACTTATTTGAACTTAAAGCAGAAAATGCAAACTAACTCAACTTGACAAACATTTACTTAATACAGAATGTATGTATTGGTTTTAATAAGGCAACTGTCCAATACTGAATTGCTTATCAAATGCAGAGAGAATTTTGGTTATTACCTAACTATAGGAAAAATTTAATGCACACATACACACATATACATACACAGAGGCAGTCCTTGTTTTGCACAGCTCCAACATGCATGCATTTTAGTTCTGTGTTTTAGTTAAATTACATCACTCCCCAGAAACACAGTTCAAATTTTAATTACAATACATTAACTGTGAGTAAATGTGTAAAGTACAAATGTTACTACTACTCCCTTGGCCCACAGATCACTATATAAATAATAGAAGTGCCACCTGATCGTTGACCAATTATGTCACTTCCTTCAAGTCTGTCCGTGAATGGTCACTGCTCCTCTGTTATTCAGTTCATGAACTGACATGTCCCAGAGCATGTAATGCTAGTAAAATACTCACTCCACATTCAAAAAACTTGCAAAGGTGTTTCACAACATTGAAAGCACAAAGACTAAAATGTTGGAAGCTAATCTAAACTTAGAAGTATGACCATTTGCTAAAGCATAGAAAAGGTGCTAGCTTCATATGTTAAGTTACACAATGAGAAGAATGAGGCAAGCATTGTTTAAGCTATCTTAAGTTTATTACCAAGAAAAAAAACCACACCTTAATTCTCGATGGTTCTAGCATTATAAATCGCAGTGTACTAAATAAATATTGATTTTACTGTGTTTTCATTTTCTTACACATTTGTAACTGACAGTAAAGAGCTTTGAATGTTTTAACAAAGATTTTAAAGAAATGGAACAATAATAATTTTTCTAGTCAATTATTGGGATGATTTTGTATAGATCCAGGTTTCACAGTCATTATGCAGTACTGCACTACCATACAAAGTGAGGACTGCATCTATACAGTGAGATTAGGGTTTTAACCTCCAGTTTGGAACAAATGTGTGCATCTTCATCTGAGAGATCTCACTATCAGAGACCTTAATTGATCAATACAAAGAGAAAAATATTTCTGGTGAGAGTTTATTTCTTCTTCCTCAACTGTAAAGAAAACTGTTCACCATTCTGATCATAGTCTGAATTGTAAGAAAGCCATCTATAATAACATAAAGGAAGTGCTGTCTCAAAGGCAGAATTGATGTAGAAAAAAATCCCCATGTCATCTGATGACTTAGCAAGATCAAAATGAATGGTTTCTGTGGGCCTGTCTCTGTTAACACTGCAGTTAATGGTCTGTTAACAGCCTCAGAACCGTGTGTCTCTAGGTTATTTGCCAATGAACCATTCATCAAAAATAAAGATTCTCAAGCTCTACTGCTATTAGATACACAGTAGAGATCAATCACAGAGATTCAAACTATACAGCAAAGAGAAACAAATTTATGACATACATGACAACAGAGAGGCAACAAAAAGCAGTATTCTTAGTGAAAGGAGTCAGACGTGAAATAGTCCATCTTGAATTATTCCACTTGTATAAAATGCTAGAAAATGTAAACTAATCCACAATGATAGGAAGCAGATCAATAGTTGTCTCGGACATGGGGTGAGTGGGAGAGATGGACTGCCAAGGGGCATGACAGAAAACCTTGCAGTTGCAGTTAATAGAAACGTGTGCATCTTGTGGTGGTGGTTTCTCAGGCATATACATCTGTCGATACTTATTGAAAAACACTCTTTAAATGGGTGTAGAGTGTTGGATGTAAGTTATATCACAATAAAGTTATTAAAAAATCATAGGAATTCAGGATTTCAGAACATTAGGCTAGACTGCGTCAATCTGTAGAGGAGCCAACATGTACTCTTAGGATTTTATAAGTTTCCACACTAATTTTTAAATTCTGTTTACTCAATCACAATGAAAACTTTAAAAAGAATGATTTAAGCAATTTTACACAAGTGACAGCTTTCGTGCTATGCACTGATGAGTACTATTCAAACATATGTCCGTTTGTGTGTATAATCCTTTGGTGCTACATAGTAGTGCTATGGTACTTTAATCATTGTGCTATGACCAGAAAAGAGGAGATGTAGGTTTTATATGTAAACTAGAGGCCTGGTGCAGGAATTAGTACATGGGTGGGGACTCTTGGCTTGGCCGGCGATCCTGGTAGATCGGGGCCGGCTGGCCTGGGGGAGGAAACATGGGAGGTTGGCCAGCTGCGGGAGGTTGGCTGTCAGGAGTACAATGACCACCAGGGGACAGCTCCTGCATTGAGCATCTGCCCCCTGGTGGTCAGTGCACATCATAGTGACTGGTCGACCGGTCGTTCAGTCATTTGGTCGTAATGCGTAATGGTCGCTTAGGCTTATATATATATATATATATATATATGTATATACATACATACATATATATATATAGACGCTTAGGCATATATATATATATATTATACAGTCCCACTAAGTGCATATTAATTTGCATCAACCAACTAAAGATTTGTAGAACTCAGAAAAAAAAGAAAAATATATTATTAAATCTCCACAAAGCAGATACAGTATATTTTTTATATTTCAACTCAGCAGTGCTTCCCATGTTCATGTAATGAGAAGGGAAAAAATCTCTTTAAGAGTTTTAATTTTACTTTTTGGCTTTATAGCTTTTCTTATAGACATATTACATGTATAAGAGCCTTGTGTCATATACACACAGTTTATATGCCATACAGGTTAAATATGATAATGAGAAGAGCTAAAAGTCATTTTTATTTGAATATATTTTTTAATTACTCAAGTTTGAGAAAAACCTAAATATCACTTTGGAAATGTTGACAATTGTATCATAATTCTCTATCTGCTAATGATATTCCTGTAAAAAATGATGTCATTAAAATTTAGTGTAGAAATATCCTTTTAAGTCATGATATTAACTCTAGTCATTCACTGTAAATATCCAGTGTTTTTAGTGACATGATAAAGCAGCAAGACTTGTTGGATTGCCTTGTTAAATAGCTATGACTTCAGACACAAACAAAACTCATTTATGGCAAAATGGCAGCCTCCACAACCTGGCCCTGTGCAAGATGGCGGCCTCCGCAAGGGGAGCTGGCCCTGTGCATGTGCAGTGGGCTCGCGCTCAGTGCCTATGGGTTGCGCAAGAGGCTGGTGACTCACGCCCCTTCCTCCCTGGGACTCAGACCAGGATTGGGAGCCACCCCAGCACTAAGGCCCAGGCCCAAGGGTCACAGCAGCAGCAGGACACGGAGGGCCCCAGCTATGCCAAAAAGACGTACTCGGGCTTGCTCAGGGTGGTGGAAGTGTGAGTGTTGTCTATATCTTCAGAAACAACTCTGTGGGTGAAACTGGTGCCAAGATTCCCCATGAATTCAACAATGATCCAATTCAGAAAAGCAGTTGCACAGGACATACAAATGTTTCCGATTATAGACAGACTAGAGGCCCAGTGCAGGGATTCGTGCACCGGTGGGGTCCCTCAGCCTGGCCTGTGGGGTTCAGCCTGAAACCGGCTCTCCGACATCCCCCGAGGGGTCCCGGATTGCGGGAGGGTGGTTCTCAGGTGACACACTCCCCAGAATTGGGTTCCTTCCTCTCTGGTTCTAGGTGCGTTACCTGAAAACCACAGCTGCCAAGTCACCGCAGCTTGGCAGTTCCTGCATTAAGTGTCTGCCCCCTGGTGGTCAGTGCGTGTCATAGTGACTCGATGCTCAATGCAGGAGCTGCCCCTTGGCAGTCTGTGCTCCCACATTGGGAGCACCGCTCAGCTGACCAAAAGGCGCCAGACACAGGGCTCATGGCTGGCAAGCATTGCTATGGCTGTGCAAACCTCTCCCAATCAGGACTGGCTGGGCATGAGCCCCCGGCAGGCGCAGCAGGGCCGGGATGAGTGGGAGTGGCAGGCGGCATTGGACTGCCAGTTTCGGCCTAATCCCTGCAGGCCATGCTGAGGGACCCCACCAGTGCATGAATCCGTGCATTGTGCCTCTAAAATATATATATATATATATATATATATATATATATATATATATATATATAGTCATCGAGCCCAACAGGCCCCACTTCTCAGGAGCGCCTCCCTATCAGCCACCCTACACGCTGGTCTCAGAGCTCACTGGTGTCCTCCTGCACCCTGAGTGGTCCCCAGCCACTGGATGAAGGTTAAGAAGCTTCCAGGCATCGAGACCTTATTCCAACAGCTTGCCCCTTTGTATGAAATTGTCGTCTTTATGTCAGAGGCTGGCACGACTGCATTTCCACCCATGGGCAGTGTGGAACCCCATGGCTTCATCTCCTGCCACCTTTTCCGAGATGCTAGGCAATGCATGGATGGGCACCATGTTAAGGACCTGCCCTGCCTGAATCGGGACCCAGCCCGTGTGGTAGGTGTGGACTGCAAGAAGGAAGCTTTCCACCTACAGCCCTATGGTGGTGTTGCACTGTAGCCCTGGGACAGCAACTCTGATGGCCGGGTCTTGTTGGACTCGTCTGCCTTCCTCAAGACTATTGCATTGAATGGTGTGGAGGATGTCCAGACTGTACTGTGCCTGGAGGATGACCTGTTGGAGGCTTTCAAACAATGGCAAAGCCGGCTAGAGCAGGAAGAGCAAGCAGTGCCTGGCCACGCTCTCCAGATCCAGCAAGCAGACCCTCTTTTTCAGCTCTCTTACCCACCACCTGTGGCCTGGCTCCCAACAGCCCTGACCTCTGGACCTCCTCAAACTCAGTGTCTGGGTCCCGCACCCCAGGCTGTAGTGCTCCCAGCCCAAGGCTTGGCAGCCACATGTCCATTAAAGTCCATCCCTGACGCCATCCAGAGAGTCTCCAGATGGGGGCACCGGGGTGAGATCTGAGTGGCTGGTCATCTGCCAAGCACAGAATGAGTGCTTTGGTGGGTCAGGGCTGGTTTTTAACACAGAACTGGAAATCTGAAAACCTGGGTCCCTGCTCTGGCTGAGTCTTCCTCTGTCCTATGTGATCTGCAAGAAGTGCAGCTCCCTTTCTGGCCGCAGATTCCCCATCTGTGGAAAGGATAAGAGAGGACTTCTCTGGTGGTTTAAAGACAGGTAGCTGCAAGGCTGCTGTGTAAATATGTGGAGCATGGGCTCAGTGGACTGTGGTGGACAGAGATCACCCCATTTCAAGAGGGCAGCTGCTGCTCAGTTCTGCCAGCTGTGATCCCATGGAAAGGTGGGTAGAGAGTTGCTCAATCTTCTGATTTTCAATGGAAGCCAGAAATTGGGATTTTTATATTAAATCTCCCAATATTAAAAAAAGAAAGAAAACTCATTTGTTTGTAAATTACAATTCATCATATGTGTTAAAACGTAAGCAATCCACAAATTGGGGTTACTGATATGTATGGCATAATTTTTGAAGAGCTGGCAACATCAACATAAATTTTTTTTGGAAAACTGGATTTTTAAAAGAAATTCCTGATAATTTTCCTGTTGGTTATGTTAAATACAAGTATGTTCTCCTTAGCAAGTAGGGTACATAATGAGAAAAGTGAACATTGATAAAATCCTTTTAGTCCGTTTGTTACGGCTAATGCTAAACCAGTATAAAGGCATTTCCTGATCATTTTTTCATTCCTCTCAATTTTAATAAACCTGGAAGACAAAGCACATACCTCCAATGGAAACAAGCCAGCCAGCTGGGAATTCGTCCAACCTCCCAAAACAGGAACAACAATAGCAAAACAAGAATATCTATGAGCAAAATCCAAAATTTGTAATGAAAAACAAAAAGCATTAGAATTAGAAGCTCTGCCTTATCTTTTTTTAAAAATTTCTTTATTGCCGAAACCGGTTTGGCTCAGTGGATGGAGCGTCGGCCTGCGGACTGAGGGGTCCTGGGTTCGATTCCGGTCAAGGGCATGTACCTGGGTTGCGGGCATATCCCCAGTGGGAGATGTGCAGGAGGCAGCTGATCGATGTTTCTCTCTCATCGATGTTTCTAACTCTCTACCTCTCTCCCTTCCTCTCTGTAAAAAATCAATAAAATATATTAAAAAAATACTGTTTAAAAAAAATTTCTTTATTGATTAAGGTATTACATATGTGTCCTTATCCCCCCATTGCCCCCACCACCTCCCCCACTCATGCCCTCACCCCCCTGTTGTCGTGTCCATTGGTTATATGCATGCATGCAAGTCCTTTGGTTGATCTCTCCCCCTTGCCCCCACCCTCCCCTACCTTCCCTCTGAGACAGAGAAGCATCGATCAGACCATCTGCCTTGTCTTGCTTCCCCTTTTGCACCTATCCAACAACCAACTGGACAGTGAGCCTTGGAATCTTGGAATACTTCTTTCCTACAGGCAACACAAAGATGGCATTCCTTTGATTTTTAGTAGAGTTTTTCCAAAGTGAATCCTTGTAATGATGAATGTAGAGAAGGTTATTTTATGGCTATTCAAAACTATTTAGGACTTAAAATGAAAATATTCAATGATACCTTTTATGTGGCCAGTTATTTTACACACGGAAATTTCCCTAATATCAATGTTTGCCAATTTTTCAGAAGGAGAACAGGGAAAAGACTCATCACATGTTAGACATAAATAAGCCACACTGGAACTTCACTTTTTTCACTTAACTCTTTAAATAGTGTATAAGCCAACACTATCCAAGCAAGATAGCTTCATGATTCAGGAGCTGAGACTCACATCTTTATTTCCACTGACCCATGTGTTGACTTCTGCAAGTTATTTCTCCATTCTGAATCTGTCTTATATCTTCAAATGAAGTGGGTAGACTAGATCTGACATTTTAAATAAGAGCTTAAATGTATATATCTCAAAGGCCCTAGGGATAGAAGCAGAGAGTGATTAAGTAGATGTCTACCAAACCATCCCTCACTGCCAACTTCACCATCTTTCAACAAGAAATATACTATTTTGTATTTATGTACTGGGTTTAGTGGGTTTTTAAAGAGGAAATTGATGTAGAAATATATTTTTAAATGCTGGTAACTATTAGAATGGATTATCCCTATAGTGTCTTCTAAGATTCTATGTAAACCTACAAGCAATGGAAAGTGGGATGCAGAACTTATTATTACTGTTAATAATGACACCAGCATGTCACTAAAAGACAGACTTTTTTTTTTGCCTCTGATTTTCTGTTAGACTAGTTTCTTGGTTTCAGGTCCAAAGAAGACAGACTTTTAATGTAACAAGTTGTCCATTTAAAATGAGGCACATATTTGTTCAGAGTTGGTTATTTGGGAGATGGAAAGCATTTTTTTTCCCCCATAGAAACAGTTTTTAAGGTGAAATGGTTAAACTAGCTGAAAAAAAAGAAAAAGAAAGCTAATTTAACTGCCAAAATTGGAATCATCCATTTTCAATAAAAAAGAGTGAGAACCCTGGCTGATGTGGCTCGGGTGGTTGGAGGGTCCTACCATACATTAAAAGATGGCGGGTTCAGTTCCCCGTAGGGCATATACCAGGTTGCAGCTTTGATCCCAGGTCCTTGGGGCACTTGTAGGAGGCAACTGATCTACATTTCTCTCTCTCTCTCCACCTCTCCCTCACCCTCTCCTTCTCTCTCTCTATAAAATCAATTTTTTTAAAAAAGAAGAGTGGGAGAACTACTCTCACAAAAACTGTAGTTAAGTTCAGGAAGAAAAACAGTATCCTAGATGGACTTTTTAAATTTAATTTTTAATATTTGATGACAAATTACTTGAGATATTTAATCTATTTCACTATTTTCTTTGTTTTTGAAAAGTTATACAGAGACATGATTTGAGAGAGCCTTTTTACTCATGCTGGCATGATGACTGTGAAATTAACAACAACAAAAAAGATACAGGGATTATTTAACTTTATTCAGAATGAGAGATTTTCTCAACCCCATTTATATCCTGATATCCCTCTTGAAGCTAAAACAAACTCTAAAAATTGGTGTTAAAAGTAGAGGGAAAAGCAGTGACAATAGATTTCATTATCTAACATTTTCCACCTTGTTCAAATATATAGATTTCCAATCAAAAGATGCTGATAATTCAGGGAGTAGCCCAATTAACTGGTGGAATGTTCATATAATTTCAAAATCTATCCTGAGATTAAGTTTGTTAAAATGACCGGTAATGCGATCCAGAAAAAAAACAATTTAAGAGACTAAGTATCTAGATAATTTAGTCAATAAAATGCAAATATTTAGTTATTTTAATATTAATAATTTTACGTAAGTAAAAATATCATATTTGAAAATGTTTCCAATACCCTATATAAAAAGTCTACTTTGCTTATGTTTGAATATTTTTCATCTGAATATTATAATGGGAGAAGATGGTTCAGAATCCATGGCTTATTAGTATATTGTTTAACATTCTGAATAAATGAGACAAACTTAAAAAGTGATCATAATGATTTCCATGTTCTCCAACCTCATTTCTTAGATGTTTATATGGTTTGTCATTCTTGACCTTCCAACAGTGGGGTAATTGGGAATCCCACAAAGATTTTGGTTTCCATGGGCCTGGTTGTGGGAAATAGAAATTCCATATTATTATATCCCAAGATTATAGTTATCATGATAATTCTGACCTAAAGGTTAATGTACATTGGATACTCTGCATATATTCTTAAATCGTTAAATTATGAAGGGAAATTGTTAATAGTCCATCTGTATTATTTCATTATTAAAGAAGAATAATCATATGTTTATTTTAAGCACTAACATAGGACCTCTTTCTTTAATGAATCACAAATACACAAAATTCTTTCCACCACTTTTATCATAGGAATGCATTAGTGTGTTTTCACATAAAACAAACAAACAGACATATCTTTCCAATTCCCCACTTCCCTTATTACAGCACAAATGTAACTGAAAAAGAAATTTGAAGTTTGAGTATATTCCCACAGGATTTTAAACATTTGAAGGAATGCGCTTCCTAGGCAATTATTTTTAGGAAGGTAGTATGTGTGTTTCAGGCAGAGGTTCCATTTTGATATGAGCATGACTGATACATCATGTATATATAGTAATTCTATGTCATTTGTGGGAGATAGTCATCACCAAAAACACACACATGCGTCATGTGGTGTATGAAAATTATGGCTTGATTAAACTTCTGTTTAATTCCAGGAAATACTATAGATTCTTGAAAACTTAAATTTTAGAAGAAAAGAAATGATTCCTCTTTCTGGGAAAGCAAAATGAAGGGGCCAAGCATAACATTTTTTTGAATAAAATATTCATCCAACAATGTCAGCATACTGTTGTATGTTGTCTTCCTTCTGTCTTTCTTTTTCTCTCTGTGAAAGCCAAAAGGGACTGGATGGCAGAAAGAGACGTCCCATACATTATAGGGTTCTTCAGTAGCCAGCTGAATCTTCTTGCTGTTTTGTTCATTATCTGTATCCCCCACATATAAATAATTACATACCTAACTAAAACATTTACTATAAATTAAAATTTTATTACAATGTTTAGAAAATTATACTTATGTAACAAAAATATTACTATTCATTTCTTGTCAAATGGTATAAGATATACTATACACTATTTCTCCATTCTAAATCATGATTTCCCCAACCATCTAAAAAGACAAGGGCTTCTATACTGTTGAGTATAACATTAATTAATTCTTTCTTACTAAGTAGTAGGCCAAGTATTTACAATACTTATCCTATGTAAGAAAGCGGTAATATGCAAATTGACTATAACTCCAACACACAAGATGGCCGCCCCCATGTGGACACAAGATGGCCGGCAGGAGAGGGCAGTTGGGGATGACTAGGCTTGCAGGGGAGGACAGTTGGGGGGACCCAGGCTTGCAGGGGAGGGAAGTTGGGGGGACCAGTCCTGCAGGGGTGGGAAGTTGGGTGTGACCAGACCTGCAGGGGAGGGCAGTTGGGGGAATCAGGCCTGCAGGGGAGGGCAGTTGGGGGTGACCAGGCTTGCAGGGGAGGGCCGTTGGAGGGGACCAGGCCTGCAGGGGAGGGCAGTTGGGGTCCATTGGGCCATAGGGGAGGGCAGTTGGGGGTGACCAGGCCTGCAGAAGAGCAGTTAGGCATCGATTAGGCTGGCAGGGGAGTGGTTAGGGGGTGTTCAGGCTGGCAGGCAGAAGCAGTTAGGGGCAATCAGGCAGGCAGGCGAGCAGTGAGGAGCCAGCAGTCCTGAATTTGTGAGAGGGATGTCCGACTGCCCATTTAGGCCTGATCCCGGTGGGGTCCCAGATTGGAGAGGGTGCAGGCTGGGCTGAGGGACACCCCCCCCCATGCATGAATTTCGTGCACTGGGCCTCTAGTTATTTATATGAGTATGCGACTGGTAATGGACAGTCTAAGCATTTCATTCTCTCTACACAGGTTATTCAAGTATTCCTACCATAGTCCATTTGTCACCTCTCATCTCCAAAGGAGAGGAATAGTGGTTAACTAAATGTGGAAGATCCTGCCTTTTATAGGGTAAGATGATATGTTATTTCTTTTCCTTTACATTTTAATTATAATGATAAGTAAACCACTGAGTTTAGAATTCTAAAGCAACAGAGAACCACTCTCTTCCATCCTTAATTGGATGTCAGGACTCAATGGCAGATAAACAGGAATCACCTCTGATATTTGTGGGCAAAAGTGTAGGAAGAAGGGGATTTGATGTTAACAGGTAGTCTAGTCATTCTTCAAGTGAACAGGACACATGTGTTTGGGATCACGCAAGCAGACAGTCACATATTGATGGACATGATTTGAGAAGGCAATTATGAAGAGTATTTGAGTTGATGCAGGTGAGAACTCTTAATTTCAGGTTCAAAAGTTCCTTTTGTTCAGTAGATCTTTATACATCATTAGATCTAAAAACATGCTTTTAGCTCTTCCCAACAATTCAAATAATTTCCCAAACTAAAACTTGTGAAGTACATTATAGTAATTAACTTATTATATTCTAAATACCTATAGCTGTCTCCTTTGCTAGGGATCTGGATGATGACCCTTTGATTCTTAAGTACTAGTATGGTTTGTATCTCAGCAAATACAATCTTAAATTATGCAAGACTAGGGTCATTATTGAGGTAATTTGTGTTTTCTGCAACAATTAGTCTTTTTTTTTATTATAACATGTTTTACAAACCTCAAAAATTTATTCCTAAAAGTTTTGTTTCTGTGTGCTTTTATATTTCTAAAGTGGGGATAAATTTTATCAATGCAACATGTTGATTTTGAAATAAATAAAAGGCATTTTCCTATTGTGTTCCATTTTACTTCATACTTTCTCTTATTTATTGAATTATTTATCCTTATTTTACTTGCATTACAGCCTAAAATTTAAACTATACTCTCTTAACTTACCATTTTAAATTCTAGAAATGTTTTAACATGTTTAGATAAATCAGTTGTTCACAGAGTAAATCCATATGTCATAAATTATATATTATTTAAAATAATAAGGAATATATAATTTATGCACATGATCATTCTTAGCTATTTATAAATGCTTTTTTTCTTACTATCTGTGGTATTCAAATAAAACACTTGATTTGGTCAATAATACATAAGTACTTTTTCCTCTACATTTTTTATTCCATTCATTCACCCATTCACATAAGAAAAATATTCATTTTTGAAAAAATACCATAAAATGATGGTGCTTAATTTTGTATAAGTAATTCAATATCCAGTATTTATATAAGGATTATGTGTTGCAGTGTTTTGTTAGAGAGAATCTTCACCCTCCCACTGAAAGACCGACAACAAGCTCTCATTGTACCAAAGTGAGTCGATTTTTCTCATTCTTCTTAAAATGCTTGTTTATATATCATAGAGCTTATTTGTTGCTTTAAAAACCAATTTCTGTAGAAAAATCCACTTTAAAAGATAAAATTCTTACACTATAAACTATCCTAACATTTTAAAGCATGCACTTATTATGGAATATGTTATTATGCATTGATGATCTCTTTTAAAATATTATTTTAAATTGGTGATATTCTACAACTACCAATTAAAAATTAGACAGGAAAAATCAATAACTGTATGCTAATTGCTTATACTGTGGTAAGTATCATTTTGCCCAAACTAACCTTATTTTCTGTGATGACAGGATTAGCAAATTGCATGCTGTTGATAAAGTAAATCCTTAATTTTATTTGGGCACTACCAAACTCTTTCATGGCATATCTTCTAAAACATTGGGGAGACACACATTGTATGTCACAGCAATGCACTGCACTGATATACTCCAAAGAGTGTCGTATAATGGATTCATAGCAACATGAGGGAAGGTCTTTTAAGGGCTGATATTGAGCTGTCAATAGCATTATTAATAACTTTGAAGAAGAGAGAGAAGACATGGTTATCAAATTTATAAATGACAACAAACCCAAAATATTGATTAATGTAAGAAATAGCATGCAAGAAAGTGTTTATGACGATGATAGATTAAGTCACCAGATGAAGTTTGACAGGCAAAAACGTACAATATGGATTCCACACTAAAGGATATATAAAAGTAGCAGTGGAAATGGGCTTGATAATGAATATGATGATTGTGTTCATGTGTGCATGTTCATAAGTATGGTTGTAAGAGACTTAGTTGTTTTATTTATGAATAAATTTAGTCTTAACTAAAAATATCAGGTGATAATTAGAAGTGGCTAGTAGAAAAATGCATTAGTAGAAAAATGGTGTCTTGACTAAGAGAAATACCACCTCCTCTGTGCGTTCTCGACTGTACCACAGCAGCATTATGTGCAAGTTTAGGAACCACAATTTAGATGAACAGTGACAAATTGGATAACTTTTCTATGAGTGATAATTGATCTTCAGGAGATCACAGATAATATCCCATTGGGAATTTAAAAGAAGCTACAGATATCTCCCCAGGAAAAGGTATATATATATATATATATATATATATATATATATATATATATATATATGTAATTTTATATATAATTTCAGAAAGTTTATAGCAGTCTTTGAAATCCAGCTATAAATTCCTTAGAATCTCTGATTCAGCTTAAGAATCTCTGATCTAAGACCAAGTGGTGAGTTGGTGAAGGTTGTTGATTTTCTAACATATGAAAACAGTTAAAGGAATCTGAGATGTTTAGTCTGGAGTAAAGAATACCAAGAGGTAGGAACAAAATAGCTGCCATCAAATATTCGAAGAATTTTCATGTTCAAGAGTTATTACATTTATTTCATGTATTTCCAATGAGAACAGTAGAAAAACCAGAGAAGTATATTCTGTGTAAGTAGAAATAAAAAGAATGGGAGAAATTTAATTCAATTTAGTATTAAAGCAATGCTTTCCACATGGTATGCTTGACTAGGAGGATGAATGCATATATGAAATGAAAAACTTAATCTATTTCCTTGTGATGTTAAAGAAAATATTCCAGCACAAAAAGCAAAGTTCCTTTAAAGATAAATCTTAAAACATATATATATATATATATATATATATATATATATATATATATATACCAGATTTTTCCTGACTATATGGCATAGATATTTTGACAACGTAGAGTAGATTTCATTCTTAGAAAAGTAATGCCTTGAATGGTCACACTTAGTAATATAAATGGATACTATTTTAATGGCCCATTGCCCTGTGTAAAGGATATGACAGAGGCCACCCCTAGTTTTTATTCTGAAATGTCCTTGGTATACTGAGGTAATAGCCTGAATGTGGGTGAAAAAGTAAGTGTGGGTATTTGGAAATGTGGTGCTTCTCTAGGCTAAGGACAGGGCTGGGAGGATCTATTCCAGAACAGATGTCAGCAGAGCCCTTCTCTCATATGAAGACTCACCAAACACACACCCTATGCCTGCCAGGGCTCAGGCTCTAGAGAAGGGGTCCTCAAACTTTTTAAACAGGG
This sequence comes from Myotis nattereri, assembly GCF_964212035.1. Classification (NCBI taxonomy): domain Eukaryota; kingdom Metazoa; phylum Chordata; class Mammalia; order Chiroptera; family Vespertilionidae; genus Myotis; species Myotis nattereri. Next base: position 63,416,995 of record NC_138085.1, read on the forward strand.
GGCTAGTTCACTGTCCCTCAGAACATTGGAGGGCCGGACTATAGTTAAAAAAAAAACCTATGAACAAATTCCTATGCACACTGCACATATCTTATTTTGAAGTAAAAAAAAACCAAAACGGGAACAAATACAATATTTGTATTTGCATGTGGCCCGCAGGCCGTAGTTTGAGGACCCCTGCTCTAGAGCATAGAGACAATTAGCTGGTCTTCTGGGGGACTCTCACACTGCCAACACATTCACTAGATTGTGGGTATGTTGAAAATTTTACTCTCATTCTACTTTTGGCATCCCCAATACATAGAACAGTAAGTGCTCAACTCAAGTCTTCTTGAACTGACTTTCTGTGTCCCAGAAGACAATCCAAGAATACATGGCTTGTAGTGGCTGTGGTTGCAGACAAATTGCACTGAGCACTCACCTGCTCAGCTGAGTCCCTTCTCCAAGCCTCCTGCTCTTGTTCAAGAGACTCTTCTTCTCTCATTCTCATTGGTCTCCTCCCACTTCCCTGTTAATCGATCTGGCTCTCACACAAACATGACTCAATAATATACCCTGTAAGTGCATCATTGACTTTGAAATAAAAGCAATATATGGTATATTGGTTAAGAGTGAACACTCGTGTCGTATCATCTGAGGTTCTATCTCTGTTCAACTACTTATTAGCTGAATGTTAGGCAGGCAATTTAGTCTCGCTGTATCTTAGTTTCCTTGTGTGTAAAATAAAGATGTAATAGTAAAAATAAAAATAATGGCATGTATAGGGGCTAAGGAGCATCTTGAGAAAATGGAATATAGATTTGTTTTCTCTTTTAGGATCCATTTTATTAGAACCTCTGTCTTAGACTGAAGTGTTCCAGATGGTTCTTGTATCAAAAGAACTTCAGACAAAAGTTCCTCTTGAAAGATCACAACGGGCCCTACATATTCTTGGGCGAGTTCTGGTTCTAGCAGAGCATGCTGTTTAGGCTAAAAGCCCGGCATGACTCAGTCACATTGACAGAGCAGTTCACATTAAATAAACAGTGTGCCAGTGTAATGCAGAAGTGTAGTGAGATCCTCCTGTAGTCTTTGTGGGTACCTGGGTCAGCAAGTCCTCTGAGAGCCAGTGACTGCAGACATGTTAGGGTTATATCAGTTTTGAACAGTGACAGTCTTTGGGTTGCAACAGAAAGAATAACATCTGAAAAGTGGTCACAGTAGGCTTTCCAGTCCTCATCCTTCCTAATGAGTGGATGAAATATATTCCTTTAAAGTAAATAAATTTGGAAGAATTTGAAAATAATAGGCTGAGGGGTGTAGAAAAACAAAAGGGAGCCTGGCTAGTGGAATGGTTAGAACATCGGCCTGAGCACGGAAGGGTCTCCAATTCGATTCCCAGTCCAGGACACATACCTGGGTTACAGGTTTATCCCCTGTCAAGTGTGGGAGGCAACCAATCACTGTGTCTCTCTCACATTGATGTTTCTCCTCTTCCTCTCCCCCACCCCCCATTTCCACTCTCTGAAAATCAATGGAAAAAATATCTTCAGGTGAGGATTTTGAAAAGTCAATGTGGAATTATTGATTAAAAAAAGAAAGAAAAAAAATTTGCTCAAAAGATCATTGAATCCCAAAGGGGTTATATCTAAATCTGTAGGTTTGCATTTTCCTTTCTAATCATGTCCACTACAAATTAGAGTACTGGTGGGAACTGAAAAGAAGATAATGCTCTAGTTTATTTCTTCAAATTAAAGTCCAAAAATTATGCTAGAAGGAAACAAGATCTATTGACTGATATAATGCATTGGTCATTGCAAATAACCTGCTCATCTTGAACAGTATTTCTGTGTTCAATTAGTTTTCTATGAAGATTCTAACTCTGGGTACTATTAGAATAGTTACTCTTCAGTAAATAGATGTTATTATCAAATTGACTATGTCCTACCCCTCACTAATGTAAATCTATGTGTCTGGTGCCAAATCATCAATACATATTTTTAATTAATAAAAATTTGGATAATTTTAATGTGCAGCCAGTGTTGAGAACTATTATCATAAAGCAGTGCCTCTCAAAGTGCGATGTAGCCACATTAGCATCACTCGGGAACTTGTCATAAATGCAAATTATCTACTCTAAGCCAGACCTTCTGAATCAGAAACTCAGGAATGGAGCTCAGCAATCAACATTTTAATATGCCCTCCAGGTAGGCATTTTAACATTCCTACTTTGTGAATACTGTCATAAAGCTATATAAAGTATTATAGATTTTCTACTCATTAATTAATACAAATAGAACTTGTTCATTAACCAATTACAACTAAGAGGTCATTTGGAGGTAAGAACCATATCTAATGCTTCTTCTGTATCTAACCAAAATCTAGATAAATGTGTAAAACACACATTGAATTCTCAACAAATATGTGCCGATTAACTTTCTCCTGTGTATTTCAAGGTGATTTTTTAATGCCTAAAATGGTAGAATACTGATCATGTACATCCTTGCCTCTTATGTGTTTTGTTTTCTTCTGTAGTAGAGGTGAACAGGGACAGTGAAATACTTGTCATTTATTTATTCAACAACTGTTCATTGTGTACTATGTGCCAAGTACTATTCTAGGTTGGTAGGATACCTAGAGAACAAAATAGAGAAAGATCCTTGCTCTGGAATAGATAACCTTCTGGTGGAGGAATCATAAAATAAGCAATAAACATAAAATTGCAAATCATATATTATATTTGAGAGTGATAAGTACTATAAAAACTAAAGAACAGAGGGTAGAGAGTATCAGAATTGTGGAGGATGAGTGAAGTGCGGGAGGCCATTTGCTATACTAAATAGAGTAGATAGTACAACCCCCAGCGAGGAAGTGAGATTTGAGCAATGAATGAAAGGGGGAGGTGAGGGAGTGAGCCAATCAGGTACCTCCTTGACAATCAGGTACCTGTCTGGAGGGTGGGGGAATGGGCAATGAGAATAAAGCCTTAAAGTAGAATCATGTCTGGAGTGCTTGAAGATCACCATGGTGGCCAGCGTGGCTGGATCAGTGTGAACAAGGGTGAGCAGAGAGGGGGTGAGGGAGAGAGCAGAACGTCAGAGCAGGGAGGGCATTGTAAGCCACATGGAAGGATTTGGGTATTTACACCAAGACAAATGGGAAACCACTGGAGTGACATGGTTTGGCTTACCTTTTTAAATGAGTCACTCTACTTGCTAAGTGAGAATAGACTGGAGTGCAGCAAAGGTCATAGCAGGGGACTCAACCAGAAGGCTCTTGAAATGATCTTGAAAAGAAAGGATGATTGCTCAGATTAAGTGCCAGCAGAATATCTTGCCGTTAAGATTCTGGGTATACACATGAACTCATGTGGAATCTAATAAACAAAATAAACTGATGAGCAAGATAGGTCCAGAGACATGGAAGCATGGAACAGCTGACAGATCTCAGTGGGGAGGGTGGGGAGGGAGACAGGAAGGAATTTACCAGAGAACATATATGCATATATGTGTAGCCCAAGAACACAGACTATAGTGTGATGAAGCTCCTGGGGTGGAGCAGAAGTTGAATGGAGGCAGAGGGGCAAAAGGAGGACTGCGGGACATCTGTAATACTGTCACCTCTAGCAAAAAGATTTTGGATATATTTTGAAATTAGAGCCAATAGAATTTGTTTACCAATCAGGAGTGGGTCGGGGTAGGGGGAAGAGGTATCACAGATCATTCTAAGGTTTTTGCTCAAACAACTAGAACATATTATTGAAAATACAAAATGAACACTAGCCCTTTTTCCATCCTGTGCTTGTCTTTATGCCAAGTGATGGCTGAATTTAAGAATCATGGTATCTATGTCCTTTGAATTGCTCACAGTGCTTTCCCTAAAGAATACCTACCTAACAGATTTTATTCATTTATTTATATATGTAGCCAGTGTTGCTCCAGCTTCTAGCTGATGGGAAGACACTGGTGATAAATTACTAACAAGACAGGTGTTATTAATGTAGAGCTCACAGTAAATGAGATAAAGTGATCATGCAGGACCCTCTGCTTCATCCTGACAACTCATTTTATTACTCTGCCTTCCCTGTATTGCCTGAATGATACTTTAGAAAAGGTACTCTCCCTAATTTGGCTGCCAGATTGTGACTAATTCTGGGAAAGAATACCTATAGAATTAACGTTAAGTGTAGGCAGTGCGGTATTTCTCAGTATGGAGCAACATAGAGAAAGGTGTGACCAACATTCTGTGAAGCCAGTAAGGAGCATGGATAACATGAACCTGTCTGAAATGACTCAGGCAAATTACTTCATTCTTTTTTAACAAGTTCTATACATTTGAGAATATAAATATGTCTTACATGCTATACAATGTAGTTTACAAAGAGCTTTGACCTACAAAAACTTAAAAAAAAACAACCCACTAATGTCTTAGCCCCCAAAAGAAAGAACATAAGTTATATTTAGGAAAATAGGAATGCTGCCTAAACACTGATTTATTAAAAAGACCATTTGTGCTTTCAAATCAGCTCTTGACATTGGCAAAGTGATTTCCAGGAAAAGCCTAGGACTTTACTGACATATTTGTTTTCTAGATGATTGAAAATATATGCTGTGAAACACAACCACCAAAAATGTGATCACTAAAAATTTATTTTCTCTTTGGTACTAATCCATTTTTTTTTTTCAGTTTTAAGCCCCATCCCAACGTGGGTCATGAAATAAATTGATGAATTAGATGCAATTTATTAAGCATTTGATGTGATTTTTCTGCTTTTCAGCTCTGAGGATCTTTTAGTTGCAAAATGATAAAGTAAAAATATTACATTTTGAACTATCCTTTTAGAGGAAAGTTACATGCCTAAGGGCTGTACCCATAGAGAAGTGATGGGTTCCCAGAATACTGTTACAAACCATAGTTCTTCTTTATTCCCTCTCCACTCTCAGCACTAACAAAAACAAACAGAAAATATTGCAGGAAAAACACTTTCACAGGCAGGATTTGGCCAGTTCAAGTGCAATATGTATCTTCCTATGGCACAAGAAGCATTCTTAGAAAAATGATTTTATAGTATCAGTTCACAGCCATGCTTCCGCTCTGTGCAGCACTGCCTGGGAGGCACAGCTAGCTGACAGTGCCAGCCTGTCAGTCAAACACCTTGGAGACGTGCCAAACATATTGTGGTTTTCTCTATGGGAACTCAAGGAAAATGTGTACTTTTGTGTGAATGTATTTCCATAGAATACAGAAATTTCAGGAAATTCTAATGAGTAGGATAGAGAAGATAGGTGGAAGAAGAAAAAGGTTTTCTAGGAGAGATTATTATATAAAGACTGACCTAGAACATTTTGGAATAGAAGAATACAAAACTATTTCTGACTATCCTAGGAGATATCCATATGGTCCACAACAATAACTTGTACATTATCAGCAATCCTATATGATAAAAGCCTAATATGCTAAATATCCATTCAACCAATCAAAGTGTAATATGCTAATGATATGTTAAGGCTGCTCAACTGCTTGCTATGATGTGCACACTGACCACCAGAGGGCAAATGCTCAGACCGGTAGTTTAGCTTGCTTCTTGGGTCTGGCTGATCAGGACTGAGTGAGATGGGCCAGAAATTCCCTGGAGCCCTCCCATGTCCCTCCCTAGGCCGGATTGTGCACCGGTGGGGTCCCTTAGCCTGGCCTGCACCCTCTTGCTATCCAGGACCCCTCGGGGGATGTTAGAGAGCCGGTTTTGGCCTGATCCTGCTCAACGCAGGAGCTGCCCCTTGGTGGTCAGTGCACTCTCACAGGGATAGCACTGCTTAGCCAGAAGCCGGGCTCACAGCAGGAGCCTCTCCCGCCTCCATGGCAGCACTAATCATGTCCGACTGCCAGCTTAAGCCTGCTCCCCGCTGTCAGTCGGACATCCCCTGAGGGCTCCCAGACTGTGAGAGGGTGCAGGCTGGGCTGAGGCACACCCCCGCCCCCCCCCCCTCAGAGTGCATGAATTTTGTGCACCAGGCCTCTAGTGCATAAATATTACATTATCAGCAATGCATACATGTTTCAATTTTTTAAAATATATTTTTATTGATTTCAGAGAGAAAGGGAAAGGGAGAGATAGAAACATCAATGCTGAGAGAGTGATTGGCTGCCTCCTGCACACCCCCACTGGGGATCAAGCCCACAACCTGGGCATGTGCCCTTGACCGGAATCAAACCCGAGACCCTTCAGTTCACAGGCCAATACTCTATCCACTGAGCCAAACCAGCTAGGGTTCAATCGTTTTTTGAAATGTCCCAAGTCATTGTTTTATAACATGATGCACTTATGTATGTACGTATATTGTCCATACAAACCAGTACAGACATGCAGGGATCAACTGATAAGAGAACCCTGAAACCTCTCAAATAGACAGATAAAACTGGGTCTTTTCTGGAAAGAAAAGGACAAGTCCATTTTGCATGGTTTACATCCTTATAAAACTGAAAATTCTTTCTGGATCTTTAAACTCAATTTCAAAGGACTATCTCTGCCTTGCTCTGGCACACTGTGCTTATCACAGAATTATGTTTTCTTCAGAGTTATTACTTGAGAGAAGAACAGATGCCAAATATAAAAAAAAGTTAACATCTGAAAATCTGATTTTTCTTTACAGATCAAGTAATTTTTAAAACATTTTTGAATTGAGGTTTTGGATAACATTCAATGTTCTTCTCTTCAAATTTTAAGTCTTGGATATCTTGCCAAGCATATAAACCAAATTTTATTGGAACTGTAACACTTTAATAAGAGGTCTCAGATACTGCTTCCCCCACCCACATGGCAGAACTCTTTCTTATTAGAGCCATCTTTTACCAAGCTGCCAACTTCCTTTTTGCTAAATGCTCATGAAACTTCATCTTCTCATTGACTCTGTTCTTGAGTTCACATTTTGTTCTTCAAAGATTTATTTTGCTCTGAACCTTGTAATTTTTTCCCCTTTCTATTTATTTTTTATTTATTTATTTTTTGCCGTCACACATCCTATACCTAATGTCACTTGAAAATCATCTTCACCTCTTGGACACATGGCCATTCCTATCTCGAGGACAAGGGCTCTAGATGTAAAGGCCTTTTCCTTAATTCAGGCAGCAAAAGCAGTGTTACTGGTTCAGAATTCCAGCCCGCCATAGTGAACTTCAAACCAAACACATTTTTTTTTTTATCCTATCTGTCCGTTCTCTCCAAAAAGAATTTCCATCTGTAAGTAGTGGTGACAGTTCTGGAGAAGATGAATTTCATAATATTGTGGAAAAGAACAAGAATAAAAGAAAGACATTTCTGTCCAATATTTTTTTCTGAGTCTCCAGAGTATATATGAAATTAAATGAGTTATTTAAATAAAGCACAGAATATTTCCCTCCGGATAGTGTTATGCTAAGTGAAATAAGCCAGACAGAGAAAGACAAGTATCACATGATCTCACATAAATGTGGAAGCTAATGAACAAAATAAACTGATGAACAAAATAGAACCAGAGACATGGAAGCATGCAACAGAATGATGTATTTTGGTGGTGGGGGAGGGGGGGAGTTGGCAGGGAGAAATTAACCAAAGAACTGATATGCATATATACATAACCCATGGACAGACAATAGTTCAGTGAAGGCCTGGGGAGGGGTCAGGAGCGGGTTGGAGGGTGTAAATGGGGGGGGGGTATCTGTAATATTTTCAACAATAAAGATAAATTAAAAATAAATAAAGCACAGTGGTTCTGGCTCATTAGTTTAAAAAAACTTTGTAAAGCAGAAAAAGTAATGTTATTTTGTTGTTTTTGTTTTTACTTTTTAAGGTATAAGTACTGTTTCTTTGAAAGAATTCTTAAGTAGAAGACCAATGTAAATGGTCTCAGCTTCCCTAGTCAAAAATATACAGGGGATGCTGGGGCCTTCTCTTCCTCTCACAAATCCCTCAATATTCCTCAAAGGCAGTTGGCTGTGAAGGACTTTCTTAAAAACACTGAGGATTCTCAGAGCACACTTTGAAAACAACAGTACTAAGTGATACCAAACTCTGAAAGGCAATGTTTATGAGTTGGGAAAATCTCCTTATGATATATTGTTACCTGGTAACTGCTTAAAATGAGCACATGGATATATGTACGTCTCCAAAGAAGAAATATCTAAAAAGAAGAGCCCTATAGACAGGTTTTCCTCTCCGATTGTTATGCTAATATTTCAAAGAGTTGTTTAAAACTAACTAAAATAACTGCATCTCATTCCCACATTGAACTATATTCTGCTTAAGCAGCATGGTGAAATGTAGTCAGATTCCAGAAGTATCACTTCAGCTGTGGTTCTCAAAGGACAAATGTATCAGAAGACCAATTACCAAACAATTTCTTCCTGATGGAAAGAAATTTTGCAACCGGTTTTATTTTGACAAAAGAGTAGTTATGGTAATTTCCATCACTCTCTCCATTGACATTTCCCTGGAGATTACTAGGGAGATAAAATTATGATGGTACTACTTATATGATTCAAATAGCATTACATAACTATTTTCCTTTATTTAGAAAAGGCTTGATTTTAAGTAAAAAAAACATTTAAGGTAGCTTTTTCTCTGGCACACTGGGACAACAAAGTTATTAGAAAAGGAAAAATAGAATTGTTTGGAGCAAGATTACCTTTCCCTAAAGTAAAGGTGGGCATCTTATCAGGCAGATTGCCTCAGCTTCCTTTGGGGGATTGAGAGGGCCCATGTGACAGTTACCTCAATGTTACTTACCAGAAAATCAAGACTAACCAATTAAGATTACGTTCCCGTAGAAGATTCAGGCTGCAATTGGATCAGGAAGTAAATCTAGGTTTGGTGCCTGTGTTAAAAAACAAACAAACATAAACAACCCGGCCAGTGTTGCTCAGTGGTTGAGGGTTGACCTATGAACCAGGAGGTCGTGGTTTGATTCCCGGTCAGGGCACATGCCTGGCTTGGGGGCTCGATCCCCAGCAGCGGGTGTGCAGGAGGCAGCCAATCAATAATTCTCTCTCATCATTGATGCTTCTATTTCTGTCCCTCTCTCTTCTTCTCTGAAATCAATAAAAATAAATATATATTTTTAAACAAACAAACAAAAAATAACAGCAACAACAAAACTTCCACATTTGAAAGCTTTTCTGAGAGAAAGGATTTATTGAGCCATATGCTAGCTAGGAAATGACCAGGTTCAGGGCATGGAGCCTAAACCACCAGCAGCAGGGCTGGGTGAGAAGACAAGAAGTCCGCCATCCTGGAGTTGACAGGCACTTTTATACTTTATGTTTTGGGGGAAAAAGATTACAAGCTGTTTGAAAGAACTTACATTGACTACAGACAAGGGGGTGGGAAAATGTGAAACAGAGCAGTTCTATGGCAGGTGCACAGTCTCTAAGGAAGAAATATTTACTACCTTTGATTGACCACAGGCAACAGTCTTGAAAGTTCATGCATGTGCAGGATGCAGTAGCTTCTAGAGGTCAGCTGATAGATACCAGGAGGTTGTTCTCACCACCAACATGCATTCAGGAATGTGGTCAGTCTTTTATTAGTTGGCCCACAGCTATTAACTGGTTAACTATTCCTGTCCCTTTCTCTCACTGTTGGTCACCGTAATTTAATTTAGAACATCTCAGAATTTTCTCTTGTCATGGGTTTTAGCACAAGCAACTCCATTGTGTCTTTTTTTGTTTTTAACACCTACCACAGCATATTTATCTTTGTATTCTTTGCCTGTTTTCCTTTCTTTTAGTCTTAGAAGAGTGGGTTCACACTTAAGTGATCTCTGCTAGCGGTTGCCATTTTCTCTCCACTGTCTTTGTCCTTAAGTCCCTACAATCTTGCTTTCCTCCCTAGCAATTTTCTACTCAAAAGACCTAATTATTAAAGCCAAAAATATGTTGGAAAACAATGCCTCAACCCTTCTCCTATGCCTTATGGTCACATTCTTCACCGCTGTTTACAGTACATGAATCATCTTTTTTACCTTTTTTAACTCACCCAACTCTCTCTACTCCCTCCCATCACTGATAATATCCCCCAACCAATTCTCTAAATTGTAAGTATTCATGTCTGAAATATTCGTCAAAATTTCATATTGAAAAGAGAATAGTCAAAATTTTCAGTTAAAAAAAAAAGACCAAGAAGGAACTAAATGTATGTAGGAAAGAAAACAAAGAAAAACTTGCTGGTTAAATCTGGCCTTCTGTGCCAGCTGCTGTTGTCCTGCATGGGCACATTAACTGTGCCAGTGATTTTTACAGTCTTGTAAATTTTGTTAAGAAAACTTTAATTTTCAGAATATTAAAGTAAGTAGTAGTAATTATTGAAAAAAAATTTAAAGTATACATGTCTAGCATCTCAAAGTTTTGGCGATACTAATATTTCTCGATACACATAGCAAAGTGAGCATGTAAGTGCCAGAAGGGGAAAAGCCAACTTAAAAGTAATATGCCAAAGCTGAAATTCACAGAGTTTATGGAAATGTGAACTGAGTCAAAGCTAAGAGGGAACATGAGAAAGTCCAACATTGACAGTTTTCAAACTGCAGAACAAATGAGATCTTTCAGTAAACATCAGAATACCTAACCTACTCTTGCTAATATATTTATAATTGGTAGAGCTACTCTGAAAAGCCAAAAGCATATGTCTAATGGATGCATAGACATCAGGGACTTCCTTCCAAAAAAGACATCACTACCCTGTAAGACTTGAATCAGTCAGAGAGATAAGAATCCAAACAGACTGACTCTGGAAGAAGAGATAGACAACATCGAGGCAGGAACCCAAGACTATCACAATGGAGGAGAGAAGAGAGAGAGGTGCAGTGAATGCTCTTGTGTGACATCAAGATCCCCTCATTTGGACAAAGGCATTCATTCTCTCCAACCACCAGATGTAATTCCTGTTGATGGCTTACAGCTGAGCCCTTCCCCAGGATAAAGAGATATGCCTTGTCAAGGTTATGTCTCTTCCCAAGTAGCCTGCATCTAATAACTCTTGATGTGAGGTACAAAGATTTAGCCTCTTGCCTCAACTTGGGATAATTCTGAAAGGCCAGTCAAGCTCCAGAGTTCACTGTGGAATGGGCTGAGATCTTCCCTGCTTGCAACAGCATCATAGGTAAGGCTCTCCATGAACCTGATTCTGCCTTCTTCACTTCCTCCCGCACAAGCGTTGTTACCAAACACACTCTTAATGGACTGAATGCTTGTGTCCCACCACAATTCACACCTTGAAATCCTAATCCCCAGAGTGATATTAGGAAATGAACTCTTTGGGAGGTGATTAGGTGATGATGGTGAAACCCTCTTGAACCAAGAAGTGGTCTCTCACCAGACACCAAACCTGCTAGGGTCTTGATCTTGGACTTCCCAACCTCCAGAGCTGTGAGAAACAAATTTCTGTTGTTTATAAGCCCCCCAGTCTGTGGTATCCTATTATAGCAGCCTGAATAGACTGAAACAAACATTCTGTAATGAGCTCTCCCTGTAGTAATCTGCCTCTGAATCTTTTTTTCTAGGAAACCCACACTAAGATATCCGGGTTAAGTTCCAGGTCCATGGTGGGTCAGAAGAATGTTAGAGCTCACTGAACCAGTTTCCTTTCACAGAATCTAGGCAGAAGTTTAATCTATGGACAGGGCTGCGACCTAGGAATCTAAGACTTCCCCAGAGCTCCCATCTCAGAAGGGCTGGAAAGCGATGGTATGAGGAGAACCAATAGGAAAAAGGAGAGCCCGTCAATCTTATTTTAAAAATGACTTTGCCTCATAGTAACTATTTGATAAAAAGTGGCTTCTGTGATTGTTGGTTTCCTCCTATGTAATATGTGGAAGGAAAAGGTGATGTTGAGTTCTATACAGTAATATTTGTGAAGTGCTTAGCGCACCGCCTGGTGCAGAAAATTAAAGAGGCATGCCTACTTCTAATGTTTATGAAACTGGACACAGTGGGTCTGAGGCTGCCTGTCACTACTTGAGCCAAATTAAGCAAGGACAGGGTTGAATCATATGTGAGCATTTATTCCAACAATGCTGACAGTATGGAGAGAGCAGCAGGTTGTCCTGTAAATTCTGCTCTAACAGCTCTTACTGGCTGACTGATTATATAGGGATAAGGAAGAAAGGCTTCATGCAAGGGGAAAGGAGGAATGCCTATAGGGTCCTCTGCTGTGTGTCTCTTGAAGTCTAATAAAAAGGCGGTTAATTTTCAATGGTGTTAAAAACAGCTCTATCTGTTATTAGGACCAGAGAATGATCAGCATTCCTGAGGCAAACTCCTGGAGGGGGTCAGGGCCCAGGCACCACAACCAAATCCAAGTGCCTCCTGTCCGTTGTCTGTTCTCAAAATGTATTTTCTTTTCTGAGCAATGGGCCCCTCCAGGTTCCAAGGTGCCTCTTATATTTTGACAGCTCTGTTTTTCTTCTTGCAGCACATCCTCCAGTTTCCCAGGCTGTGTAGGAAAACCTCCTACCTATATAGTTAGTAAAGTGAATAACCATTAAACAACTGTGGTCCTATTCTTACTGTGTGCCCTTCCCCGTACCATCTACAACTCTTACATCATTTAATTCTCCACATCATTATGTAAGGTAGCATCTTGTGTCTGCAATGATAAGGAAGTAAGTAGCCTTAGAATTCTGAAAAAAAACAGAAAGCAAAGGATCTGTAATAGTAAGTCATAGTTTGGAGGAAGGAGAGATCAAATGGCCTAGACCAGTGGTCGGCAAACCGCAGCTCGCAAGCCACATGTGGCTCTTTGGCCCCTTGAGCGTGGCTCTTCCACAAAATACCACGTGCGGGCGCGCACATACAGTGAGACTGAAACTTCGTGGCCCATGCACAGAAGTCGGTTTTCGGCCTGGGCGAGTCTATTTTGAAGAAGTGGCGTTAGAAGAAGTGGGGGGTGGACATATAGAGAGGATGAACGAAAGGAGATAGACAAAGCAAGTATACAAGACGAGTGTGGATGGGAGCGTTGGAAGGGGTCGACCTCAGCAAACGTACCTCAATCAGACTGAGGACGTTTTTAGCAAAGGCCAGCTTAGGAGTACCCTAATTAAGTTAATAACAATGTACCCACCTATATAGTTTAAGTTTAAAAAACTTGGCTCTCAAAAGAAATTTCAATCGTTTTACTGTTGATATTTGGCTCTGTTGACTAATGAGTTTGCCGACCACTGGCCTAGAAGAACAAGTGGCTTTAAGGGACAGAGCAGGACTTACCACAGGGTTCTCTTGGGGATCTTACTCTGTGCTCTAGTGATTAATAAATACTTCATTCCCTTAAAAATTGATCACATAAGGAAAAAAGAAAAACTTTCCTCATGGGCAAAAGTTTAAATGAAGTTGTTTAACAGAAATGGAATAAAAACTCCTAAAGAAAATCATTTGGATAATTAGGGATTAGGAACTTCTGGAACTGTGTTCTTGTAAGTTTTCCACCTCCATAATTCCATACTTAAAAGAAACCTATTAGTCACCATACTCATACTTTGAAAAATGTGAGACTGTGTGGGAAGTGTTGGTTTTTGTTTTATTTTAATGAAATATTCTCTTTGCTTGAGTGGTCATTAACGGAAGAAGATATCGAGGCTCTTATCAATTTCTATTTGCATAAGTAATTGAGAAGAAGAGAATTCAACTTTTTCATTTCTTTAATGGGAGGTGCCTTGCTTGGTAGTTTATTAACAGTGCAACAATACAGGATTGTTCTGTATTACTGGAATAGGAGATAGTATTTTCTCTTTTTTAAAAAATATACCTTGATAGCTAATTTTTCTAGGGAATACATAACTTTTTTCACATTTTCATGCTAATAACATTTTAAAAATTGAGACATAGTGGCTGTTAATTCAGTCACCTCATTCTTCCCATCCTCTTTTCCTCTAGCAAATAACCTTTGTTTTTATCACTATAGTAGTAGGAGTTTAATAATATAAAGTGACATCAGGAATGCCTTCTGGCAGCCCCTTGTCAATCTGGTATTAATTCTGATTCTAGCCTTCAGTTTCATAGGCTTGGAGCATTTGTTAGTATTCTTAACATGATAAAAGTCAGAGAGATGGACTTGCATTTAACCAAAATCTCAAAAGAGCAAAGTGTACATGCATAATTTCCTTTGAAAAATATAATCTGGTAGAATGAAATATTCAAATGAGTCTTATCTTTTTACTCACTCTCAGAAAGCTGCATCTGATAGTATAGAAAGTTCTTTTTAATTGAAGTACAGTGATGGAATGAGATACTTTGAATAGATTTTCACATCAGCCTTTAAGAGCCTGTTGCATCCATCTTCATAGTGAGTACATACACTAAGCAGGCCATAAGCTAAGGACCATTGTCCAAAGGGTGGGCACTGAGGAATGAGCTGTTAGCTCCTCTTTCTGATTCTGGCATTTCTATGTTTCTAATCTACCTTCTCACTTCAGTGGATATATTTTCCCTTTTAATATATTAATAGGAATGTCTTAGTCACAATTAAACCATGTTAATGGAGTCTTAGTTTGATAGAAACCACACCCTCATCTCTTCATTAGGACCACCTATTTCCAAGAAGTAATTACTTAGGTGGGTGTTTTCCCATATGGCTGGCTTCATCTAGTTACATATTGATTTTCTGCAATCTATTTTCAAAAGTTTAATAGATTTCTAATTCTGAAGAAAACTGGTGTCCTCATCACTCCTTAGGATGTGATTGAGATTTTAATATTTTTATTGATTCCTCTCTTGTAGTTTATTGTAAATACTATCAATACAATCTTGCAATAATTTTCAATTCAGCCTATATGTTTAGGCTGATGATAAATATGTCTTTAATCCAGATAATGACAATTTCATCCTTCCAGTTGCTCAGGCAGAAAACTTGGATAATAATTTATTTCTTTATTCCCCTTACATTACACATCTAATTCTTCAGCAAGTCCTGTTTGCTATATCTTCAAAATATATCCAGAATGGGACTCCCGCCCTGGACTGGGCTGCCCTCATCTCTGATAAGTTTGCTGCAATCAGCTTCTAACCAGTCTTTGTGCCTCCACTTTAGTTCAGTGTGCTTTAAGCTTAATAGCAACCAGAAGAACCCTTTAAAAATGTATGTCAGATCATGCCCCTCTTTTGCTCAAATTCCTCAGTGGCTTTCCATTTCATCCAGGATAAAAACCAAAGTCGTGTATGTTGTGTACAAACCCCAGTCATTCTGGCTTCTCGTTATCTCTCAGACAACTTGTCTCCCCCAAATCTGCTTCCATTACACTCATGTTCCTCCAAATGCCAGAGATTGTCCCATCTTGAGGATTTGGCATTGGTTGTTCCTTCTACCTGGAACTCATTTCCCCCACATATCTGCTTAGCTCACTCTCATCTTCAACTTTTTGACCAGATGTCACTCTACCAGTGAAGTATATCTTAACTATCATTCTCGCCTCTATTATTCTAGTATTCTATTTTATATTTCTTCATAGCAATTATCATCTAATATTTCATAATTACTATACATATATGATTATATGTATAATCTAATACACATATGTGAATTTTTCAAGTCAGTTTACTTTTATATTTCCATCACCTAGATACCGTGGTCGGCAAACTACGGCTCACAAGCCACACGTGGCTTTTGGCTACTTAAGTGTGACTCTTCCACAAAATACCACCTGCGGGGGCGCATGTACAGTGCGATTGAGACTTCATGGCCCATGCGCAGAAGTCAGTTTTCGGCCTGGGCGAGTCTATTTTGAAGAAGTACTGTTGATATTTGGCTCTGTGGACTAATGAGTTTGCTGACCACTGGCCTAGAATAATGCTGGCACATAGTAGGCACTCAGTAATATTTATGTGGTGACTACATTTAATTCTAATCTTATAGGTAAAGATAAATTAAAATTCCAAGGAGATGCCATTTTCACTGAACAAATTGGCAAAAAAAACAGAGACTGGGTTTCAGTTTTAGAATAATTTTAAGTACAATAGTGATAGTTTAATCTTTCCATTTCCTAATTTATGTCAAATTTATTAGTTGACATTTTCAGTAAAATAATAAAACAATATTTGTGAGAGTAAGTAGCCCATGTAATCTCACCCTTCTGTTCCTATGTTATAGAAGCCTATACATTAGAGGGGGCATTATGCACTTCTGTGGCATGGAGGAGTATTCTCTCAGCACAGTAGTAATTAATTCTTCACTGTCAATCTTTACTTACACTGTGGGTTTCATTTTTTTATATTTTATTTATTTTTGCAGAGAGGAAGGGAGAGGGATAGAGGGTTAGTAACATCGATAAGAGAGAAACATCAATCAGCTGCCTCCTGCACAACCCCTACTGGGGATGTGCCCACAACCAAGGTACATGCCCTTGACTGGAATTGAATCTGGGACCCTTCAGTCTGCAGGCAGATGCTCTATCCACTGAGCCAAACCGGTTAGGGCCACTTTGGGTTTCTTAAAGAAAATTTTATTATTTCATCCCCAGGCACATGGTGCTCCCAATAAATATACATTAAGTGAATTATTAGACAACTTAACAAAGATTATGTACCTCAGTTTAAATAACATATAGCAATATTTATACATTTTTTTTTCTCTACACGTAACTGGTTCTCAGCTTGAGACAACATTCTATAGAAGACAGAACAAATCTCATCCCTTCACCCTCTGGCTATGTGATTTGAGGAACACATATTATTCTTTCTAATATCAGTTTATAGAAATGCAAACAGTGTATCATCAAAGAGTTCCCGTGAAGGACAAATGAGATGTTGCATATGAAATGATCAGCAAATTCTAATTACTCCCCTTCTCTTGGAACACATGCTCTTCAGGGGAATGTTGACTGTAGTAGTGGTACCACTGCTCTATTTCCCTGAAGGTAAATTAATTGCTGGCCTTTTGCGGTCAGTGTTGAAGTCTTCCCCTTTCTTGTGGGGACAGCTTTTCCTTCCTCCTCTTCTGATTATGCAGTTTAGAGTTCTTCTCTAATGCTTCACTGTGCACCCGTCTGACTCAAATTTCTATATATCCACTCCTATTTATTGAGGACAAATAAAAAAATAAATCTCTCCTCAAAAAATAAAAGCCTGTTTCATTATGAGTAACTTAGCCTGAATACTGCCATTTGGGGTTCAAAACAGAATCTCAAAACAATGAAGCTCACTTCTTCCCATTGAGGAAAAGATGGATACTTAGTATGAAAAGCAAAGCAAAGCACAACAGTGTCTTGACTTGCACAAGGTGCTATCAGTGACCAGATGATTCAGTTCTTTGGGGGCATTTCTGTTTCATTTCAATAAACTTTACAATGGAAATGAGGGAAAAGCATGATCATGAAATCATATTTCCACAGGCTCATTTGGGGAGATGACGTCTCCACCTGCACAGCATGTTCTCACCCAGCTTGTTACCCAGCTCTGATCCTCAGGTTAACAGACACGATAATTAATTCTTCATAGGAGACATGTCTCTCTATTGCTACCAATTGTTCTCTGAGAATTAGAAATAACAGCCTTACCACCATCCCTCAAAGACTGAACTTAAAGCTGCACTGATTTAAAATGAGCCTGACTACATGAAAGTCTGAGAAATATAACACGGTCATCATGGCTCTCAACAAATGGTTGATTGCTCAGTAAAACTTGCAGGAGGTGGGAGTTGCTGTTTTCAAGCTACAATAATTAAGGCAGTGTGGTTTGGAGAAACTACTGGAAAGCTATGATGAAAGGCCGGAGCATTGTGGCTTTATTAAGAAAATGCCAAACAGTGCTAACGGTGTCTGGAAAATAAGATTACCATTTTTAAACTGGGCTCCAGAGGAGGGAGAAAATAGCCAATTAAAACATTCAGGACTAGGAGTACCATGCTGAGCATTTAGTTTAAAGATATGCTTCAATATTATTTTATCATTTAGCACATTGCCCTTCACCCAGCCTAACATCCTAATAATCATAGTGTGGAGGCGGGGGGGTGGGGGGTATGGGGTGGGTGGGGCACAACTTTTTCTTTTGGAAGAAGAAACCACCCAGTGTTTGAATCAGAGTCCAGGGTTTATATTTTAGTATTTTTTGAATTTTAAGTATATTTTCTACTAAAGTAAATCAGAGAGGAAATTATGAAAATACAGAAAAGAGTGTATATAGAATGAATGGGATAAAGGAGTGAGGAATGAAGGTGGGAGGAAAGAAAGGAGACAGGAAGGAATGCTTCAAGTAGATGACATTTAGAAAACACATGTGATGACTTTTCATCACTGTTCCTATTAAGCAAGGCTACGTGTTTTCGTGTGTGTGTGTGTGTGTGTGTGTGTCCCATGTAATCGTTTGTAAAAATGTCGTACCCCTCCCTGTCATTATTCGACCTTTAAGGATGCTTAATGAAGACTTAACAGTTTCCCTTCTGTGTTATTTCTTTCTGTTTCTCTGCTTCCTATGTTAGACAGACTGCATTACATGAGAAGAGATAATAAAGGAAATTAAGAGAGTGGTGTCTGTCTCTGGCAAGTGAATAACCTTCCTGTTTCTGTTTCTTCCTAAGAGACTTTCATTGACAATATTAGCCATGAGGCCTTGTCAGTCACTGTGTTGCCCTCTGCATCCACTTGCACATGTGCACCCACTATGCCTAAACTCCATGGGAGCTTTGGTTTTATTTTTCTTTGCCTTAACCCCTACCATCCCAGTTACCTAATTCTCCTACTCTCCCATGTTATAAATGCAAATAACTGATGTGTTCTGCACTTACCCCCATATACACTATATTACTTCCCATAATAATGATGTATCCTGCAAATTCATTTATCAGGGTCATGAAGTAAGTTAGTATGAAGTGCATGATTTCAGATGAATTAATACACATTCTCGAAGCTTCTTTTTCACTATCAGATTGAAATTCCAGTCCTATTTAGTCCAAACCTCTTAGAAAACTATAACACTATGTTCAATTTGCATATAAGTTAGAAAGACAATCGATATGATGCAGCCTCAGCAGGTTGTGATTATCAGTGCTTTGTTTAAAGTCTTCACTTGTATTGAGAGAAATTTAAGGATACCTACAAACAAGGATCAAAGTGACGAAAACAATGTATAGAAATAAGTGATGAAGATGTCTTGGAATATGCTGGGAAATCAGCATACAGGTCAACAGCAAACAGAAATTAAGGGAGTTGTGAGTTTCCAGAATATTTCAGACTCCAGAAATGTCAAATGTCAACCTTCCTTCCCCTCCTCCTCATTGCCATTAGCCTCCTGGATTTTGCCCTTCTTCTCCTACACCCCTTTCCCTTAGTTGTCTATGTTAAGACCTATGTTTATGTCAACCAACAGAAATTATAAAATACTACAGTACCTTATATTTTTTCCAACCCTTCACTTTACACTGTTCATCATATTTTTAATGAAATTTTTATGTGCATTAGAAAGCTCCTCAGCATACTTCCATGAATTAATTTTCATAAGGCTATGAAATTTCCCAAGTAATATGGCACAAAATTAAATAATCGTATTTTAGGAATAAAAGATATGTTAGTGCAACCTTCAGCTGACTGGCCAATTCCAGTTCCTTTTGCATAGTCTGAAAGATAGCTACCCAACCTCTGTTTGAATTTCTTCAGTGACCAGAATCTCTCTTTCTCACAGGACCACCTACTCAATCCTTAATTTTAGTATTAAATTGCTTCCTATGTCATTAAACTAAATGTTGCTTCTCTCTAGCTCTTATTCATTGGTTTATTCTCTTTACATATGATATTATTTTAAATACTTGAAGAAAGCTACCAGGAAGTTTTAAATATTTATCTTTTTCACGCTAAGGACACCAGATATTCCCTTGTTTACATGTAATGCATCATTATATCTGTTCTTTTCCAGTGTCCAACACTAATTCTAAAATATAGTCACTATAAATCAATACAAACTCCTAGTGTTGTCATTGCCAAGTCTAGTTGAATTCCTATTTCTCATGATCTGAGCACTAAATCCCTGTAAATTCCACTTAAGACTTGGTAATAAAATTATCAGACACAAATAAATATGATATAGGTTTATATTAAACCTGTATTCAATTAAAATTCAGCATTACAATATATAAATTCAATATTATATATAGTTTGTAAAATTCATAATTATAAAAATATTTTCAATAAGCGATCAGTGTTTTCCTTTTGATATTATATTTATCTGATAAAGCAGCTTTCCATCTAAAGACACTTCCTTAGGTTGGAAGACTGTTTCACCATAAATATTATATTTAATTTTGCCTATTCACTTGCAGGAGGAAAAAAAGGTTTGTTCCTTACTTCTTCTAATTTCAGAAACATAAATTGCTCTTTTGAAAAATATCTAAATATAAAATATGTTTATATTTTAGGGTAGGAAAGGGAGGATTTTTCAATGAAAAAACAATGTAATGCAAAAGACAATGAAATTTTTAAAAATAAAAAAATATATGTAATAGATGTATACAATAGACAATATTTAATACATAAAAAGAATTAATGTCAACAATATACAAAGAGCTCCTATAAATCAATAAGGAGAAAGACAATAGGAAAAAGGACAAATGAACAAGAGTTCACAGAGAAATAAATATAGGCAACAAACATGATAAAAGAGTATCTCTGGTAATTAAGATGATACAAATTAATACAAATATTTGGTAGCACATTATACTCCTCAGTGAGTGTAAACCAGAGTAAGGGGACACTTGCTTTTTTGTGGATTGTGTAGTATGATGTGGGATAGTCATTTTTAATGTCAGATTAACATTAGGTATTAAAATTAAAAATTTGTCATAGCTCAATTTAATGTTGTCCTAACAGTTATCAATGAAAAAAATTACTCCTGTGTACAAAGAGTTGAACATTACAATACTTTTGTGATAGAAAAGTAAAAAGAGAGAGAGAAAGATAGCAGGGTTGAAATAAGAAATAGGCAAAGATGATCTACCATAAGTATAATTAGATGACCTGAAAAGAAAAACAGAGTAATGGAACAGAAAACTATTTTAACCTATAATCAATGAAATATTTGCTGAAATAAAAGAAGACCAACATCTATATAGTGATACAGTCAGGTGAATACTTTAGAAAATAAACCCCCAAACCAAGACATATCCTAGGATGATCAGAATATTCAATTCAGAAAAATGATGCAGAAAGGTCATGCCAGATCCAAGTTAGTATGGATAATACCACAATATTTATTCACATTTCTGAGAAAATAGGAAGTCGATTCTGAGGAAGAAAGTGTGAATAAAATAGGTCAAGCATAAACAGAATTAAATGTACACAGTTGCATGCTGAAAAGAGAAAAAAAATGAATTAAAACTATCAAAGCTTCTTTCTTCTACTTCTGTTCCTTTTTGGGGATGCTCTTTCTCTCTCTTGGAGGACATCAAATATATATGCAATGATCTGCTCTTTACTTTTCTCTGATATGCAATGCAGTTGGTATATCCCCGAAGATAGTTTACATTGACTTATAATTGTTTTAAAAAGTGGTTGAGTACATTGAAAATGCACACAGATTATTAAAATTTTATGTAAGATGTGTTCTTCTTATACACTGTATACACACACATACATGTAGTGTGACTTCATCAATATTTTAGCCAGCATAGCATATGTATTGCCACTGTTATTCTTCATCCTATTCCCAAGAAACATATTTTATAGCTCTTGGTTAACTAACCTCTTAATATAGTTTAAGATAATTAAGATTTAAAATGTTTGTCCTTTTTGGGGGATTTGTATTTTAATAGGGAAATTTTAAAGGCCAAACTTTTAAGATTCAGAGAAATACTGAAATCCTAGAGAAATACTGAACACAGAAATGAATGAGTGGAAAGGGAAGCATATTTTTAGTCAAAAGATATTTCCTTTTTCTTCCTTCACACATAAGTCATTATTATATGCTTTCTAAGATTCCTGGGTCCATTTAAAAGAATCTATATTTGATTCTTGTTATTTTTAATAAAAAGCCAATATTAGGTAATGACAGTTTATGTTAAACTGGGTTCTTAATGTAAATCACTAAAATTAATGACCACTTGAGAGTCCTTTGAACACTGATAAATTTTTTAGTTAAATTATTTTAACTATAATCCTTAATTAAGAATAGGTCAATGAGCTTAAAGTCCTAGAGCCAAAAGTAAATAAAATTGAAATTAAGTGAAAAAAACAACAACAAAGGGTTATGAGAATGTAAGAAATGTTCACTTTTGGAACGCATTGCTCTCACTAATATTTTCGCATTTCATATTTATGAAGTCTTAAAAGTATGCGTTATTAGCCCTAGTTTCAGAGGTGTAAATTGTCATTTTAGTCATTTCAAAAGAAAATTAATCTGTCCCAACCTTCACATTTAATGTGTTTGACAGGCAGAACTTTGACCATTAAGTGGGCTTTAGCTATTTACAGTAAGCTTTTAGAATTGAGACTTCTAAATTAAAGTGGGACCATCAAAATGTTCTACCTTTAGTGACTTAATTCTACTGTCTAGAAAACCAGTTTAAAAAATAAAATAACAGAAATCTATCATTCCAGAACCATTTTAAACTGAAAGTTTGCTAAGGGTTTTCAAGGCTAATAAACTAAAATTCTGGTCTCAACTCTCCATGTGAGAGTGGATTTGAGGGTAAGTAGTAGATTCTGGGATATGTTTTTTGTATTCCTTCTCCCAGAGCCAGTGTTGAGAATGGAACCTATTCTCAGGTTATCTGAGATCCAGTTTTATTTGTTTTACTGGTTAATTCACTATGGAGGCTGCTCATCTGGAATCCCTTCCTTCTCCCCAGACTTTATGTGGGGTTTTGTTATCAACTTCTTCATGCCCTAGGTTATCTTTCTCCTTCAAGAATTTAGAAAGTTAAAACCAAATTCAAGGCCGCCGGGGATTGGCAGGTACCTCCAGGGCATTCTTCAAACTCAACTTGTTTTTTTCTGTTAGAATTTCTGTTTTCTTTTTATTTCTAGTCTGTGGAGATTCCCCTTTCTTTCTGCTGTCTCAGCCATGTATTAAAATGTAAACACAAATAAGAAATATAAGGACATTTCCAGACACCTAGACTACTGTGCAAGTGGAAATGTAAGACTACTTGAACTTTAATAAGCAACTATGTCTTACAGTCAGCTTTATGCCTAGAAATTATAGGATTGAGCATCACTAATCTGCAAGCATTATTGTGACACAAATGTAACACTATGATAATAATCTTATTTTGAATAATTATTTTGGTTATGGTGATTAATATCATCTACCTTCATTTATCCAGTAACCTTTAGTAACAATAGTAGAGCAATTTTAAAAAAATAAAATTTATTGGGGTATGATTTACAAATAATAAAGTGTATATTCAGGTGTATTTAGACAAAGCATATGATGTAAGCACTACGACAACCCAAATTAAGGACATTTTCCACACCACACCAAGATGCCAGGAGGCCCAGTTAAATTTGAATTTCAAAAAATAAGCATGTCTTATGCAACTCTTGAGACATGATCTAAAAAACCCATTTTTTTAATGTGACATTCAAATTTAACTAGGAATCTTGTGCAGTTTTTTCCCTTTGTTTTGTCTGTTTGTTTTGCTAAACCTTGCAACACTACTGT
The DNA here is from genome assembly GCF_964212035.1 of Myotis nattereri. NCBI lineage: Eukaryota > Metazoa > Chordata > Mammalia > Chiroptera > Vespertilionidae > Myotis > Myotis nattereri. Next base: position 63,440,581 of record NC_138085.1, read on the forward strand.
GTCCTAATCTATCCCTTTCCACACACCACAAACCCCGGTAAACCCTAACCTGCTCTCTGCCAGTATAAAACTTTTATTACCTTTACTAGGGTAACATTGGTTAATAAAGTGCTATAGGGTCCCAAAAGCACAATTCCACAACACGTCATCTGTGTATTGCATCTGAGTTTGCCACCCGAAGTCCGAGTGACATCCATGGAGTCTCACAGCATCTGTCCATGGTGTTTGGCTTCTTTCTCTCAGCATGTGCTTGGGATTCATCCGTGGTGTTGTATGGATGAGTAGACCATATCTATTCATGGCTAATTATATTTCATTGTATGAATATAGCATAATTGATGTATTCAGCTGTTGATGAATTTTTGGATTGTTTCCAGGTTTTAGCTATAATGAGTAAAGCTGCGATGAATATTCATGTACCAACACTGATTTTACTTTTCTTGAGAGCTTTATGGTAAGCTTATCTTTAAATTTATAAGAAAGTTCCAAATTGTTTTCCAAAGTGGATATTTTATGTTTATGTTACATTCCTACCATCAAGGTATAAGAGGCTCCATCGATCCACATCATTGCCAATAATTGGTATTGCCTATTTCATGTCCATATTAACTATCTTAATAGTTGTATGAACTATATAGTAATCTCATTATGATTTTAATTTGCATTTTTCAGGCAACTAAAATATTTCTGTGAGCTTGTTAATCATTTGTATAACCTATTTGTTGAAGAGTCTGCTTAAGCATATCTCTTACTTATGCCAGGTTGATTGTTTTTATATGGTTTAAGAGCTCTTATTTATTTTATATAAGTTATATTGAAAATAATCAATACATATCAATATATATACCCATATTTCTGCCATGTATTTATACATATATAGATAGATATAGATAGATATGAGAGAGAGTTGGAATAATGGAGATTATATATATTATATTATATATACTTCCAACGTTTCTGTGTTTTCATTTTTCAATGATGTCTTGAAGTGCAAGTCTTTTCCATTTTGAAAATCTTTAATTCATTTGTTTTTAATGGTTTTGCATTTTTGAGTCTTATTAAAGAAATTTTCACTTACCTCTAGTTTGTTAAGATTTTTCTCTTCTTCTGAAAGTCTTATTGTTTTAACTTCACACTTGTATCTATGATTCATTTTAAGTTAGTCATGGTGTGTGCCATAGGGTAAGGATCAACACTCATATTTTTTCTCTCACATGAAAATATCCATTCATTAAAAAAAAAATTTAGTTACCTCAGATAGGATGCAGTTTGTGCCAAAGGTATTAACTAAATTTGTTGAGTTCAGGAGGCAAAAAAAAAAAGGAATGAGCTTATCCTAAGTAATATTAACTGAGTTTTTTTGGCAATAGAAATGCCCAAGCATAAAGCAGGGTAAGGTATTTCCTATTATATTATTTGCAAGTTATATTTAATCATCTTGTTATTAATGTGTAAATTAGAATGATCCTTGAGTTTTATTTTTATTTTATCACTCTCAAAATCCTTAATCCTTAATTTCTACATATCCCTTTCCATATCTCATCACTCTGACCTTTGGTCTGACTGATATTCCAGCCTTTTCCTTTACAATCTGTATTTAATGCAGCAGATAAAATGTATTTTAAAATTATTTTACCCCTTTGCTCAAAGCTTTCTAATGATTCTTCATCTCACTTCTGAGCAAAAGTAAACAAACAACAAAATAGAAAAAAAAAGAAAAACTTACAAAAGCCTACAAATCCTTCCAAGGTCCAAGGTTTGTGTACTTCCATTGCTGTTCTGAAGTCATCTTCTAGTACTCTCTTCCTCACTCACACCCCTTCAATCACTTGGTTCCTTGATATTTTGCCAACATTTCAGGAATTATTTTGCCTCAGAGCCTTTGGAATCAGTCTCCCTTTTCTCTCTGAAGAAACTGGCCTTTCTCCAGATAGTTGAATGTTCCTCTCCCTCCTCAGTTTTTGATCTTTATTCAAATATTTTTCTTTTTAGAGATCTCCCCCGCCCCCAGTCTTCCTATTTAAAATTGCCCCATCTTATCCACCTAGGTCTTCCCTATCACTCTACTTTAGTTTCTTGCATAATATGTCACTGTCTGACATATAATGTGTTTTTAAATTTATGCATGTTTGTCATCCTCTCCATGAGTGTTAAGACTGAATTATCAATCCCTCCTATGGATTCTTATGATACTCTGCAGTATGTCCATAGGTAGAACTTAGAACTTCTTTTTTTTTTTTTAGAACTTAGAACTTCTTAAATTTCTTCCTATTTAATTTTAAGCCCGTTGAGGTAAGGATATATGTCATATTTACCTTTGTACTCTAGAATCAACTCTCAGGAGACATTTATTGAATACCTGGATCTACTGGATCATGGCAAACAAATAGAGAAGAGAGCAGTACCTCCCACATTAATTGGATTCAGGTAACTGGGAACAAGTGTCCCTTAGCTCTCTATGGAAGTGGTAATAGTCACCCATACAGCAGGGCTGCAGTAAGTACTAAATAAGGTGCCACATTTAAAGAACTTAGAATAGGGTCTGGTCCATAGTAAACATTCAATAAATGTTGGGATTATCATCATCATTATTTTTTTTTAAAATATATTTTATTGATTTTTTACAGAGAAGAAGTGAGAGGGATAGAAAGTCAGGAACATCGATGAGAGAGATCGATCAGCTGCCTCCTGCACGCCCCCCAGTGGGGACGTGCCCGCAACCACGGTACATGCCCTTGACCGGAATCGAACCCGGGACCCTTGAGTCCGCAGGCCGAAGCTCTATCCACTGAGCCAAACCGGTTCGGCTATCATCATCATTATTAGTGGACCACGTTTTTTCCCCCCTTTAAGCATTTCCAAACACTTTGTCAAGTTCTATTCATAACCTCCAGCACTACCCTCAATAAAGTCTTCCTACCAAATGTGGTGCAGAGAAAGACATGCAAGTGAATATAAAGAAAAGTCAAGGCAGCGCGATGGCTTTTCGTTGGAAATAAGTCCATATCCTAGAGCGGATGACTTACCCACTGAGCCTGAACCCAGGTGCCTTGGTCTCTCAATAAACAGTTTCTAATTCTAAATCTCTTAGATGCAAGGTTAACATTTTTTTAAATCTCTCTTTAGAGCATAAATTGCTCCATAGAAATGTGTCTCCAGTCAAGTTAATATCTGACTTGTTACATGGGTTAAATTTGATTTGGCATTCTGGGCCTCTCTGTTTTCCAAATTAGATCTTCTCTCTTATTTCAGGCTGCTTAAAAGGTGAAAAATCAAATTAAAACTTGTTTAATTAATTTAGGTTGCTTTAGTCATCATGTGTATATCGAAGTTAAAGGGGCAATCATATTAGTACTATTTATAATTCCAGGCCATTGCATGACAGAATGAAGACAAGAGATAATTTAATCTAGCTCAATTTGAGAAAAGCAAGCTCCAATCTTGGCTTTTGTTCAAACTCCTGAAAACTTGAGACAAAGATCTATCGTTTAAAAGTGAAGCTCTGTATGTAAGAATTTTGAAGATTTTTATTCATTAATTGTACGTTCTTTTGCCCTCCCCTCACCTCGATAATCCTCAGACTAAAATACTATTCTAGAACAATAACCCAAAAAAACAATAGGTTTTGCAGGTTGTCTCAGATGATAACTGTCACAGTGGTTTAAGACAAAAGGTTAAGGGCATGAATCTTCCATGCAGAATAATAAGTGAGTCTGTGTGGTATAACAGAGAATACTGGACTGAGTATAAAACCTGGATCTGCAGACAACCTGTGATGCTTCCAGGAACTTATTTTATCTCTTCAAGTTTTAGTTCCACCTTTTGAATAACAGGACTAAATCATACTTGATTGTTTGGAATAAATTAGGTATCCAGCGAAGGTACCTAGCACAGTGCCTGGTAAGTAATATTAATTCAGTTATTATTCATGTTAAGTAAATGTGAATTTGAAGCTTCTACCTTCATTCTCATACCACCCAAAATATCCTATTATAATGTTGTTCCTAAGAATCAGTGTGAAGCCAGCAAGTAAGGACTGGGCATTGTAGTAAAGGCAAAATAAATGCCCTAGTCTCCTATCTTAAAAATTATCTTTAGCCTCTTAGCAACACATTCCCTTAAATAGTGTAGCATTTAGCCATTCTTCCGGCACAGTTTGAAACAGCAGTGCTGGTTTCATAAAAGAGATAAAACTTAAAACTACTTTAGTCATTGGAGCAATTCCATAACATGATGATGCCTATCATTAAAACATTTTATCAAGTCCTACTCCACTCCCCAAACTACCTCCAATACCATTCAGATCAAATTTACAATCCAGGTGAAAAGTAGCTACTCATGGCTAGTAGTACATCATGGACAATGGAGATAAATTGCAGTACTACAAGTCATAGTAATATCCAAAAGGTCCATATGAAGGTCTACCCGTAGGTGAAGGATGACTGGAAGTGCTGGGGGATCATCTTTAGTGACTAAATAAAGTTTCTTCTCACACAGAGGTTGGGATATAAATAGAACTAGAATAGACTTGTGGGACAAATGGGGCCAGTGATCCAATGCTATACCTAGAGAAATTGAGGGTTTCTCCAGACCTGGGATCTGTCCTATGCCACTTCTATGTTATGATAGAACTTAAAGTAATGCTATTAGATATGCTGTACAGGAAAGATTAAAGGGATAGAAACTGTACTGTTATTTACTTTGTATTTGTCTCAGAAATACTACTTCCAAACCATCAGTTTTCCTGGTCAGAATGTCTCAGGTTCCACAGATTCTTTGCCCTTATACACTTTAAGGTAGCTGCTACCAAATACATTTTTTAAGTTATAGTTGGTGGTAAGGTAATCTATGAGTCAGCAGCATGGGAAGGTTGATGATTGATATACAATTTTAGTGACTTCGTTATTTCTTACCTGGTAAACACAGCCAGCAAGGTATTTTGTCTTCCACTACTCCATTAATTATCAGGTACCATCTGCCCTTTTCATCAGTCAGAATTTCTTTAGGTCTATATATTTTACAATAGCTTCTAACCAATTCATGTGTATAAATATAAATAAAGGAAGGGGCAATGGAACTTTCATGTCCAAACCTGATTTTGAATTTGATTTATCTGTGAAATGCAAAAGTGTTTTTTTTAAAATATTTTATTGATTTTTTTACAGAGAGGAAGGGAGAGGGATAGAGAGTTAGAAACATCGATGAGAGAACATCGATCAGCTGCCTCCGGAACACTCCCTACTGGGGATGTGCCTGCAACCAAGGTACATGCCCTTGACCAGAATCGAACCTGGGACCCCCCCAGTTCTCAGGCCGATGCTCTATCCACTAAGCCAAACCAGTTAGGGCCACGAGTGTTTTTTGTTAACTTTTACTTTAACCTCAAACTTCAGGTATAAAACAGAATGGCCCAATGATCTATTTATCAGGATTATAATCGGACATTCTACAAAAGTATACCTTTGGTTTTGTAATCAAATGCTAATACTCAATTCTTGAGAGTCATAAAATTATGATTTGTCATCAAGTTATACTATTCATATAGTATGAATAGTATGTGATCTGAGTGCTCAAAAAGAAAAGCTTTAAGAGGGTAGGAATGTTTGCTTCTTTGGTGTCCTTTCCCAAGCACAAAGAAGAGTGTCCGGCCTCCGTAAGTACTTACGGAAGGAATGAGGAGTGACTTCCAGAACTGTGATAGAATGGCCTCTAGCACCATGTAGCTAACGTTCAGATGTTGAGTGGGTGAACTGCAAACACATACTACACTACTGGAAATGCACTCTTTTTTTTTTTTTTTTTAAATATATTTTATTGATTTTTTACAGAGAGGAAGGGAGAGGGATAGAGAGTTAGAAACATCGATGGGAGAGAAACATCGATCAGCCGCCTCCTGCACATCTCCCACTGGGGATGTGCCCGCAACCCAGGTACATGCCCTTGACCGGAATCGAACCTGGGACCTTTCAGTCCGCAGGCCGACGCTCTATCCACTGAGCCAAACCGGTTTCGGCTGGAAATGCACTCTTAAAAATATTTTCATAGCTGAAGAAAATATATTCTTCGGTTGCTTTTATTCCCCTCTCATTTCAAATTCTAATCCATTGTGGCTGCTTCTCATATAAATCATTCAAGTTAGTGGTATTTTGAAAATATATTTTTATTGATTTCAAGAGGAAGGGAGAGAGAGAGAGAGAGTAACATCAGTGAAGAGAGAGACTTATTTATTGGCTTCCTCCTGCACATCCCCTACTGGGCATCAGGCCTGCAACCCGGGTATGTGCCCTGACAAGGAATTGAACTGAGCCTGGCTGGGCTCAAAGTTAGTGATATTTATGGTCAATTAATTCATCTTAATATTTTCTGTCTTTGTATGTCATATGGATGAGTATTCAAAGAACATATTATTAAGATTATCTGTACATTTGAATATTCATCAGAATGTGTTTTAAAATCTAAATAGAACCTCAATTCCTTCAAATCCAATAATTCCTTTTTTAGAATATATTCAAAATTCAACAATTTCTTACCAATTCCACTGTTATTAACCAAGTTTAGGACACCATCATCTTGCACTTGGACTATAATGTTTCCTAACTGGCTTCCTGATCTGCCTTTATACCACAACCATTAACTCCACCTCTCTCTCTCTCTCTCTCTCTCTCTCTCTCTCTCTCTCTCTCTCTCTCTCTCTCTCTCTCTCTCTCTCTCTCACACACACACACACACAGTTATAGTCCATATAGCCACCAGGGTGATTCTTTTATAATTAAGTACTAGAGGCCCGGTGCATGAAATTCGTGCACTCAGGTGGTCCCTCAGCCTGCCTGCACCCTCTCGCAGTCCAGGAGCCGTTGGGGGATGTCTGTCTGACAGCTTAGGCCCACTCCTCCCTCTCCCGACTTAGTGCTGCTGTGGAGGCAGGAAAGGCTCTGGCCACCACTGCTGCACTCATCAGCCGTGATCCCAGCTTCTGGCTGAGCACGCTCCCCCTGTGGGAGTGCACTGACCACCAGAGGGCAGCTCCTGTATTAAGCGTCTGCCCCCTGGTGGTCAGTGCACATCATAGCGACCGGTCATTCTGCTGTTCAGTCAATTTGCATATTAGCCTTTTATTATATAGGATTTCCTCCATTATGTTCCAACCTCAATCTGAGAAAAGTCCAAGTCTTTACAGCAGCCTGTACAACCCTAAATGATCTATTTGCTATAGCTCTCTCCTTCTGCTCACACTACTTCCTCGTTCATTTTCCTGCAGCCATACTGACTTTTGTGCTATTTCCTGAACATGCTGAGCACCTACTTCAGTGCATTTGTGCATTCTGCTTTCTCTAACTGAGATGTTCTTCCCCCAGTTAGCTGTGTGGTTCTCTCCCTACCACTTAAATGTTGCCCTGAAAGAAGATCTTAGTCAAAGCCTTAAAGCCACATGGCCTTTAATAAGGCTTCCAGCAAGACTTTGCAGGAAAGTAAGGTAAATTTAGAAACTTGAGGAAAGGGGATCCTTGCTCTGTTGTGGCAGAAAATTGTAGCAACAGTGTTGCCTATAGTAACTGAGTGAAGGAGCTGAGATTTCCAAGCAAAGTGTTAAAAGTGTTCCCTGGTTTCTCTTACTGTTTATAGTGAAATGCAAGAGGACAGAGAAAAACTGACTCCTCCTGCCAACAATCACAAGAATGAGGGTTGAAATACCTTTTCTAACCCCATTCAAGTCTTCAGAGGCAGCTTGACTGCAACCTATGAGAAACCCTGAGTAATGACCCTCACAATCTCCGTTAGATAATGCTTGTTGCATTAAGATGCTAAATTTAAGTAATTTACTCATTACACTGCAATAGATCATTAATACAGTTATCTTGTTAAAAAAAATCTTCTATGAATGTTCTAACATTTGACCAGTTTCTCTATAGAGTTAACCCTGTAGACAGATTAACAACAGGGCAGAGCGGGATTAGGTACTCACTTTCTGGGTGGTGTAGACAAAAATAATAATAATAATAATAATAAAAATCCCTGCTGTCATTTTTTGAGATCACAGAAACTAGTTGTAACCATCCTGTTATTTGAGTTATTGAGATTCTTCTTCTTTTGAATGCTACATTGAGGATTCTCATCAGTTTTTTTGTTTGTTTTATTTTTGGTGCTAAAATTTTTATTATTTTAATTTTTATTTATATTATATAAGATACAGGTATACAATATAGTGACAACATTTATATACCTCACATGTGATCACCACACTAAGTCTAGTAATCATCTGTCACCATGCACACTTATGTTAACACAATATTATTGACTATGTTCCCTTTCACCTCTTCCATTCATCCCATCACCGCCCTTCCCTCTGGCAACCATCAATTAGAGCTATGTTGTTATGGTCTGCTTTTTCCCCCCTCATTCATTTTGTTGTTTTAAATTCCACATATAAGTGAAACCACACAGTATTTGTCTTTCTTTGTCTGACTTATTTCACTTAGTATAATGCCCTCTAGGTCTATCCATATTGTTGCAAATGGCAAGATTTCATTCTTTGTTTATTAGTGAGTAATATTTCTTTGTTTATTAGTGAATAATATATATATATCTCCCATCTTCTTTATTCATCTATTGATTGACACCTGTGTTGCTGCTATGAATGTTCTAACATTTGACCAGTTCTAAAATTTGGCTATTGTAAATAATGCTGCAATGAACATAGGGGTGCATATATCTTTTTACATTATATACCACTTCACCTAGTCAGAATGGCTATGATCGAAAAGTCAACAAATAACATGTGTTGGTGAGGATGTGGAGAAAAGGGAATCCTTGTACACTATTGGTGGGATTTCAAATTGGTGCAACCACTATGGAAAACAGTATGAAGATTCATAAAAACAAACAAACAAACAAACAAAAAAACCCACTAAAAACAGACTCACCATATAACCCAGCAATTTCATTTCTAGATATTTATTCAAAGAAAGCTCATCAGTTTTTTAAATTAAAGAAGGCTTAGACAAGATCAGTAGCAATTGGATTTAAAAGCAGGCAGAATTAGCCTTAACTGGTTTGGCTCAGTGGATAGAGCATAGGCCTGCAGACTGAAGGGTCCTGGATTTGAATCCAGCCAAGGGCACATGCCCAGGTTGTGGGCTTGATACCCAGTAGGGGGCAGGAGGCAGCCAATCAATGATTCTCATCATTGATGTTTCTACCTCTCGCTCCCTCTTCCTTCCTCTCTGAAATAAATAAAAGTATATTTAAAAAATAAAACAAAAAAATAAAAGCAGGCATGCAGAATTATTTACTTTTCTTGCTGAGTGCTCTTCCATGTATTTTCCTTACAAATCTTTGAATTTATTAGGGTTTTCTGGATTCCCAGCTGATTATTCTCTGCTGATTATATTGTTGATGAATTAAATGAAATATTTTCTATTTAAAAGTGAACAAACCAATATTATTAAACATAAAGATGTTACTTTCGCCTGGCTGGTGTGGCTCACTGGTTGAGCGTTGACCTATAAGTCAGGAGGTCACAGTTTGATTCCTGGTCAGGGCACATGCCCAGGTTGTGGGCTTGATCCCCAGTACAGGGTGTGCAGGAGGCAGCCCATCAGTGATTCTGTCTCATCAGCCAGATGTTTCTATCTCTCTCCTTCTCCCTTCCTCTCTGAAATCAATAAAAAATGTATTTAAAAAGCAAAGAAGGTACTTTAAAAGAATATTCTTTCATTGAAAACAATTTTGAACAGCCAATAATTTTTATTCAAAGTCTATACAAATACTTACTTTACACCTTTCTCATTTCTTCTCCACATTTTATTTAATTGTCAATAAAGCCTTCATAATCTGCTTCTCATTGATTCCTCACTGATATAAGGACACTAATTTTTATGACAGATATCAGGTTTCTTTTCAAAATGTGATTCATTTTCAGTCCTGTACCATTTTGTTTAGTCTCATTTTTAGCTCAATATAGTTATTTCTGAACAAACACTGAAAATTAGGACATGTATTTGTGCTATGTAGAAGATACTAAATCAATGTCTTCAAGTTTATACTTAATATAAGATATATACATGTGTATAAGCGTTCTACTATTTACAATAAATGTTGCTAAACATCCTTGAGTCCTAAAAAGGTCTAATAATGGCCATCGTAAAAGTTCAATTCCTGAGATTTTGAATCTTTCTCCTATAATACAGAAATAAGGATCTAATTAAAAATAGCATAGTATAGTTGTGGGTTTGATACATCTTCCTTTGGCTATAGAATAAATAAGTGTTAGAGGAATAAATATGGAAGGAGACCAGTTAAGAGATTTTAGTAATCTTGGCAAGAGATGATGAAAGCCTTAACCAATATTGAAGAAAACAATGGGGAGGGGTAAATAAGAAAAAGTTCAGAAGTTAAACTGGCAAGATTTGTTGCCTAATCCATTAACTACAAAAAGGTGTAATGGGTGTTTGGACAGGATTACCTTAGTAATATCAATATTTTGCATTGTTAGGTGAGAAAAACACCAGAGAAGGTAGACTCAGCTCCTTAGCCTCTGAGAGAATAACTATTAAAATAAATTAAGGAAGCATGTTGCTTAAGATTCATGTAAATGTTAGAAATTTTTTTAAAAAAATATTTAATGTGACTCTTATTCTGAAACTTATGTTTTATTTAAGAGGTTTGGGGACTTTAATAAAGCCTCTTCAGCCCCCAATTTGATGTAACGATGGGATAAGACCCTTTGGATTTGTCAGACTCATCACATTTGTGTCACCTATGTAAATCATATATGAAGCTGTTTTTATAATGAAAACCACACCAAGAACTGGAAGAAACAAAAACAAAAAAGGAGAATCTGAGTAATACCACATCCTAAATTCTCTCAAGTGGCATAAAAGATAATGGAAAAACAGAACAGTGCACAAACAAACTCTTAAAACACCACAACTCTTCATCTGTACCCTAGTGTAAACCTGTCATTTCTTACTTAGAGTAATAAAATAGCCTCAAACTATTTGAAAAACAAGAAAAAATATATAAAATGGAGCTTTCATGTTAAGAGCTAATTTTGTGTCAATGGAACTAAATTAGTAATTGTTAGTCCTAGTCCTATGGACAACTCTTATTATTTTGTATTCCTCAACATGCATGAAGCTGTGACTTATATTTAGAGAAGGAAAAAGGTGGCTATTGTTGATTGTGAATAGAAAGAATGAGAAGTGTAAATAAGATTCATTCATCATCTATCTCCTTGGATTGAGTTTAATATCTACCAGTTAAAATATTTATAGTTAGGGATGATGAAATATTCAAGAGTGACTTTATAAATGAATCCTAAGCACAGAAAGGATTTTCCCCTCATTCCTAATGATAAAGATTATTAAAGTGTGGCACAGAAATGGGAGGGGGCTTTCCAACTTGCTTCTGCCTAGACCCCAGGTTACTCTGGCACCTTGATGATTAGTAACTTTAGAAGCTTTCATGACAGCAAGAGCATAATGGAAGCTGTCATTGACTGCCTTTAATGAACTGGTTTGTAGGCTATGTCCCTTTTGGGGAGACAATCTCTATATATAAGAGCCTAAGCTACCATCCAACTGTTTGACTGTCTGACCAGTAGCTATGACTTGCAATGACCACCAGGGGCAGACTCTCTGACTGGTAGCTATGATGTGCACTGACCACCAGGAGGCAGATGCTCAATACAGGAGCTGCTGAGCTGCGGTGACTTGGCAGCTGCAGTTCTTGGTGATATACCCAGAACCAGAGAGAAGGGAGCCCAATTCTGGGGTGTGTCACCCAAGAACCATTCTCTTGCAATCCAGGACCCCTCAGGGGATGTGGGAGAGCCAGTTTGGGCCCGATCCCTGCAGGCCATGCTGAGGGACCATACTAGTGCACGGATCTGTGCACCGGGCCTCTAGTCAGCAATAACAGTGGATACTTTTAGAAATGCTACATTCCTGTTTGGATAGATTTGGTGAAGTAGGTTCAGAGCCATTATAATTTGAGCTTTCAAAAGTACATGAGTTTATGTTAGATCACATTTGGATTATGGAGAGGATGCAATCATTGTTGAGGCACAAGATACACTGAATTGTGCTTCTTGATGTCCTCTGAGTCCAATCTGTGAGTCAAATAAGGAAGCATTGCTAGCTGAGAAGTACACCTGCCATTTTAAATGTGAACCTACAAAAACAGAATATTATACCTGAGGAGAAAGCTCTTTCTCTAAATCTGTCAAAAATATCTGAAAATTGTCAGTGTCATATTGAGTGTTATTCAATCTGTAGTCCTAACCAATAGCAGCATTACATGAGAATTTGCTATAAATAAAATTCTCAAGCCTCATTCCAGATCTACAGAAGTAGATCATCTCGGGTATGGCCTAGGAGTCTATTTAAACATGTTCTCTAGAAACTGTTTATGCAAGTTGAAGGTTGAGAATTGCCCTAAAGAATAAATGTATCATTCACACTGCTCAGCGTCTCCAGGGTCTCCTTCAGTTGCTCCTCTATATATTATGTCACAGTAGGGAGATAGGGAATATGCAATATGAGCAAGTTTCTCAGAAAGCAGTGAGACAAAGAGCTCTAGATAAACACATTAATGAAGGTCAAACTGGTGGAAAGATACCTGATTTGTGCAAAAATGGAATGCTCTAGTAAAGATATCCATATAATGTTTGCATAAATGTAAAATAATGGGAAAGAAGCAAATGAAGATAGTTAACATAGATAGTTATTATAAGAGGGCATTGGATAGCACTTGAAAACTCTGCTAAGAAAATTCAGGTCAAACTTAATTTTCATATAAAATACAAACTGACCTTTGAGGTGTTTCCGATGACCCTCTGTTCTTTGTCATTCATAGTCAAACTGTTACACATGTTGGCACTGCAACAGAGAAGGCCGAGCTCCAATTCCAGCAGTACTCCTAATGCCTTATTTGCTCATTTTGTCATTTTTTAAATTTATTAGATGGTAAGAAAACAAAGTAGTTGGTGGACCACAAAAATGGGAGACTGACATAATCTCAGAATTCAACTTTATGGGTGCAAAGCTAAAGGGTATTGTTCGCATCTCTTTCTTAAAAATAATCTCTTATTAAAGGTGTAGCAATACATCATCATGGGAATGTAGACAGAACATCCCTCTTTGTAATAGACAAGAAATACTTTAGTCAGTTAGGACATGTTCCCTGGGACCTCAAAAGGCAGAGAGAATTTTCTTCATGCTCTTTTCAATCCTTTTTCTTGTGAAAAGAGGACATGTGTGAATATAAGGAAAGGAAATATATATATTATACTTGCTGAAAAATATCTTTATGACTCTGTTATATGAAAATATTTCTTAAATGAGACATAAAATGTATGAATCATACATTTTACTAATGAGAAATTAAAATTTTTAAATTTTATTCAATAAAAATATGGTAAGAAAGGGAACAAAATATAGAGAATATATTGTACACTCATTGACAACAAAACTCTCGCTTTGTTAATATTTTTAGCCTAAAATTTGATAAGAAAAACTTATATACCAAAATAGGCAAATATATATAAAGCTATTTAACAGAGAAATAAACAAATTCATTTAAAGTCTCAACTTCATTAGTCATCAGGAAAATCCAAATTGAAAATGACAGGTAGATATATATTTCACACCCACCATATTAAATATAAAAGGTTTTACTTCAAAGGTTTTGAGAGTAAATGGGTAATAACACTCCCGTATGATTTTGGTGGGGATGTTTTTAATTGGTAGAATCACTTTGGATATCAATTTAGTGATATACAAATAGCTACTATACAGCAATAAAAATAAATGATGTATAGCAATACACACTAAAATGATGGGTATCAAGTAATTTGCTGAGGAAAAAAAGCAAGTCACTAAACAATATCTCCATTTTACATGAATTTCAAAATAAGCAAAATTAATCAAAATCTATATATTTGAGATAAAACTAAAATGGCAAGCAATAAATTTAGGATAATCTGGCCAGTGTTGCTCAGTGGTTGAGCATTGACCTATGAACCAGGAGGTCAAGGTTGGATTCCTGGTCAGGGCACATGCTGGAGTTGTGGGCTCAGTCTCCAGTGTAGTGCGTGCAGGAGGCAGCCGATCAATTACTCTCTCTCATCATTGATGTTTCTATCCCTCCTTCTTCCTTACTCTCAGGTCAATAAAATTATATTTTAAAAAATAATTTAGGATAGATATATTTAGAAGGGAGATGGAACAATTCTAAGGGACTAAAAGGGGGGTTCAAGCTTTTCAATGCGAGTGTAGTAATTAACATTGTGCAAAGAGAAAATTTTGTACTTGCAAGAGGAAGGCCGATTGCTCATATGTGGATAAATCTTGCCTCCATTACATGCAAATGCTTATGTGATCCCTGTCTTCAATAGGATTTTCCATATTTTATAACTGGCATAATTTCTATTCTTTCATTTTAGTTATTTTTAAAATTATTGGATTAAGTATTGCTATGGCAAATCCTCCTATCTACAAATATCTCTGTCCATCACACTGAACTTGGTGCTCCACTGATTCATTCTTGCATAAGTTCCATTACCAATTTATCTTCTGACTCTAAAAAAAACCCTCCTCAAAAAAAGTCTGCTATCAAATTTTAAAATTTCCTGTCGGTATGCATTTTTCAAAAATGACAATGGTATTCAGTGTAGCATTTTCCTATTAAAAGTACTTGCTCAATTCTTATGTGTCTTCAGACATCATTTAACTCAGATAAACTGTTAAGATTTATTTGGCTATAAATTTTATATTATTTGCCTACTGAAGGATGTTGATTAGGCAATACAGAATGATGACACCAATTCAGAAAAGCAACAGATTTTCTGTAGCAGAAAAAAAAATTACCTAAGTTAGAGTTCATGATAAAAAAAAATAATAAGACATAGATTTAATTTCCTATTTCACAAATCGATATATGTGTGGCACAAAGTAAATTCTCTAGCCTCCCTAAACTCAAGGGAGTTTATGTACTATATTCCCTGGTAGTTGTAGACCTGGTTTGGTATTGGCATTAGAGGTTATGAATCTGTCAGCACAGTCCATAAATGAGAGCAGACAGACAATAAGCCATGCCATTATTATCGTGGGTATTGGTTTGCTCATGCTAGAAACAGTTGGAAATACATATGTAATTGAAAAATATTTGACATTTTCTTCCCAGAGCAGCTTGCATCCTGAAATTGCTTCCATGTGTTAAAAATCAGTTTCAACATTTTAATAATTAAAATAATACTACTTTAAAGGCTGGGTTTTGTAGCTACAAAAACAACAACAAAAAACAAAAAAACAAACAAAAAACTAGCTTTTTGCAAAGTGTGTAATTTAGTAAGAACCATGGCATTTCTTCTTAATGATATTGGAAAAAAATAGCTGTCATCTGCAATCCAACCAAAAAGGTAATTTGCTGATTTGAACCTCTGTGGATAGCTCCTTACAAAGCAGCATATCTTGACATTAAAATAATATTTATTTCCCTATAACTTTCATATTTTGCTTTCTCTCCTACTCATTGATTCTGTTAATTCAATTACTTGTTCATTACTTATTCATTCATTTCTGTAATATCTATTTGGGCAACTAATATGTGCTCACCTTTTGCTAAGGAGTACAATTCTATCTCTTTTTCTCAGAACAATTCTTCAAATACTTTAAGACAGCTATGAAACTCTTTTTTCCTTCCTAAGCATCACAATTCCATTTGCTATTTATCCTTCCATGAAGTTTTCATGTCTTCAATATCCTAATCTCTTTCATTTGAACATTTTATAAACCTCTTACAACTGGGTGAAAGTTTTTGCTTTTTGTTATTTAAATTCTTTCTTGCTTTATACAAGATTATCTTAAAATGTGTTTGATAATTCTATACTTACAAATGTACTGACTGGAGCTACTAGATTATTTTGTAATTAATTTAATTTATTGATTCCCAGTTTCCCTGGAGCTAAGTATCTCTTTGGGAACAATAATTATTCATATATAGATCACTAAACTTCGATGTTGGATGTTTTTATTCAGTAGGTCTAAGTTGAGTCCAGCGATTACATTTCTTTTTTCATTTTGAAATTAGCACTCATGTGGTTCTTTTCTTCAAAGAAATTTGAAAAACCTTAGTATAGTATATTACTATAAATACAATTATATTAATTAAAATCAGTAGTGACAATTATACAAAAATTAAATCCATTCACTGCCTTTGTATGTAAAAATATGGAATTTAAATTGATGCTATACTGAATATTCAGAGTGATCACATCAAACTCAGTGGGAAATGGAGGCAAAGCCCTTGGAGACACTCACAAAAAAATCTAATCTGACTCTCACTGACTGTGTAACCTGGAACCAGCCACTTTTTCTCATGATCTATACCAAAAAAGATAGTAATACTTTTGCATGTATTTCACTGAATCTTGGTAGGATAAAATAAAGAAATATAGTTATAAATGTGTAATGGGATAGATCTTTAATAAAAATTCAAGGTTTTTATCATTATACTAGAGGCCCAGGGCACAAAAATTTGTGCACTCGGGGGCCCCTCAGCCCGGCCTGTGCCCTCTCACAGTCTGGGACACCTCAGGGGGTGTCCACCTGCTGGATTAGGCCTGCTCCCCGGGGGATTGAGCCTAAGCTGGCAGTCAGACATCCCTCTGGTAGCCCGGGAGCCCTCGGGGATGTCCACTTGCCAGCAGGGAGCAGGCCTAAGCTGCAGTTGGACTTCCTTAGCGCTGCTGAGGAGGCAGGAGGGGCTCCCACCACCACCACTATGCTGGAAGCCATCAGCCTGGCTTGTGGCTGAGCAGAGCTCCCCCTGTGGGAGTGCACTGACCACCAGAGGAGAGCTGATGCATTGAACATCTGGCCCCTGGTTGTCAGTGTGTGTCATAGTGACCAGTCATTCCTAGTCGTTCTGCTGTTAGTGTCAATTTGCATATTACCCTTTTATTATATAGGGTAGAGGCCTGGTGCACGGGTGGGAGCTGGCTGGTTTGCCTTGAAGGGTGTCTCGGATCAGGGTGAGGGTCCCCACTGGGGTACCAGGCCAGCCTGGGTGAGGGGCTGATGGCTGTTTGCAGTTTGGTCAAGCCCCCCAGTGGGGACCCTCACCCCATGGGGGTGTGGCCAGCCTGTGTGAGGGGTTGAGGGCCATTTTCAGGCTGGCCACACCTCCCCGGTGACCCAAGCTCCCAGCCTCTCCTTTTTTTCTTTTTTCTTTTTTCTGGGATTTATTTATCTTCTATAATTGAAATTTTGTAGCCTTGAGCAGAGCTGAGGGCTGGTCAGGGCAGGCGGGAAGCTTCCTCCATCACCGGGGGCAACCTAAGGCTCCTGCTGGCTCCAACTCTGTGGCTGCTACCATCTTAGTTGGGTTAATTTGCATAATCGCTCCTGATTGGCTAGTGGGTGTGGCTGGTGGGTGTGGCTTGAGCATATCAGAGGGATGGTTAATTTTCATGTTTCTCTTTTATTATATAGGATACTCTCAATGACATTTTCAGAGATTAGTCAAGGCATAATGAATTGATGAAAATTAAAGTTTTCTCTAATTTTATGCACTTCTTTTCCTTAATCCTTTTCTTTTTTTTCTTTATTGATTAAGGTATTACATATGTGTCCTCATCACCCCATTTCCCCCTTCCCCCCCCGACTCATGCCCACATCCCCCCCCCCCCCCCCCCCCCCGTTGTCTGTGTCCATTGGTTAGGCTTATATGCATGCATACAAGTCCTTTGGTTGATCTCTCCCCTTTCCCCCACCCTCCCCTACCGTCCCTCTGAGGTTTGATGGTCTGATCGATGCTTCTCTGTCTCTGGATCTGTTTTTGTTCATCAGTTTATGTTGTTCAATATATTCCATAAATGAGTGAGATCATGTGATATTTATCTTTCTCTGACTGGCTTATTTCACTTAGCATAATACTCTCCAGTTCCATCCATGCTGTTGCAAATGGTAAAAGTTCCTTCTTTTTTTTAGCGGTGTAGTATTCCATTGTGTAGATGTACCACAGTTTTTTAGTCCACTCATCTACTGATGGGCACTTAGGCTTTTTCCAAATCTTAGCTATGGTAAATTGTGCTGCTATGAACATAGGGGTGCATATATCCTTTCTGATTGGTGTTTCTAGTTTCTTGGGGTATATTCCTAGAAGTGCCCTTAATCCTTTTCTTAAGTAAGGTTGTAGCCCAACTGGTAACAACAATGCTGATATTATTAAACACATTTCCTCCTACGTTTTGAACAGGTTGGAATACAGACAACTATTTATTTGTAAAATTCCTGTCAGTCAAACTCTTTCCTCAGGGTGGAAGGGAAGTGTAATCAAACTTATGTCTTCTGTGTTGATGAAGCCAATCTAAGGATCAAGTGCACTTGATACTGAACAATGCATGGCTGGTCATTACATATTTTGATCAAGTAAACAGGTAAATGTATTCTGTATGCATTAATACATAATCAACTCTGTAATTTTAATTTTATTTCAATATTCTCAGTTGAAAAAAAAATAAGTTCTTTTCTATGACTTGTTTGTTTGAACTTGCAAATTTTCTCTTTGTACGCATCCCATTTCTTTCTTCACTTTTAAGAATTGTAAAATAGAATGTACTTCTTAAATTTAAAAAAAAATTATTTTCGAAAGTATTACATATATATATATATATATATATATATATATATATATATATATATATATATTTTACCAATTGACCCCTTCTAGCCTGTTCCCAGTCCCAGGCCTTTACCACCCTATTGTCTGTGTCCATAGGTTATGCATATATGCATACAAGTTTTTTGGTTGATCACTTCTCACCCACCCAGCCACACCCCTCCTTCCCTCTGAGATCCAACAATCTGTTCCATGATTCTGTGCATCTATTTTTTTCATCAGTTTATTTTGTTCATTAGGTTCCACATGTGAGTGAGATCATGTGATACTTGTCTTTCTCTGACTGGCTTATTTCGCTTTTTAATCAATCATTTTTTTCTTTTCTTAATTTTTCAGAGAAAAGTATGCTCTTGTATTTCTTGCTCATGTTGACAATATTCTGCTTCACCCAGGTTTTTGAGTAGTGATTCATAACAGTAATCAATAGTATAATGTTGACTAGATTCTTCTCACTAATTCCAAAGTAGGAAGGAATGGAATATGCATGTAGACAATCAGCCTATAACCTCACCATCAGCAAAGTTTCTTATGCACTTTGTGTATATAGTTTTTGGCAATTTGTTGCAAATTGCAATACTGTATCTTGATTTTAATTGTATTAAAATGCTAGGGTGGTAATTACCATTAGAAAGGTCAGGCATAGACCATGAATTATTCTAGAGTCTTATAATGTATGAAGTTGGTTCTTGTCTTTGAAGATTTTCAAATATAAAAATAAAACGAAAAAGAAAAATGCTTTTTTTAGTTATCCACTAGACCAGTGATGGCGAACCTATGACACGCGTGTCAGAGGTGACACGTGAACTCATTATTTTGGTTGATTTTTCTTTGTTAAATGGCATTTAAATATATAAAATAAATATCAAAAATATAAGTCTTTGTTTTACTATGGTTGCAAATATCAAAAAATTTCTATATGTGACACGGCACCAGAGTTAAGTTAGGGTTTTGCAAAATGCTGACATGCCGAGCTCAAAAGGTTCGCCATCACTGCACTAGACCTATATTGAGCATCTTCATTCTGAATCCTTCAAATAATGATCACAAAAAAGGTGATAATTACACATATATGAGAGACAAAAAGAAGGGATGGATATACGAGCTAATGTGATGGAGAGGAAAGCAGATGGTCTTTAAAGTCAGAGCAAATTGGATTCACAACAGGAAGCCGCTACCTACCAACTCTGGCTTTTGATTAAATCATTTAAATTATCTGAGTTTCAGTTTCTTCATCCATAGCAACATTGCAAAATATTACATAAGAGAAGCAAAAATTCACATGTAATCTTAAATATGAGATAATATATTCCTGGAAGGAAGTTAGTGCACCTTTTGGAACAGAGGGAGGAAAAGGAACTGTCTTCCTTTTATGATAGACAGGCAAGAGATGAAGAGCAAAGAGTCATTTCAGTAAACCAGAGTTGGGTAGTTTCCAAATACCATTGACATTTGAAAAGATCCACAGGATCTTTTTCTATCAGCAAATCTTGGTAAATTGTCTGTAGAAATGAAAGATGGACTATGACATGGCTCAATTATCTCTCAAGAATACAAATAATTTTCTCCTTACTGTTTGGCTAAGCTTAACTTACTTTTTAAGCAGAAGCAAAATACTCTTTTGTAAATTAGAAGTTTCAAATATAAATACTGGTAAAGGTAATATTGTAGAAATAAATGAAGACCACCTAAATGAGGACAAGCAGAGGCTATTTATTTAGAACTTCAAATAGCAAGGAAACTCAAAGGAAGGTAGGGTAGTGGGAAAGCTTTATAATGAAAAAAGGGGAAGATTTCAAGAATGTTCTGGGCAGAGTTTGCTGGCATGAGGAAGCTGGAGTCAGGCTCAGAGAAGTGAAGTATCCTCTGTGATTGATTGGAGAGTTCATTTGGCTTTCTCTGGTTGACCCTAAGCTGGAAGAGGGAGATGGGGACAAAAATTAGGAAGTTTGCAGCTACTGACCAAGTCCTAACTATTCTGGACTGATCCCTGCAGTGGTTGTGTTTGACTTCCCAGGCTGGTCACTGCATAGTTTGTGGGTCAGAGTTCTGATTTCTTGTATGGACTGGACTTTGTCCACTTGTATATTCAGTCTCTCAATACTCAGAGACTCATTGCCAAAGTAAAATCGGTAATTATTCGGTTAATATAAATTATTGATAGCAGATTCTGGGTCAAACTGATTAACTAACATGATTAACTCAAGTATCAAAGGTAAGAAGAAAGAAAGGGAAAATGAGCAATGAAGGTTGGAGGAGGAGATGCAAGCTCAGAAAATAAAGAAAAATGGCAAGTCAGTGGCGGAAAATATGAATGAACTGTGTATCAATGAACAGTAATAACTCAAGCTTAGTGACCACAGGTAGCACTACTAGAACAATCTGTGAGCACATATTTGTTGATTTCTTATAAGCGAAACTCTGCTTGGTGCAGTGGATAAATTAAAATTGCAATATCATTATTCTTAGCAATTTCCAAGATGTGGATTCAGTCAGAATCCAATACCCTCAATTTCTTTTGGCAGGGATTGCTAAGGATCCCCAGTGTTCACAGCTAACAAAACAGACATTTCTCCCGTCCATGTACTTCCCCTGGCCCATTGATGAGAAAGCCACACTTGGACCTGCTTTCTACTCTCAAGGGGCCTCTGCACCAGTCCTCTGATGTTTAAAACTGTGCCATTATCTTGATATCAATCATCAAAGCCAGGGACATGCTTTCAGGAGTCAGAAATTGGTCCCGGCTTCAGACTCTGCCCATATTTATATATTTCCTCATAGTTATATTAATGGCAATATCACCGTTTTAGTTACTTAAACCTTCAAAGACTAAGGCCTTTCTATACATAAATATTGAATATTTTATTTCCCTATTGACTTTAACCATTGCTGAGAAGGTGATTTATAATGATATTCCTCTGTTAAATTTAAATAATGTATAGGGCAGCCTCAGTGTCATTGGGAAAAGAGGTGTTAAAGATGTAAGAACCTTTAATAGATGAGGGCATACTATACATTTAAACTATATAGATCTATTCTAAATCACAGTCCAACCTGTAATATGACTCAAACACTTGCAGAGAGTTCTCATTCTGACATATTTTCCCCAGCAAAACTCATTTGTACTTTGAAGGGCATTTTTACAGGTAGTCGCAGTGTTCATTCACTTTGCCCTCACTCCTCTTTTTCCTTTTCTCACCACGACCTTTGTCCCTTGTATTGTTTTGATAAACTGGCTTCCCTTTCATTAACACTGCGTGATTTGACTGAGTTTACATTTAGTCAGTGAATCTCCAAACTCATCATGTGAGAGGTTTTTCAGAAGTAATTGGGTATGTAGTCATCACATAGGTGTTGCATTGTGGATAAGTCTGTTATGTCTATTTGAGTGGGGAAGAAAAGAAAGACCCAAAGCTAGTGAAAATCATATCCCTGCCTTTTATATAAGTAATATATTGTCTCCTGTGGTGCCTTTTTTCTTATCCCTGGAGCCCCTGCTTTAACTCACTAAGCCACTTGGTCAATTGCATAGATACATACCAACTGTTTAAAAACAAATAACACTGAAAGCCAAAAGCACTGAAATGAGACTCATTTACTACTCAGATAAAAGAAATTGCTGATTTTTTAAATTTTGATGTTTTGGGTCCTGAATGGATGAATTGGCATTCGTTTGGTTCAGAGAGCATTTTAGAAATCTTTTATAAATGGTGTTTTTTTTAAACCTCTTTAGTATATTTTTACCTTTGTGGCTCATGTGTTTTTTGATCATACAGATAAAACCTATTGTTTCCTTCTGAAAAGGCAAAAGAAACCTAGTTGTTCTCCCTTCAGTTAACAGAAGAACACTCCTGGCTCGCACTGACTGACTGACTCTCCCCAATGCCCATGTTGGTAAGTCATGTGGTGCTATTAAATCATTACAGAATTTCACTCTTGGAAGCACATCTAACCTCAGATATCAGATTTCTGTTGGTCTGTACAAATTGTTAAGACAATTTTTTCATAACTCTAAAGTTTAACTACAATTTCTAATGCATAAACATTACAAGTTTCATAGGAAGTCAGATTAATACAGAAAACCTGCTTCATCTTGTTTGAGTTCCATGATGCCTTAGAAATATTCTGTCCTTCAATAACAACTTGTTTCTATGGGAAAATAGTTGCATTAGGAAAATAATGGGGAAGAGAAATGCAAAGATGGCTTATTCAACTGACCAGATGGAATGAAGCATACAGTGCCCACGAACAGGAAAATAAGCATAGATACCATTGTAATTGGGTAATTATTAATAACAGGAAAAGAGCAAAAGGAAGACTAGATATTATAGGCCCGTTCCCTGTAAAACACTGGGGGAGGGATCCAACAAAGGGAAGATAGACAGATGCCCAGTAATGTTGGGGTGACATAGGGAAGGTACTTGCTTGTCAATCACATCTGGGGACAGAGATGGTTGGCCAGAATGGTCATGGACATTGCAAGCATGGGGAAATTTGGAATATAGAATCTACTAACAAAGAAGCACATGCTCTTATGCTCTTGTGGTTCCTCTTCGCGTGCTTGGCTCATGGCTGATGTTTAGCTTCCTGTCATTCTGCGTGTCCCATGGCCATGGGGACCCATGCACACAGTGAGCTAATAGCCTGCAGCTAGCCTAATGCTTTATGGGAACTGGCTGCAACATGGAACAGAAACTTCAGGCGTACAACATAGTGGTTACAGAATCATATACTTTATGAAGTATCCCTCCCTGATATTTGAGTAGACCTATCTGGCACCAAACACAGTTATTAGAATACTAGAGGCCCAGTGCATGAATTCATGCACCAGTGGGGTCCCTCAGCCTGGCCTGCAGGATCGGATCCCAGATTGTGAGAGGGACCCCACCGGTGAATGATTGGGGCTGGAGAGGGATGCAGGAGGTTGGCCAGCTGGGGAGGGACCTCGGGAGGGCTCTCTAGAATGTGTACAGCCCGTCTTGCTTAGTCCTGATTGGCCAGACCTCAGAAGCAAGCTAACCTGCCAGCAAAGGGTCCGTCCCCTGGTGGTCAGTGGATGTCATAGCGACTGGTCAATTGTCTGCCCCCTGGTGGTCAGTGCACATCATAGCGAGCAGTTGAGTGGCCTTAGTGTATCATTAGCATATTACACTTTGATTGGTTGAACAGATGACCGGACACTTAGCATATTAAGCTTTTATTATATAAGATTATTGACTATATTCCCTACGCTGTACTTTATATCCCCATGACTATTTTGTAACTTTCTATCAATTGCAAATAAGTCATCTATGTGTAAGTGTTAAGGACCTATTGAAAAAAATCAGATGTCATCGCTATACTCCTTTTTTCTTTATTTGTCCAAAAAAAAAAAGGTGAAAATTGTTTTTTGTTTGTTTGCTTGATTATTGCAAACTCTCCTTTCCCACAAGTCTTTTTGAAATTTTGCAATAGCATTGAAGAATACTTACCTCATGGCATATATCTCAATATCTGAGACATGGCATGCATTTTTAAAAATATATATTTATTGATTTCAGAGAGGAAGATAAAGGGAGAGATTGAAATATCAATGATGAGAAAATCATTAATTGACTGCCTCCTGCATGCCCCCTACTGGGGATTCATGTGCCCTGACCGGGAATCGAACAGTGACCTTCTGGATCATAGGTTTATTCTCAACCACTCAGCCACACCAGCTGGGCTGGCATGCATTTTAAAAAAATAAATGCATGTGAGGTCTCATTCAATTTGAAAAAAAAATAGAGAGACATTTATGCCTAATAATTAAAAAAAAAACACAAAATCAATTTTTAATTTGAAGGGTTTTAGAAAAGGAATAAATTATCCACTCTCCTTGAGTTGGAAACTCTAAGCTATTCACTTAAAACTTCTCTCTTCCAAACTATAATAAGCATGAAATTTGAGGTTAAAAGCACACTTACAAAAAGTAGCCATATTGAGCAAACCACTTACAATGGTAGGATCTCCATTCCCTCAGGTGCAATAGGTAATGAATATCTACCCTGATAGTATCAAAATAATTTCATATATAAGAAAAAATGTCAGGAACTATATGAAAATCTTAGTTTTCATTGAATTGACAGGTTGGTTTAGTCATTAATGTTCGTTCTCCAAATCAGTATGCTGACTCCCACCAAATGGTATTTTCTCAGTTAACAGATTTTCATCATTATAAAGAAAACTGCTGAAAAGGCAGGAGTCTTTAAGAATCTAAAACAAAGGAGAAGATAAATCTCCTTCTCTTGCTCTGTCAGGTATTATTCTGGGTCCTGGAGAACCAGACAAAGTATCTTCCTCAAGCTACTTAGGACTGAGTAAGAAACCAGGTATACAAACAAGCAACTAAAATGTGCAATGATAGAGAGAGGAATGCACAAGGTCCAGAGATAATGCAGAGAAGGAAGTAATTAATGCTGCTTGAACATGGAGGCTGAGTTGAAAAGTACATTGCAGCCCTAACCAGTTTGGCTCAGTGGATAGAGTGTTGGCCTGTGGACTGAAAGGTCCCAGGTTCAATTCTGGTCAAGGACATGTACCTTGGTTGCAGGCACATCCCCAGTAAGGGGTGTGCAAGAGGCAGCTGATCAATGTTTCTCTCTCATCAATGTTTCTAACTCTCTATCCCTCTTCCTTCCTCTCTGTAAAAAATCAATAAAATATATTTTTAAAAAAGGAAAGTACATTGCAGAGAAGTTAATATTCAAGTTGACAGATAAAAAAAGTTTTAGGCAGATAAAACAAAATGTACATTTGAATAGGGGAATGGAATTTCAAGTATTGTTGCAATATAAAGTGAACAGAGAAAGTGGTAAGAAACACAGCCAGGGCTAGAATATACTAAAGTATTTGGCCTTTCGGCTGAAAAGGATGGGGGCCAAAGACAGAACCACTTAGTTCCCATGTCTAAAGTCTGTCATATGAGAACATAAGGGAAGATGAAGCTTTCTGATATTGCAAATCTATACAAACTTAAATAAATGACAAGGTTTGTAGGAAGTAGAAATATAAGAATGCTTGACAAATGACTTGATGAAACATATGTACACAGCCCACATGCAATCATATCTCTAGAGATAATGAACAAATTGCCTGCTCCACAATCCTACACAGTCTGAATGTACAATTACATTGTTGCTTAAAGATCACAATGTATAATTCTTCATTACAAAATTAAGAGTAAATCATTGAGAAGGAAACAAATCCCAGTATGCTCGGTGTGCTTTGCATTAAGCTTTACATCTGGTTGTTTTCTGGTAATTTCATTTTAACACAATATACTTTGTGCTTGGACATTGAAAAAGGTCAAAGTATGACATTTTAGATAATTTTATTTACTTCCCACTCTTATCCTGAATGCTGAGTAGATGGCAAATGCTTTGTTATAGTGTGACTTGTGCAATAGGCACTTGAAATTCAGTTTAAGGGGCTCATTTAATTGAGTGGTATTCACCTTTCCTCCAGGAAGAAGATAAGGAGTTATGAGGTGAGACAAAAATGTGGCCTTAGTTGAATCTACAATCTTATCTCATTTTTTTGCCAATAACATACTCATAATCTTAAATCCTCTTCAACTCTCTGAGCAACAGAGATTAAACCAAATATTCCCCATAGACTGCTTAGCACAATGCCTAGCACATAGCAATCACTCAATAGATAACAGCTTCTGCTATCAGTTTCCTCAATCATATATTGTAAAGTTTGGATTGTGCCATATCTAAGGTCCCTTTTGTTCTAATATATGATTTTTATATTAGAAGTGAAATATTTACCAATTTCTTCTTTTTGCTTAGTCTTTGATGGACAGTCTTCTCTTTCAGATGTTAATTACATAGCACTGGTGATGTTGGGTCATCATTACAATCTTTTTCAGGGGGCGGGATTCTATCACTGGTGGTAGAATAATCACTTTGGGAAAATAATGTGTAAATTCAGGTACCTCACTCACAAAAATTTGATTTAGTAGATCTGGGGTTGGGTCCAGATGATTCTCATCATGTGGTCTGAAGGTCACAATTCATGAGACATTGTTTAAAGGACTAATATTGATAATGTAACACTGTGTTGAAGAATAGCAATTTTGGAGCTATGAAAAAGATAGGACTTTGCTGTTATTAAGAAATAAACAACCCATATTACTTTTTCCCTAGCAGATTAAGCTCAAAATTCAAATTCAAACCAGATTTCTTTATAAGACTGTGGCCTTGCAAATAGTTGTACCATTGCTCATCATGGCATAACTAGACTTGCTGAATGCACTGCAGATCATAGTGAAGGACTGCAGATTCCTGCAATTGCAGCGCCTTTCGCCAAGCAACTATCACGGCCCTCTGTTGCATTGTTTATAGAGGCAGGGAAGAGTAGCCAGAGAACCACATTGATTATGTATGTGTGTTGCAGCTTTTCCAGCTGCCAGAAACAAACAAACAAACAAACAAACAAACAAACAGAAAACTCTCCAAGTATTATTTCTGTGCTCTGGCTATGCAAACCGTTATGACGTTTTATGGGGGAAGCACAGTTTCAGGTTTTAATTAGACTGTTCTTGCTTTGATAAAACTGCAGAGGACACAAATGATCAGAAAACAAAGAAAAATGGTGCTTTATATGATGTATTATTTCCTACTAGAATTTGTAACTCATCTCTCAGTTCATGTTTGAGGTTATCATTATATAAACACTCACTATAAAAGTTTCTGGAAACCTTGAATAACAAATAAGAGGAAATCGGAGAAGGTAGACCTAAAATGCAAAGCCAAAGTACCAGACAGGATCAATAGGCGATGCTTACCTGATGTTTTAAAAGCAGCTTAAAAAGAGGTAATAAAAAAAAGTCCTCTAGAAAAGGTTATCTTCTTAAAATATTAAACTACTTCTATCTTGTCATTCAGTGGGGATTTGTGCTGAAGTCTGATATCTATCAATTAGAAATGAAACATGACTATGTGAAATTGTGAAATTTCTAAAGTCACAAAATCAGCAAAGAAAACAAATCCTATTTCTTAAAAACTCCTTGCCCAACAGAACACACAAATTCTAAGCTGTCACAACCTGGTAAGATTTTGAGTGGAAAGATGTTTCTGAGGTAGGCTTAGCTTCAGGAAAGTGATTGCAGCACAGGATGGAACACTCTTACATTGGTTGGGAAACCAGCAATGTAGCTGTTGGGATTGTAGAGCCAGGGCATAAGAAGGACTCTATCGTCAGAAACAGAAAAACGTGTGCAGAGCTGAAAGCAGCATGGGACCCAGAAAGCAATAAATCAAAGAGGAGCATTCATACCATTCGAAAACCCAATGATCTAAAACAGCTATTAAAGCCAGGAGGTTGAGAGCTAGAGTTGTTAACATATGGTAAAGGGACTAATTTAAGTGAGTGATCTTAGATGTTTATACACCATCAGCAACATGAAATCATTGCAGGGTAACAGGCCAGGGAAAGGGAAATTGTCAGGATCGGTCACTAGGGCAGACTGGGATAAGGCCGGGTGGCCTAGTCATCATCTTCCACTAAGCAAATAAACAAGACTGGAGGTCCTTCCCTTAGTTTATAGGCATAATACGCACTTCTCACATATTTAAATTGGTGTCCTGGAATGAGAAAGCATCTAGGTTATATTTCCCAAGACTACCAAACAATGGAAAAGCAGAATTAATTTTTTGATTTTTTTCCCTCACTGTTTTTCAGATTGGATAATTTTCATCTGTTGATGTATTTTCAAGGTCACTGACTCTTGTATCCTGTCATCTCCCTTTGGCTACTATACTCTTCCTGTGAATTTTTGCGGGTTTTATCTTTTAGAGCAGTTTTAGATACACAACAAAATTGAGAGGAAGGTACAGAGATTTCCCACATACCCCCTGCTATCACACATGCACAATCTACCCATTATCAACATCCCCCACCAGAGTGGTACGTTTGTTACAATTGAAAACCTACGATGACACATCTTAATGACCCAGAGTCCATAGTTTACATTATGGTTCACTCAGTGTTGTACATTCTGTGGGTTTGGACAAATGAATAATGACATGTATTCATCATTATAGTAGCTTACAGGGTATTTTGTGGCTGCCATAAAAATCTTCTGTGCTCTGCCTAGTCATCCCTTCCCTCTCCCCAACCCCTGGCAACCACTGATCTTTTCACTACCTTCACACTTTTGTCTTTCCCAGAAAATCATATAGTTGAACTCATACAGTTCGTAGCCTGTTCTGATTGGCTTCTTTCACTTCGTAAAACTCATTTAATTTAATTTTCCCTCATATCTTTGCCTGGCTTGGTAGCTCCTCTTTTTTTTTTTTTCCTGCTAAATAATAGTTTAGTTCATTATCTGGATGTACCACACACAGTTTATTTATTCATTCACCTACTGAAGGACTGTAATTTGATTTTTCATTGTGGTCATTGTGGTTTTTGGTTTTAACATTTTCATTTGGTCCTTCTTTATATCTTCTATTTTTTTAAGGAAAAATTTAAATTCATCCATGGTCTTCAATAGTATTCACAATTGCTTGTTGAAGCATTTTTATAATACTTGCTTTAAAGTATTTGTCGGAAAATTCCAATGCCTATGCCAGCTTGGTGCTAGAGTCTATTGATTGTTTTATCCCACACAAGTTGAGGTTTTTCTAATTTTTTATATGCCAAGTAATTTTGGATTGTACCTGGACTACTTTGAATACCAAGTTATAAGGACTTGAGTCTTGTTTACATTCAATAGCGAATAGCTGGTGGTCTGTTAATTAAGTTCTTAATGCTTCTGATATGTGGAATAGGATCCGATATAATCAGGCTGGGAAACAGAGAGAGAGAGTAAGGCCGTGGGGTTCACCCAGTCCTCTTGGAGTCAGAACTTTGCAGAACAGAGAGGAAGGTTCACTTTCCTGAGTTTAGGCTCCTGCAGAGTTGTGCTTCAGTGTCTCTCATCAATACCATGGGATTTGCGGGGGGGGGGGGGTGCGGGGGGGAGCTGGGGCATGAGAAAAGAAAGAAAAGGGGTGGGGGAGATGTCTGTGTTTCCTCTGAATGTTAAGGTGTTCCCTTTCCTGCTTAGCCAGAACAAAGGGGTTCAACTAGCTTCTCTCTGTGCCTCACTGCCCACTTCCGGTGAGCTGAGCTCAGGCTGGGAGATACTAGGAGAAAAGTTATGGTAAACTTACCGCTTGGAATTTCAAATTTAAGTCTTCTCCAATTTGTCATCTATCTTTTGCTTTTCAGGGTTCATTAGCTGCTCTATGGATGCTGTCCATACTTTGTATTTGTAGTCAGTGAGAAAGATTATGTAGAACCAGAAAACCTTGTGTTGATTTTGAAACAAGTAAATAGAAAGAAAGTTTGAAAAATTAACAGTTTCAGAAATATTAAATGTAATTTCTTTAACACCTGGAAAATAATATTTATACATGGTATGTGGGATGACATGTACATGTTTGTTGTGTGCACAAACATGTTCACAAGCAAATATATGTACATGCAAGTACATAGCTAAGAACTTTGCAGAATGCATTCAACCTTATGAAGTGAAAAGTTCTCTGTCTGAAATGCCCACCTGTAGTTATTTCTTGGCTGAATTATTTGAAAACTGATATCAAATTATGTGTGTTAAATTGGAGGAAAAAACCTAGCCAATAATTAGTTATTTTCACTTTTTCTGAAGTAAGTTCAGCAAAGTAAATAGACATTAATTATAGAATGGGAAAAATTGAGTACATAAAAAAATACAGTCAAAGAAACCTGCAATTATTCATGTGATTTTCTTATAGAAACGCATTCCCCAGTATTGTACATTCACGTTGTCAGCAGGCATCAGTTGAGAGAGGTTCATCATGATTTCATAAGCCACTAATAGAATACTCCCTTTTTCCTTGGGTTACCCGGTTGTATGTGTCAAGTTAATAGGACACATAGGTAATGAAGAAATATTATTTTCTTATAGCTACTTCAAGCTGCACTTCAGATTATTGGAATTTGCTAATGCACCCATGATCTCACTTGAATTATGAGAA
The DNA here is from genome assembly GCF_964212035.1 of Myotis nattereri. Classification (NCBI taxonomy): domain Eukaryota; kingdom Metazoa; phylum Chordata; class Mammalia; order Chiroptera; family Vespertilionidae; genus Myotis; species Myotis nattereri. Next base: position 63,471,288 of record NC_138085.1, read on the forward strand.
TTGCCTGGACATTTTCCCTCTGTTTATAATCAAAATACATTTGCAAGTTTTTAGAAAACCCTTTCTTAGAGCTCACTGGGACAAGGATAGGGAAGTTTTCAGTAGACATTTTGAAGTGAATGGAGTTAAATATAGGGTGTTACATACAGAGTCTACTTCTAGGGGTTTTAAATAAATAACTTTGAATTTTACAAAGATAAAATGAAAAATTCTTCTAGCTCTAATCTATTTATGGCAGGCATGTCACTAGGCGGATGGCCTCAGCGGCATCCTGAGTACATAGGCTGAGCAAACCATAATGTGCTCAGCAGAAAGAGCTAAATATGAGGGTGCTTTTATTCAAGGTGCTTTAATTTGGGGTCAAGGTGTTTTTATTCTGTTTCCTCTCTTGGCCAATATGCTGACCATTTAGCTGGAAAGGTGGGTAGAAGACATGCTGCAAAGGCAGCTGAGTTTTATGGAGCAAGAAAACATATATGCCAGAGACCTTTCAACTTGTCAGAAGAGGCATTGTTAAAGTGTTCCGAAATTAGAGACTAGGAATTAGATCTTTAGTCAAAATAACAGGAAAAAATGTAAAGAGATATGCCATTCTGTGCAAATGAAACAGACTCAGAATATGATTGCAAACTTATGTGTAGCATAATACAACCTTACAGCTGACTGTTAGTGAGCAGCAGTGGGGTAATGTGTACATATAAAAACCTAAGCAACCATTATGACCCAATGACAAGAACGACTGCAATGACCGGAACGACTGGCCAACCAGTTGCTATCTTGTGCACTGACCACCAGGGGGCAGACGCTCAATGCAGGAGCTGCCCCCTGGTGGTCAGTGCCCTCCCATAGCAGGAGAGCAGCTCAGCCAGAAGCCAGACTTACAGCTGGCAAGCACAGCTGTGGCAGTAGGAGCCTCTCCTGTCTCCACAGCTGCAGCAGTGACAGGAGAAGCGGGCCGGGATGAGCGGCAGTGGAGCTGCACCCAGCCCTGGCTGGGGTTCCTCCCCAGCCGCCTGTGCTTCGGCACTGCTACGTCCCATGAGGGGTCCCAGATTGTGAGAGGGCACAGGCCAGGCTGAGGGACCCCACCCTTGCTCGAATCCATGCACCAGGCCTCCAATTCAATTCAGTTTCTCATGCTGGTTCATTTAGTCCATGTAGAAAAGAACAATAATCTAGCCATACGTTTATATAGAGAACTATCAGCTATACATGCAGGTTCAGTTTATGTACTCTGGGGCCACCGTGCCTTTGTTTGATCTGAGCTCCACTAATATTTTGAGTTATAAAAGATTAAGCCAATTATTTAACCCCCTAAGCCTGAACACCCTCATCTGTAAATGGTGACAATCATATGGTTGCCATGAGAATGAAATGAGTTCGTACATGTAAATTTGTATCTTGTAGAACACAAAGTATGTGCTTAATATATATTTTATTATCAGTCAACATGATCACAGCCAGTTGACTTTACAAATCAAAAAATATAATTAAGAGTGGAATATCATAATAAAATAAAAAATATGTGACAAACATAAGTATGTATATATACATAGACTAAAACATACATGTCACAAAGAATATTTTATTTTATGTAAATCACTTGACAATTCAGTTGAAGTCATTTTGCATTGAAGTCTTGTAAAGAGAGTCCCACATCATTTCTTTCATAAACCCATACTTGTCATACATTACCTGTGATTTCTAGTCTTGGTTTCTTTAAAGTGGAGTGAAACTTAAAAGCATTTGTTAAGCAATCTGAGTACAAAATCCTTTCAGATATTTTCACCCCATCCCCACCCCAAGAGGATTGTATTGATAATGCTAGAAGTAACTAGGATACATAGTAGTTTGTTATTTTACTCAGCATGGAAGCACAGACTATAATAAACAGAATAATAGAAAGAGAGACGTGTGTATTCATTAAGGGGGCAGACTTTTCCTCAATTATTAACACAATCAGGAGAGAAACAGAAAATTTGGAAGACTGAGAAATGGTGGGGAAAGTCACTGAACAGAACATCCCTGGACCGCGGGCAACAGTGTGCACTGTCCTGAGCTAAATAAAGAAAATTAACCACATGTATGATTCTTTTCTCCATCTCATCCTGAAGACCCATCCTCTCATTTTAGACCCACCCTTACTGGTTCTTTTCTACACCATTGAGAGTATATTCTACACCACTGACTGTTCTCCTATTCCTAACCCCCAGCTGTATAAAGCAGCTTGTTTTGCCTCTCTCTTCAAACCTCGGGCTGAGAAAATATTTTTATTTTCAATAACTTTTAACTAATATTTAATGGTTCCTCCACTTAAGAATAGAGACACTATACAGTGTTAGCGTTAAGAAGTTCCTGTTCTGAATTTCACTGTGGCACTGTTCCTTTCCTCATTCTGCTCTCTTCTCTTGGCCTGCTCTTTACCACATTAAAAAAAACTAGAACACAATAAAGCTGCCTTTATAGAACACAATAAAGTTCTATAATATCTGTCATTCATCAGAACATAAATTTCATGAGAACAAAAAACAAGCATTGTCCAACTGTCTTGACCAGTACCCAGAAAAATGCCTGACACATAGCAGCTCCTCAAAAATTATTAAACTAGAGGCTCAGTGCACGAATTTGTGCACAGGTGGGGTCCCTCGGCCTGGCCGGCAATTGGGGCTGATCATGGCCAGCCAGCTGGGTGGAGGCACCATGAAAGGTTGGCTGTGGGAGCACACTGACCAGCAGGGGGAAGCTCTTGCATCAAGCATCTTCCCCCTGGTGGTCAGTGTGTGTCATAGTAGCCAGTCATTCGGCCGATCGGTCATAATGGTCACTTAGGCTTTTATATATACATATATATATATATATATATATATATATATATATATGTATATATATATGCCCCAATGAAAGAAATGTAGCCTGTTTACATCAACTGCAATCATTATAATAAAAGGCTAATATGCAAATGGTCATCACACCCTCATGCATAACAACTGACCTGAGGCTCGCATCCCATTTGGCGGGGCTTGACGGGGGACCTGAGGCTGCATACCCGGCCCGGCCCCTGCCCAGCAGGGCTTGACAGAGGTGGGGCCGGCCGGGTCTGGGTCTCGCCCAATGGGGGTGGGGCTGGCTGAGTCTGGGTCTCAGGCAGTTTCAAGAATTGCGGGCATGGGCAGGTACTTGACTCTGGGTCCTGAGGCGTGCCCCAGATTCTGACAGGAGGGAGATTTTCATATACATTTTGCTAATTTTCTTTCATCTCTGACACTTCTATTATAGAGAAAGGGCAAATAGCAATATTAAAACATTACCTCTAATTAATTCCCTTTTAATGTGCACGAATTTCATGCACCGGGCCACTAGTCTCTAATAATAACTCAGAATTCAGGATAAGAGTGGGCAGTAAAAGCCCATTGCTTTAATTAATACTGATGGGCATCTGAATATATTTATCCTGATGCTTAAAGCTAAGTGTGTGCATAAAATGGGTTCTGGCCATTATTATTAGCAACCTTATTTCTGAATTCATGTGCACAGGAGCATTTGTTATATTTTCAAAATCTTAAAAGGCATCCTAACTTGCAGTAGTACTTGTTGTTGAGATTTAAACAGCACAGATGCATTCAATAGCCTGTTAAAGGCATCTCTTCTTCAACTGTACAGATGTGCAAGGAGGCTCTGCTTTTCCATGCTGGTAATTTTCCACAATACAATTGAATATGAGGAGTTTATAATAAAACTTTCCAGTAGCACTGATCGAATGAATCTTATTTAACTTTATGAAATCAAGGGACTATGTTGACAAGTGACCCTAAATAAGGACATATCTTAAAATAAATGCCTTATATGTAAATGCTATTTATAATCTCCCTTTCATTCCAGAGCCAGTTAGCTTTTACTTAACAAGGTGAAAACACACAGACAATGCAAGCTGCAGAATGTATATGGTACAGATACTGCTCAGGAATTCTAGGTAAACTGTATTATTTTGCTTAATGACTCAAAGATATGGACAACTATCCTGAAAAGTTCAAATTCAGGGGCTGGGGGAGGACTAGGGTGAGGTTGGTTCTTACAGAAGGTAAGTTGGCAGTAGGTGGTGCAGGAAGTAGTTGCAGGAACAAACATCATTTCATTAACTATGAGCTGCCTTCAATGAACTGGAGAGAATCATGAAGAACATTTTGTACTCAGCAACATTATAACAGAAGGTAATTCTAGATGCAAGAAAAGGATTCTAGTACAGAATCCATTTTAATAGGAGCTAGAATTGGGGGGCTAACCACAGAACAGCAAGGATAGAGAGGACTTGGTCACATGACCACACATGCTGTTTGGAAAAGGCATTGGGGGGCATACTTCATTTACCCATATGCATTTGCCATTCAGCATAACCCCTCCTAATATCTCAAACGGCATGTGTTCTGACTGAAAGGAATTCTTTTAGGAGAGACCCCACCACCTGTAAAAGTGACAGACAGAGGCTGCCATCAGTACAGCACAGAGACAGCCTCTTAGAAAGAGAGGTATTGGGTGAAGGATTCTTTAATGATAAAAAGAGGCAGGGGAAAATAGTGGTTAAGGGTATTTACTTGTGATTAGCCCAGCATAGTTGCAAATAATGAACATGTCACCCAGGCTATGTGACAGGAAAACGTTTATTTAAATCTCCTACCCTTCAATTTCTTTTGGGCAAATCTGACATAATACCAGCCACTTCATAGTATTGTCAAGAAACTTTCATGATGTACTATTTATAAAATGCTTAATATAGCACTCCATCTACAAAACAAACCACTATACTACAAATCACCTCCTTGAAACTTCAATCTCTCAGTAGTGGATTGAAGACGGACAGCTGACTTGAGAGAAATCAGTTCACAGGGTAGAGTAAACCATTCTTTCTGCTCCACTGTTTTGATTGAAGAGACATCAGCACTGTTGTCCGTCTGTGTTGGGGGTGCAATTGAAATGCTGTGATTTTAATGGAGCAGCAAGTGTGGTCATGGAGCGGCCATAACAGCCATGCAAGAAAAGGAAAATAATCTAGAAAGGGAAATGGGAAGACAAATGCAGCAAAAGTATAAAGAAAAGTGGAGGTGAGAGAGATGTCATAATACCTGCGATACTGATAAATTACCCCATTTTCTTAGTTTCTCATTCCAGCCTGGTAGAAGGCTTGGCTATATTATACCTCATGCCCTGGGATAACCGTAAAAGACTTTCTGTTTATGAGTGTGAACTATATGTGAACTCTAGCCTTTTCTGTAATGTGAGGTCAACTTGAAATTGCAATAGTATCCATCACTTTTCGGAGAGGGAGGCGTAATAATTATTCCTTTTGGCTTAAACTGGTTTAGGTGGGTCTCTCTTCCTCGCCATCTGAATTTCTTAACTAGAAGAGAAGTAAAGACCAGGAGTGAAAAAGTTCACAATATCGGGAAAAAATGTAGTATCAGAGCTGGTCAGTGAGAAAGATAGGCGTTCTCTGGCTCCCAGTGCAGTGTTCTTTGCACCCCAACATCCTGTTTCCTTACCTTTTTTGAATCCACTATTTGCTGAGCCCCTTCTACATGTCCCTTTCCTTACATCGTCTCATGATGCTCCAACAGCAATTGCATATTAATTGATATCTCAATTTTGTAACTGGTTAAACAAGTTCAATGAAGGGTGTGTGTCTGTGTTTGTGTGTGCACATCCACCAAAATTCGACAATAGGGACCTTTGGAGAAGAAAGTGGAACGATTTGGAACAAAACTTGATATTTTACTCCTTTTTGTTTGAACTGTTATAAAAGGCTGAATTGGTTGTGTTGGTTTTGTTTGTAATTTAAACATCTAACACACACTCAAATGTAAATATACACACTATTTTCTCTCTCTCTCCATTGCACACATACGATCCACACGTGGACACACAAAATATACAATCTTAGACCTAATGATTGAGTTTGAAGGTACTAAAGTGATTGGTTTGGAGTCAAAGTAAAAACTTAATTAATAATATTCATAATTGTCATGTGGAAGAAAGGTCTTTGGGACTTTCCTTTTCTTGGCAAAATCTTCCTTGATCCATCAATTCTTCACCAGTCACATAAACACGTGGGAGTCAGGAATGAAATAAAATGAATACTTATTATGCAGCAAACAATATGTCAAACGTTTTACCTACATAATCTCATTTAATTTTCATTCCATCATAGTGAAGAAAGGTTTACTATTTTCATTCTAGATGAGGTATTTGAGACTTGAAGAAGCTAACTAACTTGCTAAAAGTTACCAGCAGCTAGTAAGTCCTGAAGCCAGAATTCTAGGTGAGTCTTCTTCCAAATCCAGACTTATTAGTCAAGGTCTCAGCAGGAATAGCATTCTCAAATTGCAAAATTCCAGGAAAAGTTGAGAGAAGGACCTATTCGTGAAAATTTGGGCATAATAGAGGAAATTAGGAGGGGCAGTGCCTTTCCCAGGACTGGTAACCTCCAAACCTGAGAGGGAGAGGGTGAGCACGGTTGTGGGAATCTGGAAGACAGAGTGTCTCTTCAGAGAGGCCATCTGTGGGAGCTGTGACCTTCCCGTTAAGATATTACCTCTCTCAGGAAACTCTAATCACCTAGAGAAATACACTGTCAATGTGATACAGGATTCCTCTTGCAATTAAGTCTAAATTGCCCGAGGCTTATTTTAGCACATCCAATGAGGGAGGCATGAAAGGTCTCGAGTCACTGTTTCAGGCTCCTTTGCTAATTTACAAGAATCACTCTGTGAAGGTTTTATTCGCGTACACAAGATATTGTGATGTTTCTTTAGAAGCATTTTCCTTTATGAATCTCCATAGTGATATTGTGAGTGCATTGGTGTGTCCTGGTCCCCAGAATCATCCGGTAATTGAATATGCCAAGAAATGTGTTCTGTCTCTTGCTTGTTTCTGCTGCCTGATTAAGAACAGTTCACTGTTCATTAGGATCTCTCCAGGAGAAACCCAGAAGAGAAATAATTAGAAACTCCCCCACTGCTTTGACTCCTGTTATGAACAGATACAGAGGAACTTAAGAAGGGGACCTAAAGTAGTAGAAATTGGGATACATAGGAGCCATTTATGGGGGAAAGAATACTACACTAGCACAGAATTTATGAGTGAAGACAATGCTTTATTGAATAAGAGATTATGTGGTTGAAGCAAGGATGATTTATATTTTAAAAATTGCATACATAATAGGAAAATGAAAGGAATGAATTTCAGGTTCTATTTTAGGGAAACAGGAAAAGAGAAAAGCACAAACAGCTAATCTGTGCAAAAAAAGATAAGACAAAAAAGGCTTTACAATATCAACTATTAAGCCACGTGTGATTAGAAAGAGGAACTTTGCATTAGTTTCTATGTCAAAGTATTCCAAAAGGGATCATAACAATATATTGAAAGGTCAGTGGGATTTTGTAAGCATAGAATTATCAAAACACAGGTGAGCTATCTTAAAAACTGTTAAGAAAATGTTCTCTACTTTGAATTCTAAAACTATACCTGAATTGGTTAACTTTCAAAATGGTTTTCAACTTCACATAAATATCGTATTGAATACTCTCCACAATAGCTTATATGTTTCATAGTAAATGTATCTGCAATCTAATATACTTTTCTATACCCTGAGTATTGTTCTCTCTATAGACTTGTTTTGCTCTGCATGAGTGGCAAAGTAAGCAATCTTATCCTTTCTTTGAGGAGGGGCAAGCAGACATTTAACATGAGTCTGGTCATCAGAATTTGCTATAATGTGAATAGATGAAAGGTAGCAAGTGCAATATTGTGATGACCTTGTTCATGGCATCCCCATCCCCAAAGGCAGATAATAGAGCTCTATGCTTATGTTGGACTAGAATCTTCCATTATTAGGTGTGTAACTGTGAAGAGATTGCTTAAGCTCTTTCATTCTAGTTTTCACATCTTTAAAAATTGGAATAATAGCACTTCCAAAGGCTGCTGAATGTGGTTGCATAGGCTGAGATTTTCTTTGTGAATCACTTTTAAAGACACAAGAAGTATATTTTATTATATTATAAAATTCTGTGTTCTGTATCTTAAAAAAGGTTTACAAGCTGAGGCCTTCCCAGATTCTCCAAATTTGAATACAGATCATTAGAACTATTTCCAAAAAACAGAACACCATTAAGGAATAATCTGTTACAGGCACTGGAGAAACTTCCATGAGGAATTTAATAAGATTGTGTTTGCAATGGAAATGTTTTTTCCTTGTGTAAAACCTGTCAAGATAAATAATGTAAAGGGGCAATCCTTATTTGCTATTCTTGCTTAAAATTAAGTTATATTCTTTTATGTTTCTACTTATTCAAATATTTTATCATTATTAAATGCATTCAAATTATTTTCTCTTTTCAAAACACATATATTTGAAATGAGCATTGATATTTCCCCTTATTGATAGCTTCAATATCATGGGACATCATTAATACTACACTGTAGCCAGCATAATCCTAAGTCATATTTTGGAGTTTTACTGATACTATAGAAGGAATTATTCTGCCTTCACAGCCTTGTCAATTCTACATATCTTTAAAATATCTGCTCTATGTCATAACTAAGGCCTGGTGCATGAAATTTGTGCACAGGGGAGGCGGATGTTCCTCAGCTTGGCCTGTGCCCTCTCATAATCCAGGACCCCTCGGGTAGGGTCCCCAGGCCTGGCCAGTGATCATGGCCTACAGGGGCTTTCCTTCCCCTGGCTGCCGGCAGCTTGCTCGCCCCTGCCATTGCCAATGTTTGCCATCTGTACAACACTGCCCCCCTCTGCCCCCTACAGGTCGCCTCCCTCTCTGGGCGATAGGCGTCGGGTGTGATCACTTGGCTGGCCTGGGCCTCCCTCTGCCTCTGTGGGGCGATTGCTGGCCAGCCCCACACACCCACCACAGTGTCGCTGGCTGGTGGCCTGCGCCTTCTTCTGTGGGGTGACCATGGGGTTATGGCGGGGGCCCCCGACCAATCGCATCGCATCCGCCTTGGCTGGCCTGGTGCCAGTACGTGTCATAGCATGGTCATCCAGAAGGTCATCTGGCTGGTTCTGCCTTTTGGTCATTTGGTTGATTTGCATATTATGCTTTTATTATTATAGACATTGTCTCTGACCATTTTGCCACATGGTTTCTATCCTGAGCACATAGAAATCATGTCCTTAATCATCTAGAATAGTGCCTATTTCAGTCTTTTTAATAAAAATCAGCCAAATATATGACATGTGATTAACATTTTCCTTTTTTTCCCTTTTTATTGATTTATTTTTTTAGAGAAAGAGGAAGTGAGTGGGAAAGAGAGAGCAAAACATCAATAGGCTGCCTCCTGCACAACCCCTACCAGGGCACAAACCCACAACCTGGGCATTTGCCCTGACCAGGAATCAAACTGGCAACTTTTTGTTACATGAGATGATGCCCAATCAACTGAGCCACTCTAGCCAAGCGTCTGCATTTCAAGGGCTTATTAAATAAAGAAAGACTACCAAATTGTACAGCACAGATAGATAAGACTTTCATCACAATAAGAAGTTCTACTGTATCATTGGTCTAGTTTTTACAGGGCTGCACCTTGAAATGTTAGAATAAATTAGATTTTTGGTTTTAGTATAAGTTATGCTTTTGGGTTATACCTAAATTTAATTAATATAAAAGTGGAATATGAAAGATGTAGTTCTTTGGTGGGAATCAACAGTATAGCTACTCTGAATTGGAGTGTTTAAAGTGTCAGAAAGCATTATGTCAATTTAGCTAGTTTAATCTAACACTACTAAAATATAAGCAATGTAAATTTAGAGTACTTTTTTTTTTTAAATATATTTTTATTAATTTTTTACAGAGAGGAAGGGAGAGAGATAGAGAGTCAGAAACATCGATGAGAGAGAAACATCGATCAGCTGCCTCCTGCACATCTCCCACTGGGGATGTGCCCGCAACCAAGGTACATGCCCTTGACCGGAATCGAACCTGGGACCTTTCAGTCCGCAGGCCGACGCTCTATCCACTGAGCCAAACCGGTTTCGGCTAGAGTACTTTTAAAAGCTATTCTGGAGGGAATCTAGAGGACTTTAAGAAGTCAATCCGATATGGTAAGAATATATCTGTAGCTCACCCATCTCTTACTCATTCCTTAAAAATAATATTGCAGTTAATATAAAATATAATCAGAGCTCAACCTAGTACAAGCATCAATGTTTCATAATAGATTATAATAATACACATACATTTTCCTAGATTTCATGCTATCCATTTCTGAATAAAAATTTCCTTTAGTGGTTTAATGGGTATCATATAAGTAGAGTTTGAAAGAAAAACATTTTATATTTATCAAAATATTCTACAAGCTAAAGGATCATCCTCTATTGCACCTCTCAGTCTTGTTTTTCATACTTGAGATATAGGGAGTCCTTTTCTTCTTCAGGTGATCCATTTAGTTGTTGAGCACTATAACTTGTTTATTTGTCTAATTCTAAAGTGGAAAAAGGCAGGACAGTCCTCCCTCCAAAGTCTATAATTCTCCAGAAGAAAAGCTTATGTTGTCCCTGATAAAACATTTCAAGTGGTGTTTTTCAATCTCCCATATTCATTCAGGTTTTATGCCATTGATGCTTTTTCTTACACTGAATTGGAATACCAATTCTATCCATTGATCCATTCTCTAAGTCTCTAAGGATACACAGCAGAAGTTTTATTATCTCTCTTCCACTTGACAGCACTTCAATTACTTTATGATAACTATTGTGCCCAATGACTCCAAGCTTCTATTTTTCCAAGGCTAAAATATCCTCAGGTTCCTTGAGCATTTCTTCCTGCCCAAGCCTTCTTGCTGTTTGAGGAGTCTTCTTTCAGTAGAGCTTGGGGCTCATGTCTTCACCTCAATGAATTGCCAAGGATGTAAGGCCAATCCTGAGTTATCCACTACCCCAGACTTCATGAAGCTGTAGGAAGCAAAATGAATAACTTCAGTCTCTTTGATGCCAATCAAGACATATCAGGGAAGCCATCAATATTGGTCAGGTCATTGGCGAACCTCTGTTTTCTGCCTATAGACATGTTGCTAAATGCTATAGTTACTCTCGTGAGGTTTTAATGTTGCTAAATGCTATAGTTACTCCCATTTATGAGTGAGGCAACTGACAAAGTAATAAGACAAAAAAGAAATGCATTTGTATGAAATTATAACCATGGGTGTCATCATAAGAATGGAGAAAGGGGCAAAGGCACTGAAAGCAGTAATGTAAACAGGGGAAAAAAAGACAAACTCTACTGGCTGGATTGTATCACACAGGAGCAAGAAACATACCATCAAGGAAAAGATTGGTAGATGGGACTTCAATAGCATAAAGAATATCACTAAAAGAAAAAATTTCACAGGGAAATATAAAGGAAAAGCCACAATTTGGATAAAATTATTTTTAACCAGGGAAACTAGGACTTAACAGCCAGTAAATATATATAGCTTATATAACTCAGTAAGAATAATTTAAAACAACAAATATGAAAAAAACAAGCAAAGGTTTTGAATTCATGAGGAGGAAATTCATATGGCCAAGAAAAGATACTAAACTTCATTTGGAAAAATTACCATAAAATGTAATTACTTAAAATGATATCTATAAGATTTACAACAAATATATTCATATAAGTGAGTAAACAGTAACTCTCATTAATTGCTGATATGAATTTAAATGAATGCGCCAACTTTGAGAGCAATTTCACAATATCAAGGCTGTTTGAAGAAGTGAAAATTGTAAACAATCTAAACATGTATTGACAATGAGGGAGAATATATATTTGATGTAATTACACAGCTGTATATGCTACAGTATTTCAAATACATGGACTAAGTTTACTAGGTGTACCGGTTAATAATGGCAGATTTTGTAATCAAAGAAAACACGATAAATTCAAGAGAAATATCAAAAGTATTTTATTTAAAGTAATGTCCATCCTTAGCTATACATTTCCCCCATCTTTCAGGTAATTTGTGGATACCGTCCCAGTAGAACTTTTCTTGTTTTGAGGCAAACCATTCAGAGACCCAATTTTCCACTTCTTCGTACATTTTGAAGTGCTGCTCAGAAAGTGCGTGTGCCATCGATCGGAACAAATGGTAATCTGAAGGAGCAAGGTCTGGTGAATACCAGCGGATGGGTTAATACTTCCCAGGCAAGATCTTTTAACGTGTCTTTAACTCGTTTGAAGTGTGTGATGGTACGTTATCATGAAGCAAAATTACTTTGCCGTGTCTTCTGGAGCACTCTGGTCGTTTCATGATCAAAGCGTGGTTCAAATTGATTATTTGTTGTCGGTAGCGAACAGGATTAACGGTCTCACCTGGTTTTAGAAGCTCATAATACACCACACCTGCTGATCCCACCAAACATACAGCATTGTTTTCTTTCCGAAGTGATTTGGCCTTGCAAATCGATGTTTATGGTTGACCTGACTCAACCTATGATTTTGTGCATTTGGGATTCTCTAAATAAGTCCACTTTTAATTGCCAGTCACAATTCGATGCAAAAAAGACTTTCTTTCCTGCCATTGACATCTTCAGCAAATTTGACATATGAAGTTTTGAAGCTTATTGTCAATACAACAAAATAACATACATATCAAATCACATATATATATCAACATATGTGTAACTCCATCTATTGAAAAAAATCTGCATTATTAACTGGTACACCTAGTACTTGTGTCAATGTCACTAAATCTGAAAATTAATGTTGAATAAAATATGTATTTAAATCTTAAAATGCACATGTAACTGGGAGAAAACTAGTACATCATCAGGAAGAGGATACATATCAATATCCAGATGGGATTATTTTAGGAGAGAAGCAAGTGATTCATGTCAGAAGAGCTCTTTTCAAAGAGTTATTCATATGTATCTGAATTTATTTCTTGTCTTTAAAAATAAACCTGAAGAAAATGCTATAAATTGATAAAACTTATTTTGGCTGGGTGATAATTTCTATAATTGGTTTGTTTAAAATTTGTATAATTTTTAATCAATTATTATACTAGAGGCCTGGTGCACAAAAATTTGTGCACTCAGGGGGTCCCTCAGCCCTGCCTGTGACCTCTCGCAGTCTGGGACCCCTCGGGGGATGTCTACCTGCTGGCTTAGGCCCACTCCCCGGGGGGTTGGGCCTAAGCTGGCAATCAGACATCACTCTGGCAGCCCAGCAGCCTTCGGGGGATGTCCACTTGCCAGCGGGGAGCAGGCCTAGGCTACAGTTGGACAACCTTAGCACTGCTGAGGAGGTCGGAGAGGCTCCCGCCAACACCACTGTGCTGGCAGCCATCAGCCTGGCTTGTGGCTAAGCCGTGCTCCCCCGTGGGAGTGCACTGACCACCAGGGGGCAGCTCCTGCATTGAGCATCTGCCCCCTGGTGGTCAGTGTGTGTCATAGTGACCAGTCATTCCCAGTTGTTCTGCAGTTAGGGTAAATTTGCATATTACCCTTTTATTATATAGGATAGAGGCTTGGTGCATGGGTGGGGGCCGGCTGGTTTGCCCTGAAGGGTATCTCGGATCAGGGTGGGGGTCCTGCTGGGGTGCCTGGCCAGCCTGGGTGAGGGGCTAATGGCTGATTGCAGGCTGGCCAAGCCCCCCAGCGGAGACCCTCACCCCTTGGAGGTGTGGTCAGCCTGGGTGAGGAGCTGAGGGCTGTTTTTAGTCTGGCTGTGGCCGTGGGCTGGAAGCAGGTATCTGGGGTTTATTTATATTCTATAATTGAAATTTTGTAGCCTTGAGCAGAGCTCAAGCCCAGCAGGGCAGGCAGAAAGCTTGGCTTCCTCCATTGCTGGGGGCAACCCAAGCCTCCTGCTCGCTCCAGTTCCATGTCCACCATCTAGTTGGGTTAATTTGCATAATCACTCCTGATTGGCTGGTGGGCCTGGCTGGTGGGTGTGGCTTATAAGTGTAGCAGAGGTATGGTCAATTTGCATGGTTTCTTTTATTAGATTAGATTTCCCATATGTTTGAATATTTTATAATATAAAATAGTACAAAATAAAATAATCACCATAATAAGTATATCAATTAAACCTCTAAGGACAATAATTATGTTGGGAAGATAAAAGAAGGCTTTGCTCATTTCATATAGTTTAATATTATTAAAATTTCTATAGTGAGTTTTTATACATTTGGTTTCATGAGTGAAAAATTAAAATAAACCACACAAATGTAAAATAAAATTATATCAATATAAAATAAAGTTGTTTTATACATTTGACATATTTGTTTGCCTAAAGCCCACACTCAAAAACATAGAAGCTGGATAGCCATGAATAATGTGAATTAGATCCATGCCATTCCAGGGAGGCTGAAGAGAAGGAATATGTGGTCTTAGCTAAGCTGCAGCCATTTTGTTAACACATTGCGGACCAGGAGTTTCATTGCTCGCTTTACCGATGGCCAGATAAGTTTCTATTGAACAAGTACAAGAAACGTTTTACATAAATGTTAAAGGCATGCTTTAACATTAAATACCCATTGCATTTTGAAGTTATTTATTACATGTTCTTATAAGCTAATATCTCTTTAAAATATGATACTTTGTAAAACACTGTGTAACATGCAGTGAGAATTCTCATGATCCGTAATGTTAACCTGTAGAAGACAGAGGAGTGTAGAGAATTAGACAATCAACAAAAAATAGAGCTCAGAACTGTGATTAAATTAGTACCTAGACACATGTGCTTTTAAGTTAATGAAAAAATTCATTTCTGTCATTATTTTAAAGAGCAGAGTTGAGGCCTCTTTTAATTAGAAATGAAAATGTTCTAGGTAATAACAGAATTTGATTCAAGAAAAAGGAGTATAAATGTAGCAGGCCCAAAATATGGAATGGGTAGCAAATTAGGAGGAAACAGTAGAGTGAGCATACTGTGTTTAAAACTGACAATCTTTGCTATTAGTTAATTCTCTTTTCTCAAACAATGGTTTATTATTCCTTGATTAGCAGATCATATTCTACAAGGCTATCACATTAAGATATTTGGCAGGAAATTTGCAATATGCTAGATTGGGTTGGCTACTCATAGCCTTAATGAAGTGCTGCTAGAATAAATGTTTGCATTAAAGCTGACCATTCTGAGAGCAGAGAGGGAAGAAAACCTTGCTTTCCTGGGGAAAAAAGGCCTTTCTGAAAATAATCTGTGATTCAAATGGACTGAGATGGGAACCTGATCATGTGTAAATAGCCAGGGTTTAAAAAGCCAGATCTCTGTCCTAACTGCTCGTACCAGCAGAGACAAGGAGGATTCAGACACAGCAGATTCAAGATCATGGCCAATGCATAGCCAGCTACATTCCAAAGCACCTTAGTCAAGCTTTCTCTACATTAAAAAGGTGACTTGACTCATTAATGAGACTTGGCTGGGTTCAACCTAGAGCAGCGGTTCTCAACCTGTGGGTCGCGACCCCTTTGGCGGTCGAACGACCCTTTCACAGGGGTCGCCTAAGACCATCCTGCATATCAGATATTTACATGACGATTCATAACAGTAGCAACATTACAGTTATGAAGTAGCAACGAAAATAATGTTATGGTTGGGTCACAACATGAGGAACTGTATTTAAAGGGCCAAAAGGTTGAGAACCACTGACCTAGAGCAAAATGTAGATGATTCTTGCCTCACCACCTGGCCCATTTTGCATCGTCCAATGTAGTGCCCATCAGAGGGGACCTAGGAACCAGCAGTGTAACTACACCAAGGCTGACTGTCAGCAGACAAAAAAATCTAATGCTGTGTCCTAGGCTCAAGGGCATGATACAAGGCCTCTGGCTTTGGTGATAATGTAGGAGAGCAAACTGACCAGAGGCCTACACGTCTTTAAAGGACTTGTCTGTCCTAAGGAGCCCCACCCTGACTGATCACCCCTTGTGACTGCTCTAATCGGAGGGCCACATTAGTTTCTTAACTCATAGCAACAGGAAATGTGCTATAAACGCAGCTAACACTGGGGCTTTCCCTGAGTTCCTGGGTAACCAAGGCCCTCTTCTCAATTTCGACTAAAAGATAAAGCTTGTCTGGGTCATTTTGAATCTTTATTCTGTGACAGATGTTACAACCTTCCCTTCTTGTGACACTCTCCCGGGAACTTGTTTCTGAAAAGTTAGTACATTTTCATTACATGATTACTATGAAGTGGCAAATGGATTAGCAGCTCACATAACTCATGGTAGGCTGACCTTTTATTCAGTGATTTGTTCTGGGAAATACTGTCTGAAGGATAATGTATATTCAACTCAAAACACCAAAAACTGAGGCAAATCATTCACTAGATTATTAGATTAAAGATATAGATATCTCTCTATATAAAAAGCCTGTGGTCATGATGCCCTTACGCCATAACAACTGATCACAAGGAGTCTGCGTGTGCTGCAGGCGCACATGGGTGGGTGGGGGCTTGACGTTGCATCCCTGCAGGTCCCGCTGGGTCTGGGTCTTGCATGATTTTGAGGTGTGCGCAGATGGGCAGGGCTGTGTGCGCAGCTAGGCACATGCAGGTGGGTGGGGCTGTGTGCACGGCGAGATGCGCACAGGTGAGCACAGACTTGACTCTGGGTCTCGCAGTGCCAGTGGGACTTGACGCAGTGTCCCCAGGGGCACCGGCACAGACTCTGACAGGAGGGAGGAGGGAGCCAGATACCTGCAATATTAAAATATTTACTCTAATTAATTCCCTGTTAATGTGCACAAATTTTGTGCACCAGGTCACTAGTAGAATATAATGCAATAGCATTTATTCTAATTTTGGGGGGAGGGAGCTCATGTCTGTTCACAGATCTTTAGGGTAGGCAGCTCTGAGTAAGCCAGGATATAGCTGATATCTCTGTCCTGTTTTTATTTTGTTGTTGTTTGTTTTTGTCTTCTACAAGTCACATCTTTTGAATTCTTCATCTTTTATTACTCATGATTTGTGAGAATTTGTGTAGGTAGAGCATTTTACAAGTATAAAATGCTACATAAGATATATTATTGTTGGAGATAAGCAAAAAGAGAACTTGGATTTCTTCCAAAATGTTCTAATGATCTTATAGAACAGAACCATTAATTAAACAAAGCATGTTTTATTTAGTAATTAAAACATGGCTCTGGAGAATCCTATACTACATCTAGAACAATATAGTAAAGTGACACTATCTAATTAAAGTCACACATTACCTTTGACTCGAAACTTGTGAATATCAATATAAATTACATTGTAGCACATTGTAACAAAGCATTAGGTTGAATACATTATTTAAGAGAAATACAAAATCATGATAGGTCCATTGGCAGCAGTAAAAGAAATTATTCTGATTTATCTTTGTCTTCAGTGAAACAATAAAAAAATAAACTCCATTTATTTATTCTTATTAAAACTCACTTCAGAGATAAATTGATACAAGAAAGCATTTGCTTTTTAAAAAGCATAGTAGTCATATCCTATGCCTAATTTTCTAAGCAGCTCGACGGGCAGAGCCACAGGTCTCTGGACTCCAAGGTGACAATTGTTTTGCTTTGACTGCTCTCAAGGTGTTCATGGATTATAACACACACAGACACATACACACAAACGTACACACACTGTTTTGAGAGAGATTTTGCCACCGATGAGAAGCAGCCAGTTGCCTTATGGAAACCAGACCTTTGTTTAGAAGGGCGACACTCTGAGAATCTTTGCATGGTCTTCTGTTTCTCTTGTGAATCTAAATTTTATACATTTATCAATAAAGAAGAAAGAAGATAGTGTTTGTGAGGAACAGGGGACCCAGCTCAACCAAAGATATAAATCTTCTGACAAAGAGCCCTGGCTGGTGTGGCTCCATTAGTTGGGTGTCTTCCCATGAACCAAAAGGTTGATGGTTCGATTCCTGGTCAGGGCACATGCCTGGGTTTCTAGATTCATCTCCAGTAGGGGGCCTGCCGATTGATGTTTCACCCTTGTATTGATGTTTTCTCTTCCCTCTTTCCCTCTCTCTCCTTCTAAAAATTCAAACAAATAAAAAATGTCTGACAAAGATAGGGATGTCAAAGCTACAAGACGGTAAAGTCATTTTAGGAAGACTCACTTTGTGTTAAGTGAGTCGCATGTGCCCTGACCAGGCCAAGGACAACTATTTTCCATGTAAGTAGGCATAGCTTTCTGAATTTATGGATGTAGGAAGTCTGCAGCAGGTGAGCCTTTGGGATGTTCCAGGTTGTTGATTTCCTGGGATATTTAATATTTTTTAGTATTACTTTCCCAAATTTTCTTGAAAACCGTATTTGGAAAATTCAGAATGTTGAAAGTGAGAAATCATCTGTGCTTCACAGGAAGGAAGGGCTTGTATATTGTGATGATGAATTTCCTGTGTCAACTTGATTGGCCTGCTAGGTGCCAGATATTTTGTCAAATATTATTCTGGGTGTTTCTATGAAAGCATTTTTTTAGGAGATGAACATTTAAGTTGGTAGATTGAGTAAAGCAGATTGTCCTCCATAATGTTGGTGGGCCTCATCCCATCACTTGAAGGCCTGAATAGAACAAAAATGGTGACCCTTCCCCCAAGGAAAAGAGAATTCTTTTGACTTAATAGCCTTAAAACTAGAACATCAACCTTTTCCTGCCTTCAGACTCAAACTGCTTGATGTGTGTGCTTACTAATTAATGGTAGGAAAACAAGGGAAATGAGTCCACATATGTATATGTCTGTCTGTGTGTTTTGTGTCGTTGAGTGGGCTCTGACACCTGGTAACTCTATGAATGAGTGATGCCTACAATGTCCTGTCCCCAATAGCCCTGCTCAGCTCCTGTAGCCTCAGGCTCATGGTATCTTTTATGAAGTCAACCCATCTCGGAGTTGGTGTTGCTCTTTTCCTGCTGCCTTCTGTTTTTCCCAACACTATCATCTTTCCCATGGAACTCTGCTTTCTCATTGTATCCCGAAGTAAGATAGCTCCCGTCTTGTCATTGTTGCCTCCCGTGATGTTTCAGGCTTAATTTACTTTAGGACCCACTGTTTGTTTTTCAAGAGGTCAAGATCTTTGTAGAGCTCTCCTTCAAAACCACATTTCAGTGTGTTTCCTATCACCTTCTTCACTGTTCAATATTCACATCTATGCATACTAATTGGAAATATGAGCGTGTAGAGGATCTTAGCCATTGTTCCAATTTCCCAAGCAAGTAAAGTGCTGCTCAAGATGCTGCAACAAAGGCTGCTGCCTTATATGAAGCAAGAAATGCCAGATGTTCAAGCCAGATTCAGAAAAGAAAGAGGCACTTGAGATCTAATTGCAAATATTCACTGGGCACTGGAGTGCTCCAAAGAATTTTAGAAGAAGGTTAGTCTATGTTTTATAGGTACAGTAAAGCCTTTAACTGCATGGACCATGAAAAGCTATGGGTTGCTCTGAAAGAAATGGACGTGCCTCAGCATTTAATTGTCCTGATCTGCAGCCTGCATTGTGGACAGGAAGCCACTGTCAGACAGAATATGTAGAGACAGAATGGTTTCCTATAGGCAAAGGTGTCAGAACAGGTGCATTCTGTATAATTTATATCCCTGTATGTTTGTACTTTTATTATATGGACTCTATTCTGCAAACCCTAGACATGGACCTAAAATTATTAAACTCTTTCTTATACTTCATGGAGAATGCTAGCTGACCCTCCTCAGAAAGGTTTTTACACAACTGAGGACATGATTTTCAGAATTTTGCCCTGACCCTCACTTACCACTTAGGTAATATTTTCAAGAATCCACCACTTTTAACTTTTTAAACATTCCTTGGAGTAATCCCTACAGAAGCATTAAGAACTGCTACACACTTAGAAAAAGAAGTGGGTTTTTGTTTGTTTCTGAACGTATGAAGAAAAAGCACTTAAAGGAGGAGAAAGAAGTTTATAATGCAAGTAGAGACTGTGTGGAGAGCCAGTTTGAAAAGGCTTTTCAATGTAGCACAATTGGCTGTATACAAATCAAAGAAAAAGAGTGGGTGGCAAAGAATACATTGCTAATGTCTAAGAAGCTACAAGAAAGCCCGAACCAGATAGAGCTGGTTTAGGAGCAAGGCACAGTTTCAAAACAGGGTCCTTATAGTAGAATCTGTTGTTTCTGCCTGACCACCCAGGCTTCCTCCAACCTGGGTGAATTTATTTGGTGGGCTGCCACTCATAACGTTATCCTTTCGGCTACAATGAGTTTCTAGCAATGGCCTGAGACTACTGAATGCCTGCTATGATTTTTTATATGCAATCAGGTGAGAGATATTCTCTCTTCCTTTTGAGATGAAAAACATTGGATTTTATAAGCCTGGAGCTATCAGCAGGTATATCCCCCCTTTGTTTCTCTTCCTGGCATCAGGAGAGAAAATAGTCAACACACAACAGGAAAACAAGAGTCTGAAAGGGAAAGATTTCCAGTGGCATCATTCAAGGCCCTGAAGTCATGGGTACCAATCCCTGGACTTGAGAGTAAGGTGAATAATTCCCCGCCCTCTGTACAAGTTCAGGTTCTATTGATGGTATACTGAAGCCCTAACATAACTGTCTTTTAGATTAAAAAGGCTGTTATCTACAGATGGATAGTGCATTATTCTTTTTAAAAATGTAATTTTAAAGGAAAAATTATTGATGGTGTATCATTTCTACAATGTCATCTTTGTTATTGTTAACTAGAGGCCCGGTACACAAAAATTTGTGCATTCGGGGGGGTCCCTCAGCCCGGCCTGTGCCCTCTCGCAGTCTGGGACCCCTCAGGGGATGACCACCTGCTGGCTTAGGCCGCTCCCTGGGGGATTGGGCCTAATATGGCAATCAGACATCCCTCTGGCATCCCAGCAGCCCTTGGGGGATGTCCACTTGCCAGCGGCGAGCAGGCCTAAACTGCAGTTGGACAACCTTAGCGCTGCTGAGGAGGTGGGAGAGGCTCCCACCACCACCGCTGTACTGGCAGCCATCAGCCTGGCTTGTGGCTGAGCAGAGCTCCTCCCATGTGAGAGCGCCCTGACCACCAGAGGGCAGCTCCTGCATTGAGAGTCTGCCCCCTGGTGGTCAGTGTGTGTCATAGTGATCAGTCATTCCCAATCCTTCTGCTGTTAGGGTCAGTTTGCATATTACCCGTTTACTATATAGGATAGAGGCCTGGTGCTTGGGTGGGGCTGGCTGGTTTGCCCTGAAGGGTGTCCCGGATCAGGGTAGGGGTCCCGCTTGGGTACCTGGCCAGCCTGGATGAGGGGATGATGGCTGTTTGCAGCTGGTCATACCCCCTTCAGGGTGGGGGTCCCCACTGGGGTGCCTGGCCAGTCTGGGTGAAGTGCTGAGGGTTGTTTTCAGGCTGGGGGGCGACTGAAGCTCCCAGCCTCCCCTTTTTTCTTTTTTCTTTTTTTTTATTCTGGGATTTATTTACCTTCTATAGCTATCACTGGAGCTGAGAGCCGGCTCCAGCTCTGAGGCCGCACTGGCTGAAAGCAGGTATCTGGGGTTTGTTTAGGTTCTATAATTGCAACATTGTTGCATCCGGAGCTCAGAGCTGGGCTGCAGCAGGTGGGGAACCTTGGCTTCCTCCATCACTGGAGCATGCAAGCCTCATGTTCGCTTCAGCTGCCTGGCTACCGGCCGCCATCTTGGCTAGCAGTAAATTTGCATATCTCACTGATTAGCCAATGGGAAGGGTAGCGAAGTTACGGTTAATTACCATGTTTCTCTATTATTAGATAGGATTCTCACCCAAGAATATTTTTTTCCATTGATGTTTAGAGAGTGGAAGGGAGGGAGGGAGGGAGGGAGGGAGGAGAGAAGGAGAGAGGGGGAGAGAGAGAGAGAGAGAGAGAGAGAGAGAGAGAGAGAGGTAAGAAACACATTGATTGATTGGTTGCCTTCTTGACCAGGACCTGAGATTGAATCTGTAACTCAGCTATGTGCTCTTGACTGGGATTCGAACTCGAGACCCTGAGGCATGAGTACCACTGCTCTAACTACTTAGCTACACCAGCCAAGGCACACCACCATCATCATCATCATCATCATCTCTAGTATGTGAATGGAGCTCAGGTTCAGGCATAAGCATCCATAATTCTATATTTTCTCTAAGTGTAAAGATTTCATGAAATACTATTTGTATAACATTTAAGCATGAAAAGCAGTTAAATAATCAGTAAACTCTGGATTTTACCACACTAATTATTTAACAACTAGAGGCCCAGTGCACAAAAATTTGTGCACTTGGGGGGGGGGGGGCCCTCAGCCTGGCCTATGCCCTATTGCAGTGTGGGACCCCTTAGAGGATGTCCAACCCAGTAGGGACCCTCACGCCATGGAGGTTTGGCCAGCCTGGGTGAGGGGCTGGTGGCTGTTTTCAGGCTGGCCACACCCCCTTTAGGGTGGGGGGTCCCCACTGGGGTGCCTGGCCAGTCTGGGTGAGGGGCTGAGGGCCATTTTCAGGCTGGCCAAGCACCCTGGCGACTGGTAAGCTCCCAGTCTCTCCTTTTTTTCTTTTCTTTTTTTTATTCTGGGATTTATTTGCCTTCTATAATTGAAACTTTGTTGCCTTTAGCGGAGGCCTGTGAAAGCTTGTCTTCCTCCATTGCCAGGGGCAACCCACTCCTGCTCACTCCAGCTCCGTGGCCACGGCTGGCTGAAAGCAGGTATCTGGGGTTTGTTTACCTTCTATAATTGAAACTTTGTTGCTTTCAGTGGAGCTCAGAGCTGGCCGTGGCAGACAAGGAAGCTTGGCTTCCTCCATCACTGGAGCAAGCAAGCCACCTGCTCGCTCCAGCTCCATGGCTGCCGGCCACCATCTTGGTTGGGTTAGTTTGCATATAGTCGCTCTGATTGGCTGGTGGGCGTGGCTTAAGGCATAGTAAAGGTATGGTCAATTTGCATGTTTGTCTTTTATTAGTGTAGATTTTATAAGAGAAATTTCATTGAAAACAAGGAAATAAGAGTATACAGTTTGTAACCCAGTTTTTTGGATTATCTGTTGAGGCAATTTGCAGTGACTGGGACATAATTCCTGAAATTGTATGATTGATGGTGCATTTAGATGGTCACTTGGTACAAGAAAGTTAGCTGGGTGCAAACATATAGATTTTCTCCAACTTGAGGTTATTTCGGAGCAGAAAATTTTTTTATAATTTATCAAGCCATATTCTCCTGTTCCTCATCCCTTTCTCTCTCAATTTAGAGTGAGGCTGAGTACTGATACTGCCCTCAGGGTAATGGCAGAGGAGGAATGCAGGAAATATAAAGGAAAATTATTATTGGCTATCTTTGCTATCTGTAAAAT
Source organism: Myotis nattereri (assembly GCF_964212035.1). NCBI lineage: Eukaryota > Metazoa > Chordata > Mammalia > Chiroptera > Vespertilionidae > Myotis > Myotis nattereri. Next base: position 63,494,572 of record NC_138085.1, read on the forward strand.
GGAGGTGAAAGTAATATGATAAATATTCATTGAAATGAGACTAGAATTGTACATTTTTAAATTTTCCATGAACTTTTCTTAAGCAGTCCTTTAAACAATAGACAGATGTTATACTCCTTATCCCAAAGATTAAATGGGATTATAAAAGGGTTGTTTTTTATCTCCAACTCACCTTACACATTTGAATAAAGAACTTTATAAAGGACAAAGTGTTTTTATAAATACTTTGAAAGGTCATTTTCTTTTGATTATATTAGATCATTTATCAACATAAAACTAATAATTCCTTCCAGCAACAAAGTAAGAGGATTTATAACAGCCTTTAAAAATAATTGTATTCATGATAGGTTTTAGTCAAAGCAAAGCATTGTAAAATATTGATTCTCTAGGTGTAACAATTCAGAATTTCATTACATGAGGGAAATATAATTTATTTTAAATTAAAATAGAAATTCATCTCAGAGGTTCTTATATTTTTAGCTGTTTATTTTTCCTGCATTTAAAAAATGCTTGATAGAAAAATCTGCTGTAATAGATGATTCTGTGTGTGTGTGTGTATATATATATATATATATATATATATATATATATATATATATGATTAACTATTATAAATATATGTAATTATTTCTGAGAAGTATTTTTTAATTCAAGCAAATATTTTAGTTGACAAGGGTATAAAGTAAATAAAAGTATACTATTTAAAGTAATTGAGATGCATTTCTTTACATGACACATTGAATTTTTATCAAGGGAGTAATTTTTAATCTTTCTGAGCCACTAATAAACCTGGTAAAATATATCTATTACCAGAAAAATGCACACATACATATAGCATATATACCATTTGTTGATCATTTATTGGGGGTACATGAATGACTTATTTATAGTATATTTAGAACTGATTCAAAGTCAAAGTTGTTTTTAATGTTAATTGTAAAATGTAATCACCACCGTCCTTATTTGGTAGTTTACATAGATGGATTACAAAACTAAAGCAAATTGTTCTAAATGATTGAAGAGTTGGTTATTGATTTGATCAATTTTCTGAAAACAATCTTTAAAAATTAAAAAAATATATATATAACATACATTTCCAAGCCAGAACTCTTATTGGAAAGATAGACACAAATAACTTGTTTTATCATGAATCATTTTTGATGTTCTAAGACTTTAAAACTCTTCTAAAAATTGACTTATATTTTCATGTTATTAAAATAGAAATCTTTTCCATTCATATTGTAAATGAGAAAAATGTTTCCATACAATGAAAGCAAAAAGAATTGGCAAAACTGCTAATATGGACTTGCTTAAATTTGAATTATCATCAATAATTATTGGATATCTCCCTGCCCTCAGTGAGTTCATATTTGCAAAAAGACAAAAACTCTTAACTATGCAGGGACACACACACACACACACACACACACACACACACACACACACAAGACACACACACTTCTTGGTTTACTAATTTTTCCCTTAGATTTTATAATTATAACATACTATATGGGTTCCAGAGTGAGACATGCTGGAGTAAAAACCTGGGTCTATCACTAAATGCCAACAAACCTCATCTGTTTCCTCACCTGTAAACTGGGTGTCTCTCCTGCAATGAGTTGATATGCCTCATAGGGCTTTTGTGAGGACTGCACAATCTATATTAATAAAAGGGTAATATGCTAATTAGACCAGACATCTTCCAGATGTCCTTCTGGACGTCCTTCCAGACAAAGCCACAGAGGCTGCAATGGCCGAGGGCCGGCAGCCACCACTATGAGGGCCAGTCCAGCACTGAGGTCCCTTTTGCAGAGACCATGGGAGAAAACACCACAGGAGAAGGCAAAAGGGAGAAGGCTGGTGCTGTGGGAGAAGAGAGAAGGCCAGCACCACACAAGAAGGTAGAAGGTTAGAAGGCCAGCACCGCAGGAAAAGGGAGAAGAGAGAAGGTGGCAGTTAGGCTGTTAGGGGGATCAGGCTGACCGGGGAGAGCAGTTAGGCATTTAGGGGGATCAGGTCAGCAAGGGAGAGCAGTTAGGGGTATCAAGCCAGCATGGAAGAACAGTTAAGGGTGATCAGGCCAGCAGGGAAACTGTTAGGGGCGAATCAGGCAGGCAGGCAGGTGAGTGGTTAGGAGCCAGTGGTTCTGGATTGTAAGAGGGATCTCAGATTGGAGAGGGTGCAGGCCGGGCTGAGGGACCCCTAACCCCCCACATCTCCCGTGCACGGATTTCATGCACCGGGCCTCTAGTCTAGAATAATAAAAGCATAATATGCTAATTAGACCAGACAGCCTTCTGGACATCCTTCCTCCTGGACAAAGTCACGGTGGGTGGGGGCTGAGGCAGAGGCAGCCATGGTGGCAGTGGGGGACAAGGCCCTTGCACAAATTTCGTGCATCGAGCTTCTAGTATAATAACAATTTAATGTTTATTGTAATGACTAGAACATATTTAACACTCAAATATTAATTTTGAATAGCACTGTAACTCTACTATGATAACAATAGTGCTAGCTATAGTAGTAATAGTATTTATTGTGAACAAAAATTTCCCACAACTTCTCCTAAGAAATAGAGGAAAAATAGATAGATAGATGATAGATAGATGATAAATAGATAGGTAGATAGATAGATAGATCGATAGATAGATAGATAGACAGACACATAGAGCATACAGTTCCCAAAGTATGGTCCAGGGACCTCTGGAGGTCTCCCAGTTTTTCTCATGAGGTTCATGACATCAAAACTATTTTCATCATGAGACACTAAGACACTATTTGCCTTTTTTAATTTTATTCTCTCACAAATATAAAGTGATATTTCTAAGGCAAGAAGGCAGAAGCAGATATGAAAGTCTAGCTACCCTCTATTAAATAAGACATTAAAGAGATGTGCAAAATACAAAACAATGTCACTATCCTCACTGAATTATTTTTTGTTTTGGAAGATATAATTATTTTTACAAAATATGTTTTTTATGTAAATATGCAAGGACTCCTTTATGGTTGTCTTAAATGACTTAATAAATATATTAAATATGTCTCGGTTTTAATTCCTAATAACCATGAATAAAATCCACATAAACTAAATACCTTTAGCGTCATCCATGTAAATGAGTCTTAAAACTAAATATTAGGAGCTGCCACTGTATTGATTGATGTGCAGTGTACTTTTCATTACTTTACCATCTATCAAGAACATTTATCCATGTCTTATCAATATATTCACATCTAAATTTTATTTCTACATGGCTAAATAATATCTCATTGTTTAAATGTATCAAATTTCTTTAACCTGAATGTAAAAGGACTAATTTTTTTAAACAGAGAAGATAACATAGATTAGCATATGTTTTCTTTGGGAAGAGAGGAGAGCTTGCTTACATTATAAAGATAAACTTTTCAATGGAGCCTGCAAAACGGACTGTGTTCAGTTTGTTTTGTTTGAGTTTTGATCACCATGTCAATTCCCTAAACAAACTTGATAACCATGAAATTACTTAAGGAAAATGAAAGGCCGGTCATTAATTAGGCATTTTCTTATCAGCTCTAACAGAACTCATATAATAATAATGACTATGGGGAAAGAAACCAATGGGAAATACCAAACATAATTGCCCCTAAGTCCTTGAGCACCTAATCACTGTACAATTAATCAGTAACAAAGAGAGTTACCTTATGTTTCACTAAGCTGATAAGATAAATACAGATTAAGTAAATACAAATTACTGTTTAGTTATGTGCATTATTCAGTGATGCTGAATTTAATCTTGATATCTTTACATTTTTTTTTTTGAGTTCTCTCTGTTTTTGTACAGTTAAGGAGAGACTGAAATATTAAGTCGGAGTTTATTATCCAGATGTTCAGATATCAGGGTCTCAATGTCTGTCAACAGCACAATAAGAACTCAATATTACAGAGAAAAACCATGGTAAATAATTTAAGTTTTAACTTGACTTTATTATAAAGAGAATATCTTCATTATGTGTGTATTAGTTTGCTATTGCTTCTCTGAAAAGTTTCCTCAAACATTATGGCTTAAAACTATACAGTTCTTTTACAGTTCTAGAGTTCAAGATTCTAAAACTATGTTAGATATTATAATGGTTGTGACCTTTGGAGACTTCAAGAGCTAGTCTGCTTCCATGCTTTTCTGAGTTTCTTGGGACCGTTTGCATTACTGGGCTAGTGGTCCCTTCCTCTGTCTTCAAGGCACATTCTTCCAATCCCTGATCCCATTGTCACCTCCTTTTTCTAAATTTGACCCCTTTTTTCCCTCTTGCAAGGACTTGTGATTTCATTGTGTTCACCTGGATAATCCATAATCTCCCCATTGGAGGATCCTTAACCTAGTCATATCTGCAATGTCCCTTTTCCCATATAAGAGTCTCAATATTTCAAGTGAAAACAACTACCTCAACAACAACAAAGCAAGACTTGCCCATCCTATTCTCATATTGCTTGGATGATTATCTGAGATCATGCATGCTAAAATGTTTTACAATTGTAAATTAGCACAAAATTAAAGGTTTTATTAAAAGTAGTAAGTAGAAGATTAATGCCCTGACATAAAAAAAATCTTTATTTGTTCCAGTAAGTATTGATAGAAATCCATCTTAGGTAAGAAAAATCATCTTTTAGCCCTAAGGAAAATGTGAACAAGTACATAAGAAGAAAAATGGGAGAAGAGAGGCTTAGAGCTCATTCATTTCCTTTTTTTTTTTTTTACAGTGGTATAAAACAGTAAATTATTTTATCCCTAAGTTTAAGAAAACAGACTAATAAACAAAAACAGGATAAAGAGATATATGCTAATGAACCAGACTTTTATAGAGATTTGTCTAGATTTGATTCAGGTCTCCTGAATCTGGTACACTCATTCAAAACTATTTTAACAGGAAATATACTGTGTATGCTTTTAATATATTCTGTTTGGTATTGTCTCTTCTATCCTCTATTAAAAAGGAAAATAAAGAATGGGCTTTATTATATGCAGATATCAATTGATATATTTTACATTCTACCAGCTTCCAAGAGGTAACACTTGGAGTTCGTGCCTACTAGAAAAAAAAAATTAATTTACAGTGCTGTTCTTGTGGGAACCCTTGAGTGGAAATGTTCCTTCATTAAGAAAAGGAATGTGATCAGCACATTGGAATGCAAATTTCTTAGGCACAAGGGTTTCTTTACAGTATTTTAATAGACCTTGACTTCATGGTTCCCTCAGTTTAAGAATTTGTCAGGCATCAACACAGTTCCAGTCATTTTCCAATAAGCCCATAAACAGATAAGAAAATATTAACAAGATACAGGAGATTGTATGTAGTTTAGATTTTGAAACAACCTAAAATGTAACAGTATTAAACTAGCCACAATTTACATTTCTGAGTGGTATAAAGCACCTTTGAGATTACTCTCTTGTTTTACTTCAACCCCCCATGGCCCAGCCCATGGTCAGTCTTGTCCACCATTACATATACACACGTAAGTCATAGCCCACTGTGGGGACAGCATTATTTCCTCCTGGAACATTGGAAATACCGTTATTGTTTTTTTTGTTTGTTTGTTTTAGAAAATAATAAACTTAGTATTTCCCATGGTTTCTTCCAAAGATATTTGTTGATTTTTATTCCAGACCTGGATCAGCTGCTCTTCAGTTGTTTGACTCTCGATGAGACATAAGACATTTAACATTACTGGGCATATCAGACATGATAAAGCAATGGAAAGTAATTTGAAAACTAATTACCAATATAAGTTGTTCCCATTTGTAATGGTGTTGATAATAGCCTAGTTTAGCAGTGCATTTCATCCATTCTCCACACCCACCTGAGCAGGGGGTGGGTGAGAGGATGAAAGGCCCCTTCCCAGTAGCTCTTAAAAAGTGTCTGTTTTTATTGGATTTTAAAAGTCAGGAAGTGGAGGGTTCAAGGCCCTCAGCTGCCTCATCCAAAAAAGGAATGCACAAAAGTTATTAGAAATTGCAATGAGTTTAGTTAAATATGAAATATCATACACACACACACACACACACACACACACAAAAGCCTAAGCGAACATTATGACCAGTCGACCGGTTGCTATGATGCGCACTGATCACCAGGGGGCAGATGCTCAATGCAGGAGCTGCCCCCTGGTGGTCAGTACACTCCCATAGCCAATGTCCCATGGCCAGCCAACCTCCCACGGCTGGCCAACCTCCCACAGCCGACCAACCTCCCGCGATCCCTCCCCGTGGCTGGCCAACCTCCCATGGTCCCTTCCCCCAGACTGGATGAGACGGCCCGATCACCAGTCAGGCTAAGGGATCCCACCTGTGCATGAACTCATGCACCAGGACTCTAGGGGTAAGATAAAATAGTGCTATATATAAAATGCACTATCAAATATACAAAACTTTTGTGAAAATCTTCATTACAAGCCAACTTAACAGGTTAGGCATTACACATTCTACAAAGCATAATAAAATAAAATTATTTGCCTAGAAGGATCTATTTGCTAACCATTGGGATCTCTTCTGCTAAGGGCTGGCAGAACAGTTGCAAACCAGAAAAAGAACTGACCTGCGGGACTCTTGTATGTAATTTAGCACAGCAGGAAATCTGTACCCATTCATGCCTGAGAGTCTTGGTCCTAATAAGTGACCCAAAAGGCCGTCATTATGTCTTAGCATATATTCCTGATGGATGCTAACACTTCTGGTGGGATTTATATTAGAGTTGGGGCAAAATGTTATTTCTGTGAAAATACTTCTTCATAATCATAACTTCCATTTGTTGAGCACATATGTGCTCCTAGCCCCTTTCCACGTGCTTTACTACTGGCCGGGGCGTCCACTTTCCTTCACTGCCCTTCTTTTCCCAGTTAACACCTATACACTCATTTGTTAACTTATTTACTAATTCTTTCCCCTTTGACATTCAGAAAACACACTTACTGAGAATGATGAAACAAATTTACATACTTCCTGCCTTGCTCGAAACTAGAATCCCTATCTCTCAGGGCAGATTTCTGAGGCTCTAGTCTATGTTCAGAACCTCTGATGAAAGATTTTGCAGATTCCTGTGCGTCTCCTCCATGGCATGTTTTCTTTTCTTTTTTTCATATTTCATTGGAAAAATACTTTTTTCTTTATTGATGAAAGTATTAAAGATGTCCCCTTTGTTTGTTTGTTGTTGTTTGTCCCCATTGACACCCTCCACTGCACACCCACCGTTCCCAGGTCTTTGCCACGCTATTGTCTGTGACCATGTATGCATATAAGTTCCCCCAGTTAATCCCTTTCCAGCCACCCCATCCCCACCTTCCCTCTGAGATTCAATAGTTTGTTCCATGCTTATATGTCTCAGGTTCTATATTGTTCATCAGTTTATTTTATTCATTAGATTTCACATATGAGTGAGATCATGTGATACTTATCTTTCTCTGACTGGCTTATTTCACTTAGCATAATACTCTCCAGGTCCATCCATGCTGTTGCAAATGATAAAAGTTCTTTCTTTTTTTTAATTCATAGGCCCTCCCCAACTAGAAGTAAGTTCTCAGGGCTGGGCATATATATCAAATCTTCAGTGCCTTATGCAATGCACTATACAGTTTATGTGCTCAGCAAATAGTTGCTGAATAAATCTATACAGATATTTTCCCCATAATATTATTTTGAATTAAAAAAATAATTCTGCGAGGCCAATGGAGTGATGGCCATTTGATATACAAAGAACCAGAGGAAAGAACGCAAATAAATTGTTCACCATTACATAACAAGTGCCACAAAGAGGGCGTTATTTCACTGAAGCATCTCTGACTCCAAGCCCTAGGCTTTATGTTCATGTTTTTGTTTCACCATGGGAATGGTTCCTTTGCACCAGAGCTGGAAATCTTATATAATAAAAGGCTAATATGCAAATAGACCGAACGGCAGAATGACCGGTCGCTATGACATGCAGTGACTACCAGGGGGCAGACACTCAATGCAGGAGCTATCCCCTGGTGGTCAGTGCGCTAATGCAGGGGGAGTGCCCACCAGTCTTCTAGTTTAAAATAAAAAGGTAATCAATGAATACTTGCCTTGAATACAATTTATAAGAACCCAAGTTATACAGAGAGTGGTATTAATAAATTTAAGGTGTATCTAACAACACATTTATAAGTTAGGGCTACTAATCATAGTGCTCTGTTTTCTTTTGTTGTTTTCATCATATTCTCTTTATGTTTTATATTCAGTACTCAGCACTATATGGTGATTAGGTTTTATAGACAAGTTTAACATTCTCATTGGCTTTTTTAACCTTACACCTAGGTTCCATTTTTTTTTTCTTTCAAAATGTCAACCAATGAAAGTTTCCTTAACTGATCTACTTAAACAAAAGCAATCTGAAGGTTTGAGGAGTGTAATCACCTAAGGGCAGGAGTCTGAAAGTCATCATATTAATTCAACTCTAGTGTGTGCTTACTCGAGGCAGAGGTTCATCTCATTGAATCCTGACAAAACTTTTAGGAAGTGGGTACTCTTTTATTTGCATCTTACATGTAGGGGGAAATGAAGCTTGGAGAGACTCTATGACTTGCCCAAGATAAAACCACTTAAGTTGTAGAACAAGATTGATCTGACATCAGAGTCTGAATTTTTAACAGTACTTAGTATTGTCTCTTGCTAGACCTCTGTAAGCATTAAATGTCAAGAAGTTTTAGCTTGAAAAGCCACCAGAATTTTGATACTTCGTTATAAATTATATTTGCTCATTACATAAAAGCAATTGCTTATTTCTCCTCAAATCTTAGAGTAAAATTATTGAATTCAGGAGGTGTAACATGTTAGAGTCTCCGCCATCTTCCAACACACAAGCTTTACACAGTTTGAGACGTACAGGAGTAAAGCAGTCCTGTGTATATGATTTGGCTCAGCAGAGGTTTGGACTGGAGCTAGACATAAAGAAGACAGAACGCAGAAGAGAGGGAAGACAAAGAATTAGGGTGCCTCACATTTATGTACATCACTCACTTCAAAACTCTTCCCATCTACTCTCTGTGTGGTGGAGAGTATAAGCGGAAGAAAACAAAAGGAGAAAGAAAATGAATGAATGGGAACGTTCCGGAGTATGTACGTATTATCCATTTCCGAGCCGAGGCCATAAATAAAGCACTGCTTTCCCTTCTCCAAGTCATCCATAGCACATTATTTTCGACTTGTTTTGGTTGTAGGGTGTATTGCTCACTGCACACATTTGATTTATGATTCAGAACCAGGTGATGAATGAAATAAATATTCTTTTGCCTCAAGTTTCTGTGGCAGCTTGAAAATTCACTTGGGAAAAGCATGACTTTTGTCCATCATTCGTGGCAGTAAATTTAGTGACATGTGCAGTGTAGTAAATAGACGATGAAAAGAAGAGGAGAAACAGTTTGGTGACTGGGGACCAGGCCCATCAGACTCACAGCAAGAGAAGGAATTGCAAAGATTGCTTTGTTTTGTTTTGTTTAAAGAATTTGGCTTTGAGGATAGAGGCATTTTGCTGTCACCACAAAATAAATTTCTTTGGGGGAAAAAAAATCTCTGCTGGTGAACAGTTTCTCAAGGTGACCTGGTAGGCTTAGAATTTAAACTAGAAATGTCAACAGCAGAAATGAATGTGGAGGAGAATAATGTTGATGCCTTCTGAGAAGAGAGGTCAGGGATTTAAAAACAAAGTTGGGGCTTTTGATTTTGGGGCACTATATCCTCAAAGAAATTATATTCAATTGCAGTTCAGACCTGAGCACTATTCCACAGTCTGGTGGTGGATTTTCCATTCTCTACTCAATAGTAATAACCCAGTCAAATGAACTCTTCCTACCCTGAGGCTGAGAAGGTGTCAGGACTTGTTAATGTTTCTGGAAAAAGAGAGGCACTTTTGCTTTTTGTCATGTGTGTTGGGGGAGGGTTAGAAATATTAAAAATAACCTATTCCTGGAATTAAAACAGCTGAAATCCAGTCTGTGAAAATTTTTATAATAGGCTGCTTCTGACATAAGATTCCCAGTGACCTAGTTTCTTTGTAACTCTAGGAGCCTTCAAGCAAGGGACTATTTTTTTCTTTTTTAATATATTTTTATTGATTTCAGAGAGGAAGGGAGAGGGAGAGAGAGAGAGAAACATCAGTGATGAGAGAGAATCATTGGTTGGCTTCCTCCTGCACACCCCACACTGAGGTTTGAACCATGTCTGGACCGGGAATCGAGCCTGACCTCCTGCTTCTTAAGTCGACACATAACCACTGAGCTATGGTGGCCAGGTAAGCAAGGGACTGATTTGATTCCCATTTTACAAATGACAAAACTGAGGCTTAAAAAGATGTTGTTTTTTTTCCCCCTAAATTTTTAAGAATTAAATCTATATTTAATCCTGAGTTCTTATGAGGCCTTGCCCAGATGTCCATCTAGGTTCCAAATATTCTTAATATTTTCATCATACTCAGCTGCACTTAGGAAACTCTGGATTAAACAAAAAAGTGTTTTCTTAGTAATAAAGATTTTTTTTTAAAGGAAACTATGTGAACAGCAGCATAATTATCAATAAACTCATACTCTACATATATGAAATGGAATACCGATTATAGATGAGAATTTAATTAAAATTAGTGTGTGCATTTTAACACGTTCCTATCTAACTTAGCTCTATTTTCTATTGTTATCTGGCTGATTGTAACACTTCTATATTGTTTTTAATTTTTTTCTTTATTTTCTCTCTTAGTTCAAGCCTTGGTAGCTTTTATCTGCTAACAGCTAGGAAAGCTTTTATCTGACTTATTGATATTTAAAAATAGCTGAATTAACTAAATTACTTGACTTTAAGCATTGTCTGTTCAAGCTAAGAAAATGCTAATTTAGGATGCCTTTTGCCTTCTCTCTAGTTCCTATTTAATTTAAATTAACTTTTAACTCTCTGATAAGGAGATAGTGTATTCTTAGCTCACTTCAAATCCTATTATTGCATTTTGTATGTGAGGAGGCAGGAGTTCTTTGCACTGCAGTGCCCTGTCTCACATCTGTCCGCTGACTGTTCTCAACTCTAGAAGACAGGCATCTAGAGCAGCCATTTTCAACCTTTGTCATTGCAGGGTGCACATAAACTAATTACTAAAATCCTGTGGCTGATCTGACAAAGAAAAATAGGCATCGTTTTGATTCATTCATACAGGAAGGCTATTGTTTTGGCAGTTATCAATTTTTTAATTTGACAATTTAAAGGAAAAGAGGTCAGTGCCCCTGACTAAATAGTCAGGTATTTGCATGTTTTAAAAATTCTTGCAGCATGAAATTGCTGCCCTAGAGTATCCTTAGGTAGATTGTTAGGTAGCATGGGGCTCGTGAAAGGATGCTGGTCTGTGAGTTAGAAGACTGAGTCCTGTTTTTGCCAGGTCACATCTCGTCTCTGGATTGTAATTCTTCCTCTGCCAGGGAGGGGGCTGGGGGAAATGACTGTGGGGTTTCTTCAAGTCAGATCTTTTTAACACATCTTTTAATTTACTACTGAAACCCTCTTTTTCTCCAAAAGCTATCCTGTTTTTAAGAAAGTGTTATGAAAATCTTTGTTAATTCTGTGTGAAAGACATTTTATTTTAACTTCCATAGCTAATTTCAAACACAAAGTGTGGGGAAATCTTTTAGATCATTATATAAGTTAAGAGTTTACAGTGTGTACCATTCAGTTGATCTAATTGCATTCTAGGAGACACCTTTGAGTCTCCATTCTCTCCCATAATGCTGCCAATTAACATCTTCTCTCTTCCTTTCTCTGACTTTCGCTTGAGTTGCAGAGACTAGCACCACGTATATACAAGCAACTGATAATAGATAATAGTATTAGCAAAATCAGTGAAGTGCAATTATTAATAAGATCAAAAAGAGGGGGGAAAAAGAAATGTTGAGGAAAAAAATACAACTAGAATATTGATTGAGTAAGACTTTTCATCCTTTCAACTTACTCTGAAATGAAAACTGCCTATTTTTTTTTCATCCACTAGAATCTACTCTATACCTAAGTACGCACAATGCTCAAATTGATATTAACTCTTAAATATTCAGTGAGAGGCTTAAGAATTAAAGGAATACTTGACTGCCTTTCCACTTTTTACTTAATTGCAATATCACTTCATTTTGCAGTATTTAAGCAGCATTGAATCATAACAATAGTAACCCTCCAACTTCCTATTCAGCCTGTGCTTTAAATGAAGTTCAGCTTCTATTGGACTGCATTTATTATACCCACATGTGATATGTGGAGTTCATTAAAATTAACTCTAAGTTGGAAATATAAAACTCAAGTTCTGTACTTGAAATAATGGACAAATAAAAAGGTCGTATATCCTTGAATTTATAAATAAGGGCAAACTATACACTGCATATGTGATATTAGACATATTCAGATTATTTCACTGAAACAAAACAGTCTTGTAAACTTAAAATTGAAAAGTTAAGGATCTCTTTTGACTCAATAACTTTTATAATTCAAGGAACTAAAGGAACTGTACATAAATCTTGTAAGCTCAATGACACAGACATTGTTCCTACTTCTTCAAAATGTCAGCAAACCCAAAGAACATTCCTGCTAGAGAATGTTCATTTATACAATTATATTATTTAGTATATGAAACCTACAAGGACATCCACAGCATTTAATCACTTTAAAAATGTCACTCCCACACCTTAAGGCCCTCAAGCTCCTTGAAAATCCAGCCTCAATCTGAGTTTCTTACATATTCTTCTTGTCTTCCACTATTAATTTGAATTTTATAAAAGCTTTATCATTTTAACACTTGTTTTATATTACATACTAAAATTCAATCAAAATGTAGGTAAAAACAGAGAAATACTTTGATGGAAAACTGAAGTGAGAAAGACAGAAATGATATTTAAAATCTCTTTTGAAAACAGGATAACAAAGAATATAAAATCTATCAAGAAAGAAATGTAGATTTAACCATGTTTGGTAAATATGTTTGTATACAAGGTGAAAAAGTAAATAACTGGATATTTTTTAAGTGAAAACATAAATAATCACTGTTCCAAGTAGATCCTGGGGAAGGATCTGGGGTGTTTATCTAAGGCATCCCTTGAGATAAACTTTAACCATGCAGGTGTGGGACATTTAAGTAGTTGCTAAGAAAAGTCTGCTTTATGCAAGCAGGACCAGAGTGGCAGGCTGCAGGACCAACAAAGACCAGAGGCTTTAAATTTTAAGCATATGCAAAATAATTCAATTAACTGCTGGAGGAGGAAGAATTACACCACATGAAACATGCAGTTGCAAATTATACAGCTTTTTTTATTACTCATACAAATTCCTGAGCTGCGGGTACAGGCTTAGTTAGGGATCCCAGTGGTGCTGTCCTCAGGGATCTATCAGCTAGGCTGGTCTGGTCCGGATGCAGGGGGCTGGCATCCCTCACGGAGAGCTAGGTAGCATCTCAATCGGGTGTTACTGACCTTCCTTCTGTCGTCTGGCAAAGAGAGGAGCGTGGAGTGGTGTCACTTGTCAGACCGACAATGGGACGGGCCTTTGTAGCTGTCTTGACAGGCGAGTATCTTTAGCTGGCCACGGTCCATATGAAAGTTTGTTCCTACCCATAGCAGCTTAGATGGCTATCAATGATTTATATCAATGCACATATGTAAATTTCAAACAAGGCCAGGGAGCTAAGGAGAGTAGTCACTCACGCAGGTGTTTATTTTGACAAGTCACTTTGCATCAGTTCAAATCCTTATCTCTGGGATACACATGCTTCAAGGCAATGGAGAATGTGTCTTTAATATTATACTTTAAGTTTTAAGGAAAGTTAATTCAAACTTTTTAAAACTTTTCTAACATTCTTTAAGCATTTTAAACATTTCTATATTTTACTTCAGCAATCACTTGGTTGATTCTTCTATATTGTGGCAATAACTACATTGATGCCCCTCTTCCTTTTAAAGTAGATGATTCCTTGTTGGATTCATCAGTGGTTTTCAACCTTCTGGTCTTTTAAATACAGTTCCTCCTGTTGTGACCTAACCATAAAATTGTTTTCGTTGCTACTTCATAACTGTAATGTTGCTACCGTTATGAATCATAATATAAATATCTGATATGCTGGATGGCCTTAGGCGACCCCTGTGAAAGGGTCATTTGACCGCCAAAGGGGTCATGACCCATAGGTTGAGAACTGCTGCACTAGATTATGTTAACACTAGAGGCCTGATGCATGAAATTCATGCAAGAGTAGTCCTTCCTTCCCTGGCTGCTGGCACCGGCTTCCCTCTGGCACCCGGGACCCAGGCTTCCCTTGCAGCCCCGGCTTCATCCGGAAGGTTGTCCAGAAGGATGTCCAGTCTAATTAGTATATTATGCGTTTATTATAGATATTGAAGTAGATGCTTATATTTCAGTGAAGAGATAGGTTGGCAAAAATAACTGATAGTTATTATTTATATATGAAATCCTACTTCACTAGCATGTTTTTTCCTTGACATGCCGATTTAGAGAAAAAATATTTTGTTTCCAAGATTGTTGTCACACCCCTCCATCATATGGCCTGAAATTTTTATCTTCCTGCCAACATTTGCATGTTGAGACTATTCTTATACATTAGCTCACATGTCATGATTGAGACTGTTTCTCAAGTAGCAGGTTTCTGCCACAGTTCATCAAATTTAACCATGCAGATCATGCACCTTCTTATCAATTTGAAAAGAGCCAAAGGTGTCCTAAGAACTATTACTAAAGATACCCGGGATTACTATTTCCTTCTGGACAGAATTCCCAGAGTACTTTTGCCACACGTTCCATATGATATAGATTTAGAATTCTCTCCCTGTAATGATTAAGAGACTTTTATGTTCCAAAATCAATTTTCCCACTGTAGTGTGCTGATGTCCAATATAGATTTTGTTTAAACACACACACATACACAATTTCTTTATTTTCATTCCAAATATTGCTTAAAGCTCCTGTTGCTTTTACAAAACATTTATGAGATTATTTCTACCCATTATTTCCAACCACCTATAAGAGGGGGTCTGTGTTTTCTTGTAAAGAATTTGCAGTGAGAAATTATGTGGTTTCCCAGACGTCTTGGTAAATCAGAAACAACACAGATACTTCTTAATGTGGCTCCCTATAATGATATTTCCCCAGAGAGGAGATCTGTGGGACTATTTGGGACACATTGAAAGAAAAGAGAGATTGAATTTTAGCCAGAAATTGACTTGCTCCAGGAGATGTCAAGTTTTGTATAGCTCTTAGCGGTAATGTATGACAGTCCTCTCCCTGATTTAATTATCCGTACTCCACTTGATGTGGCCTCGTTACTAAACAAAAGCATCCCTCAACCATCAAGCAGTTTGTTAGGCCTAAAACTCCATCCATATACATATATACAAATGTATATATAGTGGGGCCTTGACTTACGAGTTTAATTCATTCTGTGACGGAGCTGGTAAAGGAGCTCGTTAACTCAAATTACTCTGTCAACTGAAAGCAAAAAAATCGGCCGAAAAAAGGCTCGTATCTTGGAAAAACTCATTAGTCAGGACAATTGTAAGTCAAGGCCCCACTGTATACATTTCCTGTGTTGTAGCAGACTTTTAACATATACAGTTGGTATGCTTTTGCTGCTAAGATTTGATCTGTGGTGTATCAGATCAAGTAACAATTTACTGACATTCAATTATACCTTAGGGTCAATCAACCCTATACAAATAATTTCAGTACATAGATGACAGAACAGACCTAGTTTCAATCTCTATTCTGACACTGACTAGTTGTAAAGGAGGGTTAAGAATTTAAGTTCCTACTTAAGTGTGGAGAGACTATACAGTATAAGTCAAAGGCTGTTAAATCACATTGTTTATCCATATCTTTAGAAAAAAATCACTTCAACTGTTGTGGTCAACAACCTGCTTCCCTATTTATAATGGTCTGGCCCTCTAGCAACTTCAGTGTGAAATTATAGCTAATTTGCCTACAAACGTCAGATGGTCATAATAATCTGGCCACTCAGTGTATAAGTACTTCTATAACTTACTGGACATAGGAGTAAATGAAATTGTAGATATTCTAATAATAATACCTCAACCTTTCATTTTTAAGTCTTTTTGGATTTAAACAATCCCTATTTTGAAAATATATAGACAGTTTTAGATTACAAGTCCTATTAAGGATGTTTGTACCACTCCTCTTGCTTCTGGCATATTGGAATAAAAGAGGACTTATGTGTCCATGGCATAGGGTTCACCATGAGATTGGGGTTGATGGTTATCCTTGCTTCATGCTGGTGCTAGGGCTGCACTCCACTGGCTATATGGAGGCCAGCATCCCTGAAGTGGGGTTAGTCTGTTCCTGTCAATAAGCATCTTACTAATGTACATTAATAGCTCTGTCCTCCTGACCTAGTCACAACTCTATAGCTCTCGCTTGCTGCTGATTCATTCCTACTAAAGCAGACCTCTGTATCTTCCTGAACCATGACCCAAATTTGGAACCTAAAATCGCCTGCTCAGCAGCCCTTAATGACCAGGATACTTTGCCCCCACGAAGATGTGTAATTGCCCAAATGCTTATAAGTAAATGTGTTGTAATAGATGATCATCTCATTAATCCTACCTGTTTGCATAAAATGACACAGTTTACAAACCAAATAAAGTTAATTAAGGTTAGTTTCATATTAACCGAGTTATAGAGGATCAAGACTATTGTCTCCATTCTTTAATTTAGAAATGAAATGGCAGAATTAACATACTCCCATTATATGACATATATGTGCACTGGAGCAAAAGGGGATGTATGGGGCTAGAAAGGTTAATCTTTCCTTGACATATAGCTTAAAATTTGATCACTCTTAGTTGAGACTATATCCCATAACAGATAAGAATTTTATGAGTACATTAACTTGGGGGATTTTTGAAGCAGTTCTGCTCAGTCCCACATTAGTACCAACTCCATGAAATTTCCTTCCTACTCACACCATCCTGGACCCTGCAGGTTTAGCACCCACTTTTTTTTTTGTGAGGGATAAATATGTGCTAAGCCATTGAAAAGAGAAATCATTCACAAGCCATATTTTGGATAAGGCTGATTGAATCTTGAAACACACAGAGGCTCATATCTGATGAAAGACCAAGGAGTAGTATTGTCTGTGGGCAACTTGACCTGAACAGCAATGAAAGGAACACTAATAGGGTTCCAAGATCTTAATGATATGGATTTTTGTCTTCCTGTGATAGGCCACATCAGTTTTTCTTACTACTCAGTTCAGCCAATGGCAGTTCAGTCTGTGGGGACAGAGGATTCTCTAGATCATCTAGACCAGTGGTTCTCAACCTTCCTAATGCTGGGACCCTTTAATACAGTTCCTCATGTTGTGGTAACCCCCAACCATAAAATTATTTTCGTTGCTACTTCATAACTGTAATTTTGCTACTGTTATGAATCGTCATGTAAATATCTGATATGCAGGATGTATTTTCATTGTTACAAATTGAACATAATTAAAGCATAGTGATTAATCACAAAAACAGTATGTGATTATATATGTGTTTTCCGATGGTCTTAGGCGACCCCTGTGAAAGGGTCATTCGACCCCCAAAGGGGTCGCGACCCACAGGTTGAGAACCACTGATCTAGACTATTTTCTCACTTGTAATACTCCATATAGGGGGATATAACATAGAGCCACTAGGGAACAGCAGAGAGCCAGGAGCAGATGCAGAGGTGGCTCGATAACATTGACACATATGAAGCAACAGTTGATGCCAAAGAACCTGCCTGTTCTCTCACGCCTGAGCCAGGTCCCCAGGTGGATCATGTTACTGGTGTAGAGTTTGAGATACTAAACAACAAGCAAGACAGAAATGTAGAAATAATAAAGGCTTGAAAAGCAGATACGTGTTGACCTATTAAAAAAACAACACAACACTTACTGAATGCCTACTACACACCATGTACTCAGCTAGACTTTATAAATAGAAAGATATAGTGAAGTCTAAGGAAGGGCATTGCCATAATTAAAAGAGAATATTTAAGGTAAATCCTCATGGATGTCAAGACATGGTTCATATATACTAGTAATTTTAGTCCTAATTTAAAAACAGGGTAGAATTTTAGGCCTTCTGAAAGGTATGCTCAAAATGATATTTAACAAAAATAGGAAGGGTACAGGGAAATATAAGTAATTGGAAATAAGAAAGTATAATGAAAGATAAAGAAGGAAAAAGTTATCAAGAAGTATACTTGAATTATTACTACAAAATACATTCAAGACATAAGAAGGAGAGTAAAACAAACAAATAAGTTTCAAAAAATTCTGGATTTATCCATAAAATTATTGGTAACCTTCCAGAAAATTGAATCAGTAAATTGGAGAGGCAAAAACAAGGGTATTTATTTTTTAACTGAAAGTTGGAGAAGAGGAAATGAAAGTGACAGGTAAAGATTACTCTGTCACAAGATTGAAATTTAAAAAGAGAGAAATAAGACTCTAGAGGAGGTAACAATTTTAGAAGAAAAAGAGAAGATGTATGAAACTGGGTCGTCATTGGTAAGATGTGTGTTAAAAGCTTCAAAAAATTCAATTTGACCTTGTTTTAGAAAAAACTGTAGTTAAAACCAAAATCACAACACAAACAAACCTCTTTGTGTTTGGAGTGATGGGGAGGAAAAATAATTTTTCCACCACTCTTCTAGGTTCTTGGCTGAGACTTTCCTGACCCCCTTCCCCCCCATAAGATTAACAGGAGAAAAACCAAGCTTAATATGTGTACCTCTTATATAAATGGGAGATACTCAGGAAAACTGAATAACTCCTCCAAATGACTTGAACCACCACCTTAAATACCATCTTCAGCTAAAGACAAAAGAGGATGTTGGTGGGTGGAGGAGCCAGTGATGGGAGCTTACCAGAAAAAGCCCAGTAGAGTAAGGTTGTTATGCAGATAGAAGTTATTATCTTCTCCATTGATAAGTTTCTAGAGAGTTAGTCAGCCTTCTCTTCCTGGTTCAAAGAATCCTTAATAAATGGATAATTCCCTTATAAATGTAAATCTCTCCTACAAAAGGGTAACTTCTGCTCAGTTTCCCAGTTATTCCTATATCTGCTGCTTCTTTAAAATAGCCTAAAATAATTCTATGCCAAAAAGTCATATTCTGGAGTTGCAAATTCAGCTCCCCTTTTGTATAACACATTTGAACCTTGTGCTGAAATCATCCCTGATACTATTGTAATGATCTGGTCATTATTTAACAGGAAAGGAATAAAGGGAATACTACATAATATAAGCATGCCATGTATACAGCTTGCTAATTTAACACTCTCCAAGTCTGTTTCCCACTAATCAATGGGGGAAGAGACTGGAGAAAGGCAGTGTGGACAAATGCCCAATGAAGGTCTGAGTGACATGGAAAGGTGCCTACCTGTCTGTTGGTCACACCTGAGAGCCAGTCAGTGGCCACTGCAAGAGTGAGAAAACTGAATATTTAAACTTCTGGCCCTTTTGGGACTCCTGTTGCAGGGGCGAGCTCCGCGGTGCCCATGTGGCTCACAGCCATGTGAGATCTACACAATGGACTAATGGACTTTAACTGCTGCTGAACTGGACTCAGCTGCAACATGGAACAAAAGCTCTTGACACTGGCCCTCCTTTTGGCCCTGATGGGTCCCCAGCTCTACCTCTTTTGGGTTTACAGGACATGGGACTTGACAACCACAGGAATGTAACTCCATGCAAATAAAGCCTTTTACCACATCTTATTCTCCCGTGGGGGCTTCTGAAAATGCTTATTTCAGTGCTAACCCAAGAACCCCACTCCCACTCATATCTGGGAAATCTGGCCCACTGAATTATCTGGTAACTATCCCTATATAATTTATAATAATAGAAGCGTAATATTCTAATTAGACCAGACATCATTCCAGACGACCTTCAGGACAAAGCAGGGGCTGCGAGGGAAGCCCGGGTCCCGGGTGCCAGAGGGAAGCCAGTGCTGGCATCCAGGGGAAGGACAGCCTGCTTTTGCATGACTTTTGTGTATTGGGCCTCTAGTTATCTTATAATGAAGAACTTGTAGTACTTTCCATAGCTAACTGGACAGAGTTCCGGCTGTTTCAGTTTATGCTTATAACAAAAATTTCATGTGCTAATTATGTGTAGTGAGGTGGATAGAGCCCAAATAAGAAATGTGTTCATAGAGGCATTAGGTTCATTTCACTAACTGCTAAGAGATCCTATAAGAATGATATATTGCATTTATATGCAAGTATTTTCTTCACAGAACTCAAAATACCATATCTTTCTTTGAAAGTTCTGTATAATAACTCCTGCAACTCCCTGGAGGGGATAAGATGGTAGATATTGTTTTGTGGTGTGTTTTTCATTCTGGCAAAGGCACAAAGAAGCAATGTGTGTTTATAGGCTCAGCAGACAGTACTTGATTAGCTTAACTTGCATTTATGAGACATAATTTATCAGTGTGCTCGTGCCTGCAGAAAGTACAATATCTTAGCCTGAAGAACTACCACATCTCCTTAATATGTGGCAAGCTATGGAAGGGAAATCAGCGTGCTTCTGACTTCTATAACACAAGTGTTCATCCTAGGAAAAATCTTATGAGGTAGGTCTATGTTAACCAAATAAAGAGAGTAAAAAAAAAACTAGAATATTTAAACAAGCACCTTAATATATCAATTTCCATGTATATTTTTTTTTGCTAGCCTTTATAAATAGAGATAATGAAACTCTTTCAACAAAGAACTGGCATAAAAATAAATATTTGGGAAAAATCTTCATGGATGTTGTAAATCAAATTTAATTTTAGATGTTAATAAAGAATAAAAAACGTTTATTTGAGCAAAAAGGAACTGCAGTCTGGGAGACACAGATTCAGCTAGCAACCTGAATTGTGTTCCGCTGAGATAAAACCATCTCGGATAATGAAAGTTCCCATGCAAGTTCTCAATTAGGTTCATTTTATTTAAATGAGGTATACAAATTGTGCAGTTCTGGTTGGACAGGACAGGTCTCAGTGCTTTGGCAGAAAGATGAATGTTGACTCTGGTGGCATAAATAAGCAGGGCATAGTATGGAAAGCTGAGGTCCTTCCCAGTATACAGAGTATGTGAGAACCCCTGTCAGCAATTGGCCATTTGGCACTTGTTATTTATAAAATGTGGGCTCTTGGTTGACCACGG
Organism: Myotis nattereri; assembly: GCF_964212035.1. Lineage (NCBI taxonomy): Eukaryota > Metazoa > Chordata > Mammalia > Chiroptera > Vespertilionidae > Myotis > Myotis nattereri. Next base: position 63,515,770 of record NC_138085.1, read on the forward strand.
GGAATCCATCTCAGTAAATTCCTTCTTGGAGTTCACTTACAATGAATACTTCTTCTTGAGGATTACATGTGAAGACATGGCTATAAATAATTTTAGTCCTAGTTTGGACGGTGTAAAAGGTTAGGCTTACTAACCTTTTGACTGGAGGTAGCCAAACCGGATATTAAAGACTTTCAGTAGTTCAATGCACATTTACAAATACATAGGTTGGTTTATCTCCAGGAACACAGAAGAAAGCTAAAATATATATATATATATATATATATATATATATATATATATATATATATATATTTTTATATATTATATATATATATATATATATAGTGATCAAATGGATTTGGCAACTCTTATTTTTCCCATTGGTCTGAAAATTTAAATCACTTTTTAAATTATCAAATAATTAATATAAAACATTGTTATTCAGAGTCCATACTTCCTTTTAATTTTCTTGGAAACATATATGGCAAATTATATAAAGTGTGGCAATTGAACTGGTGATGTTGACTAATTATAATGGTCAAAATCACTGAGCAGACTGGCAAATAGATCTATGAAGATCTTTTTAAAAATGCGTGCATTGCAATTCTGACTTCGTTGACATGGTTTATTATTTGACTAAGTGAATAAATAAATGGCTATATGTGTATATTTAAACCTGATGTGATGCTGATTTTTTAAACAAACAAAAAAAGTTCAATTATTTCTTGGAAGCAAATCATAATAGAATCAACCAAACAGCAAAAATATTCATTCATTTGCATCTTTGCATTAGTAAAAAAATTTGCATTTTATGTAAATAGAGGAAAAGTCATATGTTCAGAGTAGAAAACCTACGTACTCTCTGTTAATGAGACATTTGGATTGAAATGTTTTTCAGCAGATTCACCTTAATTAACAGCCATAATTTTTTTAAAACCTTCATAAATGTGAGATTTATAAACATAGAGTTTTAATTCTGGGTATCTGATAAAAGCAGGCACTCTTTCCTAAGAAATCTACTATGAATTCGAAACTACAAATGTGGCCTGATTGATATTTATCCATGAACCTACTTTAAAATTTTTAATATTTTTTTAAAACACATTTAAAATGTTCATCTAGTGGACCAAAATGTTGAATTGTAAATTATTCTTTTTGTGTAATAATTACAAAATAAGATATTTAGTCATCAGTAGAGCATCACTGGTATGAAATACATCCCAGCATTAAATATTATCAGTTATTTAATATACATTTGCAAACATCCTCATGTTTATTTATTCCCAGGAGCTCATGGAAGGTAGAAAAGGTAATAAATAGAGTGATTGAATAGATTTGGCAGCTCTCATTCTTCCCATCAGTCTAAATCCTTAATTATCTTAATTCAGAAGTTTTCTTCTTTCAAAAATCTTGTGGTAAACATTTTGTCAGGTTCTCAAAACAACTCCTCGATTTCTCCTGGGGAGGGAAGGAGAAGGGTAACAGCAGGTATCTTGCAGATTCTATCTCCATGACAGATTTTGTCTGTTATATTCATTGATATAACCCAAAAATATTATCCTAGCCCTTTGCTCTTGCGTGCTTTTAATTAGACTCCACTTTGCAAGCAAAATGGTGGCCTGGAATGGCAGTAAATGCAATGAAATTAGGTGATGGGTTTGCAGGGACATTTAAGTAATGTCTTTTAGGAGGTAATGAAAGTTGCTGTCTCTATTTTGAGTGTTGAACTACTGATTGGAATGACTCAAATCAGCCTAACTCATAGTACTTCAGTGTAATGTGTGCATTCCTATAAACAGTGACATTGGAATGCCAAGGAAAATGTCCATCGATCATCTGATCCAAAATGCCCTTTTCTAGACTGAGAGGGGTCATTCCATTTAATTAGTGTCAATTCCAATTATACCTTTCTTTCCTTCTAGCAGCTTTGCTGCTTTTATGTTCAGTCAACTTTGAAGAATAGTCATTGTATTTCTTTCTATACCCTGTATACATTAAACTAACCATTTGAAAAGAGAAATGGGGAAAGAAATGGAGTTCTCTAGTCCAATGATGTATCTGGAAGCTGTTATCCTACAAAAGACATATAAAGTACTATTCTTTTCCAAGGACATGAGGCAGTCTATTTGAATGAAGATACGTGCCTTCTTTTCTTAAAGTGCAAATGTATTTTCTTCATTCTTGATCTATAGTGTTTAATATTGACCAGACTCTCCATTCATTCCCTCTTTTCATTCATCTGATAATTTACTAAGTACCTACCATGTGCCAGGGGCAGGCAATGGGAAAAAAAGGATAAATGCCAAATTTTCCTGCTCTATTGGAGATTTAATTGTAGTAAAAGAACACAATCATGTGTACAATAAATAATTAAATTATATAGTGTGTTAGGAGGTGCAACGTGCTTATGAAGCAAAGCAGAATGAAGAATCCCTGGGTAGGTCCTCCAGTATGATATCAAACAGGAGTGGTAGGAGAGTGGATATCTTTGTCTTGCTTTCTTTCTTAAAAGGAACACTTTCAATCCGTCATCATTAAGTATGTTGTTAGCTGTAGGCTTTTTACTGATGCCATTTATCTTGTTAAGCAAGTATCCTTTTATTCCTATTTTTCTAAAACTTTGTGTCATGAACAGACGCATTTATTATGCTAATTAATTTGTTAAATTGCCTTTGCATTTCTGGGCTGCACCTCATTTACTTATACATATAACTTGAAGGATTTCTGCATGTATGCTTATGAGTGATACTGGTCTGTTTCTCTTTTCTAGCAATATCTATTCTGATTTCAGTATCAGGTAGTGTTTATCCCTAAAAATAGTTGAGATGTCTTCACTCCGCTTCTATATTTCAGAAGTGATTGCGGAAAGTTGGTATCGTTTCTTCTTTAAATATTTGGTAGAGTTCCCCAGAGGAGCTATATGGATCTGTAGTGTTTTGTTGTTGTTGTTGCAATATTTTAAATTATGAATTTAATTTCTTTAATAAGAATAATCTATTCAGGTTATCTATTCCTTCTTGAGTGACTTTTGGTGGTTGGTATCTTTCAAAGAATGTGATCATTTCATCTTAGTTGTCAAATCTATTGGCAGAAAGTTATTTGTAGTATTTCCTTATTTTCTTGTAATGTCTTCAATGACTATGGAATTATCATGTATTTCATTTATAATTTTTGTAATTTCTTTCTTTTCTTCTTTTTTCATGTTCACCAGGCTAGAAGTTTCTTAATTCTTTTAATTTTTTTTCAAGGTATCAGCTTTTGATTTCAATATTTCTGTGTATTGTTTTTTATTTTAATCTTTCTTAATTATTTTCTTTTTTTCTCCTTGGTTTGCTATGAATTTCCCTTTTTTCAGCTGCTCCCAAGTATTCTTACTTTAACAATTTGCCTCAGCCAATGGCTCTGTGATTGAGAGTCAACCTATGAACTAGGAGATCATAGGTTGACTCCTGGTCAGGGCACAAGCCCGTGTTGTGGTCTCAAACTCCAGGATGGGGCATGTAGTAGGCAACCGATCAGTGATTCTCATCATTGATGTTTCTATCTCTACCTCTCCCTTCCTCTCTGAGATCAATAAAAGTATATTTTAAAAAAACTTTAACAGTTTCTTCAAAAGTTATATCAGAATTCTTCTTACCCCTTCACCTGGTGCCCAGGGCCTTTTTTTCTGTGCTCTGCAATAGTCGAGTGGCTGCTTGTATCCTAGAAGGGGCCTGTCTTTCCTTAGATTTTATCTTGGCAGTTGCTTGCTACTTCATTTATCTCATGGGTTCAAGACAGTTATGATTTGGTAGTTTTTCTGGCTCTTTTTCTTATTGTTAGGACGGGAATGATGATCATTTCAGCTAATCTATATGCCTAAGATATTTTATATATCATTTCTCATGTCTTTTTACTTGTTTTCCCTTAACTATGTCTCTTATAAAGAGAATGCACTAGGATATTTTTTGTGTATGTGTGTGTGTTGAGAGCTATGCTTTCTACTCATAGAACATAAATATTAACATGTACTATAAATTCTAATATTGTTGGAAGATTTTTCTGCTTCATTAACAATTTTATTATCTAGGACAATTTATTTCTTTTAGGAAATAATTGTTTTGCCATTTTTGGATACATCAACATTTTTGAAATATTATTTTCTATTTTTAAAGCATCAATGTAACAGTAAACTATATTATTTAAATATTTTTTATTAAAATGTTAAACTAATATAAAACTTGAAACTTTATGACTTGTATCTTTAAGAAATGTCTCAGATTTGGGGGTAACATGGTGAATTTATTAATTTATCCCATTAAATAACATATGCTTTTATTATATCTTGTGTTTCTTGATTAGAGTTTTTAATAACAGACAACATAATGTACTTAAGCTATTTTAACCACAGTAGAATTTTTTAGATGTTTGTGCTGAGACAAATATTTATTTAAAGAACCTCAATAGACATTTCTCCAAAATGGACATATAGAAGGCCAAAAGGCATATGAAAAAGTGCATAAAGGCACAGGTCATCCAAGAGATGCAAATCAAAATGCCAATGAGGTACCATCTCACACCTGTCAGAATGGCTATCATCAACAAATCAACAAACAACAAGTGCTGGAGAGGATGTGTAGAAAAGGGAACTCTCGTGCACTGCTGATGGGAATGCAGACTGGTGCAGCCTCTGTGGAAAATAGTTTTGAGTTTCCTCAAAAAATTAAAAATGGAACTCCCATTTGACCCAGTGATCCCACTTCTAGGAATATATCCCAAGGACTCAGAAACACCCATCGGGAAGACTATATGCACCCCTATGTTCATAGCAGCACAAATTACAGTAGCTAAGATTTGGAAACAGCCTGAGTGCCCATCAGCAGATGAGTGGATTAAAAAACTGTGGTACATCTATACAATGGAATACTATGCAGCTGTAAAAAAGAAAGAACTCTAACATTTGCAACGGCATGGATGGACCTAGAGAGCATTATGCTAAGTGAAATAAGCCAGTCATAGAAAGATAACTCATCACATGATCTCACTCATATGTGGAATCTAATGACCAACATAAACCGATGAACAAAAATAGACCCAAAGATATAGAAACACCAAACAGACTGTCAAACCTCAGAGGGAAGGCAGGGGAGGGTGGAGCAGGGGAAGAGATCAACCAATGAACTCATATGCCTATATGCATAACCCAAGGACACAGACAGTGGGTGGTGAAGGCTTGGGGGGAAAGGGGAAGGGCAATGGGGGAAAAAGGAGGACATATGTAATATTTTCAACAATAAAGATTTCTAAAAAAATGGCATACTTCCAGATCATGTTATTTTTGGATATAGTATAAAAATATGAGAACAATGTTAAATAAATAGTTTAAAAAATAAATAGATTTCAGGAGTAAAAAAAAAAATTATTTAAAGGGATACAGAAACTGACTAGAATAAGCTTCCAGAAATAATGTCTGAAATGGGCTGCCAGTGAAGCTGCTTCAGCTCCACGTCCAGAAAGCTCTAGAGTCCAGTGCTTGGTACAGAACATAGCATCTCAGATTAGTTTTTCCCAGCAAAATAGAGACCTCAATCCTGTCCCAGTCCTTGTGTGGCAGTGCATGTGACTAGCATACCTAATCATGTCAGACCACAGGTTTTGGAGTCTTTCTGCTTTTAGTTTTATTTTTCTAGTTTCTGCTAGCAATAAAAGTTTGCCAAAAGACAACTGGGATAGATATTAGGCAAACCAGTGTTAGGAGCTGTCTCAAAAAATACATTAAGAAACTTGCCTTCTTGGGGGAATGTCAAAGGGGGGGCGGTGGGGAGGAGACATATGTAAAACTCTTTATAATACTTTAAGCAATAAAACAAAATTATAAAAAAAAAACTTGCCTTCTTAGTAACAAAACCAAAATTTTAGCAGAATAAAATAGCACATGAGTATACGATGTCATTTACTAGCCTTTCTTGAAAGTAGGTGTAGCCAAGAATGTGAGTTCTTGACAAGGGAATATATGAAAAAATGTTGTATATACTTTCAGGATAACAGATGATAAAGATTCAGCCCATATAGTAGGGACCCCTTGTCCTTTTCTGTTTCTTCCGTTAATCAGTCCACACTACAGTTAGGGTGCCTGGGCTCCAGTAGCTACTGTGGGCCATGAGGTGATCCAGCACTCAGTTAAAATAGCAGAGCAGACATAATTGAACATGATTTTTGTTGACACCATGGGGTCTTCACACCACACTCTTGGCTTCTTACTTCTGGACTTTTTTATTTTTCTAAAAAATTTAGTTTGTTTCAGCTACTTTCATTTGGGGATTTTTACTCGTATACGTCTATATTCACTCCTTAGTAATACGACCATCTTGTTCCAATCTTTTAAAACATTTTATAGGGCAAAAATATGTGTCCATGTCTCCCAATTTTCATTACTCTAAATTCGGGAGCAATAGTTGGATTTGGGGAGAGTTGTATCTATTTTCTAAAAAGCCTATCTTTTCATAGAAAGCAGATTTGTCAGTTAGTCTTAGATAATTTCACCACAAATCAGATTACCTATATTCTATTCCTAGCTCTGTCACTGAAGCTCCCTATATCCTTATATACCTGACTTTCCTGACCTCTTCACAGAGTGCTCATCTGTAATGGATGGCATAAGCATATATATCTTATTCATCTTCAGTTCTTTTTTGTTACTTTTATATTAAAGCAATTTCAGACTTACGGAAATGATGCAAAATAGTAAAAACAAAAATATTCTTCCATATCTCTTTACTCAGATCACCATTTTTTAACATTTTGACAAAATGGTTTTGTCAATCTCCTTTACAAATGTGAATCTATTTGATTTAAATAAATATAATAGATATAAGTATTTTATGCATTGTTTGAGAATGTTACTTACATTCATGATTTCCACTTACCTATTTATACTTCATTGTATATTTCCTAAGGTACAGACCTTACTCGAATTTCATTAAAATCTACAGATTTTTAATGTTATTTTAACTACAATAAATAACACTTGAAATTTAAAGAACTTCTAAAAGTGTAAATTGTTTTTCTTAAGAAACTAGCCCAATCGGCCCAAACCAATATGCTCAATTAATATTTGACAAAGGAGGCAAGAACATACAATGGAGCCAAGATAGTCTCTTCAATAAATGGTGTTGGGAAAATTGGACAGATATATGCAAGAAAATGAAACTAGACCACCAACTTACACCATACACAAAAATAAACTCAAAATGGGTAAAGGACTTAAATGTACGATAGGAAACCATAAAAATTCTAGAAGAATCCAAAGGCAACAAAATCTCAGACATATGCCGAAGCAATTTCTTCACTGATACAGCTCCTAGGGCACTTGAAACTAAAGAGAAAATGAACAAATGGGACTACATCAAAATAAAAAGCTTCTGCACAGCAAAAGAAACCATCAACAAAACAACGAGAAAACCCACTGTGTGGGAAAATATATTTGCCTATGTCATATCTGATAAGGGCCTAATCTCCAAAATTTATAGGGAACTCATACAACTTAACAAAAGGAAGATAAACAATCCAATCAAAAAATGGGCAAAGGACCTAAATAGACACCTTTCAAAAGAGGACATTCAGAAAGCCAAGAGACATATGAAAACATGCTCAAAGTCACTAATCATCCGAGAGATGCAAATCAAAAGAACAATGAGGTACCATCTCACACCTGTCAGACTGGCTATCATCAACAAATCAACAAACGACAAGTGCTGGAGAGGATGTGGAGAAAAAGGAACACTTGTGCACTGCTGGTGGGAATGCAGACTGGTGCAGCCACTATGGAAGACAGTATGGAGTTTCCTTAAAAAACTGAAAATGGAACTCCCATTTGACCCTGTGATCCCTCTTCTAGGAATATATCCCAAGAAACCAGAAACACCAATCAGAAAGGATATATGCACCCCTATGTTCATAGCAGCACAATTCACCATAGCTAAGATCTGGAAACAGCCTAAGTGCCCATCAGTAGATGAATGGATTAGAAAACTGTGGTACATCTACACGATGGAATACTATGCTGCTCTAAAAAGGAAGGAACTCTTACCATTTGCAACAGCATGGATGGAACTGGAGAGCATTATGCTAAGTGAAATAAGCCAGTCAATGAAGGAAAAATACCACATGATCTCACTCATTCATGGATAATAGAGACCATTATAAACTTTTGAACAATAATAGATACAGAGGCAGAGCTGCCTCAAACAGATTGTCAAACTGCAGCAGGAAGGCCGGGGAGGGTTGGGAGGCAGGAGTTAGGGGGGTAAGAGATCAACCAAAGGACTTGTATGCATGCATATAAGCATAACCAATGGACATAAGACACTGGGGGATAGGGGAGGCTAAGGGACTGTCTAGGGCGGGGGGGAAAATGGGCACATATGTAATACCCTTTGTAATACTTTAAGCAATAAAATAAAAATTAAAAAAAAAAGAATATAAAAAAAGAAACTAGCCCAAAAGTATTTTATAAAAGAGTTACATTTCAAAGGACACTGTGGAACTTCATTTTTGTAGATTTGGAAATATCATACCTAGAATATATCTACATGAAAATCTATTGAGTCCCAATTCTTATTTTTATAAGTGTTAGAATTAGATGTACAATTACCAGTAATCAAAAGAGAAAGTAATTCAGACGACTCAATAGGGAATGTATTTCATGCATCAAAGCAAGTCAATTAAGCTTAACTTGATAAAATAAAGTAGTATTTAGTCATATTGTGTAACCGATCAATTAAAATAAAAGATGCTCACTTCTGCATTGCTGCGTTCTTTCCGCTCTATTGACAACATGTCTTTATACATATTTAGTCACTTTAATGCATCAAATGTGTAGAGTATATTTAATACAGTATCCTTTTAAACAGAATATTGTCAATTGTACAGCATACTCATTTCTGGATAAGTCTTCAGAGAATGTGAAAAATTAACTAATGAAGAGAGAGATTTGTGTATGATACTACTTTCCTCCCACCAGAGAGAAAACAGGCAGCCATGTTTGAGATGATGGGATAATGTTTGTTTGAAAGTCACATCTAAGGCAGGGCTACCAAAGCAGTGTCTCCAGAGACTAGTGAGTTTGTCTTAAGAAACTGCTAAATGTTAGGCCATCACACTCGAATATTTTTAAAACACACCTAACAAATTCATCTGAACTGGAACAATAACTGACTTAGCTCTGGGGAGAAATCCATTCCAGCAGAGAAAGGAAATGCATACACACACCTCTTTACTGCCTCCAGGATGCCAAATTTCTCTGTGGCCTATTGTTCCCTTTTCAGTTGCCATAGTGAATGATAGCATGGATTGTTAAGGTTCTTGGAGAAAAGTTTCTTTCTTTTGAAAAGAAGCCTTGCCTCCAAAGAACAATGTTCTATACACAAAATGGTGCTTTGAATCACTCAGGATTTTGATCATTATGATTTCCTGGAGCATGCATGCAAAGCTCTTTTAATAATGATTTTTCAAAACTCTTTGGCTGATTTAATATTTATTAAAAAATACATTGTAGAGGTATTATTCCTAACTATACAACTGTGCCAGTGTTTGCCCATCCCCTAGGCCCATTCTAAATATAATAATTAATTATAAATATGATTTAGAAATTTTGCAGATGCTAGTTTGATGCCTAACAACCTGACCAAAGTATAATTTTATTTTATAGGTATTTTTTCACAGTTTTTAATTATGTGATAGAGCTCTAGTTTTTGTTTTGCAACAAACACATATACATGGCCTGAGAGTGTTCCTTCTCTGTTATCTACTATTTTTGAAAAAAATACTAATGAGATTTTTGTACTAGAGAATATATGGATAACATAACCTAAACATTATTTTATAGTAGAGACTTCTGGGTAACTGCCTTTTCCCATCAAACTAGAACCCTCAATTTATTATTGGTAACTGGTCACCAAGAATAAAAGCTATGATTCTTAGGCAACTTCTGAAGAGTGTGATTATATAACTAACCTATAACATATAAGGTGAGAGATCCAATTTTGGGAATGTATCCTTGAAAGAAAAAGTGTGTCCTTTTTCCTTCCTTCAAGTCTGCTCTGGGAACATGAATATGTTAACCAAAGTACAATTTGGGACTGGAGGCCAACAGCTATGATATAGAAATTACAGAGAAGGAAGCTGAAAACACTCAAGTCCCAGATAATATAAAATTTTAAACTCCTCCATCTGGACTTAGCTTTTCTCTTTATGTGAAATAAAAATAAACTCATATATAACATAACCAATTTTATTTTTTATTTTGAGATCATTACAGTTTCATATAGAGTTGCACAAATTAATATAGAAAAATCTCATAAACCCTTCAGCAATTTCCCCCAAAGGTGACATAATCACCATCAGGAAATTTCAATTTTATGATGGGTCTCTGTTGCAAACCTATTTAGTGAATTAATTTTTGTTTGTGGAATGCACAACATTTAGATCTTTGTTATGCATTTAAGTCAAACATATGTCATAGCTAATATCTTCCCTGCTACAAATGATTACAAATAAAACTATAATAAAAATGTTAAGTCATTTAAAAATTCTAATTATTCTTGCATAAAAGTTAAGAATGATCATAGGTTGAAACCAAAGAGTGAATACAAAGCTGGTATTAAGCCCTCAAGTTGAAGCAGAGCAGGTCTGGGGTGGAGATGGAAAGGTACCTGTTCTATAAATGATGCAAGTGGGTTTTTCTGCAAAGTAGGAGCTGAAGATGTGGTGTTTGGCTCTCAAAACATGGAGACTGGCTGTACTTTCAGTGAAAGGGTGGACTAAAACAAAATTAGCCAGTGCCGGAGGGATGGCCAGGATGGAAGAAATGCTCTTAGGAATTCACAATCAACTGCCCACCTTGAGGGTATATCCATAGGAAGTCATACTACAAAAGCACCAGAAATTAACAAACTACTATCCACAGTCAGTCAGGATCCATTGGGAGCCTCGAAGTTATAAAAAATTCACATAAAAACACTTAAAAGATAAGTCTAGGCTAGTGGTACCCCTCAGTCTTCTGGAAAAATTAAATGTATATTCCTTTAAACCAGGCTAACCAGGCTGCACAAAACTCTTTCCCAAACAAGAGCTCCCAATGCAAAAGTTCAAAGAACTTGCTGAATAGAAAAAGTGAACCCACCTGTTTAGATCACTCGGCAAGAACACCACCAAGTTCAACAGAACACTGGCTTTCAATGCTGTGGGGTAAATTGTAACTTACTAACACAGCAGCTAAAATTGCTACTGCAAATCTAAGTATAGTCTTCAGATAAAGGGGATTAGAGCTATGATTTATCCTGCATTGTTCAGATCACATAAAGAATGTTGAGTTCCATTCTCAGTTTTGTAATATAATAAAGAAAGGGCTAATATAAAGTACATATAAAGAAGTAATCCAAGAAGCTATGTAATTTAATGAACATTACAGAACAGAAGAATAAGCAGAAACATTAAAATTGCCCTCACCTTAAAATGCTATCACATAGAAGAAAAAATAAGGCCTATTACAAAAAAGAAAATTCAAACAGCTTATAAGCATAGGAATCTATGATCGACTTCAAAAATCACCAGGGACATACAAATTAAATAACACTCATCATATTGGGCAACATTTTTAAATCTGATAGTACATATGTTGGAAAGATGTTGAAAAATAAAACTTTTATACACTGCTGGTGAGAGTGTAGATTAAAATATTTACTTTAGAGAATATTTGTCAATATCTAGTAAAATTTAGAAATCATATATCATACTCTTGAGAAATTCTACTTTGGGGTATACATCCTATGGAAATGAATACACTTACATGTAAAATGATGTTTACTGGCTTTAGGAAAAAAATTGAGGGCATATCCATACGAAGTCATACTACGAAAGTACCAAAAATGAACAAACTACTGCTGCACAACAGCCTGGTCACACTTTATAACTATAAAGTTGAGTGCAAAAACAAGACATAAAAATAGTAGAAGTAGAATTATTCCATTTAAATAAAGTTCAAAAACAGATGAAACTAGAACATACTGGGACGCACATAAGTGGTAAAATTACAAAGAAAGAGAAATTCTTACATGCCCAATCAGGGATCATAATTACCTCTGCAAGAGGGGTGGCATGTTATTGGAAGAGACACATACAAATCTTCAGGGCGATAACAGGATTTTATTTTTTCCTTTTGAGTCCATAATGCATTTTCTCCTTTATTATTACTACCTATCATGAAAATGGCTGTGTAAATGCCTGTTGTGACATAGGCCCTTGCCGCTGTCTCTTGATAGGAGCTGCCTTTCGGAATAGAAGCTGCCCGCTGAGATAGTGGTTGCCTCATGTGATGGTGACTACCTGTCCTGTACTGGCCACCTGTCACAGTAGTGTCTGCTCTGTGATAATGGCTGCCTGTTGTGATAGTGGCCTCCTCTTGTGATAGTGGCTGTTCCTCATGACAGTGCCAGGCTGGGAAGCTGCCCCTGGAGATGGTAGCTGCCTGTTGCAATATAACCGGGCCAGGTAGCTGCCTGTTGCAATATTGTCCAGCCCAGTACTTGCGTGTTGTGGTATTGTATGGCCTCATAGCTGCACATCACGAGATTTAGGGGATTCTAAGGGAATATATGTTTTATGATTATTGCAGTTACATGTATGCCTACTTCAGAATGATTTGGTATACTCTTCCATATGAGTGTTATAATTAGAGACCATGTAGACAGTGCAGTAATCATTGCAGATGTTAAAAATGTAAGAAAGTCTTAGTTGTTCTAAATCAACTCCAGTTGTTGATACTGGGGAGTGATTTTGGATCTCTATGTCTTTAAGGTCTAGTAAACAGCGAATGCCTAGCACACCAGCATAAAAGCTGCCTAAATTCACCGTCTCTACACCCCAAATCACTCCTGAGTTATTTCCTCAGTTTCTTGCTTACATTAATTATAGGTGTCCTTTCCTCCATCCATCACCACGGGTCAGTTCACTGAGTGCATGGAGTTTGGTTTCTGCTCTACTCCCTTAACATGAAAGAGACGATGCTGTAAAAAAAAAAAAAAAAAAAAAGATGTTTACTGACTGCATCAGTTAACAATTTAATGTTAGAAATAGATGATAAAATCCATGATGTATGAGGAAACGACAAACTCTGGAGAAAGAACACTGGAATCCTGGAGAACTTTGATCTAAGCCTAGATTTTGTTATTATTGAGCAGCATTAGCAAATCTCTGACTGCCTCTAACTCTGAGGTTTCTGAACAGAAACACAAGAGGCTTTGGAATGTTTAAATGGCTCTCAGTGGACTTTACCATGATGTGTGGGTTAATCTTTACTCAACCAAGCTGGCGGTGAGGCCCAGCACCAGTGCGTCTGAGCGCCTCCCGGGCGATTTCAGTGAGCAGTGGGTTGGGCTCCTCTGCCCGATGAGGGTATTATGTCCCCTCAGTATTCTCTGTCCTCTGCGACCCTGTGCATTTTCATGTGTAGAGAGTGAAGTTAATTAAGCTTTGTATGCACATGTGGTATAGATAGCTGAGTGTTTTTCACATGACAGTACTCTTTCTAGTAAAAAATAACCAGAAGTCAGTCTGCCTAGAGGCATTTTGGAAATGGCAGAATTTGGTGTCATTCCCTTTGGGAGCTAAAACAGAAGCATGGAGGTGATCTATACCAAAAGCATTTGTTTTGACTTCTCCACACATACACCCCCCACCTGCCTCTGTGCTGAGAACAGCACGTTCCGGGGAACCTTCAGAATCTCTGTCCTTTCACCTTTCAGTGTGCCGCTGGGTCCCACGGACATGGCATTTATGAGGGGTCCAGAGAGAAGGAGAGAAACTGGCCCTGACTCACTCTGCTGCCATAGAACTAGTAGATACTGATCTCTGACTTTGCCTCTGTACCGACCGAATAAGCCTGTGAGCGGAACGCAGAGCGGGATGAGGAGCGACAACACAAAGGTTATTCAAAGGGAAGCTACAGCCCAGCAGTCCTGCAGTGAGAGCCCGAGTGTTTTGAGTTTGGAGAGAGGAGTCAACAACAACAACAACAAAGAAGCACCATATTTAGTCGAAGGAAAATGTCAGGACGCCTTATCTGATAATCAAGGTTTTCCTACTATTGGGCCCCAGCCTCCTTTTACAATCTTTTCCTTGCAGTTTAATATCCAGACACATCAAGGCTACTTCATAGTCCCTGTAAGGGCATATTATTTTGTTTTAATCATGCTGTTCTCACTGTCCGGGATTCCCCTTCTTCCCATGATTCAGGCTGAAAACCTTAGCTTTACTTCAAGTTCGGCCTCAGATGCCTTCATCCAAACACTCAGAAGCCTCCCAGGCCTGCTCCACATGACAAGTACCATCTCTTTGCTTTCGGTATCCATGGCACTCTTTCTCCCGGTAGCTATTTAAGCCGAGCACCTTCCTTTTTGCATGGTAGTTATATTTGAACACATCTATGGCTCTTCCTTACCTAGGTTCTGACAAGGTAGATTCTGAAACTGATTTATGTCTGTGGCTATCTTAGTGCCTAACGCAGTATCTTAACTCTTGTTAGGCACTGATAAAGTTTACCAATAAAAGGAAGATGGAAATAAAAATTATTTTTCAAAATGCATATTGTTCCCTTACAAGAAGGAAAATATTGGTATTTGAAAGAGTAAAAGAAGTACCTAAAGCTTTTATGTTGCCTACAGGATAAATTGCTGATGTCCAACACACATCCATATACACATAGATAAAATAGTAAATTTAGTTAACATTTTTAAAGCTATCTCTTCTGTTCAGAGTGCCTTATATACATTATAATTTTCAAACTTGACAGTAACCCCACAAGTACTATTCTCTCTAGATTAAAGGTAGGAAAACTGAAGCTCAGGGAAGTTAATACTCTAAGATTATAGGCCAATATAGGGTTTGAAATTGCCTTGTTGATTCACAAACCCTTGCTCTTACCATTATGCTACACTGGTGAGATAGATGCAAAATTTGAAGTGTTAAGATTCCATGAAATTGTTAAGAAATACCCCCCAGTCCCTAAAACTTTAAAGATTACTATTGCTAAGGTGAAAACAAAAGATATAACAGGTGGAGCTCCCTATCTTCTCCAATATTTCACTTTCAGGATTTTTATTTTGTTATACTTTGAAAAAAGTATTTATCACTACTGATATTATAAAAATGGGCATTTAACTGAGAAGTATAGTCAATATTTTATCAAAGTTATAATATTTTATTAAGTAAATATCCTCTTTTGCATCTTGTCTGTTTAATTTTATTACATGCAGAGATAAAAAATTGTTTTTAAATACAATCAAATAAAACAAAAGAAGAAGGATTGAAAAGATATGTAGTTTACAGAAACTTCACTGAAATCCAGTTCTTCCAATAAAGAAGTGAGCTCTGAAGTTTAAACATTTAAGTCAGGTAATCAGAGTATGAGAAATGGTTCTGTCCTTAATTCAATGGGGCTTGTTTCATTTTCAGACCCATTGGCAGCTGGAGGAGCGCGTTACACTCATTTTAATCCAAGGGCGTTCTATGGTGGATTGGCACCCAAAGGATTGGTATGATTTCATTTTGATGCCATTGAGCCTATTTATGCCAATTGTCCCTTTCCGTTGATCCAATCGCCCATGCCAAAGGCATATTTTCATATGAAGATGAAATAGGGATGGCTGAATAGACAATAGGTTTGTAAGTTTTCAAAACAGTAAGTTAACCAAGAAGTTAAACTTTCAAACATTGAGAGTGATGATATTATGTAAGCAAGGCACAGAATCGCTATATGGACCCACTCTGTTATTTCTCAATTTTTTTGTGCTCTGAAAGGATCACTTCTTTGCATAGATACTGTGCTGAGATGGTTGGAAAATATGCTAAATTCCATTGCTTGGCTTCACATTACCTCTGGAGACACCAAAGAAGACGTGGAGCATAACGCATCAGCACGGGCTTTTCAAATAAGTCTTGAAGATTATATGTTTCAATATTAATTTTTTGGCTTAATAGCTACAAAGTGAAAATGACTAAAAAGGTAATAAGAACATAAGAGAATCAGACCTATATTTTAAAGTGCGTGCCATTGAGAGGCTTCTATCAGAGGTGAGTAGCAGCTCCCGACTATGCGAGCTCACAGTCCTTGGAGACCAACATCTGTAATTACCGAGATCTGTCAGCACCAAGATGCAACTGACACTGCTCTGAGTTGCAGATCTCAATGGTGCCCTTTCAAAAATACACATAAAAATTTATATCTATGGATTTCAGGAAACTGTCTTTAATGTAGTTCAAGAAGTAATGGTTTCTCTAGGATCTAGAAAAAGTCAAGGTCGAAAGAGATAAACTTTAATGAAACAGTGGGTTTTATTTTTCTCCTTGAGAATTAAAATTGTAACATTATACTGCTAATATTGGGCCCACTGGTTAAGCACATACATTCCCTAGTATTTTTCATCTTATCTCTTCAATGTGTTTTAATCTCTCAAAAATGAGCAATCTGTGCTGTTTGTTTCATGTTTCAGCTACTTTATATAAGAAAATAATCTGGTTTGAACTTACACAATGCAAGTGTATTTAAGTAATTTCTCTTCCAGTAGTCTTCTCTCCTTCCTATTAAAATATTCCAAAGAAGTTCAGATAATTAAATTATATATTAACAGCCAATGCAGAAATGCTTCTTCTGATTAAAATTTACCATAAAGTAGCTTAACGAAAATTGTTATATTCTTCAAAATATTTTTCCAGTTTTATACATTTTGTAGCCCCTTTACTTCTGAAATATAGAAAATGAAGACAGTTCCCTTCCCTGGCTAATAAGTAGAAGCTACTAATGAACAATTTTAAAAGTTGAATTGACTGTCTATGTGTTAGCCAAATAGGAATGTTAATAACAGTATTCAGTGAGTTGGTATTAAAAGTGTAATGATGAACCCATCTAATCAATGTGATAAAAATATAAATTTTGCTCTCTGCTTCTATTTTAATGTAATATTAACAGCCATGTCAGTGTTGCTCAGTGGTTAAGTGGTGACCCATGAACCAAGAAGTCACTGGTTCAATTTTAGGTCAAGGTACATACCTGAGTTGTGGGCTTGATCCCTAGTAGAGTGCATGCTACAGGCATCTGATCATGATGTTTCTCTCCCATCTACATTTCTATCTCTTTATCCCTTTCCCTTCCTCTCTCTCTAAAAATCAATAAAAAACATATTTAATGTAATACTAACATGTTCTTGCTATAAGTAAATTTCAATTAACTTAATTTATAGGGATTTTTCTGCTTTTCTATGGTTATTATGGGATAACAAAAGCTTGCAGTAGCAAAATGGGACTGATTAAAAGATTTTATGTAAACATTTTCACAGGGAAGAGATATGACTTAAAAAGAGGAGGTTTTACAAATTCTGTTCAATATAGTTTGCCTTCATATGATTTTTAGGTACTTCAAACATTCTTATTTTTTTAACCTTTAGATGTATAAATTGCTATTCAGTGTGTTATGTGCTATTTTATGGTTATATTTAAATTGAAACCACACACACACACACACACGCACACACACACACACACAGAGGATTTAAATGAGTTTACTTCCATTTTGTTTTTCCCCATCTTCCTAAACTAATTTTGCTCTAAAGTTCTCAAAAAATAGGTCTTCTGGAGCAACCCCTAAATTTAAGAAAAGATTCCTGCATTTGTTACCTATTTCAATAGGCTGAATAATCCCATTAATTGGCTGGAATACCTTTATGCTTGAGTCTAACACCAGAAGGGTAAAGTCAACCTGACTGCAGACTGGACCAAATGACTGCAGACCATAGAGCTCTCCATGGTCCTGTCCATGATGTATCTCTCATGTGTTCACTCATCTCAGGCAATGACAATTGACATTCATTTGGCCGCTTGAAGATGTATTGAATCCTCCTGCCTTGATTTAACAGTTACAACTACCCCACCCAATTGCCTTGAATTTTGATTTCATTCAACTCTCTAAGTTGTCTTCAAATAATCTCATCTCTCCACTTTTTAATCTATTATGTGAATACTTTGTGAAGCTGTTGGGAGAGCAATTACTAATAAGACTATATTCCTATTCTAATTGTGTTCACTATAGTGTATATAATAAGGTATATATACTATAATTGCATTTTTAAATATATTTTATTGATTTTTTTACAGAGAGAAGTGGAGAGGGATAGAGAGTTAGAAACATTGATGAGAGAGAAACATCTTTCAGCTGTCTCCTATACACTCCCTACTGGGGATGTGCCCACAACCAAGGCACATGCCTTTGACCAGAATTGAACCTGGGACCCTTGAGTCCACAGGCTGATGCTCTGTCCATTGAGCCAAACCGGTTAGGGCCTATAATGAATTTTAACTGAGGATGCCACAAAGTAAAATAATAATAGAGCAACATGCAGAATATGTGGAGATACATATATTAGTTCTGGAAAAATAACATAAGAAGATGAAAGTGGTGGAAAGTTGTGTGTTCAGGAACAGAGACTTACTATTCAATATTGACATTTTTTTTATGTATTTATTTTTAACATCTTTAACATTTTCTGATAAAGCCATAAATTCTCTAAAAAAAGAAGAAAGGCTAAGAGATATTTTGGTAATACAGAGAGTACTTCATTTTCCAATGCTGTTTATTAGTATTTCAAAGACCTGAATTATAGATCTTGTTTCTTCCTGTATACCTCTCTTGATCTTGGTTTTTATTATCTTTAATTGAGAAAGCTAGACTAGATCATCCATTAGTTGCATTTTGGTTTAGATGACTGACAAAGTCTGATTTAAAATGCACTTTATAAATAATTCTCTTTATACTTCTACTTATACAACCTATATTGACAGATTATCAAAAGCATGTGGAGTTCTAGCATATTTCAAAATATAATTTTTAAAACACACATCAAAATAAGTAAAATGTTTAAATTAGTATACTATACAAATTCACAAGAAATTTTACATGCAACACAAAAAACATTTAGAAAGTAATAAGAAAAACAGTGATTGAGTCATAAGCAATTTTATTAAAATTATAATTTCTTAATTTGAATCTAATACATTTATCATAGACTTACTATCTTTAAAAATACTGGAAGATATTATCCAAAATATGGTAAATGTATGACTTATTCTATAAATTTTTATTGGAATTAAGAGGTTGTAGCAATAAACATTGTCCCAAAATTTTTGCCCAGAAGTTGCCAGTAATTTTTGAAGTTATCTGGTATACTAGTTTGCCAGGGCTGCCCTAACAAAATCTCACAAACTGGGGATCTTAACCAACATAAATGTATTGCTTATAGTTCTAGAGTCCAGAAAGCCAGGATCAAGGTGTTGGTGGGTTTGGTTTCCCCTTAGATCTCTTTTTTAGCTGGCAGATGACTGCCTCTCACATGGTCATTCCTCTCTGTGCATACATCTCTGATATCTCTGTGTCCCAATTTTCCCTTCTTATAAGGACACCATTCATATTAGATTAGGTCTCACCTTGATAGCTTCATTTTCACTTAATCTCTGTAAAGGACCTAACTCCAAATACAGTCACATTCTGAGGACTTCAACATTTTGCAGGGAAGTGGGAGAGAGACACAATTCAGCCCATAATAACTGGGGCAGAAGGCATGAGTCTCAGCATTCCATTCATTCCCCAGTTTTCAGAATGTGTCTCTACTCTCAGCTCTGTTTGCTGTACCTGGAGTTGATATTCTCTTCGCATTCTCTGAAAGTAACTCTTCAGTTTTCTGCTCAATGTGGAAAAGGATCTGGACATTTCTTCTTAATATTATTTTAATTTCTTTTTAAGCAATCTTTTGATCAATTCTATTCTTATTAATCCCAGTTTTATCGCCACTTCCAAAGTTATGAGTGCTACCAGCTTTTGTATTCTCTGGTTATTATATTATATTTAATTGATTGTTTCTTGGCTGTCTACTCTGCTGGCTTTAAGATTAGAGTTCTTTAACCTGTTGAGTCAATGCCATTTTGGCCACCTGTTTTATAGCTACTGAAATTGTGTGAATCTTATGTCCTCTCCCATTCTTTTGCCTTTGATTATTTCTTCATTTTGTAAAACTCTTTCCCCCGTCTGACATTTGAGTGGGGTTTCTAGATAGAATACATGTTTGTGTTCAACCTGCCATCTTAGTCAGGGTTATAAAATTTGTGAGAATATTCTATCAAAAATGAATATTATTTATAAAATTCAGATTTACTATAAAATATATATTTGCAATAACCTCATTGCATTTGCTATTCAATGCAGATTGTAAATTTTCCTCAGAATTAAGTCAAGTTAGCTCTTTCACTATTTCTGTATTTATTTTTCTTGCTTAATTTCTGTAGTTGTTAAAATTCAGTCCTAAGTGTAAAAGTTGAAAGAAGGGTATATATTCAACTCTCAAGGAATTGGTTGCTATCTCCTACAATTTTATTTAATTTTACTTTATACCAATAATAAAGTAATTTAATAATACTGTGTACTATTGATAAAGAGTAACTATCAGAGAAAAAATGTTTGAAAAATAAGATTAAATTGATAATTTTCCATTTCAAATAGTATTCAATGTTTATTAAGAGTATTAATAAAAAGGATAAACACTTTTTTATATTTTTAAGATAATTATTTGTACCATCAAAATTATTTTCACAATTGTAACAGTAAAAATTCAACAAAAATTAGTAGTTAACTGAAGCAACAGCCAGTACATGTTGTCCACAGTTATATAGTTGATTTGGTCCAATCTGGGATGTCTATGAATGATTCGGTTCTGTAATTCTGGAGTTTGCTTGGATTTCTTCTAAAGTGCTTCCTGAGATTATGTTCACCAATAAATATTTGAGGTTATGATTTCAGCTCAGAAATAGCACTCAGCATAATACACATTTAAATCAACAAACTTCATAGATGGTGCCACTGATTTTCAGGACGTTGCTAGGTCTTAACTAAAAGCTGTCTTCTACACAAGATGTATAATTCAATTTTGAAATTTTACATGGTTAGCCTGAAAACCACCAACTGTGAAAGCATAAGAATTATGTTTTTTAATAAAATAAATCAATCTCTTTCAAACCTGCCATGGCAACTTAATTCTAAAAAGATTATTTTGGACAAGGCAGTTAAAATTTATTTTAATTACTATTAAGTAATTAAATGACATAATACATGGTAATATATGTAGATTATATATATTACCATACCTATATAAATATGCGGTAACATAGGAGGGATATGTATATACACACACACATCTATCTATATATATAAAAGCCTAAAGGACCATTATGACTGGTTGACAGAACGACTGGTTTACTGGTCACTATGGTGCGCACTGACCACCAGGAGGAAGACACTCAATGCAGAAGCTGCCCCCTTGTGGTCAATGCATTCCCACAGCCAACCTCCTGCAGCCGCCCAACTCTCGCGGTCCCACCCCCCATCTGGCTGGCCCCAATCGGCCCTGATTGGGACTGAGCTAGACTAGACAGCCTGAATTGTTGCTGGCTAGGCTGAGGGATCCCACCTGTGCATGAATTCGTTCACCAGGCTATATATATATATATATATATATATATATATATATATATATATATATGGAGAGAGAGAGAGAGAGAGAGAGAGAGAGAGAGAGAGAGAAACAGAGAAAGAGAGAGAAACAGAGAGAGACAGAGAAAGAAATAAAAAAGAGATATTAGTGAAAAGTCTGTCTTGCTATGTGTTACAAAGCCAAGAAAAGGGCTGAAAGGTAGATAAGAAAGAAGGAGTAATATAGGTGTTCTCTTAATTTACTACATTATATGAAAACAATGCTTGGAAACTTGCTGTTACTATTGACACAGAGATATTGATGCAATGAAAGCCAAGAAATTATTGTGATATTGTTTGGAAAATCGCATTTAATACTGTATAATATTTTCAAGAGGAAAAACAATTACTTTTTTTCTTTTTAAACTCTGAAAATATATTTTGCTAATTCCAATTAAAGAAATATGAGTTGAAACTATGCTTTAAAAATATACTACTTATATTTTCTAATATCATAATCAAGAGAAGAGGATTTTCATATGTCTTCCCCCCCCCCTTTTTTTTTTTGCCAAAATATGGCTCCAGGGTTTTTAAAATAAGAAATTTGCACATGAAGATGAGAATGTTTATAACATATTGGAACAATTTTGTTCACTTTCCTTTTCCATCTAGATTGATTCAAGGAAATAGATATTATTAAAATTTGTAAAAATCCTGCTCACATTTATTGAATACCAAGCAAGGTCTGTCTGAGGACAAGGACAAAGGTTGGCTCCAGCAGTGACTTCTGAAAAACATCCAGGAAAATGTTCAGAAATAAAAATGGTGTTTTATAAAATTCCCCAAGATGGCTCAGAACATCATAGATTCTATAACTATATATTTACACACCAGTATTCCTGTGGTTGCCTGAATGATAGTACATTGTGGCAGTAGAGAACCCTGGTATGTGGTGTGATTATTATTTCTATCACAAGAGTAATTTTTTGAGCAAGACACTTAAACTTCCATAAAATTAGGTCACTCTATGACCTCCTCAAAACCTCTTCTGGATCCGAAATGACATATCCGAGTTTCCTTTTTTAGATAAACAATATTTTAATTTTAATATAAACTTTAATCATATGTAGACAGTATTCATAATTTGAAAATAGGTAACAGAAAGCTATTTGTGAGTGGGCAGATTTTCAAATCTCATTTGTTCTATATGTTTCCTAATATTTCACCTCCAACTTCAGAAGAAATGAAACCATGAGGAAGTGTCCCATGTTCTGTAGTTGTGATTTATTTTCCAAACCACCCAGTGAGAGTATGGCTTTTTCCGTTAAGTTGCGTACACATGCTAATTTTTTTTGAATTTATCTTTATTGTTGAAAGTATTACAGATGTCCCTCCCTTTTCCCCTTGACCTCTTCCACCCCACACCTGTCCCCCCGTCCCAGGCCTTCTTCACATTATTGTCTGTGTCCATGGATTATGTATATATGCATATAAGTTATTTGGTTAATCTCTCTCTACTTCATCAGTTTATTCTATTCATTAGATTTCACATATGACGGAGACCATCTGATACTTGTCATTCTCTGATTGGCTTATTTCACTTAGCATAATACTTTCCAGGTCCCTCCATGCTGTCTCAAAGTGTAAGAGATCCTTCTTTTTATAGCTGCATAGTATTCCATGGTGTAAATGTACCACAGCTTTTTTATTCACTTATCTGCTGATGGACATTCAGGCTGTTTCCAGATCTTGACTATTGTAAATTGTGCTGCTATGAACATAGGGGTGCGTATATTCATTCTGATTGGTGTTTCAGATTTCGTAGGATATATTCCTAGAAGTGGGAGCATGCTAAATTTTTAAAATGTCATCTTGCACTCATTATCTATTAGTCAACATTCTTCATTTGAATGTATTCATGCCTTGCTGCATATTTTGAAAATTTGGTAAATGAGGTACTGAGCTGATTTCCTCTCTTTGGTAGCCTTGTGAAGGTGGGCAGATGGGAGAGTAAAAGACTTAAGTAGGATAAAATAAGCAGAATACATTGAGTTTCAAAAATTTTATAATGGTGCATTAATGACTATTAGAGGATGAATATCTAAAAAGTATATATGACTCTTGTTTTTGAAGATTTTGTGAATAAGAATTGTGAAAAAGAATCCATAGGTCACGTTTATAACTACCTTATTGATACTACTGTGATCATTATGAAATATTTTTAAGATTAGTCCTTTCTTTGATTCTATCAGTCTCTCCTATTTGAAAAAAGGTTGATATGATGTAGTATGCATGAAAATTCAAGTTTTTAAATGAACTTTAATTTAAAATCTGAGTGGTTTCTTAAAAAACACAGAGCTTATGGGCCTGAGGCCATTAAAAAGGCAATGTACAATTATACCCAGGAAAAGAGAAGTTACATTGGGAAGGGGAGAAATAGGGTGAGAAACTACAAATTTTTTCTTTCAATGCTGCAAACTGGTACAAATTCTTAGAAAAGTTATGTGTTGTTTTCTGTTATGTTTGTTTTTGTACGTGAGGGAAAGAAAAATAGACAGCTGCCAGGAAATAAGGTCATCGTGCGGAGTCCAGTATTGAAGTCCTATGTGCCCTGCTCCCCTGGGATCTAGACATTATAGCAGTAGAGGAACAGGGGTCCTCAGAACCTGGAAACGCAGACTCTCTTTGTTATGCTTCCTGCCTACTGGGGTCCAGTAGCTGGGCCTACCCAGGCGCAGTGAGATTGTGAGTGGGAAGTGCTTTGAGTTCTGTGGAGAGGTGTTTTATAAAACTATTATCATTGAAGCTATTATTAAAACTGAGCCCTGGTTTTAGCTGATGTGTTTGCGGAGGCAGTGGGTGGGCAGCAACCCACTTTACTGCTCGGCCTTCACCACTGTGCATCCTCTGCTTTCCTCCGGCGCTGTATCTGCTGTATCTCAGCTCCTTTGTGTCTAGTTACATAGCTTTCTCAAGGAGCTCACCCTCCTGATTCACACAGAAGGTCAATCCCCAGAGAGGGGGACAATCAGGCAGGAGCTCTCAGAAGAACAAATCAAAGTAGCAATTTCAGTAAAAATAGCTGGAGTAAGCCCATGATAAAATGTTTTCTTACAGAGTTTGCTTGATGCACACATTCATTACTGTATGTCTCTCCCACACACTGCAGGAACCCAAAGGTGTCAGCTGGCAAGGATTTTAGATTTTCCTCAGCATCTTACCATTCCCCCAGCTGCCTCTTAGCCAACTGCCTTGGGCTATGTGAGTACATCTGGGCACCTCTGCATCCTCTACATAACCACAGCAGCCTATTTTATAGAAACTGTTTCAGGATTCTTTTCTTTCTATATATTTTTTAAAAGGTGCTTGAAATTACATTTATGATGTCCAAATTGTAATGTCCTCTGACATACGTTTTAATTGTAGCTTGCACCTAGGGTTCTCAGAATCATCATTGAGGCATATGTGGGTATAGGAAAAGTATACCAATAAGGATTGGTTCCCACAAGAAACTCTAAAATGAGAAATTTGCCCCCAAATATTCAAGTTGATGTTGAACTTGTTCACATTCACCATACTGCTGTTGTAGAACTGGGTATTTTCTAAGTTTTAGATGCTTTATTATCATTATTTCAAACAGCACCCAGAAATACATGAAATTAGTATCCTTTTCATGTGAGTTAAGCAAGATGCTAAATAGTTGAGCAGCATTTACATAATGAACTCTTAAGCCCACAAGAACTGGACTTTTAGAGGTCACCTGCCCCAGACCAATCAGTTCAGAGACTGGAGCCCAGAAAGGTGAAGTCCCTTCTAAATGTCACTTAGTTTATGGCAGGACAGGAGACAAAGTCAGGGTTTTCTGAGTCAGAGAATTTTCTGTTCATTACTTCTTCCACTGTTACTTTGTTTTAATTTTATTACTTTTGAGAAGCAGGAGGGAAAATTCTAAAAAAAAAAAAAAAAATGCAAATTTTAGTATTAAAACAACAAATTATTTTAGTTGTTTTAAAGATTTAGGAACTCCGTAGTTCCTTTTTTGTTTTAGCTTAATATATGTTTAAGACAAACATAAGGTGATTGGGAAAATATTGAAAATACAGAAAAATAAATATAATAAATCACCTCCCAGAGAGAACAACTACTATTTTGCTACAGTTTTTTTCCCAATTTTCTCTCACTTTCTTCTAATAATTATGTGTGAATATATTTATGATTGTATGTATATGCAAACAAGTAAATAACATTGACTAGATGCTGGAAAGATAATTTTATATATTTATTCTTTTCCTTAGCTTCTTGTCATGAACATTTTCCCATGACTTATGCATTTTTAAAAATATTTTTAAATTATATTTTACATTATGTCCCATTTGACCAAAATTTCAAACCATCTTTCATTCAAGGTATATTTTAGTTTATATTTATCTTTCCCCCTGGTTCCAAAAGGGAGATAGCACCTACAATGGAACACTATACCACTGAATCTAAAAAGAAATGAATTTGCATTTACAAAAAGTCTAAGATCTCCAAACTCACATTGGCCTTGTGGTTTGATTTCTGTGGTCATTTCTACCTGAAAAGCCTTTAAATCAGGATTGAACCCAAGACAGAGTAATTATTCTTCTCTTACTAGGAGATATAAGTGGCTATACTAGGACTCTAATGGCAAATAGGATGATGGAATGAACATCTTGTATTTTAAAATAAAAAAGGAATTGGTTGTGAAATTTGGACCAATAGTTAGATCAATGCACTGATAATCCAGGAAAATAAAAAGCTTTAAGTGGTTTTGAAACAAATTTGATATCTGATTATGCAAAATGAAGAAAGTGGTATTTATAATGTTAACAAAAATGTCATTGCATCTATTATATGCCAAGCATGGCATCGGGTGGTGGGAACAATAAGATGCATAAAACATGATTCTAGTCTGCAAATAATTCACATCCTAATGGGATATACCAATATACATATACCAGTCACTACTATAAAGTTGACCAACATAATAATGGTATTGTGCATACATATCAAGTGCTGTGGACTGGCAAGGAAATAATCAATAATTTCAATCCTTGAGGAAGAAGTAGATTTCTCAGAGGGAAGGAGTTACAAACTACTATCCCAAGGGTAAGAGATAGTATGTTCCATGATGAAATTATTATGAGTAGATAGTAGGTGTGTGCTGCAGGAATAACTAAAAATTAATTCAGTCATTTATTTTACAAAAATGTACAGAAGACATACCACATGTCCTCTCTCCTATCATCCCCTATAAAATCCTGCTTTGATTCAGGAAGTTCCCTGTTCTTCAGATGTTCTCTGATGTGCATCAGGCGAATAAAGTCTTTAAATTCTATTTGAGTTACCTAAACTATTTCTTTTCCCTTTGGCAAGAGAAAGGGGGCAGTAGCTGGAAAGAGATTTGCCCTCCAGGGAGGCATCTATATATATAAAAGGCTAATATGCTAAGTGTCCTTCCCACCATCTAACCGGTCGCTATGACACGCCCTGACCACCTGGGGGCAGATGCTCAATGCAGGAGCTACTGAGATGCACACAGAGAAACGGCACTGCAGGCTTGGTGGCCACAAAACCACACTGGGCTTCCCCCAAGTAGGACACAAGCCCTACCACCACCCCAGAGCAACAGCCCACCAAATCACAGCCAACGCTGCCAAGATCCCATGGCACAAAATATGGCCCACAGCCCAGCCCAGCCCTGAAAAGGTGGCTGTGGGTGCAGGGTAATGATGTCACATAGCAAAGCCTGGCTGCCTCTCCCTAGTGATGACTAGCCTCCTTGCAGTATCTTCAGCCCATGAACACGACTTGCTTTATAGCCAGGTGCAAACATTTCACACTTGAACCAAATGTCTGTGAAGCATTTTCCGATGCCTTATCTCATTTGATTCTCACAGAAGTCCTGGAGTAGGTAGATAGGAGACTCAGTGGAATCCTATTTTCTTTTCATTAGCTGGAAAATGGAGATTTAGAAAGTTTAGAAACTTGACCCAACTGAAAATAAGTAAGAAATGATGGACCTTGCCCTAACTGGTTTGGCTCAGTGGATAGAGCATCGGCCTGCGGACTGAAGGGTCCCAGGTTCGATTCCAGTCAAGGGCATGTACCTTGGTTTTGGGCACATCCCCAGTAGGAGATGTGCAGGAGGCAGCTGATCAATGTTTCTCTCATCTATGTTTCTAACTCTCTATCCCTCTTTGTAAAAAATCAATAAAATATATTTAAAAAAAAAAGGAAAGAAATGACGGACCTTGAAACTGACTTCAGGTTTTCTCACCGCACAGAATATAGTCAAACACCGCTGCAGTTAAATATTATACCCTTTGTTCTCCCTGCGTGATCTACAATAATAATCTGCTTTGTGTTGATATTTACTGCTGTGTTGCTGACAATTACCTAAAAGAGAAGTTGGAGTGCTTCACTGAGCTGGAAAAAGATTAGCTACATCAGAAAGCAGGTCTAATTAAGCAAATTTACTCTCTATACATAAAAGGCTGTTTACTCACACATGCGCGATACATATAAAGCTCTTGGTGCCAATTGCACGTATGTGTTTTGATCTGTCATTGTCGATCATGAATTTGGTTGACACTTCTATTATAAAGAAAGAGTGAATAGCGATATTAAAATATTTCTTCTAAATAATATCCTTTCAATGTGCATGAATCCATGCACTGGGTCACTAGTATAAAGATGAAAGCCATTCCTGTTTGTTTCTAATTAACCCTTACTGTAAAGAGGGAATGACTCATGATGTAAAGGGAGTGGATATGTGCAGAAGAAATGTTTGTGTATCCAAAAAAAGATGGGATCCAGTCAAAAGGTGAAAAGTAGAAAAGACCAAGAGCTTACCCATTATTAGAGGAGGGAAATAGAGACTTCCAGTGCAAGTTGTGAGAGGATTTGGTCATGGGAAGATAGGGGATTCCTTTCTGATAACTTCTATTTGCTCAATGAAACAACAGAAGTGATCCCATAAGAATGAGGAGAGAAGAGAAGGAGGTGGTAGCATTTTAAAGAAAGATGAGAAGGTAAAAAATGATATCTGTGAATGATTAATATCTCATTCATTCGATTGTTATTCTGGAGTTGGGACTTGTGAATGGCAGTGCTAGGAGACCATTTGAGATGGTGTGCTGGGGAAACATGATTTAGATTCAGGTGAAAAATGGCCAAAAAAAGTGTTTGAATGTTATTTTCTAATCAAGAAGGACATATGCTTTTTAACAAGTGCAGACAGGGTCGATTCTATTATAAACGTGTTTTCGCATTATAGTAATTTTGGACAATAATTTATTCTTAAGAAGACATATTTCTTTAATTCTCTCTGTAAAATAATGATGATTATCACTGTAGCTTAAGAAAGAAATAATTCGTATAAATGTATACCTAATATTTTAAAAGTCTGGCTCCATAATACCTTTGAAGCCAAGTAAAATTCTTTTAATTTAATGTATAAATTGCATATTACTTTCTCATATGTTCCCTTGAATGACATTTGAAAATATGAATATTTAGAAACAAGGCCTATATTTCTCATATGTTTCAAAACATTATGTCTTTCTGATCCCAAAAATAATACCTGCTAACTGTTGATAATTTGGGAAATTAAAAATTTACAACAAAGAAAATTAAAACTATCTATACTCCTTAGGCACAGATATAATAATCATTTTAATTATTTATAGCATATTTTATTATATAAGTATATCAGTTACATAGGTCATTTACAGGTATAGATTGTATTTATAAAGACATTTACTAATGGACAATTGGAGGAGTGGGAAAGGGGGCTGCATAATTTCAACCCAAAGCAGATGCTTTTAAAATTACAGCATATTAGACAAATAAAAAGGGTGTAAGATTATAACACAAGCATCCAAAGACTTTGAAAAATTTTATTAGGGGCTTTCCTCAAGCAGCGCACCTCCCCTGCCTTCCCCCACTTTAAGTCTCCTGCATGACCTGGACCCAGATCAGTAATAAGTCTTGATTCTCTCTGAATCATAGCAAAATATGTATTGTATTACTTTGGGAATCTTCAGATCAAATGAAACCAGGTCAGGTTAACCCTGTGGCAGTGTTTTTTAAGCTTGCTTCAAGTTCTTTTATCAATGCAGCGTATTATTGTGGCAGGGCAAGTTTTTCTGAGTCAGAAACTGCATGATCTGGGCCAGCGTTTTTATATTTTGAAGACCTTTTAAAATTTGAAGCATTATATACAAAATAGAAAGAGCAAACGTAGCTTAAAATAACATTTGAAACTACCTTCTCTCTTCAAAAAGTAGTTACTAAATCCACAGGATTTGAAAAACATAGATGTAGGGGAAAATAGATTTCCATCAAAATCACTTATTCTCAAGTTAACAATGTCCATGTTTAAAATCTTAAGACCAAAAATATCCTTAAGGTTTTCTGTATTTTTTTGTCTTTCTAGTGAAATCTGATATAATTCAGTAATCTATTTTGTTTGTGGGTTTCCCCCCTCACTTGTCAAAATCACAGACTTATGAAGTACAGAGATTGTAAAATTAACATCTGCCTCAGGAAAATTGAGTTCAGGGGGAGAATAGTTTTAGAGCAAAATGAAAATTTCAAGTTAATTGTGGCTTACTTCAATATCAACCCACAGAAAATTTGTGAAAAAATACATTGGTTTGGGTTTTCTCTCTCTCTCTCTCTCTCTCTCTCTCTCTCTCTCTCTCTCTCTCTCTCTCTCTCTCTCTTTTAGATGGCATCCTCCTAGTTATAGATGCTGGACACACGCTTGGGTCTTATCACAGGGTTGACCTAACCAGAATGAAGTAGGTCTGCTGAAGAGTATTAAACCCAGTGATTGGTCAGCCATAGAATGATAAAGTGACTTGTCAAAAGATGTAGGAATGTGCAAAAATCAAGCAATAGGGAGCGTTTTGATTTTAGTAGACTCTAAAAGAATGCTGGATTTGAACTGAGTTTTAGCAGGAAACCAGTAGAGTGATTTTTCTGGAGCAGGGACTGCCAGTCTCAGGCAACAAGACAGGATTTTGTTCCTACACAAGCCACAGAGATGAGCTCAACCTACATTTCTAAAGGGGTTCAGGCGATGGGCAGGGGCTCCTACAAGTATGACAGACACTCAGAAAATGAGTTTTAGAAGGAGATTGAATCTTGATAGAATTTAAGGAGTATAGATTGTATAGAATGTATTGTCTTATTATCCAATAATTTAAAGAAAAGAATAATCCTTGGAAATTAAGAAATATTTTTGATAACTCTTAACCGAAAGGATATCAGATGTGAAATTTTAAAACATCTATAAATCAATTTTATATAGACAACCTATAGTTGAGTCTTGATTTTTGACCCACTTTGATAATCTCTGTCTTTTAATTGATGCATTTATACCATTGATGTTCAAATAGTTACTAATATAGTTGGATTAATAGCTACCAAATTTGTTATCTTTATTTGTTGAACTTATTCTTTGTTTCCCGTTGTCTTCCACTCATTGTTCTTCCTTTTGTGGTTTTTAATTGAGTATTTTATATAACATTTTTTTTCTCCCTTCTTATATCAGTTATACTTCTTTTCAAACTTCTTTAAGTTATTGAACTAAAGTTTGCTTTATATGTTTACAACTAATTCAAGTCAACTTTTACATAACACTCTACATTTCACAGGTAGTGTATCTTATAATTGTAAGATGGTTCCTCTCTCTATTTCTCTCTCTCTCTCTCTCTCTCTCTCTCTCTCTCTCTCTCTCTCTCTCTTTCTCTCTCTCTCCTTTAATCCTGGGTAAAGCTCTTAACTTGCCTTTGTTGGGCCCAATTGATACCTCCTTTTTGACCTGGTGCAGTATGTCTTTGCTATGAGTCACAGACCCTTCCTCCCATACCCTTTGCCACGTTTTGTCTATCAATGGATAGCACGACTCTTTGAAATCAGTCCATTTGAGCCCTGGACAACGAGGGATAAAGTGCAGCGGGTTCACATCACCGACATGACATTGCCTCACTTGCCTGGCTTGGAAGACCCTGGTATTCAGGCCACACCCCTGGAACTGAAGGCCATCGAGGTGCTGTGGCGTCATCACACTTACCGCTGGCTGTCTACTGAAATGGATGAGGTGAAGCCAGCCAAGACTGTCAACTTTTAGTGGCCTCTGAGCTGCCCTGGGTTTTTGGTGTCATTTGGGTCATCTGTCTAGTGACTAGTCCACTTTCATCAGAGAATCCTGTAAACAGTGAATAAGATCTCTCCATTAAAACATCTGAGATTATATTCTGCAAAAAAAAAAAAAAAAAAAAAAACACAAAAAAACAATAATATAAAACCAACAACAAAAATTGCTTAATGAGCTTTCGATTTATCTGATGCTATATTAAGAGAATTACAGATAAATCAGCTCTGCCCTTTAGATGTGCATAATTGATGTTGAATAACAACTTAAAAGCGATTAATTAAAGAAATACAACAGTATCACAATGACACAAACACACTCTTGAACAAACCTGAATCAATTAACCTTTGTTCTCATGACTTTATAATCTAAGAGGAAAATAAAACATACACATTTAAATTATACTGGATTTATAAATTCATGACAACAGAACAACTCTTGAAATCTGGATGCCTGATGGAGTGCTGAATAAATGAAGGCGTTAATACATAATTTGTTTTTGTAGATTCCTAAATGGCTTCTGCCCCATTTTGATCCAGGTGTAGCCATACTGATTTTTCCTTCCAAGGTACTCTACCTGAGGAAAGATAGCCTAGAGTTTGAACAATTTTGAAAAAGACCTTTAAAGGCTACGAGGAAGTCAGGTGTGAAATGAGACATTACTTTGTATTTGAGGACTTAACTGGTGGGAGGTCTGTTTCATGTAATTTACATGGCCCTACATATAGGGGGTGGCATCTTAATCATTTTTAAGGTCTCCAACTTCAATCATTAATGGTTCTAAAATAGAAGTCATTTATGTAAGTTTGCTAATTAGTCTTATTTTTGATACCAACGACAATTATTTTGTGCAAGTTTTTGTTCCAAACAAATTGTACTTCATATGTCTAAATTTCCTTCCCAAGTACCATTCTGTCGACACAGTCTGTCCTTGTGAATTTTACTCACAGGATTGTGTTGGAATAGTACAGGACTTACTGGGGAGAAAACACAATGTGAATATGCATTCCATAAAATACTGTATTTCCAATAGTGCCTCACATTATCTTTGATATTCTGTGACTCCAACAGTATTATACTCATGGAAAACATAGAATACATGGATATAATTTTTGTAACATATAATTATGCTACATGAAATTCATCTTATTTCCATACTTATCTGATTATGAATAAGATATAATTAATTTTAAATTATTAAAGGCATATGAAATAGCCGTTGATACAAATTTATTTCAAGCATGAGTCAGCTATCAGAAACCACACTTTTTCTATATGCCTGCTTATTTATTAGACATTTTATTTTTTTCTTTAATAACAAATCTTTCATACTTAGTAAGACAAATTTTGGGTAGTAAAGAAAAATATTTCCTGCTTGTAATGTCATTCTTTCTTTCTCATATGTCTTTGAGCTCTTTATACATTTGTACCTCCCCTACTTAAACAATGTTCTGGATTGTATTGGAGAAAAGATAACGAAAGGGGTCAACGATATGATAAATTACTGTTTCTGTTGCTTTATTTTAAATACAATTTTTTGCCCACTTGGGTACATTTTTACAGAGTATGATGCTTGGGTCAATTAAACAAAACCTATGAAACTATACACACAAACATAGAAATTAGTGAGGCTGTGTCTCCTGGAGCATCCTAAATACCCATTTGAACAATTTGAAGGACTTAAATTATTTTCTTATTGAATAAAATTAACTGTGCATATCTATAACTAAAGGTATTTATTTTAAAATGATGAAAAGTCCTGCCTTGTTTGACAAAGTAATGCATGCTGGGCTTCACTGCACTTTAAATAGCTACAGTTGTTTTGTATGTGTTGTCAGAGTACAAGATTAATTATTTCTAATAGAAACGAAACTTTTGGAAAAGTGACAAAATAAACTTTGCACTCTCCTTATTCAACAGAGCTATGGGGCAGGATAAAAACAAGCAAGAAAGAGGAACATATAGGACCAAAAAAGGGAGGGGACAGGATAGAGACAATTCCCAGCGAACTACAAATCTGCCCAGAGAGTTGATGGATATTGAGGTTGGTGGATGAGGGCAGGAGACAGTAGGAGCTAAGCGGGAGAGGAGTTCTTAAGAGCATCAGTAAGGGGGTTGGAAGTTAGAAAACAGT
This sequence comes from Myotis nattereri, assembly GCF_964212035.1. Classification (NCBI taxonomy): domain Eukaryota; kingdom Metazoa; phylum Chordata; class Mammalia; order Chiroptera; family Vespertilionidae; genus Myotis; species Myotis nattereri. The sequence goes on from NC_138085.1 coordinate 63,549,616, forward strand.
AGAAGCAAATGTGGCCACATGCAAAAGGAAGCTGGTTCCTGAATCTGGTGCATGGCAACTTTTAGAAATCAGTATTTCTACAGGGATAGGCATGTCCAGAGTGTCTTGAATGTGCCTTGTGTTTGTTTTCCATTATGGCATTACATATTATCACAAACATAGCAACTTAAAACGTGTTTATTAGCTCAAAATTTTGTAGGTCAGAAGTCTGGATGGTCTCGTGTGGGTTCCCTGGTTAGGGTCTCAAATGATTGAAATCAAAGTTTCAGCCAGAGCAGGCGTTTATCTGGAGGCTCTGGGGACTAGTTGATTTGAAGGCTCATTCAGATGGTTGCTAGAATCTAATGCCTTGGGGCTGTATGTCTGAAGCCATATTTCTGCTTATTGGCTGTCAGCAAATCCTAGCTCCTGAATGCCACTTGCATTCTTTTATTAAAATATATTTTTATTAATTTCAGAGAGGAAGGGAGAGGGAGAGAGAGATAGAAACATCAATGATGAGAGAGTATCATTGATCGGCTGCCTTCTGCACGCCCCCTACGGGGGATCGAGCCCGCAAGCCGAGCATGTGCCCTTGACGGGAATCAAACCCAGATCCTTCAGTCCACAGGCTGACCCTCTATCCACTGAGCCAAACCAGCTAGGGCCACCTGCATTCTTTTCAAAGGCTCCCTCCATCTTCCCAGCAGCAATGGCCCATCAAGCCCTTTTCATAACTTAAATCTCTCTTTTTCTGCCACCAGCCACAGAAAACTTCTGCTTTTAAAGGGCTCACCTCGTTTCACCGGGCTTACCCACATAACCTTTGTATCTTAAGGAAACTGGATCAACTGATTTTTTGCAAAAATCCCTTTGCTATGTAACATATATAGTAATGGGAGAAACGTCACATTATATCACAGAGGAGGGAATTATACAAGAGCAAGGACGATTGAAGGTCGTTCTCAGAAGTCTGACTACCACACCCTTCTGGAATTTCGATGACCAGATATTGTTAGACGTTTATAGTGAACTCCACAAAAGCATATTTTTGAAAGTTTATTCAACACATCGATAATTCCACATAATCAGGTAAAACTAAGTCGTAGATGCCCCCTCAAAATTAAAACAAATGAAATAAAATTATAATTCCTGTGTACTAGCGGTTAGCCAAAGAAAGAAAATATATTTATACCATCATCTTTGAAAAATAACATATCAGGGGGAAAATGACAGAAGATTCTGGGGTTTGCTACTCTTTTCCATATTTCTTCTCACAGAAAGACTTCCTGGTAGAGGTGAAGATAGGTGCACATATATTTTTAAATCTCATGAACCATTCCCCAATTTGGAGACCAGGTGAATGGCAAGGTCTGGAGAAAGCCCAGCGAAAGTATACAGATAATTCCTTTAGTGCAGAAGCAGTTCTGGATTTAGCAGTTTACCGGAGTCAGAGAATTGCAATGCTTGCTCTTTGCTGTTTTCAGACTGGGAAGTAAGCTAGAGGAGGACGGAGACCCATTCATCCTAATTGTCCAAAGGTAATTATCCCCAGTATTAAAAAATAAAAAAAAATCTACAAAAAAAGAAGAAGAAATAAAGCATCTTATGAATAAGATTATGTCCTCTGAGAGATGGTGAAGTAGGTAGAGAACTATTGATACAGTCAAGGGAAATCCTCTTCACTATAGAACAATAAGAGGAATTAAGCCTTATTAATAATTAGGAATTTAAAAATAATTATGTGATTTAAATACTTTTCACAAAATATAATAAATGCAACACTAAACGTAATCAGGAAATGGGATGTTCCAAATGTTTGTATAGGAGAAAAAGCTAAGAACAAATAGTGTGGTTAACCTTGTCACTTTTGCTAGAGCACATAAAACCTCAGACTTAGAACTACACACATTGCCATTCTACAATGCCTCTAGAAAGGTAAACCTAATAGCCGATAGGATAGTTCAGATCTCTCCTTAAAATGGCTTTTTAAAGTTTATTGTCTAATTAATATTTACATTCAATATTATTTTGTATTGGTTTCAGGTGTACAACATAGAAGTTAGACAATAATACTCTACAAAGCCTTTCCCCCCGGTATTTCTAGTACGGGCCTGGCACCATACATAATTATTACAATACTAGAGGCCCGGTGCACAAAAATTTGTGCACTCGGGGGGGGGGCGGGGGGGGGTAGGGAGTGTCCCTCAGCCCGGCCTGTGCCCTCTCGCAGTCTGGGACCCCTCGGGAGATAACGCCCTGCTGGTTTAGGCCTGCTCCTGGGTGGCAGAGGGCAGGCCCAATCCCTAGGTGCAGCCCCTGGTCGGGCTCAGAGCAGGGCCGATTGGGGAGTTGGTGCGCCACCCCCTGTCATGCACAGAGCAGGGTGGATTGGGAGGTTGCAATGCCACCCTCAGTCACACTCAGGGTAGGGCTGATTGGGGAGTTGGGGCACAGCCCTCTGTCACACTCAAGGCAGGGTCGATGGGGAGGTTGCGGCGCCACCCCCTGTCACGCACAGAGCAGGGCCGATCAGGGGGTTGGGGCGCTGCCCCCTGTCATGCACAGAGCAGGGCCCATCAGGGTGGTTGGGGCTCCTTACCCTGTCACGCACAGAGCAGGGCCCATCGGGGGTTGGGGAGCTCCCCCCGTCATGCACAGAGCAGGGTCTATCAGGGGGTTGGGGAGCTCCCCCCTGTCACGCACAGAGCAGGGCCCATCAGGGGGTTGGGGAGCTCCCCCCTGTCACGCACAGAGTAGGGCCGATAGGGGAGTTGGGGCACCGCCCCCTGTCACACACAGAGCAGGGCGGATCAGGGGGTTGGGGCGCCACAACTCTCACACTCAGGGCAGGGCCGATGGGGAGGTTATGGTTCTACCCTGTCACACACAGAGCAGGGCCAATCAGGGGGTTGGGGCAATGCAGCCTGTCACACACAGAGCCGCAGGGTGATCAGGGGGTTGGGGAGCTCCCCCCTATCAGGCACAGAGCAGGGCTGATTAGGGGGTTGGGGCGCCTTCCCCTGTCACAAAGAGAGCAGGGCGGATAGGGAGGTTGTGGCCCCGCCCCCTTTCACGCTGATCCCAGTGCTGGGAGGCATATTACCCTTTTACTATATAGGATAGAGGCCTAGTGCACGGGTGGGGCTGGCTGGTTTGCCATGAAGGGTGTCCTGGATCAGGGTGGGGGTCCCCACTGGGGTGCCTTTCCATCCTGGGTGAGGGGATGATGGCTGTTTGCAGCTGGTCACTCACCCTTCAGGGTGGCGGTCCCCACTGGGGTGCCTGGCCAGTCTGGGTGAGGGGCTGAGGGCTGTTTTCAGGCTGGCGGGTGACGGAAGCTCCTAACCGCTCCTTTTTTTCTTTTTTCTTTTTTTTATTCTGGGCCAGCTTTAGCTCTGAGGCTCCAGCTCTTAGGCCTCGTATCTGGTTGGTTTGTGTTCTATAATCGAAACAATGTATAACTCCAGCTCTGAGATCCCGGCTAGCTGAAAGAATGTTTCTGGGGTTTTGTTTAGCTTCTATATTTGTTACAATGTTTCACACTGCAGGCTCAGAGGCCGGCAAGGCAGGCGGGGAACGTTGCTTTCCTCCATCACTGAAGCAAGCAAGCCCCATGCTAGTTTCAAGCTACCTGGCTGCCGGCCGCCATCTTGGCTGGCAGTTAATTTGCATATCTCGCTGATTAGCCAATGGGAAGGGTAGCGGTCGTACGCCAATTACCATGTTTCTCTTTTATTAGATAGGATTACTGCCTATATTCCCTATGCTGTACTTTACATCCCTGTGACTATTTTGTAACTACCAATTTGTACTTCTCCTTAATGTGTTTTTAAATTGCTAATTATTTTGCAAGTTTTATTATGTATGTTGACATTTTGCTTATGATTTTTTAGGACAATTCAACATTTACAAACTTGTATAAAGCCTTGCTTTGCTTTCAGTGAAAGTGGATTATTTTCATCAATACTTCTACAAAATATATAGTTTGGTATTTGCGTATAGGGTTGTTTTTTTCAAGATCATGGTTTGGAACAAAAAAATTGAAAATTTTTGTGGAATTTTTGCATTAAGAATCTTATAAATTTTATTAGGATTAAAGTTAGGAAGAGCAGTTCCTCTAACAGCACATGGTTAGGACATACTGAAAAGAACATGATGGTTGGCTACAAATAACACAATTACACTAGAAAAAAATTAACATGATATGTAATGATTTATCTATTTTGAATCTCTAAAGATGATTCTGAGTGTTTCATTTTAATATCTTCAGCCATGTTAATGCTTTTGTAAACATTGTAATTAATTTATTTAATTTTAATTAATGCCCTTAAAAACAAATAACTAGACTTAGGAGAGTGTTAGAACCAAATGGATGATAAATATGAGTTGAATTAGTAATACTTTTAACTTGAGTCTCTCACCTGTATAAGAAGACTCTAATTTTGAATCTAAACTAAAGTTACTGAGCTATGTTTTCTTAGCAGAAGGAAGGACAGTGTGGGAAGCAGGAATGAGTGAGCATAATACCAGCTTATTATACATCATACAACTCCTTTGTAAAGCACTGGTTGCATTCATGGAAATGACCTTTTTCACTTCATTATCTTTCTGATCTAGTTGGGGATGGTCTTATACAGCAGAGGTATAATATGAGGTTGATTAGGTCATTGTGGTTTCTCAAGCTCAAAATGTAATGGTGTCAATGTGATGCCAAGCGATTCCAATTAAATGTGAAAAATCAAGGTGTTCTTTTGCATAGTTTTGTTTGGAGTCTTTATTGCTGTAATAATAATCTCCAAACTTCAGTTTAGATAAAGATCTTTTTTAATACAAAAATAATGTTGCCCTAGTTTGGCTCAGTGGATAGAGTGTAGGCCTGCAGACCAAAGGGCCCCGGGTTCAATTTAGGTCAAGGGCATGTACCTCAGTTGCAGGCTCCTCCTGTCCTAGACCCTGGTAAGGCCATGAGCAGGAGGCAATCAATTGATGTGTTTCTATCTTTCTCTCTCTCTAAAAATCAATGGAAAAAAATATCCTCAGGTGAGGATTTTAAAAAAATGTTTTCCTCTGAGCATATATGTGGTATTTTTACATTAATATCAAAATTAATAGTTATCAATATATTATTTAAATGAGGGCCAATAACAGACAGCAGATTTTCCCTTTCTTTAGAATAATATTTCTACTATTTTACAATTGCTCTTCTCAATATGTGTGTCTCTACTTATGTACTATATTTTCTAAGTATACATAAATGGACAGTTTGAAGTTGATAGTAGAGAAGAATGATAGTTATGCACACATAAATGCAAGACAATTAGGGTTAATTTGGTTAATGAATAACCATTCATAATTTATTCATGACTACACAAAATATTTTTTAGAAATTTAGAAAATCATAATGTCAAAGTTTTCTACTATTTATGGAGTGGTTTTATACATAAGTCATGTGTAATACCGAGAACAAAGAAAGCAAACACAGTAAAATACAACAAATTTCACAGTCTGATATAAATGTAAAGAATAGAAATGTAGTATAACTCTCTAAGTATTAGCTTCCAATTCCAAACCGGGTTTTATTAAAAATAAGAAGTAAATTATGCTTTCAAGCTTAGCCTATCTCTGCAATGTCTTACCCACCAAAAAAAAAATCGGGAATGATGCATAGCTAGATTGAATAAATGGATTCAAGATGAAAAACACTCATTTTCATGATGACAAATGATTCATTTTCCTACCAGTTTTAGGGCATAATTGGTCTTGTTAATAAAAATAAAATACAATAATCTCATTGCAGTATATTCTAATGGATTATGCTGATTTTTCCCTATCTTGTGCAAATCATAATAAGGATAGTTAACATAAAACAATAAGTTTTCTGAGACAAAAACAGACTAGTCATAAAATAATGATTATAATTTTTACGGTTGTAAAGGAAATAACATTGAACATAATATGCTAAAAATAAGAAATTGCCATAATTTTTATATTTCCATAGATCTGAACATTCTGATGACTCTGTAATTTTTGTTTGTAGAAGTTGTTATGAATGATGCCAATGGGAAATTAACATGTCATTCCTAACAAAACTATTTTTAATTATCTTCAACTGTTTTTCTCCTAATTTTCAGCTTCCAAATTCTTATATTCTTTTTAAGAAGATTCCACCATATATATATATATATATATATATATATATATATATATATATATATTCTTATTTAAAAAACAAGGTGTTCTTGGGCAAGCTAGATAATCTTCAAGCAAAAGCCAGTATTTTAAAATGTGTTTGCAGGAAACCTAAAAGCTTTATTTTTGGTACTACGAGTCAACATGCTGTCAGTTACCTCCTCCAAGATGCAATTACAGTCAGCACTAAATAATTTTGAGCTTCCAGCAAGAGGCTGTATCCAAAAAGGTTTCCACAGGCCTGTAAGCAAATTTACCTCTAGGAGCCATAGCAGAGCAAAATACCACTTAAGCTATGTTCTGGCAGTTAGATCATGGTGGAAAAGTTTGGATATCAGCTGTTTTTCATTATTGAATATTCCTTCAAGAAGCAAAAACATTAATATCAATTTTCCTTTTATAAATTGCCAAGAAATTCTTTGTCACCAATTTTAAATTTTCTGAGAAGTGAGAGCAAATTTAAAAGCCACCTGTAGTTTGTTGCAGCTTTTACACTGTCTTACTCTTCTTACCAAGTGAAATTAAATTGCACATCATCTACCTAACTCCAGGATGCTTAGGAAATATGCGTGTGTCATCCAAACATCTCAAAAAAGTTATGGGATGACTAAGAGTATTGCCATAGAACATTTATGGAAACTAAGACAAGAACATAAAAATTCATTAATGAAATATCTTAAATATTTTTAGTGCTATAACTAGCAATTTAACCCTTGTTTTCCTCAATACCCAAACACAATTGTCATTGTCAACCTAGAAGTAAAATGTACTGAGCAGAAATTGTTTCAATTAATGTAAGAGAAATTATAATTTATGACTACAAAGTTGATCCTTGAACAACACATGTTTCAACTGCTTTGGTTCAATACACAGACAAGTTTTTGTTTTGTTTTTTTAATGGAAGGTCTGATAGTACCACATGTTAGCTGGTGGGAAAGTAAAATAATACAGTGTCTTGCAAAACATTTTAGCATTATCCTGTGAAATTGTGTATGTGCAAATTCAGGACTCAGAAACTATTTCTAGATAGTTACCTAGAAAACTGCTGAGCATGCCTACCAAGTGACCTGTAGAAAATGTGTGTGACATTGCTGGACCACAAATTACAAAAACTCAAAATGACCATAGACATAAGAATAAATAAATGTTTTGTCACACAGTGCAATTCTATATAATAAAATCCTAATATGCAAATTGACTGAACAGCTGAGTGACTGGTCGCTATGATGTGCACTGACCACCAGGGGCAGACGTTCAAAGCAGGAGCTGCCCTCTGGTGGTCAGTGCGCTCGCACAGGGGGAGCGCTGCTCAGTCAGAAGCCAGGCTCACTGCTGGCGAGTGCAGCAGCAGTGGCGGTGGCCTCTCCCACCTCTGCTGCAGTGGGTGGTAAGGAGTGAGGCGTCCCAGACTATGAGACGGATGGATGTCTGACTGCTGTTACAGGGGATCGGGCCTAAGCCAGCAGGCGGATATCCCCCAAGGGGTCCCCGACTGCAAGAGGGCACAGGCTGGGCTGAGGGACCCAGCCCAAGTGCATGAATTTCGGGCACTGGGACTCTAGTACTATATAAAAGTGAAAATGAATGGCCTCCTCAAACACCACATAAATAAATAACAGAAATGTATAATTGAATGTAAAAAGCAAGATACAGAGTATTCAAGCATTATTCCATTAATATAAATTTCAAAAGTACACAAACTCAACAATAAAGGTCCATAATATAAAGCAACACTAAAATGAAAAGAAAAAAGACACAGAAGTTGTTATGGTTATGCTTGAGTGGGAGGGAGACAGTGTCAATATATAGAATGTCAAAATTAATAATATTCTACTATCTATAAATTATTAGCTGCTAAGAACTAGTTTATGATTTTTTTATCTTTATATATTATATATGCTCTTTGGTTTGCCCTACTTGCTTTATGTGTATTAAATCCTCAAAACAACCCTGTACAATAGACACAAATATTATTTTATTTCACATATGAGAAAACAGGCTCGAAGATGTGAAGTAACTTAATTAAATTCACTTTGCTTAGGAGATGTAAAATTTGGATTTGAACAGATGGTCCAGAACCTGAGGGTGGCCTGACAACCACTAAACTGTAGTAATTCCTTAAATATATCATTGAATGTAAAAATCAAGATGTAGAATGTAAAAAACAGTGTACTCTGGTGACTCCTTAAATAATAATTTAAGCAAATTGGTTAATAAAACAGAAATTATAATACTTAGATAGTCTTGAAATAATATATTACAGTGCAGTAAGCAAAAAATCTTGTCTGTGAAATGTAAAATTGGTTTGATAGAGAGCACTAGACATCTCTTCAGTAGAACCAATTAGACTCTTGAAAGTCTATGCAAGAGACTATTGAAGTCTCTCATTGACCTTCTCTAGGGACTTAGGGTAAATACTGAAAATTATAGGAAAATATATACTGAAATAAATTCAATCACTAGGCTAATGGACATTATATTTCAAAACAATGACTATAAGAGATGTAGCAAACTTGTGAGAATAAAAATAGGCAACAATGGCTAAAGTCCAGGCTCTGCCCTGTGTTAGGAACCATGCAAGGGTAAAGAGTTTGAATATGAAAGTCTTCCATCTGATCTACATCTAATCAGGTAACCATCTTACTATACCACATAAACACACAATTGCTTAATAAATTTTTCAATAGAAATATAACAATTTTATAGGTTAACATATTTTATAGGCTCTAAAATCTTAAAAATAATTTGTTGAGGCGAAAATCATATAACATCAAATTAACCACTTTAAATGAACAATTCAGTGGCATTTAGTACATTCACAATGTGGAACCACCCCCTCTCTCTAATTTCAAAATATTTCCCTCACTCTAGCGTAAAACCCCATACACATTAAGCAGTTTCACCCATTTTCTCTCTTCCCTCAGCCTCGGATCACTACCAATCTGCATGCTGTCTCTATAGATTTGCATATTCTGGATATTTTGAAACAAAAAATGTTGGTGTTTTGAGTCCAAGTTCTTGTCTTTGAAAATCAAAGAATAAAATCATGGACAAAAACAATTAATAGATTCAAAGTTTACTGGGAAAAGCCAGTCCTGGACAAGGTGCAGCTAGGGTTCCAGAGCAGGCCAGTGTCCAGAGCTTCCTTTCCATGTTACAGTCGGGAGTAGTTTAGTATCCAAGCTACTTAAAGTGTAATAGTCCATAAACCACGTGGGCTCAGGGGGTGTGCTCCCCTGCAACAGAAATGCCAGGTATTCATTGTGCTCTGCGCCAGGGGAGAAAGGAAGGGCGAGAGGAAGTGCATGCCTTTTAAATTAGGGGGTGGAAACTAGTCTTATTAGTTCCTAATTGGTTATTGCAAGCTATCTTAGCAATATCCATATATTTTAAAGTTCATGCCTCTCCCATGCATCCTTCCTTCCCCACCCAGTTGGGGTGTCTTAGTAGCTCCGCCTAGATGGGTTCCTGGTTTCACCTCCTCCTCCCATGGTCCCGCGCCTGTCTACCTAACTTTATCTGTTTCAATTTCATATGAATGGATCCATACAATATGTGACTGTTTGTGTCTGGCTTCTTTCACTTACTATACAGTGTCTGAAGTTCATCCATTTTGTAGTATGTATCAGGACTTCATTTTTTATGGCTGAATAATATTCTCTTGTACATATATCCCACACTTTGTTTATCCATTGGATTGATCCTTGGGTTGATGAATACTTACACTATTCCCACCTTTTGGTTATTTAGAATAGTGTTACTATGGACATGTGCACAGGTGAACTTCTTTGAGCAACTGTTTTCGATTATTTTGGGTGAATATCTAGAAGTGGGAATGATGGATTACATGGCAATTGTGTTTAACTTTAAAGGAACCAACCAACTGTTTTCCTCAATGGCTGAATAGTTTTATATTCCACTAGCAACATATGAATGTTCCAATTTCTCCACATTTTTGCCAACCTATTTTTTTTTTAATTATGGTATCCCCTGAAATTTTACACTCTTTAAAATACACTGGTTGAAATCCCAATTAATTTTAAAGGTAAAAACCATCAGAAAACAAATAAAAATAAAACAAAAAACCCTAGCCACGTTTCTGTACTAATCCCCCTAAATCTGCTGCTACCCCAGTAATTTAGAATTCTCATTTTGATGATAGGCACACATAGGTAGGTAAATATATATTATAATACTTTTTTTTCTCTTTTAATGTATTTAGCAGAGTGCTATACATTATATGAAAAGAAATGTAAAGTATGTATGCACTCTGGTGGGATGTTTCTATAACAAAAATCAAGAAGGTTTAATTAACAGCTTATTGACTTGAATCAAAGTTAAATGCACTCTTTCAGTTAAAGCATGGATGCTGCATTTAATGAGCCAGTGCTTACACTTACAGAACCTAAATTACACATCAGTGATGAGTAACTATCCCTTTACAGTAGATTAACTCACCAGGCTGTGCCTTTTTAAAATGGAAAGCTGTACAGAGTAGAGAAAGAAAAAGAGAATTAACAACTACAACAGAGTTTATAAAGAAACTCATCAGTCCTCCAAGAGTTGTATGTAAGTGTTAGTGAGCATAACGTCCTCACATTTTAAGTACTTGAAGCAGGTAAATAAATCAAACACACATACATAAATTGGTAAAATTTTTCTGAATAACCTCAGGTACAGGTTAACTATTCAATCAAACCCTCCTCTTTTATTTACTTCCAAATCCTACTGTTGAAATTTCCCTACTTGTGCCCACAAACTAAGTAACAGTGGTATCTTATTAATTATGAAGGTGTACCATCTTTACCACAGTTCAAATAAATGATTTTAGAGGATCTTCTAGTAGATCAAAAACTGCTTAAAAGACCTGGAAGTAAACATATATGAATACATTACAAATAAATATGAACTCCTGCTCTAAGCTGGTCACTATTCAAAGCACACATATTTTATCTTCACAAATATTCTATGAGGTAAGTGATATTACTATTCCAATTTTACAGTTGAAGGAAACATCTCAGTAAGGTTAAATAAGTTTGAGTCACACATCTTGTAGGACATACACCAGATTCTAATTCAATCCATCTGACTCCAAGATCTATGTCAATGCTATCTGATCAATTTAAAAAATTATATCCCCACTACACTACCATGACTACCATTCTGTTTTTTTAGAACCCAGGTGATTCTATTGTGGTTTTTTTTCATATTATAAAGCGGTATTCTATCAGTATAAAAGAAATAAAATATAATGAAAAAAGGAAAGAATAGCCTATAATGCAAAAACACTTGCCGAAACCGGTTTGGCTCAGTGGATAGAGCGTCGGCCTGCGGACTGAAAGGTCCCGGGTTCGATTCCGGTCGAGGGCATGTACCTTGGTTGCAGGCAGATCTCCAGTTGGAGATGTGCAGGAGGCAGCTGGTCGATGTTTCTCTCTCATCGATGTTTCTAACTGTCCCTCTACCTTCCTCTCTGTAAAAAATCAATAAAATATATTTAAAAAAAAAACCACAAAGATAACACTTCAATAAGTATTCACATTTTTTATGGATACAAACACATATATTTTTAAGAGAGAAAGTAAAAGAAAAGGAGAGGGATGGCCTAGCATATATTAAGTAACTGATCTTATTAACTTTTTAAAAGCTATTAGTATGGCTGCATGCAGCTGTAATTAGTTAATTTATTTTTATTTTCATAAAATATCCTAATGTATAATATACCACAACTTATATATACTGGTTCTCTAGGGTGAGGAGAAAGAACCCCAACTTATGGTATTCAACAAGGTTCTAATGTAAGTACTACCACTATGACCAACTGCAAGCTACCATTAACACTGGTCTAAAGTCAGATCACAAAGTTTTTGAAAATTTAACAGCTGGCTCTCTGAGCTAGTACTAACTGATTTGAGTGTACCGTTCCATATTTATATATATGAAACTGTTAGCTTATAGAGTATGTACATGTTCATATTTAGTTGATAATGCCAAATAGCTTTCCAAAGTAACAGTATCAATTTACATCCCTATCAGCAATATATGAGAATTCCCAATGTGTTAAAATTTTAGTGATTCAATTTTAGTCATTCTAAAGGGTATGCTATTGTGGTCGTATTTTCTATTTTCCTGATCAACAATGAACTTGACCACCTTTCCATGGATTTATGACGATTTCAAATTTCTTGCAACTCTTCAAGTCATGTGTTCATTTTCTGCTTACTTGTCTATTTTTTCTTACCAATTTCAGAAGATCTTAGATATTTTAATTATATCAGTGTTTTATGTGTTGAAAATTTCTTCACAAAGACTGTAGCTTGCCTTTTCACAATCTTAATGGATTCAAGTTTATTCATCTTAATCTCCTGACTAGACTTTTTCTTTTTTTTGAAATGTACTTATCTGAAATCATGAAGATATTCTCCTTTATTGTCCTCCAGATCCTTTATTGTTCTGTCCTTTATACTCTTATTTAACTTCTACATAAAAAATAGTTTTTGTGTATGACATGAAGTAAGAGCCAAATTTCATTTGTATTTTTATGGATATGAAATGCCCTGGCATGATTTATTGAAAAATGTTTTCCTTTGGAGTAACACTCATTTTATAAACTAAGACTCCACATATGCTTGATATTTTTCTAGACTCTGTTTTATTCCACTGCTGTATTTTTTTCTATCTTTACATAAATATGTATAATACTATCTTATTTAGAGAAGCATTTTACAAAGTATGGGTAGAGCAAGCCTACTGTTATTGTTCTTCTCTAAGAAAATTATGGCTACTTTAAGGATATTTAAACAGATTTATTGAGGTATGATTGATTTACAATAAGTTGCTCATATTTAAAGAGCCAATTTAATAAGTTTGACATATGTACACACCCATAAACATAATCACAAGTCAAAGATGTCAAAGATGTGTATATTTATCACACACAATAGTTTTCTTGTGCCCATTTGTTATCCCTTCATCACTCCCTTTAATGTGCCCTCCATTCTCACTCAGTAACCACTAATCTGTTCTATCAATATGAATTAATTTGCCAGTGAGCTAAGTGGTTAGAGCATTGGCCAGTGCACTGAAGAGTTGCGGGGTTCAATTCCGGGTCAAGGGCATGCGGACCTGGGTTTTAGGTTCTATCCCAGGCCCAGGTTGGGGCTTGTGCGGGAGGCAACCAATCGATGTGTGTTTCTCACGTGATGTTTCTCTCTCTCCCCCTCCCTTATACTCTCTCTTTAAAAAAAAAAAAAAAGCAATGGAAAAAATATCCTTAAATGAGTATTAATAAACATGTGAGTCTAAGCTTGGGCATATATGATGTTTAAAAGTTAAAAAAAAACAACAATTTTGGGATAAGTGAATCATTTAAAGAATTTGCTGAAAGCTAATGGAAGCCAAAGAAAAAGATACATATAAGTTGTCATAAATCTAGAACATCGGCTTTTCAATGTGTATTTTGCTGATTTCTAGTCTATTGTTTAATCATGTGGTTTCCTCTTCCTAAGCACCCACTTTCATAAACAGAGGCGCATGTAACTATACTGTGCTCAAGTTTTAGGCATCAAAGTAATAGGACTCTGCTTACAGTTCTCCTTTGGTTTCCTTATTTTCCTGGGGTAGCTAACACCAAAATTGACTTCTCTCCCTTGATGTCTTCAAACTTCTCTAAGGTATTCATAGGACAGGCACTTATTGATATAATATGGCAACCCCAAAGTTTATATAAAACCTATATACTCACAGTAACTGGAGGGGAAGGTGGGAAGAAGTTTAGAAAACAATGTCCCTTCTTTTTCTTGTCCTTTCAATTTTGGGGCAGCGTTTCTGGTCAGAAAGTGGTTTGGGGAGAAAATCAGCAGAGATAATTGATGTTTTATGCCTTTACCAATGTCTGATGACCCCATAGTCTGGAAAAAATAGAGATTCAATATGATATGGTAAGCCACAACTTTAAGCCCATGTAAACCATTGCTAAAAAGAGAATTATTCAGACACCTATAAAAAAGGATAGCTGAGAAAGAATTATTAGGATGACTAATGGAGTAAATCCCTGAGCCTTAAGTGGTCTGATAGTCCCACATGTGGAACAGATGGTAAAGATGAGTCCATAACCATAGAGCCAGAGCGTATAATGAATACTAAGTACATATTTAATATAATTATAACTCCCTCTGCAACTGATGACAACCTATTATGTGGACTGAGAGTGAAATGAAGCAGGATAACATGGACTCCCAGAAATTCTTGAAAGCAAAATATAAAAACTCCAACAAAATTAAGAACAAAACATCTCAAATACAGACTGGAGGTAGGTAGTGAAATTATAATACATGGTTTGAAAATAGATTAAGATCAAAATTCCTACTGCTATTTAGATACTATTATGAATACTGCAATGTGTGAGAAGAACAAATATCTAAATTCTCATCAACATCTGAAGAATTGTTTTACAACTTGGACTGTGACAGCAAATTGGCTGGAGGATATGATAAAAAAAAAAAAAAAAAAAAAAAAAAAAAAAAGAGCTAGAGCTGATGTAGCTGAGTTGAGGGATTCCAAACAAAGAGAGTAAAATGGAATTACTCACAAAGTCCTCAGGGCAAGACCAACACTCCACCTTAGTCCATTCTTACGAATTATCTGTGAAAGTAACAATATAAAAATGTAAATTGTGACTCAGAACCTGGGAAATGTTGAAATAGTAAAAAATACAAGCAAATCAATTAGAGAGGAAAAAAGAGGGTAGGTTTCATTGTTGGGTATGAAAATAGAGTGAGGGTTTCAATACAATTTTTTCTTCTTCAAACGAGGCCAAAGAGTAAAGAGAGAGAGAGATTCTTTTTGAACCAGTAATAAAAGCTATAGCTGTCTTTCCTACATGTTTACTGGGTTCTAAATGGATTGTATGAGACGCGAAGGAAAAGACACTATTTCCCAGTTATGGTTCTCATTTGTGTGCTCCCTCCCAATGCCCTGGCTCTGCATCTACGTGGCCAGCAGACCTTGAATCTTCAGACTTGCTAAATTCAGCTTGCTTTTTCTTATCTTCATCCAAATCACCTAACATCAAACATGACCTCCCTTGTTGGGCACCGTCCCTAAGGTGATGGATGACATAGCATCACTACACCTAATTCATTTGTGACCTCTAGCGAGTTCTATTTAATTTACCTATCTGTCAACATAGGCCCTTTCTCCTCATTTCTGCCCAACTATGCAGGGGTAGGTCCAGAATGTAGAATGTGACCAGCACCTTCACCACATGGTATGGATTCTCTTTCTTCTCATTAATGTTTCGAAAACAAAAGTGAAAATCTCAAAAATATGCTACTTGAATACTAGATAACTATTTACTCTGAACTGAATGGTTATTAATTATCTACTTATAAATTACTTTGAAAACTTATAATGCAGAATTAATATAATATGTGGACATGTAGCAGGCACCAAACTGTAGAGGTACCCTTAGAATTTTGATCTTCTGTCATTGTGTTGGAATTTATTAATTTGGGTTCTGTCACTACAGAACACATAAGGGTCTTGCAAAAAATCAACGTGATAGAGAAATTTCATTTTCCAGTAGAAAGAGACCACCTCATTCCCATCACACAGTCCAGGGTTCCCCAAGGAACACCTTTTTACATTTCTGTACCACACAGCAATCTGTCCTAAATATTAAATACATCCACCTGCCTTGTGACCAGTGGCCACCCAGATCCCCAGACATCACGCTCTGTGGCTTTGTGTCACCTCTTCCTTGTATGGTTATGAACCACATGATTGGTGCAGCCTTTGTAACACTACCTTAAGGGGCACATATTTGTAAGATTATGGCAATAACTGTGGTAGTCTGTTGAAAAATTGGCTTGGGCCATATGTTTATGTGTTCTTAGACAATTTTGTCCCTGAGCAACAAACTTTATGAAAATGTTTGACTTTTGATAAATACTATATATGGGAATATATGAATTAAATATATAAATATGAATTATACATATAATTTATATGTAAATTAAAATATGTATATGTATAATTTGTTGAGTTTTAACCCAGGCCTGTGAGAAGCTATTTACATATATCATCTCATTTTATGCCTGTTAAAACATTGTGAGAAAAGGGGTTACTGAGGCCCAGAGAGATTAAACAAACTTGCCCAAAGTCACACAATTAGCGCTGAAGTCACTACACTATGTATTTAATGTGTTTTCCAGAGATGGGGTGCCAACAGTGAGGCCTGCAGAAGAATTTCATCACCTCGTCTTACAACACCCTAATTGAATTTGACATTCAATTGCTGGTAGTCCAGCATCTGTCCCAGACAACATCCAGCAAATGGGATTCAGAAGCTCCTGCTCTGATGGGAAGTGGTATAGTAGGGAGTTCTCGCCTGTGTTTGAAGTTTCAGACACCCGAGAGAGCCCCATTCCCACAATTAGCCTATCTGTAAGCAAGAACACAGTATTCTAATAGGCAATTACAAATAATTTTAACATTTCAGTGGCTATATGTTTCCTGATGTCATGAGAAGGCTGTAGTTGTATTTTGTGAAATCCCATAATTTGTTTTCTCAAGGTTTTCATTTTCTAGTAAGAAATCCCAAGGCTTAAACAGCCAGACTTTAGGTGACAATTTTGAAACATTCCTTTCAATCCCCTACCAACTACAAACCAGTCAGATGCTGGGTAAATTAGGAGAAAATCAGAATGCTCACATTTTTGTTACATTCATGGTAGCAGCTCTGCATGGTGACTTTTCAAATACTTTTTTCTGGAGCTCCTGGGGGCTACTTCAAACAGAGCACTATACTTTTATTTATTTTATACTGAAATCCTAAATAAGTATTTATTTGGAAAAACACTTTGAACATTAGCTCATCATTAATTTGCCCTGAGTTCAATACTGCCTCTCATCTAGGTTTTGTTTTTTTAAAGACACCAAATATGGCTGAGGCTTTCAATTATATCTTCAGCTAAGAAGCATGCCTTTACAACCAACTTGGAGCACAAGCTAGATTTCATCTGTTTTCAGTCTTTGTTAAAATAATAGAATAACAAACCTGAAAAGATAAATGACATGTTTGAGCCACGCTGAAGACATGTATAATTAATAGGTAGCAAATAAGTTCATTTATCAAAAGTCAAGTAGTGCACAAATCCTACTTTGAATTTAAATATTATTATGTATGCATGTAAAATTTACAGTTTATACACTGAAAAAATAAAAATTAAGTGTTGAATTTCAAAAGCAGTAGAGGGAAACATTTGAGTTAAATGAGAAAAGCACAACTAATCAAAAGAATCCAGGAGAGTAAAGAGAAAGGAGTCAAATAGTAATAATAAGTAGAATAAAAGGAAAAAAGATAAAAAATAATCCAGTATCATTATCCTAACAAATTAATATGCTAAACTCTTCAATAGAAATAAAAATTGTCAGACTAAATTTTTCCATATATATATATATATAAAGTTTATAAGAATCACATTAGAAATAATTTTAAAACTATAAAGGAGCAAAGTATTGCATTACAAACATAAATTTGAAAATGCAGTGGCATGATGAGATTTTATTATACTTCTATCAATTACAGACAAAGCAAACAGAAAAATCAGAAAGAATACATAATATTTGAAGTATATGTTTAGCAAATATGATCTAATAGACACATATAATATCTTAAAAATAAATTAATTTGAAGGCTTGGTTCCCTACCCCCTTAATTTTAATTACTCACTGAGAATAAAATATATGCATAATATGAAGCTAATTGTTAATTGCTATTAAACCGCCAACCAGTCTTTATTAAGCATTCACTCTTTTCCAGGCTTTGTAGTAAAGACTGGGGATATCAAGATAAAGTCGCACATTCTATCTTAATAAAGAAAACTAATGGGACAATAAGCTACTAATAAATTAGAGTGCAATCTAGTAAAGACTGTCCACAAAGATCTGTAGTAGAAAGCATGATAGCATAAGGAAAAAAAAAAAGACCATAGCAGTCCGGTGGGGAAAGCATCCCAGCAGGATCGCCTGACCTGGACTTGATCTATAATTTGGGATTTACACAGTTGACTAAAGATAGAAGACTATTTAATACAGAAGGTAGAGCAGCGGCAAAGGTCCAGAAATGTCAATGAGCAAACCCAGGAATCTGCCAGAAATCCCAAAGCATCAGGACTACAGGACATGAGGAGGGAGTGACATCATATGCTGGGATTAGAAAGGTCATACCACCTCTGACTGTTTTTAAGTGTTTTGGGGAGAACTATGAAAAAACAACAGCCTATTTGGTTGCATGTGTTTCTAAATTTGGGGGCTATGAGGGGAGGAGAAAGAAAAGGGAGAAGGGAAATAACATTTTCTTTTGTTTTCTAAAAATAGTATTTATATTTTCAGATGCAATTGGGTCCACAACATAGAGAGGAACATCAATTGTTGTTTCACTTATTTATGCATTCATTGATTGATTCTTGTATGTGCCTTGACCAGGGGTCAGACCCGCAATTTTGGCATATCAGGACAACGTCCTAACTAACCACTGAGCTATCCTGCTAGGTCCTAATCTTATTTATATTAAGTAACCAAAACCCTAGAGGTCAAGTGAAATTTCAATCTGTAAATAGTTGATACATCTGAGTGCTGTAAGAATCTCTGAAGAGCAAGTTTGCTACTCTGTGAGGAGTAGGTAATTACTCTGTGTAAAGAGATGGCTGAACCCAGCCAGTGCAGCTCAGCAGTTGAGCATCAACCCAGGAACCAAGAAGCTACCAGTTCAATTCCAGTCAGAGCACATGCCAGGATTGCAGGCTCGATCCCCAGTAGGGAGCATGCAGGAAGCAGCCAATCGATGATATTTTCTCTCTCATCTGTGTTTCTCCCTCTATCCCTCTCTTTTCCTCTCTCTCCAAAAAAAAATCAATAAAAACATTTTTTAAAGAGGTGGCTGAATTGTAAATAGATGGAATAAGTTTTGGAAGGATACTCAATGATTGGCTTGGGATGGTGGAAGAACTGTGCTGATGATTACCCTGACAACTGACATATATCACAACATGTAGTCTACACAATGCTTTTATTTATTTAGTTATTTCCTCACTTGACGATATGTTTCCATTGATTTTTAGAGAGAGTGGAAGAGAGAGGGAAAGACAGAGAGAAATATTGATGTGAGAGAAACACGTCAACTGGTTGCCTCCTCCACGAGCCTTGACCAGGGCCCGGGCCCAGGAGGAGCTTGCAACCGAGGTTACATACCCTTGACTAGAATCGAACCTGGGACCCTTTGGTCTACAGGCCGACACTCTATCCACTGAGCAAAACCGGCTAGGGCTATACAATGCTTTCATATGCATTATTTTACCGAGTTCTCATAAGCATGCTGCAGTATTAACATAATCACCCTGTTTCCACAGTTGAGGAAACAAGTTCAGAGAGGCTGTTTTGCCCAAGGTCCCATAGTAACAAAAGGCAAAGTCTGGTCTGAAAGGCAGGTGTTATGTTTCCAAGCCCAGGGCTCTTTTCACCAACTCTAACTCCTTGGCCAGATCATACAGAGATATTAAAGTTTTCCACTGAAAATACATTAGGTACTCAGAGAAAGTTCGGTGGGTCCAGGTTGGCTGAGATAGACATGATTAGGAGGAAACACTAGACCAGAAACTATGCAGATGCATTAGCAGAGGCCAATGTAGCTGGGCAAACCAGTGGAACATCTGGGCTTAAAATGACCTGAGGACACATTCTACAACAGAGAGTCTGGTAACAAATGTCATGGGATTCATGGGCAGAGGATGACAGCAAGACATGCTGACACTGGGGGATCTTTTACTTGAATCATTGAGATAAGGGAGATACATTTTGGCTTAATGAAGAACGGTCGTCAGTGTGCCAATTTTCTCTTCATTAATACAACGTCCATCTGCGTTACTGTGGCTCAGGGGTTTGCAAGTATAGGACTGGAATGAGCTGACTGAAAGAATCAATGGAAGCTGTTCTCCAATTACCATGTAGGACTGGTGCTAAGAGAACTGGGACACTCTGCAAACTGAATGCTGTCATTCTGCCATTTCCGTTCTGAACTACATCAGAATGCAAAACCAGGAATGCAGAATGCTTTGCTAGCTGAGACGCGCTTCTATTTCCATCACATTAGAGGTCTAAGTAGGAGACCTGTCCTGTCCAACTTCCTCTAGATAGTCTTAAGTTTAATTCCGGCTTTCTAATTTGTCAAAGCAAAAACTGGAATATAATAAGCCATGTCCTTTTCATTATGTGAAAACAAAGAAAGTTTGATAGGGCATCAAGTGAGACAAACATTTTTACTCCTTTAATATATTTTTTCTCTTGTTTGTTGACTCTCTTTCCTACTAGAATGTAAGATTGAATAGGCAAAGGAGTCTGCCTCTCTTGCTAGCTAGTCCCACTATCGAGGCTCTCAAATATTAGCTGTTTGATGGGATAAATGGTTTAAACAATTAATTATGTGGTCTTTTTCCAGTAAACTGTAGATAAAATATGAGACTCAACAACCATTTTATACATAAATCCACCTTAAATATATAATCAGAAAAGCATGGATTTATGAAATGCCACAAATAGGACAGCCTAAATATTAAGATTAAAGTTGTGTAGACCAGATAATCAGTTGATTGACTGCACAACCCATTTTAATGGGTTGTGAACAATGTACACAAATGGATTTTTGCATAGTCAAAATTGAATTTCAACTCCCGATTTTTGGTCCATTATTATTTCCATTGGGAATCATCTCTCCTCTACTCCATATTAGTTCCCTGTTATTTTCACTGACAGAACAGGAGAAGGATTGTCAATCCTGATTGAATTTATGAGATAAAAATGTTTTATCTGTTAGAAGTAATAAATAATTCACAATAGGAGGAAAATTATATTCAAATAGCTCTGAAGAGGGTAGGACACAGTAGCTACCCTGGAGAATCAAGACACTACTACCAAACAAGACATTGTAAGTGGCATCTGCGCTGATGCCCGAGTAAAGAAGAATGGGAAGGCTTTGGTTGATTCTCCTCCATATTGTATCAAGTCTTCTTTCATTTGGTACCTTGAGGAGAAATTTGTTTATTTTACTTTTAAAAATATTTTTTAAGGCTTTATTTTTCTAGAGTTGTATTGGGTTCACAGCAAAATTGAGTGAAAGACACAGAGATTTCCCATATATCCACTGCCCACACACATGTACAGCCTCTTCTATAGTCATATCCCTCTCTAAAGTGGTACCTTTGTTTCAAATGGTCAGTCTGCATTGACACATCTTAATCACCCCAAATCCATAGTTTACATTACTGTTCACTCTTGCCGTTGTGTTGTACATTCTGTGGATTGGGACTAATGTATAACTCATCATCATAGTATCATATAGAGAATTTTTACTGCCATTATAATCCTCTGTGCTCTACCTATTTATCCCTTTCTCCCTTCCCAACCCCTGACAACCACTGATCCTTTTAATGTCCCGAATTGTTCTGCCTTTTCCAGAATGCCACATGGTTGTAATCATACAGTAGCCTCTCCACATTGACTTATTTCACTTAGTAATATTAATTTAAGCTTCCTTTGTGTGTTTTCATGGCTAGATAGCTCATTTCTTTTTAACACTGAATAATATTCCAGTATCTGAATGTATCGGTTTATTTATCCATTCACCTAGTTGCTTCTAATTCTGAATAAAAGTGCTATAAATGTTCGTGTGAAGGTTTTTATGTGAACATAGTTTTTTACTTGTTTGTGTAAATACCAAGGATCATATGGTAAGAATATATTTGGTTTCATAAGAAACTGCCAAGCTGTCTTCCATAGTTGTTGCACCATTCTGCATACTCACCAGCAATGAATAAGTATTTCTGATGTACCACATTTTCACCAGCATATGGTTTTGTCAGTGTTCCAGATTTTGGCCATTCTAATAGGTGTGTAGTGGTATTTCATTGTTGATTTAATTTGCATTTCTTTGATGATATATCATGTGGAGTATCTTATGTTGTTTAATGTCTGTATACTTTCTTTAGTGACATGTTAGCTAAGGTCTTGGGTCTATTTTTTAATCAGGTGTTTTGTTTTCTGATCATTGAATTTTAAGAGTTCTTTGCATATTTTGGATTAACAGGCCTTTATCAAATGTATCTTTTGTAAATATTAACTCCCAATCTGTGGCTTTTCTTCCAATTCTCTTGACATTGTCTCTTGCAGAGCAGATGTTTTTAATTTTAATGAAGTCCATGTGATCAATTATTTGTTTAGTGCAGTATGCCTTTGGTGTTGTACCTAAAAACATCATTGTCATACTCAAGGTTATCTAACTTCTCTATTTTTCCCCCTAGAAAATATCTGGAAAGAATTTGTCTGTCTTAGAATTACAGTGATGACTTTGTTTTCTTGAGAAAAAATATTATTGCTGAAATAAAAGTCTTATAGATTTGTACTATCTTTTTTCTTAATGGAAATCAAGGCACTATTCTCTTCAAAAAATATTGTAAGCTTTCATTTCAGTTGCACTCATGCCTTTAAAATTATATGTTATCTACCCTTTAGTTTGTCTTTGTCTCTGATGTGTATGCATTACTAAAATTTATTTTTTAATTGATGCCATTAAATAAAGAAGATGCTGTTTTGAGAAGATAACTGACATTTAAAATGATAAATAGTCCAGCAAGTGTGACTCAGTGGTTGAGCATTGACACATGAACCAAGAGGTCACTGCTTTGATTCCTGGTCAGGGCACATGCCCAAGTTGTGGGCTCAATCCCCAGTAGGGGTTGTGCAGGAGGCAGCAGAATGATGTTTCTCTCTCACTGATGTTCTATCTCTCTCTCTGAAATCCATAAAAACATATTTTAAAAAATAATAAAATGATAAAGATAAAACTAACAAATTTTACAAGTCAGTAGGAGAGGGAAGGCATGGCAGAGAAGGCAGAAAGTTAATTACAATAAGATGTTCATCATTAAAAAAAGATAAAACAAAAAGAGGCGAGGCATACATTATTTGGAAACAATTGCTGTCATCAGGAAACATGGTATTATATCAGGATACATAATCATTGATATTCTGACCCTAATTTAACACAAACCGACCGTATCCTATGTTTCTTGTGCCATAAAGCAACAAGTTCAATTAATCATGTGGCGGGGTGAGGGAGTGAAGCAGGAAAAGGGGATAGTCAGAGCCTCAATGATATAGCAACAGTGTGAGAACAGAGAAAGGTTCTAAAGATAGTAAAGTAATATTGCCAAAGTGGGTGGTGTTGAGGGAAGTCTGTAGAGAACAATCAAGAAGACAAAAGACTTAGATGAGGAATGAAAATCTAAAGAGATTCTACAACTTCTGAGAAGAGAGTGGTTTGGAGGCTGTATCTGTCATTTTCTGGGCAACGGAGTTTATTTGGCTGATGTCATATGAGAAGCCCCTCCCTCTCTCTCTGCTCTATGATGTCTCAACCCCATCAGAGAGCCATTCTTTCAGTAGGGGTACGTTTTCTTTATGTCCCTCTCAACTCATTTCCCCCTTCCCTTTCCATTGTTATCTTGGATCTTCTTTAACACTGAAGACTGTAACTGAATTGCTACTTGGTAATTTTTAGCACAAATGCACCAGGGGATATTAAGAATAAGAGACAACTGCTATATAGGGTATTATGTCACTTAACATGTGTCACTACAAGGCAATCAATGTTACAGGAAGAAATAAAAATATGAATAAAATTGTTTACAGAACTTAAAAGTCATAGGAGAATCTTTTTTTAATATTTTTATTGATTTCAGAGAAGAAGGGAGAGGGAGAGAGAGAGAGAGAGATCAATGATGAGAGAGTATCACTCATCGGCTGCCTCCTGCACACCCCAACTGGGGATTGAGTCCGCAACCCGAGCATGTGCCTCCGACTGGAATCGAACCGGGACCTTCCAATCTGCAGTCCAAAGCTCTATCCACTGAGCCAAACCAGCCAGGGCAGGAGGAGAATCTTTATAATAGTCACGGCAGACATTTGTGTAGCATTTACAATGGGCCAGATATCAGTCCATGTGTGAACTCATTCAGTTCTCACATGGTAGATACTTTGATTTTGCTCATTTTACCAATGAGGCAAGTCTATACTACTGTCTTGTTCTAAAGACCTTGAGACCTAGAAGGTGAAAGGTCTTGCTTCCAGGGAGAAACAAACACAGGTTTCTTTGCATTGACAGCATTAGTGCTCAAGGTAGAGTTTGGATGTAAGAGGAAACTAAACTTTCCACAGCAGACAAGGACTTCTGAAAGGCAAAGTAGACCCATTATATTTCTTATATGTGGGGTACCTAGTTATATTTAGAAAAGTAGTTCTAACTTACTTTATTTTTTTTCTCATTTTGACATGTCACCTGAGAGCATTTCCATTCCCCAGTATTTTCAGACTGAATGGTTACTCGATGTTATTGAGTAGGAGTCATAACAATGACTTTTACCACCACCTGGGAGGGGGGACCCATGACAGAGATGGTGTTCTGAATCCTAAGGATTTGAAACATTTCCAGTTTTCTATTTTATGTGTTCCTATGAAAGGCATATATTTTAGGAAGTATTTCACTAAATTCTTAGAAGGTTGGGGGTGAGGGAGATATAATTAAATGATAATATCAATAGAATAGAATATTGTCCCAAGATAGTGTTCAGTTCTCCTGCGAGAGCATAAAAAGAGGCACAAGGCGGAAGCACTGGTTTTCCAAGCAGGAGACATTTGTTCAGAGACAATGTCTTATTACAATTAATTTACTCCTAGTGTACAAATGACAAACACAAGAGTAATTGCAGCCCCCGCAGATTAGGAAACATTGTTCTCCTGGTTCCTTTCTTCCGGGTCAGTACAAATCGCAGTTGGCAGCTGCTTGCTGCGGTGCTTAATATTTCCTTCTGTCTCCCTCTTTTCCCATAAGTATTTTCTAGTGATGATTTTTCCTAGTCACCTCCTCACACCCTCTCTTTCTCAGTTTCTTCTACCTTGCTGCACTTTGTTATTCTT
Source organism: Myotis nattereri (assembly GCF_964212035.1). NCBI lineage: Eukaryota > Metazoa > Chordata > Mammalia > Chiroptera > Vespertilionidae > Myotis > Myotis nattereri. The sequence goes on from NC_138085.1 coordinate 63,574,816, forward strand.
CTACTGATTTTTCATTTATATTTATCTAAGACAGATTGAGAAATGGTTTCCAAACCTGACTGGACATCGGAATCAGAATATTTTATTAAGAATAATGAGTCCTGGGCCTCCTCTCAGGAAAACTTAACTGGCCATGAACATCAGCAGTTTTAAAGTCTGTCTTTTTTTAAAGATTCCCATATGGTCATTATTTGCACTCAGACTTGAAGATCCTTAATTGATATCCTTTAAATTACCCCAGCCAGCTTTCAATTGGTTTATTTCAAAGTACCCGAACTTCTTAAATGCAAAATCAATGCATTATCCGCTTCAGAATAAATGTTCCCACACAGAGGCCCAAGTGTACCTGCTCTCTGAATCCCCAAACAGCATGTGGGCCCAGACACGGATTCCACATTGAGTGTTTTTCCGATTCCCTACTGTTTTGATGAATGCAAGATTAACAGCGAGTGGACCTCCTGCCCACAGAGCCCATTTTGAAAAAAAATGAACTATGATTGCAGAGCTTCCACTTGGAGTCCAGTCGTCCCAGAAGAGACCTTTTTAGATGAGGGAGCAGCCAGCTACTTCCCTGAGATTTATGCCTCTTCCATCTTAGCTTTTATACACAGTTAGAAGAGACAGAAAGCCTGGCAACTCTCTCTATCTCTCATGCATTTTCCAAAATATGTGGCAACCATCTGATAAGCACGGAGAGACTCCGTTTGCTATTCTTAGGCTGCTTCTTCAGTGAGTCCATGTAAAGCTGAAACCTACAAACAGGCCCTACAGACAGGGTTTGTAGCATCTGCAATCGTGAATAATTGAATGACCAAGAGCATTGTGACCAGGACACCAGCCCTTACGATGCCTTTGGAAAAATTACATCATTATGATTCATTGTGAAAATATATTATTTACGGGAAAATGTTAAGGGTGTTTTGGAAAATATCAACTATACAGTTTTCAGTGCAGTGAAAATAAAGTTTTTATGTAATTTTCCTTGACAAAAAAGAAATGCAAATACATATTTCTACTATTCACATAGTGTCTATTTATGTAAATTTTATAGGGATAATGCAAGTTTGCTAGCACACCTTTAAACTCTATGAGCTAAGTCAATATTTATACTTCTATTTACTGATAGGATAGCAAATCACCTCACCTTGACTAGTTACCTATGATAATTAAAACAACAAATAGTGTGTAGTGCCCAGTACTGAATTTATTATTTTATTCAAAATAAGAATAAATGTCTCTTTTATCTGATTATAATATACACTAGAGGCCCAGTGCATGAAATTCATGCATGGGAGGGGGTCCCTCAGCCCAGCCTGCACCCTCTCACAATCCAGGACACCTTGGGGGATGTCTGACTGTGGGTTTAGGCCCAATCCTAAACCGTCAGTCGGACATCCCTCTCACAATCTGGGACTGCTGGCTCCTAAACACTGGCCTGTCTGCTTGCCTGATTGCCCCTAACCACTCGCCTGCCTGCCTGATTGCCTCTAATTGCCTCTGCTTTGGCCCCCACCATGGCCGCTTCCTTGGGAAGGACATTTGGCTGTCCAGTATAATTAGCATATTACACTTTTATTATTATAGATGGTAATGTTAATTGTTTTAAAAAATAGACACGATAGGGGAACAGGAAGAAAATAAGCCCAAAATTTCACTACCCACAGGTACCCACTCCACAATCTCATTTCAAAAAACACACTTCCTTCCAGATATGTTTCTATGTACATGCACATGTGTGTGCACATACACACACACACACACAGAGGATTGGGCCATTTAATAAAATTTTTCTTTATGTAATATGGAAATTTTGACAGTAAATACAGACCAGCATAGTCATTTATATAAATACAGAGCATTTCCTCACATGATTGATCTACAATTTACCTATCATAGCATTTTACTGTTGAACATTTAAAATGCTTCTAATTTATTGTTCTAAAAATACATCAATACTTTTTTACACATATCTCTTTACATATCTGTATGCTAATTTTTTTCAAGATAAATTTCTAAAAGGAAAACTGCTGGCCCAAATTTTCCTACAGACATCATGCCTAGCCTTCAAAAATGAATTATTTATCCCCATGTCACACATGAAAGAAATGAAGAGAATTAACCTGCTCAAGATCACAGGGCTATTAAAAATCTGAATTCAAGTGAAGATTAGTCAAGGTGGTTGCTGATCTCATCTAGCAGGTGCATGAAAAATGTATTAAGCTCAAATTGAATCTTGATACTATCAAGAGGTTAATTCCAAGTCCTCATGGCCTTTGAGATCATTATTTCCAAATAATGATTCTCAAGACCCATGCCTTATACAAGGGGAAGCAACAATCCTACCCACATTTCAGAGGCATATCAAGCACCCTATAGTCTTCTGATTATCTTGTGTTCCATGGTTGAACTCTACAGAATTTTTGTTTCAGATCTTACAGTTGCTACTCTTTTCTGGTATAAATTTTAATCAGAAGTGGATCCTCACTCCCTTTTTCCCAAATCCCATCAATACAAGATTGTTCCATGTAACCCAGTTAACTAAAGATAGGGTATTAAGGTTGGGGAAAGATAGAGCAAATAGAACAACAAATAGTTTTAAGATTAAAGATTACCCAGTTCTTATTTTAAAACTCCTTTGCTCTTGCCACTTTTTTTGGATTTCTTACCACCCATCGACCCCAATTAGCTCCATCCTAACATGTGGTCAACATCTTCCTAGTGATTCTCTCCCCTGGCTAAAAATTAGAATTGCTGAAGAAGCTTTATAAAAAATGTTGTTGCCCAGACCCGCTGACATAGTTCAGTGCTTGAGCATCGACCTACAAACCAGGAGGTTTTGGTTCTATTCCTAGTCAGGATATATGCCTAGGTTGCTGGCTCAATCCCCACTATGGGACGTACATGAAACAGCTGATCAATGATTCTCTCTCATCATTGATGTTTCTATCTCTCTTCCTCTTTCCCTTCCTCTCTGAAATCAATTAAAATATCCTATATAATAAAAGCCTAATATGCTAAGTGTTCAGTTGGCTGGTCGGTCTTTCAACCAATGAAAGTTTAATATGCTAATGATATGCTAAGGCTGCTCAACTGCTTGCTATAATGTGCACTGACCACTAGGGGGCAAACGCTCTGACGGGTAGGTTATCTTGCTGCTGTAGGGAAGGAGTAAGATGGGCCGGACACACCCTGAAACCCTCCCACAGTCCCTCCCAGGTTGGCCAACCGCCCCTGCCCTTCCCTAGCCCCAATCATGCACCAGTGGGGTCCCTTGGCCTGGTCTGTGCCCTCTTGCAATCCAGAACCCCTCAGGGGATATCAAAGAGCCAGTTTTGGACCGATCCCACAGGCCAGGCTGAGGGACTCCACTGGTGCAAGAATTTGTGCACCAGGCCTCTAGTATATATAGGGTGTCCCAAAATTCACACAAGATTTGAATTTTGCGTGAGCATTAACAACAACAACAGCAACAAAAAATAAAAGTCTAATTTTACTTGGTTTATTGAATCAGATTCTAATATCTGTTGACCTTTGATTTAAATCCCTTCAATTTGATAAGCATTACCAAGTACCAATTATGCCCCAGGAGCAGGGACAATGAAGACCAATGAAGACCACGGCTTTGCATTTGTGCCAGAAAAGCTGTGGAGGCCATTTACACAATGTGCTATTCCATACATAACCCTATACTGTACACTTTATGAATCAATAAAAAATTTACAATTTTTAATTACAAACCTGTGTTTTCTATCAAAATTACTTCTTGCATGAATTTTGGGACAGCCTATAAATATTTAAAAATTTTGTTGTCTAAGCCCCACCCAGACCAAGTAAATGAGAATCTTTGGGGAGTGGAGCCAAGAAATGGGTACTTTTTAAGTTTGCCTTATTTCAAACTTGTTATGACCAGGTTGAAAACTTCTCTTTTAGACCCTCATACAATCCTCCTCTTTCCAGTTCCTGAGTCCTCCAGTCCTTTGGCCTACTAGCCAAAACCTGCAAACTAGTATGTCTTGCTTTTGCAGAGCAAGGTGTTTCTTTTTTTGAATAATTCTTTTTTTTTTAAACCTCTCTGCACAATGCCCTAAGGCATGACCTTTCCTTAGTAAAAAAGGTGATTTCCTAAATAAAAGTGAAGTTCTCTCCTCAGGGAAAATTGGCTGTTTTTTGAGTGCTGGTGCAAACATCAGCACTCTCAAACTATGAAAGTTTTTCCTTTTCTCACTCATCTCTATAATAACTTTTACCATACTTAGTAACAAATAAGCATTTCTGGGAGAGAGAACCAAGATGGCGGCATAGGTAAACACCGGAGAATGCTGCCTCGCACAACCACTTCAAAAATACAACTAAAAGACGGAACGGACATCACCCAGAACCACAGGAAAGCTGGCTGAGGGGAAATTCTTCAACTAGAAGGAAAGAGAACAGCATACCGAGACTCAGAGGAGGCGCAGTGTGGAAAATACAAAGGTCCGGAGGTGCACACGGAGCAGGCTGGTGGCTGAGGGCGTGGTTGTCGTTTTCAATTGGGAGGGAGGCTCAGGCCCTGAGCTCCAGTTCTGGGCAAGTTTCTAGGGACCCAGACTCAAACGGGAGAAGCGGGACTGTCTGGCATCGGTCGGAATGCGAGGGCAGCTTTCTCTCCGAGGTTTGCAGCAGTTGCTGGGACTCTGAGAGGCAGAGCCTCTGGGGATGGGACTGAGAGCAGCCATAACTGCTCCCTCCGCCCACCCTGTTGATCCCGTGCAACCCGCACCGCCCAAGCCCTGCACAGAGCCATTTGCCAGATAGCCTCAGGCAAGGGCTAGATTAGCACCTCCCCAGAGGACAGAAGTTTTCCCACTGCAGACACAGCTGACTCTCACAGTCAGTTGGCCTGGAGGTCAAATCCCCCCAGTATTAACTACAACAATCAAGGCTTAACTACAACAAGACTGCACACAAAGACCACTAGGGGGTGCACCAAGAAAGCATAAAAAAAATGTGGAGACAAAGAAACAGGACAAAATTGTCAATGGAAGATATAGAGTTCAGAACCACACTTCTAAGGTCTCTCAAGAACTGTCTAGAAGCCGCCAATAAACTTAATGAGAAATCTAATGAGACCCTAGATGTTATGATAAAGAACCAACTAGAAATTAAGCATACACTGACTGAAATAAAGAATACTATACAGACCCCCAACAGCAGACCAGAAGACCGCAAGAATCAAGGCAAAGATTTGAAATGCGAGGAAGCAAAAAACACCCAACTGGAAAAGCAAAATGAAAAAAGAATCCGAAAATATGAAGATAGTGTAAGGAGCCTCTGGGACAGCTTCAAGCGTACCAACATCAGAATTATAGGGGTGCCAGAAGATGAGAGAGAGCAAGATATTGAAAACCTAATTTGAAGAAATAATGACAGAAAACTTCCCCTACCTGGTGAAAGAAATAGACTTACAAGTCCAGGAAGCGCAGAGAACCCCAAACAAAAGGAATCCAAAGAGAACCACACCAAGACACATCATAATTAAAATGCCAAGAGCAAAAGACAAAGAGAGAATCTTAAAAGCAGCAAGAGAATAACAGTCAGTTACCTACAAGGGAATACCCATACGACTGTCAGCTGATTTCTCAACAGAAACTTTGCAGGCCAGAAGGGAGTGGCAAGAAATATTCAAAGTGATGAATACCAAGAACCTACAACCAAGTTTACTTTATCCAGCAAAGCAATCATTCAGAATTGAAGGTCAGATAAAGAGCTTCACAGATAAGGAAAAGCTAAAGGAGTTCATCACTACCAAACCAGTATTATATGAAATGCTGAAAGGTATCCTTTAAGAAGAGGAAGAGGAAGAAAAAGGTAAAGATACAAATTATGAACAACAAATATGCATCTATCGACAAGTGAATCTAAGAATCAAGTGAATAAATAATCTGATGAACAGAATGAACTGTTGATTATAATAGAATCAGGGACATAGAAAGGGAATGGACTGACTATTCTTGTGGGGGAAAGGGGTGTGGGAGATGCGGGAAGAGACTGGACAAAAATCGTGCACCTATGGATGAGGACAGTGGGTGGGGAGTGATGGCGGAGGGTGGGGTGGGAACTGGAAGGAGGGGAATTATGGGGGGGGGGGAGGAAGAGGAACAAATGTAATAATCTGAACAATAAAGATTTAATAAAAAAAAAAATAAGCATTTCTACCTCTAGCAGATCCCATAATTTTTGTGGCATCAGTGGTTTAATAAATAAACTATTAAGTTGATAAAGCCCCCAAAATCAGTCAGAAAATTCTCTGCCAATGGCCGTGTGTTGTGGTCCCTGCCTTAATCACAGGATGATTATCAGGATGTGGCCATTGAATCAATGCATGGCTTTTATCATAGTATGCCTTCTGCCAGCTATCAACACTGTGAATGCTGCCCCCTCTGCATGAATTACTGACAAGTGCCCACCGCATACTTTCCAAAGTTGTGATGTCTGTTTAGTTCATTCATTTACCTCCAAATATGTTAAAATTTGAGGAACAAAGTCCGATTTCAAATTATGGCACTTTCATGGTTTTTTTGTTTTTGTTTTTCAATCCTCACATGAGGATATTTTTCCATTGATTTTTAGGGAGAGTGGAAGAAAGAGAGAAAGACAGAGAGAAATATTGATGTGAGAGAAACACATCGATTGGTTGCCTCTTGCACAAGCCCTGACCAGGGCCCGGGCCTGGAAGAATCCCTTGATCTGAATCCAACCTTCTATTGATGCTCTATCCACCTTATAGAAGTACCCTCCTGAGAGTTTGGGACTATCCCTGTCAAAAGTCATAGAATCTGTGACTGTTAGGAGAAGCTAAGTCACTCTGTATCACTCAGAGAACAAGTTTACTTTTATATGAGATCTCTAAGGCTGCCTGCTTTTTCCAGTCATTTCACATGCTGTGTTCTGTTTATTTTGCAGAAGTTCATTTCATCTTCTGCAATCACATTTTAAAAATTTACTGCAATGTAATTTTTTTGTGAATGGTTCTGTTTCAGAGTGTTTGTTCTGCTGTTTTAAATAACCTACTAAATTTTTTTTTAAAGAATAAGGATATAAAACCGACAGAAATGATCAGTTGAAAAGCTGGGCTCTGAGATAATGGAAAAATAGGAGATACAAATTCACACCTAAAGCATCTAAACGAGGTGTCTATCCTAATATATTGTTGATGGTTATTGGAGTTTATTAGGTGATTCTATTTTACTTGTTCATACCCAGATGGAGCTTTGGCATGCCAATATACAATTTTTGAGAAATTATACCTCTTACACATGAGACAAATACAATGTTTATTAATATCTTGCTTCCAAGCAACGTTTTTAGATGTTTGTATGGAAAAGAGATAAAAATCTTTTAAGCCATTTTCCCTTTTTATGCTTTTAAAATCTGGTGTTTATATTGCAGAGAATAAGAAAGGGAATACAAAAATAATTAAAATAGATAGTAACTAGTGGGTCTCTTTCTAAGTCAATGAAAGTGAAATTCTCAGAACTATGAAAATAAGATATGAGTCAAAAATAACTTTCAGTAAAACCTCTTTATTTCTACTCAATATAAAATTAAGCAATTATCAGAAAATAAACTTTCATGTTTCTCAGTTCATTGTCCATGAGTTTATTTTCCTCCTTACTTTCTTTTGTTCTCCTTATTTTTAATTATTTTAATTGTATGATCCAAATTGGAAATATCACTTTTCTTTAGGGACCACAAATACAAGAGTGTCCACAATTAAGGTCTATGAGCAGGGCTGGTCACAGCTTTTCTTCTTTGAGATACGTCTTCACAGTAAATATACAAGACAATTGCCAATGATGACATAGAATTAGAGTTGTTCTATTCTCATTTAGTCTAGTAACAGACATCTAATAGATGTTATAGTGAAGTTATACGATCTGTAGATGACCAGGTACTTATTTTATTGCCTCATCAGAAATCATATCACTTCTCTTATGGAATTGGAATGCTCTATACTTTGTACCACACTCTTAGTGATAGTCTTATCAAGTCCCTATATTCCTAGATGAATAAGGCATTATCTTGTGACAGATTACCTGGTATGCCCCAGAGGTGCTGCTGGAAATGTGTAAGCACCTTCTAACCTTGAGAATGCCCCTGCTGAAACTCCAGTCAAGTTCTCATGGCAGTGGGAGGAGAACAAAAGAAAATGGAATTGAGCACCCTTCTGGGCAAGGAAGGGAATAAAAAAGTAAATAGGCAAAGTAACAAGTATTCAAGTTTCAGAGTATAACTTTAGCCCTAGCCGGTTTGGCTCAGTGGATAGATCATCGGCCTGTGGACTGAAGTGTTCCATTCTGGTCAAGGGCACATACCTCAGTTGCAGGCTCAATCCCTGACACTGGTCGGGTTACATGTAGGAGGCAACCAATCAATGATGTCTAACATTGATGTTTCTCTCTCTCCCTTCCACTCTCTCTAAAAAAAAATCAATGGCAAAATATTTTCTGGTGAGGATTAACCAACCACCCTCTGCGAAGCGATCAATTAACGGGGGGTGGGGGGGGAGCTCCATGGAACCAGGGAACTGCGGGTGTGGCAGCGAACGCAGGCAGTGCCAGGCCAAGGCAGGTGCGGGAGCGGGGAGGTGGTGGCTGCTACAATGGGGCTGCAAGGCAGCCAGGACTGCTAAGGCCTATCCTTGCATGAATTTCATGCATCAGGCCTCTAGTTCACAGATAATACTGTTTTTTTACAAAAATGGAAATTATCTTTCATCAGTTGTTGGAGGTGGTTGTTTTTATTATTTTGGTAGCAGTATTAATTTGCCCTTAGTTGATACATTTATCTACATTTCTGTGTGTAAAATCAAGTTTGAGTGAGCCCCAGGTGCATTTCTAAAGCATTTATTTTCCCAACCTGTAGCTTCCTGAGGCTGCAGTGGGTAGAAATATAAATAGGCAAGAGATAACATGTGTCTGATAATAAGAGAGTCCATGGAAAATTTCCTCAAGCCATAATGTTTTTACTGCTCATCCTTTAAAGGGCTTGCTTGTGGTGCTTAGAGTAGGGAAATGAGCCAAAGAGTAGAGTGATCACTTAACTTTCCTCTTATCTGTCCTTTTGATGTTGGCCCCTATTCCTTAGCTCCAAAAATAGTTGAAGCTGAAAGCGGCAACATATTTATCACTATAGTAGAAAAAAACACCTAACAAACAATAACCTGGCAGACAGACAGATACATACATACATAGAACTATTTATAAATATATGTAGAGAAAGAGAGAGAGAGAGAGAGAGAGAGAGAGAGAGAGAGAGAGAGAGAGAGAGAACTTTATATTTATTCTGGGACAAATTCTCTTCTAACCTCTTCTGATTCCATGAACCAGATGTATTTTTTTTAAATTTATCTTTATTGTTGAAAGTATTACAGATATTCCCTTTCTTCCCCTAATTGACCCCTCCTCCCCACTTCTGTCCCCTACCCAGGCCTTCACTGCATTATTGACTGTGTCCATGGGTTGTACTTATGGAGTCCATATGAATATAATATTAACTAGAGGCCCGGTGCATGCATTTGTGTGGGGGGAGGGGCGTCCCTCAGCCTTGTCTGCACCCTCTCTCAATCCAGGACCCCTCAGAGGATGTAGTCGCCTGCCAAGCAGCAGGCAGCCAGGGAGGAGCCCGAGCCAGGACTGGGCACCCTGCCACTCATGCTCATCCTGGCCCACTATGCCTGCTGTTGTCATTCGGTAGCACTGCCATGGAGTCAGGAAAGGCTCCTGCTGGGTTTGCCAGCCATGAGCCCAGCTTCTGGCCGAGTGGCACTCCCCCTGTAGGAGTGCACTGACCACCAGGGGGCAGCTCCTGCATTGAGCATCTGCCCGCTGCTGGCCAGTGTGCCTCATAGTGACTAGTCGGCCAGTCATTCTGGTCTTCTCGTCATTCAGTCATAATGGTCCCTTAGGATTTTATATAGAGAGATAGTAATGGATGACAAGTACTGAGAATATAAAACTTGTGAACTTCATACAAATTTGATGGCACAGCTATGAGAGGTAAGAGAGAAGAAGGCAATCCACAATGAATTAAATACTTTGACTTAATATGTAAGTGGTTGTTGTGGAAGTTTATAATATAAGCATTTTGCTTTTTAAAAAATAACTTCAGTCACTATTGATCCATTAGAAAGGTGGCCAAAATAATATCTGGCCTAGTCTAAAGAAGCCATCATTATATATTATTTGTGTATGCAAAATTAAAGAAAAATTGAGTAGTGATTCGGTTACCAATAGATTTACTCCCATTTCCCTCTATTTCAGCCTTTATGTATTCTGAGATGAGTAAAGAACTTTATCATAGCATACCTTGATAGATTTAGTTAGCTTAATTAACCTAGTATTTATCTTCTTGGACATTCATGATTTTCTAACCAAAATAAATGAAAATCATAATAACTAACATACATAATCATCTCAACCTCTTATCATTTCCCCCACTTCTCCACTTAACAGACTACAAAGCATTTGAATATGCTTAAACTTGTTTAAACAGCAAAGTGATATCTCTAATTAGGTGTTTACTGAGGTAAAGAGTTGCCCTGACAGTCATTCAGTAGCCAGAGGCCAATGTCAACAAGGACCTGGGTGCACATATTTCTGTCTCATGCTTTTCCTGCTTGTATTGGTATGCGTGTTAGTGGGATTATAAATAATGAAACTGATTTTTTGCTCTGAAAATGGATTCTATGTGACCTGGGACAAGTAAATTTACCTTAATGTCTTCATTTGCCAAATGAGCAAAATAAATTCATCTTCCCAATACAGCTTTGTAGGAGTTATGTAAGATGGATTAACTCACTGGCTGGCATATCATAAGCTTTTAATAAAACTTATCATCATAATCACTACCATTATTCTCTTGATGATCACAGAGATATTTCTTAGTTTTCTGATTGGACTATTCTCTTATGATACAACCCTGTAAGGGCAAGTCTATAGATAGAGTACTTTATATTGGTCTGTCTCCACTGTCATTTGATATATTGCTCATGTTTGTATAGCACAAGCTCAAATCAATACCTACCTTCCAATTATATTTAATGTGCCTGCTTTGAAAATCTAATCACAGCAAAGACAATTTACCAGTATAGTGATTGCAAGATTGTTTATCATAGATAAAAAGCCATAATTAACAAATAATCTAAATGATCATCAATAGAAAATTAAAGAAACTGTGGTGTATAGGGTCCAATCTAATTTTTAAGAAGAATAAGGATGCTCAATATACTTTGACATAAAAAACACCATGAAATATTTAATAAAAAGTGTTTTAGAGAAGAGTATATATGCTGCATGTATGTATGCTGTTGATATTTTAAAGTAAATATATTGAGATGTATTTTATATAATATTTGCATACATACACACTTTATCATATGAGGTTATTATATCATGTAAAGATTATCTCTGAAGTGTGAGAATGTAGAGTTCATTCTTTGATATTTCACATGCTATTATATTATTTGTACTTCATTATTTGTGTAGCTTTAGAAGTTGTAGCTCTTAGAAATCATTATTCTCACTTCCAAATATGGAAGGAAAATAATTCTTATAAATGTAATCTATCCCCTTAGTGATCTCAAGATACTTCTATTTTCTATTTCATTTCTTTCTCTAAAGGGCTGACTTATCAAATCCTTAAGAGAAAAATTAATTTAACAGAAAAGATAGAGTAAAAAGCAAGAGAAAAAAATGTATGTAAAGGCTATAAACAAGCTTTTACAAAGGCAAATAAAAAGTGATGGTTATGACTACAAAGATGTCTAAGTCACAGTGATGGTTTTCTAAAAAATTCACATGGAAGAATAAGTCTAGTCAATCCACAGAACCCACTTCATGCACCAATGAGCAGCAGCTACTAAGCAAGCAACAAATAAGAATGCAGAATGTCTAGTGTCTCTTTTTAAATTTATTTGTATTTTATTGAATTCATTGGGGTGACGTTGGTTAATAAACTATACAGGTCTAAAGTGTACAACTTAATAAACATGATCTGCATCATGTGCTCACCACCCATTTATCCCCCATTTATCCCCCCTTTGCCCACTTCCACCTCCCCCACCCCCCCTTTTCCTATGGCTATGACCATACTGCTATCCCCATCTATATGTTATATATATATAGTTTAATCTCTTTACCTTTTTCCATCTAGTTCCCCAACCCCCCTCCACTCTGACAGTTACCAGTCTGTTCTCTGTGTCTATGCTTCTGTTTCTATTTTGTTTGTTAAATTATTTTGTTTATTAGATTCCACATATAAGTGAGATCATATTAAGTTTGTCTTTCTCTGGCTGGCTTACTTCACTTAGCATAATAATTTCCAGGTCCATCCATACTGTTGCAAAAGTTAAAATTTTCTTTTTTATGGCCGAGTAGTATATTCCATTGTGTAAATATACCACAGCTTTTTATCCACTCATCTACTGATGGGCACTTGGGCTGTTTCCAGATCCTGGCTATTGTAAGTAATGCTGCAATGAACATAAGGGTGCACGTATTTTTTCAAATTAGTGTTTTGGGTTTCTTTGGATATATTCCCAAAAGTGGGATCACTGGATCAAAAGATAGATTGAAGGTGAAATAAAGAGCTTCCCAGACAAAAAAAAAAAACAAACACAAAACAAACAAAAACTAAAGGAATACATTACCACCAAACTAGTATTGCAAAAAGTGGTAATGGGAGATTATATATAGATTATATATATATATATATATATATATATATATATATATATATATATAGAGAGAGAGAGAGAGAGAGAGAGAGAGAGAGAGAGAGAGAGAGAAACATAGGTATAAAAATAAAATGGCAATAAATAAGTAACTATCAATAATAACTTTAAATGTAAATGTATTAAATGCTCCAATCAAAAGACATAGGCTAGCTGAATGTATAAGAAAACATAACCCATATATATGCTGTCTACAAGAGACCCACATCTGAACAAAAGTTGCACACAGACTAAAAGTGAAGGGATGGAAAAAATAGTCCATGCAAATGGAAATGAAAAAAACTGGGTAGCGATGCTTATATCAGACTAAATAGACTTCAAAACAAAGGCTAAAGCAAGAGATAAAAAGGACATTACATAATGATAAATGGAGCAATCCAACAAGAGGATAGAAACCTTGTAAACATTTGTGCACCCAACATAGGAAGCACCTAAATATATAAAGCAGATCCTGGTGAATATAAAGGCAGAGAGCCACAGTAATGCAGTCATGTAGGGGATTTTAACACCCCCTTGACACCAATGGATCGATCTTCCAGACAGAAATCAACAAGGAAACAATGACCTTAAATCACACACTAGGTCAGATGGATTTAATGATAGTGCCTCCTTTTTGAATGTTTCAGTCCTATGTATCTCCCTTCACTTCCAAATTTTGAGTTAAACTCAACTTCACTGAGAGCATTCACGTTAACTCAAGCCAAGGAATCACATATACAGTTATGTTGAAATTTATACATATACTTTTATTTGTACATTAATATTTTAAATAAAAAGTTTTTCATTATGAATGTTATTACATGACAGTTCACAGCCACTGAATTTTTGGTTTAAAAAAGATTCAAGAAAAATATTACTTTTATTCAAATAGTGTAAAATAGCCACTATAACCCTGGCCAGGTGGCTCGGTTGGTTGGAGCATGCACAGAAAGGTTTGGGTTCAATTTAGGTGTCATTACTGTCATAATTCAGAAACTCTGCCTTTGGCGGAAACTTTTTTGCTAACTTACATGAAGCACAAGTTATAGCTTCCTTTTCTTGAGGGAACAAGAAAAGATTATAGACTGACAACTAGGGACAGAAGATGTCAACAGCAACTATTTCAGAGGGAAATAGTGCTTGCACTGAGGCTACCTATTCTTTCATGTCATTTCACCCCTGGCTATTTACACCCTTTCCACACCAAATAAAACCAGCCTGTTCCTTGTACTGTCAGATGTGGAAGGTAAATACAGCTCTCCTCCTTCATTCCACCTAGGAAGGTCAAAGTCCATGTGCCCAACTCTGAGTCTCACTGTGAAACAGACACTTTACTTTGTGTTTTCTGTTTTGATCTCAGGAAAAGGTGTTCGTAAATGCGCCATATCATCACTTAAACCCAACTTTCCTTCCCTATATTTTGATCACTGGCATTTAAATGGCCTCTAAGTAGAATTTGCTTAAAACACCATTGGCTGAATTTCTACCAGAACGTATTTTGAAACTGGCAAATATTGACAGAGCTTTTTGAGATGTTTAGCAAATGCCCACAAAATAGGAAAAGCATTTCTTTTATAGCCATTTTGACAATGCAATTATTTTACTGAAAAGTTGGTGGCATTGGACTAAAAGTCCTAGCTCATGCAGGACCAAAATTGGTTAAATAAATAAATAAATAAATAAATAAATAAATAAATAATCAATAATTATTTTCTATTCAAAAGTTTGAAATTGCCTTTTTTTAATCAAAGAAATACAAATTGCTACAACATGGGCAGTTCTCATTTCAGAATTAATTCCCTTAGGCAAAAAAGTGACTGGCGACAGCAGAGAAAAGTAGAAATGATCATTTCCAGTGTTATTAATAAAATGATTTGCTTTGTCTCTGGTCTCTACCAGTGAGGCATCATTTTATTTTCCTGTGAAGCAGGGGAAGAGGTCTGTTTTCTGGTGGTGGTAGTGGCTGCTGTTTTTAAGATAATTGGTATTTATTACATTAATGCTATGCCATCTTCTTTTAATCCCCAAAGTTGTCAAGAAATGAAATTTCTGCCATTATATCATGCATCGGGAAGAAAGTATTGATGTGCATGTGTGTGTGTGTGTGTGTGCAGCAGAGATGCATGCGAGATATTAGAACTGACTTCATACTTCATGAAAGGGAATTTAGCAACTATGTGGGTATCTTTGCTCTCTAAACCCTATTGTGCCCGATATCCTCATTTCCAAAGAAAGCTATGGGTATACATCAAGCTATGTGACCCATAAGTTAGAGATATTGATGTGAGTAAATGAAAGAGAAAAATGTGATTTAGCACAGAGAACAGAGCCAACAGTCCACTTCTTAGATTAGTGGTAATACTCTTCTCTCAATGTCTCTGTGGTGACTCTTCAGTTTTAAGTAAAGGACTGTGCTGATCAGATCACAAGAGTGAAGTCTGTCCATCTGGCACTGAAACGTCTTGGCTTCCAGGATAGAGTAAGATGAGATGATTGTGGCTGGTGATGAGTATACTTGACTGCTTAATGCCATGATACTCATCTGGAAAACAGAAGGCTACGTGACTGTACTAATAACCCATGAGAGGCACTATTCCTCCAGTTATCTATAGCTTTCTCAGATTTAGTCATCCATCTCCCTGGCACAGTTGAAGTGTAGTCCATTGCCATTTGATAATGTGATAACGTATTTTAAGCAACAAAAAAGAAATTAACATTTAATCCAGCAGTAATGGTGTGCCACACATGTAGATATACTAAAAATCAGTAAAAAGGTATAAATGTTATGGTGTGGGAATTATATCTCAAGGAAAAAAGAATTGAAGGGATGCTTTTAGGAAACCAAGCATAAAAATTTGGATCCAGGGAAGTCAATATTTTATAAGCACTTTTCATCACTGATACCTGTGCCTATAGTTTGAACAAGTTATAGTCAAGTTCATATTTGATATGCTCTCACTGCAGATATAATAAAGGGCATGTTGAATTAAATTTGGATCATTAAGTGTCAATAAAAGGGTTATAAAATGTATTTATAATTTTTAAATACCAGAATATAATCACAAGGGGAATAGACACAAATTGATTTAAGCTAAATTTATAAGTGCAAATGCATTCACATTTAAGGTCAATACTTTGTCCTCTGAAACTTTCTTGCTTGACTTGAATATTCTACTGATTTGCTGTGTCAGGGTTTACTAGTACAATATATAAAGCCTTTAGTTTCTAAAATATTGCTGTTTATCCCAGAAAATCTGCATGCACTATATCACATGAAATTTTAATTGAGACATTTGTTCTATAATAATGTAGCCTTGCATTGTTCTATTTGCTTACATAACAATAACTCAATTGATTTTACTCATTCATTGTTAATTAGCTTCTTACTAAAGAGTAAGTGTTTCTATAATATTCTTAGCGAATAAAATAATGGAATATAAAGAAACTGAAGAGACCCTGAAGTGTCCACCATATTCCCAGATGTGCTGCTTCAGTAGTTAAGTATAAAATCAGTCTATTGTTGGATGCTGGGCCCTCCCCTTAAAAACCAGGGGAAACCTGCCAACTTGCTAAGTGCACTTATATCATCAGCAGGAGGGAAACCCACAAGAATAACAACCCAGTTCCAGCCAGTAGCTATGTAAATACTTCAACTTTTTGGAGGACATGTTTGGAGAAAAGTTTTCTCTTTTCTTTCACAGATTTTTTTTTTTAAATATATTTTATTGATTTTTTACAGAGAGGAAGGGAGAGAGATAGAGAGTTAGAAACATCGATGAGAGAGAAACATCGACCAGCTGCCTCCTGCACATCCCCCACTGGGGATATGCCCGCAACCCAGGTACATGCCCCCGACCGGAATCGAACCCGGGACCCTTCAGTCCGCAGGCCGACGCTCTATCCACTGAGCCAAACCGGTCTCGGCCACAGATTTTTTTTTAATGCATCAAATATATGTGAGAGCTTTAAATACAATCCTTAGTATTCCACTTTGTTTTATTATCAAGTCCTTGCTAGCTAATACTTAAAGAGAAATATTTGATTAATTCTGGAAAAGTTTAGGGTAGCAGGGATGTATTGTCACTGATCTTCTTTAAGATTTAATGACCTGTTAAAGCAGCGGTTCTCAACCTGTGGGCCGCGACCCCTTTGGGGGTCGAACGACCCTTTCACAGGGGTCATCTAAGACCAGTGGTCCTCAAACTACGGCCTGTGGGCCACAAGTTTTTTTTTGTGTTTTTTTTTTTTTTACTTCAAAATAAGATATGTACAGTGTGCATAGGAATTTGTTCATAGTTTTTTTTTAAACTATAGTCCGGCCCTCCAACGGTCTGAGGGACAGTGAACTGGCCCCCTGTTTAAAAAGTTTGAGGACCCCTGCCCAAGACCATCAGAAAACACATATGTAATTACGTATTGTTTTTGTGATTAATCACTATGCTTTAATTATGTTCAATTTGTAACAATGAAATTGGGGGTCACCTCAACATGAGGAACTGTATTAAGGGCATTAGGAAGGTTGAGAACCACTGTGTTAAAGTAAGATTTACTACATGTACATATCGACACTATTAGATGAGACCATGGCAGAAGCTAGAAGTTTAAAGTCAAAGAATAATAAATTCATTTGGGCTTATTTAATGCAGCTACTAATAATAACTGACCTTTTCAAAAAAACTGAGGAATGCAAAACTAAGCAGAATGCTGGGGGGAAAATTAATTAGAACTATTGCATGCAAAATAGGATATATTGATCTTTCTAGCTCATAATCAGTAAGCTACAAGATTTAGTAAAGCAAAGTTTTAATAATAATAATAATAATAATACTGCTTTTTCTCATTTTTTGAAGCCAAGAAACACTTAAACCCCAAATCTTTGACTATCTGTAGCATGCATCTAGAAATTTATATTGGCTTCCAGGGTGGAGTTTAAGCATCCTTCATGGAGGAGTCATCACTTCTTCCCCAACAATGGGTCTAATCCTTCCATCTCTGTGGGCAAAGGCACTATCCTTAGTGTCGAAATAATGATAGTTTATTGGCCATTGTGATAGTACTTGAAGCCATCATGCCACGTAATAAGTTGACAGATACACGGTATATTCATTTGAACTACTTTTCTCTCCATGCCATTGGAGTGAAAGGTTGAGTTGCCTGGGGCATATGGGTTAAATGCAGGAAAGCTTTGGTAGCTTTCTCACTTAAGATACTGATTTTTCTCATGTGAGATGTCTGCTCCCAAACTACTAGGAACCTGACAATAACCTGAAAATAGCACAAATGCCTGATGGCATGGTAGCAATGCAGGATACTACCTTCTCTTGAGGAAAGGAAGAATTTTTTTTTTTACATTAGCTCTCCCACTGGTCTATATTGTTAAAAAGGTAAATTAGTAATAGAGATAATATGATTCAAACTGTTTTTTAGTAGAGATGTGATTTTCTGAGCCAAAGTGAAAGTTTTTTAATTTTATTATTTAAAAAGGTAACGAAAAGATGTTAGTACTATAAAATGAAGAAGATAGAACTTCTAAATAGAAAGGAAATAAAACTAAATATTAGCAAATAGAAATATTTATATTAGAAAAATCCAGACAAAGATTTTCATAGTTTCATGTTAGTTCAAATCTGTATTTTAGGAAGGGGGGGGGGAGAAGTTTTTCTTTTTCTTTTCCAAATTATAAAAATAACATAAAATAACAAGGTGGCTTTAAGACCATAACTAAATATACATAGAAGCAAATATTTAGACACTAGCAAGATTGGAAGTAGTTAAAGATATGACCTTGTATTATAACATAGATGAATTCAACTTTATCTCCCCTCACCCAATACCCTCTTTGTGTGTACCGCTAGCCACCCTCCTCCCATTCACAATTAAACATAGATTATATAAGTGATAGGCATCTACCTCCAACCTGTCAGTTTCAGAGATGAGTTTTTAAGCAATTTCTACAACATACGTGGCTATGAATATGTAGACACATGTGTTTGGCCTCCTAAGTGAGAGGAGGATTTGTGCACCCCAACTTATCCTCTCCCTTAGGAGTCATAGGTGAGTTTCCCAGGATCTCCCTTCCTATCATTGTCTCCCTTCCTGCACCCATCTTTTCCCAAATCTCTGCACAGGAAGTATGCTTTTCCACTCTCCCAGATGTCCTCTCTTTCTGCACCAATTCTTGCGTTTTCTTTTTAATGTTTGCTTCTATTTCCTTACCCTGAATAACAAGTACATTTCTTCTCACCTCCCCACCCCCGCCCAACCATACAGAAAACATTTTCATCAAATGCAAGACCCCTGTTAGGGGGTAGCCCCAACTATTTGAATCCTGGGGTCTTGATCAATGCTTTTATCTACGGAGTTCTAGAGGAACAACTTATTTTGACCCAATTTTCAAACAGAATTCAATAAATATTTTTAGGTGATTATTTTGTACCAGGCTCTGCACTGAGTCTGGAAAACTAGAGATTAGTAAGCCATAGGTCACTCACTCCAGTGGCCTAAGGAGAAAATAGGCAACCACACATATAGCACACTACTACTGAAGTGCTGTGACAGAAATCTCAGCAAGATGTGGCAACAAGTGCTTCTTGCTTTTGCAAGGTCCATGAGTGCATTTTACAGTTCTTTTTTTCTTTCAGGAAAATGAATGTGTATTATAGCACAACACTAAAGATAGCACCTGCCAACCATTTGATTGAAACTTGCTGGGGGAAAATAACACACATACACACACAAAAAATATGTGCCATCTTTTATGCTCTATTCTATCCTATTATTCTCCTTAGCTACATCTCCCTTTCACCACAGCCCTTTCTTCCTCTCTCCTTGTCACTAAAGAGGCCTCAGTATCATATTCCACACCTGACATTCTGCCACTGGTGTCTCTCTCTCTCTCTCTCTCTCTCTCTCTCTCTCTCTCTCTCTCTCTCTCTCTCTCTCTCTCTCTCTCCCTATCTCACTTTCTCACTATCTCTCTATCTTTCTCTGCCAAGAGGAAAAACAGGTATGAGATTAAGATAGATGATGCCACAGTTTCCTTTTTTTAAGCAAAAAGAAGAGAGAAAAGAAGGAAGATTGAAAATGGAATATTTATAAATGAATAATTCGGATTTCTATTTCACAAATTAATAAAGGGGAGTTTATTTTAGAATTGGATTTACAGCTGTGTTTCCACATACATAACATGCTCAAAGTCACACCCAGCCATTACCAAGAAAGGAAAGCATAGGTCCTCTAGCACCTGTCTCTCCCCCGGACAGCATTAGTTAGACAACAGTAGGGTGCTGGAGAGAAGATGTCACTGTATCTCCATGTTAGATCTTCCCAACCCCCATTTACAATGCTGCACAAACCTCGATTTTGTCCTGCACATTCAAGGCCAATATTCTGTTGTTCAGGCACCGCTGCATCCTAGTAAGAACCCTTCAATTTGGCAAAGATGTCCCACACATTCACCTAAAAGTGTATTTTAAATAGATGCAGCTGGTTCCCTGGGGAGGAGTCCAGTGTCACTAGTTCAGGACAGCAGTGAGAGCTTCCAGCTTCATTTAGCTTCCCAGATCTGTTATCTGGAAAAAGAAATAAGACCTAGGATGATATATAAGGAGGTGTATGCAAAACTGCTTTTCCCCAGGAGGATTTAGGCAACCCAAAGGTATTGTGTTCAATCTGCCTTATGGATCATAATATCAACTGGAGAAATTATTGCAGATGTTGTTAATATCTGAAAAAGTGATAGGTAAAAAAATAAAGAAGAAAAATCATTCTATCAGAGACTGTCATGCTAAAAAATAGAAATTAAAGCCTTTATAGGATTTCTCCCCACATCCCTTTAAAAGAACATACACACCCCCAACTTGTACCCCCTTTGTGGATGGATTTTATTCATACTGTCATGTATGCAATCACTGTTATTGTTGTGTGTGAGAATACATTAAAATGGAATGCCAACGCAAATAAAAATAGTTGGACTCTCATACCACTGCTATTATAAGGAAGGACTAGAATGCTATAAGGATTACTGTTTAACCTCAAATGTCACTTACAGTGTATAATGAGCTGAGTTATTATGGGATATTTCATATACTAGAGTTTACAGCTCAAAAAGTTACTTTTATTTTTGAGGTAGAATTAGAGCATATGGCGTGTGTGTGTGTGTGTGTGTGTGTGTGTGTGTTTGCATGTAGCAGTAGATATTAATAGGTACACAAAAACAATTTTGTTTATAGCACTTCTTTTTTTTAGTTAATTTATGTGAATGGAAAATTTTGTGACTTCCAGTTAATTCATTCATAATGAATTGAAAATATCCAAGAGCAGGAAGGTAGAAAGAGATGCTGTATGTGCAGCATTGTTTATTGTGTCATAGTTCTTTGACCTTTTCTTCATTTAAAATGATACCAACACCTGGAGCAAGGCTATTAGGTTAATAACAGGAGACATATTCTCTCTTTTCACTCAGTGGAAATATACCTGGGAAAGTAGTGCGAATTTACTGTCTATGTAACACTGACAGAGAAATCCAGGGGCTATAATCATGTGATTTAGGACTTACCTAGGAGCATGTATTCAGAGATCCCATTCATATCTTGTTTGCCTCTTTGCACCATCTTGTATTTAATGATATTTTACAACCAACCCTTTAAAATAAGGGAAACACCCCTCTTCTTCCCCTAATACTCACTTGTTGCTATTGGAGGACAGGAATAAAGGCTCACAGTCAGAGACACAAACATCGGAGTTTCTTAGGAAACTCTGGACAGTGGACATCAGATGGTTTTATGCAATCGGTCAATAAACCAATGATAGCTGAGTAGAGAAAACTTGCTTTCCAATTGGCTGAAACTTAGAAGAGATTCATTGCTACTTACTCCAGTGGCATGAATCCATCATCACCCCAGTGAGCTGTCATCCTTGTGGCATTATGCACTTAATGACAACTGTGCATTTATTGAGACATCAGTCAGGACTTGATTGAGAGCTTTATTTTAGTAACAACATTTCATTCCATCCAGGTGAACAGTCTCCATAAAGACCAGACAAAACATGTTCCCTAAGAGAAAGAGGAAAAGGCACCAAGCAAAAAGAACCCAAACACAGCAGCGGTGGCTTATACTTAGGGCAGATGCTCATGAATTCTCCTGAGCAGAGACTGACTCATGGGCATTTATAGATAAATCTGGGGCAGAGCAAATGACAGATTATTCTCCAGGCTCCACCACTGCCTGAGAGTCCCCATCTGCTTGCTAATCTTGTGGAGCCAACATCATCAACCATCAGCAAACACAAAGCATGCAGTGCTGTGGTCCTAACCTGCCACCTCAGCCTTTCTCACTGGCTCACGTGGCCATTCTGTCATAAGAACACCACAAATGCTGTACACAACAGAGGATTGAAGTAGCTATTTCTCCAGATCCAGAGGTTTAAAGGATTGAGGAAGAATCTGACTTTAATTTGCTTTGGATAAAGGCTAATTACAAGGACATGTGCTCTCGGGCCTCCATTCTTCGGTATATGAGATATTCTTTTTGATATACATTCCTCCAGGGCTTATCTTTTGTTTCCTACTGTTCTCACCTCCTCATCCACTTGAGGTCAGATTTCTCTGAAAGGGATTTTGGCATATGCATCTATAATTATGCCTTTTTAATTTCTTTGAAAGGAGAGGAACAATGTGTTAGCCTTATCAGTGAAAACTTGGCCCTCTTTACCACCAGATTTTCAGCTTCCATAAGGATCATAGCAAGCTTAGCTAAAGGAAGGGGGTGGGAATAAACTCTCTTTCTAAAGGTCAGCTTTCTTAATTAAATGAAAACTCTGGCAGCAGCATTCGAAAATGAAATGACTGTGGCCCATGCTCTTTCTGAGGAGGCCATACAGAGTATCCCGCTGATCCCGCTGAAAGCAGGGCAAGCCGAATTATTCCCAGGCGGGTAAGAAAGAGGCTGCAGCACTATAATGCTGCAAACAGGTAGGATGGATGTGTGTGACTGTGATTATAATGGAGCCTTCAAGTGCACCCGTGCTCTGTGTCCACTTCACCTTATTTTCACCCTCTCTTTGACTTGCCGCCACCGTGGCTGCTATTCCTGGACACGCTGCTTTCACTACCATGGTCTTTCGTTCAAGGCCAACGTGGAGGAGAAATCAGTAAAGAGGCTCAGAGCTAGGCACTTTCACACGTAAACTCTGTGTCAGAAATATGACCACTTTTCTCTTAGAAGAGCAAGTTTAAATTCAGAGAGGTTCATTATTTTAGCCAAGGTCATAAGGCTAGTCAAGTATCGGGCTAGACTGAACAGTCTGTCACTGGGGCCCAGTCTCTTTCCACAAAAGCTGACGTTTGCATTGCTCTGGTTTCCTTCCCACCGCCTCATTTGGGAATCTGCAAGATGGCATCTCAGGATGACACAAGACCTTCCCAGGATCACAACACAGACCACTCTGTCTAGACTTTCAGCCTAGCTCTGTCTCTTGATTTTATTGTTGTTTTTCAATAGGACCCTGGTCCTTTCTGGTTGGTCAACTTCTGGAAGTTCTCACATGAATAAGTGAATCTAGAGGTTTTCCAAAGCAGTGAGAGACAGCAAGGATTGAAATTGACATTATTCTTAATTTAACTCCCTTCCTTAGATGGCTGCATTATTCCTACCTTCCCCCAACAGCAACACAGTGGATAATAATACTGTGACATTGCCCTCCATTTCAAAAATTAAAGGATTCTGGATCCGTGATTTTATTCATTGATTATATTTATATTCAATTAAATAAATATGTTGATTGTGGTTATTCTTCATAAACATATTGTTAAAATTGATCATATAAGGAGAAGGTGGAGGGAGGGGTAAGAGATCAACCAAAGGACTTGTACACTTGCATATCAGCATAACCTATGGACACAGACACTAGGGGGGGAGGGCAGAGGCTGGGGGGTGGGAGTGGCCGGGGAGAGGTCAATGGGTGAAAAAGGAGACATATGTAATACTTTAAACAATAAAGAATTTTTTAAAAATGATCATATAATCCTAAAAGAGTTAAAACACATTCCAGACTCTGATGGCTTTAATACAAGCAAAGGATTGTAATTAATTATACATATTAAACGTTTTGGATTTGAAGGCTTTTTCAGAGAATGAATTCGTGTTGAAGCAAAGCTGCCACACTGCGAAATTCTATGGGCACTATCTGTGTTGAACTCCAGGGGGAGCCATTGAGATTGTAGGATGGGATGTCCTCTTCCAAATAGAAGCAGCAAGGTTTAAAGCAATGGTTTGCATCTCCTGCTACAGTGAGAGTTGCCAGGGAACTTTTAAGGATCAATGCCTGAGCTTCATTTGAGGCAATTAAAACCAAATCTCTGGGGTTGGATCCAGGCATCAGGAATGTTGTTTTTAAAAACTTAGTAGTATTATTTTAAATCACTGTGTGAGAGACTGGGATCTGGAGCTGTGGAACCTGAATTTGAACCCAAGTTATTAAACTAAGTGTCATGCTCTTCATCTGTAAAATAAGGATATGAACTGTTCTTATTTTATAGGATTTTAAATATAGCCCCGACCATTTTATTTCTAGTACACATTTAAAATTATTATTATTATTGAGAAACATTTCACTGCTGCCCAAGTACTTTAATATTTTTTTAAAATAGAAAGTATAATATATTACCAATTAAAACCATTGTTTTCTCAGAGATTCAAACGTATGTAGACTATGATTAATGTAGGGTGAGTCAGAAGATAATTCACTCAGTCAAACCTGTAGAAATCCTACTAAACTCTGAACGTAGGATATTCATTAAAGATAAGACCTGGCTAAAGTCTGGCATGAATACACCTCCACTGGAATCTTGCCCTTGACTAACTTATCTTGCCATTCTAACCACACTCTGCTTTATCTGGTAGGTCTCCATTACTTGGGCCTCCTCTCAAACCCCAAGCTTGAATGTACAGTGACCTGTTAGTAGCCTCTAGTGCCCTCAAGTACTTCATAGTTAACCTTCTCCTAAGTATTACTGCAGCAACAATTGTAGTTTTTAAGTTGACTTTTTGTTTTCTACATGATTTATGATACTAATGCATTTTAAAAAGACAATTATTAGTCTAAAATCTAGTAATATTCTAATCTTGATGTGTAACGCCAAATTTTGATTTCTACATAATTTATGAGACTGATGGATTTAAAATAATTATTAGATTATGTTTTTGGACATGCAATGCATAAAAACCTAATTTCATGGCACCAACAACCAAAAGGAATAGGGATGAAGCTGTAGAGTAACAGACATTTTGTATGATATTGAAGTTAAGCTGGTATAAATTCAAAATAGTGTGTTATAACTTTAGAACGTTAAATGCAATCCCCATGGCAACCATGAGGAAAATAGCTACAGAATATAAACAAAAGAAAATGAGAAAGGAATTTAAACACTTCAATATGAAAAAGTCAACTAAACACCAAAGAAAACAGTAATGCAGAAAATGAGAGACAGAAAAGCTTTAAGGTATAGAGAAAACAAATGGCAAATTGACAGAAGTAAATTCTTCCTTATCAATAATTACTTTAAATGTAAATGAATTAAACTATCCAATATAAAGATTAGCAGAATGGACATAAAAAAATGGTCCAATTATATGTGGTGTATAAGACACTCACTTTAGATCCAAAGAAACAAATAGATTGACAGCAAAAGGAAGGGAAAAGATATTCCATGCAAACAGTAACCAGAGAGAGTAGGGATGGCTATATTGATTTCAGCAAAATAGACTTTAAATCATAAAAGACTACAAGAGATAAAGAAGGACACTATATCTATTAAAAGTTCCCACACAGCAAAAAGATATAACAAACATGTATACACCTAATGGCAGATCATCAAAATATATGAAGTGAAAATGGCCAAAATTGGAGGGAGAAATAGACGGTTGTAGAATAATCATCGGAGACTATAGCCACTTCAAAATGGTTATGAGTCCAAAAATCAAAGCGGAGCTGGTAAAACTAGCTGACATAACATCCATGTCAGCTTAACTTTCTTATCCTCAAGCAAGTACATTTTTTTTTTCTGAGAAGAGAAAGTGAAAGAAAAAAGACAGGAAAGGCTGGAGTAATAAGGAAAAAATCAAGAAACAGTCACCGCAACTTGTAATCAAACAGTAAGAAGCCTCTACATTGGTTTCCTCCCTCCAGCTGCAAGACACAGGCTCTGGACCAGTCAGTCCTCACATTACTTCTTACTCCTCACTTACCATTGCAAGGGACACGGCAGGCTGCTGTGTCTGCCTCAGCTCCTCTTCAGAAAACTGAAGGATTGTGAATAGAGCCATCACGTAAAGGAAAGGAGGGCACGAACCAATGGGCCATTATCATTGGCCCTGAAATAGATACCCACAGGAAGCTTTCCATGGTTGTTACCCAAGACACTTGATGGTGCAGATGAGTGTTTATCAACTGTGGCCATGTTTGGGTCCCCATGAGGGCTTTCAAAAACAACCATCCAGAACCCACCCTTAGAGATTCAGACTTCATTGGCCTGAAGTAGGCCTTTATATTTTCTTATTTAATTACCAAAGGATTATAGTATAGTCTGAGACTTAGGACCACCTTTATAAAAGGAAAAATTCTAAAATATGAGGCTGGCTTATTTACTGATAAAATAATTAATTTTTACTGTTCTGAACTATTAATTTTTATTTCCTTGAAATCCAAGGGCATTTTCTCATTGCTTTGATCTCATTCATCTGATGAATAAAAACCAGTCATCCAATTGTTTTTAACACATATACATGATACTGTGTAAAAATTTTTGTATCTTATTTCATTTTTATTTTAGCTATAGCCTTACAAGGAGCTCTAGTCGGTCTGAATCCAGAACCATTAAAGCCTCTGGTCCAAAGTCCAAACTCATACTTCTGTCACTGCAATTCTCAAAAGGGTTTTAGTATCTTGTCCTCCACAATTAGTACTATGTTATTTTTATGGCATGAAAATCAGTGAATATTGATAATGTACCAATCCTTTTCCTCTGGATTCACCGCTATAGAAACCGAATGACTTGCCTACTGCTATTATTCTTCTCATGCCTGCTGTGGGGGAAGCTTCTGGCAGTATTAATTACTCTGCTTTTGAGAAGATACACATCCTCCTAAATTCTTACATCTTATTTTAATAGGCTGTTACATTCTCAGTTATCATCAGAGCAAAGCTTTCGGGTTTCTCCTTTTTTCGTAATCAGAGCCCCCCAGGAAGCCCTTGAGTGAATGCGGGATTTCCCAGAGGCCAGGGCAGGGACTCCTGATAATAGTCCCAGAATAGAGATGTTGGAATGAACAAGTGGAAAGAATCCTAGAGCTGCCTTCACAGATACAGACTAACACTGACTTGGGATGCTTCCAAGCTGAATGACCTTGAACAGCCCATTTCCCCCTTAACCTTTCAATGTCTTTACCATGGAGATAGCAGTTTCTGCCCCAGCCAGGCCACAGAGTGATATAATGAGCCTTTAAGAGGTCATCTTTAAGACATTTTGTGCTTTTGAAAAGTACAGTGCAAACGGATATTTTTGTTCTCCTTCTCTCTCGCTTGTCTCTACTCCTCTCCTTGAGGTACCTGGACTCGCTAAGCACTAACATCACAGAAGCAGCTCCATGGAAGAGAAGACCCCAAGTGGCAGCCAGTGCAGGCAGGCTAAGGTCAGAGATTGCCCTGAGCTAGGAACTAGGGCAGACAGTGGTACAGTAGGGAAAAGAACAAGAGAAAGGTAATACATACCTCCATATGCTTTCTAGAATTTACTTTGCAAAATATTAAAAGTATTTATTTCTTGTAAGCATACATATTTGATGGCACTTTTAAGTTTTCTTTATGGAATAATCAAAGGATTCTAAGAAATCGGGACATTATAAACAAAACAAAAAAAAAGCCACAACAAAAAACTCATTTAAAAAAGTTTAATTATATTGGGAGAGAAAATCAACTGTTGATTCCCAGAAGCTGAAAATATATGACCAAGTATGACCAACAATACAGACCTGGAAACAGAAGTAAGACAGCTGAGAGAAAGCCCACTTTGCTTACTGACACTTGTCTGACTCACTATAAAGGAAAGAGCAGGAGATAAAACAAATATGTTTCTAATATACAGTCATAACATAGCCTGGGCCTAGGGAACCCTCTTACATGTACCTTTATTCTGCATGTTAAATTAATGATATTACTAACAGTTACTATCAATACTGTTGTCATCTCGCATAATTTTCAGTACATTTCACAAGATAATTACTATTCCCTCCCTTCCCCACCTTCATCCACAGATTGGAAAATGGAGACTCACAGAGACGAAGCACAGAAGTGCAGAGTCTGATGGGTTTTTGCTTGCTTTTTTGTTTGTTATCTTTTTTCCTCTTGGAATCAAAGATTTGCCGTGGCTTAATAACTAACCACAGAAGGGGGCATTTTTTTTCTTTTCATGATCTATATTCTTTGCAAATTGTGAAGGCAAATATTGAAAAAAGTATTCATATTTCCTTAATGTTAAGGATGTGGAAATTGAGGAAAATGCATTGCCCAAGTAAACTCTTCTTATAGCTAGGAATCCATAAAAATAAAAATTCCTATGGAAAAAAAGCAAGTTTGTAGATTAATAATAGATATAGTAACAACTAGTAATGGAAAAATTATTTATTAGTAGAAATGAAACAGCAGTATATTTCATTAGTGTGTTAATATGCATGCAACAGAATTATTTTTGAATCCATGTTTATTTGGAAAAAAAGTTTGCTGCCTTTAACAAAAAGACTTTTGTTTTGCAAGAGTATAAAAATAAATATGTAAATGAGATGCTTATGTAATATCTAATGCTAAAATAGCAGTAAACTATCATTGGTGGTATTGACGACCTTAATTAAGAAGTCATTTAATGACAATGTTAACAAATTGGCATCTTTTTGAGTCAGATTGACACTACTCAAGACACAAGCATAATTGATGTTCCCTCAGTAAAATACAGAGTATACTCTGTGAAGGAACATCTGATGTCTATAGCAAAATTAAGGTCAAGTACTTGGCAAAATATGTTATAGACTGTAACAGATGTTCACAAATTAAATCACATTTCTATTAAAAACTATAGAGATGCTCATTTGATAGAACCTGGAATCACAGAGTGATTGAAACAAAAGGGATTTTAGAGCCTAGTCATTCCCATTATATTAAAAATGAGGGAACTGACTTGCAAAGAAGGTTATGTGATTAGCCCAAGGTCCTAGAGTTGGCTATGAGGGTCTAGACTAGAACCCAAGCCTTTTCTACGGTTCCAGGTTGTCTCTCATCTGTGACAAAGGAATATTTGAATAATTTGAAGGAATATTTTAATAATTTACTTAAAAATATAGTTAGGGTAAATTCTCCTGTGTAGTAAAATTAGACACGGGAATATTAACAAGACAGACCATTGCATCTTTTGGATCTTACCTGATCCTGCTCCTGGCTATTGTCCAATGTTATATTTAATATTAAAGTCCAATTCCAGGAAAGCCACCATTCTCTGGGCATTAAAATGATGTCATATTAATATTAAATCTGCAACACACTTTTTAAAAAAATGTTTTTAATGTTACATTAAAAATCAGCAAATATTAGCACCATGCAAGTCTGTGGGTGGCAGTTCTTCAAATTTAGATGATGAACAAACACTTTCTCAGTTGATCTTTCTCAATATTTAATATCCAGAGTTTGGGTGTCAATACTAAACTTCTATGAATCACAAGTGATTTGGCAACAAATGGGCAAATACACTAACAAAATTTTAAAAAATCTTAATACTTAGAGGGAAAAATATATGTTCTAAGATGTATTTAATTTATCACTTGTGATTTTTAATAACTTATAAACTGGAAATTAGAAAATCTGAGTTCTGTTATAATCTTTTCTGTCAGGTCAGGCGGGAAATCTGGCTCCAACTTTGCACTGACCTACTGGGATACATTTTCTACAAAACAGACACCAATAAAATGAGGAGAATGCAGTTGACTTTCAGCCCAATAATGAAGATGCAGAGCTAATAACCTCTCCCCATCTTTGGCAATGGCAGAACTGGTCCTTGTACCCAATAACCTGAAAGTTAATGTGGATTCCTCACTTGTGACCCTCCCCCATATCTAATCATTCGACTTTATCATCAAGTTTACATCTCACTGCCTTAACTTTACCTCAGTGGTTCTAAAATGTATGGGTATCAGAATCTCCTGGGGAACTTGGTAATATATAAAGGGGGAAGTTTATGTCCTATCCTATTCCAGGGAGTCTGGCCCTCTGTGAGCTTTATTTGATGTAGGTGATTATGATATGCAGCAGTTGAGAAACATTACTTTAGTGTATGCTCTTAATATCTCTCTGCCAGGTAATTGCATTTGCTTCTAAAGTCATCTGATTGACTTCCGCTTCTTGCTGCACCAATTTATTCTTTCAACCTGAAAAAGTCCATGCATAAAACAGAAAAAATAATGGTTGCTTATCACACTCAAGAGTAAGTCCAAATTTATTGTGCATCTAAGATCTTTCAGGATTTGGCTTTTGCAGTCCTCTCCCAGTCTCAGTTTTCATCACTCCAAATTATGTGCACATTCCCCTCATGCCCAGAGCTTCCTCAGACTGGATCTTTTTCATATTCTTCCACAAATTTATTCAAAAATTATTTATTGAGTTCTTACCATTTGCACAGCACTGGATCTAAGCAGTGGTTCGCAACCTTCTGGCCCTTTAAATACAGTTCCTCATGTTGTGACCCAACCATAAAATTATTTTCGTTGCTACTTCATAACTGTAATGTTGCTACTGTTATGCATCGTAATGTAAATATCTGATATGCAGGATGGTCTTAGGCGACCCCTGTGAAAGGGTCGTCCGACTGCCAAAGGGGTCGCGACCCACAGGTTGAGAACCACTAACGCAAGAGATAGGATGGTGAACAGGTGGCAATCATACCAGTGCTCAAGGCGTGAATTGGGATAGGTGTGAATACTATAATGAGTAACTATATGGTTTTATGAAGCATATATTGGGAAGCCTTGCCTGGCCTGGCAATGTTCAGAGGTAGCTTCCTCAAGAAAGTGATTTTTGAGCTAATGCTTAAGGTTTGAATAAAAGTTGCTAAGATAAATGGCAGGAGGTTCAGAGAAACCTTAATGTTGGAACAGCATGTGCAAAGGTCTTGCAGTGGGAAGATAATACCATGTTTCAAGGAACGAAAAGAAGGATATATAGGTTAAAACTAAAAGAGAGAAAGGGTGCCTGGATGATGTGGCTCAGTGGTTGAGCATAAACCTATGAACCAGGAGGTCACAGCTCAATTCCCAGTCAGGGCACATGCCCAGGTTGTATCTTGGTCCCCAATGGGAGGCATACAGGAGGCAGCCAATCAGTGATTCTCATCATTGATGTTTCTGTTTCTCTCTCCCTCTTCTTTCCTCTCTGAAATAAATAAAATTATATTTTTTTAAAAAGAAAGAATGCGTGAGTAGCCATAGATAAAGTTGGCGATAAGGTCAGAAACCAGTCCAAGTGAAGACTTATTAGGCATAGTTTTTCTTTATCCTAAAGACCTTATAGACTGGAAATTAGAAAATCTAAGTTGGAAGTTATTAGATATTTTTAAACAGATAGTTATTTCAGATTTGCATTTGAACGTTCTGAGCTCAATGTAGAAAATGGATTGGGGAATGGAAAGCATAGATCATCTGCCCTTCGCAGCAGTCCAGGAGAAAACAGGTGGTGCTTGGACTAGGCTCCGATCACCAAGGCTGCAACAGGAGAGATGGTGAGGGAAGATAAATCAAGGCATGCTTTGCGCTCAATTCAAATAATCACCTTTCCTCCACCTCATCTTTTGGTTTCATCTACAAGAGTTAGATTAAATTGGGTTTTCCTCCTCTGGGTTCTCTTAGCAATGGGCATTTACTATTGCTACATAATATTGAGTTATGCATCTTTATTCTATACTGAAATGTAAATTACTAAGGACATTGGCCATGTTTTATCTCTTATCTCCACTGCCTAACTAATTCTATGTTTCAATAAACATTTGGATGATTCAACCAGGAATTGACCAGCCACTTATAATTGGGCATTTATAAAATTGCCACTGTAGAACTCCATTTCATCACTTAGTGAGTAATCTCTTCCCCTCACCCATTGTAAGTCCTTGAGCCAAATCCCAATAAGCAAATCTTTTTCCTGGTGCTACGGATAGACTGAAATGAATTAAGCAGATCCCAACAGGAAAGATTTAACTGAAAATAATTTTGTGAAGGAACTTTTTATAGATTTTGTGGCAGGCTCAAAGGACCAAAAACAATATATGGGACACTCAGGAACTTTGATATCAGGAAGCTTCCACCACCCCTAAACATAAAGGATAAGGGTAAGGAATAGTGTTAACGAATCCTAATGAGCGATAGAGCTATGTGTGTGGGTCTGTCCAACAGAAGGTGTAGTCATGAGAGCAGCCCCTGCCAGACCTATGGCCAGGCAGGTAATGAGCTGGTGGTAGGAAGAACTATTCCAATCTACCTCTTCTCCCAGCCTTCAACGTCTCCCCAGTGCCTCCCATTGACTGAGCCAGAGGGCAAGGAAATCCAGGTGGTTGTGTTCTTGAGGTCAATTTCCCAAGCCACTGAGCAAGATATAGAACAGGGAACAATGGATCTAGGGAGGCAAATGGAGAATAATCAGAATAAAAAAGAAAGGTTTACACAATTAATAAACCATGGGGATTGAACTTAGAAAACCAGAGAATCAGTCTAATTAAGTTTTTTAAATGATGATGTGGGCCAGAGAGGAGCAAAAATAAAAACACAGAGAACTCCAACAGGGGGCTACAGAATCCTCTGTAAATAATGGCACAAAAAAAAAGGATGCAGTAAATGGACAGAGAGGAGGACAATATAGGCAAATGCCCAGGCCTAAATCCTTTGCTGTTTTTCATATTTATGTCCACAATTATATTTTAAGGGCAATAATAGAACCTTCCCAATCAAGAAATCAAATAATCTCAATATTGACATCAATATATACATTAACATTATTGTAACAGCAATAAAATACCTTTTTACTATCTACCACTCACATACTCTATTTCATTTGATTTACATATTGAAAACTCTATGACCTAGGAATATAAAGCTAAATGAAATTCAACATATCCAATATACATTGAAACATAAATTATGATCATACATAATTACTATTGATCTACAGAGAATTTGCTATCAATCCGGCAAAGGTTAATATTAAACTGTATATGGAGATTATTACAATCCACAACTTTCTGGAAAAAAATCCTAAGCCTTATAAAGGAAGGTAACACACCATACATGACAGGTAGAAAGTGGGGAGATTGGGTTCCCACTCAGGTCTCTCATCCTGGACCTCCCATTCTTTCCTCTGTATGCCATGGCCGAGTGAAATGATGGAGCTGCCCAAAGTTGGAGTCAAAGGACTGGTTGCTGAGTTGCATATTTAGATACAAGGGCACTAGAAGGAATTTGCTCTCTTTTCTAATTCATTCGGAAAAACATATCAGAAGAGAAGGAAATTTTGAGTTAATTGGTTCAGGGAAATAATATAGCTTGGTGAAGCAAGAGTACATGATGCCCAATAGATGCTTATTACAAAGGGAAATGAGTCTCTCCTAGAGCGCTGGAGAGAGTTTATGATCAGCAGCCTGGGCTTGAAAAGTGTGTCATCAGGATGGAAAGATTGGAGATGAACTTGCAGAAGGAGACAAAGAGCTAGAAAGAGCTGTTTGAGGGGAAGTATGCTTTTCTAGTCTGCCTTTCTGGCCAACTTTAGATTTTTTTTTTTTTTACATCATCTATCTACTTGCTTGACTGACTCATTTCACTTCTTTAATTCCAAAGGCAAGTTTGGTTGCTCTCTACCTTCATGAACACATCTAGGTACCGGGGCAAGTAAAGACAAAGGGGCACACTCTTTCCCCTCACAGCTTTACATCTAGTGGGAGACACAGAGCCATAACCAATAAGGGTAATCTTACATGACAGGTGTTAAAAGAGCCACTAAGGGTGCTCTAGAGGAAAAAAACATCATCATTAAGAGGTGAGAGGGTTTCTTTTTAAGAACTTGGTCTTGAAGAATGAGAATCAAATAAGTAGAAAGAAAAAATCTAAGGTTTTAAGTAGAGAGAATGACAGCTGTGAAATCCTTGAGGACAGAGGCATTTTTTTTTTATATGACCAGAGCATCCCTGTGGGACAGGGATGAAGATGAGCCAGAAGAAGTAGGCAGGTGGCAAATCATGAAGGAGCTTGTACCAACCTAGGGAGTTTGAGAGTAACCACAAAGCTCTAGGGAGCCACTGAAAGATCAGTCAAGGGACTGATACAATCAGATTCAAGCTTGTTAAAGATCATATTGGAGGCCATGCGGAGAAGAAATAGGAAGAACTCCAGGCAGTAGGCATAGAGACTCGTTGGAAAACTTGTCCCCAAAACTGAGTTAATAATTACTGAACAGAGAACACAGGAGGACAGGCAGACTGGATTAGAGAAAATAAGAATGTTTATTTTCCCTTAAATTCTCATCATCTCTCCTTTACCATGTTAAGAAGGAGAAGGGAAGATATATGCAATTGATAAAGAGTGGATATGATTATGCTTGTGTTCACTATCTGTTTTAGACTGAACATGGACTTCCAGGGAACTGTGCTTACCAGAAATTCACAGAAGCAGGAGAGATAAATTAACCTTTAACCTCTAGGGGCAATGGTGGTCAAAGCCACCCATTCTCACCCCTTTGTCACAGTTTCTGCTCCTCAAGATTTCAAAGTGAGGAAGGCACTTCACAGTGATGATCTTTGAGGGAAGGAAATCCTAGAGTCTGTCAGAAATAAATGAACTCCCCAAGAGTATGGTTTTTACTTTGGTACACTTACCTTTTGCCAAGTTGTGTCTGTTATGCTAGGATTCACATTAGTAGACAGCAGGTAGGAGGGAAAAGCAACTCATCCACCACTTTGGAATAGATTTCTTACCTGCCTCACTGCAGATAAGGGCCGTTATTGATCTGATTAGGGTGGTTTAATTAGCAGAGCAAACAGACTCCTACTTTGGAGAAAGACTAAATGACTTTTGTGCTTGACCTAGAGAAATTACCTAGACAACCAGGACTTAAAGTTTCTCTGTCTCCTAAATGAGCCTGGTCAATGCTGTGCCATCTAAATGAGTGCGTCTGCTATGGTTTGGGAACTACTACTCCAAAGATAAAGATTGTAGGGAGCTTTTGTAAACAGACAAATTTCACTTGTCTCCCATTCCCTACAATGGGGTAAACACAGCCTGTGAAAAATATTGTGAAATTCAAGCAAAATGTATGCCCTCTCAGTAAATGAATGTTAGTAATTTGAGGGAAGTATAATATTGCCATAATAAAGAATGCTTCATGACAAAGTTATTTGGTTATTGCTCAAATGAGGAAACAGCACTAATTACAACACTTTTTTTTTTTTTTTTACTCTTCTGTAGCAGGCAGGATTCTCTGGTTGCAAACATAAGAAGCCAACTCTATAGCTTATGGAGAAAAATTGTGGAAGGTCCTGGGGGCGGCTCATAGGCAGGAAAGGTAAGATGATAAGGAAGCTGATAGAGACAGGACACACTTAACTCTGGGGACCTGGGGAGTAGGAACCAGCAGGTGTCTCTCCTAAAGGGCAGTTGAATAAAATGAGTTCCTTATCAAGTCAAGTGACAGCTTTTATAAATGGTGACCAGGGAGGAATGAGCCCGCATAAAAAAAAGAGTGATGTCTAAGCGGCAAACATGTGCTTTAGAGCTCCCAATCAATATGCACATGCCTTATTTAATGTTGATCCCTTGATGAATTATAACAACGTGAAACTGGAAACAGCCCCGCAAATATTCTACCTAAAGAACATACCTTAAAGAATGACAGTATGAGGAATCATATTTTTTTAAACCTGACTATTCTACCTTGACATCCATCAAAGTAATGAAAAAATATGGGTTAAATTGTGCAATGATAAATTTAATAAGGCTGACAAGCCAAAAGAGGTCATGGGAGGGAAGGGCAATGAGAATAGGAAGGAAATCTACCCTTTAAGTGGAAAAATAAGTAAAACTTGATCTAGGCAGGATTTATAATGAACTGAAAATTAGTTCCTTTCAATATGTGTTAAATGTTCTTAAAATAAATACCCTTTATAGCACCATGAGGATACCCAGCCACAGCCATTGGAAAATTTTATTGAACTGCTTTTTAGTTTAACAGATTTTCAGACAATAATTCAGATGATATTTTAGCTTTAATTGTTTCAGAACCGAAGCCATGTGTCTTGATGATGTAATGATAGAGTTTAAAAGAGTAATTACATGAGATAAAGTATGTCCTTTCCCTAGCACCACAATAAACTAGAGAGAGTAGTTTTAATTTGGGAGCCTGGTGTTCAATCTCACCATTGTTATTGATGTAATTTTGGCAGCATTTGAAGCTTTTTAATTCTCAATCCCATCATATGAAAGGGGACTAGTAATGTATCTTCAGTACTGTCTACCTCACAAGATTGTGAAGTACATCAAGCAAAAAGATTGGTGGTGAAATCATTTTGCCAACTCTACAGCACCCTATAAATTAATTGAAGGATTGATTATGTTTATGTTGACATGCTATTCAACAATAGATTTCATGGAAATGTTGTGAAAGCTTTAGATTTCTTGACCAGAGCTCTTAAAGGGAGTATTCATAGAATTTACATTCATCACAACCATTTGGAGCAGTATTTCGAAAACCAAAACAACTTTTGTAAAGAGTTAATGCCAGTGTGCTAAGTTTATATTATAACCCTTAAAGGAAGTAATATAAGTCTGTAATGTGCCCATCTCCATAAATGATTTCTTTTTTAAGACTGTGTGAAACAGCATTAAAAAGTAAGCTGCGGTTGTGACACCACCTTTGACACGAAAGAGTATGAACATAATTAATATTGCATACAAGTATCTCCAAGTATTGGATAGCGAGCTCACTGCTTAATTGTTCTGAAAATGATAGGGTATGTTCCCTTTAGGCTACATCACCACGATTTTTTTATTTGCCCTTTAATAGAAATCATACTGTATTTTTAGTCTAGAGAAAACAGTGTCTGTGGGAACCATGTCTCCCACCCATATCTTGGCAGTAGAAACTAGTGCCTCAGATCAAGACTATTTACTGGTCCCCATGGCAACAATGAGCTTTATCTTGCACAAATTCTAATATCATAAGAACCCAATGGTTCTTTAGTATAGTATCTCAGCCCTTAAGTAACAATCTTGATGTGAGCTATAAATAATTTAAATAGAACCATTTTTAATAAAATATTGGTATAAAGCTAGAAAGTCTTATATAGCCTCTTCACCAGATTTTCATTTGGGAATAAACCCTCTGCCTTTTCTGAGTAAAGACACTGGGCCTTCCAAAGAAGTGACTGAGTTAAAGTCCTGCTTTCTGTTACCTGACAGAGCAGTAAATGGGGTTGCAACAGTGTTGGGGCTGGGACATGTAGCAACACTCTATGTAGACCGCTGCCCATGTGTATGGGTTGCCTAAGTTTGGGGACCACTGTCCTCTTGTTTCACAGGCTCACAACAAGAAATGAAATCCCTAAAAGTTTCTACAGTGAGACTTGGTCACTTTCTGGGTTGCTAGATGTGGTATAGCACACTGGCTAAGAGTCTAAATGACAGCATGAAAAGATTGAGTTATACCCATACATTGCTCTGGAGTCCATAGAAGAAAAAATGCTGTATGGGTAACAACACATTGTATTATTCTTTTGCCTCCTGGTCAGATCTGACAGTTGTTAAGCCTACAGGATTGCACATACATTTTTTATAAAACCCATGTTCCCTGAAGGTACTTCCTTCCATACAACTACATTATAATTTTTGTTGGAGAGTGTAGGTGGTAGTACTGATATTCTACTTCCTATGCCGGTTTCTTTTCCAAAGTTTCAAAGGCATTAACACTCAGCAGGAATAATTGAAATACTTTATATACTTTAGCACCGTTCCCTTGTATAATCCCTTGTATGAGCTGTAACTGGCAGTGCTATTCATTGATTTTTTTAAAGACATTTAACATTTCTATGCATTTTAACACCCTCTTTTGGTAATGAAAGCATCGTGGACCAACTCTTTCTCTGTTCTCTCTTGAAAGCCTGCTGTTCTTTCTCATTTTTAAGTGCTTCATGAACAAATAAAGTAACTGGGCATTGTCGCTAAGAGGAGTATTTCAATACTCTGGACCCGCTGATGTTGATCTGAATAATTTGCCTCTGCCCTTTGCAATATAAAGGCAACCAGATGACAAAGAGTGTTGTACATCTAAGCAGATGAGAACAGTTCCAAAAACGGTTGAGCCTGCCCAGGCTTTAGCTTGCCTCCCAAAGTTCTAAAATGAGTGGCTTCTTCCCTCCCAGCCCCCGCCTCCCCCCTTCACTGAAATCGTCTAGTGAGAGTGCTAGTTGGGAAGGATTAGGTGAAGAAAGCAAATGAATTTTTATCTCACCTAAGTGAAAAACTTCATCTTGTTCATGTTTGTATTCCGTGTGGCAACTGACTCCATCAGTGCCTTGTAGTTATAGGAGTCAAAAAAGAAAAAGACAAATGGACAGATTTCCGAATCATCAAATGGTCTTTCTTGTAATATAAAGAGGAGGGAGGTTTTTATTTTTATTTTTAAGTTATAGTCAGAAGGAAACTGTAAGCAAAGCACAAAGCATGAGTTTGGGAAACATTGCTGACGTAGTCATGTGTCTGCCTTCATGTATCTGTGACAGGTGTGTGTGATACATGAAATATGGCTATAAAATAAGGAGGCCTAAAACACATATTTGGACAATATATTTGTTTTCCAGTGAAGTTTAATTAAATAAGTTATGTTAAAGTGCTTTGCAAACACTTAAAGTGGTATCCAAATATAAAATGCTGCAATTATAGATTGTTCAACAGTATCTAATGAGCAGCTTCTATGATCTACGTCAATCAAATAATAACACTAACAAAGGGCTGGGTGACTCAGTTGATTGGAGTGTAATCCCACACACCAAAAGGTTACAGGTTCAATTCCAGGTCAGCACATATACCTAGGTTTTGGGTTCAATCCCTGGTCGGGGTACATATGGGAAGCAACCAATTGATGTTTCTCTTTCTCTCAATCTCTCTCTCTCTCTCTCTCTGAAAATTAATAAACATATCCTTGGATAAGGATTAAAATAAATAAATAATAATAATTACATTGTAGGGACCAGGATAAAAGTAATGACTTTGCCCACAGCTATACAACTACAGAAAAGGGAGAACAACTGATATAAAAATAAATGACAGGCAATAGAGGCAATGCATACATGCATATACATTCTTTGGTTAATTTCTTCTCCCTGTCTCCCCTTCCCTCTGACATTTGACAGTCTGTTCCATGTTTCCATGCCTCCGGTTCTATTTTATTCATCAGTTTATTGTGTTTATTAGATTCCACATATAAGAGATCATGTGATACTTGTCTTTCTCTGACTGGCTTATTTCACTTAGCACAATACTCTTCAGGTCCATCCATGCTGTCTCAAAGGTAACAGATCCTTATTTTTTACAACTGCATAGTATTCCCGAAGGCCTAAGGTGGGGTAGGAACCGGGTGGTGGGTGGCAAGTGGAGGGGGGGCGGGGAGAAAGGAGGGACATCTGCATTACTCTCAATAATAAAAAAAATAATAAAAAAATAAATAATTAAATAAAATAGATGGCACACTGTAGAGGCAATGTATATTAAAGACCATTTAATGATGAGGCATTCTTACCTGTCCAATATACAGAGGAGCTTTGAAATATACTTTTTACATCTGAAAGAGCCATTTTATCATTGTATTTTCAAGTGATACCTCAGAAGCTGTCATTAAGAATAAAAATAAATTGAAGAATTGTTTCCTTCGCCACAGACCGTATTGCAATCTATGGGTACAGTGCAAATGTGGCAGCAGAAAGACATGCAACAAGACAAATTCTCAGTAACTTCACCCCTGAAGTCTCTATTGATTGTGTCTGCACTTATTCTCAGCTTCACTGTCTCACAGTTGGACAATGCTGCCCATTCAAAATAAACCTTCAGTTCTTGATTGCTCTGTATCAGGTTGCTGCCACTTCCAGCTGTTTCATGATGAGAACATATTGCTTTCAAACTTGTCTCTCTTAGTCCTCGAAGCAAATGACAAGCACAGAAATACTCTGCAGCATCTTACACTTACCAGTGTTGAGTCTGTAACAAATAGAAAACAAATCATGACTAATGTTGTTATTGAAAGGTTGTAGCTTCCATTTACCTATATTTGTAGACAAGACATTTGTCGAGTTTTTAGGACCAGAGATTTTCTCCTTCCATGATGGTTAAAATTTTACATGCGGGGTGAAAAAACTGAAGGAAAGCAGTGATTTACTGTACTTGTTTCCTGCAAAAAGAAATCTCATTAAATAGCTTGTAGATAGTTCTAAACTATCTTAAATAAGACAAGCTCTTGTTTGTTAAAATATAGATCTTCATGTAATGTTTGTGCATTTTTCTAAACACCCGCTCTGCCTTATTTCTGTGTTAATGAATGGCTTACATGACACATGTAACAATTTATGGGCATAGATAGTTTTAATGAATCTCTAGAATGATTAGTTCCTAAGAAATGTTTAGTAACAAGTAATTTTTGCCGAGTCTCTTGCCTTTTCTTTGGAACCAATGACCAGCTGTGTGTGGTAAATGCTCCCCTGCTTTTTCAGCTTCTCCATCATCACTCAATTCTCCCGTTAGTGTCAACCTTAATGACCTTATTCAGTCTGGTTCCAACTAGCTTGATAGGATGCCTCTTCATCCATCAGGGCATTTCAATCCCCAATCCCAAATGTCCCCTGGGTTCCAGCTAGGATACGGAGAGAGAGGGTACATTATTCCAAGTTTTTCTCTCTATTCTGTTGTCCAACAATTGTAATCAAAATGCCTTGAAATTGCTTACTCCTATTTCAGCTCTTTTCTTCAAACTCTGCCTAGTATAACCAAAACAAAAAATATTCTTTGTTGTACTTTATTTTAGCATTTATGTTTCTGCCTGTTCTATAGAGATAAGCCCTTGGATATGATCATGCTTAACTAGGCTGTGTACATAGGAAGCTAGAATAAACTTTAAATGATACACTATTATAATGAGTAAAGCCTTTTAAACACGGATTTATTTTTTATAGTCAATGTTTGGTGACAGTCTTCATAACTGCAACATGTGAGTAAATTAAGGGAAATACCAGTTCACAAAAATCTCTTTAGAAATGTATTTATTTAGGAATGTAACACATCATTAGGTACTATAAACAGATTACAAAGTACAAATTAGGCTTGGTTCCTGAAGTTAGGAATATTCTAATCTACTTTAAAAGGAGAATCATCAGTCTTAATAGAAAGCAAAAATAATTGAATACTGTTTTGTTTTGCTTTGCTTTTTAAATGATATATATAACTAAATTATTGAACAATAACTCAGTACTACCCCCACCTTTCTTGCTTACACTTAGAGGAAGGACCTTTCATGCCATATGAGTATCCACAGTGGGCACCTATGATGGGCTAGAGACCGTGAATCCCAGGAGGAATTTGAGACCAGTACTTTGGGCTTTCTATTCTGTTGTTCAAGGGCTCATATGTAGAAACTTGAATGATCTTCTTGCAAATTTAAATATATATTTCTCAAAGGACATGAGTTTGGATAGAAGTGGAAGCAAGGGAACCTGTCATTTGCAAGGACACAGAAAAACAAAATCAAACTCTGTAAAGAGAGCAAAAATGAAATGGATTTACCCAAGATCATCTCCTTGGATACCACCAGTTCAGTTAGAGCCAAATTTTCAATGATGACTTCAAAGCACCAGATCATGTAATCTGTTATACAAGGATATAGAACACAAATAAACAAACCCAAAATTAAAATGCTGAGCCTGCCACCTGAGGTCCTTTGGGTTTCCATTATCTCCATCAATTACCCTAACCTTCAACCAAAGTGGACTCCTCAAATTAGTCAAACAGATTCTGTACCATACTGCTTCTCTGCTGTTATTCAAACTCTTCTTTCCAACTGGAATTCCTGCCTTCTCATTTACCATTTATTCACGCAGGAACTCAGTACATATATACTCATTGCTTGATCTGTGCCAATATCTGTGCCTGTCTCAATTCTATAGCAGCTTCAAGAGTGAGAAATCTAATTCAAAACCATATAGTTATTCCATGAAATCTTGTTTTATCTTTCTGATCAAGAGCTTAATAATCTATCTATTAAGTCATTTATTCAATGAAATAGTATATTGAACGCCTAATGTATGCTAAGTCTTTTTTTTTGTTGTTGTTTGTTAATTCTCACTTGAGGACTGTGTTTTAAAGAGAATGGAAGGGAGAGATGGAAGGGGAGGGAGAGAAAAAGAGAGAAACGTCAATTGGTTGCTTCCCCAGTGCATCCCAACCAGGGGTCAGGGATTGAACCTGCAACCAAGGTATGTGACCTTGACCCAGAATTGAACCTGAGTCCCTTAGGTGCACAGGCCAATGATATAACCACCAAACAACACTAGCCAGGGCAAACATGCTAAGTCTTAACAATTCAAGTACACATGAAATCTGTTCTCTGACTTTATGGAACTTGAAATCTAATTGAAAACCGAAACATTGAAATAGTAATTTCCCTAAAATTATAGAATGGAATGGCAGGATTGTGCAAATTGTGCTTCAAAAACCTAAATCATACCGGAAGAGTGATCATCTTCCTGGAGGAGAGAACAACTGATGTAAGCCTAAAAATTCCAGGGTAATTATCTAACTAAAGAAGAAGAAAATGAAGGATATTCTAGGCAGGATAAAAAGACATAGGGGAAATAGCATGAGTGTGAGGAAAACTAAGGTTTTCTATGTGGTCAGATTGCACATGCAGTGCAAGTCATTTGCAGTGGCTTCTATGAAGCCATTTGGTGGGTGAGTGACAAGAGGTGAGATTAAGATGTCACCAGGAAGTAGATCTTGAAACATTTCTGAGAACTAAGCTAAAATTTTTATATTTCACCCTAAATGGTTTTG
Organism: Myotis nattereri; assembly: GCF_964212035.1. Taxonomy (NCBI): domain Eukaryota; kingdom Metazoa; phylum Chordata; class Mammalia; order Chiroptera; family Vespertilionidae; genus Myotis; species Myotis nattereri. Next base: position 63,617,725 of record NC_138085.1, read on the forward strand.
GAAAGTATTGAAAATGCTGAACAGGGAATGGCAAAATTGGAATTTGGTTTTGAATGGCACCCAAATACTTGAGGCAGAAATTTACAAGGCAGTCATGTTATCACCCTCTCTTGCAATCTCTCACATTTAATCCACCAAGTCTCAGATTTCACTGTTAAATATATCTGGGCTCCATCTCTACTTCTTTTCCCTCTGCTGCAACAATCTTACACCAGGATCAACCAAGATGTCTTCAAGAATATTTTATGAATATGTTAACTGGTCTCTTATCTATCGTTTACACACAATAGCATGAATGATCTTCTAAAATTGTACATCTGATCATACTGTACTTCTTAAAATGTTCCATTGGCAGGATCCTAAAAAAGATGATTAACGAAGATCCTTCTGAGGACTTTATATGTGAGGTGAAACCCACCAGATTGATAGAAGCTAGCTATTCAAAAAACTAGAGGAAAATCAGAACGACATCGCTAATACATTGAAAAGGCAACCCAAGGAGTGACAGAAGATATTTACAGAACAGGGCCTAGATACACCATTAAAATCAAACAATAATAAAAGGCACAAGTGGCAGTCCCTCCATAATAGAGAAGTGAGAAATGACATGTAACACCAATCAAGTCCTGCTATGGACAGAATGTTTGTATCTGCCCCATATCCATATGTTGTAGCCTTAATCGCTAATATGATGGTATTTGGATATGGTGGGGCCTTATGGGGGGTAATTAAGTTTAGGCGAGATCATGAGGATGGACTCCCCATCATGAGATTGGTTCCACTATAGGAGGCTAAAGAGACCAAGCACTCACTCTCTGTCAAATGAGTATAGAGCAAGAAGGTGACTATCTGAAAACCAGGAAGAGGGCCTTCACCATGAACCCAACTATGATCTCGGATTTCCAACCTCCAGGACTCCTGAACTTCCATAAATGTTTGTTGTTTAAGCCATCCAGTCTATGGTTTCTGTTGATGCAGCCTAAATTGGACAAGTCTTAAGGAACAGAGCAAGATCCCAATCTGAATTTATTTATATAACAGTAACCAAGACGCCCAATCTTAATAAAAGGATGAGGTACGGCAGAAAGGATGAGGTATAGATGAAAATGATGTCCAATGTTTGGTAGGCATTTGTCATCAGTTGGTGATTTCAGTTTGATTAAAATATATAAAGATCAAAGTGGGGCTGCAGTTTTAAAAAGGCCAGGCAGAATACCTGCCAGCTGGTTCCTACTGAAGACCCGAGATGCAAGCAGCACCAGTGGGCAGACTGAGTGGCTCAGTGTCTTGAATTTGTGATGCTTCCATCTGAGAATGCCACCAAAATTTAAGAGTTCTATTTTATTTCAGACACTTCGGTACTTGATCATACAGTAGAAAAAAGTTACTTCAGAGTTCCACTAGCTAGTATGCTTCTGAGACAGAAGACAATATTTTTTATGAAAAATCAATGCAAGTGTGTTGAAAATGTGATGTTTTATTAGAACCAGGGCAGACAGTTTTGGAAGACGGATCACCATTTCACATATTATGTAAGAGGCTACATTGTAGACTCCTCATATTAATATTCACCTCATGATCCAATACTTCATTTGCCAAATTTTGCCCTGTTCCTGGCTCCAATCCTCACGTTTTTAATGATAATTTGCAGGCATTCCTGACCTTGGCTGTCTCTAAGAGCAATAGATAAGGCAATTTGTGCAGCCCTGCAAAACAAGGTAGTGGTCATGCAGACGTCAATTTTTGTAGAAACACAACAGCAAAGAGAAAAATATGACTGAAAGTCATGCAGTCAGTCTAAAGAAGAAGAAATAGACAGAAAACACAGTGTTTAACAAGAAGGAAAAATTAAAAACAGAAGAAGAATCAAACAGGAAGTTTGGTATTTTATCTTCATGAATGCTAATATTCACCAGGGACACCAGGGGCAGGGGGTGCCAGCTCTCCACTCTATATTTGGATTTTTTAAGAGTCTGAGCCACGTCAGAAAATTACTAGCCAAGGAATTATATTAAACTCATACAGCTTTGCCAGTAGAGCTATCTCTTTTCATTAAATCAAACATTTATAGTACATTAATGAACACTACAGCCTTACAAGGTTAGTGATTGATTTCTGCATTAGGTAAAAGGGAGATAATTATAGTCAATAGTAAAGTAACCAAAACATTTAGTAAGCTATAAATCTGTATAAATAAAAACAACAAGCCTCCTCCTGCCCCCAGATTGTTCATTTGCCATCTTTAAAAGGCCCTCTTGCCCCCAATGGCCCTAGTAAATTCTAATTCCCTTAACTGTTCATGTACTACTGCCCTTCATAATGCTGTACAAAACATTAAGTGTTCAACATTGTATGTGCTACATACAATATTAACTAAGACTTAGTTCCAGCACTTAAGGAATTCATGGTATAATCAAAGAGTCAATGTAGCACTAAAATTGTATAAAAAAAGGCATCAGCAAAGTCCAGGTGGAATGTGGATGAAGATTTCAAGGAAAGCTTCACAATGAAAGTAGACTTGTAGTTTGATCTTACAGGATGAGCAATACTTTGAAAAGAGAAGGAATTCTAGGTCAAACGAAAAGCATGTGCAATAGCTTAGTTATAGAGATTGTGATGTGTGTGATTTAGTAAAGTGTTCATTAACATTGGCAAATAAGCTACACAGGAGAGAGTAGTAGGAAATGTAACTGGAGAGCATATAGATGAAGATTGATTTGTGTACCTTGTGATTACTGGGAAGCTAGGCAGAGTTTGAACAGAACAACAAATATGGAGATTTGTTGTTGATGATAATGGTCTCATTATAGATTTCTATTTGAGGAATATAACTCAAATGGAAAAGGAACCTATGTCAGAAAATATTGGTATTAGAAAGGTCAGATAAGAAGTTCTTTCCAGCCGAAACCGGTTTGGCTCAGTGGATAGAGCGTCGGCCTGCGGACTGAAGGGTCCCAGGTTCGATTCCGGTCAAGGGCATGTACCTGGGTTGCGGGCACATCCCCAGTGGGGAGTGTGCAGGAGGCGGCTGGTCGATGTTTCTCTCTCATCGATGTTTCTAACTCTCTATCCCTCTACCTTCCTCTCTGTAAAAAATCAATAAAAAATATTTAAAAAAAAAAAAAAAAAAAAAAAAAAAAAAAAAAGAAGTTCTTTCCAGGGGAGAAATAATAAAAATTATGAGAATCATGTTGTAACGAAAGACTGAATTTAAGAGATATTTTATGTTATCTTATGGAGTTCGTGTTGATTTAAATGCAGGGTGGGTGTAAAGGAACACATGTCACTGAACTTTCCAGCTTGAGAAACTGAATAGGTTGTACTCCTATTTATAAAAGATAAGTCAGTATGAGGAAGACTAGTTTGTGTGGGAGAATGCTAAGTTGTTGAGTTTCAGACATTTTTTATTTGAGGTCATTGCAGTATATCCAAGCAGAAAGATCAAATACAAATTGGAATTCTAAAGAAAGTGCATAAGGAAAAATGTCATGAAGAGAGTTAGATATTTGGAAATTATAAATTTGTGTGGTAGTTTTGATCATGGAAATTGTTGAAATAATTCAGAAAGATTTGAGAAAGAAATAGAAGAGAGAATAGATGCCTGGGTTTTGTACCTGGGACCTAATTGTCCTTCAAATACTTCAAATAAGATCCTAAAATTGAAAGCAAATGTCTATAGTTTTTAGGAAAAAAGTTTGGTGGGATCTGTAATGTTGTAAAATAATTATATTTTTAAATAATGAGAGAGATTTGGCCACACTTAACAAAAACTTTAAGGATATAATTAAGTAAATTTATAATTCTTATTCAATGTTAAATTCAGACTTGGATGTTAATATTTAAAGATGGAGGATTAAAAGAAACACTTCCATTGAAACTTTATTTGGTTTAAAATAATTAATAAAATGTATTCTAGTGGAAGTGAATATTAAGCTCCAAGGTCTTCAAATTTTAAGTTGGTATCATAGAGTTATAATATTGATGCTTCCACAACCTCTTCTAATTTACATATCATGTATGGCTAACTTCCACAGCAGCTAAGTCAAGAAAAGTTTATTATTTTTTAAACCCAAGTTTAAAAATCAAAACAAAACTTAATAAAGACATCTAAGACACTTGTAAATGTTTTTAACTTAACTTTCTAAAGAGTATCTTTTATGCTCAATTTTATATATTTTTCTCTCTAAAGTTGCAAACTGACTATTTTGTTTGATTGACTTTTTTATTTGCTTGTTTTGTTCATTTGTATTTTTTGTTTGTTTCTTTCCTGGCAGTATTTAGCAAACTGAATGCTAACTGAAGGAATGAGGCATTTGGGGGCGAATAAAACTGATGTTAGCCATCATTGTACCTGGTAGAAGGAAAATGAGTAATTACTTTGTAAGAGATAAACGGTTCAGATTTCTGCTCCAAGAAAGATTGAGTAGACATACCTTTTCCTATTTCTCCCACTAAGTACAACTAAGGGGGAGAAATAGGAAATTACATTAAGGAATGGTCGTTCTATAAAGGAATTAACACTAGGCATTATAATAAAACAAGCATAAAACTCTGACATAAGACAGATCAGTGAGGGATATTGGGACCCATCAACAACATAATAATGAATTCCCTGGGTTTTCTTTTGCCTCAGATATCTTAAACATGGAGCTGGTATAAAAAAAGAAATGTCCTAACGAAAGCCTGCTCTCTTTAGCCAAAGGACCAAGAAAAGGCTGTCCTAGAAAGACAGAAAACATTTAGAAAATAACTGCTTACTCCAACTAAATACCACAAATAGACACAGGATGATAAAAATGCTGAAAATCAAAGACAAGGATAAACTTTGAAAGCAGTAAAAGAAAAACAATGTGACACTTTACAATAGAACTTCAGTAAGATGATTTCCTGACTTCTCAGCAGAAACAATGAAGGCCAGAGGCAGGAGGATAACATATTCAAAATGTACAAAGAGAAAAAACTCTCAGCCAAGAATCCTACAATCAGCAAAGCTATTTTTTAAATAAAGCAAAAATAAATACTTTTCCAGATAAACAAAAGCTGAAAGAATTTGGCTGCTAGCAGACTTGTCCTATAAGAAATACTAGAAGTTCTTCAGGCTGAAAGCAAACAAGCCTAGATAGCAATGTGAAGCCACATAAACAAAGAGCACTGTAAAGGTAATTAAGTAATTATAAAAAACACTGTAATACATATTTTCTCCTTTCTCATAACCGATTTAAAAATAATTACATTAAATTATGTATATAATATACTGTTGGGCCTGTCACAAATAAAAATGTCATATATGTATAATATATTTACCAATAATACAAAGCACAAAAGAAAAAGTGGAAGCAAAGCTGTATTGGGCTAAGAAAGTGACTACAGGTGGTAAAGTAATAATTGTTACTATGTATTATTGATTTGGTAACATTAATAGATGCAATACATATAACAATAATGCCACAAAAAGGGGGACAGGAGTAGAGCTATCTAAGTGGAATATTTCTGTATATCACTGGAATTAAGCTAGTTTAAATCTGAGGCTGATTCTGATAAGTTAAGATGTATATAGTAACCCTTGAGCAACCAATAAATAATAATTCAATAATATAGTGAAAAAAAATCACTAATCTAATTAACATACTACATTAGAAAATATTCACTTACTGCTAAAGAAAGTAGTAAGAAAGAATAGATGAACAAAAAAAGACATGAGACATATATAAGGCAAAAAGTAAAATGAAAATGGAAATTCAACTACATCAATAATAAAATTAAATGTGAGAACGTTAAGCAATTAGATCAAAAGATAAAGATTTTCAGACTGGATTGAAAACAATAAAATGAAAATAATATAATGATGTTTTCTACAGAAAAGGACAGATCATGAATTTAGCAATCACAAGAAAGCTGAAGTGGCTATACTAATTTAGGCAAAATAGGCTTTAAAATAAAAAATGTTACCAGAGATAAAAAGGGACATTTCATAATAAAAAGAGCCAATTGATTAAAAAGCCATAACAATTATAAGAATTAAATTGACAAATTCTTATCTAGATTGACCATGAAAAATAGAGAGAAGACTCAAATTCCAAGATTTAGAAAGGAAAGAGTAGCCATTATTACTGACCCTACAGGAAAAAAGATTAAAAGAAATCCTATGAACAACTGTATGCCAACAAATTGATAACTTAGATGAAATGATAAATTCCTAGAAAGACACAAACCACTTAAATTGATTCAAGAAGAAACAATCTGAATGAATCTATATCAAGAAAAAAGATTTAAGTAGTATGTAAAAAAACCCACCCTTAAAATAAGGACCTAGATGGCTTCATTTGCAATCTGAAATAAAATTAAGAAAACAATTCCATTCACAATAGCATAAAAAGAATATCATACTTAGGAATAACAAAAGAAGTGAAAAACTTATACTCTGAAAACTATAAAATATTGTTGAAATTAAGTAAATGGCAAGCATCCTCTGTCATGGACCAGAAAACAATATTGTTAAGACAGCAGTGTATCCTAATCTGATTTATGAATTCAATATAATTCCTATCAGAATCTCAGTTGACTTTCTTAATAGCAGTTGACAACCTGATTCTAAAATTCATGACTTAAAAGGGAACCAGAATAACCAAAAAAAAAAAAAAAAAAAAAAAAAACCCACTAAAAAAGAACCAAGCAGGAGGACTCACACATCCTGATTTTAAAACTACTACAAAATAATGAAGACACTGTTACTGGCACAAGGAGAGACATATAGGTCAAAAGGAATAAACTGAGATTCCAGAAATAAACCTATACATTTAAGGTCAACTGTTATTCAGCAAGGGTACCAAGACTATTCAATGAGAAAGAATAATCTTTACAACAGATGTTGCTGGGACAAGTGGATATCCAGATACAAAAGGATGATTTCATTTTATACAGAAAAGTTAACTCTAAATGGATGAAAGACCTAAATATAAGAGCTGAAACTATAAAATTCTTAAAGTATAGGGACAAATTTTCATGACCTCAGATTGGGCATATGATACCCAAAGTAGGAGCAACAATAGAAAACAACAGATCAATAGAACATCATCATTTAAACTTTTGTGCTTCAAAGAATACCATCAAGAAAATGAAAAAAACAATCCACAGAATGCTAGAAAATATTTGCAAATCATATCTAAGGTACTTGTTCTAGAGCAGTGGTCAGCAAACTCATTAGTCAACAGAGCCAAATATCAACAGTAGAACAACTGAAATTTCTTTTGAGAGCCAAATTTTTTAAACTTAAACTATATAGGTAGGTACATTGTTATTAACTTAATTAGGGTACTCCTAAACTGGCCTTTGCTAAAAACGTCCTCAATCTGAGGGGTCGACCTCAGCGAATGTACCCCCACTTCTTCTAACGCCACTTCTTCGAAATAGACTCGCCCAGGCCGAAAACCGACTTCTGCGTATGGACCACGAAGTTTCAATTGCACTGTACATGCGCGCCCGCACGTGGTATTTTGTGGAAGAGCCACACTCAAGGGGCCAAAGAGCCGCATGTGGCTCGCGAGCCAGTTTGCCGACCACTGTTCTAGAGTGTTAAAAGACAATTACAACTCAATAAAAAAGACAAATAACCCTTTTAAAAAAAATGGCCAAAGAATATGAATAGATATTTCTGCAAGGAAGATATGCAAATAAACAATAAGCACTTGAAAAATTGTCATCAGAAAATATAAATCAAAACCACAACAAGATACCACTTCACAAACACTAGAATGAAAAAGTCAGATAACAAATATGTGGAGAAATTAAATTCTCATACACTGCTGATGAGAATGTAAATTGGTGACACTGCTTTGGAAAACAATCTAGCAGATTCTAAAATGATTAAACATAGAATTATTGGCAATTCTATTCCTGGGTACACACCCCAGAGAAATTAAAACACAAATGTTTATAGCAACATTATCTATAATAGGCGAAAGGTGGAAAAAGATGGGAACCAAATGTTCATCAATGGATGAATGGATAAACAATATATGGTAGAGCTACACAATGGAGTATTATTGGTCCTTAAAAAGGAATGAAAATACTGATTCCTGCTACAAATGGATGAGCTTTAAAAAGTGAAAGAAGCCAGTCACAAAAGACCACATATTATATTATTCCAGTTGTATGAAAGTCCACAATAGGGTAATGTAATAGATACAGAAACTTGATTCGTGGTTACTTAGGGTAGGGGAGGAGGGAGGGATAAGGAAATGGTAGAAATGTTTTACAGTTGATAGCTGGTGATCTTTGCACATATCTGTGAATATACTAAAAACCACTGAATTATAAACTTTAACTCAGTAAATTGTATGGTATGTGGTTTATATCTCAAAGTAGTTGTTAAAAAGAAAACATGAACATTGTGCTAAGGGAACCCAACTGAGACTAATTAATATGTTAATGGTGGTACTGGAAACAGGTCAAAAAAAACCTACTTAGAAAAGGTGATGTTTGAGCTGATCTTCAAGGGTAGAAGCCATGTTTAATCTCCTTTTTCTCATTTTTGTCTTGCAAGATGGAATGGAAATTTTGCTATTCATTTGTCTTCAAATCCTTTGAAAACTTGCCGTGTGCCTCAACAAGTCTTTCGTAAAAGATTACCCTCACATCATTAGACAAAGAAAGAAACATTTTAAATCACAACCAATTTAATATCTACAATCTTTTTGAAAAGTACAATCCTCACCCCTCTTTAACAGTAATAATTGGTGTCAGCTGTCCACTCTAAATGGCCTGTGCTAATGTCGTGGCCCATTGAATTGGGTAACTGGAATTGTTAGATAATCTTCCTGGCTAAATCAGGATGATGCCAATATTTCTGAACACTGTTTTCTGTCTCCTTAGATTTGACAATCCCTACACAGATAAGCCATGGGATATTTGAGATTCTTATACCTTACACAGCAGGGTGGTTGCTAAACTAATAGCCAGTAGTTGAGAGTTAACTATTGTTTACTAATTTTATACTCATTTATCAATGCATTTAATTCTTCAACAAACTTGTGGTTTGCTTACTATAGGATGGACACTATGCTGGCGATACAGAGTTGGCAAATAACACGATGCCCCTGCCTTCCAGGAGCTCACAGTCTAATGGCCAAGGGCAGACAGGTAAGAACAGACTAAAGAAAAATGCTATATGTGCTTTAGAATTCCTGGTTGTGAGGTCAGGAAAAACTTCAGAAAGGAAGAGACACTCAGCTGAATGTTAAAAGATGGAATATGTTCTTCAGGCAAAGGTGGAGTGTATATATATTGGATATAGAAGCATTGTACTATATCCTTTTTATGGAGTGGGGCAAACGGATGTTCATACAGTAATCCTGACTTCTGCATCCACAGGGTTCATAGGAGGCCAATGTAACTTCTTTCTTGGGAACATAAGAGGCCTTGAAGCTCTTTATCAGATATTTTCCTATCCACGCATCCCACAGCATCTTCGAGAATTGGGTAAGATCACCCAAGCCCAGAATGCTGATTATCCAAGGTAAGGCAGGAAACTGGCTCACTTCCCCAGCAAACCTCACCAAGAGCCTGACATCTCCATTTGGCCAACCCACAACAGGCAAATGGATTTTGGAATATACAAGCTTTTCAGACCTTGGCTGCGCCTAACTTCAGAGTAGAATTCACAAACAGGTTTAAATTAAGCCAGTCAAAGTGTCTGCGGATTCTTCTTTGAACAGAAAGCAGACTCCTCGTCTCTGCTATATGTAACTGTGGAGTCACTGTGGGTCCTGTGTATCAACCACCCTGTGTATTAAATAAACAGTACCTTACATTCATATAATCCCTTATAATTTATGAAGATATACCATGTGCATTAACTCATAGGAGAATTCTAAGTTTAGAAGGTCAAGTGTTCTCTTGATTAACAGAGAAAGAAATAGAACTCTGTGACAGAGCCAATGCCATGCTCCGTAGCCTTCATCTTCCGCGTGTATCCTCCTGGTCAACAAAGAGCCGCAGCAATTTCAGGCTTGGAGGTTTCTGTCTCAGAAGGAAATAAGTGGAAGGGGTGAAAGGACAAGCTGAGCCTGCCAGGTTTTAGCAGGAAGAAAGTCCCACCCAGGGGGCTCCTGTTGCACCTGCCTGACCAAACTGAGTTACATGGACATTCCCAGCTGCCAAGGACCCTGAGGAAACAGATTTTTGCTTCTGAATTTCTAAAGAAATCAAGTGAAGAGAGGATATCAAATGCTTCTGGGTAAGGTAATCATCTATTGTGTCCATCACTGAACTATATCTGGTCTGCTTTTTAAATATCATATATTGTCCTAGCTGGATTGGCTCAGTGGATAGAGCATTGGCCTGTGGACTCAAAGGTCCTGGGTTTGATTCTGGTCAAGGGCACATGCCCAGGTTGTGGGCTCAATCCCCAGGGGGTAGGGGCGTGCAGGAGGCAGCCCATCAATGATTCTCTCTCATCATTGTGTTTCTCTCTCTACTCCCTTCATCTCTGAAATCAATAAAAATATATTTAAAAAATAATAATAAATATCGTATATTAATTTTCATTAGATATGCACTATTATATAGAATATATATTATTGTATATAATGTTATTAATATATATGTTATATATAATATACATTATTATATATAACATATTATATAGATATTATATAACATGAAGTATATTATTATATAGAATATGAATATATATGATTGGATTTAGAGGGAAGAAGTTAGAATGTCAGAATATTTTGAATGAAAAGACACAAGCTTGCCCCTTCTTGTTCTGGCCTAGTGATTTTGCACCAAGATTACTAAAATCCAGGATTCTTCAAACTTTCCATTTATATATCCATTCTGTACTATTCTCTCTTTTTTCTTTTATTTATTTTATAGAAATGTTAAAATATACACCAAGTAGAAAGGATACTATAATGAACCCCTATACCCCTATTGTTTCCTGGTAACAATTATTATTTCGCAAGTCTTGTTTTGTCTATCCCTCCTTTTTTCCCTCTGAATTTTTTTAAGTAAACTAATTTTATTTCAGTACACTAAAATGAATTGTGCCCATATGCCTCAAATTTCTTTTTTTCTTCTTCAAGATGAGAAACTCTACAAAAGTTTAAACATGATTTTGAGAAAAATTTACCACTGGAAATATGTTATTTGAAATTACCCTTCTTTCTCTCTCTCCATATTTTGACCTCTTGTTGCTCTGAGTAACAACAAATTTAAAAAGAGAGATAAAGGTAAAATTAAAAACTGAGAAGCAAAATTACAAAGGACCTGGAAAGCTAAGCAGAGTTTGGGCAAGCCCTGAGGGAGTACCTCTCACCTACTATACAGAGCAGGACTCATCACCTCTTCTCCTCCCCCATCTTAAAATGTAGAGTAGATCATAGTCATGTGTCATGTAAAGTATCACTGACACCTAACAAGTGTAGCAATGAATATTCTATTCGGGTTTACATTCTTTATATTAAAAAAAAAACACACGTTTTCTAAATCTCAAACCATACGCTCTATGATAGCTTACTTAGTAAGTACTGCCACAATATCCTAAATGAGAAGTTGTTGAAATAAGAACCCGGCCTCTCCTTTTCTTTTAGATATTTTGATTACTTTGACCTTCTGCTGCTACCTTATCCTTTAAGACAAATAATCCAGAGTGTCAACAACTATTCCTAATTAAGTGAATACATTATGTTTTTATTTATTCACGTACAATGTCATCCATTTGCTCAGCCATTCATTTATATGTTCATTCATTCACTTAACATTTCTTGGGTCCCGTGCATAACGTACTGCTAAAATCTTTAAGGATGGAGATTCTGGGACTGTAATCATATTCTGTTTTCAAAAAGCTAAGCAAACCCCTATCCTGAAATCCTTTTGTGGGAATCAGATAGAAACCGGTAGTTCTCTAAATGTGTGGAGAGGAGAAATGTCGATCTGAAAAGGGTATTTGCAAAAAGGCACAGCGGCAGGATGGTGGGGCGAGAAGCGGGCCTGGCTGGAAGGATCTCTATCTGTGTATTTTTATCATCCATGTGTTGGATGAAGGGGGTAGCTGCCAGATAGCTTCTTTTCGACAGCTTGGCGTTACTGTTGGGAGCAGATCCATGTATGGAAGCGAAAGCCGAAAGGCACAGATAAGCAGAGATCCAGCTATGCAAACCATGTTTAGAGACACTTAAAGGACAAGCATCCCAGGTCCCTTCTTTCTGGTAAATTTGGAGAAGCCATCACACCGGGTCTGTTTTCACATCCAGCCCATGTGGACCCCGCAGCCAGGCTTGCTGGAGAGGTAGGTGCAGGGCTTTGTGATCAAAGTTATCTGAAGGAGCATTCGTGAATATTCCCTCCTAAGCTCTTGATGTCCCTTAAGGGAAGCTGCCAGATAATATATATATATATATATATTTGGGGGTGGGGGGAGGGCCGGGTGCAAAAAAGAAAGGAGGAGAGATTTGGGTTGGGGTTCGTGACTAAGGAATTTAACATGAGACAGGGCAGCTTGGTTACAAAGGGAAAGTGACAGCACAGAATTGTTGCCAAATATAATCCCGTTGTCCAGGGTCACTTACCGTTCAGAATTTTTGTGGATATGAATGTCCCTCGATGTTGCCAGCACCTCTGGAATGGGCCACAGCTCCCAGTGGGTTCTGATAGGGTGTTTTTGAAAGTGGGGGGAGGTAGAATTTGCCCCTTTCTTCTCTCGCTCCTCCAAAGCCAGCACGCACTCCTGGGTGGCTAGTTCTTCCTTAGACATAGGAGAAGCTGCTTGTAAACGACATTATTATTTTTGGCAGCTGAAGTCATTTTTGCAGTGTTTCTCAGCAGATCGGAGGTTGATTACATCCTGTTCAAAGATTCCTGGGTTTCTTTCACAAACATGGGGTCTTACGCAAGCTGCAATTGCTGAAACCAGCTGTAGGCACTGGACTCTCAGTACCTTTCACATTTTCTGGCTTTCTTGTTTTGTTCATGACTGAACACTTGGGAAGTTGAGGAGAAAATTTTGCAGCAGTTATCATAGTTCTGTTGACAGGGATGTTCTGGCAATAGCAGATTGTGGCAGAATAACAAGCTTCATGGCTCAGGGATCTGAAGGAGCAGCATGAATAGGAAGGCAAGAACATTACTAGCACCTATCTGCCTCTGCTCTGTTTTCTGCAATACTGGTTAAGCTAGCCAAATCATTTCAATTACACTTGAAATGCTACTCCAGTTCATCACCATATTGTAATAATTAGATAATTAAAGCAGATCTTTTAAAATTGTAAGCAAGATCTGAGAATGCCTGCAAATACAAAAACCAAGGGGAAAATATCACAAGTCATACCTATGAAATGTGTGTGTTTCCAAGATTTAATTAAAATATATTTTACACAAGATAATGGAATTTAAATTCAAGATTTCTCTTGTTGAGAATACCGTGTCTATATTTCAAGTAGCATTTGAACCAACTATTCATTTAACTAAAAGTTTTCAATTTTATGCTAGAGCATGAGTGGGGAAAAGAAATAAAAATTGAATGTGATTTTTCCTTCCATGATGACAAAACGTGACATGGAAAATGATGAATAAACGACTGTAAGAAAATAATAAAATGTTTGTAATACTGACCAACAAAATTTTTATTGGGTAAATTAGATAGCTGGGAAAGGCAATTCACTTAAGGGATCTACATGAAATGACTTTAGTTATGTGGTAGTTTCCTTCAAATTGCAAAGGGCCATTATACCAAAAAAGTGGCAGGGAAAAAAATGGTTCTATTTTCATCATAATACATTATTACTAAAATAATAAAATATGGATGTTTTTATCAAAATATTCCTTTTCCTTTCTAGTGTATTTATGCCAACAACACATTACATTAATAACACATTTGCACTTAAACTTTTCACATCTCTAAAATAGGCTATTTTACTTTATTTAAAAATACTAATTCCGTATCTGAGAGACAGATAGAGAGAATAAGTGATACCTTTTAAAAAAAAAACTAACAGAGACAAGCTATCATAACTTTAGCAAAAGTGGAACAAGCCTAACAAAAGGATGGTTTGAAAATACTTCATTAAACACTATATACCAACCAACTTTCCAAAAGGAAGAGCACAGCATGATTTTGGCACTTTTCAACACATAAAAGATTATTTTTTAAATCATGTCACTAGTATTTGTGATCAGGTGCAATGCGCATATGACATCATAGAGCATTTTCTCATTTGCTCGCTGCCGAGTACATTTCAAGTGTGTACTCATGGGAAATGTCTGTTACTGTTTTTCTTTAGCAAAAATGTTTAATAAGCATAATAAAAGACATAGTGACTTACTGCTATTTTTCTAGATACAGTTTGTCAACATCTATAGAAAAAAAGTGACGATCAAGCTAGTTGACCTTTCAACTCAGGTCTTCTTAAGCATTCAGTTATGACTATACATGCAGAAAATCTAGAAGATATCACATTTTGATAAGAGAATTGTAAGTAGTGACAGTCTTACGTGAAAAAAAATGACTTGATTGTACTATCTGTGCTACAGTTAGCTGAGAATGAAGCAAATTCATGGTGGTCAAGAATGATAGAGAAGCTTAAAATTTAACCTAAGCCATAGAGTACAAATTGAAGGCTTTTGTCCTGGGCCTGGTCAATAAGCAGGAGGAGCAAGTATTTTTAGGGACTTTGATGTGAAACAATATCCCTGAATATTGAGGGAGAAATTTGTATGAAAAGTAAGAGTAGAGATTTACTCGTCCAGAGGGATGGAAAATTTTAGCCCACAGGAAAGGTCATTAAGTTTCAATGATAGCTTTGGTTACTCTTTTTTGAAAATACCTTTGGGAATTTTATGTAAAATAAATCTTACTTGGGTGTTTATAAACTGTGGAACACTCAGACAACCCAGTGAAGATTTTTAAGAACTTTAAAAATAACAGAAGGCATGAGATTAGGATATTGTACAGGTGAGGAGTTTGAAAGCCAGAGAAGCTACTACTATCTCTAAGGTCGGTCATTGGAAGGTAAAGCTTCCCAACAATCCAGATCACGTGGTTTTCTGATCAGAACTGATCTCCCAAGCTGCACCTCTTCCAATTTCTCAATGTTAAAGTTACATGGTATTTTCATGTCATGGCAAGATATTAGAAGAAACTTTCATGGCAGAAAAAATTTTAAAGTAGTTTTAAGGTATCTAAAGGGGAACAAATTTCTATGACACTTAGTGCTGCTGAGGAGATAAAGGAAGTTCTTGTCTTATTGACGTCTCCCCCTGAGATGAGCCACGTTCTCAACTCTAACTTCACATTAGCATCATTTAGGGTGAGTCATGTCCACACCACACTCCAATGGACTAAATATGCTGATAGGGTCCAGGCAAAGGCAGTTACTTTTTTCAATATACCCCATGCTATTGGGGGGTATTATTATCCCAGAGGTGATAATAACATATATCTTACAGGTCAAGTGTCTATATTATTGGTAACTGGAACATTTTTGAGCATAATAATTACTCTGGATCAATAGCAATTGTCCCAGGCAAACTGGGACATATGCTTGCCCTACTTAAAGGGCTGTTTTCAAGAATAAATGAGTACTTTGTAGGTGGTCAAAGAAAAGCAGCTAAAACTAATAGCTAACAAATGCACCAAATACTAGATTTATAACATATTTAATGGGCTATAGACTAAAATAATTCTATGAAAGAATAAACTAGGGATTACTATATTAAATCCAGGTAAATTGATTCTTTACTGAAGGAGTTCTTGGAGTTTTTAATAAGCTGATCTGCCTTAAGAATATCTAAGCACTGTTTATGATATGCAGTGATTCATAGATTTTAGTTTTTCAAGGAGATAATGTCTGATGACTCCAGCCTTCCAATGAACTCAATATGGGGAGTAATGAAAAGCATGGTTCAGGGATAGGGTGGAACAGGTGATGAATGTGATTCCAGGATGTTATTGAGAAATTTTAGTTAGATTTCTGGGTGATAACTCAGTGGTGTGGGGAATTTCAAGCCACAATTTAGAAACAGCGTCACCCTGATTTAGATGCTTCCTAAATGTCAAGGTTGTTCTGATCTCCTGGAGAGACAGAGAAGCCTTTTCCTGTTTTTCCATGAAAATCTAATATTGACTTTGTTTTTGTGGTTCTATGGGCTTTAGTTTATGCTTGGAATTTTAAAAAGTAGTTTCTTGGTGCCCTCTCCTTCTCCTCCAGTAAAGAGTCAGGATGAGAGTCAAGGACATTAGGTCAGAAAACAAAACGAAAAACAGATTCTGAATTGCCATTGATGCAGAAGCCCGGGACATGTTTGGAGAAGGCAAACTAAAGTATGTGACACATGAAGGCAAGAAGATGAGCTCAGAAATGGAAGCAATAACTAACCTTGTCAGGAACTTGTCCTGGGTCCTAGGGTGGAGGCTATTGCTGGCAGCTGACTTCCCATACACTCTGATGGGAGTAGTGTGGGCAAGCCAGCAACCAGGACACTTGGGAACTTTCACCAACTTCTAGAGTCGACACTGGCTTACAAATGATCCATAAAAATTTTAAAGCTGCTTAAAGAATACCACTTTAAATTTCTTCTCTTACCTAATATTTTCTTGGTGGGATAGTGGATTACCTTCTATGCCCCAAAACTACTACTAATAATGATAGCTAACACATAAAGCAATATCTATGTGCCAGTCACTTTTTTCTATGCTTTTACATATGTTAACTCATTAAATCTTGGCAATAGCCTTATTAGCTAGATCCTCAGATGAGAAAAATGAGGCTGAGAGGAGCTAAGTAAATCTGCCCGAGGTCACACAACTCAAATAAGAGAGCTGGACAAATCTGGCTCCCAAGTCCATTATGACCCACTCTACCATGGGCAAATGCATCACTGACATTAACTGAGAAAGGTAACTTCTCTGATCCAGTTATGATAGTTCTGGTCTTTATGATCATATAGAACATAATTCTTTTTTATTACATTTATTGGGTCAACATTGGTTAAATAAGATCATATAGGTTTCAAATGTACCTTTCTATGATACTTGATCTGTATAGTGTATAGTGTGCCCACCACAGATCATCTCCTGTCACCATATATTATTCCAACTGTCATCCCTTGAAGTCTCTGAAGACCAGCAATTACTATATTTTTCTTAAACTTTCTCTATGACTCCAGTTCCTTTAGTGGTTTCTCTTATGACATGCATGCGAATTCCTCCTTACTTTAATGCCTAAAAACTCATCTTTGAATGTGCACTGGTTTGTGTATTTTATTATTTAATCAGTTGGTGTATTGAGGGGGGATTGAGAGCCAAAAGTCTGCCAAGAAGTACTTTGCAAGTAATTTTGAGGGCACCAGGTGCAGGACCTGGAGACCCAACACTATTAAATGTCTTCTTTTAAGATCTTTGTGGGTCCCAAATGTCACCCAGCCTGTTTTCATTATTCAACTTTGATATCTATTGCAAATGTAGTGAGAATGGCTTTTATATCTTCTTCCAATCCTCTGACAAAGTATTCGGCCAAAGCCAAAGACAGTACCAGGCAGAACACCTCTCACATTTTATCCGTCCAAGTCAGCAATCTTTGAGCACAGTTGTTTAGTAAGGATTCTATTTAATTGCAGTCAGTTCATATTTCTTCATTTGGTACAAAGCACCTCTGTGTAGTTATGCAAAATATCCTGATGATGGTCAGAACTCATGTGCCAACAGCATTTCTCTGTTAAGCTAGTTTAAGATTCCTTAATGGTATGAGGTTAGGCTGATTTGACTCTGAACACAGACAGTATGTTTGCTTATTTACAATCTTACCTCTCCCTCCCAATCTCCAGGCTTCCTCAAAAACCACTGGTTTGTTCAGTACTCTTTTTAAAGATGTTTTCATTCATTAGACTGTAATTTATTTATGCAAAGCAACCTGAACAAATTTAGAGAAGCTGAATACTGTTTTACTATCACTTTTATTTTTGACTTTAGTTTACCATTACTAATGTTTATACCCAACTCCTCTGTTCAATCCATTTTTGCAGAGCCCCTGACTCATACTTAATATGTTCAAATTTAAACTCATCATTTTACTATCCACCCGACCAACTGTTTTGGTTTCCCTAACTCTTTGTTTAACCTAATGCAAAAAGGCAGTTTCGACGTTTTTCCTGGACTTGTTGTCTCCGCACAACAAATAAGTCCTGAAATCCTATAGTCTTACCTCCTGGAAGTCTCTCATATTTGTTACCACTGCCTTTTATAATTTATTACATGAGTGATTGCAATAGCATGCTAAACCATGGCCTTCCACCAACTGTTCTTCACTCGTTTGCCAAAGTGATCTTGCTAATACACAATTTTGATCAGGCATACTCATCTGTAAAATCTTTTAATAAATCCCTATAACTTTCAGGATGAAATCCTAAATCATTAGCTTATTACCAGAGACCCTTGAAATTGTAGCCCTGCCTATGTCCCTAGGCTTGTCTCTCTCTATTTCCCAATATACGTTATTTTTCCCAACTTTACCAAACTATTTATGATTCACTATAGTAGTCAAGAGTGACTCAGATCTCCTTTTTCATTACCTTCTTTCTTGTTTCTGTTCTCTTTTCACTTGGCAAATGCTACTGCTATTGTAAAACTCAATGTAAGAACCATTCTCTCTGTGACTCTCTCCTGCCCGTAATCCAATTCTGATTTGTAATCTCCTTTATGCTCCTACTGCACCCTGTACACATCTTCATGATACTACCTAGTACCGTCAACATGTATTTTTCTGCCTCCTCCATAGATGCTAAGCAACTTGGGGGTCATGAACTTATCTTACTCATCCTGACATATGAATGGTTTGGCATAGTATCTGACATACAGTGGGTATAGTCCATAAATGTTTATTGAATAGCAAAATGAATAAGTCAAAATGATTCTCATTGGATGAAGAACTAGAAGAAAACATACTCTAAGGAGTTATGTTTTCTTTTTGTCTCTCACATGTCCCAAGCCGGGGTTGGGAGGTCTATTCCTTCCTCTTTTAGTTCCAAACTGTTAAGACAATTTTAAGAATCCCATTTGTCCTTTACATTCTAAGGTCTACCTGACTAACTTATAAACAGAAATTTGTAACACTGCTCACTCCCGTGTTGAAGGACATGTGGGCTCTGGGGGTTGATTAACTCCATCATACACAGTCTGTTTATTGTAAGGTTATCCAGACTCTCTGATCCCAAATGCTGTCAACCTCACCAGCCTCAGAGTGAGAGGACTTGCACAGAAGAGAGGGTAGTTGGAATCTTTCACTTTTAGTGAAATACTCTCTTTTTAATTATTTTACCTTTCAATATTCACAAATATTCTGAGTATAACTTTTTAAAAATCAAACACTGGTTTATCTGGTAATAAAGGGGAAAACAGCACGTGGTGATAGCAAGAAGCTTCTATTAGCATTTTTAGCAACATTATCCAGATATTGATTCAACTGTTCAAAATACTTGCCATAAAGCAGTATTTTCTCTGTTGACGTAGTTCTGAAATCCTTTTGGATATTACTTTTAGGAATTTCATGTTATTCACACAGTACTCCACACCACTGGTGCCATGCCTCTCTTCAGAGCTGTAAGCTTGCCTCAGTTTACCAGTGTATACAAGCGAATATGCCAAGTATACCTAGTCAAGTAATCTGTTTATTTAGAGCAATATAGAATGCCACTTAGATAAAGTCTAAAAATTTTAATGGATTCTACAGCTTGATTTAGGCTTTGTATTAGTCCATTTATTAGAATCAAAGTGTTTCCTACCAGTGAGAATAAAATGACCATGAGTAAGGGCTGGGTGCCTCACAATTGTGGAAAGAATTTTCTCCAAAGCTCTTCAAATGTAGTCCCTGAATGAGTCTGCTTTTATTTTTTAAAAAAAAGATAAATCATACTATTTGAGAAATGAATAATTTCTGGCATCTAACCACTGAATAATCAATCAGAGAGTCCTTTGTGGCAAAGACTAACCCTGTTAACAAAGGAGGTATGTCTTTAAATAAGCACCAGTTTCAATGTGTAGAAACAAAAAGGTAAACAACTACACTCAAAATCCTAAGTCTTGGCTCCAAGTTCCAATTCCGTCACAAAGCAAATAGTTAGCAAGTCACTAATCTTCTCCAGACCTCTGTTTCCCTCTGAGGAAGTTGTATTTCGTAACCCTGGAAAGCCTTCTTGCTATAAAGTTCATGGTCGAAAGTCGCCTGAGACAATGAAGTAACAGACTTGTAAGGAGGTTTTCATTGTACATGTTGGCTTTTCATTCACTAACTGATACATCTGTGATTTGTTCCTACACCCACTCTTTGTTCTTGATATTGCTTATCATTTTACATAAGTTGTCCTAGTCATTGTCATCTGATGCAGAAATAATGAGACATAATCCAAAAAGAAATAAAAACGCACTTTAAGAGATTGTCTTGAACTTGGGCCGTTTTCTGATCTCCTACACCATGAATATAAAATATGTTGACCTCCAATGATGCTTTACTTTCAGGCATAGAGAGAATAATAAGTATTATTAATAGGTCTATCATTTGTTGAGCTACTGCATTGTAAGCAGACATGCCAGAATTTGAATGTATGTCCACCTGACACTAAAATCTATGCTCTGTCCACGATATGTTGTGAGTTGGATACTCATCACACAAATTGGCAGCTTTTATTATCATGAATGCTAAGAAAAAGCATGTCTATGAAAAATCATAAAGTTGTCTATCAACTGAAATATAACTTTTCAACTTTATACAAAATTCACAAATCTAAACAGAATACAAAATTCACAAATCTAATATCAGACTTGCAGTCATAGTCCCAGCAGTACGATGTTTCACTTCAGTTTTAGATTCAGTTCTTCATTTGTAATTGAATGATAATAATGTAGACTTCACTGGTTTGGGGGAGGAGGGGCCAAATGGAATAATTGATGATAGAGCATAAAAACAGGATACATAACAAAGAGTTCCCCTTTATTCCCCCCATTTTTTACCTCTATATTTTCCTTTAAAACACACACACACATACACACACAGCTGAGATCACCAAGGCGAAGCAGCTCTGCCAATGTCTGACACAAATTACATTCATGAATGAATGACATGAATTTTTCTGAACACCAGCCAAAGAGAAGATAAAACTAAGTAATCTCAAGGTCTTACTTGGCTTTACATATTATATTTATGATTTATTTAACCTCAAAAGCAATTTCTTATGCTTGTGTTTCCTCTTTGAAAAGGAAAGCTTATTTTAAAACGTTTTTCCAAAGAACAATTGGATTGAGGATAAAAATGTCCAGGTCCCTAAAATAAATTACAAGCTAAATGGATGAGTCACCAAAAGGCAGTGGGATAGCTAGACATGTCAGATCCTTTTGTTATTAGAATTTGGGCCAAGTGACTCAAATATTTTACTGTAGTGATTTTAAAGGCCTGTAGAGGGGAGAAGGCACTCACATTTTGATAGATCGGGTCCGACCTTAAGTTTCTCAAAGCTGTAAAAAGAGGAAAACTATCAAGTGTTAAAAAAAAAAAATTGAGAGAAGGAGAATGAAAAATGAGAAATCCCCATACAGAGACAGAACAGAGCTACTGTTTGGTTGTCCGCTGACAACAATAATATGGGAAAGATCGTTGTGTTTTGATGGAGGGAGAACTGGAGCCTAGGCTTGGTTCTCCAACTCTCAGTTTTGTGCTCTTAGTAAATTTACTTTCATTTTCTGGATCTAAGCTTCCTCAACCATAAAATAAGAGCTGGAATTGAATGATCAACAAAGATTCCTCACAACTGTTAAATTTTATGCACAGGAGAAGCACAGATAATCTTATAAAATCTTAACCCTATATTATGTTGGTTTGTCTTTGAGCCTTACAACTTTGAAAGAGAAATTCTATACAGGGTGCAGCAAAAGTAGGTTTACATTTGTGAGTATGTGAAACACAAGATTTATTCTTGTACTATTATTTATTAATTATTGTATTATTTTCTGTACAAACAACTCTTGCCCTGCCCTGTAGTTTAACATTGGGCTTATGATTTTCACATTCTTATACTGGTGAAATATAAATTTGGTAGGAAGTATACTGAATGGCAGGCTTTTCAAGTCCAGACGTGAGAAAAAATCCCTTACCAATTCCTTATTTTTTCTTATTTGTAGATATTCTCGCCCTGTATCTAGTTTAATGCATATGTTACACTATAATATGATTAGTACTTTTGCCCATATGTTCCAACCAGATGTTAGTCATCATAAAGTTTTACTGTGCTTTGTAATTTTTGCTTCTTTTCTATGATGTTATTAATAATTTTTGCTCAATGTCTTTATCAAACTGACATTAGATGTCTCCCATTTTGATTTTATTCTTAGACATCCCTAGTTATCTGAACAGGTAGTTGTGAATCCATGACCCCTTCCCACGCTCAACAAATCATCTAAAAATGTTATCATTTTATATTCACCTCTGTACCTTCAGCGTTCACACAGAATTTTTTTTATTTACTGAAGAATAATTAAGTACCAAAAAGATACTCATCTTTGTTTCCTCAACACTATTGGAATGGTAGGTATCTAGCAGATTCTAATCAGTCTGGAATAAGCTAATATATTTGTGTTTATAAAAAGAAGCATAGTTTATACATTCCAAATATGAGTGACAGATTTAGGAAAAACAATCAGGAATATGAAAGGAATAAATGAAGATTCTAAAAGTTCACAATAAAATTATTCTATAGTTATTACATTCTGAAATACTAAAGTCTTTGTTCAGAATCTGTATCTATAGTCAAAGGTTAACACAATAACAAGAAACCTCCAGGCTTTCCAATGAGCCATATGTTTTAAAGTCAAACACATCGCATCAGCCCTTATAAATATGTGATTGCACATTCTAAGTGATGGATGATGTTGAAATAATGCATATTTTCCTTGCATATAAGTAAAATGTCCATACAATTTTGGCAGTTTCTTGGTGGAAGAAAAGCTTATACAAATTTAATGTTATCAAAGTTTTCATGAATATGCCTTGATAGGCAAAAAGAAAAACAATTTTCTGTTTGTTTTTAGCACACAGATAATGGCACAATGTTTTAAAATGTTAGAAATGTCCCTCTTCCCTTAGCCCTTAGCAACCACTTTCTATTTCTTTCTACTTTTTTCTCTTTTTTTATCTCCCCTTTTCCCCATCTTTGGTGACCACCATTCTACTCTGTGTTACAGTGAATTCAGTGGGGTTTATTTCTCCCAGTTTGATTAAGAAATAATTGACATACATCACGGTATAAGTTTAAGTTATACAGCATAATGGTTTGACTTACATATATTGTAAAGTGATTACCACAATAGATTCAGCTAACATCCATCATTTCATAAATATGCAATAAAAATGAAAGAAAAAGGAAAACAATTGTTTCTCCTTGTGATGAGAGCTCTTAGGATTTCCTTTCTTAACAACTTTCCTATATGTCATACAGCCATGTTAGCTATGGTCACCATGTACTTTACATCCTGGTAGTTACTTATCATACAACTGGAAGTTTAATCTTTTAACCACCTTCCTCTAGTTCCTCCTTCCCCTACCCTTTGTCACTGGTAACCACAAGTCTGATCTCTTCTTCTTTGAGTTTGATTTTTTATTTGGGATTTTTTTTTTTGAGATTTCACATATAAGTGAGATTATGCAATTTTTTTCTGTGTCTGGCTTATTTCACTTAGCATAACGTCCTTCAGTTTCATTCATGTTTCTGCAAATTAGGTCTGGAAACAGATAATGGTGATGGTTGCACAAGAATATGAATATCCTTGATACCACTGAACTGTACACTTGAAATGGTTAAGATAGTAAGTTTCATGTCATGTGTATTTTACCACAATAAATAATAAATAGATTTTTAAAAAAGAAGTGTATTATCAGGTGAAGGTGATTGAGTTTCCTCGCTTCACATTGGGCTACACAATCTGAAATCTGGCTTTTTAATAAGGTGCTACAGTACTGGCTCCTTGGAGATTTAGAGAAGTGTTTTATTGGCTTCAGTTTTGGGATTGTTCCTATGGGAGAATTCTGCCAACGCATGCTCTGATTCTTTCCCTGTTCAAAGACTAACCCCACTGAAGGTTGCCAGGAAGCCATTTAATGGCTCTTGTTGGAGCTGAGGCCTGAGAGTTTAAGTTCCGCCTCTGTCTCAAGAGAGAGGACTGGGTCTGTCTGTTCTCTGCCCTCAAGCTGTCTTCTGTCCTCTGCCTTTCACCAAGCAGTGTCCTAACTCCAAAGTGAAACTGAATCTTCACCCCACTTCCCCTTCCAGAACTGTGCTGCAGTCCTCTTACCAGCAGACTAGAAAGGCTGTTCTGGCATCTTAAAGGAGTCATGCTGAATGTCAGAAAAGTCAGGAGAGATTCCAGGTTGGTGAAAAGGCGCAGAACCATGACCTTGGGAAGAAAAGTTCCTCCTACTCTCCTCTGTCTGCTACATATTAGGAGGACATTTCCCAATCTGCCCTGGCCGACATATCATGTTGACCATAGCACAAACACTTTTGCATATATATATATATATATATATATATATATATATATATATATATATACATTTTGTAACAGAGTAAAGCAAAATGGGAATGAGGAGATTAATAGTTTAGCGCAAAAAGTAGTGTATATATTCTACTTAATAAGGCTCATGTAGGACTATTTAAGCCCAGCAAAATTTGAGGAAAATGATATCCTTGTTTTACAGATGGGAAAACTGAGCACACAGACCTGATTTCTAATTCTGTTTCTATTGTAAAGTACTAGCAATGTGTTCCTTAGACGGGTTTGTTTCGTTCTCTAAGCTCCATGCCCTTTCTGTAAAACAGGATTCTAACAACCCAGGAGGTTGATGCAATTCCGTGAGATGTTTGCAAAGCACTTAATGTTATGCCTGCCACAGAGTAAGCGCCCAGTCAATGCCACTTATTATCATTGGGGTATTATTGTTTCTATAATTATGACTATCTTGTGGGATTCTAGCAGTCTTATCCTTCCAAACCCACCCTTCTTTCTCTGTCACAGAACCATAGTCTCACACAGCATTGCAACTACCTCCTGGCAGATGGACAGCTCAGTCCTAGAGCCCTGTGAATCCTCTCTCCACCTTCTCTGAAATGTTACAGTAAGTGGTTCCTCTATGAAGATATCAAGAATCCAAAGACATGAGCACAGTCCTGAAAAGTCTCAGTCAGGTGAAGAAATCAAACTCCTGTAGATAATACCAAGTGACAGAAGGCAAGAACGCCTGTGAACTAACCTTTAAAAGTGAAGACGAGATGGGTGGGAGGAAAACAAAATGGGAATGAGGAGATTAATGGTTTAGCGCAAAAATGTTTGGTTTTCTTTTTCTTCTCCACCCCCCATCCCTCTCCCCTCAATCTTTGGTCACTTAACAAAAAAACAAACAAACCACACAGTTGGTTTTGTTCAAAAGCACATTGTCATGTGAGACTTCCCTTTTGACAGTTAAAAGGGAACGTGTTCATTCCTTCCATGTGCTGAATGGGCTCTCACATAAAAACAGCAACCCCCAAAACTTAAGAACTGTGTTTCAACAGAGTTCGCCTGCACATTCACATCCTATGAAATGAGATGACAAGAGTCAATCCTAAGAGCATTTTAGTGGAATCTGATTTCTTAAGTTCTATCTCATGACAATTCCCTGGCATTTACAGTCTTTCACTAGCATTTTCTGGGAATTTGGGGGGAGGGGAGAGGAGGGTTATGGATAAAAGAGACTTCACTTTCTTTCAGTCTATTTCTATCCACAGAAGGTGTCCCTCTTGTGGTAACAGCAAAGGCTGGCCTGGCATTTCATCTAATCTTGTGGTATTTGACACATTTACAAAGACCTTTGGTTTTCTGTCTATTCATTCTTTAATAGCTATTGCTTCTAAAAGGTTAAACTTTTATTCAAACACTCATTCCAATGTGAAAGTTAATGCTAAACTCAAAGCCATATATGCAGTCAGCTGGCTTTAAACTTTTTAACCTCACTTGTTATTATTTTGAAATCCTCCTTCCCTGGGACTGGTTGTATTGCTTTTCCATGAAATAGTATCAGAGATTAAGATGGTGTTATCTGTCCATTAACAACTTACTTACTGGAGCATGAAAAAGTACTTAAGCACAGTGTCTGTTTCAATGCCATGACTGGCCATTTAGCTTTCTTGGTTATGCAACCCAGCTCTGCCTTTTCATCAGCGATGGGAAAACCAGTCTGAGTCAGCAGGCACCACCATGGGCTTCTTTTACTCCTGTTCCTCTCTTCTTGGAGGCAGAGTAAACACTAAAGTAGTGAGAGTTGGCAGTTTTGCTTATTTTTAAGGAAGTCTCTCAACTGAACTTCTGGTTCTCTGTTTTGAGCAAAGAGTAGGAATTAACATTTTTTTTCTCTTCTCTACTACGTCCATTTATCCAGCTATCTTCTCCAAAATGTCAGGAATAGTAAAGATTTATGTTGTGCTTTACTTAAGAAAATGAAAGATGATTAAGGGCTCTGAGTCAATTGTTTTATAAAGGAAATTCAAACCAGACTCTTTCTTATTGGAGAATTTTAAAAAAAGAGAAATGTGAAATATGTCTCTCGTTCAGCTATCTTCTATAACTACTTTATAGGGGGAATATATGCTATAGATTTAAAGTGTTGAAAATTGTCAGTTATTAAAGAGAAAATCTGAGTAGTGGTAAATCAGTATTTAACAGTATGGGTTTCCACAACTACATGTTTCATTTCTCATGCCACCTCCTCAAGGAAGCCTGTGTTTCTCACTACTGGCAACTTCACAGCCTGGCGTATTTCATACATACAGTATATGCTATTGATTGATCAATTGAAAAAATCAATATTTCAAAAATAGTGGGTTATGTGTACCACCTTCTTCTCAAAAATGATTTGTTCAATTCCATTGAAGTTTATATTACATACAATAGGTTAGGATGATTTAATAGAAGACCTCATTAATATAGTGTTCTTAGGCATATTTTCCCATTTTCTACATACTCTTTCTAACTTTTATTCATTGATACCTTATCTGTGTTTTGTAAAAAATGTACAAATTTTAGAAATCAAACATAGGATGGCTCATATATAAAACACATTATGAAGTATAAGAATTATTTGTTATAAACAAGGATATATCTTATTCTCTATGGCAAAATTATGTTCAGAATACATACCCTTATTAAGCATCCAGATCTGAATATGCTGAAATAAATTCTGCCATATGTGATATTCAGGCTGAATTGAAAGACATCAGTACTCTCTCTCACAGTCTATATTATTTCCCTTGTTTCATAGCATATTTTCTTGGCAGACATTCTTTGAATATATTTGTTGATAGTTGTTTAAAAATTTGTAGCATAAACAATTCTATTGTTTCATATCACCAGCCTGTTAAGGTGGAATCAATGGAGCAGACATTTAGAGCAATTCAGAGTAATGGTTGATTGGTTCATTATCATTGACATTTGTGAAAGGAAATGAATTAATAAAATATAACTGTGCCTCCACCAATTATTGAGGTATTCATTTTTTTTTTCCTGTGGCACGAGGCAAAGTCTAACTAATGAAAATTGTGCTTTTATCCTGCCCTGTGATGTCAGCAGAAACTGCCAGTGAGTTAATATTGAATCCTGGGATCCTTATGAAGCTCATATAATACAAAACTTGTTCATAGCATTAAATTGATCATCAGGGAACACTGTACTCATGTTAGACACCACATTTTAAAAGAGTTACTAAAATAGAAATGACCAGTAAGGCAAGACATCTGTGAAGAACTTCCATGACAAAAGGCAAAGGAGACATGAATGTTTAAATTTCTTTGAGAAGGCATAAGAGCCTCTTTCCAATACAGAAAAGTCCACCATATGAAAGTTGAGGGTTTTGTTGGAGTGGGATGGAAGAGTTCAGAACATAAGAACTTTGCAATAATTTGAGAGATGCAGCACTGGGTTGGGCTTCCTTGGAAAGAAGCGAGTTTCTTTAGGTTGATTAAAAGTGTTCAAAGAGTGTTAGACAACTAATTTTCAGATGAGTTACTGAAGGATTGTTTTATTACAAAAGAGTTAAGAGCACTTCCAACTCAAATGTTTAGATTTATCTGATTATCTGGAATGTAGCAAGTAGTCAAAAGAATGTAAAATTCCAAAGATAAATTCAGACACATAACCAGTGAAACAAATACTTATCCTATCTAATAAAGAGGTAATATGCAAATTGACCATCATTCCAACACACAAGATGGCCACCCACATGTGGTCAAAGATGGCCACCACAAGATGGCCGGCAGGGAAGAGCAGTTATTGGGGACCAATCTGGCAGGGGAGCAGTTAAGTATCGATCAGGCTGTCAGGGGAGCAGTTAGGGGGTGATCAGGCTGGCAGGCAGAAGCGGTTTGGAGCCAGCAGTCCTGGATTGTGAGAGGGATCCCAGATTGGAGAGTGTGCATGCTGGGCTGAGGGACACACACACACACACACACACACACACACAAAACCCACGTGCATGAATTTCATGCACCGGGCCTCTAGTTTAATGAATAAAGGTGAATTCACCCTTAAGGGGCCTGGAGTATGAAATTCACAATTTCAGATGAGGAATACTGGCTGTTGGCCAAGAAAAATGGCTCCAAATCAAACGATGGTTATTGTATAATTTGTACAGTTATGAGAAGCACAAAGTAGGTTTTCAGTTATTATTTTTCAAGTTCACTCATTCATGTAGTCACTTCTTGAGCACCTCATGTGGCACAGGTAATATTTTAGGTGTACCTACTTTGCACAAGGTACTATAGTTGATTCTGGGAACACCAGAGTGAACATTCTCTGCCCTCCATGAGCTTACACCACAGTACAGAACTAGTTATTAAACAGGATTTACACTCATTACAATTTTCACTTCAGTTATACTAAGTGCATTTCTAGAAATACAGGATATAAAGCAAGGGACCTGAGCTGGTCTGGGTGATCAGGAAACATTTTCTTAAAGAAATGATATTGAGCTGAGTTATGAGCAAATAGCCACTAAATTTTAAAGAACTTATAAAATGAAGATAGCAGTTCTATACAAACAAAGTGAAAATGCATAAATATAGACAACAGAAAAGAATGTAATACCATGTAAACACATATTAAATATGTATATAATGCCTACACGAGTCATATGTTATTTATACTATGTCATCATCATGCAGTAAAGAAATTATCAAGCAAAGCACTTATAGTAAGAATACTTGTCCAGCAGGTAAAGAATTACACTGAGCAAATTTAGAAATGAACATTAGTGAAACATTCTGAAATATTTATTCTACCTATAAAACTATGAAGTTTATGAAATAACCCAAAATGCAATTGATGAGGAGAAATACGTAAAATGTTTGACTGCTAATTATTAACATTAAAATGTCAAGTATTGGATATTGGACCAAGGCATATTTAGAGTCTATGTCATTTTCCACTGTATTGATTACTTAACAGGACTTCATAAGTAATTATTGGGCAGTTGATTCTTTCTCTAATATTTGAATTAATTTATTCATTTAGGAGAAACAGATTTTTCTCTTTCTGAGAGAGAGTGCTCTGATAGTTTATTTAATATTAATCCCTCCCAAATAATTGTTTTACAGTGTGGCTGATTTTTCATAACTAGTATTGGCTCTCCAAGCATGAATGGCTTGATTTTGCACCTGTGATCAAGCATCTTCTCCTACCTTCTACACTGCTTCCTCTTTTCCTATTATGTCATTTGCTTCCCACCCTCCACCAACTTCCTCCATGTCCCAGATGTTTGCATTTGCTTTACAACCACTAACTAAGTCATTTGTATAAGAGCAATTTACTTAGCAATTGATCTGTTCAACAAATACTGAATGTCCAATATGCTCAGATCATATGCAAGATCTTCTACATAGTATTTTTTTGAGCATTGCCAGAAAGGTTCTCTATATAAAATGTCTTCTCCCTTTTGCTAGAAATTCTAGCATTGGTGGAATTATTTTTTATTGAGATTATTTTCCTGGGCATCTCTTTTATGTGAAAATTATTCTAGAGAGAGAGAGCAACAGTTTTAGCCACTAACAGTGTAGTTATGAGTATTCAATTTTAAGAAAAAGAACTGTTCATTATATGTGTTCCTTTGATGGGAGAAATCAGAGCAAAAAGACAACAGTGATTTCTGAAATAAATAGGGGCGATGACTAAAATGAGACAAATATATCGCTTGCCTCATCGTTTGCTTACTATTCCCTCATATTTAAAAGTAACTGTATTTTGAACAAGCGGGACTTAAAGGGAATGGTCATCAAAGCAACATTGTTTTTCCTCCCACTGTTCCTTTCAACCTCAATACAAACCTGGACAGTAAGTGATAAAAAGATCATTGGTAGTAGAAACTCTGCGATCATTTTAAGATATTAAGCCCAATTCAGAAAGCAGAATGCCTAGTCCCATATAATGAGCAGTTTCATTTGATATAACCTTGAGCCTTTTTCCCTGGACTTTCAGAGGGTGGCTGCAGGCTGATGACTTGCAGGGTGGGGGCTGGAGGGGGGATGGTGGCAAGAAGGGAGTCTGTTCTCTCCTTGCCTGCCTGCTTCCACTCCCCCTCCCCTTGGATTTTTGCTAATCCAATTAAAGCTGAGTTGGGGGGGGGGGGGCGGGCGGGGAGAAGGAGTGGAAATAGCAAAGTGCCAGAAAGTTCTCACTCATTGTTTAGTATGATCACTTTTCATAGGCGAACAGGTGGCTAACTTATTCTCATTGGAACTGTCTTGGATTCTTAAGAGATCCCAGCGGTGAATACATTAAATGGTCATTCCCAAGGTGCAAGTGACATTGCATTTTTCTCTGACTTCCCCTCCCATCTTCAGCATCTCTCTGCTGAGATCCCATCATATGCCAGGTGGCCCCAATGGATAGATTCTAAAATGACTACACACCAGCTCTCTTGTGTTCATGGCCCACATCGAATCCTTTGAATACTGCCTCTGGGTGTTCACTTAAGTCCCGATTGCAGGCCTCAGCCTCCTCTCCCTCTGCCCTGCTAACTCAAGTGACAACATTCTCAAGAAAGGTTTTTATCAGCTAGGATTAATGTCAGCTTCAAATGACAAAGCCCACAATAAATATTTCTTAAGTAAGCTAGTAGTCTCTCTCTCTCTCTCTCTCTCTCTCTCTCTCTCTCTCTCTCTCTCTCTCGCTGGAGATGAGGGGCCCAGGGTTGATGGGGTGGCTTTATGATCAGTAGGACCCTTTCTATCTGTCTTGATGCTATGTCAGCCTCAGTGTACTGTGTTGCTTGGATCAGGAAGGCTGCTCAGATTCCAGTCATCAGCCTGCATTCGAGCCAGCGAAAGGAGAAGGGGGAAGAGAAAGGGAGAAAGGGGGCCTGGCAGCTGTCTTTTAAAAAGGTTTTCTGGAAGTTGTCATGCAACACTTCTGTTTCCATCTCGTCAGACAGAACTTAGTCATGTGGCCACACTTTCCTGCTTATTTCAAGCAGTTAAATCTGAGGGATCTGTTACTAACGGAATATTATGCTAGATGATTAGCAGTCTGCAATGTTTTTCATTGGTTTTATTTTTGTTTAATGCACCTATTCTCTTGTGGTTAGGACTAGGCTTTCTCTCCTTTCTGAAAGTTCATATTTTTCCTCATGCTGCTCATAAGTTCATGGCTATTTCACCCATCCTCCCCATCTATACACACCCTTGGTTTATTAGATTATCAGCTTCCAGGGGGAAGAGATGTATTGTCTTTTACTTTTAATCACCCAGAGTCTTGAGTGATGGATTTTGTATTTTCAATTTAGATTTTAAAATATAAAAATATCTAACTAAATAGAGTCACTTAATAGTCACTAATAATGCAAAAAATATTCGACTAATCATTGTATCTTTTTATTTATTGTCATCCGCACTTTATCTCATTCAGTAAGAGTGTAACTGTGGCTCCTGTGATAGAAATAAGGAGAAGCATGGTCTCTCTATGACTTTCTGAAAACAGGAAGTATCTATAAGAGACATTGTGTTGCCATGGTAAACAGAAGGAAGGCTCTGGAGACAGATTGCCTGGATTTATTTATTTTTAAATATATTTTTATTGATTTCAGAGAGAATGGGAAAGGGAGAGAGAGATAGAAATATCAATGATGAGAGAGGATCATTGATCGGCTGCCTCCTGCACGCCCCCTACTGGGAATCGAGCCCACAACCTGAGCACGTGCCCTTGACCAGAATTGAACCCGGGACCCTTCAATCCATAGGCCGACACTCTATCCATTGAGCCAAACCAGCTAAGGCCAGACTGCCTGGATTTATTTATTTATTTATTTATTTATTTATTTTAATATATTTTATTCATTTTTTACAGAGAGGAAGGGAGAGAGATAGAGAGTTAGAAACATCGATGAGAGAGAAACATCGATCAGCTGCCTCCTGCACATCCCCCACTGGAGATATGCCCGCAACCCAGGTACATGCCCTTGACCAGAATCGAACCCGGGACCCCTCAGTCCGCAGGCCGACGCTCTATCCACTGAGCCAAACCGGTTTCGGCAAGACTGCCTGGATTTAAATCCCAGGTCTGCCTCTTACTAGCTCACTAGCTGTGTGACCACAGTGAGTCGCCCAAAGCCTCTGTGCTTCAATTCCTTCATTGTATGAAACAGAGGCAATAACAAGGATGAATTGTTACCCAGAAGTGGATGTACTGAGAAGCAAAGGGAGCTTATGTCCAGGACCCTGCTATTCACAGCTTCCTCCATCCCCCAGGCCCTGGGAGAAGTCCTGCAATGTGTTCCCATGATCATATGCTTTGGCAAAATTTACAAAAGTGAGATATGGCCTGTTTGTTTGTTTTGTTAAAGCAGGCCCCCAAATTGTATAAGCTTTAGGCCCCATGAAACTGGAACCCTCCCTGGGAGTTGTGCACTGAATCAGAAGCCATGAATGACCCTGCACCAGTGGAACCTTGACTTAAAGAGCCTGGAAGGCAGCTGCGCTCATGTGGGTGCAGTTAACTGAGTCAGAGATACTTGGGATATTTGTTTTTAAAAATTGCAGGAGCTTGAGAATGAGAGAATGATTCCAGAATGAGAATCTTTGGGAATGGGTCCTGACTCCCTATCTTTATTAAGCTTCTCAAGTGATTCCAATGTGTCATAAAATTTGAAACACTCTGTTGTAATATCACTTCCAACATGAAATTCTAATATAAAACTATAGTCCTGGTTCAGAAATTGCTAACCTAAAGGCTGTGGAAGAATCAGAAACCTGATTTCCTCTTTCAGGCAAGGGATTCTCTGACTTTTGAGAGAGACAAAAAGGAGTAGAGCTGTAAAGGAGTAGAGATGTGAAGGAGTAGAGATGGGATCCCACTGCACAGCAGGTAAAAACAACTTGTCTGCAGGGGTTAAGACTTATGAACCATTCATTTTCCACAGGTATATTTTTAGTAATAAAAATATTATTTTACTTTCTCCTCCTACCTGTGAGCCCAGTGGTAAAGATTATGGTAATTCTCTGCAATGTGCGATTCTAGTAGCTCAAATCAAGCTATGGTTTTCGGTGGAGAAAGAGAAAAAGCTAAGAGATACTGACTGCTATTCTTTCCAAACACACTGCTAGATGCTCTACAAATGTTATCTTTTTGAAATGTACAACAATCTTGAAGAAAGGTGGCATTCCTTATTCATTTTTAGGAATAAAGAAACTAAATGTCAAGCAGATTAAATAATTTTGAAAAAAATCACACCAGCTAACATATGGCAGGGATTTAAGCCCTGGTATGACTGAATTCATGGCCTATTTTGCCTTCTTTCCCCAACACTATGGTGCTTACAAATGAATATGGCAATCATTGGTGTAAGGGGTGACATTCAAAGCTAAAAACCTTGAAAAGATATGGTATATTTCAGAATCAATTAATTGCCCTTTGTCATATCCATTCCTCCTCATGACAACTCATGTTCTTTACAATACTAAAGTGCCTATGAGCATGTGTAAACACACACACACACACACACACACACACACACACACACACACACACGTGAGAACATTTGCTTCCTTTTAGAAAATGACTCTGAATGATGCCCGTTTTTTCTGACACAGTTGTATCTAAGGGCCAAAAATGCACCCCTCTCTCCCCCTCCCACCAAAAACATATCTCTATAATTAAAAGGTTTTGGTTGTCATCTCATATTTTTAAGCACTTGTGTCTAAACAACGATGCAGTTATAGACACTCACAAATCTCTTCAAAATGTAAGATTAGATGGTGTGTACTGGCCTCCATCTTTTAGCATGTCACTGAACTCATACATTCATGACAAGATGTGGACTTGGAAACAGGTGGATTTTAGAGTGGTCAGTGCACCCAGTACAACTTGAAAAATTATGTCTCTGAGCGCATCACCCAAGAAGACTTGTTGGTTAGGATTCAACTGATCCACTCAAGCTCTTGCTTCAAAGACAGGTTAGGGCAACCTAACCTTTGATGACAAAAGAAGTTCATTTGGGGAAGAGAATAACATTTGGCTTCTCTTTCAATGTTTCACAAGGTGTTGTTTTTTTGTTTTTTTTTTATTGTTGTTGTTTTAGTCCTAAGAATAAATGCTGTTTTAGTCCAAAGAAAGTCAGAATCTAATCAGAAAAAATCAACAATAAAATATGCAGCTTTTACTTTATGGTCTTTCCTTGTCCTGCTTTCTCCCATTCTTCAGTAAAATCAAGTCACTGTGGAAACCTTATCATGGGCTCTCAGTTGATGTTCATAGCTACATCAACAGGTTGTGGCATCAGGAAGAAATTGCCCCAGGATATTAATTACTGCTGTGTGGGTGGGGACTGAGGATGCGAAGTGACTCCGCTACTAAATGGACCACTATGACGAGATAAAGGAGGCAAGGGGTGTCCAATGGGCTTGTATGTTTCTGCCAATAGTAATGATTTTTTAAAATTTATCTTTATTGTTGAAAGTATTACAGATATTCCCATCGACTCCCACCACCCTGCTCACGCTCTTCCCCAGGCCCTCACCACACTATTGTCTGTGTCCAGACAATATGCATATATGCATATAAGTTCTTAGACTGATGCATGTTTCAAGTAATGATTTTTAAAATGTTTTCTACATATCCAGAAGTGTTAGGATGCCAAAACAACTTCTAATCAAAGCTGAGATGGAAACACGCATTTATTATTAACATTTTAGTGATTTTCTCAATTAGAAATAAAGCCAGTGTTTTAAGTGATAAGAACAAGAAACTCCTACTTATTGACCCTGAATTATTTTCTATTTTTGAGCAAGATGAGAAAAAATATTTGTTTGCTTATCTGTAGAATGTATGGTGCATATATCACTATTATCTCTGTATCAGAATACCTTGAGGAAAAAAAAAAAGTGGTACTCAGCCCGGTGACAGAGAGATTTTTATGAGTTTAAAGAACATTGATTTCCTTCAGCCTGAGAACATTTATGATCAGAAGATAAATAGTATGAATTTAGGATTCAGGTTCTACTGTAAAAATAAATTTATTGTGACTATCTGCTTAAACATAAAATAGTCAAAAATGTAATTTTAAATTTATAAGTTAAATAAAATACTAAAAAGCCCACAAATTCTGACATCTTTTGAATATTTATTTTTAAAAATATTAATTTAGAATTGAATTCCCACCAAAAAGGACCCCCTAAATTCAGTCAAATATATTTTAAATGTTTATTCAGCAGTAACCACACATGTAAATGTTTGCACATTCTGAATTAGAGGTCTGAATTGATGAAGCATGCAAGTTTTCCTGAAGTTTAAAATTAGTGAATAATGAAATGCCACACTCAGTGAAATGGATCTAAATTTCCTTCAGAAAGTTTATTGAAATATAAAAATCATTGAAATCTTGCCTCTCTGAGATCCTTTGGAATGAAACAGAGAGTGATCTTTTGAAATGGAGAAAGAAGTGCACTCTATTTTTATGAGACTTTTTCAACGAAAAGAACTACTTCGGCTTTTCCCCCACTTAAATTACAGGATTTAAATGGATAGTCCATTTGACTTGGTAGCTTTAAGTAGTTCTTTAATTAATGCTTGGATGTAGAGAGACAAAGATGACTGCCTCTTGCAATTTGTTGGAAGGGTTTGGCTCTGTCAAGGTCATATTGAGTTGAGTTGGCCTCAGCAATATGTAAACAGGGAAGACACTTGGTTCAGCCCAGTACTCTGCTGATTATGGCTCAAATAACAGTTGTCTTCACGATGACAAATAGAACTGCCGCAAGCAGGTGGCTGGTTTTGTTTTTCAGAAAAATGGTAATGGTTTTTGTGTGCAAGTAAGAGAGCGAGTGAGCAAGCATGTGTGTAGTGATTATAAAACCTGGGTAGGGGAGTTACTATCATCCCCAACCAAGGTATGACTGCATAGAAAATGCAGAACAAAGAAATAGTTGCTCAAAGAAAATTAATCAACAGCGGGAAAAGAGTGAGTAAAACAGCAGAAACTGTATCACAGGATTTTGACAGTTTGATGCCAAAACCTGTGGCCAAAAGAGGCAGTCTGGAATACTAACAAGGTCATGTCATACATTAACATAGCATTTTTTTTTTTCGGAGAAGTTCTTAATACATTGTGATCATCTCTGGCCTTTCCTGAGCTGCAATCCAAATAGCTCCTCAAAAGTAGTGTCACGACTATTCTGGAAACTTACTATGCCATATCAAGCTACTCTACTAGTAACTCAGAAATAGACATTTACTGAGCATTTTTGGGTCTTTTGAAACTTTATTAACCAATGTCTTTGCATTCAGTTCCCATGTTGACCAAATCGTTCCCTATACACACACATACAGAGGCTTCACACACACACACACACACACACACACACATCTTTATTGAAATTCAGCAGTTCAACTCAAGGGCAAATTACTCATGTGGCTTAAGTGTACAGAACAGAGAAAAATGCAGTTAAGTTCATCTTCAGCCAGAGGAAGGAAAGCTTTTCATGCCAACCCACCCCTTTTCTTCCTCCAGCAAAAGGTCAAGAGCCTTTTGCATTTGGGTAGTGCCTGAAAAGTGGAAGTGTCGTTGATGAAATATTGTTTAAGTGGCAAGAAATTGTCGTCTTTTCAATAATGTGGGACAAAGAAATAGGCAGTGGGCTGGAGGAGAGAAACAGATGGATCATGTTACAGATAAACAACTCTAGACAGAGAAGATTGAGTTGACCTACTCCCATGTAGTCAGAGGTTCTAAGACCAGAGAACTACAAAACTTAGCTCTCAATCTAGGACTATGTCACAAGGTTTGTATCTTTTAAGATAACAGAAACCTCACATTTTCTTTACACTCTCTGGTATTCCAGACTATTAAAAACAGTCTAAAAAAGATCATGTTGTGTAAGAAATTCATGATTTATTTAATGAGCTCTCTCTGTTTTCAGAGAAAATAGTATTATTATATGTTTTAAAACTTCGAATGTTACACATAATGCCTGATACTGTCATTGCTAATATTGTTTGCTATAGATAAAATGCACCCAATATCAGAGAAAATAGTCTGATAATTTTTATTCATTGATTTACTGGTTCACTCATCTCTTCTGATATTTAATGTGTACTTAATATGCAGTAGGCATTAGCTTTGGTGCTATAGGAAATGGAGTGAACACGATAGATAAATGGAAAGTTAATTATATTAGAAAATCCGAAATGGGTGAGGACTATTCCTAGATGCTCAGAGATCAAGGGAACATTGTATGCCCTCTATCCCAGTTGGCTTCCCTGGAGAGAAGTGTACATATCCCATAAGAAACTCTGTTCCTCTTGATACATTAGGACAGAATTAATATTGGAGGTTCCAGCCTCTAAGGGTGCCCCACTTTTGAGAGGTTTTCATTCATGGGTTTAGAAAAGACATTAAAGTCCTTTATTCATAGGAAGTAATCAATAAAACTCATTAGAGGAATGATTGGACCATCTAGTCTAGGGATGATAAAGAGGTTTCATTCCCAGTCTGAACTCTGAAAGTTAGCTCCTGGAGTGGCCATTACTAGCTAAATTGTGTGTTGAGGAAAATCACTCTGCGAATTAAGGTCTTCTGTTCAAACCTCATAAATCTTTGGAGGGATTTAAGAACCAAAGCCCCAGCTACGTCAATGACCACATAAAATTAGTGACAACCTAAATCCTTTTGATGTATTTTTTTTTTGACTCCTCATTTAAACCCCCACATTTGTATTGAGGTAGTCTTTATTTCTCAGGCCTTATTTCACACCACGTTTCCATATGCAGTAAGCATTCTAAACACATCAAAGTTCCTTCACACCCCAGGATGCAACTTGATCTCTCATGCCACTGTTGTTTTTTGTTACTGCTTCCTCCTGTATCACCTTCCAAGAAAACTTCTAGTGGTCCTTTAAGAATCAGTTTAGCCATCCACTTCTCTTGAAATCCCTACTTGATCCTCATCTTTTTCTTCCTCTCTGTGCAGAGCCAGCCATCTCCTCCCTACATAACAACACCCAGACCGTGTCTCTGTACTGTATTTGCTGGCTTGCCCATTTATCTTTCTCTTTTCCCAGAGATTCCTAGAAGGAAAA
The DNA here is from genome assembly GCF_964212035.1 of Myotis nattereri. Lineage (NCBI taxonomy): Eukaryota > Metazoa > Chordata > Mammalia > Chiroptera > Vespertilionidae > Myotis > Myotis nattereri. The sequence continues at coordinate 63,656,353 of NC_138085.1, forward strand.
GATTTTGACGTATTCACCTCTGTCTCTCTCTACAGACCAACCTAGTAGAACTGCGGTAAAGATGAATTTTGAAATGAATGAAAAGCAGCATTCCCATGGAAGTTGAGAATTCACTTTTTCTCAATTTCTTCCCCTTTATGTCTAGAGCCAGGGGAGTCACTAGATCTGCAGTATTCCAGGCAAATTCTAGTTGCTTAGGGACCTCTCCATTTTCCCTGGTTTGCCCAGAGGTAGTTGCCTGCCCATAGAGGACAACTGCAGGGGAGCATTTAAAGCATTCACATGTGTGACAACTACACTTTCTGAGTCTGCTAGTGGAACCTCAGAACCATTCCTTATGCTGTCATTTCTTTTATGTCATTAATTTCCCACCAGGATATGAGGCCTCAGGGCTGACCCATGTGAACTGAGTCTGACCCACAGCGTACTCCCCACATTATGATATCTCACCTCCTCCTAACTTCTTTTTTTTCTTCTACTGTCTATGGACTCTCAGGACAACTCCTGCCTTAAAACATGCCTTGCTCAGCCAGACAGATTCCACTACTCTGCAAAGACTGTGATCTGAACCCTCACCTATGTTCTTTTGTTGACATTGACAGTCTACAGCAATATACAACCCAGGACAGAAATGTCTCCTGTCTCTCCTTTCTGCTGATTCAAGCCCAATAAATTCTCCTATTGGCTGTGTTTAGAAAATATTATTTTATGCTCAATCAATTATTCTAGTTAGTAGTGTTTAGCTATATGGCCACACATTAATTTCTGATTCTGGAAGAACTGGAACATGAGGTAGCATTATGCTTAACCCTAAAGGATACTCACTGTAATTAGTTTTCCTTTAATGACTAAGAAGGCTTTGGGGCCCATGTATTAATTTAGGATATTATTATGAGCATTAACTATTAACTATTTTCTTACAAATATGAAAATGTTCCAGTTAATTTAATGTTCCAGAAAGTAACTACTGAACAATTATCTTGTCTTCATGTATTGTGTTGTATCTTTCGTTTTAGTTGAATACAGCAAACTGATTTGCTTCTAGTTGATAAATATGGTGCTTGTTTATTAGTAAATTCATTTGTGAAATGTTATGCTAGAGCAAGGATGGACTTTGAATGGATATGGGGCAAGGATCCTGGTCTGACATCAAAAGCATGCTATAGCCCAGGATAAGGACAGTAGGAAGTGAATAAGAACAAAATAAAGAGCAGAACATCTAAGGTGAACCCTTGGGTATAGAACCTGTTATGCAGAAAGGAATGTAGATGGGACGAGGCTCCAAGTACTCAGGTAGTAGTTTAAAGTCAGGAGCAAGGGGCCTGTCAACTAGTGTGCCTACTACCTACTTTTCTAAACTTTTGTGTTTAGATGCTCCCAGGACATTATACTCTCCTTCTCAGTCAATGGCCACTTACTATGGCTTCCTTCTCGGGGCCCTCCTCTGTTCTCAGTCTTAAATATAGGAGTGCCCTAGACTCACTCCTCAGACCTATATCCTCTTATTTCCACTTTCACTCCTTATTTTATTTTACCTAGTACCATGGGTTTTGGTTTTTATTATATTTTTATTGTTGATAATATTACAGATATCTCCCGTTCCCCCCACTTTCACCCCCCTCCTCTCAGCCCCTACACACACACTCCCAGGTCTTCACTAACCTATTGCCAGTGTCCATGGACTATACATATAATCATATAAGTTCTTTGGTTTATCTCTTCTTGTCCCCCTAAACCCACATCGAGGTATATCAGTCTGTTCCATGCCTCTATGCTTTGGGTCTTATTTTGTTGGTCAATTCATTTTGCTCATTAGGTTCCACAAATAAGTGGGATCATGTGATATTTGTCTTTCTCAGACTGGCTTATTTCACTTAGTATAATATTTTCCAAGTCCACCTATGCTGTAAAGGGTAAGAGATCCCTCTTTTTTACAGCTACATAGTATTTCATATTGTAAACGTCCCACAGCTTTTTTGTCCATTCATCTACTGATGGGCACTTGGGCTGTTTCCAAATCTTAGCTATTGTAAATAATAATGTTATGAACACAGGGGTGCATATATTCTTTGTGTTGGTGTTTTGTTTTGTTTTAGGATATATTTCCAGAAGTGGGATTGCTGGGTCAAACAGAAGTTCCATTTTTAATTTTTTGAGGAGATAAGCTTTTAATGAACATCTCTGTGCCAGTAAAGCTCACATTTTTACCTCAAGCTACAACTCTGAGTTCCAAACTCATATGCTTAACTGAGAAGTCCATATCCCTACTTGGATATCTATTAGGCATCTCAAACTAATACATTCAAAACAAAACATTTTATTTCTGTCCCCTGGATTCCCTGTCTTAGTAAATGGCAAGTACGCCCACCCAATTGCTCAGTAGAAAAATCCACTCCTTGGTGACTTTCTCTTTCATATATCCCATTTTTGACCCATTAGCTAATGCTGTGGTCTCTACCATCCAAAATGATCCCAGTGAAAGCCACTTGCCACTCTCTACCTACTCCTCTCTCTGCTTTCATCACGCCCCTAGGCTGATGGATGTGTACTGGGAGTGATCCTCTTTAAATATGACACTCTTCTACTCAAAACTTTCAAGTAGCTCCTGGCACTCCTAGAATAAATTGTAACAACCTCTCAGTTCTTATATCTCTACCACTTGTTCATTTGGCTCTAGCCACACTGGCTCCTGCTGTTTCCTCAACTGCAAATAAGCCAACTTTCTTCTTACCTTCGGGAATTAGCATTTTCTATGGCCTCTGCTAGGACTGCTCTTGCCCCAGATATAGGCTTCTCTCTTACTTTTTCAGAGCTCTGGGCAAATGTTGCCTGCTAAGGGAGGCCTTCTCGCACCACCTTTCCGAAACCCCTTCTTTGTCATTCTCTATCCGACAACTTGGTTAACTTTTTTTCTAGAGATCATTACTACCTAACATTAGAGTATATCTTTGTTTATTTTCAGTCTTCCCCAGCTGAAAGCCAGTTTCATAAGGCCAAGACTTTATTTCTCTTTCCCTAAATGAATAAATCGGCTCTAGAAGGTATCCAGAACTCAGCCTCTTTACCAACGCAGTCAGGCAATGAGGTCTGGACATCAGTGCCTGGTGGCCCTGGGGAACTGAGACAATAGTATGCTTTACAGATCAAGCCCAGAGTTTTATAGGGTCCCCTTTGATGAAGACAAGTGAAAATGGGTTGTTGCAAAGTGGGTGATATGAGGAATAGGCGAATAAGAAAAGTTATAGTTCTTGAAAGAGAAGCTTATACTTGCATAAAAAATCAAAATATTCCACAAATAAGCTCAAAATGTTGTAATTAATTTATGAATAATACTTTTAATTTCTCATTACTTACTTATTTCCATGCTTTGAAACAAAAGTTATTAGAGTTAAAAACAAGTCTGGGAATATGTTAAGGTTGTCGACTATATTTTAAATAGAAGAAAAGTTCTTAAAGGAGAGAAATTCCCCCAAACTCTTTACAAATACTGAAGCATCACAAACTGTAATGTTCTGGGGGAAACGGAACTGAAATAGGAGAACCTACGGCATATGTAATTATCTTAAAGAAACACTAAGGTTTATTTTGTTTTTCTCCCACTTCGTCAGTCTAAGACAGTGGTTCTCAAAGTGTGACCTGACCTGGGGACACCTGATCATCTCAACGACTCTTTCAGGAGGTCTATAAGGTTAGTGCTCTTTTCACAAAATATGAATATGTTATTCGATTTTTTCATTCTCATTTTCTCAAAAGTGTACACTGGAGTTTTCCAGAGACTGCAAGGTATGTGATATTACCATAGATTAAATGGGAAAACATATATGAAAAGCCAATGGTCTTCTCTTAAGCCAAATATTTGAAATATTTGCAAGTATGGAAAACAAGATAATTTTTCTCACTAAATTTTTGTTTTGGAAAATGTAGCTATTTTTATGAAAATATATTATGTTAACATGTTATGAGTATATTATTATTATTTTTGTTGAATTAATAACTAAATACTTAATAAATTCGTAGTTTTAATTTCTAATGCAATAAATGTCTATAAATATAACCCATACAAAAAAAAGCTCTTTTGAATCCTCACTGATTTTAAAAAAGCATAATGGGGGGGGGGATGAGAACATAAGTGGGGGAGGGGTTGGGGGGTTAATGGGGGGATGAAGACACATTTGTAATACCTTAACCAATAAAGAAATTTTTTAAAAAAGCATAATGGGGTCCATATAGTTTGAGAACTGCTGCTCTAAGACACTAAATATCAAAAAATAGCTTCCTAAATAAATGCTTATAACTTAAATTTAAGACAATAAAAACAGTAACATATATTTTTAACCTTGACCACTTTAGTTAAATACATTTCTTAGGACTCCAAGAAAATAATAATTTTCTTTCTGGCATCCACCATGTCTTCCTCTGTCCATAAAGGTTTTTAGTATAGACTGAGGCAATTATTTTAGCTTATTTGCATATATAGTTATCCAAAGCTTTGCAAACACATATCCAAATGGAAACCTATAGAAAGTTTTAAGGTCTAGCATTGTGGCCATGAGCACAGGCTTCCCAAACCAAACTGCCTAAACTTACTCAACCCTTCTATCCTTCAGCTTCCTTGACTCTGAATTATTGGCAATATTAGTACCTAAATCAAAGGGCTGTAAAAGGTTAAATAACTTCATGCTTATAAAATATCAAGAACAGTGCTAGGCATCTTCATAAATCTTAGCTCCTATGATAGTTAATATAGAATGTTTGCTACCATTACAATCATTACTGAGACTATACCAAACTCTTAGCATGAACTGTGGTGAGAAAAAGGGAAGCTAACAATGAAACTGTAAGTATTGGTATTTCAATGTAATTAGAAATTGCAAGATAAATTTAATCTTGTCACTGAGACGGTATCCTTTTCTAAGAAATCAAATATGTTTTGTTCAAAAGTAAGTTCCCCCTCTGATACTCTATTCAGTAACTATTTGATAAGGCAACTTTGTGCATACTACATATATACATGCCCCAAAGAAGAAAAGAGAGACTGCATGTTGTGAAGATAAGTAACTAAGGGAAAGAAAACCTGTTTGTCCTCAGTGTGTCATTTCCTGATAACATTGCCCCCAGGCCAAGGCACCATATTTAAAATCAGGGGACTGGAGGACAGTTGTCAAAGGATAAGGGAAGCCAATGAAAACCAGGCTTGCAGGAAGGCAGTCTCATCATGTGCAGGACAGAAAAGACAGCACAGGGAATAACCTTTTAAGTGAAATGTCCTAGATAATGTAAATTACTTTCATGTTAACACTCTGACTATAACTTGTAAAAATTCTATTTTTGGCATGTTTTCGATCCTAAACGGGTTTATGTCTATGCCGATATGCAATATCAATTCATATTAGAATTAGAATCACTAAGTAGAGTTTTCAGAGTTGCAGATTAGGTCCAATGTAAGAAGAAAACACAAAAGATTGGAGTTGTCTACACATCTTATTTAAGGTAATGAGGTAATTAGGTGTGTGTATCCTTTTATCAGAAAAAAAGGTTATAGGTCCACCCAGTTCTATTCTTTATCCATTGCCCTTCTGTAAGAAATAAACTGCTCTATGAGGCAACCTATTTTATATTCTGGATAACTCTCATTCATTTATTCAATAAGTATTTATGGTCTAAACATTCTTCTAGGAACTTGAAATATACCAATGAACAAAACATAAAATCCCCACTTTCACATGACATATGATTTTGAGACTTGGCAGATTAATAAATAATAGGTAAGTAAATATATATGTATCAGATGTTATGTGCTGTGGAGAAAAATAAAGCAGGGAAGAGATAAAGAATGTTGGAATGGAGGTTAGGAGGTGCTAGTTAAATACTGAGGGAAGTACATTCCCAGAGGAAATAGAAGAGGTGGGAGTAAGGATTTTAGGAAGATTTATATTTGTCTATTGATAGAAATTTGCTACCTGAAATCACATCAAATAAATTTATCTGTGATTAGGTAATTATGTTTGTCTTTAGTAATCCAGGCTAAATATCTTCAGTTCTTTCTTTATTTACCATGTGCTATGATTTTTAGATCCCTTATGTTTTACATCTCTCCCTCAGACGGGACCACTATACTCTAAAATGCAGAGTACAATGGGAAAATTACCCACCCTGCCCCCGATTCTGTGTTCTGTTTTCTGGCTTAAGTGGTACTTTCTTTGGGATGCCTTTCTGACTCCCAAATCTGAGCTATGTGTCTCCTCTAAGAATTATCTTAGCTGTATTATAATTCACCTTAGACTTGGCAGGCTCTAGGCTGCCATCTAAGCCATAAGATTCACAACAACAGTGTGTGTATTCTAGTCCATCATTGCGCTTGACACATAGTAGGTAGGCAGGAAGCAGGAAGTTTTACTGTGTTTACTGCTATACCTGTGACACCTAGATTAGGACTGGTACATAGTAGGCCCTCAAAAAACATCTGTTGGAGAACTACACATCTTTGAAACAGCTAATAGGGTAACAAATAATTACAGTTATTTGTGTAATTGGCAAATAATTCTAAAAATTCAGCCTTATAGTAATATAGTGCTTCACGATTTACCAAGTATGTTCTCATTTATGTTCTTCTGCAACCTCCCTAACTCCGCGGGGCAGTTGGGATGGAATGATTCATTTCCATTTTAAAAAGGGAGCAATTTATGAGGCTCATAGAGATTAAGAGTTATTTGGATAGATATTGTCAGGCTTGCATCCAGATCTTCCAATTCAAGGTCTTCAGGTTTTTTACACAACACACAAGTATAAGCTTACTGCAGGATTATCATGTAAAAATGAACATGTCTTTATCGTATGCAAGTCAGAATGTCACCATTGACAGCACTTGGCTTTCCATAGCACCTAGCTTCCTCTGTTTTCACACCCTTATGTCTATAATGTCCCTGGTTTAGATATAGGTCAAGTTTGTGCACAGTCTATCTCAGTCCAATTCTTTCTCTCCTACATATTTGATGCACTGCTCTTTTCACCTATTTGATGATGTGTTATCATATATATCATGATGTGTTAGGCATATATATATATATATATATATATATATATATATATATATATATGCCTAAGCGACCGAACAACTGTTCGCTATGTTGCTCACTGACCACCAGCGGGCAGACACTCAACGTAGGAGCTGCCCCCTGGTGGTCAGTGCACTCCCACAGCCAACCGTCCATGGCCAGCCAACCTCCCATGCCCCCCCACCCCCCCCCGCCTGCTGGCCCCAATCTGCCCCAATCGCCCCTGATGGCTGGCCAGGCCAAGGGACCCCACCTGTGCACAAATTTGTGCACATGGCCTCTAGTATCTGGATAAATATCTTACAATTTCTTTCTTTCTTTCTTTTTTAAGATCTGTCAGCATGTAATAGAAACATGTATATTTGCCTGGTCTTGCCAAAGTTATCTGAGATTTTCACTATTTGTAATTTTTAAAAAACAAAACTGTTTTAACTTCTTGCAATGGCAGTAATCATTTCAGATTTCCTGTCAACTTTATTGCCTTGGGGGGTATGAATAGGGTATTTCCAGACAGATGCCTGAGGTCAGTAACTTCTTATTTTAATGAAGGGTGTATTTCCTCTATATGACTGATGAAGAAACATTATTTTTAGGCAGTAAATTTGGTGTGGTTAGCTCATAACGTTCAACCATCGCAGTACATAGGGTGATGGGGGAAGTAGTAGGTCCCTGTTTCACAGGAGCTGAAACTGTGCTGGTGCCATGACATTGATAAGTAAGGTAATCTATTCCAACAGAAACGTGGTGGCAGAGAACTCAGTGAGATGGTCTCCGTGTGGTTAAGACTTATCAGATAAGATTTCAAGGTAGAAACAAGAAGTGAATGAGACTGATCTGGAAATGCAGGCAAAGAATGGATTTTAGAGTAAAAAATGCTGGACCCAACCTAGGTCCAGCTTATGGGCTTAGTAGTTGTGTGAACATGGGCTTTTCTCCCATTTGTAAAATAAGGTTATCAATACTTCTATCAGAGGGTGGTTCTGAAGATCAAATAGATAATATGTATCGTCTCCAAGAACCACAGAACATTAGCAATGGCAAAGGTTTCTGTTTGAGAAACTAAACCTTCAGTGGAAAGATTCCAGGAGCCTGGTTTAGGATAAAATCAGCAATTTCACAGGTGATAAGAAACATCAACGTGAGATCTAGGAAGCTGATAATCAATCTGAGATCTAGGTGGCCAAAGTAATTTGCTTAAAGTTATAGCCATAGAATAGTAATTATATTTATGTTGCACAGTCTCTGGTCACATTTGGAAAAGTCTTTAATCCCATCCTGTTATACAAATTACTTGGGAAGATTACAAAGGTGATAGCCATAACATTTAATATCGTGAATGTAATAGATAAAGATTGTGAACATACTCGTGAATTCAAGTGTCACAACAACAAAAAAAAACCACCATGGGTTTTTCTTTGGGAAAAGGTGGAAATTAATCAGGATTTAATTAATGTGAACAGCATTCTGAAGGGAATAACAAGGACAGAAATTATTTATGTGACTGTCAAATATAAAGAGACATTATATGACCTTTAATTAAGGAAGAAATTGTCTCTAAAAGGAGCAGGAGGTAACACATCATTATTCTATAGGGAAAAAAGCAAAAGACAAAGTCAGCAGCTACAAATGTTCTTAATTGAGGGGAGGAAGGTAATTCAGAGACGTGAGTGACACAGTGTGGACTTCTGGCCTCCTTCCATCCATACCTGGAACACCCGCTTCAGAAGCAACCCTAGGCATCACACTGCTGGCCTGTGATTTGGAGGGCAATCTACTGTGTGATCTATAGGGCGATGCTCTGTAGCATCACCCTGAGTTGTTTCTTTATTAGAGATTGGGTTTGCATCAATCTGCTATCACCCTATCAGCTCTGTGCACAAAGAGACATTTCCCAAAGGGGCAGCTTGTGGTTAACAGTGGAGTCTTCGGACAGCTAAACAATTGAAACTGAATAACCCTCCTGGGGGTCAGATACCCTACAGGTCATGATAAACACTGTGTTCCAACCAGCTCCGGGGATCCAGTCCACTCCTTTCAAACGATTTAATTAACTGCTCCCCTGGTGTGCACCATGTGGGACATCACTCTCAAATTAGTTCACCTTTTAAAACACATATCCAGCTTCTTTCTTTCTCTGCATATTTGGTTTTTAGATCACCAGTTCCTATAAGATATATGATTAACTACCCTCAATATCTAGACCCTATTATATTTAATGCTCTTGGGCCACTTATAAATGACTTAATGATGTCAAGTAATCATAAACAGTGTTTTCAGGTATATCATACATGGAATAAAGAAATTAAGCATCATCTATTAGAAATTTAGAGGCTAAGTAAAAATGTCCCTATCTGTGCTCTTTGAGGGTCAGGGGAGTGTGGACACATTCAACCAATCAACATGAACTAGTAGATATTCTTCTATGCACAGCTTGGATCTCAGTACCTTGGAAATCAAGAAGGTACAGCACCATACTTCCTTTCATCACAAAAGACATTAAACTTATTGCACTAAATGATCCTCACAATAATGTTGGAAGAAGCAGAAAAGTTATTAGCATCCTCAATTTGCAAGGGAAGCAAGGCTCAGAGTGGTGGTGAGTTTGCCAACAACTAGTTGGTAGCAGAACTGGAACTACACACTCTCTCCACTCTTCAGGTGGCTGACTATCCACTTGGAGATAAAAGCGGCCAGGAGGCTCCTGAGGTCCTTTTTCTGTGACAGTTCCCAGTGGAGGCTGGAGAAATTCCTTTCCGGAAGAGGCTCCCTGAGAGGCACAACAGTCCAGAAATTTTTCAGTCAATTTAAGTTCTTGAAAGAGCCTCATTTTTATAATTGACTTGCTTCTATTTGTTGTTAAATTACAGCCCCATAATCCATTTATATTCTCCCCCCAAATCCTGCCCTTGCCACAGCAGACATTTACAAGTCTTGAGATGTTACAAACTTGGGCAGGTTATCAATTTCTTCAGATCCAATTTCCCCCTTTTAATAACAAAGTGCTGTAGAAATATCTTCATTATTCTGAAGTAATTATAATATAGCCTATAATATAGCCCATTCCATGAATATTTTTTTAAATTCTATATAATGCTCTAATTATAATATAAAAGGAGAATAAATGCAAATACTTTATAATATACTAACACATTGTTCATTTTATGAAACCCAGGGATGACCACCTTAGGAAATATGAAGAAACAGTCAGATGCTTGTCCCATCAACCACGCTGCAGGCAACAGCTAACGTGCTGACTAACAAGCATCATTCCCATCAGTGCAGTGATTTTCCAAGATGGTGTACTGCCTTGTTAAATTCCAAATAAAACAGAGCATGATCTTTTCTCAATATATCCAGGAGTTTAGGTCTTTCCCCTCCTCCAGGAGTACATGATGCAGAACTCAACTGAAGGCTAACCTGGAAAATCCAATGCCATTTTCTCTTTATTACAATCTTTGTAGTAATTCTTTTAGAGGCCTCCTTTCTTGACCTCAGAGGAGGAGCCAGGTAGAACACAGCGTAATTGCCGATTTGTTCATATACCACAAAGCAGAAATTTTAACTTCAAATAGAAAGGTAGCAATGTGGGAATCTTGCAGTTAGGGCATGCATCGCCTCCATTTGAGATTCTTTCCAGCGCTTTCTTTGTTCACTTGAGGTTGCAATATTTCTTCTTACCTATAAGAGAGTGGTTCAGAAGGGCATGTCTAGAAGATATGTGGGCATAGAAAGAACAGGATTCCACCATGTAATCGGAAAAGCACACAATGTGGTCATTGAGTGATTACTAATAATCACACACAGGAGACCCTGACAAGGCACAGCTGTGATACGTAAAAATCACATCTAGAAAATCTGACTTAATTTGTTTGCAATTTTTCAGTTGTTAAGTCTGTCCCTCTATACCAAACTTGGAATTCTGGTGAACCATGTGTGAGCAAGGAAAGCAGGAAGAGTGAAAAAGCAAAGCTAAACTTTTCCATAGGGAAACTAAGGCAGGTCCTCAGAATGAAACCGGTAAGTTATCTTGATCTTAAAAAAGCCCAAAGACCAGGCCTTGCAGTTCTGTGTGGCTCTGCCTGCCCTGTCTGTAGCCCTGGCTAACACCCTTTCCTCTCACTTTCTGTGCTTTACACCCTCTGGCTTTGTTTTCATTTCCTTGACTGCTCCTTCTGACCCCAGGGCCTTTGCACCTGAAACTTCTCTGTCCATGACTAAACTAAGCTCCTCCTAGCCAGTTCCCAGCCAACGTTTTGAGTTTTACAGACTCTCCTAAAAAAGATCAACTCCCTCTTTTAGAAAATTATGCAATGTGGTTAGTATCACTTTTCCTCCCCAAGATGAAAGCCCCATTTGTTCATGTGTTCACTGATGATTCCCTTAATGCCTATACCTTCACAGTCACTCAAAAATACTCCATAAATGAGTGAATGAAGGAATGATTTTTATCTGTTTGTATAGCTATCAGGTAACTACCCAAAATCAAGTCCACTTCCATAAAATTCAAGCTATCTGCTCTAATCATGAGATGCTATCTCATGATTAGTTTAGTCATGGACAGAGAAGTTTCAGGTGCAAAGGCCCTGGGGTGAGAAGGAGCAGTCAAGGAAATGAAAACAAAGCCAGAGGGTGTAAAGCACAGAAAGTGAGAGGAAAGGGTGTTAGCCAGGGCTACAGGGCAGATAAAAGGAAAGAAGCTTCCATACTTGTCAGCAAATTCATCAGACATTTTTTTAACAGTAGCATGTACATAAAAATAAAATTGTATTTTATGTATTTAAATAACTTTATTTAAATAATTTAATTTCAATAAATTAATGAAATGTATTAAATTGGTTTAAATAAAATAAATAACAATTTCACTTTCAAACAAAGGCCTAATCATCTAAAAATCTAGCATATGCTAGATTTAAAAATATGTCTCAACGTCAAGTAATGTTAATGTTAAATTAACAGTAGGTTTCTCCGAAGAACGAACACACAGTTTATAGTTTGTATCAGATTAAGGGTGTGTCACAAGAGATGTCAGAAAGACATGTAAAAAATCAAGCCAATTGATTTTATCCTTCTATCTGTTATCCAGCAAATAAAATTGCTTTCAGTAAAATGTTGTTCTGAATATATATATATATATATATATATATATATATATATATATAATCAAAAGACAAGAAGATTTGATAAAATGTTACAATTATATTCAGCTCTCCTTTGCTGATTCTAATTATTTCTGAAATAATATTAAAAGCAGCTGCAGTTAGGGGAAGCAAGAGGCACTTGAGAAAGCCCATACTTCATCAAACTTGGCTCCATTTGCCTTTCACACACAGTGGATTTAAATGTCTGGCGATTTACTAGTGGAGTGGTGGGGTGGGTGTAGGTGGAAAGAATCTTTCACAAGCTCTCTAGGTATAAGTCAGCTCTATGTTGTCAAAAAAAAAATATCAGAAATTCTCAGCTTCCTATAACCTATTTCAAAGGCAGCTGCGGTCCTAGCCGGTGTAGCTAAATGGTCCCAGGTTGCATTTCCTGTCACGGGCTTGTACCTGGGTTGCAGGATTTGTCTTGCCCCTGGGGGGAGGCAACCAATGGATGTCTCTCTCTCTCTCACATAAATATTTCTCTATCTATCTATCTATCTATCTATCTATCTATCTATCTATCATCTATCTCCTTCCCTCTGTCCATGCCTCCCTTCCACTCTTTCTAAAAATCAATGGCAGCCCTGACCGGTTTGGCTCAGTGGATGGAGCGTCGGCCTGGGGACTGAGGGGTCCTGGGTTCGATTCCAGTCAAGGGCATGTACGTTGGTTGCGGGCACATCCCCAGTGGGTGGTGTGCAGGAGGCAGCTGGACGATATTTCTCTCTCATCGATGTTTCTAACTCTCTATCCCTCTCCCTTCCTCTCTGTAGAAAAATCAATAAAATATATAAAAAACGAAAATTTTAAAAATCAATGGCAAAAGTATCTTCATGTGAGAATTAACAATAGGCAGCTGCACATCCAGGGAACAGGCAATGGGAGAAGTCTATTAAAGGGCAATGAATAAGTGGGTGCTCTGTCTGTAGAGAATAAACACAATAATAAAACCAACCAAGGGTCATCTACTCCTTGTTGTCACCATGTGCCATCTAACCGATGAAGTTTTCTCCCTGCCTGCTGGAGCAGATTACCCCCACCCACTTCAGTCTGCCACTCTTAAAGGAAAGATTTTACCCTGGAATACTAAGATCCTTATAGAAAGCATATGTGTTCCAATTGAAACCATCCAGAATGATTCCCCTGAAAATGAAAACTCAGTATGTTTTAAAATACTGGCCTAAGGGGGTTGGGGGGGAGGGGGGTTAATGTCATTCAGCCAAGAATGAGCGAAAGAGAAAAAATAACTATATTCTTCCCTTTCTTCACTGGTCATTGCTTAGAGTACTCTTATTTGGGTCTTCTGTGAGATCATTGTAATCATCTTCTCCACGGTCTCTTCTTTATCCCTGACCATGCGCACTTTAACATATTTTATACTCTTTTCAAATTGCACCTTCTTCATAAAGCAGATATCTGGCTGTAGCATTCATGTGCTCAAAAATCTTCAATCTAATTCTAGCTATGAGTCTTAATTCTACGAGGTCATAAATAGTGTCTAATTCATTTTTTAATCACAAGAGAACTTAGCTCATGGCTTTGAGCAGAGTAGTCACTCATTATTTACTGCCAGATTTTAAAATTCAGCCAATAAACCTGCTTCAAAATTTCCTTTGAATGATTGCCCTATAATGAAGTATGTTGCATTAATTTGCATCATTTATTCAACATATTTATTGATCACCTATTATGAATTAGGTAGGCACTTTGATGTGTTGAATAATTTTCCATACAAATTTGCCTTTCCTTGAGCAATTTCTACATTCCAAGTTTTTTTGTTTGTTTGTCTGTTTTGGCCAAAAAAACAAGAAGAACAAAAATTTATCTTAAGATCTCTAAGATACAAAATTTAGAATTTTGTATCTTTTAGGCTTCACATTTATCAGTGTTCATTTCAATAGACAAGTGAATGGGTCATAATCTATTTTAGCCTAGGAACCTCTAAGTAGAATCAAAACCAAATATTTAAGATCTGCCAAATAAAAACCATTAATCTATATATATAGAGGCCTAAGCGACCCTTCCGACCGAACAAATGGAACAACCAGAACGACCAGTCAACCAGTCGCTATGGTGCACACTGACCACCAGGTGGCAGACAGTCAATGCAGGAGCTTCCCCCTGGTGGTCAGTGCACTCCCACAGCCAACCTCCTGCGGCCGGCCAGTGGCATTGGTGTTCAGCATCTGTTCCTTCCACTCTTGGCCCAGCAACCATCACCTCCTCTCCAGACCCCGCCGGGGTCTTCAGGCCCTGGGCTGGGATGGGGAACTGGGGGTGGGTGGCGGCAGACACAGCCCCATTCCCAGGGGGGCTGAGGGCCATTTCCCTCCTCAGGGCCGCAGCCAACCTCCCACGCCCTGTCCCTCCCCCGGCCAGCAGGCCCTGATTGGCCTGGCCCTGATCGGCCTTGATCACCGGCCAGGCCTAGGGACCCCACCTGTGCACAAATTTGTGTACTGTGCCTCTAGTATTAAATACAATTAGGAGGGAAAAGAGGTCAACTATTATTTCCATACATTATTTGCAAATTTGCAAATGGTGATTTTCCCATAATTAAATATTTAGCAACAGTTAAGAATTATGTGTGTAGATGAGTGTGTGAGTTTGCATAAGAGTTTGTGTATATGAGTGTGTGTGTGTGTGTGTGTGCATACTATGTGTATTACGTAATCTCAGAGAAGAATGTAAGAAGAAGGAAAAGGAAGTGTGACAAACTCATGGAAAAAAGGACTGGAACTATCATTAAGTTACACATCTGTTATTTCCCTCCCTGGGTACCAGGGCTGTTGACTTTTTGGCACAAGGTTCATCCATGAGAGACCACTGATGTAGTTTCCCCCATCTAGTTGCTTTAATAAGATGCTGTTCTTTCAGGAAAAGCAAAGGGGGCACTCAGAATTCTCACAGCAGCTCTGCCTGAGAATAAATACAACAGTTTTATGTGCAACCTCTGGAGCTGTCTGCCTTTTTGGAGCAACTCTGGGATTTATGTCATATGAAATGCTCCTGAATGCGGGGGTGGAAGCCCTGTGGCCAGGTCTCTGCAGCTGACCCTGATGGAGGCCAATGGCTTTGAGGTGCGAATTCCTAAAGGAACCTCATCTCAGGGCAGAAACAAATGACCAGACAACACTGTGCTCTATCATTTCATCTATTTGAGACTCTCAAAAGAGGGATTGTCACTGAGAAATTCTGCCTTCATTCAGGTCCCTGCAAACTGACCATGGAAACTAGTCCCTGCGCCTGAAGTCTCTATCATTTTTCCTTGCTTCATGTCTTCCATAGCAGTATCTGCATCTGACATCCTATATTGTGCTAATGTGTTTATTTTGTTCACCGCCTCTTGTTTTTCTAGTGGAATGCAAGTCCTAGGAGGGTATGAATTTTTACTGATGTTTTCATTGTTGTATCTCCAGGGTCTCATACAGTGCCTGGTCCAGAGTAAGTCCTCAGAAATATTTGTTAACTGGATACATGAAGGAATGAAACAAATGAGTACTATGACTATTCTCAACTGAGTTTTTGTATCTGCTCTACCCAGCTTCTTGTCTTGAATAAGAGTTGCTTGACCACTGACTTTGAACATAGCAGGAAGTTCACAAGTTTCTTGAAAAATAATAAGTGAAAATTACAAGTATAATACCCATAAAATATACACCTAAAGGATCCTTCTTAACAGGAAATAAGAGATTCTCTGACCATGCTTACAAACTGGGCCAAACAGGAGCTTATAAGTAATTCCTGAGATAACCAACAAAGGGTCAGCTTACAGGCACAAGCCTGAGGCTCGGTCAGATTGCCATCTCCATGTGGTCTGGCCTCCTGCAATGTCACAGACAATCTGTCATTGCAGAGCAGGTGGCCAGGCAGAACTTTGGATGTGGACACGGTGACAATGCCAGTTGCTAACCAGGGCCGTCACTGTGCTATAAGGAGATGATTGCTATTAAGTTGCAATTTGCACTGGATAAGGGCCAAAGAGTCTCCCCATACAGGCCAGTCCCCACACAGGGGATATTATGTGCTTGATGAATTCAGCTACCATGCACCAAAAATCGCTCGAGGTGCTGAGGATTGAGTGTTCAACAAGACAGACAGGCCTTGCAGTCCTGAACTTCACTTTCCTGATCCCATCTTCCATGCTGCTTATATATCTTTGTCAGGTCAGTTACAATACCCACTTGTGCCTCATGGAGACTCAAAAAGACCCTCAAACGTTTTTAAGTTCTCTTAAATTTCCAAGAAAAGTCCCCATTTTTATATTTAGTTCGATATTAGTGTTCAAAGGAGCAGCAGAATAGAAACAGCGTTGAGGCAGATATAAAGAGTTTTGTTTTGTTTTCTCACTTGTCTTTACTACTAATTAGCAATTTGCTCTTAGGCCAGTGGTTCTCAGCTCTGGCTGAGCCTTAGTACCACCTAGGGAACTTAAAAAAAATACCAGTGCCCTTACTCCACTCCAGGTCTACGGGGACAGAATCTCAAAGAGTTGGCCTGGGCTTCAGGATTATTTTAAAACAACACACCTGATACTTCTAGATAGCCAGGACTGGGAAAATCTCTGTACTTTCTTTCTTAGTCTTTAAAATGAGAGTAATCACAGCTCACCCACTAGTTCATACGGATTTCTTATATATGACTTAGGCTGCAAGTGGCTAATAGTTTTAATATCTACATAAACAATGTGTTTATTCTGGCCTACCCTCAAAAGTTGTAAAGCTTATCCAAAGATGGCTAAGCTTTTGTGGGTGTGACAGGACAGTATGTTAAAAGGAAAGGGAAAAAAATGTCGTTTCTGAGCTCCTCTGCTCATGATCGCTAAGGACTCTTTAGGTCACACTAGATAAGATTCTGAATTTTTAAAGAGACAAGAGCAGATAGTATTGTTATTTCCAGACATTTCCAGAGGTAGCAGAATCAACATCATTAAAACCATGGATTAAGACACCTTCAGTTCAGTCTATTTCCCCCTTGGGTATTTTTGTTATGACCAGTTTCAAGGGCTACTGTCTGGGCACTGCGGTAACCACTAAAACATTGGCAGTTCTCAGAAGATTCTAATCAGTGCCCAGCAAGTGGAGATGTAGAGGAAGCTATACCTCATAGACGATGCCTTATAAAAGAGATTTATTGAAAAAGCTGAAGTGCCATCTCTCGGGGACATTGCTTCAGAACTGGACTGCAAGGAACAACTGCCTGGTACAGAGCACCCCAGGGCTTCATCTTGAGTCCCTATTGATGGAGAGTCATTGAATCAATATTGAGGGGAGTCTGTGCAGACGCAGTGAAGATGTTTTTGTTCTAATAAGATCCCCGGTAAGTAACATTAATGTGACAACCAAAATCTTCATCGCAGTGAACTGTTTAAAATGGCTCTATTGCAGTGGTTCTCAACCTTCTGGCCCTTTAAATACAGTTCCTCATGTTGTGAACCAACAATTTTCTTTGCTACTTAATAACTGTAATGTTGCTACTGTTATGAATCATAATGTAAATATCTGATACGCAGGATAGTATTAGGTGAGCCCTGTGCAAGGGTCGTTTGACCGCCAAAGGGGTCGCGACCCACAGGTTGAGAACCACTGCTCTATTGGAACTTACACCCTCAGATTATAATAGAGTTGGGACCAAGATGATAACCAGACATAAAGGAAAATAAATATTGTGATGCAGCCAGAATGTTGTGCCCCCTTTATCAGTCATATAACCATACTCTGTACTTAACAAAATCAGAACTTGTACAAGTAGCTTCTTTTATTGAAGACAGGAAATACTTTCATGCTGTAGGGGCATCAGTTTCCCTAGATTATTTGTTGTACAGAATTCTGTATAACAAAAATGATAGCATAATTATTATCAGTAATGAGATGGTCTGAATATGTGGAACCTAATTATGTAGAAACTTTTAAAAAGACTTTATAACATTTTATGGAACTTTATTAATAGTTACATAAACAACATAATTTATTAAATAATTACTATAACCAGGAACTATGTCAAGTACATTACATACATTTTACCCCCCCATCCCCGCCCCCTTTAGCTCCCTGAAGGAAAATTTTACCATGTAGGTTTTCCTAACAGAAATTGTGACTGAGAGAGGTTAAGAAACTTCCCCAAGGTCACACAGCTAAAAGTGATATTCTGAGTCCAGATATTCCGACTCCAAAGCCTTAACTCTTAACTAGTCTCTGTTATTTTCTGACCCCCTAGCTGCTCTAGATAATGATTCTGCTATTGAGTTACTCATTGGCAATTTTACCATTGGGTACAGTTGTGGGATACAGGCCAGATGTGTCCTTAATATAAAAAGGGGTAAAAATGAGAAATGCAAGTGTTAGGGTTTTGTACAAGCCCAACCCTTGACTATAATTGCTCGGATGCAGGAGTGCAGGCACCTGCTATTCAAAGACTGTGACAAATTCATAGGAAGCGGGTGACCTCCCAGCCATGGAGCACAGGGGAGAATGGGTGATAACTGTTCGTCTATGAGTAAGGCTGCTCCCACCCAATAGCAGGGCCTGCTTCCTGGATGGGGTTCTACTGTGGTGCTCAGCTGTTCAAAACAAAACAGAGAAGAAAAAGTTGAATTGCAGGAATAAGACCCCAGAGAAGGAACAGTAGCCCTTAGAAGTAAACCAATAATCTTGTCACCCCTGAAGCAAAAACCCTTGGGTCCCACCAGTAGCAAAACAAAACAAAACAAAAAACAAACAAAAAAACAAACCCGAAGGACAAATGAGGCCAGGCCCTACCTGAGGTCCCTAGGTGTGGGGAAATGGTTAATGCCACGCTCTACTAGCTGGCCAGGCGGAGGACATTATAATTCTTTTCTCTTATGTACAAATCAGTATCAGACTCAGACCATGAATGAGCAGAGATCTGAATGGTGACAACTGGCAAAATAGTCAATGAGGTCAGGAAGGACTAGTTCTATATTAACACACTTAAAAAACACCAAGCATTAAAAAACAAAAACAAAAAACAGTGATGGTACCTCTGACCTAAGTAATTCAAACTAAATTAAAAGGAATTACATTATAACAAAATAAATTTCCCTGTGATGAAAAATTCGTGTTTTAGCAAAATATTAAACTTTTTTAAAAATTTGGTACCCCTCTTCATATGTCTAATTTTTCCGTAGACTGGATAAAAAGTTAGGCCTAATTCACAAGTTTTATACTTTGGTCTAAAAATGAGTTAATTAAATCTCCTGAAGATTTTCAGGAAAAATGGTTCTGAAAAACCTGTACCATCTTTAGAATATATCAAGTCTTAGTGGAGTCCCCAAATGGTCCTGGCATACTGCTGGGAGACATAACTGTGGAAACCTATACTCTGCATCTCAAGTCCAAAGGAAAGAATGGCAATTCATATTCAAGGACACAATTAAGAAATACTATTGCCAGTGGAATGTTAATCACCACCTTTCTACATACAACATTTCTTCTTTCCAAAGTCACAGCCGGCAGTAGCCTCACAATTTCCTTCGCTAGAGCCTCGTGCCAGTGATGAAGCCTTTGATAATTCTTGCAATAAAAATCCAGTCATGCTTGACATTTAGGAGGGAGCAAAAGGTTTGATTTGCCTCAGGGCCCTGGAACCCTTAGAGAGATGCCTTTAATGAGAAATGAAAGGCAAAATAAAAATTAGGGGCTCAAATATTGAACCAAATCAAAATGGGTGCCAAATCACTAGGCACTGGGTGGCCTTTAAAGGTTCTAGATAAAGAGAGGACCATTTAATGAAAGTTTTTTCCCCCCCAATAATCCAAGTTGACCTACTATCAGTCTTGGCTGGAAAAGAGGAGGAATAAACAGACTCAAGATGTAGCCTTCATGCTTTCTTGGCTACTGACAAGATGGACTTTGGAATAAAGTCCTTGGACCACTGGAATAAAGACGTTAAGAACAGGGTTCTCTTCATCCCACCTCACAAGCGTGCTTATAGTTTCAAGAAAGCCTGAGCTTTCACTCAGTGGTCCATAATAGCAATCATAGACCACACCCTGTGCACAGAATCTATTCCAGTGAGATGTGCTCCACTCACATTTTCATTCAGCTCTTCCACTCACCTCCTTCAGTTAGCTTGGTCCCATTTCCTCTGGGTGGAGTTACATGCTTTCTCTCTGTCATTTAGAAAGCAGCCACTTGACTCTCCAAGCCCCGTTTGTTGAGTGTGAGCCAAATGTCTGCCTTTTCACGTTCCCTTCAAGTCAGGACCCTAAGTAATTTTGGGCTGATGCTCTTAATTTTTGGCTGTGACCTGTGTCTCCCTACGTGTGACTCTGTTCACACCCACCGGTCAGTGCCGTCTAACAGAAAGTTTGTGTGCAGCGTGGCTTCCAAGAAAATGTCACTCACAGTGAGGAAAGGAATTGTTCTTAGAGAGGAATGACTCCTGGGAATATACAAGACAAGAAGAGGCCTCCAGTTTCTACCACCAAGCCCAGTGTCCAGAACCACTGGCTGGAATTCAGGAGACCCTTGCTGCTAATGAAAGTGAAGGCCTTCTTCAAGCAATATCACCATCACTAGTAAGTGATGCAAAAGTGCAGATCCCAGGCCTGCTCCAGATCTGCTGCAGAAGAAATGACATTCCCCGTGTTATTCACACACACATTCCTGTTTGAAGAATATTGGCCTAGAACAGTGACTTTCAACCTAGGTTACATAGGAATCAACCAGGGCCCTAGCCGGTTTGGCTCAGTGGATAGAGCCTCAGCCTGCGGACTGAAGGGTCCAGGTTTGATTCCAGTCAAGGGCACATGCCCAGGTTGCAGACTCCATCCCCAGTGAGGGGCATGCAGGAGGCAGCTGATCAATGATTGTCTCTCATCATTGATGTTTCTATCTCTCCCTCTTCTTTCCTCTCTAAAATCAATAAAAATATAAAAACAAAAACAAACATAGGAATCAACCAGGGAACATAAAAAAACAAAAACTAGGTACTGGTGCCTGGGTCCCACCCCCAGAGATTCCAGGGTAATGGGTCTGGGGTGTGGCTTAAGCACTGGGATGTTTAAAAGCTCCCCAGGATTGAGAGCCACTGGGATAGAGGCAGAGGAGGGCTACTTCCCTTAGGCCCTCTTTGCCTCATAGTCAAAGAGTGGGGTTCCTGGCCAGAATCTCTTTTTCCTATGGGCTGGCTGCCCCAGATCTGCACTGTAAGTATGGGGGAGAATTCTGCTAAGGAACTGAACTTTCTGCCTAATGCTCTTCAGCTCTCTCCTTCTCTCACCTTCCCCAACCCCCTCACTTCCATACACACACCTTGACAAATCACACCAGCAGCGAATACTTACTGGCGCTTTAAAAATACAGACTTGGAGTCCTGCTTGAGAGCTAGAGCATCAGACTCTCAAGATGGGACGCTCTAATCTGCATTTTGAACCAGCTTCCCAGGTGTCTGACGTGGAGCCAGGTTTGTGAACTCCACAGTAGGTCTAGCCTTCCATCCTGCCAAGTCATTAAGGATTTGTAAGGATGAATGAGCTGTCAGGAGAGCCAGGGCCTGGTGCAGCGCTCCTTTATTAATTATGGGGAAGTGATGTGTTGGCAATGATAATGCTTCTCTTGGAAAGGGCAGTGAATGGTTCGTCGATTTCTGCATCAGACCTTTCCCAACTCAACCTTAATGCTCAGCTGTTACTCCTCTCCCTAGTTGAAAAGCTGCGTGGCTTTCACATTAAACAGCCTCTTGATCATTATTCCCAGGTGAGCTGCAATCTTTCAGGGAAATACCAGCACGGAGGATCTTTCCGAGTTCTTGGCTGGGGAATACCTCTCTCCCAACCCCCCACAGCCTTATCTGCTTGCGTCAGCAGCTACTACCCAGCGTGTTACTCTGCAAGCCTGATATGCGGGAAAACACGGAGTGAGGATTTAAGAGACAAATCAATGAGATACTGTATCCCCAGATCCCGTTGCTAAAAGAAAGCTTCCTTTAGCAGAGGGATAGAAAGTGAAGGAAGAAAGATATAACTGATCCACAATTGCAGAGGTGAGAAATGGGTAGGCGAGTTGGGGTTGGGCTCCGTCTGTGGGCGAGGCGAGAAAGGTGGAAAAGAAAAGTTGCAGTGCGGGTCGGTGCGGGAGACCCACTGGCTGGGTGCGGAGAGAGCGCTAGCGCGCGCCCGGCACGCACTGCGGGGCCAGGGGCCGGCAGGAAAGCGGAAAATCTCAGCGGCAGAGGCCGGCAGCTTGGAAGGGCTCCCCACGCGCTCGGCGCTCCCGAGACGCGCCGGCTGCCCGGCCAGGTGGTAGCCCAGGGCGCCGGGGAGCGCGCAGGGGGCCGGGGCGCGGGGACCGGGCGGGGCGGAGCGCGCGTGTGAGCCGGCGCGAGGCTGCGGGCGGGCGGCGGGCGGGCGGGGGTGCGCGGGGGGAGGAGAGCGCGCGCGCCGCCCGGGCCCCGGCCTTCCCAGCCTCCCGGCCTCCGCGCCTGCCTCCCGCCCGCGCGCACCGGCTGCCGGCCGCCGCCGCTCCTGTTGGCGCCGGCGCTGCACCGGAGCCTGCCCTGCGCGGGAGCCGCCCGCCGCCGCCCGCTCCGCTCCGCGCTTTCCCCCGAAGATGGGAGCCACCTCTTCCTGGTCGAGAGCGATTTAAAAGGAGGGCGTGCGCGGCATTGCCTGCTCGCGTGGAGGAACGGGGGAAGGTCCGTCCACGCGCCCCCAAACCAGGTAGGATCTGCTGATGGGCAAGCCGGAGGGATTTGGTCCGAGACCGCCAACTGTTTTCCATTTGTTGTTCTTGGGGCTACACTTCCCGCCGCCTTGACAAAGGGCCGGCTCCTAAATGTGTGTGTGTGTGTGTGTGTGTGTGTGTGTGTGTGTGCGCGCGTGGACACACATACACACACACATTCTGGGTGTCTGGGTGTCTGGGTGTCTGGGTATCCGGGTGTCCGGGGCTCTTGGGGAGGGAGATTGCTCGGGCTCTGCGTCTGGTTGTGAGCGTGCCTCCCCGCCAGTGCCGGCTGCCGGCGAAGAAAGGGCTGCCCGGAGAGATGCTGCACCCTGCGCCGCCCTGGGCTCTTAAAATCGAGGGCGCGAAGATCTAAATCCACCCGGATTGCGGCGCCGCCGGGTCCAGGCATCCCCGCTAACGGGGCTCCGAGGCCACCCCACTCCTCGCACTCCCCGGGGGCTTCCCCAAGGCCACGCTTGCGAGCGCCCTCTTTTCAGGCGGCGCTGGGTGCCTCTTCGCCAGGGACTGCGGAGCAGAGGGAGGTGTGGCCCGGACCGGGCCGACAGGGGGGGAATGCAGCGGGGAGCGGGCTGAAGGGTCCCCCCTTTCTGAGTGCTATGCTGGGTGTGCGTTGTGGATTCTGCTCGCACAGGCACTTCCCCCCCTCTCCCCCCCAAGGGATGGGAAGGGAACTTTGCAGCTCCATTATCTGCCTCTGGGGCTTTAGGGAAATGGTCTGTGTTCTGAAATGTGAGGATACCCTTCTTGGCTCCACCTTCAGGAGGAAGAGGGAGTTCTCGTGGGTGGACAGTGGGCTAAAGAACCCAAATCCTCCCAGGCGATGCGCGATGCGCTTTAAAAACACAGTATGTGTGCATCCTTGATTTTTAAGTCCCCCCCACCCCCCACCCCCTTTGGATTCTGTTGACTGATGAATGGTTTGGGCTGGCAATTCATATTTCCCTCTCCAGCCAAGGTGCCAGTGGTTGGGTTAAGGGCAGAGTGATCCCATTTAACAAAGAATTGTTTTAAAGAGAGCGATGTGCACTGTGCCTGCAGTCCCTGGAAAGAGGGTCATGCTCTGCACTAGGTATCTATTTTAACCCCCCTTAGCCTGGCTCCCTGCTGGTGGCTCTCACTGCTGCTAGTCAGCCACTGGTGGTTGTGAATTTAACAATACAAACTTTGTCCTGCTGGAGGTGTAAAGGCTAAAAAGAGAAGAAAGGATATCAGAAGGAGGTGTGGTGGAAGAAGCTCTTTAGACAATGACAGCTGTGGCAAAGACAGTGCAGGCATCTCATCATGGAGGAGCTGGCAGAGTAGGGAGAGATTCCGATATGATCTGGTTGAAGACAGAGCTTGAGTCTCTCCAAATACGAGCAAGAGGACATCCACACTCCAGCTTCCGTGTGAAGATTTCCTCAGGGAAACCTTGGGAGCAACCAGGAGGGGATTCACAAAGTGTAGGTCCCACCCATGTCCACAACACACACACACACACACACACACACACACACACACACACACACACACACACTCTCACACTCACACACTCACTCCTCCCCCCTCACAAACTGCTTTCTCTTTCTCTTCCAAACCCATTCCTACAGCAAGTGGAGAAAGGAGAGAGGAAGATGTATCTAAGGGTTTCATTCATTTCAGATAGAAAACAAAGCCAACATGGGAATGACTGTCTTTAGGTTCCTCTTTCAAATCCTGTGCTACTTGGATTTAGCCTTGTGTTTTTTGCCAAACTTGCTTAATTGGGAGGCGAGGCTGGTGTGAAAGGAGGAAGGAAGGGAGAGCTAGCTTCATTTGCGAGGGGGGGGGGGGTGGCTTCGTGAGTGAAAAGGTTGGGGGGAGATTCATTTATTTTGTCAAGAAGCAAGATGTGTTTTCTCAAGTGGTTTTCATTTTATAAATTCTGCCTGCTTGAAGGATTCCATTTGGATCTAAGGGCTCTTTAGCTAAGATTTCTCCCAGCCACTATAAGAGGATTCATGCTTTCCCCCCTAAAATGGCTGTTGTCATTTATTGAATATGGAATGCTTAATTCCTAAGGAGAAAAAAAAAAACACTAGACAAAGGTAAACTACTATTTACTGTTGAGCTGTGCAGACGCTGCAAAGGATGTACGTGTCCATGACAATCAGACTTCATTTACTCTGTCTTGCAAGCTTAGCCAGATTGGAAGAGGAGAGCAAGGAATGAAAAGAATATGAAGGCAATACTTTATCATCTATTTATCTACCTACCTACCTATCACACTCTCTATCTTTCTGTTTACTTTTCACTGTTACTATTTGTTTCCACTGTATCTTTTTGGATTAAGATTGAGAACTAGATAACCCTTTTGCTGACCATGAAGGGGAATAAAATGCATAGCAGTGCAGTGTTTTACCTCCAAATACAATCATAGAAGGAAGGTGAAATGTAGTCAGTAACACCTACAGGACTATTTGCAAGAATTATGCTAATTGCTCTTTTAAGCTTACTGTTTTGAGAAAAAAAAATATTCCAAGAAAGCTTCAGCATTTTGTTAGCAAGCTATATTTAACATGTTTTTTTATCAGACAAAAATAGACTTTTATTTATCTTGCAAAGTAAACGCATGATTCCTTCCCTCTAAGTACTTAATGTGTTTCTTTGACAAAATAACTGATGAGGAGAGCTCTGCAGATCCAATGAAGTTGCATTCTTCCTTTAAAGCCAGTTAAAGCATTTCTTTAACTCGCGGACGCACTTCTTCCAAAGAAAGTGAATTTTAGGACTTTACTATCTGATTTTCATGTTGCAGTTCAGTGAGAGAAGCCCTTTCTTCATGATGCCTTCGGATAGAGGGAGAAAAGCATGTAGGTAAAATGCAGGCAATCTGCCTCATCAGCATGGAACTAGATAAGATCAACACAAAATGGAATTAAATCAGGATGAAGAAATACACAATTAAAACAGGATGGTTGAGCACATATCTTTCATCGCTTGTATTTCTACAGAGTATGTGTATGTTGCTTTTAACTGAAAATTGTTGCTTTACATGTGCTAAAAACTTAGGAATCAACACACAATGATCTCTCTTTTCTTCCTGATCCTTTCATCCTTTTTAAATGTTATTTTGTCTCCTAAGGGATAAATGTCTGTTGCCAAAACATCTTCCCAATTCATCCAGACCTCATAGTGAGACCCCTCATCAGAAGCTCTATCAAATTGTCTCCCATCTGACCAAATTCTCCTGCTCCCCCTTGTGGCAGATATTCTCCCTGACTTTCCCTAGGTACCAGAATCCCATCCAAGCATCATTTAGAACTCCCGTAGCTGCCTATCTATCACTTGGATTCGAATTCTCAGTAGTAATTCTAGCTCACCAAGCCAAAGGGTTGCTGAGCAAGCGGTTTCCAATTTTCTGTCTGAACAAAGGGGTGTCTAGGGCCTGGAGACACATTTTCGATTTAGACCCATTGGAAGGGAATGATTCTAGGAATGTGAGCTTTTGGAGTCTGCCTGCAATTTTGACTTGGACTCAGGGCTACTCTGGTGGGACCTCATCAAGTTCAATGGAATTATTTCCAGTTTTCTTTCTCTTCCAAAAGATACCTCTGTGTATGTGTGTGTGTGCACGTGCACACACCTCTATCTCTCTTCCTGACTCCCTCTCTTCAGCCTCTCATTTGCGCACACACAATATATTTTACATAACACATATTTTGAAGACTCAAACTAATCAATGATGAGTGCTCACTAGGGTTTGTAAAGCAAACAGCCCATTTTCTGAACTGGGGACTCTTAGGGTAAGTTACTCTTCCCAGTATGTTTTTATCCAGAGCAGTTCAGAATACAAATGAGGAGGCTAGTGTCTTTCCCAAGGTGTTGCGTTAACTTGGCAGGTAGACTCTCACAGCCCTCACTGCCTCACGTGTTTTTGGTAGGCTCTCTTTGCTGATAGTTCTGTATTGAACCCTCAGTGTTTTACTAGTATATCTGTGTCTGTGATTGTCCTTTGATCTACCCAGCCACGAGAGTGTAGTAAGTAAGTAACAAGATCGACAAAGGTTCATGAGAATCATATTTTCTCTTTGCCTGAAACTTCCTAGCTGGTTTCAGGAGAAGAAGAAGAAAAGTCCTGAGGTGAAGGAAACGTGTTTGTGGTCAAGGACAAGTACATTACAGGTAGCAGTCTAAAGTGATATGAGAAGGGCAGAGCATCCCTGCGTACAAGGAATTTATCCATCTGCCAACATAGGATTTGAAATTCTCACTATCAGAGACATTTCTTTGAATAAGTAATTCTACCCAGTTGAGCTATAATAAAAGGCAATATGACCTAAGAAGGAGTACCATTCTCACAAACGTTTAGAATCTTATTCATTTTTGTACAACTTCAACTGGTTAATAAGATCAGCTGGCAGATAGAAAGGTCCTGAGGGCCTGGAACACAGGAAGATGCAGAGGAAGTGAAAGAATTTTGGAACTAGGTTGCCATCCAGTTAGTGCCCTCAGAGGGCCCTTCTGGTGGGGAAGTGTGAGGGACTTTGGAGCAGGGCTGCTTAGAATAGCCAGAGGCAAAGATCAACTCCAGCACTGACGCTTGACATCTGGAGCAGCACTGGGAACAAAAATGTGATCCTTTTGTGCAATTTTAA
The DNA here is from genome assembly GCF_964212035.1 of Myotis nattereri. Classification (NCBI taxonomy): domain Eukaryota; kingdom Metazoa; phylum Chordata; class Mammalia; order Chiroptera; family Vespertilionidae; genus Myotis; species Myotis nattereri. The sequence goes on from NC_138085.1 coordinate 63,683,874, forward strand.
TCTTTTTAAAGTCTTCTGAGAAATGGGCAAAATAGTTTTCCCGAGTGTGGACGATATCTGTAAAATCTTGATTGCCTTCTACTGTTTCCTTTCAGAATATCCATACCAATAACCTAGAAATCTAGTACCATACCAATGCAGACCAGTGATTTCTTGTGTAATAGACATAGAAAAATACATGTAAATAGTGGAATCCATCTTTATTTTTTTAAAAAAAACAGAAAAAGTAATCACTTTGTAGATGTCATTGTATGTGAAGTCTGCCTAATTAATAATTGCCTGGCTGAATCCAATGTGAGATGAAGTCAAACAGACAAGAGGGTGATTCAGCAATTTATTTCAACCAACCATGGTATTATTTATTGAGCACTCGGCGTATGCCGGGCTTTTCAGAGAATACAGATGATGGGGAGGGGGGATTATTTGGCATTTGTGGAGCACCCACTATGTTCCAGGGACCAATCTAAGCAATAGGTACACACTTTCTCATTTAATGCTTTTAAGTGCACTACAAGGGAAGCATGATTTTTCCAATTTAAAGGTGAAGACAATGACTCCACTAGATAACTTATCCAAGACTTAATAGGTGGTGGTACCAGTGTTTGAGGCTGTTCAGAGCCATGTGCTTTGTGCCACATCCTCTGTTCTTAGGGATGTCATGGTCTAGAGCAGTGGTCGGCAAACTCATTAGTCACCAGAGCCAAATGTCAACAGTACAACGATTGAAATTTCTTTTGAGAGCCAAATTTTTTAAACTTAAACTATATAGGTAGGTACATTGTTATTAACTTAATTAGGGTACTCTTAAAGCTTAAGAAGAGCCACACTCAAGGGGCCAAAGAGCCGCATGTGCCTCATGAGCCCCAGTTTGCCGACCACGGGTCTAGAACAAGCATGTCAAACTCGAGGCCCACTGGCCACATGCCTCGTTTATTCGACCTGTGTTAGCCATTGCGTTTGACATGCTTGGTCTAGAACAAGTAAATACCTAGCCGAGTGAGATAGATTGCTGCAACTAATGAGCAAAGTGCTGTAGAGTTGAAAGGAAGAAGGGAACATTGGGAAAGGCTTCATGGAGGAGGAGGCATTTTAGTTTGTGCTCAGAGAGTGAAAGGGACTTTAACAGTAAATAAAGTCTAGCTATTTTTAAGTAAACAGCCCCAGCTAATTTATGACAAGGACAACCCTGGGGCAACGTTAGGGCCATTTCCAGACTTTTCAAATCCGCTATCTGTCACAGTCAGGACCGTGCCCTGGGAGCTGTGGATCTGGAACAAATGGTACCATAAGCCATCCCACAGATGTATTCTGCACGCAAACCCAAAAGGTATGATTAATTTCCAGCACAGCCTTGAAGGAGAGAAGCTGTAACAGCCTGAGGTCAGGCAAGTGGCACCTGCCCGCCTGCTCCTCTCTTGGGTTTGATGGTTATGTTTTCTGTGCCATGACAGCCGTTTATTCTGTGTTTAGCACTGACTGGCTCTGGTGCTTTCTCCCTTGAGTGTCTTGAGCATCTTCAGCTCTTCACTGCTGCTTCCCCTTATAGCACAGGACCTAGGACTCTCTCTGTCTGCTCTGCTCGATGGGTAGGATCCAATCCAGCAGCAGGTTTAGAGAATCAATCTGATTGCTCACTCTACATGCAAACCTAAACTTCCCCCATGGACTGTGGTAGCGCCCCAGAGTCGCATCAGCTGGGGCAAAAGGGTAGCGTTTGGACAGGTGCTCAGTCATATACCACGTGTCTCTCAAAACCTTTCAATTTCCCTTTCAATTGTTGGGGGACAGAAGCCCCTTAGAGCTGAGCTTTGTGAGTTGGTGCTGGGCAAAGCTGAAGGCTCTTTGTTCCCCTGACTCCTCACTGTCTTTCTTCTGCCCGATGTTCAGCTAGCTCTCGGTGGCCTGCTTTAAGAGCTCCTCCTTATCAGTCCTTTTCCTGCTTAGAGCCACAGCTAGCTGCTCTGGAGAAGACAACCGATAGCATCTCTGTGTGTATTTTTTTTTTAAAACAAATAAGCATATGAAGGGCATAGGAAATGAAATTACTTTATAAGAGTGAAATTGGAGGTCATTGAATTCAGATTGATGCCTCTGAAGTCATTTCACCAAAGTCACATCTCCCTTTCCCTCCACTCCTAGATAATGTAGAAGGCTCCAGAGATGTGCCTGTGTTTCTGGCCCTAGGACTCTCCGGATGAATAACAGTGATTTCCCACGGTGCAAAGAGAACTATGACTTTGCTTCTAGATCGAGGATATTGATGAATAAAATGAAGGACCCTAGAGTACTCCGACTAGCATTGCTTGAATTCAGCAAATGGTATATGTAACACCTGTGCCTCATTTTCTTCATCTATTAAGTGGAAATAATAATAATAGTAAAGAGCCTTATGGGGTTTTTGTAAGGAATAATACATGAATACTTGTAAAACTTGGAACAGTTTCTGGCACACGAGTGCTCAATAAGGATGGTTTCTTATTACATGACAGGTAGGCAGTGAGAGAGCCCTTGTTCCCACCTGTGTGCCTCTACATGAACATGCTAATGGTGGGGGTTGCCACCACAGGTTATGGAAGACAAGAACATACACAGTGCCATGTACCATGTCTTTTAAAGGGCCACCTAACACTTTTGGCTTTGTGGACTATGGGGTCTGTCACAATTACTCAACACTTTGGTAGTGAGAAAGCAACTATATGCAAGACTTAAATGAATTGTCATGCTGTGTTCCAGAGAACATTATTGACCCTGAAATGTGAACATCCTAAAATTTCACATCATGAATTATTGTTTATTCATTTTTTTCAAGTATTTAAAATGTAAAAATTTCCTGGGCTTTATAAGAACAGGTAGCAGGCTAAATTTGACGAATTTGACCTGTTAGCCATAGTTTGCCAACTCCTGACACACAGGTGGATTGTGAGAGATCCAAAGGCAACATTAGTGGGCGTGAGGAATCTTCCCAATTGGTTGGGTGTTGTATGAAGAGAGATGACCTAGAAACTTGGAGACCTTGTGTGAGAGCCTAGCTCTGTCATTTCAGAGATGTGTGTCTTTGGAAAAGTCCTTTAGGTTATCATGGCCTGAGTGTTCATGTCAGGAAAAGGGGGAATGGACAAAGTTGGATGACTTTTAGGGAATGGACTTCCTAGTACTAAAATACTTTTTATGAAGGGAAATTGGACCTTTGAGAGGGACCGTGGAGGACAGGGAGAAAAGCACGAGGAAGGAAAATGTGGTACAGGTTTGGGTACTTTCCACTTGGTAGCTCACTTGACCTGGGAAGGTAAACAGGTGCTGTGGTATGGATGATGACCTCGGATGCCAAAGTGAGGGATTAGAATATCACAGCTTCCGGTTGTTAGCAAAATTTCCCAATTTTACAAATCAGGCTGGAAAAGGGAACATGACTTGTCCACACCACATGACCGGTCCGTGAGAGCCCGGTCCAGCACTCATTTCTTTTGGCCCCCAGACCAGTGACCCTTCCAGCCACCACATTGCCCCCCAGCAGTGTGGTAGAATGCAATTAACTACAGCTGCATGACATGACCTCGGAGGGAAAAAGTCTCACGTAAACGACAGAAGCTGCTTTCAATCATTTCTAAAAACATGACCTCCTCCCCCAGTGTATCTAACAAGGTAGGTCTGTGAGGAATCCCATTCCAGAGAAGGGTCATTGCAAAACTACCAACCCAAAGCCTTGCACTCCAGCAACCTTTTGCCTGGCTTCCTGCCGCGAGTCTTAAATTTCAGCTCACGTGTTATTTCTTCAGCAAAGCCTTTCCTATTACCCTAGTAGGTCAGGTCTTCCGTTACTTACTCTGGTAGGATGGTGTTTTTCCTTCACAGCATTTATCAGAGTTAATAATTATGTTTCTGTTTTGTAACAATTAAATTAACATCTGTTACCTGTCTTCCCAGCTACATAATAAATTCCAAGAGGAGAGAGATTGGGTCTATGTAGTTCATAGGTCAGGTCCCAATGTTTTATACATTGCCAAGACACATAATATACATTTGTGGAATGATTGAATGTTCTCTTGTTAGTCATAGAAGTGGATTAAAACAGCCCTTACTTAAACTAATAGGCAGAAGTTACGGTCTTCACTTGTTGGTTAAATGGTTAACATTTCTTTCTTCATTGACTTTTTTTCTCTACATTTTTTAATTGGTCATCTCTTATGGCTATTCTGATCACAAAAAGACAATAACATCATAGTCTTGGCATAGTTATTAACATGAAGTCATAACACTTAAGCCAATACTAAAACAATTCCTTAACTACAAGTGTATAGGGTTAGCTTAAAAGGCATACACACTAGATGCCTTATTTTATAGAGAAACTTTATGTTTCATAAGCTATGCTCAGAGATTTATGTAAACATTTCATGGTTTCCCATAAGCCACTCAATTTATTCCTCTAAATAATAGAATGTGGCTAGCTCCTTTCTAAGCTGCTTCAATTTTAAAAATTAATTTGTTCTATGTGCATATACACTTGGCTTTAGAGCCATGTCGCTGAGTATGTTGTCAGGAACTTTAGAAAATTGTAACATAGAATATTGATGAAGGGTCACCATTACCTGAGCATCTATCAGCTTGAGGTTCTTCCTGAAATATTTATTTTTACTTCCTACTTTTGCTCTCCTCAAGAGCATCTTATTCTTTCAAGGACTGTGATTTGCAGGAAAATTGAAAAGACTTAGAAACCTCAAGTTTGATAGGATTCCATCTCCTGAAAAGCAATCTACTTGAAGATGAAGCTTAATGACTCAGGGAAAAAAGCTGATGAAATTCACCAGCCTCTACTCACATAACCAGCATTTTCCTTGTTTAAAAAGAATTTTTTTTGAAAAGGCATTCTAAAGGTTCCTATCACATGGCTTGAAATTGGATTTTGTATTAAAACTTCCCCAGTCCCAAGGGGTAGGCTAGAAAGCAAAATGAGTGACCGCAAAGATTTTCTGTTGAATGGAACTGAATGGGGGAGTAGATGACAGCCCACAAGGAGCCTGTCATTTAAAGAGCACAGCTCTCCTCGGAGCCCAAGGAGAGCTTGGGACTCATGTTTCTGCATGTTTCCTACCTCTGCTCAGGACTTGTGTATGGAACCTAGGAAGCAGGTCTCTGATACTCCATGCATGCTGGGTCTTGGTCACATGTCCATGAATTGCCCTAGCAATCCTTACCTGTTTTTACTTAGAGAAGGCAGAACTAACCGTTGGCAAAATTATGAAGTAGGTGTAAGTTATTCCCTGTGCTTCAGTCCGCTTTTGGGGGGGGGGAAGGTGGCTATGATCTCCTGCATGGTTTCATTCTTATTTGCCCCCTGCCCCCTCAGCCCCCCCCCACCCCCCGGCTGCACACACCAAGGGCTTCATTTTTCAATGCTGCCTGGAGTCCCATTTTGCATTTTGTGAGAAGGAAACGTGATCTGATACCTTATTTCACATCAACGTCTTCCTGATATAACAGCAACCACTATCCTCTATTGTTTAGGCATTACCTTCTGTCAGGTACCTTATTTAAGTTATTTTGCTCTCCAGTCTGTGCTTGCTAAACATGCCCCCTGCCCTTTGTGACACGTCTACCCAGTTCTGCCCTTTCAACCCTTTATGCCAGTTTCTCTCAGGGCAAGATGCCAAGACTGCCTATATCAGAATCAACTGGGGAACTTTTTAAAATTCAAATGTTGGGGTTCTTCTTTATAGCTACTGTATATCTGATGATCAGGCCCACTTATTTGTGTTTTGATGAGCTTCCCAGGTGGTTCTTCCATGAACTGAAGTTGAAGGAAGCATCGCTTTCCATCATTTCTTCCTTCCCAAATGTCCTTTCACTCTCTCCAGCTTTGTCACCCTTCCAGTCCCCCTTTTTATGGGATTTTCCATATTCTTCCTAGTATTCATGGTCACTGGAGGAGCTATCACTTGAGGATTGTAAATTCATGCAATGCAAACACCATGTGTTAATCATCTTTATAATCCTGTGTTTGGTCTGGTGCTTTGCACATAGAGGCCACTCATTAAATGCTTGATGAATACATGAATGGTTCACTCTCTAGAACTAAACATATAGACAGGGCTATACTTCACTCAAAACAAGCGAATTTCTTAAGTGGAAATGTCATCAAGTTAGTGTGGAAAATGTTTGTAGGTAGGAAATCTTTTTTGGTGACTCAGATATAAATGCAGGTATGCGACCTCTTTTTTTTTTTTTGGTGTATAAGGTCAGACATCAAAGAAAGGCTGTTCTCTCTGTACAGAGTAGATGGTGAACAAATTATGATCTGAAATGATTATTATTTCCCACCACGACGCCCCTGAAAGATCCACAGAGTACACAAGAGAAGCTCCGAGGCCCTGCCTCCAGCGCTCCCTACGCTTGGAATCGCTCCGTTGCAGAACTGTAGGCTGAGCGGTCTGATGTTTCTAGGACCCCAGTTGTACTAACCAAGACCCCAGGTACATTAACCTGGGAACTGTGTGGTCCACTTTGAGTGCACTGAGGTGCACCTATGGTCGCACTGTCTGAAGGCCTGGGAAGCCTCCCCTACGCTGTGATTCTCAAGGAACGGAAGAGTTCTGTCTTCCATAAAGGGGACCCACTCCTTGACTCTTGTAACCCCCCACTAGAATGTGAGCCTCAATGGAGATATTGTCTTACCCATCTTTGCAACACAGTATCTGGCGCACACGCGTGTCTAAGAAATGCTTGGCAGACCAGACCGTGAATGAATGTGTTGTTTTCCCATTTCTTTGGATAACTTACCAGTTTAAAAAAAATAAAAACTGTTTAATGTCATAACCCTAAGACATCTGTGAGCTGCATTGAAATTCTTCAGCAAATATTGATTTATTATTATTTGAGCAAAGTATTAATGTTTTATGCTAAATTTGATACTCTCCCAGCTCTACTCATCGCCCTCTTTTAGTTTAGTTTTGCTTGCTCGCTGCTAAGAGTTCCTTTTCTCTTTGCTTTTTTTCCTGACCAAGTGGAAAAACCTTCAGATTATGACATGACTTTGGAGTGATTTTAGACCTCAGATTTTAGCTGGTGATCCTCTAAATCAGCGGTTCTCAACCTGTGGGTTGAGACCTCTTTGGCGGTCGAACGACCCTTTCACAGGGGTCGCCTAAGATCATCGGAAAACACATATATAATTACATATTGTTTTTGTGATGAATCACTATGCTTTCATTATGTTCAATTTGTAACAATGAAATTGGGGGTCACCACAACATGAGGAACTGTACTAAAGGGTCGCGGCATTAGGAAGGTTGAGAACCACTGCTCTAGATGGATCATCTCTTCCTTGCTATGGGGAGCATAGGAGTGCTTACAGAACCCTTCCTTGGGCCCTGGGGAGGCAGGAGACCAGCAGGAAAACATGAAAGGCTCTGATGAGATAGTGCAAACTAGCACATGTCTTCAGGTGGGAGGAAGGCTGTTCTGCACCAAGTACCTAAGGAGCTCTGTGTTTCCACGAAGCAGTAGTTTAGCCTACATAGTGAAAACAAACAAACGAGCAAGGAAAAGGTGCCGCCATCTGGGAAAAATCATTATGGCATAATCCAAAGGGCCTGTCACGTCTGTTTGCCTGACTTCAGCCAGTTTACTTTTACGAAAGGTTTATTTTTCTCACTTGTAAAATGGCAATGTAGTGCCTCCTTGCCGTGTTGTCAGAAAGGTCAGGGAGAGTGGGTGCAGAGCGGTCGGTGTGACATCTGGGACAAAGCAAGGCTCGGTCAATGGTTTCAGTCATTATTGTCACAGATGCTCCCACTCGGGCCCTTACAGTGCCCTTGGGACTGGCATTATGAGTCAGGGGCCATCCGGCTGGCTTCACCTAGAGCTCTCTGAATTCCCTCTGAATTCCTTGCCATTTATTTATTATTGGAAGACGCTCTTCATGCTCCAGCTTTCTTCCTCCTGCCCATATTTCCATGTCAGTATGCAGGGTTAATATATTTAAAGTTAAATTCTGGACACCCTTTGCCTTTTATGGGCCCTTTGTAATTGAGGTGATTTGGGGTTGATGTTTAACTGGATGTCTTTTCATTGTACTGAAAGGAAAAGAAGATATGCTTTGTTGAGAATGGCCAAAATATTAGGACCTTCTCAACAGAGTGGATGGTCTTGGCATTCCAGAAAAATTCAGCAAGTCAGGGAAGACCCACAGCCCGGTGCTGGGAAATGTCCCGGCCCCAGCCCCTCTCTTTGTGCTGGAGACCAGTTCTCCCCATCAGAGGTTCTCTACCCAGGAGCCCAATCACGTTCCTCTTCTCCACCTACCACAGCATTGGCTTTTCAGTATGATGCTCATTTCAGTAGTATACTCATTGGCTCATTCTAGGGAACGTTCTTAAATGCGGGTGCCGAGGTCCACCTCCCAGATCTGATTTGCTATCAGAGAGTCTGTGGATCAGCACACGACCCTATTTGATTGTATTCACTCAGGGCCGGTCCTATGCATCTTCCGTCTGCCAACCTCTGTTCTAGGAACCAGAGCTCCATCAGTGAGCAAAAGAGACAGATCCCTGCCCTATTAGAGAGGGAGAGGCAATAAACAGAACCATTAGGCAAATTGTACAGCATAAAAAAATAATGTTCTGTAGGGAAAAACCAAGTAGGGGAAAGGGCCCAGGGGTACATCTGACGACTTTCTAATAACCTCTTCATTATCCTAACTCCTAAGCCCATCTTTCCTTTTTTGGGCCACGGTGCCTGACTGTTTACCCCAGTCGCTTCCCTTGATGGATGTGGTGGGTGTGTTCTGACAAGGGACAGGATCCGGACTCTAGTCTTGTCAGTTCAGGCCGAAGGACTTGAGTCCCTTACATGACCTCTCACCGCCTGTCCCCTGAAAGTACCTGCTCCAGTTTATCAGGCAGCACAGAGGAAACTCTCATTGGGAAAGAAAAGGTAATGGAGAGAGACTGTGGAAACCGAGCGCCTTCCTGAGTGTGGTCAAGCCTGAATGCCCAAGGTTGGGGGCCGGGAGAGTAATTTGCAGCCTCGGTGAATAGTCAGATAAGGAAAGTCACGCTCTGGCATCATCTCGTTGTGTGGAAGCGTTTGGAAGCTCTTTTCTCAGTAGTGCATAGAAATTGTGGTTGCTTCAATGCTGAGAACAGATTAATTACTTAGCATTGAGGCTCTCCATCAGCAGGCATTACCTAGAAGGGAGTTCCAGGCCCCGAGGAACGAGAGACAAGGAGTTCCTTGGCATGACCCCAGCTGCCAATCAACAGAATGAGATTAGGCCGCCTCGCGCACTGGACTAGTGGGCGCGCCGAAGGTATCCTTGTCTCTGAGTCAGGTTCTCCTGGGTAAGCAAAAGGGGGACAGCTCTTCTCAGGGAACCCCCTGCGCTGCTGCAGCACTAATCCTCGGGCCTGTGCGGTGGATTCCCCTCCTCAGGCTTCGTTCACACAGGCAGTCTGACGCAGGCAGGTGCGGGCTTCCATTCCTGCGACCTCTCCCTTCAGCGGAGGTTAGTGAGTTTACTCAGATAGGTATCTCTTCACTGTCCTTTGCCAGTTCCATTTCTGGAATCTGTAGGTGCCCAGGGTGTTTGATTTGCTTTAAAATAAATAGTGAGCAGAAGATAATGTGGGTATTCCTGATCCTGCGCTGCAGACTCATGTGGATGATGTAATGGGTATTCCTAAGCCAGAACTGGCCATGAATGCAATAATTCATCTGAAACTACCAGTAAAACCAGCCAACCCCTTGTTATAGGGTTCAGTAGATTAGATCAGGGCTAGAGAACTGACCAACTCATCCACTGCTTCTACTTCCTGCTTAATTTTCTTGTAAATGGAGATTTGAGGGGAAAGCCTGGAGGGTCAAGTAGAACTGCTTGAATTTGATGTCAGAGGAAAGACCCTGAAAGATGGGAGACATAGGAAGAAAGAAGGAACAATCATTTAAATAACACCTATCCCACTTCCTGCAAGCATTTGGAGTTGGCGTTAATTTAATAAAGAATAAAGCTAAAGTCCAGAAAGTCCATTGCCAATAAGTGATATCAGTGATTTGTGTGCACTGATCTCACAAATACGAACCGTTTTCTAATATAATTGCAGTGTTTTTTGAGTTACCCTTAGAAGCCCTCTTCCCTTTTCTCTTTGGTGGTGATGGATTTTCACTGCTTCATCCACCCTTGCACATCTGGTACCCTTTTGGCTAAGAACATACTATGAGATGTGAGCTGGGGCAGGGCTTTTTCTTGGCTAACTTAAGAGGTTGCCCGAGAGTGTGAGCAGGAAGAGGTTGCCAGGTAAGTGCTGAAAGGCCAGGGAGTGGAGAGTGAAGGGCAGCTGTCTCTAGGAACATGCCAGCCCACAGGTCACATCACAGCTCTTGACGCGTGCCTGTTTGAGTCTCTAATCCATGAGATAAAAGCCAGGCTGCTGGAAACCTTCCATGGGACTTTTGCCACCGAGGCCCTCCTACCCTGCAGGAAAACCAAGAGGTTTTTCCAATGGGCTCGTCCAAGCCCAGGTTGAATAGTTCTCAAAGATTACTTCACACACTATCAGGAATGATAGAATGGAGCAGTTAATTACGTCATCTCAGAGACAGACCAGGGTTTGAATCTCAGTTCAAGAGTTTACTTTCTGCGTTGGAGGCCAGAATGGCAGCAAGTGTTAGACCCATGGGGTCATACCAGACCTGGGTTTAGCAACCTCAGTACCTGAGTTCTGGCTAAGAAAGAATTCCGAGCCAAGACTCAAAATTTAAGCAAAAACTTAATAAGAAAGTCACAAAGTTAGAAGAAGTGAGCTGTAGAGGAAATGGGCTCAGGAGACAAGTTACAGAGACAAAAGAAGGGCTCTTGAAGCTTGGGAAACAAAGAAAAAGGTAAAGTACCTGGCGGGGGGTTGGGGGGGCGGGGGGAGAAGGGGAGGTGGTAGGAAAGGTTGGCTCCTCCAAGAGGAACAGCTTGCTGGGTCCTCTGTCCTAAGGGCTTTTAAGGGTGGAATGTCAGGGGCGGTCCCAGGGAAGGATCTCAATAGAATATTCATCAGCTTTCCAGGTGGATCTTTTCAGAGTCCTGGCCTCCATGATTGGATGGCACCAGGCAGGGGGTAGTTAGTCAATGCAGCTGGCCCTGTGGTCCACCCTGGCATCACTTCCCTGGTTTTGCTACTTTTCTGGGCCTGAAGCTGAAACCCAACCAAGGCCTAGATGTATATGACATGGGTCAGAACCTCATTGTCCTGGGGGCTTCATGCTTAAGGGCTATTCTCTACCCCCTTCTTCTTTCCCCCTCTAGGGGTAGCTAACTCACATGACTAGCAACATGCCATGGGAGGAAAGGTCAGGGGAGGGCCCGAACCATCTGACCAGGGCTATGAAAGGTCAAGGGGTCTAAACCGCCTGATCAGCTAGGGGAGGAAAAGTTACCTTGGGGTCGAGGTCCTTGTTTTCCCAGTTTTGCTTGATGCCAGGCACACAGGACTTTCCTTCTTGGTGACCTTCTGTTCCTGGCCTATCTTCCTTGCTGTGCTCATGTCTGTCTACCTGCCTACCACATCTGTATGACATTTAACAAGTACTCAACCTGTCTGAGCCTCAGTTCTCCCACCTCCAAAATGGGCCAATGATATCTACTGCATAGGTTATTGTTTGGGAGCTGTGCACTGTGCAACCACAGGGGGTGCTGTAACGGAAGTGGCATCAGTAGGAGTTGTGTAACACAGCAATGCTGGTTCTTGTGAGCGTTAGGCATGATACATGTAAAGAATTCAGCGTGGCCCTAACCGGTTTGGCTCAGTGGATAGAGCGTCAGTCTGCGGACTCAAGGGTCCCAGGTTCGATTCCGGTCAAGGGCATGTACCTGGGTTGCGGGCACATCCCCAGTAGGGAGTGTGCAGGAGGCAGCTGATCAATGTTTCTCTCTCATCGATGTTTCTAACTCTCTATCCCTCTCCCTTCCTCTCTGTAAAAAATCAATAAAATATACATTAAAAAAAAATTCAGAGTGGTGTCTGGGATAGTGTTTAAGAATGGGACCTGGTGTTATTCTCTCAGGCACTCGGCTATCATTTGCTGTTGTGCTATTTTGAAACTTGCTTCTAAGAAGGAAAATAGTATGGGGCACAGAAAACACAACATTCAAAGACCTGGCAGCAAGAAAGTGTTTTCATGTTCAGCAAATGAGACTTTCCATATTCTAGAGCTCGGAGGCTACATTCTAAACGATCTGAACAGCCTATTGAGGGGTTTGGGTTTGTCTTCAGGGCAATAGGCAAGCAATGAAGAGCTTTAAGGGCAGCGAGAGAGTCAGACCTGCACGTTAGGAAGTTCATCTGGGCTGAAATGGGAAGAATGCGATGGTGAGATTTGGCAGCAGTTTGGAGGCAGAGGCAGGCCCAGGTGTGAATCTCTGTTCGGTGTTCATTCCCTCTCTTCTGTATCCCTCTCTGAGCAGCCGCTCACCCTACCTGATCCTTACAGGCTCCCAGTACATGTTGCTTGCAAATCTTCCAAAAGGGTCACTGCCAGACTGTCTTTCTCCTTTTTAAACTTGAGATCTCTACTGTATCATTTTTATACCTGCCAGGCATTGGGATCATTTATGAAACAGATTTTTCTTATAATGGTCAAAAGCTGGTCTTTTTGTTCCCACCTTTGTCTCTATAGTCTTTCTCCATGAACAGCAGAGAGAACCTTTTTAAAAGGAAAGTCAGCTCCTATTATACTTGTGATCTGAACCTCCCTGCGATTCCCATCTTCCTCACAGTCAAAGTCAGCCCCTTACAGTGGCCTCAGTGCCCCTAATGGTCCATCCCCACTGAGCTCCCATCCCTGAGCCCTGAGCCCTGAGCCCTTGGCTCATCGCCCTCTCGTCACACTGGTTTCTCTGTGGTCCCTTACACTATGTGAAGCACAGTTCCATTCATCAGGGTCTTGGCACTTACCTGGAATTCTCTTCTTGCAGATATGCATCCACAAGGCTTGGTCCCTTGCTTCCTTCAGGAATTTGCTCAAATGTCCCCTTATCAGAAAGACTTTCTTCACCATCCAGTATAAGTCATCCATGCCATATGTGTGTACACACACACTCATACACACACACTCATACACACACAGACTCCTCTCCCTTATATTCTCCTCACTCCACTACAGCATTTTCCCCACCTGACATTTGCATTTATTTGTTTGTTTCCTTCCACTGGACTGTAAGGTCTGTGAAGACAGATACTTTTTTTTTAAATTCATTGACCAATTCTTGGAACCTAGAAGAAAGTCTAGCAGGTCATTCTGAAATACCTATTAAGTGGCACAGATAAATATTTGTGGAATAAAATGGCTGTGTAAGGGAGTTAGAACTAGACCTTGTACTACTGTTGGAGCTGGTTCAATGTCACCTTGTTTTAAGAGATCCTACAGCCCACTCAAGCCCTATCATGTCTGAACAAGCAGTCACAGTGACCATGAACTTTTGCATATTTTGAACATATGCTTCTATTTTTCTGCCTTTTACTTAGAATGGAATTCTACCACCACAACCCTCTGTGGTGTCTTCTTTAGTGTGGAAAAATGTCAGAGTTTCTCCCCCTACAGTGATGAGCTATGGGGGCTTTAAGTGATGGCAGGTCTCTCTGAAGGTCTACAAGGATGTGCTGGACCCTGGTGCAGTTTCAAGTGTAAGCTATCAGCAGCTAACTAGCATGGGCCAGAAAAGGCAGGTGAATGTGTGTGTGTGTGTATGGGGGGGGGGGGGGACGCGGAACTCGGACAGCCTGAGGCTATGGAAGGCTCTAATCCGGCTCCACTTCGAACTTTTTATTAGGCCACAAGGCTGTGTTCTGACTCAGGACCCCTTCCTGTCACCACTTTGCCTGCTGTCATAACTGACCTTCTAGACCAGCCGTGGGCAAACTACGGCCCACGGGCCGGATCCGGCCCATTTGAAATGAATAAAACTAAAAAAAAAAAAAAAAAAAAAAAGACCGTACCCTTTTATGTAATGATGTTTACTTTGAATTTATATTAGTTCACACAAACAACACTCCATCCATGCTTTTGTTCCGGCCCTCCGGTCCAGTTTAAGAATCCTTTGTGGCCCTCGAGTCAAAAAGTTTGCCCACCCCTGTTCTAGACCAAAGTTACCCTGACTTGGAGCAGACCCTCCTCTACCCCACTGAGCCCTGGAGGCAGAGGTGATGTAAGGTCCGAGCTGTGTTGTGCCTGAACTGCTGGGTGAATGTAGAGCCATGGTGGCTCAGTCCACCACTTTGCTTTGCTTTCCAAGTTCTGTGCTGCTCAGTGACTCTGTTGCCATAACCCTAATTGCCTGCAGCCCTTCATCATATGTCACTTTGTGGTCACTGTCATCCTGCCACATGAGCTCATTTAGATGGAATTATCACTCCTGTACTTTTTGGTCATTTGAACCCTCTATAGAACTAAGATGTGTTTTAGAAGGATCGTGGAAAGTATGACATCAACGCCGAGAAGGAACACTTTATGGCTGGTAACGCTGATTTCACAGCCTGCCAGGCTAGAGTCTTACACACACCACCAATCTTGGGCCTGCTTGTTCCCTTTCCTGTTGCGGACAGCCTGCAGAGGAGCTAGCCAGATCCGTATGCAGATGTGAGGAGTTGTGCTTGTAGAACCCGCTGGCCAGCTGCTAATGCATCAGGAGACCTGGGCTTGCTGAAAATTAGGAGGAAATGTGCTCTCATCAAACATGCTTTTAAAAACTGTACTCAGTGTGTGGAAATATTGCATTACAGCCGAATTTTCCCCCTCAAGTACGAATAACACAGAGCTTTGATTGCAGGCAAGCGTGGAGATGTCTATGTGTTTCCAAGTGCGAGGTGCACTCCAGAGTTTAAGATGATCACCAGGCTCTGTTTGGTTGGATTTTTAAAGTCCGAACTGCAAACCATCATTTTTTTTTTTTGGCTTTTTCTTAGAGTTATTTAGGTTTATAAAATTAGCAAAATCTTTTAAAGCAGTTTCTACCCCCACTTTACAAAGGTTTGGAAAAACATCAAATAATATTAATGGAAGGAGAGATGACTTAAGAGGTAACATTCCTGACCCTAATCTCCTCATCCATGACACCTCAGGACCTCCACCAAAGCATCAATCTTAATAAGGTGATTTTGGCAATGAGACATTTTCTGGAAAGTGATTGTACTAACCAAAATTTAAAAGAACATGTGCTTTAGCAACAAGGAGAAAATTATTTAATGCTTAAAAAGTTTTTGGTGTTTTTTTCTAATTGGCTGTTAGCATGCATAAATATGCATACAGCAATGCAAGGCTATAATCGAACTGTTCTTTTCCATTAAGACAACTGTGTACATTGTTCAGTGAATGAGGACTGCACGCAGAAAATCCACAAGCAGAGACAGTGAGTTGTAGACTTTACTTAATCCCCGATGGGTTCTTAGAATAATGATTCACCATAGGTGGTGGGATGGTAAGGTATGAGCAAATCATTGGTAAGATTAATAAAAATAAGTAATTAGTCATGCTTTGGATCTGGCTCTAACGATGTGATTCGTTTTCCTACCCACCCCCCATCTTATTTCTACCAGTAGGTTGGGACAGCTGGAAGCCAGCCGTTGTACAACATGCTGCGAGTAAGTCTCTCACCCACCTTTTCGCTGGGATTTCATCTGTTAGTCATCGTGGCTGTCTTATTTTCCCATGTGGACCATATAAGTGCCGAGACAGAAATGGAAGGAGAAGGCAATAAAACTAACGAGTGTACTGGCTCATATTACTGTAAGAAAGGGGTGATTTTACCCATTTGGGAGCCCCAAGACCCTTCCTTTGGGGACAAAATTGCTAGAGCGACTGTGTATTTTGTGGCCATGGTCTACATGTTTCTCGGAGTCTCTATCATTGCCGACCGGTTCATGTCCTCTATAGAAGTCATCACGTCTCAGGAAAAGGAAATAACCATCAAAAAGCCAAATGGAGAGACCACCAAGACAACGGTGAGAATCTGGAACGAGACCGTTTCCAACCTGACCTTGATGGCCCTGGGGTCTTCTGCCCCAGAGATTCTCCTTTCAGTCATTGAAGTGTGCGGCCATAACTTCACCGCGGGGGACCTGGGTCCCAGCACCATCGTGGGAAGTGCTGCATTCAACATGTTCATCATCATCGCACTCTGTGTTTACGTGGTCCCAGATGGAGAGACGAGGAAGATTAAGCACCTGCGTGTGTTCTTCGTGACGGCGGCCTGGAGCATCTTTGCCTATACCTGGCTTTACATCATTCTGTCCGTCATCTCTCCTGGGGTGGTGGAGGTCTGGGAAGGTTTGCTGACCTTCTTCTTCTTTCCCATCTGCGTGGTGTTTGCTTGGGTAGCAGATAGGAGGCTTCTGTTCTACAAGTATGTCTACAAGCGGTATCGGGCTGGCAAGCAGAGGGGAATGATCATTGAACACGAAGGAGACAGGCCATCCTCCAAGACTGAAATTGAAATGGATGGGAAAGTGGTCAATTCCCATGTTGACAACTTCTTAGACGGGGCTCTGGTTCTGGAGGTTGATGAGAGGGACCAGGACGACGAAGAGGCTAGGCGAGAAATGGCGAGGATTCTGAAGGAGCTCAAGCAGAAGCACCCAGATAAAGAAATCGAGCAATTAATAGAATTAGCTAACTACCAAGTCCTAAGTCAGCAGCAAAAAAGCCGAGCCTTTTACCGTATTCAGGCTACTCGCCTGATGACTGGGGCGGGCAACATTTTAAAGAGGCACGCAGCGGACCAAGCAAGGAAGGCTGTCAGCATGCACGAGGTCAACACAGAAGTGGCTGAAACGGACCCTGTCAGTAAGATCTTCTTCGAGCAAGGGACATACCAGTGTCTGGAGAACTGCGGCACCGTGGCCCTGACCATTATCCGCAGAGGTGGCGATCTGACCAACACTGTGTTTGTTGACTTCAGAACCGAGGACGGCACAGCCAACGCGGGGTCTGATTATGAATTTACTGAAGGGACCGTGGTCTTTAAGCCGGGCGAGACCCAGAAGGAGATCAGAGTTGGCATCATCGATGACGACATCTTTGAGGAGGACGAGAACTTCCTCGTGCATCTCAGCAATGTCAAAGTGACTTCGGAAGCTTCCGAAGATGGCATACTGGAAGCCAATCACGTTTCTACACTCGCGTGCCTGGGCTCTCCCTCGACGGCCACCGTGACTATCTTTGATGATGACCACGCGGGCATCTTTACTTTTGAGGAGCCCGTGGCTCATGTGAGCGAGAGCATTGGCATCATGGAGGTGAAAGTGTTGAGAACATCTGGAGCTCGAGGAAATGTTATCGTCCCCTATAAAACCATCGAAGGGACCGCCAGAGGTGGAGGAGAAGACTTTGAGGACACCTGTGGAGAGCTCGAATTCCAGAACGATGAAATTGTGTAAGTCCCTTTTTATCTATATACATGTGTGTTGAGTGTGTTTGTGGATGGGAGAATGCGTGCATGTCCTTTTAAATTAAATGGCATACAAGGAATGGAATGGTTACTATACCAGACCACTTTCAAATCTCAACCCTCCCTCGCATACCATCAATATACTCTGTACACCGAGATCTTAATTTGATTTGATTCTTACTTTGGCACTTTTAGATATTTTAAGTACAACATAGATTATGATAAAATAAGTCTTGTGACACAGCTTATCAAAGCACTTATGATGGGTTGAAAATTTGTGTTCTGTTTTGAATCACATAATATACACACCATAAGGGAATATTTAAATCATCACATCAGGTCTCTAACTTCACTGCTGAGTATTAATTGGGAAAATCCAAAGAACAGATACCTCTGAAAAGAATGTCCTGGCTACCAGGGCTGTCTGGAACAATTTGTGTTGCTTTTACCTGACATGGTGGTTTTGTGACAGTGTAAGATGATGTTTTGCTTAAATGTTAAGACTTAATTATAACTTAATGACCAATCCTGCCTTTTCAGTTTTATGCCAACATGGAAAAAGTCATATAGCTCTTATTTCATTCCAGTCTCATTTTATTTTGCATGATGCAACAAGCCCTTTACCCTACTGATGTAGTGATGGGGAAAGAAATAAGTTTCTCTCCTAGCATCCTAATTGACAGGGCGCAGGTCAGAGAAGCGGACAACAATTTATTCTTCCTTTTGCCACGTTACAGTGACACTTGCCAACATTGTAACATGTCATGCCTGGCTGTGGCTGTGTCCTGAATTTTCCATTGACAGTTGCTATTTAGAGAGCTATCCCTCCTTCCTTGCCTGGGAGGGGGCATCGCACTCATCAGAAGCAAACCAGGAAGTCTGACTCAACGAGCAACGTCCAAACTGGAAAAAAGGAAGAAAGGGAACTGTGTAAAATAGATTCGATGCAACAAAGGACAATAATAGGAATTATTATGTTGGTTGAGTCATTGCCAATTTAGAAATTTCAGGAAAAAAATAATAACATAGTTTGTTCTATAAATCAAGCATGTCAAACTCGCGGCCCATGGGCCACATGTGGCCCACAACGAATATTTCTGCGGCCCAGACAATATAATAGTGTGAGCAGTTATTTACAAATATGAAAGGAAATAAGTCTCCTGTCCGATCCAGAATTACTGACATTCACCTTGGGTCAGTTTTGAAAGTAATTACTGTGAACAAGATTTCCCCTGAAGTAGGAAAGAGAGTAGCAGAGAAGAGATGCCAAGTGTCAGGAAGAAAACATTAATTTTATCACTGCTCTTGAACTTTTTTTAATACTATACTTTTCGAAATAAACCTACGTTTCTATGGACATTGAAGCTTTTTTTTTTTTTTGTGGCCCACATAAACTTAAACTTTGTTTATTTGGCCCATGTTAGCCTTTGAGTTTGACATGCTTGCTATAAATGGTTAACTCTTGTGTAAAGGGTGTATATATGTCAAATGGCAAGTACGTTCTGTCCAAGTTGAAACTTCTCCTGCTGTAAGTGTAGAGAAAACAAACATAGAAGTGGGGGGCGGGGGGAGAGAGGTGGGCAGAAGGAGCAGATATGTTGGAGTCTTCCAATGTCTTTGACACTGTATTATGGACATGAACAATTACTGATATCTCAATGAAATCAAGCAAAACAGAGATTATAATATCTATCTTTGGATGTGTGTGAGGGGATAGCTTTTGATGACTATCTGTTTTATGTTGGTTCTTATAATGTTAATGTTTCACTTAGTAAGATGTATTTTGTTAGGACAGGTGTTTCATTAAAAGATAATATGTAGTGTAGTACCAAATGAATAGCCTGCGTACCCAGGAAGGATTTTCCCAAAGGCCTCGTGTGGAATGTGATCCTGCCCAGGTTAGCATACAAGCTCTATTCCTTTGCTAGGAATTCTTTCTCATTATATTTTCTAATCATTTCAGTTATTGAATCCTCTTGTAATAGATAGCACTTGTAGGCCACGTAAAAGTGCATTGCTTATGATTAAAGGAGTATTGCATGTTACTAAATGAACTCACAAGGGTAGCCCTTAAATATGTCCAAATTGGTATTTTGTTTATTCATTTTACTTAGGATGTTTCCTCATGAAAAATTGGTCTTGCTTTCTCTTAATAATGGCTCTGTACTTGTTTATTTGAGAGGCTTTTCCTATCTACTCTGCTATCCAGGACTTTTACCAAACGATAAATAAATAACCTTCTTTTGTGCACAGTGTAGAATCAGAAGGGGGTGGGGGCGGGGAGAGACTGAGTGATTGATGGAATAATTTTCTATTCTGCCAGCTCCATGTAAAACACTCACCCTATGCCATTAGATTGATTGAATTCTTGCGAAGGAGGGAGTATTGCCAAACTCCAGCTTTAGAAATTTACATATCTTGTGAAAAGTAGTAAGAAGTGGAATTATCAGTATGGCATCTCTGTATACATGTTCTTAGGACTATTCTAGACCAATCGCCAGTTCCTAGTTTTAAAACCTCTTGCTGAATTTTATTCGCTAAGTGGAAATATGAAGTTTTAGAAATGGCAAAACATTTTTATTTACAAGTGGAATAAAATTACATCCCTATATATTTTTCTTTTTCTAGAATTTTTATTTTTACCTTATAGAGTTTTATGATTGATGAATAACTTGGTAGATGCTTAATAGGTCTGTTGTTTAAATCAATTTGTTTGGATGACCAAGACTTAGCCTTAAAATAGGCACCAAGGATTCAAACAGAATGTTTCTAGAAAAACATAATATTATCAATGGTCCCTCATTGTATACTTTTTATGGATCTTTTATTTCTGGTAGTTGTTTCCAATGTCAGGTCCACACAGTCAGATCCAAATGAGAGAGTTTTGTCCTCATACAGTGACATTGAACTATAAAGAATCACAATTTATCTTTAAGAATGAGTTCTTATCTCCTCCAATTAATTACACAGTTAATCTCAAAAGATTACTTTCTTAAAAACCTACAATGCATAAATGGGACTGTTGACACCACTCAGTTTCATTAAATACTTCAAAAAAATTTTTTGTTTGTTTGTTTAATGCTATGCACAAAGCCAGAACTTAAGATTCTTTCCAGAGTACCATAGCATGATTCCTGGAAATGCCTGGGTTTACAGGCTATCTAATTTTAAGAAGCCATTAACCAAGACAGAAATAGGATCCAGTCTAATCAGGGATGGAGATAAAGAGGCAGTCAGCTTTATTGAACCTTGAGTTTTGGGAACAAAATAGATTCCTAATCTTTGATCTTATTTTTAGTACAGAAATCATTTAAATTTATAAGTATGTCTATGCCTATTAATTTGTATTTTTATATAAATGAGTTGAATTATTTCAGTCCGATCTTTTTAAGATCAAAGTTTATATTTGAGAAAAATACTGATAAGTGATAAGTGGTGCCTGTGGTCTCTAATAAAATGTATTCTTGGCAAAACATTTTAAAATTATAATGGAAAAACCCATTAAATAGATATAATTAGCAGCACACGCAGTTGTATAAACTCAAGCAATGACAAATACTAAACCCATGCCAGCTAATCTTGACTTTCAACAGGGAATTCTGTCTAATGTTAACAGCTAATGAAAAAATAAACGAAGAATATGCTAATTTGATTTTGTGGTTTGGTAGGTGATATCCACAAAGTTGGCATGCTACTATGGTTGTTTTTTAATGATGCTATTTTAGTGGTAATAATAATTATAAAATGTTGCTTGGTCTTCCAATATCTAACTTAGCTTCACTATTGCAGAAAATGTTAAGGTTAATTAATTAATATAGAGACAAGTCAAATTTAATTACAGTACTTAGCTAAAGCTCAGCATTGATATCATATTTGGAAGACAACTCAAAAAGATCATCAGCATTTAATATTATATATTTTAAATGTCGAGTTAAAAAACAAAGTATGTAGGTTGGAAAATTTATATAATATATTGTTTAGCAAATCAGTTTACTGGGCATTTCAGACACAGCACATTCATTGTGCAATGGCTCTGTCCCAAATTAAGTTTGTTTTAACAGCTATTACATTTTCAAGTATGATTATAACTTCATTAACTAGGAAATAAAATACACAGGACAACAAATATAGCTACTTGACACTAAACATTTACATGGGGGGGGGGAGATAGAATGAAGTAAAATTTTATTATTATATAGATTTTATGAAATTATTTTTATTATATTCCAGGGAAAATAAATATTTTGCTTTTGCTGTTTATATTATCAGTATCCTTTTGCTTTATAGAATTTGAAGTAATAAATGTCTCACTAGAGGAGAGAGTAATTCAATTCTGAGAGTAGCCAAATATGTAATACAAAAAGGCAGCCAGCTGTAAATAAATAAATAAATAAATAAATAAAAGAAATAAAAATATTAAGAAAATTTGAAGTGATCAGAAGAATAATTATTTGTGTTTGGGGAATCAGAGATGATGAAAATTACTAGAGAAAATAACATTAGACAAGAAAGTCTGTTAGCACATATTATCTTGAGTCTAACATAGTGAATATTTATTTTATGGAAGAAGAATTTAATCAACTACATTTAGCCTAGGAAAACTTAACCTACTTAACTAAACTAAAAAATAAATATTTTACATTGACAAAAAAATTTTACTGGGTAATATGCTAATTAAGAAATTTACATGGAATAATTCTAGGATTTTAATGGATTTTTGGATTATCTTTTCAGACTGAAATATGGCTTCTTAGAACCAAACCACATGTAGTATTATCTGCAAATCTAAATTATAACTACAAGAAATGTTTTTATAGATGCATGTGCTTTCATGAATGACAGGGTGAAAGTAAAACACACACACACACACACACATTTATGACTTTGAATTCACTACTGCCAGAAGCCTTAAGTGATTATGTGCATAAGGGTTGTTTACCATGGCAACCGGATTGCCATGCTTGCTCTTGTAATCTCATTTCCCACCGCTGATTAGAGTGTGGGCTTATAATAGAGTTATGTAAAGAAATTTCATCTTAGCAAATGAGGAGGCTTCATAGTTTAGACACACTGAACTGTTTAAATTATGGACTCTTTCCTGAGTCATCATTCAAAGCCATTATATAGGGGGCTAAATACTTCCCTGGCTCAAGGCTGGAGAAGAATTTATATGTCAGTAGACCTGCACATACTTAATAAGCTCTGATTTGTGCCCAACGCTGGACAAATCATTATGCAGGAAACAGAAAAATATACTTCTTATACTATAAAGTGGGAGATGAGGACGCTCATATTTTGGTAAGTACAAACATCATTATGAAGACATTATGTAAGCTGTAGGAGAAGTTCTAATTTTGGACAAAAATATCTGCATTTACTTTTGAAGGATAGAAGGTGTACTTGGAGAGAAAATGTAATGTGCATCTCAAGGTGGAGCCTTATCATGGTAAACCTGAGAGTATGGACAATTTCACTAGACAGGATTGTTACCGAACATAATGAAAGATTCAGTGAACATTTGTTTTCTTTAATGGGACTTTAAATCATTATGAGGGCATTTAAATTAATCTGAGTATATATCCCTTAAAGCAGTCCAGGAAGGACAAATACTGCATGATTCTTTGTATATGAAGTATCTAAAGCAGTCATTCATAGAAGCAGGGAGAAGTGTGGTTGCCAGGAGCCAAGGAGGGGAAAAGGGAGTTACTGATGGACAGATATAACGTTTCAGTAATGCAAAACAGACAAGTTCCAAGGATCTGCTGTCTGGCATTGTGCTTGTAGTTAGCAATATTGTATTGTACACTTAAACATCTGTTAAGAGGGCAGATCTCATCTTAAGTGTTTTTACTACAATAATATAAAAAATTTAAAAATAAATCATGTAACTGACCTACTTGAAAAAAGTAAGCTTGGGTGCTTGCCCTTCTATACCACATTGCCTCTCGCCATTTCTAAAGAAAATATTCTAGGTTTCTAGTCAAATATCAGTACTTTGTTTTGCACTTTGTGAATTGTTCCTTAGTCCCAAGGCATGCTTTTGACTGACTTCAGTCCTGTGGCTGCTTGAGCAGCCCTTAGCCTATTCTGCCTCCCACGGCCACTGCATTTGTCTCCGAGTTACCCAGTGTGTTGCCATCATCCTGGTAAAACCTGAGCAGATTTTACACTAAATTGTGAAGTGGGAAGAAATCTTCTCTGGTTTTCTTTCCTGAGGACATTGGTAACGCAGGGAAAGAGATTTAAGCATGCTTAATTCTTTTGAATGGAGCAACCTTGAGGCTGTAACACCTCAAACAGGATTATTTGCTGCGGTGCTGCTCTGTCCTGGTTGGCTGAGGTGTAGAAAATTTTCTACGGGTTGCAATTATCTTGAGAACCTAGAGGTTTTCCTGTAAAATACAGGGTAGGGCAAACGTAGGTTGACAGTAGTGAGTACTCAAAACACAGATTTCCTTTTACATTGCTATTTATTAATTATGTATTATTTTCCATATGGAAAACTGTAAAGCTACTTTTGCCCCACCCTGTATCTCCATCATGTTCCATCATGGCTAATGACATCTGCTCGTTGGAGATTCTTTCTTTGGGCTGGGAAAGCTGTTAAGCCCCTACGACTGTAAATGCCATGCAATCAGGTGTTCTCTTTGCAACAGTGGAATAGAAGTGGCTCTAAGCCAGGGGACAGGAAAGGAAGAGAGAATGGCCAAAATGGAAGGTGGGTTAATGGTACGAGAGATGGTCTTTATCGCAGCCCCAGGTGGGTTAATGGTACCAGAGATGATCTTTATCGCAGCCCCGGGGGTGCCATGGAGGAGGGCCTGGGGAAGGTGCTCATTGAGCAGGCAAATGCTGCAGCAGCCAGTGGACATTGGCTGCTGGCTTCCCGCACGGCCTGGCACTTTCTGACCTGGTAGTGGGGAGTCCAGAAGGTCCTGGGAGGGAAAGTTGACAATATGGGCAGAATGAAAGGAAATCTCCTCCTTCGCTTCCTCTCCTGGCTCGACATACCACCTACGTAATACCCATCTATTTGCCAAAGGTTGAGCCGGCCAGGACTCATTCTTTTCACAGGCCCATACAGCTGTCTCATTGTAGAGCCAGGCGAAATAAACAATGCCTGTTCATTTCCTGCCTTTCTCCCAAGGATCGGTGCTCCAGATGACATGTTCTTTCCTTCTTACAATGGTCTCCACAGGGTCAGACAGGCCAGTAGGCATTGTGTGCTTGGGGGACAGTTGAAGATATGGAGGCAAGGGGGGCAAAAACAGAGTCCAAAGCAGAGCTTGCCTTCTAGGCTGGTGTTCATGATAAGAGGGCAACCAATTTCACTTGACCCGGTAATTCAGATATTAATGACATAGCCTGGGGTATTTTATTTCCAGATACAGTTTTTCTTAGGATTAGATACGAGAGATATGGCGTTCTGGGTACCCGTGATGCCCTGTGGTGACCCTCAACACCAAGATCACCCCACTTTTCCATGCTAGACTTCCTGAGATAAAGACAGATTTAGAAATAGCCCTCAGTTTGGATTCCATTCCAGGTCTACCCTTGTCCCCAAATAGCATTGTGACTTTCAGCAAGTGAATTAAGATCATCTTATCTGCAAAGTGAGGTGGTGGAGGTTGTGGTGGTCATGAGGATGGTGGTGATGGTGGTTGTGGTGATGGTGTTGGAACTGGTGATTTTGCATATGGTGGCAGTGGTATTAGAGGTGGTGGTTTTGTATATGCTGGTGGTGGTGGTGGAAGTATTGGTATTATAAGTGTTGGTGTTGGAGGCGGTGGTCTTAGATGCGGTGGTGGTGTTGGAAGTGATGATGGTGGTGAAGGTGGTAGTGGTTCTCAGATGTATTGAGAGCCAGGGTTCCTGCTTTTTTCTTACAATATTCATTTGATTTCATCATTGCAACAACTTTATTAGGTGGAGGCAATTATACTAATTTTACAGATGAAACAGTTGAGGCTTAGAGAGAAACTAACTCTCTTTGGGGTCACACAGCTAATAAGGGAGGACCTAGAATTTAGCTGTAGAACTGCCTGACGGTGAAATCTGTATCATCCCATCAGGGCTGTTCTCCCTGGGACGGCTTGCAGAGTCCAAGATGGGCATGTAGGAGGCGTGTGATGCAGTGGCCCTGCCTGCAGCATGGCTCCTGCAGCTAGGAAATGAGAAATTAGCGCAGTCATTCATCTGTTCTGGAATCTGGAACATGTATTTACCACATTGTACCCCACCCTCGCGCGAGGAGAGCCACGATTAACTGAGTTTGAGAAGCAAGAAAAATGCTAAATGCTATAATCCCTCCATGGACCTGACCTGTTCAATCGTTGTCTACTCTGTCCTCTCTCGGTATTTATTTCTCTTTGTTCCTAAATAAAAAGAAAACTTTTTATTATTAGCTTTCTCTCATTGCCTGCATTGACCCTGCAACGTTTTAACTTCCTTTTATGGCTGAACAATGAATGTAGCTTTTCCCCATACTTAAAATAGTAGTTTCTTGACCTATCTTTTTTAGATATAATACAGGACAATGTAAATTCATGACAACAGAGAATCTGTGCTGGAGAATGCTTGTTACCTTGTGTCAGCGCTATCAAGAAGTTTAAAAAGTCATCTTCTCTGCTCCTGGAGGCCACTAATCATTAGAATTCTTGGCTAGGAGGCTTTGGTACAAATCTACCCAGAGCAAAAGGAATTTTTAGATACTTTTTAAAAATCTAGTTCCAAGTTACTGTTGCTTCTGAACTACGTTTCAGAAGCAAAATCAGTATTCAACTTAATTTGCTTTTTAAATAGTTTTATTTTTTTTAAACTTTTGCAGCTGAATTATTAGTCTGCTTGGAGTAACTCACTGTTGATATGTTTATAAATATAATTAGTTATAACCTTTAAATGAAGCCTCCAGCCATTCTCTTTCAACAGAGAATTGCTTTTAAACTAACTCTCTCTCCAAAGGTCAAGGTGGGGAAATAAAAAATTAAGTCCCATGTACATAGAGTTTCATTTTAATTTTAGGGTACAGTAGAAAACAATTCCCAAAGGACAACTTACATTCTCACACAATAAATGTTAACAATCTTAACCGTTTTAAAGTGAGCTATTCAGTTCAGTGTGTGTATCTGTGTGTGGCAGGGGGGAGGTGTGTATCAGCTCAGAGGAGAAGTGGGGGAGGGAGAGAGAGGAGGCAAATAAGGGGGAAAGGAAGGGGTCACGGGGACAGATTTGGGGATCAGGAGAGGGGCAAGAAGGGACTGGAGGCAGAGAAGTGGGGAGGGAGAGAAAGGGACAGAGAGGAAGCAGAGAGAGGAGTGGGAGGATGGTACAGAGGACGGGGGGAAGGAAGGGAGAAGCAGGGGTCTATATATACCTATATCTACACCGATACCTCTATCCATCCATCTATCTATCTCTCTATCTCTCTATATAGAGGAAGAAAGGAGGCAGGAACTAGAGGGTGGGGAAGAGGAAGGGAGCAGAAAAGGGGAGGGTAGGCAAAGAAAGAGGGAGGAGGGGAGCAGGGAGGCAGGCAGAGGGATAAAGACAGACTAAGAATATCCAGCCCTGATTAGATTTCAGCTATTACTAAAGTGAACTGCAGCCTGGAATTAGTCCAGAAAACAATATGAGAGGAAGAAAATAAACATGGGATTCACTCAAGCTGCTTCTTTAGTAAAAATAGATAGCAATTTCATCTTTGAAATCAAATGTCCCTAACAATTGCCTAAGTATGTCTGAGGAGCTGGAGGAAGCCTGTGGACTCTTCCTGGGTTGTGCTGAATGGGTGGGCCTGGTACCTAGTCACTGATTCCTGCTTTCACAAATGTTCGATGAGCACCAATCCTGGTCCAGTGCCTTTGCGAGCTGCTGGGCGCGCTGTGGTGACCGAGATGCGGACCCTGCCATGGACAACCTGATGCTGTACGTGCGGAGGTAGGCGGACAGGTCCTTGGTCAGGTCGTTCACTGGCGTGGATGTGTCGCCAGCCCCGGAAGCCTCTCTGTGCCTTCCTGGGCATCCTTCCCTCAGTGTTTCCTAATGGGGCTCTTACCACTGCTGCTCAGGCGGAAAAGGTCTGGTGATGAGCTGGCTGTCAGTGTCACCACCAGCCACCCCTGGCAGCAGCCACCCACTCTGTGCCTGCTCTTCTTCAGAAGAAAACCACCCAGCTCCTTCTGGGACCCCATCCCCACCCCAATGGCTCCTGTCACCACTTGGTGCCCTGTTCAGTGGAAACCAGAAGAGTAGCTGCTGGAACAACTTGGAATGGAAATAGATATAAGGAATTAATTAGAGGCAATGGAAGAGGGAATCCATTATGCCTAAATCACAACTCCAATGATTTGCTATTCTAACCACATGTACATATTATATATATCATATACAGTAGATTATATGTATGACATATATAATATATATAAATATATAAATTGTTCCTTTTTCTTCGGGGAAATTGTAAGTGCAGCTGAAGCAGATATGTAGCCCTGTACGTATAGTGTTGTTTCTGCAGAACTCAAAAAATTACAATTTTTGTCTTTGAAAAAAGAAAGAATCCACAAAGGCCATTAAGTTCCTTCCAGCTCTAAAATGCAATTATTCAGCAGTGTGATGCCCTCCTGAGACTCTGTGGCCTTGTTTCATTATCTTGCTCTGGGCCTTGGTTGTCCAAAGCCTAAAGAAATGCTGGGTGTCCCTCCAGCCGCTGTGTGCTGCCGTAGCCTGTCCCCACCAGCTTTCTCCAAGCATTCCGTGGACACTCCGCAGGGCCCTGTCCTTAGATACACTTCCATTCCCTTCTGCAACAGCTTTCTGAGCCAGGTAATCCATGCTCTTTGGTATCCAGATGACACAAATCTATGTTCCTTCTTCTCCAATATTGCCATCTCCAAAGGGTTTTCTTGAGTTGAAGCCTATTGTCCTATTATAAATATACATCATGTAAATATACGTACATAAATGTAACCAGTAGTATTTTTCAGGATGGCAGTGTAGGAAACAAAAGAATAAAATATTGATCTCTAGGCCTAAGCCAATTCATTTCCAATCAAGTTATCTGTATGTTTTCTGTAATACATACATTGTCTCATCATGAATATATAACAAACTGAGCTTATTTATTAATTTTTAAAAAGGCGGGGAGTTCCCTAACCGGTTTGGCTCACTGGGTAGAGCGTCGGCCTGCGGACTAAAGGGTCCCAGGTTCGATTCCGGTCAAGGGCATGTGCCTTGGTTGCAGGCACATACCCATTAGGGAGTGTGCAGGAGGCAGCTGATTGATGTTTCTCTCTCATCGATGTTTCTAACTCTCTATCCCTCTCCCTTCCTCTCTGTAAAAAATCAATAAAATATATATATATATTTTTTAAAAAAAGGCGGGGAGTTATTGCAAATATACATGAACAGTGAATAAACCTCCAAGAGACTAAAGCAAGTCCCTACTTAAACATTAGTTTTCTGTGGATGGAACAGAAAAATAATTGAAGAGTTAAATATTTTAATGAAATGCCAAGCATTAATAGGTCAGTCAAGTGACAACAATATAGAATTTAACACATGGAAAAATCAATCAGGCAAGTACAGAATCAGAACCATTAGACCTGGAAGTATCTTAAGTAAAAAAAAAAAAAAAAAAAAAAAAAAAAGGAAAGAAAAATTTGAGAGTTTTAATTGACCATAAGTCTTGAGTTACTCAGTAGTAAGTAAAGGTAACACTATGTAATGTCCGGTGCACTAGGCACACATCAGTTACACTGTTGCATGAAAACACACGTTGGTGCTACATCTCATGTGGGCCCTTATCTATTCCGTTGATGTTTATAAATATTTTCTTCCCCCAAATCTCACTGTCTCAGTGGCTAGAATCTCAACAGTTCCTAGAGTTTTGGTTTCAATCTAGTATATTGTTTTCCAGCAAAATCAATACCCAAAATAGAAGGCAGAAAAGAATGCAATTTCACTCATTAGCAATTCTATAATCACTTTGATTTGTGTTTATAAGATACTTTAAGGGCATGAACAATACTTTTACATTTGAGAAATCGTATTCATTTCCTGTTTCCAAATTGTTCATACACTCAAGGGGCCGTTTAAACATTAGGCTATTTCTCTTGCATAATTTCATGAATTTTATTTTTCAATTGATATAAAATATAGTACTCAAAAATGGACTTTCTTTGCAGCTGTTAGCTGGTAAATCAATCTGTATTATTGAATGCAATGCCTAGTGAAACACCCCATCATGTGCCTGCAGTGGATCATATCATAGTTCATGCGAACATAACACATCTTCTATTTACATCTGTTATATTCCCACCTGTTCACCCAGGGATTAGTAAATATAAATCTGCCTTATAAACAAGGAAAGTTGGAATGAAATTTGACACATTACACCTTTGTACACCTTTGAGTTCCTCCTTAAAAGATGTTGATTTATATTATGCTGTACAAGGATATTATACATCATAAAGCCTCAGACAAGCTATAGCACATAAGCGTTTTCTCTTGTATTTGATATGAGGCTCACGCGGTATTTGTTGAAAAGGTGAAAAGTAAATCAAATATGAAGTGTAAGTAACATCTGAATTCTTTCTATCTTTCTTAAGAAAAAAAGGGATCTGGAGGAAGTTGAAGAGGGTTTGAAGGGGACAAATGGTGATGGAAAGACACTTGACCTGGGGTGGTGAACACACAATACAATATACAGATGATGTATTATAGCATTGTATACCTGAGACCTACATACTTTTATTAAACATTGTCACTCTAATAAAATAAATTTTAAAAGGGATGATTATAGAGATTCTTAAAATAATTTTAAAAATCAGCAATGATAACCAGAAAAAAAAAACAACCACTCTAAATTAGTCTCTAACTTTTCAGAGGCACTTACATGAAATCATAACAAAAGTGCCCATCAGCAGTTTTCATCCATAGTAAATTTATGTTTGAGTTTTCGTAGTTGATACT
Organism: Myotis nattereri; assembly: GCF_964212035.1. Lineage (NCBI taxonomy): Eukaryota > Metazoa > Chordata > Mammalia > Chiroptera > Vespertilionidae > Myotis > Myotis nattereri. The sequence continues at coordinate 63,714,265 of NC_138085.1, forward strand.
CCAATGATAAAACTCTATATGTTTATTATTGTGGCTGATTTACACCTTTGCCATTTTAGCAGCTGTGGTTTTTGTAGACATTACACTTGCCAGTGCATTTAACAGGAATTTCTGAAACCAATAAAATGACCTGTGTTGTCTGATCTATGGAGGCAGTGCTGCCTTAAGAGCATATTTCAGCAAGGAAACAATCCAAATCTCCCTGCTCTTCAAGTGGCGCTCCCTCCCCTGGTTAGGAAATAGCTTCAGTAAAGAGTGCAGGCTCCCGCCAAAGAACTGTAAAATTTACGGCAAAGGGCACCAGAACGTGCTCATTATTCCCAGGCTTTAGACCAGTGCCTGGTACACTGTAAATGGGTGCAGGTGGATATAAATGGGCACAATATCCGTCTATAAGCAGCTCTTGGATTCTCAGGATTAAGAAGCAATGCATTCATGACCACTGTTATCTCTAGGGTAAATTAATTACATTTAGTACACCATTAGAATTACAAGCCGTCTCACCAACGGGGCTATACAATTTCATAGACAAGGGTCAGAGTTGCAAGAGATCACTTTCTCCACATGAATGTGTGGTGACCCATCACTAAGCAGCCTGTGTAACGTGACCGGTGTAACAGAGCCTGAAGGACATGAGGGCTGGAGTCAGATGACCTGGTTCAAGCCCTCGCTCAACTATTCACTTGGAAGGTGATGTTGAACTAGTTATTTAACGTCCCTCTGCCCCAGTTTCCTCGTCTATGAAACAGGGCAAATAGCTGTACATCATGATTTTTAATAAGAAGTCAATGAAATAATGTGTAAAATGGTAAGAATCATCCCTGACACATGGCAAAAACTCAATCCATGTTAGTTATTGCTAAGATACTGACTCAAAAATAACTTAGGTGTCTGTATAAAAATAATGTACCTAATATATTTTCATATAAGGAGAAAATTATAAATAATGTTTATATTTTAGTGTATATAATCTTTGTTTTGTTCCTGCTTTTGCTGTGTAGATCTGTGTTTAAAGTATTTCTTTTTTCTTTTCTTTTTTTATTGATTTCAGAGAGGAAGGGAGAGAGAGAGAGAAAGAGATAGAAACATCAGTGATGAGAGCAAATCATTGACTGGCTGCCTCTTGCACGCCTTCCACTGGGGACTGAGCCTGCAACCCGGGCATGTGCCCTTGAACAGAATCGAACCCGGGACCCTTCAGTCTGCAGGCCAATGCTCTATCCACTGAGCCAAACCAGCAAGGGCTAAAATATTTCTTAAATTATTTAAAATAAAATCTTGATAGCTGAATAATATCCTATTATATAAATACAATTTACCTAGTGAGGCCCTATTATTTTTTTTAAATATTATTTGGTTTTGTTTTATTTTTATAAATGTTTACACGTAAATAATGAATGCCATAGTGGACATTTAAAAAATTTTTAGTTTACGTATTAGATTATTTCTTTTGGCTAACTACTTAAATTGGAATAAATAGACCAAAATATATAGATATGTTAAGGCTCTTAATAACTTTCAAGTTATTTTAAGAAAATCTGTACCAATTTATATTTTTAATATCTATACATAATTTTCTAATGGGACTGATTGTTTATTAGAAAAACCTTATTGTACTTACAAATGGAACTGCTTCCTTTGAAATTTTTCTGCTAGCATTCATTGTGTCAAACATTAACATACTTTACATTTATGACCTTGAAGTGTGCCTGGATTCCAATATATTATTATTGTTCAAAACCCTTCTAAACTCCTCTTTTGAAATTATGTTCATAGCCATATATATTACCTATTTTAAAAAATTTTCTGTGACATTATCTTGCCTGGTCATGCACTTCATTCAACAGTCTTAGTGCCAAACACTTTAGGCTGGTTGCCCAAATTAAATCCAATAAAAAATGTATTTTCAAAACCATTTATCAAGCTTGTATTGCAATATTATAGAATGGGTACTATTCTTGGGTTGAAATATCTCATTTGCTGGTCTTATAGAATAGAGAATTTAGTTATATGTTGAAGACTCACTTTCCTTTTCTGAAAAATGGTAAAAATAGTTCTTAATCAAAGTACTTTGATGAATATCTTGAAATAGAGTATGTGAAAATGCTTTATTAATGAAAAAATGGTATCTACACTAATAAAAGAGAAAAATGGTAATTGGCGTACGACGATACCCTTTTCATTGGCTAATCAGGGCTATATGCAAATTAACTGCCAACTATGATTGGCAGTTAACTGCCAGCTAAGATTGGCAGTTAACTGCCAACAAGATGGCGGCTAATTTGCATATGTAGGCACAATGCAGGGAGGCAAAAGGGAAAGCAGGAAGAAGCCCCCTGCCACTGACAGTGATCTGAAACCCAGGGGGGAGCTAAGAGCTGGGGGGCAGGGCAAAGGCGGCCCTGGGGCCGCCTTTGCCCTGCCCCCAAGCCATGATCGGAGAATCAGGCGCCTTTGCCGCCCTGGCCAGTGATAGCAGGAAGTAGGGGTGGAGCCAGTGATGGGAGCTGGGCACGGTCGAAGCTGGCAGTCCCGGGAGCTAGGGGTCCCTTGCCTGGGCCTAAAGCGGAGCCCACGATCGTGGCGCCCCCCGCTGTCACTGCAGGTCCCCGCTGCCCGGGCCGGACGCCTAGGCCAGAGGCGTTAGGCCTGGGCAGGGGCGGAGCCTGCAACCGAGGGGAGCTGGGGGTCCCCTGCCCAGGCCTGACACCTCTGCCGGAGGCCTCAGGCCTGGTCAAGGGGCCGATCCTGTGATTGGTGATCGGAGGGTGATGAGGGTCAACTCCTCTGGCCGAGGCATCAGGCCTGGGCGGGGGGCGGAGCCGGGGATTGGGGGGATATGATGGTCCCCTTGCCTAGGCCTGAAGCCTGGGTCAGAGGCGTCAGGCTTGGGCGGGGGGTGGAGCAAGCGATCAGAGGGAGATGGGGGTCCCCTGCCCAGGCATGATTCCTGGGCCAGAGGCCTCAGGCCTGGGTTGGGGGCAGAACCAGTGATGGGGGGAAATGAGGGTCCCCTGCCCAGGCCTGACGCCTCTGGCGGAGGCGTCAGGCCTGGGCAAGGGGCCGATCCTGCGATTGGAGGGTGATGGGGGTCAACGCCTGAGGGCTCCCAGTATGTGAGAGGGGGCAGGCTGGGCTGAGGGACACCCCCCACACACACACACCCAGTGCACGAATTTCGTGCACCGGGCCCCTAGTTTAATAATAATGTTATTAGCAAACATCAGAGATAATTTATAGGTGAGTTCAAAGAGTGCTAATACATGTATTAAAATGGCATGTCAGAACGATGATGATGACTATATTTACATAGTAGGAAAATCTCATTTATAGTTCTACTTTTCCCCTGCTATTTCTGCAAATAGGTATCTGCAAAGCTTTATTTTTCATAAACATTAAACTATTGGTGGAATATATAGGCTTCTTTTACTAGTCACTAGAAAGCTTCTAATGCAAACCAAATAAATCTACTTTCAGTGTGATCCCTAGTATCAGATGTTGATTTCCTCCTAGTTTCATCAGTCACAAGTCAAGTTGCAATGTTTTCATATTCTGATTTTTTTATTACATAATTTCATTGACCTCAGAGGGGTGCTGTAATAACCTAACAAAACCATCTCTAAGACTTACTGCCAGTTGCTTTAGTGAAAACAGGCATGCATTCTATCCCTTGCCCATGATTTATTAAAAGTATTTCTGAAATAGGTTTTATCTAATACTTGCTTGCAGAGGTTATCTCTTCCTTTTTTCTTCCATTTCTCTCTCTTCTCCTGTTTACTCTTCTCACTCTTAGCCTGTGGTGGCTCCTAGGCGCTGGGCTACTTTTTACAGTGCTCACAGCACTGCATTTTTGGTGGTGAAGGATTAGGAGATACAGAATAGCAGCATTAGTTAATCAGTAGCTTGATAGGGTGGTTGATAGACAGCCGTGAAATGGAAGGCGAAGTGAGAAACAGCAGATCATACTGTACATGTATGACTACATTCTCGTTCCCACCTCTGCTAATGGTGGCATTTGGATGATGTGGCACCAGAATGCGTAATTCCCACTGCAGACGGAGCAAGGTTTCTACTGTAATTTCTCCCAAAAGCCTGAGCATCTTATTTCTCTTAGTCCTTTTCCCTGTCCAGCCTCATTATTTGCCACCACCTCCAATGCTTCTCTACTCAGCTAGCTAGGTGACAGATGGAGGTTGTGCTGTAAGAATTAAGAGTTGTGTTCAGCGATTCTAAATGAACGATCACAGACTCATTCTTGATAAACTGAAGCTCTGACGTAGAATTTTGTGGGCATGTTTCTGAAGGATGGCGAATTTAAAAATCTTTGGAGGATTCAAATTTATTTCTGGCCAGCTGCTTGCTTTGGGCAGTTCTGAAGCAGGAATTCTTGACCAACAGCCAAGAATTATCTTTTGGGAGATAATCTTCCATTATCTTTTGGCTATGAAGCAGGGCAGAAACCCGGATTTCTCTATTAACTCCTGGTGTATTTCTGAAATTGAAATGTGCAGATTTTTTTTTTCTGAGTAGGAAAAAAATTCAGAGTTCTCTTCTATAAGGAAATATGATTGTGTACTTACAGGTGGTATTTTATTCAACTAGTCGGCGATTTCAAATGAGTACCAGAAGCCAAACTAGTGTGACTATTTCAGAGAGGTTTGTTCTTGAGGAAAATACCTTACATTCCTGGCCCATGGTCTCAAAGATAGGAAGAATTGTATAGGCCTCTCTTGAACTGATATTTTGCAATCCTATCAAAGTGACGCTTATATATCATGTACTCGGATTTAAAGCATGTTACCTAACTATAACATGGTGTGGTGGGGATTTTTGTTTGTTTGTTTGTTTTTTATTCCTGTGCTGTTGCTTTTAAGGTACCAACAAAAATTAGGAGTTTTTCTTAAGGCTACGTAAGGCTATAAATAATTTCCTATATTAATGTCTTTTAGCTCAGTATTGCAGTTAAAATTTGCTCCAATGCTATATCTCTTATTATAGCAGAATTGGATAAGCCCAACAGACAAGTAATTTATATTGCTAAACCTTGCCCAAGCTCATGAATGTTAAGTCTCTAACTACAGCCTCTTGGAAATGTGGGCCTTTGGTGCTGTTTTGCCACTTTTGTGAGCATGAAGCATCCTTCAGTGTGTGATGGTTTGTTCATTAGCAATTATTCATTGTACTTTCAGTTCCCCCCGTTGAACCACCTACTTGCCACAGCCTTGTTTCCCACAGCTATTTTAATTACTGTCTCCCATCGCCCAGATTCAGGCAGTCCGATTATGTTTTATTGTGTCCTTTGTGTAAAGGGATTTCCGAAGTGCCAACACCCCACGTGGTTTTAGGAAGGAAATGCAGAAAGTAAAGCAAGAGACAATCTCGCCACTTAGTGTTTCCTAATTGGCCTTTGTGTGAATCTGCAGAGCTGTGCCATCACACTAAAGATATCCACAGTCTGAAAGGAAATGTTCGAGTGAAACGGGTGGAAAGGTACAAACTTCCAGTTATAAGATATGTAAGTCCTGAGCTGATGTACATCATGGTGACTATCCTATATAATAAAAGGCTAATATGCAAATCGACCAAATGGTGGAATGATGTTCCATGGGGAGCAGGCCTAAGCCGTCAGTCGGACATCCCCTAAGGGCTCCCAGACTGCAAGAGGTCACAGGCCGGGCTGAGGGGAAACGCCCCCCCACCCAAGTGCACGGGTTTTGTGTACCAGGCCTCTAGTAGTTAATTATACTGTATTATATATATATTTGAAAGTTGCTAAGAGAGTAGATCTTAAAAGTTCTCAGAGCAAGAAAAAAAATTTATAGCTATGTGTGGTGATGCATATTTAACAGACTTACTGTGGTGATCATTTTGTAAAACATACAGATGTTCAATTGTTATGTTATACACCTGAAACTAATACACTGTTGTATGTGAATGGTATCTCAAAAAAATATTGTTGACAATCCTGCCAGATCAATAGAAGAAGACATTGATAAATTAAGGCTGGGAGGGTTATCTGAATGCTGGCATATCTTACAGAGAAGACCATAAAATAAATACTTTTGCAGGTATGAGTTTAGATTGGATATGATCTATTTTAACCACAAACTTTCACTAAAGATGTATTAAACAATATTTGAAGCCCTGAACTCTATCAGGAGCTGGGTGATAGGGAGGAAAGAAATAGAGAAGGCAATTAGAAGAATGACGAAAATATGGCCCGGCCCATGGCCACACTCTCCATCTAGGGAAGTGTAACTTCTCTTGACCGTCCCCTTTGCTTAAAGAGACCCTCCAGAAGAAGGTTAGGAAGGTCAGTTATTTAAAAGATATTTATTGACTGTCACCAAGTTGGGAAAGTGGAGTAAATAAAATAGGCGGGGGGGGTCTTTGTTGAGAGGAGCTGACAGCTGACGCAGGCAGATCCATCAGAAAGCAACAGGCTGGGAGCTGTGGGAGCCACAGTTACAGAGGAATGAGATTTTCCCAGGCAGGCGGCCTGTGGGACGGGAGGAAAAGGCTCCACCGAGGTGAAGGAGTAAAACTTCAAAAAATAGAAATGGAGAAATAGACATCAGTGAAAGGCAGGGAAGGAGCATGCTACAAAGAAAGGATAAACCATTGACGTTTACTAGTAGAAGTGAAGGAACCTTAGATTGTATCTTGTTAAACATCTTTCACAGGTAACAAAACAGTCCAAGAGAAATCTAGTGAGCTACTTACTCAGATCAGATGGTTAGTAAGGGACAGAACTGATCCTGGAACCTACTCAGCCTAATCTGTCCACTTTTTGGCTTTGTCATCATGAAGTAGGACCATCATGGGGAAGAAATGGGGAAACACCACACAGACAGGGATTGCCTTGTTCCTGTTGTATGTAGACGCGGACAGCATGTGACGTGGATATGGGGAGTACATAGCAGATGCTCACCTACCTAAATGTAAACCCCAAGTGGTAAATGAGAGACAGGAGGTCCTTCTGTGGATGTCTCTCGGCTGCTGAAAAGTGATCCCCAAGATGGTTTAGCTTGGAACTAACAGAGGATGAGCTGACAATGGTTAGATCGTAGGCATGGGGGGAAATGCAGAGCCACACAGGCTCTGTCTTTGTGGCCAGCGCCACACACCTAGCGGCATTGGGTGGCAGAGGCCCTTGGCTTCCCCAGAGCTTCGCACACTGATTTCATCGGTTGGTCCAGGAAGACACTCCACCCCTCCCGTTTATTGGCATACCCTCCACACTCAGCCCTCACCTGTCGGCATCCTTTCCTACCCTCACCTGTTTGCTAGTGAAACTTATGTTAATCAAGGACTAAAGCAAATTTATGGATGTTTAAATCAGATTTCAGGTCATAGCTTGTTAATATAATCAGAATATTTTACAGCTAGTGTGTTACATGGATTGACCCAAGTAGGTAGAAAAGTAGAGTGAGCAAGGAAAAAAACAAAACACCTGTTAGTTCAAGTACAAACATTGTATTTCATTAAAATTGTTAAAGATTGAGACGGTTGAAGAATTATCTCATCCTTCTCATTCTAAGATTTCTAAAAAAGAAACATGCCCAAACCAACCATAAAGCATCCTGCAGGCACTAAAATACAAAGGTGAAAAGGTGAAGTACCTTCTCTGTGTTGGAAATTGGAAGATGAATTGAGGTTTGAGCCTCAATTCTAGTTTGCAGGAAGTACTGGAAAAGGGGCCAACTGTTATACCATGATTCATCCACTTTATTTTAAAGATAACCTCTTAAAAACTGTCATTTACAAGATATGGAAACATCCATGTATTTTCCTTAAGCAATCTATATTTAAGACATTCCTTGGCTTTTATCCACAGTGTTTTCCAGATTTTTCTTTCCTTGCAGTAATTGCTTTAGCAAATGTAGATATACAGCTAGCCCATCCTAAATCTAAACTACAAATCCTGCCCTGACATCTTCATTCAGCAACAAAAATGAGATGACTTTATGCTCTGAGATATGGCTGTTCTGTGTAATGATTACAGTGTTTTTCACAAAAACTGGGAAGCATGTTTTCCTAGCATTATCCCCCTTCTGCCTATGAGGGCTACCTTATTTACATCATTGACTCCAAGTCTTTCTTGAAATGAGTTACATCCTATGGGGCTGGGGCTGGGGAGTAGCATGGACTTGCTCAGTGGTTCAGTAAATTACAGCATTTTCATGGGATTATAAATTCACAAACAGATAATTGATGTTATCCATAAGCTTTTATTGGCTTTGAAAAACATGCCCAAACCAACTATAAAGATTTCAGAGGAAAAAATCAGTCTTTGTCAATTGATTGGATATAGTTTGTCTATAAAACCAAAAATCACCATGGCACCCTACTTTTCAGCCTTCATTTGAAGAGCAGTGGGGTCATTTTTGCACAGTCTATTTAGCTGTGTGACAGCTAGCTTTCTGGTTAATTATGCATTTCGAGCTAGGAAGCAGTGTACTCGTGCCCACTTGAATCCTCTGAAATGCTTTAGTTCTACTTTCCAATCATAGAAGTGCAAGAAATGTCATCCTAAATAAGACCAACCATCCTCAGGGCCCATATTTTATCTTTCAAAGAATCTAGGAGATTGATGGCCAATAAAGAAGTTATAATTCATTAAATTTACTTAAAATTTCTTAAATTTGATTCCCCAACATGCACAAACTTTGGGGATATTGAATTGAACAAGTTTAATAGCTGTTGCATAAAATTATATATTTTAATGTGGCCCTTCCAAATCACCATATCTACTGCAAAAAAAAAAAAAAAAGTATTCCTGAAGGCACTGGCAAAAGCCATGCATTACAGATGGAGTGTAGAAGTGATCTCAGTTTATTCAAATGACTAAAAATATATAAGGTTTGGTGATCATGGGCATATACATATAAGAACAATGGAGAAAAAAAGATTTGTTATAAAGTATATATCAAGAGTAGCATTTCTTCCACTGATGATAGACAAGTGAGAAAGCTGTAGAGAAATACAGGGTTGGGTAAAAGTAGATTTACAGTTGTCAAGCAGGTTATGATTATTACAATAGCTCTAGTAACTCAACAAGAATAATCTCTGTGCTCCACCTACTCACAAATGTAAACCTACTTTTGCACATTCCTGTATATTTCATTCATGGAACTGCTTTATGTTGATAGTATCAGGTGAATATGTCCTATTAGATACCAGTGGGTCTGCAAATCTATGATCATCTTAAGTTTATAAAAAGTTACATTGTAAAATAATCAAATGAAATAGTGACACTCAATGTTCAAAAGCAATAAAAGCTTTCTACTTTTGTTGTTTAGGACACATATGGCCCCATTCAGGAGTTTATTCTTTTATCTTTATTTTTTTACTTCATAGCTGTATTTTCATGCCCTTGCCTTCAGAGACAATGCAATTATTTTTCATCATTAGTTACACTTCTGTTTGCGATGCCGGAGTGCTTTCTATGAATCAGTTCTGTACCTTTTGAATCTCTTGCAATAAAAGTTCCCTGACTATTCCAAAGCTAATGTTGAATTTCAAGCTAACTGCATATGCACGGAGGAATGAGAGAGAGGAAATTATAACCGAGAGGTTTTCCAGGTTACTGATAAGGTCGCCTAGAGTACCTAAGGGTTAGATGGTCAATGACTTGATTATTTCAGATGAAGTAAAGGATTCAACTGAATTTATTACTCCTGTAGGGAAAGTGAGGGCAAAGAACTAAGCACTCCATTGTGGACAACACTGTCTTCCTTAAAATCTGCAGCTAATCAGATGGGCACAGGTGTTGGCTCCTGCAACTTGGGGGGAATGAGGGTGTGGATCCAGGCTGGGGTTCTTCGGAAGGGGGCCATTGAGAAAGCTCCTTGGGCTGTACACACTGCTAACCATGGAGCAAATGCACCTCCTTCTTGAGTAATTAAGAGTCTACATTTTTAATGCTTGGGTTATAGGGAGAATTTTTTGCTTTGCAAAATGTTTGCTTTTGAATAAAGCTAATTGGCATGCTGCACCGAATAATGCCAAATTGCTTGGTACTTTCCAAGCTTGCCTCCTTTTCAGTGATTCCTATTCAGTGAGGATTAACTTTAAATACCGATTTAAACCTAAACGTAAGTTCCAAAATGCCTTCATGCGATGCTATTGATGTGTACTGTGCATGGAACCTATATTGTGTACATTTGAGTGTCATTTATGAAAGGTGCAAATGCCTAATTAGGGGAGAAATTCATGGCTTTAATTTTGTTAACTGTGCCTCAGCAAGTCACAAATAAAAATAAAATGATTGCAGTGTGTCAGCCGCTAACAGCCAAGGCTTTCATCTGAGAGAGGTAATTTACTCGAGCACAAAGTTAGAGGAGCAGGCAGTGATGGTGTAGTCAAGGTGAGCTTCTTTTCACTTCCCTGTGGTGGAAAAGATGGGAGGGAAGCCCTGTGGTGTGCCAAAGTGGAGACAGTTTTTCTTCAGCACTGGCCATATGGCGGCCATAAGTGAGGGGAAAGTGAGTATTAATCTGGGTCATGACAAAAGTCAACGTGAAATTGGAGGTGTTGTTTAGCACCTATGTTTTCATGAATAAAAGCCTAGAATTATACACTTAGAATTTCAGATGTGGGGCAATCTGCACGTGTCTTTTTAGTACCTGACTGCATACAGTGAGTGTTTCAATGAGCACTTACTTCTGTATTTAGACTCAGATACTCAACAAAAAAGATTAAAAATTTTTACTTATTTTAATGAATTGCACAGCCACACATACAAAAATGTTATATCAGTATGTAGAAATAGATACAAATACTTATTATCCATAAGCTTTGGCTTTGGGGAATATTTATTTAACATACAAAGAAATGCATATTAAGAATTCAAAGTGTTTTGTGTTTTGTTTTTTTTTAATTAGCCCATTCATTCAAAAGTTTTTACACTGTGCAAGCACTTTACTAGGCATTAAAATGAATACAACATTAAATTTAGTAAGAGAGAAGAAATGTATATAAATATCTATAAAAAAGGAATCATGATGAAAATACCATAGGAGAAAAACAAAGTGAGGATTTAGACCTTGAAAGATGCGGGTAACATTCTAACCATCTAGCTTGGGCAAAAGAGTTCAAAAGGCAGAAATAGCTTGAGCAAGTACAGAGGCAGAGAAACTTTCAGCTTGTTTAAGGAATATAACTAACACAGTTAGTGCTCATGAATGGGCTAGTAAGGTATAGGTTCCTGAAAATAAGTGCTGTTTGGATGATAACATTGAAAAAGCTAGTTGGGTTCAACTTTTCAAAGGCCTTGAATGCCAAGTTAAGTAGACCTTTTAATTATCAGAGGGCAAGTGGCTGATCTCGTTGAGCAGGAGTTAATATTACGTTCATGTTCTATGAAAGTTCATCTGATGGAACTTTTGTATAGGTGTGTTAGTTGACTTGACTAAGAACTGGATATGAACTTGAACATCCAAGGGAGGCAGAATGAAAGGAGGGGATATACCCAAGAAACTCTGTGAACTAAGAACCTATAGAGCTTGGAAACTGATTGAAGTCAATCAAAAAGATAGATAAGAAATGGCCAGAAAGGAGACTGAGGTTAGAAGAGGGAAATTTATGTTTTAAGATATTGGATATGAAGCAGCCCTTGAAGGATGTCTGTGCATGCAGTCGGATAGACCAGGGGGAAGAATGCTGGAGTGGAGGGCAAGCCAGTTCAAAGCCAGGGACCAAGAAGGTGGTTGATCCCACTATTTGAAGTATACATGTAATAACAGAAAATACCAAAATTAAACATCTTAGTTTGTGATTACACTCAAATTTTTGAGAATTTCAACCTGAAATGCTGCTTTAAGTACAACTACATGTGTTGAATACAATTAAGAACAGGAATTTTTTATTGCTAAATTTTATGAAAAAATGTAGATTAGGGGTAACTATAATTATTAGTCATCAGTTTTGTGTAGCTTATAGTAGGATAGTTTTAGGCAATCATTTCAGTTTTTGGAGTGATGAGGCACCTGTTGTCATAAAAATGTGGCTCTTCGGTGGTTGGAAACACAGACTCTCCTCCCAGGCTACTGAGCTACACGTGAACTTGACCTTAGGAGTCAGCCACACACTCATGAAAGGGAAAAGCAGATTCACCGGTGGGACTATGTGTAGAACTCTATAAATACAAACTTATTTTAAAGGCAACCTTTGAAAGACACCATTCATCGTCTTAGAAATTTGTCAATGAGGGGGGAATGATTTTTTGGTGTAGTGGAAAAAGTTGTAAGTTTTGCAGTTCTAGATGCAAGGAAGGGTGACTTTCCTGTGTGCTGATTGAGTGACCTTGGTCAAGCTCTCTAACTTCCTTGTTAGTTTCTTACCTGTCGAGTGAGGTTTTAGATCTACCTTGCATGTTACTGTGAGGGTTAAAGATACTGTATGTAAAGCGTGTGGCTCATAACAGGCACTCAAAGAAAGCCACTGTTAGGATTTTATAGCCAGTTACTGGGAGGTGGAGTCTGAGTCAGACTTGAGATCTGGGGCTCTATCCTTCGTGTCCAGCAGCCTCTCAGGGATGTCATATTGCTTTCACTCTCTGCAAAGTAGCAACCCAGAAGGTCAATCAAGGCCTGATTCAATAGCAAACCCAATGCAATCTGGGGCAGTATGAAATTAAGTGAGGAACCAAACCCAATGAAATGTTTCTTTATGAAACAGATACTAAAATCAGTGCTGTATTTGGAGTCATCAGAAACCTCAGAGTTGATACCGTATCCTCATTTATTTCTTGTTGATGAAGAATTGTCACTTATCTGTGGTGTTCATAAAGAGGGCTGGTAATACAAGGAAGCCGCAGTTGGAAAGGCAGCAGAGCAAGATGATTTAGAAGCTAGGAGAGGCCAACATCTGTCTTCCTTGGGCGACACTGGCTTAGAAGTCAAAGGAGGCTCTCCTGACGGCCAGTGGGTGAGTTATGACTTTGATGTCATGTTTGAGAGATACCTTCTTTTTCCCTCCTAAACTCACAGTGTGTGTTTTCTTTCCTTCTACTCGTGGGAAGATGGCTGTTTTCAGGTGAGAAATGGTGGAATAACAAGGCTAGCAATTTAGTGATAGTAATAACTAGCAATTTAAGAATGCATTACCATTGACAAAGCCCGTCGCACCCTACCCATGTAGTGCAGACCTGCCCCAGAGAAGCTGCTCAGATGCAGTAGGAAGAACATGAGAACCTTAGACCCATGTAACGATTCTTGTGATCAAAGGTATCACCTATTTCTGGGTGACAGCTTCTTCACATGGACTGTCATGATAATGTGCTGGCCTCCCCAATCCCTGTGAGGTTTCCGTGTGCTGGGGTCTGTATTTTGTAAACCATAGAACACCATGCAGACGTAAAATACGATGTCTTCCTCACCCAGGATACCAAGCTTGCATGTTCCTCCCTGTTTCTTCTCTTGCTCGTGTCCTTCAAATGTGGCTCTTCCCACTGAGTTTCATGCTCCCTACCCATTTCCTGCTTCTCCTATTACAGAGAGAACTGGCACTCTGGCTCCGGCCCCCTGTGCCACTTGGCAAAGTCCTTAGAAGGCAGATGCTCCATTTCTGACATCACCACCAAAATCTGTCTCTCGGTTTTCTGAGAGGAGCCTTCCCCTGCCCCCTTTGTGCAAGGGAGCTGGCACCTTTCTCTGCCTTGGCACTCTACCACCTCTCCCCCCCTCCCCCCCCACACTCCTTCTCCCACTGGAGCAGGCAGTCCAGTCACTGCTGAGATTGTCAGTGGATACAACCTCTCATTTCCTCCTGCCTGCCTACCTCCCCTTCTCCCCTTTTCTCTCCATCTGACCATCTCAAGTTTTATAAATGACGTGTACTCACAGGCCCAGAGAAAGTAAGAGAGTAGAAAAGAAGAATCCAGTGAAAGTAGGGTTTGCTTTTTAAACGGATTTGCTCCCTTGCCAGGAATGTTTTGACTGGCACCATTTCTGGTCTCCTTGGTGAATTCTCAGATCCCATCTGATTCCTTTTCTCTTTCTCTGCTGGATGAGTCTCCCCTCCGCGACACTTTCATCTTTCAGTTCTAAGATCTGCCTTCAGCCTCTGACTCTGTTCTCCTTAAACTGACACCTATTTGTTAAATGGACTTGAATATAGTGACTAGTGATATCGGTTCTTAATTGGCTATGGAATTTAGGAAAATGATGGTTTTCATTTTGTTCGTTCTAGCAATTGAAAACAGCATCCCAGTTTGTCATCAGTGATTTTTTTAGATGTCCTTGGTAAAAGAGAGAGGGGCTATTTATTTAATATTAGTGTTTCCCACAGTGTAGCATTTTGGGAAACATACGAATAAGGCCTCGAGGGAGTATGTAGATGGCTTTTCATTCTGGGAGAGTCAGATAAAAAATTGCAGCCTCTTTATTTTTTGGATCCAGCCCTCTGGAGACTGGGTCATTCTGGACCTGAGTGAAATTCCTTCAGCTGACTTCCCCTGCGAGGCTTCTGCAGAAATCACGTTCCAGGGGCCTGACCTAGAGCGAAGCTCCAGGGCCCACAGCCTGCCTGCATGTGCTCTTGCTGGGGAACAGTGGTTCCCAAAGAGCCTTGATCCAGGGTGGGGGAGGGGAGCAAGAGGAGGCCAGGGAGGCCTCTCACAGTCCTGACAGCCAGTATCAGCTTCAGTCTCCCCACGAGGATTTGTTAGCTGCCGCTTGCCTTCCAGGTTGTCTGTTGGGAAGAAACTGTTAGGGAATCTTTGATCACTTCCTCTGAAAGAAGAATGGCCTGCTCTGACCCAAGCAAAGGGAATGAAGTGATACCTCTCTGCCTAACTATTCTGTCCCCAGTAGCCATGGAACTGTTAGCAAATAAGTGGACTTTCTAACTACCACTCCTGACAGATGCCTTTCTTTTGTTTGTTTGTTTGTTTGTTTTTCTTTTAAATATATTTTTGTTGATTTCAGAGAGGAAGGGAGAGCAGAGAGAGATAGAAACATCAATGATGAGAGAGTCATTAATTGGCTGCCTCCGGCAGGCCCCATCCTAGGCATTGAGCCTGCAACCAGGCATGTGACCTGACCAGGAATTGAACGGTGACCTCCTGGTTCATAGGTCAATGCTCAACCACTGAACTAGGCCTTGCAGATACCTTTTTGAGATGCTATCTCATTTGGGGCTCTGGGCTCTGTTTGCACCTCCCCATTCCTCACTTCAGTATTTTTTTTTCACCTATAATGGACTTTATTACTGTCCTGCTCCAACACCTCGGTAAAAAGGGCCTGCTGCTCCAGGCCTATTCATATGTCACCCCAGCAAACACAGGACCCACTTGGACACATTTCCATTCCACCCAGACCTAGTCACAGGATGAATATGTGTGGCAAAAATATTTTTAAAAGGAAATAGAAGAGATGAATAACAAGTGATTAGGTGCCATCAGTGATTTGAAAAATTTAATGGCAGTTTTAAATGGCAAAAGGGCAGAACCTAAGACTGGGCTTTTTCTGGCCCCTTTCCTCTTCCTTACCAAGAGCAAGCACAGAGTTACAGCAGTGCTTCTTTCTTTCGAAGCATTCACATGTGACAGTAGTGCTGATTGGTTTGTTTCTTGATAGTAAGCCGCAGCAACTGGCTGTGGAAACATCAGAATATGTTGCCAAACGCCTAGGAAGATTGTCATCGTTGGTCAGTTATGACAGTGTAATAGCAGTTGAAGAGCTACAAGCATCCTCTTAGCATGGTTTAAAACAGCAGAGTATTCAAAACAGCTAAATATTTATCAATATGGAAATTTAATGTAAATTACAAGGAGAGATTGAAATACCTTTAAAGATAATATTCTAAATGAATTGTTTTGATGAGATATTTATATATTTTATTTCATGAAAAACAAAGATTGCACCATATTGACTGCTCTGTGATTGGATTTTTGTAAAAACCAAAAAGAAGATGTACACACGCAAGTGTTTGGAAATCGTGTTGACAATGGTTAACCTGTGGTATCCATTTTATAATTATATAATATTATAATTTTATAGTTATCCTTTTATAATGATCTTGTATTGTCACTGTAATTTTATAAATTATTTAAAACTTCACAACATATAGTAGAAAAAAGAAAACATGCCACCAATAACTGGGGACAGGACAGTCAAATGACATATGGTGGGGAAAGGATGTACTAGGACCAGTAGACATGATGTGTTTGTGAGCAACGTAGCTCAGCAGCCACTCTGTGACAGTGCTGACTGATGGTCTTCTCTGGAACGCCAGCCGGCTTAGAGGCCAGACCATCCAAAGAACTGGAAAAGCATGTCAAGACTAGAAAAAGACACCGAGGCACCCCTTTGCTTCTCTTAACCTGGAGTTCAGTTTGTGTTGAGGATAAGCTAGAAAAGAAAATGTGGCTCCGTATTTGAGAGCTGGGAGGCCAAAGGAGTTACTAGATTATTTTCTTTCAATGACTGCAGGGAAAACATACGCCTTTGCCAAGCTGGCACCCATGTCAGATGAACAGAGGGTCTCCCCATTCTGTCATTTCCTTGGCAGTTAAAGCATCCGTTGGCTCAGCTGTTTAATGTGTGAGTGCAGTGTCCCGGGGGCCATTCTCCATAAGGCAGCAGCTACCCGACCGTAGTAAATTCAGTGTCAGGTCTGGATTCAGAGCATGCTGTGTCCCACTTTAAGAAAGTGCTCTGGGCCATGTAGCTAGCCTTAGAGATCCGTGCAAATGCTGGTGGTCCCTGGGGAGAAAGAGAAGGGTTTTCTTTGACCCATGAGCTCTATTTCTATTGATTCACAGGGTGGTCATCCTGGTGAGAATCGTGTCCATTTCAGAAGCTTTGTTCCACTTTTTCAGTGTGGGGCCTGAGCATTGACATGTTTATGAAGCTACACAAGTGATTTTAATGTGCAACTGGTGTTGAGAAGTCTCATAGGGAATGGCCAGGCTTATCAAATGTATGCAGAAACATAATAATACAAAATAAACACTTTCAAGTATGCAGATGTTGCTCATGCCCATGATCAGCGGCCATGCTTCTTGCATTAGAAAACAATGAGCAGTGAGAGCAGATCTGTTGTTAGTTCTCTTCCCTGTCCTCATTGTAAGCAAATAAAAACTTGGTTGAGATGGCCTTTGACTATGGAATAAGATAAGCCAATTAATCCTTGTGGGTACTGATGCTTAACTCTATTATATATAATACTCATTTTTTAAAAAAAATATATTTTTATTGATTTTTTACAGAGAAGAAGGGAGAGGAACAGAGAGTTAGAAACATCGATGAGAGAGAAACATCGATCAGCTGCCTCCTGCACATCTCCTACTGGGGATGTGCCCACAACCAAGGTACATGCCCCTGACCGGAATCGAAACTGGGACCCTTCAGTCCACAGGCCAACGCTCTATCCACTGAACCAAACCAGTTAGGGCTATAATACTCATTTTTATCAACTGAGAAAAGCTAAACCATCAAATGGGCACAATATCTCAACACTTGTTGACACCACTAATACTGAGCACTGAAGTGCATCTCAGACAGAAAGGGAAAGGATGGAGTCAGACACATGACTGGATACCCACTGTGTACCAGGAATTGCTTTCAGCACTGTGCATTTATTTTTACTTAATCTACAAAACAACAGTTTAGTTTTTTCTGTTTAGTAAAACTCATTTATCCAGTTACTACATGGAGTACACTCATTGCCATTTTTTCAGTTAAGGAAGTAACATGAGGACATTACCTTCCCAGGACCATAGGAATTGCGCCTTTAAACCCTGGTCTTCCTGCTTAGAACCTGTCAAATCTTCTACAGACTGAGTGAGACAGCACATCTTCCCAGCGCCACCCCGAGAGGGAGGTCCCTACAGACCAGCTGGAGGGCTGACCTAAGAAGTCAAGTCATCGCCACTGGATTACTTGTCATCAACATAGCAACCTCTAGTTTTCCTGGCTCGTTTCCTTTATTCCTCTTCTCATGTTCTACTTGGTTTTTAGAGATGATGGTGGCTAAAAGGATAGTGCTTAACGGAGAAAACATCGTATTTATACAAATAACTTTTTTCTCCTTTTAGTGAACCATCAGGTTCCAAAGTTAATGAGTTAATCAGGTATTTCTCATCACACTTTTTCATTGTCAACTGTTTTTTCCAGGCTGTGTAGACAATGGAAAAGTGTGTTGCATTGCCTATTATCCTTTGATGCAGTCTTGTTTTGTAAGCCATTGCTTTCAAATTTTGCTCATTGTTTTCTGATGTTCTTAAATTTGCAATAGGCTACTTGGATAAAATTAATGGTATCCTATATAATAAAAGCCTAAAATGCTTAAGTGTCCTGTTGACTGGTCGGCTGTTCAACCAATCAAAGCGTAATATGCTAATGATATGCTAAGGCCGCTCAACCGCTTGCTATGACGTGCACTGACCACCAGGGGGCAGACACTCCAACCGACAGATTAGCTTGCTGCTCGGGTTCTGATTGGGACTGAGTAAGATGGGCCAGACACACCCTGGAGCCCTCCCATGCCCCTCCCCAGCTGGCCAACCTCCCGCATTTCTCCGTGGCCCCGGTGGTGCACCGATGGGTCCCTCAGCCTGGCATGCACCCTCTCACAATCTGGGACCCCTCGGGGGATGTCGGAGAGCCAGTTTTGGCCTGACCCCTCAGGCCAGGCTGAGGGACCCCACTGGTGCATGAATTCATGCACGGGGCCTCTAGTTATAAATATTATTATTATTATTATTATTATTATTAGCAACAGAATTGAAGTCTGGACTCTAAGTGGTTTGCAGACCATCCATAGCTTTATGTAACCTTAGAGATTCATGATTGAACAACTGACATCTACAGGGAAGGTGATGCCTCTCCAGTTGCTGCCTAATTAACAAATACTTTCTGTCTGTGAACTGAGGATCTAAAGCAGAAGAAGGGACTTAGCCCAATGGAATGCATATTTGCTCCCAATTACATATTTCTCACATTTTCCCTTAGAAACCAATTACTTTAAAAACATTATCACAGGTTTTTGTTTTTCTAACAGAGATGTATTCCTTTACGAATATTTTCAGCAAAACATCTAAGATTTCAGCAAGTAGTATCTTTCTTCTGTTTAAACCCTTGTCCATTTCCATGATGTTCAAAGGAAATGCATAGCCAGGTCTTTGCTTCTAGTGAAAAATGGTAGAAAATATGCTGAATTTATAGAACAATATGGATGGCTGTAGGGGTCAATTTAAATTGCAGTGTGTGTTCATTCTCCATGCATACTATTAGTAAAAATGAAGAGTCTTCTCCCTCATCTGCACTCATTTCAAACAGGCCTTTCTTTCATTGAGACTCCTAGGTAAGCTAGGATCCAGTTTTACAAAGCCTTTGGATAAGGCCTTTCACTCCATATCTCTAATCTTCCCCACATCTTAATTTTGAGTTCTCATCACTCTAATAATAAGCAGACATTTCTGAAAATTGAAAAAAGTTTCAGTTCCACTTTTGTTTCTATTCCCTTTACTACCTCTCTTCTCTTAGGGCAGTAAACAATCAGAAAAGGTAGGGAGCCTAAGTCACTCTCTATTTTCTCTTCCCCTGACTCAAATGCTCTAGCCCAGGTAGGTGGCATTTCCCATTAGGGTTAGGGCAGACTTATGGAACACCATGGGCAGGACAGCCAGTGGGTTTGACTTGAGATATTGGGAAGAATGTGGCCTCTCCAGCTTGGAGTGTCAGTTATAAAAATCCAGGTTAGCACAGACCATTGCCATCAGACAGGCCTGGACATGGTTCTAAATCAGTGTGTTGATAGGCATGCTGTGGGCTGAATAGTGAGGCTAGATCAGATTTAAGATCTGATTTATGTAACACCGGAAAGTGTTCAACCAGCCAGGAGATTCAACCAAGACTCTTTGTTTTATCAAGAATAGAACTGTTGATTTCAGTTTCTTCAACAAGGTGTTCCTACCTCTTATATTAGTCACCTCAAAGGATTCTTTTGTTTGTTTTTGTTGTCATTGTGGTTGCCTTACCCTCAGAGGTAAGTAGATTAATCATCGTTCTAAAAAGCATTGGCTAAGTGAGTCCCTGTGTTCTGGACATCTGTGACCTTGTAAAGCTATATTCATTAGGAGAATTAGTTTGTTGAGGCAGATAGGATAGTCTAAGGGAGTCTGAGGTTTCACACTCTTCTGGGAAACTTTGTGGGAAGGATGAGAGACCTTACCTCCTTAGTTCCAGAATCCTTTACTTCAGCATCCCACTTCCTCTCTGGGACTGGGGTAGAGTTCTTCGCCTAAAAGATACTAACAGTTGTCTTTCTGGGAATCTTTGTGTAAATGACTAGGTCTGTGGCCTTCAACTCCCCTATGCCAGCATAATGGGTAAATTAATATGTTCCTTCTTGGCAGGAATGGAAACTAATTTTATTAAGGAGAGAAAAACATGTTGTACTAAATCAGTGATTGCCCCGGCAACAGGTACTCTGTACATGTTAGAAAAAGAGGGAAATGCTATCACAGTTCTCTAGAAAGGAAGAGAGCATAAATCATTTCATGAACTTTTTTTTCCCCCACAAACCATAAATATGTATTAGACATTCATGGTCCTCTGTATAATCTTATCACAGAGTATAGTAGAAACTGGATGGTGAAATTAAATGCCATTTGTTTTATTACAATTATCTCCATTGCAGAAAGCCACAAAAAAACGCAGGGTACACACCCTATTTTAAATGCATTATTTCAATTTCGCTGCCTTGGTAAATCCACATTAACTAAGGCAAACACCTAAACGGGAACAAATTACTATCCCCCTGGGCCTTACTCAACTAGATGTCAATAACATCCCCCAATTTATGGCAACTAAAAGTATCTGTAGACATTGACCCATGTCACCTAGAGGGTGAATGGCCACTGGTTTAAAATCACCTCGTTGTGTTTGCAGAGCTTGTGGTGCCTGAACTAATCCACTGCCCCACCAAGGGTAACATGCATAAGTATGAGCACTGAACTTTCCAACTTTTTGGTTGATAGGTTAATTAAGGTAATGACAGTTGGTGAATCTAGTCCACTTGGTGTACTAGTACATTAGTTATTTTTCTGGTGACAACCTATCCTATATAATAAAAGGTTAATATGCAAATTGTCCCCTCCACTGGGATTTCGACCTGGAGTTCCACTAGGGGGTGGGGCCAGCCGGTCAATTGCCCACGGCCCCTCCCCCTGGTCATCCTTGCCCCCGATCCTCCCCTAACCCCCAGCTGATAGGCCCTGATCAGGGAGGGCCAGCCGGAGGTGCACTGGGCCTCTAGTTATATAAATAAAATTACTGATTTTTCTAGCTCTGGTATTTAACTGTGTTACAAGGTGAATTTTGGCAAATAAAAGAATACAAGGATAATATTTCAAATATTTCCCTTTTTAAGTTAAAAAGTTATTTCATAATTGTTTTGGTTGGGAGCATCTTCATATAAGTTTATGTGGAATTGGAAAGGGTTTAGAGTAGATACCCAGAATTAGCTCGTGAAAACATCCCCGTGGTGAGGACATTTAGACACTAGGATGACACTGGCAGTGATGGAGGCTAGTGACCTGAGACGGAGGGCTCTGCCTGACAATGTGGAGGCCTGGCTCTTTGCCATTGTGTGGGGTGGATAACCTTTTTATCTACCTGACTTCATTTTTTTCAGCTGACCATTGATTTCAGTGCCCCTTAAATTCCCTCTAAGGTCCAGTCGTTCGGAGTCTGGGACTAAGATTTCTGTTGTGTGGAGGTGGGATGATTGTTGCGGGCCTTGGCTCTTCTAGTCCCAGGAGACTTTCAAGTCAAGACTCTGGGAACGTAAGAGAATGAAAGACATGCTTATCTCATAAATCTTGGGATACTCACAGGAAAAACTTTTATATGGTGAGTGTCAAATTCCTTATGACTCTAAAGGCTACCCACACTGAGTGGGGAGGAATTAAACTGTAAGGTCCTGGTTTACCATTAGCCTGGACACTTGGGTTTTCTTCAAATAGGAGATCAGAGCTTTCAGGAAGTGTTTCTAGGCCTATATTCTGCTTTTTCTAAAGGATGCATATTCCTATTTATTCAAATTCTTTAATGACGCACCCGCAATACCTTCCCATTCTGAATAATAGATAAACAAGTTTTCCTCCAAGCATCCTTTCCTCTAAAATGGAGTTATTGAAACATAATATTATGTTATCTATGTCTTATTGTTAAAAAAATATATTATAATCTACATACATATCTGGTGAAGGCCAGTAGAACTCCTGACAGGGAGGATTAGTAGAGGAGCACTCTGAAGAGCCACATTTTTCAAGTTAGACAAAAACTGAAGAAAATAAAAACAGCTGCTACAAAATGGTCTATCTTGGTCAACAATCTGTCAGGAAGCAGTTTCTCCGCAGCCAGACCTGCCTCAAGATAAATCCACAGAGTCATTTGGTGGCTTCCATATTTACTCCTGTCTCTTCAAGCAGTTTCCTACCTGAGAATAGAAATTCTAAGATGTTAAAACCTCCATCAAATTGGTTAGAGAACCTTGGAAGAAATTTACTTCTCATTTTCTTAGCAGTTTATTTGGAATGATCTCACCAAAGTTTCAGATGAATATAGCTGCAGACCAGTGATATTCAAATGTCCCTGGGATGAATGTTACGCATCAGACCGTTGAAAGAATTGGTGGTGTGTGCTGATGTGGAAATGGTCCTCAACAGCAGGATGCGTCTCTGGGATAATGCGTGAGCAGGCACCTAGGTCACCTGGATGTTTGTTAAAACACCAGTTGCTGAGTCCGAATGATCCCCAGAGGTTATGATTTAGTCAGTCTGCAACGATGCACCAAGATTTGACATTCCAGCAAACTCCCAGCTTTTTAAAGTTTCTGTGATGAGGATTTATCTGAAAACAATGTCTCATAATGTAAACTCCTCTTCTTTGTTTCCCTTATACCCCCTTGTGAGACCCACAAACCGACATGGGGTAGGAGGAGGAATAACACTGGGTGAATTTTGGCTGCTGCTTCAATTGGATGATGTGGAGTAATAAGTTATTGTAGATGAGACATAAAGTACTTTCAGTGGTAGACTTGCAATTTTTTGGTAACTGATGAAGAGATTTTTGTAATCATGTTTAGTCCCAACCATACTACAGTAGTTGCATTTGCTAAAAACTCATACTTAATGATAAGTATTTAAAAATGTTTATTGTATCTATCAGGATGAGAAAACCCTGGTAGCTTAGGTTAGATTATAAGTAGAAAATATTGTTAATTTATGGATTAAGATTGCCATCAAAGGGTTTAGGAATTAGGCGTTCAGATCACCCACTTAATACACAGGGCATTCACCAGGGGTGCGGATAAGGCATTCGGATTACTCTCTTGGGCAACTAAAACATAGAGGGGGGGAAAATCCTCTCTATGCTAGGCAATTATTGATCTCTGCTAATTGTCAATATGGTCTCTCTGTTGAATAAGCCTATCAATAGGATTAAGTTTGAAACAGGAATATTTTAGATAAAGCTTCAAGCCATCATTAGAAAAATTATTTACAAACACACACATATCTATGTCGTAAAAATATGTATGAACATCTACATGATAGATATAGATAGGTAGGTATAATATATATTAGTCACTTTGAGTTATCATTTGATTTGACCCTATCTTCTGAATAAAACAAAAAACTTAGAAAATGAAAATGTTGAGTAAAAACTTTCAGAAAGCAATGGGTTTACCAGAAACATTAACCAAGGTGACAGGAACATTCACTATGCAATAAGCCATTTCAGGCAGGGCTGGTGCAATTGCTGTGTACAGCCACTCCTGATTCTGATGTCTGGAGCGACCACAGAGATTGTTGACATAGATAAACGACCTTGAAATGTGTCTAGTAAACTTAGTGGAATATTTTCTTTCTGTGGTCATATTCTCTTATAGGAAACATTCTCATATAGAAGTGATGGGATGGACTCTCAAATTCTAAGTTTCTTTATTCTGGGAAAAACTTCAAACTCAGACGCTGAAAGGTCTGGAAACTCAGTGAGGCAAAGCTGAGGGAGGAGAAGAGTCTGGCATGTCACAGAAAAAGAGACATTTTTACTGCCCTATTTTGGGTCATATCTGCAGGGTGATTTGTTGAAAAGTAGCACATTCCCTAAAGAAGTAGGACACCTGGTAACCTTTATTTTCATAGAAAGACCAAATTTGGCTGTAGCCAGATTAGTAAGTAATTTCTGCTTTCCTGAAATTGTCGAAAGCCTACTTAGATCCAGTGTGGACCCTCACGACCCCGGAAATTCTGTTAAGTATAATCATTGAAACTCTAATACTACTAAGTGTAGCAGTAAAACAATTAAGGTGCTCATCACTTGCCATGAGTTAGTTTATTTTCCTTTATTAAGATGGTAAAGCAGGCTTCAAAGTGCAGCTGTCAGAACCCACTTGTGCAGAATAATTAGTGATGATGTCAGTCAAACTTCCACCGACAAATCAGAATTATCTAAACATCCCTCTTATAGCCCTTGGTTAAAAAAAAAAAAAAAAAAAAAAAAAAGTGGGGCCAATACAAATACTTTTCTGTTCCTTATGAAACTTTCTTGTGAAGACTATAGAATACCATGTGAATAAGTCACACATGTCCATCGCACATCAATGCCTCCCTTCGGGACTTTTTACACAGTGCTTCTGATTGATTTATCCTTTTTCAAGGGTGTTTTGTAACTAGCCTGTGGAAGCAAGGATCTGATATCCTTGACATACACTTGACTCTAAATCCTACTGCCTCTTAGCATGGCCTGGGGGCCCTTGACCTCTCCAAGCCCCAGGTTTGTTATATGGAAAACAAGAACAAGAGCATTTGCCTGGCTTACCTCTTATTGTTGCCATTGAAACAGAACAACAAAACTGCATTGTAAACTGCAAAACACTAGCCAACTTCAAAGTATGAACATGCACTTTTTGTGACACTCATTGTGGACAATATGATGCAGTTACAGTGCCACAAAGGGCCAGTGTGTGGTATCAAGCTATATACACCAGATTTGAACTGTTTTATGAATATTCACATCTCAAACAACATTAAATCTACTAGAATGCTTTCTTAATAACTTTACATTGGCAAAATATTTGAGTGAGCTGTTAAGCTTTTATGGTGGGAGGTGTTTTACATTAAATTTAGCCTGAAAATATGAATAGGATTCTTTAAAAAAGAATCAAGTCATCTCTATTAGCTAAAACTTATTGATCATCACAGAAGCTAACTAGATACAGAACAGTAGTTACCAAAGTGTGGCCCTTGAAACAGCACATCAATGTCACCTGGAATGATGATCAGAAAATCTTCAGAGAAGGTCCAGCCATCCACGCCTTAGCAAGCCCTCCGGGTAGAAGAACCGCTGATGCTGGAGTAAATAACAATGAGGAATTTAAATATTTGCATTTATTCACTTACTCAAAGAAATATTATAGATAATATCTATTATGAGTTAGAAGCTATTCTAGAAACTGGAGGTAGAGCAGTGAAAAAGGTGGACTCAGAACCTGCCCTCAGGGGGTATGGGGTGTACATTGTGGTCTGGGGGGCCAAACAATAAACAAACAAGTTAATAGTGTAATATGAAGTGGTGATAAACACTATGATGGCAAAACAGAATAAGGGGGTAGAGTATCCGAAGACTGTTATTTTAGAAAGAAAGTGTAATCAAGGGGTGGGGGAAGGTAGGAGAGGATACTGGGGCGGGGGGGGGGGGGGCACGGATAAATGGTGATGGAAGGAGACTTGACTTGGGGTAGTGAATTCACAATACAATATACAGATGATGTATTATAGAATTGTATCCCTGAAACCTATATAATGTTATTAACCAATGTCACCCCAATAAATTTAATAAAAAATTTACAAAAGGAAAGGAAGTGTAGTCAGAGAAGGCCCCTCCAAGGAGGTGACATTTGGGCACAGCCTCAGTGAGGTGAGAGGCAAAGCCATTTTTGAGAGGGCAGTAAGTGAGCTGGACTGGAAGAAGAATTCAGCAGGAACAGGAGCATGAGGGGGACGCCAGGAAGCCTGTCTCCACATACCCAGCCCATTCCTCTTTCTCTGCCAATGACTCTGCTTCTTCTGCCTTGGTTCGAATTTGAAATTCTCAGTATTGATTGTGATTTTCTCAGACAATCTTCTGGTCAGATCCCTCTCCTGGCTTCCTGACTCATTCAGAGTCAAAGCTCTCCCAAACCGGGTCCCCTGTGGCCTCTCAGACCCATTCTCCCCACCACATCATCACAGGCCAGCTCCACTTTTTCTTCCTCTTCTACTTCAAGGTTTCTGCTCCAACAGAGCCTTTGCAATTGTTCTTCTTTCTGCTTGGAACACTTTTCTTCTAAAAATTGTCTTGACTTGTTTCCTTCTCTCCTTCGGGCCATCACTCAAATGTCATTTTCTCCAAGAGTTCTTTCCTAAGACTCTGTAGAAAATCTCTATCCCTTAACAACATCAAATACATATTTTGGTTGTTTTGTTAATTGTCTGTTTCCCTTTCACCAGAATTTAAGCTCAATGAGACACGATGGGGCTCTATTCTATTCACTACTGTTCTACTCACTACTTTATCACCAGCTCCAAGACTAATGCCTAACATAGTAAGTGCTTAATAAATAGTTGATGAATAAGTGGATGACTGCCAAGAGGTGCAGGATAATTTTCTGCAAAGCCTGTGAATTGAAGGTGAGTTTAGGGTGGGGACCTAAGACCATGAGGAAGGTTAGAGTTGGGGGGAGTAAAGAATGTTTTAATAGGCTGTGAGACTTTCAAGACATGAGGCTCTGTCTTAGTCTTCAACCAAATGGCCTTGAGGAAGTCACTGAACCTTTCTGAGACTCTACTTTGTTATGTGTCATAGAAAGAGGGTGGTAGTAGTCCAGCTGAGTGAAGAGGCAGAGAGAAGACTAAACAGTGTCTGTGGGTGCTTCCAGTTCTTACTCGGTGGTGCAGCGCCTAGCGCTCAAAGACCAGACATGTGGAACAGAGTATTTTATTATCTGTCGAGAAATTTATTTAACTATACCTGAGACTAAACAGTGCAGTGTATGTGTGTCCTGAAGCTCTGCTTCAGGGCCATGAGCATCTGAAGCACCAGTCCCAGAAGTGGTGCTTAAAGCACTTCAGTTGTCTTTATCATAAATCATATGTATTAGCTTTCTATTGCTGCATAACAAATTACCAGGAACACAGTGGCTTAAAACAACATGCATTTATTACCTCGCTCTTTCCTTTGGTTAGAAGACCATGCAGAGTTGAGGGGCTTCTTCAGACCACAAGCTTGAGGTCTTCTTCTAAACTCACATTGTTGTTGGCAGAATTAATGTCCCCGTGCACATAGACTTGATGGTGGCTTGAGTATTCAAGTCCAGCAAGAATAGATCAGATCCACCCACAAGAAAAGTCTTTTGATTAACTCTAGGTCAAACGATTAGGAACCTTTAGTACATCTGCACACTCTCTTTACCTTTTCCATAAGGTAATCTAGTCTTGGGAGTTGCATCCTATCACCTTTTCCATATTATACTGGTTAGAAACAAGTTACATGTACTGCTCATGCTCAAAAGAAAGGGATTGCATGGTCATGGGTCATCTCGTATTTCTGCCTATCATACCATAAGTGAGAGTGTGTTAATTATCATGAGGCATAAGAAATAACTTTCCATGTTGGAAATGAGAAGTATTCAGAATATTTGGTTGGCTAGAGAGGTTTTATGGGCCCCACTGCACCTGCATGAAGGATATTTGGAAGCTATTGGTTTACAATGCCTATTTTTGTGCCTGCTTATGAATAAATATTCAAGTTGTGCATAATTTAGTTTAAGATTTGCTTTCATGGAAAAGGCCACTTGATAGGAAAAGAGACCACAGCTAAGGTCTACTTCTAATCTCATGTGATCATGAATATTTACCAAACTATTGAGAAGCAAATTGGCCTAGCTTAGTTTACTTAAGAAAGGAATCATGAGGGTATTTCCATTGTACATTGTCACAAGTTTGAAGTTGCCAAGAAATACTAGAGGGCTAGGTTAACAGTTAAATGACAAATTGTGTAGCAATTGGTGAAACTTAAAATAGCATCATGATGATGTTGGAAAAAATGTGCTCTGGGGAAACTCTTAAGTTAGAAAGCCTACCTCTTTATTCATCCCTAACTACCTTACTGAAGGAATCAACCTACAAACCTAAACATTCAGCTCTATATGGTTGCTGAATTTTTCATTTGCTTCAGTTTATGAGGGATGGAGCTGACATTATCTAAAATCTTTGGTACCTTTTAAGGGAATACTTGACTAGAAAACTTTTAACAACATTTATTTAACTCTATCTGTGCTAATGATCCTGGAGTCTTATGTTATACAAGCATGCTTAATGAAAATGTTACAATATTTGATACCAGCTTGAAAATAGAACATAGAAAATTCTTCGAAAACTATCCAATTAAGTAATCTCTTATCCACTTTGCTAAATGGATAAATTTGTTAGGTAGACAATACCCTCTGCTCCAGACTTTATTGTTTTAAAATTCCCTAGTTGGGTTGAAAAAGAAACCAAACAAAGCAACCAGAAGGGAAATATCAGCAATATTTTTAGTCCGTTATGTCTTGAATTCATCGAAACCAAAGGTGTTGATTGATAACTGAGTATTTGCTGTTCTATAACTCCCCTTAGCCCTTCCCTTTTTATTTGTTTATTGTGTTTCATGGTTGTTAATTAACTGATTGAGCATTCCTTCGATCTCTAAATTTCTTTAAAATATCAAATGTGTCTGTGACCACCATCAGCTGCAAACACAGCATCAATTAACTTACCAAAACAGAGTCTTTGGTGATTAATCTGTAATGAAAGGGCTGTTCTCTCTACTGATTAAATTCATTATCAAGCAGCTAGAGGTAGAACACTTCCCAGGGAAGATTTATTGCTCTGGAACTACCCTTCTGCCTTGTGCTGATGAAGCTAGATCTGGTAAATAAGGAAGAGGAAAATGCAAGGTGCTCCTTTGAAGTGGCTAGTCTATGTTTCCAGTGACTCAGCTCCAAAAACCTAAGTACAGCCTTAAGCCTATGTCATTCTAGTCATGCACAAAGCATTTGGAACTGTTTTGTTTTCACAGTGGTGGGTGATGGGTCTCCACAAGGGTCCTGTGTGTAAGTCCAGCCAGGAAGATGGTTGATTGTCCTTGTTCTTTCCACACCCACTTTGGTACCTCCTATGACCAGTGAAGGTGGACTTGGGTGATAACTTCCTCAATGGTTTCCTTGCCCATTCTCCTGTCTACAAGCCTATTCAGGGCCAAATTAATCTCCCTTGGTGTGATCTAGTCTCCTTTGTGTAAAATTTGCAGTCTATGATTCAAAATTATTCACACACACACCCCAGAACAGCCTTTTCCAAATCTAAATTGTATTAATTCACCCCAGTTTTACTTTTGAGATTTCATGTTTACCTGAACCCAAAGTGACTTCCCTCTCCTCTTACCTGTGTGAGTTTTGGCATTTAAAGAACATTTTCTGTAACTTGACATGATTTCTGGATGGTTGTTTTGAATCTTCAGTAAACTCGTGGCCCAGAATTTTTCTTCATTGTGCCCTATATTTCATACTGGGTCAGGCAAGGAATATATCTATAAACAGTACTCTTTCTGGGATTTCTTGAGATGATAACATGTATTTATTTAATCTATCAAGTTGCCTCCTACTCGTTCAGATCCATCCTCATCTTAAGATAGATGAAAGAGAATACCTCACCTGCTGCTTAAAAAATGCTATTAGGAGAGAGAGAGCAAAGAGTAGGGATACATACAATGAAATCCAATACCAACATACCACTTGCCATTGATCCTTATCCTGTTTTAGCTGGTTTGTTTAGATATCGGCAGGAGAAATGAGAGTTCTGTGCTACAGATCTTTCTGTGCAATTTTGATTATCACTCAAGTCTTCAGAGCATTTGTTTCCTTATTTTAAATTAATTATGTTAATACCTAACCCATGAATTGCTGGGCAAGCTAAATTAGGGTAGTTGTATAAAACAACTTGCAAAATACCTAGCTTAAAAAATTACTCAAGAGATCTTAGTCTTCCCTGAAACTGTAAATTAGTCTTGGGGTAATGTTAGTGGGAGGAGAGGAGGCTGACTCTGACTATATTAATGGTTATTTAGGATATTATTTATATTGACATTGAATTATAGAGCATGGGAGACTTAATCACAACTGTGATTATTTTGGAAGAGCCATGCTTTTGCTGAGACTGACCCTGGGCATTGTACCTGTGGGTGGAAAGTGGGTTTAATCATTCAAGACATCTTTGTATATAATAAAGGACAGGGGCACATATACTGAGAGAAATTTAATTTTGCAATTGACATTCATCTCTTTATAAACACAGTCTTAATATTATAAGATCTCAAAATGGAATAATAACAGCTTTTTAAAAGAGACCACTTTCAAAGCAAAAAAGTAATAATAATGTTGATGCTAATAAGCATTTTGTCATTCCTTTTTCAGTTTACAGTTGAGTTTAACTTTTTTCCAAGTTGATTGGGTAAGTTTCAGTGGGGACTGGAAGGCTGTTACAGGTATTTTGTTTGAATTCCTTTTTTCCTCTCTAGCATCCTTCCTCCTTAGAGTTCCCTCAACACCTGTCCCCATAAACCATCTGGGATTTCCCTTCCAGTCACTAGCAGGTGAGGCAGTAAGATTGAAGCCAGAGATAATGACTTTCCATTGTCACACTGGGGAAATGAATGAAACAACAAAATATCATCCCATAAACAATGGCTTGTTAACTGCAGGGGAGGAAGTATCTTCAACAAGATTCCTCAGAACCCAAACTCATTTTGGAAGTGCCTTTAACCTAGAAAGAATTGGGGGAAATGTTGCCATTTCCAAGAATATTTGAACATTTTCAAGAAATATTATTTATAACCTACACAATATAGTGAGAAAGGAGGAAAAAATAGCATCAAGGGCACTCTGACAGTACCACAGGAATTCCTACTGCTTGCCCCTCTGGAGCAGTTAAGTCTCCAGCATATGGACTCCAGAGGTCTTTGATGTTCACCATAGCAGTTTTATCTGTGAAGCAAATACTTCAGCATGATAAACAGTGAGATTTCCCAAAGGCAAGGGAGTTATGGCTTCTTAAAATGGAAAGTGTTACGTGTACTTGAGGAAAGCTGGTTAATGAATCTTGCTTGTAACTGTTGCCAAGGTTAAGCGATCCCTGTGGTAGAACGTCACACAAATTGTAAGAGCCATGGTGTCAGAGTTCTTCCTCCTTCTTTTCCTTTTTCTTCCCCTTAGAAATTCTGTGACCATATATAGCCATGGCATCAGCGTATAGTTCATAGGATTAAAGTTTTCTGTTTAGATTCATAGATGAAAGTCTGGAGTTGAATGTGATTATTCTAAATATTTCTTGATTTCTGGTGGCGAGCTGTCTAATCCTTCCTGCTTTAAGAGGGGCTTATCACAATTTTCTTCTCTTTAAAGTACTTGGCTTTTGCATCCATGCATTGGAAAAGCATTTACATTGTTCTGAGGAGAAGAAGCGATGCTTACGAAGTAAGAAATGGGCAGGACATTGCATTCTGATTTCATGTACGAATATAGCCCTGCGTTTGGTTCTCAGTGTCTGCCCAGGAGACAGACTCAGGACCTTGCTCCGTTGTAAAACTGTGTTGTCTGCCTGCAGGGCTGCTGCTAGGGCAACGGAGGGGCCAGTGATGTCACATGCTCAGAATCTGCCTGCCAGGACAGTGTTTGTACAGAGCAGGGCCAACTCTGCATGGAGACAATTTTGCATACCCCATCCCAAAGAAAGATAGTTTAACCTTTCATTCTTTCATGTTCCCCTTTAAATATATTTGTCTTTGTTTGTTGTATCTCCAGAATCAGATAAAATCTTATACTGGAAAGAGCTAGGATTTATTGAGCATTTATGATGTGCAAGTTACTATGCACTGTGCTTTGCTTTCATTATCTCGTTCAGTCTTCACAAAAACCCTAAGAGACAGAAGATATTGTTTTCATCTTTTCTTTAGGAAATCAGGAAACTGAGGCTTGGTAAAGTTGACATAAAACTTTGGTAGATGCCAAAGCCCATGTTCAGAATCATCCAAAACTGCAGGCCACTTTCACAGTCAGGTCCATGACAGTTGACACGGCTGCCCTGGGACTTTGTCTAACAACCTCTTTTTCTCCCTTATTTTTCCTCCGCAAATGCCATACTATTTCTAAAGCTGTGATATTGGTATGAAAGACAACAAGGAAGATATTTAATTTGAGAATTCTTCTATTTAATCTAAAGCTGTTCACTAGACTGGCAGGACATGCAAGTCTCTACACTTGAAATCCAAGTTCTTGTGTGATAACCCTGAAATGAAGTCAACTGGGGTCATTCCCAGTGTGGGTCAGAGACCACTAGTACTATACCTAAAAATCCTTGGACCCTGGGCACAATTTTGCACAAAAATATTCTTTCTGGTTATTGCCCCTTAAAACAAATCTTTCTGAAACTTGGAGGGAAGTGAAGGGGCCGAGAGTCTTAGGTCTCTCTAGTCATTAATCTGCCACATCTTGCCATGCCCTGTTTTCTCAGACTAAGAACATCACACAAACTTTTACAATTTTCTCAACTTCTTTAATGAAATTTATGTGGACCTTATAGCTGTGGAAGTCTAAGGTTTGGTTTCAGATAATTACTAGTATGCTAAGTAAAAAAACTAAACAAATTCCACTGAATTGAGAACCATGAGCTTTGGGTGAATTCCTCAATATCCCAAGTTACTTAATTTCTCTGATCTTCAGTTTAGAGATGATAATGGTAATGTGGTCATAATAATCCTATATAATAAAAGGCTACTATGCAAATCAACCAAACAGTGGAATGACCAATCAATATGACACACACTGACCACCAGGGGGCAGATGCTCAACGCAGGAGCTGCCCCCTGGTGGTCAGTGCACTCCCACAGGAGGAGCTCTGCTTAGCCAGAAGCCGGGCAGCGGCCCTGGAGGGAGCCTCTCCCACTTCCTTGGCAGCCTTAAGGATGTCCCTGAGGGGAGCGGGCCTAAGCCATCAGTCAGACATCCCCCGAGGGCTCCCAGACTGTGAGAGGGTGTGGGCCGGGCTGAGGGACTCCCCCTCCCCCCAGAGTGCATGAATTTCATGCACCGGGCCTCTAGTACTATTAACAATATGGTTGTCATAATTCATAAGAACATAGGTGCTTTGTAAATTGTAAGACACTAGAGTTGGTAATAATTTCTTGAGATACTGACCAAAGAATATAACACAGGCTTTCTTTTTTTATTGTAATATACTTATTGACTTAATGTATTTTGTAAACTTAATGTATTTTGACATTTATTATTAGAGTTTAATGCACTTTTAGCAAGAAGCTCAAGTCAGTCTGGTAAGAATAAGATATCTAAGCAGTACAGTTTTCACCAGGAGACTATGTTAGAGAATCTGGAGTAGGTTAGGCTGTAAACAAAGTCACTTTAAAAACAATATTATCCCAGTGAAGCCAACACACAAGTTTGAGGTGAAATGAAGAGGAAAAGAGAGAAGAAATATATTTGAGAGTGTTTTTGATACATGAAGTTGGAGAGAGGGTTCGCTGGAGGGAAAGTTGGGAATGCAAATTGATTTCCCAGGGACCTGTTCTTTTCTCTTTTTAGCTTCTAGAAAAATGCCGGAATGCCTAAGAACTCATCAACCTATACTGTGGGCCTAGAGCAGTGGTTCTCAACCTTCTGGCCCTTTAAATACAGTTCCTCATGTTGTGACCCAATCATAAAATTATTTTCGTTGCTACTTCATAACTGTAATGTTGCTACTGTTCTGAATCGTAATGTAAATATCTGATATGCAGGATGGTGTTAGGCGACCCCTGTGAAAGGGTCGTTCGACCGCCAAAGGGGTTGCGACCCACAGGTTGAGAACCGCTGGTCTAGAGGAAACTCTGAAGTGAGTATCACTCCTGCCTGTACAGTGACTCAGTGACAGGCAGAGAGAAAAGAAGTCCTTTCTCTTAATTTGTATCTGCAGTATAATACTTCTGTTGAACCTGTTGCCCAGAATTTCTATCCAGAATTTATAAATGTGCAGCTACTAGGATTAGGTTGCCACATCTTTCCAGGCCCTGTTTTCTCAGAGCATCACACAAGATTTTACAATTATCTCAACTTCTTCACATCTTTGTGGTCTTATTTCATAAATCTTTATCCTTAAAGATATCAAGCTGAAGGGGGAATTTTAAATTATTACTTCACTCTTTCTAACCAGTGTTTTGCCTCATTTCTTTTCTTCCTCAGCAGTAGTGAAGAACAATTTATTCTCATGATGTTCAGCTTACAACATTGGCTGCCAGGCTTAACCCACAGATGATTCCCTTAATTGGCTCCAGCCAATGGCTCAACAACTTAACCGGGAAGACATTTATAAAGGCTGTTAAAGAGCATCCAATGGACTTGCCAGGATTCTGTTTCCTGCTCACCCCATGGCATTGGCGCTAACACGTATCGGAATGGCTGACAGCCACAGGCATAAGGACAGGGGCTCTGGGACTGACTAATCCATGGCCATATAAGCATTAATACTGAGATTTGACTGGAGTACAGTAAAACATCCCAAGACAACTGATGGCAGAAAAATAAGACAGAATTTCTAAAATTAGCATGGCACTCACTACCAATTTTTTTTTTTCTTAAAGTGGAGCAGTGGAAGCTGATGCATATTAACAATTAAAAGATTATGTGCTGATGCTTCTGTTCCTAACTTAATGCTTTATGTCCTTAGCTGAGGGCTGTCATGCAGTTGGTAGATCCCTGGCATGGTGGAGGTTTCACAGATGGAAGCAACCCATCTTAGATGATGACTATGTGGAAAGAACAGTAATAAAAGAAAAATGTTTCTCAATTTTAAGAAAAGGGAAAGAGAAGCAAAGCCCACTTTTTCCTGATAAAATTCAAAGTCAGAATATCAATATTATATTAATATAATAGTAATTACATCCGTTACTATTATATTAACAAGATAGGGATGTTTCTGATGCCTTCAAGCTTTAGGTGAGTCAGTGGTGTAATGTGTCTGGGCAAAGCTAATGTAAGCCTAGACTGCATTTTAACAGGAGCAGTGTATCCACAGCCTTAGATGTACTGGGTTGACCACAGCTTGAGTATTCAATTGCATTTTGGACCTGCATGTTCAGATGTCATTGACACTCT
This sequence comes from Myotis nattereri, assembly GCF_964212035.1. Classification (NCBI taxonomy): domain Eukaryota; kingdom Metazoa; phylum Chordata; class Mammalia; order Chiroptera; family Vespertilionidae; genus Myotis; species Myotis nattereri. Next base: position 63,749,500 of record NC_138085.1, read on the forward strand.
ATAGAGGTATGTAGATGAGATAGTGAACAATTAGGGTAGAGTGGCATGACTGATAACTCACGCACATTTGCCTTACTTGAGAGTGGGTGTCAACAGGGTAGAGAAAAGACTTACGGCCCAGTTTGGTGACTTGTGTTTCCATTGGCAGAAGCAGTTTACCAACATTTATCAGAAATCAGCAGAGCAGGGACAGAAATGGGGCTGGACTGGCATGTCAAGAAGCCATAACTTGGAGGTAAGTTAGTAAGGGAAAGGGGGTACCGTGCATGCAAAAGGCAAAACAAAGGTCAGAGTTGGATGTTGGAAGAGGTATAGTGCAGCGGCAGAGAAGGTAAGCCTGAGCCAGTGCCAGGAAATTTCAATTTGACTGGAAGACATAAACAAAAGCATATTCTCAGCGTTAGATGCCCAGTGAATAAATGGAACCAGGGATGGGGGGCGAGGAGGACAAGGAGTCCAGAAGTGGCACCCCACAGGTCAGCCCAGGTGAGAGAGTGGGATTGTTGATCCCAGGTGGTGCCCTCTGCTTGATTAAGCAAGAATGGGTCTGAGACTCTGGTCTTTGGGGACCAGCACAATGACAGGAAGCTGAGCTTTGTAGAGAGACTTTATGATTTTACCAGTTTGGTTTTGTGAAAAATCCCTGTGAAATCACCCAGAACCTCCGTAATTCATTTCTCTTTTTTTTTTGCCAACTCCACCTTCAAACCCTTAAAAATCAGATGCCAAAGGTTATCCTCAGATGGAATTTCAAAATGTTCAGTGCATGTAACCTAAAACTGGTAGATGAAGCCCTTTCAGAGGACATGAGATTGATTAAACTTGTTCATTACTGTCATTGGATTGCTGCCACACATTTTAAAAATTCCTCAGTGATGACAAACTTTCTCTAAACTATATTTTCATCAACATTATAAAATGCCATTTATACAAAGCAAATATAGCAATACGTGGAAGTCATGTTATGGAGAGATCATAGCTCTGTATGGAGAAGACGTGAAACAGTGGAAAGGAGACTGGAATTGGAAGGGACAAAAAAAGACCTATTTTTTTTTTTTTTTGGTCTGAGTATTCTACATGCCATCTGAATGACCTTGAGCAAGTTACATAATCCTCTTTAAGCATGTTGCCTCATATATAAAATAAAGATAATCACATCTGCAGCACAGTGTATTCATAGGATGAAATTAGAGAATCAACATTACAATTAACATTTATTCTTCACTTCATAACGTCTAAAGCATTTGACATACATTATTCCATTTGATCTTCAGAACAGTCTTGGGAAGCAGTTTTCATTATTGTTGGCTTTATCTTCTGATTTTTCTGATGAAATTACTTCCTCCCGGGTCACACATTGGCAAAACTGGGACTCATTTAACATGCCTGACTGGAGCATTTATTTAGTGACTGCTATCTATCTGCCAGAACTATTTTAAGAAGCACTGGCAACTATAGTAATAACACTAAAAGCCAACGTTGATTGAGTGCTTACTATAAGTTGCCCTAAGTGTGCATGTCTGTGAGTCCATTTAACAGTGCCCTTTGGGGAGGCACGCTTATTACTATCTTCTTCTTACCATGGGGAATGCAGAGATAAAGGCAGCATATTCATTACCAGGTTTAGGTAGCTTGTCATGTATTGGAAAAGAATGGAACTCTGATTCTCTGGTTCCAGAATCTTTTTTATTTTGTTTTTATTTATTGATCTTTAGAAAGAAAAAGAGAGAAAGAGAGAGAAATGTCAATTTGTTGCTCAGCCCACCTAGGCACTCATTGGTTGGTTCTTGTATGTGCCCTGCCTGGGATTGAACCCTCAACCTTGGTGTATTGGGATGATGCTGTAATCCGCTGAGCTACCTGGCCAGGGCAACGTCTGTTTTCTAAGAAATATATAAAGCATTTTGTAGACTCTCAAGTTCAATACAAAGGAGTGACATGTTTGCTTTATAAATGAAGGTAGGGACAGGTCATTTGCTGAACAGGACACCTGACCACAAATAACATTGAGTATATGGCCAGTATGGACCAGTCTCCGAGTGGTGTCAGGGCTAAATCAATACACACCATGCAATACAATAATCTCATAAAATAACTCAAGTCCCTTACTTGATATCTTGATTAAAGAGACATGTGCTCCAGCAATAAACTTAAAATCCCTCTTCTCCCATCTGTTTTCAGCACACATCCTAAAGCTGCTCTCTTTCTTCTCTCAATAAACAAATTATAAAAAGGATTAAAAAAAATTGCATCTGTTGCCCCTTCATATCCTCATCTCCTCATTCTTTCTTTCTAATTGTCCCATAAAAATAACCCTAGAAACAAGCTGGGGGTGGGGGGTGGGGGTGGGGCAGGGGCCTCGAATAGAGGTAAAAGAAAGCCTGGGGTTTGGATCTTTTCTCATTTTTAAATTAATGTTTTCCATTCTGTATTTGTAATGAGTGGGGGTAGTAGTAAGAGCAGCTGGTACATTTATCTGCTGAACAAAAGTAATCTTAAGTGTAGCTGAGAATGGAAAATTAAATTGAAACTATTTGGTGGACATACATGTGAAAGGAGCAAAGTAATTGTTTAGGGAGAAAAAAAAGAGTTAACCAATTTTATTAGATTGTGAGCGTTTTAGGTGGAAAAGAAATAATATTTTTAGTTCTACTATTTTCTCCTGTTTATTTTACTTATACTTTTAATGAACCAATAAAGCATTTTACCTCCAAAATAAAATAAATCCCAAAACTTCTTATAATTGGATGATTTCAATGAGTTTGAAATTTGATAATGTTCACGACCTGAAGGATTAAGAGCTATGTATTTTTCTATTATTAGGTTTCTTTATGTCCCCATCACTTAATTTATCTATTGGTCATTGAGAAAAATCATATCAACTTATATGCTTTAAGTATTTTATTTACTGTTATTTCTTTTTAAAAATCTGAAAATTATGCTATACTAAGAATAAATTGTATTATTAAGCACTTTACACTTTTACTCTCTTATTGAGAGAGAAATAAAAACTGCTCTTATAAATAAAAATGACTTTAGTGCTTTGGGTACAGAGATAACAAGGTGAAAAGAATCCAGAGTAATTTGAATTAATCACTTTTTATATTGTGCTCACTCCCCCCCCCCAAACTCACAGCCATATATGTAAATCCTACCCCTCACCCCCCCCCCACCCCCCAAAAAAATCTCCCTTGGAAAATGTCTTGCCCTGTTGAACTGGCAAATAATGTGACTGTCCAGAAGACATCTACCTTAAAGAAATGAATGTTATGACTCAGAGCCCATACACAAAGCTGCATTTGCTGCACTAGACATAGTCCTAAGAGCAACCAGTTATAAATAATATAAGCCAAGCCCATGCATTAATACCTGCCAGAAAGGTGCACGTCTAAAGAAAGTCTCTTGTGCTGATGGGTTTATTTCCATGCTTTTGTTGTTGTTGTTGTTAATCCTCACCTGAGGATATTTCTTCCATTGCTTTTTAGAGAAAGTGGAAGTGAGGGAAGGGGGAGAGAGAGAGGCCATGCATTTTTAAAGAAATGTATTGTCCATGGTATAAATAAGTAAATACTTAACAATTGATATGACAGTAAGACATGCTATTTTGCGTTATTGCTTCAGAGTGGTTAGGGATTTAATGGTAATAGCTTTTGTTATTTAATCGTTTACCATGTGTCTGATGTTATGCCCAGTTATATCTGTTTTTCATTTTCCAATGCCCCTTCAATAGCTTCTAATCTTTCTCTTACACCCAAATTTATTCTTTGTAAGAAGGCATCACTGTCTAACTCTATATTGTAATTATTATTGAACAATTGCATGTGTAACTATATAATATATTGTTGTAAATTAATATTTTTAATTGTTATTTATATTACAAGCCAGGAATTCTACATTTTAATTAGGGATGCAGGTAAATGTACGTATTTAGGAATTTTATGTCAGCATAATGAAGGTGCTATAAAATATCCTATATAATGAAAGCCTAATATGCTAAGTGTCCAGTCAACTGGTCGGCAGTTCAACCAATCAAAGCATAATATGCTAATTATATGCTAAGGCTGCTCAACCACTCGCTATGACATGCACTAACCACCAGGGGGCAGACTCTCCAACTGGTAGGATAGCTTGCTGCTGGGGTCTGGCCGATCGGGACTGAGCGAGATGGGCCGGACACACCCTGGAGCCCTCCCGCGGTGCCTCCCCAGCTGGCCAACCTCCTGCATTCCTCCCGGGCCCCGATTGTGCACCGGTGGGGTCCCTTGGCCTGGCCTGCACCCTCTCACAATCTGGGCTGAGGGACACCGCCCCCGCCCTGAGTGCACGAATTTCATGCACTGGGCCTCTAGTTTACTATAAAGGGAAATTGGATCTCATAGAGTTGATAGCCACCATTCTAAGGACAACTATGGAACTGCTGCTGATTTAGAACCAATACTTGTATTGTTCATTCATTATTTTTTTTCTAGGTAATAAATTTCCTGAGGTAATATGTAGCAAGTATTGAATGTGAAGAAAATATTATCAAATTGGACTCTAGTTCATTTGGGGAGAAGAATAATTTCCCTTTGGGATCTCCAAGAATTAGCATAAGGCATTTGAAGACATTGCTTTTCCTTCAGATGAGATAGAGAGTCATAGAAATGCTGTTGGTTCCTCTGGTATAGACCTGTTTTTACTTACAGAATTATGTGACTGGGGAGATAATTGCAATACAGGGAGAAGATGAGCCTGAAACGGATTTGGAACAACTTGAGTAATATTGTTCGTGGAGTTGTGGCTTCAACTTAGCAGCAGGGACCTACACAAATTTTTAAGCAGAGATGTGACACAATCAGGCATTTATTTTACAAAATATAGTTATGACACAACTAGAGGCCCGATGCATGAGATTCATGCAAGGGGCTCAGCCCTTGCAGCCCTGGCTTCATTCGGAAGGATGTCCGGAAGGATGTCCAGCTGTCCAGTCTAATTAGCATATTATGCTTTTATTATTATAACTGTGGAGGGCTTTTTGGAGATGGGAGTCAACTGGAAGAAAATATACCAATTTAGAAAATTATTTCAATTTTACAGAGGGGTAATGGGAGTAGAAAGGTAGACATGGATTTACAGCATACTTGGAAAAGAAAATTGATAATCTGGTATCTGACAGGATGGGCAGGTAAAAGAAGGAAACAGGAAAGATCTGGAAGTAAACATGATTCCAAAGTCTCCACCCTGAGGAAATGTCCTTTCATTAAGATAGAACACAGGATGGTAAGGAGGTCTGTGGGACCTGTTAGGTTAGTTTGGTGTGTGGGTCATTAGCTTCTGATACCTTTGGGTCATCCAGATAGAGGTGTTTAACTATTCCATACCAGTTATCCTTGACGAGCTGCTTTAATTTACTGCTGCATTAAATTAGAATGAAATTGTGCCCAGGCAGTGGCTCAGTTGGTTGGAGCATTGTCCCATACACCAAAAGGGTATGTGTTCGATTGTCGGACGGGGCACATACCTACATTGCGTGTTTGATTCCGAATCAAGGCTTGTACTGGAGGCAACCGAAAGATGTTTCTTTCTCACTTCAATGTTTCTCTCTCTTGATCTATCTCTTTCCTTCTCTCTCTTTTCTGCTCTCTCTAAAACTGAATAAAAAATATTCATTCAAATCGAGTTGGATATTTTTGCTAACAAATAAAGCCCTGATAAAGTGTTTAAAAGAAGGAACCAATTTTCAAAGAAAAAGATAACATGTGTTTCGAAGAATCTTTTCTTAGGTGAATTTCAAGCAAAAGTACTTCTCTTATTGTTTTGTGTTACAAAAAAACAAAACCAAAAACAAAAAACACCCTAAAAACAAATGAACAAATAGTTTCTCCACTTCCAGTGTATCAGCTTCTAATCTTTTCTTTCCAAAGGAAATATATTTGACCAAATACTGTTGGATGCCTTTTTTATTTCTTATGTTCTCAAATAAATACTTTGAACTTTTTTCTTACTAACTGCTCCATCCTTTATCCCAGTCCTTATTACCAGCCTTCTTTTCCTGGTCTTAAGAGTTTTTGTCTGAACGTTAATACATTTATAAAGGTTATCAGAGAGCGTTGTGAAGGCTGCTGTCGTAGAACACTATTTTCATATTGTCTTCTAAAACTCTTAATTTACTGACAACATTGAAGGTGGCATACACAAGTAGTTTTATTCATTCGTTCACTATGTGTTGAATTGAGTGCCTACTGTATGCCAGGGATTGCACCAATTGGCAGAGATGCAGTAATAGGAAAGAGAGATACAGGATTTGCCCTCCTGGAGATATGAGTCTAGCCGAGGAGACAAACAATTAGATAAGCAATTATAAAATGGGGTGATAAGTTCTCTGATAGAGTAAGTGTTGGGAATTTTGACAGGGTTACTTCTCATGGTTCCGAAGTGGGCAGGGGCAGTCCTCTCTACTTACGATATATGTCCACTCAGCCCCGAGGGCATTGGGTCTACTTCAGGGGTGGGCAAACTTTTTTACTCGAGGGCCACAATGGGTTCTTAAACCGGACCAGAGGGCCGGAACAAAAGCATGGATGGAGTGTTTGTGTGAACTAATATAAATTCAAAGTAAACATCATTACATAAAAGGGTATGGTCTTTTTTTTTTTTAGTTTTATTCATTTCGAATGGGCCGGATCCGGCCCGCGGGCCGTAGTTTGCCCACGGCTGGTCTACTTCCATGATTTCAGTGACTGCAGGTGATAGCACTGATCAGAGAAGCATCATGCTGCTCTCAGTCTCTAGGCAGTGAGGCCCATTACAGATCAAACCACCTCATAATGACATCTTGACTGCACTTCAGACCATCTTGATGGGGCACCAGATGGGATCCCTCTATATCAAATTGCCAGGGAGTGAATATTAAACTTTTTATGGTGATGGTAAGACTATTTCTTTATTAAAAAATACAAAACACGACTCCTTTAGGGATTCTACATGACAGTCTGCAAGTATTGAAAGAAATGAAATGTTCACATTAAGGCCCATGTTTGCCCAACAGATTTTCCAAATCAGAGCGCTGAGCCCTCTTACACAGCACAGAATCAATTTGTAATTTGACACTTGAAGTAAATGGCACATAGGAAATGCCTGGTCATAACCACCCAGTTCATTATCTGAACTGTTATCAAGCACTTAATGCTCAGTGTGTGTAGAAAGTGCCATAACGAGTAAGCCCCATTAGTGAACAAGGGTCTTCTGAATGCACTGTTAACACCCTACTGTGATGGTTTTGCTGCTGGGAAATCTTCAACTTACTAAGCCCCTTGCTTCACCTCTTTCCCTGCTCTGTCTGATGCCATCGGAGATAAATAACAGCTTCCTGCCAGTGCAGGTTTCAAGGCTCCTGATAAATGTGCTCTTTGCATGGAATGAGATGCACACGAGATCCACAGACTCTTTTGTACACGTTTTGTTCTGACTCTCCAAATGTCTGCCTCTGTATTTAGCCTTGAATGATTTCTTAGATTCACAAGGGGGTGCCCTGACAAGCCATCACATTATGTAACTCAAGGAAAGGGTGCTGGACCAATGACCGGAAAACAGACTTTGCCCTAATCCTGGGGAGATCTTTGTAAATCCAGGGTCCCCTGGTGGTTAAAGGTTTGATATTGCCCTGGCCAGCATGGCTCAGTGGTTGAGTACCAACCTATGAACCAGGAGGTCACAGTTTGATCCCCAGTTAGGGCACATGACCAGGTTGTGGGCTCCATCCCCGGTGTGGGGCATGCAGGAGGCAGCTGATCAAGGATTCTCTCTCATCATTGATGTTTCTGTCTCTCTCCCTCTCCCTTCCTCTCTGAAATCGTGTTAAAGAAAAGTGTGATATGGACTTGCGAGATGGGTTTCTTGGGCTTAATGCCTTTATAGCTGTGTGATTTGGGGCAAGTGACTGAACCTCTTTGTGCCTCTGTTTCCCAGTCTCTAAAATGAGAAAAATAATAATACCTGCCCACACAGTTGCTAAAAGAGAAGCATAAATAAGATAGTACAAGTGAAAGATTTACAACAGTGTCTGGCACCAAGTAAGTATTTGGAAATGTTGACTATTCTTATTATTCAATGTAGTGTAGGATAGCATCAGCCATGGATGAAAGCTCTTACATACCTGTTAACCACAATCTATAAGCTATCTATGATTTCTTTTTAATTCCAATTGTGATACCATTTACTTGAGTCATATATAACAGGGTTGAAATGTGGTTTTACCTTTTATGAGCTGTATAAATTTTATTCATTCATTCTACCTAATTTTTTGAGCATTTAGTATATACTAAGTAATAATTGGGCATTAGGGATACAGCAGAGAACAAGATCAAAATGGCCTATGTTTTTATTGAGCGTCATTCATTTTCTTAAGCGCATTTGAACTTCATTTCACTCATCTTTAAAATGGGATAATAAATTGACCTCATCAGGTTTTTGGGAGGATTGAATGAGTTAAACATATAAAGCTTGGGCACATGCTAGCAGGCATACATAAATGTCATTTCCCTCTTTTTTCTCCCCAAAGCAATCCTGTCACAGTCTCCTGCATTTAGTCAATATCCATTAACTGCTGATTTAAGTTCAACTCTGGTTAAAAGATATTTAATGTTCTACCCAGAATGCAATTTCTTGACATGCTATCAGAACCTGACTCTTAATGGCGCCCATTATAAAACAAAAGCAACCAGCGTTGTCTGCTACGTAAAGCACATCTCGTTTTTGACTTTGTCCTCCCGTCGCACTGAATTCAGACCTCTAGTATAGGATTTCTGCCCTGTGGAGGTTATCAATATCTGAGTCACTACTAGGTCCTCTTGATGTTTCCCTCCTAATTATGTCTCAAACCTCTACTCATCTCAGTACTTTCTGACCCTAAACCAAGCTAGTATGAAGCTTTTTGCCTGGTCTGTTGCAGTTTGTTCCTGGCTCATTTTCTACATCCTCTCCAGCTGCCTTTTGATCTGTCCTCTCTACCCAGAAGCTGGAGTAATCCCATCATTTATCCTTAAAGCCTTCCAGTGCTTCCCATTGTGCTCGGGATAAAAACTCTTGTCCAGGATTAAAAGGCTCTGCGTGGGTATACCAGCACTCTTCAACGACAGTATAATGTGAGCTGTGTGTGTGACTTTAACTTTTCTAGTAGTCATCTTAAAAAGTTCTAACGTATATTAAGTTGATTTTAACACCACACTCTTTAATTTGTCCTTGACCTGATATATCCAAAACATTACCATTTCAGCATGTAATCGATATGCACAGTTATTGAGATATTTTGCATTTGTCATGCTGTCTTCAAAATCCAGTGTGAACGTGACAATTACAGCCTTTTTCATTTCTATCCAGCTACACGTGTGCTGGGCACTCCCTCCCCACTGTGAGCTCCACGCGTTCACTTCTTCATGGCTGGTCCCCACATTTCAGCCACAGTGGCCTTCCTTCAGTTCCTCCTCACCGCTGTGCTCTCTCCTGTTCTAAAGCTTTTACATGTATTGTTCCATCCCTATCCATTTCCATCCAGTCACCCAGCACTCTCTCACCTCTTTTTAGAAAGTATATATTTTTATTGATTTCAGAGAGGAAGGGAGAGGGAGAGAGAGAGATAGAAATATCAATGATGAGAGAGAACCATTGATTAGCTGCTCCTTGCATACTCCCCACTGGGGATGGAGCCCAAAACCTGGGCGGGCATGTGCCCTGACTGGGAATCAAACCAAATGGAACTGAATCGAACTGTGACTTCCTGGTTCATAGGTCAAAGCTCAACCACTGAGCCACACCGGCTGGGCCCACTTCTTAATTGCAAAAATCTCTTCCTCAGTGAAGCCTGCCCCAATGCTCCTGTCTCTGTTGGTTTCTGCGTCAAGTTTGGACAAGCATGCCCCTCTATCAGACCACACTCTTTAATTTGTCACAAAATTGATTAATGCGGCTAGTTTATCAGCATCTGGCTGCCTAATAGACTAACAGCCCCATAAAACAAAAGCAGCAGCAGTGTTGTCTGCTATGTAAGAACCCTTGTCTGTTTTTTCTCAGCCTCGTATTCCTAGCAGCATCTAGGACAGTCCCCAGGTCATTGTTGAGTGCATAAATGAATGTCTGAGTAAATGCATGAACTAAAGGGTTATTACCTGAATTAATTTATTTGATCCTCAGTTCAGCGCCATAAAATAAAGAGAATAAATAGGATAAGATCTCAAACTCAGGACTTACCTACTCCAAATCCCTTATCCTTTCCTTGATGTTGCAGTGAAAAAGAAAATCAAAATCTGGGAAATTTCTGATACATGAATTGTCTTTGATGTTTCCAAGTATCTAAAACTATTAGCTATATTCTTTAGCTATCTGCATGTCTATGAAGATACACTGTTAATGGGATTGCAGATAAGTCTGCAGCCACAATTTTAGGATATATTTAAATGTAGGCACCATGTGATAGGCTTTTAAAAAAATCCTCTGCCTAAATTTTAATTTTTTTAAGTATGTAGATTTGAGGAATGACATCAGCACCTCAGTAGTTACTGAGCTTGCTTGAGTGAGTAATGAGTGAATGGGTAGGTGATGGATGGGTGATAATGCTTCCCCAGCCTTCTTCTAGTTTCCTCATTCATAACAGGGATAAGAGTTACATCCCCCACCCCCCTTTTTTTTGCTTCATATATTTTGTTGGCTTTCACTGAGGAAAAATAATTTTGTGATGGATTCCTTTTATTCCCTTTTTATACAAACACATTAGGATAAAATTACTGGTAGCAGAGTGGAGCCATGCAACTCAAAAGCAAACATCTGTCTTTCTAGTAGCTGAAGTCTCCCTACAGTCAGGGGAGAAGGAAAGGCAGAGAGAGGAGCCATCAGCTGGAGTTTCCTTAAGAAGAATGATATGGGCCAGAGGATCGCCACATCCACATAGGCTGTGGGGCGTGGGTCTAGTTCATTAGCATTCAGGGATGTAGCTGGCATTTTATATGCTGGTTATTAATGTGAAGAGGTTGCTTCTACACAGAGCATAGAAATATTGCTATTTACATCCTTTCTCTAAATACTCCTAAATATCTTTTAGAATGTCATTTCAAGGTGTGGGGAGGGGGTGCGGATATAAAAATATGTAAAAACACATTTTCTTAGATATAGTAGGAATTCTCTCTTTTATATTCTATCTTACCCAATATACGTACATTCATAAAAATTCCCATTGCAGTGTTCTGCAGGTATAAGCGGCAGGTTGGCTGGTGAGTTGTAATTATACCCATAAACTTGTGGAGCGTCCTTGTTTACAATAGGGCAAGGTGGTGGGTGACAAGAAGCAGAGAAGACATGGCAGGTACCTTTTGTCACTTTTGTATAATTAAAAATTGAGGAGATGTAAGGCTGGCATTTGTGTAATTAAACTAGAAATGTGACTGCTGTTCTCTCACACTGATTTGTCCCCATATTGACGAGGCGTGTGATGGTGGAAGCAGAGAGCTGGCAGCCTGGGAAGGCAGGCAGGTTCCCACAGAGGAGCGTGTCCCCAGCTGCCTCTTAGTCGGGCCTTGCCCTTTGGGCCTTTCTCTGTACAGATTGAGCTTGAGACCAGCATCAAAGTACCATAACACTGTGCAGACTACTTTGGGAGGTAAACTTGAAAATGTCTTCGTAATTCAAAAATATTTATATATTTAAGAGGTATTCTACAATTTGTATTTCAGGCATCACAATGCATTCTTGGGTCTCTTAAGAAACTTAGGAAAGTTGAACTAGGGTTTATGTGAACTTCACAAACAAGAATTGTTTCTTCGCACCTTGATTCACTCAGTCAGTCATAAATCTGAGCACTTCCTGTGTGGCAGCCGCTACCATGGATGCTGAGGAGCTACAGACTCAGAGGGGAGGCCGGCCTGCAGCCGTATAAGAGTCATGGCACATCTGCAGAAGGAGCTGCATGGGAGTAGGGGCGGTGAAGGAGACACAGTTCAGACTGAGGTGAGGTGAAGCTCTGTCAGGCTTCCTGGAGGGGGAGGCATCTGCGCTGTACCTGTGAGGAGTGTGGCAGAGCATTCACAATAAACAGCATGTGCGCACCCATGACCGACTTTGTACCTCTAGCTTTCGACAGAGTGCCTGGCATTTTGGAAGCTTAGCACATGTTTATGACTGAAGGAGTGAAGAGGCCAAGCAAAGCATCAAGCTTTTCCAGCAAATCCCACAATCGGGGGTTTGTAGAACTCGATGACATTTTAATAATTTAGTGACACTGACAGATCGGAAGAATCTCTGCTGTAATAATACGGCATAAAAATGCCAGGAAAAGCAAATGCCAAAGGAAGAGAATGATTTGGACCACCTCTGAGTTTGTACTGACTGAGAAACTCACCGGTGGGTCGGGGGGCAGGTGTGTGTTGCATGGCGTGTGCCACAAGTTAAAGGGAGGCTGGATTCTGACCGACGTGGCCACTTGGCTACAGGGTAAACTGCTACCCAGACAGCTAAGCCCATGACAATCAGTAAGAAGAGGGCAGGTCCTACAGGTGAGAAAAACAGTGATTCGTGTCAAGGTTTCATGATATCATGTGAGAGAAAACCCTTGACCTTTCTTAGAATATTTCTCATTATAGAAGTGTGGACTTCCTCATCCTTCCAGTGGGTTGAACCAAAGGAGCCATTTGCTGCCATGGGGCTGTCTTCTGTGCCCCCCACCCCACCGTATAGGTCAGAGGAAGTGAGAACCTAAGTGACTTTGCAGAGGAGCCCACTTTAGAGATGAGCCCTGAGCAGCCCTGTGACTGAGCACACACCACGTGTTGTCAGAATTCAGACTCACCTGACCACCCGGCCAGAGGCTGTTTTCCTACACCACCACTGTCCGGCATGAACGAGAACTAGGCCCTTGGTTTTTTGTTTTTCTGGGAAGAAGATTCTGCAACCAAATTATGTGGGAGACATTGATTACTTTAAGTCATCCCTATTTTCAAGGCTTTGAGAGATCTTGCAGTAAAAAAGCTTGCTTAGCCCTAGCCGGTTTGGCTCAGTGGATGGAGCGTCAGCCTGAGGACTGAAGGGTCCCGGGTTCAGTTCTGGTCAAGGGCACGTACCTCAGTTGCAGGCTCCTGGCCCTGGTCGGGAGTATGCGGGAGGCAGCCAATCAATGTGTCTCTCTCACATCGTTGTTTCTGTCTCTTCCTTTCTCTTCTACTCTCTTTAAAAATTAATGGAAAAATATCCTCGGGTGAGGATTAAACGATAAAACAAACAAACAGATAAATAAATAAATAATAAATAAATAAATAAATAAATAAATAAATAAAATAAAAATCTCTCTTAGCCTTGCCCATGTGGCTCAGTGGTTAAGCATTGACCTATGAACCAGGAAGGTTAAGCATTGACCTATGAACTGCGGGCTCAATCCCCAGTGGGGGGCATGCAGGAGGCAGCTGATCAATGGTTCCCTCTCATCATTGATGTTTCTGTCTCCCTCTCCCTTCCTCTCTGAAATCACTAAAAATATATTTTAAAAAATAAACTACAATACAAAACTAATATAGTGCTATATGTTAATTATATCTCAATAAAAACAAAATAGGGGCAACAATAAATAAGTACAACACTTTTATATAATGAGTTGTATCTATAAATGTAGTTCTATAAACCACAGTGATCATCAGATGTAAGAAGGTTTTTCAAAAATACTTCCTCCCCCTTCTCCCTCCCTTCTTTCCTCTGTTTCTCGCTCTCTTTCTTAAGATTCACGCAACTTACAGAAGTGTGAAGACTACATTTTAGAAAAGGGAGGAGTCACAGCATCCAGGCAAGATCCCCAAATAACACAAAATGTAAAAGTACGGAATAAACAGTCCCTCCTTACTACGCTCCTGAGAGTCACAGTCACACACTTCATTCAGCTTCTGCCAAGCCAGGAACTGAAGACTGACTGTGGGAAGCAGAGTCTTTAAACCCCTTTGCTCTTTTGATACAGACGTCACCTCCATCCTCACTCAGGTCTCGAACATGTGTAAGCAGCATGGCTTTCTATGGAGCAGATGAATGGGCTGGCCCCGGGTGGTGACTTGAAGGTAAAGAAACAGCATCTTTGGATGCCGGAATGCCTCCTGCCAAATACAGGAGTTTAAGGGAGAATACAAATGGCCCTTAAATATGTGATAAACTCACTCACAGTAATGTAACATCAGACTTCACTGAAAAACTCCTTCTCATTCATAAGACAAGCAAAATCCAGCAGTGTGACCTCACACTCTGGCAAAGCTGGAAGAAAACAAGTCATCTCTCCTACATTTTTAGAGGGCGTGCAAAGTGGTGTAACCTTTGTGGAGGGAGATCTGGAAATAATTAACAGACTTAGAGATGCATTTGTCCTTTGACCCAGCAACCCCATTCCTGGGACTCAGTCCTAGGAAAACATCCGCACAGGAATGAAATGACTTACATATAAAGTTTTCCAATGTTGGTGTCGTTTGTCATTGTGCAACCACTCACTATCTGTGTGCTGTGTCAGGAAAATGGTAATTACTAAATGTCTACTTCCCTTTCCCTTTTGGAGTCAGAAAGAGGGTCCGGTCAGGGGCTGTGAGGAAGTAGCTCCTATTATGAGTGTTGCCTCTCTCCCCTATGAAGGCTGTACGTCTATTAAAAGGTGTACAAGTAGCAGAGTGGCAACTGTAATGGTGTCAATTACCCCCTCAGGGACCAATGAGGGAAACGAAAATGGAACAAAAGTTTCCAAAGGGATAAGTAGAAGGGGACTTTGGGGAAGGAAGTAGGAGGATTGAGGGAGAAGGTACTAGTGTCTGTAGGTTATACTTCTTTGGTTCTCAGGCCTAGAATGATAACCTGCCCAAAGTTACTACAGTTAGGGATCCCTCTGATTGTTGACAGCTCCAGAGAATGTCTTACTCATTATATTAAAATGTTGGACTCCGTGTGTTAGGGATGTTATGACGGGACATGAGAGGAGGGAGGTTGGGGTGGAAATGGTTTAATAAGGGGTGAGGGCCACTTTCCTTAATGAAGAGTCAACAGGACTCGGAGAGCCTGTGAAGAACACGTCAGGGTCACAGATGAGGCCCAGTTTTCATGGTAAAATGGCCAGGAGAAGGATAGGGTCACACAAGGAAGGGCTCAGGGAGGAAGATTGCTTTCTTTGCTTCATCTTCTTTTTTAGCGGTCAAGAGTTGGTCCCCAAGGAGACTCAGAGATACAGCTATATGACAGCTAGCACATATTTGAGGAAGGGAGGATTTAGGCAGGCAGAGAACTGTTTCCTGGAAAAATTCTCATCTAAAAAGAATTTTAATCTAATGCTGAAAAAGATGTACCCCTTTTTCTCCCAAATACTTTTGTAATTGATGATAGAAGGTTATAGATGAACCAGGAGTAAGTCAGAAGTTGAACACAAAAGCATTGCTTTGAGGTCTCCGCCCCTTCAGGAAGTCAAAGATAAGGGCTTAACAATAGGTGGGGTGTGAACCTTCTGTAAATGGGCTTCACACCCTGTCTGCTTTAACACCCTCACCCTCCCTGGCTTCTCATAGATGCACCAGATAAGCCACAAAGACTTGGAAGGCTCTTACTTGGTGTAGAAGTGACTGGAATTTGGGACTAGCTCTGGATCCAGCAGATAAACATGAATGCCTATTCTTTTAAAAACTTGGAATCCTGGTATTAATTTAAAGCAACACTCTACTTTTTAAAGCAGTCAAATTGTATGAAAAATTCACTTTTTTTCCTGAGTAAAATGTGATCTCATAAGTAATACTTTGAAAAATGCCTGGGTAGCCCAAATCTTGGAGACTTAAATCTCATCTATACATAAAAGTCACCTTAAAAAGTCACTTAAACTATTCTTTGTCCATAAGCCAAAATTACATCCAGATTTTTAGAGATCAAAATTGTGTGTTTTAGTCTTCGTAACCTCCAAGAAGTTAAATCCCACACTCATTTTTGATAATGAGTTCTGATGATTCACAAGCATCTCTGAATTCCCTATGATTATAGAAAGAGAATTCACTAGCCTTTGGATAAGGAATAAAAATGTCCATCCTGGGTAAAAGAATAGCATGGGGAAGTGTATGGTAACCATTTGAGACATTCATTGCAATCTAATATTCCCCAATAAACATAATGGATTATTATTAGCTTTGGAGACTGTTATACAAAGATAATAATCTTAATTTTCAGGGCTAAATTTAGCTTCTGCTACTTCAATTCCCTAATTGAGTTTGCTCTTAAATTGAATTCTTCACAGAATGCATTGGCTCCAAACGCCAATAAAAGTGCTGATTTCTTCTCTTAATTTTTGTGAATAAATTAAATTTTTTGAACAAATTAAAAAGAAAAAATAAAGAAGTAAACTAGACAAATACTTATCTATATATTTCTAAAAAAATAACTCATCCAAATGGCTAGGTAGAATTATTAGTTAGATTGACATAATCAATGTTCATTTTTTAAAAATATATTTTTATTGATTTCAGAGAGGAAAGGAGAGGGAGAGATAGAAACACCAATGATGAGAGAGAATCATTGATTGACTGCCTTCTGCATGCCCCCCACTGGGGATCGAGCCCGCAACCCAGGCATGTCCCCTTAACTGAAATTGAACCTGGGACCCTTCAGTCTGCAGGCCCATGCTCTATCCACTGAGCCAGATCAGCAAGGGCAGCAGTGTCCATCTTTAAAGTCTTTCCCATTGTCCTTACATTGGCTTTTTGCTTCTTTGGAATAAGACCTGAATCCTTTGTGGACACACACATGCCTATTTTGTGTGATGTGGGAGAGATTTGCTCTGGAAACCCCGTGATTTGTATTTGCTGTACATCACCTTAGGGGAGTGATGGCGAACCTTTTGAGCTCGGCGTGTCAGCATTTTGAAAAACCTTAACTCTGGTGCCGTGTCACATATAGAAATTTTTTGATATTTGCAACCATAGTAAAACAAAGATTTATATTTTTGGTATTTGCTTTATATATTTAAATGCCACTTAACAAAGAAAAATCAACCGAAAAAATGAGTCCGCTTGTCACCTCTGACACGCGTGTCATAGATTCGCCATCACTGCCTTAGGGTCATAGGGCAGCCCCTGGGATTTGTTGGTTAGATCTTTCATTTGGGTAACTTCCACAACCTCAAACACCCAGGCAAGTGAACCCAGAAACTGTGAAATAGGGAGCTCCTCACCAGCTCCATCAAAGCTACCCCCACCCTGCCTGTCTTTCTTCAATTTAATGACAAAGGGGCAGGATATGGTGTATCCAGAAAGTTGTTTGTGAGGGCTTGGTCTGTCCTGGGTGGGAACTGAAGGACATGTAGGTTCTCTGGCTTGTAGCTGAATGCTCTCTGTTCAGTTGGCCAATCTACTGAGACCTGGCCAATCACTAAGAACAGACATTGGAACTGAAGATGTAGGCACTGAAGATATCTGAGTATGTCAGGGGTTGTCCAGGAATCCCCGTGGAAGGAGAAGCGCTGTGACAGGTGTGTTCTTCTCTCTTTTAGAACTCCTCATTGCAAACACTGTCTCCATACTCTCCATCACCTGTGCAGACTTTTAACCAGAGACAGGAAAGTGGGTGAGGAGCCAGAGAGATGAGAGAGCCAGGGGGCATGTATCATCTCTATATCATCTCCGGGGCACATTTCAAGTCTGTAACACGTACCCATTCACTCCCTGAGAGCTTGGATGTCTACCCTGTACAGCAGTAAAATTCAGACTCAGTCTCAGCCTTACAAAGTAGGTAAGATGTGGCTCCTAGCATAAATACCTAACATACAAATGTTATAAAATATGATACAAAGTGCAGTCGAGGCATTTTCAGGCAGAATGCAGTTATAATGCTTTACCTGAGATTCTCTGAATGTCCTCAGTGCTTTAAATATTATGTGGAAGAATAATCCTGTGCATTCCGGACAACAGAAAAAGGACACAGCTAGGAGGTGGGCCTGCATTTGCTTTTCAGCTCTGTCACATGGGAGCCCCAGGCTGTGTGACAGGTCACCTACCTCTTGAAGCCCCGAGTTCATCAACTCTGATACGGCAACAGTAATAATACCTTCTTTACAGAAATATTATGAGCATTACAGATTATTTATATGCAGTGCTTACTAGAGAGTCTGGCTCATTACAGGTCCTTATACAATGATGGTTTATACTTATTATCCAAAGATTAGCTTTTGTGCCTTTATAATTTATAACATCTTCCAGTTTTATACAGTAAGATGTGTTATGCTTAAAATCATTGTATCTACAGGAGATGAATTTTATTTCCAATTTAGATAGAGCCATAGGGCAGCCTTCCCCGTGCCTCCAAGACCACCCCAGCCCTGGTTCAGCCTGATGCCTCTGCTGAAAGGGTCTACTGAGGATGGAGCACATGCTAACAAAATGCCTTCTAGCTGTGCGATGTGTTTCTTGGGCAGGTTTATTTTTTTTTAAAGTTAGTCCTGATTAAACCTGGGACAAAAACTTTTTATGGGATGGACTGATTTGATATTTAAAACATCTGAAAAAATAGGTTTGTTGTTTGATGGATGAGAGAGCTGATATTTTCCTTGATGCATCACAGTGATTGGTCCTCCCTGACAGTTACTAGGACCCTCACATGTAGAACTGGGAGGAGCCAATACAGGAAGCTGAGCCCTCCTTTTTTACAGAAGAGGTTTATATGCCTTTTAGAGACATGAAATGACTTGTTCCTCAGATTCCAGCTCATGGGGATGCAGTTGGAACTCAGAACCCATCATTTCTGATCTCCGCGCTGTCTTCCATCCCTGGAAACATTACAGCCCTTTCTAACTCCCAACCCACTGCCCTTCAGTAAATGTGTAAGTGCTGGAGCCAATACAGTGCATTTTTAAAAACTTTAGATTACATTGAAGAAATTATAATTCAAACGGAATGAGCCTTCTTAGATAAAAAGAATGTACCGACTATAAGCCATTGTTTTATTCATTTCCTTATCTTTGATATTACTGACGTGGTTGAATTTAAGGTGAAAATATATAGGCTTTAGCATTAGAGAAGTGTTTATCACAATCTCTACTTGGATGTATATAGAAAAGAAGATGTGGGAAATAGAAAATGAAATAAGTGTTTCTCCATCTCTTAACCTGCTTGTATGTAGGCTGATTCCTCAAGAGAGTCAAGGCCAGCCTGAAACTAGTGGAGCGCAGATGCCGGCTGAAATATGCTCAGATTGTTGCTCAACTTAAAATTACTCCAAACTTGAAAGATCGTTGAGCTCCAAGACTTTTTCCCCCACCCCTGCGTTTATTCTCTGTAAATTTTGGTGCCTTTAGACAGGAGGCAGACAAAACAGTCCAGCCGTACAGGCCATTCTTCTCTGCTTGGCACTCAGACTTTCCTCTCTCTGCCTTCCTGTGTCCTGCATTCCACTTTGGGGACTGCCCTCAAAAGGCCAGATTTGTAAATGCGAATATGGTAAGAGCTCTGGTGGAAGGGACTAGAACATGGACAGAAGCTTGCTCTTTCCCAGAGAGGATCATGCTAACTCTGCTGGCTGGTGGGGGCTCCGGGAGGAGTGCTGCTGGACCACAGAGCAGGGCTTGGTACAACACTAAGTGCTGGGCCTGCTCCCAGAGAGTCTCACTCCTTTGGGGTAGAGTCCCAGAATTTCTATTTCCATCTCAACTTGAGCAAAAGAGCAACATGGGAAAGAGAAGGCCTAGCCATCTTGTCACTCACTCCACCAATTACTTACAATTCTCAAAACAGTGCTCTTGAAAGGACCCTGAATGTAGAGATGGCTAGCCAGGCTTCCTGAGAAATGAACTAATTCAAGGTCTTAAGCCAACTCTTGTTAATTCTGAAGAGTACAGGAAAATTGGAGGTTTTCAAAATGCAGATTTTCTGGTCATTGTAAAGAATATTGGCTCTGAGTTGGAGATATTCAGACACAGATCACTTCATTTATTTGTTTTATTCATTAACTAACAACTTTAGAAATAAATTACTGGACTTGTCCTTCTCAGAGTTGAAAGGAATTATCGTCCATGTTCTTAACTGTATGGATTTTTTCTCTCTGATAGTCTCCTTGGGCCATGTGGCTCCCAGGAACTTCTGATTGCTTTCCTACATAGCTAAAATGTAAATATGCTTTCTTCCCCCTGACACTCCAACTCCCGTTGCAGATGCATGAAATAAATAGAATTTATGAAGCACCTTTTAACATTTCTCAAGCATATTTATTTTTAAGTATATATGTTGTTATTGATAAGGTAGGGGTATTGTGATTCTTTTTTAAAAATATTTTTTTTGTTGATTTCAGAGAGGAAGGGAGAGGGAGAGATGGAAACATCAATGGTGAGAGAGAATCATTGATCGGCTGCCTCCTGCATACCCCCCACTGGGGATCAAGCCCGCAGCCCGGTCAGGAATCAAACTGTGACCTCCTGGTTCATAGATCGAAGCTCAACCACTGAGCCATGCCAGCTGGGCTCTTTTTCAAGCATGTAGTAAAAGTAAGAGAGCTGATATAGTAGTAGGACCCAAAGACAAGGCTATTTGTCATGCATTCACAGGGACCAAAGGAGACTGAGTGTTACATGTACTCTTTCCTATCATTGCTGTGAGTCGTGAGCAGGCACCACACAACAAAGATAGTGTTTTGGCTCTGGAGTAGCAGGCAGGATAGGAAAAGCTTTGCATTCTAAGCTTGGGCTACACTAACTGAATCAGTTATAACATTTGAAAATCCTTGGCTTATAACATCTCGCCCCCCTGTTCAAAACAAACAGACAAAACACGGAAGGTAACTCGCAGAGCTCCCAACAGTTTGCTCATCCTGACCTGTGCTGATTGGTTCATTGCACAGGTGTCAGGGCAAGAGAGACGGAGTGGGGAAGCATGTGTACAGGCTCTGGGATCATACGTGCTTATAACTGTGCTCCGTGCTCAGTGTTGAGTATTAGGGTCAGAGTCTCAGCATCACATCAGCTTGTCAATTCAGGTCCTGCTAGGTACATGACCTAAGGCCAATTCGGAACAAGAGCTTCCCGATAGGTCCAACCTCAAGATATTAAATGTGTGTGCATTGGGCTAGATTGGCTAAGACCAAGGCCACTAGGAGACCGAAAGTTTTGTGATTTTTTTTCTCACATTTAAATATTGCCTCATAAGATTGCTTATTCTCTACAGATGCTTTTTGAGTGCATTTCCCCCAGATGTTTTCCTCTCTAATAGTTTACTTTGAAATAAATAGTGGGTCTGGGTGTCTTACTCAAAGTTGAACTTCCCAGAGCCAAAACCACTATGATATGTTTGCAATGCACACCTGGGGTGATCTAGATGTTTTTTGGTCCCTTTTCTTTCATATCATTGAGGGTTAGGGGGATGGTTGGGTAGAAATTCTTTATAAGTTTACACTGAATCCTTCTCTCCAGTGCATTTTTTCCTCACCTACATTGACATAGATTCAGTCTTGGACACCTTAAAAGAATATTTCAAAAAAATGTCAGAGAGACAGATTGTGGAATCAGCAGAGCCTGTCTCTTTGAATTGTCCCAGGAAAAAAGGGTCAGTTAGCGTACCTGGAAGTTCTCTTTGACCATCTCTCCGATCCTAGGCCTGCAATATTCATGGCTCACTACACTGCCATTGTACACACCCTGACTTTCTCAAAGCTTTAAGCAAAAAGAATAAAAACTCAAGCCTTGCTCTCTAGTGTTTGTTGGCAGTAAGAGTCTTTGTTGCTCTCATTATCTCTGAAATAACTCCTTCAGACTTCTTCCTACCGGAAAGACCTCTATGGCTGACTTGTATGATTCATTTGCATTTCCTTACCTTCACACTGAGCTTGCAACTTAGCAAGAAATGGGTTAGCTGAAAACCTTAAGTACTCTGGTGCTCTCCTGTTGGGTAGAGGATGACACAAAAAAATCCTAACCCTAAACCTAGGGTTCTCAAGGAGGGGATGGTGAACTGTGTTTGTCAAGCCCAATCTCCCAACTCCTTTCTTGACCAGCTTGCCCAAACAACCCACAGAAATAGGACAGGCCATTTTAAATGGGCCTGTTTGTCATGGCTATCAGAGGTATATGTTGATCAAAATTAAACCACCATTTCAAATATCCAAAGAGTACGTAATATATCTTGACTTAAAAAGCAAATTGTCCAAAACTCACTAGCTATACAGGCTTCCATGAGCAATAGGAGGTTTTGTTCTCTGCTGTGAACATTTCTATTCTGCTTCACATGGTAATTCTCAGTAGATATCCCCAGTGTACATTAAAAGTTTTGAAAAATGATAAAGTGTTTAAATATATTTCACTTTATTTACTTAGCATTTTTAGCTAAATTTGTGAAGGTGTACAGAATAGATATATAATAGTGTAGATTGTATCCTGATTATTTTCTGCATAATAGTATATCTTCATGATTTTTCTAATTACCTATTAACATCTATCTATCTGTCTATCTATCCATCTATTCATCCATCCATTTAGATATGTTTTAGAAATTGAAAGTATTTCACAATACCCAATTCAAAGTCCCCTACCCAATTCATTGCTAATAACAGTTCTTTTCAACATTTCCCCATACATGGTACTAAACATTTATTTCTTATATACAAAATGGCAATATGATATTATAGATTGCATTTTATTCCCAAACCTATATTATTTTTT